>NC_042615.1:285117746-287899155 GCF_901001135.1 Rhinatrema bivittatum
ACACACACCACCCGACTTCCTCTGTATCTCTCACATATGATTCCCCCACGCACACAGGCACCTTCTCATACACACACACACACACAGACACAGGCACCCTTTCACACTACGCACTCTCTCATACACACACACAGGCATCCTCTCATATATATATATATATATATATACATATAATATACACACACTGTTATATACAGTCACCCTCTCATATACACAAACACCACCCCTCTCTACATTGGCACTTACTCTCACAGGACCAGTCTCTTGCTCTTTAATACACATTTGGACCTCTTCTTTGGCCGCAAGCTGCACAGCAGGACCTCTTTCTTTTGCCGCCAGCTCCAAGAAATGCCGACTGCACTGCAGGGCCTCTTCTTCATATGCACTGGCCTCTTCCGCAGGACCTCGCTTTTGCTGGTGGGAAGTAGGAACCCCGCCAGCACATCACTTCTCAGCACCACCGCAGGACCTTTCTATATGCTGGCGGCACTAGCACCCATGCCCCTAGCGAAGTAATGAGTCTAGTGCAGTTAGAGAAATAATTAGGGGAGTACCAATTCATGAATAGTCTTCCTGCTGGTGGAACTGTAATGAATACCCTTGACCCTGAGGTTTTGTAGCAGAGCTCTGAAATAGGCCCTGGGGACTTGGAAGTCAGAGAGGGAGGTTGTTTTTCTAAGTTGGGTTTTTGGGCCTACTTGGAGCCTCAGAAACCCTCAGAGACCACTCTAGGACAGATCAAAGGGGCTCCACTGCTGAACACTCCACACGAGGTGCATAGTGGCTGCTCTTGGACTAATTTTTGAGATTTTGGACTTTTTTTTTTTTTTTTTTTTTTTTTTTAAGAGGAGCCCTGCTGAAAACCTGGACCATTCCAAAGCCCCAGTTGAATGGGGAACCCTGGCTGAAGACACCCAGTATTTAGGGAAGATCTGCCCAACAAAGCTGGTGACCCATAGCAAGTGGATTCTGTAGTTATATAATTTGGGGATGAAGATGTGTTTTCCAGCATCTGGGAAGAAGTGGTTTCTGCCCCTTTCCTGCCCATCAAGGGAATGGTAAGAACTGTAGTTGCAAGGATTCCTACCACCAGGATCCCACCAGAAGATTAATCTATTATGAGTAAAGATATACATTCAAGGGAAGAAACCCATCTGGTGTCCACAAAGAGCCCTGAGGATAGAGACATTAGCTCTGTGCCAAGACAGATTTTTGTGCCATTGGGAAGGGGTTCCCATCCATCCAAAGGGACCTAGCCCAGAGGGACCACTGCATAACAAAATCCAGAGCTGTGTGGATGGATTCCTGGCCTAATAAAGACTAATGCACAGGTTAGAGGAGAAACGATTATTTATTTATTTATTTATTTTAATTTTTTTCTATACCGGCATTCGCGATGGAAATCGCATCATACCGGTTTACAATTAACAAGAGTTGAAGGAACAAAGTACATTTAGATAATAATAAACAATAATAATCATAATAATAAAACATTAACAAGGTGCTGACAGGAGGTTGCAGTTACAATAAAACAAGGGAGATTACAACTTGGAGCAGTGAAAAGGAAGCTAGGAATTCAAACAAGGGAAGCAAAGTGTTGTCCCTGGTGCTAGCGGGACGGAATAAAGGCCCTGGTTCGCTCCAAGGGGCGCGCTAAGGTGGCAGGCCCCTTAGGTCGCGCTCCTTGGAGCGCGCGACGCCGCCATGAAGCGGCCGAGGTTTAAAGGGCTCTAGCCGCCTGCTGATAGGCCGGCTGCCCTGAGGGGCGCGGTTAGGGACTCACCGCGATGGTTTCCTGCTTCGTCGGGTTTCTTTTTAGTTTCCCTTCTGCTTTTAAAATTAATTTATTGCCGCTCTGTTCGGCTCACGCTGGGTGAGCGGGCTTCTTGCCCCGAATGGGCCACGCCGATCACGCGAGCCCCGACAGAGGTAAGGTGTAATGGACGGCCGGCGCCATCTTTAAAAATGGCGCAGGCCATCCAGTGCTTCTACCATGTGACAGGGGCCGGCCAATGGCATGGATACCCTGTCACATGGTAAGGGCAAAGGGCCATCGGCGCCATTTTTATTAGTGGCAGCCGATGGCCCGAGAGCGAGAGATCGCTCCCGGGACCACCACTGGACCACCAGGTAATTTAAAATGTTTTGGGGAGGGTCGGGAGGGTGGGGGAAGCTAAGGGAGCTGTTTTGAAGTGTCGGGGTGGGTTTTTTGTTTATCGGCTTAGGCGCAGCTGATAAGAAAAAACCCGATCGGGCCACACGAAAAATAATTCACGATGTGAATCAGAATCGGAACCAATTCCGGTTCTGATTCACATCTCTAGAAACGATCTGTAATTCAGAAAGAAACTGCAGAGACTGTAGTGAGTGATTTACCCTACTTAATTGTGCCATTCAATGAAACTGTATAAGTAAAGCATTATTTTGGACACTTCCTACATATTTCCGAGTGTGGTTTGTTTGGCATACAACACAGCTCACAGCAGAATGAGGAAGCTCCATCACAGCTCACTCGTCACCCCATACTGGAACCAGAGAGGACTCCTTTCCACCCCTAGTCTAAAGGACCTACACTTTGGGAGGGAGGAGAAGTAAAAGCTAGCCAAGGTCCCTTCCCCAAAGAACTTACAAATAAAATTATGTCTCCCTCCGTATTCGACTTGTACCTTAAGGAAGGGTTATATAAATAGCGCCAAGCAACATGGGGCCTGAAGTACGGAGTGGGAATAGCCGCAAAATAGCTTGTCAGGTAATTGGTCGTTTAAGGGAAAAAACGCAAACTATCAATATGTCCACCATTACCGCAGAAATCACCGCTCCCTTCAAAGTGTACAGTAGCAAGGAAAAGCATGTCAAGAGTGGGGACATGGCAGCGAATGCATGATGTCATCGGCTGGAACGATGCTGGTACGTCAGTGTAACATCATCACGCAAGCATCTCTGCAGGCAGCACATTCATGCGTGGAGCACATTTGTCATGACGCAATGGATCTGAACGCAGGCAACCAGTATTTTAGTGACGCAACATTCAAGAGTTCAACAGTCATGGCCAGCTTAGCCTAGTCGGGGACAAGCAACAGCCAGCAGTCCATTTGTGGCTCAGTTGAAGGTTCCGACAAGCAGCAGAGAACTCCCAGCAGTGCCGAATTGCTGGAGCAAGACAACCCAAATAAGGAAATCTCAGCGCCTGTAGACATGGTGTCTTTCTTCATCCCTTATGGAAGGATTAAGATAACCCTCCGAGGAACCCGGTCGATGGAAGCATGGAAGTGCTGGCAGTGCTATACCTTACAGCTGGCCCAACCAGTGCAACTCCAGTACGTGCATTGTCTTGGCCTAATGTGTGGGCAGCCAAGCTAACCAGTAGTGCGCCTGCCCCTGGAGCGACCTCGCAACTCGCTACTTCCCTGGAGAGAGAGACTGTCTCCAGACAGTCTGTATCACCATCCCTGGGATAAAAGGCAGTGGGGAACGCGCCATCAAGAAATTGAGAGGAGCCGCAATTGCCATTTTGGCCACGTCTGAAGTGGGTGGCAGGGTATCACCATCCAAAGAGGAGGCTGAGGCCTATAAGACCAGCAGCTCTGGTGAGCTCATAGCTCCGGAGCCTGAACAACCGCCATCGAGGCTGGGAAAACCCGACTGGGGGGACCTAGTGGAAGTGGCATTCCCATTAACAGATTCCAAGGCTTATAAAGGAAAAGAGAGATAGGCTTCCCCTACGGAGACCACTAATACAAGCAAGGCCCCAAGGGATGGGGGTGAAGTATGCCAGCAGTGCGGCCCTAGCGAAGTAATAAGGAGCAGAGGCTGCTTGTCAGACGCGGGGTCCATCAGCCCCCGCTCATCAGGAGTAATACCTCTGGGAAAAGCTGGAGGGCTGAAGGAGTCAGCCCAGTGGAACATGACCACCAGTGCCAGAGTGACTCAGGAGAGACTCCGAGATATGCTAAGGAGCAAAAGCCTATTGTGAATACTGCGTGCAAGCCATGAAAGGGTGCCAGATCATCTCCAGCTCGTGAGTTTCATCAGCAGAAGCCTCTCTGGTTGGAAACAGTACCTCAGGGTCTGGAAGGCCTGAATCACCATATGTCAGGTCCCCTGCATCCATTGAGGCATGAGTGGCATCATCATACCGCAGTAAATGGATGCTAACTGAATTGTTTTACCAAGCTCTACAGATACAGATAGATGTCTGAGACCAGTCCTGAGTGGTCCCAAATACCTGCTGGATGCATGGAAGCTGCTCAGAGCCTCTCAAGTGAAGAGGCTGGTATGTCACCGGATTCAGCTGGACTTTGGATTGTATTATCCATATGTGCCCATTATGGAATATGTAGAACTGAACCGGCAAAAATGGCTTAAAGAAGAGGCTGATTACCGCATCACTAGGGGTGCCCACAATCCCAACTTTCAACTGGTCCACCTAGAATATGCTAGAGAGGTGGCCAAACAAATGAAGGAGATGCAGCTGGGCCGCAGCATTAGAAAACATGCTACTGTTTACCACTGTATCCTTGGGCCACCAATTGAGTACAGCATCCATATGCAGATACCTTGTGGAGGTGACCATTCTAAAGCCTCACCCTGATTATTATGAGCCCTACCCTTTTCCCCTGTGGGCCAGGAAGAATAAAGTCAAAATCTTGGTTTCCCAATTACATATATACAGTGAGAATTTTGCCTTGTTGGGAGGGAAAAGTGTTATTGGGGGTTCATTGTGGGGTCCTTTGAGAAGTTGATTGCACTATAAATTTGTAAGAAAATTTGCTATTTTCCTTCTTTTGAGGAGGACTGAATTTATTTGGACGGTACTCTTCCAGACTAATATTCTTCAATCCACCAGATGACCTGGCCGGTCAAGAAGCCTCAAAGAAATGAAGAGCTTTGCTAGTATGCTGGCTGGGAAGAGACTGAATCTTACTGCAATTTATTTACCATTCTATGGGTGGACATTCAGTAATAAAAATTAAATTCTATGAGTTATCTACTCACAAGGAATGTGATCTCTGTATTGGGTTTGGCAATTTAAGTTAAAAAAAAAATAAAATAAAAAAATCTTTATGTAAATGGATATAATGTTGAAAACAATGACCCTGGTTTTCTTTGTAACTTGGTGAACTTAAAGTAACCTTTTATTTTATAGGCTGGGTACAGCAGCCCATCTGGTGCCTTAACTTTATCTTACAGGACGCACACCACAGTGGGAGGGATTAATTGGAACTCAGAAGAGTTAACCATTTTTCTCTTCCCAGGTATTGGCAGAGATATCAGTTTATTCTGCCTAATAGGCCAAAACGACGCCCGCATCACCGCCCCCAAAACACCATGTCACGCCCCCAAAGCGCCGCATCATTCTGCCACGCCCCTTTAAAAAAACCCCGGGACTTACGCGCATCCCGGGGCTCTGCCCGTGCCGGCGGCCTATGCAAAATAGGTGCGCCGGTGCGCAAGGGCCCTGCGCGCATAAATCCGGCCGGATTTATGCGCACAGGGCATTTAAAAATCCGCCCCAGTGTGTGTTGAACAGTGAAGACAAATTCAGTCCCTGTGAAGAAACGGGACGGATTCAGCACATAGTGTGTGTTGCAAGTGAAGACGGATTCAGTCCCTGTGAAGAGACAGGATGGACTTAACCCCATGTAAATAAAAGATGAGATGGGTAGATTTATAAAGAATGCTTTCAGAAAAATTTATATAAAAGTTATTTGTGCACATTGGGGTAATTTCATTGTGTATTGAATAGATAGTTGGGTAAGAACAAACACACTATGATGTATTGAAATATATATTGTGTCACATTGTCTTTTGATGTTTAATTTTTAATGGTGTGAATGGATGTCAAGTAGTTAGTTTTGAATTTGTCTAATGAGAGTTATGTTTTATATTAAATGTTTTGCATGAAAATATTGTATTCTACAAAAGATTCTCTATTGTGTAGATTGTTACTTAAAGTAGAGAGAATTATTGATAATATATCCCTGGTTTTTGTTTACCATACCTCTACAGTTCCAGGTGACATCCAGCCGCAGAGGAGTCCTGTACCCCTTCTTGATGTGGACTCTGTCAGGAAGAATTTCTTAGGGAAATTGAAACCTCAGGAACTCCACTACACGATGTGTTCAATTGTGAGGGGCTCCTAGATACAGATTCTGAGGTCACCCTTATCACGCAGAGCTTGTTTGACAAGCTTTCTGCTTTCTTTGAGAGTAGGTCCACTCCAAGAGTAGTCCCATGTGAAGTGGACCTAGCGGCCTATGGAGGAATGCCTGTGGAGGTCGGAGGTAAAGAATGGCTCGCCCTGCAGATAGGGAAGATAAAAGTGAAGCACTCAGTTCTGAATACAAAGACCCCCAGTGAGGAATTCCTAATTGGCAATGAACTCCTCGTGAGACTGTCCCCCATCCTTGATTATGTAAATGAGGTCTTGTGGACTCAGGTCAGGTACTCTCTCCCGTATGGAAGAGTAGTTCAAAGTGGGAAGGAGGCTCGTAGTTCCTGGTCCATAGAGAAGAAAGAAACTACTCTCAAAGAAAGTTTCCAGAGATCCGCAGATCCCTCCCTACTAGTATTTCAGTACAGACAGCCCGAAGAAGGGGGAGATAATAATGATAATGTCCTCTTGAAAAGGGAGGCTATACTCAGCACTGTCAAATGGAGATTTGCCCCAACCAAAACCCACCTTCAACTGGCCAGAGCTGAGTAGACTCAGGAGCTCGGAAGGCAAGTCTACTTGTAACAAAACACACACACCTGGTACACCCCAGGAAACTGACTGACATACACCGGAGTGGAGATGCCATTTCAGTGTATGTCCAGCTAGCAGACACACAAAACATACAGGCACCCCTGATGCTCAGAATTGAGGACTCCTTCACGAGCAAGTCCCTCTTCCGCAAGGTGAAAGGTAAGAAAGAACTGGATGCCATAAAAACACAATAATACTTTGATAGAGGTACCCAGATATGAATATGTTACCCATCTGTGGGAACATTTGTGAAACACTTTTGCCCTTTGCCCAAAAGAATTTGGAGATGAATGTCAGTGGTAGAAAAGGCTATTATGATTTAAAAGCTACCTCTAAAGAGTATAAAATTGGGGACAAGATCTTTTACTATAATTACAATAAAAACAAAGCCAAAGAAAGCAAAATTTTGCCCAGCTGGAAAGGACCTTTTGTAATTGTGGATAAAGTCTCACCAGTCACATTAATCAGCTCAAACCTGGTCACCTTTGTAAATTTGTGACATTAATAAAGCAGAAGAGTAGTTCTCTACTGTTTTTCAGATGAGTCAATCCCTGAGGGCAATCATCCTAATGCTGGTGAAAGGAGCAGAAGCCACCTAGCTGGTTGAGCCTGGTCCCTCCTCCAGCATTGTGATGCAAGACACCCCTGGGCTTCATCACATAGTCCCAGATTGTCACCCAGAAGTCTTTGTGACACTGGAACCCCATCATGTGATCCAGAAACATTTTAACCTCAGTAATATGCATTTGCCTGCAACTAAAGCTTGGTTTATGGATCATCTGAAATATGCTACCCAGAACATTCTTAGCCAATTGGACAAAATCATGATCTAGCCCATTAGAAAAGGCTTAGATCATCCCAAAAGGTTTATTGGACTAATTGATAGATCTATTAGCTCTTCTGTCCTGAGTTCCCCTCTTTGGTGCATCCATATCCATTGCAAACTCTGTTTCCGTAAAAAAAAAAAATTTACAGAACACTGTTAAACAGTTGTAGGACGTATGAAAAGTATCTCTAAGCAAATACGACACCAAGAACAGTTAACTTCTCAAGGTAAAACACTAAGGGCCGGATTTTTAAAAGGTTACGCGCGCCAGGCTTATTTTACAAAGGCCCGGCGGCGCGTAAGTCCTGGGGCTTGCAAAAAGGGGCGGGGAGGGGCGGGATCAGCGGCCATTTGCTGCTGTACCAGCGCAGGCACAAAAGGTAAAACACATTTTGGGGGGATGGGGAAGGCTGCGCGGCTCGGGCGCGCAAGGTGCAAAATTGTGCACCCCCTTGCGCACGCTTGCGCACAAAAATCTACCCCTAAGTAACACTGTCACCTTGCTTAACCTACATTCTCAAGCAATTGAGCATAACCGAGAGGACATTACCGTTAAAACTCTGCTGAGTGAGGGCCGCATTTTTATCCAACTCATTCAAGCGCTCACCAATAATTTGTTTAGAGAGCTGGACAACAGCATGAGTAACTTAATGAAAGGACAGATGCCATCCTATTTAGTCTCTCCATATGCTTTTGCTAAAATTACCTGAAGTAACATTGAGCCTATCCAGGTCCAGGTTGCTTCTCACATGGGTAATGCTATACCTCTTATGTGGACATTGAGAATTTGGAAGTTGCGAATGTTTTAAATTTGCCTTTCATTTTACCTGAGAATGTTTACCAATTGAAGCAAGTAATTAATGTAGGTACCTGGACAAACTATGTATACCTTTATGTAGACACCCTTGCCCTTCTAGCCTATCAGAGCAACAACCCACAGCAATATTTAGTTCCTAATTAGGCCTATGCCAACAAACAAAGGACATACATTGGTTATGTCCCGGTAAACCTTTCCTAAAGGATACTACAGAAGCTCTGTGTGGTTTGTCCTCAGACAACATCCGAGAGAAATGTAAGATTACCATGACAAAGTATGATGAATTCTCTGAAACCAAGGTTGCTGTTGTAAATAATGTTTGGTTAGTTAGCAAACCCTCTGAAAGAGCTTACTGTTTCTAACAAGCATGATGTTAACAATAAGGTTCACTTACCTAATAATGTTTCTTTAGTCACAGTAGCTAAGAACTCAATAGTTACTGTAGGGGATGTGTCCTTATACTACCTAGAACCAGACCCAGTTTCCACAGCGGTAGAAATCCTGGACATGTTTCAGGGCCATGAATTCAACTTTGATGAAACCTGGTATATCTTTTAGACCAGTGTAATGAATCATAATAGTAATAAGAGAATGGGAGTAATGTAATAGAATAACAGTGAATAAAATCGTTTTAATGAGGAAAGGCAAAAAAGTATAATGAAGGAAAATAAGTGGGGAATAGCAACAGGAAATATATATATGGATGATAAGAAATTAGGAAATAATGTAGTTCTCACATGCATGCTGTAGAATTATGAGGTAGAGACTACAACCATGATTCCAGAGAGGAAGATATTTTACAAACTATATCCTGTGTTATGCCTTACCTGCCCTAGCCATGGTGATCGTGGCCCACCTGCTATTGTCAATCACCCTCTTTAAAAGAGAACCTAATGAGAAACACATGGGAAAGGTCTCATCGTAAAGCTATGCGCTTGCAAAATCTCCCATAGCCCCATATTTATTTATTTATTTATTTATTTAAGTGTTTTTATATACCGGGATACGTTGGGAACATCATCTCGGTTCACAGAAAACTAAAACTGCAACAGGCTTTACAGAGAACAAATAAAGTGAAAGTAAATAAAGTAAACCGTGATAAGTTTGAACAAATAACACAACATGCTATATAGCTAACTGGTTATACAGAGAACGATAATTCAAAATAAGCATGAATATTTGGAAAAGATGGCAGGGAGAGCTTTTACAGGGTACATGGGCAGGGGAGAAACTCTAAAACTGTATGAGGCATCGGACAATCAGTGATCACACTTCATCACTTTCCAGACAAGGGAAAGGAGGGTTGTGCACACATACATTCTACCTCAAGTCTGAGATGGTGTCCCTAACCTCATAATTCTACAGCATGCACGTGAGGACTACATTATTTCCTTATTTCTTATCATCCATATATATATTTCCTGTTACTATTCCCCACTTATTTTCCTTCATTATACTTTTTTGCCTTTCCTCATTAAAATTATTTTATTCACTGTTAGTCTATTACATTACTCCCATTTTCTTATTACTATTATGATTCATTACACTGGTAAACAAAGCTTTCATTTCCTTCAGGCTTTTTGGTGTTCCAAATAGATTTTTTGATGCTGATCACAGATATTACTTTGAAATTTGTACATCATGTAAGGTTTTTGAGAAACGGCCAATTTTGTGTTAAAATAATTGTGAAATTTTAAAACAATCTCATGTACATATTTTCTTGCTGGACAGTAGTTTTTATGATTTTTAAAATTCATGTCCTATTTTGGCCGGCCATAAGCAACGTAACATGTAACAGAGACTAACGTTTTTTAAAAATACTCCAAGAAACTCTGCCTGATCATGCCAGAACTTGCTCGGGCAAACCCCAGCTCGGCTGCAAGATTCCAACTTGTTTCCATGACTATGTAGCCTTATATAAGCAGCAGCAATGAGTAGTCTCCTATGCAATGTCTGTGTGAATGAGCAAATCATATCGCTAAAACTGTTGAGTTTAAAGCTTGTGGATTTAATTTCATATACTTTATGAAATTTTGCGCCAATGTCGTAATAGCCGTGACATGTTTTGTTACATCTGTAGTGAGTTTACTCTGAAAGCACAGAAAAGGAGTATGACTGCACTCATTAAGAAGGCATACTAGTTATTCTTCGGGTGCAAAATTGGTGACCAGGACAGAGCATGGGCTCCTCATATGTGTTGCACATCTTGTGCCAGTAGTCTGCAAGTTTGGCTGAAAGGTGTGCAACCATCTATGCCGTTTGCCATCCCAATGATATGGAGGGAACAGAAAGATCATATAACTGACTGTTACTTCTGCATGAAGAATGTGTCAGGATACTCATCAAAGAACAGGAAGTTTATTGAGTACCCTAACCTTGCATCGGCAATGAGACTAGTGCTGCATAACAACAGTCTTCCTGTTCCAAAACCGCCAGAGGTGTGGACATTTGAGGGTGAGGAGGTAGGCTATGATGGCGAGCTGTTGCAGATGGCAGCTGTGGCTGATCCTGACTGTGCCATCAACATCCAGCAATCCTCATTTAATATCTCAGAACTGAATGATCTGGTCAGAGATTTGGCTTTATCAAAGAGTCAGGGGGAGCTGCTTGGGTCGAGGCTGCAAGGATGGAATCTTTTGTCATCTGATATGAAAATTTCAGTATTTCACAGCTGTCATTAAGATGTGACAAAATATTTCAACCAAGTAGATAGTCTGACGTTTTGCTGTGACATCAATGGATTGTGCTCTCAGATGTGACCACAACCCAACAGAATGGCGACTGTTTATTGATTCATCAATCTTAAGTTTGAAGGCTGTTTTGCTGCACAGCAGTAATATCTACCCATCAATACCTGTCGGACATGCCGTTCATATGAAAGAAACTAATGAGAACATGCAGCTACTGCTGAATCACATTGAGTACTCGAGGTACAACTGGAATTTGTGTGGTGATCTCAAGGTAGTTGCAATTCTACTGGGTCTGCAGCTTGGTTACAAACAAGTATTGTTGCTTCCTTTGTGAGTGGGACAGTCGAGCAAGAGATTCGCATTACATCAGAAAAGTCTGGCCTCTCCACAAGAAGTTGGTTCCAGGGCAGAAGAACGTTGTGCATGACCCATTGGTGGATCCAAGTAAGATATTTCTTCCACCTTTGTACATCAAACTTGGGCTGATGAAAAACTTCGTTAAGGCAATGAACAAGCAAAGTAAAGCCTTTGATTATTTGTGGCAAATGTTTCCACGCATAAGTGATGCCAAGATAAAGAAGGTGTTTTTGTTGGCCCATAAATCCAAGTTGTGATGAAGGGCAGCCACTTTGATGGTCTTCTGCAAGGTACAGAACGTGTTGCGTGGACAGCCTTCAAGAATGTTGTTTGTAACTTTCTAGGCAACTATAAGGCAGCAGACTATGTCGAACAGGTTGAAAATCTGCTTCAGGCATACAAATTGATGAAATGCAACATGTCGTTGAAGATACATTTTCTTCATTCCCATTTGGACTTCTTCCCAGACAACTTTGGCACTGTGAGTGATGAACATGGTGAAAGGTTTCATCAAGACATTGTCAAAATGGAGATACGGTAGCAAGGCAAGTGGAACTCCTCCATGCTGGGTGACTATTGTTGGACTCCCATCCGCGAAACGTCTGACAGTGATTACAAACGAAAATCTACAGCAAAACATTTTTAGTTTTGTTTTCTGGTGCCAACATTGCCATTATAGCTTATGCTGCTACAGACATGTAACAATGCTTGTTAAAATCTACTTGTTTCATTGAAGGTTATGGAGGAAACAAAATGTTCCCAGAAATTTGTTTACCAGTGATAAGTACCTTGACTATTATTATTCCTACCTCATGTTGATGTCATCATTGGTGGTCATACATGTCATACAGCTGAGGCCTGCAAGGTAACCTGATAGGCTTAAGCAAGATAAGCTCCATTGGTGGCTCATCCCACATAAGAAGGGGGAAATGTAGGGAGATACCCCATGTTTTACCACTGAAAGCACTTAACATGAATCATAATAGCTAAGGAGGCAGACAAGCATGCTGACAGGCCCCCCCAAAACAGTCACAGCTCAAGAAAGAATCTTTGCCCATATGAGAACTTTACACTGAAGGATATTTATCAAGATCTGCCTGTTTTTAAGAGCCTGGGTTAATAAAACCAAAGCAGAGGGACAATGCAGCCACTTAAGTTAATAAGCTGAAGTCAGGGACTGGCCAAGGAAAGTCCATAGGGACCCCCAACCTTGAAAGAAAGGAGGGCAGTCAGATAGAGAAAACGCTGACACTGGCATACAGCTTGATAGGGCAGAGACCCTGAATTCGAATGATCCACTGGCTTTGGTTCAAGACATGGCAGGACCCCCCCCCCCCCCAAAAGAAATGGGGAGGGGAGAAAGACCTGCAATGCAGCAAAGACCCTCTACCCACCATGTAATTATGCATGAGCTTATGCATATTTATCAGCTGGAACGTACAAGACAGAGGGGCAAATAAGGAGAAGGCAGTGACTCTGAAACAGCGAACCTGAAGCAGCCCAGCACCCTCTGCTATCAAGGAGGAAGAAGACTAGGTATGGCCAAGAGACCAGAGGGAGGAGATGCCCTGGAATCTAAGTGGTGAGGAACGGAGAGCAGCTTGATAGCTCTGCCAGTACCAGACCCAGAAGCTTCTTTCCCAGACTGCCCTACAGATCTGCCAGTACCAGATCAGAAGCAAACCTTCTCCCCTGCCCATGTACTTGAGACCTCCAGCCAGCATTTGCTTCAGAGGTGAACAGAGGGATATCACTGAAGTTGGGGCCAGTGTTAAGTTAGCCATAAGTATTAATATATTAAGCAGACTAAGGTTTATGGCATGTTTGTAACCACCCACAGTACAGAACGTTTAGGGTAAACTTACTTAGTGGCCAAGATGTTAGAGACAGTAATTATCTTCTAAATGCTAAATCCTGCCAAATCTGATAAAAGTCCATTTCTGAGAACACGTCTTTTTCCTGAACTTAGGATCATGAAGTAAAGTGGGAGGGCAACTGGAAGTGTCCTGTGGCAGATATGTCCCTGCACCCCTAAACTTACATTCCATGTATCCATCTTTTGATTTTTAAAATTTATTTTTTTTTGGCTCAGTACTTCCTCCTTCCTCTCTCTTCCAGCTCAATTGGAACCAATGCTAGGATCCTGGCACCATTTTCAATTCCCAGCTCTCTGGAGATTTTGCCCCTATATTAATCAGACCCATCCTTCCACCATACCTATTCTGGTCATTGCAGCAATGAACCTAAGGCTGGGACCCATGTATTAGGGCTCTAAGTCCAACTAGCAGATGCCACCTTTTTTGAAGACCATGAATCCCTTCCCTGGAGGGACTGTGAACACTACTTCTGCAGTATCCACAGTCCTGATTGAATCAGCGGTACAAAAAACATGATCAGGAAATTGAACTGGGGCCCTTCTGCATGGAAATGAACAGCACATCTCATTGAGCCATTACACCAGCCCTAAAATGAATTTTGCATTTGGGAACAGTTGAGGTGGAGGTTTATCTGACCATTCTGTATGAGGACTTAGATGGGCAGCTCATGCTGTAATATAAGTAATTTAGACCTTAATAAAATATAACTGAAAAAATTAACATGCCTGAAATACTCAAGACTAATAGTTTGATTTTATTTTTAATATAGCACCCAATTTCCAAGGCACTTTACGAAAGAGATACATTAATGATGATTGTGACTTTTGTCTTAGTGCTAAGTTAATTGTAACTTACTTTGGCATATCAACAATTTTCAGCAGGCTGTTAGGGAGAAAACAAAAGCATTAATTTTCACTCCGCCAAGATCTTTGTTCTAAGAAACTAATGGGCATGGAACAGGTCAGTGCTCTCTCAATGAATGTGTCCTAGGGCAAAGGATCAGATACAAGCTTTTAATTATTTGAGAGGCACAAACAGAAACATCCTCTTCTATTATGTGCCCAGAAGGCAATTGTAGGTTATCAGTCAATAGCCTGCACTTTAGAAGGATTAAGGGTTTCCTGTGGTATGCCTCAGTGTGTCCAGAGAATGACTGATAAGCTGGTTCATGCTGCCTATACAGGATTTTTTTGTTTTACTGCTTGAGTATTATTTAATCACATTTGAATACTTATAATCAAACAGCCACCTTGGCTAGATAACATAAAAATACATACATACACACACGATAGCAAGCATAATGCCATCAATATCCCATAGAATGCTTGCTATGTACACTAACAGTATAACTTTAAAAGAAAAGCACAAGACCATAAACACATGCATACGAGTTTATGCACATATGCACACATATTTTACAATGAATGCACATAAATGCATGCAAAATATAAAGTTGTATGTGTACATTGCACATACATTTGCATGTTAATCTTGCATATGGACATTTTTGCATGACACGCAACTTCAGGCTCTTCTAGAGTGGGCTTTTTCTGTTGTACCTCCACTATCATTGCATTTTAATATGTAATATGTACTAGTCATGTGTTGTCTGTATTGATTTTAATTATGTATGTATCCTCTGTCACTCCCTGAGATTTGTGGATCAGTGGGCACTGATAAAGTGCTATACATATTTAATTTTATAAAACTTTACTGAGTTTTAGAGTACTAATTGTTTAATCCGTTTTATTTGATTTGTTTGTGTTGTTTTTTTAAATTACAATATTGTAATCAGGATTGAACAATGTGGAATTGCAGAATATAAGATGTTTGAAATAAAATAGCTTAAATAAATACATACAAAGATACTGATCCACATTCATAAAAATCCAGATTGCACTACAACAAATAACTAATGCCAATATTCATTCAGGATTTCATGCTAAATAGCTAAACTATAGTCCATAATACTTATCTCAAAGCCTGGCTAAATAACCATGCTCTGAGCTGTTTACAGAACATTAAATAGCTCTGTTCTTCTTTAAAATGTATAAGCAATTTATTCCTCATAAATGGACTGTAATAACCAAATGTCGAATATTTGGATTCAGTATGTGTGTGTAACCAGGAAAATTTCCTCCACAGTCAAAAAGTCCAAAAATATGATCTATAGAATGTGGCCTTCTCGTCCTGCTCTGCCATGCAGGAGAGTTGGGTTTGATTCCCAAGCCAACTTCTACTCCTCAGACTGACTATGACCAAGCCTTCTCTTGCTATCAAGCTATGCAATTTTCAAATAAATGAGGCTGTAAGCTCAACTAGTAAGACTGTTGCCCAAATATTCAGCCACTTAGGCGTACTTGGCCTTGCTGTATAGTACTTAGTCATCACTAACCTACCAGCATAGACCCAGTTGGTTTATGGAGAGCTGTAGCCTGCTGGTACACACCTATCTATCTCATGGCCTGTGTAGGATAAACATGTTCTTGTTAAACAGGTTGTGCAACTCAGCTTTCTGGCTCCCTGTCAGGAATACAGCGGTCTGATCAGCCGCCTACATGCCAGGGACAGGACGAGTCTGACTGGGTAATAGCAACTGTTGATACATAACATGGGAGGATAGTGATCAATCATTTCTCTCTCGCATGCACACTTGTTTACAGCATGGTATTTTATTTATTTATTTATTTATTTATTTATTTAAAGGTTTTTTATATACCGCGGAACGTTTCAAACATCACCTCGGTTTACAATGAACAATAATTTAGCAACAGGCTTTACAATCAATTCATGGTATAAAAGAGCAGGACTTTCCAGTGTCCGGTGGGAGTAGGAGATATTGCCTCTATAGACGTATAGAGTGCTGGACACTGAAAACCCCCTTCTCGCCTTTGCTGACCTGACGACTCCTCGATACAAGGCTGATGACACGAAAGGTGCTGGATGGCATATGCAATCATGTGGTATGCAAATAACTTTCTGTAAATAACGTCTATTACCATGATGTCACATTAATAAATGATGTCATAGATATTGTATCAGAGTACCTTACTCTCTCATTCCCAACATTTGGCGTCATGCACAGGATGTATCTATTTAAAAAGAAAAATGGAAAAGAGACATCCGAACCACCAAGCCCAGTGGATCTAAAAATTCCCGGATGGGAAAAAACCCCGTATAAAATGTTGACTCAGGAATGGGCTACGAATACAGGGCTCGCGGAGGCTTGGGATACAGGAGGAGAACCTTTAGATATTGTAAATCAAATCCAACAGGTCCCCATAATAAAAGGAAAAGAATTAGGGACAGTGGGATGGAGAGGATGGGTAGTATTAACAGGATATAGGAAATGTCATGAACAAAAAAGCGTGTTGCAAGAGAAATTAGTTGAACTAGAGCGAGAGATAGACAACCTCCTCAAAGATAATGTTATGCTTAGGTGTCACTTAGAGACATTTAAACAGAAGGCAGAACATTATCAGACAGTGGCCGAACAAGCCGCTGTGCGGGTAGCACAACACAAATATAGAAAATGAAGAGGAAGAGTAAATCAGTCTAAAATATGAGCATGTTTTATGAAAGATGACTGGGATCCAGAGATATGGGACGGGGATATATGGGACTCTACGGACAGTGAGGAGGAGGCAGTAATACCTCCTCCCCCGTAGGGCAAACCTGTCCCATAGTCAGGCGTAAATTAAAGCAAACCAGCGATGGTAGAGCTATAGAACAGGAGGGTACACAAGTAATGGAAGACTTCACCCAACAACAAGTAAGTGAGATATTGGATCGCATGGGGCAAAAACCAGGAGAACCTACTGACCACTGGCTAGTGAGATTATATGAATTCGTGGCGGGAGACATTGATCAAAAAGATGTTAAAAGATTCACTATGATTTCTACCGATCCCGAGGTAAGGGCAGTTATCAGAACAGTAGTTTGGCAAGGGGACATGACTGACTTGTTTCGAGTAGTTGCCGCTGCCACTAAAACAAGGTATAGCACTGTATTAGATTGGCCCGTCAGTAACAAACCATTATATAATATACATGATATCATACAGCGTATCAAAGAAATTACCATGCAAACATGGTGTCTGAGGAATTTACAGGGAGATTTCCTGGACCTACCCCTGCCCGGTACGGCTCGGGCAGAGATTATGCGTACCGTAATCCCGGCATACAGGTCCATTATGTTGACCTTGCTGTTAAATACGGCTGGGAAGAAAATTGGAGATTTGATTCGGGCAATCAGAGAGGTCCTAGATTTAGGGATACAAGAGCGCAATGATAAGACTTTCACATTTAAAGGCAAAGTATGTGACAGAGGAGAAGGTATTCGAAAGGGATACAAGGATCTCTGAAACCGAGATACGGACGCACGGGTGTCAAGGAGAGATATGTTTGCAGCGTTGATAGCTGCCAGAGTGGCTAAAGAGAAAATAGATGGTATTCCAACCAAAGACATGTATAAATTGTATCTGCAAAAATGCAAGGGTAAACAAAAGAAAGTTTACGCGGAAAGGGAGGAAGACTGGGGAAAAGTGTTACTAACAAAGATGAACCAATTGTTGCAAGAGAAAAAAGAGCAAGAGGTAAATGCTACAAACCCCTTCATAAACTAGTCTGAGTCCGTAAAACCCAGCACCCCACCTCAGGAGGCCAATAGTACCAGACTGTATCCGGACTTATCCTGGACACAATAGGAAAAAAGCCATACCCCCCAAATCGCTGCCGTCACCGTGGATAATCGCCCCTATATTGGGGTAGAAATACAATGGCAAAATGGGGCACAGCAGGTGATGGCTTTAGTAGATACGAGGGCGGAGGCCACTTTAATATTTGGAAATCCGAAGAAACATGGGGGGCAAAAGGTAGAATTAGCGGGTCTCTGAGGAAAAACTGTTATAGGAAAACGAACCATAATCTCTTTAGTCGTGGGAGGATACAAAATTCCTCAAGCTAAGGTAGTAATTGTACCCATTAAGGAATATATAATTGGGATGGATCTGTTACAGGGACTTAAGTTGAATACAACATGTGTGCAAATGGTGTTTGGAAAGGTGCCAAGTAAGCAAGTAGCATTTGAAAACAATAGACCAGTATATCTATCCAGAACAATAATAGTGGGTAGAACTGTGGGACCAGAAATAGCTTTGCCTAAAACAAGGGGTCCGGTATGCCAAAAGCAATACCGGATACCTGGAGGACATAAAGAGATAACAGAAACAATTAAGGATTTACAGGAAGCGAGGGTGCTAATTCCAACCACTAGCGGTTGGAATAATCCCATCTGGCCAGTGAAGAAATCAGATGGTTTGTGGAGAATGACAGTAGATTACAGGGCTTTGAACAAAAATACGGACCCTCTGACTGCTGTGGTCCCCGATATTATAACATTGGTAGAGCAGATACAGCAACATTTGGGGAAGTGGTACGCCGTAATTGATTTAGCAAATGCTTTTTTCACAATTCCTATCTGTAAAGAAAACCAAGAACAATTTGCCTTCACGTGGGAAGGACGACAGTATACCTTCACTAGACTACCTCAGGGATACTTACATAGCCCTACCATATGTCACCGGAGGGTGGCAGAAGATTTAGAAAGGTATGATTGTCCAAAAGACATACAATTAACTCATTACACTGATGATATATTAGTACAAGGGGATACAGAAGAGCAAGTAGCGATAGCTCTAGCACAAGTAGTAGAAAATATGGAAAATAGAGGTTGGAAAATTAACAAGAATAAAATACAAGGACCTAGCAACACTGAAATTTTTGGGGATACAGTGGTCGAATGGTAAAAGAGAAATCTTACCAAAGGCAAAGGATAAGTTATTGTTGTTTTCCCCACCACGGAATCAAAAAGCAGCCCAGAAGTTTATAGGACTATTTGGATTCTGGCGACAGCACATTCCACATTTGGGGCAAATATTGTCCCCATTGTATAAAGTCACTCGAAAAAAGGAAAAATTCGAATGGGGACGATTACAACAAGATGCTTTTGATCAGGCTAAGGTCGCTATCCAAACAGCATTAGACTTATGGCCTATCAGGGAGGGGCCAGTAGAATTACAAGTTTCATTTTCATCTTGTTATGCAGACTGGAGTCTGTGGCAGAAACAAGACAGTAAACGAGTACCGTTAGGGTTTTGGAGCAGGAAATTACCTGATGCTGCATGGCAGTATTCAGCCTTTGAGAAGCAGTTACTAGCATGTTACTGGGCTTTGTTAGACATGGACCAATTAACTCAGAACCATGAAATCCTTATGCGCCCTTTAATCCCAATTATGCACTGGGTACACAGCACCCCGCATACCTATCGGATAGGGTATGCGCAAGAAGCTTCCATTGTAAAATGGAAATGGTATATCCAGGACAGGGCGAAATCAGGCTTGGCTGGGCACTCCATGCTCCATGAACAGGTAGCGGAAATTCCTATTAATCAAGAAAAAGAACAGACAGAAACATTGGATATTCCTCCTTCTCCGGTTACTACTGGGGTACCATTCGACCAATTACCCAAAGAACAGCAGTTACATGCTTGGTTTTCAGATGGTTCGGCTAGAATGAAGGGAACTGAGCGATTATGGAAGGCTGTAGTATATAATACCCATACAAATGAAGTAAGTCAGGAGGAAGGGAAAGGCAAATCTAGCCAGTTTGCGGAACTTTATGCCATATGGATGGCTTTACAAAAAGGGGAAGCGGATTGCCACATTTATACCAACAGTTGGGCAGTCATGAAAGGAATGACTCAGTGGATGCCAAAATGGCATAAAGATCAATGGAAGATACATCACTGCTCGGTATGGGGCGCTGACATTTGGCAAAAGATCTGGGCCGAGTGTCACAAAAAGCATGTTACAGTGTTCCATGTAGACGCACATGTGAAAGATGTTTCTTTATCTAATCTGTACAATTCCATTGCAGATAAACACGCAAAATCCGAGCCAGTGTCACGACCACAAACGAGCAGGGGCTATGGAAATGGGCACATGAAAAAAGTGGCCACTTGGGGGCGGAAGCTACTCACAGGTGGGCCCAAGCCAGAGGGATACCAGGATTCCTCCCTGATTTTCAAAACATACTCACACAATGTGAATATTGTCAGTTGACACATCCAAGGTCACCGCAAGCTATTGAGCAGGGGCATATCCATCGTGGTTTAAATCCTGCCACTATTTGGCAAATAGATTTTGTAGGCCCTTTACGAAAATGTGGAGGAGATGTATATTTATGTATGGCAGTAGATACCTTTAGTGGAATCATGATGGCTGTGCCTGCACCAGGGGCTAATCAGAAAGCTACTTTAAAACTTTTAAATGAAATGTCGGTATTATGGAATACCAAAACAAGTTCAGAGTGATAGAGGGACTCACTTTACTGGTAACTTAGTGCAGCAATATGCTAGAGACAACTACATTGAATGGATCTTTCACATTCCATATTATCCGCAAGCTGCCGGCCTTATTGAGCGTATGAATGGGTTATTAAAAAATATGTTACGCTCTCTTACAAAATCTGCCACCATGAAGGGGTGGAAATCTGTATTGTCCACAGCTCTACAGCTGCTAAATAGTAGACTCAGATCCGAAATATCATTTGCTGGGCTACGGCTTTGGGAAACGTCTAATTGCCCCGCCAAAATAGTTATGAAGCTGCGGGATATGATGTAACCAATCCCACCGCTATAGTGATACCTCCCCATGAATCTTTATTGTATGATTTACAGATTGGGTGCAGCATCCCTAAGCAACATTTCGGATGGCTGTGTATTCGATCTAGTTGGGCAAAACAAGGCATAAATGTATTGGGGTGAATCATTGATTCTGACTACCGTGGTCCCATATATGTACTGTATCACAATTTGACGAATAAAGAAATTTACGTTCCTGCCCAAACCAAAATGGTACAATTGATTATTATTCCCTATGTAACAGACCAAATGGTATGGGGAATTCCCAATTCCACTCCCCGAGGACAAGGTGCCTTTGGAAGCACCTCCAATCCAAGTAAACTACATCCAGGAGCTAAAATATGGATCTTCACACCTCATAGAGAACCTAGGAAAGGTGAAATTTTAGCTGTTGGCAAAGATGCAGTACTGACTGTACTACCAGAAGGAGATGAACATTGGATACAGGTACCCAGTATCCGATGTAAACTAAGGGAATAACTAATGATGTGTTCTCTCGCTACAGGTTGGCTTGCACCTCCCGTTTATGGCGATCAACCTCTTTGCCATCATTGGTATGGTGCACACCCTATATCAGCCTGTAGAAGTAACCTCCAGACGGGGGACTATCAAGTGGAAGAACAGCACCTCCTCTCGGACGCAGGATAATTTCACATGTAAAGCATACGATGCTTGTGTGGTTTGGAACATCACCACAACTGCAAAAGTAGTGAAAGCAAAGACAACACAGGACAAAATCACTAGATTACTCGTCAAGTATCACATCGGAGATCAGTTTTCTATAGCCAGTTACACCGCCATACAGTGTCGTAACTATTCGGCTCCTTGTCTACAATATACCCGAGCTATGTGGAAGGAGAAGATATGCAATTCCACCCCAATCCAATCACTCAATATGACACTTACTAGTATTAATGACTGGATGCTAATATGTGAAAATGCTTCTGTAGTTACAAATCAGACCCGCTTTGGGTACTTTTGGACAATGCTACCTATAAAAGAAGTTACTAGTCATTCCCAGCTGGTAGTCCGATTCCCCGAAACATGCATTCCTTTTATACCATATGGTACAAAATATGTGTTGAAATTTAACATAACATTTCTCCACCGACCCAAACTTACACGATATAAACGAGCATGGTATGATACACTATTGGGAGGATTGGGTACAGGAATAGGAGCATTAAATACTATGGACATAGAGGTATTAGCGAACAGAATTGCCACGGCTGGAGGGGATACAGGCCTCATTACTAACATTATTGCAAATTGGATTCCCGACCCCGCACACATGCAACAGTATGTGCAGAAGTATTTGCATTTAAATAATGATTTGGTTATAGAAGGGTGGAATGCCACTTGGGAAATGGGACATAATCTGACTGCATTTGTTAATTGGACACAATCCCTTATGCAAGCTTTGTATCTACAACAGATAGAGATGATACAAACCAAACTATACATGAGTATTTCTCCTATTTGGAAGGAATTGTTCCAATCATATGTACCATACCAATATCCTATAGGCTGGCTGCCACAGCCACAGTATACGATATGCGACACAAATTGGTGTACAGGCCGAATCACGTTTTATAACGCCTCCGATACATTAACAGATACTGTATGTAAATTTACATCACTTCCTTTCCCAGTCTATCTTCCTGAAAGAGGAAGTGTGCTAATACAAGTTTTGCATACTAACAACTGGATATGGACCACCAATAATCACACTATTGACAATACAATATGTACCCCTACACTAATGGGATTGGCTTGCCCTTTAATGTATTCCACATTACCCGATGATTGCTCGTTGCAGCAACCTTTGGCACACTGTAGTCTTCTAATATTACCTGATAATGTAACTGGTTTCATAATTCCATTCCCTGAAACTGTATGTGTATATAATTTGACTTTTACAGGATGCCTGTATAATGTTACTTGGTTTACTTTTGGTTCTCGACAATATTATTTACCACCAATGGACATCGCTGATGCGCAATTGAGGGGTAAAGTTGGACTTATCATTCTTTAAGACACCATTGTTGGATTTGACTAAACTGCAAAAGGTATTGAATACCTCAGATTCGTTGAAACAGACCCTTAGACATGTGGACATTGCTGTAACTGGTGCCCTGCTTCGAGTGGACTTTGCCAAGGAACGTCTACTACATTTACAACAATTGATAAAAGACACCTCTCATTCTTGGTGGGATGTGTTTTTCGGACGTTCCTCTACTGCCACAATGACTCTGAATTGGATTTTTCATCCTATCCTTATTGTAATGTGTGTATGCCTCCTGTGCCTAGCGTGTACATGTTATCTTACCTATCAAGTGCATAAAATAGCACGACAAAGTAAATATACCACTACAGTGGCTTCGTATGCAGTGGTGCCTGCATTGGAGAATGATTGATCAAGGGTGGAGTGTAGGATAAACATGTTCTTGTTAAACAGGTTGTGCAACTCAGCTTTCTGGCTCCCTGTCAGGAATACTGCGGTCTGATCAGCTTCCTACATGCCAGGGACAGGATGAGTCTGACTGGGTAATAGCAACTGTTGATACATAACATGGGGGGATAGTGATCAATCATTTCTCTCTCGCACACACACTTGTTTACGGCACGGTATAAAAGAGCAGGACTTTCCAGTGTCCGGTGGGAGTAGGAGATATTGCATCTATAGACGTATAGAGTGCTGGGCACTGAAAACCCCCTTCTTGCCTTTGCTGATCTGACGACTCCTCGATACAAGGCTGATGATACGAAGGGTGCTGGATGGCATATGCAATCATGTGGTATGTAAATAACTTTCTGTAAATAACGTATATTACCATGATGTCACATTAATAAATGATGTCATAGATATTGTGTCAGAGTACCTTACTCTCTCATTCCCAACAGCCTGCAATGTCACTAGGGCAAGATTCCTTTATCCATAATTTGATTTTATCTGATCACTTCTCCTCTTGCTTCTGCTGGGTGGGTTGTTTTCAATAGTACCACCTCAATTCCTACTACTGTCCTAGCTTGCTTGAATTCTGTCACAGTATGTGTTTCCTCCACCGCTGCTAGCAGGTTATTCCAGGCATCTCCCATTATCTCCTATTTCCTCTGAACTTTCCTCTCTGACCTCTTGTTCTTAACTTTCCTTTTCTATGGAAAATTTTACCTTCCCATAATTAGGTAACCCACTGTTGTATGCTTTCCGATATTTGGAATGTTGGAAAGAATTATATAAAAAGAACCAGTGGGGCAAAATAACTCTCCAAAGAAGGGATATAAAATTACCAAATTTAGCTTGAAGAAAAAAAATTTGAAGCAGCTGAAGGATGGCACCATTCAAGCCATGCCAACCTCCCAAACATGCTCCCCCAGTCTCCTCTCACCATGCACAAACCACATCCCTCCCCACCCACCAACTTCCAAACCCCCTCCACACAATAAAGACGCACATGAGATTTATCTGTGTGTTGGCAATATTCTTTCCTTGGTTTTTAAAGTTTGAATTTAGATCAAAATGTTTTCTGGTAACTGCTCAAACTGAGATACTGCTTCAGTTTTGTTCTAGGTCAAGCTGCTGGATGGGGGAAGGAAGGAGAGTATGGGAGGAAGGATGAGTTAGGGGAATAGAACATTAATTAACGATATACAATATCTCACTGCCTCCCATAAGTAGTGCTATCCTACCAAAGGTTACACACAAACCCATCTCCACATACGTACCACACAATCCCCCCCCCCCCAAGCCTCCTCCACACACAAACTCTCAAAATCATCTTCGGCCTCCCACTGCACACACACCACAATCCCTAACACGAATACATATGAGATTTACTACTGCTCACGTAGCCCATGTCCTTGCTTGCTTGTTAAGGTTTGAATTTACATGAAAACGTTTTGTGGTAACTGCGCGCACATCGACAGTACTTCATTGCAACCCTGGGCCCAGAGGGTGAGGCCTCTGGAATGGAACATTTGTCAACATTCCACAGCATCTAACTGCCTCCCACAATCCTACCTAAGGCCACACATACAAGGTCACCTTCCTTGCTTCTCTCCCCTTCCACGACCTTATGGTTGTAACAAGTTGAAAAACCATACTGAAGCAGAGCACGCACTCCATATGTAATATAAAGGACCTAATCACCCTCTTTTACAAAATCTATTGTGAAGGGCTGCGGTGTAGTTAACACAGCCTCAAGGGCAGACCCCTGAGGCCTACACCGGCAGCTGGCAAACATGGCCTGTAGCTTCAACTATACCAGCCACCTCTCTCCTGCAAGCTGAGCCTTTGGGTTCTGGTGGCTGGCAGGACTTAGGAGTCCAAAGGCACACCGGGATCAGGGCAGACAGCAGACTAATGGAGTCTGAGACAAGCCAAGGTCAGAGCGAGTGGCTAGCAGAGTGGTCAGGTCCAGGCAAAGGTTCAGATCCAGGCAGCAGGTAATCGTGGTCAGGTCCAGGCAAGGAGTCAGGATCCAGAGCATCAAGCCCAGGGTAGTCAAAGACATACTGAAGATATTGAACAAGGTGAATAAGATAAAGCACAGCTAGGCAACAGAGGCTGGAGAAGGCAAGGCTGGAGGACAAGGCATGGCTGGAAGACAAGGCTGGATTCAGGACCACAGAACAGGAACACATCAGCAACATGCACTGCTAGGAAGGAGGCCCGTTTGCCGAGACGAAGTAATGCTGCTGGGTCACTGTTAAATAGCCCCAGCTGACATCATCTGAAGGCACCACTCAGCATTTCCCACCATGTGTGCACCTAAAGGAAGGCAGTGGTCTGGTAGCAGTTGGCAGCGTGCGTGGACAATGGCATTCTGTCATAACAGGAGGCCTCTGACAGCGGAAGGGGTGAGTGCAGCAGCTCGCAGGGCAGTCCGGCGAGCTGTCAAATGTAACATCTGTGTTGGAAGACATTCCTGAAGCCAGGCCTCTGCATGTTCCCCACTGGTTTCATTCTCTCCAAGCACTGCATTAATATTTGTTTGCATAGTTACTATCAAATATCTTTGGATACTTCTGCATTGAAAATGCTATGTAAAATCGCATTGAATATATAGGATTTCGTTTTTCATTACCACAGCCTTTGTTACTCCTTGCCATGTGGAGTTGAAATCAAACATATCGAAGGTATGTTTCCTTTTACCAACTCTGCATTTACCACTCATACTAGTAGTTTCTTTCACTCAAATTTTGTGAGAATTTGGGGCTTAAATCCCTCTCGGGCACAAGGGCCTTTACTCATCTGGAGCACCAAGAGGCCCTTTAACTTACAGTACCCCTTAGAAGCAATCTCAGAACAGGCAGGCAAGACTGACCCTGAAGCGGGTGATTGCTTAATGTAAACCCTTCCATTAAGAGATCTTTATTTGAGAAGGAGCCAACCCTGACTGGATGGGCAGAAGCAGTTGCATTTTTTTTGTCTTATTAGTGGGCTCCAGTGAGCAGTTATCACCTCTGTCAAGACCCCCAACTAGTTGGTACATGGATTTCTCTGTGCCTGACACAAACTACTCCCTCACAATGGCTTACTGGGTACTCATATGGCAAAGTTTTCAGTCATGCATGTGTATACAATTCAGGACAGGCCTTCATTTATTTGTAAAGGCCAAACTACATCTGCTAATCAAATTAGCTAATTTCCTAGCAAATATAGTAATGATGACAGATAAAAACCAAATAGTCCATCCAGTCTGCTCAGCAAGTTTCTCATGGTAGTAACTGCCGCTCCATGCAGGTTACCTCCATGCCTTCTGTTAAGGGTAGCAGTTGCCATTCTGTGCAGTTACCCCCATGACTTCTGTTAAGGGTAGTAACTGCTGCTCCGTGCAGGTTACCTCCATGTTTTCTGTTAAAGGTATTAACTGCACCCCTTTTTTCATTTTCAACATCTAGCATTTAGGGATCCCCAGTGTCTATCCCATGCCCTTTTTTAGTCACTGACAGAAAACATATTGCATTCAAAGGCATTCCCTAAACTGCATTCAGCCTTGATGCTGCCCCAGCATGGAGAACACTCACATGCATAGTACACTCTGATCTCAGCACAAGGCACTTTTTTACATAGCTGTGTCCAAGTTCATCTCTTTCAATATCTAAACCCCAGCTCCAGGACTGTTAAAATAAGCAATTTTAGCAAATGCTCTGCCACAAAGGCCCTGCCCATTCATTATGTGTAGAATATGTATCCATTTAAATTATGAGAATTGTCAGAACATTTATTTCTTCTACCATGAAGTGAATTCCACTTTGGTCACTGCTGCTTGCATACGCCACAATCTTCTGCTGTCCAAGGCAGGATAAGATCCATTCACTCTAAAACAATGCCCAACTGTTCCACAAAAATAACAGACTTTATTAAAAAATAATATATTATAAAACAATCACAAAATAAGAAAATTACTATTCAAGAAAACAAACAAAACAATTCCCAATTCACACATGAATATTAAACCAATACACATGCCGGGGTCAAAGCTCAAGCTAATGGCCTGGTTGTGGACATTTCCAGTTAATGCAAGGAACAGACATGTGCATGTGATGTAAAGCTTGCACTGAATTAAAGACTTCTCTCAGAAGAAAGGAGTCAGGAAACATGAAGCACAATAAAGATGCAAGTCAAGGGAAGATCATTTTAGAATAATATTAGAAAAAACCCCAATACCTGAACAATTATCAATGCCCTCCCCAACCCAAACGCATCACCTCTGATTCTCTTAGGGCCTGATCCACATTGCTTTTCCCCCTTTCAGCATCTGAGGAAAAGGTTTAAGTGAATTTGGCCTTTTATGCTCTACAGGTCTCCATTTAGCTCCATTTTATGCTCTTACATGATTTTGTGGAGTATTATCCATATTAAAAGATGAAACACCAGGCATCAGATTCAGATTTTTTTTTTTTTTTTTTTACAATTCTTTATACATGATGCAGAGAGACACAGGCAAAAGGCATCAGCAATCTTTGAAGGAGAAGCTGAAATTAGTCAGGTAGTGGATACTTGCACCGAAACTGGGAAAAAGGCACTGGGACCTTGACAAAACAGGGAATAGCTTCTAAATACAACAGTTCCAAAGTAGAAAAATCTACATTTGAAGTAGAAACCAACAGATGAGCTCCTGTGACATGCAAGCCTGCAAGTTACTTAATTGTGAGAGCAAGCTAGAAAGGAGATTATGAACTTGGATGGCTGCTATCAAGGCACTTTAGAAGTCCCCCTGCGCGAGCCAATGCCATAGTGCAAGGCCCCGGAGTTTGAGTCTCTCATCCAAAGAGACCGGTGGGTCTCACACATACCAGAGGTGACACACCTGAGCCCTGGGAAAGGAAGAGAGATGGCGTAGCAACCCTTGAAAGACTGAGAGCACTGCTGAAGGTTAACCTGAAAGGCAATATCCTTCCAGCTTCAAGGCCTAGTAGGGGGTCCTGTGTCTTCGGAGAGAGGAAATAAAAGGGATGCAAAACACAAAAATGGCCAAATGCATAAACTTCCCTTATTTACTGGTAGTAAATGCTCTATCCAAAGGGGATTATTGCCATTATAAAATATATGTAGGGGTTTTAGGGCCTTTTAAGCCTCAATATTTTCCAGAAGAAGCAGTTAATACAAATATTTGGAAAATAGTGAAACAGAATACTTCCAGTACATTACTTCCCCGTGTGCCAACTAATTATATTGCCTGAATGCTAAGTGAACACTACTTTCTTTTTGTAATGTCCCTTTATAAGGCCTTAATATAACCACAAACCACAAGACCCTACAAGTCCTCTCTATAATCTACTCATTCCCAACCAACAGAGGACTATATACCTTTATGTACACTGATGTCCGGTATTTTTACAATGGCCTAGACCATATATTGGTGATAGCCTCACTGTTGAATGTACATCAGTGTACATAAAAGTCTTAATATAACCACACTGGAACATACATACAGCTTTGGCACCACATTAACAAAATCCTATCGATGGCACTAAGAAAGAGAGCTCAGAAAAGAATAGCTGAACTTGTTAAAGATTTGTAAATATTTGTTCCTATACAGTGTAAAAGATTAGGAATATTTATTTTGGTAGAATGGCAACTAAGGTGAAATATAAGACTGGACAAGCATGTAAGGTAACTGTACAAAGATTTTAGTCCTGGAATGATCAGATACATGCAGCAGGTTTAAATAAGGGCATAAACAAAGTAAATAAAGCTAATTCTAGTTGAAGATGGAGGGGAACATTCTTCACAGTAAAGGGTAAAAATGTTCTGCAACAGTCTGTCACTGTAATTTACTGAGGTATCTTTGAAAGAGGTTTTCCTCCTCAGAGTGCGCTGGACATAGGCCTAGCAGCTAGAAATGTACATGGATATCAGGATAAACGAACAGGAGAATCAGAAAGGAGTACCTATACCACTCAGTAGTCTGAAGACGCTAGAAAATTGCCTTTTTTTTTCCAGGTAAAAAATGCTACAATATACTGCTGAGCACGCCCAATCTGCGCCCGTGGGCTTCCCCCATCCGAGTCTCTCTCGTTGAGTAGCATTAGAATCCACAATGGAAGATTTACCTTGCACCAGCTTCTCTCTCACGTCTTAACCCATACAGCACACTTGCATTGAATATTAACAGTACCCAAGCCAGAGTGTCTCTGCAGCTGTGGACAGTGCTGGGTCTCACTACGCTCCCCACTCCTTCCTCTCAACCCAATTTATCGGTATTCAGCTATGAAAATCAAAATGCGGATTGAAATACCTCACTCACCAGTTGTATACATACAGACACGTACAATATTACTTCTATATACACACACATATACATAATATACACGGACCTTGAAATGAACCAGTCTAGCGATAACATTTTTAACAACTGACATAATATAGATTTACAAGCATACTTAAAATAAAAGCCCAACAGGGTAAGAGAGCACTGAACCTGGCTTCAATCCAACATTCGTTCTCAAAGTTTAAAAATGTCCACTTGAGCCAGGCTGTAAGACATTGTGGGCAGACCCTGGGAAAGGCAGCAGGCAGGAAACATTTATTTCCCCACCCGAGGTGAAGGGGGCAGGAGTAAAGTCAGCAGGCAGGGCACACGATCTTCGCAGGTTGAAGGGGTCGCTCTGCTTTGTGGTTTCACTGGACTTGCTACACCTTTCTCTCTTTCATGGCGATTGCATTGTTTTCTCAATCAGGAGTCTACAGGACTTTCTACTCTCACCAGTCCTTACCCCCCCCCCCTTTCAGGGCCTAATAAAGTGCAGGAGAAAAATTCTTTCCAGGATGCACTTGACTCCATTGTCTCCTTTACCCCTCTCAAGTTCAGAAAAGGTTTTTGAGGCTCGGTCAAGCTCAGTCTATTTTCCCATCACTCCCCAATGCTGTAGTTTCCAGGTGAAGATTTTACAGTCCACAGATGCCACCCTACAGTGTTTCAGTAAGGAGGTTTCATACAACCCATGAATGCCTTTACATTCTAAACCACTTGTCCTCCTGCCAGGCATTCAGAGTGATGGAGAAGGCTCTTCTCTGTTTAAAACAAAAACGCTTGCAGCAGTCATAATATACCAAGGGGGAAAACAAACCCGATTTCCTTCCTTACCACTGATAAGGTTAACAGGGTCTCATCAGATACCAGAAATGCCACCATCCAGCCCCCTCCCCAAACTGCTGTCAAAAGTCACATGATTTTTTTTTAAATTCCTTCTGCTCTCAACTCAGTAAGAACAGAGGCTCCTTTACACTGGGAGGAACTGTACTCAGTTGATGGAAGGTTCTTGGACATTCTGAGAAAGATCTGGATCAAGTATGACACAATGGCTGACACAGTAAGATATGAGGTGCATATACTTGGTTTTGCTATTAGCGCCTGGAAACATGGAGACTGCATTCAGCCGGTCTTTGGTAGGGCTACCATGATCTGAAATCTCAGGAAAGAGCCAGTATGCACCCAGGGAAGACAGAGAAAGATACATCAGTACATATGCACTCGGAGTTCCAATAATCTCTGCGTATATTTACAGAGATGATGGCGGCGGTAGAAGCAATCCAGGAACTTCAAACTCTGAAATGTCAATAAACTCTCCTTCATATCAACATAAGAGGCAGGTAAGTGGCTGCCTCCGTATTAAAACACCTTTTCTCTAAATGCCAGCTCCCACAAGGCTTCTGATAATAGAAAGCATGGAGACCATAATGTCTGGGACATGACCATTATACACATGGTGCCACTTGAGACTGGTATAAGCAAGGTGATGCTAGAGTGTTGGCTTTAATAAACAAAGCTTGTAATAAGGTTTTTAGGGATGCAGTCATGAAAAGCTCAGTTTTAATCATTTCCATAGGGAAATAAAGTTGTATTTCTTTCTTGCTGCTAAAAATGGAAAAATGCAGTTTTATCTTTCCAGCACTCCCTGGAATGAGGGAACAGGAGACTGGTCAAGCGAGTACATCCTCATTCATTTCTCAGATGCTTCAAATATGAAGCTTGAATAAAACTGCAGCTCTCCTGGGAGGACAGACAGAAGTTGCCTCTTCCACAGCTCACCCCAAAAATGATTTTAAATGCTTACATTGCAGAAGGTCTTACAAAGCTAGGTGGGTTTGTATAGAAAATTGTAACAAAATCAAGAGGAGAGACTGAGGAACAAACAAAAAAATAGAGCCAGCCATGGCAGCTAGATGGAGGTCTCATCACATTTAGCAAGTGGAGCACCTGCCAAGTAGATCCTAGCCTGATCCTTCTCCAGCTCAGTGATATAATAATGGGAGAAGCCATTAAGACCCCCGTTTTTCTTGTCTGCAGCCAGTGGGTGGCGCTCATCCTCTGGAGAGCTAGGGGTGTGAGGCTCATGGCTGCAGCTGGTGGTATTCGACGGCATTAGGTCCAGCCCACTCTTGGCTTGATTCCTCAGCTCTCTCCGCCGCTTCTTCCGCTCATAGACGAAGAAAAGGATCCAGCCACTCAATAAGCCGAACAAAAAGAAGATGATGCTCGCCAAGACTGTGTAAGAACGGGGAGCTGCCTTTTGGGAGAAGAAAGAACCATTGCTTTTCACCACGCTGTAGGCAGCCACCATGCCCCCGATTCCATTTTCCGTGCAGTGGCATTCATAGTCACCCAAGCTTTTCTCTGTCACTGTGAACTCTAGCCCATCACTGCGCCAAGCATAACCAGAGTTGTCTGCAGAAGGCTTGGTCCATTCACAGGTGCACCAGGAAGACTGCGGGGTGCAGGGTAGCACTACACGAGCTCCTAATATGACTGGCATTTCCATCACATTTGGTTTCACTATAAGAAACAGGGAAAGAAAGAACATTAAGGCCTCATATGCAAGACAAGTCAATAGAACCTGAACAACAAAACAGAGCTTCCCAAGCAGCCATTCTCAATTTGTGTGTTAGGACAAATCAAAAATCATAGGGGTGCACAAACATTAAAACATTCAAGTCACAACTTTTAAGAGTTTTCCTACAGCTTTTTTTTTTCTTTCCACCCAACAAATTCTTTCTGCTTCCAGCTCAATCGGAACCAGCCTCTATTGGAATCTAGCATCATATGCCTTCACTTACAACCACCTGGATGGTTTTCTCCATTTTTATGGCTGCCTCCCAACTCAGTTCAGCCATCACAGCAACACCACCACAGCTCCCCCAGGAACCCAGCTAATGTGGGATTTAAGTCTGGACATTAACAGCCACCACTAAGCAAAGGCTAGAACCCCCCCCCCCCCCCCCAAAAAAAAAAAAAAAAGGGGCTGCGAGCGCTGCTTCTGCAACATCCCCAGCTGCCCCAGGGAGCCGGGAGCAGAAACCAGGTTTTCCGCATTATAGTGCACAACAGTTGACACCAAATCACTGAGAGCACCCTCGTTTTCTCTGGTTTCAATGAGAGCTATAAATGCTACAGCCCTGCATGGTTCTCAGATTTTTGAAAAAGTAATCATACAGCTGACAATCTGCAGCATTTATGCATTATTGACTGTTCCCCTGTAATCTTGCATTTCTTTCTTCCTGTAACCTGGCTTCCCCCCACTTCTCTCTTTCACAAGTGCCAATTGTGCTTCCCGCTCAAACCATCTCCTGCTTTTCTTATATAGATTGTGAGGAAAAGACCCGATCTTTTTTGTTGTAATTTTACCCAATTAGATAAGCTGGCTGCAGTCCTCAATTAAAACCTCATCCACTTATCCATATTTAAGATTCTGCATCATATCCCTGCTTCTTTTCAAAAAAATTTTTTTTTAAATGCCTTTCCTTATTTGTTTTGTCTGTCTGTCTTGCCTAGACTGCTATGCATATTTTGTCACGGTATATAAATAATAAACATTCAATAATCCACCAATGGGCCAACCCAGTGTATCCCATTCTATACAGTTCATGCCTGTTTCCTCTTCCCTGCCATTTATTTATTTAAAAACTTTTCTATACCATCGTTAAGTTAGGTACCATCACAACGGTTTACAATAAGGCACAAACATTAATATTGGAAAAATAGTGAATTCTATCCACTAAACAGGTGCCCACAATTTACGGTAACATAGTTTGTATTAATTACTCATAGATGGGTGTGATACATCATGTCCATTCTTTTTAGTGACATATTTAAAATAGAGAACTTATAGTATTTTATTCTTTGGTGGCCTTAAACCGGCACTCTTGTTTATCAGGCTCCCCTTTTTCCTTAGAAGGAAAGCAAAAGAGGCACTTGCGAGAATTTTCAAAACCTCCATTTAGAATTTATATATCTATTTTTGGGGCTCTCCACCAGTGGGCGGTGTTTGACGTCATGTTACTGGTGACAGGAAGAAGACATGAACGGTCATGTCACAGTATTCGGCAATACTCCAGACTACTACTTGGAGTGTTAATCATAACACAGTGGTCCAGTTTTGCTCCATGCACAGGCCAATTGTTCACAAGAAAAGCACAACATGTATGCTTTATATACACAACAACTTTTATTTAAAGTAAACTTATGGAACACTTTCTCTTGCACCCTACTTGCACCTTTTTTTCCTACGGAAATGGGCACTATCTATGAGGAAAAGTTTTGTTTTTAAGTACATTTTTAAATCTGATCTTAAGCATCATATATTTATAGCAGCTAGTATCCTTTAACTCCCCCTCCTCATCCCATACACGCATGAAGTTATGTATACACAAGAATGCAACTCTACACCAACTCAAAATCCTCTTCCTGGGGAAAAAAACACAAAAATCTCCAAAAAGGCAGAAACTTGATTTTTTTACATTGGGTACTTATATAAAACCTATGTATTTCAACCATAGCGTGCTTTCTCTCCCTCCTTAGCTCCAGCACATGGCTTTCAACCACTCATAACTGTCTTCACAATGCTCTTCCCCCTCCAGCACATGGCTTTCAACCACTCATAACTGTCTTCACAATGCTCTTCCCCCAACAAGAATGTCCACTGTACAGAAATTCAAATTGCTGAGGAGAAAGCTATACCTTTTATTTTGATGCACAGACTGGAGACATTTCCATACTCAACATCCTGGAGTAATCTGAAAGAGACAGAGAGATTAAGAGAATGGCTCTGGTAAGGAGATGTAAACCAATAGCTGCATGCCCATCTTCCATATCCTTCCGCCTTTGCCCACCCACCGACTTCCTCCTGGGCTCGGTCATCTGCCTTCCCCCTTACCCGTGCTTGCCATGATGCTCTATGCAGGCACTCTGTGTCATGCTCCAGGCACATGAAGGATCCCGGGCTAGGATACACTGCTCACAGCTTCTGTGTCTCTCACAGTTGCTGGTGTTCACTTGGGTGACTTCAGAAGGGGAGCCAACAAAAAGCCAATTCTAGAGAAAGAAGACAGGAAATAATCCATCAGCCCCTGACCTACGGTCCTACCCCATACATCACAGCTCATAAAAGTCCCAGACCTCTAAATTTGCCCTCAGTACAAGGATGACACCCATATAGGAAAGACAGTTACCCCTCCTAACCACAAAATTCACCTCTGCAGACTTCAATGGTATCTTTTTATATAACAAAAAATGTTACTAAAATCTCATTAGTGCCTCAGGAAAGCTCCAATATAACCTTTCCAGAAAGAAATGGAGGTAATCTGCTCAGTGCAGCAGATACTACCATAAGAAGCTTGTTGGGCAGACTGGACAGACCATTTGGTCCTTTTCTGCCATCATTACTATGTTACATCCTGTATACAAGATATTACCACATACAAAGCACATTTACTCACCACATCCCACCAACTGAACCTAAAAACTGAAAACCTGCAATATTTGTAAAGTGAGGCTAGCAATAAGAGGGGAACAAAGCCTCTCCAGCATTTTGTATTGAAACTGTGCTTTCTCACCACTCCATACAAGAAGTTCCCTCTCCATTATTGTGGTCATAGAAAACCTCACTCACTGTATGTACGCAACAGCCAAACACGCCCCCCCCCCCCCCCCTGCCATGAAGGATTCCACACATCTCTCCCTCCATGTCCCTCCATGTCCCTTTTTTTCTTTTTTTTTAAATAACACTACGGGTCAGATGTACTAAAGGGTTTTTCCAAATGTTGCGTCTATGGGGAAAACCCCTTAGTGCATTTGACCCTAAAGCACATTTACTCCCATTCTTCTTCCTCTCCTGAACGCTTCTATTTCCGTTCAAGCAAAGCTTTTTTTTTTTCCCCCAACCATCTACAGCATGTCCCTGACAATTACCTTGTGCAGCTGGAGACTGTGAATGGGTTGAGCCTTTGGAAACAGGGCCAGATCTTCCAGGATCAATGTCTTCAATCCAACCTTCACAGCTTTGTGCAGGTGTCCCTCAGCTGCAGACAAGAAAGGTATTTATTGATTTATGCTTTTTACATACCGTCGTTCCAACAGAAGATCACAACGGGTTCACATAAATTGCATTTTATTACATTGCATAATATTGTAGGTAGAAGCAAGTCCAAGGTTGGAATGTTGTTCTCACTGTATTCCTACTAATGAGATCAACATTTAGCTTTCTTCAGCTGAAAGCTGGCACAATGCACCACTATGGATTACGATCACTTTACATGTTTATAAAATAGGAGGCCTATTCGGCTTGGCTGAGATCAGCCAGAGTCTTGTACAGTGCAACTTAAATTTTAGCCAGTACTTAAATATACATATTCAAGAACTAGAAAACTGTACTGGTCAAAGCAATTCTTTATCAAAATGACCAGACTTCCAGCAAAGAAATTCTTTCACTCAGTGGCCATCTTGGAAAGCCAATGACCTGTGGGATAACAGCAGTGCACTTTGAAAAGGATCGCTGGCTGTTAAGATGGTGAATGCTGTTCTGCTTACATGAATGAGAAATTATCTTGGTGCCTGCTAAAACTATTATGAGGTACACATAAAGTGGATGGTTTGATAATTGGAATAATTAGAATAAACCAGGAATTGCTGAAGATGTATTTGAGGTGGTGATACAGTCGGAAAGGTGTGCAACGGTGTTGGTGATTGAACTTGGAGGAAGTATATTTTAGGTGCAATAATCCGGAGGGTGGAAGGCCAGAGGGTCTCGTCGTCTCCGGATGAAGTGGGAGTGATTTGTCCCCTGAGGAAGCTGCGGCGAAACGGGGATCCCTGTAGGGACGTTGTGAACTGCTCCCATGGAAAAGAATACATTTAGGAATTAACAATTCATGTTTAGCACTTTAAGTTGGGGTTTTTATGGGTGGGGAATGTATGTGGATGAGTGAATGTAGTGGGTATATGGTTTTAGAGGTGAATATATTGCTGCTAAATAAGTGTGTATATTTATCTACATTGTTTTGCACATGTTTCTGAATTATTGTAAACATCAGTGGATGTAATTAATAAAATGATAACAATTGATGTGTATGTTAAGTACTGCTGATGAGTGGTAATATTGACAATAAAACTTATGAGATTATAGTAAATTGTGAATGTTAATGTTACAAAAAAATGAACTTATAGGGTTCCCTATGTATGTTGTGATATAACTGGAGACCGCCAGAGCCCTCAACCGGGAAACGTCGACACCTGGTAGGGTGGGTGTCCTAGATTGAAGGAAAGCAAGGCTTACCCTTGATTCCCTCGCTCTTGGAGCTGTCCCCCGAGAATTCCCAGAGTAACGGCAGCCGTGGATGGGATGCTGAGTCCATCTGTCTACACTAAGGAAAACGAAGTTATCAGGTAAGTAATTTCTCCATTTCCTAGCGTGTAGCAGATGGACTCAGGACCAATGGGATGTATAAAAGCTACTTCCGAACCGGGTGGGGGGCTGCCTGTGAACCACTTAGTACTGCCCTTGCGAATGCTGTGTCCTCCCGGGCCTGAACATCCAGGCGGTAAAACCTGGAAAATGTGTGGATGGAGGACCATGTCGCCGCCCTGCAGATCTCGGCGGGTGACAGCATCTTGGACACTGCCTGGGCCCTAGTAGAATGGGCATTGATTTGTAGAGGCGGCGGCTTGCCCGCTTCTATGTAGGCCGCCTTGATGACTTCTTTGATCCAGTGGGCTATGGTTGCTCGTGAGGTCGCTTCCCCTTGCTTCTTCCCATTGTGAAGGACGAACAGGTGGTCCGTCTTTTGTACGAATTCCGACATTTCCAAGTATCTGGCCAGGAGTCTGCCGATGTTGAGGTGGCGTAGACTTTTGGCCTCTTCCGAATTCTTATGTTCATCTGGTGATGGTAGCGAGATGGTTTGGTTAAGGTGGAAGTGAGATACCACTTTGGGGAAGAATGAGGGAACCATGCGAACTGGATGGTTCCAGGGGTGAGCCTGAGAAACGGCTCACAACAGGACAGTGCTTGCAGCTCGGATATGCGACGGGCTGAACAGACTGCCAGCAGGAAGGCTGTTTTCAATGTTAATAGTCGGAAAGACAGGCCATGGAGAGGTCTGAACAAGGCTCCTGCTAAGAAATCCAGGACCAGGCTGAGGTTCCAAAGAGGTACCGGCCACTTTAGGGGTGGTCGGATGTGCTTAACTCCTTTCAGGAAGCGGGAGACATCCGGGTGAGAGGCTATGCTGCCGCCCTCGTTCTTGGTGACGTAGCATGACAATGCGGCCACCTGTAACCTTGATGGAGTTGAGGGACAATCCTTCCTGTAGGCCGTTCTGTAGGAATTCCAAGACCACGGGAATTTTGACTGAGCGAGTTATGATGTTGTGGTCCTCGCACCAGGCTTCGAATACTCTCCAAACCCTTATGTATGTTAGAGATGTGGAGAACTTGCGTGCTCGGAGTAAGGTATCGATTATCTGCTCTCTCAGGCGAGCCCTCTCAATGGCCAGACCGTAAGAGAGAATCGAGCTGGGTCCTCGTGGAAGATCAGTCCCTGTTGGAGCAGGTCTCTGTGTGGAGGTAGTGGCAGGGGGTTCCCTGTCAGTAATCTTCACATGTCTGAGTACCATGGTCTTCTTGGCCAGTCCGAGGCCACAAGAAGTACTGGTCCCCTGTGTAGACTTGTCTTGTGAATGATCGCGCCTAGTAGGGGCCACGGTGGGAAGGCGTATAGCAGAGTCTCCTGTGGCCATGTCTGTACCAGGGTATCGATGCCCTGGGACTGAGGTTCCTGCCTGCGGCTGAAGTAACTGGGTACTTGGGCGTTGGACCGGTTTGCCAGCAGGTCCATGGTTGGTGTTCCCCAATGGTTCACTATCAGTTGGAACGCTGTGGTAGACTGCTTCCATTCTCCTGGGTCTAGACCAGTGGTTCTCAACCCTGTCCTGGGGACCCCCCAGCCAGTCGGGTTTTCATGATATCCACAATGAATATGCATGAGAGAAAATTTGCATGTTATGGAGGCTGTGCATGCAGATTTTCTCTCATGCATATTCATTGTGGATATCATGAAAACCCGACTGGCTGGGGGGGTCCCCAGGACAGGGTTGAGAACCACTAGTCTAGACTTTCTCTGCTGAGGTAATCCGCCGTGATGTTGTGTTTCCCGGCGATGTGGATGGCCGAGATCTCATGGAGATTCCCTTCTGCTCACGACATTAAGGGGTCTATTTCCAGAGACACCTGTTGGCTTCTGGTTCCTCCCTGACGGTTGATGTAGGCCACTGTTGTGGCATTGTCCGACATTACCCTGACCGCTTTGTCTCGGAGTCTGTGACCGAACCGTAGACAGGCTAGTCTGACTGCCCGGGCTTCTAGGCGATTGATGTTCCACCCCAACTCTTCTGCGTTCCATTGCCCTTGGGCGGTTAGCTCTTCGCAGTGTGTTCCCCATCCTCGTAGGCTGGTGTCTGTGGTGAGCAGGATCCAGGTCGGTGAGGATAGTCTCTTTCCCTGGTTCAGGTGGCCGTCTTGTTGCCACCACCTTAGTTGGGTTCAAACTTTGCCCGGTAGCAGTACATGTACGGTGTAGTTCTGAGACAGTGGGCTCCATCTCGATAGGAGTGAGCGCTGTAGGGGCCTCATATGATCTCGTGCCCATGGTACTACTTCCAGTATGGATGCCATGAGACCGAGGACTTGTAGGTAATCCCATGCTGTGGGGCGAGGTTCACTCAGCAGGGTTGGCAACTGGTTCATCAGTTTTAATCTTCTCAGTGTCAGGATGACCTTGTCTTCCTTGGTGTCGAATCGGACTCCTAAGTATTCTAGAGTATGTGAGGGCTACAGACAGCTTTTGTTTGTGTTGACCACCCATCCGAGGCTCTCCAGTAGAGCCTTGATTCTGCTGGTTGACTGGCAACTTTCCTCTGGGGATTTCGCCCTGATCAACCAATCATCTAGGTAAGGGTGTATGAGGATTCCTTCCTTCCTCAGTGTTGCCGCCGCCACCACCACTATGATCTTGGTGAACGTCCGGGGTGCTGTGGCTAACCCGAAGGGTAATGCCTGGAACTGGTAGTGACGGTCCAGGATTTTGAAGCAAAGGAAGCGCTGATGTTCTTGATGGATCGGAATGTGTAGGTAGGCTTCCGACAGATCTAGGGATGTGAGGAACTCTCCCGGTTGTATCGCCCTTATTACAGAGCATAGGGTTTCCATGCAGAAGCGGGGGATCCTCAGGTGGTGGTTGACCGACTTGAGGTCCAGGATGGGCCTGAAAGTTCCCTCTTTCTTGGGGATGATAAAATAAATGGAATAATGCCCAGTATTTATTTGTTGTGGAGGCACTGGGATTATGGCCTCTAGGGCCAGTAATCTGGTCAGAGTAGCCTCCACTGCCACCCTCTTGGAGAGGGTCGTGGCAGAGTGATTCCATGAACTTGTCCTGAGAGGTTCAGAGGAAGCCCAAGTAGTATCCCTCTCGAATGATGGTCAGGACCCACTTGTCCGAAGTTATCTCAACCCATCTTTGGTAGAATAGGGCAAGTCTGCCCCCTATGGCTTCTTCCTATGGACGGGTCGGCCGAATCTCATTGTGGAGTGCAGTTGGGGCCTGCGCCAGAGCCGGCTCCCCTCTTGTTGTGTTTGTTCCGAAAGAACTGGCCCCCGCCTGTGGGGCGAGGTGCTTGATATGTACTCTTGTAGGGTCTAAAATGATGTGATCCTTTGCCCTTAGGTAATCAGGGAAAGGGGCGTTGGCTTCTTTTGTTCTTGTCCTCCAGTAGCAGAGGTACTGGAGATTCGCCCCATTTGTCGTCTAACTTCTCCAGTTCGCTTCTGAACAGGAGGGCTCCTTTAAAGGGCATTCTCGTGAGTTTCGTCTTGGAAATCACGTCAGCTGACCAGCTTCGAAGCCAGAGTTGCCTTCTGGCTGCCACTATGGATGAGACGCACACCAGGTCGGAGGTCGCGTCTGTAAGGAAGGATATTGCTGGTTCTAGTGCTTCGACGGGCGTGGTGGCATTCCTGGTCATCGATAAGCAGACGCGTGTCACCATGGCACAGCAGGCCGCAATCTGCAGTGACATAGCTGATACATCGAATGACTGTTTAAGGATGGATTCCTGACGTCTGGCTGGGCATCCTTGAGTGCTGCTCCTCCCTAGACTGGAATGGTAGTGCGCTTTGTGACTGCGCAGACCATGGCATCCACTTTGGGGAACACCAGGAGCTCTTTGGCTGAGGGTTCCAGTGGGTATAGGGCTTCCAGGGCCCGTCCCCCTTTGAAACTGGCCTCCGGGGCATCCCATTCCAAGTCGATCAGCTGTTTGTCTTCAGTTCCCCTGTGGTACTAGTGCCTAGGATGGCGAGCTCCTTCAAGCTGAGAGACACTAGGTCTGGTAGCTCGTCTTTGGAGAAGAAACGCCTCATGGTTCGGTAAGGTTCCGTACCTAGAGGGATTTCCCCTTCCTTCAGTGAGTCTTGATCCTCGTCCGATGTGTCCCTGTCCCCTATGGTGAGGCTTTTGGCCGGGGGGGGGGAGGGGGGCACATCTCTGGCAGGCCTAGAGGGCCCTGGGAGGCTAGGGTCCTCTGGTGGAGGATGTGTCTGTGTCATTGGTGGCGGCTGCCTGTGGACAAAGGGGTAGACCCTTAAAGAATTCTGCCCAAGAGAAGGATCCTGGGTCTAGGTTGAAAACCGCTGTGTTCCCCAGGGGCCCCATTTGAGGGAGGGTTGTGCTGGGGATAGAGAGGTCCGGTGTACTATCGGTGGATCCGGATTCCTATACTGGCTGGGGAGGGCCTTATCCTGGTTCTCCCAGAGCCTCCTCGCACTGTAGACACAGGGCTGTGGCCTCCTCGTGCTGTGCAGCTCTTATGTGGCAGGCTGGGCAGAGGGCTTGTGCCTTGGTTTCTTGGCCAGTAGTGCCATGGTTTGTGCGTGTAGGTCGTTGAAATCCCGGTCTGTGCGTTTAATGTGCAAGCCGGGAGGCTTAGTCATGTGCTCTGGGTGCGCCGAAGATATGCGTGTAGGCCAGCATGCGTGCCCCTCTGTGCGCACGGCCTTAACTTGTGCACCCGGCACAGTTGTGCGTGTAGCTGTGCGTATAGCACCTATGTGCGTGCCGCTGTGTGCACAAGCAATTTGTGCGCCCGGCTCAGGCGGACAGAGCAGCAACCAAGGGGAAATGGTGTTCGCGACCACACAAACAAGATGGCGACCACCCCGGAGGGTCTCCACGTGGGAGGGCCCTCGTATCAAATCGGGGTCTAGCCCGGACTGGGCCGATCAACCTGATGGTACAGACGCCGGCTGGCGATCTGTGCGGCTATCCGAGCCTCGGAGACCGGAGACTTAGAGAAAGTTTTCTACCTTACCCCTTGTCTCGGCGTTTCCCGGTCTCGTTCCGGGCTGTCTCCGGCTGCAGGGAGAGAGGGAAAGGTACTTTCACCGCAGCACTCTGTATTGCACCCGCTGCCTCTCAGCCGCTCCATCTTGCTGGGGCCTAAGTCCATGCCGGGAACCGGCTACCGGACCGAGGCCTACCTCTGAGGGATCTCGGAAATCACCTCAGGAATTCTCAACTGGGGGAGGGACCCTAAGGTATCACCACAGGAGAGCGGGGCTCGTCTGGAGAGGTAAGATTTCTTCTTTGTTTGGAATTTTCTTTCTTCTTTGGTTTGCATACTCTAACGCTGTGCAAATGTGTATAGAGTCCCGAACTGCTATGGAGACGGAAAATACTGAAGAGCAGAGCTTCCTGCAGGGGTATATGTACTGGTGCTGATGTCAGATTGAAATCTGACTCCGTCTCAAACTGCTATCAGGAGCACACTATACCCATTGGTCCTGAGTCCATCTGCTACACGCTAGGAAAAAAACAATTATATACCAGAACAGTGAAAACTGGCAGAACACACATCCAGCTGAGGGAAGGTTACTGCATCAGAAGATTTTAAGATGAGCTATTGTAAGCTTGAGTAACGAACCAGGTTTTTACTGTCTTCCTAAATTTAGATACTTTAATTCACCATGGGTGGTGGTGGTGGTGGGGGTTTGGGACACAGGGTTTGGAAGCTGAAGGAAGACATTCTGGTTCTGTTCTATACAGTATCTTTATCTATCTAAAATACACATAGATATACAAAAAAAAACACAAGATTTATAGCAGTACAAATACACCACAAAACTGAATTCAATTAGTGGGGGCCCACTGGCTATAGTCAGAGATAGAAAGAGAGAGAGCGAGCATGAGCTCGTGCTACTAACTGAGCAAAAGCTTATTCCTTACTACCCTCCCCTTTCTGCCCCAGAAAAAGCTCACACAACAAATTAGTCAGCAGTCAATATTCAGTAAGTTGGTGAGTGGAGGGTTATCTGGATAAAGTTTACCTCGATAACTAGAGGTGAGTATTCAGCAAAGCTTATCCAGATAAGTGCTCTGCTGAAAATACTCTACCGTTACCTGAATAAAGTTATCTATGTAATTTTGCTGCTCACTGGTTTACTGAATATTGGGGAAAAAAAATAGCACTGGGTAAGCAGCAGTCATTTTCAAAAGCAGTTGCTTACCTGTAACAGGTGCTATCCTAGGACAGCAGGATGTTAGTCTTCATATATGGGTGACATCATCAGATGGGGCCCGGCATGGAGAACTTTGACTGGCACTCTGAGGATGCCCAGCATGCCACTATCTGCACGACCATGCGGATTCCCCCTTCAGTCTCATTACAGAGAATCATAAAAATAAAACTTGAAGAGGGGACAAGATGGCCGCCGCCAACTAGACACGCGAGAACACCAGAGAAGGGGCTGCCTATTTTCTTAACAACTATTACCTGTAAATGCCCCATACGAAGAGAAAAGGGAGGCTGAGGGGGATGAATGATAACTTACCCCCTCAGGAAGCCACTCAGCCCCGAATCGACGGTTTTTTTCGCCGGTGCGACAGCCTCAACGCCGGTGAGAACGGTCGCTGGGGGAGAGACGCAGGAGCGAGCGTCCTCCCCCCTGACCCTTGACATCTCCCTGAGCCCCGGATTGCCGAAGCGGCCCACGCCAGCAAGTGACATCAACACAGAGCCTTGCAGTATAGCCGGAGGAGAAACTTCACAGGCGAAGTTCCTGGGTGAAGTGAGTACTTCGTTGCGAAGTGGAGAGCACGCCGGAGCAGGAGGGGAGATAGCCCCCCTCGGAGCAGCTTCAGTGGAGGCTGCTTCATGCTCGACGGAATCACATCAGCTTGAAGAGATCATCTCCACCCTACAAGGTACTGTGAGGCGTGAGCAAGGCAACATGGAGGAGGGAGAAAATCGTTTGAGGGCAATGTCAGCTGGAACTGGGATTAATTTAGCCACAAATACGCTAGATGGGATTTGGACTGCCTTAAAATCTATAGAACAATCTATTAAATCCCTCTCTCAAATAACACTGGATACTAGAGAACAAACTAAAGAGAATAATAAGTTAATAATGACTTTTAACACCAAGATGGACGGATTTGAAAAAAAGAGTGGACTTAATAGAGAAAGTTCAACAAAAATTAATAATATCTGAAAAAACTACGGGTAAAAGACTGGAGGGAATTGAGAATTCATTGAGAGCCCATAATTTGAGGGTACTGAATTTTCCGGTACAACAGCTTACTTCCCCCTTAGATATGTTTAAGATTTATATGAATCGGATTTTGAAAATCCCAGAAGCTGCAACACCAGTGATTGTAAAAGCTTATTATTTACAGCAAAAGGATTTAAGATCAGAGCAAGCCATAGCTGGACCCCAAGTGGATAACTTGGACTTAACAAATTTCCTGGAAACCTCTCTGGATTCAGAGATTAATATAAGGAAGCCTATGCTTATTTCTTTTGCTTTTCTTTCTGAGAGAAATTCTATTTTAAAAATGTTTCTTAGAAATAGACAGGCTTCCTTTTTTGGTCACCCTATCTGGATTTACCCTGATGTTGTAAAAGTAACCCAGATGAGACTAAAGGAATTTCTTTCTATGAGATCTGAGGTTGTACAGCTAGGTGCTAGCTTTATATTAAAATATCCAGCAAAATGTTGCATAAGATACAGAAATTTACAATATGTGTATACAGAACCTGACCAGCTTAGAGCCTTCTTATGTGCATCCCCGCAAGAACCTCCTGTTGCTTCTTCAGCAGAGTAATAAGGATATAGCACTAGTTGGCAGGGTCTTTTTTCTTTAAGTAATTGATTTTTCCTGATTTGATGCTCTGTTCTGTCCCCCCCTCTCCAGTTCTTATAATTTAGTTGTTGGATACATTGAAGATAAATGTATGTATTGATTATATATTTCTTTTTCTTGATATTATTGTATTTGGACAACAACTTATTTTCTGTACAAGCGTGTTCTTGGGTAAATTTCAAAATGAAAATAAAGAATTGAAAGAAAAAAAAAAAATAAAACTTGAAAAGAAACCCAGTTCTGCGGCGAGGTGTTTGGGTTTTGTGAGGACTAACATCCTGCTGTTCTAGGAGAACACCTGTGACAGGTAAGCAACTCTGCTTTCTCCTAGGACAAGCAGGATGGTAGTCCTCTCATATAAGTGAATACCTAGCTGCAGGTTTTCTCCGAATGGAGCAGACCAGCAGACACCAAACAGGTGCCAATGGGCACAACAACCTAGGTGCTGCTGGACATGGAGAAAGACAGCCTAAACCCAAAAAACAGGGCCCTAGGCGGAAGAGTTCGGTTTAGACCCGAAAAAGGTATCTGAGGACAGATTGGCCAAAACTGCTATCCTGCCAGCCACCCCGTCTAAGCAAGTGAGCTGCAAATGTATGGAGGGAATTCCATGTTGCAGCCCTGCAGATCTCCTCTCGTGGGGACTTCACACAGATTAGCCACAGAAACTGCCATGGCCCGGACGGAGTGAGCCTTACTAAACAGGACAGTCAAGCTGCAGGCCCGCTTGCACATAGCAGAAGGAGATGCAGTCTGCTAGCCAAGTAGATAGTGTGTGTTTGGCCACAGCAACTCCCAATCTGATTTTATCAAATGAAATGAAGAGTTGCGAGGTCTGTGTGGCCTGCTGCTCTTTCCAGGTAGAATGCCAAGGCCCTCTTACAATCCAAAGTATGCAAAGACCTTTCGCCCGGGTGCAAATGTGGCCACGGGAAGAAGGTAGGCAGGATGATAGGACTGGTTCAGATGAAAGTCTGATACCACCTTAGGAAAGAACTTAGGGTGGGTACGGAGAACCACCCTATCATTGAAAACTTTGTATAAGGTGGGTAACGTTACCAACGCCTGAAGCTCGATGACCTGGCACGCTGAGGTGACCGCAACCAAGATGAAGACCTTCTAGGACAGAAACTTCAGGTCACATGAGAGCATGGGCTCAAAGGGTTCCTTCTCAAGGTGGGCCAGGACCACATTTAAGGTCCCAGGACACAGATGGAGGGGTGCAGAGGAGGCTTTAAGTGAAGCAGACCACGCACAAACTGTCTGACCAAAAGGGTGTGCTGAGATGGGCCCACCATCCACTCTAGGATGATAAACCCCGATGGCACTCAGATGCACCCTGACAAGAGCTGATTTTTAGACAAGACTCCAACAGACACCAAGGGCATCAACGGCAGCGAGGCACCCAAAGGGCCTGGTGCTGGAGGCGGTAGCGTCAAGATGGGTACCAGAGACCCCAAAGGCCCCAGAAGCCTTCCTCAGAGGAGCCTGGAAATCGGTATAGCCCCCGAAGGCTGCTGGGGGATAGAGGAACCGCCGGGTACCAGCTGCGTAGGGAGGTCTGCACAGTAGCACATCGAGGCGTTCCAGCAGCAATGCCAGATTAGAGGGTGGGGACTCTGGCATCGTTGGAGGTACCGATGGGGCCTGCAGCTCAATGCCCTTAAGGGCAAGGAGTACCACTGATTGCACCCTACGATCCAGCTCCTCCTCGAAAGCCACCTTAGACAGGGCAGGTGGAGGAGGAGCAGGTGCCACAGAGACATGGGGATCGGTGGGGAGCTTCTCAGACTCCTGGGAATGACTGAGCACGGAGCCTGGTCTCCGTGGGGCCATTTCGGGGGCAGAACGGAGCCGGAGCAGGGGTGGATGCCGAAGATTCAGTGTGGAGGGCCCTGACTCTTTGGGGCTGAACAGCTTCTCCATTTTGTCGAGACTTGCTAGACGACCCTTGGGAGTCATCTGGGCGCAGAGATGACAATCCCCGGACATCGTGCGATGCCCCCAGGCAGAGAATACAAACTTCATGCGGATCAGTTAAAGACATGGTCCGTGGGCACTGCCGGAAACTGGAAGAAGCCATGCTAGAGAGTGGGCAGGGCCGGTTGGACACAGTCTGTGAAAAATCCCTGGAACCAACCACAAAGGTGGTAACTTACTGCGCCATCCCACTGACTAGGGGGGAACCAAAGAAGAGGGATGCCACACAAGGCGACAAAAAGGGGGAGGAAAAAAAAAAAAAATCGCAAGAAACTGCAAAATAACAAAACATAACAAAACAAAAAAAAAAAAAAACCCCTCAGAAAAAACACAGCAGAGCTCCACTACCATGAGGCAACTGCACCGCAGAAAGAAATAGGCTGAAGGGGGACCCTGCGTAGCCGCGCGAATAGTGGCATCCTGGGCATGCTTAGTGTGCCAGTCCAAGTTTCAGAAACTTTGACAGACGTTTTCCCGTGCCGGGCTCCATCTGATGATGTCACCCATATGTGAGGACTACCATCCTGCTTGTCCTAGAATGGTAGAAATCATCTTAGGCCAAAAGTAGGTAGGATTTTCACATTGCCAAAAATTACATATTTATCTACTTTATTAATGTAGCATCTCCAGCAATCAGCAGAGATTTTCAGGTATATATGAGAATCTATTTAAAAAAAAGTGTGACGTATATTCAATGAATTACATTAAAGAAAACAATGTTATGGAATCTCCATGGTACTGATATTGATGCCACAAGCGTACAGAGTAAGCAATTAGAAGTTGGCTGGTTTAGTCAGATCAACTTTTCCCATGTATGGAACTGGCAGCAGTTTGTGAGCATGCAACACTGATCACATTACCCCCAACATGCTCTTTTTTTGGGGACAGAATAGCAGGAAGGAAAAAAAAAATGGGTGAAACAAGCGTGGCATACTACAGCCCCAATCTTTCCCAGTCTCATGATCATGGGGGCAGGAGGATCCAGTAGGGCATACATGGAAGATTAAAAAGAAATTTGATTTTTTTGGTCTCTAAATATATTTCTGACTGCTTTTGCTTCCCCCCTGCCCCCTCCATGTGGGTATAAACCTATTTTTTTCAGCATCCTATATAATAAACTGCTAGGTTGGTCTTTCTGGGAAACGTGTGCACACACCTGTTATCTAGCACCCGGCTGCATACATGAGCACATTTCCTGGAATGACAGACACCGCACAGGGCCATGCAGGGAGCGAGAGGCAGCTGCAGCATGAGGCAGCCCCTGCCACTGGGAAAATATATAGGTTTTGATAACTGTTTAGATTGACAAAGCTTGGTGGTAAGACATGAGGGGCGATCAGGGTGCTGGGTGTTGGATTAAGTATGGGAACCTGTATGCTCATCTACCCAGTACAGCGGAGAACCAATGAGACAAAAACCAAAAAAATGTCTGGAATAAGAAGTGCTATTCTAAAAGCAGTCAGGCTTCTATAGCTGACGGCCAGCATATACCCTGAACAGTGAGGACAGGATTAACCAGGCAGACTGAATGGGTCACATGGTCTTTTTCTGCCACATTCTACTATGCTTGCATCAATTATGCATCCCTTTGTCGCATTCTGATATGATGAGTGTTTTAATATAATGGCTGCAAAATCCATTTTCTTGATTGAATGAAATTGCCGGGTCCCGGGCCAACAGCTGTAATCTCCGAGTATCCTGCTGCTGCTGCTTCGCTAGTAAAGCAGCCAGCTTAGAAAGTGCCTGATTCCTTTTCCCTGCCCTGTGACCAGAGGTCTCCTTTCTTTTTCCTGAGCCTGCAAACCAATGCTGGCAGACAGGAAGGGAGGAGGCCTCCAATTGGTCTGTGGGAACAGGAAGAAGGAGGTGGCCAATAGCAGAAGCAGCAGTTGAAGATGCTCCTGTTGCTGCTATTGGCTGAAAGAAGGATCTTCCTGTCAATCCCAGGAGGTTGCCCCTACTGGTGAATTTAGCGTGGGTAGAGATAGCCCAAGATGTATATAAAGAGAGAGAATGAAGTGAGTGTGTGTGTTACTGAGTGTGTGCATGGGGGAGGGAGTATATCAAGGGGAGGGGAAAGAACATGTCTGTGAGAGTATGTATGTTTGTGCAAGAGGAAGAGAAGTGAAAGTGTGCTTGCCCTACAGAGACGCACAATACAAGGTATGAAGGCACCGTCGAGGCCACCTGGGACAGCCACCCTCCCCTCTAGTTCCAGCACTGCCCCTATCCACCGTCCAGCAGGGCTGCTAATTCATAAAAATGCTTTTTGTACTGACAATCTAATTTTATTTGATGTTTTACATTCACACACACAAACATACACAGTTTATCATTGTCATTTTCTGCACAGCTGGACTGACCAAGCCAAGATTTGCCCCTTTATGCACTGAGCCTGTTCTCTGACGCAGAGTACTGCAGCCTAACAGATCCTGAGCCCTGGGCACTGTTGCTCAAGACACTTTTACTTGTATGACATTATTTTTATGGACATGTGTTTTTTGTTCAAATGTTTTTAAACTATTGGTAAATGAACTGACTGCTGGCAACTCTGCAACTCCCCCCTCCCCACATACATATATTCTAGTGCCAACCTGGCCAGTTACTCCCTGTCATTAAGGGGCAAATTATGAACAAGGTGCCTAATTATAAAAGTACATGCATGCACTCTTCGGCCTGCACAAACCCAGACAATTTTTAAACTCAAGGCTCCTGCATACAGTGCATTCGGGGATCAGCTTGTCCTGCGGCTAAAAGTACAGATATCTGCTCACGTGGTGCTAATGATGGCATATAGCATGAGCATACATTATTTTAAACTTAACAGTATGTGCAAAGTTGCCAATCATGGACTCCAAAATGCCCCTCGGACCACCTCTTTTTAGCTCATGTGCATGCTTTCAGACGACTGAAAATCTGCCAACACGGATTCGGGAAATATACCCGCATCACCGCATAGGGGCCCAAGTCACAGGAGCTACGCAAAGGGCGCACCACTTCTGTGCGGTGGCTGGCAAAAGGAAGTTTCCACATTTGAAAACTTGCATGCTTCCATTTGATTCTCACATACATACATGAATCCAGAACCCAAGCGTTAGTAACATCATAAACAAAAACCATTGTTTCACATAAGGGAAGGGTCAGGGAGTGAGGAACTAGAATACCATAGAAACAAGTCAACTAATGCTGTAAATTTCTACTCGCCCCTTACCTAGTTGAAGGGTGAGTAATGAAACTATAAATCTAATTAACAAGATCTAGTCAGTCAAATTATGGATTTTCTCCATAATAGCTTACTGCAATGCAGTTTGCATGCTGCGTCTGTGGGCGCTAGCTGATCTGCATATCGTAACACATGTAGGGTGTGTGTCCCTGTTGTGATGCTGCATTACGCAGATTTCACACACAGGCAGCAGCATCCTCTGATTCCAAGTGAGGTGCTTTCTTCTTCTCGCTTGCTCATTTTACAGAAAAGCATCTAACAGGCCCCCGCCCTCTCCTGCCTGCCTCCTCCAAGCCTTCTGGTTTTCTCTGAAACCACAAGATGGAAGACTCTGGCGGTCCTGGCAGCAAAGGTCTTAATGGAGACCTGGGCAGGATCTCTTATTTGTACAGTACAATGCAATGTGTGGCCTCGATTATGAACTTTCGCAAACATAGCGCATCGTAACTCTATTCAGGCTCTGTCACTTTGCAAATATTCTCCTCAAATTGATGAAAATCCAATTAAAAATTAACAAATTGAAAAGAAAGCTAAAAAAAAAAAAAAAAAAAAAGTAAACACACTTCACTTCCCTTTACTTATAATTTAAACTAATTCCCATGCTGAAGCAAGAAAGCCCACCACCTAAGAATTATGGAACAGAATTCTGAACTAGAAAGAGAGGTCAAGATTCAAAGTCATTTAGATGGATAACTCCCAAGTTAGCCACATAAATCGTTAGTTTTGAATATTGACCTCAAAATTCTTAATTTGCTAGCTAGTAAAGTTCGGCCACGGAAAAGATTTGCAGTAAAACTGTTCCATCGTTTGTCTTAGACAGATGGAGGTTTCCAGAACAGCAATATCTGTAGTTATACAAGCCAGAATGTGCAAGACCATTCCTGGGCCATAAGCATGAACATCTCCCAAAGCTTCTGAATCTACTTATGTCAAACATCTAGCTCTCCAAGCCTTTGGGGGTCGATTTTCAAAGAGTTATGTTAAAAATGAGCATGTGTTATACTTGCGTAATCAAGGTGGTTTATTCTATGGGTATAGAATTTGGGTTTACCCTGATGTAACTAAAAACACTCAAGAAAAAAGAGGAGAAAGTTTCTACAAATGAGACAGGAGGTGATATCTAGAGGAGCAAAATTTATACTCCGCTTCCCATGCGGATGCATAGTAATATTTCAAGGCACTAGATACATCTTTGATCCAGTGCAATTGCGCGCCTATTTGGATTCATCTTCCTGATAATATAATCACAGGTTTCAGTATTAGAAATATTCACGATTCTATAAATCCTATAAATGGCAAATGTATTAATAGTTTAGAAAGTTTCTTTAAACTGCTCAATGTTTTCATGGGACTCCCTGGTTACCTATAATCAAGTTGAAATTTCAATAAAAATAAAATTAAACCCCTCCCCCACAAAAACGAAATGGTTTTGCTGTGCTGGGATAGTTTGTCTTGATTCCTGGACTTGGCTCCTGCACCATGGATCAGGCAGGGGCTGGAGACACAGCACTGAGAACCCCAGCAAAGGAAGGAGTCTCGGCCACTCATTGGTGACACCTACTGGGTGAACAGCATGCTTACGCCAGGGACGTAATCATAAGGCTCACAATGCTCAGCCAGAGAACTGTCACTGTGAACTGGGGAAAATACAACAGACAGCCAAGAATGAAGTCCCCTTGTGAAGGAGCATGTAAGGAATTCCTCTCAAAACACCTTAAAGGACTGGGAACAGCTATCTGTACCGGTCCTTCTCAAGTTCCTACCCAGCAAAGGATTCTGGGATGGATAAGAGACCAGGGCCAGAGGGATGAGAGTGGCCCAGGGAGAGAGACAGAAGCCTTGAGAATCCAAACTGTAAGTTACAATTATTTTGTTGTCCTGCACAAACCAGCTAATGTGTTTGTATAACAATAAAGAAGTTTATAAAAATTGTTGCCAGAGTCCAGCCTGGAGTCTGTTCTCTAGCTAGTCCTGTCCGCTCAGCATCACACCCCGATTGGAGCATGCTGGAAACCCATGGAGTAGAAGGTGACTACCTGGTAGAAAAAAAAATAGAATCCTTAACACATAATTATAAGTGTTATGCAAATTCCTTTTTCTTTTATAAACTTGTGTTCCATAGTTTGGTTGCTAGCCTTTGTTCAGCATTTTCAATGTCCCTCTTGCTTATTCATTCAAACTACAGCACCTTACCAGCACCATTTCTTTCCTTCCTGCCTTCCTCCTATTCTTAGACAATTTCATTGTCTGTTTCCTGCCTTTCTACTCCATGAGAAAACCATCTCTCTTCCATCAGTTGGTGCTTTATAATAAGTAAAAATGTTACCACATGCTGGTTTGCTTTGTCAGAACCTCTCACCACAGGTGAACACGGAACCAGTCTTACCCAGTAAGACAGTGTTTCTCATCCGACAGCATGGGCACCTCTGAGGGTATGCGAGCAAGGTAAAGGGGTATGCAATGGACTGCAAGTTGCCATGCCAACAATTCCCATCCCAATGCTGAAGCCCCTTCCCTCCCCCATATTCTTGGAAGCGCCCGCCACAGTAGCATACGGGGTGAGGGGGATGACACATGGTCCCTGGATGCTGGTCTTGGGGGCAAAGCCAGCAGGACCAGAGGAGCTGGTTTCAGTGTGGCAAGAGCAGCAGTGCTCTGTGCTGCCTGCTTTCCAGGTAGCCCAGCCAGCAGCATGGGCCAAGGAGAACTCAGAACACGTTCACAAGAGCCGTCCTGCACCTTCTGTGAATAACTACACTGGTTCATAACCTAAATCTCTGCAAGATTCTCGGCGCACAAGGGAACGCATCAGTGCCTCTAATGTCAACAACCAGATGATTCCAGGCCTGGTTCCAAAATATGCATGTCCTTCCTTCACTGCCCAGAGCAGAAGGCAATGCTGCTGCAGAGCTTCTGAAGGTCCACAGCAGTCCTTTTTTGCTTTTAAGGGGCTCAGATGCAGCCCTGGAAGAAGCTATTTCTATTGCTGTAGCCGTGCCCAACTTGGGACCAGCGTAAGACTGGGAGGGAAGAACTCCTACAGAAGGAGGAATGGACTGAGGTTTGAAAGAGTTGGTCTCGAATGCCTACAGGTCATGACTGCTGGGGAATGTACCCGACTCCAACTATCTGAAATGGGTATCAAACACAACGGGAGGAGGCGGGGCCCTGTTGATGGAAGCAAGGAGTGAGGAGGTTGGAAATGATCAGAGATGGCTAGCACTTTGGAAGAAAAGATTGTGACCATAAGAGTCGAGTAAAAGGAAGAGTTGGATGAGCGAAAAAGGAAATGTGTGGACACTGGATAAATGATTCCGCAGGCTGGAGGCAATGATGCTACAACAAAACGTTTTCTTGGGCAACTTTGAAAACTGCATGGACAGGTGCAGTCCATGGGTGCTGTTTCCCCTTAGAGAATCTGGGCCAGATCCACGGGGGAAGTTCATGCATGCACTGCCCAAGGAAAAAGCACTTGCAGGGATTGCCACTTATTTCTAAAGATACTTTTTCCTGCCAAAAACCACATGCACTGTTGCCTTTCCTGGCCATGCCTCCATAAAAATGCAGGTCAAAGCTGAGGAACAGCACATGTACTTTCACCTGCACACAGGGAGGGCAAGTTTTAAAAACTCTTATCAGGTAAACTCTTATCAGTAAAAGGGTTTTTTGAAAATTTGCCATCTTAAATAATAAGCAGGGAAAAAACAGATCAATAACTCTGATACTGAGCAAAGTCAAATGGACTTTCTTTCAAGGCTCCAATTCAGTGTCTGGCAGAGAGAGAGCAGTGAAGGGCTGGTGCTAGCAACTATCTAAAGCCTCTGTAGGTAAGGGCATAAACAGAATTCAGCTCTGCCAGGGTAAAAAAAAAAAAAAAAAGGTACAAAAAATCTGCAGCAGCTATGTGTCTCGCCAGTACAAGGGTATAGCATATTCGTTTCATACAGCCAGATCTGAGAATTGAGCAAAAGCAGAGAGTAAAAAATAGCACACGACACTTCAAAGTCAGGGTGCTTGCACAAAAGTGGAGGCCAACAACAGAATTCAAGAAAGTCTGAGATAAGAACAAAGAACACGAGTCTGAAGCCGGAGACTCAGCAAGTTCTGTGGTGTTTCCTCAGGAATGCTCAGACTTGATGGGCCTTGTGGTCCTTTATCTGCTATCAGTTTTCTCTGTTTGCATGCAAGCTCTCTTCTACTTGAAGCTTTTTTTTTTTTTTTGGCAACTTTGGAAACAGAAGAAAAACAAAAAAAAGGTGCACGCAAACTCTTTTGCAAATAAGCATTTCATGTGCACAAGACGCTAGCTGCACTAACTCCTCTGTGAATTTTTTTTCATCTTACAGAAGGTGCAGGAAATGAAAGTCTGGGGCAAAGATACACTATTCAAAACCTATGCAAGCAGGCTTTATTCCTCTTAAGTTTTGCTCACAGGTCTAGTTGGTTAGGCTCCAAGTCAAGCAGAGGTTCATCAATTCTAACTTTGCTCAGACTGCCTGAAAGCTCCATGATAATCCAGGTGCTTGTTCTACTCATGGGTCCCAGGAAGGGCAACGCATCGTACAGATTCTGTCTCCACTATTCCAAGTACAGTGGATTACCATGTACTGATATCTCACCTGTGCCCAGGTATAAGACTTCAAACTCCTTTCCAGACACACCCTTGACCTTCTGCACAACAATTTTGCGGTACTGTGTGTCCAGTTTCACTAGCATCGGCCGGTTCCGTGGGGGCTGCACATTCTGATCCATGAGAGGATGGTCTCGGACAAACGTCAGCACGCGGTCAGGAAGGTTGAGAGAAGAATGGATGCCCGCTGCCTTCATGGATTCTGTGACACACTGCAAACAAACAGCAATAGGGCATAACACATACATGTAGCTATTCATCAAACCCCACTGCTTCCCCCTCCACAAAAAAGGATGGTCCCATGCTTCATGTAAGGACTTCAGCTTCCATCTTCCCACAGAAGGTCCTGGTCCATCAGCTGCCTCCTCCTCTCAAAAGGAGAAACCCAGTATAACCACTGCCAACAGCATTAACCCTCCACTTACTGAGCCTGGTCGTGGGGTGGGTACATCACTGTCCATTACAGTTGACCACTTGTCACAATCACGTTTGAAGTCCTTGAATGGTCCATTGAGAGCACGGTGGATGTCCAGGATGTCATACGCACAGATGGCAGAGACCTCATCTCCATCCCTAAACATGAAATAAGCAACAGGCATAAAATTAAAAGGAAGACAGGAGAGAAGATTAAATTCAAGCATGCTTGACCAGGCAAAAAAAAAAAAAAGAGGGATCTTAGAAGCTAGGCAAGGCAGAGAAGAGACCAGAGACTGAGTAGGGTCTATGGAAGAAGGGAAGGCATGTATGCATGGATAGTCTGAGTACATCAAGTGGTTTTTAGTTGTCGGCATCTTCCACATTTCCATGTGTTTGTCATCAACATAATGCATGTTTTCTCTAGGAAGCAAAAGCAGTTTCCTGCACCTTCCGAAGCAAGCCCCTTTTGCCCAGCACCGACCAATCAGGCAGTGCACCTTCACTCCTCGAGTCACTCCCTCCCCTCACCAGATGCAGTAAAAAAGTTCATTCTGCGCTCCCTCGCTCCCCGATTGGCCGTTGCTGGGCAAAAGGGGCTTGCTTTTACAGCATCCGGGGGAGTGACTCGAGGAGCGAGGGTGCGGGGAATGCACCAGACGCTGTAACTTTGGATTACTGGCGACAACTATGGTATATGCCCTATAAGACGATACCCGACTTTTGAGAAGATTTTCAGGGGTTAAAAACTCGTCTTATACGCCGGAAAATACGGTACCTATAAAGTAGTAGGCAGGGTATCAGTTTGCCAGTAGCACAGCATGTACAAGTCCATTTTGTGTGGTCAGCACCCCCAAACGAACATCAAATGTCACGAACTGTCGGACTGGATTCTAGAAAACACTGAGAATGGAATCTACTTCTCCTCTATCTTACAAGGCAACATTTACATCCTAAACATGTTACTCACCAGTGAGAGGAAAAGATGCCATAAAAGACCGTAGAATTCCAGTTGGCAGAGTGCATGGTGAACATATCTTTCAGGATATTGAAGTGGATGCCGCTCTCTGGGTCCGAGCAAACCAGCTGTGCTTTCAGGAAGGTTGTCCACCGCTTCTGCAGGGTCTTCTGACCACCAATATCCCCCTACAAAGTGTGAAGGAGGAAGAGAAGGCAAAGACGGGATGAAGCAGAATTAACACGACGACTTCTAAAAGAGTGAAGATGCTTCAAAGCCCACTGAAAAAATTGTTCTCCTTATGGAGTAGTTTAGGGATTTTGTTCCTGGTTAGCACTGGACCGCTCTAAAGTTAAGATGCCTAAGTGAGTTAAATTCTGCAAGGTTATTATTTTTTTTTTTTTTGGTATATAGAACAATACCCATGAAAGCTGAGGCAGATTCTGAGCCGACTGAAATGCTACTTCCAGGGCTGAAAGATCCATGGTTTTTAAGCTCTTTGACATCTCTCCTTATGTCGGTTACGTTTCACACGAGCTCGTACCTTGCAGACTCGGGCCACACGAGACACCTTCACCTTCGTGTAGAAGTCATATTCTCTGGCCGTCTCCGTGAAGAAAAAATAAATTTTATCATTGTCCCCAGTCACACTCTCTTGCAAAAATGCCGAGCTGATGAAACTAGGATCTGAGGTGGAAAAAATGGAAACATTTCAAAACATCACAACCTCTTCCCTGTCCACAACGCAGCACACTGAGCATGCACAGCATTTCAGAAAATATTACTACCCGCAATGCTGCGATTACAGTGGAAAATTATAGTTGCTGCTCTGATTGGGGCTTAAACTGTGACATAAGAAGCACAGAACACACCTGGACGGGAGTAATCTGCTGGGAAAACGTAGTGCATTTTAGAGGGCCAGGGATGTTTTAACAGCATGGTCCCCTCAGCACTGGCACAGATGGTAAAACCCTGTTCACATGGATGCTGCTTAATAAATGATTGCTCCAAGCATATACAATTTTGTGCACAATTAATGGTGCTTTTTAAATAACCATGTATGCAGCAACATGTATGCTAACATAGCAAATGTCAGCGGTAAAATCCCAAAATGATCCATCTACTTTGCCCAGCGAGATGTTTAGAGTTGGAACTACGCAGGTTATCCTAAGGGTAAGGAGGCCCCATCCAAGCCATAAAAGCTGGTGGCCTTATTCATTCATTCATTCTTGCAGTGCACAGAGGGCCTTGTCCTGGCTGTTGAAGTACAAGAACCAATTGTCCCTGCCCTACTGTCATCATGAGTGAATTTAATCAAACTTCACTGAAGTAATATAAACAGCCAGATAGCGAAACATATTAAGCATAAGCTATGCCCAGATGAATTCCTTGAATGCACCATTGGTCAGTTGCAACTATTGCTCCATTTTGCTACCCCCATGGAGAAATATTTCACCAGAAGTTACCATAGGTTACCCCCAGTTCTTCATGTCCATCCTCCAGGCACCAGGGAACATCTATTTATCCCACTCTCTTCTGAATTCCATCACTGTTCTGGTCTTCACTACCTCTTCCAAAAGGGCATTTCAGACATCCGCCACCCTTTCTATGGTGCTTTGATTGTATTTCATTGCCATGCACACAGTGTATACCATAAGCCTTGATGTACAAATGAACTTGCCAGAACATATTTGCAAAAAACAGAGGTCCATGTTTGAGTATATTTTATGTACATGAAATTTCTCAGCATACAAAGTGCATAGAGTTAGCCTGGAAGAAGTTCTTCAGCAACTCCAAAGGGGCTGCGTGATACTACAGTCAGGAAATTTTTCGTTTTGGAACTGAGGTTAAAGGCCAAATTTCCAAAACCTTCTGACCTAAAAGAGTATGTATCATCACGGGCCTTGGAAGGATACCTTATTTATGAAAACTGGTGCAGAGGCTATGGAGCAGCAGTCTGGAAGCAAAATTAGTCTAAGTAGATGTATACAGACATACAATTTTGACAGTTTTCTTCGGGAATTATCCTTTAACGAAGGCGCACTCACCATTGAGCCATGCCACAGAGGCATCTGTCCGGATGCGCTCTTCTGGGTTTCCTGTCGTTCTGGAGATGATGGGCTCCGTGCCCAGGAAGTTAATCACGGTGGCTGCATACAGGATACCATCTAGGATAAAAATCAAAGCCATGGTGTAAGGGGGGAAAGGGCAAGATAACAGGCAAACCAAAATCCCAGATGAGGTGAGAGGCAAATATACAGTTAGCTAGCACCTACTAACAAGAAAAAAAAAAAAAAAAAAAAAAGAGGATGAGACACTGTGGTGCAAGGCACCTGACAAACAAGCAATGAGAGAGACTTCATGGTATGGAAAGAATGTTGGAAAGCCTCTGTAGACCCAATTTCAGAGCAGGGTTTGAAATTTCCAGGACCACTGCAGGCCTGCTGAATTTGCAAGAGACTCGACACAACATAGAAAGAAATCTCTTCTAAGTTGCTCTCGCAAAATGCTGGCGACCTGGAAGAGAAGCCTATGCTTCAGTAGAAAGTGATCAGATTTGAAAAATGAAACTCATTGTGCCCCTCTATCAGAATTTCTCTTTCATTGGTATTAAGTCAAGAGACTGGTCCTTGCCTGCAGTCTGCCTGTTGCTCTTGGGAAAACTGGATTATTATGAACACACCATCCTATTACACTAGAGGTGTTCAGGGAATAATCGGAGATCTAAAAAAAATGTACTCCCTTTAACCCATTTCCTCTGCCAAGAAATAGTTTATAAGAAGAGAATCAGTCTAATAACTGAAATGTGTGTTCAACAAAGGGCAAAAATCTCCAGACATAACTGAGGAACAGAGATGAGCATTGATTACTAATTTCAAGGATATGTACACACACTATAGTGGGCACTAGAACATTTGAAACCATGTTTGTCCTTCAAGTGACTCTTGCTCTGCTTATACATATATGTTGATACATGTTGGTTATTTAGTTTTCAGGTTTGTTGTCCTTCCTGAATTATGAACTGTAAAATTTACCCTAGAGTAAATAAGTATTTGGCTCCAGGAGTTACATTCAGCAGACCTATGAGAATAACCTGCTACACAACCTTTTCTTCCCTTATCCTGCATTTTTCACAAAAGACTACTTCCTCCTAATAGCTCTAAATCTAACTATGGGCCCAATTCATTAAGGCTCTTCTACCATTCTGTGAATGTTAGGGCTGGCGGCTCACGGGATGCTCCCGCAAGCCGTCCCACTCACCACTGATGCCAATCTGGGGCCTCAGCTGCACGGACTCCACCTCCTCACCCTGCTGCCATTCAGCATGGCAGAGACGCCGCTTGCTCCTCTCACAGCCACCAAGTGGACATCATCTTCTCCTGCTCCCTCGGCGCGCACACCCTACACCAGGATTCTTAAAGGAGTCATGGCGGGAACGTGCCATGGTGCCCTCTGATGACATCACCAGGTCCCTCCTGTTTAGACCCCTCCTAAGGAGCAGAAGGCACCTCAGTAACAGGTCCTCTGGTCCTTGTATTCCAGTGCATGTTGCAAAAATCACCAAATCTTCTCTCCAGAGAATGAAAAAGAGGATACTATTTTGTAGTCAACATGCATGCTATAAGGTTAAGGGCAAGTAAGTTCCAGTGGAGCAGGAGTCCTCCCCGCTTGCATCAACATTGATGGGTCCATTCCCAGGGGAAATCAGACAAACTGATACCATGAGGAGATAAGAGAACCATGTTTGTCTGGGTCTTGCTGGAGCAATGAGGTTGAGATGGGCCCTGTCCATGGGTGCCTTTTGCACATCTTTGCTACTAATAAAAGGGGCAGGAAGCAAAGAGGAGCTACCGGTATGCATCCTATGAAGTCAGGAAGGTGTCCAGAGCAAGATGAAGATGGTTCAGGTGGCTGGAAAAGAACTCTGACATTCCTGTTCCTTTCCATGGCAAATAGGTCACCACAGGACTGCCCCAGAGGTTGAACAGCTCATCTTCCACCAGCTGGTTCAGTGACCATTTATGAGGGAGGAAGCCCCAACTGAAACAATCTGCTAATGTATTCACAGTTTTGGGAAAGTAGGCCACTTGCAATGAGGCTCTGTAGTTGCCTGTCCATTGTCAAATTGACAGGGATTCCTGGCAGTGTGTCCAAGATCCCATTCCTTCCTGTTGGCTGATGAAGAACAAGGCCACTAGGTTGCCCATCAATCAGAATCCTCCTCCCATGGATAAAAGCAGAGAAGACAGAGCATTCAAAATGGCCCTCAATTCCAGAAAGTTGATGTCAAGTTGCCGTTCTACTCTGCACCATGCCCCTAGGGAGCACAACATCCTGGTGTGTTCTCTCCAGCCTTTGGTGGACACGTTGGTGCTCACCACGACCTGGTACGGTAAAGGACGTAGCAAGGATCCCCACTCTAGGACATCTGGATTCTTTCACCATTGAGAGGAGAATTTCAGATTGGTTTCAAGAGGGGTTGAGACAACTAATCCCATTCTCGGCAGAGATCCCACTGCAAAGACCTCACATCATGTACTGCAGCAGCCATATGGCCCAGAACCACTAGCACAGGGCACAGCTTGTGAGCAAAGTGACAAGTCAGAGGCTAGATATCTCAGTTTGAGAATCCTATCGGCTGGCAGGATTGCTCTCTCCTACAGGGAGTCTATCCAGGCTCTAATAAATTTGATCCACTGAGTTGGAACCAGTGTGGACTTAGAGAAATAGGTGAGGAACCCTAAGGAGGAAGTCAATGGTTCTGTTCCAGGCATGGAGAACTGATTCCCGAGTCCTGTCAGAAACCAGTCATCCAGATATGGAAATGCATAAATCCCTTGTTAGCAGAGAAACACTGCTAGCAACACCAAACACCTTGTTAAGACCCTCGGGGCCGATGAGAAGCTGAACGGGAGAACTTTTACTGATAGTGGGATTTATTCACCATGAAATGAAGATACTTATAGTGGGTCTGATGGATTGGGAAGTGGGCATATGCATTCTTCAAGTCCAGGACATACACCCGAGCTCTCCACTGAATGAAGGGTAAAATGGTGTGGAGCACGTTCATCTTGAATTTATCTCAGAATGCTTTCGTTCAGCTTCCATAAATCCAGGATGGGTTTTAAGCCTCCTGACATTTTGGGGATAAGGAAGTCTCGGAGTGAAATGTGGCCAGGCTTCTGTGGTAGTTCCATTTCCCATTGGCAGAGTAGCAATTCTACCTTTGAGCATAGCTGAGTTGCATGAGATGGGACTAATTTGAAAACTGGATGATAGAACAAACACTGGGTGCAGAAATAATGCACGTGGTAACCATACACCAAAATCCAGAGGGTTCCTAGTGATGGATATCCATTCCGTCAGGAACTGTTAGCTCCTGGACCTAGACCTGCAGAATCATCAAAAGCTCAGGTCCGGCTTTGGTTATTGCAGTTCTTATTGGCGTCCCCTCGGCAGAAGGAGTTGTGAATGTAGACGGGGCAGGGCTCTATGCCTTTGAAAGGGCTCGAACGTGTTATGTTTAGTACTAGTATGAACCCCTGGGCCGAGGTGAGTGGTGTCTCCGCCACAGGGAGGAGCCCTGTGAGCCTCACTGCCGGTAGGCATGGCCTCAGCAACATCAGTCACAGCTGTGGAATACAGTCTTTTATTGATAGCAGAAAGTAAAGTTCAGAGCAGGGGGTATACCCAATGATGGTGATGTCACAGATGACGATCTGGTAGTGGTCCGCGGAGCGGGATATGCCAGAAAGTCTTGCAGTAATGGAGGACACTCAGACGTGTAGATCCGGGAATGGCCCGCAAGCAAGGTACGCCGGGGATGAGTCTCAGAGATGAAAAGAGGAGGTTTGTCCGAAGTGCAGCAATAGCCAATAGGCTGGGTATACCGGAGTAGTTCCTTCAGGGGAGAAGCGGTAATGGCCCGAAGCATGGGGTACACCGCAGCAAATCCCCAAACGAGGCTTTCGATAGCAGAAGTCCGTAGAAATAGTTACTCACAGAAGGCAGTTCCAGAGGGAGTTCCAGGAAGAGGAACAGATGGTAGTTCAAGGCAGAGGGTCCTCCGAGGAGCAGATAACCAGAGATGGACAGGGCCCCTGAGGAGCAGGTACCCAGAGAGTCTCACGCCAATGAAGAAGCTGGAACGGAAGTCCAATGAGTGGAATTCAGCAGGAAGGAAGTCCTTGCTAACTCGTAGCAGTGAAAGGCCAAGTAGTTTAAGTACCGGAGGTAGATGACGTCATTTAGAGAGGATGCCCCCAAGGTTCCCGTCATGACGTGTACAAGAGTGGCCCATGCACGCGCAGGCGCACCCAAGTGATTCCTGGTCCAAGATGGCGGTTGGCAGCTCCCACGCCGTCCCGGGGACGCTAAACTGGTCGGCGATGGCTGGCGGAGGCCGCCATTTGTCCAAGGAATGAAGATGCAGCAGAAAAAGAGGTGAGCATGAGAGGTCGCAGCTGTCTGCGACCAACGAGCGTAACAGAATGAAGGCTGTTAATAGAAGGGCCATTTCTAAGAGAAGTGTCTTGACATAGGAGGTTGATCTGTCATTCCTGATAGAGACTGAATTGCCGTATGTTGCTCCTTAAATTTGTGCCACCATATCTCAGACCTTGTCCCCAGAAATGTTATTGCCTGCACATGGTACATTAGCCAGTTTCTCGTGGATGTCCCCCTATGGCTGCTGGCCCAAAGCCAAGCCATGTGACTGGCTGCAATGGCAGCTGCTGACAAGCAAGCTGCAGTATTGAAGGATTCATAGAGCGAATGAGGTGACATTAAAATTCCTCCATTTCTAAGAAAATCTGGTGATACAGCTCATTCTCCCCCTCCAGGGAGAGAATCAAAGACCTCAGTTGCTCTATACAGTCATGTAACTATCACACCATGTATAGCTGGTGAGCAGCAATCTGAGCATTCAGAATTGAACTGTGGAATACCTTCTTTCCAAAGCTATCCAATCATTCTGGATCCTTTCCCAGAGGGGAGTTAGAATAGAGGCAAGTCTTCTTGGCTTCTTTCAGAGCAGATTCAACCACCACTGATTGGTGGGGGGAGTTGCACTACTCAAAATACTGGGGACTGTTGGACTCTGTACTTGAGGTCGAATTTACAGGCAGCCAGGAAGCACATCTTGAGTTGAAAGTCCCTCAGGATGTTGTGGAAGGGGACTGCCACTGGCTCTGCAGGAATTTCAAGGATCTTTAAAATACAAAAGACTTTCATTGCGGGGTTGGTATCCTGATGTACAGTGACCCCCAGTGCCTTGTTCTTCTTAAGAAGGAACTTGGCGTAAGTGATGTGCTCTGGTGGGGAGGAGGGTTCAGGAGGATCTGGGGGAGGGTCAGACAGTATTCCAATAGAGCCCTCCTCCTCAGAGTCATAGGTACTGTGGACACTAACCTGGACTCCAAAGATGATGAATGTGATCGCAGATTCACCAGACTGCCCTCCAAGGTAGGATCTGCTTCACTACCAGAGCAGAGGGGGCGGTTTCGAGTATCTGGAGCAGGAATATTTGAAAGTATGGTCCAAATGTCTTCCACAGATAGAACTGCCTTAGGCTATAACGCTGGTAACCGGGATTGGATCAACTGCAATGTGCGAAGTAAAAAAGCCCTTTATCAGCTCAGGTATTTTGGTTGACTGACCTTTGTGTTCATTAGGCTGATGTTGAGAGGGAACATCCTCCTCTCAAACTAGAATTGGTTCATCTGCCTGTGATGATCCCAGAGGGCTCCAGGAGGAATGGTCCGCCATTGGGGCAAAAGGAAGCATATCAGATTTGGAGTCTGGCATCACAAGGCTGAAAAGGGTTCACCCGAAGCAGGGCCGGTGCAAGGGAATTAGGTGCCCTAGGTGAACCTTCTGCTTTGCGCCCCCCCACCCCCCCAGGCCCAGTCCAGGCCCAAACTCCTACCTTATTCGCTGAGATGCCACTCATGGCCAAGTGTGTGCTTCTCTGGGCCGCTTGCAGGACGGGCGCCACTCGCAGCCCGCCGAGAAACTACTTCTCTCTGCCGTGAGCAGGATAGACGCCACTTGAAGCCCCACATGGCTGCTATTTGGCACTCCCTGATGGTTCATGCCCTAGGCAACCACCTAGTTTGCCTAATGATACACACCGGCCCTTCCCTGGAGGCCTAGAAGGCCTGGGATCTAGGTAGAACAGGTGACAAAATGACATTGATCTTAGCCAGGAAGGAAGAAGGGACTTGCATGGAATTTCCTTGCGCAGACTACAGATCACCAGAACCTTCCACAGACCATAAGGATGAAGCTGAAGGTTCAAGATGCACAGATGGTGCTGTCATTGGAAGTCTGAGTAGCGTCAGGCGGTGTCGGGCACAGCACTGGTTGCTTCCATGTGACCTGCCTGCTTGGAAGTGGCTGTATCTGGAGAGGCTCACGAGGCAGTGCTCACCCAGGAACTTCCATGCATGCTCAGTAGGGTTAAAACTCTATTGAGCTAGAGAGAAGGGTCCTTTCAGCGCTGCTAGATGCTATCACCCAATTGTGTAATGGCTAATTTAGCCCTGTTTGTCAATGAAAAAATTAATATAAGCTCAATGCCTCACCTTTAAAGTCAAAAGATTTGACTAATAGCTGCATAAAATGTTGCTGCTCCACATTTTTTTAAAATGTATATTCCACCTTTCGTGACACTTCAAAACATATTACACTCAGGTACTGTCGATATTTCCTCATCCCCATGTTCACTACATTTCCCATTAATTTCCTGGAAGTCTTCACATTTTGCAAATAACTCAGCCAGGTCTTCATCTTCTTGTTTGTACAGTTAATTCACATATATGTTAGTTTTTTTCAATTCCTGGCACAGATTCAACAATCACAAATTCTCAAATCAAATCATTGTGTGCACATCACGTACAGCAGTGCTTCCAAATCCCACATCACATACGACTCACTGTATCTCTCTGGAATTCTCCAACTGCATCCTTTTCTTGTGTGTATGTAAAACACCAAGCCTCTGTAATTGCTGATCCCTAATTGTGTTTGTCATTTTTAGGTCAATGAACATGTTCTCACCAAACCCTGCCCCCACCACCACACAAAAAAAAACAAAAAAACAACCTAGCACAGACTATCTCCATTACTTTGAGCATTATTGAATCTTCTATTAATGCCATAGGTCACTGACAAAACTGGTTGGTTCACATTTAAAGTTAAATGATGAATCGGCACAAATCTGCAAGATTTCCATATAGACCTGGATTACTATGATGCAATCACTGAAAGCCCATTACATTTAACAGGAAATCTTTGGAAGCAATATAGGAACCATTTTGTTTATATGGTAAGTTCCTATATACAGTCAGACTTCATAGTCCCCAATAACAAATCTGGCTGCAGACGTGAAGCTTTGAAACCATGTGTTACATTAACTAACTCATCACAGCAATTCTTCCTCTCAGGTATTCACAGATTTTCTGCAGTCAGGGCATCTTACTTAAACCTGAATATAGGTAATAGATTCTTGTTTGTGATTATTAACAGTGCAAATCAAAAATTGGTATGTAGCTTCTTAGCCAGAAGAAAGTATCACTTCGCCCTCCAGTGGCTCAAGTAAAAACTAAAAGGGGTCATTTACGATACTGTGATATTTTTTTGCAGGAGATGCAAAATATCGCCCCCGGGGTGGGAGGGGAGAAGGGGTATTCCCACATATTTGGCCTCTCCTCAGGAATACATTGGTGTGGCTTCCCCGTGGTATTTTTTCTCGCAAAAAAATGCCACAAGAAAAACTCACAGGGAAAGGGCCATAAAAAAACAAAACAAAACACGATGGCAGGCCATGTCACTTGGGGCCACCATTGTCTCTGTGCCCCGTCAATGTGCCTAAATCCCAGGGGAATGTTTGGATATACCCCCGCCACCCACCTGTAAAGGGAAGCTCAATTTACGAGTGTCCATTTTCCTAACCCATGGCTATGCACGGGATGGGAAAACGGACGCTCGGAAAATTGAGCGCGTTTTCCTTACCTGCGTACACAGCCACTTCACTGGGTGCTCGATGCCATGGACGTGCAATTTATCCATTTCGGGTCCCTTTTAGTGCGCCAGCTCATTTGAGTATCACATTTGAGCACCCAAGGGAGGAGACATGCATGCATTCAAAAAACGTGTCCCCAGGTTGGACGCATGTTTTTTGCACACATGATATTGCATGGGCCCTAAAATCTTTCCTAAACTATTTCCAGTAGCTTTAGCAGATACAGTACGTCTCCATAATTTCACTGGCTCGTCACCTTTTATTCCCTTTGCAATTCCTAAAATTGTCAGATTGCCGTACTGAAAAGGGGCCTTGAAGATGCAATCAGGGGTTGAAGGAGGAATGATTTTGATTTTTAATGTAGCAGTATCATAATATCTTCTAACTAGACAGTTCCTTTCTTCCAATTCAACCACTCATTTCAAATAAAGGGAACTTCACTGTAAGGGGCGTCATCTCCATTTTAATTTTTTTAGTTGCACCAAGATTTTTGGTTATTAGTATCTTCAGGGACTGCAGCTTCTTCATGATCCTGGTAAGGGAGGTTTCAGTTTCTTTGCTAACAGATTTTTCCTTTTGTGATGGGAGGATACCTTTTGGAAATTTCAACTCCATATGATCTGTGAAAACCATTTCCATTTTGCCTGATTTACCACGGGCCAGAACAGTTCTGTTGAGACAAGTATTGTGAAAAAACAGCAATATTTCTTGCAGGGTTTACTGATGTTTGGCTTGTTCCTCAGAGAACAGATCTCTCACACCAATTTGGCAGCAACTTTTCTAGCACTCTCTTTTTCTCCTCCTCCCATCGGAAGAGTGGTGTGGCCACAGGTGGACCCTGGAGGCCTGTGTCTTTTCACTTCTGGCTCTGGCCCTCACCCTCACCCCCCAGCAGCAGGATTGGGTTCCCATCTGCCCCTCAAAAGTGCAAGAGTCAGAGGGCTTGGAGGCAGGGCTGACCTTTGGGAAGGCTGAGCTGGGTCGACGCCCAGGACACCAGTTGACACCTGTAGAACTGTATAGATACTGGGCTGCAGTGGTGCTGGTTGGGCAATGGAGCAAGAGCAGGAGTGCTGACTCTGGCAAATGCTAGCTGCTGAAAGTCCTTCCTCTTAGAGGTGCAGGTGTTCCCAGGTTGACATTGAAATCACCACCTTATGCACTCCTGCACCTTTAAGTAGGAGGACTTGGACAATTCTCTTTTGTGCGGTCTGTTGAGTTCTTTCAACCACACAGGCACGGAACATAGAGAAGAGGTGCCGGGACCAACGAGGAACGGCCAGAGTCAGGTGGTTTCTTCCAAACTGTTGCAAGTCTTGACTGCCTGCAGAGCATTATTATTTTACCTGTCACCTGTGGCATTGCATAAGCCTGTTGAGCAGTAGGAGAGGGGCTAACCCATGGATATGCTGCTGGGTCCAAGTGAAACAGAGTGACCCTGTTTTCCCCCTTTAAACCTGTCCACAAAGGGAGAGAGCTCTGTGGGTGGGATCCAGCTAGGGCTGGGATAAGAGGGTAAGCCCAGCAGTGTTCAGGGAGCACCTATGCCTCCAGGAGGAAGTCAGCTCCTGTAAAGTATTCTGTCCAAACCAGAAGGGAGGGAGTGTGCACTGACCAGAAGTAAGGCAGTCTGCAGTCCCTGTGTACGTGACTACTGCTAAGGTAGGAAGTCTATTGAGAAGTATTGTGTTTACTTAATAAAGTTTTAACTGCACCAGAAAGGCTGCAGTCAGTATGGCTTTCTGTTTCCCGCCAGGTTAACACACCGCTCGATCTCCCACACAAAGTTAATTGCAAAGTTCTTTGGGTGTATGCAGGTACATTTTGCCAGGACAATGTCAGGTAGCTTTATCGTGACATTTATCCCAAAGCCAGTTCCAGCTGACTATCTGGTCTACGATTGTCCAGTTTACTTTACGACTGCTTTTTATCTGAACAGAGTTAGGTGGGTAGCTACCAGGGGTGCATTGTCTAACCAAAGTGCAACCCCCCCAAAAAACACCTCCCCTCCCCCGCCGCCGAGTGTTGCCTTTTTTGGTGCAGGTAAATTTTGTCCTGGCAACGATTCACACAGACAGTATTCAGCTGGGTAGAAAAGTAAACCTTGGTGTTTTTCTGGCTCTCTCAAAAGGTTAGCTGGACAAACCATTTGAACATTAACCTAAGAATCATTCAAAAAGTGAGCTAAATTCTTTAAAAGAAACTGCCATATGACAGAGAAAAATCTGTTAAAACAGTTATCTGTTGAGATTTTTAGTGCTATACATTTTTTTTTTTTTTTTTTGCTTGGAAGAAGCACAGGAAAAGCCTTGCTTGAAGATTTTGGTCGGGGAGAGGGGCAGCCAGGAATGAAAGATGATGGGGGGAGGGGGGGAACAGTACTTGGGATTGTGGGGGGGGGGGGGGGGGGGGGGTAAGAAGTTCAGAGAACAGAGATTGGATGGAGAGAGGGAGGGAGAGAACTGGGACTTGGAGGATGGGTGAGAAGAGACTTGGAGACGAAGCAGGGACTGAGATGGGGGGGGGACTCAGCAACTGAGTGGTGGGGTGGGCATCAATCTGGAAATATAAAAACAGGGCCTATCCATAAAAGATGGTCCACAGTCCCGTAAAGAGGTTAAATCAGCCATGGATCTAGACAGAAACAGAGAGAGAGAGACTGGAGGCAGAGAGGGAGGGGGAACGAAGGAGAGGGAGAAAGGGGAGAGATGGCCTGTAGGGAGGGAGGGAGGGAGAGGAGAGAGAATGCCTGGAGGCAGGGGTGGTGGGGGGAGTGCACCATCCACATTTTTCACCTGGAGTGCTATTTGCCCTAGAGCCAGCCCTGATTTCAGTTGCAGTTTGCTGTGAAATTCTCTCACTTAGAGGAGCTGTTTGCAGCTTCTTAGGGAGCCAAGGAATCGTGTACTCCCCCCATTTGCACAAACAGCAGCATCCACAGCTGAGCAGCATGTAGGAAGCACACGGAGATTTGCCAGAGATGCCAAATCCAGCACCGCTCTACATAAGCTCTGCTTTGTAAGGTTTGGAGGGGCAAGGTGCTGATAAAACTGTGCAAGCACCAAACAGGATGTTGGAAAAATACCCAACATTTAGCTCATTTCTTGTGCAGCATATGGATAATTGCCAAGTTTACTACTATAGCATTTGTTTCTATAATGCAGCTAAGTTGGCTTTTTTTTAATCCCCTTTGTGAAGGTTGTTGAACTGTGGGCACAGAAACGCAGCAGCACTATCTGGGAGGGTTTTTATCTTTTCTGAATGCCTTTCTTTTTATTGTTTGTCTTTCTATAGGGCCTGCACTTGACAGGAGGCACTTAGCTTGGTGTTAATTAACAGCTTCCAGTGTTGCCAGTCATGGCCTTGCCAAAGAGCGCCTATTCTCCAGCGTCTGTCAGGAGGCGTCATGGCGGGACTCGGCAGAGGATATAGTCAAGAGGAAATCTGCAGATCCGTGCATTTTGATGCAAGGTCACGGGTACCTTTCTAACCCACAGGTTTTGCAGCAGTTATTAAAGGGAAAGAATGCGCGCACCTTCCACCTTTGAGGGGGGCAAAAAAAAAAAAAAAAAGTACCTTTAGAGATTTCTGCAGAAGTATTTTTCATGAAGAAACAGGCAGGGTGTTTCACTGCCCGCTCTAAACCGGCGCTCGGGAACATCTCCACTTATCACCTGCAACAGTACGCACCCCTTGGGGCACAAGTGGATTTCTACCTGCATGCAGGACGGGCAATTTTCGTAAAGCCCTTTTAGCCAGGTGCAGCAGCAGCATGGCTTCCTTTAAACCAGTTTAGTGTAATTCCTCCGCCAGAAGCCACAAAGCAGGGTGAATCAGGCAGAAATGCCTTGTTTTCTTAACTCTTTCCTGTTTTACCACTAGCTCCAGCATTTGCTTCCAAATGATAAAAAGTGGTCGTCCCCTGCCCCCCCCATTTCTTCAGAGTCCTCTGCGCTTGAGCTGACGCAAAGTGCTCCACAAGAGCATCATCTCATTACTAGGAGCGTGACAAACGGATATCACCAGAGCAGCGGCCCTTCATATCTAAAAACCTAGAAAGGGTGGTTAACAAGCATCTGACTGACTTCTTAGAAGGACCACAACATCCTCCACCCTTTACAATTCGGTTTCCGTAAAGCTCATAGTACTGAAACCCTATTACTGGCAATGACAGACACCATACTCAAAGGTATGGACCATGGAAACTCGTACTTACTAGCCCTCCTAGACATTTCAGCAGCCTTTGACACCGTCAACCACCAAATCTTAATGACCTGATTGGCAGAAATAGGTATTGCTGACACAGCCCTCTCCTGGTTCTCCTCCTATCTCACACACAGAATTGACAAATACGAATCCACACACATCCCCATTACACAAGGTGTCCCCCAAGGATCCTCCCTATCCTCCACCCTTTTCAATATTTATCTCCTGCCACTATGCCACCTTCTCTCCATCCTAGGCCTGAAATTTTTCTTATATGCAGACGATGTGCAGATTCTCATCCTGATTCAAAAATCCATAAACGACTCCTTGCAATTCTGGGAATCATGCCTTGCCTCTATAAACTCCTTGCTATCCAACCTCCACCTAGCTCTAAATACATCAAAAACTGAATTACTTGCCATCTCCAATCATCCTGACTGTTTCTCCCTCCTCGCACTACAGAATACTCTCCAGAACACAGCTACAGCCCACTCCCAGCTACAATCCGTAAGAGACCTAGGTGTCATTATAGACCAACGCCTAAACTTTAAACCCCACATCAAATCTCTCCTAAAGGGGGGTTTCTATAAACGAAATATCCTTAAACAACTCAAACCCCTCCTCCACACCCAAGACTTCCGCACTGTTATACAGTCTACTATGCTCACGAAACTAGACTACTGCAACTCCCTCCTACTAGGTCTTCCCGCCGCTACTATCAAACCCCTCCAGATTCTGCAAACCTCCATGGCCAGGATCATAACCAATACACATAAAAGGGACCATATCACCCCCATCTTAAAAGGACCTGCATTGGCTGCCTATTTCCTTCCGCTCACAATACAAAACTCTTACCGTCCTTCACGGCTCATTACACAAATACAATCACACCTGGCTAGATGAAATGCCTCATTTCCGATCCACCGACCGCCCATGCAGGCACTCTCCACACCCCATCCCTCAAATCTGCGCATCTATCCCTTACCAGGGAAAGGGTTTTCTCTATCGCTGGTACCACCCTCTGGAATTCCCTCCCCACCTTCCTCTGTCTAGAGCCATCCCTACACAACTTTAAGAAAGAAGTCAAGACATGGCTCTTCAAGCAGGCCTACGCTGATGTGAACCAAACATAGACTGTCTCCCTTAATCAGATCACCCATGTTCAGCTTCCTATTTCCATCCTTTATGCCCCTTCCTATCTCTAGCTCCTCCCCTGCCCCACATTCCCCCTGCCTTCCACCCCCGAAATAATTATACTGATGATAACAACCTTGACTGATAAGATGCTTACAGACATATATGGTGCTACATAAGATGTATGTAGATGTACATAATTCCATTGTATATAGTTCCTTTTTGTACGCAGTTCCTATGTATTCAGTCTTTATTGCCTTCCATCTCCTTCCTTTCTCCACACCCCTCTCTCATCCCTCTTCCATTTCTTGCCTGCCCCACCTCCCCCTCCCCTGTTTATTGGAATTTTCCTCCTTTCTGTTCATTGTACACCGGCATGATGTCGGTAAAGAAAAGTTCATAAATAAAAATAATAAAAATAAATAAATAAACATGGATGCTTTCCAGGTAACCACGTGGATCTCCAACCCATCATCCAAATGGACGGGTTCTTTCACCTGGCTGGACAATCAGTCTTGGCTTTATTTTGCCACAGAAAGTACCCTTTAAAACACACGACATTTGGAGGTCAAAATTCAAAGTCATTTACACGGGGGTAACTCACAAGTTCTCACTAAATGGCAAGGTTTTGATACATCATTAACCAGCTAAATCTAGCCAGATTAAAAAAAAAAAAAGGCATTCCAGCAGCATGCCTAATTTATCCAGCTCATATGGTCAGATAACTAGTTACATAACCGGATAACTTCAAAAGATATGCAGTTAAGTGGAACTTCTTTGCTATAAAAAAAAAAAACAAAAACAAACCAAAACCCAACCCTCCCTTAAATCATCAGCTTCCTGGCCCGTCCCATCCCCACCCAGCAGAAATATTAAACCCCCCCCCCCAAAAAAAAAAAAACCCCACACCAGCTAGCTAGGACCTTCCCAAACATTTCCAAAGTTTATTAAAGAATAATGCAATTCTCAGCGCTGGTCTTTCCACCCTTCCTCCTCCCAGCCCAGTAAATACAACGAAAAATTATTGCCTCTTTGTTACCCCCTGAAAACCACAACCCTCTTCTGAAGCCCTCCCACCAACCCAGTATCAGAATTGCTCCGTGGTTCTGCGATCCCAGACGCTTTCAGCGTAACTCTGGCAGTAGTGCTGGAAGCTGTCCATCCCGCTGAATACCCAGATATCTTGTCCGCTTGCCGGCTTTCTGAATACTACCCCCTTGACTTTTATGCTCAAAAGCCAGAAGTCTCCTGAACTCCATTATGGTTTTGACCTAAAACTTTTCCTTCCATGAAAATTCACATCACAGAATTATTGCATCATCGCAATCTTAATAATTCTGTAAATCTGTTGAATGGTCACGTTTGCCCTTGCATGAGGCAATTTACTTCCAAAGCCATAACAAGAGTTCCATTCTAGCAAGTTATGACAAAGCACCAAACGGATTCTCTTTCTGAGCTAGATTTCAGTGACAGATTGACATATTTATTCAATTTTATGTACTGTATTTATAGAAATTTTATACATGGTCTTTTTTTTTTTTTTTTATAGAATTTTCCTCTTTTCTCATCTTTCCATTTCATCTGTGAATGTCAGCATGCAGAATTTCTGACTCCTAGAGAGGGAGTGCTATTTAATTGGCAGGCTGAGCCTGTTGGGCATGGGAGAAAGCAGCAAGCAGCTGTGAAACACGTGGGAGTAGGAGGAACAGAGGCAGGAGACAGTTGTGGTTCTGGCTGTCTACACTCTTAATGCTTCAAAAGAAAGGCAAACTACAAAAACCACCCACTACTGCTGCTTCTAGCCTCCATATTCAGTGCTAAGTGAAAATTAAAATGAACAGGCTAGCCAACCGCAACACTGGGGAAACTGCACTCTAGATAAAGGTCAAGCGTTTTAAAAATTGTTGCATCAGCACTGCAGTTTCACACGGCTGTTTGAGCACATGCATCTCCTTCCAACTTTGCTGTATAGGATTCCTCAACACACTTGGTTCCACGCTAAAGCCACAAGGACACGATTCAGAAGACCATGTCAAAGGCACAATCTGTTCTACTATGCAAGGTCTTTTTGTGATATAGAACAATAAATACTAAAATAAATAAAGATGGAAGGGTCGGTGAAACTTTATAGCTTGTTCAGATTCACAAGATGGCTAATGGGTGGTGGGAATGTGGTCTCAGGATTCATCACGTGTTTATTTCTAGCTGGAATTCGTTCCAGCTATTAAGTAATTTTATGTACTTTTAATTTTATTTATTTATTACCTTTTTCTTTTTATTCTTTTATTTTAGTATTTTCTCCAATGTAAACCACTTTGACAAAAAACTAATTTATAAAGTGGTATATAAATTCTTTTAAATAAATAAATAAATCAAGGGCTATCTTTGATAAAAAGGTTAGCAACTGTTGTGCCACAAAATAAACAAGGAACCCTTAGGCCATTTTCCTAAAGGGTATAAGTGATTTATATCACTTGCAGTCTTTTCACAAAGAGTTCAAGACCAAATTTTTCATGAGATTATAATTCCAAACAAAAGTGTGTTAGTGATTTTGTGCAAGTACATCAGAGCTTGATAAATATTACCTTATGGATGGCATTTTTTCAGAAGCAATGCCTGAGAGGATGCTACAAGGAAATCTCTCTGTACGCAGGGAAGTATTTATCATTCTAGTTTATTTGCACATAATCTCTAATGCCCTTTTATTTGGAATTATAATCTCATGAAAAAAATTTAGAGTCCTTGTTTATATTTTTATCATTATTACATATTATTCGCTCTTGCTCTTGTGGTACTTGGTGCAGTACTGGTGGCTTCTTGTATCTATTCCTGGCAATGATGGTGCACCAGTTCTTTCTGTGCTCTTTTCCCCTCTTTGTTTTTTCCCCAGTTTCACCCCCTCCTCTGTGGCATGACAACCCTCCTGCTTTCAGTGGCCGAGTGTAACAATATACAGTTTTTAGAAGTTTATAGTCAGGTGTCACTAGATGTTCACAAAAGGTGGGGGAGGGGGCTAAGAGGAATACTCTCCCTTTCTTTTAGGGCAGCCTACCAGGACCATAAGAGTCCCTCACAGGGTAGAGGGGGGAAGGCAGATGTTTAAATGATAAATCAGATGGAATCACCATATTTGATTAATATTGTAAATTCAATGTATTAACAATTATTAAAAAAAAACCACACAAAAACAACTCTAAAATAACAGGTAATGTAAGCTAGTAACAATCTTATTTTCTTTTCAATTACAGGTTATGGTATCCCCCACAGCCGGCTTTGCTATTCAAAAGAACTCTTCCCAGATAAGTATATAATTTCTCTATAGGCATCAGAAGCAAGACAGACCAGTTGCCTTAACTTGAAGATATTTCTTGGCACATATATTTAAAACAGAGCCCAACTCTGGCCGAATTTTGCACAACAGAAAGTAACTCCACCATAGTTTATTTCTGTGGACTTTTGAACAGCAGAGTTGAAAAAAGCACAATATTTGGAGTTGAATCTTGCCGGAAACCTATCAAGTGATAAAAAAAGATCAGAAATTGCATCTAGCAAAATTGATTCATACCGGTTTTTTTTATTTGGTTTTTTTTTAAAGGTACAACATTTTCTAATAAATAACTGCCACACTATTATGTTATTGTTTAACGGCTCTCAATCGTCTTCTGAGCAGCCCTTCTTTTTGTTCTTCTCCAATCTTTACTTTTCTTGTTCCTATGTAAGCCCTCTCCCCATTACCTGTTCATTGTATTTTCCACTCTTTAGTTATGATGTAAACCAATATGATGTCCCTACTAATATCGGTATAAAAAAATTCTTCAAATAAATAAATAAATAAAAACAAGCCCTGACTCAGCCGCTGTGCGAAACTCGGCCAGAGTTGGGCTCTGTTTAAATATATTTGCCAATAATTATCTTCAAGCTCAGGCGACTGGTCTGTCTTGCTTCTGGGCTTCGACAGACCATCCCCTATAATTTCTATATATGCACATTCTAACTACTACAAATATTTACTCTATAAATGCTAAATTCGTACTACCCTTTCAAGAATTGAATCTTTGTGAAAAGTTTAGCTGTCAGAATCGTGATGTGAAACCTTCTTCCCAGTATGTCAGGTTACGAAATTGTTTGACTGTTTTCTTTTCTTTCCTCCCTTTTATCCTGTAGTTTTAATTTTATATTGTTACTATTCTATTTTTTCTGTTAGCTTTCATCTGCATCAGTTTCTTCTTCTCTCACTTTTAATTGTACTTCTTTGGTGCGAATATTACTTAGAATGCACTCTCTGTAATGTTGATGGTGGTGTAGGCACACACTTAGCTCTAATCTTGATGGCTAGCATGTAGCAAGTTGATGTTGAGGGCTGCAGACTGGAACTCTTGTCCTGATGATATCTTCTAATGTCTCCCTACTACCTATCTTAATTAAAAAGAGAGGCTACCTCCCTACACTGTCCACTCTTACGCAGACTATAGTTTGTATGTATCCAGCTTAACCAATAAGCCTGATACTTACTTCTGATGCAACTCCAACACTGCTGTTCTCTGCTTCAAAGTCAAGGGGTAAAGCAGAATTAGATTCAGGCAGTAACCAACAAGGGCTCTGACTTTTACAGTCTGGGAAACCGATAAACATGGGGGCAACCTGCATGGCACGGTAGATACTATCAAGCTTGCCAGGCAGACTGGATGGACCTTTTGGTCCTTTTTCAGCCGTCATTTCTATGTTTCTATGTTTCAGTGTGTGTGGTCTCGACGACTTGGTGATAACTTTATTGCTATCTTTCAAAAGAAAATAATAATTTTCAAAAGAAACTATACTTTATTCTCCTCAGTATTAGGCACTTAAGCAGAGTTGGTGAAGGCTAGTGGTTCTTGGCCATGTATGCTTACTTGTTCTTTGGACAAGTTATTTCAGCTCTCAAGCATACAATGTCTCAGCCTTTCTCTGTCTCAGTTAAGCTGCAGCATCAGTATTATTTTAACGGTTCTACCTTTCACCTTACCTTACTCGGAAATGATGATTTAATTCCCTCAACCACACTCTCAGGTAAATGTTTTTACTATTCTTTCTCCTTTATAAGGGGTATTAACGCTTTTTGAGGCCTGGGAGTGGAGCACAGAGACAGTGCATCCGCTCTGTTCAAGTTCAGTCTCTGCCTTGCTTCAAATTCTAAACAGCCCTTTGATTTTCTAGCATCTCTATATTCCTAACACTGAATAACACTTGGCAGTCCTAAGTTATTGGGTCCATCTTACAGGTTTCTAGGGGAATTTTCTACAATTTCTTCTTCTTCTTAGCAGCCATTTAAAAACTGTAAACATTTCATGAAAATGAAGTCTGTCAAAGATTTCCACTGCTCTGGAGGACAAAATCAAATATATAAGAACAGAAGAAATGCCATGCTAGGTCAGACCAAAGTCCATCAAGCCTAGCATCTCGTCTCATACAGGGCCCTATTTCAGGTCACAAGTATCAGGCAGGATCCCAAAGAGTAGATCTATTTCTCGCTATTCACTCCTGGGGATAACAATAGATTTTTAGTCTACTTCTGATTAAATTACCCCAGAAAAAGCTATGCCCTCCCCCCCAACTCCAGGTCTAATAGTAGGTAAAATGATGCAAGAATCTACTTTTCCCCCACTGTGCAACCGTAAAGTGGGAAAACATTTTTAAGATTGTGTCTTAACTCTATGCACTTGTGTTCAAATGGTAATGTACATGGAAGTAGAGATACAGCATTCTCCTCCTTTGGTTACAGCAAAAGGTCATGCTTATCAACTCTGCCCTTTTAACAATGCTCTTTAACACAGGACAATGGTATAACCTCTCTGCACAATTCCTTTACCCAATTCACTAGCATGGTTTTGCAACTGGGTAATGGCAGTACACAATCTTCTCAAATGAAAAAAGTACCCCCGCAGGAAGTTGTTCTTGTAATCCTTTCGAATGTCAGCTGCCAAAATGCAAACAAATGGAGAAATATCTTACCTGATTATTTTGTTTTCCTTAGTGTAGACAGATGGACTCAGGACAAGTGGGTTATGTGTTCCTCTGTTAGCAGAAGGGAGACGGAGCCAGGTTTCAAAGCTGACATCACCCTAGCTATACCCCTGCAGTGACCTCAGATCTTCAGAATTCTCTTCGAAAAGCCATTGTGGACATACATATCTAAGAGCTTAAATAGAATTTGGATACATCTTGATTAAACCCATACAGGCCGATACAGAAAAAGTTGCGGGACAGCGGGCGCATGATTCAGGAGGGTGGCCTATGCAAATTAGGGCCCGCGGTAAAAAGAGGCGCTAGAGACACTAGAGCGTCCCTAGCGCCTCTTTTTGGACAGGAGCGGCGGCTGTCAGCAAGTTTGCCAGCCGACGCTCAATTTTGCCAGCGTCTGTTCTCAAACCCGCTAATTTCTGAAAGTAAAATGTGTGGCTTGGCTGCACATTTTACTTTCTGTATCGCGTGGGAATGGCTAATAGGGCCATCAACATGCATTTGCATGTTGCGGGCGCTATTAGTCTCGGGGGGGGGGGGGGGGGGGGGGTTGGACGCGCGTTTTCGATGCGCTATTACCGCTTACTGAATAAGGGGTAAAGCTAGCGCGTCGAAAACACATGTCCAAATGCAGGTTAACTGTGCGCTCCACTGGAGCGCACTGTACTATATCGGCCTGTTAGTTAGCAAAACTAGATTAAAAAACTTGATTAAAAACGAAGACTACCAGTGTACTCAAACATAAGCACCAAAACCAGCCATACTGTGGGTACCCTGAATTAAGGATAGGGCAATGGTTTACCCGTATTCATATGGAATTGAGGTTCGCCTCATGGGCAATTCATTGGCACCTCTCCTGGGCAGCCATGGGCGAGATGCAGAGTCCATCTGTCTACACTAAGGAAAAAGAAATTATCAGGTAGGTAATTACTCCATTTCCTAGGGTGTAGCCAGATGGACTCAGGAACAGTGGGATGTACAAAAGCTACTCCCAAACGGGGCAGGAGGCTGCCCATGATCCCGTTAGCACCGCCCTTGCAAAGTCTGCGTCCTCTCGAGCCTGGACAAGGTGTGTAGGGAAGACCATGTCGCTGCTCGACAGATGCCGGCAGGTGACAGTAGCTTAGCCTCCGCCCAGGATACTGCCTGGGCCCTATTAGGATGAGCTTTGACCAGGAGGGGAAAAGGCTTCCCTGCTTCTACGTAAGCTGCCTTGATTACTTCCTTGATCCAGCGAGCTTTAATAGCTCGCGAAGCCGCTTCGCCCTGTTTCTTCCCGCTGTGAAGAATAAACAAGCTATCTGTCTCATGCACTTGTGCAGAGAGCTCAAGGTACCGCACTAGGAGTCTGCCAACGTTTAGATGGCGAAGAAGGCTATAGTCTTCCGTGTCCTTATGTCCTTCCGGTGACAGTAAGGAGATGGACTTGTTCCGGTCAAACTCAGAGACCACCTTTGGTAAGGAGGGGGCAGTGCGAAGCGATACTGTTCCTGGAGTAAATCGAAGGAATGGTTCCCGACAGGATAGTGCCTGTAGTTCCAAGATGCGATGGGCTGAGCATATTGCCACTAAGAATACCTTATTTAGTGTTAATAGGCATAGCGAAAGACTACGCATCGGTCTGAAGGAAGGTCCTGCTAGAAAATCCAATACTAGATTGAGGTTCCATAGGGGGACCGGCCACTTTAAGGGTGGTCAGAGGTGTTTAACCCCTTTTAGGAAACGGGCCAAGTTCAGATGTGCCGACAGACTGTTTCTGTTCACCTTGGCCCTGAAGCAGGAGAGGGCTGTTACCTGGACCTTGAGGGAGTTGAGGGACAACCCTTTCTTCAGGCCGTCCTGTAAAAATTCCAGAATCATGGGAATCTTGGCCGTTTGCACGGGTACCCCGTGGCCCTCACACTAGGCCTCAAATATTCTCCAGATCCGTATGTATGCCAGAGATGTTGAGAACTTCCAAGAGCGAAGCAAGGTGGCAATCATAGCCGCTGAGTAACCGCGCTTCTTCAGGCGAGCCCTCTGAAGGGCCAGACTGTAAGAGAGAATAGAGACGGATCTTTGTGAAGAATTGGGCCCTACTGGAGAAGGTCCCGGGGGGGAGGGGGGGGGAAGGCACAGAGGACGCCCCACGAGGAGCCTTCACATGTCTGTGTACCACCGGCATCTAGGCCAATCCGGGGCCACTAGGAGGACTAAACCTCTTTGGTGTTCTATCTTGCGGATGATCTTGCCCAGTAGAGGCCATTGGGGGGGAGGCATACAGCAAGTCTTCCTCTGGCCAGATCTGGATGAGGGTGTCGATCCCTTGGGAGTGCTGATCTCATCTGTGACTGAAGAACCTGGGGACTTTCGCATTGTGAGATGTGGCCAGTAGATCCATGGCCGGGAGGACCCAACGATTTACTAGAATTTGGAAGCCTTTGGTCGACAGCGTCCAGGCTTTACCTGCTGAGGAAGTCCGTTGCAACGTTGTCTTTTCCTGCGATATGGGAGGCCGAGATCCCTTGTAGGTTTAACTCTGCCCATTTCATAAGGAGGGTCCTATTTCCAGAGACACCTGATGGCTCTTGGCTCCTCCCTGGCAGTTGATGTAGGCAACTGTTGTTGCGTTGTCAGTCATCACTCAGATCACTTGCCCCTGGAGCCTGTGGCTAAACTGCAGGCATGCTAGTCTGGCCGCTCAAGCTTCCAGGCAGTTTGTGTTCCACTTTGCCTCTTCCTTGGTCCATTGTCCCTGGGCTGACAGCTTTTGACAGTTGGCTCCCCACCCTCGGAGGCTCGCATCTGTCGTAAGAACGATCCAGCTCGGTGGTTATAGGCTTACGCCCTTGCTTAGGTGGATTTCCTGTAGCCACCACCGTTGGTAGGTGGAGGCAAATCGAGTAGCCTTGGAACAGTGGGTTCCAGCGTGACAATAAGGAGCGTTGGAGAAGCCGCATGTGAGCCCTCGCCCACGATAGTACTTCCAATGTTGAATCCATGAGGTTGAGGACCTGAAGATAGTCCCACACCTTGGGGCGCATTGTGCTCAACCACCAGCATATTCTGTCCATCAGTTTCCTCCTCCTCGGGGGGGGGGGGGGGGGGGAGACCTTGTTCTGCTTGGTGTCGAATCAGGCATCCAGGTACTCTAAGGACTGGGAGGGCTTGAGGCTCTTTTCCATGTTCATTACCCAACCAAGTTCCTGTAGGCAGGACCTGACCCCGCTGGTCACCTGGAAGTGCTCTTCCACCGACTTCACCCAGATCAACCAGTCATCCAAGTTGGGGTGCACCAGGATCCCTTCTTTCCTCAGTGCTGCCGCCATGACCACCATAATTTTGGAGAATGTTCTGGGGGTTCCGGGTAACAGGCTTTACCCGGAACTGGTAATGGTGGCCCAGTACCACAAAGCATAGGAAACGCTGGTGGTCTTAATGGACTGGAATATGAAGGTAGGTTTCAGAGAAGTCCAGGGAGATTAAGAACTCTCCCAGTTGCACTGCTATTATGATGGAGCGGACAGTTTCCATGCGGAAGTGTAATATCCGCAGATGACTGTTAATGCTCTTGAGGTCCAGGATGGGCCAGAATGAGCCCTCTTTCTTGGCCGTGATAAAATAGATGGGATAACATCCCATATTTACTTGGGGTGTGGGTACTGAAGTTATAGCCCTTAGACTGAGGAGCCTTATCAGTGTGGATTCCACTGCCAATTTCTTGAGCTGGAAGTGGCAGGGTGATATCACGAACTTGTCCCGAGGGATGCTGCGAAATTCTAGAGCATAAGCCTTCTCGTATGATGTCCAGTACCCATTTGTCTGACGTGATCTTGACCCACCGCTGGTAGAAGAGGGAAAGTTGACCCCTAATCTCCTCTTCCCGTGGATGGGTCCGCCCAACTTCATTGGGAAGCTTGGGTCGAGCCTGAGCCTGTCCCTCTTTTGGGTTGTCTGTTCCGAAAGGACCGAGTCCTCCCCGAGGGTCGAGGTGACTGGAACGACGGGTTTCTGTAGGGCCAGAAGCGCTAGGAGCCCCTGGTCCGAACCCTCACGAGAGAGGGGCTCTGAGACCTCTTTTTCCTGTCTTCCGGTAGTCTAGGCACTGGAGATTCGCCCCAATTACTAGCTAGCTTCTCCAACTCGCTTCCGAATAGGAGGGATCCCTTAAAGGGCATCTTTGTGAGGTTCAACTTAAGAGATTGCGTTCGCTGAAAGTTCCGCAACCATAGCTATCTTCAGGCTGCCACCACCGAGGCTACTCCTCTGGCCGAGGTACGCACTAGGTCTGAGCTTGCATCTGTCAGGAAGGCTGCAGCGGGTTTAATCGCCTCTCCGGTGTGCACCCCAGAGCTATCTGCCTCTCTCACAAGGAGCAAGCAGTAGCGAGCCACCGGGGCACAGCAGGAAGCAATCTGCAGTTTCATTGCTGTCGTGTTGAAGGCTTGCTTAAGGATGGATTCTAACTGCCTATTGTGAGCATCCTTCAAAGCTGCCCCTCCCTCAACAGGGATGGTTGTTCGCTTCGAGACAGCGCAGACCATTGCGTCAACTTTGGGAAATCGCAGGTGTTCCTGGACCGCTGGGTTCAGAGGATACAAGGCTTCCAAGGCCCAACCTCCTTTAAAGCTTGCCTCCAGGGCATCCCATTCCAGGTCAATAACTCCTGGATGGCTTCCATCATTGGGAAATAGCAAGAAGCTTTACAAAGAGAAACTAGGATGTGGTTCTTCTTTGGTTCCGCCATAGGGTCCGTGCCTGGAACTCCCAGAGTCTTCAGGGTCTGTGAGACTAGTGCTAGTAATGCATATCTGTGGAAGAAACGAAGCATGGTCCGATATGGTTCTAGGCCTGAAGGGATTTCCACGGCCTCCAGTGGATCCCTATCATCATCCGAGGTATCTGAGTCCCTGTCAGGGATATTCTTAGTGAGGCGTGGCATGTCTCGTGGCCCGCAGGCCGGGCGAGCATGGCCCTCCCCCCCTATTGGGGTTCAACTCGGGCAGGGACAGAGGCTGACTGCGCCTTAACAAAGGCTTGGAGGCCCTGAAAAAATTCCAACTAAGAGAAGGCCACCAGATCCACATTTGTCCCAGGGGGAACTGGGATAGGGGGCCCCTGAACTGCCCTCCCCTGAGGATGCTGTCCCGGCTTTGCTCAGGTCCAGGGAGCTACCGGATAAGGTTGCAGCTGACCCTACCTCTGACTGGGATGGGCCAAGGCTTGGAAAATTTTTAAGAATCCAGCCCTCCTCACAGTGCTGACAGGCAGAATTCCAGATCAGACTGTGTGGCTCTAATATGGCAGGCCTCGCAGAGAGAGTGTCGCCTGAGCTTCTTTGCTGCCAGGGCCACAGCCTGTGTGGTTTGTGCGTTTATCCGGTTACTGTATATCGTGCACGCATCGACCCACCTCGGCGAGCTTATGTGAAAGCGGTCGGTTATGAGCGGAGTTATGCTCACAGTTATGAGTGCGGTTATGCACAAAGGTATGAGCGCAGCTATGCGTGTATCTATGCGCACGTTAGGCGCACAAAAGGCCGAGCTGCACTGCACGAAGTGACGGCCAAAGGGGGGAAATGGCGCCACACCAGACCACGTGCAAGATGGCGCCGCCGCGGATCGCCACATGGCAAGTCGACCAAGCCGAAAACGGGGCCTAGCCCATCGGGGGGCTGCTCAACCCACTCAGAACCCCCTTCCCTCACCCAATCGGAGATCGGGAACGAAGTCAGCACAGCGTGCCGAGCAAGGAGACCGGAGGAAAGACTTACCAAAGCCCTTCCACGTCTCTGGATCAGAGGAGTTCTTCTCTACTTACCTGGTCTCAGCACTTACCGGCTGAGTACAGAGACTGTCTCCGGCTGCAGGGGGAAGAGGACTTTGGCCTTCACTGCCGCGCTCTGCTTCTGCACCCACTGCCTTTCAGCTGCTTCAGCAGCTAAGTCCACGACGGGAACCTCTGAGGGATCCTGGAAATCACCTCAGGAATTCTCAACTGGGGGAGGTACTCCTTAGGTATCATCGCAGGAGAGCGGGGCTCGATCTTTTAAAGTGAAGGCAAAAATGTCTTCGTTTGTGCTGCAATCCCGCTAACACCGTGCTAGTGTGGGGATAGCATCCGCATCTGCTAGGAGACTGAGAGATACTGAAGAGCTGAGGTCACTGCAGGGGTATATCTAGGGTGACGTCAGCTTTGAAACCTGACTCCGTCTCCCATCAGCTAGCAGAGGAACACATAACCCATCTGGCTACACACTAGAAAATTATTCCTTGTGCGTTTACATGATGTCGACATGCAAAGGTATTTATCCGAATAACATTTCAGTTATCCTGATAAATGCTGACTTTTGAAAATCTTTGCAATTTATCCAGATAAAATGTATTCAGATAACTTGGAGGCATTTCATGGGTGGAGTCGAGTTATTCAGCTGACTCCTCAATAGCAAGATATAATCAGTGGTGCAGGCATGCTGCTGAATAACCGGTATAAGTTAGCCATGGAAGTTTATCCAGCAAATTTATCTGCTCCCCATCTGGCTGAATATGTATACACACACACACACCCCCCGACATTTTATTGCTATATCTCTCTATCTACAGTATATATACATAGAGAGATACTGTATATGCACTATTTACATGCCATTTTTTTAAAAATTTACTGTGAAAAGACCACTCTTCTTATATTAGCACATATTTAAACGTCAGTTTTTACCTGTACTGGCATGTTTAATGAAGATTCCTGATTTATCAGACCTGAATTCTAATGTTGTAAGCTGCCTTGACGTTACTTGGAAAGCCAAGCTAAACACCCAAAATTATCATCTCTAGAATGCAAAAAGTCAATCCCTAGGAAACAGTGAGCTGCAGGGCATGCAGGGATCAGCCCACAGGAAGGGCACCAGCACACAGAGGCTCAAGCTAGGCAACTCTGGCCCTGTGCCACAAACAGGTCTGGTTTTTGAGATATCCACAATGAATATGCATGAGGTATATTTGCACAGAATTGTGGATATCCTGAAAAACGGACCTGTTTGTGGCACTCCAGGGCCAGAACTGCCTACCCCTAAGCTGGGCAATAAATGCCAGCAGGGAAAAAACACATCATACCAATGTTCACTGTTCTAGCAGAGCCCACACACCTGTACATCAGAGCTGTGGGAGACTTACAAACACTCCACTTCTCCAAACAGACCATGTTTTCTTATGCAAAAGAGTTTTGTTTTGGTTTATTTAATTTGCTTAAAGGGGTCAATAATTAGAGAGCAAAACAATCCAACCCTAAAATGCATATACAGGATGGAAACTGTGAATGTTGCATGAAAAGAATAAGAAAAAAAAAATATATATATATATATATATCTCAGAGAACACGTGGGCAGCAGAGCACATGTGTAGCCATACAGGCGAAGGCAAAATGAGCAAGAGGCATACCAGCCATGACTGCAGTATAGTGCTGGGCAGAATCAAATGGGCACTTCCCTCGACCGATCTCACGGCGTTTCACTTCACGGAAATCTGCCACGCTCTGAAACAGAGAGACAACTTTGTTTAATGGATAAATTGTGATTGGACACAGAGGGATGGCCAGTGGCAGATGGGTGCAAGCAATGGGCGACTGGTAATACTCTAACAGCCAATCTGAAATTAAAAAAAAAAATATGAAAGTAGATAGGCACCAACCTCCCCCTCCCCTGACACACATTTCTATACTTTCCCTTGTGCTTCCTTTTTTCTTCCCTCCTGTCCTCTCCAATTATGTATCTGTTTGGTAACTATTCCTCCTTTAGTCGCCAGACATGCAGCTGGATGAGGAAGCTGGACTGTTCCTCCAAGAAGCTCTCCTCACCATGCACACAAAAAAAAAAAAAAAAAATTCACAGTGCAGCCGTGGCAACAGATTGCCCGGTCAGGACTCCGTCTGCGACACACAGAGGAAAGAGAGCAGGAAGGGGACGGGGTGTGCAACAAACTCAAGGGCTTCAATGCCCTGCCAATGGCCACAAATCGTGAAGTACAGAGGCGGCGACATTTACTCATCAGAGCTTCACCGGCAAACACACACACACACACACAGTGGAGGAGTTACAGGGAGGGGACCAAAAGGAAGGATGAACAACAAATCCACATCCTGATCAGAAAGTGGAGGATTCTGCAGAGGTATATGCTGACTTTAATTCCTTTCCACATTACAGACTACTGCAGCTGTCCAATAATTATCAGTAATCCTATAATATTTTTTCATTCAGGCAGCATTTAATTGTACTCCGAAGCCAGGTTGAAATAATCTTCTGTTCATAGAGTAACAGGAGCTTTTGAAGAGGCAATAACAAATGAATAAATAGCAATTTGCTTCAAAAATTTGAGAGGGCAGAGCCAGTAACTTTTCCTATGCAGGGTACTATCAAGCTGTCCTAAGCTACCTGAGGTGCTCTGATAGAGACTATTTATTTATTTTAACATTTTTATATACCAATAGCCATTTGCACATCGTACCGGTTTACAGAAAACAGGCGGAAGGCCATAGGAAAAAAAGGCATAACCTTTACATGGAACGCATAAGAGTAACATTTGAATGCTTTTAAAGGAACGTCGAAGAAACATTTGATATAGAGTGATATGATGGTATAACAAATGAAAGAAAGTAACTTAGAATTGAGATACAAATGATAATACAAGTGATAGAATGTAACTTAGAATTATAATACAAAGGTAAAAGGTATGTATTTATATAATATAGTATATATAAATAGTAAGATACCAGGAAAGATGACACAAACATGTTAAAGCGCAAGCAACTTTAGTTATTCACATCCATTGTCCTGATCAATACCACAACGTGTTCCCTTCTGTTGTACACTAATCGACCAGTTCTCATGTTATATTGTCATAGTTAATCATACTATTATACCTTGTTAGATCTCGTTTTATACTATATCATCATATAACACTCCCGGCTCCGCCAGTTTACAGTATTGCGTTTCTATGGTTTCTTCACATGTATTGTGTTGTTCCAAATGTAAACCGGAGTGTAGGCATCTAGCTAAACTTCGGTATATAAAAAACGATTAAATAAAAAAAATAAAAAATAAACCATAAGTAGATACAGCGCACAAGTTGCTACAAGAAGCTGTGTGGCTCTCAATAAGGTAGCACAGTGATTTGCATCGGCTGGAAGTCAGGGTTCCCACATGGCACTTCCAGTTGTGGAGGGAAACGTTTCACCATAGCCAGGGCAATCCTAAGACCTTTGGAAAATTAAGCAATGCTTATGTCACCACTGCCCACTAAAATGCTGCTGGACGGATGCTACTAATATTGTCCTTAAAAAAAGAAATTCAAATGGGATATTTTCTAAGAGCCAACCGCAACTAGTTACCTTGCAATGAGAGCCTAGCGCAGAGGGCTCCCGAATCTACCCAGATTCACCATGAGGTTACAGATATGGAAAAAGCCTGGAGAAGCCTGAGCCAGTTGCTAAGATAAAAAAAACATTCCCCGCTCAACTTCATCCACTCTTCCAAACACTCCTCTCCACTGCCAAGCCCAGCAACTCATCCCTCCTACTTACAATGAAACCACAGTGAGGACTGAAGGCATAGGTTCCACACACGTAGAGGTGAGAGCTGTTCTTATACTCCAGAATCCTGATGTAATTCTGACACTCAAACTGGAACAGAGTAAAAGAAAAGAAAAAATAAATTCATATTCTGTTTATATTCTTTAAGTAAGCATTGGATTGCTAACAGGATATTCTGAAATAATTATCTAAATCATCCTTCGTAAATTCTGCGGCACATGAAGGTGCAAACAACATGATGTCAACACGCAGGGAAACTGCTTTCCAGAAGCTGTCAGTCACCACAGCTACCTGAGAGCTCGTTATTTAACCTGAACCATATTTCAGAGAAACACTGCAATACCCCCCTTCACTTCCACCCAAGGGCATCCGATAACCCTCAAACTGAGGTTTAAAGGCATGGCGGGCAAGAACTTAGTTACACACAGACAATGAAATACACACATGGTAATTTTCAACAGACACATGGCTTTCACCATCCCCCATGACCATTTCACTTCTCTTTCTTAGGAGGAAAAAGGCAAGTGAAACAGTTGTATGGGATGTTTTGGTTTACCCTTGCCAAGCAGGGCTTGTAAGTTCTCTACAAAATGTAAAAGCAAATGAGAACCGATTCCACTGTCTGAAGTGCGGTTGTTTATGGACTCGTATGTCTGACAAGCAGTACAGACTGTATTTATTCAAAGGAACACTATGCTGGATAGCATTTAACATATGGAGCCTGGTACACTGTAAAAGACAATCGACAGACAGGAGACTTACAGTATAAGGTCCAGTATTAACTCTATTCATGGACTCGATACCAATATCCTGTAATCTCATTCATAAATCATCCTTTTAGAGCAATGGCTTGATCTCGTAACAATCGTGTCACTGGGCATGTTATTCCAAATCACACTTATCCCATATGTGAAAAAAACTTATCTTCTCTACTTTTTCAATAATTAGGTTAAACGAACCTGCATATTACCTCCTATTCTGGTGTCATTTGCCATTTTTGCTACCCTTCTCTTTAGTCACAGACGCAGAGGTTGGCCAGTGCCAGAACATTGAATCTAGTCTAATCTCACTTATTACATCCTTCCACTACGAGAAAAACAATTTACCATGGGCCCTTTGCTGCTTTTCAGAGAACTATTAGGAAATCTGTTGCCAATTTTTTTCTGTACTTCTGCCTTTTATCTTTTCTTCAGCAGCCTCTTTTGGAACACTGCATCAAATACTTTGCTTAAGTCTATGTAGATGATATCCATTTGTAATTCTGAAATTTAGTCTGGCATGGGCTTCCCATGAAGTCATGTCAGCTTTTCTCCACTACACTAACATACAAGATGATGGCACATAAAAAACATACAGTCCCATCCATATCTCTTGTTCAGCTTCATAATCTCTTTCTCTCCCTCTGAGATTGTCCTGTGGTCTCTTGAATTCCGATACTTGTCTCCACCAAATCCCCAGGAAGACTGTTCCATTCATCCTCCACCCTTTCGGTAAAGGAATATTTCCTTAGATCATTCTGGAGTCTAACCCCTTTCACCCTCATCCTATGACCTCACGTTTCAGAATCTCCTTTCTATTGGAAGAGCCCCCACATTCTGTTCATTTACTCCTTGGAGGTATTAAGAATGTCTCCATCATAACTCCTTTTTCCCTCCTTTCCTCCAGGGTACACTTGTTTAGATATTCAAGTCTGTCCTCATATGTTTAATAATGAAGACCGTTGGCCATTTTAGTAGCCGCCCTCTGGATCAACTATTTGGTTTATATTCTTTTGAAGATGCTGCCTCCAAAACTGTACACACTATACTCCAAATGCGGTCTCACCAACGACTTATACAGAGGCAACATCACCTCCATTTTCTTACTAGCTACTTCTCTCCCTACGTACCCAAGCATCCTTCTGGTTCCATCACCTTATCTACCTATCTGGTCACCTTAAGTTCATTAGAAGAACTTTACCCACTATACAGTACGCTCTCTTGGGTCTTTGCAATATAAATGCATTTTTTTACCATTAAAATCTGATACTATCAGAGCTGAACTCTTATCACCTTCAACACATTCATCTCCCCCCTTTTCCTCTGCCTTTCAGAGAGCAAGTCTCAGTTAGCAGCTTTTAATAAAATTACATCCGCAGGGCTGCAACTAATGCTGAAATAAATGAGCATCACTTTTTCAATTTTAGATCCATTACCTTTGAAAATTTAAAAAATACTGAGCTTGGTCTTTTTTACCCACTCACTGATATTATCAACACCAGCCTGCAGCTTGGCATATTGCCAAAAACGTTAAAAACTGCAACAGTCTGCCCTGTTCTTAAGAAGCAATATGTCTACTCTGAATAACTTGAAAACTATCAATTTCCAATCCACCCATTCTATTGAAAAGAGAGAAGGCTTTCCGCGTTTTATATTGAATAAAGACTAAAGAGACCATAAAGCATAAATGGAAACCGCAACAAGCCAGAGATTCTGTATACAGTGCAACAAAGGAAAGAGAAACATTACCAGTAATCAAAACAAATCAAGAAATATAAAATCAATAGCAGTAAAACCATAATAATAATAAAAAGAACAAATTATTTCAAACAGCTGATGAATGGAATACCCAATAATTAAAAACTTATATAAAAAATGTATAGACACCAATAAAATATTTCAAAATAGTAGACAAAGACCCAATAATTAAAAATAAGGATAAAAAAATGCTCTGCTCTCCCATACCTGGGAAGACTGGATTTGAAGGTGATCTGAGATTGTTGTGAATTAGCAGGAGGAGAGAGGAGGGGGGTTTGCTAGCAACTTTCTCCTCTCTCTCAGTTGTGTACAAGGTCTCCCTCTCACGTACATAGGCTCTCAGTCACACACAGACACATGTGCTCTCTCCCTCTCACTTATACACACAGGCTCTCAACTGCATACACGCTGTCTCTCTCACAAACTAAGGATCTCAGTCACACATACACACATGCTCTCTTTCACACAAACAGGTTTTCAACCACACACATAGGCTCTCGATCACATACTTACTGTGGACACTGTCTCACACACACACACAGAGTCTCAAAGACACATATTCGCTCACTCACTCGCTATCTCTCTTCCCCCCACCAAAGAGCAACTAGCGGCAGCAGCAGCCTCCTCCTACGACCCTCGCGATCTCGAGAAAGGAATCCCAAATCGATTGCAGGGGCTGACGTTGCTCTGGGCCCCGCTGCTCTTCTCCTTCGGGCCGATGTTGCATGCGCCTGTACCTAAGCGTGGTCTCTTCTTCTCCCGTGCATGGCTGCTGCACACCACTTCCTCTTCCAGGCTGCAGGGGCGGGAAGGAGAGAGCGCGTCGCTAGCGCCACTGACTCCAGCTCTCCTGCCACGTTCCGCTCGGGCGGAAAAACAGTTTGCATCTCGCTGGGGCAGGGGGGGCAGCTGGCCCAGTGGGGGCACCGGAAAATGCGGGGACACACCGGCTGAGAAGCGCTGCTCTAAGAAGTGGGTCCCCCTGCACGTCCCTTTCTTCCTCCCTTTCCTTGCTGGACTCCCGCAGAGGCTTTACTCCGAGGAGGCTCAGTTCCTTCTTTCTTGTACAGCCTCACTGCTGCATCTCCTCCTTCACTCCCCTCCTCCTCCATGGGAGCTTCCTGTGGGAGTTCCAAACCCCCTGCACCACTCTCCGAACCACCAGGGAGGTTCCCTCTGTCCTGGGTTTCTTTAAACCCAGTGCTTGTCGTCAGCACAATGGGGAACCGCCTCCTAAGGGACCCTTTGGCTTTATAGGTCTGGTGCCTCAGTAAACTCTGTAGATCTCAGTTTCCTGCGCTGTGCCTTGCCTTCTTCCCCCTGGGGCTTCTCTCTCTCTCTCTCTCAGGGCCTGCTGCCTGTACCTTGGCTACATCCCCCCATGATGGGCCTTCTGACCGATCAAGCTGCTCTCACGGCTCCCCTCTGAGCCGGCGTTGGCGACGCATCTTCCTGCAGCCCGCTCCGCTTCTCCTCCCCTCCTCTCCGCTGCCTGATTTCCTGTGACTCACGGCCAACAAGGCGAGAGCAAAAGGAGCCCACGATGGAGCTTTGTCTTCTTGTGCTGCATTGTGCGCATTGCTGGCCCCTCTTGGCCATGCATCTTGCCGCTGGAGGGGGAGAAGCCTGTTTCCTGCCGCTGTGGCTAAGGACGCCAAACCTCTGCAGACCGTGGCTCGCTCAGCACTACTCCAGGGTTTTTTTTTTCCCTCCCCCCCCAAAGGATGAGGAAGGGCTTCCAATGAAGTCAAAGTGTACCTTGCGTTCTATCCCTGTCATCTCTCTTTTTTTTTTTTTTTTTTTTTTTTTTTTTTTTTTTTTTAAGATAGCTATCCCACCATACACCCCCACCTAACTGGAGGCAGAGAACTACTGAAGAGCCAAGCAGCTATCCCAGAATATAAAGCTTGTGTGACATAAGCAAAAAAAAAAAAAAAAAAGACGTGGAAAAAGTTCTCTGTTGCCACCTACTGGCAAGCAGGGGAATCCTGCAGGTGCGGACTGGTCTGCAGGACAAAAAGGAAATTCCTATTTGTGACTGTTTCTGTGGTTCTACTTCAAGCCCTTCCTCTGTGAAGGAGTGAATAAATTAATATCAAGTCCCGCAGGGACCACTCATTTTAGCGTATACTTGATATTAATTTATTCACTCCTTCACTTTTTGCCGATTGGTCCATCCCCTGTCAGTGAAAGACCCCTTTTCAGAATTACTAACAATTCACAGTGGAGGGTTCAATTAGCTTTCAGTTGAAGGAACAGGTCTGTCGAAGGAGGCAGGACCTTCTGTGGTGTGGGAGTGCTTTAGGTTGGTTCCTAAAGGATTCCAAAGGGTAAGTGGGGAGTTCCCTTAGGCTGATTCAATTTCTTTAAGATGAAGGAGCTGGGAGTGGGCCCATCGGATCCAGGCACCCCAACCAGATACTCAACTTTCTTTTTTTTTTTTGAGATGACCAGTAAGGCAAACTTGAGGGGGGTTCAGGAGTGTGGGAGCAGTTTGGCTGAAGCCTCCCCTAAATTTTTTTTTTTTTTTTTTAAGGAAGGGGCAGGAGCAGACTTGTTTGGGAGGAGATGTAGGTCTTGAAGGAGTGTGGTTCAGTGTTGCAGGAAGTTTAATGCTTGTTTGTGAGCAGATGTTAAGATTTTCTGTGGTAAAAGGAGTCATAGACAGTCTCCAGCTTAGTGTGCCTTCTTAAATTGCAGGGAAATAACTAATTAGGATATTACCCTGCAATTTGCATACACACGTGCTAAGCTAAGTGTGTGTAGGGGGGGGGGGGGTTTCAGTGCTAAAGCCCTTATTACATATTTGGGCAAGATTAGCGCTGAAAAACCAATGCTAAAATGTGAGTAAAAACTGCGATATGCTTAGCGTGGCTTATTACATTGGCCCCTTAATGTACTGATGAGCATTACTTGCCTGTAGTTACCAAAAGATGCTAGAATACTCTTTTTGTGTAATGGTGTGATATTTGTAAATTCCCTGGCACTTGGAATGGTTCAATGAATCAGAATTTAACACCTTTTAGAAATTCTGTCAAAGCCTCTCAGCAGTCCTGGATGTAGCCTATTTGGTCGAGTAAAGCACAGTCCCTTGTTGTGTGTGTTCATCATCCACCATGCTATTTGATCGATTCTCAGTGAACTAGTTTCTGTGCGTCTCATCTTCCATCTCCTTTTTTGTAAAGACACTGCAGAAGTAATTACGTGCTTCTAACAACCAAGATGGTCTCCATAAATTTCTAATGGTCCAATTACTTGATGCTATTTTGTACCCTTCAGTGTATTTGAAGGGATTCTTGCAATCTTTTGTCCCTTTAACTATTTTCTTCTAGCTCCCTCAGACTGCTTTTTCATTCATTTGTTTTAATTCATACATTTCCACTATTTTCAGCTTTGTAATCACCCAAGGCTGTCATTCTTATTGGCTTCAAGTTTTTCCACTTCATTTTCTTGCCCTCTAATTCAATTTTGGTTCAATTCTGTTAACTTTTATAGGTATGTAACTGTTTTTGGGATGCTTTGACCTGAGTTACGGGGAAATGGGGTGGCGTCCCACTTGCCACCCAGTTCCTGGCATATCAAGTTATAGGACTGGTTTGTTTGTTTTTTTGTTTTTTTTTTTTAGCAGAAAGAATTTTTTTTAACCAAACTCTGCTGCACTGTGAGAGTAAAATGCTTGGGCTGGGCAGCATGGACTGATTATTTTTAATCCAATGCCCACAGCTCAAAAACAGCCATCTCCTTTCTCTCGGGTTTAGTCTCTGCGATCCAGTTGCTCTATCCCTTCTGGCTTGTAGTCCCTTGCTAGATCTGCTATCCTCCTGGTGAGTCGTCTTTCCTCTATCACCCCCTTCCTGTTTGGCCTCCTTCCTACTTCTTGGGTATCGCTCAGACCCTCCCCTCTCCAAAGCTCTGCCCCCAGGACCATCCATTTTATTTTCTTTGTAGAACATTATTTGTATGCTCTGGGGCTCTGATTTTTGCTTTGACTTACTTGGATTTAATAGTTGATTTATTCAAGCTCCCCAAGAAGCACAGACTTTGTCACAGAATGCTCTGCTTGTAGATGGATATCATGATTTTCAGCACATAGCTTTCTCTGTCAGGTTACATGGTTTGCCTTTGAAAATGTTCTATTGATTTGCAAGTACGAGTTTCACCAAGTCGCCCTCTCCACCACCGACTTCACTTGTTGCTTCATAAAGTATCATAGCCTTCGTTAATACAGTGGTTTTATACTTTTCATGTACTGTGTTGTTACTTTGAACAACAGGTGCTGTAATATACAGAAGTATGAAAGAGATGTATGGATTAGGCCTCAATTCAGCTCAGCTCTTTACCATTCACTGCATAAAGTCAGAGCAAAGGATTTAGCCTTTGCATAGAATGCTGCAACCTAAAAAGGTGTCCCTTGTGACCATGCAGCTCCTGTGAGATTTCCAAATACTGGGGACACGAAAGGCTGCGTTGTGCTCTGGAATCAGACTGTTGCATGGAGCTGTAACTCCCCACTGCTCTCTTTGGCTTGGCACAGCTCCCTAGTACCAAGTCAGGACCCCGGGTTCAGCCCTTCTCCGAGATGAACCCAAAGTGCACGTTAACTCCAATACCAGCTGGCAGAAAGCATGCACCATTTTGATTGTCTTGAATATTCTCATGTTTAGTTGTTTCACCCTTGATAGCTCTGAAACTTCTGTTGTTAGTTTGTGTATGTGTGCGCCGAGGGAGGAGAGGAAGAGGCAGAGCAAATCACAAAGAATCCCAGAAAAGAATGCTAGGATTAATACTGTTGATGCTAACAAACATCACCATTGTGTTCCACTCTGTCATGCACCACAAAGGAGGAACTGTTTAGGAGATCAGGAGGCAAACAGCTGGCCAGCAACTCAGTCTGACCCAAAACCAGCCTTTTCCCCTCATATCAGAAATTCTCTCTCTCCAAATCCATCCCTTCCTTCCAAACTTGATTCTTCTTCCTCCACTCTCCTCCCAGAAATGTTAACATCCTTTTCTACACCAACCCAAGTTCTCAAAAACACTGCCCCGCGAGCATTTTCTTTTTATGCCGCCTAAACTCTCCAGATTGTGACTTCTTCACTTTTGATCCCACTCTTCTTGAGCACTGACCTGAGCAGTAAAACTAGGATTTAAACAAATCAGAATAATGCATAGTTACAGCATGACACAAACTCCTCCTTCCTCAGTTTATCCACCCCAATCCCTTTTCCTCCTTGCACCTCCCAATTCTTCCCATGCCCCCTACCCCATCAAATCCCCTCAACTCTTTCCCCGCCTACCTTCAAACCTTTATGCACCTCCTTGTTGCTCAAAGACATAAACGGCTGTGCAGACCGACAGCACATTTTCAAAAAACTCATGGGCCAGCTAGTTGTTCTTCTCATAATGCACAGGATCAACACAGCCAATAAGTGCCGGCCCATGACAGGATGGGCTCTGCCAACAACTCATCTCCTTAGTCTTCTTCAGAAGACAACAGGATGAGCTGTGCTGGTCATAACCTCATCACTGGCCTGGCACCAAAAATGTCTGTTCCTCTATCCTGTTTCCCTACTCCATTAAATGGGCCTCTCTCCTTGCAAAACATTTGGTCAAAATCTGGCAGGAGTGTTCCCACCTACCAAATTGCAGACAAATCAGTTCACAAAGGGCCCCTGATCCATGCATATGGAAAGACAGACAGGCATAGCAACATCAAAAGGCACTTTGCATGGATAAAACCACCAAAAATAAGACCTAAATAGCTGCCTCCTCCTTTCCATTCTTCCTGGGTGTCATTTTGGGGAAAGGGGGCCTTTTCCGAAAGGATGGGCTCCAACTTAACCAGAGTAGAGCCAGGCCACTGGCACTAATCTTTAAAAAGGAGATAGCGAAATGTTTAAACTAGAAGGGGGAAAGCAGACAGTGGCTCAGAAGCACATGATTCAGAATGATGTATCTTTGAAGGATTCTTATGTAGACCTGGTGCACAATAATCGGAAGGAAAATGTAAATCGTATTTCCAAAGCCAATTCCTTCTAATATCATTAGTTCTCCTAGGACAAGCAGGTTGGTGGTCCTCACACATCGGTGACATCATCAGTTGGAGCCCAGCACAGAAAACTTCAATCATAGGCCAGTGCAGAAAATGCTTTAACGTTTTCTTTTTGCAAATAAAAAGGATCACTTATCTCTTTATATAAGTCTAGTCACACTGCCTTACACGGGACTGTATTTCGATCAACTACATCAGGGGAAACATCTTAAAACTGCAATCTTCTCTTCATTATAGATGCTGTATTTGTTGATTATTTCATATATCATAGGACACTAAGAGAAGTTACTATCATTGGCACTAAAAGCACAAAATGGCCAAAGTGTATACCGGAAGTCTTTGAAGGATTCTAACAGAACAGAGAAATTAAGGCATTCCAGTAGAAAGGATGCAAAAAATGCTAAAGTGGACAAGGTGCCTTTAAGTAGAGAGCAAACAGAGCAGAAAGATTGCAAATTATCCTGTCAACTGATAAGCAGGTTAAATAAATGACTGCTTCATGGAGCAGCTGGTACAAGAACAGTACCTGAATGTAATCCACTTTGAAGTGCTGAAAAAGTGTGAAAAGCTGAATATAAATAAAAATAAAAAAAACATCATCAAGAGGGGAATCTTTTAGACCTATCCTTAGTGGAATCAGGAGTTGTTGCGAGAGGTACTAGCCACATGGCAATAGTGATCACAACATGATCAAATTTGACTTAATAACTGGAGGGGGGACACTAAAGAAATCTACTGGTTATGAAAAAACGGAAACAAGCAACTGCAAAGGTTAAGAGTTTACATCAGGCATGGACCGTGTTTAAAAGTACCATTTTTATTTTTTTATAACTCTTTATAACTTTCACAAATTAAATACAAGAATATTCAGGAAAAAATAAAATGTCTTCCTGGAACACTTTAAATCCCAAAAATACAAAGCAGGATCTGACCCACAACCCACCCATCCCAAACACATTTCAAGATCCAAAAGGCTCAACATCCCTAGGAGTTCTAGAATCAATATAGAAGCGAAGTTGAAAAGGTTCAAACTTTTCTGAAGCAAAAGTCACCAAACACAAGGATTTCTGAGGAAAAAATGAGCCTCCAAATCTATAACCTCTTAACGCATTTTCTCCTATGTTCCCGTGTAGCTCAATAGAAGTTGGGGAAATATCTTAACTTTGGACTCTATAAACAAAACATATGTACAACGAAAGAACATACGGAGAACCAAGTCACGATCCTGCAGAGAGGTAAAATGTCACTAAGAGTAGCTCTGTGTGTTTCATCCACCACAATAGATTCCAAAATAGCTGAGATATCCAAAGGAGCAGTCTCCTGTGAGAAGCTACCTGGCCAGCCACTCCAGCCTATATCCTATCATCAGGAAGGTAAAAACCTTCTTGATATATGGCTTAGCTCCTGGTGAGATGCCAAGGTTATCTCGCATATATGATTTAAATAGTTCTGCTAGAGAAAGCATGGAAACCACTGGGACGCTTAGAACTCGTAGATTTAACATCTTGATAGCATTTTCTAAAATTTTCAGTTCTACGGTGGGTCACAATTTGTGTTGTAAAAGCTTTGATCAGATAACTTCTTAGTCTTTTGATTCAAATGTATAATCTGCTGAGATTGGACCAAAACAGAAGGGTCTGCATCCTACTATTCATACTATTAATAGAGTCAAAGAGGATAGGGCAGTCCAGCTACTATCCAAGGTGATGGGTGAGGGCTTGGGTGTGAAAGGCCATACAACTGACGCCTCCATAGACAAACCTGAGCGCTGAAGAAAAAGCAACCTCAGACACCGGAGATACAATTCTTACCAGAGAACTCAGTCGTCCCACACTACCCTCCCTCAAGGCTGCACTCCAAGTCTCCCTCTTGCTGCTGGTTCCAGACTGCTCCCCGATCAGAATTTGGCACCGATGTTCCTTCACCCATCAAAGCCCCCTCCGCACTGCTTTCCAAATCACGACTGGATGAAACCATCGCCAAAACAGCCAGTGGAGGAATCCTGCTGTCAGGACTCAGAGAAACTTCTCCAAACGCCTTTGTCCACTGCTTTGCTCCTTCAGATGCAGCAGCAGGAAGACCCTCTCCTATCTCCAACAGTAATGAGAAAAAAAAACTCCGTAATTGCGGCCTGATGGATAGTAAGGGGTAAAATCCGCAGACTCCCCTTACGCTTCATCATTGCAGAACCAGATAACAGGTAAAACTGTTATGCAAAGCTCCTCTCAACTAGTCTTCTCACGACGCTATCTTGGCTTCCCTGGCTAAAAATATTATCTTGGAAGATGAGACCTGATGTATTCCATGTATTAGAAAAGCCATAAGGAAGGCTAAATGACTACCAGCATAATTAAAGTGAGGCGAGAGAGGCTATAATGGTTAAAAGAACATCTTTCAAGAAATATAAGAGAGATCCGAATGAAGAAAACAGGAAAAGAGCATAAACACTGGCAAGTCAGCTGCAAAGCACTGATAAGGAAAAGAGAATTCGTAAAGACACTTGTGGAAGTAAACACTCATAATAAAAAAATTTTTCAGGTACATTCAAAGTAAAAAGCCTGCAAGGGAGTCACAGTTGGAGTACTAGATGATCGAGGCATAAAAGATGAACTTAGGGATGACAAGGCAGAGGGACTAAAATTCTTTGCTTTGGTGTTCACTGAGGAAGATGTAAAAGAGATATCCTTGCCAAAAAAGAGATTCAAAGGTGATGATTCAGAGGAAATTAAACACATTTCAGTGTTCCTGGAAGATGTAATAGAGGAAACTGACAAACTAAAGAGAAGCAAATCACATGGACCGGATAGTATACATCCCAGAGTGCTGAAAGAACTGAAAACAAGATTGCAGACCTCTATTAGTAATTTATAAACCAGCATTAACATAGTCTATAGTGCCAGACAACGGGAGGATTGCCAATGTAACGCCAATTTCTAAAAAGGGATCCAGGGATGATCCAGGAAACAACAGACCAGCAAGTCTGACGTCTGTGCCAGGCAAAATGCTAGAAACTAACATAAAGAACAAAATTAATGAACACATAGATAGGCATAGATGGGACAAAGCCAACATAGATTTATCCAAGGGAAGTCTTGCCTCACCAGTCTGCTATATTTTTTTGAGGGCATAAACAAACATATGGATAAAGGTGAGCCAGTTGATGTAGTGTATCTGGATTTCCAGAAAGCATCTGATAAAGTCCCTCATGGGAGACTTCTTAGGAAATTAAAATGTCATGGGATAGGAGACAGTGTCCTATTATGAATTGGAAACTGGTAAAAGATAGAAAACAGAGAGTAGGGCTACATGGTAAATTTTCTCAATAGAAAAAGATGAATAGTGGAGTGCTGCATCGATCTGTTTTGGGACCACTGCTTTTTAACATATTTATAAATGACCTGGACTTGGGAACGAGTGAGGTGATCACATTTGCCATTGATACCAAATTATTCAAAGTTCTTATATCATAAGAGGATTGTGAGAAACTGCAAGAGAACATTGCAAAACTGGAAGACTGGGCATGCAAATGGTAAATGAAATGTAATGTGGACAAGTGCAAAACGATGCACTTAGAGAAGAGCAACCCAAATTATAGCTACACAATGTAAAGTTCCACATTATTTATTTAATTCTTTTTTATGCCGACATTTATGACAAGTCATATCACATCGGTTTACATCAAACATTGGAGAAGTACAGTGAACAGGGGGTAATAACTTGGCCGATAACAAGGGTAAAGACCCTGGTGAGACAACCTTGAGCAGAACAACCTAGAATGGGAGAGAAGTGAAAAAACGAGAACGAGATTCATAGGAACAAGGGATAAAAAACCAAAATAACATGTCTTGTGTATCAAAAGCTGTAGTATCAAGAGGTTAGGGTGTATGGGAAACCGGGTTGGGAGGAGTAGGGTGGGGGAAGGGTTACACAGCAAAGGAACAATGGAGACATGGAGTGATAAACTTAAGAGGGGTAGACCGGAGGGTTGAGGGAGAGGAGTTGATAGGAGGGTTGTGAGGGAGGAGTAAGGGGGAACGGTAGGGCACAGGGATGGTAAAACAACAAAGTATTAAAGGCCGAGCAGCAATGCGAGTCAGTGAAGATCCTACAGCCTTTTAAGGAAACGCTTGTTTAAAAAGCCAAGTCTTAAGTTTTTTCTTGAAGGTCAGCGGGCATTGTTCTTGGCGTAGATCATTAGGAATCATCATTCAGGAAAAGGATCTAGGACCATCATTTATAATGGTTTGAATTCTTCTGCTCTGTGTGCAGCCAAGAAAGCAAATAGAATGCTAGGAATTATTAGGAAAGGAATAGAGAATAAAACAGAGATTATCATGTCTCCGTATCGCTCCATGGTGCGACCTCATCTTGACTACTGTGCAATTCTGGTCACCACATCTCAAAAAAAGAGATAGCAGAATTAGAAAAGGGACAGGGAAGGGTGACCAAAATGATAAAGGGGATGGAACAATTCCCCCAAGAGGGAAGGCTAGAGAACTTAGGACTCATCATAGAGAAGCAACGAATGAGGGAAGATATGATAGAGGTCTATAAAATAATGACTGGAACAAGTAATCGTGAATTGGTTGTTTACTCTTTCAAAAAAAAAAAATAAAGTACAACAACTAGGGAACACAATGAAATTACTAAGTTACACAATTAAAACTAATAAGAGAAAACATTTTTACTCAGCACAATTAAACTCTGGAATTAGTTGCCAGAGGATATGATGAAAGTTGTTTGTGTAGCTATGTTTATGGAAGGAAAGTCCATAAACTATTTGGAGCTGCAGAAATTCACTGCTTACACTTGGGATAAGCAGCATGGAATTTAACTACCCTTTGGGATACAGAGCTTGATGGACCTATGGCAAATCTTATGTTCTTAAGGAGTCTCTATCCATTATCTCTCCATAGCAAATTCCTCTTCCCTAATGCACCTCAATAGCACCAAAACAACAATGCAGCACCCTCTCCATCTGACCCCGATGCAGTACTCTTGCCTCAATCCTACCTACAATAATGCAACACTCCTCTTGCCCACCTAACAAAACTAAAATTTCAAGGATTAAACCTCTCTTTTAAGTTGTATGCAACTGCTATAATGTTTAGGAAGCCTGCAGTGGAGAGCCAGTGTTTGGTAGGTCTTCACCAGGATGTTGTCCAAACAAGTTGTCTATGCACTTCAAATTCTCTGCACTCCAGAAGCCTGCATGCAGCCAGCTCAGAGGTGGAAAGCTACGGTATGTACACTAGTTTGGAAAAAAAATGTAAACTTTATTAGCCAATTACACTTAGGTAAATTGAGACAGGAAGAGGTAAACTAATTGGCAAAACACAGTACAGCAGGGATCAAAGTTAAGGAATAGAGAGCATGCTTTGCCAAACCTAAAGTTCACTAGAAAGGTGAATTTCAGAAAAAATAAAAAGCACACAACATTTCAAGCTGCAGTTTTGTTGCATTCTGCTTTGTCCTGTAGATGGTCAGCCAACAGAAAAAGTTCTTCCAGCTGTTCCCACAACCAGTGACTGACTGTCTGACTGACTGGTGTACCAAAGCAGATCAAAGGCCAGCTCCTTACAGATGCTCGGTTTGACAGCACCTAATCAGTTGGGTTTTCAGGATATCCATAATAAATATGCATGAGATAGATTTGCATACATCGGAGACCCCGTGTATGCAAATCTATCTCATGAATATTCACTGGGGCAGTCCTGAAAACCCAATTGAATAGCTGTGCCTCCAGGAAAGGGTTTGGAAATACTGCATCATTACTACACCCTCTCACCCAACTCATCAACAGCTTCTAAAGTCATATCACATGACCAGTGGTGGTAACCACCACAGAAGCCTCAGCTAATAAGCATACATTTGTCTTGCACGATGCGCACAGCACTGCTTTCAGATCTCAGACAATTCCTCTCTCTCTTGAATTAATGGCCATTCCCCACTTCCCTCAGGCTATGATGTTCCACGCTTCTGAACAGCAGCTCTCTGCCAGTGCAAGCTGCCGAGACAACCCCCAGTGCCATGCCTCTGGGGTGGCTCAAACTCACTCTGGCTCTTCCAGCAATTTCTCTCCACATCTTTTCACCTCTCCCACACCCTGGGCACTACTCAAGAAGGAAGCACACACACGTGGGATCTGAGCCAACGAGGCTGCCCTGCAGAGCTGGGCTGCTACAGCTGCCAGGGGAGTCTGCATGAGGGGAGAAACAGGAGGCTGGCTTTGACCTTTTTATAAACTTCCTTCCTCGCTGATAAAAATAAGACGTTCAAGATTTGCCACAGGAAGTGTCAGCAGAAGAACTAGGCAAGAGAGGTGCACGCATCCTGAAGGCAGGGAAAAATACAGGCACATGGAAGAGAGGGGATTGGTGCAGGGCTAGACAAAGCAGCAGGGGTTTATGTTACAGGTGATTTGTTCCACACGTGGGTCAACCCATGTTTGCTGTCGTGCAAAAAAGGGAACATACCGCATCCATAAAAGCTCAATTTCACATATATTTTGGAGGCCCACTCTTTACCACTGGTTTGTCCTGGTACAACTGGTATAACTGAGATTTCGCAGTGTATTAGATGTTATTATGAGGCCATGTGGACATATGAGGAGTTGTAGCCAAGTAGTAAAAGCAGCGAAGCAGGCGCTGGAAGAACTCTATAGATACACAATGCCAAATTCCCCCTCTCACTGACTGGGTGCAACATTTACATTACATTTTTCCTAGCTGTACAAAGGTTGAGACTTAAAGTTAGACCTGCACATTGGAGGGAGGGAGAGAGGGAGGGAGAGGGAGGGGGAGGGAGAGAGAGAGACTCTGGCTTTGGTCTCTCTTGCTCATATAAGTTCTGGGAAAGTGTACAGGTCACGATCAGGAAGTGAATTATAATCACACATCAATCTGATTCCATCCTTTGGGGAGGATATTCAGGAACGGATGTGTTGTTTCCGCTCTGCAGCACATCAAGCATATATTGATCAGCTGGGAAAGCATTGCAGCACTCTCGCCAGCTGTGGTTTGAGCATGCTCGGATCCTGAAGAATAGTAAGCATGCTGCATTGAAAGGGTCAGGGGTTCTGCTAAACAAAATCAAAATCTGGTTGCCACTGGCAGACGTATGATCTTGGTGTATGTAGGGGGAGGGGCACTTAGATTTATTCTTTTGCTGGTTTGAATTGTTGTATGTCTAGGTTGTGTTTTATGTTCCTGGATTGTACATATTAAAAAAAATAAAAATAAAAAATAAAAATACTCCCTCATGCAACAAACAAATCCACTAATAGAGAATAAAGAATATACAACAATAATGCTCTTTAAATCGCCATCAGCGGTGAAAGACAGCATGAAGAAAGTTTCCAGATGTTGGATGTGCTGGACTAAAGTGACTGCCTTGATACCGCCTTTTTGGCGAAACATTGGCTGATGTCGGCAAACACAACGAATCAACACAGCTAAGTTGAATAATTTTGTGCTTTCAAGAATAAGTGATTTACTATTTGAGCAACATATGGAATGAAGATTTTTTGCATTATTGAAATTGAACATAGTTTTCATCGGTTTTAACAAATATCAAAACTAAAAAAAGTAAATAGAGAAAAAAAATAAAAAATTTTTGAGACTCATTAAAGCATGGTGGTTGGAGGTTTTTAAGACCAATGATTACAATTACCTCATACATGTTATATGTTCTTGGTAGAACAAACATGAGGCTCTCAGGTCTTTTCCTCCATTTTTTTTAAATATCTGGGTAGACCCACATTGAGTTTTTGGTTACAAAATTTAGAGTGAAGTTTTGTTTGTTTGGTAAGAACATAAGAAATTGCCATGCTGGGTCAGACCAAGGGTCCATCAAGCCCAGCATCCTGTTTCCAACAGAGGCCAAAACCAGGCCACAAGAACCTGGCAATTACCCAAACACTAAGAAGAACCCATGCTACTGATGCAATTAATAGCAGTGGCTATTCCCTAAGTAAACTTGATTAATAGCCGTTAATGGACTTCTCCTCCAAGAACTTATCCAAACCTTTTCTAAACCCAGCTACACTAACCACATCCTCTGGCAACAAATTCCAGAGCTTTATTGTGCGTTGAGTGAAAAGGAATTTTCTCCAATTAGTCTTAAATGTGCTACTTGCTAACTTCATGGAATGCCCCCTAGTCCTTCTATTATTTGAAAGTGTAAATAACAAAGTCACGTCTACTCATTCAAGACCTCTCATGATCTTAAAGACCTCTATCATATCCCCTCCTCAGCTGTTTCTTCTCCAAACTGAACAGCCCCAACTTCTTCAGCCTTTCCTCATAGGGGAGCTGTTCCATTCCCTTTATCATTTTGGTTGCCCTTCTCTGTACCTTCTCCATCACAACTATATCTTTTTTGAGATGCGGCGACCAGAATTGTACACAGTATTCAAGGTGCGGTCTCACCATGGAGCGATACAGAGGCATTATGACATTTTCCGTTCTATTAACCATTCCCTTCCTAATAATTCTTAACATTCTATTTGCTTTTTTGACCGCTGCAGCACACTGAGCCGACAATTTTAAAGTATTATCCACTATGATGCCTAGATCTTTTTCCTGGGTGGTAGCTCCTAATATGGAACCTAACATCGTGTAACTACAGCAACGGTTATTTTTCCCTATATGCAACACCTTGCACTTGTCCACATTAAATTTCATCTGCCATTTGGATGCCCAGTCTTCCAGTCTTGCAAGGTCCTCCTGTAATGTATCACAGTCTGCTTGAGATTTAACTACTCTGAATAGTCTTGTATCGTCCGCAAATTTGATAACCTCACTCGTCGTACTCCTTTCCAGATCATATATATATATATATATATATATATATATATATATATAGAAAAGCATATATATATATATAGAAAAGCACCGGTCCAAGTACAGATCCCTGAGGCACTCCACTATTTACCCTTTTCCACTGAGAGAATATTGACCATTTAATCCTACTCTGTTTCCTGTCTTTTAACCAGTTTGTAATCCATGAAAGGACATCGCCTCCTATCCCATGACTTTTTAGTTTTCGTAGAAGCCTCTCATGAGGGACTTTGTCAAACACCTTCTGAAAATCCAAATACACTACATCTACCGGTTCACCTTTATCCACATGTTTATTTACCCCTTCAAAAAAATGAAGCAGATTTGTTAAGCAAGACTTCCCTTGGGTAAATCCATGTTGACTGTGTCCCATTAAATCATGCCTTTCTATATGCTCTACGATTTTGGAGAATAGTTTCCACTATTTTTCCTGGCACTGAAGTCAGGCTCACTGGTCTATAGTTACCCAGATCGCCCCTGGAGCCTTTTTTAAGTATTGGGGTTACATTGGCCACCCTCCAATCTTCAGGAATAATGGATGATTTTAATGATAGGTTACAAATTTTAACTAATAGATCAGAAATTTCATTTTTGAGTTCCTTCAGAACCCTAGGATGCATACCATCCAGTCCAGGTGATTTACTACTCTTTAGTTTGTCAATCTGGCCTACTATATCTTCCAGGTTCACAGTGATTTTGTTCAGTTCGTCTGACTCATCACCCCTGAAAACCATCTCCGGAACTGGTATCTCCCCAACATCCTCATTAGTAAACACAGAGGCAAAGAATTCATTTAGTCTTTCTGTAATGGCCTTATCTTCCCTAAGAGCCCCTTTAACCCTTCTGTCATCTAATGGTCCAACCAACTCCCTCCCTCAGGTTTCTTGCTTTGGATATATTTTTAAAAGTTTTTATTATGAGTTTTTGCCTCTATGGCCAACTTCATTTCAAATTCTCTCTTAACCTGTCTTATCAATGTTTTACACTTACCTTGACAATGCTTATGTTTTATCCTATTTTCTTCAGATGGATCCTTCTTCCAATTTTTGAAGGATTTTTTTTGGCTAAAATAGCCTCTTTCACCTCACCTTTTAACCATGACGGTAATCGTTTTGCCTTCCTTCCACCTTTCTTAATGCGCGGAATACATATGGACTGTGCCGCTAGGATTGTTTTTTGTTTTTTTTTTAATTTAATGTTTATTGTTTTTCAAATTATTAACAAAGAAAGAACACTTTGTAAGGAAATACAGAAAACAAATTCAAGGAAAAGGATATCAACATATCACATCTCCCATATATAATCCAATTATATGGTGAGGAAAAACATTTGCTGTATTACATTGGAAATTATGGGGGGAGGAAAACAGAAAATACAAGGAGATAAAAGGAAATAACTATAACATTGCTGCTGACAGGAACCCTATTATTACCCCCAATAATACCTGGTTATGTCCTTCCTTCTAGAAACTGTCTCAACTGTTCGGGTAGGAAAAAGATATAGGTGTTTCCTACATATTTTATAACGCATTTGCAGGGAAATCGTAAGAGGAAAGTCGCGCCTTTGGCTAACACCTCAGGCCGCATATCTATGAACATTTTCCTCCGTTGCTGGGTGGCCCTAGAAAGGTCTGGATAGACCCTAACTGTGGCCCCCATAAAGGGAGTATTAATGTTTTGAAAATAAGCTTTCATAACAGCTGCTCTCTCTGAGTCAGAAAAGAAAGACACAAACAAAACTGCTCTCTCAGTCACTTCCAAGGCTGAATTTTCTAGATATTCCGTGAGGTTTTCCAAATCTACCCTGTTTTCACCCACAGGTAATTGTGTTGTAACACTTTTAACTGGCAAAAACATAACTTTCTTTGTAGAGGGGTGCAATTCCACAGGGATTTTTAGAACCTCAGTCATATATCCTTTAAAAGTTATTAATACTGGTTCACCCATTACTCTGGGAAAATTCACCAATCTAACATTCAAATGTCTTAGGTAATTCTCAATAGACTCCAATCTTCTTTGCGATGATAATCGATCTCTCATTAAAGTCATATTTAAATCTTGAACCTGTTTCATTTTCACATTTATTTCTTGGATAGCCGCATTATTATGATTGGTATTCTCTCTCTGGTCTTTCTCTACCAACGCCAGTCTTTTGACCATTGTTCCCATCTGCTGAGACTGGTCTCTTAGAGTATAGGCATTAACCATCATTAAGTCCCAAAGGGACTCCAAAGTTATCTCCGCCGGTTTCACAAACTCCCAAGGCATTGGAGCCACAGTTCCTACCTCCTCCCGTCTAGACCTCTGGTCTGATGTTCCTGGTGGTGTACTTCCCTCGCCGAGATTTCTCCCTCCTTGGGTCTCCCACTCCTGACGCGATATAGGTTGGGCTGAGGCTCCAGCCTCTGCTCCTAAAACGCTGGGTGTTCCTCCACCTTGAACTCCTCCGACCAAGCTTGGGTCAGTGTGTACAATACCTCCAGCGTCTAGAAGTGGAGAGCTACACAGCGGGCCTCGGGGATCCGGAGGACTCAGTGTGATTTCGCCAGGTGATAATCTCGCTCCTCCCGAGATTGCCACAGCGGCGCTTGGTTCCCCCGATCTAGTTCCTGGGATCGCGAAGTCGGTGATTATTCGCTGTCCTGAGATGCAAGGTGAGTCCGGAGGATATATCCTCACCTTGCCCTTTCTCTTGTGTGGCATAACTGAGACAAAATAAGATTTTACCAGGAAAAACAAAACTTGTTTCAAGAGAACGCTCAGAGCTGCAAGACTCAGCGTCCTTCAGCAGTGGCCATCTTGACTCCTCCCATCAGGATTGTATTTTTAAACAATGTCCAAGCCTGTTGAACACTTTTAACCTTTGCAGCTGCAGCTTTCAGTTTTTTTTCTATTTTCCTCATTTTATCAAAGTTTCCCTTTTTAAAGTTTAGTGTTAGAGCTGCAGATTTACTTATTGTCCCCCTTCCAGTTATTAGTTTAAATTTCATCATGTTATGATCACTGTTGCCAAGTGGCCCCACCACCGTTACTTCTCTCACCAAATCTTGCGTTCCACTAAGAATTAAATCTAAAATAGCTCCCTCTCTTGTTGGATCCTGAACCAATTGCTCCATGAAGCAATCATTTATTACATCCAGGAACTGTATGTCTCTAGCAAGTCCTGATGTTACATTTACCCAGTCAATATTGGGGTAATTGAAATCTCCCATTATTATTGCACTGCCAAATTGGTTTGCTTCCCTCAATACCTTTTTTGTGGAATATTTCAAATTATAAAATCACACAATAACCCACATACACTCACACCAGATATTGTTATTCTACATCTTCCTCCTTCTCACATCCATGGAATAATGATATCTTCAATCAAGTGATGTCATTTATATACTTTCTTTGATACCAGTTGTTAAAGACTTTAAAGAAGAGATTAAGAACATTTCCATTGGAAACCTGAAAAATGGTGATTTGATCTCTTCCTCTTGCACCTTCTTTGTACTTTCATGTTTTACTTTTGGGAAGGGTCTGATATGAGTATGTGGGTTATTGTGTGATTTTATAATTTGATGAAATGGGGGGTTATTTTTCCAGCATTATTGTAATATGACTATTTATACATGATTGTATCCTTTTAAGTCTGACAGATTAAACTTTGTGAAAATTGATTTTGTAAACATTTTGGACATTATTGTTGTATATTCTTTATGCTCCCTCTATTAGTGAATTTGTTCCTGGATTGTAGCACTTGGTAAGAAATTTGATTAAACAAGTAAATGGAGGTCTAGTTATGGGTTGAGCTTGATCCTAATATAGCTATAAGCTGTTCCGCGACTCCCTTCATGTCATCCTGATATATGGTCTTGCTTTACTTTATAAACGCTCTCTGAATTATACCAACTAACTTTTCACATGCAGCTCTTTGTGGCATGTGCTTATTTTGTTCTTTGAGGTATTTTCTATATTTCTACTTTCGTGCTCAGTTTTAAATAAAACCAAAATTAATTAAAAACTGGTTCATGATCTCCTCCTCTGGAAGACTTCACGCTGCACAAATGCCAGAAATGCGCACCAGGTCACACATTCTGAACACTGGGCCTTGCCCAGAAAAGTTTCACATGGAGTCCTATTTTACTACAATTCAATCTCAAAACCGAAGCCTCACACAGCCAGCACCACAGATATTTAGGCATGCTCTTCCCACACCGGGATGTGAACCCCACAGTCACCAGTTGAGAAGCTCGTATCCACTTGTCCTGGTCTCCACAAGGCAGTGATCCCCCAGCTTCCAGAACACATTCAATTAAATCAAATTTATGGTAATATAATCGCATCATGCTTACTCTTTCAACTCTGCCATGTTGCTTACTCTTTCGAGTAAGCAACATGGCAGGTTGGTGAGGCCTTCAGCCATCATGTTGATGCCTATGTCTGTGTATCCTGGCGGCTGCTCTGCACATGCACCGGGGAGACATAGCACATGGTAAATGGCAAAGACTGTGCACTATTTGTAACAGTGTGCTATTTGCGATTAGGGCAATCAATCTACAAATAGCGCACGCAAGTTGACATTTAGCATGTGCTATTCACAAACAGCACATGCTGTTTAGCTTCAGCACATATGCATAGTGGCCACTGGAATACAGAGGGGATTGAAGCTTTGAATCACAGCCGGTGAGGCGGGAGCAAGTGGCCCTCGCTCTTACCTATGAAGACCTCAGCTTAAGAGGAGGGAAGCGGTCCTGGGTCCATAAAGGGTCTCAGTTGTTTGAAACCCAGGTAGGGTAGTGAATAGAAGCGATGCTGTAGTATCCAGTCATTTTGTGATGGCCTTTCCTACTAGTGAGATCTCATCCAGAAGCATATAGACAACTAACTAAATGATGAGTCTCTGCACCATACCCTATGTGACTGAAGAACCTGAATACATATAACTGAGAAGAGACATTCATATACATGAAAGGCATCAATTATGCATTACTTATGTACTCAATGCTTTGTTACATTATGCAATCTGCCTTGGACCTACCTGTAGAGAAAGATGAAATCAGATGCTTAGAAATAAACAAGCAGTAAGCATTTTTCATTGGAAAGGAAGTTCTAGAATAGGAGATCAAGATGTGATACTAAAAAGACAAGCAGACTCAAAGAGAAACAGTGGGAAAACAGCTGTTCAGGGAAAGACTGGCAGATATACCTAACAGCCTCCCAACAGAAGTGGTGGAGGTAATTGCTGCAACAGAATTCAAGAAAACCTGGGATAAGCAAAGAGGTAAAACCAGAGATCAGCTGGGGTCTACAGTATTACAAGAGGAAAGGAAATCAGGCAGACTTAAGTGAGCCTTACAATCCTTTTCTGCCATCATATTTTACATTTAATGGCAAGATAAGTTTTTTACCCTCAGTTCCACTCCCTCGTTTGATAAGTATGAAACAATAGAGGGAAGGGAGGTATCACTACTGGGAGGGAATACAGTGACATTTTCACCTATTCATAGCAAAAACAAACCATTTATTTAAAGTGATGAACCCTCTGCAAGTTTCAAACTAGCTTTTTCATTAGTGATTTCAATTACATTTTTACATACTTCTCAATGGTCAATTCTGCTTATTTCATTCCCATGATTACAGAAGCCCCCCCCCCCACCAATACTCCCTTAAGTATCTCAGCTGCCTACCATTGGCAACATCTGTATATCCTCCCCATTATTTAATGAGCCCAAAGAATTATTACTCTCCTGTAACGAATGCCTCAGGGACTGCTTCTGGGGCTGACTATTTCACTCTCTTTGTGAGTGATATTGCTGAGGGATTGGATGGGCAAACCTTGCCCTATTGCAGATGAACCAAGATGAAGCTAAGATCTGCAACAAAGTGGATGCCCCTGAGGGAGCAGACAGTGAGAAGTGACCTAAGAATGCTCAAGGAGTGACCGAGCAGTTGCAAGTTAAGATTTGATACACAGAAGGGCAGAAAACCAAGGAAGCGACATATGATGGGGGCAGGGGGAGCAAGATATCAGGCGATTGTCTGATGAGCTCAAGGTAAAGAAACAGTGCGATAAGGCAGAAGGATGCTAGGATACATATAAAAAAATTATACTGCTTCTGTACAGATTGATGGAAAGACAAACCCAGAATAGCATCCCCAATTCAGGAGGCTGTACCTCAAAGGACAGACAAGCTGGTCCAGAGTAAGGCTACCCAAATGATGCAGGGTGAATACAAAGTATCATATCAGATAAGACTTAAAGACCTAAATATGTATACCCTAGAACAGCACTTCTCTACCGGGGCCTCTGGACACACCCAGCCAGTCTGGTTTTTGGGATATCCACAATGAATATGCATGAGAGAGATTTGCATAAAATGGAGTCCATATATGCAAATTTCTCTCATGCATATTCATTTACTGCCTATCCATGAATGGTTCTGGTTAAGTGGATAGTATACAGATCATTTAAAATAAGCAATCGAAACAGTTTTATAGCTAGCATACATCAAATAACAGACACCAGTAAAGACGTTAGGTTAGCAGACAGACATAACTGGCATTACTACTGCTTATCTCGGAATAAATACAGAAAGGAACACCAACTATCAAATAATAAAGGCATAAATAAAATCACTAAAGTTAAAGATCATGATGGTCCTGCTGATTGGAATATATATCAAGCAGGCCAAAAGAAATTATATCCAAGACCCAACCCAGACTCAAATGCTGTGGGAAAGAGCTGCGCCTTAAAATGTTTTCTGAAAGTAAGATAGTCAGGAAGAGAATGCCACAGAGTAGGATCTATGCAAGAAAAAACATTTCTTGTTAGCATCCATTAGACGGATCTTCTTTGGAGGCGATACACAAAAACCATCCTGAGAAGATGAGACCAGAGGGGCCCAACGGTCCTTATCTGCCATCATATTCTAGGGATGAGCAGCTGAAAATATTTTAGGTTTTTTTTTTAGCGGAAGAAATGACAGTACATCTCTACCATATCCTATGTCAATCCCCGAACATTCTGCTCATATCACCACTGCGCAAACATTCTTATCCAGCACTTTTATGAAACTGCAGTCCAATAGCTCCGGCTAACTCAATCCTAACTGGAGAAGAGTTGAGTACGTTAAATGAAGTGGTGGGGAGCTCAAGGAGTAAAACTAGCTCCACTTCCTCCTCCCTAAACCGAAACAAAGAGATAAGCAAACTTACTGCTTTCTTCCCCTTCTGCACACAGGCATTGTGGTCTTCATCAGAAACTTGCCAGGGAATCTAAAAATTGGAGGGAAAGAGACACATGCTTGTCAGTTCCTTACCTATTTCTCCTGCACACAGACAGGCACTGGTGATGCATGCACCACCCCCTGTGTGTTGCTCTTAATCTCCTCCTCTGCATATTTAATGCATGCTGGCATTTCTACATGCTGAGAATCTATATCTCAAGCCCAACCAGCAGGGAGGCGCTATTGTGTCTACTCCTCACAGGATCAAGATGCCCCCATCCCATCTCCTTCCCCAATCTCCTACTCACTTTCTTCATTTCATGGCTGTCCAAGGTCAGGGAGATGACAGCATCCTTGGCACCGACGTAGAGAGTCCGCAAGGCTGGGTTCACCAGGAAGATGCTGTAGTTGGTGACTCCATCACTTGAGAAGCGCCGAACCCACTGATCTGCCTCTGAAAACAGAAAAAAGGAAGGCGAGTCAGGCGTCAGCTTAAAACAAACGCATTTGCTAAGGATTCACTCTTTTGCAGTTTGATTTTCTTTTCATTCTTTGGAAGTGCCTCCCAAATTTGCCAGTTTATTTATTTGATGGGCAGAGCGGCCAGGCACATCTGCGGCGATTCTTATGAGAACTCTATGCGGGCATCACTGCACCAGAATCCAGCAAGACGAGATTCTGAAGCAGGGGTGGAAGATTCCCAAACACCAAATCGACCCCCTCCCTTGCCAGGTACCAGCCTGGGGCTGGTACCTTAAACAGCTCAGAAGAGAGGCCCAAGGAGAGAGAAAACTAAAAAAAAAAAAAAAAAAAAGCAAGGCAAATCCAAATAGAAAAAAAACCCAAAAAAAAAACCACAGAAAAAAAACAAATCCAAAACGATAAAACAAAACATTTTTCAACCTCTCTTGGCCATCTGCACAAAAGAGCAGGTAGAAACTACACAGCTAAGTTTTAGCTTCCATATCATCCATGAATTTTCAAAAGGACAGCATTGGCATGGTTTCCCTTTGAAAATCCAGGGGAAATATGCAGGCTAGAACCACCCATGCACTGTGCAAGCAGGTGGGCTGCCGGAAAATCCCTCCCCTCTCCCACTCATCAGTCATGCAGGGACCTGGAAAACGTCTCCGTAAATTACAGCCAGTGAGAACAGCTACGTTACCTGCTCAGCTGAGAACAAGGCATAGTTGGGCATCCCCCAAACCCCCACCACCACCAGTGATTTTGCCATTGACTGGTGAAGTCAGGACCACAGCCAGCACCGACAACTATTTCTCATGTTTCCAGTTAAGCCATGGAAATCCCTGACCTATTTTTCATTTAAAACAAAAAAACAAAAACAAAAAAACACTGATTGTGCTGTTTCTCTTTCTTTCTTTTATAAAATTTGGTAAGACTGCCCTTGCCCTCAATGCATCAAGGCAGTATCAAATAAGAACGAATTCAGACAGCAGCTCCTCCATGTCCATCAGACTCATCCTTTCCCCAATCACAACACGAGGCTACCTGCAAATGCCAATGACTCGGCTGCCAGGGAGCAACAGACCACACCAGCCTGGGTATCCCCCTCAAATGACCATTCCCAAAAATGTGAAGAATATACACAGGTTCCTACACATGCTGAAAATGTAAATGAGAAGAGCGAGCGAGCAGGAAAATGCCGGGTTTCAGGTCCCACCAGTTTAAATAAAAAAAAAAACAAAACAAAACAAAAAAAAAAAAAACCAGGCAAAAGAGCAGGATGGAAGAGAATAAAACATATACTAGGACACCTCTTTAAAATATAATTCACATAAACCTGGTGCAGCAGGTTTCTATCAAAACCACATATCTGCTGTTTATTCTCCTAATTTGGAGAAGGGTCGGGGGGGAGGGGGAGAGCAGAAACAATATCACAGAGCTCCAAACCCATCAGCAGTGCATACCCAAAAGCTCCCCTCACCCAACACACACTGACGCTCTTTATACTGCAGGGAATTCTACAATTGTGCACATTATTTGCACAGATTTGCAGGGTGTGGGAGGGCTGGAAGGAGGCACAGCAACCTGGAGGCAACCACAGCAGTAAAGCTGGGAGGAGAGTGTGGTGGAGGGGACAGAGTGGTGGTGTCTGGTGTGGGATAGGGAACAGAGAATAATGTAAGCATTATTGTATTGTTTAATGTGCCAAGTACCTGCATTTCTATGCAAGAATGTTCAAATAGTGCTCTATTTATTGTATTGTGGGGAAAAAAGAAAAGGAATGAAATCTGTATAATGTTGGATTCTGCCTGAGCATAATTCCCCTGGGTTGTGTATCCGGTGTTGGGTGAGGGAGTGAGCAGCAGCACTCTGCTGGCTTGCATTAATGAGGCTGAACACTAAAAGGTGAGTCACAAAGAGGGTGTGTGCATGTGTGTGCAGGGGGAGCTACAAATGAGGCAAAGAACCATCCCCAAGCAGCCCTGGGACTTTTCACCTGTCCTTATCAATAGACAGAACCTCATTAACCCTTGCTCCAGTTTCCTCCCCTTCCACTTATCTTTCATTTATGAGGAGGAGAAAAAGACAAAGCCTGTATTCTGTGATAGCGCAGCTAGGGAGAAGTAAGATGACTCAGTCGTGCATACACTCGGTGTCTGTGTGTCTGCATTACTCACCGGGTGACGACACAGGAGCGGTGTCATGGATCAATATATGCAAATACATATGTGCACAGAAAATACTACATACAGCAGGCAATCAAATAAGGGTACGCTCTCATCAACAGACAAGGCTTCAGGATTTTAAATGGCACCCAAAATAAATGTCGCACATCTTCAGCAAGAGAGCCGTCTACAGTTTCTCACTCACACACACTTTGGTGGGAAGGACAGCAGAGCAAAGGGGATGCAATAGGGACACACCTGCCGATTACACTCCTTTCTGACAACACTGGCCTGGTAGGGGTGGCACTACAACCATACAAGCCACAGAGATCACCAAGATCTCATGATAAAGGATTACTAGCTGTGCCGTCATCACAGAATATACATCTAACAAAACTAAGATCGTATGTTCTCCATAGCAGGCCCTACACTTTGGAACGCTCTACGTCTGGCTACTGAAACAAAGAAATGCAGACGTGACCTCAAAACGTGGTTATTTCAAAATGCCTATAATCTAACTTGACTTTCTGAAATCATTACTTGCTCCCTCATGGACAAAATCAATATGAACCTAACTTATGTGCTCATCACCTCTTTTTCCAACCCATCCCCAAATAAATGTATCAGAAACTTCTTCTCTCAATCCCCTTCTTTACATCCCTCCAGCACCTTTTGTTATAAGCGCTCTCCCATCCCTTTATAATCTCTCCTTCCCCTGGGCCTCCTTACTCAATGTATGCGTCTTTCACCTAAAACGTATGATATATGAGCACATCAAGTGAATGTAAATGGAATGACGGTACATAAAACGGCTAAATAAATAAAAATTCATAAATACACCTGCTCAAATATTACAGACAAGTAAGGGTTCCTATACCGCGCTTCGCTCTCCCCTCCCCGGAAATCAAATCTTACAGTAAAAGGAGCTCTCCGGTGAATTATCCAAGTCAAAAGATTTCACCCTGCTGCACATCTGCCAGTTCCTATCTACATCAGTGCAGCTCAGCTCTGAGCAGGACACTGCACATTATATATACATGCCTTAATCTGTTCTTTTGCAGTACGCTGCATGCATCTGCAGTAACCTGCTACAATTGCTGTAAAACTGTTTAAAATTGCATTCTGTTTAATTGCACTCTGTTTAATTGCATTCTGTGCCCACATTTCACAATTTGTTTAATTGCATTCTGTGCCAACACTTCAAAATTTGTCCTCCTCTCCACCTGTCCTCACTCCCCCCCCAAAAAAAATGTGTTTCCCTACTATACCTATCATACACCATCCCAACCGGCGAATCCTACGCCAAGTACACCCTCACCTCCTAACCCAACAAAATCCCTAATCCCATCATGACTTCCCCCATCACACAACTCCTAGGCCTAGCCACGCTCGCCATCTCCCTCTTCAATGCACAATCCATTCTTAAAAAAGCCCCCATACTCCAAGATTTGCTCACTGACACCAACCCTGATATCTGTGCGATCACAGAATCCTGGTTAAAAAAGTCTGACCATGTTTTTATCAACCAACTCCCCACACAGTCATACGACATTTTCTCAATCCCAAGGCCTAAAAAAAGAGGAGGAGGCTTACTCCTAGCTACCAAAAAACACCTCAACCTTAAGCTACAAACCATCTCCCCCCCACCAAGACTTGAAATTGGCCTACTTAAATCAAAATCCCTGCAGATATGCCTTATCTACGCCCCTCCTGGAATACTCGAACAGGACCCATCCCCCTTCATCGAATACATCACTGAAAACATAAAACCAGATATACCCGCAGTAATTAAAAGTAAGTAATTAAAAGTAAGTAAAAGGCTATTTCATCAAGCCTTTGCTGACCCTCCAGACAATCTCTAGTCACCTTTATTCCCACCGAGACGATTTTATCCCCTCCCAGACGAATGGATTGCTATCCGCTCGAAAGATGGACTCTGGCACTTTTAGGTTAAAGCACCTTAAGCTTTAACCCACATCCTTTATTATTATTATGTTACAATACTTCCTGCCTTTTTTCTTCCAGCTATATTTAGCTTCCAAGTTTCTACTCCTTGTTAAATGTAACTTTACCTTATTCTCCTCTATTGTTATTCACTTTATTTATTGCTTCAGTTATCCTTGTTCTATGTAAACCGATCCGATATGGTTATCACTATGAAGGTCGGTATAAAAAAAAGTGTTAAATAAATAAATAAATAAATAATTCTCGGAGACTTCAATCTCCATATAGACACCCTCCCCGCAACGCCTGCCTGTGAAACCCTACTCGTCACCTTAAACGCCCTGGGTTTCAGACAACTAATCTCCAAGCCTACACACAAAGCTGGTCACACACTCGACCTCCTTTTCGTAAACACAGACATCATAGTACCACACGCACCCACCACCACCCCCATCCCCTGGTCCGACCACTTTCTCATCAATGCCCACCTTACCATCAACACCAACACACCGATCTCAAATCCACTAAAAAAGAAAACGATCTCCTTCCGTAAACCATGTCCTTCTGAGCAACTCTCCCTAGCATTCAACAATATTAGTGAATATCTCGACCTCACCAATCCAGATACTGCTCTACAGTCCTGGGATAAGTCCATCTCCGACATCGCTAATGCCCTCTGCCCCACCATCCACAAAACCATAACACCGACACGCACTGAAAAAAAAAAACCATGGTACACAAATGAACTAAGAACACTAAAGCAAGAGCTCCGATCCAAGGAACGCACCTGGCGTAAACAACCCACACCCTCCCTCAATATGGCTTACAAGCATACATTGCATACATACCGGCAAGCTATTCTCCTCGCCAAACGTGATTATTATGCAGCCAAAATCCATAACTACACTTTCAACCCCAACGCCTTATTCTCCTTCGTTTCAGATCTCACAAAATCCCCCTTTCCCTCCCCCCCAAGATGAAAACAGCTTAGAGAAATGTGAGAAGCTTGCCAACTATTTTAAAAATAAAATCTCCAAAATCTTAACTCGGCTCCCATCCAACCCTGCCCCTACAGACCCACTACCTTTCCACAATGGAGGTACCCTCAGCTCCCTTGACCTCACCTCCTTGAAGGAAATTGAATCCATACTAAAAAAGATGCGGCCAGCCACCCACACCGCAGACACCATCCCATCAAAAATCCTCCTTACCATTCCTACCGCCATTGCAAAACCAATAGCAGACATTATAAATTGCTCCATCACCACCGGCAAAGTTCCCGACCCCCTTAAGCTTGCTATTGTAAAGCCTCTACTAAAAAAACCCACCCTTGACCACAATGATCCTGCAAATTACAGACCCATATCGAATCTACCTTTTATCTCCAAAATCATGGAGAAGGTGGTCAACACCCAACTCACAGAATTCCTAGAAGAAAACAATATTTTACACCCTTCCCAATATGGCTTCCGCCAAGACCGAAGCACCGAAAAACTCCTACTCGCCATAACAGATACCATCCTTAAGGGCATGGACCACAGCCAATCCTACATCCTTGCCCTCCTAGATATCTCAGCCGCATTTGATACTGTGAACCATCAAATCCTAGTTTCACGCTTATCCGAGATAGGCATATCAAACACAGCCCTATCGTGGTTCTCCTCATACCTAGATCATAGAATGTACTTAGTCAAACTCGATGACTTCGAATCCGCCCACATTCCCCTCACGCAGGGCGTCCCACAAGGCTCCTCCCTATCATCCACCCTCTTCAATATTTACTTACTCCCACTCTGCCACTTACTCTCTAAACTAGGACTGAAATTCTTCCTATACGCAGATGACGTACAAATTTTGATTCCCATTCGAAAATCCCTCAACGAAACCCTGCAGTACTGGGAAACTTGTCTGACCTCCATCAACTCACTCCTCTCCAATCTCCACCTTGCACTCAACACCTCCAAAACTGAAATCCTTATCCTAACAAATCAATCTTCCGACTCGATCCACCATACGATCCAAAACACCTCACAAGCTCAATCGCTACCACATAGCGTCAGAGACTTAGGAGTTTACCTAGACAACAACTAAATTTGAAATCCCACATTAAATCACTGCTAAAAGGAGGCTTCTTTAAACTCCAAACCCTCAAAAAACTGAAGCCCCTCCTTCACGCCCATGATTTCCGCACCGTCATGCAAACCACCATGTTATCCAAACTCGATTATTGCAACGCCCTTTTCCTAGGTCTCCCAGCCTCTACTACTAAACCTCTTCAAATCCTCCAAAATGCCATGGCACGTATCCTAACAAACACAAGAAAATCCGATCATATCACTCCCATACTACAAAATCTCCACTGGCTCCCCATTGCATTCCGTTCCCAATACAAAACACTTACCATCCTACATAACACTCTATACAAAAACAGCTCCCCCTGGCTTGAAGATATGCCTCAATTCCGGCAATCGAACCGCCCCACCAGAAACGCCCTCGCCGGCACCCTTCAAACCCCCTCACTCAAAATTGGGCACCTCACCGCCACCAGAGAAAGAGCCTTCTCTATCGCAGGCCCCTCCCTCTGGAACTCCCTCCCGGCCAAACTCAGACTAGAACCATCCCTGAGCCACTTCAAAAAAGGAATAAAAACATGGCTGTTTAAACAGGCCTACCCCAACTCCTCTCAACCCTAGGCCTCCCACGCATACAGGAACCTGCATTCTATATACAGCCCTTCCCACCTTTCCCACCCTGGTAACCCTTCCAGCACACCCCATGCTCCCCCTAACTCCCCCCCTCCACTCCCCACCCCCCCCCCCGCCTTCTTTACCATATCAATCTCCCCTTTACCGTTACCTCCCCTCTCGCATATTTTCTCCCCCCCTTTCCCTCTCCCCTCACCCCTCCCCCCAACGTTGTAAATAAGTTCACATATGTAATATGTAATTTTAAACCCATATCTTTCCAATTAAGTTATCCATGCTTGCTTTCTCTTTTCTCTCGTTCTTCGCTTTTTACCTTGTTCCTTTTATCCAATTATTATCCAATTCTCCCAGTTAAACCCCCCTTGTTCAATGTAATTCCTTTCTCAGTTAATTGTGAACCGACATGATGTGTCCTACGAATGCCGGTATATAAAAATGTTAAATAAAATTAAATAAATAAAATAAATATACATAAATAAATATTACACACAGACATACAGCACAGTTCATGTTTCTCAGAGAGATTAAGGTTTTACAATAAGAATGAATCCAAGAGTAGTAGGGTTATTAGCAATTAAGGATACAGTAAGGATAAAATACAAAAAAGGTAGTAGGAAATTCAGTGGAAAAGTATTACAAAAAAAGAAAGGTAATAAATATACTGGGAGTGAGCATAGAGTACATTGTGAGGTTCCTGTTATGGTAGTCCAAGTTGGAGGTTTACGGCTCTGACTTTGGGCCAAAGGCTGTTACAAACAGCCAGGTTTTCAGTTTCTCCCTAAAGGAAAGGTGGTCGGCAGTTAGCCTGATGTGAAGAGGCAGCGAGCTCCTGATCCTGAGCAGGCTCTCTCCCTGGCGTTGGTAAGTCACATTTCTTTCGGGGGCTGGGATCACTGGGCAGGCTTGAGGGGGAGAGCACAGTGGGTGGGCGGCTGTGGGTGAGGTCGGTTAGTGAGATAAAGTGATAGGCTAAGCCCTGGAGTGCCTTGAATGCCCGGAGCGGGATAGTGTGGGTAAGGAATTGCCGCTGAGTTTCGAATGAGCTGCAGGCAGTGGATCACCATTTTTTTTTTTTTTTTGGTAGCCCGATGCAGAGGGAATTGGAGCAGTTCTTGAGATTATACAAGCCTGGACCACTATCATGAAGGTGGGAGGGGGGGGGGGCCATAAAAGAAAGGACGCCCGTAGCATAGTTATAAGGTGGCCCGAATTTGTTATGGCTAAAATTTGGACTTCAAAAGCACGTTGGGAGTCTAAAAAGGAAGCCCAGGCTATGGACTATGTGGCTGAAAGATAGGGTTGCTCCTTTCAAAGTCACTCTTGAGTGGATGCGGTGTGATCACCTTTTCCAGTCCCATAGTCCCTCTGCTTTTTAGGAGTTATTTATTATAATGTTTCTAGTGAGAGTTCATTTTGAGGCTGATTAGGTTGGCAACTGCATGCTCCGGGTCCGCATCCAGGAGGGCACAGTAGCCAGACACCAGCTGCATAACTCATCGCTCTTATTTGAAAGTCTCCGATTTCTTTGCTGAACGGGGCCACGCAGACAACGAATAGACTTGGAGACAGTATGGATCCTTGTGGTACTCTGCTCTGGAGGGGCTGGGAGAACGCTTGTCCAAAAGGAGACAGTCCGAGTGTAGTTGTGAAGGGAGGATTTAAGCCAAGCTAGTTCTGGGCCTGCATTTACTAGCAAATACATTCAGAATAGAAAAGAAAGGGAAAGAGTTACATCAGGAGTGAAACGGCAGCCTAGAGGTCAGGGCAGCAGGCCGAGAACCAGGGTTCAAATCTCGCTTCTCCCACGCATGCTTCTCGTGACCTCGGGCAGGGTCACTTCACCCTCCACTGCCTGAGGTACAGGCAGAGACCGTAAGCTCTTTGGGGCAGGGACCTACTTACTATACCTGAATGTAACTCGCCTTGTGCTCGGATTTGGAAAGACAAGGTAAACCTAAAATCCAAATCAAAGAATAAAAATGGGATGGCCAAACCCCCTTCCCCCCTCATCTTCTGCGTCGCCCCTGCAATGCGCTGGTGTATCAGAGCAGTTTTATTGTATCTGAGCATAAAACTGGGGGAAAGCGATTTATTTATAAATATAATAAATGAAACTTAGTATCAATGCAGTTACAGAAATTCTCAGCTTAAAAAAAAAAACAAAACACACAAGCATACCCCAAACTCCAGAAAGTGTTCCCCACAACTTGCAATGCTGAGCCAGGACACGATGGATTGCTACTTTCAGTATTACACGTGTATTTTAAAATTTATATTGGGGGGGGGGGGGGAGGTTTGAGCAGCCGGAAACATTTATTCTCAGGCCAAAAAGTGAGATCCATTAAGTCTGGATTTACTGTTTTAAGCCGCATTCACTTAGCACCGGCCAGTCACTGAGGTTTTTCAATAAACTAATGTTACTGCCAAGAAGTAACAGATTTGTAAAACTGAGGGCTTATTCGCCAGACTCTCATGGGATAATGATGTACATGTATCTGACTTGTCTGGCAAGATGTTGTTGTTGGTACCTGAGTGCTCAGCTTTTTGGCCTGGACATTGGTGTCCGTTCTGGAATACCTGCTTTAACCCCCCCTTGTGAATGGTATCTGAAGTCCGTCCGTCCGTCCATGGGTTACACCAGCTAGGTCAGAGCAGCAGTTGGGAATAAATCTTTCCAGGGAAGACATTCATAAGCCTTTCTTCAGGCGTCCAAGAAACCTGAATATTTAGTTCCCGCAAGTAACAAAACACACAAAGACGGTGGAAGTAATGAAAAAAAAGGTTTGCTGAAATCTAACTTATCTTCTGTTCAAAAGCAGCAGGGAAGGGCCCCTGGCTTCACAATACTCAAAGCAAAAATATCCATGGTGCTATACTCCAGCCTCAAAAGCCTTGCAAAACGTGTGAAGGAAAGCAGTTGTGCACAGATGCGGTGTACACCTTGCTCCCGACAGCACTTCCTCATTCCACGATCTACCTGCCTGATATAGAATACACACAAAGCATTTCACCTTCCCAGACGGGATCGGCCCTTCACACAGAGTGAGAGAAAAATGCTACAAATCACGTTTGTGCAGCCACTCCAGCCTGCTGGTGGCTTATATCTCCTGCTGTGTAAAGCAGATCTGTAAACAGAAGTCCCCTTTACTACCTCTCACCTCACCCTTATGCTCCAAGCCACGTCTGCTCTCACGCGAGACTTAAGAGGCAGATCTCGTCAGATCTGTCAGAAATTGCAGTAAAGAACCAGATCTTACAGTCTTTGTGGCTACAAGAGAACAAAGCACTTACGGTCAACTGGATGAGATAGAAACAGCAAAACCATTTTGCTCCAGAAACCTGCTGCATGTGTGTTTGTGTGGTGGGTGGCAGAAGGGTGGGCACGTTTTCAGCTTACATAAAGCACAGAGAGGTAGTTGTTTCCCCCCAAAAGGAAAGTAGACTCACAGATTGTGAACTGGGGGCAAGCTGGCTTGCTGCCTTGGCACACGATGCACCAACTTTTGGATTGTGTAAGAATCAATAAAAAATAACCGGGGAGGAGTTCCCACGAGAGCTAAAGGAGATTAAGGCTGAGGGAATCAATATTTGTGTTTGCTGGTCTAAGGTGGAATTCACCTCTCTTAAGTGAACAGTCAACAAAAAGCCCAACCCACCAGGGAGGGGATCAAATCGGCTGAGAGACCAAATCCTAAACAGGGAACACCAGTGACCCACATTACATTACACGGCTCTCGACTGCACTTTCTGGGTTTCTTCTCAGCCTTCATCCATAACGCAAGGCACGCAGCAAGCTGCTCATTCCCCTTCCTTTTCCAATCTGCTCCCATTCTTTCCACTCCCAGATTAAAAGAACAGCAACAGTCACATACTATATATACGCAATGCCCAAGGCAAGAAAGAGCAAACTATCCAGAGGATGGATTTTAAATGTGATTATAATCCAGCAGCAGCACTGCCCAGAGCAACAAACTCAGGGAGCCAGCTCCTCACAGGAAAGCTTCTAACTTATCCTTGGTATGCTGAAATGCAAGCCTGCAGCACACAGCTGAATCTGGTAAAATATTAAATATCCTGCTTCCTCCCCATGGAAATCATCATCAAAGACGACCTGCGCAGAAATACAGCTGAGTGACTCTCCTCAGCGATGAAGATCAATGCTCCTCCTCTTCCTCCTGCACTGTGCTAATCCGAAAAGCACTCATGGCAGATTTCATACTGCCCCCTCCCTGAGGGGGATCATGGAGAGGAAGAGAGAATGCACAGGTGACAGCATGGCATGCCAGGAGGAGGTAACAACAACACTAGAGAAAGAATGAAGGAGACAGAGGAAACATGCAGAGAAGAGTGTGTGAAACATGAAACAGAGTGAGGGAAACCCAAGATGCCCAAGAGGAAGATCACACACAGGCACAAAAAGCCACCCGAACGGTGAGAGAGAGCAGGAAATGTCTGGATAGCAAGAGAAAAATCAAAAAGACTTCCCACAAAAGAACGAGCAACAAATCTCTGTGTAATCCTGGGGGGAAGCAAAGCTATAGCAGCAAAAGAGGTCGCATCCCTACATCAGGCCAGAAATGCAATCTGATAACTAGAGAAGTATCTGATGATAACTAGAGATCTGCACAGCCGGGAAGGAGCAGATTTATTTATTTATTTTAAAAATGCTTATATCCCGTTTATATCAAAATACGTACTAAACGAATTACAACATATTTAACAATTATAACACATAATACATACAATAAATAAAAATAAAACAAATTTATTTATTTTTATTTTTTCTATGCAGACATTCCTGTACAAAAATACAAAGCATATCGGTTAACAATGAGACTTCAATTTCGCTCGATGGCGGTACAAGGAACAATGTTGCCAGTTAAACAGTTGAAAACATGTCAGAATCATCTAAACCTAACCTGAAAACTCATAAAACTCATCTCAACATGAGAGAATTAAATACAACAAATAGATCATATCGGGGAACGGAATAAACTGGAGGGATGGTCGGAGGGGCAAAGAATGGAAGTAAGGAGTGGAATTGGGTTGACTGATTGGAAAGTTCGTTTGGGGGGAGTTAGGTTAAAGGAAAACGGCGATAAAAACAGTAAATTAAAAAAAAACAAAAAAACATAAATCATGGGTTTTCCAGAAAATATGGACTTGGGAAAATATCCACATGCCATTTTTTTTTTCTCTTTTGCATAAAATCTTCTCTCAGAAAGTTTTCTTAAGCAAATTTTCCTGATGCCCTAAGTAGATTTGTGATCTGATTTGGCATGCTATTTGACCTATATATTTACTGAAACAATTAATAGAAATGAATTGGCCCCGGGAAGATTCAGCAGGGTGGCAGTTATGACTGAAGTGTATTGAAATGCTGAAGGGAGACTCGGTATTGGGGGTAGAAGGGGATGCTGAATGGAACATTCAAACTCAAGAGAAGTCCATTAACTGCTATTAATCAAGTTTACTTAGGGAATAGTCACTGCTATTAATTGCATCAGTAGCATGGGATCTTCTAGGTGTTTGGGTAATTGCCAGGTTCTTGTGGCCTGGTTTGGCCTCTGTTGGAAACAGGATGCTGGGCTTGATGGACCCTTGGTCTGACCCAGCATGGCAATTTCTTATGTTCTTATGATAGGCGACTCCAGTCCAGGAGTGCCATAAACAGGCCAGATCTCCAGGACATCCAAACTGAATATGCAAGAGGGCAATTTGCATACAATGGGGGCAGTGCATGAAAATATACCTCATGCATATTAATTGTGGGTATCCTGAAAACCTGACCTCTTTATGGCACACCAAGATCACCCTTGGACTAGAATAGGAGTGGATGCTGGAAGGCAGGATGACGACAGGTATGGGGCAGACATCTGTAGTATGAACTTGTAAGCAAGACACACACTGCCATGATTTATTTAACATCTTTATAACCTGCCTACAGTAACTAATTTATACTGATAGTCTCAAGTAATCTTGCATTAATTCAGACAGCAATATCTCGGGAAATAATGTGTATAGTTACTGACAAAAGGGTCCAGAAACCATCAATTTAAAAGGAAAGGGGGTGCTACTGTAGAACTGCAATGAGGGATAAGATCCATCATAATGTGTGTCAAATTAAGGTAGTACATTTCTTCAAGATCATCATTAAGGAGAGAGATGATGGAAAATGTGAGGACATTACTTATCTGACATGGTGGGGTAGGCCAATGGCTTGAAAATAGGATAAACAGTAAGCAGTAAAAGGGAGCACTGAAAGGCACAGATTCAGACTGGTGCAGGGGTGGAGAGTGGTGTGCCTGAAGGATCCATACCGGGGCCTCTGTTGTATTAATATATGCTTGTAAAATGATTAATAAAAGAAAGGTGAACAGCAGCCAGAGCAATTCTTCCAGATGTCATGGAAATCAGTTGGTTGGGTTTTTTTTTTTGGGGGGGGGGGTTTGGGTTTTTGGGTTTTTTTTTAATTTTTAGCCTGCCTTTCCAAATACTGCTCAAGGTGGCTTACAGCATTATTAATATTCAGCTACAATAAGTCCTTGCCCAAAGAGTTTACAATCTTAGAGGGTAGCTGAAGTAAGAGGAGATAAAGCAAACTTGCCCAAGGTCACCAAGACAGTCAGTGGGAGAAGAGGCATTTGAACTGGTTCTCAGCTCACAGCTCTAACCACTAGGCCACTTTTTCTCCTGAGGATCTGGACATTGTAAACCCTACCCCATAAAGTCTGTAAGAGAACCTAAACTAGATAGAAATCAACTGTAACTCACAGCCCTAAAGGAAAAGACAAAAGTAATTATTTTCCCAAAAAAAAAAAAAATCTCCAACACAAATTCAAAACGAACCTAAATAACCATAAACTAGAATACACCCTCGACCTGGTTTCTGAACCTTTTTCAGCCCAAGGCACAATTACATAAACAAAACAAATTCATGGCACACCAGACCCCCTCAACCCTTTCCCCTCTGCACACCTCATTGGCCCCAGCACATTATTAATAAAAAAAATTAACAAAAATTACTTTTTTACTTTATATATTTCTTAGGTTTGCTTAAACCGTAGGCCTCAGTTCCATTGCCCCATTCCATGCCTTTGTGATGGAAAAGGGGAAGAGTATGATAAAACGGAAGAGCAAGGGGAAGGCTATGATGGGGCAATGGAAGTAAGGGCAGCAGAAGAGCTCTGTAGGAAGGGTTTCATACCCTACAAGAACATTGCAGAAACAGTTTCCTTTCTATTTAGTAGCATTCATTTGCTATTGTGCAGGCTGTGAGCCCTACTGTGTGCTGCCCCGCTCTTGGCCTCCTCCAGTTGCCCCCAGCAGCAGGGCCTGTGCAAGGGTTTGTAGCACCCTAAGCAGACCAATGTAACACTGCCCACCTCATATATAGTCATATTCTCCCTTATAGTGCTCTCTCCCCCCACCCCCCTGCAAGAATGATCCCTCCCTCCTGCCGGCAGTGCTTGCACAATCAGCGGCCACGAGTGTGCTTACTACCGCACATGGGCACCCCCAGAGTCCTCAGCAGCAGTGCACATGCGCGCCTTGCCTCACTCCCGGCACGGATTCCTTTTTCTTTAAAAGATAAGTTGCAGGATGGGCTCTGCAGCCACAGGACACCGGTTGGGAAACACTGCCCTAGACTGTGAATACCTTGGACTAAGTACAAGTAAATATTCGGAGGCCCATTAATATGGGGGGGGGGGGGGGGGGGAGAGCCCACATGCTAGTTTGAACCCCAGACTAAAGCTACTATAAAAATTATTCTATAGCATCATTCAATCAGTTCCTCAATGTTATCCAACATTAACCCAAATCTACACAGAATGGGACAGAATCCCAAAAGAAGGATTTGCAAACTGACGTGCTTGCTATTGAAAAACTGGCATTACGGTAGGACATGGTGTTATTTAAGAGGGCGGCTCAGAGATTTATATGAAAGCGTTTATGAGTGTGATCAGAGCAGGGGAGAGGAACAAGCTAAAACCAGTCAAGAAGGAATCTTGATCAAAAACTAAAATGCTTCCCCTTACTACTCACTGTACAAAAAAAAAAAATATATTAAAATTCTGGTGTCACCTCAGTATCAACAAAAAAAGCCAATGCATCCACAAGGAACCTTACAACTCAAAGTTTGTGTGCCACAATATTGGTGCTCCATTCATAATTTGAAGTAACCCACTTTATTTTTGAGTTATAACGTCATCTCAGTAATTTTGTGAAAGGATGCAAAATCCTTCAAAGACACTCATCTATATAGCAAACCTGCCACACACCATAACAGCACTAACTCATCAGCAAAAACTCTAGCCAGAAGGAAATACGGGTGGACTCAATCAAATGAACAGGCCAGAAAATGCAATTCAGTGTGAAGAAGTGTGCAGTTAGGCGCTTCAGAATGAAAACAGATGAGCAACTTGGAAACGAAGATGCAAAAGGGGCAGACAGGTCCGTATAGAACTTGGTGATCTTGCTATTCATCGCATTACAGGCAATGTAAGGGAGAAAGGGAAGCAGGCAGGGCACGACACCTGCTCGGAGAGTACGGAAAAGGGAGCAAAGCAGCAGGAAAAAAAAACAAACAAACTAATGAACCACCCTTCAATAATATCTTGGTAAGTGACATTATCACACAAGGTACAGTTCTGGTCGCCTCCTTACATGAAACTATTGCAGAGACGAGTTTAAAAGACAGCCAAGCTTAAAAGAGAATATTTATCGTATCTGTAGGGATGGAAAGTAGAAGAATGTTTGCCAGTGAAAAACTGGCATTACGGTAGGACATGGTGTTATTTAAGAGGGCGGTACAGAGATTTATGTGAAAGATTTTATTAGAATGATTAGAGCAGGGGCACAGGCTAAAACCAGTCAAGAAGGAATCTTTAAACTCAAAAGGAAATCTTGCTCTTGGTCTGGTTGGGAAGCTCTGTAACAGTCTACTCTTTCGATTTAATTAAGACCAGCCCACAGTGACCCAGGCTGGCCACTTTTAGGACCTATGAGCCTATAGCCAGTTTCCTATATCACACCCCAGTGATACAGAGTCCATGCTGTATTAAATATAAACAGGCCGAGACCCGGGACAGGCAGAGATGCAGGTATTTTTGTTCCAGTTTCTAAATTATGAGAAACAGCCACTAACACCGGCTGCTCTACAGCTGCTGGAATAAAACCGATGTCACCAGCAGCCAACAGAACTCAGCAAGGCTGGGTGAAGGGCCACTTCTGCCAAAGGTTTATTGCCCTTCCAGACAGGCGCTTTGATGAGACTCGACTTTTCAGGAGGACGGCTCTACTTGTTTTGACACTACTTAAAAGATTAGCCACGCAAAGTGGAAGAGAAATAGGTTCTCCCCCACGTGTACATTCAAAAGTCAGGATGGTACCTGCCACCTCTAGTGAACCAGAGGCTCATATCCCTGTAAAAACAAGCAAATCAGAAGTGGGAAGTGTTAGTAAGCCTCTATCATCACTGCCCCATAGTTGAAGGGAACCTATCTTTCAGTGCAAGTTATGGAGGGTTAGTAACTAGGGCCATAACATCATCAGGCCTGGCCTGGCTGCACAGGAGGCTTTAAGACGACACCTGAAAACAAGTTATTTTTCATGGTGCATTAGCACTCTACAATCACTCCGGAAATCTGATCAGTATACACCTTGTGGTTACCCCAGATGCGCTTCACTCTCACACAGGAAACCCTGTGAGTGTGTACTGTGTCTGAAGCGAGGCACCACAGCTTGGTAGTATATAATATCACTGTGCCAAGCTTGAAGCATGCCTGCAACAGGAGGAGGAAAGTATTAGGCTGTGTCCATTAGCACAGAAACTAATGGGCGGCTTTCCCTCCACTAGCAAATCTGAATGTTTTGTCTCACACAACTTAAAAACAACAAAAAAAAAAGTCATAAACACACAATGAAGGAAAACTAAAAATAAATAAATAAAAATATGCACGGTAATATGCAAATTGCTGCATCCTAGGGTGAGAACCTGTTACAAGAACTATAAATGATAGCCATTCACAGTGCCAGAAAATTATAACCAAAAGTAGATTTCCATCATTTATGCCTGTTTAAAAATGCATAGAAACAATAATAAAACAAGCAGGAATGCAAAAATATAGTAAAATGTCTGGTGCCAGCCAAACTTATTAGGAGCCAGGGGATGGAGAGAGTTGCTACATAGGGGTTTATTTATTTATTTTAATACATTTTGGGTTTCCCCCTTCCCCTCTCAAATTCTCAGTCTCCCCTCAATCCTCCCCCCCCCCCCCCCCCCCCCCCCCACCTTCTGCAGCCCCTCCCTCCCCTTGGGAGCAGGTGCCAGGTGCCGATTTTTAGTTGCCCGGACAAACTGGCTCGGGTGTGTTTTGCAGGCCTGAAGGTAAGCAAGGTGAAAGAAAGCATTCAGACGAAAGCGCAGAAGTGGCACAGATGCACAGTCTTTGGCTTCCCTTGGGAAAGAGCTGTACGGCTAGGGGTGGAAAACCATTTTAGTAAACTTCAACGCTAGCCAAAATTCTTTAGGCAAGGGATTGGGGGGAAAGAGAGGAAATTTTATTTACTACTCCAGCTCCTCCTACCACCATTTCTCCTCCCTGTCCCCAAGCAGATGCTTTTCTTCCAGGGCCCAACCCAAAGCTTGCGATGCTCCCCCTTGACTCAGGGCCACAACTGCTCTCTCTCTGGTGTGTACGGCCGCTGCTCCTTCTTTCCCTCCCTAGCCTTGGGCTCATCTGCCCAGTGGCAGGTGCCAGACACTGAATTTGAGTCACATGGGCAACCTGGTGGCTGGTGGCTGGGGGGTTCCCCCCCCCCAGCCCTGTCTTAGTAAAACCAAAGGTGGGTTAAAAGACTATGAGCATCTTCTTTCAGCTTAACCAGGTCTCTCATACTCTTGCACAGCAGGAGAACCATGAACAGAGCCCCATTAACATATTTGAAGAGACAGATATGACATTTCTAGGTGCTGTATAATACGTTGCTTGTTTTTAAATGTAGGTGGTATAGGGAAACTGCACCACCCCCCCCCCCCTCTAACATCTGCCAAGTAGGGTCTGTGGAATTGTAGTAGGAGGGGAAAATATGCAGACTGGAAGGTCCCCGGAAGCCTTTATCTGCCCTCATCTGTGTTCCCAAGCAAAACTCAAGTTCCAGAAAATGTCCCTGCCGAATGACCTCCCAGTTCAGTTTACTTAGGAGAATCACAGCTTTATCCTCCCAAGCCCACATTTAATGAACAGGCTGTACAGCTCCTGTTGGGTTTCCTCTCTTAAAATTACTACACATGTCTTATTAAATAAAGATATTTTAATAGGTACAGGGGAGGGAACCCTTTTTTTGTATAAGAGACTTTTAAAAGAATCACTGTTTGGATGTCATCAGAAGCAGCAAAAGAGGGTAAGAGTGATCCTACCTCGAAAAGTGAGCAGATGTTACAGAGGAAATGATGCTGGAAAACAGGGGATTTGGAGCAACAAAGGATAAGCATACAAGGAGAGCAAAGTAAGAGCCAAGGAATCTTGTATAATATCTACCTGGGGTGCAGAGCTCGGCAGGGAACGTCAAGAATTACAAAACTGGTGCCCATTGGGAAGAAAAGTATCCTGGCAGCAGGTGACCTCACAATGTACCTGCTGAAGACTCTCAGCCCGGCTGCTGAAATATCTTTGCTCATGCTTAGAACAAGAGGGAACAAATCTCACACTGGGAATCAATAATATTCAAAACAATTTAGCCAGGCCAAATGCCAACTTTTTCTTTTAATATTGGTACCCTTATCCAGCCAAAACCTAGCCAAATCAAAGAGAGGCATTCCAGGGGGGGTTCCAGGATAGGCCTACGTTATCTAACTAACTTAGCAATTTTCAGCCGTATCTCGCTAAGGGCCTGACTTAACAAGAACTTTCTCCAACTCTGCATCTATGGGGGGGGGGGGAAAAAAAAAAGCTTAGCAACTGAGGCTCTAAGTTAGCTGGATAGTGTAAGACCTAACCAGCTATATTTCAAAAGAATATAGCCTGTTAAATGGCACGATTTTATTTAAAAAAAAAAAAGTGAAGGGCAGGCCTGCAGCCCAATTCCCCCACCCTCCTCCCAATATTTAACAGATAGCCCTGCTGGGCTGAGCACCCCCCAGACCCCTGCAAGAGTGTTGGGGGGTCTGCGGGTTGGCCTCCTCCCCCCTCCCTAGTTCCACAGAAGATGGCCCGAATTGACTCTCCTCTCCCTCCTACCTATTTGGTATCTTTAGAAATGCAGCCCTAAAAGGATGGGGAGAGGGGCACTTCGGGCCATTTGCTGTGGAACTGGGAGGTCAACCAACCTGAGAACGTCAAACACAATTTTTATTTATTTATTTAACACTTTTTTATACCGACCTTCATAGTAATAACCATATCGGATCGGTTTACATTTAACAAGGGTATAACTGAGGCGTAACTAAAATAAGTTAAACAAAAGAGGTGAATAAGGCAAAGTTACATTCAACAAGGGGTAAGAACTTGGAAGCTAACGTAGCTGGAAGAAAGGTAAGGCAGAAATAAACAAGAAATACAATAGAGAATACAGGTTAAAGCTTCAAGTGCTTTAACCTAGCAGTGCCATACTTTCGGAGGGGTTTTGGGGGGAGGGGGGTGCTCGGCTTGGCAGAGCCTTTTATTAAATATTGGGGGGGAGAGGAGGCAAGGGGAAAAAAAAAAAATCAGTCACATGCAGCTAGAGAACTGTAAAACCTAACAGGTTATATTCAAACAGCCCAGTAAGGTTTTACGGTTATCCAGCTACGGCTGCATGTAGCCAGATAACTTTAGAGGAGTATATTCAGCAGGACGTGTATCCCACTGAATATTTGGGATACGTTATCCAGCGACTTGTCTGTTCATGGGCTGAGTGAATACGGACCTCCGTGGTGTCTGAAGGAGTGTCATCCCCGGACTGGAGGGTGCCTCGCCCACGTGGATGCTTTACTGAAGACGCTGCCCCTCCCCCCCCCCCCCCCCTTACAGCTATTACTCCAGCACCGCAGGAACATTGGAAAGTAATTCTGATAAAAGCATCTGAGAGGCATCTCATGAATTTTCAGAAGTTGCTCCAAATCCCCAAAGCAGCTTGCAGTAAAAGCTAGAGAGGAAAGATAAAAGCATATAACACATGCCGGCGAAGGCAAAGATTCAGGGCCAACTCGGGGGGGGGGGGGGGGGGGGGAAGGTACGTGTTTAGCAATTTTGATGTAAACAGGATCCCAGTGTTTTACAGTCACATCACTTTAGAAACCAGTAAATCAGCTACGTCTAGGATGAAGGGCAATCCACAAGGTCTTGCACACAGAGAGACAGCTTCCAAAAAGAGGGAGAAACAGCTGGGAAAGATACAATGACTCACTAAAAAGGTCAGATGGAGCAAGTGGCAGAGCTGGGATCGGAAGCTAGGTCCCTCCTGACCGCCCGCTGCCCCCTCCCCCACCCCCCTCATAATATTAGATTTACTAACACAGCAAATGAGAGCAACTCCTCTAATGTTCTGTCGCCACCAAGTACACATCCCCAGCAAACAGAGCAACCTTGCGGGCTCTGGAGACCTCCTGTCCCACCCCTCCATTGCCCTTGGAGGCAGCCATCTTCCCAGAAAAGGTTTTTTTTTTTGTTTTTTTAAACATAAAACTACCAGACCTGCTCCAATCCCCAGCCCTCCTCTTTGTTAAAAATCCCCCCCCCCCCCCCCCACTCACTCACCAAATCCTGCCTGGTGGTCTAGTGAGGGCCCGGCGGCAACATCTCTGCTTCTGGACCAAGCAGCCACCATTTTGAAAAATGGCACCAGCCGCCCGTTACCCCTATCATATGACAGGAGCCACCATACCATTGGGTAGCCCCTGTCACATGATAGGGGAAAATAGCTTAGCCAGGCCATTATGCAGAATGGCAGCGTCCAGGTCTGAGAGCTTGCTCCTGGGCCCCAACTAGACCACCAGGCAGAATTTGGTGATTCAGGGGCACTGGGGTCAGGACTTGTGACCAGGATTTTATTTTTTAATATATTACTTTTTCTGGGGAAACAGCCACCTTCAGGGGCAGCAGGGTGGGACAGCAGGGTCTCTGGAAACCTCAGAGTGTTACTCATGTTTTCTGTTATATTGTTTGGGAAATGTTTCTACTTTTTTTTTTATGTTTCTTTTCCTTTTTTTTTTTTTTTTTTAGGCATTGGGAAATAGTACACTGTATTTCCCAAAATGAAAAACAAATTCCCAAACAAAACAGAAAAAAATGAATTTTGTTCTGCACACCCCAACTAAACTAGCCCTGTTCCAAATGTACTAGAAGTACAGAAGAAAGAGGAGGAAATTACTGAATAAAAGCAAAAAAAAATATATATATATATATATAAAAAAAAAAGAGAAATCTCCCAAATCCACTCCCATAAATATATCTCAGTTTGGGGGGGTGGGGGGGTGAGAACTGCATTGAGAAAGGAGAGGTGGGTATCTATAAGGTGCTGGTATTCATGGGATAGACTAGTCACCCAGGAGCAATTTACTTTAATGCAGTGCCTTCTGCAAGCTCAAAAGAAGTTTTGCCTTTCCAGCCTCCTCCGTTTTTCCCTGATCCAGGCCTGGTTTTACCTCCCACTGCATGTATGGACTTCTGATGTCCTTAAGAAGTTCGTGCATGCATGCAGTGGGGAGGAGGGACGTGTCAAAACCAGAACTGGCTCGACCAATCCTTAAAACAATGAAGCCAGTTGGCAAGCCTGAGTACATGAATACTTAGGAACTTCAAAGCATCTTTCTTTATGACTTCCCTTGTGACCTCCTAGTATACAAATTTTAGCTTGATTTGTCAGGTGATCATGTGACCATGTGCTGAAATCCTCATTCACTCACCAATAGCAGGGCAGCTTTAACAGCCGATGACACCACAATGTGCCTTAGGGCCATCAGGTAACGCAATCTGGAAAGCAGGATTTTCAGAAGAAAATACTGGATTTAAATGTAGACGCTCTTTTAAAGAATCTTTTTGAAACAGAGGTGGCAGTACATTGTCTCATGATTACACTTACTTGGCAAACAAATCAGATTGAATTCCAACACTACATTATAATGTAAAATGGCATGCCATCTTCTCTAAAAGCATTCGCTCCTTATCTAAGGTGAACATTTCTTCTTAAAATCTTCTGTAGAGTTACTCGATTCTTCTACCCAGACCAACAACAAAAAAATGAAGAAGCAATGCATCAAACGAATCCTCTCCCGTTCACTGTCATAGCTGGGATCGTTTTCTAGCTTCTGCCCGACCACCCGGCACCCAATCCTTTCACACAGGCACAATGTGCTGACCATTTTCCACAACTACTGGTCAGTCTGATATCAGAAAAAGAGTGTCAGACAAAAAAAAACCCCACACATTTTTAGATAGCTTCTCTGTCTAAAAGGGATAGGATGACTCCTTGATAAAAAGCCTTTTAGTGTGGCTGGTGAGGAGGAGGATTTGTGGGTGTGGATGCACATGCTGCTCCCTCTTTCTAATGTTTTCAGGAAATCGGACATTATAACAGAACAGTTTGCAGGCACAAGCAGTTTTGCGGTAATTGAAATACCGGTACTCAGCACCTTCTAAGCCAAGGGTCAGCAAGGATTTCCTAGCAGATTGCCCAAAATAATAAAAAAAAAAAAAGTCTACATGTGTGCCATGGGGATCCCTCCCTCCGATGTTCACTGAGGGGAGGTGAGAAAGAGGACCCTTAATATGCTCACATTATTTTGGGGTAACCTCTCTCCACCCAGCTTGCTAGACACCCCCCCCTCCCCAAAACTGACATAGATGCTAATGCCACAAGCTTTTTGGAAACTGGAGGTCCAGCTGTGCTAGGCTCACACGTTGCCATGATCAACAGAGAGGGCCTGTGAATTTTCAAAATGCTAGCGGTGACAGCATTTATCATCATGGGAGTAACATGTTGGGGCGGGTGTGATTGGTGAGGATGAGGAGTGATTAAGAATTTTTTTTTTTTTAGGAGGGTAGAAGGGAGTTTTTTTTAATACGTTATTTCTATACATAATTTTCAGACCACATAAAGACAAAATCATCCTTAAAAAATCCATCAAGTATATACCGATTAGCCCCGGGGGGGGGGGGGGGGGGAGATCATACTATAAATAATTCTCCAGGAACATATATGAGCCAAAGAACACTGAGGAGGCCAATATATAATCAGAAATAAAAAGGAAACAAGAATAATTATGTAGCCAGCATGACCTATTTAAAAGAGCAATTACAGTGAAAAAAAAAGAGCCACCAAAGACCCAACAAAGCAATAGCAACCAAAAAGGATAGGAACCAGATACCTCCATAATCAAAAGAAATGAGGTTTTGCAATCCACTTACACATAACAAGTGTTTCAAAACCTAAGGTGCCAGCAAGCCAGTCAGTGTGCCCTGCAATGCATAGGCCACCCAGTCTTACCATTCATTCACCTTAGTTTAAATATTTATCAAATGCAGATCTACATTTTTAGGAATTTTTGTAAGCAAATAAAATAAGCAAAAAAACAAACAGTCCAAACAAAAGTATTTGAATAGCCCAACAATGGCCGTAGTTTTGCAGAAAAACACTTCTTCAGGGACTGTGTTAGATTTAAAAATCCAGTGACTGTGCTGTCTTATGAAACGGACGTGCAGGTCTCAGGAAAATTCAAGAGCAGCAGACTGGTAACTTCCCACCTACGGAGAGTTGATCAGGTACAATATAAATATAAAGTATTCCACTGGTATACCACTATGCATTTCCAAGGATATTTAAGAAAAAAAAAAAAAAAGGAAGCTCATACATCTAGAACTTGTTGACTCAGAGCCATGAAACTCTTCCTGAAACTCTGGAAAGATCTGGATATATCCCAGCAACTTGGGCCATAAATAATGCATTCCTATTCCTAACAAAAAAATCCTCAAAACAAAGTCTCTGCCTTATCCATAACAAAGGAGACTATTAATGTCCCCCCCTGCCTTAATAGCTTCTGAAGAGTTTTCCAATACATCTGTAAAAATGCGAGAAAGAGACATCAAAACATCCAGAAATTCTTCAACCCCTAACTGCACAGTTTTCTGGTATGCAGGGAGATTATATACTCAAACCAGTAACACATCAAGGAAATAATTCTTCAAAAGTTCATAACAAGATATTAATCTGAACAAAGGGAAATTAATTATTTGCATATTTTTATAATCTCACTGGGCCTTCCAGAAAATCCACTTTGCTCCTTAAGGACATACCTTTCACTAAAGCAGCCTTGGTATTCTGTAATTCAGCAATCTGTCCTTCAGATTCCTTAATTCTACTTTTCTACTCACAGATGACCCAATCCAGATTTGAAAATTTAAACGCTGCATCAGAAGTAAACTTGCACAATTGGTTAACACACCCCGCCAAGTTGCATTCGATCCTGGCCATGGTACACCACAAATCTTGAAGGGAACACCTTACCCGGAGCCCGCAGAGTTTGAAAAAGAAGGATGGATCGCCTTAAGAACGTCAACACAGTATACACCTTGCAAAATAAACAGACAACTTATCTTCCTATGAGGTCACTGTCAAATTCCTTTCTGTGAACAACCTCTGGATCAATCTGCTTCTGATTGAACATAGCCAATCCCCACTCAAAATGGTGATCTTCCAGACATGACGACTCTGCAGCAGGATCTCCACCAACTCCACATGAAGCTCTCACTGAAGAAATCAGAAGAACATCTTCGGGTAGCAGCAGCTGCTCAAGGCCAATTGGGCTTAGCGACGCTGACCTCTCCTTCTCCAGCAAGCAATGTGATCAGCGGGTTGAGGCCTGAAGAAGTTTTCAAATCATCATTTCGACCAAAATACTTTGAAATAGTCAAGGGAAATGAAACTTGACAACTCCACACTACTGCCAGCATAAGATGCTTATCTTGGCATCCCTCACCTGCCAATCTGGATTTTATTTTAGCTGTCTTTATCTGCTGTCATTTACCATGTATGTTTTGGTTTTTTTTGTTTTTTAGAATTTACTATGTATTAGTCTGGTTTATTTTCTTAAGATTTTATGCATTTTTTTGGTTGTTTTTTTAAATTTCTATGATTTCATCTTTATAGTATAATTCAGCTTAAAGTAGCTTTTGAAAAATGAAAATCAAATCAAATCAGCGTCAGCCAGGAAGTGGAACGCCAAATGGAATGTGTCCATGTCACAGAATGGTACATGTGCCAGGGGTTGGCAATCCCTGCTCTAAGCTCTTAAAAGAATTGTTAAATTGTTAGTTGACAGGACACACTGGACTGCAGAAATGGATAGGAGTGTCCAGTTTTACAGCTTTACAACTTTATTCTTTTAGCTTTAATCTTCAAGGATCTTCCCAGGAAAGTCGCATAACTTCTGTGGACCAGTTGTCAAACGTATGAAGAGTGGTATTGGGGACTAAGCAGTGATTGAATCACACACACAGTGTTTATTTATTTAAAATCTTTTCTATACCGTCGCTAAGTTATATACCATCGCAACGGTTTACATGTAGGCACATATTTAATGTAGGTAAAAGTGTACTATAGTACATTCTAACACGTGCCGTCAAAGGTTCGGTTACAATATATCATTAGACAAAATAATTTTTAGAGAAGTGGGTCATGACCGAGTGTACTGAAGGTACTTTTACGGGTAACTTTATCATACATAGTGTTATCAATATGCTAGTTGTGATGTGGGGGGCAATTGAGATGTGCATGGCCATAAAATTCACTAGTGTTTTCGTATGTTTAATTTTTTTGTTTTATTTGTTCCGATTCGTTTTCGGAAAATAGTGTGCACACTGTGCCGAAAACGAATCAGAACAAAGTTTTGGGGGTAGAATTTGTTCCATTTGACACAAAACAAAAATGGGTTCCTTCATCCCATTCTCCAATTTAAGAACATAAGAACATGCCATACTGGGTCAGACCAAGGGTCCATCAAACCCAGCATTCTGTTTCCAACAGTGGCCAATCCAGGCCATAAGAACCTGGCAAGTACCCAAAAACTAAGGCTATTCCATGTTACCGTTGCTAGTAATAGCAGTGGCTATTCTCTAGGTCAGGGGTGGGCAATTCCAGTCCTCGAGGGCCACAAATCTGTCGAGGTTTTAGGATATCCTAATGAATATGCATGTCATAGATTTGCATACAACTGAGGCAGAGTGCATGCAAATATCTCTCATGCATATTCATTAGGGACATCCTGAAAACCAGACTGGTTTGTGGCCCTCGAGGACTGGAACTGCCCGCCCCTGATCTAGGTGAACTTAATAGCAGGTAATGGACTTCTCCTCCAAGAACTTATCCAATCCTTTTTTAAACACAGCTATACTAACTGCACTAACCACATCCTCTGGCAACAAATTCCAGAGTTTAATTGTGCGTTGAGTAAAAAAGAACTTTCCCCGATTAGTTTTAAATGTGCCACATGCTAACTTCATGGAGTGCCCCCTAGTCTATTATCCAAAAGAGTAAATAACCGATTCACATCTACCCGTTCTAGACCTCTCATGATTTTAAACACCTCTATCATATCCCCCCTCAGCCGTCTCTTCTCCAAGCTGAAAAGTCCTAACCTCTTTAGTCTTTCCTCATAGGGGAGCTGTTCCATTCCCCTTAACATTTTGGTAGCCTCTCTCTGTACCTTCTCCATCGCAACTATATCTTTTTTGAGATGCGGCGACCATATGCATAACCCTACTGGACATTACTGGTAAGGGATTAGTGACATGAGTAACTGACTCCAGATCACAGAAACTCCAGGGAAGCCAGGGTTCAAATCCCATTGATACTCTTTGTGACCTTGGGCAAGTCATTTTCCCCCCATTGTCTAAGGTACAAACTTCGAGCCTTATTTACCAAGGCTTTTCTCCCATTCTGTGTCTATGGGGAAAATGCTTAGTAAGTGAGGTCTTTAGATTGTGAGCCCTCTGGGGATAGGGAAATACCTACAAGACTTTGAAGTGTCACAAAAAGTAGAATATAAAAAAAAGTGAAGTAAATTTAACTCACATTTCCAGGGCCAGTGTTACTATGGTGCTTTACCAGTGTGGTCCCAGATGTCTTGAGTTCTTGGGTGCAGGAGTACAAGGTGGACCATTGCACCTGGAAACCCCAGGTCTGGGACCACATTCGCACAGAACCATAAGACATTAGCTAGACCAGAAATGTAAGTTAATTCCTGTGTTGGAGATGGAATAAGAGTTTTAAAAAAATAGGCTAAGCACTGGGCTACTCAAGTTTGTACCCCCAAGCCAAAGAGTGTCTAACCTGAAATCCCACAAGCCCGAGGGACTCTGCCCTGGGACTCTCCCCTACCCATGTACCCTACAAGCCCCTCCCTACCTATCTTTCCTGGCTCCTCTGTCTTGTTGAACTTTTTATACCACTGTAAGAGGGGGCATTATGAACTCAGGGTGAGGTTTGTGGGGGGTGGGGTGGGTTTTAGGGGGGCAGTCATACGAACGAACAGCACATTTACCATCAGTGAAGATTTAATGTGATTCAGAGGGATGAAAGGTGAAAGAAGAGTAGATTTGTACCATGTTGTCTCTACCTAGCTTGATGCACTCACCACCTAGCTGCAATCAAGCTAGGTAGCGAGAACAAGGAACAAATCTTCTCTTCTTTCACCTTTCATCCCTCCGAATCACATTAAATCTTCACTGATGGTAACTGTGCTGTTCGTACGTATGTGCATGTAAAACTGCTCCCCAAAACCCACCCCACCCCCACAAACCTCACCCTGAGTTATACTGCATCCTCAGAGTAGTATAAATAGATAACATTTTTGTGAGTCTCTCTCTGTAAAATACCTATGCGATGCAGTACCACACCCCTTTTTTTCATCACAGGTGCTATTTTCACTATATTTATAGCGATTTGATTAATCTAGGCCTAAGTCTGACCTGAGGCAATGGGAGATAACGTGACTTGCCTGAGGTCACTGGGCACGTCAGTGAAGGAAGAGGAATTTGAACCCCGGTTTCCCTGGTTATCAGCCACAGAGCCAGCAGTTGGGAGGAAGGAGGAGGAGCAAGGCTATGGGGGGCATAGAGAGGATAATGAGAGGGCCACAAAGAGGCAGACTGGGAAAAGGAGGGCCAGTGTACATGACAAGTACATTTCCCCTCCAGTGAGGAAGCCTTGGAGGAATTTTGGAATAGCAAAACTACTATTGGGCATATTTACAAAGGCATAGCTGCTTTTAACATGGGTAAAATAGAGTTAACTCGTGCAAGTCAGCCATACATAAGTGAATTTTCAGCATCTTGAAAATGGGGGTGGGTGGGGGGAGGAGGAACCATTTCTGCACATACTTTTGCTTTCCAGAATTTTGCATATAAATGTATGCAGACATTTACATTTGCTCCCAATAAGGCATAAACATGTACACACATGTCGCACAGGGCTCTGCGTATACTCACTTATTTTCAAAACAGACTTAACAGTATGTGCCACTTTGAAAATTAAGGCCCAAGTCCGTGTGTACTTTCTGCATGTGGGCTGTTAAACCACTCTCCCAAAGTGCACATACTTGCTGTCCTACTATAAAAAAAAACAAAACAAAAAAAACTGATATATGTTCTGGGGGATCTGTACTTTATATTTTCCAAAAGTTACACCCATCAATAGCCGGACTTCAGCATGCCCAGTACTGTCTGTGCCTAATGCTACCCCATCCAGCTTACATTACCTAAATGTTCACGCATACACTTATCCACGTGGAGCAGAGGAGTAGCCTAGTGGCTAGAGGAGCAGGCTACAAACCAGGGTAGCCAGGGTTCAAATCCTACTGCTGCTCCTTGTGACCTTGGGCAAGTCACTGCACTGCTGTTGCCTCAGGTACAAACTTAGGGCCTAATCTACTAAGGTTTTTCTCCCATGCTGGGTCTATAGAACAATATTTCCAAATGCAACATGTGCAGGGGGGTACCTTGTGTTTTTGAAATTCAGCTTGTTCTTTGCAGGCTTAAAAAACGTGCATGCAACTTTGCAGCAGTTAGGCAGCCCCCTATGAAAATTCACCCTTTAATAGAAGCTCTAGTATGGCTGCACACTTTAAATATTTTCCAGAGAGAGTTATCTACATCTGCTGCTTCGATTCCAGCTCTAGAAACAGCAGCAGCAGCGCCAGGAGTGGGGAGCAACACAGACAGCAAAGGGCAGCCTGTTAGAAACAGACCTCAGGGCACAAAGAGGGTGGAGGACAAAGGTCTGGGTTGTTCAAGCATCCCTAATCTGCCCTGCCAGCATTGCACCCACTCCCCCTAGCAGCACCCCTCCTCACAATAGACTCAGTGTCCACCTCCCGCTCTCTGGCAGACTGGCCTGTATTAAGATGCAATGGAATACCAGTCATGGGCTCAAGCACGCACCGAGACGCCAGCACATCATCAGAATCAGAGCCGGCGGAGAGGGAGAGAAGATGTTATGTCACCAGCACACACACGAGAAATCTCATCTCTAGGCATTCCCCAGCCACGCGGATTCCTGATGCCACCTGCCCAGTCGTGCATAGAGCAATCCCATGGGTGCAAGGCTTCTCACCTTGGATGACTCTTTACCAGCAACCTCTAGTCCAATTATTGGGAGAGGGGGCCTCCTCTTCACCTTTGAAAGTAAGGAGGAGTCTGAAAACCACAAGCCGGGTAGTTTGAACTCAGTGGTGAGTAAATTAATAGACTCACTACTAAAACAGAGGATAGTGTAGTTTCTGGAATCCAGTGGATTCCAAGGCCGTTTGACTTTTACCAGAGTTTAGTTTTGTCTGTCAAAATGAATCAATTTCTTTGATTGGGTGCCCAGAGAGCTAAATGAGGGGAGAACACCATTCTTGGATTTCAGCAAGGCTTTTGACACAATTCCACATAGGCAACCGAGTGCCCCAGCTATAGGCTCTAAAAGCGACTGACTAGGTTAGAACCTGGTTGAGTGGGGGGTGATACAGGGTAGTGATAAAAGGTGGTCACTCCGAGGAAAGGAAGATTACCAGTGGTGTGCCGCAGGGATTGTTCCTCTGTCCGGCTCGGTTTAACATTTTTGTAAGCGATACTGCAGAAGAGCTAACGGGAAAGGTTTTCCCTTTTTGCGAAGGATACCAAAATCCGCAATAGGGCAGAAGCCCTGGAAGGTGTGGAAAACATGAGGAGGAATCTAGAGAAGCTTGGGGAATGGCCTGGTGTTTGGCAGCTAAAATATATAAATAAAAAATGCAGGGTTATGCATTTGGGTTGCAAAAGCCCAAGGAGGCAAATACAGTATAGGGGATGAAGTTGTGTGCATAAAACAGGTGCAGGATCTGGGGGTGATTATATCTGATGATCTTAAGCTGGCCAAATAGGTGGATAAGGCAACAGCCAAAGCTTGGATGCAGAAGGAGAAGAATAACCAGCAGGAAAAAGGAGGTGATAATGCCTTTGCAAGTTTCTGGCAAGACCTCAGTTGGAGTTGTGTGTATACAGTTCTGGAAACCACACCTTTAAAAAGGAAATAAATTTAACAGTGTGTCCCGAATGAGGCATCTAAAGTGGCACAATCTTCATCGTAAAGCATATGGGGACAGTTTTAAGAGATGTATACCCTGGAGGAAAGGAGAGATACGATGGAGAAATTTCAGTAGCTCCAAGGAATAAATGCACAGGAGGCAGGCCTCTTTCAACCAAAAGGAGGCCCTGGAACAAGGGGGTAGGACTCAGGAGCCATCTAAAAAATATATATTTCTTTACTAGAAAGGGTGATGGAGGCACGGAACAGACTACCCGTGGAAGAGGTGGAGACCAAGACAGTACTGGAATTCAACAGAGAACAAGACAAGCACAGAGGAACTCAGAGAGAGGAAGACGTATAAAAGCAGGCAGACTGAATGAGCCAAACGATCATTATCTAGTATAGTTTTCTAAATTTTACTGCCTCTTTTGTTGGTAGATAACTACACAGCCAGGCTTACACGCCAATAGAGGAGGTGTGAATATGCCAGAATAGTAATGTTACAGCATCTCTGACAATATCCACTCAGACATAAAGACAGTAACTTTAAAACGAGCACCAGGGTGTCCATATGTGGGCATGAGCACACAAGTGTTATTTTGTATCGTCTGCACAAGAGTGCGTGCATTTTATAAAATACACCCCAGAACACGTGTGCTCCTAATTTTAAGCACTTATACGAGCATCTGCCAATCGTGCATTTTCCTTAGGATATGTCAGCTTTTACAGACACACGGCTAAAATTTAACAATATACGCGCATGGAGGAAAACAGTTTTACCAATTAGTCCACCAGTTTGCCCAATCAATCCCTAGGTCATCAACCCCCCCGGTTACTCAGCCTGTTCTCCGCCCAGTTTACCCAGTCCCTTCACCCAGTCAGTAATTGGCTATAAAGAGCATTATTGTGACTTACACCTGGATAAACAGATGTTAATGAGGGCACGAGCACACAAGTGTTATTTTGTATCGTCTGAGCAAGAGTGTGTGCATTTTATAAAATACACCCCAGCACACGTGTGCTCCTAATTTTAAGCACTTGTAGGAGCATCTGCTAAACGAGAGCCCACGACTCTGTAAGGGAGTAGGGCACATTGGGGCGGGGAAGACAAGGTGGGCAGGCTTAGGGGAGGGCTCGGGGGGGGGGGGGGGGGCGGGGGAGCGGGGCGGGGCGATGCCTGGTAGAAGAGGGGAAGCTAGAGCGGACAGACTTCCCTTTTCGCCCAGGCATCGCCGGCGCGGCTTCACAGCCAAAAGGCAGGAGCCAATTCCTGCCGCAAATTCATTAAGTATGGGCCGCTGGCCCTTTGATGAAAAAGATGAAGCCGCGCCGGCGATGCCTGGGCGAAAAGGGAAGTCCGGCCACGCTGGCTTCCCCTCTTCTACCAGGCACTGCCCCGCCCCCCCCCGAGCCCTCTCCTAAGCCCGCCTACCTTGCCTTCCCCGCCCCATTGTGCCCTACTCCCTTACGGAGTTGTGGGCTCTAACTACGTATTTTTTTTCTATGAATGTTGTCTTACAAACATGTCATATGCTAATCCAGCAGGCTCAGCTGAGATCTGGCGCAAATCCCTCGACGCTTCAACGGCCGAGAGGGAGGAGGAGGGGAAGGCTGAGGCGCTTAGACCAAACGACCCGACTTCCACGGTAGGGTCACCAGCAGCGACGCTATGGCTTTAACGGCCAGGTGTCAGTGACAGCTCCCCGGCTTCTACGGCCGGGGGTGTGCGCGCGCCTCAGCGAATTTTCATGCTTGGCACGTAGAAGCGGGGGAGGGGGGGGTCGCTGGTCACGTTAAAGTAGTTGTTAATTGTTATGCTGTTTTAATAGTTATGCTAATGTTATTGCTATTGTTTATTAATTGATGATTATTTATATTGTTGGGCTGCGGCCATTATCCACCATGAAACTATTATCGAAAAAGTTGTGCGAGTATGCAATTAATGGGTAAGGGTGGGGGGGGGGGGGGGGGGGAACGCAGCCTTTTCCATTGCCACATTGTGCATTTTCCTTAGGATATGTCAGCTTTTACACACACACACAGCTAAAATTTAACAACATACGCGCATGCAGGCAAACAGTTTTACCAATTAGTCCACTAGTTTGTGCAGCAATCCTTAGGTCATCAAACCTCCCCTGGTTACTCAGCCTGTTCTCCGCCCAGTTTACCCAGTCCCTTCACCCAGTCAGTAATTGGCTATAAAGAGCATTATTGTGACTTACACCTGGATAAAGAGATGTTAATGAGGGCAGGTAACAGCTGAACATGCGCAATTTATAAAATTGGAAGTTGTCTGTGTGTGTGGCTCTACGCCAGAATTCCCCGCTCCCACCCCTATCCCGCTACTTTTTTTTTTGAAGCGCGCCAATTTGTTCGCGCACCAGTACTCGTGAACGTTCGGTGCGAGGCTTATAAACTAAGTCGGATACGCACGTGTGATAGATGAGCGTGCGTCTCTTAAAATTCACCCTAAAATGTCAGTACCCTATCCCATTAAACGATCTACCTACCACCTAGGGCACGAGGTCAGACGTGGAGAGCACTAAAGGAATCGGTGCTGGAAGAAGAGCCAGCCCAAGGCAGAAACTGCTGCTGCTATCAGTGAGGGGGAGCCAACGTCGTTTAAGCTTTAACCGCTCCCAGGTAAAGAGGGTTGCAGCCTCTCCAGGCAGCTTTGGTGGGCCTCATGTCTCCACCTCCCTTGATTAACATCATCCCCGGCCAACTTAAGAACCGGGGATGATGTTAGATCATTCTCAAAGGTGTGGATCTAAGGTCGGGGGGGTGTCACATCTTTCAGAACGCCTTCAGGAGTGAGTGGGACTATTGAGATGTCTGGGTAGGAATGCACTTTTTTTCTTGTTTGGGGGGGGGGGTTGTCTTAGTGGGCTGGGAGCTGGGTTTAGTAGATGGAGTAAATGGGGTGGTTTGTGTGAAAATCGTACATTGTGATGTATTTGTATGACAGGGGTGCACTTTAGATTTTGTTTTATTGTTGTATTGTATGATGGATGTATTGTTCTGTTTGTATACCACTTTAGGTGAAACCTTTTGCTTTAAAGAGGTGGCAATATAAATGTATCCCATCAAAAAACAATGCTATGGGTGGGTTGCACTGGATTGCAATCTGATTTTGCCTTTAATGTTGAATGGTCAGGAACTATCCTGTAATAAGGTACTTTGTAACTTGGCTTTGCTGGAATCAGATCCATCAATGCCAGACCAAGTATCTACTATAGCAAAGAGATACCGATTTTCATTTGTGAGTATTACAACATATGTGGGCATTTTTTTCTCCAATGAGATTTAAGAACAATAGAGGCTTTAATTTCATCTAGATCAGATTACTAAAACATGATCCTCTTGGGATTACCAAAGAAGGCTTTCTATCGGTTATAATTGATACAGAACAAGGCAGCGAGGCTTATAGGTGGTGAAATAAATGTTACATTGACGCTGTCAGCTTCACTGACTTCCTGTCCATTATCACGGGCAGTTTAAATTGGCAGTTTTATTATTTAAAGCCTTCATGGTACAGCCCCTTCCTACACCTTATATTTGAGGAGCAGAACTGTCCATTATTCTCTGTCCAGAAATTAATGTGAGACTTTGTGTTCCCAGGTTCCAGGAAATCAGACTTGCAAGGAGCTGTGCCTTTATGTTTTCTGTGGCCACTCCTAAATGTTTTAATTCACTACCAGCACAGTTAATAAATATCAGTGACTTCTATGCATTTCACAAGCAGCGTAAAAGCATGGCTTTTCCCTAATGCATTCCAGTAGACTACTGGATTCTTTTGCATTTTAGCATATTAGTTGGTTTTTTTTGTAGTGATTTATATTCCGCCTTTCAAGCACTTCAAAGTGGATTATAATTCAAGTTTGTACCTGAGGAAACGGAAGGTCACAAAGAGCAGGCAGTGAGATTTGAACCCTGGCTTCCCTTGTTCATAGCCCGCTTCTCTAAACACTAAGTTACTCCTCCAGATTTATATTTACTTTTTCACTATATGGCTTTTGTGAGATAATTATGTTAATTTGCATTATGTATGCAATACATATTATGTATGCATTTACTGATTTCATAACATGATACTGTATATTTTTTGTACACCACACTGAGCTTTCATGGCATATGCTGTTTATAAATTTAAAGAATAAACAACAATGTTCAAAATGTTGTTACTAACTGTGGCAAAAGCTCTCTCTCATTGCAAGATTGTGCCTTCTGCTGTGCCTCAGGCTCAACTCACACACAACCCCAATCATTCATAGCCTCAGTGCCATGGGACATTCCAGGTGGGATGGAGAATAGGAAAATAAAAGGAACCGAATGAGAATACCCACACCAAAACAGGAAGAGCACTTCTGAATCTACAAGCCACTCTCCACCTCTGCAAGAGGGGGCTCCTGGTCAACTGGGGACAAGGGGGGGGAAGCATGATAGGGAGCCCCTGGATAAGCCTTCATTAATTTAATTATCATAGGGTTAACCTTTTCTCCTCCCCCCCAAAAAAAAAAAAAGGGGTTCACTTACTACCTAACCCCCCATCAGGATTCACTTCTCCTGAAAAAGTGAGTTTGTAGGATCCCAGAAGAGCTCTATCCTAAATAACTCTTCCACATTCCCTCTAGAAAGCACTAAATAGTTTCAGAGTGATCAAGGTCAGCACACAAGGTTGCAGGTTGATTCTTTTCTATTGGATTAACCTACCACGTTTATGAGTAGCAGAGTTCCAGGCAGGCCCTGCCGCTGGAGATACCCCACTGCAGTTGCACTCTGTGGGCAGGAAGGAGGAGCCATGTACTAGGCCAATAAAATAAAGCCAGGGCATAGGGAACAGGGAGGAGGCGAGAGAGAGAGAATGTTAGGGTAGGGGAGGTAAAAGCAGAGAGTAGCACTAGAAAAGAAGAGAGGATTGAGATGATGAAACGAAAGAGAGAGAGAGGCTGGTAATGACCAAAAGAGAGATAAAAAAAGAAAAAGAATGGCCACATGGGGCAGAAAAAGTGGTGGCAAAGCACAGAAGAAGGAAAAACAAAGGGACATAAAATGGGGAAAAAAGAAGAAAAGTCAAGAAACAGAGGAGAGAGGGAAATACTGAAAGAAATGGAAAACAAAGAAACGGACAAAGTGAAGCATTAAAACTGTGCACTCAAATTCAGCACACGGTTTAAACGCACAAGCTAATTTAATTAACTCCTAGTGCAGTAAGCTAATACATCAGGAGTTAAAGTGCACACAAACCAGAAACTGTGAGCAAAGAGAAAGTGCAAGGCACAGCAGAACATGATTTATGCACATAAATCATAACTTAGGCACAGAAAAAAATGAGTTATTCACACAAATCACATTTTATGCACACGAAGTTTGATTTATGTGCACAACTTTCTGCACAGAAAGCATATTTTGTGCATGTAACCCATTTTTCCCCACATAATATAGGAGTTATGCACATGAAAAAGATTTTCAGCATGTAAGCATTTTTTTATACACATTTATCATATTTTATTCGTAGGAGACACTTTACTGTACACAGCTGTTTTGTATTCAAAACTCCTTGCTGCATCAATGCATGTGTACAACTGAGGGTTAAACTGTGCTGTGCCGAGCGCACCTTATCTTACTGCAACGGCCCTTAAATGAAGAAACCAAAGTAAAAGAAAGAAAGAAAAATATACAAAGCTGAAGAGGTCAAAAAATAAGAATGAAGGAAAACAGAAGGAAAGATGGCATTAGTGGATGGAGAGAAAGCAAAAAAAAAAAAAAAACCCAAACCTGAAAATATTGATTCTAATAATTACTGATGTACTAATTAGTGTCAAGAAATGTGTGGAAGTTGGCTTTGTTTTGGGGTTTCAGTATGTCTCGAGTGAGAACAGTGTTCCAAAAGTCAGGAAATGTGCAAGGCTGATTAGGAAGGGCTGGGAACAGAAAAACTGAGAGCATTTGTGCAAGAGAAAAAAAGCCCAGTGGCATTCTGTGTTATGGGCTAAGGATGGTATGAAGTGGCCAACACAGCCCACTTTGGGTCAAAAGTTATATAGACCATTTGTGCCACCAATTATGCGAGCGAGGCGGTGAAAGTTCCTTTAAAAAATGTATTTACTGCTCTTAGTTACTCAAAAAGCTGAAGTAAACATGGACAGGTACATGCACATTAGAAGGAGGGCTCACTGTCTTACCTCACCCAGGGTTGGCACTGGTCACAAACGCGGACAGGAAACATTCCAGACATCCCCCAGCTAACAGCAACGAATGGAAGCATTTGTTAAACTTTTGGAACTTCTAAATGGGTTACCATTTCCAGAAAGAGTGGAATAAGGGAGAATTCCATGAACTTACAACCCCTCTTGAAAAAAAAAAAAAACTAAAAGTTGTGAGTAAAAGCAGTCCTCAAGTGGCAAAGATGAGCCAAAAAAAAAAAAAAAAAAAGGGTTTATCTAATTCAGTTAGCAGCTACACAGAATCGCCAAGATTCCTCCCTTTTCAATTCTTTTCTCTTTCGCTTGAGCACATATCAATAAAGTTTTTGAAAACACCTCCTACTTAACTGCATCCACTATTCTGTAACCAGGCAAAATGGCAGGCTCTGCTGTACTTAGACTTTCGTCATGATGCCACGCAGACATCACACAGAAACACTGCCGACAGCTGAGGAGGTTTGCAGCTACGCAGAGGAGGTAGTGACCAGAATTTTAAAAAAGGTGAATGTGTTTTTAAAAATAAATTCAATGAGAAATAAAAATTATATATATATATTAAAAAAAAATATATATATATATATATATATTTTTTTTTTTATTAAGACAAGACAGACCTAAGAAGACAATGCAACATCTGCATGAGAATGGCGAGCTGATATTTGGAAGTTGGTACTGTTGCTCTATAGACCAGGGCTTCCCCAAACCTGTCCTGGGGAACCGACAGCCAATCAGGTTTTCAGGATATCTACAATGAATATGTATGGGATAAATTTGCATACACTGATTCTCCATAGTATGCAAATTTATCTCATGCCTATACATTGTGGATATCCTGAAAACCCGACTGGCTGTCGGTTCCCCAGGGCAGGTTTGGGAAGCCTTGACCTAGACACAAAAGTAATTGTTCACAGACTGCTCTTGGCAAGATAAACAAAGGTGTTTCAGGACAGAAGGTACGTACCAAGTCTTTATAACACACCAGTTGGCAAGCTGCAGGCTGTCGTCCCATAGTAAACCTTAAACACAAAGGCTAATCTTGTGACCAAGCAGACCTAAACCCATACACTACACAACAAAAAAAAAATAAGAGCCGGGTCATACAAATTCCCTGCACCAGCAAAGAGGTCACTATCCTTAGAATGAGCAAAGCTGTGGTTAATGCTGGTGGACCTTGGGTGATAGTAGGATAAGCTGAGGCACAGAGAGGTGAAGGGACCTGCCCCTGGTGGCAGGGCTCAGACTGGAACCCAGGTGGTCTTGAAGCCCCCTCTCCAGCTCTGCTACAGGGGAGGAATTCTCTTCCTTCCTCTCTGACTTCATAATCCTTTTGTTTCCCCAGACCGGGTCAGGGCCGAGCCCCTGCTGGCCGCTCTGTTGCACCTTTTGTTCTCAGGCTTGGGAACAATCTGCTTTACAAGGAAGCCGCTCGTGGCGTAGGACAAATAATCTCCTGAAAGGCCAGGAGCACACCAGGGTGTGCGTTTCTTTACACAGTGCCATTTGCTTTTTCCATGTACAGGGAGGCTGCATGCTCACAGCTGCAAGAGACTGGGGAAATCTATAATCAGAGCAAAGAAAATTGTATCTCATGATTCCTCAGTACCAATGATTACTTTTCAGTACTTCCTGTGCAGTGCTTACTAAAAACAAGCAGCTTTTCTTCGAGCGTAAACATAAAAGGACCTTACTGGAAGGATAAGGAAAGGAGGAGATCAGAGATGGGGTACAGTCTGCAGCACTACAGTCGGCAAATACTAATGGACAGACAAGGTAGACCAGAGTGGCCTATATCTGCCCAACATCTTCTGTGTTTATATAGTGGTAAACTGGATCAGAAAGTAATAGTGGAGAGGCAACAGACAGTGATGGTAAACCCAATTAACACTTAGGAGAGGATGATGCATGAAGAGTGGGAGGGCTAAGACTTAATATGCAAATGAGCAGAGAGTCATGCATCTGGAGTGCAGGAAGCCCTGGGGAGCAATACAGGGTGAGGTACTAACAATCAGCAAACAGGAGGAGGATCTAGGGTAGTGGGGATGTAATCATCTTCCCCACTACCCTGGATCCGCAGTCGCACTTCTTTTCACTTCCAGCCCTCCTGAGGCAACCTCAGCAAGTTCGGCTGCATGGTCTTGTGTTCTGCCACAATCATAGATTTCAGGTCTGCTACAGTAGCTCTGTTTTGCCTTGTCCGCTATTGACCTGCTGCCTTGAGTACAGAGCCAATTTAAAAGCCTATCATCCCAGCTCTATAATAACAGTATTGTGCAGAGGTTTAGGTATCCTAGTCAAATTGTATGTTTCAATGAATCTCTACGTCCAAGGTCTGCAACACAGGGCTCTTTGAAGACCTGAATGTGTCTCTGTCTGAACACTAACCCAGTCCCCACTAATGCAGGCTGAAGAGAAAAACACGGTAGCATCCGTGAGGACTGGGTGGGTGTTGAGAGAGATTACAGGATGAAAGAATGAACAGAGAAAAAGTGACACTGCTGGGAAGAGGGGTGACAGTGTGTGCTGTGGATGAGGTGGGATTGAAGAGAGAAAGAGAAAAAGTGACCAATGGGGAGGAGGGAGAGGAGCTTGAGAGTGTGTGTGACTGCTGGGTATGGTGGATGAGTGAGAGAGAGACTACAGAAGCTGGCTGGTTGCAAGAGAGAATGCTAGAGATTGAGGGTGACAGAGAAACCGAATGACTGCTAAGGATGGGCAGATTGGAGGAGGCGACTTAAGTCTCCTAAATTCTAGAAGGACGGCAGCTCTCAAAGTATTTTGGAAAGAAAAAAAATCCATGAAAGAGGTCTTCCGTTTTGAAAAGTTGCAGACACCTGCTCCAAGTGAACAGAATCCAACCTCTTCTTGGTGTAACATCTTTCTGAAAATAGTCATGCATAAGAACATAAGAAATTGCCATGCTGAGTCAGACCAAGGGTCCATCAAGCCCAGCATCCTGCTTCCAACAGAGGCTAAACCAGGCCACAAGAACCTGGCAAGTACCCAAACACTAAGAAGATCCCATGCTACTGATGCAATTAATAGCAGTGACTATTCCGTAAGTAAACTTGATTTACTTAGGGAATTACTATTTATGTGCATTTTTTACAGATTCAAAATGAAACAGTGAATGTGGCACGTGCAAAGGTCTATGCACCTTTTCAGTCAGTACTTTGTATTGGTAGCACCTCCTCTGGCAGAAATAGCAGTTTCCAAACGTTTGCTATAGCCAGCTCAGCGTCTCTCCCTCTTCTTGCGTTTGGAATTTTTTTCCCAACTCTTCCTTGCAGACCTCTTCTAGTTCAGAGATTCTTAGGTCTCCTGGCAAATACTTCATGTTTTAGAGGTAGGTTTCAGATTGTTGTCTTGTCAAAATAAACTATTTTCAGCTTCGAATTATTCCCCCAACTGTGGGATATTAGCTTCTAGGATATGCTTATTTTTAATGAAATCCATTCTTCCTTCCATCTGCGTAATCCCAAGGCATAAGAGATCTATTTCCGTACTTAATGGCTGGCAAGGTGGTGTTCACCTTTTTTTTCCTCCAAAATGTATCTTGTGTGGTTGTGATCGAACAGTTCAATTTTAGTTGCCTCAGTCCAAAGCACTTTGTTTCAAAAAGATTCAGGCTTATCCAAGTTTTATTTGGCATATTTTAGACCAAATGAAAGCAACTCTGGTCCTAGAGTAAGATAAACAGGTCTGGTTTTCAAGCTAAGCCACAATGAATGTGCAGAAGTTACACTTGCATACAATGGAGGCAGTGCATGCAAATATCTCATGCATATTCATGCTGCAGACCTGTTTGAGACACTGGAGCTCTGAAGATGCTTACTCCAGCTGTAGATGGTGATTTTTGTGCTGAGGTCGTAGAAAAGGATTCCTTCTGAGAACTCTCCCATGCAGAACACTGCTGTATCAGCAATGCTGCACTGTGGCCAGCTACTCCAGTGTCAGATAAAAACTGCTCAGCGGGTCAGCTGCAGCGATCTGGGTTCCATTTTGCAGATGTATCTAGTTATTTGATTTATATTCCCCCCTTTCAGGCACTTCAAAGCAGATTGCATTCAGGTACTGTAGGTCTTTCCCTATCTGTAGAAGATTTACAATCTAAGGACCTCATTTACTAAAAATGAGAAAATCTTTTGTACCTGTGGCAAGTGACTTGCCCAAGGTTGCAAGGAGTGGCAGTGGGATTTGCAAGGAGTGGCAGTGGGATTTGAACCCCTGGCTTCCCTGGTTTGTAGCCTGATGCTCTAACCACTAGGCTACTCCATCAGTTTTATATTTACTTTTTTTTTTTTTTTTTACTATAGGGCTTTTGTGAGATGATTATGCATTGGCAACTGGCTCCCCTTCTCCTGCCATTGTGCTGATTGGCTGAGTTTTCCTGTGTCCACGCACATCTAATGGCTGGCTCTTTCCATACATGAGAGCTAACTCCCCCCCCCCCCCCATTGCCAACTGTTGCACAGAGAGCAGGAAAACAAGGATACCGTAACTTCTGTGGACAGTCCCTGTTCATATCACGATGACGAGATGACTACGTCAGCAGGGATAGCCGTGGAGCTACAGGATGGCAGACCCAGCTAGCTATTTATTCCATTACTCTATTTTAACGCTGAGCAGGCCTGATTAAAGGGTTCTGTGGGCTGGTTTTGATCCAAGGGCCATAGTTTGCCAACAAAAGTCCGCACCATAAACCACATGAGATGAGACTTAAGGGCCAGAATGCATATACTGTGAAAGACTGAAGGGGCAAGGGGATAGAGAGTGAGAGAAATAAATTAGGAGCGTAAATACACAAAAGGCAAGTGTTTTGGGGTGAAAAGTAAGTTCTGGAATAAGCAGGACTGAGGTGAGGCGGTAGAAGGGTAAACTGAGGAAGACCCACTTGATCAGAACTAGATACCTGTGCAGTAGGACTGATCAAAGGGGCAGAGGAGAAATAGCAGGGAAAACTTGCGGTTCTAGTCAACAACTCATTACGGGAATTTTTCCCGGAGCATTTACGAGGGCAGCCATGAAGCCTCTCCTTCAGAACAGCCTCTTGATTCATTAAAGAATCGCTATTGGCCTGCGACTAACTTGCTGTTTATTAGTAAAGTGCTGGAGAGCGCTGTGGTGTTAGAGCTGGTTGAGTTTTTTTGTCCATGAAGGGAGCCCTGGATACATATCAGTCAGTATTCCACAAATTTGGTGTTGGCGGCGAAGCACTGCCGATCTTACTACTGGCGAGTAAGTCTGGATGGGGGAGGTGGCACAGGGTGGTTTTCCTTAACCTTTCTGCTGTCTTTGGCACAGGTCACCATGCTATGTGGGTGGACTGGTTAAGGGTAGCAGGGTTTGGGGAGGAGCGGCAATGGTGTTACTAGTTCTCGTCATCTTTTTGGGTGCTTCCCCTCTGAGGTACTACAGGCATTTCCTTCTCTAATACCTCTTTGTAAACCTTTGACAGGGGTAAGTGTATATTATTAGTCTGCAGATGATATACAGGCTATACTGGCAGTGAGAAAGGGGAGTTTAGAAGAGCAATTTGGGATTAATCATGGGTCTTTCTCAAGTTTCTGTATTGTGTATGGCTAGGAAGCTTAAACTTAAAAGTGTTAATATGATGGAAATTTTGAGGATGGCACAAGACAAATTAGCTCCCGATCATCTAGTTATATGGTCAGAATTTGCTGAGGAGTCAGGTGGTCTGGGATCTTGGCGTCTGGTTAGTTTCCAGAATTATTATGCAGTCACAAATATGAGCGATACCTGAAATAGCCTATCATCAGATTAGGTCCCACCTGACCCTGAAGGATCTGAGGACGATAGCCCAGACTTTAGTGCTAACCAGGATTGATTACTGTAACATTTTGTTGTTATTGCTCCTAAAGTCTGGAACATTCATCTGAGATCAGGTCTGTGAACGATTATAAGCAATTGGTTATTTTCCATGGTGTTGGCTGAGAGTACTGTTACTTATGGAGGGGGGAGGGGTGAAATTGATGCTGCATGGATGTTTTACTAACTATACTACGGAGGGTTATTTTATTAGCTTGTCTCTTTGATGGTATTGCTGTATGCTGAATATGTTTTTGATGTATTTTGTTTGGTGAATTGTAAATTACAATGCACGTTGTAATTAATTGCCAGCCATGGACAATGTACTTAATGAAAAATTATTTTTAGCCCACCATTATCTATGAACTTAGGTCATAAAACATACAAAAATATATTAAAACATACTTTAAAACAACACAAATTGCTACCTGCCAATTCTCGTACTGATGTCCAGATAAACCACTTACTGATAGATACCGGTAAAAGACTTATTTGCAGTTTCATAAGAAGCTACAATAAACAGATACCCTTTAAGTTTCTTTCTGAGGTTTTGATTCATGACTCAGATCTCAACTCCACAGGTAACCAATTCTACATTGTCAGGCTGGTAACTGCGAACATTTTCTCTCTAGGTTTCACATAATCTTAACTGTTGAAATGGGGGAATTTCCAACAAATTTCTCTCCTGCAACCTCAACTGGTGAGAAGGCATGTAAATCTTTAAGGATGAACGCACACACAGCGGTGATCACATCATGCAATATTCATTTTTTCTACTAAATTTTCTCCTGGTTTTGTTGGTTGTAATAAACATTGATAAAATCTTCGGGGGGGGGGACTGAAGGTATTACCGGGGACCTCTGTCTTAATGACTAAATAGGCAAGCTTAAATTTAGCATGCCATGTACTGCCAGCCAATGAAGGGAGTACAAAACAAGAGGCGATACGCTCCCAGTGAGAGGCATCAACAACTAAACATGCTGTGGTGTTCTGAACAAGTTGTAGAGCCCTAACCGTTGATGCTGGAGGGCCAGCGTAAATGGAGCCTCAATAATCCAAGCCATTTATGACAAGCGCCTGCACCTCTGATCAAAAATGTTACTGCCGCTGTAACAAAGGCTTAACCTCTGCAAATTGGTGCAATTTAATCTTACCAGTTAATTTTCTTTTCTTTAGTTCTGACAGACCGGTCCATACCAATGGGATTCTCCTACATGCCAGCAGGTGGAGACAGGGAACTTCTTCCACATTTTCTTACGTCATCCTGGCTATATCGTCTGCAATAGCTGGGTGGTTCCTCAGTAGACTATTGCCATAGCTGTTTATTTACCTGACCCTACCCTTTTCCTTTTGGGGGGAGGGGGGCATGGGTTAATGGACTGGTCTGTCAAGTCTAACGGTAAGGAAATTAACTGATTAGTTGCACCATCATCTTTGTCTTGCAGACCCAGTCTATGCCAATGGGATGTGCATGAGTAGTACCTAGTTGGGGTGGGCATAGGCCTCTACGCCCCCCCCCCCAAAGCACCTTCCTACCAAACTCCAAGACACCTCCTGCCTGCAGATCTGGTCTGTAGTGCTTTGTACAGGAGTCTAATAAAGACCAAGTTGCTGCCCTAGTTTCAGCCCAGGAGGCTGCCGGGGCTCTTGTCGAATGCGCACACAGTTTGGGTGACACCTGTCTGCCTCCCCCTATATGTGCAGCTGCTATTGCTTCCTTAAGCCATCTTGCAATGATTGTCTTAAGATGCTGCCTGACCCCTTTTTTGGCCCCCCCAAAAAAACAAACATTCTGATTTCCTAAAACTGCTTTGTCACTTTTAAGTACCTTAGGCAGAGCCCTTCAGACCTCTAGACGATGGAGCCCCTTACGCGCTCTTCTTTTCTGTGCTCTCTCAAAGGCTGGCAGCGCCATTCCCTGGCTGACATGGAATTCCAAAACTACTTTTGGTAGAAATGGCACTAGGTGAATTGTTATCCTGTCCCTATGGATTGTCAAGTAGGGCTGCCCGGGGCAGATTGTAGGAAAATATCAGCCCAAGGAATTTTTTTTAAATAGGCTCATGTGATTCAATGACTCCCAAAAGCACACCAAGCTGACCCCAGAGAGCTACATTATGTGACCTGGAACACATGTGCCTCTACTGTCAGACTGAGCCAAAAATTCTCCAACACCAGGGCTGCTCGCCCTACCCCTATTTCACACTTACCTTTTCCCAATCCTCACATTCCTGCTTTAATCCCCCACCTCAGCTTTTTTTTTTTTTTTTTGCAGGTCACCTTAACTTGCTTACAGACTTCAGCTGGTGCATTCAGCTGCTGGGTTCTGCAGCACTTTGTTGTTCTGGTGATAGTGGGAGAGCTGCAATGTGATGGTCCCAGCCAGTCCCTCTCTCCTTCACAGCTTTTTTTTTTTTTTTTTTTTTTTTAACTTTACTGGATTCACTGAGGCCAAAAAAAACCTCCTCAGTTTCTTGTCCCAGGACTACTGTGCTGTTTTCAGTCACAGTGCTACCTTCCAATGCTTGCACAACCTCACTTTCCCTTCTTCCATCTCTGAGGCTACAAGCAGTTTCAACCAGATGGAAACAGAGCTCTGTTACTGCACGACTGGTAATAGACTGCTTTTTTTCTCCCTAGGAAGGGACCTGGGGCCGATAGCTTATCTAGTTAGAAAAAAAAAAAGGGAGGTGGGAGAGACAGGAAGGCGGACTGGGGCCAGGACACTGCAGCTCCGACTGGAGCAGCAGAGGCAGATCAAAGGTAGGCAGTGCTCTGACTGGAAAACAGAGCAGCACTTAATCTTTTTTTCAAATATATGTGGCAAGCATGGGTCATCAAGGTGCTGGCTTACCTGCAAACAAGTACCAGTCTGCTTAACTGAAGAAGCCCAGCACGTCCGGACAAAAAGACAAGGAGCTAACTGCTAGTGCAGTTGAGCCATAAACAAAGCAGAGGAGTCTGAGAGGAAATGACACGTGACCAACCTGACCGGCCCACCGGGGCATGCCCGATCCCCTGATAGGCCAATCTGCCCCTGGGGCTGCCTATATGACAAGACTTGGATCTCCGAGACCCTTCTGGCAGAGTACATTGCTGCCAGGAAAGCTGTTTTCAACATTGGATCTTTGATTTATGCCCCTCTTCAATGGCTCAAATGGTGCCTTGGCTAAAGCGCTTAGTATCATGTTGAAACCCCATGAAGGTACCACCTGACACTTAGAACATACATGTTTTTCTGCCCTCAAGAAACGAGTGATATCAGGGTGCAAGCCTAGCAAGCTCCCTTGCATTCTGTTCCTGAAACATGTTAATGTAGCCACCTAAATCTTGAGCAAATTTAGGGACAAGCCTTTCCTCAAATCTCTTGCTGCTGGAAGAGCAGCACACTCTGCAACGGGGACATATGTGCCCTCATCCACAGAACCTCCTCTATGGCTGCCGCCACTGAATCCAGGACCTGCAAGTAATCTCTTGCTTTGGGCTTGTTGCTCACTGGCAACTTCCTTATCTGGCCATTAGCTTCTTAGCTCTCTCCTGTATCATGAAGACGTCCCCCTGTCTGGTACTGTATCGGCTCTCAGGTATATTAAGATCTGGGTTAGCTGCAGGTGGCTCTTGGCCTCGTTCATCACCTATTTATTTATTTATTTGTTTTTATATACCGACGTTCACCCATGGGTATCATCGGTTTACATTATGACTTTTTGATAATGTGACTGTGGTCATATTATCATTACATTGTTATGTTGTAATATTGTAATATTGCAGCATTGTAAAATAATATTGTAGCATTGCAGAAATTACTTTACATCTATGGGTTGTAATGTGGCGTTGTAAAAATTACATTACATCTATGGGTTGCTTTAACAATTATAACATTGTAACAATTATAACATTGAATAATATTTGCTATTTGGTAAGTTTCTATTATCGTTAAAATAGCCAACGTTAAAGATGTCGTATGAATTTTGTTGGCGATGTTATGAGTTCTCTTAGTATGGGAATAGCCATTCCAAGAGGGATCTTACTATCCAGGTAAAACTCTTGTTCTCCTCCCTTGACCTGGCCCTGATTAACCAGTCATCTATATATGGATGGATAGGGATGCCTTCGTTTCTCAGTGTGGCTGCCACAACCGCCAAGAACTTTGTAAAAGTTCTGGGTGCTGGGGTCAAAACCAATTGGCAGGGCTTTGAACTGAAAGTGTTTTCCCAGGATTGAGAACCTCAAAAACCTCCGATGTCTCTGTCTGATGGGTGTGTGAGAAAAAGCCTCCGCCAGGTCCAGGAAAGTGAGATACTGACAGAGCTTAGAGTTTCCATTCTGAAACTTGATATTCGAGTGCTTGGTTCACTGGGCAAAATGTTCCCTTTATTTTGTGGTATCCAAGAAAAAGGGAAAAGTAACCTCTTCCTTTCTCCGTCTAGTGTCTCTTGTAAGGCCTCCCTCTTTTTGATGATCTTCAAGGGGAATGTAGAAAAATTCTGGGATTGGGACAGCTAATTCCAGGGTGCAGCCTTACTGAATAATTTTCAAGACCCACCTGTCTGTGGTTATTTGAGCCCATTCCTCGAAAAATGTTGATAGGCAGCCACCCTCTGGGGGAAATTGAGGAGTGGGCCCCCAAACCATCATTTAGCACCTCTAAAGGCCCTGCTGCCCATGAAATCCTATCTTGAATCGTCCAAGGTACCCCCAAAAGAGCTGTTTCATCTGAGGTTTAATTCCCTGGGAATTCTGCCCTCTTGCTAGTCTGTATAGATTTGTTTGCTTCGCTTTGAATCTAAAGGACTTTGCACTCACTCTAGTGCAAATCCTCTGGTGACCCTTTGCAACTTTGTCTCTCCTAGACCCTTCATCAAAGCAGTTTCTCCTCAAATAGGAGCCGTCCTTTAAATGGCAACCCACTAAGTCTTGACTTAGATGCAGCGTCTCCCACCCATTGTCTTAACCTTAAGAATCTTCTTGCTACTACAACTGATGCTGCTTGCTTGGTTGAAGTCCTAATTAAAATACAGAGGGTACCTACTACCAAAGGCCGCACTAGATTCTAACTTGTCAACCTCCCTTCCACTTCCTTCCTCGACCCAAACTGCTTGCAACCACTTCCATCAATGCTCTAGCTATATATCCCCCTGCAGATCATGACTTGTACAGAGAGACTACCTATTCCAAAGGATTTCCTTAGTAAAATCTTTATTTTCCTATCTTGTGCATCCTTGAGGCTACACCCCCCTTCCACTGGGATCGTTGTCTTCCTAGTTACAGCTGCCATTGATGCATCTACCTTGGGCACCTTAAAAAAAAAGAGAGGTCTTTCTACCTCTGCCTGCTGCAGCGGATATATGTTCATAACTTATCTTGACCTTAGGGTTGCTTCTGGTTCCTCACATTCTGTCCTAATCATCTCTCTACTGGTTGGATGGAACGGGAAGGCTCTAGCTGGTTTCCTAATTCCTTGGAAGACAGGCTCTCTTTGTGAACCTTTCAGCTTTCTTTTCCTTGTCCTCTTCCTGAAGATTTAGAGCCTGCGTTACCTTCCCCATAAGGAAGCCCAACTCCTCCCTTCAGAATAGACTCACTGCAGTGTCCGTCCCCTCTCCCTCTTCTGACTCTCCCAAGGGGGTCTTCTCTTCCTCTTGGTTCACTATCTGAGCCCATTGAAGAGAGGTGTGGGGGATGTGGGAATAAACCAATCTGTAAACAGATGTGATATGCCTCTGAACGTCGGTATATAAAAGTTTTTAATTAAATATTTATCACCTCTAGGATACTTGGGCTCCATGACCCAGAACCCACCCTCCCGGTCTTTGTTTCCTGTAAGCCCTTTGGAGATATAGAAATACCTATAATACCTGAAAATAATCTGCTTTGAAGTGTCAAAAAGCAGAATAAAATCAATCAAATAATTTTTTTTTTAATAAGCTTCATGCATCAGCAAACTCTGTAGAAAAATAAGAATTGTCCTCTCTTTTAGCTCTCGCAGGACCCCTAGGAGGCCCACCCCCTTTAACTAGGCCTGCAGGAGCATCGGAAGCATCTGCCCAGGTCGAGCGCTCTGCTTGTGCTGCTGGCTCCCGCCCCTCCCGCTGGGCCAGTATCGGTTGCTCCTCCCCCAACATACTGCCCTTCGGGCTCATTCCCCCCGATGTACCTCTTCTCCTGGGAATTTGGGGGCACTGCACCAGAGGCAATGCGAGTCCGCTACTGAGCTGTTTCTCCATCCCCCACACTGAAGGCACTTCCTGCCTCGTTCTGACATAGGGGTTGGGGCTGGAGCAAGAGGAGCCTGAAGGGGCAGTTCTGAGGCAGACTTCATTGCTACTCGCTATGAGCAGACTCTTCTCCCTTCAAAATTCATACGACATCTTTAGGTGGCTTCTCCCTTCTGGAACTGCACGATGCAGACCATGGCTTTCCCCCGCCAACCTGCCAACCTCTCCTAAAACCTCAAGACTCAACAATAAGAGAGAGAGAGAGAGAAGGAAAAAAGGAAAACAAAGTCCAAGGAATGAAAGGAGGAAGAAAACGCAAAGGAGCAGAGGATACTTCCCTCTGTCTGCTTCTGCCTTTCCTTCAAACTTGGATTGGTGGAGATTATTTATTTGTTTATTTATTTTGCAGTCTCCAGCTATCTCTAGCCTGCCACCACCAGTTGGACACAAAGAACTACTGAGGAACCACCCAGCTATCCCAGAAGATATAAGGATGATGTAAAAAAAAAAAACCAAAAAACATGAACGACGTTCTCTACCTCCACTAGCTGGCATTCAGGAGAACCCATTGGCATGGACTGGTCTGCAGGATGAAGAGGGACCACAGTTTATAAAAGGCACTCTGGACAGTACTTCTAATATAAGGGCACAATGGCAGCGTATGAAATGCAACTTACAAAATTCTCACACAGATGGAAACCGGGATCTGTAAGCCTTTAATCCAGGGCCAGTGCAAGAGTATTTGGCACCCTAGGCAAACCTTAGAGCTTTGCATCCCCAGTCATGCCCTCCCCATACACAATTAAAAATTATGCATTTATAACAGATTTTACATGGAAAAATATTCAAGGTTCAATCTTCTGAGGAAAAAAATATCACAACATGTATATTATATTTACAGAAAAGCCTGCACAGAGACACATGGAACCCTTATGATATTAGGTGTATTGTAAAAGGCCAAGTGTGGGCTTGGCCCTCAGAAAGCCACGAGAAACAAAATTACAATATAATAAAACCCCCTTATCCAAATAGCAATAACTATGAAAAGGCAATATTGCAAATATTACAACAATCCCTAAACACCCAATTCACCTATTAAAAAACAGAGCAGAACACAGAAAGCAGCTCACCAAACAAATTGGAAACAAGCCAAACTGTGTATATAGTGCAAGAATGGAAAAAAAAAAGATATTATTCCTCAAAATATCAAACAAATCAAGAAATACAACACCCACACACCACCCTGCTCTCTCCTCCACATGCTCACGTACTCTCCCTACCACATGTTCACACATATATACCCACTGTCTCATTCATGGACACACACCTGCTCTCACACACGCGCACACATACATGCACCTGTTCTCTCATTCACAGACACATGTGCACACATACTCTCACTCGTTCACTTTTTTGCACTCTCTAGAACTCGGAAGTACAAGCCGGGACGGAATCAGTAGCCTCCTTCAGGTTTGCCTGACCAAGATTTGCCTGACCCCCCTCAGGTGGGGTCAGGCAAATCTTACTCTGGCCTCCTGCTCCTTCCGCAGTGCTGGCTGTGCTGCTCCTTCGGGCTGTGGGGGTGGGTGGAGAGGGACTGACCTATTTCGGCTTCCTGTTCCTGCACATAGCATCTGCCATACTGCTCTTTCAGGCTGGCTCTGCGGCCGGCCTCTCCCCTGAACCACTGCGCTGGAGGCTGCTTAATCCCCTGACGGCAGCATGTCTTTCTTCCCACTCCCACTGCAAGGGCCACATACACTACCCTCTCTTTTGGGCCGGCGCAATGCAAAAAAAAAAAAAAAAAAAGAGACATGCCATCGTAGTCCGCTTAGTGTTTCCACCAGCCCTGCTTCAATCTGAACAGAGCGGGGGGGGGGGGGGGAGGAAACATCCTCACGTGGGAATCTGTGAAAAACTATTTGCTTCTTTTTAATATTTACGCGTATAAATAAAATAAATACATTCAAAGGCCTGGAACAGTCGAGAGCGCTTTAGAAGCAAAAAAGCCAGATAAAGCTGGAGATCAAGTAAGGTCGGCAATACTGCAGCAAGTAGGGGGGGAAAAGCAGGAAACCCAGATGCTTCGTGGTCTCTCTGTACCCTCGTAGTCAACACGTCCATGTCACTAACACACCAAACACAGTAACTGTAACTTGCTTTGCAGTTTTGTTCATTAAAAAACTGGTGTTTAACTGTGTAAAACTTCCTGCATTTGAAATGAAAAAATGAGATTTAGGAGTTTGATTTACTATGGCTTTTTTTTTCCCCTTGTGTGTCTATGGGGGGGGGGGGGGGGGGGGAAGCTACACCAATCCAACACACCCTGCCCGGTAGCTGAATGGTAGTCCCTGCCTTAAAATCCAAAAGGTTGCTGGTTCAAAACTAGTGTGGGAAAAATGCTGCCTACTACAAATAGGTAGGGGTCCTTCATTTTCATTTTAAGCTGATTTTCGCCCATAAATTCCCATATTTTTCCCCCCCAAAGATGACAATCTGTTTAAACTGATATTCACCCTAATTTTAGAATGATATCAAAGCTGCTCTAGAGCTGCAGATGCAGCGTTTCAAGTGCATGCTGTGTTTCAAGTCCCTCACCCTCCAGTGCCTCCCACGCCATGTTTCAAGTTCCAGCTCCTCACCCCAAGCAGTCAAAGTGCCTGCTGTGTGATGCTGTGAATGCGTCTGAAGCGGGCCCTGTCCACCATGTGTCAGCCTGAAAGCTCCTACAGTACAGACCACCCTGAAAATGGTGTCTCACTGCTGATTTATTATTAAGTAAAGCAATAAACAAACATTCTCTGACTGATAATGCACTGCAGGCACAAATCAACAGGTAACTTCAGTCAAGGCTGCGAAACACTCGCAGTTAAGAGCACAGATTAAATCCAGTCCAGGTCAGTTTTCACAGTAATTCCTCTTCATAGACAAATGCAGTGAATACTTGAGACACAACTTCTACTTACAGTACTAACATAGGGGTAGATTTTAAAACATACGTGCACGCAGTTCCTGGCGGGCGCTCATGGATGTGCACATTATAAAATCCGTTGGCCAACACGCACCGGATTTTCTAATCTATGTGCGCACATATGCGGGCAATTTTTGCAGATTTCGCGCTGCGACACAATGGGAACTTCCCTAAGCCCCCTGCCTAACCTTGTATCCCCTTTCCCTCTCCTCGCCACCCCCTAAACCTAACCTACCTTTCACCATTTTTTTTCCCCCTTACTTACTGCTCCTCAGGAGCAGAGGTAAGTTATGCATGCCAGCTGGCTGCCGGCGCGTGCTGTCCCTGCTGGCCTCTGTCTCTGCCCTCCCAGACCATGCCCCCTGGCCCGCCCCTTTTTTTTGTTAGGGCCTGGCCCTTGTGTACATCTCGCCACTTACGTGCGTGGCCGGGCGCTTTTGAAAATGCGTGCGGTGCGAGCAGGGCCACGCCCGTAAGTGGCGACTTTTACACGCACCGGGCTTTTAAAATCCGGCCTACAGAGCTGCGCGTCATATAACAATCAGTGCACACAGTATCCAGCTGCTCCTTCCAACTTTCCTAGCATGCCTTTTGAATCCCTCGAGGCTCAATAGGAACGCTCAGGGGTTTGGGCGATAGATGGCTGATATGCCTACTGTGAGCCTGGATGCCTTAAGAGCCGTTCAGTGGCTCTACAGCTAGCATACCCGCCCTGAACAGAGCAGAGCCCAGGTCAAGGCTAGCCAAAGCATTTTCTGCCCTAACACCATGTATCTCTAGCACAGACTCAGCAATGAGCAGCACCGCCGAACTGGCCCAACCTCGCTCTTCCCTCAAGGTCACGCTTCCGTCATTTATACCTCAATCACCATCTACATATAGAATAGCAACAAGTCAGGCTTCTGAAAAACGAGCAGTATTCATACTTTGGAGGAACTGCCTGAACAGGAGCTTTCAAAACCCACTGTTTTGGGAATAAACCACAAATCAGAACAGATGGCAAGGGCATCTTTACAATTCTGTCCACAGCTGCAGACAGAATTATTCACCCACTGCTTGTGGTACTGCTGCATTGATTATTAACTATCTCACAAGGGCCTAAGAGGCCGAGGATGCCCTCCGGGGAAGGAAAACTATGAAGTGGGCTGAAGGGGTTCCATAACTGCAAAGATCCGCTGGGGGACCTGCATTAGCAACTCGTGGGAGGGATGGGAGCACAGCTTGGGAGGGCTGGTATGTCCGTGTCTGGCCGCCATTTCCATGAACTATTCCATCACCAAGTGCCATCTTCAGTGTGAAGGTTAGCAGCTATGATCCAGGTGTCTGTGCTCGGTTTTTCTCATGTTTCCATTCTTGATCAATCTTTTTTTTTTTTTTTTTATGTCATCACCCCAGACTACTCTCTGCTTTTCTCTTCTCTTTTGCCCTCGATTATACCCCAACAGTACTAGACGAGGGTAACTCTTCACCAGAACCTCAGGGTGTATGATCAGCAAATCTCGTTTCCTTTGGCCGGCTCTTCCGGTGGGAGTCTACCACCTCCGATCAGCTCATGCGCTCTTCACTCTGGTCATGTCCTTCCAGCCAATCTTCAGCATTCTTCTAGAGCATCTCACATGCCTGTAAATTTTCTTCATGATCCCTTTCCTATAAAAGCATATTTCAACTTTCATATCCTAGCATCCAGCACTCCGTAACCTTTTTAGTTTTAGATCTAAAATTCTAAGAAAATCCTCACAGTGCCAAAAGCTATCTTTTATTATTTGTGTTCTCAGTTCTTTTTTACTTCTGTTAAATTAGAGAAGATGCAACCTATCTAGATAGTTATATCTTTAAAGTGTTTAATGAAGCAGATGAAAACCTGAGTCACATGTTCTTGTGTGCACAGTTCTACTTCAGGAAAAAAGGCTGACAGTGCCCTGTCTACAAACCCAGACAGGTAATTACCTCACCATAACTGCCCTGCCTCCCTTGACGGACCTTTGAACTTTCTAGTTTGTAATCTCTGATCCCCCCAACCTCTGCTGACTCTAATCTTCCTTTCCTGAAATGAGCATGTGTGGTGCCAGTTCGCATTTTCTCCCCCATCCAGGGGGCTTGAACTTGGGATGGGAACTGAGGAGACAGAAAGCCCTGGGGCCGTAAGATTATCTCCTTATGAGAGATAATTGTTTTTAACAAGCATTTTCGAAAAAGGTCAAACCGACTTTAATTTGCACTTTTAGCCACAGCCCACAGCTATTCTGCAGTCAGGATTGCGATCCTGCAGCCATTTCTGAAAGAAGCAATGGGAGTTCCTGAGTAACATCAAGTGAATGAGACCCTCCTTAAACTTTAGTGGGTATCAAAGAACTTTCCAGAACAATGCTCACTCTCCCATGGTTCTTAATATTCTCGCCACCAATGTCCGGAAACTATCCCGGCACGGCACTGCCTACATGTGTTGCCAATACACAAAAGAAGCAATTCTGAACAGCCTGTCATATTCCAAGGTCTCAGTCACTTTGTTACCTGCAGACCGCTGTATTTAATTTTCAAAAGGAAAGGTAGTTTCCCTTCAGAAACACTGCCTACAAGGCGTGCGTTATTGGTGTGGGCAGTCACCCAGAGGCAAAACAGCATGCATGCTGTGCATTTGAAAATGCAAAATCTAAATGCAATGTTTACTCACTCCAGAGAATGCAGCTTTCTAATCTGGCAAGAGGTACACGCATGGCATGGAAACCAGGCACATGCTTTTAGCTGCTCTGGAGGGGAGGCACTTTTCACATAGGATAAATCACTGAAAAACTGTCCACAGAGTGCTAAAAAGAACAAATTATAAAAAGTACAAGCGCAGAACAAATAATAAAAAGCAGCTTCATGTTCTGAATGATATTCAGCATGTTCTCTGGAGAGACGGGGTTGCTGGCCTGGCTGCCCATACGCTGCTGTTTTTTGGCTTCCCTCACCCCCTACCCCCATATTTTTCCTTGTTCCTGACTCTTTTTTAATCTGTTAGTTTTAGTAACTGTGCACCTAGAATATCTTGGGATTTTATACAGTGCAGGAGAAAATGCAAGTCTGTTTCTATTTCTCCACTGTTGCACTGTGTTCAGAGTCTGGCTTCTTGGGGTTTCCAGTTCAGTTTTTGTCTGCATGTTTCTAATTTCTATTGGGTAAAGTCAGCACACAAAACAAATTCTGCACACAGAATTCTTAAAGTTCTGTAAAATTCGGTATACTTTATACTTTCACTGTCTTGAAGCAAAAAATTTAACAAATTTAAAATACAATATAGAAACAAGTTCTTACTCAGATATGAAGAAGTTTTAATTCTCTGGCACAGAATTCCCCATGAGTACTGTAATAGCTCACCATAAAACCGTGGAACCGACTAGCTGTGAATTACAGCACCAATTCTCTGCTGAACGCGTTACTGCTGCTGATACGGAGACCTATTGCCAGGCCCCTGTGATCTGTGCTCGTGGTGCTGCTCGCTGCAGCCTACATGCAAAGGATAAAGGTCCCACATTACCAGGAGGGCCATCACTACTCAAAGGGGTCATTGAAGTTATGAGTAACCATTCTCAAAGGGGAACAGGTCTACACCCTCCCCATCCCCAATACTTCCCACCTTCCTCCTCCATCCCCCTCTTTCTTATCCTCCCTGAATTCCCCAACCTCTTCTCCCTCTGTTCTCCATCCCTTATCCTTACCAGACATAAGGCTGTGGATTACAGTTAAACCCAAGGTCTTTACGGTTTCTGATTTTAATCCTTGAATCCCCAGCACTACAGGAGTGAAAGGATGCTCCCTTTGCACATATTTGCCATACTGGGTCAGAGCAAAAGTCCATCAAACCCAGCATCCTTTTTCCAACACTGGCTAATCCAGGTCACGAGTACCTGGCAGGATCCCAAGGGGTTGGTAGAGTCCATGCTGCTTATCCCAGGGATAAGCAATGAATTTCTTCAACTCCACCTTAATAGTTAAATGGACTTTTCCTCCAGGAACTTGTCTAAAGCTTTTTTAAGCACAGCTACACCAACAACTTTTACCACATCCTCTGGCAATGAATTCCAGAGCTTAATTGTGCACAGAGTAAAAAAAATATTTTCTGTTTTAACTGTATAACTTAGTAACTTGAGTGTTCACTGGTCTTTATACTTTTTGAAAGAGTAAACTGATTAATGTTTGATTGTACTACTCCACTCATTTTTTATAGACCTCTATCACTTCTCGCCTCAGCAGTCTTCTCCAAGCTGAAGAGTCCTACCCTCCTTAGCTTTTCTTAATAGGGGAATTTGTTCCATCCTCTTTATCATTTTGGTTGCCCTTCTCTGTACCACTTCTAATTCTGCTATATCTTTGAGATGTGGTGACCAGAACTGCACACAATACTCAAGATGAAGTCACTCCATGAAGTGATACAGAGGCATTATCATATTCTCTATTCCTTTCCTAACAATTCCTAGCATTCTATTTGTTTTCTTGGCCTGTGATGTACACCGAGCAGATTTCAACATATTATCCACGATGATGCTTAAGATCCTTACCCTGAATGGTCACTCCTAATATGGAAACTTGCATTGTGTACTCTCAAACACTGGAGCGTAATTGCACTCAACAGCAGTAGTGTGAAGAATAGAAGTGCAGAATAACTTTTTGGTCTTGTTCACATATAAGTTTTAATTTTCAAACAATGGCTGCTCCTTTTAGTGCAACGAAACCTTCACAGCAAAACCCCCACACGGACCGTGTTTCGCCAGTCCGGCTGCCTCGGGGGGGTACTTTTAACAAACAAGCATCTGTTAAGAACATAAGAACTTGCCATGTTGGGTCAGACCAAGGGTCCATCAAGCCCAGCATCCTGTTTCCAACAGAGACCAAACCAGGCCACAAGAACCTGGCAATTACCCAAACACTAAGAAGATCCCATGTTACTGATGGAATTAATAGCAGTGGCTATTCCCTAAGTAAACTTGATTAATAACCGTTAATGGACGGCTTAATCCATAGATCTTACATGGATTAAGGAGTGCATTGTGTAGCCATAATTTGGGTTACTCTTCCCTAAGTGCATCATTTTGCACTTGTCCACATTACATTTAATTTGCCATTTGCATGCTAAGTCTCACAGTTTTGCAAGATCCTCTTGCAATTTCTCACAATCCTCTTGTGATGTGTTAACTTTGAATAATTTTATTTCATTGGCAAATACGATCACCTTACTTGTTGTTCCAATTACCAGATCATATATAAATTAAAAAGCAATGGTCCCAGAACAGATCCCTGGGGTTTTCCATTATTCACATTTCTCCATTGGGAAGCTTTACCATTTAGCCATGCTCTCTGTTTTCTATCTTTTAACCTGTTCTCAATCCACAATAGGACACTGCCCTCATCCCATGACTTTTTAATTTCCTAAGAAGTCTCTCATGAGAGACTTTGTTAAATGTTTTTTTAAAATCCAGATATATCAAGTGGCTCACTTTATCCACTTATTTATGCCCTTAAAAAGTAGCATATTTGTGAGGCAAGACTTCCTTTGACTAAATCCATGCTGACTTTGTCCCATTAAACCTTGCTTATCTATATGTTCAGTAATTGTATTCTTTAAGATCATTTCTACCATTTTGCCTGGCACAGACATCAGACTCACTGGTCTGTAGTTCCCTGGAAACCATTTTAGAAACTGATGTTACATTTGCAACCTTCCAATGTTCAGGTACCATTGATTTTAACGATAGCTTACAAAGGACCAATAGCAGGTCCACAATTTCATCTCTCAATTCTTTCATGACTCTGGGATGTATACCAACTGGTCCAGGTAATTTTCTACTCTTTAGTTTGTCAATTTGCCCTAGTATACACCACCTTCCAGGTACACTGAGATTTGTTTCAATTCCTCTGAATCAACACCTTTGAATAGCATTTGTGGCACGGGTATCTCTCTTACATCATCTTCGGTGAAATCAGGAGCAAATAATTAATTTAGTCTCTCTATGGCTTTGTCAACCCTAAGTGCCCCTTTTACTCTTTGGTCATCTAATGGTCCAACTGACTCCCTCACAGGCTTTTTACTTTGAAAATACCTGAAAGATTTTATTACAAGTTTTTGCTTCCATGTCTAAACATCTATCTTGCTGGGCCCAGTTGTTAAAGTATATATCCTTGAGAATTATAATGAGCTCACTAATAATGTAAAAGCTTTGGTACCAGTAGATTTAAGGTTACATATTCACAATTTATTACCCTGGGGCAGAGGATTGCTGGAAACCGGTTTGACTGTGTATCTATATTCATATCTGTTTATGGTTAACCCTTTATATGAATTTCTCTTACTGCAGCCCTGGGTCTTGAAATAATAAAGCTGTGCTGTTTTACCTTGGTGTGCTCATTGGTTCACAGGTTAAGAGGGCTGGATGCACTACCAGAGACAGCTCCACGCAGTATTCTATTCAACGAGAGACCACACCTCTGGGTGGCACTACATTTACTTTATCATTGCATTTTATTTTTGGACTCTCCTCCTCGGTAATCAGCTTCTCAATACCTTTCACCACAGTTTTTCCTCCTGTCTCGAGTCTCTCTCAACTTTAAGCACATATAAAAAAAAAAAAAAAAAAGAGTGACACAGGAAAAGAAGCAGGACCCAGTAATGGGACGGATGGAGAGCACGGCACAAAGACAAGGCAGTGCAAAGCTTGAAGACAGCATAGCATGCAGTCTGCTCTGCTTTCCCTGCCTTCTTGCCCGAGGTATCTTTACTCTTCAAGCTCTGCATTGCCTTCTCTATGTGTCATGCTCTCTATAATGTATGTCACATTGCCATATCCTGCTTCTTTTCCTGTGTCACTTATTTTTCTGTCTTCTGCACTCCCTTTTTGTACTCTGACTTCTATTTTTCCTTTCCTCTCTGATGTCCATCTTTATCTCCCAAGCCCTCTTTCAGGTCTGTGGGGGGGGGGGGGGGGGGGCACTCTCTGCCAGGCAGGTCTGCCAGTTCTGTGGGCCTTCTCCCAATTCCATCCCTCCTCTCTCTTAATTCCTTTCCCCAATTTTCTCCCTCCTTCAGTTCTCGCCTCTCCTTTCCCCTTGTCTGTGCCACATCTCTCACCTTCTATCTCCCCCTTCCCCACCTCTCCCTCCCACTTCTCCCTATGTCAGCAGGCAGGACAGGGTCAGTAAAAGAATGGCAGTTGCAGCCTTCATAGTCACACCGCCTCCTCCTCCTCTCTCCATCCATGTCATACAAGCAGTGTTAAAACACAGACAGCATACGTCCATAGTGCCGATTGGAGGGAAAGGGAGTATGGATGAGGACAGAATCACTGAGAAAAATAAGAAAATAAGAACATAAGAAATTGCCATACTGGGTCAGACCAAGGGTCCATCAAGCCCAGCATCCTGTTTCCAACAGGGGTCAATCCAGGTTACAAGTACCAGGCAAGTACCCAAACACTAAGTAGATCCCATGCCACTAATGCTAGCCCTAAATGATTTGTAAATAGACAAGTGATAGAAGGGAAGACTCATTTTTGCCCAAATATATTAGTTTTGCATCATTTAGAGATGTGTTGCTCATGCAAAACTAATATATTTGGGCACTTTGGTTGTAAATGCTAAAGTGCTGGACACAGAATCAACAGAGTATGGCAGTGTCACCAATTGTTATAATAAATACTTGTCTGTCCAGAGAAAAGAAGAAGCTGTAGTACCAGCAGTGGCCACAAGGTGTTATCTTCTATTACAATAAAAGGCCGTTTTTGGTATAGGTTGAACATGGGTACATATGAAAAGTGGAGCCCACAAGGTGCACAGTTAACATCAGTCTGCAGCTTTGGGCCAGGTTGGGCTGTGACACCAGCGTGGTCAGCACTGGAAGCAAGAGTGCCATGAATATGCAGCAAAGAGGATGGCAGGCCATATCACTGGGCAAACAGGCTGCACCAGTATCAGTGGTGTCAGCACCAGCAGAGGCAGGTTACATCAGGTGTGCCAGCAGTGGGAAGTGGAAGTGGGAGACGTGGCAGTGGCGAGGACCATAGCATTGGCCACATTATACTTTGGGTGTGGGGTGCAGTCACAGCCAAGGTGCCATGGGAGAGGTGGCAGGCACAGGGCAAGGGTGCTGAGCAGGAGGTGGCACTGATGGGATGAACAGGGACCTGACAGTGGTTGAGAGGAATGAGAGAAATGAAGTGTGTATGTGTGAAGAAAGTGAGAGAGAGTGTACCAGTATGTGTTAGAAAAGAGAGAATGAGGACAGAGTAAGGAGTAGGACTGGGTAAACCTCCCCTCGCCCCAAGCTTGATCCTTTCCCCCCACTCTGAACCTGGTACTCTTCACTCCTGAAACCCAGGGCCACTGATTCATATCTCAACTTGCCAAAATATGAAGGGAGGTAAAAAGTTGATACCGGTCAAACTTTTTTTTTTTTTTTTATCTGGGAGGCAACAATCTAGCAGTCAGCAAGGGAGCCGCACTAATGAGGAAAGGCGTGGATAACAGCCAGGACTCTCTGATCAGATACCAACCCGAGGAGTATGGAGGAATGAAAAGGGCGCGAATAGAGATGAGTCGAGGAGAAAATAAATACAAATACTTAAACTTGTTTAAGGGGATGAGTGTGGGGGCGCAGATGTAGGCCGTGATCACTGAATTAAATCAGCAGCTGGCTCTGCCTGGCAGGCTGCAAGTACACCAGTAATAAAGTCCTCATGAAAAGGCAGGTAACTCACATTGCCGGGTTTGTCTGGCAGCCTACAGGGGGGGACCTAAGAGGCTAGATGCTCAGGCAACAGCTTTGAGCTTATACATGGGAAAGGAGGTGCGGTGTGCTACGTATAAAGCAGAGGATGTTGTATGCGCATTTATTGAAAATGATGGTGTACGGAGAAGGAAAACAACAACAAAAACGGCTGTGGATGGGGAGAGATATCGTACAAGTGGTCCCGCTCTGTGGCAGGCAGCTGGGCTACATCCTGGCAGTGCGAGCAGGAATAACTGCTGGAGTGGACTGGAAGGGCCGATTGGTCTTTCTGCAGTTACTAAATCCCCTCCTGAAGTTTTGATTCTGCTAAAGTCTTTGGTGCAAGAATAGCTAGAAAACATTATTGTTGCAATAAAAGATATTAATTTGGCCACAGATGTTTTATGGGTTTCAGCTGTCGGTGCAGGCAAGATGTTGCAGGCAGTTCCTGTTGTGCTAGACATATGATGGCGGTGTCTAAAATATTCAGCATGGGCATTTGCATGAAAAAAAGTTTACTTTTTCAAAAATAGGTGAAAAATAAAAGGAAAACTCTAACTGAACAAAGCTGAAGGCTCTTAAGCACAGACTAGCAAAATAGCTACCATGGAAAAATCTTCCAGAGGCATCAAAAAACCACCTCAGTATGGATTCAGATTTAAAAAGAAACTTTATTGGCATGCCACTTTCTACATGGATTGTCAAAACAATAAGTAAAGTGGTTCAAAATAAAGAAAAAATAAAATTGCAGAGTACAGAAATGACCACAAAGCATTCCAGGATCCTGGTGCTGTTCTCTGGTTATTGTATCTTTCTAGTCTGGTGGCAGGATATAACTTTTGCTACTGTTTCGCCTGTTCCCTCAGGATTATACAGAGATTTTCCTACTCCCTCCTTTTGAGGGAAGTCTGATTTTCTCTGTCAGCTTTGGGAAATCATCCCTGATAACTCTGCAATGCCTTTCTTTCCGATCTTGCACTGCATGCAGGGTCTGGCTTCTTGGGGTTTCCAATTCTATTTCTAGTTTGGGGTTGCGTATCCTATATTTGTAAATTAGTATTTTTACTGAACTTTTTACTCAGTAGGCCAAGCGGATGGACATAACCAAACAGCAACTACTGATGCTGTGAGGTGTGGCAATCCGCAAAGCTTATACAAGCCATATACTACAGCCGACACTCATCTATGTCACCCCTCGTGTCCATTTATAAACAAAATTATAATGAAGCTGGCCACCTATTCTGTCAGCCTAACAGCTTCACAAGATTCATCTCCCAAATGCTCATCCATTCCAGACCTAACAACTCAGAATTACTTTTTCTTTCAGCAGCTCTCTTCCCAGCTACTGCCCTGCTTCCTCCAGATTCGGCAAGGCGTTTGCTGTGCCACCAATTTTCAGCTCTCAGATGCACAGGAAATAGCACTGCTCATCTCGTCTGCTTCTTCCACACAACTTCCTTTTCAATAGCAAACCCTCATCTCTGTTATACTTTGATACTAAAGTCCGGACAGAAAGACAGGTTAAGACTCTTCACTTTGAACAGCCCCTCCCCCACCAAGCAAGCTTGTTTTAAGATTTCATCTCCGTCTCTGAAATGTAGGCACCGAAATGTGAATGTGCAGGGTACAGCGGTTGGAGGAGGCAGCTGGGTCAGCACCCTATGCATTTCTTCCCCACCCCCACTATTATTACATAAAGAAGATTCCACATTTGCAGCAAATAACATTCACAAGCTTTCCTGTGACAATGTCAGGAAACTGACCTTTCACATTTCCTGGCGAACCCAGGAGTCCCACTTTATTGCTGTGGGACCTCTTCTCCTGGGCATCTAAGTTTTGCCCTTTTCTATTTTTTTTTTTTTAGTTCCAGCTCTTTTTGGGAACCTGATGTGATTCTCTGTGCTTCCAACTTGTCTTTCCTCCTCCTCTACCTGACTAGACACTGCTCCCATATCTTTTCTTATCTCTCAAACTGGGGCTCTTAAATCATCAATCTGACTGGTCAGGCCCTCCAATCCTTCCTCCCTTTCTTGCCCGAGCTGATACCTTGGTACCACCTGAGCAGCTGCAGCACTAATCAGATCCAAGCCCACGGAGCTGCAGCTAAATTCAGAATGCTACAAGTATGGTAAAGATATAGTGGATCGGTAGTCCGAGAGCACCTCTCCTGCTGTTTGTTACTGTTTTCCTGCTGCTACCAGTCATAATTTAGCTCACCGACGCTGTGTGTTGACACAGCAGCTGCTTTTTAATGCAAGAAATAAAAAAAAAATTTAAAAACTCAAGTTTATATTACCTTGGCTGTCCAATATTTCTCTTCCTGCTATACACACTTGTTTTCATCTTCTCAATCCACTCAGATCTTTCCTTTCCATTTCACCTTTCCTTCCATGCTCTTATCCTTTCTCCATTCCCCTCCACCTCAGATGTTTTTCTTTTTCGTGTCACATCTCTCCATCTCTTCTTCACCACTTCACTCCTCTCTCCACTTCTCTTCCCTCCGTTCTACTCGCCACCTCTTTCATTTCTATTTCACTTTCCACCCCCCTTCTCATGTACACTGCTCCTCCCAAACCTCCATCCCATTCTCCCCCGCTGTATCCCTCCATCTCCCTTTTCTCCGCCATCCCCACTTACACCTCATCCTCTCCCCTCCATCCTCTCCTCCTCAACCAATGAAACCTAAGCTGGTCAGGGAATCATGGGACAGGCCTAGCAGGCAGAGCTGCCAGTTCTCTTCTGATCCCCAGTCTCACATGCAACACCACACAACTGCAGGGTAGGAACTAAGAAATTACACACTCAAAATGAACTCAAGTCTTCAGAGGTTTTGAAGTAACATTTTCCCCCCTTGTAAAGGACACATACTTTTAAGCTTTTTTTTTTTTTTGGCAGTTTAGTAGATCATTTTTCTTTAGATTGGGTTATGCTGGCCTTTCTCTCATAGGGCCTTATTCATAAAAATGACTTTTTCCCCCATTCAGTACCTGTAAAAAAAAAAAAAAGCTTTACTGAATAAGTCCAACAGAATGCAATCAGCCCACAACTGGGTCTCCGAGGTCCTGCTTACGCCAGCTTTGGGAGTGGGATGGAAGGAGAATGCATTCTTCTGAATTTGAAACAATATAGCACAGAGTATCCGCCCCATGGCAAGAGGTGATAAAGTCAAGGCTATGCACAAAATGTCAAGCTAAAAACTCCCCAGAGCTGTGGGCAAAGAAACTAAGCTGTAGGCAGGGTAAAGCGCAGTCCCTGCCCATCACCCCCTGAGCAATCCGCTAACCCTTCCTGTGCTCTGAATTAGAGATTATTACAAAAGACATCCAACCAGGCAAATAACTACACTGTTGTGTGACTCTCATATCTATGTAAATGTAATAATGACAAATCACCATTAGCAGAATTTTAAAAACTAAGGGGGTTATTTACTAAGATGCAATGCAGTGCAATTCATCATAAGCTCCTTTATTCCCAATGTGGGGCTATTTACTAATAATGACAGCTTAGTAAGTAACTCCCTAACAGCGTCATTTATCAAATTGCATTAGGGCCCTATCGCCCGCCATAAACACATCCTGAGATGTGTATGCAAAGTTTTAAATTTTAGTCAAAAAGGGAGAAGTTTGGGTGGAGTTTATGAAAATGAGGGATGTTTTAACGTTGTTTGCGATAGCGTAACGCCGTTATCGCACATTTTAATGCTGAGAATAAGTTATGCTCTGCGATATGCCCGAAACAGGAATTGCAATATTCATCACAAATCCCGTTTCAGACAGGAGGGGGGAGAGAGGAGAGGAGTGACGTGGAGTAGAGAGAGAAAGAGCCTCTGGGGTGGCACACATACTAGTCAACTATTTATACCAGTGTAAGAGGGTCGACTAGTAACTCGAAGTGAGGTTTTGGTGATGGTCTAGGGTTTGGGGGGGGGGGGCAGTTTTACATGCACAGAGGTTCGAACAGCGCAGTGCACATCAGTGAAGATTTGATGCGAATTGGAGGGAGGAAAGGTGCACAAAGATGAGATTTGCACAGTGTACTCTCAACCTAGTTTGGTAGCAGCTAGGGAGAGAGTGCATTAAACTAGGTCACGAGTACATTGTACAAATCTCATCTTTATGCACCTTGCCTCACTCCAAATCACATCAAATCTTCACTGATGTGTACTGTGCTGTTCATACCTCTGACTGTGCATGAAAAACTGCCCCCCCCCCCCCAACTCTCACCTCGAGTTACTAGTGGACTCTCCTACAGTGGTATAAATAGTTGACTAATATGAAAGCCTTATAAAGAGCCTCTCTCTCTCTCTCTCTCTAGAAGCAGCGATCCTCAAGAGACACAAACAGGCCAGGTTTTCAGGATATCCACAGAGAACACACATGAGATAGATTTGCATGCACTAGCCTTGTTCGTGTTCTGATACTGAAAACCTATTGAGCACCTAAAGTCCCAAAAAAGGCCAAGAATGTGCCTGTAGTTTCAGTGGCTGGAAACTGGCCTTATATAGGGAGGGAAGGGCACAGCAGTGCCTCTGGTCCTGCCCTGCAGAAATCTGCAGACCACACTGGCATAAGATCATGAAGAGAGATCCCCGGGGTGGGAGCAGAGACTGGGATAAGAGGAATGGTGGCACCTGCATCCTTGGAAGAAGCTAAAAAGGATCTTCTGACTCAAACCTGACTAAATAATCAACACTCTAGTGCCAAGTATAACTAACTCTGGAATGGGCTGTCCCAGAAGGAAAGTCACCCTCGATATGACAACATTCCAAATCAACAACAAAAAAATCTGTTTCCAGGGGAAATCACTCAAGGAAGATGCTCAGAAAAAGCCCTACAGCTGGGAGACAGAATCAGCATCAAATGCTCCATATGAGACTTATGGGCATAAATATATATCTTCTTAGTGGAACCATTCACCTACCTCAAAAAGGTATAAAGCACAGGAAGCAACCCTCTCTCAGTGGAAAGGAAATGTATAATATGAGGTTCCAAGGGAGCCGAATCAGGAGCAGCGTCAGAACATATTTCTTTATAAAAAGGAGGGTAGTGATCTTCAAGTTGGGTCGGCTGGGTATGTTGCAGAGGCAGCATTCCTGTAAACCCCCCCCCCCCCAAACCCCTCCCCAGTGGGAGGGAGAAGACAGCTGTGGTCATTGACTACGGGAGACTGATTCAGGACCCATGATTTGCAGGGTTCGGGAAGGAGCCCCGGTGGACATTGAACAGCCTGGCTAATATAAAAAGGGGGAACGCGCCCCCACCCACCCAGGTTGTTGTGAAAGAAGGCTCAGTGCACCAGATTCTACCCTGGTTCCAACTAAGATGGAAGGAACTGGAGGAAACTGTCAAGTCAAATAAATAATGTGGATGCGTGCATTGGTCTCCCAGGGGAGTTGGCAGAGGCCAAAACAGTAAGGGGCCAATGCAATGTAGAGCACGCAGCCTAGCGCACAGCTTGATGCATGTTTTGGACTTGCTAGAATAACTTCTGACGCAATAGGGGGATTAGCGTGTCCAAAACATGCGTCAAAAACAAACATTAACTAATAGCATTCATCGCATGAAAATGCCATGTAGATGAGGCTATTAGTTATTACCCTAATAACAAAAAAAAAAACCCCGGAGCCCAACACACACTCATTAAAGTGGCAAACTTTTACACCAGCCCCAGAGCTGGCGTTGAGACATACTGCAAGCCAAGGGCTCAAGAAACAAACAAAAAAAATCCTGCTGTGGTTCCTCTATTTAGTATCGCTGCAATACTAAGATCCACTGCTTGCAGGGATTGAAATTTACCAAAAAAAAGGAAGGGTTCAATAACCAAAAAAATATTTGTGGGTCCACAATATTCATGTTGCAGGCGTGCGTGTACATTGTGTGTGTGAGTTATCTGTGGCGAGATAAAACAGTCGCTTGCACTGAGCGCCCGTTTTTCCTAATCCATGCACAGTCACGTCTCCAGGGCGCCCAGTGCTTTTGGGGTGCTAGGGACGTACAATTTGTCTCTTGCACGTCCGTTTTAGCATGGCCACTAATTTACATACTGCATCGGGTACCCAGGGGCTGTGGATGTGCTCACATTAGGAAAAAGGGCACTCAACGGGAGCACCCGTTCTACCACGCACTTTTACTGCCCTTAAGAGTTCAAGAAAGCCTGGATTGAACCCAAGATTTTTTGATGCAAGGAAGAGATGAAGTGAGTTTGTGCTGTATTTGCAACTGGGGAACAACTCAGGCGGATCGCTAGATAGGCCTTATGGTTCTGCCCTGCCACTGTATTCTATTTCGGTGTTTTGGAGCTGCTCGGACATGGGACCTGGTACAAGCTCTGAGATTCTGACCATTCATGTGAAGTTTCCTTTTTTTTTTTTTTCACACCTGAACCTTGCCAGTTAAAAAACAGCAGTGTCAGCAGGGCAGCCCCTGAACTCAACGTGAGCTCCGGCCAGCATGGGGATTCTGCACTGTTCCGCAATGTTAATGGCAAGCATTATGCATTTTTGCAAGAACATAAGTGCTTAAAGTAAAAAGAAACTAGCAAAAAGTCGACTGCATTTCTACATGTGTTTGGAGCCGGTTTTCCTGTTCAACATACTTTAGCATGTCGCTGCTGGCTCAGAATTCTCCACCAATATCCTCCAGGACAATTTACAGGAGCAACATTATTACTGCAGCCCCCACCCCAAAACAAAAAAAAAACAAAACGCACATGGGTCCCTGCTTTTGTAGCAGACTGGCGCAGTTAAAGAGTGCTTTGCAAAACCCTGCAATGTTCCTGGTTTTTCAAGAATGAGTTTCCAGATGCTTTAAGAACAGAAATGCACTGTAGGCGTGACCCTATTGGAGTAGGTGCCCATACTGCAGTATTTTGCACTTGTATGCACACATCAATTCATTCACTATCTCTTGAGTTTCACTCGTTAAGTTCACAACTAATTGGGCAAGAGTAGAAAAAAAATCAAACCTTTTTCCAATTTTCAGGCGGTGTTTGGTTTTTTTTTTAACCCAAAGTAGAAAGGAGCTGTGGGGGAAGAGGGAGTGGCTACCAACCCAAGCCCACCAGAAATAAACTGTACATAACAAAGTGGGTGGGTGCAGATGACACCTAGATAAGGCCAAAGAACTGTTAAAGATACAAGCTTACAAAACAGCTATCATCCCCCCCTTCCTTCCTCAGGTTTGGTCCTTTGCCTCAGAAAAAACTTGAATCTTTAAATATTCATCAGTCTTTCCAAGGTATCTCCACTCAACCACGTTGTTGGCTTCCTTTTAGTTAATTCTTTCACAACAAAGGAAGTGTTGGCTGAATGCCTGTAGACACTTAGGGGGGGGGGGAAGACTCTTTGCACACAGCCGATCATCAGAAAGCACTTGGGGCCTGCTGTGCCATTCTTCAACAGGTGTTGGCAGTCCTTGGACGAGGCTTTCCAAACAGGACCTGGCAGAACCCTAGGATGGATGAGCTCTGTGAAAGTGCACAGCAGCCAAGGCTCCTGGGACAGGAGGAGACAGCTGAATCCCCCCCACCTCAACACCACAGAACATCTTGGAATAGTCTGTCTAATGAGAAAGCAACGACTCTCTCTCTCTCCCCCACCTATGAAAAACAGAAACAAGACATCCTTAAGTGGGCAAAGCCTCCTTTTTACCTCACTGTGCAAACCTCGGAAAAAGTAATAACATTCAGGCATTTTTTCCACAATCATCCATTTGATAACCCCCCCCCCCCCCCCAACAACAAAACTATTCCTTTTGAATTTTCTAGGAACTGAGAAAGTGACAAACAGATCTGCCGGTACCCCTCTCTCCTTTTAGGGTGTTCTTCAGCAGCCTACAGGTGCTATGAGGGGAATCAAAATCCAAGTTAAATTAAGAGGAGCGCTGTCTTTCCAGAACAAAACACTTGGAAAAAATTAATGGCCCTGCCATACTTCAAGCTGCACTAAGGGCAGCCCTCCTACACAGGACAAAAAATACCAAACAGGCGTCACCGAGTCTTTAATATCACAGGAAATGTCAGTAATGATAACTTTAATTTAAAAAAATATATATAAATAATGTTGATATGAAGTGTTGTGACTTAATGCTGGTAAGAGTGGTCTCACCCTCCCTGAAATCCAATACTTCTTACCAGGAAACCTTCATTTTTTCCTTTTAAGTTCTTAAAGGCTTACCATATAGGGATTACATATATTTAAAACAATAACCAAGAATTGTGAATCGTAAATAAACAGAAATCATTTGTCTTTGTGAGGCATCTGAAAATCTCACCCTGCAGCTGGCACCTGGGCGCCTGTTTATTTTGATAAGATCGGGCTGGAGGAGTTCAAACTCAACACAAGGCAAGGACCTGGGGCGGGGAAAAGGGAGCGACTTAACATTCCAGCTGATCGGTAAACAAAACTGCAGCTGGAGGCAGAAAACCAGCTCCCAAAAGAGAAGGGTTTATGTGGTGGACACCACTCCACTGCCTTTACCACTAAATATCTCCCCCCCCCCCCCAGCTCAACAGATTCTCTAAAGCCAAAAGCTGCTTCCCGGCACCCACCCGTCCACCGCAGAGGATACTTCTACTTTGGGTCCACGCATCTATGAGGCATGCACCCCGACGGCACTCGTTTCATTGCCAGATCTCTGCATTTCGTGAAGCGAGACCTGGAGCAAGGTTCACGGAATTCTGCTGGCAAGGGAGAGTAAGGAGACGACCCTGCTACATTACTGATGTAAAGACCAAAGCTAGCTAAGCCGCACCCTCACCCAAAGAATGGTAACATTCAGGGCACTCCTCTGGTTTCACAAGGGGGTCTTGGCCAGTAGGGGGTGCACCAGGGTCCCCGAAGAGAAACCTCAGAGAACTTCTCCGGGTGGGCGGGAGAATGAGTGCTGCTGCGAGTGGCTTTAAAAAGGAGCGTCTCAGGATGCCAGGCCTTGCTGGGCAGCGTTTGGTACCAGGCCACAACTCCTCCCTTCTGAGCAGGACCCTGAGCCACAAAAGCTAGCACCGGAAAAGGCTGCCCGTGATCCGGTTCTACCAGCGCCTTGGGTGCCATTTCCCCGGGGTTTGTAAGTCGATGCCATCTGTGGAATGACATCCCTGATCGGCCTTTCATCAGATGCTCCAATCTGAGTGTGGTGAACCCTGCGTTTCCAGAAGGCAGTCAGACAGTAACACACAGCTGGACATAACCACTTGAGTTGGGCAGTCCCCTGTGACCCACAGACCAAAACTGGAACTTACCGAACTGGGACTGCCTGTGCTCTAGCACAGAGGAGGAGCAGGGGATTTTTTTTTAACATCTTCTGTAAACATCTACCTAAGAAAACCACAAGTCCTTAGAAATGTTTGTGTGGAGTATCATTTGCTGGATGAGACAGAGAGTGATGTGTATCTCCTCTCTCTCCCCCCTCACCCCATCCCTGCACTGGAGGTTCATTTTTACATCTCTATGACTTGATGTGTTAAGAACCCATGTGCTCGGGTTTGTATGAAATACTGAACACCAACTACTCTGGAAGGAAACCTCCAAGTGAGCATACCTGCAACCTGGACTTTTGTTTGCTGCCTTGTGAGCAACTCCTGCTGCGATGAGACATGCTGAAAGTTAGGAAGAGATTCTGATGGCCAAGCACAGGTCTAAGTCAGAGACCGCAGCTCCCCAACTTTCTATAATGAAAACCTTAGTCCCTTCTTTTCTGAGGCAGCAACTATGCAAATCCACTCAAACACCACCTAACACCCTTCAGTTAGATCAGGGGTGAGCAAACTGGGGGGGGGGGCTTAAACGATCCTAAAGAGAGACACACTGGCTGCCCAATGAGGAAAGAAAAAAATGGCTACGCTATTGAGTCTCAGTGCTATGGAAGCAGTGCAAGCTTAGCTCGGGAGGGAGCTGCTAGAACATAGGGACATCATTATAAGCACGCCATGGCTCAGCCACAAGTCTCTTTTGGTGGGCCAGGGAGAGGAGCTGCTTCTGCTGTAGGGACGTAGGGTGTGTGCAGACGTGACGGGGAGCAACTAGAGGCCCACCATGGTATGGAGGTGGAGATGCGGGGCTATGGAGACAGTTTCCTGAGTAACAGCGACCTCAGCCAGACCCTATAAATTGCTGGGCTCGGGACACTTATAAAAAGTGTACACCCCCCCCACAAATCAATGGTCCCATCCCCTCCCCAATAGTGTTACTATCTCTCTCCTTATCCTGCTGCTCTGCAGACCCTGAAAGTATTGCCTCTTCCCTCTGCTCCCACACCCATCCAGCATTTTCTTTTTATATTAGCGCAGATTAAAAGGAAAAAGCTGGACTGCAGCTCCCGGCCACCCTCTATCCCCCTCAACTGAGAAAGCTTCTAATTTAAGATGTCAGAAAGGCACTCGTTTAGGAAGTTAATTACTAGATAATTATTGGGTATAAGAACGGGCTCTGATCACCAAGTCCCAGGGTGAAGAGCCTTGTGCATGCCGTCACGCTCCCAATGGGTTCAGCCTGTGATCTCACTTATCTGCTGCTGCCCTCCCTGCGGCTCACCAGGCACTGCCTCACCTCCTCCTTTGTTACAATAAACTCACTCAGACTCATTCCCACTATCTTTCAACAGCAAAAGTGACTGGGGAAAAAAAAAAAACCAAAAAAAAAAAAAAAACCTCATTCAGCACAGGTTAATTATCAACCAGAAAGTTGAGCACAGAACAGATCGGGCTCTTACGCTGCCCTGACTACCCAAAGGAGGAAGGATTTTACCTGAGGCTCTGACTCTGCAGCTCATTAAAGACAGAAACCTGCTGTAACCTTCCTGGAAAATTGTGAGATGGTGTAAAGTGCTGCTAGAAAAAAAAAAACAAAAAAAAAAACCTCTGCCTTCCTCCATGTCCCCCGCAGAACTAGGAAACATGAGGGGAGGGGAGGGGAGGTATTAACCAGAGGAATCAGAAAATACTAAAACCATGGGCATGGAGGAGAATCCTGGTGGCTACACCCGACAGCACCACTCCTCTTCCTCCTCCTCCTCTCTACCCCAGCACAGAGGCTTCTGAAGTGTTCTAATTTCAGTCCGGGGAACTCCTGGAGGGGCGCACCTTGGTACGCAGGTATGATTACTTAGGGTTGGGGAAATGTATGCTCAAGACCCCCAGATTCCCCACTGCAGCGGAGGGACAGGTTCTGAAGCATTAGGAAAATTCTGCTGCTTAGCTGCATCAAAAACTTACATACAATTTAAAGTTTGTGTATATGCTAAAATATTTCCCTTTAAAAAATAAAATGTTTTATAAAGCCCTGGTGTCTGGATTGTTTTTTTTGTTCTTTTTTCCTGCTCTGTCCTCTCTCCATTTTAGTTTTTCACCAATTCACACTGCCACAGTTCCTTAGTCTATTTTCCCTCTTCTCGCCTACCATATCCATTCTCACATCAGCAGAATAGCCCAGATGCCTCTTATCTCATCTGTCTCCACACCTTCAGGCTATTCTTTTCTCCCTTTCTTCTAGAATCCTTCCTTTGCCACTTCCCTTCCTTAGCTCACCCCTCATTTCTCCCTCTAACTTCATGATCCCCACTTTTCCTCAGTCTCCTTCAATTTCTCATCCTTCTTTCCACCAGCCTCATCCCTCCAACCTTTCACTCTGACCTGCCTCTCTCCCTCCAAGCTCGCATCCATCACCCAGCCCAGGGGTCGATAAACTGCACTGAAATTTCACTTCCAGTGCAGAAAGCAAATGGCACATTAATGCATCAGGAGTTTAAAAAATCATGCCAACCTGAAAATATGCACAGAAAACATGCCTAGCATGCATAACACACATTCTGTTCAAGGAAAACATTTTGTGCACACCATGTCTTCTGTATATAAAGCATGATTTATGTGCACAAATCATGAGTTAAGACCATGTGCCTCTGCGTCACGAATTAACAGCTAATGCTTTGATCAACATGAGATTTAAATGTCACAGTTTAACACAGGTTTGTGCGCACATTTTTCTGCATCGATAGTACAGTCTGCGCACATTCATGGGTGACAGGGAGTAGTGAAGCAACCGTGATGAAACCCACATCACATCAGACTGGATAACTCCTGATTTGTTACTTCTAATTACTGCTAGGTAGTAGTGGCATGTTTGGAAGTATGGCATCCAGACATATTATAGTCACCCTTGGTTCTGTATAACAAAATGTGTGCACTGCTGTAGATCTGCCACTCAAATTACAATCTTCATGCACACAAATAAAAGTTAATAAAAAGGCATCATCTTATATTACCTTTATCTGTGAATCTTTATTTCTGTTTATTCAAGTGGATTAACCCATACTGCTTTACCCAGTCTTCATGCACTCAACCAGAAATGGCATACCCTGCTTTAAAAACGGTACAATAAAGGAGGTGCGGGGCAAATATCACTACAGGAAATTAATTTGATAAAAGAGTAAGCCATCAGGGCAATAAACCTATGGATAGCAACGGAGCAGCAGTTACAACCCTAAACCCCTTGCTGGGCTGACTGGGTGGGCCATTTCATTCTTTTTCTGCCACATTTACTGTCTCCGTGCCACTATGTCACATCATAACAGGGTCTCATTAAGCACCCCTCAGTCTGTAAGCCTTACATGCGAGAGATAAATATATTACAGAATAAAAAAAATGAGCGAAATTGCTGACATTAAAAAGAAGGTAACAATAATTAGATAGCTCTCTAGTGACAAGCTGATGTCATGAGATACTAAAGTGTTCTGCGTCAGCCTATTTCCAGGTTAAAACGGTTGTCAAGCAATGAAAACGTTACCACTGCCTTCGATTCAGGTTTTTTCATACAACTAAGCCCCTTACAGTCTTCAACTATTCATGCTCATTAAGGAAATATCGGAGCGGAGGGGGAGGGCCCAGCCACTGGTTCCGAAGTAGTGCTATGCAGGAAACCTGCGCTGGATCTCGGAATCCTTCAGTCTGAATATGCTGCACGCTGTCACCAACTAGATGGATTGGGGGAGGGGGAGTGTAAAAAAAGAATTGGGATTAAGAAGAACCTTGGGTAGCAGTGAAAGAAGGCTCATGGCTCTACCGCCCGAGTAAGAGCCGGTTCTGTTTCAGCAGCAAATAGCAAGAAGCTGCAAACGGGGGAAGGTGCACTAAGAGTCACAGTACACGGGAAAAAAAAAAAGACTTGCATACAAAATTGGGAGGGGGGGAGGAGATGCCTACTAGTAACAAAAGATGATATCACTTGTACAGATCTCATAGCAATAGGCAAGAGTCTCCCTTAGCGTATAGTTTTCCAGTTACAGGGTGAATGCCTTGCCCCTGTCCCAGTACGTTTCCCTATTTGAACACGTTGAGGTGAATATACAGCTGTAAATGTCACTCTGAAGAGTTTTTACACATTGAGATATGGAATCGGCGCGTGCAGCTGCATTGTCAAGTTCTTATTAAGGGGCCCTGGCCACTGCCAAACGATTATGAAATGCCCGTTCCTTAATCCACCCTCCAGAGCCCGCTGCGCACCCTCCCATACAGCCCCCCTCAAGCATGGTGTTCATATACTGAGGATCTGTGGCTCTCGCGCGTGAGAGCTCCTGTCCAGCCTTGGATCGCCCTTGGAAGCGGTGGCACCACTCTGCTAGCCGGTTCCTTCCCTTCTCCAACCCAGACTGTGCTCTGGCGGTCCCGGTCTTACCTTGGAAAGGGATCGTGGTGCGGGGCACGGCGGAGAGAACGGCGGGGATGAGCGCCGAGCCCACGAGTAGCCACAGGATCATCCTCCGGCCGCACGGCGTCCACCGCTCCGTCATTCTTCCGTGCTCCCCCCTCCCCCCCTCCGCGGGGTTCCCTGCAGCGGCGGTTCCAACGCGCAGGGGAGAGGAAGAAAGAAACCAGGAAAAAGCCAGCAATAAATCCAGCAGGGTGCGGGCGAGGAACGCCGGAGCAGACAGCCACACAACTGCCGAGACGTTGGAATCTTCGTTTTCTTTCTTTAGGAAGGTGGAGGAGAAGGGATAATCAGACCCATAAGCCTCCTCCCGTGCAGGAAGAGCAAGCTCTGTCTGCCTCGAGATCTACGCTGCTCGCTCGCGCAGAGAAACGGCGACGGGGCTCGCCCGAGCCTGCGAACACCGCACCAGCCATGCCCCGCTCTCCCTCCCTCCCCTCCAGGTGTGGCCGTGACGTCACACGCCCGGCCAGCTCCCCGGGACAGGTGGGACAATGCTGTCACGTGACTCGGGTTTCCTCGAAAGAACGGGGGGAACCAGAGCGCAGCCGTCGTTCGGAACGCGAGATTGTGCGTGCGTGCCGGTCAGTCAGCCCGCAGAGTTCTGGGCTGGGTGAGACCCCGCCCACCGGTGGGCGGGGCCGAGTCTCAGGTAGCTGGGACTACTTCGCGTCTGAAGGAGGCGCGGCGGGGCGCCTCGAAGGCTGGCACCACGCCGGAAGCGCAGCGGGAGGTGAAGAGCAGGTGGCGATGAGATAAGCGGTAGGAGCGGGCGGGGGGAGGACGGCTCATATCCGGCCGGCGGTTATCGCCCCTGTAGGCGAGAAATTCGCGGGCGCTCTTGCAACAATTGGGAATTCAGGAAAATTAACGAGGAAGAATTTGGCTCGGCGGAGAGAGGGCGTTTGTTCCCTTTGTTTTTTGCCCTCTCTCTCTCTCCGACTCCTGCTAGTGCTGCCTTACGTATGCGGAGCGGTTCCACATTATTGCACTTGTGAAGCCGGCGAAGAAGGGCCAACCGCATTATCTCGCTGGGTGGGGTTGGGAGAAGAGTCTTTTCCTGTTTTATAGCTCGCAGGAATTCAGCCCCTATTGGAACGACAATGCCATGAGCTGCCTTTTGCAACTATTCTGGGTTTTTTTCAACCAATGTAACCGCTTTTTATAGTTGGCGCAGTTTTTGCAGCGACAATTGTGTACCAGGAAGCACAGACTGGTTATCTATGCATCCTGATCGACTTGCCAATAGATGTTGAGCAATGGCGAGGACTCTTTCCCTCCAGGGAATATGAATGCTGTCTCTACAGCATCCCCCAGCTTTGTCTCATGAGCGAAAGCTGGGCTCGCAATTATTACTACTGAGCCGTGGGTCTGGCCCTTGCCTTTGTATGAGGTCTGAGTCTGTACAGCATATATAGAGAGCTAGCAAACCCATCAGGTCGCAAAATAATGTTTTCTAAGTTAAAAGCACGTTTATTCTAGGCAGTACGATCATCTTCTTGGTGACGCTAACAAGCAAGTACTTAATTCATTTTTTCTTTGTGTAGAGCCTACCAGGTATCCTTGCACTGTTATGCATTTATTTTGATTTATATTCCATTTTTTTTAGGCACTTTAAAGCAGATTTCATGCAAGTAATTTCCCCTGTCCCCAGGGAACTCACAATTTAAATTTTGTATCTAAGGTAATGGCGAGTAAAGAGACTTGCCTGAGGTCAAAGGAGCAGCAATGGGATTTGAACCTTGGTTTCAGTGGTTCATAGCCCACTGCTTTAGTGCTTTCACCTCTAGGCTGTTCTTTTTTTTTTCCCCCATAACCATTGCAGGCCTTAAGCTAGGATTTTAGAAATGAGTTGCAGCTGCATGCATGTATTATCTTTCAGAAAAACATCTTATCAATCATATGACTGTCACTCCACTGATCAGATGTTTTGAAATAGCTATACTTCCTTGTCTGATTGGACAGTAAATAGAAATTGGAGGGGAGGGGAGAGAGAAGATTGACTACTGGACCTTCCTGGAAGCTTTCAGCAGCCATCCTTAAATGCACCTCACTTTATTCTGTTTCATTATGCAGTGATTTGTTTAGATAATCTTAAAAGCTTTTAGAGATCTTGTGCACCCCTGCTTTCTAATGTTTTTCTGTATCCATTGTAGGCCTTAAGCTAAAATCGGAAGGATTTTAGAAATGAGTTGTAGCTGCATGCATGTATTATCTTTCAGAAAAGCATCTTATCAATCATATGACTGTCACTCCTCTGACCAAATGTTTTGAAATAGCCTCACTTTCTTGTCTGATTGGACAGTAAATAAAAATTGGGGGGGAGAGAGGACTGATTACCTAAGTCTGACTCATCCAGCTGCTGCCTGGCACATAGCACAGTCATTCCAGATGTTTTTGTAACCCAATAGGGCCATAAAAGAATTGATGTCTCTTTGGGTTTGGAACCTCACTAGGTTAGCTTGAAGATAGTCTCTATTCCAGGGCCTGGATTCTTGGTTGGATGGGGGGAAAGATTTCCCTTTCAGGTCCTTGAGAGAGGGATATTCTTTCACTGCGTGCTAATAAAACATTGGAGAAGTCTTGTTTGTGTCTTTACTGAAGGTGAATTATAATTGGAATCTGGCATAAGTAAGAGTCCTTAGCACCTCAGTGGCTCTTCAATTTAGTCTCTTCCCTCAATCTGTGAACAGGCCTCTAATACCAGATAAAGAAATTTTCCACCCAAGATATGGATATGTGGAATCCTCAAATGGGCATGGTAGTCTGGTTGAAATAGAAGAATCCTCCTTCCAAAACTGGTAAAACTTGGAAAAACCAGTCACTGCAGGGAATGTCAAACCTCCTCTCTCTCCAGGGCGTAAGGACTCTGGATGGGGTCACAGTTAGAAGGTATGCTTCTTTATATCTATGTCCTCTTGAGATCCCAGATTGTGAGGGATCCACATGGAAACAAGCTACTCCATTTGTTCCAGGTTCCCATCAGGAAAGGGGGGAAAAACTCTTCTTCCTGGCTAGCAACAAAAATATCTCTGTCCAAAATCAGATTTCATCGGCAGAGGATACTATTCGGGTCACCACCCTTCCTCTGCTTCCAGTGCAGGTCACAGTGGGGTAGGTCTTTCTTACGGCTTTCTCAAGACCTCTCTCGGAGCAGGACCCTGGGATCTCACAGTCCTCCTACAAGAAAAAGGTAAAAATCCCCAAAGACAACCACCCTGCACTAAGGCGTGGGCTGCAGGCATGGAGCCCATGGCCCAATCTTGAGATCCCAGATAAGATGGAACCCAGGCCTCCAGCTAGGCTAAAATCCTAACTCAGAACAAAAAGCCTCCATCCTCCTCCAAAATTCCTACTAATACAGCTGCCCCCCCCCCCCCAGTACCCTCAAAGGGAGGGGCTGTATTGAATGGATCCTCCCCTAATTATTTCCTCTGACTGCACTATCTCTAGCTGAATAAAGGAGTTTACTCAGGCCTTACTGGGAACGGAACCAAAGGATCCATCACATTTTTATTTCCTACTGATTGAGAATCCAAGAAAACATCTGCCTCTCATAGGGCACACTGCAATCTGGGAAACATATTTCCTTGTAAGATCAGTCACTCAGTCTGCTGGGCAGTGATGGCCTATCTAAGCCACTTCCTTCAAGGCAGAGGTGCTGTCAAGCTGGTGCAAGGACAGTAATATTCAACACCTTAGCAAACAGAATTGGGTCATGGGCCCCATGTGCCAGTGCCTAGTGACATTCCTGCTTGTAAGTTCACACGGCAGTCTGTTCAGTAGGTCTTTGGGTGTGCTGAACTCTGGCAAAGAGAAAATGGCAGTCTGGGAAATATTCTCACATGGGACAAATACTTAGGCTGCACTATGCTCTAGGTATATCTGTGTACTTTTGAGTTTTGGACATCCTGAGTTTAGCATGGATTAACAGGGTGAGGGTGTAAGCTTTCTCTCCTCCCCAGACAGAGAGACACACACATACTCATTCTCAGAAATATACACTATTTCCCCTCCCCAAACCCAACGCCATCAGTTCTCTCCCTCTTTCTGCCTCAAAGCCTGACCCAATCAGCCTCTTATCCTCCCAGCTGTTCAGCTGTGGCTGCTTTCTCTTCCTGGCGTGCTGGCCACCATTGCCACCTCCTCCTTTGCTCAAGCTCTTGAAGACTTTGGCTGGCCCTTGAGTTCGGTTGTGGTGGGGGTGGGGAACCATTTTTTTCTAAGTTGGGTGGGGGTCAGGGTTTGAGGCAGAGATTCCCAGTAACTCTGTCAGGAGACTCGGAATTAGGCAGGGCCAATCAGGGGAACTGAGGAGCCAGCTTACTATACACACACATGCCGATAAAATACAGTGCGCTCAGCTGAGTGCACTGTTTAACCCATGGCTGGACATGCGTTTTGGACGCGCATCCACAACACCTTATATCTTGTTGATGAGGATGTTAGCTGTTCACCCCAGAAACAAAAAAAAAATAAATGTTCACCCAATCCGCACATTTTAGCACTCAGAAATTAACACCAGCCCAGGGCAGGCTGATTTCTGAGCAGCCTAAAAATACTGCTTTTCTGAACATCCTCCAACTTAATATCGTGGTGATATTAAGTCGGAGAAATCAAAAGTTTAAAAAGAAATGTGCCAACAGTCAGGTTAGGAAAAGGGACGCTCGTAAAATTGAGCATCCCTTTTCCTAATCTGCTGACAGCTACCTCTCCTGGGTGTCCATTGCCAAGGAGGCACTAGGGGTGCACAATTCTCCCTATGCCTCCTTTTAGTGTGATCCCTCATTTGAATATTTTATCGTGCGCCCAGGAGAGGTGACTGGGTGCATGTTAGGAAAGTGGGCACAACACTGAGCACCCGTTTTCCCTGCATCTTTATTGTATTGGCCTGACAGGAATTTTGTGATAGGTGGAGGAGTATTTACTTTGATACTTCATTCCCTTCAAAGGTCTGAGCCCTAGGATGCAATCGGTCATTGCCACAGTGCCATGCATGATTACATCATAGCCCGAGGCAGCCCGAGATTTATAATACTGTACTTCTTGGTTACTACTTCAGTTTGATAAATCTCACAGGATTTTGCATATCAAAACGGTATGGAAATATGTAATTTTACTGCAGGTTAGCAAATAGGCCCCTCAGTTAACCAGCCATATTAATATTTACTAGGGCTAGCCTAATGGCAAGATGGTAGTGTAATGCACTGCAATGTAGAAGGCCTAGGATTGATTCCTGGACCAAACATCTGCTCCCAGAGCCAGCTAGGGCTGGAGATGCTGCAAAGGTGGTGTTCATAGTACCTTGGGGGAGAAGAGTCTCGACCATCACTCAATTTTGGTGACACTTAGAAGTCAGACTTAGCATCCTTGTTAACAGATTCCAGAGGGAACTGCAGTTTGTGAATCCTGGTCAAGGACTGTTGTGATCCCTGGGTGTAACTATGTACCTAAAAAGAAACAGCACCCAGAAGGCAAAGGAAGGAAAGGTGAGAAGTCAGGCCAGAGGAACAGAAAGCTGGCATTAAATTTGCACCAGAGGGAAAAAAGGGTTTCCCTTGGGTGGAGCTTGGGAAGAGGGAGGAAATTAGCTCCATCTAAGCCAACCATACCCTTTTAGACTCATAAAAAAGGAAGGAGATGCAGTAAGGGAAGAGGGAGGCGTTAGAAGAGTGCACAGATACTGGAATAGCTGGAGAGGAGCTATCACATAGAAGTTAAAGAACAGGGGGGCGCTGTCGGCATCTGATGCGAGCGGACGCATAACTGCTCAGCTCCGTTCCCCTCAAGCCCTAAAACCTGACGATTTGATGTTCTAATCTCAAATTTTGGCTGAACAACCAATATAACAGGAGGATTTATCTTTTTTGCCCTACTGATGACTTCAAAGAGGAAGTCTTACAGGAAAACCCAGATGGAGCCAGGCCAAGATGGCGCCGAATCATTGGGCTCAGACGTGGAGGAGGCCGCGACACTGGCAGAAATTACGGGTAAACTAGATAACCCGAACATTCCCGCTACAGCATCCCTACTCACAAGAGATGAGGCTCAGCAGTGGTTTATCGAACTGAGAGCTGATTTAAAACAGCACAAGATGGAGATCATGGCGCTGGTTGCCGACCTAAAGGACGATCTTGCAGCATTTGGGAACAGAGTGGATGATGCGGAGACCCACATAGATGGGCACAGGGATGCTATTAATAATTTGAGCACTCAGCAAGCAGCCTCGTCCTCTGAAATTCAGGCATTACAGGCTAAGGTGGAAGACCTTGAAAATCGGAGTAGAAGAAATAACCTTCGCGTACAGGGACTTCCGTTGAGGTACATGAGGTGGCTACTCAGATATGTACTTTCTTACTGTCGCAGGGTAGTGCAGTTCCCTCCGAGTCAGCCTCCACTACACCAGAGATCCAATTTGAATGGGCGCATTGCGCACTGGGTCCAAGAAGGGATCAATGACCAAGGGACATTGTGTTATGTTTCACAAGTTGACGGACCTCATCTTGCCAGCAGTGGAGAAGAGTTTGAGGCCCGGGAGGCTGCTGGTGGCCGAGAAGAGGAAGAAACCCGTTCTCCCACTTCTCTAAGTCTGCCGGCCTTCAAACCACGTGCGGCCAGTATGTACTCTATGCTGATCTTGAGCATCACGAGATCAGCATAGAGGAAGTGCTAGCCCTGCGAGTTTTGAATAGCGTGGGGCAGGCACATGAGCAGCGGGAGAACGGGTTCCTTCCTCTTCTCAGGCGCCGGTGGCTTCCCAGGCCTGCTGTTCTTGTAGGCCACTGGCGGTCTTCCAGACCTGATGGGAAGCCTGCCTTGGGCTTTGTGCATGTGAGTGAAAGGGAACCTGCCTGGATTTGAGTGTGTGTGTGTGAGAGAGATAGAATGGTATGCTGCCTGAGTATAGGTGTGGGTGTAGTGGAGGCAGTGCATGCAGATTTATCTCATACATATTCATTGTGGATATCCTGAAAACCTGATTCGCTGGGAGTTTTCCAGGACAGATCTGGGAACTCCTGTCAGATTTCTTTTGGAGGGGGATATAGGGTCATCCTTATTTTGTCCTTTGTCATCCTATTTCATCTCTGGAAAGCAGTAGGAGTGAACGCCACCGCATCTCCCATCCTTGATCTTCTGCATGTCTGCATAGAAAAGAGGAAATGAAGGAACAATCACAAGAGGTAGAAAAGAAACATTAAAGAGATTGCTGATAGCAATCTAGTTGGTCACTCTTCATGTTTCACATTATTCTGAACAGATTTGGGTGAGAAAGGCATTGCTATAGAGAAAGCATTCATTGCTAGTGCATGGAATCTGTAGAGAGTTGTGTGGGTGAGGATTTAACCCATTCACAGTACCAACCAGTATGGATCCACAGTGCCATATAAGTCGGGTGTGGATGAAAGCACCATTCATGCATCCTTGTGGGATGAAAATAGTAGCAGGGTATGGAGGGCAACCATGTCCCTTTGTTAGTTTACATCCAGAGCTATACTGAGCGAACTGGAAAAGACAAACCATTCATACATTTCTGTGCCTTCAGGCACCTTTATGTTAAAGCAACAGTAGCAGCAAGAAAGAAAGAAAGAAAGAAATAAATAAATAAATATTTTGTACATAACTGGCAATTAAAAAATAACTAATATTTTTGTTCATTCTGATTTCTGTTTAGCTTCTGAGGAAATGTTGGTGTTTTAAAATTTCTGTAGACTCCTACTTAAGTCACTTCCTCTACTAAGAATCTAAGTACAACGGGGCACTGCCATACTGATCCCTCATCAGAGCCCCCACACAGACATCATGGAAATATCCATACAGTATGAATAGCAGAAGTGCAGAGAAAACAGATTCTTAAAAACAGGAGCCAAGGCCATAGTAAAAGGCACAAATGAATAAATCCAATGAATTCACAGGGTAATAAATTTTAAAAAATGTGGATCACCTAAAAAGGTCTTTGTTTAAAAGTACTCATATAAAGCTCAAACCATGATGTCATATTGTGCTAGGTGACGTTATGCTTATGACTCCTGTATAATCTATTTTTTTAGTTGATTTTTCAATATGATTTACAAATAAAATCAAATGTTTTTCCAAATCTATTTTTTAGTCCATTTTTCAAAGTGATTTGCACCACAAGCACAGAGTTTGAATACTGCACGTCCCTTTATTCCTGGCTCAGATGTTCTAGTTTTCAGAATGACAAATGAGGCATTTTGAAAAATTTGGATACATTTGACTTCTCCGCATAAGCCAAAATGTTGTCACCTGAAGCAGGCACCGTTATTGTGCTGAAGCGTAGCTGCATTGTGGCTGCATGATAAATACTTTTAGATTTGAATGTAAATATTCTTTATATCAGTGCAGGAGAAAGTCTCAAAGTCTGTGTGGTGGGGTATACCCAAAGGGAATACCTCTGTAGTGAAGACACGGCAATGGTCCGCAAAGCGGGGTATACCGATGAGGTTCCTCAGTAGAGAGCATACAGTAGATGTCCGTGGAGCAGGGTACGCCAGTGAGGGTTCCTCAGTAGGAGTGATACGGTAGTGGCCCGCAGTGCGGGGTACACAAATGAGGGTTCCTCACTAGCGATGATACAGTGGTTGTCTGCAGCATGGGATGCACCGAAGAGGGTTTCTCACTAGAGATAGTATGGTAGTGGTCCGCAGAGCGGAGTACTCACAGAAGTGAAGGTTCCAAGAGAAATCCCGGGGAACGGGGTAGGTAGCAGTCTAAGGCTATAGGTCCTCCAAAGAGCAAATAGCCAGAGATGAGGAAAGGGCCCCCGAGGTGCGGGTACCCAGACCATCTCACGCCGAAGAGGTAGCCACAGGAACGGAAGTCCATAGTGAGCGAAGCGGATTCAGCAATGAGGGAACTCGTTGCCAAGTCGTCGATAGGTAGGGCCAGCCAGCATAAGTATTCTGGAGGAATGCGTCATCTGGAGGGGACGCCCCCGAGATTCTCGCCATGACGTGATTAAGACTGGCCCATGCGCGTGCACGCGCCTAAGGGATTCCGAGGGCAAGATGGCGGTCATCAGCGTCTGTGCCGACCAGGGAGGCCTGGGAGTGGTAGGCAGGTCGGCGATAGCTGGCAGAGATCTAAGTCTACCCAACGGAGTCAATGTAGTATAGAAAGAGGTGAGCAAGAGCGTTCAGAGCCGTCTATGACCGGGCGTAACAGTATCTCCTTCTTAGGGCCCCTTCCCCTGGGGGTTTTGGCTTTCTAGGGTGAGAAGCATGGAACTGTTTGAACAGCTCTTTGTCAAGGATATTGACTGCAGGCTCTCAGCTGTTCTCTTTGGGACCAAATCCTTCCCACAAGATCAGATATTCCCAACGCTTCCTGCGCTTCCTCACATCCAAGATGTCCTCAACCTGATATGTTATATCCTCTTCAGCTGCCAGAGTTTGGGGCTCAGGTGGTTTCTTAGAGAATTCCGACAGGATGAGCGGCTTTAACAGCGAGATGTGGAAGACTTTATGAATCTTGAGTGAAGTGGGTAGACGAAGGCTGTAAGTGACCAGGCTTAGCCGGCAAAGTACTGGAAAAGGCCCGATGTATCTGGGAGCAAACATAAGAACATAAGAAAGTGCCATGCTGGGTCAGACCAAGGGTCCATCAAGCCCAGCATCCTGTTTCCAACAGAGGCCAAACCAGGCCACAAGAACCTGGCAATTACCCAAACACTAAGAAGATCCCATGCTACTGATGCAATTAATATCAGTGGCTATTCCCTAAGTCAACTTGATTAATAGCAGTTAATTGACTTCTCCTCCAAGAACTTATCCAAATCTTTTTTGAACCCAGCTACTCTAACTGCACTAACCACATCCTCTGGCAACAAATTCCAGAGCTTTATTGTGCATTGAGTGAAAAAGAATTTTCTCCAATTAGTCTTAAATGTGCTACTTGCTAACTTCATGGAATGTCCCCTAGTCTTTCTATTATTCGAAAGTGTAAATAACCGAGTCACATCTACTCGTTCAAGACCTCTCATGATCTTAAAGACCTCTATCATATCCCCCCTCGGCCGTCTCTTCTCCAAGCTGAACAGCCCTAACCTCTTCAGCCTTTCCTCATAGGGGAGCTGTTCCATCCCCTTTATCATTTTGGTTGCCCTTCTCTATACCTTCTCCATCACAACTAAATCTTTTTTGAGATGCGGCGACCAGATTTGTATACAGTGTTCAAGGTGCAGTCTTACCATGGAGCGATAAAGAGGCATTATGACATTTTCTGTTTTATTAACCATTCCCTTCCTAATAATTCCTAACATTCTGTTTGCTTTTTTGACTGCTGCAGCACACTGAGCCGATAATTTAAAAGTATTATCCACTATGATGCCTAGATCTTTTTCCTGGGTGGTAGTTCCTGGGTGGTAGTTCCTTACATCGTGTAAGTACAGCAAGGGTTATTTTTCCCTATATGCAACACCTTGCACTTGTCCACATTAAATTTCATCTGCCATTTGGATGCCCAATCTTCCAGTCTTGCAAGGTCCTCCTGTAATGTATCACAGTCCGCTTGTGATTTAAGTACTCTGAATAATTTTGTATCACCCGCAAATTTGATAACCTCACTCATCGTATTCCTTTCCAGATCATTTATATATATATATATATTGAAAAACACCGGTCCAAGTACAGATCCCTGAGGCACTCCACTGTTTACCCTTTTCCACTGAGAAAATTGACCATTTAATCCTACTCTCTATTTCCTATCTTTTAACCAGTTTGTAATCCACGAAAGGACATCGCCTCCTATCCCATGACTTTTTAGTTTTTGTTGAAGCCTCTCATGAGAGCTGAAGGCAGTTTCAAGCAGATAAAGTGGGTGCTGACCAATACTTTGTCTCCGGGCTTCAACTGAGGAGCTGCCCAATGATGGTCATTGTAGAATCTTTTTGCTTTCTTAGCAGCTTGGTGAAGAAGGAGTTTGGTGTGTTCCCAAAGTTGGTGTAACTCTTGCGCAGAAGCCTGTGCCGCCGGAGACGACACAGACAGGGGTACTGGAAGAGGAAGCAAAGGTTGGCATCCGTATACTATTTGGAAGGGCGATGATCCAGCAGATGCAGACTTGTGGGAGTTTAAAGTAAACTCAGCCCAGGGTAGTAAGTCGGACTAGTCATTCTGCCGAGAGTTCACATATGCCCAGAGAAACTGCTTTAAAGTACGGTTCGTCCTCTCTGTCTTTCCATTGTCCTGCGGGTGATAGCCTTGGACCTCACATCAGCCTATGTCAAATTTCTTGCATAATGACCTCCAGAATTTCGCCTTGAATTGCACCCCTCGATCAGAGAGTATATGTCTCGGGATTCTGTGGAGGCAAAAGATGTGGCGAATGAACAATTTTGCTAACTCCGGAGCCGAAGGTAGACCAGGTAACACCACGAAGTGAGCCATCTTCGAAAAGTGGTCCATGGTGTCCCAAATGGTGTTGTTGATACTAGATGGGGGTAAATTCACAATGAAATCCGTGGCTATATGTGTCCACGGCTCACTAGGTGTGGGAAGAGGCTGAAGGAGCCCCCAGGGGCGACCCGCTGGTGGCTTCTGATGGGCACAAGTGGGGCATGATCCTACATATGCTTGGCCACCAGTAGAATCTCTGTGAGTGTGACGGAGAGAAGAACATTCGTTGGATCGATGATGTACCGTGGAACATCAGGAACATCTTCAGTGGTGAACAAACGGGAGAGTGCATCGGCTCGGGTGTTCTTATTGGCTGGCCGGTAGCGTAGGAGGAAATTGAACTGGGTAAAAAAGAGAGACCAGCGGGCCTGCCTGTGATTAAGGCATTGAGCATGGTGTAAATACTTGAGCTTTTTGTGGTCAGTGTATACCGTGATTTGGTGCTGCACTCTCTCGAGCCAGGGATGCCACTCCTCGAATGCCAGTTTAATCGCTCGTAATTCCTTGTCCCCGATTCCATAATTATGCTCTGCTGGAGAGAAGCGTCGGAAGAAGAACGAGCACGGGTGCAAGTTGTGATTAGCTGAGTGCTGGCTGAGGACTGCACCAACACCGACGTCTGAAGCATCCACTTCGACGATGAAGGTCGTCGGGGATTGGGGTGACGCAATCATGGCTCTCGTAGGAACACCTCTTTAAGTCCTTGAAAGGCGGTTACGGCTTCAGGTGACCACTGGGAGGGATTGGCTCCCTTTTGAGTCATAGCTGTGAGCTGGGCGGTCAGTGTTGAATAATGGTGGATGAATGACTTGTAGTAGTTAGTAAAGCCAAGGAATCTTCTAAGCACCTTAAGACCCATTGGCTGAGGCCAATCCTGAATACTCTTAGTCTTTTGTGGATCCATCTGGAACCCTTGACTTGAGACAACATAGCCCAGAAAAGAGACAGATTCCTGGTCAAAGAAGTATTTCTCCAGCTTGGTGTATAACCGGTTATCCCTTAAGCATTGTAGGACGTTGATGACGTCCAAGTGATGGCTCTGGAGGTCTTTTGAAATACCAGGATGTCGTCCAGATAAACCACGACACAACTGTACAGCATGTCTCTGAAGATTTTGTTCATCATATTAAATACTGCCAGGGCATTGCAGAGGCGAAATGGCATTACCAGATATTCAAAATGGCCGTTGTGGGTGTTAAATGTGGTTTGCAATTTGTCACCCGGCGTATCCTGACCAGGTTATACACTCATCTGAGGTCCAATTTGGTAAATATCTTGGCCCCTTGGAGCCTGTCAAAAAGTTCAGAGATTAATGGCAAGGGGTAGTGATCCTTCTGGGTAATCTCATTTAAGCTGCGGTAATCTATGCCCAGCTGGAGGGAGCCGTCCTTTTTTCCCACAAAAAGGAACCCGGCTCCAGCGGACTTTGAAGGCCGAATGAAGCCTTTTGCCAAATTCTCTTGAATATATTCAGACATGGCCTTTGTCTCAGTCAGAGAAAGTGGGTAGACCCTTCCTTGGGAAGGCTCAGTGTTAGGCAATAAGTTAATAGCATGATCAAATGAGCAGTGAGGCGGCAAAGTGTCTGCGGCTTTCTTGGAGAACGCGTCTTTGAAGGAGGAGTACTGTGGTGGAAGACCCGGAATAGATGTTGTAGTGGCTAGGCAAGGCATTGGGGACACAACCTTCAAGCACTTCCCATGGCAGGAGTTACCCCAGTGCGACAATTGTAGCGTGCTCCAATCGAATTGAGGTGTGTGTAGTTGTAACCATGGCAGTCCAAGAACCTCAGGGTGGATAGCCTTATCCAGTATCAAGAAAGAAATGGTCTCCGTGTGCAGTGATCCAATGTGAAGTTGAATGAGGATTGTGGAGAAGGTAACTTCGCCTGGTAACGGTTTGCCATGGATAGAAGAAAGTAGCAGTGGCATTGGTGTCTGGACGGTGGGAATCCAAGCTGTTCCTTGAGTTGTCTAAGGATAAAATTTCCACCGGCCCCGGAGTCCACGAGTTCTAGGGTGTGAAATTCCAGAGCGTCCGAGTTAATTGAGACAGGCAGTGTCAGCGGAGGAGATGGTGCGGTCAGTCCTAGGAGAAGTTCTCTGGCAGATTGTAGGCCTGGGAGTTTCCCGGACAAAGTGAACAGGAGGGTACCGCATGACCCGGTTGGCCACAGTACATGCAAAGACCTGATCTTTGCCGATGGCGCTTCTCTTTGCAGATAGATGGCTGAGATCCATTTGCATTGGTTCCTTTTCCTTGGTGCTAGGTGTAGGAGCATTCTGGGTGGATGGTGTTGATCGAATACGTGGAGCACCTGAAGACATTCTCTTGGATCCCCCTGGACTCATGCGATCGCTCACGCAGGGAACGATCAATGCGACCAGCGAGGTCAATGAGAGAATCCAATGCCTCAGGGAGTTCTCATGCTGCTAATTCATCCTTGATGCGTGAACATAGACCTTCTAGGAATAGGGCATGCAGGCAGCCCAGATCCCAGTGTAATTCCAACGAGAGGGTCCTAAACTCGATGACATAATCGGTCTATGACCTGGCACCTTGTTGCAGATGCAGGAGCGTAGATCCGTCAATGGTCTTGCGACCAGGGTCGTCAAATACAGAGCGAAATAAGGTGAGGAAGCCCGGCAAGTCATTGAGGATCGGGTCCATTCGCTTCCAAAGGGGTGACGCCCAGGCCAAGGCCTTTCCGTCCAGGAGGGACAGGATGCACATAGTTTGGAAACTACGTCAGGAAAGTATGCAGGTTGTAAGGAGAAGTGCATGCTGCACTGGTTCAAAAAGCCCCTACACAACAGGGGGGTCACCTGCGAAACGAGGAGATGCCGGCAGGGGCACTGAAGGCTGGAATGGTGATGCATGTGGAGCAAGGTTAGGCTTAGTAGGCATCGAGACAGAGTCCAGCTGATTACTCAGTTGATTTATGGCGTTAGCCAAAGTCTCTAATACCTTTTGCTGTTCTGTGATTTGCTGGGCCAAGCCAGGGATGGCCTGAATCACCGAGACCTGTGCTGGATCCATGGACTTGGCAATCTGTTAGGAATTGTAGGTATGTGGGCCCCTGGGCCGAGGTGATGCGATGGAACTACCCACAGGGAAGAGCCCTGTGAGCCTCACCGTCGGGAGGCAAGGTCTCAGTGACATCAGACACAGCTATAGATTAGAGTCTTTATTAAGAGATAGAGAGGCACAGCCCGTGGAGTGGGGAGTGCAGGAGAAAGTCTCAAAGTCTGTGTGGTGGGGTATACCCAAAGGGAATACCTCTCTAGTGAAGACATGGCAATGGTCCGCAGAGCGTGGTACACCGAAGAGGTTCCTCAGTAGAGATGATTCAGTAGATGTCTGTGGAGCAGAGTACGCCTGTGAGGATTCCTCAGTAGGAGTGATATGATAGTGGCCTGCAGCGCAGGGTATACCGATGAGGGTTCCTCACTAGCAATGACATGGTAGTGGTCCGCAGCACGGGGTGCACAAATGAGGGTTCCACACTAGAGATGGTACAGTAGTGGTCCGCAGAGCGGAGTACTCAGAACTGAAGGTTGCAAGAGAAACCACGGGGAACGGGGTAGGTAGCAATCCAAGGCGTTAGGCCCTCCGAGGAGCTGATAGCCAGAGACGAAGAAAGGGCTCCCGAGGAGCGGGTACCCAGAGCGTCTCACGCCAAAGAGGTAGCCAGAGGAACGGAAGTCCATAGTGAGCGAAGCGGATTCAGCAATGAGGGAACTCGTTGCCAAGTCATCAGTAGGCAGGGCCAGCCATTTTAAGTATCCTGGAGGAATGACATCATCCGGAGAGGACGCCCAAGGTTCCCGCCATGACGTGCTTAAGACTGGCCAGTGCATGCGTGCACGAGTCTAAGGGACTCCGAGAGCAAGATGGCGGTCGTCAGCATCTGTGCCATCCAAGGAGGCCTGGGAGTGGTAGGCAGGCCGGCGATAGCTGGCAGAGGCCACAAGTCTACCCAACGGAGTCAATGTAGTAAAGAAAGAGGTGCATAAGAGCAGTCACAGCCGTCTGCGACCGAGGGGTGTAACAATCTCCTGTCGGTCCTATTTTGACTACCCTCTGCTTCAGCGGCTCTTCCTGGTCCCAGCCAACTCACATCTTTTCCTGGGTCCTGGATCAGTCACCCACCCACAACAGCTCTTTTCAGATCCAACCCACCTGCAGGTGCATTATTATCAGGCCAGCCAAGTACTTTGCATATACCGGACTTCCAATGTATGTAAACATTATCTCATGCACATACATTGTGGATATGCTGGAAAACCCAGCTAGCTGTGGGGAGGACCCCAAGTCAGGTTTAGAAATAACATAATATAACAAATGCCATATTGGGTCCATCAATCCCAGCACCTTTTCTCCGACAGTGGTAATTGAGGTCATAAGTATCCAGCAGGATCCCAAAATATAGATCCAGTACTTATTACCCATAGCCAGGACTAAGCAGTGGCTTTACCAAGCATACATGCTAGGTCTGTGGGTGCTTCAACACCCCCTATAAAGTATAAACTCTTTTACTGTGACCAGAGAGGAGTACTATGTATTGAGTTTAGCACTTCCAGTCATTTTTCAACTGCTTTCACCACATCCTATGGCAGCAACATCCTATGGCAACAAATTTCACAGTTTGTGTATCAGCTAAAAATCTTTCCACTTGGAATTTCTTCTGGTGGCCATCGGATCTCTACCTCTACCTCACCAGTTTACAAGAGCAAAGGTTGCTTCTGAGAGATCTTTCTCTCTCCTGGATCAAATGTGTCTGTTCCATAAATCTGCTGCACATTCTGCACCCCTGCTATGTGAGCTGTCGAGAGTACTCACTAATGCTTCTCTGCCAAGCTTAACCGAAGACTGACTTCTCCTACCACTTGTCACTGCCAACGCCAGGTCCTACCGAATCCTAATGGCTTGTTCTAATAATATTGGAATTATTAGAAAAGGAATGATGAATAAAACGGAAAATGTCATAATGCCTCTGTATCACTCCATGGTGAGACCGCACCTTGAATACTGTGTACAATTCTGGTCGCCGCATCTCAAAAAAGATATAATTGCGATGGAGAAGGTACAGAGAAGGGCTACCAAAATGATAAGGGGAATGGAACAACTCCCCTATGAGGAAAGACTAAAGAGGTTAGGACTTTTCAGCTTGGAGAAGAGACGACTGAGGGGGGATATGATAGAGGTGTTTAAAATCATGAGAGGTCTAGAACGGGTAGATGTGAATCGGTTATTTACTCTTTCGGATAGTAGAAGGACTAGGGGACACTCCATGAAGTTAGCATGGGGCACATTTAAAACTAATCGGAGAAAGTTCTTTTTTACTCAACGCACAATTAAACTCTGGAATTTGTTGCCAGAGAATGTGGTTCGTGCAGTTAGTATAGCTGTGTTTAAAAAAGGATTGGATAAGTTCTTGGAGGAGAAGTCCATTACCTGCTATTAAGTTCACTTAGAGAATAGCCACTGCCATTAGCAATGGTTACATGGAATAGACTTAGTTTTTGGGTACTTGCCAGGTTCTTATGGCCTGGATTGGCCACTGTTGGAAACAGGATGCTGGGCTTGATGGACCCTTGGTCTGACCCAGTATGGCATTTTCTTATGTTCTTATGTTCTTATGGTACGAATGCCAACAAGCCATCCTTGTTGCCCTTGTTTTGACCAACTGATAGACTACATGGCCTTCAACCAAGGCCTAGCCCCATCTCCAGGATCTTTTCCGGATGACCACCAGACCAGGCTGGATCTAACCTCCAACGGAAAGAGAAGCTTATCCGAATATTTCTGAGACAGGAGTAACCATTGCAATAGGAGACACCTCTGCAAGAAACACATATGAGTGCCTACCCAAGGCTCTAACCCAAGACTTGCAGATAGTTCCATACCCTCGACCACTGTTCCAACATTAGACTGCTTATCTGACTCTGGAACCCCCAATTTCTCTCTGTCGTCTCTTGTACCTGAAATTTCTTCATGTTGAAATGGTTGCTAGAAATTGTTTTAAATATGCTACCTATTAGCTTCATGGAGTATCCCCTAATCTTAGTATTATTTGAAAGGGTAAATAACTGTTCCCTGTTAACCCATTCTACTTTACACACGATCTTATAGACCCTTTCATATCTCCTCTCAGCCACCTCTTCTCCAGGCTAAACATCCCTAACCTGTTTAGCCTTTCTTCATAGGAGAGATCTTTATCATTTTGGTCACCCTTCTCTGTACCTTTTCTAGTTCCACAATATCTGCCTGAGATGGGGTGAGCAGAAACGCATACAATATTCATGGGTGTTCGTACCATAAATTGATACAAACAGATGCATTATATCTTCTGTTTTATTTTCAATTCCTTTCCTATTTAATATTTAAAATTCTGTTGTTTTTTTTTACTCTTGCCACACACTGGATTGATGATTTCAAAGTATTGTCCACCATAATTCCAAGATCCTTTTCCTAGGTGGTAACACCTAGTATGGAACCCAACATTGTGTATAGTTTGAGGTATTCTATTCTATATGTATCACTTTGCACTTGTCCAAATTACATTTCATCTGCCATTTAGATACCTAATTCTCTTGCAATTCCTCATAATTGGCTCATGATCTAACAAGTTAGAATAATTTTGTGTCATCTGCCAATTTGATCAACTCACTCATCACTCCCTTTTCTAGATCATTTATAAATATATTAAAAAGCATTGGTCCTAGTACAGATCCTGAGGCACTCCACTACTTACCTTTCTCCATTAAAGTGACCATTTAGTCCTACTTTGTTTCCTCTCCTTTAGGACATTACATCCTATCCCACGCTTCTAAATTTCCTGATGAGTCTGTCATGAGGGGCTTTGTCAAGCACCTTCTGAAAATGCAGATACACTATTTTGTCTGGCTCACCTTTATCCACATTTGTTAACCCCTTCAATAAAATCGAATAGATTTGTAAGACAAGACTTCCCTTTGCTAAATCTATGTTGGCCCTGTCCCATTAATCTGTGACGATCTAGATGGCCAGTGATTTTTTTTTCACAATAGCTTCTACCATTTTGGGTGGTATTGATGTCAGGCTCATCAATTTATAGTTTCACAGATCTTCGCTGGAGACCTATTTAAAAATGGGTATTACATTAGCACCCTCCAGTTCTTAGATACTGCAGCTGATTTGAATGAGAAGTTATAAATTACTAATAATAGGTCTGCAATTTCATTTTTTAGCTCTTTCAGAACTCTGGGGTATTTACTTTCTGGTTCCAGTCATTTTCTACTCTTTAGTTTTTTTAATTTGCTCTAGTACATCTTCCCAGTTTATTGTGATTTGACTCAGTTCTTTTGAATCATCACCCTATAAGAGTGTTTCTGGCATAGGTATCTCCCTGATACCTTCCCAAGTAAAGATCAAAGCAAAAAATGTATTTAATTCTTCTCTATTGCCTTATCTTTCCTGAGTGCCCCTTTTACCCTTCGGTTATCTAGTGGGACCACTGACTTCATCACCTGCTTCTTGCTTCAGATAGGCTTGAAAAAGCTTTTATTTTGAGTTTTTGCCTCTCTGGCACGCTTCTTTTCAAATTCTCTTTAGATCTGCCTTATTAACACTTCACATCTAACTTGCCAGTGCTTATGTTCTTTTCATTCTCACAGGTCAAGCAGGATGGTAGTTCTCACATATGGGTGACATCATCAGGATGGAGCCCAATCACGGAACACTTTTGTCAAAGTTTCTAGAACTTTGACTGGCACCTACTGGGCATGCCCAGCATAGCACCAACCTTGCATCCAGCAGGGGTCCCCATTCAGTCTTTTTTTTCCGCACAGCAGTAGCCTTGCAGGTTAAGGAGCTCTCCAGAGATTCCTGACAGGAATTTTCCTCACTGAACTTCTTTCAAAATTTTCAAAAAACTTTACCCCATAGGGGTCCCCCTATTGATATCCATACTCCATGGTCGAAAGGTAAGGCTTTACCCTATTTGCGGTCGATTCCTGTCGAGTTTTCTCCTCGGGGCCTACCAGCCATTGACCACACCGTGGCTAAATTTTTGTCGGAGTCATGGCATCGGGTTTTCGTCGGTGCCCCGACTGTACTTGAACAATGTCCATCAGTGACCTGCAAGGGGTCTATGTTCTGATTCTGGGGTCCGACCACGATGTCCTTACTTGCACCAAATGTGCCCAAATGACACCGAAGGGTCATAAGGCTCATTTAGGGAAAATGGAGTTTCTCTTTCAGGTAAAAACCCCGACTCCATCGATAGCTTCGACATCGTCCGAGCCGGTACCATCGACTTCTCGCCAGCACTGGGACTCCGATGCTGCCCGACCGGCATTGATGACTTCAAGGGTGTCGATTCCCTCCTTGCCTCCTCAAGAAAAGGGGATCATCGTGAAAAGCGTCGACACCGCCATCGGAAGGCTCAGTCCACCAATACAGGCAAGCCCTCGGCATCGGCGTCGACAGAGCCACCGATAAAGAAGCCCCGTACAGCCCTCTTCTGTAACCGGGTCACCGAGGTGTTCCCCGTCAATAGTGGTGCAGGGATCCGCGATTCCACCTTCACCGATGGACCCTCTGGCTACGCCAGTGCTGCCTCCTACTCCGGAGACAGGGTTCCACGCCCCAGGCTTCCACGAGGAATTGGATCAGATGATCCAAGAGGCCATCGGTAAAGCACTTCAGGGCTTCCAGCCTCCATCAACGCCGGTACCGGTCCCCAAGCCGGTCACGATCCGATTCCCGTAGCCCTCACACCGCTACTGGGAAGACCAGATGTATTGATCGGTGCCCTGCCTTCGATGGAACCAAGAGCACCGGTACCTCCGGTGCCTTCTACTCCGATTCCATTATCATCAGATGACGAATCACCGATACCCATTCCACCGTCTGGCATTTTACCACCGACTTGCCCATCGATGTCAACAGTCCCTTTGGTGCCTCCATCGATGCCGTCAATGCCTCCTTCGATGCCCTCAGTGCCACCTCTGATGCCATCTTGCCGAGGCCTGGTCCCTCAGGATTAGCAACTTTTCTCCCTGCTGGAGACCCTCTAAGTGCAGGAGATCAACACTATGATCCTTGGACAGACGATACCTCCCAGGATACAAATGATCTACCATCAGAGCGCTCTCCCCCGAATGAAAAATGACATTCTCCACCAGAGGATCTGTCTTTCATTAACTTCATCAAGGAAATGTCTGAAACCATTCCTTTCCAACTTCAGACAGAAGAGGACTCTAGGCACAAGATGCTGGAGGTATTCCAGTTTCTTGATGCTCCCAAGGAAATCATGTCTATTCCTATTCATGAATCCTGCTTGATCTCCTGAAGAGAAACTGGGAACACCCATGTTACATTCCTCCTGTCAACCGGAGGACAGATACCACCTATCTTGTGCAGTCAGCTCCTTGGTTCCAGAAGCCACAATTGGATCATCACTCTGTGGTTGTTGAATCAGCCCAGAAGAAGGCACGACGTTCAAAACCTCATTCCTCCATGCCTCCAGAGAAGGAACAAAAATCCCTGGATGCTTTTGGCAGGCGTGTCTTCCATGGCTCAATGCTCATATCTCGCATTGCCTCTTACCAGTTATACATGACCCAGTATAACAGAGACATTTTTAAGAGAGTCCAGGATTTCTCTGATTCTTTACCAGAGCAAATCCAGACTCAACTTCATGCTCTCGCTCAAAAAGGTCTGAATGCTGGAAAGCACAAAATCCGAGCTGCGTATGATATCTTCGATGGCCTCCAGAGTATCTGTGGCTGGAATCAGTGCAAGAAGATGGGCCTGGCTAAAATCCTCAGATTTAAGACCAGAAGTCCAAGACAGGCTAGCAGATCTACCCTGTGTGGAAGATAATCTCTTCGTGGAAAAGATCCGAGAGACCGTGGTGCAGTTGAAGGATCACCATGAGACACTGTGCCAGCTTTTTTCTGTGCCGTCTGAGTTCCCTTCCGTCCCTAAGAGAACTTTCAGACGTGACTCTAAGCGGCCTACCTACAAGCCAAGAAAATGTTATCCTCTGGCTTCTAGAGGTCGCCCTTCCAGACCTTACCAAAAAGGTCAATCCAGGCAGTCTCGGCCTCAAAAGTCTCAGCCAGCTTCTCAGCCTGGACCAGCATCAGGATTTTGACTCCTTCCTAGAGATTCCTCCTCTTCCATCCATACCGGTCGGCGGTCGACTTTGCCACTTCAACAGCGCTTGGCAGTCAGTCACCACAGACCAGTGGGTACGCGCAGTAGTCACTCAAGGTTACCACCTAAATTTCCTGACTGTTCCAGCGGACTCTCCACCTCGGCTGACGTGGAAGACGTCCGAACACTCTCCCTTGCTCGAACAGGAGGTCTCACCCCCTCCTCAAATCATGAGCAATAGAACCGGTGCCCCTCTCTCAGCAGGGACAGGGGTTTTATTCACAGTATTTTCTGATACTAGAAAAGTCAGGTGGCATATGCCCGATACTGGACCTCCGTGCCCTAAACAAATTCTTGAGGAGAGAAAAATTCAAAATGGTAACCTTGGGCACTCTACTTCCTCTGCTACAAAGAGGAGATTGGCTATGCTCTCTAGATCTCCAAGACGCTTACACACAAATATCAATTACTCCATCTCATCGCAAGTACCTGTGATTCCTGGTCGGCCCTCGCTATTTCTAGTACCATGTACTACCATTCGGCCTAGCGTCCGCTCCACCAAGTGCCTGGTGATGGTCGCAGCCTTCCTCAGGAATCAGGGTGTGCACGTCTACCCTTATCTCGACGATTGGTTGATAAGGGCTCCGACTCAGCAGGATGCATTAACCTCCCTGCGTCTTACTGTCCACACCCTGATCTCCCTAGGGTTTCTAATCAACTATCCCAAATCCCAGATGATTCAATCTCAAACCCTATCCTTTATAGGGTCCGACCTAAACACTATTCAGGCGAAATCCTTCCTACCTCAGGATCGCGCTTTCGCCATAACATCTCTGGTGCATCACCTGCATACTCAAGTATCTTCAACTGCTCGTCACTTCCTAATACTCCTGGGTCACATGGCATCCTCAGTGCATGTCACTCCGATGGCTCGCTTAGCTATGAGGGTGATGCAGTGGACCTTAAAAGGCCAGTGGATTCGAGCTTGTCAGCCAATGTCCAGCATCATCCAGGTTACCAAACAGCTCCGTCTGTCACTAGCCTGGAGGATGCACCACTCCAATCTCATTCAAGGCCTTCCATTTCAGGCTCCAGATCCTCAAATTACTGTAACAACAGATGCATCCAACCTCGGGTGGGGTGCACATGTAGGCGACCTGCAGACTCAGGGAACCTGGTCTTCAGTGGAAGTCAAACACCAGATAAATTTCCTGGAGCTATGGGCGATCAGATATGCTCTCAAGGCCTTTCAGGATTGCCTATCAAACAAAGCCATCCTGATTCAAACTGACAATCAGGTTGCGATGTGGTACATCAACAAACAAGGGGGAACGGGCTCCTACCTCCTGTGTCAGGAAGCTGCATAGATATGGGCATGGGCCCTTTCCCGCTCGATGTACCTAAAAGCAACCTACTTGCCGGGAGTGGACAATATTTTGGGGGACAAGCTGAGTCGCAGTTTTTCATCTGCACGAGTGGTCTCTCAACCCCTCGATAGCGAACATGATATTCCAACGCTGGGGTTACCCTTGCATAGACCTCTTTGTGTCGGTCCACAACCACAAAGTGGACAACATCTGCTCCCTTGTGCGCAGTCACCCCTCGCGACCAAGAGATGCCTTCACCCTCTCCTGGGCCAGCAGTCTCCTTTATGCGTACCCTCCACTTCCTCTCATTTCAAAGACTCTTGTGAAGCTCTGGCAGGACAAGGGATTAATGATCCTGATAGCTCCTCACTGGCCACGCCAGATGTGGTTTCCAATCCTCCAGGACCTTTCAGTACACCGGCACATGCCTCTGGGGAAGGATCCCCTTCTAATAACTCAGAATGAAGGGTACCTGCGTCACCCCAACCTCCAGGCTCTGTCCCTGATGGCCTGGATATTGAAAGGTTAATACGTCAACCTCTTAACCTTTCAGAGTTGGTATCCCGAGTCCTGGTGGCTTCACATAAGCCTTCAACAAGAAGGTCTTATCACTCTAAATGGAAGAGGTTTACGGTCTGGTGCACTTCCATGTCCATAGACCCCTTCACTTGTTCCACTGTGAGGTTCCTAGACTATCTCTGGCACCTGTCAGAGCTAGGCCTAAAAACCTCCTCTATCAGGCTGCATGTTAGTGCAGTGTCTACGTACCATAAGGGTATAGGAGATGTCTCCATCTCAACACAACCCTTATTATCACGTTTCATGAGAGGCTTGCTCCATTTAAAACCTCCACTGCGCCCTCCTGCCCCTGCTTGGGACCTTATTCTGGTTTTGGGACGGCTCATGAAACCTCCGTTTGAGCCTCTCCACTCCTGTGATGTACGCTATCTTACCTGGAAGGTAGTTTTTCTTCTTGCGATCTCGTCTGCTCGCAGAGTTAGTGAGTTGCAGGCGCTAGTTACCTACCCGCCTTACACTGAAATTCTGCATGACAGGGTAGTGCTCCGCATTCACCCTAAATTCTTACCAAAGGTAGTGTCAGAATTCCATATTAACCAATCTATTATCCTACCTACCTTTTTTCCCAGGCCCCATACAAACCCAGGAGAACAGGCTTTGCTTTCCTTAGATTGTAAGCGTGCCCTAGCTTTCTATCTAGAGCGCACGTCAGCCCATAAGAAGTCCACTCAGTTGTTCGTGTCTTTTGATGCCATCAAACTTGGAAATCCTGTGGGAAAACAAACCCTTTCCTCCTGGTTGGCAGACTGTATCTCCTTTTGCTACTAGCAAGCAGGCATTCTGCTACAAGACGTGTGAAAGCACACTCTTAGGGCCGTGGCAACCTCAGTGGCACGCCTTCGTTTGGTGCCGCTTGCTGACATTTGTAAGGGTGCGACCTGGAGTTCCCTCCATACATTTGCAGACTATTATTGCTTGGATAAGTCTGGCAGACAGGATTCCATCTTTGGCCAGTCCTACATAACTTGTTTTCAGTTTAATAACCCAACAGCTTTCCACCGACCCATTCAGGGTTCAGGATGCCCTCCTAACCAGAATATCACCCCTGTTCCTGTGCCTGTTGCACGTATTTGGGTGCATTTGGTGCATTGCTCGGCATCCTCAGCTCGGTACTCACCCATATGTGAGGACTACCATCCTGCTTGTCCTGTGAGAAAGCAGAGTTGCTTACCTGTAACAGGTGTTCTCACAGGACAGCAGGATGTTAGTCCTCACGAAACCCGCCCGCTACCCCGCGGTGTTGAGTTCATTTACGTTTTCTTATTTTATTTTTTGCACGTACTATTTGCTATAATACAAGACTGAAGGTGGACCCCTGTTCCGTGATTGGACTCCATCCTGATGATGTCACCCATATGTGAGGACTAACATCCTGCTGTCCTGTGAGAACACCTGTTACAGGTAAGCAACTCTGCTTTGCCAGAAAATGTGGTTAAGGCAGCTAGTGTAGCTGGGTTTAAAAAAGGGTTGGAGAAGTCCATAAACTGCTATTAATCAATAGGGAATAGCTACTGATTGCTGCCGGCATTAGTAGCATGGGATCTTTTTAATGTTTGAGCACTTGCCAGGTACTTGTGACTTGGATTAGCCACTGTTGGAGACAGGATACTGAGCTCGATAGACCCTTGGTCTGACCCAGCAAGGCATATCTCATGTTCTTATATTCTATTTTCTTCATTTGGGTTCTACTTCCAGTCCTTTTGATTATAATAGCCTCTTTCACATCACCATTTAACCATGCTAGCAATCATCTGATCTTCTTTCTACTTTTCTTAATGCATGGAATATATCTAATCTGAGTCTCCAAGCATGGGCTAGAATAAGCCTTACTAAATTACTTTGAAATAATAAGCTGGGGTTTAGCATTCCAAGATATTCTTAAATACAGAGTTGCCAGTCAGTTTAGATATAGAGCAGACTGGCTGTCTAATAAGTTTACTATGCTCAATATTGAAAAGGAAATTGTAGAAATTTTGAAGCTGATATTCAATAAAGGCTGAACTCCTATATTTAGGCACCTATAAGTGAGACCCTTATAAGTTAGGCTTCTAAGTGAGGCACTTATTATCAGACAGGGTTCTTAAGTTTTCGGTGGAAAATTCACTTTTATTTAGGGTCCTGAATTTAGGGACATGCTATTCATGTTCCTAGATTTAGGATCCTAAGTTTGGTGCTGAAAATCAGTGCTAAGCAGCTTAACTTTTTTCCCTGCCCTGGCACATTGCCATCCCTCTTTTAGTAGCCTAGTGAAACTAGAAGCCTAAATTTAAGGACTGAGCCCTAGTGAATCTTCAAAAGGGCAATTTAGAAGACTAACTTCCAAAACTACGCATTTACAACCTTTGAAAATTGATCTCCTAATTTGTAATGGGAAATCTTTATAGTGGGGTAAGAGAGCAAACATGGATGCTCAGTAATGAAATCTTTCCCATTTCCATGGAAAGGTCTGAGGTGGCAATGGGGCCTACAGGCAAATATTTCACCTTTCCTTCCCTTTAGGAAACACGGGCAATTGCATTTTTTAAGAATGGTATAAGCGGGGTTTTAAAGAGACAAGACAGATGATTTAATTCGAAACAAATATATTTTTCATTACAGCAACTAAAATATATATTTAACATAGCAAACAAACATTTTTTTTTGTGAATCTACAGATCTGATGTTTAACTTCACCAAAGCATTTCCAAGTTTGTTTTACAGAAAAGGCACTGAATTGTGCAATTTGCAGAATCCCTCTGGTCCTCAATTCACTATCCACTTGGTGTATGCAAAAACAGCACAGAGGCTTAAAGACTAACAGACTTAACTGAGGTATCAGCTTTCAAAGGACAAGGGTCTGCTTCCTCAGATGTGGCCTCAAAAGCCGATGCCTCAATGAATCTATTAGTCTATAACAGTGGTTCTCAACCAGTCACCAAGGGGTGGAAGGTGTGTCACCAAAAATTTGAGATAGCAAGCCTATGCTTTCTATAATAGCCACGTGCGCCTGCTGCTTGAGGAGAGTGCAGAGTAAGGAGCTGGTACTTAAAATTCCCCATCATCACTCCCTGTTGCTGCTTTTCCCTCACTGCCACCACCAATCATAGCCAGAAATGTTGCAGGCCTGCTGTATCCTGCCCCGCCATCCTACCGCACCTCCCCCCCCCCCCAGTTCTTGGAGTTTCAGTTTTTCTCTGTATACTTGTTTATAATTTATGGTCTTTTATTCTGTATTAGATAAGAGTCAGTCTGCATCCTGCATGTTTGACAGAGGTGAGGGATTCTGCTAACAAGGGTGTAGATTCTGTGTAGGAATCTAGTACAGTCTGGCGTTCTTTGTTTTTCCAGTAGTAAGTGTACTGTGTTCTATATTTGCAGTCTTGCTTTTTCATAGGTAAGGTTGTTGCTGTTCAGGTCCTGGGTGTTCGTACTCTTATGGTATGGCTGGTAGGGATGTGAATCGTTTTTCAACGATTAAAATTATCATCCGATAATTTTAATATCGTCTTAAATCATTATAGAACACAATACAATAGAAATTCTAACGATTTATCGTTAAAAAATCGTTAAATCGTGTTAGTGCGCACTAACGGGAGTTAGTGCGCTATGGCATCCAAGTATTTCTCAATCTCTTCTGCTACAATCGACCCATCTTTGCTGGTATGCTATATAATTTCTAAATGTCTTCTTAGCAGGTTTTCATGTTATTTCACAAAGTGGCTGGCAGGGAAGTGTTATAAAAGTGGACCCCTGTCTCGAGGTAGGCAGCTACCGTCGAAGGGCGAGGCCGCTGGACAGGAGGAAGTTGAAAGAAGACTTCACCCTGGAAGCACGCAAACCCCCCCCAGGAGGAGCCTGTAGGGATCCGGCCGCTGGGACTTAGGAGACTCCTCTGAAGACTGTAGAAAGGTCTGGATGCAGGCGCCTCCTGCGGGTCCGTGGGTTCCAGACGGCTGGCGCCTCCAGCAGGCCGAAGCAGTCTGAGGACGGAGTCGTAGAAGAGTCCAAAGCCGGTCCAGGGGTTCGGTACACAGACGAGGTCAAAATCCAGTCCAGGGTCTAAGCAGGAGAAGGCTCCAAAGCTGTACCAGAATCTAGCCAGGAGAAGGGTCCAACAAGCCAGGAGAAGACACGTCCAGCAGTCCAGAAGTCAGAAGCCAAGAATCAATCCATGGAGCAGGGAAGCAGAGCGGGACGAAGAACCAGGAACAGAGAACACAGGAGCAAACTCAGGCAGGAACCTCAATACCAAGGTAAATACAGGATGTTGGAGGCAGAGTTTCTGGGAGGACCATGACAGTTTCCTGTCATGGCCCCTTTAAGAACAGTCTTCAGCCGCGCGCGCGTGGCCCTAGAGGAAGTGATGGGGGCGGAGCCAAACCCCGAGGAGCCAGCCGGCCAGAACAGACGCGGCAGCGGCCGCAGGAGAGAGGCAGAAGGGCAGCCTGCCCCGCAGGAGCCCCGACCAACTCCCGAAGCCCCAGGTACTCATTTCTCTTGCACCCGCCGGCCCGGTCTAAGCCGCGGTCCGCCATGACCGGCGGCCATGACACCTGGCCCCGGTCGCGGCTTGCCGCTGCCGGCGGTGCTAACAGGAAGGGATTTTGAAGTGCTAATACTGAGGGGATATCAGAATTTGAATACATTTTTTGTATGGTGAATTGAAAGGGGAAATTTCCTAACTCTGCTCTGTATAAACTCCAGAAGAGGTCGGAACTTTCTGAGGTTGACAGTGAAATGCATGAGAGTTTGTCTATATTGAAAAACTGTGTGCTGCATATGCATATCAGCCCCAGATTTCTCACTGATGCAGTTATTGAAATTAAAAAAAAATGTTATCTTTCTCCTGCATCATTTTCAACAATAAAATATCTAGGATTTTTTTTTTTTTAGTATAGCTGTTAAATGTAGGGTGCAATGTGTCACACACTTGAGCATCATCTATCAGGTGTGTCATGACGGAAAAAAGGTTGAGAAGCACTGGTCTATAAGGTGCCACCAGTTTCAGTGTAATTTTTGCTACTACAGACATAACACGGCTATCCCTCTGCACGCTTAGTATAAGATGTGTAAAGCATGTCAAGACAAAAGACTTGGAGCCTTGCAGGAGATGGAGAGACTGGGAGAACCAATTACTTCAGAAGACATGGAGTAATTCTTTGTTCAGGCATAGGAAATTCACACAGATGCTAGGATGAAAGAAATGAAATTTAAGGTTCTTCATAACTTTTATATGGACTAGATGATGGGACACTATATGGGAATGCTTCAGTCTGATTTATGCATTAAATGCAGTAAAACCACAGTGCTTTTTTGTTCATGCTTTTCTTTTTTACTCTAAAGTACATCTATTCTGGCAAGCTGTGTTAAAATGGATGAGTATAATTATGGGAACCAATATCCTCTTCAAGAATTCATTGGCATGAGGCATAAGAAAAGGATCAATAATTTTGAACAGAAACCTTAAAAAATGTATGCCATTATCACTATTAACTGCTAGGAAATGCATATAATTGAAGCAGAAAAAGAACCACCAAGAGTAACGCTACAGTGCTCAATTATTTACAATTTAATGCAAATGGAAATATTAGCAGCTTTACGGGAGACAGAGACATTGAGAAATTCATGGCAGTTTGGAAAGAGTTCATTCAGTCTTTACAGACTAAAGCCAAAGAGGCATCTTTGAGAGCCTTGAATAAGGTTAATAGTAATCGATAAAGCACACCTCAAATAAGGCTTAAACTATTATTTCTCCTCTACTGATGTTAAGCCAATCTGAAAGGCCAGAATTTTCCATCAGGAGGAAGATCTTCTTCTAGGTGCTGGGTGCTGTTCAAGTCTTAAGTCCATATTAAAGTTTAGATTTTTTTTACTCTGCTTTTTGCACTTCAAAGTGGATTACATTCAGGTACTGTAGGTATTTCCCTATCCCCAGAGAGCTTACAATCTAAGGCCTGGATTTATCAAAATGCACTAAATATCGCATGCAATAGGAAAAGGGGCGTGTTTTATGGTAATAGGCTGTTTATCACAAAGTGTGCTATCTTAGCGCTTCGCATAGGTATTAGCGCAACTGCTCACACTTTGCAATAACTGCCAGAATTGTTGTATTTCTACCTACAACCACTGGGGGGGGGGGGAGAGAGAGAGAGTGAGAGAGAGCACCTAGCTATAAGGCCCTCATAGTAGTTAGGTATTTATATCTCTATATGAGGCCAGCGGCAGATTCCCGATGAAGACTGGCCCGGGGATTCGGCGCCCAGGCCAGCCCAGCAGATACCATGTGGTCTGCCGAGTGTGGCTCTGTCACAGCCACACTCGGCAGACCACGTGACTAGCACGACCGGCCCACCAGGGGATGCCCGATCCCCCAATAGGCCAATCCACTCCTGTATGAGTCTCATCTAGTTACTCGAGGTGAGGTTTAGATATTAGTGTAGGGGTTAGGAGCCACTTTGACATTCAAAGTGAGACGCACGAACAGAACAGTGCTCTCTTGTGAAAATTTGATGACCTTAGGAGTGAAGAAGTTCAACCAAGATGAGATTTGTGCAATGTTCTTTCAACCTAGCTTGATGGACTCTCTACCTGGGTAACATCAAGCTAGGTTGAGAGAACATTGTACAAATCTAATTTTTGGTTGAGTTTCCTCACTCCGAAGGTCATCAAATCTTCACAAGAGAGCATTGTTCTGTTCATACGTCTCATTTTGAATGTCAAAGTGGCCCCTAACCCCTACACTAATACCTAAACCTCACCTCAAGTAACTAGGTGGGCCTCATATAGAGGTATAAATACCTAACTACTATGAGGGCCTTATAGCTAGGCTCGCTTGCTCGCTCTCTCTCTGCCACAAATCCTGCCCCAAACTCCTCCCCTTTTCCTAATTTGCATCGCACCAATCGTTATGGCATTTTCACATGCGTTAAAAGCGTTTTTCGCATGCAAAAACGCCATATAGCACTTTGATAAATGACCACCTAAATTTGTATCTGAGGCAAAGGAGGGTAAAGTGACTTGCTCAAGGTCATAAGGGATGATAGTGGGACTTGATCCCTGGTCTCTTGGTTTGTAGCCTACTGCTCTAACCACTAGGCTTGGGCTAATCCTCCCCTCAAATTTGTAAACAGCAGTAATAGGCATGTTGAAAGCTGATATAGTTTCCAACTTAACTTTTACTGATTAAAGATGGCAATTGATGAAAAGATTATTTTAGAACTCGTTGTTCATTGCTGTCATTTGAGACTTTGTGCTTTTAGTCAATTTATTCTGTAGTAAAAGTCAATTATTTTATTCCTCATCACAGCTGACCTCACTCACCTTGGGGCTCCACGAATGCATCCTAATGCTACACCTGGCCCCACGCAGTAGGAATGCCACCAGCTGCAATCCTCCATCAATCCTCCACTCTGCCAATTCAGCCGCCACACTGGGCCCCCAGGATTCCCTTAGGTGTGCATGTACACAGCGTGGTGCCTCTTAAAAGACCTGTGGCAAGAACTCTCAATCGGCCCTCCCCAGTGATGTCAGCCAGCACTGGAGATTCAATGCTCAGCCACTCAGTCAAGTCTTCACCTTAGCAACAGGTCCTCCTGCATCTTGCAGTATGTGTGGCTTCTCCTGCCATATTCCTTGCCTTGTGCTTGCTATGTTCCTGATCCTGCCTTGCCTCATCCAGCCCGCCCTGCCTCGTCCAGTCCACCTTGCCTTGTCCTGCTCCAGCCTTGCCCCATCCTGGTCCCTCTCTTGTCTGCCTGGTATTGACCTCTGCTATGGATCTGGTCTACTCTATTGCCCGCTGCCCGCCACTGACTTCTGCTATGAACCCGGATTACTCTCTTGGCTGCCATCTGCCACTGACTTGTGCTACAAACCCGGAATACTCTTTTGCCTGCCGCCTGCCACTGATCCCTGCTACAGACCTCGAGTACGTCTTGCTTGCTGCCTGCCCTGACCCTCAGCCTGAACCTGGTTATTGTCTGATTGCTGCCTGCCCAGACCTCAACTCAGCCCTGGACTTTCTCTTCCTGACCACCCTGTGGGACACTCACCTAAGTCCTGCCAGCCCTTGGAACCCAAAGGCTTAACCTGCAGAGAATGGAGCTGGTATGGGTCAACTCTGTCCCAATCCAGGGTACATCTGCCAGCTGTCAGCATATGCCTAGTGGGTTCGCCTACTAGGCTGCGCCAACCATTCCATAGCAAAAGCGTTCACTATCATCACAATTCTTTTTCCTCTCCAATCACTGGGGTAGTTTTCAAGTTTTCTCCCAGTAGATAGTGGATAGGATGTTAACCCAGTTTGGATGTGTCAGTGTAAAGTCCCATTTCTCATACCTCTAGTCCAGTAGCTCAGTGTTCTCCTCACTCCCTTGTGTAGTACCTGGATGGTACTTCCATGCTCCTCTCATTCTGGTTTATCTCAATACTGGATGGGTGCCATTGATCTTTTTCCAAATCCTCTTACTCCTCCTTCTCCAGGAATAGTCCATTGGGCCTTTTGTGGGGAGACAGCAAACCTCAAGATGGTTAAAAAAAAAGAGTCCCTGGATCCTCGGGTACTCAAGCAAATAACAAAGGACAGTTCTTAAGGAAAAAAAAAAAAGGGAAACCAAAACCTGAGGAAGGAAGAGTGAAAAAAAACCTTCCTCCTGCTAACACAAGGTCTCCAACAAACATGTAACATGTAAGAGTTGCTTTGCTCCTTTACCAATAGTGCTGCCCTTGGCCAGCTATAAGGAGGGAGTGTTCCAAGATCATTCCTAAGATTTTCTCTGCCCAGGGTCCTGGGCTTGGTCAGGCTCCCCTTTATAAACTAGTTGGAGTTCGATTAAAGGTGTGGTTTGTTGTAGGTTTCTTTTTGTAGCAGGAGTATTTTTCTTGGTGGATTCCAGTAGGCCTCACAGCCTGTAAAATTGGGAAGAACAAGGATAGTAACCTGGCTAGAGCCCTCATGGACTTAGAGGGTACTACCTTGAGCAAGAAGAAGGGAGAGGAGGATTTTTATCTTTTAAGAGAGTTGGTTGTTTTCTTGACTTGCTCTCAACTCAGGAGGCCAACACCTCTGCCCGAGGGGACTGGGATAAGCAGCTACATTTGCCCTGCATCCAATTAACAGTGGGGACTGTGGTTGCCCAAGGGTGAGAACTGGCTTTTGAGAAGATTTGGTTTACCTTGGATAGGAGAGAGGTATTTTTTTTAATTTTATATTTAAACTAATTTTACAAATGCAAACATAAGAATCCCTTGTACCAGAAATATGTGAAAAATGTGTCACATCTTTACACTATATAGTATCATATTGGCATAGAAAAAAGAAGAAAACAACAATGTCTTCACACATTTTTCACTAACAGTGGAAAAAGGGGAGACCAAGAAAGAAAAAAAAAAAGCAAAAAGCACTGTAATGAAGAAAAAAGAAAAGGGAAGTTTCCCAAACACCATAATTTCTTACATTTGAAAAGAGCTAATTTAGGGGGTCATTTATCAAAATGCAGTAAGGTGTTTTCACATGTGAGAAGCCCTGTTAATGCATATATATATGAATGAGAGAGAGAGAGACTAGCCAAATGTCCTCTTCCTAGATAGGTATTTCTATCCCTATGGGAAGCCCACCTAGTAACTCGAGGTGAGGTTTAGGTATTAGTGTAGGGGGTTAGGGGCCACTTTGACATTCAGTGTGAGACATACGAACAGAACAGTGGTCTCTTGTGAAGATTTGATGACCTACGGAGAGAGGAAACTCACCCAAAGAGATTTGTGCAATGTTCTCTCCACCTAGCTTGATGTTACCCAGGTAGAGAGTCCATCAAGCTAGGTTGAGAGTACCTTGCACAAATATCATCTGTGGGTGTATGCAGGAAATACAACAGGTCTGGCACAGTCTGAAAACGTTATCGCAATTTGCGCTAACTTAGCTCTTTGTATAGGTAATTAGCGTAAATTGCGATAAACTGTCTATTAGCATAAACCACACCCCTTTTGCTATCGCATGCGATACTTATCGCATTTTGATAAACCCAGGCCTTAGGCATGTGAATCCAGGAATAGTCTTAACTGAGAAGTTTCAAAGTGAACATAGTTAACATTGGGATGCTTCACATAAAATTTACATGTATTTCTCAGTATAAATTGTGCAACTAATGACAAAACTTCAGATCACATAGAAAGAAATTTCTTCCTGCGATCTTGGGTTACTCTAGTGATGTCAGAAATCTCCATATCTTCTGACCATAAAAAGACAAAAACCTATTGTGGGGAAAAAAATCTAGGAACTGAATTTCTATCATTCAGAAAAGCAAAATAAACTAGTAAAGTTCCCCTTTTTGAAACAAGGACTTCCTGTGATGATTTGAGAAGGTCCGTTAAATTTAAAGAGGGATCTTGCACTTGATCTTCACTAATTCCCATCAAATGTGGCAAATAGTATGCCTTAGTGATAACAGGCATTGTCTCCATAGGAATCTTAAGAACTTGTGAAATATAAATCTTGAAAAGTCCCAGCGGTGAAATAAATTTTACAATAGGAAAATTAAGAATTCTCAAGTTCAAACTTCTCATAGCATTCTCAATGCTCTCTAACTTTTTTAATTGGATCAAATCAGATTGAACCAAACCATGTTGAATCTTCTCTACTGTAGACACTCAGGCTTCCAAAGCTTCAATCTTAGGGCTGGACTTTCTAACTTCGCAATGCTTTGCGAATTGCGCAGTAATGGGGGGGGCGGGTCTGTGAAAGCCGGCAGGGATCGCCCCACCACGGTGTTATCGCTGCCGACTTTCGCACCCAATAGCGCCATTGTGAAAGGTGGTGCTATTGGGTGCGCTGCTGGCAGCGATAAGGGGGTCTTACCTTATCGCCGCCAGCAATGTTTCTGCAGCGTCCGCCCCGACGCTGCCCCGACTCCTCTTCCAGTGCCGATACCACCCCGATCTAGCTATTGCACGCAAAAAGTCTCTTTTCGCATGCGATATGCTTACAAAATGACCCCCTTAGTCCCATATGAGGCTGTCAGCTTATCAGTAGCCACCACTCACTGATTAGTATCCAAAGAAATTTTTGTTAAAGAAGAAATGGAATCTTCTAATGAAATAAGAGCATTCCAGACAGCTTCCAATATAATAGCTGATTTAGCAAAAGTTACCTTTGAAACCAAAGACATCCTGGTTTCCATTCCAATCTACCTTTGCTCAAAAGGGTGATGTTACCCACAGAGTCCCCTCCAATTGCCGGCAGCAGACTCTGCATCAAGGGAGCCACAGATGTAATTCCCTCTGCAGGAGTAAAAGAAACTCCTCCGGCTACAAAACTATGGTCAGAAACTGCCACTGTAGCGGTTCTCACAGGTGCCAGTGACACCTGATTACTTGTGGGACTTACCAGCCTTGGCTCTACTGCATTGGGCGTTTTGATGAAGGAAGGGGGACAGCATTGTAGGTGTGCCAGGACATAAGGATGTTTCTTTAGCCAGCAGCGCTGGCATTCGCTCAGCATTGGCATCCACAATGGTGTTCACATCTAGCATGGTTGTTGGTACAGAGGCGTAGAAACCCTCAATCCGAGGCTGAAGTAAGTCAGTCGAGGGAGACGGCTGGGCAATCTCCCTCAATTTGGCTTTTCTTTTTGTATGAGGCATTGTAGGAAAAAAGAGATAATAAGCCAAGGAACCAGAGAGAGCTCCAGCCCAGCTTCTCAAAATGCGGCCACCTTGCATCTCCAAGAGTTTTTTTCCACCATCACCTCCCTATCTACTTTGGAGAAGAGATTTTCCTATTTTTTTCATCACTGGGAAGGGACAGTGACTCACAGGCTGAAGATGGAGAAGGAATTTGTAGCACTTGGAGTTTTCATTCTTCCTTGCATCCTCATGATTTTTGCTATTTTATATCTGATCTTATTTTTTTAAGTTACAGTAAAATTATTATTTGGACACCAATCTAAGTGTCCCGTTTGCCTCTTTCAAGACAAATATATCAACTACCGAGACAGAGAGAACATTGTAAAAATCTCATCTTTGTTTGACTTTCCTCACTCCAAATCATGTCAAATCTTCACTGATGTGTACTGTGCTGTTCATATGTCTCACTGCACATGTAAAACTGGCTCCAAAACCCTAAACCACCACCAAAACCTTACCTCGAGTTACTAGCTGGCCCCTCCTATAGTGGGTATAAAGAGTTGATTACTATGAGAGCTTTATAAAGTCTCTCTCTCTCTCTCAAAAAGTACCACTACAGTAATTCTAAACTTATTGTAGCCATTCTCCTTATCATGGGTGTTATTATTGCATTTTGATAAATCTCTCTATAAGATGGTGGCAGGGGTTTAAATATGATGGGAGCTCACTATCTTCATCTCCCACATGAGGGAGCTACAATTCATAGTACTACAACTATATCTGTTCCCTTTAGAAAGATGGACTATTCCTCTTAGTAGTAACTCACTGAGTTTTCTACAAGTAGGAAGATGGTATGTGGTGAGATATTCATTGTTTCTAAGGACTGGTTGTGTGTGTCTGTGTGTTCAAGAATGGTTTAAAGGAAAAATATTTAAACTTTACGGGAACTAGTGATTGCACTATATTTTATTTTATGATGATTTATTGTTCAAATTTATTATTTGTCAATGCAATTTGTTACGCCAGTTGGCCTAGTTGGCTCTGTTAACAAAAATATGTATGTACATTAGGGTGAATGGATGTTTGCAGTCATGTCTACCGATAGTGAAAAGCACCTTTGGTGGCTTTTCCTTGTATATGTTCCAAATATCACTTTTCAGACCATGACAGATATTTTGTTAATACTGAATATTATACTGCATCTGCTGTTGAGTGTTTCCACTGTTCTCCCTCTAGAGGCCAAAAAGAATCAAGCTGCATATTGCAAGTCAGGTTCTTCAGGGTAGTAGCTGCTTGAGAAGCCTGTGAGGTGCCACTTGTGATTTATCCTTTTTCTGAATACAATGTGATCCATTTTGTGTTGTTTTCCACAAAGGGATTCAAGACTGCTAAAATGTGGACTGATGGTGGGGTTTTTTTTTATGAATCAGTGTATTTCATACCAGCCATAAATGGAGTGCCATCAAAAAGCACACTTCTAAAGTATTCCAAAATGGTGGTCTCTAGCCCTGCAAAATATATTAACTGTTGCTGGCCCTTTCAATGTTAGGATGTCTGTGTCTCAATCGAATGCAAATTGTTATCAATACCTAAGAACATAAGAACACACAAGAACATAAGAACGCACAATTAAACTCTGGAATTTGTTGCCAGAGGATGCGGTTAGTGCAATTAGTATAGTTGTGTTTAAAAAAGGATTGGATAAGTTCTTGGAGGAGAAGTCCATTACCTGCTATTAATTAAGTTGACTTAGAAAATAGCCACTGCTATTACTAGCAACAGTAGCATGGAATAGATTTAGTTTTTGGGTACTTGCCAGGTACTTATTGTTGCGATCCCCCCTGCTGCTGTGCTACAGGAGGTCTCTTACCTTCCTCCAGAGGCCGCTCTGAAGCCAGGGCTTCGCCTACGTTCCATCCGGGACTTGCTCCAGGGCCTGAGAGGCCTAGCTGTGCCTGTGGCTTGCATGCCCCTGCGTTTGGACTTCCTGTTCGGCGACGCCCTTCCCTAGGGGTCGGCCCGCAGCTCTCTACCCTATTTATAGGACCAGCGGTGGGCGGTCCTGGCAAGCTCCTCCTAGGGAGTTGCCTTCTACCTCCAGTATTTAAGGACCTTCTTTGTCACTTGCAACTGGCCTTGGATCTGAGCATTACAGTCGCCTGTAACCTAGCTGATCCAGGTCCTCCATGTCTTGATGGCGCCTTGTCCTGTCTCTGCCTGATGTTCCTGATGTCGGCCTTGGATCTGAGCATTACAGTTGCCTGTAACCTAGCTGATCCAGGTCCTCCATGTCTTGATGGCGCCTTGTCCTGTCTCTGCCTGATGTTCCTGATGTCGGCCTTGGATCTGAGCATTACAGACGCCTGTAACCTAGCTGATCCAGGTCCTCCATGTCTTGATGGCGCCTTGTCCTGTCTCTGCCTGATGTTCCTGATGTCTTCGTGTCTCTGCCTTGACCTATGTCCTCGTCTGGTTCCTGAGCCTTCTGTCCTGTTGGGCCCTGGAGTGGCCAACAGGAGGGATTCGTCCCACGGGCTCTTGAGCTTCTGCCAGCCGAAGGGGCTTCGGATGTGAGTATCCCAGCATCGGAGTTCCTGCTCGCCTGGACCTTTCCTTCTTGCTTCAGCCCTTGCCCTGATGTCTTCTGTGTCTTGCTTCAGCCTGTCTTGGATGTCTGCTTCAGCCCCCGTCTGACGTCTTCTGTATAAGGACTCTGTCTGCCCTCGCCTCTGTCCGGCCTGCTGCCCATTGCCGTTCCCTGCGGCAGGTCCGAAAGGGCCGGGAACAGTCGGAGGACAGTTCATTAGTCAACTTCCCAGTGTTGGCTACCATGGGCATGCAGGTCCGGCTGAGGGTCGGACTCCCTGCTTCTGTTCCTGCCTGCCTGGCTCACCATGCCTGCTCAGCTCACCTCCCACGGTGTGGCTGGGGCTCCTCCCTAGCTTTCGCCGTGGCCCAAGGGCTCACCACCCGCTTACGGCGACCGCGCCCGCGCGCGCTCGTAACACTTATGGCCTGGATTGGCCACTGTTGGAAGCAGGATGCTGGGTGACCCAGTATGGCATGTTCTTATGTTCTTATGTTCTAATGGACTTCTCCTCCAAGAACTTATACAAACCTTTTTTGAACCCAGCTACACTAACTGCACTAACCACAAAGAACAGCAAACTGTGCAGTATCAGATATGTCTGGACTTTGATCAACAGCTCCGGAAAAAGCAGTAAAGGGTAAACTTTCGATGGGGTGCAGGGCAACATAAGTATGCACAAACGCTTTTCAGCACATACATACCAACCTTGTGTTCAAACACAAATGACCTGCACAGTTTGTTTATTTGCAGATCAGGTTGTGATATTCCTAAAAAGTACCCTTTTATTTTATGTAATCTCAAATGAAGACGTGAAGCCTGCATTTTAGCTATGCATATACATTTTTTTTAATTTCAGCCAGGCCTCTTTGTAACATGGCTGATGGTCCATGCAGTGTGAATGCAGATTAGTACTTGTAGGAAGCTGAAAATCCACCAGCATTCATTCTGTTCACAGGACCCATTTTCACCTGTGCAGATCCCAACCCACTGAATATTTTCCCTTAAATTTATTTATTTTTGCCTTTAAGTGGGTGGTGAAGAAAGCTCTTCAGTCCCCTTGCACAACCCATCATAGCTGCCGACTTATATAATTGCAAAGATTTGCATTTTCTTCTGGGCAAACTATGCTTGCTGCATTTATTAAACATGCTTTAATTAATTCCCCCTTTGCAAAGGGTTTGAAAAAATGCATACATGTTTCCGAAATCACACAACTGCATTGCAAGGCAGCTTTGTTTACTTTGCTTTCATCTGTGAAGGTAAATTGCTGCAAATTTAGGGCTTGATTTGCTCAGGCTTTTCTCCTATTCTGTATCTATAGGAAAAATGCTTAGTAAATGAGGCCCATAGTTCTTTTTTTTTGTCAATTTAGTCAGCTTGTCTACCGTCCTCTTTCCTAATAAGTGTTCATAGAGGAAGAATGTTATGAGGTTCATACTTCACATTGAATCAGCTTCCACCTGGGCAGGATAGATGAGCTGTTGTCTGAGGTTTCTTGCAGTTGTGAAGCTCTGTGGAACCACGTAAGTACTGTATAACATAGAAACACGGAGTATGGTGGCAGATAAGAACCGTAAGACTGACTAGTCTGCCCAGTTTCACTCCTGCTGCAGTGCATAGACCCCCCCCCCCCCCCCCCCGGCACATACACACACACTTTCTCTGCTTATCCCAGGCTTTCTTGAATTCCGTTACTGTTTTTTGCCTCCTCCACCTGCATCGAGAGACCATATTGTATGTCCACCAGTGCATAGACATATCCATTCAAAGACCCACATAGAGACTCACAGAAGATGACAGTATGCAAACTGCAAGTATGTGTATGTATTTCTTGCATTCTCAGACACAGGGCATTTTGCGTGTGTAGGTAAGAGGGGGATTTGGTGTTTTGTGTCCTCTGAGGAGCGAAACCATTGCCTCTTCCTCATTCTCTTCTGTTTTCAGCTGCCGGCAAGAAAGCAAAATGGAGAAGTGGGATGAGGAGTCATCAGAGTGCAGAAGTGTTTGGTGGGAACGAGCCTGCCAACATTTGCTGCTAATCATTTCCCTTTCAGGGTATTTAGATTAACTTCTCCAGCACCTTTTTTGGTTTATAAATGTAAATAAAAGTAATAACACTGCATTTAAAGCACCCTGAGTTTTACAATGGCCTATAAAGCAGGGAGTTACTTTCCCACCAGTAAATTCTCCCCCCCCCCCCTCCACAACCTAATGCAGTGTGTCTGCATACAACTCAGGCAGGGAGCATTTCCTACATTAACAAACCTTTCTCTTCCCAGTCGCAGAGCCTAGCACTGTGTGCAGGCCATTTTCAAAAATATTTCTGTGCACAAACCCCGCTTTCTGAGCATAAATCCCGATATGAAAATCAGTTCAGGGTGTATGCGCATAAAAGTACATGCAAAATATGATTTTGTGCGAATATTTACATGCATAGACAGTAAATTTCAAACCGGCACATGGGCTCACATTGGCATGTTAGGTCTTCCAAACCTCCCCTAGTTTAATAGACTTCACTCCCCTCAGTTAACCAGGACCCTTAAATCACCTCAGAAATGGCTCGATCGTTTTATCACTTACATATTCTCCACAGCTGAAATAAAGATATGTAGCAGGTGACCTCAGTGTGCACTGGGGCACATAAGTATTTACAGGAACATCTTTTGGCCAGGCCCTGGAATTGCCCTGCCCTGCCTCTTTTTAGAAACTTTTCAAATGTGCATGCAGCAGTTTTTACATTTGTATCTGGGCACTTTTAAAAATAGGGTTGGCGTGCACAAGCCCGACTTATTTGCGCATCCCCTGATTGATGTGCGTGCCGGGCTTTTAAAATTCACCTCATAATAAGTAGGCATTCCAGAGGAGGAGGGGCAGCATTTGGGTGAGGAAAGGATTTGCACTCATACTGTTCTGTCCCCAGTAAAGGGTACATGTTTGTGTCTGTATACATTGCAGCCCACCTGTGTTTACTACAGCCCCTCCCTCCTGAGAACTCGTGACACTTTCTGTAACCCAGGACAAAAGTCTGGGAGCCTTGCCTTTAAAAGGAGTTTGCCTTTAACAGAAGCCCCCTCCCTTCTGTTCCTCCCATTGGGAAAGGGTCTGCATGCTTTCTCAATCTAACTTGGGTCCTTTCAGGTGCCTTATTGGCTGAAGGGACTGCTCTTCATGCCTCCCCCTGTGTCACATGGATCCTAGGCTCGCCACCATTGGATCTTGCCCCTGGCCTCAGCCTGTGGGGACTTTTCTTGTAATCACGCTCCAAGACTGTGGGTCAGTCTCAGCCACGCCATGTAGAAGACACACGTGCTTGTAACATCTGTTACACGAACAGCGTTTTTACATTCCTCCTACCGCTTTAATCCTAAAAGACTAATCAGCTTCAAACCCTCATCTTCTTACCCTGCATCCCAAGAAACTTCATCTCCCTTCTCCTGCTTATCTCCAGCTACAAAGATCTCTGCCAGAAGCATATACGTTTGAAAGCGACAATTTTGAGTAATAAGAAATTATCTATGCAATAAATGATTTCAAACATAAAGATCTTTGTTTTGAAGACTGATTTGGAGAAAAGTTAGCTGTTTTGGATGAGAAAACTTGGGAAGATTTTATTGAGCCAAAATACATACTTTCAGTTTTCAAAAGGGCCAGAGTTTAATCCCCTTGCACAAAGTTGTATCTGCTCTGGAGGAGGTGTCCCTTTGTGTGTGGATCCCGTAGGGCAGGGGTCGGGAACCTTTTTGGCTGAGAGAGCCATGAACACCACATATTTTAAAATGTAATTCCGTGAGAGCCATACTAACTACAACCCCCCAGCCTCCTGACTCCCCCAAGACCTACCAAATGAATTTACTACAACCCCCTACTCTCCTGACGCCCCTGGTGATCCAGCGGGGGTCCAGGGCTCGCAGACAAATCTTTAATAAAAAAGTAAAAATCTAACAAAAACCCCCACCCTCCTGACGCCCCCCCCCCCAAGACCTCCAAAATTAATTTACTACAACCCCCACCCTCCTGACCCCCCCCCCCCAAGACCTGCCAAAAGTCCCTGGTGGTCCAGCGGGGGTCTGGGAGCGATCTCCTGGACTTGGGCTGTCGGCTGCCAGTAGTCAAAATAGCGCCGACGGCCCTTTGCCCTCACTATGTCACTGGGGACGACCAATGGCGGCGGTAGCCCCTGTGACATAGTAAAGGCAAAAGGCCGTCGATGCCATTTTGATTACTGGCAGCCGACGGCCCTTTGCCCTTACTATGTCACAGGGGCTACCGCCGCCATTGGTCGACCCCAGTGACATAGTGAGGGCAAAGGGCCGTCGGCGCCATTTTGACTACAGGCAGTCAACAGCCCAAGTCCAGGAGATCGCTCCCGGACCGCTCCTGGACCCCCGCTGGAACACCAGGGACTTTTGGCAGGTCTTGGGGGGGGTCAGGAGGGTGGGGGTTGTAGTAAATTAATTTTGGAGGTCTTGAGGGACGTCAGGAGGGTGGGGGATTTTGTTAGATTTTTACTTTTTTATTAAAGATTTGTCTGCGAGCCAGATGCAGCCATCAAAAGAGCCATATCTGGCTCCCGAGCCATAGGTTCCTGACCCCTGCCGTAGGGGGTTCCATGCACACCCCGTGAATTTTCAAAGCGGATTATTAGCATAGGATCCGTTGTGGAAATTCAGGCTAAAGTCTGCAAGTAAAACGTATCTATAGACTTTTGCCCTTGTGGACTGCTTGAAAATGACCCTCCATATGTTGACACAGCTTGAAGGCAAGGGACCTTTTCTTTTCCAGACTAGCATGCCTCTGTTTGTTTTAGGCATATGTTAGAATCATGTGCCAATATATCTACAGTTATCCTGCTCTAAAACCTGCCTCTCCTTCCACACAGTGCTGTCACAAACAAGCTATGGCACTTGTTTGTGACAGAAAAATGACTTCTGGGATTTTTTTTTTTTTTTTGAGCATGAAAGATGACATAAATCGGCTTTCTGGTGCCCACATTTGATGAAAATGTCAAAACAAACAGCAAGTCCAGATTCCTTTTTCCTATAAATGTGCTCTCTGTGGCGTTTCCCCTGCAGGGCACTTCAGTTCAATGAATGGGAGCAATTGTGTCTCTTTCAGCCCTTCCCCAGTTCCATCAGTGATGATCAAAGACAGGGGTTAAGCGGAGAAAGCCACGAAAGATCAAGTGCAGCCACACGCCTTTCCAAAGAGAGAGATGGACTACAAGAGAGAAATGTAGCATATAGACACACGCCTGTACACAGGGAGACAGACTATTAACTGGGAAGTGAAACATACAAACATGCTGATATGCAGAAAGCTGTTGACCTGCTGTAACATACTTTGAGCACGTTAGTTGGAAAAGCATGAAATAAACTGTAATGATGTAACAGGGAAGTGGAACATATGGATGCATGCCTACTGCTCCTACACTTAGGGTTGCTAACTGGCTCCAGATTTTCAGGACAGGTTGATCCAGTCCTGGTTTTACCCCCACGGCTTGCAGGACGTTGTAGTTATGCTTTTCTTAAAGAAGGTATAAGTATGTCAGAACTACAAGTCCCTGCAAGGCGTGGGGGAAAAACCAGGAATGGATCAACCTGCCCTGAAAATCTGGAGCCAGTTGGCAACCTTTCCTACACTCCTCATTATTCCTTCAAGTACATTTCACACCCCTTGCAAAGACATTCCTAGAGTATTTGGCACCTGGGGTGGCTACTTCTTTGGCACCCCCCCCCCCCACACACACAATATATAATTTTAACGTTTCCTAAACATCGATAAAATATTTCAAAACAGCAGACACATCAAATAACACCCAATAATTAAAACTAATAAGGATTTGCAAAATCTCTTGCTCTCCATATCTGTCATACTAAGATTGTTGTAGACTGGGGGCACACACATACACACACACACAATATGCTCCCTCTCTCTCATTCACACATACATGCTTGGTGAGAGATAGAGGGAGCATGTGTGTGTGTGAGGGAACACACTTTCTCTGTACCTCTCTCACACACAGACATGCTTCCTCCAACTTTCTCTCTCTCACACACACACACACACCACACTTCCTCTGTGTCTCTCTCACACACTAACGCATACATACACACACACGCACTTCCTCCATCTCTCTCTCTCTCTCTCTCTCACACACACACACATGCAGACAAAAACTGAACTGGAAACCACAAGCCAGATTCTGTATGCAGCACAATAATGGAAAAACAGAAAATCACTGTTCCTCAAAATAATGCAATCAAGAAATATAAATCAATCAGAATAGTAAAGCCATACTAAAAATATATATTTCAAAACAGCTGATGAATAGAATATTCAATAAGTAGAAGCTCCTGCACAAATTTTTTAAAATTTCCAAAACATCAATACAATATTTCAAAAGAGCAGACATCAAATATCACCTAATAATTAAAACTAATAAGGATTTAACCCCCCCCCCACTCTTCATACCTGTCAACCTGAGATTGTCGTGAACTGGGGGTACACACACACACACACACAACACACAACACACAAAATATGTTCCCTCTGCCTTTCACACACATACATGCTTGGTGAGAGACAGAGGGAGCATGAGTGTCTATGAGAGACAGACAGACACTCACACACACTTTCTCTGTACCTCTCTCTTACACACACACTTCCTCTGTGTCTCTCTCACACACAGACATGCTTCCTCCATCTCTCTCTCACACACTCACACAAACGCTTTCTCTGTGTCTCTCTCACACGCTAACACACACACACACACAAATACACATGCTTCCTCTATCTCTCTCTCTCACACGCACACATGCAGACAAAAACTGAACCGAAAACCACAAGCCAGATTCTGTATTCAGTGCAACAATGGAAAAGCAGAAAATCACTATTCCTCAAAACAATACAATCAAGAAATATAAATCAATCAGAAAAAAAGAAAGACTGGAAAAAACACAAAACTAATGAAAACCTAACTAGATATAGAAAACATCTAACCTATTACAAACAAACAATCCTTGATGCCAAAAAACAATACTATAGAACAAAAATTGAAAAATTTTCAAACAATCCTAGAACGTTATTCACCATAGTCAAAAACCTTACCAATGTCACAACAGAATCTCCCACAGAGTTACCTGAAAACAAATGTAACGAAATAGCTCAATACTTCGATGACAAAATTAGAAACCTTAAAAAAAAATTCCAAACACAACAAAACAAGAAATCAAAATGCAAATAAGAGACAGTACACATTGGTCCACATTTGAGGAAACAACAGAACCTGAAGTTGAAACCATGCTAAAAAAGATAAACCCAGCCCCACATATAATTGACACACCATACCAACAAACGACATAAAAAAATCTAGCCAACATAGTCTCCCCCACATTAACAAAAATCATAAACCTCTCCTTAGAGGAAGGATCCCTTCCAGATAACCTGAAAGGAGCAATAATTAAACCAATAAAAAAAAAAAAAAAACAGTGACCCACTTATACTGAGTAACTACAGACCAGTATCAAATCTGCCACTAATAGCAAAATTAATAGAAAAAATCATTCAGAAACAATTAGCTGAAAACGTAGACAACAATAATATACTGTACCCCTCACAGCATGGATTTCGCAAACATTACAGCACTGAAACCTTACTTCTCTCATTGACTAACAGCATAATGAGAGGTTTTGACAATGGTAAACATTACATCCTTCTAATGTTCGACCTATCCTCTGCCTTTGACACAGTAAATCATGACATACTGCTAAAAAGACTCGACGAAATTGGATTAAAGGAAAAAACTAAAGCCTGGTTCAGATCATACCTAAGTAACAGATATTATCAAGTTCAAATAAAATACACATTCAGGGTGATCCAGTAACGAGCGGTAGGAAGAGCTGCGTTAGTGCCTACGGCACCCGCGGTTACCGCCCGCACAGTGCAGCTCACCTACCGCTCGATCCTGAAGCTTAATTGTATGTAAATGTAAGCCGCGTCCGAAAAGCCTTAGGCCCGCGCAACCCAGGATACTGGATAGAGCGCCTATACAGGATCCTGGGTGCGCGGGCCTAAGGCTTCACGCCACGCTGGTATCTGTCATTTCAAATGTCATTTGAAATGACAGATACCAGGAAGCAACGGCGGCGACAGCGCAGAAACAACGGCGAAACGACTTGTCAGTGTTCCCCCTCCTCTCGGAGCAAGGCGGAAAAGCCGCCTTGCTCCGGGAGGAGGGGGGACACTGACAACGGCGAAGCTTTCCCCCAGCCCGGACACCGGCAAAAAACTTTTCAGCGGCAAAACTTACTGTTTTGTAGCCAGCAGCCCTGAGCAGGAACACGATCTGCCTCCCGTAGCTCCTCCCGAAGACAAAGATGGCCGCCTGCACGGGGAAAGCGTACAATTGGCCGCTCAAGACGTGACATCGTGACGTCACGTCTTGAGCGGCCAATTGCGCGCTTTCCCCGTGCAGGCGGCCATCTTGTCGGGAGGAGCTACGGAGCCAGGTCGTGTCACTGATGATGGCTGCAAAAAAGTAAGTTGTGCAGGCGTCCGAAAGCGACTTACTTTTGGGATCTTGACAGATCCCAAAAGTAAGTCGCTTTTGGAAAAAAACCAAAATTGTCAATTTTGAAAAAAAAAAAAATTGCTTTTCTTTTTTTTTTAGCTTCACCGCTCAGTTTCGTCGTTCAGTTTCGTCGTTCAGTTTCGCCGCTTGTCTCTTCTCCGCTTGTCTCTTCTCCCCCCTCCCTTCTCCCCCCTCCCTCCGGGAGAAGCTAAAAAAACTTTGCAGCCCCCTCCGGACATCGGAGGGGGCTGCAAAGTTTTTTTTCGCTTTTTTTTTTTTTGGCTTCGGGAGCAGGGGAGAGGACTGGGGCTGCCACGGAGACCGGCATCCATGATCGCGGCCGGGGCAGGTGAGCGGGGGCTGGGGCTGGGGGAAAGCTTGCCACCTACCCTTACCCATGCCTCTACTGCCTGGGTCAGGGTAGGCGGTAAGTTTGCAGGTTAAACGCGCGACAAAACGGCAGGGAAAGGTAGCGTTAGTCGGGGCGCGGGTTACAGGATGCTAGGGGAATAGCTAATTGGCTCGTTTGCATGCAATATCGAGCTAATTCGCTCGTTTGCATGCAATATACATGCCGCGGGCGGAAGGGGTTGCCCGGGGAATTTAGGACGCGGTAGGAGTAGGTTAAAGGGGATTCGGGATCGCAGGAAGGGCTAACGCGGCCGAAACGTGAGTTAGAAGCGGCTTAGGAGCAGGGTAAACGCGGCCGCACTTTACAGGATAGGCCTGATTGTTAGAGAAAATAAATCTAGTAACTGGAGTACCACAAGGATCAGCACTCTCCGCTACACTCTTTAATATCTACATACTTCCACTGTGCCATCTCCTAGCTGGCCTGGGTATCATAACTACATATACGCAGATGATATTCAAATATTACTACCAATCGAAGACTCACTAGAAAAAACACTAAAGCTAGAAATCATGTACCTTGACATCATTAAACAGCTACTAAACCAAATGGAGCTAGTCATTAACATAGAAAAAACTGAATTCCTCCATCTAGAACGAAAAAACATGACAGTCATCCAATCTCCTATACTGCTAAAATACAATCAGAAAATTGAAATAGTCGAGAAAGTACGGCATCTCGGTGTAATAATTGACACAGAACTTAGCCTCAAACAACACATATCATTAAAAGTCAAAGAAGGATATGCCAAACTAATGGTCCTCAGGAAACTTAAACCATTACTGAATCAAACGAACTTCCGAACTGTCCTACAAGATTTAATATTTGCCAGCACTAACTACTGTAATGCCCTACTATTAGGAGTACCATACACGACAATAAGACCACTCAAAATACTCCAAAACTCAGCCGCAAGAATTTTGACAGGGAAAAGAAAAAGAGATCATATCACTGAAACGCTAGCTGAACTACACTGGCTGCGAATTGAATACAGGGTAAAATGTAAAACCCTTTGTACAATATATAAACTAATCCATGATGAAAAAGCTGAATGGCTAAACACAGCACTCCGCCTCCGTGTCCCACACAGAAACCTGAGATCTGCCAACAAAGCCCTCCTAACCATCCCCTCAGTCAAAACTGCAAAACTAACACAAGTCAGAGAAAGAGCACTATCATTGGCCGGACCGATACTACGGGACACCATGCCCATAGAGGTAAGACCACAGAGAGATTTCAAGACCTTCAAAAAGAGCTTAAAGATATGGCTCTTTAGAGAAGCATTTTCACAAAGAGAGCGAGAAAGAGAGAAACGCTGAAAGCTGTACACACAAAATCTTTATACAGCACTAGCACATTATATGTATGTACGTCATGGTTTGTTATTGCACCTCTTAATTGAATGTATAATCTAACAGTATTATTGTAGTCACAGGTCAGATTAGACAACACTGAACATTTAGCCATTATTAGGAAACTATGTTACCGAGCTTATCAGGCACCTCCATCACTAATAATAGGAACAGATGCATGTACAATTTACTATATGTGCCTCTATGTAAACCGTTGTGACGGTAATCTACTGAACGACGGTATAGAAAAGATTTTAAATAAATAAATAAATAGTAAAACCATACCAAAAATATACATTTCAAAACAGCTGATGAATATTCAATAATTAGAAGCTCCTGTACACATTTTTAAAAATTTCCTAAACATCTATACAATGAAATGACACCCAGTAATTAAAACTAATAAGGATTTAAAAAAAACCCAAAAAACAAACAACTCTCCATACCTGTCACCCTAAGATTGTTGTGAACTGGGGCATACACACACACACAGACACAAAATATGCTCCCTCTGCCTCTCACATACATACATGCTTGGTGAGAGACAGAGGGAGCTTGAGCATGTGTGTCTGTGAAAGACACAGACACACACGTTTCTTCTGTCTTTCTCTCGCACATGCACGCTTCCTTTTTATCTCTCACACAGGATTCCTGTCTCACTCAGGCACCACACATGCTTCCTCTTTCATCCCCATCCTCACCCCCGCACACAGGCACAAACACACACACACACACACACACTCACTCTTCTATACACTCAGTCTCATACATACACAGGCATCCTGTCATACACACACCCCCACACATACACATACACCCACACACCCTCATACACATTCTCACACCCAAACACCCTCAAACACACATACCCACACTCCCTCATACACACACACGCCCTCATACACTGGCACTTACTCTCACAGGGCCAGTCTCTCCCTTCTTTGGTTGCCGGAGGCCTCTTCTTCTGCTGCTGGCTCTGGGAGCGCCTGTGGCAACACTGGATCTGTTCTTCTGCCGCCAGCTCATGGAGCTCTGACGGCAACGCTGGGCCTGTTCTTTGCCACTGTGCAGGCTCCAGGAAATGCTGGCGGCGCCACTGGCCTCTGCCACTGCAGCTCCTTGCTTTTGTTGGTGGGGTTTCTCCCACCACGTCACTGTTCCATGTCACCGCAGGACCTTCCTGCTGGCAGCAATGGCACCCCTCTCCCTATTGCCATCTGGGGCGGACCGCCCCCCTCACCCCCCCCCCCCCCCCCCAGCACACCTCTGACCCCTTGTAACATTTCTGAATCTGTCCTTAGTCTTGATCACTAACAGCATACATAACCTAAGTTCTCCTTGGGACATTTATAGTCCCATCATCATCATATCTGATGATCTTCAAATTAATCCCTACCTAGAACCACCTATTTCAATGATGGCGAACTCTAGTCCTCGAGTGCCACGAACAGGCCAGGTTTTCAGGATGTCCACAGTGGATATGCATGAGATAGATTTGCATACAATGGAAGCAGCGTGTGCAAATCTTTCTCATGCAAATTCATTGTGGATATCCTGAAAACCTGGCCTGGAATTCACCATCACCGACCTAATTTGTCTTCCTCATCATGCCTTTGCTGCCCTAACTCAAAGGTCTTCCTTGTTTTTTTTTGTCTTTGTTGTGTGTCTGTCTTGACTAGATTGTAAGCTCCAAAGGGTAGGAACTGTTTATCTCTGTATGTCGCTGCATATATTTAGTAGCACTATACAAATGATTAATTAGTATACATAGAGAGATGGAACATCACAGATAAGTAGAACATACATACACCTGTCTTCAGAGATTATAATGGATATATAACATTCTCACACACCTGAACGTAGAACAGGACACAATTTTTCATGTGAAAAAAATACAGTTCACACTTTCAGAGATACAAATGCTATATCATCACAGAACAAAAATTATTTATAAAGCACTATCAGTGTACACCGCACTGTACAATCTCAGAGCAATGATTTGAAAGCATCATCAATGTAGCAAAGATTACTGTTCATCAAGTGTGCACAGTGCTGCAGTGACAAAGCAATGATTTTTATTTAAAAAGTACGGTCGGTGCACACTGTACAGTCACACAGTAACAATCCTTCTTTAACCCATAAGAACATAAGAAAATGCCATACTGGGTCAGACCAAGGGTCCATCAAGCCCAGCATCCTGTTTCCAACAGTGGCCAATCCAGGCCATAAGAACCTGGCAAGTACCCAAAAACTAAGTCTATTCCATGTAACCATTGCTAATGGCAGTGGCTATTCTCTAAGTGAACTTAATAGCAGGTAATGGACTTCTCCTCCAGGAACTTATCCAATCCTTTTTTAAACACAGCTATACTAACTGCACGAACCACATTCTCTGGCAACAAATTCCAGAGTTTAATTGTGCGTTGAGTAAAAAAGAACTTTCTCCGATTAGTTTTAAATGTGCCCCATGCTAACTTCATGGAGTGCCCCCTAGTCTTTCTACTATCCGAAAGAGTAAATAACCGATTCACATCTACCCGTTCTAGACCTCTCATGATTTTAAACACCTCTATCATATCCCCCCTCAGTCGTCTCTTCTCCAAGCTGAAAAGTCCTAACCCGTCATTAAATCTAAGTATCCTACAGTCACACAGCAATGATTAACCTGTAGCTTAATGCTGTTACCGTGACTTTCCTGATACAGTGGAAGTTCAAAGAAATTTGCTTAATAATACTTCCATAGGACTTAACAGAATATCAGAAATGTTAAGAAGACTTAATAATCAAGGATTACCTTTGTGATGAGAGAAGATCTGAGCCCCATGGTTCTGTGGTGTGATAGCATTTGGGACTTTGAATCCAGCAAGGCTTGCGGGAACAGACACTCCAGGGCGCAGGGACGGATCCCACCTGTTGGCCACTCCTAGGCCCAACAGGTCAGAAGGCCCACAGCTCATGACGAAGATGCAGGGAAGAACATCCTGGCAGGCGGACACATCAGGATGTGCAGGAAGACAATCATGACGAGACATCAAACATGGACTGGGACCTCAGGCGGAACGCCAAGACATGAAGACGTGGTAGAAGGCAGACGAGACGAGGAGCTCCACGAAGAACAGAAGACCTTACAAGCTCTGGCAGGCGGGAGCCTCCAGAGGGAAGTCACAATGATGCAAGGCGAAGAACAGACTGACGAAGCAGCCCTTTATAGGGCTAAGGCAGGAAGTTAGTCCCAAGGTGGGGCCAGCACACTTCCTGTGCCTGGCCCTTTAAATGTGGAAGAGAGGCGCAGCCACGCGCCTAGAGGAAGCAGGGGAACTGTGCAGGACCGCGGACAGTGGCCTGCACCGACGTATGGCGTAAGGGAAGCAGGGCTGAGCCTAGACGCAGGCTTCAACATCGGCAGCGGCTCCAGCTGCTGCAGGAGGCCCCGGGGGCGGCTCCTGCCGCCAATCCAGCCCGGGGATGTGGCCTTAGCACCGCGAAGATAAAGATGACGTTAGCGGCGTTCCAGCCGTGCCGAGAGGGCCAGAAAGTCCGCGGTTCCGGCAGCGATGGAAGGAGGCTCGCTGGGCGGCCTCCGGGCTGCAGGGGAGTGCGCAGACCGCGGCTCCAGCCACATGGGAAGGCCGACGGCAGCATCCTGCCACGTTGGCAGAAGAAAAGCAGCAATGTTGAGTGGATCTGCTCGCGGGGGGACCCGCGGGCAGCAGCATTCATAACTAATATAAATCATCTTTTCATTCATTCATAACAGGAACTTTGTAGTTAAGTTGAACATCCCTGTCACATATTTGTAATATTATTTAATTATAAATATTTAGTTCTTTCGCTGTACAAGATATGTATCAAAAACTTTGTACAAGGGATACATGTGGTTTATTCTTAAGATGGATAAAAGATGTTTTCTCTTAATTAAATGTCACTTTACATCATGTAGAAACCAACTACCTAAATAAGTCATGAACATTTGGAGCTTTGTAAACCACAAAACCTTCAAGCAGTTCCTTAAGGCAGCCTTGGGTGAATCTTATCAAGTCCAAATGCTTCATTTATAGTGATTTTGTTCACATTGTTCCATATCATCTCCTCATGGGATCAATAGAGCCAGAAAGTAGCATCTGACTGCTCTCCGTTCCTCTTCTAATGGAGTTTGTCTGTACAGTCAGCAGCTCTGGAGCACAGCAGAAAGCAACCTTGCAAGCTCCCCACAGTCAGGACTCAAACCAGCACAGCACAGCAAAATGTTTCAAGATCAAATGAGCAGGAGCACTTGCCCTACAGTATAAATCTCAGATGGGTCCAATCACCCATTTTCAGGCTGGAAAGAAGGCCCTGATGAATAGTTAATCAGGAACGCTATATTTGCTATTTAAAGCAAACATGGACACTCTCTGAGGCATTCAGAAACTGCTCTGTCAGGCCGATACAGTACAGTGCGCTGTTAACCCGTGTTTGGACGCGCGTTTTTGATGAGGTAGCTTTACCCCTTATTCAGTAAGGGGTAACAGCGCGTCGAAAACGTGCGTCCGACACCCCCCCCCAAAAAAAAAACGAATATCGCCCACAACATGCAAATGCATGTTAATGGCCCTATTAGTTATTTCCGCGCGATTCAGTAAGTAAAATGTGCAGCCAAGCCGCACATTTTACTTTCACAAATTAGTGCCTACCCAAAGGTAGGTGTTAATTTCTGCCGGCACCGGGAAAGTGCATAGAAGGAGTAAAAACTGCTTTTCTGTACACCCTCTGACTTAATATCATGGAGGTCCCAAAAGTTAAAAATAATTAAAAATAATAAAAAAAATTTAAAATCTGCCCGCGGCTCACGGGTTGAAAACCGGACGCTCAATTTTGCCGGTGTCCGGTTTCCAAACCCGTGGCTGTCAGTGGGTTTGAGAACCGTCGCCGGCAAAATTGAGCGTTGGCTGTCAAACTCGCTGACAGCCGCCGCTCCTGTCAAAAAAGAGGCGCTAGGGACGCGCTAGTGTCCCTAGCGCCTCTTTTTACCACGGGCCCTCATTTGCATGCGGGCCGATACTAAATGGCGCGCACAGGAGAGTGGCCTGTGCGTGCGCCGGGAGAGCGGGCACTCGCCCATTCTCCCACGACTTTTACTGTATCGGCCCGTGTATTAGCTGACTCATTTCCCTAGGAATGAGCTTATACAAAATTGCTCTGATGATTTCAGATCCCCAGAGAAAAAGGCGGGGAAACCACACTGAGTATACTTGAATTATGATGTCAGTAAGATCTTGGGGGCAAAACCCCCCAAATACCTGCCCACATTTCTATTGTAACACCACTTCATACTCTCTCAAGCACTTGTTCACCTTGGCTTCCTAAGAACTGAAATGGCAGCATTCCCATACATGTAAAAACCCCCGTCACTTATTATTGTCAGAAAACAAACCACCAGTGCCTTAGAAAGCTGCAGGGCATGAGGAACTGCTGTGCTGGCATGAAAGCTCTGCATGTTTCCAAATGTAAATGAAAAAGCCCAGTTGGTCCCACATCCTTCACTCGCAGCTGTCTTCTCCTTTAGGAGATGCCATTCACAAGACACTAGACACAAATGTTTCCCCTCACACACACCATGGTAATCCTCATCACCTGTCATGGCCTCTGTGTCTTGCACTGGCACACCGCTGGCCCGCAAGGCTGTGGACACTGGTCACCGGAGCCTCATTTGTCACACATAAGGGCTCCATCATTGCATCATCCAACCTGCATCCCCTGTAGTCATGTTGTGGGAGTCTCAGTTTAGTGGACCCTTGGGCCGACCTGCTGGAGACTAGGAAGAGATGGACAATGTCTCTGATGAACAGCGGGCTGGGAGGCAGATGTTCAGGCGGGACGTAGGTGCTCTTCACCCTGGAAGCTGGTGCTCCCCCGGGAGGAGCCCGTAGGACCCCAACCGCTGGGACTTAGGTGGCTTCACCTTTGGAAGCCGAAGCCCCCCCGGGAGGAGCCCGTAGGGGCCCGGCTGCTGGGACTTAGGCGGGTAGTGGATCAGAACAGGTAACTGGAACCAGACTAGGACAGTAGAAACTGTAACTGGGTACGGGTTCTGGAACCAGGCAGGAACTGTAGCAGGACTCGGGTACTGGAACCAGGCAGGAACTGTAGCAAGACTCGAGTACTGGAACCAGGCAGGAACTGTAGCAAGACTCGGGTACTGGAACCAGGCAGGAACTGTAGCAAGACTTGGGTACTGGAACCAGGCAGGAACTGTAGTAGGACTCAGGTACTGGAACCAGGCAGGAACTGTAGCAGGACTCGGGTACTGGAACCAGGCAGGAACTGTAGTAGGACTCAGGTACTGGAACCAGGCAGGAACTGTAGCAAGAATCGGGTACTGGAACCAGGCAGGAACTGTAGCAGGACTCAGGTACTGGAACCAGGCAGGAACAGTAGCAGGACTCGGGTACTGGAACCAGGCAGGAACTGTAGCAGGACTCGGGTACTGGAACCAGGCAGGAACTGTAGCAAGACTCAGGTACTGGAACCAGGCAGGAACTGTAGCAAGACTCGGGTACTGGAACCAGGCAGGAACTGTAGCAAGCAGGCAGGAACCAAGCAGGTACTGTAGCAGGAACGCAGCGACGTAGCCAAGCAGGTCACTCCGAGGCGCAACGCAACAGGAAACCAGAAAGCTAACCCGTTGCAAGGCCAAGGTTGGATGGCTGCGGCCGGCTTATCAAGGCTGCGGCGTCTGATGTAAGGAATTGGGCGGAGTCGGCACTGGCGGGAAACTGGCTACAAAGGCGCCCAAGTGGCACGCGCGCTTAGGAACAGTGCATCCACCAGAACCTTCACGGCGGTGCTGCCCCAGCGGGGCCCCCGCCAAACAGGCCACAAGCCGTTTTTAAAGATGACGCCGGCCGTCCATTACTCCTACCATGTGACAGGGGCTGGCCAATGGCACGGATACCCTGTCACATGGTAAGGGCAAAGGGCCATCGGTGCCATTTTTATTAGTGGCAGCCGATGGCCCGAGAGCAGGAGATCGCTCCCAGGACCCCTGCTGGACCACCAGGTACTTTAAAAAAGTTTTTGGGGGGGGTCGGGAGGGTGGGGGAAACTAAGGGATCTGTTTTAAAGGGTTGGGGTGGGTTTAGGGGTTGTTTTTGTCTGCCGTTTTTCCCGCCCTCCCCCCAAAACGATAAGATAACCCCACGAACAATTTCATGGGGTTTTCCTATCGGTTTCGGGGAGCCCCCGATTTCTGACAACTTTGAAACTATCATACGATATTTTTAATCGTCAGAAAAACGATTCACATCCCTACCCAGCATGTGACGGCTTGTTAGCTACGTAACTATACTGCTGCTCCTGATCAGATGCAAGACTGCAGATCTTGCATTTTAGGGCTTACGTGACAGGGTGAGGGGTCCAGGTCAACTGGGAGGCATGCAGGATGAAGAATCAGAGGCATCTGGATGACATCGAGATTTGACTGGGCAAACTGGTGGACTAATTGGAAAAACTGGGAATGTCCCTCGCGTGAGCATGTTTTAAAATCTGCTTACATACGCGCAATAAATCCGGCAATAAAGGGTCGGGTGGGTTTTTTATTTATCGGCTCGGGCGCAGCTGATAAAAAAAACAAACGATCGGACCGCACGAAAAAAATTTCACGATGTGAATCGGAACTGGAATCGGAACATCTCTAGGGCTGGGGCCCCTGGTTTTAAATATGAAGTTATCTGCGTAACTACTGGCCCCGCCCTGAAATGCCCATGCCTCACCCCTTTTCCATCCCCTTAGTTTTTACTACATACACACATATACGTGCGGAAATCGCAACTTTTAAAAATCTGCATTCTCACGTATGTGGGCATTTTAGCATGGGCAACGCTTTTAAAATTCGGTCCATTGATTGGCATAGTGTCTGCTAGGCTAAGGTACCTTGCATGCCTTCTCCTATCACTGCTCTGAAGAGTAAACTAATGGATATACTTGGAGGTCAAAGAGAGGCTGTTAGTATTCACTCTTTTTTGCCTTCTTTAAAGCCTGCTGTTTAGAATTTCCAAAGATCAATAGATGCCCCTTGATTGTTCCTAGACACCAGAGATGTGAGCTCTTTAAATTCTAGTAATGTGCTTCCCTAGTGATGGTGTATGACGCACAGGGTTGGTGCAAGGGTATTAGGTGCTTTAGGAGAACCTTATAGCCTTGTAAACCTCTCCTGTGTGTGCCCTCCCCACACAAAATGAAAAATGATGCATTTATAATAGATTTTACATGAGAAAGGAAATTCAAACTACAGTATTCTGAGGTAAAAATATCACTTTCAACATGTATATTATATTTACATGCACTTTTGTGGTGCCAACCAGACAACCCTGCAAAAAAGTAAAAAAGACATTTATAATCCATATAGTAGTAGGCCTATTGTAATGCATGTTGGGAGTGGGCTTGGCCCTCAGAAAGCCATGCATAAACAAATTGCAATACAGTAAACCTCCTATATCAAAACAGTACTAACCGGCAGCACATAAACAGCAACAATCCTACCTATAAAAAGATAACAATGCATCAGGATCTAAAACATCAATACACCTATTTGGAAAACAGAACAAGTCAGGTTGCTATAGATTACTATATAGAAACTACGTGCTAGCAGAATACATATGGACATTTGTTTCAGTTTTTATTTTATTTTGCCTGGGAATTTCAATGTTATAACAAAAACTTTCAGTGGGAAAATGATATAACACACTGAAGAAAAATAATTGGAAATGTAATTTTTCCACTGATTTCTTTTTTGTTCTAACATTGGAATTTCCAGGCGTAAAATAAAAACTGAAAACTAAGGTCTCTAAGAATACCTCACCTTGGTCACAGTTGCAGACCACAGACAGACTCTCACCAAATACAGAATAAAGAGACCATAAAGTATAAATATAAATGTGCAGACAAAAACTGAATAGGAAACCACAATAAGCCTAACTCTGTATGCAGGGTAATGATGGAAAAACAGAAAGGGGCGGATTTTCAGAGCCCTGCTCGCCTAAATCCGCCCAAAGCCGGGCGGATTTAGGCGAGCAGGGCCCTGCGCGCTGGTAACCCTATTTTACATAGGCCTACCAGCGCGCGCAGAGCCCCGGGACTCGCATAAGTCCCGGGGTTTTCGGAGGGGGCGTGTCGGGGGGCGGGTCCGAACCGCGCGGCGTTTTCGGGGCGTGTCGGGAGCGTTCCGGGGGCGTAGCTACGGCCCGGGGCGGCCCGGGGGCGTGGCCACGCCCTCCGTACCCGCCCCCAGGTCGCGGCCCGGCGCGCAGGAGGCCCGCTGACGCGCGGGGATTTACGCCTCCCTCTGGGAGGCGTAAATCCCCCGACAAAGGTAAGGGGGGGGCTTAGACAGGGCCGGGTGGGTGGGTTAGGTAGGGGAAGGGAGGGGAAGGTGAGGGGAGGGCAAAAGGAAGTTCCCTCCGAGGCCGCTCCGATTTCGGAGCGGCCTCGGAGGGAACGGGGGTAGGCTGCGCGGCTCGGCGCACGCCGGCTATACAAAATCAATAGCCTTGCGCGCGCCGATCCAGGTTTTTAGCAGATATGCGCGGCTCCGCGCGTATCTACTAAAATCCAGCGTACTTTTGTTTGCGCCTGGAGCGCAAACAAAAGTAGGCCTATTCGCGGAGTATGAAAATCCGCCCCAAATATCACCATTCCTCATAAAACATCAAACAATAAAATCAAGAAATATAAAACCAATAGTAGTAAAACCATACTAATAAAAAGAATAAATACTTTAAAACAGCTGACGGATAGAATAACATCCAATAAATAAAACATATAAACATTTTCCAAACACCAGTAAAATATTTCAAAACAGCAGACACATGAAACTCCCAATAATTAAAACTAATAAGGATTAAAACAAAACAAAACAAAACCACTTTCCATACCTGAGAACTTTTGATTTCCAGGTACCCTGAGATTGTTGTGGATTAGCAGGGGGATTATTGCTCTCAAACTTTCTGTCTTTCACACATTTGCTCAATCACTCATACATGTTCTGCTCTCTCACATACATACACATGCTCTCACACACACACACTCTTTCTCTCTCACTCACACATGTTCTCTCTCATTCACATGCTCGGACACACATGCTCTTGTTTTCACACTTCCACATGCTCTCTCTCATACATATATATATATATATATATATATATATATATATATATATATATATATATACACACATATATACACACTTATGCTCTTTCACTCACATACACTCCCTTTATCACTCACTCACTCCCTCCCCCCCTGGAAGCACAAGTGGCAGTAGTAACTTCCTCCTTCAGTCCTGACTGCTGACAGGACTCTTCCTCTTTCTTGTGGCCATCGGGGGGCTGATGTTGCTCTGCCTCCTGCCGCTGACAGCCCATGGGTTCCTTCAGGCTGCACAGGTTACATTGCTCCTCTTCCTATGCCTGGCCAATGCTGCTTCTTCAGTCCCTGGGCTGCACTGCTCCTCCTGCTGCTTCTGAGCACAGGGTCGATGCTGCTACTTCTTGCGGTGGGGGCTGCGGTGCTCCTCCTGCTTCTGTCAGCAGCTACACGGCCTCTCCCTTTCCCTGCCTGGATGGGCCCATGTCACGACACTTTCTCTTCCAGGCAGCGTGGTCAGGAAGAAGGAAAGGCTACCACTGTGTTGCCCCAGATTGTAATGCTCTAAGTGGCAGCTGAGGCCATTTAGTGCTCGCACCAGCCCTGGTGACCCAGTATAAAGTGCAGGTATTACATGCTCATACTCATCGTCTGACAAGAGACAGAACTGCAGCCATGGCAGGCAGCTGTGCTGAGACCCCCAGCCGCCACGCAACCATTTTCCTGCTGGTCTTCTGGGACAAATATTGGGGTGAAGAGGACTACTCATGGGGTGACCTGGTCCCAACTCCAGCAAGATTGGAAGTGCGTAATAATTAAACCTCGAGGGTCGCTTGCAGGTCCCTGGGTACTTTGTACAAATTCCTGGCTAGTTGCGAATGAAGGCTCATGGTGCCAGATTCTAGCCCGGGTTTCAAGTGTGCTGGAAATGCAAAAGATCAGAAGGAAACTGCTAGGTCAAACTGATTTTTAAAAGATATAATGGGGCAATTTTCAGAAGGTTTTCTCTGGGTAAATGGATGTTTAGCATGCAAAAATTGCTTCTGAAAAATTGTGCCCTTCCCCTCCCCCCCCAAATATGGGGGAAATTGGCAGTGCCATGGCAGGAGTAGGGCATGTGGATTTCATTTTTAAATCCCCCATGTATTTTGCACCTGCAAAATATGTGGGGTAAAGAATCCCCCCCGTGGCACTTTCAGTACAGTGGGTGTACTTTTCCCTACACATGGGAGGGGGTGGGGCAATTCTCAGAAGGCAGTTTTACATGGATAAACCTGCCTTTAGCAAGGCAAAACCTTCCGAAAATTGCTGGTGTTGAGCCCAGCTTTCCAAAGCAGGCATGAGGCACCAATGCCTGCATATGAAAGATTTATGCTGGTACTTTATAAACCGTGTAATGGGGTGGGGAGAGGGGCCATACAATTTATAAAACACAATGTATTTCTGTCTAGAAGGTACGAGCGTATGTATTCATTTTACAAAAATATGTGCGCATATTTCACTCACGTAATAATTGTAACAATGCACATGGAATAAATCAGCATTAAATATGAAGGTTGGTATTTTATAAAGTATACACCTACTTTGCTTATGAAAATACTCGTACTCCTGCTTTCAGTCACCAGTTTGCCAAGCCTTCACCCCATTCACCCAGACCCTTCAGCACTTCACCCTGAACCCCCCCATCACTTAACCCAGACCTCTCCTCCACACATTGCAGACGAAAGGTCAAATGTGAATTACATTGTATGAGTCATTTTGCAGGTGCAAAAGCATATGAACAAGTTCAGAAATGAATGTGCATGTAGGCCCCCACTGGGATCCCTATGAAGGTGTGGCTTTGTAGAGAGGCCTTGCATTTAGAGGAAGAGAGAAGAGCACACCATCTGTACCACAGCAACCCCACGTGAACCTGCCATAGTGCTCGTTTCCTGTGTCTGGATAAAGCAGAGACCACTAGAAGAGTGGTGCATTTATGTGTTGAAAGTCTAAGGGAGAAGAGTGATTTTTTTTTTTTCCGTTCCCTTTTTCCTGGAGAAATCCTAGGTCCCATTCAGTGGGATGTGTATTTGTGGAGTGTGACAAAGAGCCCTATAGAAATCCTCAGTACACTTTAATAGGCTGGTCCCAGCATCTGGGCCTGGTTCACCTTAACACAGGGCAGGGTGTCTCCTCCGAGCAGGGATAAATTGTAGGCCCAGAGGACAAGGACCTACTGAAATACTGCGAGGCAAGCAGTCTTTGTGTGTAAAGAATAAAGCTGTGCAAGAGGAAAAACTGGAGTCCAAACTGTTATTCTGCCCTCCAGCCAGCCATGGACCGCCCGTGCTCTGTGACATGGAGATTTAACAGATTTTCTGATTTTACTTTTTTGAGGTTAGAGGAGATTCTTTATTTTGGATCTTCAGTTGAAAGGAGTTTTTACCACTTTCCTGTCATCATTTTGTTTGGGAATTGGTTTACTTCCTATCTGATTCTCTCGGCGCAAAAGAGTCAGTGCCCACTTGGCAAACATTTTGGAAAAGGTGAGTGTACTCATCAGGTGAGAGGAGAAGTGCAACCAATCACAGCAAATTCCTATCTGGTATATACCAGAGGGTCAAGGAGGTGCTTAACTGATACAAAAGAGAAATGAGCGGAAGTAAAGAAAAGGATCCAGCCAGAGCTATAGCATTATTCTGGTACCATTTATAAGAACTTTAAATTGGAGGGAGGGTCCCTTGTACAAAGTCTTGGTGATCCCTAAATTCCAGTTGTATTAGCTGGTGGAGGTCCTACATTTCAGAAAGGAAGAAGGGGGACCCTAATTACAGAGCAGAGGAACCACACAGTTGCTGATTCACATGGATTCCTTTTATTGCACAAGGAAAACTTAATGTTGGACCAGTAATCAGGTGCCCCTCTGGTTGTTTTAAATGTACTTGGTGATTCTCACATTTAATGCCTTGGACTCTCGAGGATAACCTTCTCCTCCTCCCCCCATCCCAACAAAAAATCCATTGTGTGGGGCTTGAAGAGAGTGGATTATGAATGTGTGTGTAACTTTGCCCCAATATCGTTCGTGACTCACGCTATGAATCTTAAATCGTCCCCTGTTGCATCCGTCGGTCCTCGACGGCTTCGCCCCATTTCCCTCACCTTATTCACGACTCCTCGTGCTTACCTGGGCAAGATGGCTACCGCCATGTCTACAAGCCGACCTCTCTGGCGTTCCCGGAATGGCTATGGTGCAGCCTCCCACCATTGCTCCTCCCAGGTACCTACTATGCAATAATGTGGAAAAGCCAAAATGGATTTAGCAAGGGAAGTCATGCCTTACCAATCTATCTATTACATTTTTTTGAGGGTGTAAATATGTGGATGGAGAAGAGCTAATCGATACCTGGACTTTCAGAAGACATTTGACAAAGTCCCTCATGACATATTCCTGAGGAAATTAAAAAGCCATGTGATAGGAGGCAATGTCCAGTTGTGGCCTGGAAACTGGTTAAAGAGTAGGATTAAATGGTCAGTTTTCCAATTAAAGTGAGGCAAATAGTGAAATCTCCCAGGGATCTGTGCAGGAGCCAGTTATGTTTAACATATTCATAAATGATCTGGAAAGTGACTGTGAGGAATTATAGGAGGACCTTGTAAGACTGTGAGGAATTATAGGAGGACCTTGTAAGACTGAGGAACAGGGCTTCTAATAGCAGATTAAATTAAATTTAGACAATTGCAAAGTGATGCACAATCAGGCCCATACAGTCCAGCCCACTGTTAACCTGCCCTTGGACGCGCGTTTTCCCTTATCCCTTATTCACTAAGGGGTAGATTTTCAGAGCCCTGCTCGCCTAAATCCGCTCAAAACCGGGCGGATTTAGGCGAGCAGGGCCCTGCGCGCCGGGAAGCCTATTTTACATAGGCCTCCCGGCGCGCGCAGAACCCCGGGACTCGCGTAAGTCCCGGGGTTTTCGGAGTGGGCGTGTCGGGAGGCGTGTCGGGGGCGGGGCCGGAGCGCGCGGCGTTGCGGGGGCGTGTCGGCAGCGTTTTGGGGGCGGGTACGGGGGCGTGGCTACGGCCCGGGGGCGTGGCCGCGCCCTCCGTACCCGCCCCCAGGTCGCGGCCCGGCGCGCAGGAGGCCCGCTGGCGCGCGGGGATTTACGCCTCCCTCCGGGAGGCGTAAATCCCCCGACAAAGGTAGGATGGGGGTTTAGACAGGGCCGGGCGGGTGGGTTAGGTAGGGGAAGGGAGGGGAAGGTGAGGGGAGGGCAAAGGAAAGTTCCCTTCTAGGCCGCTCCGATTTCGGAGCGGCCTAGGAGGGAACGGGGGTAGGCTGCGCGGCTCGGCGCGCGCAGGCTATACGAAATCGATAGCCTTGCGCGCGCCGATCCAGGATTTTAGTAGATACGCGCGACTACGCGCGTATCTACTAAAATCCAGCGTACTTTTGTTTGCGCCTGGAGCGCAAACAAAAGTAGGCTGTTCGCGCTCGTCTGAAAATCTACCCCTAAGGGAGGCGTAAATCCCCGCGCGCGAGCGGGACCCCTGCGCGCCGGGCCGCGACCTGGGGGCGGGTACGGAGGGCGAGGCCACGCCCCCGGACCGCCCCGGGGCGTAGCCACGCCCCCGTACCCGCCCCCAAAACGCTGCCGGCACGCCCCCCGAAACGCCGCGCAATCCGGCCCCGCCCCCCGACACGCCCACTCCGAAAACCCCGGGACTTACGCGAGTCCCGGGGTTGTGCGCGCGCCGGTGAGCCTATGTAAAATAGGCTCACCGGCGCGCAGGGCCCTGCTCGCGTAAATCCGCCCGGTTTTGGGCGGATTTAGGCGAGCAGGGCTCTGAAAATCTACCCCTAAGGGGCGGAAAATGCGCGTCCAACCCGTGGGCCCTATTAGGTATGCCCGCGCGATACAGTAAGTAAAATGTGCAGCCAAGCCGCACATTTTACTTTAAGAAATTAGCGCCTACCCAAAAGTAGGCGCTAGTTTCTGCCGGCGCCGGGGAAGTGCACAGAAAAGCAGTAAAAACTGCTTTTCTGTGCACCCTCCGACTTAATATCATAGCGATATTAAGTCGGAGGTCCCGAAGGGTGTAAAAAGTAAAAAAAAGAAAAAAAATTAAATTGGGCCGGTGGCTGTCGGGCCGAAAACCAGACGCTCAAGTTTGCTGGCGTCCGGTTTCCGAGCCCGTGGCTGTTAGCGGGCTCGAGAACCGACGGCACCGATTGGCACTTGTAAGGTTCTTAAATGGAGGCTCTGGTTGCTGGAACCGTGTCAGCCGGCCACTAGGGGGCTCCATCTGTCATCACCATTCCCAGCCAATGCGACAAGTGACAAAGAGCGGACCAGGAAGAGGAAGTGCGAGGAGAGTGGAAGGTAAAAGGCTTCAGAAGGGATTTCACGTGCTGTAATTGTTTGTGCTGTTGCCCTGAGGGATCAGCAGGCTTACTTTATGTGTAGTTAGAGTGCTTTTGTTTTCTGCTGTCTTTTCACATATGTTGTTTTTCCCTCTCGGGAAGTTGTTTTGTGGAAATAAACCTACCTGAAGAAACATTTTGTGGGGGCTGCAACCTCGAACTGGAGTATTACCGCCCGTTACAGGCCTCGATCCTGCCATATCTGGGAAGGACCCTGACGTTATGCACAGTAATAATAAATGTTCACAGGGCAGTGCAAAATCTCCTCCAAAAGGGGGTCCAAGTTTTTCAGTTTTCGAGCAGGCTGAATTTCTCCAGACATTTGCTGATTTTTGTGAACCTGAGCTCCATGCGAACGTTACGGATTCTTTCCAGTGCCTCACGTATGGGGCAGTGCTTTCAAGAGATTTCGTCATAAAACAGGGAGGAATAATTTGAAAACTAGAACCTTTGCAACTTTCTTTTGTTAGGTTATTTAATTATTTAGTGATGGCAATAATATACAAATAGTATGGCAGGTTTTGGTAGCATGCTGCAGTGTAAAGTGCTGGGGTATTAGGGGAAATAACCGCCTGAGCTCGATTCTGTAAAATCCCGGGATCACATAAACAGTCAGATCTGAAAATGTTCAGCTTGGGGCACTTTTTTCTCATGTTTCAAAATGGATATTTGGCCTAGTCTCATTTAGTTATACAACAAAATCCAGAATATGCCAACAAATAAGTACCACAAGGCTCATCCAGTCTTCCCAATTTATGTCCTGGAACAATGCCATGGACCCCAGGTGATCTCTGGCTTTTGCACAGTGGAAGGAGCCACTATAGATATTTTATGTAACCCCCAACTTGAGGTACATCTTATTTTGTTAGTTTTATATTATTTAATTTTACCTGTCTTACTATGTTTTAATTCTGAGTTTGGTTTTTATTGCTTTATGTATGTGGTTTTGTACATTGCTTCATGCTTTTGTTGAGGTGATTAATAAATCTCAATAAACATGCACAAAATATAGAGTCTGTGGCTAGATTTAAAAATGGGGCACTCACAGGCAATGGGATGGAGGAGTCACCCCCTTAGAAGTCATAGGGTGCAAGGGGGGGGGGGGGGTGTTCCTCCCGAGCACCTCCCAGAGGTCATCCAAGGTGCAGGAGACCTGGATCTTCCCCCTCCTCCTGGTGTCTTCTCACCTCAGAGTTGCGGTGCTGGCTGTGCAGCAACAGCAAATCCCTGAAGAAACTTCACTGTGGAGCCCTGAGGTGGCTTTATCTCCTCCTCCTCCTCCTGCGCAGGATTCCTATTACCATGGAAACCCATGCAAGAGGCAAGGCCACCACAGGGCCTGTTGGTATGCGAGGGCTCCCGGGCCCTGTAGTGAATTTTCTTCGATGAGTGTTGTGGGGCTGGTGCTGCTCTGCAGGATAAGTGGCACAGTGATGGGCAGACCCAGAGAGCAGTATGGCAGCAGTGGCACACCAGAGCTTACGAAAATTTGTTACTAGAGGCAGTTGCCTACATTACCTATGCCCAGAGACCCTGGCTTCCTATGGCAGATTTTTTGAGCTTTAATTGTGGCTTCCAAGTGAAATCCTCCTCCACTGCCAACTACTGATGCATATGCAGGTGTGTTGTCTGCTTCCTACAAATAGCGATCCTCTCCCTTCTCAGCAGCCGGTTTGGGCTGAAATTTAAATATTTACAACTTCCACCCAAGCTGGCTGCTGAGAAGGGGGAGGCTCACCTGCATGAGCTGCCCGCCTTTATGCTGCCCTACTGAGCATGTGTAGCTGTAGTCATCACCCTGCCCCCCCCCAGCCAGTTAGATTTTCAGGATATCCACAATGAATATGCATGTGAGAAGATTTGCATGCACTGCCTCCATAACATGCACATTTTTTCTCATGCATATTCATTGTGGATATCCTGAAACCCGTCTGGCTGGGGGGTTCCCAGGACAGGTTTGGGAACCACTGCCCTAGGTAGAGTCCCTCGGTCTTTTTTTTTTCTGTGGAGCATTGTGTCTCACAGTACTCAGCTTTGCTCTCTCACAGTTTTTTTTTGTAAGTGATTTTTTTCTAGAGCTGCAGTTGTTTTCTTTCTTTTACGGTAGTTTTATTTCTTTTCCTTTTTCTTCTTTCCTGTGTCTGCCAGCCGCATGGTGGACCTTAGTCGCTGTGCAGTCTGGCAGACTATTTCTATCCCTTGTTAAAAAAAAAAAAACCAAACTGCACCAGCAGTTTAGTATCTCTGTCTTTTCCTTGCTCTGTCTGTTTTTTGCACCTTTGTCAGGTGCTGGCAGGACTGACTGAATGCAATCTGTGGGTGATCATGTAGGCCGCTGAGTCTGGGGACTTCCTGAGTTGTACCTGAGCAGGAGTTCCATATTGTTTTATTGATTGATCGGCATCGATGGAGGTTCAGACAGTGTAGAGATCGAGGGCCACTCTGTTCCCGTGGGGGGAACTCATCCTTCCCTCTTGCTTGCCAGTATGGCAGTGAAAGAGGGTGAGCAGGAGCCTGGGCAAGCAGCTTGCTGCTGCACCTTCGATGCCATGCTCAGTAACGGTTGCCGATGCCGATCTCAACAATTACAGACCTATAGCATCTCTTACTTCCCTGGCCAAACTAATAGAATCTGTAGTACTCCATCAGTTAACCGATTTTCTTACAGAGCACAATATTCTTCATATTAATCAACATGGATTTAGAAAAGGTCATTCCACAGAAACACTTCTTCTATCCTCTTTTGATACTTTTTTCCATGCATTCGACTCATATACAGACTACATTATAGTTTTCTTAGATATATCAGCAGCATTCGATACCATTAATCATCAGATACTCATTTCAGGTCTTCAAAACATAGGCATCACAGGTACAGTTTTGAACTGGTTTACGTCCTTCCTCTCCAACCGACCTCAACAAGTCAATTATAGTCAGCACTGCTCTTCCCCATATATCATTAATTCCGGTGTTCCTCAGGGCTCATCTCTTTCTCCTATTCTGTTCAACGTATATCTACTTCCTTTATGCTACATTTTATCCTCTCGTAATCTTCAGTTCAAAATTTATGCAGACGACATCCAATTTTTTGTCCCATATAAATCATCCTGGTCAGACACTCTATCTTTAGTTTCTCTATACTTATCTACAATCAACTCTTGGCTCTCCCACAATCGATTAAAACTGAATCCAGCAAAAACTGAGCTCGTATACTTAACTTCCATCTCTGATTCTTCATTAGGTCCACCATCACATCTTACAATCAATAATGTTACTATCCCCATAACACGCTCTGCTATAAGCCTAGGTGTAAACATTAATTCAGATCTTTCTCTAAAACAACACATATCCTCACTTACAAAAAAATCGTTTTTCAAACTACATCTGTTAAAACATCTTCGTCCTCTACTATTTTACCGAGATTACAGAACCATTCTTCAATCTTTAATCTTCTCTGGCTTAGACTATTGTAATGCTCTCTTCCTAGGATTGTCAGACTCTTCACTATACCCCCTTCAATTGATCCAAAACTCTGCAGCCCGGATACTAACCAGAACATCTTTACGTCATCATATCACCCCTATTCTACAATCATTACACTGGTTACCCATAAAGTTCAGAATAAAATACAAAATTCTCTCCATTATCCATAGTTTAATTCATAACCATAATCATACTTCTACCTGGCTTTGTTCAATACTGCGCATATACAAACCGACGCGACACTTAAGATCACTTAACCAAAATCTACTAGATATCCCTCCTCCCAAACAAGCCAGATTAGACCTCACTAGAAAAAGAGCCTTTTCAATAGCCGGTCCAACACTTTGGAACACTTTACCAAACCATCTTCGCTCGATTTCCAACCCTGCACATTTCAAAAAATCTCTCAAAACATATCTTTTTCAACTTGCATTCCACACGTCTTCTAATTAAACTTAATCATCAATACCGAAATTACCCTCTTAAACATAGTTACACCCATTACAATCCCATTTATACTACACATAACTACAACATACCTGCTCATTCACACGTTTCCAATTATCATACCCTTCTCCCATCTTCCCTTTATCTCATATAATTTTTACGCTCTATTTCTCCCACTTCCCCTTCCTCCTCCCGTTCCCTTTACCCCCCTTTTTCCCCTTTTCCCCCAAAACAATAAGCCCATGGTTCCAAACTTTTTATATTTTTAATAACCTTATATACTAGCATTCTGTCTAGTTATTATCAATTTTTATGTAAAGTTTAAAAATTCCATTTTATTTTGATTATTTTATTTTTGGTTTTAAATCTGTGAACCGTTTTTGATAAAATTTCTTTTTTAAAAAAACGGTATATAAATACTTTTTAAATAAATAAAATAAATATGTGACCAGCACATCGCTGATCTGACACACTGATGTCAGGACCACGTCAGGGACGAAGACGCATTGAGCACCGTGGTCATCCTTGATGCCATTGAGGGTCCGGGGCGCCTTCAATGCTTTCGGGTTGCATGACTGCCCTCAATGCTGTAAGGGCCTTCAATGCCGTAGGCATCTATGGACATGGAGTCCCGATGCACTGGAGTTATCAAGCGCCTTAGGCCTCATGTGGCATGATAGCGACACTGACCTCTAGTGCCGGGGACCTGGTTTGCTATCAAGTGCCACGGTTCCCCTCATTGCCATCAAAGTCGCCCTTGATTTATTTATTTTTTAGATTTTTATATTCTGCTTCTTGCACTTTTTTTAGCACTTCAAAGCAGATTACATTCCGGTACTATAGGTATTTCCCGATCCCTAGAGGGCTTACAATCTAAGTTCCCTGTACGTACCCGGATCAGTCCAGACAGTGGGTTGAGCCTCCTTTTCAGCAGATGGAGACAGAGAAAAACTCAAAGGGTATCCTGTATCAGGATAGTGTTCCCCCTGCGTCCCTTCAGTATTTCTCTGTCTCCAGCAGATGAAGGTGGTAGAACCTGCGGCTCCCACTTTTCTAACTAATTGCTTTCTCTGAGGACATTTTTTCTTTCTCCATGCTGTTATGTGGTCCGGGGGGGGGGGGGGGGTGGGTTGGGTTACCTCTTGATCTCTCAGCCTAGGACCCTTCCCGGTGTATCTTTGCCTGCCCTGGGGTGATTACTGGTGGTCCAGTCCCTCCCCATGCCTCGGGTCCATCCCTAACAGAGAAGTTTACATTCCTCTGTCTTTTTTAAAAAAAGGGGGGAACGTATTCCTGCCCAACAGAATTTTTCAGTTCTTGAAGCTAGCAGCTCGGGGGGAAGGAGCGTAGTTCAGGGTTACTTTCCCTGCTCCTGCTCACGGCCAGGGACAACAGAAGCTTGTCGTTTTGCAGTTTCAGCTCTTTCTTGCCCTCCGTGATTATGCTTCGATCTTATCTCTGTGTTGCTTGCGGGGAGCCTGCTTCGCGGCTCTCCCGTGATGGGGTCTGCTCCGTGTGTTTGCCTGGCGGGGAAGGGCCTTCGGCGCGGCGAAATCAGGCACCCATGGCAAGCACGTGCTCAGACCTGCCCCCGTCCCCGCAAACTGCGGGAATGGTGGCCATTTTGACTGCAGGCAGTGCATCCGATTCGGGGCCTGATGAGGGAAGAGATTCTTTATTCTCTCACTCTCCTCCAGATTTGAGCCCCGTGCATCACCCCGTTGTGGTCCCTGACCCTAACCACGAGGTCTCCCCTCCCCCCAGACCAGGGAGAGCCCCTAAGCATTTTTCACCTGATTTTGTATTACTAATGCACAAGCTAGCTAGTTTGCTGCAAGAGGATGACCCCTCCCCAGACCCCCCACCTGCAAAGGTTCCTCGGGCTTCTATACAGCAGGGACCAACACTCCCTGATCCTCAGGGGACTGCCCGGGTCTCAGAGCAGGGATCCAAACTCCCTGTTCCCCAGGGGGCTGTCCATGTCAGGACATACCGGGGGCCCCGGACCCTCCAGATCCGGTTGTCGCACCACCTCAACTCCCAGATCCGGATAATTTAAATCAAACTCCACCAGTCGAGGGAGATAACCCCCCATGTATTGCATTTATTCCAACGGGAAGAGCTAGATCCGCTCATTCCCTTTGTTCTCTCTGAACTGGGGATAGATGATCCTCCGGAAGAATCCGCAAGTATCCAACTTCCAGTAATGTGGATCCGGTCCTGGCGGAACTGAGAGCACCCCTACGTACGTTTCCCTTCCACCCTATGCTGATGCAGCTTCTTCTTCAGGAGTGGGAATCTCCAGAATCTGGCCTGCGAGTAGGCAGAGCCATGGACAAACTCTATCCCCTTCTGGATCCGTACCTAGAGATGCTAAAGGTCCCTAAGGTGGACGCTTCCGTGTCCGCGGTCACTGTTAGCCTTAACTAACAATATTCACCTGAATGCCGACCAAGGTGGCGATGTCCACCATTCTGACTAGATCTTTCTGCAACCTTTGATACTGTCAATCACCAGCTCCTAATACAATGCTGGGAGGCCCTTATGGGCAGGGTCCAAGCAGATTGGTTTTGCTGCAGCACCCAGAGACTTCTGGTATTGGCCCAGAGACCCGGTAATTCTTTTAGAATTCTGGAGTCTCTGGGCCAAATCTGGAGAGTTCCTAGACATGACTATCTGGTTAGTACTATGGCCTACATAGAACTGGATCAACAAATATCAGCCCAAATAACTCAGAAATCTGAGAAAATCACAAAAATTAAAAAAAAACCCCAACTATTCCCCAGTTGTCTCTTATTTTTTTCTTAAATTTTTATTTTTTTTTATCTTTTTGGTATAAGGTTTGTGGGACCTTCATGAGTACAGTTTGTAATTGGTGCAAATTGTATTCCCCATCAGTCCAACTTTGCTTTATTTATTACTTATCAGTGTTATGCCACACTCAATTTTATTTTTAAAAGAATTTTTTAAACAGCTGTTCAATTCTATTACTCATCATGAAGGTCCCCTCCCAGGTAGCCTACTGGTTAGCGTCTTATTTTAATTTTATCAATGAGAGCAAGAACCAAAACTTAGCTTTAATGTTGCATTCAATAACTGCCCTGACATGGATCCATGTTTCGATATCGCATCTGCATCAGGGGGCATCTCTGTAGCTTGATCCAATCTCTCAACCTTTTAATAAATCACTCTGCTCCCTGAAACAATCCACTTCATTTCAACACTCTCTTCAAAAGAACTTTAACCTACATAGAACTGGGCCACAGAACTTCTGGTGGCCATCTTCTTCCTGTCTGGACACAGTTATATTCCAGGCTCACTGTTTGGACATTCTGGTTAGTTCTCCCAACTATATGGTCCACACGTCTTGTTAGCAGCCATCTTGTTTCTCTCTAGACACTCATTCTCCCAGAAATGTGGCCCACACTTCCTGCTGATGGCCATCTTCTTACTGTCTGGACACAGTTATATTTTAGGCTCATTCTGCAGTTTGCTAGAGCTTGGTCCTATATTTGGTCCTATGCTGGGCCTATTTCATGGTCCTGTGTTTCATGTTCCTATTTGTTCCTAGATTGTTTCTGTATCCAGTGTTCCTGTTTGGGCCTAGATTGTTTCATATATCCAGTCCTCCTGCTTCTGTGGGTGTGTTTGTGTCTCCAGGTTTTCCTGCAGTAATTGCTCCTGCTCTGATTTGGTGGGCACCTTCATGTCTCCGGGTTGCCTTAGTGCATGCCTTGTGTTTCCTGTTTTCCTGTCCAAACCCTGCCGGCCACCAACACCTGAGACCTTAACCCAAGGGTAAGTGGCTGATGCAATCAGAGATGCCTGTCTCTACTCTTGTTAGCACCCACTTGTCTTGCCCTATCTGTACACCGCCTGTTCTTGGCCCTTGCGGTTGCACCTCCAGCTAGCTACGTTGTTACAAATCTTAGAATATATTGGTATTGAAGGCACAGCCTTAAAGGTTTGAATCTTTCCTTTCAACAGAACACAATCTGTTTCATGGGCCAACAAACCATTCTCACCCAGAAATCTCATTTGTGGAGTACCTCAGGATTCAGTGCTTTTCCCAGACCTTTTCAACATCTACGTTCTACCAATCTGCAACCTCATCCAGCCTTCCAACAATGCCACCTATTCGCCGATAACATCCATCAGAATGTGATCGGACCAAGCTTATCCATCACTAATCTCAACAATTGTATTACAGCTGAAGCCTAATGGTTTAACAACCAAAAATTTAAATTAAACCCCTCCAAACTGGTACTCTTTTGGCTAAGTTGACAAGATCATTCCCTACTTTTTCCACCCTCCCTGTCAGGAACTCCGTTACCACCAAAATTTTCAGTGTGCAGTCTGTGGATTCAGCTTGACAAGCTTACAATGCAAATGTACATCTCAAAGGTGGTAAAGACCTCATTTATGCATCTGCAATAGATTTGCCAACTGCACAACTACTTGGAGAAATATAGCCTTGCTACCATTATACACTTGATAATCACCAGCCAAATAGACTATTGTAACTCTCTTTCTAATTGCATTTCACAAGATAAGCTTAAACTCCTGCAACTTCTACAGTGGCTAGATTCTTGGTAGGGACCAAAGGAACTGAACATACAGGCCCATCATGCATCTGTTCGACTACTGGCTCCCAGTCAAAAGCAGAATAAAATTCAAAACTCTGCTTTGTTTGCAAATGTGTGAACCAGTGGGCCCCCAAGTATTCCTCCCAGCTTGTATTTTCTCATGGGCCCACAAGGGAATTACTTTCTTCTCAAATGGTCCTCCTATTCTCTCCTCTTCTGGTTTTTGCTAGACTGCCTTTTTCATAAGACTTTGTGCATTCAGCTGCTGTGCCCCAAAAATAAGGAACTAGATACTGCTACCTATAAGCCTTTAAACTTGTTACTGCACCTTCCAGAAAAATCAAAGCTTAGCTGTTTTGCCAGGCCTTACTTTAGATCTCACTGTTAGGATTCGTGGGTTTCGTGGACCCTTGTCCCGAGGTGAAGGTTGATACCACCTGCGGGGAGGAGCCCCACAGGTCCTTGCCGTTGGAAGGCGAGGTCAGCTGCAGCAGGAGGTATGATGTCCTGCGTCACAGCCACGTGATCGCAGGAGCTTGTAGAGAGAGTATTGTGAAGTGTCCCGCGGAGCGGGGTAAGAGACACAGTTTGGAGGGAACCATAGTACTCAGGGGAGTTGGAGATGCAGGTACCACAGCAGGAGTCTCAGACAGAGGAGTGCTAGGCAGGCCCCGAGGAGTGGAGAGCGCGAGACAGGAACTACTGGAGGAATACAGCAGAGACTGTCCAGAGGGCTGGGCAGTGCAGCAAGAGAGGCTCTGGAGTGATGACGTAGGCTGACCCGAGGAGCGGGAAAGCCCGAGTTGAATCTCCGAAGTAGTGATATAAGCTGCCCCAAGGAGCGGGGCTGCGCATGATGGAATCTCTGGTTAGAGAACTAGGGTGCTGCCCCGAGGAGCGGGGAAGCACAGGGTACAGTCACTGATGCAGAACGTAGGCACTACCCCAAGGAGCGGGACACGCAGGGTAAAGTCACTGTTGTAGAATGTAGACACTGCCCCGAGGAGCGAGGGAGCGCAGTGTCGAGTCTCCAAGTAGTAAGGTAGTTCAAGGGACCACCCCGAGGAGCAGGGAAGCCAGCAGGCAGGAACTCTGGAAGGTGCAGGGGTTACCCCGAGGAGCGGTGAAGCCTGGAGACAGGGTCTCCAACTGGAGCGCGAGCAGACCCCCGAGGAACGGTTACCCGAGCCAGAGTCCAGAGCCACAGATAGATCCGGTACAGGAACCTTGGGTCCAATGAGTCAGGAGCAAGTACCAGGCGAAGGAACTCGTTGCCAAGTCAACTAGCAAAGGGTGAGGGAGTTGCTTATGAATCCCAACCTTGTGATGTCATCAGTCGGGGACACCCCTGCCCCTGAGGTTCACGCCATTGGGCCTTTAAAGGGATTCCAGGTGGCGCGAGCCTAGGAAGGCCCAGAGTCAGTGTGGGTGGTGGTGCATCCTGGCCGCCATGAGGAGCCTTGAGAACCTGGAGGTATACGGCAGGAGCGGCTAGCCTAGCTGTGAGTTGACCCGGAGAGGAGAGCAGAGCATCACATGACGTATTGAATCGGTCGCAGCCGTCTGTGACCGATGGTCATATCACTCACGATAGAGACTTTCCCTTCTCCTATCTGACTAGTAGAACTTCTTGATCATAAGCCCTCAACTTCAGCCACCACTGGCTAATTCTACTTAATGGATCCTTGCTACCTTGGCACTAGGTGCTTGTCTTGTATATGCATTTGTACTCTTGTACCCATCTCTATATTTTTGTTGACCATTCCACCAAGTAGATCCTTCATTATCTACTATATGTACTGCTACAACGTAGATCAGTGGTATTCACTCCCAGCCCTCAAGGGCAGCAGTCGGGTTTTCAGATTATTCCTAATTAATATGCATGAGATAGATTTGTATGCACACTGCCTCCACTGTTTGTAGTCTTAAGGACTAGGTGTGAATGCCAGTGACCTAGATGATTACAGTCCTATCTCATATCTTTAACCAAATCTGTATATATCTGCGTTGTTTTGCCTTCGTAAACACCTTTTCCCAATGACTATCCTGAACTTTACTAAAGCTGCAATCAAATCTATTTTAAAGTAAGATTGCAGCTATTTATTATATATAATCAAAATGATGGACATCTGTGAAATGCATTCAACTGCAGTTTCATTACAGTTCAGCATGGAAGTCACAGCACATAATTATGACATTCTTGCTGAATGGTAAACAAGACATTAAATTTCAGGACTGACCACTCCAGCACAAAAAATGTTGCACTTGCCAGGCTTGCTTTCCCTGAAAATAGCAGGAGGTGAGGAAAGGAAATTCTGTCTTGTGTTTTCTAATACATGTGACAGTGCCACAAAATTGTTGGCATTGATGCACTTTTCATGCAGGTAGGTGCCCCTGACAAAGCAGAGTGAGGAAAACAGACAGAACCACACATTGTCTGGGGCACCTACCTGCTCATGGGGCAAACGTGACAATTTCTAGCATTTGTGTGTCCCACAGAATGATGAATGATGTCCTATTTCTTTTCTCTCTTAGATACTACTTCCCCTTTTCCTACTCCCTCCCTCTTTTTTCCTCTTTCCTCCTCCACCATAGCTTCTCTTATATACCTTAGGCCCTGATGTAATAAGGTGTGCTTGGCTGTGTGTACATGTTAATGCATGGTTGCTGTTTATTCTTGTGTGTACAACTTTACTCCTAATTAACAAATATGAATAAAACTACACATAAATTAGCGCTCCTCCATATGAATCATATGCTAATCAAGGCATCAGCTATTACTCCCCGATGCAGAAAGGTATGTTTGTCTAACTCATATTTTCTCAACGCTGGAAATATGACGTCCTAGTCAGAAGCAGAGTAAAGTTTCTAGATTAGCATAAGTCTGTGAGGCTGAATCAGTGACGTAGCCAGAACTGAATTTTTGGGGGCCCAAGATTAAAATGGGTGGGCAGTAGACATACAGGTCTAGGTCCTATTAGTTGTACTGTTATCGAGAAGTAATACCTTAGAGTGCACCTGACAGTTGATTTCTAGATCTGCAACAGCCGTCATGCATCATGAGTGATAATTTAAAATATTTTTACTCAATTGTTTCAAACAGTTACTAACTTTAAAAATTTCTTATTAATTTGTATTAATTTCTTATATATTTATTGCAGTTTACAAATACACAACAGTGGTTATGGTTTATCATTTATTTATATGCCGCCTATGCCAAAAGCCCTAGGCGGTTCACATTGGTTCATACATAGAATGATAAAACATACATACTGTAAGTTTAAAAAGACAAGTAAAAACAGAGCAAGAAAATATGAATACAAAAATTAAAATAATAGCAGTCAGGCCTGGAGATACCAAGGTCCGTCAAAACATTTTCTTTCTCAGATGCAAACTATATCAATGGGGTAGTAAATCTGGCAAACTACTGACTAGACTGGTGAATTCTACTGGCTGTTCCAAAGGGTTAATCACCCGCATTCATGATCTATCACTGAATCTCACTACTACTTCCTCCATATCGGATGCTTTTGTCAGATACTACAAATCATTGTATATAGCTGGGCCTAGAAGCGAACGGGATTATCAATCTTTTATTTGGGGGTTGCAACTACCAGAGCTGAATGAACAAGTGCGGGTTTTGCTTGAGACGCCTATCAAGGAGGCTGAAATCCGTGGGGCTATCTGCAAGCTGAAATTCCTAAAAACACCCAGGCTGGATGGTCTTGGGCCAGAATAAAAAAAATTATTGGGTGACCTCACCCTTACTCCCATGAAGCAAATGTTTCATGCCGCGTGGGACTGGGGCGAATTTGAGAAAATGTGGTTAGTGCAGTTAGTGTACCTGTGTTTAAAAAAGGAGTGGATAAGTTCTTGGAGGAGAAGTCCATTACCTGCTATTCAGTTGACTTAGAAAATAGCCACTGCTATAACTAGCAACAGTAACATGGAATAGACTTAGTTTGTGGGTACTTGCCAGGTTCTTATGGCCTGGATTGGCCACTGTTGGAAATAGGATGCTGGGCTTGGTCTGACCCAGTATGGCATGTTCTTATGTAAAACCTAGCTACAATTATTTTGCTCCATAAACTTGGAAAGGATACCACTCTTTTCTCATCTTACAGATCTATCTCCCTTCTTAATCAAGATATCAAACTCTTACCAGCTATCTTACCACAGCGGGTTAATACTGTCATTCAGGAGGTGGTTGCATCGGATCAAACTGGTTTTATTAAGGGAAGGCTTTCTGATTCTAAACTTCTAAAAACTCTGTTGGTAACACTTTTTCCAAAAGCTGGCTATCGAGAGGGTCTGCTAGTAAGCCTTGATGCCAAAAAGGTATTTGACTGAGTGGAATGGCAGTATCTTTTTCGAATTTTAGAAGAGTTTAAGTTTGGGGCTTCCTTTCTGTCTTGGGTTAAACTGTTATATGCTCCCCCAAGTGCAGATTTTGGTCAGTGTTTCCCTCTCGGAAAGTTTTGTTCTAGGTAGGAGCACGAGACAGGGATGGTCCCTTTTCCCTTTGTTATTTGTCCTCGCCCTTGAGCCGCTTGCAGTTAAATAGTAGGCTCTCCTCTCTTTCTCTGGCATCAGGCTTCATAAGACACAGGTCAAACTGAGTCTCTTTCCGGATGATATGTTATATTTAGGCAATTCTGCTGAATGCCTGGAGGCTGTTATTGCTATCATTTCCCAATTTGGGTCCTTTTCTAGTTTCCTAATTAATTTTTCGAAGCCTGTGGGTTTTCCTTTATCCCCTTCCCTGCAACAAAACTGGGCTGGTCCTTTCCTGTTGACTTGGGCTGGGTCTTCCTTTAGGTACTTGGGCATACAAATTGCAAGATCTGTTGAGGAACTCTATGAATTAAATATAAATTCAACCCTTCGTAACATACAAGTGTTATTACAGAAGTGGAAGGCCCTCCCTCTTTCTGTTTTGGGTCGCTGTGCTTTGATCAAGATGATCATCCTCACCAAACTTTAATATCTGCTACAAATGCTGCCATTGTGGCTTAAATCTTCAGCCGTACGTGCTTTTCGGTCTATGGTGGGGTCATTTATATGGCGCAACCGCCCAGCACGTGTAAGGTACGATATATTCAGATTAACCTGTGAGCGGGGTGGAGTTACTCTCCCTGACTTACGTATATATAAAGTAGCATGTTTGCTCTGCTATATACAAAAGTGGATATCACACAGACCAAAATTTGATTTGGATGGCTGACTGGTCCATACCATATACCCTGATCAACTTGATTCATCTCAGCTCCGGTAGACTGCTTTCTCTGAAGATATCTGGGTTTTGGCTTACTGCTTTACATAAAGCCTGGATGTGGTGGATGGGGCTGATGGGCCGAAGCTCGACGGTCTCTCCTCTTTTGCAGCTTGTTGGTAACCAGGATTTTTTGCCTGGTTTAGGACCCTCGATGTTTCAGGAATGGGCAGGCAGGGGAGTACACAGTTTGGCTCACCTGGCGGACCCAGAAACCTCTAGTCTCTATTCATTTGAGGAGCTGCGTGAAGAGTGGGATATCCTGAGACAAAGTTTTTTGCTTACCTACGGGCCCGCCATTATTGCCTGGCCATTTGTAAAAATGATATTTCACTGGTTTCTTTCACAGATACCGAACACAGTTTTCTAGATACCTTGCCTAGATTTAACAAAATTGTTGTTTGGGGGTAGGCAGCTGTCTGACCTTCCTGCCCCACATTTGCAATGCCTAGCCACAAAGTGAAGTGTTGATCTGGGCACTGAAATCTTGCCGCAATTATTGTCTTGTGAATTTAAGCTGATCTACCAACACTTTTTAGTGGCTTACGAGGGAAATTCAGTTTAAGCTACTCCACAGATCTTATATTACCAGAGCTTGGGCATTTTGATGAAGTTGTGGGACTTCCTAAAATGTAAAACTGCCCCGGGAGATCTTTGTCCTATGTTCCTATGTTCACTGGTTGCTCTAAACTACAGCCCTTCTGGCATCATGTTACAACTTATTTAGACAAGCTGCTAGGATGTCACATTGCTTGGTCCAGTGAATCTTATTATTTATGCCTTTGGGACAATCGGGACTTACTCCCATAGGGGGGCAGGAAACTCCTTGCGGTTGCCATCCTCCTTGCTAAAAAAGCCATTCTGATCAATTGGAAATCGGAAGAGGCTCCTTCTTTTACACAGTGAAAGGAACTGATGGCACATACCACGTGATTAGAATCTTTTCAGAGAAGAGACTTGGCATCCCAAAAGGCCTTTCGTGCCCTCAAAGGCTATTTTCTCTGATGGTACAAAGTTCTCCAGGATTGCACATAAGACTGAACGATTGGCTTCCCATGCCGCTTATTCCTACTTGTCCAAAGGTGTGGTGTGCTGTTATCAATGGGTGTGCGAATGCGTGAAAACATGTAGTGTGAATGTGGTGTGCTTGTGTGTGAATGTGGTGTTACTTCTGTTTGGGTTGGGAGGAAACTTGTTAAAAATTTTGGGTCATTTTTGATTGACCATTATTAATGGTTCTATTTTCCTTATGGTTGTTTATTGTTTCAACCAATGATCCAATAAAGACGAATTTATAAAAAAGCAAAAACAAAACAATAGCAGTCAGAGCAGAGTGCACCTAACTGTATGCTATCTTAAATAAAAATTAATATCCATAAATTATGAAAACGTTTGCTCAAATAGTAGTGTCTTTAACTGTTTCTTAAAGGGCTTAGTGCATTGCAAAGATTGAATCTCATCTGGCAAGCAGTTCCAAAATTCAGGAGCAACAACCGAAAAGCATGTCTATGGATATTAGATAGTCGCACCTGGTATACAGAGGGCACATCCAACAAGCACTTTTGCGAAGAGCTCAAAACCTTTGTAGGACAGTAAGACTTCAACATGGCCATGATCCATGGAGTGGTGTGATGGTTAAGTACATTTTGAACCAGGCAGGCAGTTTTGTAGTTAATCCTGGTTTGGACACGGAGTCAATGAAGATCAGCTAGGACCAGGGTAATATGCTCCTGAATCGAAAAGCCAGATATTAAATGGGCAGCAGCATTCTGTAACAACTGAATTGGTTTAATTACAGTCAAGGTAAGACCCAAATACAGCCCATTGCAATAGTCAATGATAGGCATTATTATTAGCTGAATAATTGTTTGAAAGTCATATGGTTGTAAAAGAACTTTAAGGGGGCTTCGCAAACAAAGTCATTCATCAAACCGCATTAGGGCTCTAACACACGTTATATTGTGTATATCACATGATATATGTAATATTTTGCATGCCTCTGCCCAGATATTACAATGACCTTCTTTGCATGCGATTTGCATGCAAGAATAATGCAAACGCATGCAAAGAAGTTCATTACTAGGCAATTCAATGCAAATATTTTATTGTGGCTGACCAAGACGGTGGTCAGCCACAATAAATTAACACTTCCCTGGTGAAGTCAGTGGAGGATCCCCCTGATGTCCAAGCCTCCTTGCCTCCTACATTGTCAAAGCCCTCTCCCCTGGCTCCCCCCCCCCCCCCCCGATGGAGCAGTCCCTCTCCCCCTGGCGCACTCCAACAGTCAAAGCCTTGGCCCCCACGAAGAAGCAGATTATTTGTTTATACTAGAAAGCCAGACATATACATTTTGACAATTATGTAACCTAGCTTAGGGGTTGGAAATATACAACTGTAAATTCCAAATAATGCTTTATCAGTAAAATCATTTGAGATGGAGTTTTGATGCCTTGTGTGGTAATCTGTCTCTCCATAAGGTACCTTATTATTTAGTGCCTAAGATTTATATTATTTTATAGCATTTAATAAAAAAAAGACTTCTCTATAGCTATTGGCTTTAAGCTTCTATTTTTAGAGAACCGCAACAAGTGGTTTTAACTTAGGACCTGATTTGCTAAGCCTCCCTTTCTAATAGACACAGAATCAAGTCCTAAATCTGCTTCCTTAATCAGTTCAATTTAAAATGCAGCTACAAATTTTTTGTTGACCTTGTTGGAGAGAAAGGAAGGTGGAGTGGCTAGTGTATTTCACTGCTGGAATGGAGGATAGAAAATCCTTTACTGTTGCAACTGGACCTGGGCTGAGGGGAGTCTTGCTGCTGCAGGTAGAGGCTGAAGGGAGACCTGCGGGGCCGCATGTTGTGCGTGCAGCTCGTCCCGTTTGCGCCTTAATCGGGAAGGGCTGTGGGCAGGCTCTGCCGAGGGAGGGGAGAGCTCCTCCAGGGGCCCTCCAACCGCAAAATTGCATCGGAGGTCGGCTGAGTCGGTGCGGCAGTCGGGCCGGGGCTCTGATTGGGTTCCTGCCTTTTGCCCGGACAGCACGGGAGCAGTGGTCATTTTTTGGTGCCTGCTCCCGTGCCATCGGGGGGAGTGGGGGAGGGTCCTCCCTGCTTATCTCCAGCTCGTTCAGATTTGGGAACCGATCGGGGGGGGGGGGGATAACCCTTTGCTGCAGAGTCCTGCCGTAGGCCCAGGTGGCAAAACAAATTACAAAAAAATCATTAATATGGGTTCAACATCCAGTATTCAATAAAACCTTCTGCCTCCTTATCAAATTGTACTGCCGTGGTCACCTGTTGTTTTTATTGAAAAGAAAAAGTTTTTAAAGTGAAATGTGGTGGTTTCATATGGTATTTAAGCAGGGACCATCCCGGTTACCCTGTCATTATCATTATTATAATCATAAACTCACCACCTCCACCTTTTTTATAATTATGATGGTGCCACAAACAATAAAATTTGCTTATGCTGTATCCAGTTTATCAGTATTTCTTATCATACTTATATCGTGTCCTGCAAAGACATCCTAAAATTTGAATATTTAAAACTCCGCCACTGTGTCAATACTTAGCTTAAGAATTTCCCGTGTATATCTGTTTCCTCTCCGATGCTCCTTTGAAATGTGTTAATCAACCTGACTTATACAAATTTCGGATGACATCCTTCTTCAGGAGTTACCTTTCCAGAGAGACCCGAAATTCATATAGATTATGTCTTTAAAATATTTTGAGTCTAGCTTAGTTACGATGGGGCAGGGAGGTCAGCAGCAGTGACATCTTTTTCCCCAAAATTTATTTTGTTACTTCACTTTTTTTGCCAGGCAACAGGTGGCTGTGGGAGTCACTCATGCCCAGTTTCAGCCCTCCCAGTCCATGGACGGGTCTGACTTTGGCGTTAGGGCCCAGCCTCGGCCCTCCTAAGCCGTTGAAGGGACTGGCTTTAGTTCTGGTCCAAGTTTCTCGGGCAGACCGCGGTTTTCTCCTGTTCAGAGACTTCTCAGTCCTCCTTCGGGGGGGTCACTTGGGCAGTGGCGATGTGGAGGAGTCCGATGACGCCCCCAGGGGCACTGGAGATGTCCCTGGTCAAGGACCACAGGTGGGTGCAGTCGATCAGGTTCCGGGGGATGTTGGTCAGGGCAATGACCAGGGGTTTCCCGTTCCCGAAGTAGATGACCCCAAGGTGGTGCACCTTTTCAATTGGGAAGAGCTTGATGCTTTGCTCCCTTTGGCCTTTTAGGTTTTGGGGGTCAAGATGCCTTAGGACAACCAGGAGTTGGAGGGAGCGGACCCGGTCCTAGATGGGATGAAGAGTCCACAGTCTTCCATCGCATACCACAAGTCAAAGCTGAGTTGGGGTCTCCGGATGCGGGCCTAAAGTTTGCTCGGAGCATGGGGAGGCTTTATCCTCTTCCGGAGCAGGAGTTGTAGCTTTTTTCTCTCCCTAAGGTCGATGCGGCAGTCTCTGCGGTCACTAAGAGGACCACTATTCCCATGGTAGGTTCCGCGGCATTAAAGGATGTGCAGGATCATAAATTGGAGGTGCACGTCAAGCGCATATTTGAAGTCTCAGTCTTGAGTTTGAGAGCGGCGATTTGTACCAGCTTCATTCAGTGTGCATGCCTTCGGTTCAGGAATCTCTGCCGAGGTCTGGTGAGGACTCGGACAGGGCTGAGTGGATTGAGGCCGCAGTGGCTTACAAGGTGGTTGCTCTGTATGATTTGGTCTGTACCTCCTCTCATGTGATGGCTTCGGCAGTGATGACCATCACAACTGCTTTTGATAAGTCTCGAGGAGACTTCGTGCTATCCTTGAAGCCAGTAAAAATATTTGTGTTGTCTACGGATGTCAACTGGAGTGGGAGGAGCATTTTTCAAGGGATATTTGCCAGAATTGAATAAGAACCTAAGAAATGTCATGCTAGTTAGACCAAGGTTCATCAAAGCCAGCATTCTATCTACAATAGTGACCAGTCTGGGTCACAAGTACCCTCATATCCTCAATAATTGATCTATTTTTTTATATCACGCTCCCAAAGATAAGCACTGGCTTTGCAAGTACACCTGATTAGTAACTGGACTTTGCCTTCAGGAACTTGTCCAACCCTCTTTTGAACCACACTTAATTAGTTGCCTTGCCCACGTCCTCCAACAACAGATTCCATAGCTTGATTGTGTTCTGAGTGAAACAATTCTTCCTATGATTTTTAAAAAATCTGATGGTTGCTATTTTCATGGAGTGTCCCCTAGCTCTAGTGATATTTGAAAGGGTAAATAACCTTTCCCTATTTAACTGTTCCACCCTACTCATGATTTTATAAATTTCAGTCATATCCACTCTGTCATCACTTTTCCTAACTAAAAAGCCCTAATCTGTCTATCCTTTCTTCATACAGGAGCTTTTCCATTCCCTTTATCATTTTTGTTGCCCTTCTCTGTAACTTTTCTATGCCCGCTATGTATTTTTGAAATGGGGTGACCAGAACTGCACACAGTATTCAAGATTCAGTTGCACCATGGCTGTATACAAAGGCATTATGATTGTCCTCAGAGAATAAACCAGAGACTAGCATGATGGTAGTCCTCACACATGGGTGTCATCATCAGATGGAGCCCTGATGCGGAAAACATTCAAAGTTTCTAGAACTTTGACTAGGCACACTGAGCATGTTCAGCATGCCCTATACCACGCGTCCATACGGGGTCCCTCTCCAATCTCTCTGTTTCCACGGAGCTGTAAACCTCGTGGTATGAGTGAGTTCACTTTGGCTTTTTTCCTGGTCTTGTGGAAAACTTTGCTTTTATCGCGTTTTTCACAGGTTTTTCTTTGTTCTTCTGTCGCTTCTGTAGCTTCCCCGGTTTTCGGCGATTCGGGTACATTTTCTTTCATGGGTGACTCCCCGTGGTGGCATTGCATTGGTGCCCACTTTTTATCGATGCACCACCGCCATCGTTTTCGGTTCATCTCCCTTTTGTTTCATCCACCATGGCTTCGTCCGATTTTCAGCATTGCCCCTGGTGCCCAAGGATCATGTCCTTGCCTGGGAGCATTGCATGACATTTGGGGTTGCCGCTTATGTGCTCAGATGACCCTGAAGGGACATCGGCTTTGACCCAACAAGATGGAGCAGCTCTTAGAGTCGAAGAAGTCCGAGCCATCTACATCGGTGGGACCATAGTTTCCTTTGATGCTGTCGGCAGATGGGGCACCAGAGACCGACCATCATCTATCTTCTCCAGGTCGAGAATGTCAGGATCCTCTTCCCAGACCTTGGCAGTGGGGAAGGACTGGGCCGAGCATCGAGGAAAGCTGAAGAAGCATCAGCACTGGTCCCTGTCGATGCTTGGTGCCAGGCATGGGGATGCACCAGCCTTGCAGCGATGCCTCGAAGCAACCCTGCAGCGAGGCATGCCAATCCTCCATCAATGCCAGGGGTCCGTGACAGTCTCCACTGGTTTTGATGCCAGTCACCTATCCACCTCAAGGGTTTTAAGAGGATCTGGTCACCCCTCCTTCCTCCCAGTCAGTGTTGGCATTGGCAACATTTGAGGAGGAGCTGGAGCGCCAAGTCCAGCTCTAGTGGTGGACTGGGTGCTATAGTGCTTCAGTCCTGTGGCACCGACTGCACCGGACCCGGTGCTGCCCATCCTCGTACCACTTCTAGAGAAACTCAGTGTGCTCATCAGTGCATTACTGATCCAACTGGCATCGACTTCCTGGAACAGCATTGGTGCCCAGTGGGGCATTGAGGACTCCCCCTACCAATACGGTGGTCATCACCAGTTCCTCCGAGGAGGAAGCTCCACTAAGGCTGGTAGAGATGCCGAGGCCTGCTACCACCTGGCTAGATTTACCGGTGTCTGCACCTCTGGACAAAGGCTGAGCACCTAGGGATCCATCCCCTGGGCCTTACAGTGAGGTTGAGGAATTCTGTGACCCCTGAGGGGATGACGTTTCAGAGTCCTCCTCTGAGGGTTCGAGGGTATCTCTTGAGACCCTTCTCCTGAGGAGCAAAGGAAATTTCTGTCTGAGGACTTAACCTGTGAAGGTTATGTTACGGTGATGGCGGAAGCCATCTCTTTTCAGTTTTTAATGGAGGACGATGCCAGGCATAAAATGCTTGAGATCCTCCAGTTCATGTAGCCTCCTAAGGAGATTGTGGTGGTCCTGCTACACGAGATCTTAAGGAGTTGCTGTTGAGGATATGGGAACATCCCCTCACAGTGCTGGATTTGAAAAGCATCAGCTGCCCCACCAGTCGATGGTGGTCAAATCTGCCCTTAAAGAGGGCCAAGCGCTCTCAGACTCATTCCTTGGTGCCCCCGGGGAAGGACCATAGAGTGATGAATGCTCTTGGTAGGAAGATATTTCAAGCCACCATGCTCATTGCCCGCATTGCTGCCTACCAGCTCTACATGAGCCAATACTAGTGGGACATCTGGAAGCAGGTGCAGGAGGTCGCTGAGCAGCTGCCTCAACAGCAGCTGGACACTCTCATGTTGCTGGAGCATAAGAGCCTGGAGTATGGAAAACATGAGATCCGTGCGACCTACAATGTTTTTGAAACGACATTGAGAGTCTCTGCAGCGAGAATCAGCACCTGCAGAATGGCAAACATACAGGAACGACTTGCTGATATGCCTTGTACTGGGGTGAATCTCTTCAAAGATAGATTGAGGGATGCTCTGGCCCATCTTTGGGACCACCATGAAACTCTCCACCAGCACTCCAGACCTGTCTTTCTCTTCTAGGAGGCCGGGTAGACAGGGGCCAAGGAAGTCTTTTTCACCAAAGGAAATACTATCCTTCGCCCCCTCGCTCCTGTCCACATCATCAGGGCTCCCACAGCTGTTCTAGACAACAGAGAGCCCCCAAGCCCGATCCGGCTCCTCAGTCAACTCCAGGGACAGGGCTTTGACTGGGTTATAGGGAACATAGGCCAGTTGCCTGTACCTGGGACAATGGACCCTCTGGTCAGGGGCAGGCTGCGATTCTTTGCAAACTAGTGGCAGAACCCACCTTGGACCAGTGGGTTCTGTCCATTGTCTGGCATGGATACCAATTGAATCTATTGGGTGTCCCGCCAAATTGCTCTTTGTGCCCATCTTGGGCGCCGGTGCCAGAGTGGTCGAGCCGTACCACCAGGGCGGGGGATTCTACTCCAGGTACTTCCTGATTCCAAAGAGAACAGGAGGACTCCATCCCATCCTATTTATTTATTTATTTAACATTTTTCTATACCGAACTTCATGACAAGCTTCATATCAGGCCGGTTTACATCAAACTTAGGGATTAACTGAAACATAACCATATGACAGGAAAGCCGAAGCACAGTTACAAATAACAGGGAGAAGGAACTTGGGGGCTAGTGTAGCCAGGAAATAAAGGACAGAAAAAACTGGAGAATGAGAACGTATGAATATACAGTGGTTGGGTCAGACATTTAGTCTGTTGGGCTAAATGAGAGAACTGTTGCAATGTTAGGCTTAAGGGAAGGCTTGGATGAAAAGCCTAACATCCTAGACATAAGGGCCTTAAACAATTGCTAAGAAAAGAAAAGTTCAAGATAGTTGATCCGCCTTTTACAACTAGGGGTCTTGCTATGCTTCCTCGACATGAAGGATGTATACACTCATATCGAGATCTTCCCCGATCACAGAAATTATCTACGATTTGTGGTGGGAAAACAGCACTTCTAGTACCTGGTGTTGCCATTTGGGCTTACGTCAGTCCCATGGGTCTTCACAAAATGCCTGGCCTTGGTAGCTGCATATCTCTGCAATCTGGGAGTGCATATTTTCCCGTATCTGGATGATTGGCTGGTCAAGAACACGTCTCAGGCAGGGGTCACCAGGTCCATGCACTTGGCCATCTGGGTATTGGAATCACTAGGGTTCATCCTCAACTACCAAGTCTGTCGCGTCAGTTGAACTTCATAGGAGCCCTGCTAGTCACAGCTCAAGTCAAGGCCTGCCTGCCTTGCCAAAGGGCCGTCACCTTGACGACCATCGCAGCAGAGATTCAATAGAGCCAGCAGGTATCAGCCTGGCACATGTTGAGGCTGTTGGGCCATATGGCCACAACCATCCATGTCACTCCCTTGGCACTTTTACACATGCGCAGAGCCCAATCGACCCTGAGGTCGCAGTGGCACCAGGCTGCTCAGAGCCTCCAGAATTGAATCCGAGTCACCCCATCTCTCTGGGGTTTATTGTCCTGGTGGTGGGTACTTTCAAATCTGGACTGGGGAATCTATTTTTGAAGTCTCCCTATTCAAATTGTCCTCATCACGGATGCATCCACCCTGGGGTGGGGAGCTCATGTAGATAGGCTCAGCACCCAGGGCCTCTGGTCCGCTTAGGAATGCTGTTGTCAAATCAACTTCCTGGAGCTTTGGGCGATCAGGTACACGCTATGGCTTTCAGAGATTAGCTGTCCAACAAAGTTGTCCTGATCGAAACTGACAACCAAGTAGCCATGTGGTATGCCAACAAGCAGGGAGGCACGGAATCTGTGTCAGAAAGTGGTCCAGATCTGATTGTGGGCTGTGTCCCACAGGATGGTGCTCAGGGTTATGTACCTGGCCAGAACGGAGATCATGGTAACAGACAGGCTGAGTCATGCCTTCAGAACCCACGCATGGTCCCTGGTCCAGGGGTTAGCGAATTGGATATTCCACCTCAGGGGGAGCCCAGACGTAGATCTGTTTGCATTCCCCTCCAACAGGAAGGTGCCTCGGTTCTGCTCCCTGTATAGTTCAGACGGCAAACCAGCCTCGGATGCCCTTGCCCGTCATTCGGATAAGGGTCTTTTGTATGTGTATCCTCTAATTTCCCTAGTGGTGAAGGCTCTCTTGAAGCTTCACCAGGACAGAGGGACTATGATCCTCATAGCCCCTCATTGGCTGAGACAGGTCTGGTTTCCACTCCTATAAGAGTTGTCCATCCAGAGACCGATCAGTTTGGGGACTTCCCCAGATCTCATCACGCAAGATCAAGGCAGGCTGCGTCATCCCAACTTCCAGACGCTGTTGCTCACACCCTGGATGTTGAAAGGTTAATCCTACAGCCGCTTGATCTTTCAGAGGATGTGTCTCTGGTTCTGGTGGCTTCTAGAACACCTTCCACTAGAATGTCCTATGGACTGAAGTGGAGGAGGTTTTCCGTGTGGTGTGAGCAGAAAGGACCTAGATCCGTTCACCTGTCCCACACAAAAAACTATTTGACTACTTTCTACACCTATCGGAAGCTGGCTTAAAGACCAATTCCGTTAGAGTTCATCTCAGTGCAACTGATCCATACCACCATTGTGTAGATCAGGGGTGGGCAATTCCGGTCCTCGAGGGCTGCAAACCAGTCAGGTTTTCAGGAATTCCTTAATGAATATGCATGAGAGAGACCTTTATACACACTGCCTCAGTTGTATGCAAATCTATTTCATGCATATTCATTAGGGGTATCCTGAAAACCCAACTGGTTTGCAGCCCTCGAAGACCGGACTTGCCCACCCCTGGTGTAGATGGTACGCCGATCTCTATACAGCCTATAGTTGTATGCTTCATGCAGGGCTTGCTGTGTCTTGGGACCTCAGCGTGGTGTTAGCTCAGCTATGAAAGATCCTTTTGAGGTGCTGCGCATCTGTGACCTGAAGTACCTGACCTGGAAAGTCATATTTTTAGTGGTGGTCGCCTCAGCTTGCCAGGTCAGCGAGTTGTTCTCCAAGAATAGCAGGATGTTAGTCCTCATGAAACCTGCCTGAAACCCTGCAGAGTTGAGTTTCTCCTGGATTTTATTTTAATCATAATTCTGTTACAAGACTGGAGAGGGACCCCATGTAGACATATGGTTCAGGGCATGCTGGGCATGCTCAGTGTGCCTAGACAAAGTGTTCTAGAAACTTTGACATAAGTTTTCCGCATTGGGGCTCCATCTGATGATGTCACCCATGTGTGAGTACTAACATCCTGCTGTCCTCAGAGAATACCATTTACAGGTAAGCAACTCTGCTTTCTCTGTTACTTTCCAAATAATTCCTAACATTCTGTTTGCCTTTCTGACTACTGACGCACACTGAACTAAAGATTTCAAGGTATTGTCCACAAGGACTATGAGGTCCTTTTCCTGGGTGGTGACTCCTAGAACGGAGCCAAGCATTGTATACTTGTAGTTGAGATTATTTTTCCCTACGTGCATTATTTGCTCTTGTCCACATTAAAGTTCATCTGTCATTTAGAAGCCCAGTCTCCTAGCCTCACAAGGTCCTTTTGCATTTCTTCACAAGCTGCTCCCATTTTAACAACTTGAAGCAATTTTGTGTTATCTGCAAATTTGGTCATCTACTCATCACTCCTTTCTCCAGATCATTTATGAATATGCTAAATAGCAAGGGTGCCAGTACACTACAGACCCCTGGGGCACTCCATTAATGACCTTTCTCCTTTTGGAAAACTATCCATTTAGTCCTACCCTCTAGTTCCTGTCTTTTATCTAGCTATAATCTACAACAGGACACTGCTTCTGATCCCATGACCTCCCAATTTCCTGAGAATTCTATCATGAGGGATTTTGTGAATGCCTTCTGAAAATCCAAATAGACTATATCAATCGGCTCACCTTTGACTTCATGTTTATTTACACCCTCAAAAAAAATCTATTAAATTGGTAAAGGTAAGATTTTCTTTTGCAAACCCATGTTGACTCTCCCCTATTAAACCATGTCTATTTATGTAGTCAGTAATTTTGTTTTTAAGAATAGCTTCAACCATTTTGCCTGCACAGACGTTAGATTCATCGATCTGTAGTTTTCTGGAGCCCTTTTTTAAAAATCGGCATCACGTTGGCCATCCTCCAGTCTTCTAGTATTGTGGCTGTTTTAAATGATAGGTTGCAGATCACCCGAAACAGGTCTGCAATTTCATTTTTTAGTTCCTGCAGACCTTTTCCCTCCACCTGCTTGATTTGCTCTATGGTCCCTCAAAAAAATTGCATTCTCCGGATGAGTATTGGCACCTATTTTTCCAGAAAGATAGCAGTGGGGAGAATGATATAACAAGGAAAATGGGGAAAAAAGAATGGCAAACTTTCAGGACTACTAAAATCACATTACCGTTCAAATAGACCTTTAGTGATCCCTAAGGGCTTGCATCTTTACATATTTGTTAGTCTTATAAAGGTATCATCTCTGTCTAAATTTGTTGGATTTCTTTTAATTAGGTTTATTTATAGAGACTAACATGGCTAACTATTCTGTTTTTTTGACCTGGCAGTTTCCTCTTGCTCCTTTGTATTTCCAGATCCTTTGGAACTGGGGCTGGGATCTAGCACCATAAGCCTTCATATGCAACTACCTGGTGATTTTTCTCCTATCTTATATCCTCCATGCCCCTAACATATTAGTCTAGTCATTGCTGCAACAGACTGGGGGCCATGCACCAGGGCTCTTTCTGCAACTCTGCAATCATGGGCCCTGAGTCCGGCCACGAGGCGTTACCCTTAAACAATAACCATGAACTCCTCTCTCTCCACTGGCGGCTGTGGATAGAACAGGGAGCTGAAGACCCAACTTGGGGATCATACCAGCACTTGCTACTTGATTCACCGTGCCAGCTCTCTATTTGGTTTTATTTAAGAGATGAAAGTATGATCTGTACTGTACATTATAGATGTCGTAACTGTGTAGAATTAAAGCATATGTTTTTCTTAAAATGAAAAAAAACTGGGTTTTGGAAACACTGGACTCAGACAATTATTTTTTGCCAAGTATAATTATTCTTTTTACCACTGTCACAATGCCTCCTGCTGCCTGCTTACCAAATTCTTCATGTTCAGCCCAGAAAGGTATGATACATGAAGTTTCTCCATTCTTCTACATCCAGTTTCTAATCTGTTTTATTTTTATTTTATTATTTTTTTAAAACCCATTAGGTTTAGGTAGTTGCCTTTGCAGCTGATGTACTGTTCTCTGAATGAAAACTATGAATTCCCTAAGGACATTCTCAGAAGCAAGAATCGGAGAGTATACTAATAAGCCCTACTCCATGACAGCACATGCACGGCAACCTCCACGCATCCTGGTTATAGATGCGGTGCCACCCTTTTGGGCCAGCACTTGTTCCAGCCTTTGTGAGGCTCTGGAGAACTTCTTTTCTCTTGCCTGCAGCCTGGGCGGACCTTGCCGAATTCCACTCTTGAGCCTGTATGTGGTACAGAACCAGCATGAATGCCTCCTTCCCTTTGTGGTGAGTATATCATTCAGTGTCTGATAAAATACTTGAAACCCTGGAGTCGGAGGAAAATTGTTCCCTGATGTTGTATCAATCCATTATTCTTACAACTGCAGAAATGTTAATCCTCTGATATTAATGTACTATTTTTTGCATTGAGCTTTTGGTGTTTTGATATTCTTGAAAGAAGGCTGAACATGATGGAGAATGTTTTTTACCCATGAGAATCACTTTGAAAGCTTGCATCAAAATAAACTTTGCCATCAAAGTTTTCCTCAAAGAATCTAAAAATGCCCTTTTATCCTCAGAATACTTTAGATAACTTGTAATAAGTAAGTAAAAACATAATAATGCAAGCATTCTTAGAAATGCCTACTTTTTATGCTGGCATAGAAATTAGTACTGCTGAAACTATGAATGAAACATTGTTTTAAGACTTGATAAAAATGCACTTTGCCTGCATAAATTGGCTGTCTGAAACTTGTCATCGTGTTGTGGCCTCATTGAGAGGAGGCATTCCTGGGTCATGTTTAGATCAAGGGTTGAATAGTACACGTACACACACATTGTATTTTCAAATCTACGCACATACTCTTCAAGGAAAAATCTACCCCCAGAAAAAAAGAGGTGTAGGTGACCAGGCGTACTTTGTAGTAGTGACAATTTTCAAAGAGAAAGTCCACATGTGCTTTTGCTGTGAGAACTGGAGCAAAGCTCATGGGTAAAACCTACATGGATATTTTTGTCTCGATGCAGAGTTGGAAAATTGTCCCCTGGGCCTGGTCTACAAAAGGCAGAGCCCAGAAGGGAATCCTGGTCACAGGATGTTTCCTTTACCCCGGGAATAAGAGAGCAAGTCCAGGTGGGAACAGGGAGGCCCTAGAGAGGAGAAGAAAGCATAAAATACACTAAAATCGCTACTTTTGATTATTTTGACTTTTCTCTAAAGACTGCTGAGTTAAGCAGGTCTTTTCTGCTAATTTCATTTTTGTGTAAATAAGCTTGTGAAGAACAGGCAGGGTTCAGACTCATCTGTCCTCTGGCACATTCCTCAAACCACGAGCATATTCCCATGGCTTTACATCTGGTGCCAGCATTGGAGTCATCAGCTCTAAGTGCCAGCACAAAACAGTGGCCCATGGCAAAAGAAAAAGGGGGGAATTTTTTTTTTCTCTGGGGCCTTCCTGCAGTGGCAACAGAGTATGGAATAACATAGCAGGTTAAGGGGGATAGCCCTGCTTGGAAAGATAGGGGACTGCTGTGAGTTAGAGCCAGACAGGTTAGGGTTTGAGTGCTGTGACTTTTCTCTAAAGACGATTGAGGTGAGCTGGTCTTTTCTGCTTGTTTCATTTTTGCGAAAATAATAAAAGTTTGTGAGGAATGGCCAAAATCCCGACTCCTCTGACCTCCAGTACATTCTCCAAAACTATGGATCTTCTCCCCCCTTTTAGGGGGAGTAGATCCCTAAAATTGTAAAACAGTGGATGGAGGAGTATTTGTCAGGGTCATCTTCCTTTTTTACTCTGGCTCTGTGTGTGCTGCTGTTGTCATCACATTCTTTGCATTGCCAGTTTTGTAAGCGACAGCCTTCTTGCTGACGTGTACGCTCACAGGCACACCTCAATGGAGTAAAATCTAGCTTTGAAAGGAATCCATGGCTTCTTCCTGCAAATGGCAAAAACGAGACCACACAAAATAATAGCTGTAATATTCTATTCAAAAGACTTAACATTTGGGAAGCATGTGGCACGCTTGGAAGAGGTTTGTGGTGATCCAACGAAAGACTGAGTTCAATAGCTCTTTTTTTGTGTGTTTATACTAGTAACTAAAGTTTCAGTAGTGAAGAAAGAAACAGTGACAAGGCAGCTCTCAGAGGAAGATAGGGAGAATTTTATATAATGCAGAATTATTGGATTTACCATTCATGCTTTACCAAATATAAGTAATACCAGATGTCATTAATTCCATAAAAATGCTCATAGATTTCAATGAAAAAAAATTAGCTCTTCTAATTTTCTTTCCTTGAGCCCTACCAAATCAGTTCAGATACACGGGTTTTGTCCTTCTACCAGCAAATGGAGGCAGAAACAACTGTGTGATGATATCATCCTTTATAGGACAGTGTGACACCTACAGCTGATCAGTATTTCTATATGAAAACACATAACATTGTTGAAAATATAAACTTTCCCCCCATTGAGCAGGGGAGTTACCAAAACTAGATCTAACTGAGCCCAAATTCCACAACAAACATGAACAACTACAAACCAAGAAGGAAACCTTTCATTAGTAAATTCAGTTATGATAGTGAATAAAGGCACATATACCATAACGCAGACTACAGGCTGAAGATAATTGGATGGGATTTTGGATGGTCTGGTAGGACACAAAGAAAGAAAATGTAGGTAAGAATCAAATTTATTCTTATTTATCATCCTACCAGACCAGTCTAGATGCCTTGGATGTATGCAAGCCACTCTTAAATTGGTGGTGGTGGGGGGGGAGCCTGATAAGCCTGCCCTCAGAATGCCTGTCCCAAAAGAAGCAGACTATCAGGTCTGTAATATTTGGAGATCATATGCAAAGAAGCCCAAGGAGCCACCTTGCAAATCTCCTCCCGAGGGACTAAATGAAGTTCTGCCAACGAAGCAGCTTTGGCTCTACTTGAATGTGCCTTAAATCCCTCTGGCATGGTCAAACTCTTCAGAATGTAAGCAGAAGCAATAGTTTCCTTGAGCCATCTAGCCTAAGTGGTTGCTTCTCTTTTTCTCTGACTATTAAAGAGGATGAACAAATAATTCGACCTCCTGAAAGAACAGGCAACTTTCACACACCTGAGAAGAATTCTCCATATATCTAGAAGATGAAGTTCCCTTGATTTAGCCCTTCTAAAGAAAGGCAGCTCTACAGATTTGCCTAAATGAAGAGAAGAAACCACCTTTGGCAAAAAGCACAGGACTGTCTGAATAGAGACCCTGCTCTCAAAAATGTGAAATAAGGATCTCGGTACGACAAGGCCTGAAGTTCAGAAATATCCCTCACCGAAAAGATTGCCACCAAAGACACCATTTTAAGAGTCAAGTACTTCACTGTAAAGTCTCTAATGGGTTAAAAAATAGGCTTACATAGGGCTGACAGGACCAGATTAAGGTCCCATGAAAGAAAAATGTTTTGAATTGGAAGATGCTGATGTTTTGCAAGATGTCCGGGTGAACTAACAAGGGCACCCCCTGCACTCTTCCTCTATAACAGGAAAAACCCTTTCTGTAGTCTTTTTGTGAGAAACAAAGTCAAGGAATAAGTGCTTTAAAAAGGGAGACCCCTGCCTCGACACACAATCCTCAAAAATCTTCCAGACTGATATAGGCCAAAGAAGTAGTTTTCTTCCTTGCCTAAAGCAAAGTGGTTACCCCTCATCCAAATATCATTTATTATTCAGCCTTTTCCTTTCAGTAGCCAAGCCACAAGATAAAAGAAAATCACATCTTCCATCACAACTGGACCCTGATACAAAAGACACTGACTGGAGTTGAACCTTAGCAGCTCTTCCAATTTGAGTCTCATGAGATATGCATACTAGGATGCCTGGGCCAATCTGGAGCTACAAGGATTACCAAACCTCAATGTCCTTCTAACTCCTGAATGACTCTTCCTTTCATCAGCCACAGAGGAATCATGTAAAGTAGATCTCTCACTGGCCAGACTTGAGACAGAGCATCCAGAACTTTAGATCCTGCTTCCTCCCTTTGGTTGTAGAAATGGGGGACTTTAGCAGTTTCCCTCAAACCATGAGATCTATGACCAGCATTCCCCATCTTCCCCAGACCATCACAAAAGATGTTCTGGGATAGATGGGGAACCACCAATTTTCACTTTCTGGGATCTAGGGTATGACGACAGAAAATCTGCCTGGATGTTGTCCGCTCTCGCAGTGTGAGCTGCTGAAAGAACATGAAGATGATGTTCTTCCCATTTGAACAGAAGATTCACTTCCAGGGAGACTGCATGACTCCTTGTTCCTCCCTGTCCATTGAAATATGCCACTAGCTTAACATTGTCTGAAAACACTCTGACTGCTCTCCTTTTGACCAATAAAAAAAACTCCTTCCAGGCTCTTGTTTCAAAATGATTGATAAGCAATCATGGCCCTGGGCTGTTCGACTATGACAGTATGCTCCCCAACCATTGAAACTGGCATTGGTTGTTATTACAACCCAATCTGGTGTTTCCAAGTTCATACCTCTGGACAATTTTTGCTCTAAAAGTAATCAATTTAGACTCCTTTCTTCTAAACTCAGAAGTACTAATCTCATCTTGTATAGCTACACAATGCAAGGTTCAACATTAGGACTCACCACTCAGAAAAAGGATCTAGGCATCATCGTTGATAATACGTTGAAATCTTCTGCTCAATGTGCAGCAGCAGCCAAGAAAGCAAATAGAATGCTAGGAATTGTTAGGAAAGGAATGGAGAATAAAACAGAAAATATCGTAATGCCTCTGTATCGCTCCATGGTGCAACCTCATTTTGAGTATTATGTGCAGTTCTGGTCACCACATCTCAAAAAACATATAGCAGAACTATAAAAAGTATAGAGAAGGGCAACCAAAATGAGATGGAATGATTCTCCTGTTCTTATGTTCTTATGAGGTTAGGACTCTTCAGCTTGGGGAAGAGATGGCTGAGGGGAGATGTAATAGAGATCTATAAAATAATGAGTGGTGTGGAACTGGTAAACATAAATCAGTTGTTTATGCTTTCAAAGAGTACAAATACTAGGGGACACACAATGAAGTTACTAAGTTATACATTTAAAACTCATAAGAGAAAATGTTTTTTTACTTAATGCACAATTAAGCACTGGCTCTTGTTGTCAGAGGATGTGGTGAAAGCGTTACTGTAGCTGTGTTTAAAAAGGTTTGGTTTGGTTCCTGGAGGAAAAGTCCATAAACTATTAAGATGAAGTTGCTGAAATCCACTTCATATCCCTGGGATAAGCAGCATGGAATCGATCTACCCCTTGGTAGGTACGTGACCAGAATTGGTCATTGTTGGAAATAGGATATTGGGCTTGATGGACCTTTGGTCTGACCCAGTATGGCAAATCTTATGTACTTATGTAATCCTATGAGTGAGGGCTCTAGTGGGATAGAAGAGCACTTTGTAAAGTGACATATGAACTCTGGCCCCATGGCACCAGATCTAAGGTTGCCGCCATCAAACCTAGAACTTGTAAATAATCTCACGCTATGAGTGTTCTCTTATTTAATAAATGATGCATCTGAAATTGTAGCTTGTCCGATCTCCTCTCTGCTGTCACAAATACCTTTCCCTTGTGGGTATCAAAGCATATTCCCAGATAGTCCAGGACATAGATTGCTTGTAGCTTGCTTTTGGCAAATCTGATCACCCAACCTAGATCCTGTAGTAGATCGAACACTTGAAGTTGCTGACCAGTATTCTTCTTCTGACTTTGCCTAAATTAGCCAGTAGTTGAGGTAAGGATGAACCAACACCCCGCCTTGCAAAGAGCAGCCGCTACTGCTCCATTAGCTTGGAAAACTTCCTGGAACTGTAGCCAGACCAAAGGGAAGATCATGAAACTGAAAATGAGGACCCAGTACCAGAAACCTGGAAAACCTCTGGCGTTCCAATGAATGAGGATTTGAAAATAAGCTTCTGAAAGATCCAGAGACATCAGAAATTCTCCGTTTCTGACTGCCACAATCACAGAGTACAGAGTTTCCAGCAGGAAGTGAGGTACTCTCAAGGCTTCATTCAATTGCTTCAACTCCAGAATGGGTCTGTAGGTGCCCTCCTTCTTGGGAATTACAAATAGAATACCTTCCTTGTCCCCATTTCTGTCTTGGAACAGGAAACATTGAAGCCAATCCAATGTGAGCTTTTCTGCCTTCTTTACTGGTGACCAACAAGGGAAAATCATAAAGGCAGCGGGGATGTGCTGTGAAAACTCTAATGCATATCTGTTTCTTACCACCGACAGGACACACTGGTCTAAAGCTATTCTGGTCCACTCCCCATAAAACTGAGTCAGCTGACTTCCAGTTTGAGGAAGTATGGAGTGAACCAACTCCGTTGCAAATTCTTGGATCCTCCTGTGCCATCTGCACCACCATCTCTTGTTCCTTCTACCTACCTGAAAGGAATGAGATCTGATGTTGGCATGCCCCTTTTGCGAGAATGTACCCTTTCCCACCAGTAATACCTCACCTCTTTACACCTGAGCCTGTTAGAAAGTCTCCTTTGGAAACCCGTTGACTTATTTTCTGGAAGCTTATGCATCTTAGATTCCCATAAAATCTTCACCAGCTTCTGTTCATCTTCTCCAAAGAGAAGCTTGCCTCTGACAGCAATTTACTTATTCTGGCCTTGGAAGACACAACTATTGACCAGTTTTGCAGCCATAAAAAAATCTGGCTGACACAGAAGCCGCTGTCCCTCTGGCTGAGGTCTGAACCAAATCACAAATTGCATCTTCTATGAAGACAAGACCAAGACCAGTCTCCAGTTTTTCTGCTTCCTGCATTGATAGTGCTCATTCTTTCTGCTTATTGGGATCTGATGTACCCATCACAAACAACCTGAGACATAAAACTACTATAAATTTCTGTCCGTAGAACCAAAATCACCATCTTAAAGGCCTGCTGAAGATTAAACTCTGGCTTTTTATCCTGAGGATCCTTCAGAGCAGTACTTCCTTCCACCAGCATCATGGTCTTCTTCATGACCACAGAAACCAAGTGTCACATGCTAGGGGTAGTGAACTGAGTTGGTGCTGCCTAGGTCATGTAGACATGGACCAGATCCCAGAGGGGGTGGCAGTGGATATGCCAACAGGTGGGGTTCAATGTCTAATGAAAAAGTTGAGGCAGACAGAGAAGAAGGCAAGGTCAGAGTCCTGAGTTTGGTCAAAGCTGGCGGCAAGCAAGGTGAAGCCAACAACTGGGTTGAGGTCAAGGCGTGCAGCAAACAAGACGAAGTCAAGGTCAGACAATGGTCCAGGTCAGTGATAGAAGATCTGGCCAGAAGAGATGAAGGCAGGGAAGATTCAGATGAGACTAGAAGTCAGAGTGGAGGACAAAGCTGGACTGGAGCAAGACATGGCAAGGTAGGGGAGGCAAGGCTGGACTGGAACAACATGTGGCAAGGCAAGAGAAGCAGGGGAACTCATATTGCTGGCAGGAGCATGTCAGGATACCTGCTGTGGATACGGTAAACTACAGAGCTGGCCTTTAAATACCATGGGCTGGTGACATCATAAGAAGCACACCACTGAGAATTTCCTATTTGAGCCTGCAGCAGGAGCGTGTAGGCATCTAGGAAGACACCTGGCCAAATCCAGAAAACACAAAGACAAAGTGCAGCAGCACGGGACTCCAAGCAGAGAGGAGGGGATGTAAGATGACACTGGCCATGCATGGCTACTGTGGCTTGTAGAGCACCCCCTCCTAAACGCTCTTCCCAGGTTGCTAGTTTTGGGTTTATGGGGAAAGAAGCGATTTAAATATTTTGGTGAGTTGTGGATCTAGAACTTTGTTGGTTGGCTCCCATGTCCTTTCTTTGAGACCATATCCTTTCCAGGATATTAAGTAGTACAATTTCCCACATATCCTTTTTGCACCCAGTATGTCCTGGACTTTGTATTCTGTACAGGATCTGCGGACACTGTCAAGGGTGTGGGGAATTTTCTTGATTTCCAAGTCAGCACATTGGTTTTAAGAGAGAAATATGAAACGAGTTGTGTATTTGCAAGGTAGGTGGCAATTTGAATTGGTACATGACTGGCCCTATTTGTCACATTACTGGATACAGTCTAATAAATATTGGTGTGAATTTCATTGAGGGTAACTTCTGCCAAGGATTCTTAGTACTGAGCCAGACTTTATCTCCTGGTTTGAATTGAAGGCTGGACAATGCTTCTTGTCAGCCTCTTTGTATCACTCAGAGGCCTTGGTCAGGAGTTCATGGGTCTTAGTCCATACCTCACAGAGGGTTTGGGAGGTTTGTTCCACTGTGGGGTTTTGTGTGGAAAGCCGTACTGGCAAGGGGACGTTTGGATGATGTCCATAGACTATGGAGAAGGGTGATGACCCTGAGAACTCATTTGTCTGATTATTATAAGTATATCCAGCTATCTTTAGGACAGCCCTATGGCGCAACAAGAGTTAGTCGCATTGGTTAATCTGAATATCGGAGTTAGCTGCATAACTTATGCGGCTAATTCTGGCCTGCCCCGAAACGCCTCCCGCCTGCTCCCAGACCACCCCCCAAATTATACGGCTAAAATTTAGCCGCATATGTCTTCAAATATCACCGCTTTGCCATTTAGACGGATAACTTTTCAGTTATCCGTCTAAATGACTTCTGAATATTGGCCTTAGTAGGTTTTTATGATCATGGTGATGGTAAAGGGGTGGATGATTCCTTTCAGGAGATATCTCCATTCATCAAGGGTACGATTGATGGCAAGAAGTTTCTGGTCCCCTATGGTGTAATTTTGCTCCAGAAGAGTACACTTTATAGAGAAAAAAGAACAAGATAATTTTTCATTAGTAGCTGCTTGAGAGATCACCGCTCCAGGGCCGATGGAGAAGGCATCTACTTCCAGAAAGAATGGTTTGTCACTATCTGGGCTTTGAAAAATGGGTGTGTTACAAAGGTGGACTTTAGTCGTTGGAAAGCTTGGGTCACTTCGTTGGGCCAGTTCCGAGTATCAGCTCCCTTTCTGGTTAGTGCCATGAGCGGTGCTATCAGAGTGGAATAGTTTTGAATAAATTGTCGATAATAGTTGGCAAATCTGAGGAAGCATTGGAATGCTCTGAGTTCCACCAATTGGGGCTAATCCTGGATGGCTGGGAGTTTGGTAAAATCCATTTTTAATTCTTGGGCTGAGATGATGTAGCTGAGGAAAAGCAGTTTAGACTCTCAAAAGAGCATTTCTCTAGCTTGGCATAAAGCCAATTTTCTCTCAACCATTGAAGAACGGATTTTACTTGATTGCATTGCTTGGCTAGTACTTATGTACTTATATAGGGACTTGGAATATATGAGGATGTTGTCCAGGTAGACAAGAACTCAGGAGTTAAGGAAGTCGCGGAGACATCATTAACAAAATTTTGGAAGACTGTGGGGGCATTACACAGTCCGAATGACTTCATAAGGTATTCATAATGCCCATCCCGTTATTAAAATCTGTCTTTCATTCATCCCCTTCCCGTATTCTTATAGGCCCCTTGGAGAGCTAATTTTGTGAAAACTGTTACTCCCTAAAGCTTGTTGAATAGTTCAGATATAACTAGTAGAGGGTATTTATATTTAACAGTGATTGTGTGCAGGCCATGATAGTCAAAATCTCAACAATGAAGGTGTGTGGCATCACCTACTAGTGCAGGAGGTAGGCGAGCGTCTATCTCACTTTTATTAGAGGTGGGTCCAAATCATATCAAACCAAGGGGTCCTGGAAGTGGTAAGGGACAGCTATGCTCTAGAGTTTCTTCACATTCCTCTGGATATCTAGGAGGCACTCCATGAATTTAGCATGTGGCACATTTAAAACTAATCTGAGAAAGTTCTTTTTCACTCAATGCACAATTAAACTCTGGAATTTGTTGCCAGAGGATGTGGTTAGTGCAGTTAGTATAGCTATATTTAAAAAAGGATTGGATAAGTTCTTGGAGGAGAAGTCCATTACCTGCTATTAATTAAGTTGATTTAGAAAATAGCCACTGCTATTACTAGCAACAGTAACATGGAATAGACTTAGTTTTTGGGTACTTGCCAGGTTCTTATGGTCTGGATTGGCCACTGTTGGAAACAGGATGTTGGGCTTGATGTACCCTTGGTCTGACCCAGTATGGCATGTTCTTAAGAGGGTGGCATTGGATACTATCTTATGGAAGCTATTGGATTTGAAGGCCATGATTCCTTTTCCCAAATCACAAGAAGATATGGGCCACTATTCCATTTATTTTGTCTTACCCAAAAAGGAAGGTTTCTTTTGGCCCATTCTGGATCTCAAAGATGTCAAGTCGACATTTACAGGTGACTCATTTCTGAATGGAAAATCTATGCTCCCTAATAATGGCAGTGCAATCCGGAATTTTTCAAGTCTCTGAACCTGATGGAGGCATATCTGCATATTCCCAATTGCAGTGCATCGACAGTTCCTGCAGTTTGCCATTCTGGGATGTCATTATCTGTTTCAGACCTTGCCCTTCAGGCTGTGCCCAGGACCTTCTCCAAGGTCATGGTAGTGGCATCCTTGCAAAAGAACGGCATCCTGGTTCATCCATATCTGGATGACTGGTTGATTTGGGCCATGAGTGTAGAAGAGAGTCATTTGACTTCTTACAAGGTGGTCTCCTTACTGCAAGATATAGACTGGGTGGTGAACTTGGCCAAGAGAAGCTTACAGCCATCTCAGACACTGGAGTATCTCTGTGTTCATTTTGATACAAAGCAGGGAAGTGTGTTTCTGCCAGAAAGTGGTATTTTCAGAAGTTGACGGCTCAAGTTCAAACTTTAAGAAGGATTATTCGCCCAACAGTGTGGTCTTTTCTACAGGTCCTGGGTTTTATGGCAGCCAGGTTGGAGGTTGTTCCCTGGGCGAGGGCACACATGCAGCCTCTTCAAAGCACGTTGCTTTCCTGGTGGAGCCCGCAGTCACAGGAATACACAGTGAGGCTTCACTTGCCCTTGGAAGTGAGCATCCTATTTCAGTGGTGGTTACAGGCGGATCATATCAGGAAGGGAGTTTTCTTGGAGACACCGGATTGGTTAGTTACAGATGCGAGCCTTCTGGGTTGGGGGACTCACAGTCGGGAGTTGGTGGTGCAAGGCTGCTGGAGTGTGAAGGAGCGTCAGTGGAGCATCAATTGATCGGAAGCACATGCAGCTTGGCTGGCATGCTTGAAGTTCGCCGAGTGTCTAGAGGTTTGGGCGGTCAGGATAATGTTGGACAATATGATGACAGTGACTTATATCAATCATCAAGACAGAACCAGAAGCCAAATGTGTTGGAGGATTTAGATGCGCTCATGGTATGGGCAGAGCAACATTTTCAAGACATATCTGCTTCCCACATTGTCAGAAAGGACAATATAAGGGCCAATTTCTCATCAGGCAGAGCTTGGACTCAGGAGACTGGGAGTTTAATGGACGAAGCTTTTCAACTCATAGTAGCACACTGGGGTTGCCAATATCTGGATCTACTGGCAACCTCAGGCAACACAAAAGTCCCATGGTCCTTCAGTCACAGAAAGGATCCGAGAGTGCTGAGTATCAATGCTCTCATTTAGGTGTGGCCTTGAGGCCTGATAGGTAGGATTATTCGAAAGATTGCAAACCAGACCAAAACCGTATTTCTAGTGGCTCTGGATTGGCCCCGGAGACTGTGGTATGCTGATCTGTAGAGGCTGCTGGTGGGCAGACTGCTGCTTTGGAAGGATCTGTTGCGTCAGGGGCCCATTCTACGCAATGATCTGGGTCAGTTTTGTCTTATGGTTTGGCCCTTGAGAGGGCTTGATTGTTGAAGCGTGGTTATTCTTTTGCAGTGATTTCCACTTTGCTCTGGACCAGAACATTTTCTATTTCTCTGCCTGATGTTAAGAGTTTGGAGAGTTTTCAAGGCCTGGTGTGAGGAGTGAGGATCTCAGCCTCTCAAGGTGGAAATTCCATTGATTAAATGTTTAGTCCTTAACACCCTGAAGGTTCAAGTAGCAGCTTTCGCTGGTTATAGAAGGCGAGTCAGTTCTTGAAGGGAGTTAAGCATCTCCATCCTCCCTTCCGGCTACCGGTGTCTCTGGGACTTTAATCTGGTTTTGAATTTCTTGGCAAGTCTTGCCTTTCGACCACTATGTGGTCTCTCTTTGAGGCTACTTACCTTGAAGATAGTTTTTTTTTCTCATGGCAATCTGTTCAGCATGTTGGGTTTCTGAGCTACAGGCTCTTTCTTGCCGTGAACCGTTTCTGAGCATGACTCCAGGGGCGGTACAGCTTCAGACTTTTTGCTGAAAGTGATTTTGGAGTTTCATTTGAATCTGTCTATTTCCCAGCTCATGCTGGACAGGGATAGAGATGAGTCTTTTGCATGATTTGGATGTCAAGCAGCATCTGATGCGATAAACGGGCGATGAAGGCAACTATAGCCCGTTGGGCTAAGGAAGTTATCACAGCTGCCTATGTGCCTTTGCCTAAGCAAGTTAGAGCACATTCCACTAGGCTGCTCTATCATGGGCAGAGCTTTGTTTATTATCGCCTGTTGAGATTTGCCAAGCAGTGACATGGTCTTCTTTACACACTTTTTCCAAGCATTACCGCATGGACATTTGAGCTTAGGAGGACGCCGCCTTTGCACATGTGGTGTTGACTGGACTGCAGGAAGCCTCCTGCTCTGTTTGGAAGTAGTTTTGGTACATCTCACTCCTTTGGATTGGCCTGCCTGAGTGCAGAGGAAAGAGAAATTACTATTTACTTGATAATTTTCTTTCCTCTAAGGAATCAAGTGAATCCACAACCTGCCCTCAACTACCAACTTGCCTTTAGTTTGTCCTTTATGTGTGGATGACGCAGAGTATTCCTGTTTCTGTGTCATTCCCAGCCTGCCTTCTACAGAGGAAAGAAAATGATCAGGTAAGTAGTAATTTGTCCTTACCCCCCTCCCCCCTCCACAGCAGATGCAACACAGCCCTGACACTGAAAGGGTCCTGCACCAGCTGCCACACAAACTGCAGCATTTCCTGCATTCAGTGGGACTGGCCATGCTGCACCACTGTTCACTCATCTCCTGTCCTTCAACTCACCTCCACAATGGATCTCCCCTACCATACAGTAAGACAGCAGTGGCAGAATAAGCCCTTTCTTACTTCCCCTATGCGCTTTAGTTTGAAAACACTTTAAATAGAGTAGAAGAACCAAACAAGAAAAACTATGGTACTTCCCTTAGAAAGAATCCATTCTTAGCTACCGCCACTCATACATCTGGGGCACAAAACTTCTTCCCAAGAGAAGCCTCGGGAGACCTGCCAAAATGGGCAAGGTGGACAAGAGTGGAGAAAGAGGGAACCAGGTGTTCAGTATTCCCTCTCTCCAGGGAAAAAGCTAGAAAAGTGGACCATCGATCCCCCTGTTCATCCCTACTATACCAGGGCAGGAATGATCAAGGACAAAACACCTTCCGGGAACACTTTGTCCAAGCAGAATTCCAGCTGCAGGATTGTATTTCTCCCGTCTGCCGGAGAAAGAAAAACAATTGTTCTCTGTCTCCTGCTGGCAGGGTTCAAAACCCATGCGTCTGGACTGGTCTGATGGGGCGATAAGGAATGCTCATTCCTTTTAACTGCAGCATTGTTATTGCTGTTGGCATGATAACCTGTATTTCATTTTATCATTTCATAATCAACAGTGAATTTTCATAAGAGGAGATTAATCTCTCTGAACATTATGTTACAGCAAATTAAAGGAAATTTCCCGCGGCTGCAGTCTTGTGTCTCAGAGCTGCGATCCGTGCCTAAAGAAGGCTCCTTCCATCCTAAAGTGGAGCATATAAAACAGGCTGTTCTAGATGGTTTGCAGCAATTTAAACAATATTCCCGACACATGATGGCAGGAGGTCCATTCATTAGCTGCTCTGTGGAGGTGAGATGCTCTGTTCTAGCATGCAAATAATTTTGAGGCATACACAGACCTTCAGCAATTATTGAGGGACTCAAACCTATCAGAATTATTGGCAGGGGCAGGAGTGTGAGTCACTTGTGAGAGATCCTGCCGAATGATGACTTTTGAATATTGGGTGCATTTTTTTCAGCCAAATTTTGCCAGATAACTCATCATTCAGCTAAAATTTATCCGATATAAATGAGGCATTCCGAGGCAGAGTAAAGTTATCCAGCTAACTTAGCCAAGTTTCAGCTGTATTTGGCTAAGTTAGCTGGATAACTTTAAGCCTGCCTCAGAGTAATCCTAAATGTATCTGGCCGCATATGTCCAGATAACTTTAGACTTAACTGACTATGTTAAAAAAAAAAAAAAAAGTCCACTTTAAAAGAAATATAGCCAGTTAAGTGGCTGTGCTTTAAAAAAAAAAAAAAAAAGACCAGTGCAGCTCTTGCGGCCCAAATCACAACCCCTCCTGCTGAACCGAGGCCCCCAGCTCCCAAATCCTTCCATGTACTCACTAATGAAAAAAAAATCTGGAATCTGTTCCATTATACTTTTAATTTTTGATGGGTTGGGTCCCTTAGATCTAAGTGATTTAGATTTCTAGATAAACAACAATTTCTTGATCATTGTTCTTTAATTTTAATTTCAGTAAATTGTTTATACTGAATGATTGCATAGAACCAATTTATTGTGTAATCTGTACTGGGCTTTATTGATGAGGTGGGATATCAAATTGGAACAAAAATTTGTCATGGTTTCTCCGGCAATCTACCTGCAATGACACCTCCCCACCAGCAAAGGCCCCCAGTGAGCTCTACTCCTAGCCATCTGAGCCACCTCCTCACTGACCATCTGACTCTGCAACCCCTGCACTATTTAACCCAGCCTTGCCAGTACCTCAGTGCCTCTTCATGGAGTCACCCTTTGCTCTCTGACCTACCCATTCTTGCCTTATAGTCTATGGGCCTGCTCTTGCCTTGCATTCTGTCTTGCGACCTACTCAGGCCATTCCCTGCCTGTATCTTGTTTTGTGAACTAAACCCACCCCAGGCCCACTCATAATTTGGCTGGCTAAAATTAGCTAGCTAGTAAAATTTAGGTGTCTTAATTTAGCTAGTCAGCCTGATTAATTTTTAAAGGCTTTGATTTAGACAGCTAAGTCCTTACATAGCCAGCAAGATCTCTTTGAAAATTGACCTCAAAATGTCCACTTCAAGAGGCAAAGACTTCCAAAATATTGCCATTTCTCTGTACGTACCCAGATCAGTCTAGACACAGTGGGTTGTGTCTCCCTTCCAGCAGATGGGAGTCAGAGAAAAACTTGAAGGGTGCCCTCTCATAACCTGGTGCACCCTCTGCGTCCCTTCAGTATTTCTCTGACTCCAGCAGATGAAGGTGACAGAACCTGCGGTTCCCTAGTTCAGTTTAAAAAAAAAAAAAAAAAAAGGGATACAGATTTAGATTTATTTCTAGTTAACTTTATTTTTCTGTCTGGATGGATCAAGTTTAGTTAAAAAAAAAAAAAAAAAAAAAAAAAAAAAAAAAAGTTTAAATTACTTTCTGAGTAATCAGTCACTTCCATGCTTGCAGGCAGACCTGGTGATAGTTTTTCCTAGCATTGTTTCAGGACCTGCTTGGAGTATGTTTTGTATTTTTTCCTTTCTCAGGCTTCTTCTGGCTTACAGAGGTGAAAGTTGGTGGTCCAAACTCTCCCTCTATATGACGGCATGCTGCCCTGAGACACCGACTTCCTCGGGATAGCGCTAGCAGAAAGGTGACATTCCTCTGCTTATTTAAAAAAAACAAAACAAAAAAAAACAGACCAGGTCGTTATTTTCAAGCTGAGGTTTTCCTTACCCACTTCTGCCAGGCTCTGGAGCTGTTTCTGGTTTTCTGGCCAGACTCTTTTTCCCCATGCCATGATCGACACGATGTGCTGCCTGCGGGGAGCCCGGGACGCCGCTCTCCCACAAAAGCATCTGAGCTGCCACCCCGGTGGGGAGGGTCCCTCAAGGCCGGCGGGGTGTTCGACTTTGCGCTCTCAAGCACGGCTGCTTGCTGAGGGGACGGCCCCGATCCTGTCTAATGCGGGAACGGCGGCCATTTTGTCTTCTCAGCCCAGCGTTCCCCTGCAGCCAAATGAAGAATCAGATGGCGGTTTTTCTCCTTTTCCGCCGGTTTTAATCCCTATTAACCCCCCGGACCAAAGGACAATGCCGGGAGACCTTCCTAGTATTCCGCCCTCAGGACCTCCACCCTTCAGGCTATTTTCAGTGGATTTTGTACTTCTTCTGTACAATGCATACCTGGCCAGTCTGGACCAGCACAAGGATGCATCTTCAGGGCCCCCTCCTCCTAAAGTGATCAGGTTGGCAGATCCTTTGGGGTCCACTGCAGTTCCTCAGGGAGTCACTGCAGTTTCTCAGGGGTCCTCTTGAGTTAGGGTGATTCCCCAACCGGATTCTTCTCCTCAGGGGGCTCTGGTGCCGGACCAGGATGATCTGGCTTCTCACATGCACATGGAAGGGGACGACCCTAGGGTCTTATGCCTGTTTCAGAGGGATGAGCTGGATCCTCTCATCCCCCATGTCCTAGTGGAGTTGGATATTGATCCTCCACAGGAGGTGTAATTCCATAGGTATATCTCCACGTCGCGCTTCAGTAGCCCAGATACTATCCATTTTGCAGCGGGGTCTGGAGAAGGGCTTGGCTTACAATTCCCTGAGGGTTCAGGTGGCAGCCCTTGGTTCTCTTGTGCATCACCTGGATGGACCTCCTCTTTCGTCATATCCTGACATAGTCCCCTTTTTAAAGGAAGTAAAGCACGTGAAGCCACCGTTCCACACCTTGTGCCCCTCTTGGAGCCTCAATTTAGTTCTTCGGATTCTGGGTGGCCTGCCTTTCGAGCCGCTGAGGAGAGCCACCCTCAAGGATCTCACTCTCAAGACAGTCTTCCTTGTGTCTATTTGTTCTGCCCGCAGGATCTCGGAACTTCAAGCTTTGTCGGGCAGAGAGCCTTACCTCCGTTTCATGGATTTGGGAGTTTCCTTGCATACAGTACCATCTTTCCTGCCAAAGGTGGTCTCAGCATTTCATTTGAATCAGTTGGTGGAGCTCCCATCCTTTCCTGACGAGGATCCCAGGGAACTCAGATGGCTCAATGTCGTGCGTTCTCATTCGCTATTTGGAGGTTACTAATGATTTCCGCTTATCAGACCATCTTTTTGTTCTGTGGCGTGGTCCCAAACGAGGGACCAAGGCTTCAAAAACCACAGTTGCTCGCTGGTTAAAGGAAGCTATCTCTTCAGCATATGTTGGCGCGGGTCGACCGCCTCCAGAGGGCATCAAAGCTCACTTGCTCCGTGCTCAAGCAGCTTCCTGGGCAGAAGGTCAAGCAGTCTCTCCGGGAGATATGCAGAGCAGCTACCTGGAAATCGTTGCACACCTTTGCACATCACTATCGCTTAAATCTCCAACCACCGGGTTTTGGCTCCTTTGGTGCTCAACTCATTTGAGCTGGGCTATCCAAGGCCCACCCTACGTAGGGAAGCTTTGGTACATCCCACTGTCTGGACTGATCCGGGTACGTACAGGGAAAAAAAAATTATTCCTTACCTGCTAATTTTCGTTCCTGTAGTACCATGGATCAGTCCAGATGCCCTCCCTAAGAATTAATTTTTTATTTATTTATTTTATTTAAGGTTTTTTTATACCGGCATTCAAGAACTCGTTCACATCATGTCGGTTTACAGGAAAACAGGGGTGTGAAAAATACAACCAAAAACATAAATAAACGTGATGAAGAGATGCAGTTACAATTAACAAGGGCTCAAGAATTAATTAATTAATTAATCAATCACCCTAACTCAATTAATTAATGATGGATCTTGTTAGGTGGATTAATTAATGGGATTGGGATTGTCCTTCAGCTCGAATAACTATGGGGTTCGGGACCCTTTGTGAGATTAAGAACCATTTGTGGATGACTATTATTTCAGTTTGCACGTTTTTTCTTCTTACGATTTGTACATGGTTGGAACGATTTGTACATGATTACAGTTTGAAGTTAGTTTTACTTGATCTATTCAACCATTTTTTTCATGCTTTGATATTCTTAATACTGAAGGGATGCAGAGGGTGCACCAGGTTATGAGAGGGCACCCTTCAAGTTTTTCTCTGACTCCATCTGCTGGAAAGGAGACACAACCCACTGTGTGGACTGATCCGTGGTACTACAGGAACGAAAATTAGCAGGTAAGGAATCATTTTCTTATATGCATCATAAACAGCACTGGGCATCACAGTCTCACAAAATTATTATAGTGAAGGGAGAAAAATATCAATGACTGATTAAGATCACATGACCTAATGAACCACTCAATTTCAAACAGGCAAAATCCATTCAAAAACAAAGTGTATAACCATTATCATTATGGGGTCCAAATGTCCCCCCGGCACATGTCCTGTGCTTTTGTAATGTTTCCTAACATAGGCGTCGAAATAGGGTGGGCCACAGGGACCATGTCCCCACCAAAATTTGGACCAGCAAGTTAAAAAAGGCTTGGTCAGATGATCTGCAGCAACTCCTCCTCACTCCTCGCTCCCCCATCCCATACCCGAGAGAAGACAAGTGCTCTAAAGCTCCCCATTCAGTGAAGCTTGCTTGTGGTAGAACTTACCTCTTAAAGATGTAACATTCACCACCAGCAAGCTTAAAAAGGATCAGGAGCAGATGTAGTGCCTCTTTGCTGGACCTCTGCTAAATTAGCTGCATTAGCCGTATCACTGCTACCATAGCCGGGATCTCCCTTACCAGCCTCTGTAGATTTGCTTGTGTTGCCACTGCTGCCATCTGCCTCTGCCAGATCTCTCGTCTTCCTTTCCCGCCTCCGCAGGCTTGCCTTCTGTTGCCACCAAAGTGGCTTCCAAACTTGCCCTCCCTTGCTGGTACCATTGGGAGAACTGGCGAGCAGGAGGTGGGGGCTAGAGAAGGGAGAGAGGTAGGATCAGGGAGAAGAGAGAGGAAGAGGAGGGGAAAGGAAGAGGAGGTGGTGATAGGGGGAGAGGGCAAGAGTGGGGGGAGAAGGGGGCTGAGGGGGAGGACAGGGTAGGGAGCGAGAGCAATAGGGGATGGGGATCAGGGGAGAGGAGGGCCTGAAGGAGAAGAGGGAGGTGGGGAGAGATATGGGGATGCTTAAAGGGGGAGAGGAGAGGACTGAGAACAGGGGAAAGGGACTGGGTTTAGGAAGAAAGAAGAAGGGTCTGAGAGGAGAGAAGAGAGGCCTGGTTGCTGCTTTTGTGTGGGGGGGGGGGGGGGGGGGGCGGAGTTATTTATTTATTTACGGTTTTTATCTGCCGACATTCGTAGGTACATCCTGCTGGTTTACATATAACGGTATTAACAGGAAAAAAGAGTTACATAAAACAGGATCAATGTAAACAAAGGGGAATAATGGGATTAAGAAGTTTCAAGAGATTGAGTAACCTTAATAAAATAACAGCATGGGTATACCAATTATTTTATACTGGGGCTGCTGAGCCTTGGTGTTTTTTCTTGTGGGGCAAACTCTCTGAAGAATGTTTGTAAGAAAGAATGACATTAATTATAAACATAAAGGGTGGAGTTAGGGGAGGAGTGGGGGGGCCATTCATATGGCCCCCATAACCAAAAGGGCATTGTGCTGTCCCTGCTTAATTATATTTTCCATAATTAAAGGACATTGTCACTTGCACCTCTGCACACAAAATTTTCCTTAGGACAACGTGTTTACCATCAGCAGAATTTTGGTTATTTTAAAAAAAAAGATTGATATTCTGCTTCATTCAAATGATGTTCGAAGCAGATTATAAAATGTCGCGTGCATAATAAAACAAAGAAATATGGACGACAAATTTAGTTGCAAAAGACAAAATAAAACAATGCTATGGCATTAGTTGTATCTGGGGTCTGACTGGACTCTGATGTCAAGATTGTTAGTTTTGTTTTAGTCTTGCATATGAAGGTCTTAGATTGCAGAAGAAGTTCGCTTCACATCCATTAATTAGGTCTCCATTGTAACCCAATTACTGACTGAACCCACTGTGTCTACCCCTATCACTGAAATGCAAAATAGCCTGGAGAGTATGCAGGCAGCAAGGCACACCTAGGGGCCAGTGTAATAAAGTGCGCCCAGCCTAGCGCACAGGTTAATAAGCGTTTGGATGCACATTTTGGACGTGCTAGACTAACCCCCGATGCATTAAGGGGATCAAAGCGGCCAAAACGTGCCTCCAAACAAAGGTGTAGCTAATAGTGCTCATCACATGTAAATGCCATGTAGATGAGACTATTAGCTATGATCCCGCGATGCGAAAAATTCCCTTGAGCCCGAGGTGCACTTTTTAACCCGTCAAATTTTACACCTGCCCCAGAGCGGCTGTAAAGTCTTGCCACATGTCAAGGGCTCAGCAAAAAAACCCCCAAAAACTGCCGCTTTTTTGTGGTTCCTCCTACTTACTATCGTCGCAAAACTAAGTTGGAGGAACCACAGAAAGCAGTGTCATGAAAAAATAAAAAGGCTTGATGAAAAATAAATTTTGAGGCGCACAGTATACACGCTCCAGGCTGTGTATATTGCCCTTGTATATTGTGCCGGTAAATTAGCTGGCTGCAGGATAAAATGGAAGCTTGTAAATTGAGCATCCATTTTCCTGGGCATCCATGCCAAGGGCGCGCTAGGGACGCAGCAGCTCATCTGACTATTGAATTGGACGCCCAGGAGAGGTGGATATGTGCGCGTTGAAAAGACAAGCGCCCAGTTCAGACGCACGTTTTCATGTGCACCTTATTGCATTGGCCTCCTATATTTAGAGAGAAAGTAGTCTTGACTCTGTGCCTCTGAAAGAGCCAGAGCAAGCAGAATACTACAGCAAGGATGGAAAGCATCATTGAGCAGGACAGCCCAGCTTCTCAATCTACTTCTGCTTCTACAGTAAAACTTTCCAGTCTACCTGTGATTAATAAACCCTGATATGTAACTTTCAGACTGGCTTTTTGTTTTCTGGCCAAGACGAGGAGAGGGGCTAGACTTTGATACCAATATTGCCTGGGTTCACAGATAGTATGAATTTGATATTATATGCAGGCTTTGGGGAAAGCAAAGTTGAGGTGTTTTTTTTTCTGTATTCCAGGGAGCAGGGCTGGTTCTATAATAAGGCAGGGTGAGGTGACTGCTTCAGATGTCGTCCCCCCCCCCCCCCCCAAAAAAAAAAAACCTCACCCCTGCTGTGTGGCAGCTGCCTCACCCTGCCTCCTATTCTAAAATCAGCAGGATTTGATGGGAATACGTGCTGGCAGGGTGCTCACTTCCCACCAGCATTAGGAAGGAAGACCCCCACGGAGGCATGGACAAAAGACATGCTGGTGGGATGCTGACTCCCCGCCAGCATTAGGAATTCAGGGCAGTTAAATGACATGTTGGCAGGATGTTAAATTCAGATTTGTAGAGAAACACACCCTTCCTAAAAAAGTACCCAAAAAAAAAACCACGCACTCGTACCACCAACTACCACCTATCTTTCACACTCAGCCACTTCCCACCACTAACCAACACCCTCCTCCCACATGCACACATACCCATTGCACCATCACCACTGCCCATAAACACACACAATCTATACACCATTTCCCTCTTGCACAAACACACTTCACACACACACACACACACACACACACACACATATTCATTCCTATATCTCCCAACTCTACATATATACACAAGAGTGAGGGAAGGAGTAGGGGAAGGATGGTGTTATCCCCCACCCAACTCACCCCCTACCATTCACTCCCTTCCCAGCACACACATCTTCTCACAACATATACACACATACAGAGGAAGGGGTCAAAAGGGGGGAAAAGTGAAGAATGCTCACATACACATACCCCTCAAATTATTCACATCAGCCCCAGCATTGATACACACACCCCTTCATCTTGCCATGCTCCCCATACATTTCAGGAGGAGAGTGCAGAGAGGACAAAGTGAAAGCGTGAGCGTGCACACACCCTACATCACTCACATCAACCCCACAACGCATACAAACCTTCATCCTGCCATGGGGGGAGGGGGATCAAAATGGAGAGGGAAAGTGGGGACGGGAACAAGGAAAGAGTGTGAAGGGAAAGAGTGTACATCCACACCCAGCTCACACCCTATTGACATGTACATGCACACCCCTCAACCTCTGGACACACTCTGACCAACCCCATAACACATCCACCCCTCACACACACACCCATAGGAGAAGGGGGAGACTGGGGAGGGGAAGGGGGAAAAGAGTGTATCCCCCAACACCCTCACTCTCGCCTCCCCACAACACATTTATCCCCACCGACACACACACACACACACACACACACACACATACACATGGCAGAGGAGGGGGGGAAAAGGTGAGAGAGATAAAGTGAATACTGTAATTGGAGAAGGATAGGATGGAGAGTGAACAGAACTTGGGGGTTGGGTTCCCACAAACTCACCTCTCCAACACATATGCTCCCCACTTACATCCCCCACTCGCACTCACACTATTTCCACATGGATAGGGAGGAGAGGGGTAAGTGAGAACATGGAGAGTGGAAGGGGGGGGGAAATACTGCACACCCCCATACCAACGCCATAACACGTACCACCTATACCATCACATATACGCTTCCCACCCCCACACACTATCATATACACATATCACACACACACACACACCACTCATACATCACCCCCTCCCACCCTCCTACATGCCATACAGGCCTTCTGACCCACTGAAACTCCCCACACTCATACACAAGACACCTACCCCCAATCCTCCCAACAAGTACAAGACACATTCTGTAATGCACACATCCAGGTCATGGAGTCATAAAACAGGCTTTTTGAAGTTGACATGCAATTATCAGTTTCTCTTATTTGGTGTTTCCCTTGACATCCATGCACGGTCAGGGAAAAAAGGCCAGGTCAGGAATTCTATAGCTCTCTCCTTGCCCTTCCTTTTGTTAAAGTCACTTGCCCCACCCAGCCGTTCCTTACATTTTCTACTGAGGCACAAACAGCGGGTGATTTACTAAGCTGTGTTAGGCATAAAACATTGCGCATTATCTCTGCCACAGTAAACCCAGCACAACATGAGTATGGTGATGAGCTGATTTGCATGCAAATCAGCTCATTACTAAGTAAATCGTACGCAAATAAAATATTATGGCTTGCATCAAAATTCACAAGCTGTTATTTTGAGGAAAGTTAGGTACAATCAGGGCTATCATTTAAAGGGTCCAGACAGTGCCCAAGTATATCAAAATCCTTGGGGATCTTGAGAGAACCCCTGTTGCCCCCCACCTGCTGCTGTCAAAAGTATTGGCTAAAGTCTAAAAGATTCACTAGATTTGGGTACAGGCCCTGTCCTCCCCCAAACTCCTCCCCCTTTTTGCAACCACCCCCACAGCCCATCCCCAGAACTACTGGCCCTTACCTAGGTATCCCTGCTGGGAAAAATACCATAGCTTTCTAAATAGACCTCATAGAGTCAGATGCAGAGAGTCCCCTGACAAGGTTGGCAAGTGAAATGAGCAGGGGTGCAGTCCTACTGTCTTCAAAAAATTTTCAAGTGTGACAGGGTACCCAGTTCTGCCCCTTAAAAGCAATTTTGCCCCTTACAAAAATGACAACAGTGGCTTCAACTGGTCTGAGTGCCCTAAGTATGTGCCAGAGATCTCACTCAGAATCTGCCCCTGTAGTGATGTCAGGGTAGTGTCAATAGGTTAAGGAGTTGTACCACTCCCCATCGAGAGGGGTTGTGAATCAGTATAAAACTGCCACATGCATAAAATGCACTCAGATGGTTGGAGAGTCCAGCTTAGAAGGATTGTAGGAGATGGAATTCTAAGTGGTAGCCATCTCTCCATAAATTGGTGCTAGTGGGCCTTATTGTTCCACAGGGAAGGAAGGAGTCAGAAGGAGGAGAAGAGAAGTCTTGAAGTTCAGGGAGAGAACTGAGAGGCTGCTGAAGTGGAGAAAGGCCGTAAGCAGAAAGAATTAGAAAGGATTTTCTTTCCTCTAGGGAAAAAACTACTTTTCTGAGGATTGGTCCTGGAGACCTGGCTAACTGAAACGTTTGGAGAGTTGCTCCCTGTATTGCTGATTGGGAAGAATGAGACCAGAGAGAAATAGAAGATAGCTTGCTCTACCCTTAAGGTACTGGAAGGCCACAGGGAACATAAGAACATAAGAAAATGCCATACTGGGTCAGACCAAGGGTCCATCAAGCCCTGCATCCTGTTTCCAACAGTGCCCAAAGAGCTTACAGTTATTATTTTGGTAGGTTTTGCAAAGTGTGCGGAAGAAGACTTAGTTTACATTTGTATGCTATTGCTGGACTAAGTTTTCTCATGTTTACTCACCACTTTCAGTAAAGCCTTTATGAACAGCAATTGGAGAGTCAGTGTGGTGATTTTTGAGTGACTGCGTTGGTGAACAGAGGAGCCACTGAGAGCAAAATAAGGACCTTGAAAAAAGTCTCCCACACCCTGTGTGGGAACCCCAGGAGATCATGGGAACTTGCCTGGTCCATGACCTTCTCTGTGTTTGCCACTGTGCTCAAGAGCTGACCAGGATGAGAACTGCATAAGCTTGTTTGGAGGATTTTCATGGCTGTCTTAATGTGCAGTGATTTCTAGCCCTTCCTTTGCAGTCCCTTGTAATTTTCCCTTCTTTCCTGTATTTATTTTGATTTTGAATGTATAATTAAGCAAATTTAGTAATTATTGTTTCCTACTTGTATTTTTTTTTTTTACTAAGTACATATATATATCTTACATAAACACAGTTCCACTTTGGTAGAATACAATTTTTTAGAAAATCAGTGCATAAACATTTTGTTGTTGCAAGATTAAATTTTACCACAATAGTAATCACAGATTTCATAATGAAAAATGTAAATGAGCAGATACATTTAGTAAATTGAGTTCCCATTTGCAAGATGAAAAAGTTGTAAAGGTCTATTATTTTATTATAAATCAGCAGATATAAATGTAATTGACTTCACAGATACTAGAATCTTTTCCCCGAGTCTCAATTTCAGGAAGTTCAGCTTTTCAGTTTCTCTCAGGTCTTCAGCCTCCCACTGTGCTGCCAAAGTTTCATTTTGATGACTGGAGACTCTGTCAGGCTGCTGTGAGAGAATGTTGTTGACGTGTTTGTTTTTGGCCTCTCCTCAGATCACTGTAATGACCAGCCAGTCAGGTAAAGAGGTGGTCAAAGAACTGGAGGCTGGGCTGGAAGACTCTGATCTCATGAATCTGAGGAGATTGCAGGTCATCCATCTCTTCAGGGGAAGCTTTCTAGAACCTGTGAACATGGAGTGGAGCTCACATTCTGTGGAGGAGGAGGAGAGCCCAAATGGTGAGTTGTTGGCATTAGAGAAGTAAGCCTGAGGTCGATATTCAGTGCTACTTAGCCGGATAAGATAGAACTTAAGTAGTGGCAGCTGAATATCCTGCCTTGCTGAACAGCCAGCACTTAGCCAGATAGCTAAGAACATAAGAACGTGCCATACTGGGTCAGACCAAGGGTCCATCAAGCCCAGCTAGTTATCCAGCTGAATAGCTAGCTTGCTCAGCAGCGGGCAGGGTGAGGGCATTCTGGGGAGAAGCCACCTTAACTGGATAAGTTATCTGGCTAACTCAGATATTCAGCCGGATAATTAGAGCTGTCCTAAAATTAACCAGATAAACTTTAAAATAGCCAAAAAATATTCAGTAGTGCAGCTGCTCCGCTGACTATATAGGCAAAGTTATCTGGATAAGTTTATCCAGCTATGTAGCCAAGCTTCACAGCTACCTCTTTACACAGATACAGAATAACAAGCTCTCTAGCATCTCTCCAGGTCTTAGGCCAGAAGTGGTTTCTTAGAGGTATATTTTCAAAAGATGCTCGTAAATCGTGGACTGTTAATAAACTTTCACATGTAAAAACGGCGCATGGCAAGGGTTTTCTGGGGAGGGGCCAACAATTACGCACACGTAGCTATTTTTCAACCTGCCAAAGTGACATGCGTACGTCTTTTACCTGCATATATTTACTGCTGCTCAATATCTGGTGGAAGTGATCATAAACATCTCAAAAGAGAAAAAATGACTGGGTGAAAAGGGAGGACTTCAGGCTGAAGAGCCAGGAGGGCTTTTATAAATTGCAGTTGGACTGGGTGAACTGGTAAAATCGATAAAACTAGTCATTTCATTGCTGCACGCCTCTTATTAAATTCCCTGCGTGTAAAAGCTGACTTACGAGGATAATTAGGCCTTAGTAATGTGAATAAAATGTATTCACATATCCCTTTAAATTTTGAAATACAAATATGCAGGTATATCACTTGTGCACACTTATCCGACTATATTACGACTTATCCGGATAATTTTCACCTTTCCCGCTACTTGGATGAATTTGATCTTATCCAGATAAATAGTGGCACTTATCCAGCTAAATTCCTATTTATCCAGCTATGTAGCAACATCTAAGCGCTTTTCAGACTTATCTGGCTACTTGCCACTAGGTACTGAATAAGTACAAACTTGCGCAGCTCGGAGTTTTTACATATGCAAGCTTTTGTGCGCGCATATGTACTTGTACTTTATAAGCTGCACATATCATTCTCACGCTGATTAGAAAATGCAGTAGTAAATTACTGTGTTCCCATATACACATATATGGGCACATGCGAGCAGTTTTGAAAGCTATCCTCTTAACTTATTAAGAGGCTGATACAGTACAGTGCGCTCCGATGGAGCGTACTTTTAACCTGCCCTTGGATGCGCGTTTTCCCTTATCCCTTATTCAGTAAGGGGCGGAAAACGCGTGTCCAACCCGTGGCACCTAATAGCGCCCTCAACATGCAAATGCATGTTGATGGCCCTATTAGGTATGCCCGCGCGATTCAGTAACTAAAATGTGCAGCCAAGCTGCACATTTTACTTTAAGAAATTAGCGCCTACCCAAAGGTAGGCGCTAGTTTCTGTCGGCACCGGGAAAGTGCACAGAAAAGCAGTAAAAACTGCTTTTCTGTGCACCCTCCGACTTAATATGATGGCGATATTAAGTCGGAGGTCCCGAAGAGTAAAAAAAAAGTTTAAAAAAAAAAAATTTGAATTCGGCCCGCAGCTGTCGGGCCGAAAACCGAACGCTCAATTTTGCCGGCGTCCGGATTCCGAGCCTGTGGCTGTCAGCGGGCTCGAGAACTGACGCCGGCAAAATTGAGCATCGGCTGTCAAACCCGCTGACAGCCGCCACTCCGGTCCAAAAGGAGGCGCTTGGGACGCGCTAGTGTCCCTAGCGCCTCCTTTTGCCCGTTTCTACCGCACCACCTAATTTAAATATTGAATCGCACACGCCGGGAGAGCGAGCGTTCGTCCGCTCTCCCGCGTTTTTAATGAATCGGCCCGCAAGTCTGTTTGCTAATGGTTAAGACCGTTAAATTCAGATTTGCAGAGAGTATGAGGAAAGACATTATGAAGTTAATGATGAACCACTAATATATTTTCTTTTAGTGGTTCAGCAGACACAAAAAAAAATTGTAATTTTATTTAAATGAAATGAGAACTGAAAAAATTCCCAGCAGAACGAACAAAATCTATGTCGCCTTCTTCATTTTTTGGACTTCACCGTGTTGCTAGTAGCTGCTGCTGCTGCGACAGCATGGAGCAGTGTTTTTCCAAAAGTTTCAAGCCCAAGATACTAATAGATTAACAAAAATGTTGCGCGGCACATCAGCCTCCCCGGAGCAGGTATTGCAGACATGGGGAAGACTTACAGTATATGGCCAAAGGAAGAGCTATGGAAGTGCTGAAAACCTCACCAAACTTTCTTCCAAAGTTTAAAAACAAGCGGGGGAGGAGGGGGGAGGTGAGAAGACACACAATGGGCCAGTTCCCTCTGTATACAAGTACAGGAGAAGGAAGAAGTCTGTGTGATTCAGGAAGCCAACCAGCCCAGTTAGTTGTCTTAGCTGCCAAGGCTCTTCCGTTGCTGCTGCTTCCCAACCCTCAGAATGAGTCACATCCAGTGCTCAGCGCACAGCTGTCCCTTTCTCACTCAGCTTGTGGTAAGACAGACTGGAAGGACTTGAAGGAGGCGTAGGAGAGGGAAAAGGAGGAGGAGACGCTGGCGCTGGTTGTACTGTGGGCGCTGCACAAAGCAGAGCCCAGCTAATCATGCCTTGCAACCCATTAATCATCGCACTCCAGGTTCATGCTGTGGCTAGGAGGAAGGGGCATGCATGATTATACGCATTCTCAGAAAGGAGCTCCTACATGGGAGCGCCTACATGGTTAAGGGCTACTGTTGGTGTCTTTTATTGCTACGAGCTACTGATAGCAGAGCCCAGGCACTGGTCTGGATCTAAACATTAGGTAATTGTTACCATACTATGATGCAAATGATTAATTTGTAATCTATACCACTCATATTTTCATTATCGTGCCTTGCTGTAAACCGTTGTGATGGTTAACTAACTTAATAACGGTATAGAAGAGTTTTTAAATAAATAAAAATAAATAAATAAGCAATAGTGACCTTTTTCATGGCACACCTGATCGGGTCTGATGGCACACTGGTTGGGAAACACTGGAGTAGTGAGACTGAAGAGGATGGAAACAGGACACTGTACCAGACATTTTCTCCATTCCTAGATAACTTCTTCAATGGCAGTTGGTGTATCCTGTCTGTCCAGATGATCATCTCTGGATAGCGCCATGTTGACATATGGTGATACATCAAACCAGAATACAAGCTTTTTCTCTTCCATCACATAGTTCCAGTCCTTTGGTAAAAGGCAAAGAGTACACACAACTTCAGATCCCACAAAGGAATCAAGAATAAAATGTCATTGGTCAGCTCATAAAAGATGTGGCAGAAAGCACTTTGCTATCTCCCCCTCTGCCAGGCTGCACTCGTGGAGTCTGGCCCTTTCGTAGATGGCATTATATTTAGGAATAAAATATTCTTCATCCGTCCGCGCCCGGGCCTGCTCACCTCGCTAGCTCCTCTGCAGGTCACGGGTTGTCTTCCCCAGCGACAGCCGCGAGCTCCTCCAGGCCTTGGCGTCCTGCGGCGGCGGTCACCGGACCTTCCACTGCGCACCAGGCCTCACGCCGGAATTCGGTGTCCTCCGTGGCGTTGTCCATTCCGCTACACGCGCACGGACCGCCCGCCTCTTGTAGGGCCAGGGGCAGGTCCTAGCTCCGCAGCGCGCCCTGATTGAACGTACGATATAAGGAAGTTCCTGCCTGCACTTCCTTGCTTGGCAATTGGGTTGGCACTGTAAGTGTACTAGTTTGTCTCCACGTTCACAGTCTTGTTCCAGCCTTGTTCCAGCATCCTACTGTTCCAGTGTCCTCCTGTTCCAGCATCTGTCTGTCTCCCCAGGTAGTACCTCCGGACTGACTCTCTGGTACTGACCTCTGCCTGTTCCTTGACCATTCTGCTCGTTGCCTGGATCTTGACCTCGTCTGACTTCTGGAACCCTGATCCTTGCTTCATTGACTGATCCTTGGAACTGACCCCGGCTGCCATTGACCACGTCTCCTGATTCTGGCTTTGTCCCTTGCCTCGTCATTGCCTACGCTGTACTGGCCTTCCTTGATTCTCCAGACCTACAGCCTAGTGATGACCACGCTCCCTTGCTGCTCGTGGGCACGCCTCTCTACTACATCTCTGGGAGACCCTGCGAGGCCCACCTTAAGTCCAAGCGGCCCAGGTCCCTACGGGCTCCCCGGGGGGACCACGGGCTTCCAGGGGTGAAACTCATCCTAGCCTCTGTCTCCTCCTGTGCTCCGCCCCCTGGGGGCAGGTGCTTCCTGGTCCTTACCAGGGAGACGTTCTACACTGCTCCAGGACAAGGGTCCACCTCCAAGCGCAAGGAAGACCTTGTGAGACTGGAAAATTGGGCATCCAAATGGCAGATGAAATTTAATGTGGATAAGTGCAAGGTGATGCATATAGGGAAAAATAACCCATGCTATAATTACACAATGTTGGGTTCCATATTAGGTGCTACAACCCAAGAAAGAGATCTAGGTGTCATAGTGGATAACACATTGAAATCGTCGGTACAGTGTGCTGCGGCAGTCAAAAAAGCAAACAGAATGTTGGGAATTATTAGAAAGGGAATGGTGAATAAAACGGAAAATGTCATAATGCCTCTGTATCGCTCCATGGTGAGACCACACCTTGAATACTGTGTACAATTCTGGTCGCTGCATCTCAAAAAAGATATAATTGCGATGGAGAAGGTACAGAGAAGGGCTACCAAAATGATAAGGGGAATGGAACAGCTCCCCTATGAGGAAAGACTAAAGAGGTTAGGACTTTTCAGCTTGGAGAAGAGACGGCTGAGGGGGGATATGATAGAGGTGTTTAAAATCATGAGAGGTCTAGAACGGGTAGATGTGAATCGGTTATTTACTCTTTCGGATAGTAGAAAGACTAGGGGGCACTCCATGAAGTTAGCATGGGGCACATTTAAAACTAATCGGAGAAAGTTCTTTTTTACTCAACGCACAATTAAACTCTGGAATTTGTTGCCGAGGATGTGGTTAGTGCAGTTAATATAGCTGTGTTTAAAAAAGGATTGGATAAGTTCTTGGAGGAGAAGTCCATTACCTGCTATTAAGTTCACTTAGAGAATAGCCACTGCCATTAGCAATGGTTACATGGAATAGACTTAGTTTTTGGGTACTTGCCAGGTTCTTATGGCCTGGATTGGCCACTGTTGGAAACAGGATGCTGGGCTTGATGGACCCTTGGTCTGACCCAGTATGGCATTTTCTTATGTTCTTATTCCCAGCGTTATAGCATAATTGCTTTGGTCCTCCCCTTTCTTAAAGGTAAAGGAGCAGAAAGCATCCTTTGCATCTGGCTCCGTAACATAAATGAGCTGACCTATATGGCTCCTGGTTCCTCAAAAAGCTTGGTGTTGTTTGGTACCTGGCAAAACATTGCATCCATTCATACTATTCAGCTGGATTAGAGAAGTTTAGTGATTCTGGAAGTTTGAAGTCCAGCATTTTCTGTTACGTAAAGGCCTTTCTCCTTCCACAAGGCTGGTATGCGCACCACTACAGTCAGTCTCAGAATAGGCAGAAAGGGGCTCTGTGTTTCACTGTTCTTGGCTGTACAGAACAGGCAGGGAGGGCTTTGCATTTCAGTGTCCCTGCCTTTGCAGAACATGGCAAGGAAAGACTTGCGACATCTTGTTAGCACTAGACTAGTTTATGTACAGGTTTTAACCAGCAACTCATGGAGATGCAACTGATTTGAACACGTTTTCAGCTGAAGGTGGGAGAATATTTTCTGACCTTGAAATTATTGAATGCTGTTTTAAGTAGAAGTGTAATTTAAAACTGTGTTGTTTTTAATCTTTGTAATATATATTGTGTAACATGTATAATTTGGTTGTACTCCACTTTGAGGCATGAATCAGTTAATAGGATAATTTTGAAAGGGATTTCTATGGGTAATGTAGTACTTTACTTGTAGAAATGGCCATTGGAAAATTGTGGTGCCTAATTTAGGTACCTAATTTAAAGGCCTAAATTTAGGGACTTAACATTTTTTGAATATCGGCCCTTGGAGAGGTCTATTAGTGCCTCCAGTTCCTCTGGGAGTTCTCGAGCAGCCAGTTCATCCTTTATGCACGAGGACAGCCCCTCGAGAAGGATGCTGTGCAGGCTGTCTTCCTGCCAACCTAGCTCGGAGGCCAGGGTGCGGAATTCCACCACAAATTCGGCCAGCGTGCAGGAACCCTGGCAGAGATGAAGTAGTTCATAGGCGGCAGTGGACTGGCGTCCGGGATCATCAAACACCTGGCGAAAAGTTTGGATGCACCGAGACAGGTCTCTGAGCACTGCATCCCCACGTTCCCACAGCAGAGAGGCCCAGGCCAGGGCCTTGCCGTCCAGCAGGGACAGGATGTATGTGGTCTTGACCTGGTCAGTTGGGAACTGCGTGGGTTAGAGAGAGAACCTCATGAAACAGTGGTTCAGAAACCCTCGGCATTGCTTCGGATCCCCAGCATAACAAGGTGGAGCAGGCAAATGTAGCAGTGAAGAGGGAATCACCGGAGGAGGGGCAGCTGCCCCGGGACCGGAAGCAGGCTCCAGACGATTAGATAAGCGCTCAGCTGTGGCAGACAAGACTTCAAGGCGTTGCTGCAGCTACTGCTGCAAGCATTGGGTGAATCCCGGAATGGCCTGTAGACCGTCCAAGTCTACCAGGTCCATGGCCTTTGCAAACTGTTATGGTTGTGGACCCTTGGTCCGGAGCGAGTGGTGGTGACCACTGAGGGGTTGCCCTCAATAGTTCTCAACTCCGGAAAGTGGAGCTGGTGAGGGCAACCAGGCTGGACTTTCACCTATACCAGCCCTCGTTCCCCCGCAGGTTGAGCCCTTGGGTGCCGGGGCCGGCAGGACTTGGGTGCGGGTACCTCGAGGAAGAAGATGAAGCTGAGGATGAAGATAGGGTCAGAGGTCTGGGCTGGCAGCGAAGGAGCGGAACAGAGTCCAAGCTGAAGATCCGGGGCACACAGCAGACAGGCAAGAACGAAGTACCAGGCCAAGGGTCGAAACGAGCAGCAGACAAGCAGAGACGAGAAGACAAGCCGAGGTCAAACAGGAGATCAAGCCGATGATGAGGTCACAGGAACTGAGGATCAGAAGAAGACCGGAGACTGGAATGAAGGCACGGACAGGAAGGCAGGAACTGGAATGCCGGGACCGGAATCAGGAACACAAGGACTGGAGAAGCAGGAACGGAACCAGGAACAGGATCAAGGCAGGAACAGGAATGCAGACGTCTGGAAAAGCAACTAGCACTCCAAGGAGACCTGTTGCAAAGGCAAAGGACTGCAGGCTGCTGTGGGGTTTAAATACCCCTCCCTTGTGATGTCATCTTCTGGGGCCGAGCCCTTTAAAGGGCGGGGCCTCCTGCACACATGCGTACGCCTAGGGGGAGCCCCCACCGGATGGAGGAGGAGGATGGCGTTTGCGGCCATGTGGTAGGCCGTGGTCATCTTGCCACGGAGCGAGTCTTGCCGCGCCGGGCTACAGTGGAAACGGGTGGAGGAGCAGGTAGGGGGGACCGGCCGGGAACTGCCGTGGCCGGGACTGCAACACCAACTTTTGGTACTCAATACATGTCTTCTGGATCACACTTACTTTAGCCCTTTGCAGCTCTCAGTTATTAGGGTCTGATAAACTTTGCAAATATGCTTTTGGCTTCCCTGTCTGTTTTTCAAACATGTCTGTCCATCATGCCATATTTTTAGGCACGCAGAGTATTGAAGCATACATTTTTTTATTTCTGTAGACCAGCTCCGAATAAATTTGCATGAATGCTTTAAGTTTGGCAGTTACACTGCTGGAAAAGTCCTGGAATATTAATATCTTGTGCCCCAGGTGCATCAGCCCTTTCTTACTTCGATATGCTTGCAGGATTCTGACTTTTATGGGTAAAGGTAACTCGTGGTCTTCCTGCTGCTCCTGATGGCCCCAACCCTATGTGCCCATTCTTCTGCCACCTTGCCTAGTAGCTCTAGCATATCTAATTCCTGCGGCAGCCATGTTTGTTTATTAATTATTTATTTAGAAATTTTATATACCGTCGTTCAGAATCTAAAACCAATCCTGCTATGCCCACTATTATTTTTATCCTGCCTTGAACAGTTCTCAAGCTCCTTGAATTTCTGTGTGTGTCTCGCAGTTAGCTGCTCCAGACTGTTTACTTTCTCCTGCAGGCCTCCGTGGGCATCTTCTAACACCAAAATTCTGATCTCTGCCTCCTCCATGCGCTTTAATATCTCTTGCAGAGATCTTTTGACCTCTCTGATGTTCACATTGATAGTTTCAAATCTACTGTCAAGAGCTGCTACCACTGTATTGGTGAGTTCAGTGATCGTACTTTCTATTATTCCTCAACCAGTCTCATCAGAGGTGTTCGCCATCTTAGCTTCTTGCGACTTAGGCTTTTCCTTTTTTTTCTTTACCAATTTAGATGACATTCCTTGACTCTGTAGCTTTAAAAATCTGTCCATGTGCCAGAGCAAACTTTGCAATCATTGTCCTACTTATTGCAGGAAAAATAGTCACTAAAAAACAAGCTTGTTTGCGCTTCCACACATCTTGCTGTGCTCACCGCACCATGGGATTTCAAAAAGGGCTCATTTTTAAACCAGACACTGTTTTTAAACCCCAGACTTTTATTGTAAGTGATTACAGCGTCCTTTTACACTAATATCCTTTTATAAATAAAACCTGAACTACTTCTTCTCTTTTTGTGCAGGATCCTAAAAGTAGCATACTTTTTATATATTAGTATAATATAGTAACATACTATATTATATTAATATATAACAAAATATTTTGTTAGTCTAATAGAAGGTGTGTCCCCCTTAGTATTCTGTTTTTTTTAGGAACAACATGACTGCAAACATTGTGATCCACAGAAACAAACATACGGGCCGATACAGTAAGGAGCAGTAGGAAGAGCTGCGTTAGTGCCGGGCGCACCCGCGTTTGCACGCATACTCACCTACCGCTCGATACTGTATTTAAATAGCTTGCAAATGCAAGCCGCGTCCAAGAAGAATCTGTGACGCGTTAGGCCCACGCAACCCATTTTACTGTATAGGCACTTAATACAGCGCCTATACAGTAACCTGGGTGCGCTGGTACCTGTCATTTCAAATGACATTTGAAATGACAGGCACCAGGAAGTGGATCCCAACTTTAACCCATGAAAACTTACTTTTTGTTGCTTTCAGCCCCTTCCCTTCTCTGCCGTCCTCTGGAGGGGGCAGCCGGCGGCGAAAGCAGCTTGCAGAGGTTCCCCCCGCGCAGGTCCCGGTTCTCCTGGCTCAGCCCTCATCTGAAGATTGTGAAGTCAGGTAAGAGCCCACTGTTCTGTGCCCTATCCAGTCATGGCGCGAGCGGAGCGAAGCGTACTTTCATTGGCTTGAGCACCCCTCAATTTGGGCGCTCAAGCCAATGAAAGCACATGGACGGGCGTGCGTGACGTCATGCCGTGACGTCACGCCTGCCCGTCCATGTGCTTACATTGGCTTGAGCGCCCGTCAATTTGGGCGCTCGACGTCACGCCCGCCCGTCCATGTGCTTTCATTGGCTTGAGCGCCCGTCAATTTTGGGCGCTCCAGCCAATGAAAGCACATGGACAGGCGGGCATGACATCACGGCGTGCATCACGCACGCCCGTCCATGTGCTTTCATTGGCTGGAGCGCCCAAATTGACAGGCGCTCAAGCCAATGAAAGTATGCTTCACTTCGCTCGCGCCGTGACTGGAGAGGGCACAGAACAGTGGGCTCTTACCTGACTTCACAATCTTCAGATGAGGGCTGAGCCAGGAGAACCTGGACCTGCGCGGGGGGGACCGCTGCAAGCTGCTTTCGCCGCCGGCTGCCCCCTCCAGAGGACGGCAGAGAAGGGAAGGGGCTGAAAGCAACAAAAAGTAAGTTGGTAACATGTCAAGTCGCTTCAGGAGGAGGGGATTTTAGGTTTTTAGGTTTCCTTTTGGGGGAAAGTTTGCCGTCTAACCTTACCCCTGCCTCTAACGCAAGGGTAGGGGTAGACGGTAAATTAGCAGGTTAAACGTGCGGCAAAACGGCAGGGTAAAAAAGCGATAGTCGGGGCGCGCGTTACTGTATGGCAGGGAATAGCTAATTCGATCGTTTACATGTAATATACATGCCGCGGGCGGAAGGGGTTACCCGGTGACTTAAAGAGGCGGTAAGAGTAGGTTAAAGGGGATTGTGTATCGCGGGTTGGACTTACGCGGCCGAAAAGTGAGTAGAAAGCGGGTTAGGAGCAGGGTAACCGCGGTCGCACTTTACTGTATTGACCTAATAGTGTACTTTCTCAGCACCGACAGTTATGTCGGGTCCTAGTACTACAGTAGCAGGGAGTGCTGCTGCAGATGGTGAGAGAGACAAAAAATTATGTCTGGTACTGAGTCAAAATATCTTAGTGTCTCTTAATTCCTTGTATGTTAGTATTGAAGCATTTTAATCATTTGAACTTCAAATGGCTTACTCATAAGGTCATTGATGCAGGGATCTGGTCTGGAAGAATGTTCCCCTACAAAAGTGCTGCTCTGCTTTGTAATTTTATGTCTGTGTAGGCTGTGGAGGAGGTCTGTTTTATAGCATCTTATACAGCACTGAACGGTTTTTGTTCACGAAGCTGAGAGGGACACCCAGTGGCAAGACGTTGGTATTGAGTATTTATTCCTTCAACATAAATAGCAAATTAAAAGGAGCAGTGCTGATATGTGGCTTATGGGCAAGCCCCCTAGTTTTCTGTGATACAGTCTTAAGATCCTGTAGAAAATCTGCAGCATATTTGCAAAACTTTTACATACATCTGCAAATATTTATGCATTGTTTGATCTGTACAAATACCAATTTATTGTGAACATCTTTATAGAAATGTCATTGTAAACAGTTTATAGCACTGGATATTTGGAATGTGGGCCAGGGCTACATTTTGGCCTCCTCCAGTCCCTTCCCATCCCCCTTCCTTCACTTGTTGCCTCCATATTCCGGCTGCAGGGGTATCAGCAGTAGGCAGTGAATGTGGAGATGTATCCAGTCTGCATTCATGGGCACCACAGCGGCTGCACCCCCTCTAGGCTTCCATACAAGAGGTGGGACCTGGGAGTGTGTGCTGGCTCAGTCCCCATGCTTATTGCTGCTACCATGAAGGGGAGGGGAAGCTAAGGGATCTGAGGTTCACAGTGGGGGTGAGGGGTGGGAGAAAGTAATTGGAAGTCCCACTGCATCCTGCCTAGCAGCGCTCTCCTATGGTTTTGAATGAAATTTGGTAGGATTGCTGGTATTTTAGTAAGACCGTGTCCTATCTAATTTCCTCCAAATCGTATAGCGAGCACATGTGATTCATGAAAAAGGATAGATGGACAGTGATGGTCATGGCAGCAGGCATGCTTCTCATTAAAGGAAAAGCATCTAGAATAATATTCAGCCTTCACTGTATACGAATAACTTCTTATTTCTGTTTCTTTTCTTTCTACATTTTAGTTTCTTTTCTTTTCTTTCTTTTCTTTCAGTTCTTTTGTCTTACCCTGTTTTCTTTGCAGTTTCTCTCACCTTCTCCCAAAAGTACTTCATTTCCTCTTATTTGCCTTCACCCACCTCAGTTGCTTCTCCAACATGGTTTCTTCCCTTAGTCCTGCCCTCCTCTCTAGTCTTTTAACACTCCCTCTTTCTTCCCCAGTCTTTCATTCCTTACCCCCTCTTATTTTTCACTGCTCCCATTTTTCTCCCTCATTTCATCTTCTCTCAACTTATTTCCCCCACCCTTACACCCCTTCTCCTTTTCTATTTCCACCCCCAACTCTTTGCTGGTATAAGAGCCCTCTAAAACGAGAAAAGCTTCAGAGAAGGGAAAACTAAACAATAATGTATATAATAAATTATTTAAACTCCAGCCATAACCTTCTAAAACTTCCCATTATATTAAAACTACATGGACAAAATTACACATAACACTTATTATTGCAGGCAGAAGGATTCACTATGGGTCATCATGAGGGGGCCAGAATTCTGTTTGCAGCCTGTACTGCATGAATAGGGAGGAACTGCCCACAAGGACACTGCTGCAGCTGCGGCTGCTTCACAAATGATGCTGCATCCCTTCGCCCATGACACCCTCTTTGAGTAACTAGGCCTGGTGTATTCAGTTCCTTTCTGAGGAACAGCCAGATCCCTGACAACAATCAGGAATGATCCAGCCACCGACATGCACCCAGATCTCAGTGCTCGGTAAAAACGTTATTGATCATGCATGGAAGTTCCCATGCTCACTGCCTCATAAGCACCTCAGACTTTCTTCATCTGAGCAATTTCATTTATTATTTATAACATTTATAAATTGTTTTCCAGGTTTTACAATAAAATCTTCCAAAGCGATGTACAACAGAGTTTAAAACAAGACACAAAATAAAAACAATAAAATAATGCATAGCAATTGCATGGACATGTTCCAGTCTCTCTCTTTATTTTTTTCAGCTTTTGATTTTGCGCTTTGTTGCTGTTTCATTGCTTTTCTATATTTCTTGCTGTTGCTTTGGCAGCCTCTCAAACAGAACTTTTTAGTTTTAAAAATAAAAAAAAAAGTTAAGATGAGTGTGCAGAAGTCCAAGGCCAAGAAGCCTGCATTAAGTAGCTTCAAGGCCTGTATCTGTGGGCACCAGATGTCCATTACTGATACTTAGGAGTTATGGAATGCCTTAAGAAGAAGGTTTAGCTATTTGGCCCCGGTCCACCTTAAGACAGGAAATTATGAGTACAGGCTGTCTCCTCTGGTTCAGGGATATAATGTAGGCTGAGAGAAGAGTGAGGGGGAGCCCCAGGACTCCAGGAATGTAAGTAAAAAGGGAAAGGTGACCCCTTGAAAACAGCTGATCTGTTTATACTGATATATAATATAGGAGAGGGCAGCTCCTTACATAGCTGGCCTGAATTTATGTTTTGCAAACTGTGATTGCTGATGGTTTTGTTGTACTGTAAAATAAAGCACTTGAAAGAGAAAAAGCCTTAGCCACTCATCTCTGTGCCACAGTATGCCATCTACTATCATTCCTTGAGCCTGGACCATGATTCCTCCAACTGCTATAGCTGTGGTCAGATGTCCCCTAGGGTGTAGCTGTTACCCATAGTGGTCCTGTTGCTGTGTTGCCGCCGACTCCTCGCAGATGCGGCGGTCCTAGGAACGCTGCTACGCTGCCTGCTGCAGCACCCTTAGGCGCAGCCGCGCTCTTGTTAAAGGGCCTGCGGTGGGAATTCCCGGCGGCGCACGAATTGAGCGTCATCAGACTGCCCCTATTTTAAGGAACTCTGACTTGGAACCTGTGCCTCAGCTATAGGTCTTCTGTCTGACACGTTTCTCTGCTGCGTGCCTGTTTTGCCTGATTTGGATTGCCTTGGACTCTTCTGTGCTTGCTGCCTGTCCGGATTCGGATTGCCTTGGACTCTTCTCTGCTTGCCGCCAGCCATGATTCAGATTGTGACTTAGACTCTTCTTACTTGCTGCTGCCCTGTTTCGGACTGTGCCGGCCAGTCCCTAGTTCTTCCAGTCCCTAGGCTTCCTAGTCAACTTTGCCAAGTCAGGCCTCGATGTTCTGATTTCTGCTAGGAAACCTTCAACCAGAAGAACCTATGGCTTTAAATGGAAGATGCTTTTAACCTGTTGCAGGGCCAGGCAGTTGGATACCTTCTCATGTGACCTGAGGGACTTGCTTCAGTATCTATTCATCCCTTGTCCTCAAGCATTAGCACCTTTTCAGTCAAAGTTTATTTCTTTGCCATTGTGGCGTATCTCCAGGAGGAAGAAGGGACCCCAATCTCTTTCCACCCCATGGCATCAAGATTCATGAAAGGACTGTGAGAATCTAAATCTCTGGCCAATAAATATCCAGTGCCTTGGAACCTCAGTGTAGTCCTAGCTCAATTCAGGAAACCTCCTTTCAAACCTCTCAATCCAATGGATTTAAAGTTTCCCACCTGGAAAGTGTTGTTTCTCAGTTCTGCATCTTCAGCATGAGGAGTAAGTTAGCTGCAAGCTCTGGTTTCATATGAAACATATAAATCAAAATACAAAAAGGCAGGAGAAGCATACACAAAAGGAACAAAAAAAGCTTTACCCAAATATCTTGTTCTAATGCTATAATAATTAAAAAAGGAGAGAGAGACTTCAAAAACCAATGGGAACCAATATGCTGAAGGCCACTACGATCTTGCAATCATAGGTCAGAAAAACTTCCTTAATATATCCTTTATTCTTTTATGTTCTTTAGAATGTTTATTGCATTCTTAAATTTGGATAAAAAGCATTCTATGTGCTTGACCCCAGAGAATATTTAACAAAAAACTTATCTTCAGTTAAGAGATGCGGAACCAAAAGCCCACATTTGCCACCGTTTCACAAATTTGCTGCATTAGGGCTTTTCAGCACTCTGAATCTTCATGCAATCTTCACATTCTTACAAATGAAGCTGAATCACTCTCACTTGAACTTCAGTGTAAAAAAATTTTTTTTTTTACATTGAACTTCAAGTGAGAGTTGCTAAATATTCTTTGGGATTATAAAACCATAGTGTGATTTTTATTCAGAACTAAGAGACTCAACCTTACCTTCAAGCTTCTCAGCTGTTCATGTCTAGTAGATTGGGATTGGCAGATACCAAGAACTCTGTCTAATTGCCTAGAGAACTCTATCACACGCTGTTATGCACTGGCTGGATTATAGATTACAGACTCTTTCAAGGTTTATTAAGTGAGAGCCATGATGACTTTAGTGGCTCATCACAGGGCCATTTCTATTGAAAACATTTACAAAACTGCGACAATGACAGAACAATTGAATATTGACACGGGTCTAGCAAATCCAGCAACACGTTTGTAAACAGTGAGAGAAGAGTTTCACGAATGAGTGATGGACTTTAATTATTTTAGTTAAAACTTCACTAAGATATACCATAAAGATTTTTAAATACATTGATCTTATTAAAATTGAGCACAATAATAAAGTACAGGTAGGAGGAAGGTTGGTTCATGATTACAATTTATTATCTATACTGCATGCAAGGCTAAGGATAGCAGGTTGCAGTTATCATATGAAACCATCCTTTCCCTACTTTCAATATTTTTTTCTGTAAATATACATATAAAAAATTAAAAAACAAAAAAAAAAATACTATATAAAAAATTGTGAGTTTAAGGGGTGGGGAATAGAGATTTGTAGTAACTTTGGACAAGCAGTTCTGCGCAGCCTTTTCTCCCAATAATACTTGCTCTGTTGGTGTGGCCGAGTTGTCTTTTACGTAAGTATTTCCGCTGTGCAATCCTCAATCTGAGACTCCCCACCTGTAATGGTTAATTCATGCCTGCTTGTTGATGGAGAAAGATAGTTTGATTACCTGTAAACAGGGTTCTCCCTGGACAGCAGGATACTTAACATCCACCTACCTCCCTGGAGATTCAACTACCTCGCTAAAGCTTAAGATTTGGAAGAGACAGAGATTCATGAGGCACCATGAGCATGCGGGAATTTCCGTACATACTCAATAATGTTTGCTGAGCTCTGAGAGCTGGGTCCATGTCAGCACCATTGGTTGATATCACCCATGTATAATAGATAATTCATCCTGCTGTCCAAGGAGAACCCTGTCTACAGGTAAGCAAACTTCCTTTTTCTGCTATGTAATCATAAGAACATAAGACATGCTATACTGGGTCAGACCAAGGGTCCATCAAACCCAGCATCCTGGGTCCAAAAGTGGCCAATCCAAGTCACAAGTATCTGGCAAGTACTCAAACATTAAATAGATCCCAAGCTACTATTTCTTATTGATTAATAGCAGTTTATGGCCTTCTCCTCTAGGAACGTATCCAAACCTTTTTAAAACCCAATTATACTAACTGCTATAACCACATCCTCCGGCAATGAATTCCAGAGCTTAATTATGCGATGAATGCAAATTAATTTTCTTCGATTTTGTTTTAAATGAGCTACTTGCTAACTTAATGGAGTGCCCCCTAGTCCTTCTATGGTCTGAGAGAGTAAATAACCAATTTACATTTACCTGTTCAAGTCATTTCATGATTTTGTAGACCTCTGTCATGTCCCCAGTCAGCCATCTCTTCTCCAAGCTGAACAACCCTAACCTCTTTAGCCTTTCCTTATATGGGAGCCATTCCATGCCCTTTATCATTTTGGTCGCCCTTCTCTGCACTTTCTCTGTAACATGATTAACACAATGTGCAGAATATAGGATATGATATTCATGTAGACAATATAATATATATGTATGGAAAAGGGATCCATATTCAAAGGCATTTAACTGGATAATATAGGGGCATTTTGGGGCGGAATTAAGTTAGCTGGATAAATTATCTGGCTAACGCTGGATAACTTATCTGGCTAACTGTGGTTATGCCATAGAATAGTCCTAAAGTTAGTTGGATAAAGTTCTTTGGCTATCATTAAGAGATTGTCAGATATATTCAGTGATGCATTTGTGCTACAAAATATCTTGCAAAATATAGCCAGATAAGTTTATCTGGCTAACTTTATAAGCTGTTCAGTTGCTGAATATTGCCCCCTAAAGGGTATAAGTGTGCAATACTTTATTTGTACATTTTGTAAAATCTTCCTAAAAATGTAGGAAGGGCCACCCTGCTGAGGCTTCAATGTTCTGTGCTACAGCACAAGAGATCTCCGATTCAGCAGGGCTGGGCAAGCTTTTGCATGCTGTGGAGATGGTATGCTCAAGCATAGGGAATGAAGGGAAGGCAGATGTTGCTACATTGGCCAGAGACATTGAGTAGGTGCCTCAGAGGGAGGGCCAGCAAGAGATTCCTGGCTGACTGAGCATGACTGGGCAGGGATGGAGGCCATAGAGATGGCTGAAGGTATAAGGGGTAAATAAAGTATAAATAAAATGAGTAGAGTGCTTAGGTTGAAAAATTGATCCATTGGTGCTAAATATACAAACAATTGTTTTGATTGTTTTGGAGAAGGTGAAGATGGTTCTGGAGAAGGTGCACCTTGAACTTTCTGGGACGGATTTTCAAAAGGTTACGTGCGCTGGGCGTAAAGACCCGGGACGCGTGTAAGTCCTGGGGCTTGCAAAAAGGGGCGGTCTGGGGGGTGGGGTGGGGTCAGAGGCTAGGGGGGAAAGGAAGGGAAGGTGGGGTGGGGGATTAGGGAACGGGGGAAGGCAGTGTGGCTCAGCGCGGGCTCGGTGCACTCAAGGTGCACAATTGTGCACCTCCTTGCACGTGCCGACCCCTGATTTTATAACTTGCGCGCGCAAGTTATAAAATCGGGCATACATGTGTGCGCTGGTTTGAAAATCTACCCCTCTGTGAATATATTGATGATTTCTTCGGAAAAGAAGTACAGGGATGAGGAAGAGCTCTCTGTGTATTTGCCACTAGAAGAGAATAATGCTGTAGATCAGCTTTGGGGAGACAGAACTTTTCTCTTTCCTTTCCTTACTCTTTTGGAAGGAGGCAGAGGTTTCTATCTATCCATCTCATTTCCTCGGTCATAGTAGCCGTATTGATGCTGGAGAAAATCTGGATTTTTTTGCATGTTGTGATGGCATTTATTTAGCCCACATGAAAATTATATAAAGATGACATCATTCATGAACTTTCAAGACCAGATGGTTATAAAGATCTTACCTGAAGAAGGGATTTATATGGCTGAACATTGCTCATGTACAGTATTATCTTTGTAACTTGCAAGTTGATCAAATAAAAGGTATCACAATCTGCAAAGAATTGTGTTTGTCGTGCACAAAAGTTTCATTCTATTTTGGAGAGAGAGCTTTCTGCCTTTGCAGACAACAGTGCTTTAGTTTCCTTTTTCTCTGGACATACCTCAACAGGTCCGTATTGTATTCCCTTGCAGAGCCTTCTCTCCCTGGAACAGATATTGAGCTCCAGAACATAGAAAACAATGTAGTAAGCATAGAAACTTTCTTCAAAGCTTGGCTGCACGACCACGGAACCGACAAGGAGCACCTTCATCTCCTGCTTCCCTCGGGCTGCTTTTCAGTCACTTCCCGTAATAGTCCAAGTATGTTCTGATCACATGCATGGCTCCTGCTTTCGTGACATTCACAGCTGGGCCTTGTCCATCTGTGTCTACCTCAGTGTGGCTCTCAGTATGTAAAATAACGATAATAATCAATGGAGCTGTGCTTTTGAATAGCATAACAAATATATTGTTCATATTGCAAGTGAGAACAAAATTGTTTACCTTCTTCCCCTTAAAGACACTGGCATAGGAAGGACAACCAAGCCTTGTTCTTGAACATACCACTGTCTATCAAATAGAAAATAATTTCATGTTATGACAAATGTCATAAACTGTACAAGTATTTTATTGTGACAAAAGAAAATGTTTGAAGGGTTCCTAGCACTGAAAATACTGCATGGTATACTTATATTATTTACACATGAGGCTAGAGAGCAGCGAATATTAAACAGTCCAAACACTTTTGAATTAAAGCTCAATTCCATTGTTTAATATATACTTTTCAAAGCGGCTACTCCAAAAGTCATAGATGCAATACAGTAGTTTTCAACCAGGACCTGGTTTGGACTGTTTAATATTCTCTGCTCTCTACCCTCATGTGTGGCTAAGATTTGGAGAGCAGTTATCTCCTTTTCCTATATTGGATACTTATATTATTTAACACAGTCTGGATTTAACTAGAGCTGCTGTAAGCATGTTATTGTTAGACTTGATGGAGTTTGAATCTGCAGTCTTGGATTTATTTATTTATTCCAGACCATGCACCTGTCACAAAACTGCAAAGTCTTCTGCTGGCTCTCGGAGAAGTCCTAGTATTTTTATTCTGTTTTCCTGGAGAATCAGACCCCCCACCCCCAATGCACACACACTCACTATTGAACCAGCATTATGTGTGCTGCAAATTGTGGGCTATATATAAAGAGCTCTAGCCTGAATCACCTTCTGCTGCCCTACAGAACCACTATTCATGTGCCTCCTGATTTCCTGTAACTGTTCCTGTATTCTTGCCTGGTAACTGTATTTTTGCTTGATTAACCTTACTGTTTTACAGTCCAGTTTCTATATTCTGTTTGTCCAGTTCCAGTATTTCTGCCTCATGCTTCTCCCCTGGTTCTTCTCCAGCCCCTAGATTCCATCAGCTTTACCTCCCCAAACACACATCTTCCCTCCATGACAGCCCCTGATTGCCAAGCCCAGATACTCCCTGACAGTTGTTTGTGGTTCTGAAGTGCTCCCTGTAATCTGGTAAATAATTCATGGACACCTCCACTACCAAGAACACAAACTTCCAAGGAATGTATTTGGCTTCTCTGTCAACCATCAGCTATGAATCAGCCGTAATGTATGATAGAAACCACCTGATGGCACTGTCACAGATTCAGCTCTTAGAGCTCAGTAGAAGTCTTACTTAGCATCCGTGGGAGTTCTTATGAGCTGCAGCTGTCTTGTGAGCCGCTCAGTCTTTCTTTGTCTAGCTACCAACTGACATGTTTCCCAGTCTCTCTCGAAAAAATGTGACCTTGTTTTTTGCTTTAAATTTACATTTGTGAATCCTTCCTTATCACAGCTTCAGCAACCCTTCAACAGAACTTTACAGTTCCACAAGAAAAGTTAAATCTTTGAGAAGAGAAGAAAATGGAATAACCCAAGGCCAAAAAGCCTACAATTAGTGGGTTTAAGGCCTGTGGGTGCAGGCGTCACTTGTCCATTACAGGCACCCATTCTGTCTGCTATTGCTGCCTGGATCCAGACCATGATTCGATTAACTGTGCCAGTTGTGGTCAAATGTCCCTGAGGGCACAGCAGTATTGTTCCTGGAAGATGGAGGCCCTGCAGAAGGCACTATTAGGTAAGACCCCGATTCAAGGGCAAGCAGCAGAGCTGCTCCTCTCGGAGCGAAGCCCCTTCAGATTCTCGGCACTACAAGAAGCATCAGTTGAGGTGAGATTAGACATCATCTTCTCCCCTGCAAGTCAAAGAAGGCTTCCTCACCCATGGCACTAGCTCCAGGATCCACCACAAGAGCAGGGATTGAGTGAAGTTTAAAAGACAATGCTGTGAGGCGAGGCACCGAGAAGAGTAGCTAAATGGTAAGAGGGATCCCATATGAGGCCGTCTCCCTTGGTACTGAAGAAGCCAGTGCTGTTGGCATGGAGCTCCACTGGAGGGGACCTCCTTCTCGATGCTGAGAGTACTCCTTCAGCACAGGTATTTTCCTCCTTCCTGGCACAGAAGATCCCCATGATGCTAAGCCATTTGTTTTATCCAGACCCATCACCATCCAGAGTGACTTACATCTTATCAGTGATGAGCATAACATCAAGGAGTACCACAGTGCCTTCAGTCACATCAGAGCAGACCACTTCAGCATGCAAGGACAGGCATCCTTCAACCTTGGAGCTTTGAGCCCTGGAGCAAGGAGTGAACCTGTTGGTGCCATTGATCAGACCTGGAGCTAGTTAGTAGGATGCATTGGTAGAGCTAGCACAAAGTGCGTCAGAACTCATTGTTTCTGCAATGGCAACTTTTGCACCCACAAGTTCCTATTCAATACTACCTGCAGCAGAAGCCCTCAGTAAGGATGAGCCTATATGGGTGTCAGAAGAAAATATCTTTCCAACAACTCCAGTGAAAATGGTTCCTTAGCCTCTGGAAGCCTAGCTATCGGAACTGGTGAAGAATTTCTTTGCCTCCTCAAGGCCTGAAGACCAAAGAAGGAAGTTGAAGCCTCCTTTGTTTAGAATGGAGGAGCTTTTCCCTAATATTGGGATTATTCAGAGTCCATGGGAGATTCAGATTTCACCTCAGGGATTGCTGGTGGTAGGATTGATCCCTTGTCTTTATGTAGTAGATTCATTTCTGAGAAAGTCCTTTCATGAATTGGAATGGTAAGAAAGGCGGGATCAGCTTATCCTGAACACCTACTGGTTCTTTCTCCCTCAGATCAGTAAAGGTGTCCTCCTTGATCTCCCTCTTCATCGTTGGAGTCCTGATTGAGCATCCCTCCTTGGTCAAGTAAGGACAAATTAGCAAAAACTTACAAAGACACCCAAGGTCACCCAACCACCCCCTGCAACAGAACTCCCAAGCGGACACAAACATGCTCAGTCCCTTTGTTTATTAACTGCCACCTTGCTACCCCATTGCTCTGTACCTTTACCTGCTGTACTTTAACCTGACTGTATCTGTACCTGTCCCTCTCTGTACATATACCGGACCATGATGTTGATCTTTGTACTACCCATCTAAACTATCCCTCCTGTCGAAATTTGTAAACTGTTGTGATGGCATAACCGAATGATGGTATATAAAACTTGATTGATAAATAAATAATAAAATAAATAAATTAAAAAATGCTGTCCATTGACATGAAAGAGGAGCAGGACCTGAGAATGGATGTTTTGGCTTGTTGCATTTTTTCCCAGCCTCTGGAAAACTCCGAATCCATCCTGATAAATGGCCTCCTCAAAGATTGTAAATGAGGATGTCTCAGGCTCCATTATCATGTCTTCTGGTAGCCCAAAAAACTGATTTGAAGGGCAGAATCCATGCTTCTGTAGGGTTTGGCATAGTCCAGCTACTGCACCGCTCTGTAGTAGTGGAGTCAACATTGAAGCTGGCAAAATGCATTCAGGATCATTCCAATGCTCCTCCTAGGAAAGATCTGAAGGCATTAGATATGTCTGGGAAGAAAGTCTTCCAGGGGTCCATGTTTAGCACACATATTGTGGCTCACCAGTTGGTTATGGTGTAGTATTTACATGAGTGTAGATAAAAACTGTAGCCTTTGGCAGAATCGTCAGACACTGGGCAAGTGGACATTTACTGAGCCATGCAAAATGAGGAGGAATGTGAAAAGCATCTCATTCACTTCATGTATGAGGCATTTGGCACCATGGCCAGAAACACAACAGTTTCTCTAGGAGCCAGAAGGCTTGTAATTGCAAGCAGGTGGCCTTTATAAAAATGTACATGTCTGCCTGTCAGGTGTGCACTGTATGGAGGGAAAATTATTTGGAGATGGGTACAGGTGATGATGGTTCTGATTAAGGAATATCAGTTCACTCTGCAGTCACTGTCAGCTGCAACTGGAAATTGGCCAGTTCCTATCAGATGCCAGTACTTCACCTATAAATGCCCATTTTGTCAATTACCTAAGAACATAAGAACATGCCAAACTGGGTCAGTCCATCAAGCCCAGCATCCTGTTTCCAACAGTGGCCAATCAGGCCACAAGAACCTGGCAAGTAACGTTGCTAGTAATAGCAGTGGCTATTTTCTAAGTCAACTTAATTAATAGCAGGTAATGGACTTCTCCTCCAAGAACTTATCCAATCCTTTTTTAAACACAGCTCCACTAACTGCACTAACCACATCCTCTGGCAACAAATTCCAGAGTCCAATTATGCATTGAGTGAAAAAGAACTTTTTCCAATTAGTTTTAAATGTGCCACATGCTAACTTCATGGAGTGCCCCCTAGTCTTTCTATTATCCGAAAGAGTAAATAACTGATTCACATTAACCCGTTCTAGACCTCTCATGATTTTAAACACCTCTATCATATCCCCCCTCAGCCATCTCTTCTCCAAGCTGAAAAGTCCTAACCTCTTTAGTCTTTCCTCATAGGGGAGCTGTTCCATTCCCTTTATCATTTTTGTCGCCCTTTTCTGTACCTTCTCCATCGCAACTATGTCTTTTTTGAGATGTGGCAACCAGAATTGTACACAGTATTCAAGGTGCTTTTCTTTTTTTTAGGATAGTCCATAATGCTTCTTCACCTCACAGCCCTTGCAATTCAGTTGCTTGGATATTTTTTTTTTTAGATAAAAAGCTACTCCTCCCCCTTTTCTGTCCTTTCTGTCCTTCCTTAACAAGTTATAGCCTGGGATGACAGTATCCTAATCATGAGACTCAGTGAACCATGTCTCCATAATAGCAACAAAGTCCAATTCCACCTCCACCATAAGGGCCTGCAGGTCTGGGATTTTATTGCTCAGACTACGAGCATTTGTGGTCATAGCTTTCCGCTGCTCTTCCTAGTCACCTTTTCTGTTCTTGTGAACTGATTGATTATTTTACTTTCTCTTCCTATTGCTTGGAGGCAACTTGCCAATTTCACTGGCCATCTCCTGCCACCCCTGATTCTTAGTATAATAGTCATATACCAACAAATGTTTTCAGAATTGAGCCCTGAGGGGCTAGTTTATATCTTTTTACATTACACATTGAGGGGATTAACACGCTGAAAGAGAACAGAAAGGCTTAACGAAGCCTTCATAAAAACTGAAAAGCACTGCCCAATACATAGAAAATAGAAGGATTTGGTTGGCCTTCAGCAAAAATAACTGTAAGTTTCAGGATTCATTGTCTTAAACTTTTCTGTTTCTATGGATGGAAACTGCTGGTCCCCAGATCCTGTTAATAGAAATGTAAAAACTGAGAAATTGACGAGTAGATTTTCAGGCTTACCTGCCTTTCTCTGTTTTTTTATTATCTGCTGCAACAATATAGATTTTACTTGATTGCCATCTTTACCCTTGTTTTCCCGCCAGTGATTTTCTCTGTTTTGTCCCATGGTTTTTTTTGGTTTTTTTTTATACTTCTGTGTTATTTTTGCTCCCCTTACTTCTCTTTGGAAGCTAGTGTATGCATCCACAACCTTGCCTGGGAAGAAATGATTCCTTATGTTGCATCTGAATTTGCCCCCTTTCAACCTCATATCATGACCTTTTATTCTAAAGTACCCTTTATACAGAAAAAGGTTTGCCTCTTGTGCATTGTTTAGAGGACAATTGTCAAAGCCAAATTGCCTGTCTGAAAATTGCCCTTACTCAGTCCAGCCAAAAAAATGCACACGGTTCCACAATTTGGTACTTTTAGCCAAATTTGGGAGAGGGATTCCTGGGGCATTCTAGACAGGATAAGAAATTAACCTGAGTAGATTATATTGTCAAATATGTGCATATTATTTTCTGTTAAAATTCTACCCACAGAAAATGCGCGTGCAAAAGTCCAATTTTAAAGGGACACTGTGTGCATGCAAAGTCTGCAGGTAAAAAGTACCCGTAGATATACCAAACTGGATAGCTTGAAAATTGTCTCCTTATACATTTGAGCTATTTGAATGATGTCAGGGTGTATCGGAAAACTCCCTCAGACTACCTAAAAGGTTTCTCGCCTGGTCCTCTTAAAATCCAAACCCACAGGGAATCCTGGGTGAAGGGAAGAGCCACTCACCAGATTTTAAGAACTCAGGAAGTGGAAGGTTTAAACAGGCCCCAGGGAGCAGGTAGAGACCCACCCTACACTAAGACCTGCTACATTTAAAGATTATGAGTTACCTGAAGTTAAGGTGAGCTGCACTGTTGTTTTGTTTTTGGTTTGTGCACTGTAAATAAACTGCAACTAAGGAACAACCAGAATCTGCCTCCTTATTTCTCTGGCTGTTTCACAAGTCACTACCTCTCAAGTTACCACATATGGTGTTAGCGGTGGGATCTTTTGCCTAAGAGCACAGGCAAGAGTTCACCACCACAGCAGCAACGTTTTTTTTTTCTTTCTTTTTCCTGGAGCCTCCCAGTTCCACTCACCTTCCCTTCGTACAATTAGCCAGACAGGCCAGCAGGTTTTTTTTTTTCTCCTCTTCTTTTTCCAGAGAGTGACTCAGTTTGGAGGCAGCGGAAAGAAGTGGAGGAGCAAGTGATCCAGGTCATTGCTACAGGGTAGCAGCAACAGTAGAACGCCTTGCAAACCCAAATTAATCAGCAGCAGGCTCTGTGAGAACAGGTGATGCAGCAGCATACAGTGCTAACCCAGATAGCACAAGCTGTGCAAACCATGGTAACCAGTCTACCTCCTGTGTCACTGACACTACTTAAGATGACACCTGGAGAAGACCCCAATGGTTTCCTAAAAAACTTTGAACGCACAGCATGACTGGCAGACTGGTCAGAGGACAGGTGGGCTACCTATCTGGGGAATCTACTCACTGGGATTAGATAAGATGCATTCCAAACCACCAGTCTGGAAGGGAGGGCCACATACTAGGAAGTCAAAGCCGCCATTCTAGAGGAAACGGGACTCACCCCAGAAGCCTACTGACAGTGATTTAGGCAAGGAGTTCTGCAGGCTCGAGAAAACCCACGGAACTTATTCCATAGACTTAAAGATGTCACTTGGAAGTGGCTGCACCCGGAAGGGAAGACCGGGGTGGAGGTAGCCAAAGCGGTTCTGCTAGAACAATTCCTAGACAGCCTAGAATGGCCCTTGCATCAGTGGATCTGCCATCACCCAAACCTTATGGTGGAAAAGGCGCTAGAACTAGTGGAGGCCTTTCATCAGTCTCAGACTATGTCTGCATCACCATGACTCCCAGATAAGCCACTTGACCTGGGTAGAGGATGCTGGAGTCCTAAGATCAAAAAGCCCTGACAACCAGTGGTACAGCTTCAACCAGACTTTTCACTTCATCCGCAAGCTTCAGTCAGACTACCATGTTTCAGCTGTGGAGAAAGGGGGTCATTTTGCCAGAGGCTGTCCCTGCAGGGAAGATGAACCCATGGATGTTAATCCTGAGGCCCCATACTTTTGTAATTTTGTGGATATCCCCAGCCAGGGGGTCTCAACTTTTGTGATTGTGGTTGCACTAGATGACCTTCCAACCCAAGCATTGGTGGACTTGGGAGTGTGAAAATGCTTTTTCAAAGAGTTATTGAAGCGAGTCCAGATTGACTATGATAGAGTAGTGAGCCTGGAATGTATCCACAGGGACCACTGGCAATATCCAACAAGCTGAGTGCAACTAAAGACCTCAGTCAGCCAAGACCAAATTAAGTTGGGAATTCTTCCTTGGCTACGCTACCCTACCCTACCCTGTGGTGATTGGACAGGACTGTCTGAACTTCAAGAACCTATGGAAACAGCTCACAATGGTCTTGTCTAATTGTAACAATGAAGAAATGCAGTTTCATGAACTATTTCCTTTGGAGGATCCTGATCTGTATCATAAAAACTCTTAAGACTCCTAAGTCTTGGAGGCAGATGCCAACAGGACAAATACAGTTATGCTACTAATTTAGAGGCAGCCAAGGAGGAAGGGTTGGAGTCAGGGGAAGAACAACAAACCACCCAGAATGTCTTTTCTGACCCCTTTGAGTGGGAAAAGGGGGGTGAACCGGGGAATTTCTGGTGGGTCCACAGAGAGGATGATTCCTTTAAGTGGGCCCAGGAACATGTACAGAAGGTGGACATCTTATAGACCTTATCCCTCCTTATTTTGTGATGAAAGGAGACCTACTTTACTGAGAAACCGAGGGAAATTTGGAGGGGGAATTGATAGAACAACTCCTAGTTCCCAAACCGTATCACCAGAAGGTCATGCAATTAGCCTATAGCCAGCTTTTAGGGGGTCACTTGGGGGAGGAAAAAACCCAAGGGAAAATATTGGCACAGTTCTATTGACTGAGCCTATATCAGCAGGTCCATCTGTATTGCCAGTCCTGCCCTACCTGCCAACTCACTAAGCCTGCTGGATTATGGGCAGCCCTTCTCATACTCATGCCCATAATTGAGACCCCTTTTGAAAGGGTGGGCATGGACCTTGTGGGGCCACTTGGGGTCACTAGAGAGATCTACCTGAGGTACATACTTGTCATCCTGGACTATGCCACAAGATATATGGAGGCATTACTGCTACAGAATATGATGACCCTGACTATGGTGACCACCCTAATGGAGGTTTTTTTTCATGTCTTGGGCTGCCCAAGGAGATACTGAAGGATAAGGGAATACCATTTGTGTCCAAGATAATGAAACAGTTCTGCACCTTGCCTAACATAAAAACACTACGTACATCGGTGTATCACCCACAGACCAATGGCCTTGTCAAACACTTCAATCAGAAGCTCAAACAAATGTTGAGGAAATTTGTGGATGAAGACAGCAAGAATTGGACACCTTGCTAACCTATATGCTGTTTGCAGTTCGATGGGGTTTTACCCTTTTGAGTTGCTATATGGGAGGAGACTGAAAGGAATCTTGGACATAGCCCACGAGACTTGGGAAGACGAAAGGAATCCCAGGCAGAACCTCATTGACTATGTTCTCTGAGTGCAGGATCACTTAAAAAGACCAGGGAGGTGGCCTGCCTATGCCTAGAGAAGGCTCAGGCTACCCAAGCCAGAGATTACAATCTCCCCACGGACCAAAGCATATTCCAGCCAGGGGACCGTGTCCTTGTCTTCCTCCCATCTTCAGAAAGCAAGTTGTTAGCCTATTTGGAAAGACCCTATGAAGTTTTGGGGAAATCAGGATCTGTGGATTGCACAATAGCGCAGCCAGAAGAAAACTCAAATCCACCATGTCAACCTCCTGAAAAATTGGATTATACAGGATGTGGAATGGTACAAAAAGGAGAGTTTGGCCCAGAGGTCGGACCTGCAATGGACCAAGCTCAAGTTCCTTTCGGAGAGCATCTGTCCAGTGCACAGACAACTGACTTAAAGCAACTGATAAAATGAAACAAAGAGATTTTCTTGAACCTACCTGGTTGTACCCACATGGTGCAGCATGACATCATTACGTCTCCTGGAGTTGTGGTATGGCAATGACCCTATCGGATTCTCGAGGCCAGGGGCCGCCTCACTGAGACTGAAGTAAAGGAGATGTTCCAGCTCAGGGTTATAGAGGAGTCTAACAGTCATTAGTCCTCACCCATAGTTCTGGTGCCAAAGCCAGATGGGAGCATAATGTTCTGCTTTGACTTTAAAAAGTTCAGCAAGGTCTCAAAACTCAACACATACCCAATGCAATGAGTGGAAGAACTGATTGAGTGTCTAGCATCAGCTCAGTTCATCTCTAACTTGGACCTTAGAAAAGGCTATTGGCAGGTACCTCTCATGCCAGTGGCAATGGAGAAGACTGCATTCTCAATGCCAGGGGGACTTTTTCAGTTTACTGCCATCCCATTTGGACTCTATGGCCCCCTCCCCCACTGCAACATTTTAACGCTTGGTTGACTGCTTGCTCCGCCCACATTACGGGTATGCAGCCATCTACTTGGATAACATTGTGGTATACAGTCCGAATTGGAAGACACATCTAAGCCAACTCCAGGCCTTGCGAACCAGTATGAGGAAAGCAGGACTAACTGCTATCCCCAAAAGTGCTTGCTGGGAGGGCAAGTCCAATGGTTACACCCTGAGGAAAGGCAAGGTCCATCTGCAGACCAGGAAGATTGAAGCAATCATCTGGGTGCAGGTCCTGCAAACAAAAGCGAAACTGAGAGCATTCCTAGGCCTTACGGGATACTACAGAAGGTTTATCCCCCAGTTATTCTGAGAAAGCGGAGCCTCTCACAAGGATGTTGTTGAAGAAAGCACCAGAGAAGGTCTAGTTGTCAGCTCTGAAAGAGGTAATATGCTCTGAACCAGTCCTGATAAGCCCGGACTTCACTGAACCATTCATAGTGCAGACTGATGCCTGAGAAGTAGCTTGGGAGCCATCCTAGTCCAAGCGAAGGATGCCCAATAATATACTGTAGCATACATTACCCGGAAATTGATGCCAAGAGAAAGGTATTACTCAACAGTTGAGAAAGAGGCCTTGGCAGTCAAGTGGGCGATAGAGACCTTGTGCTACTACCTTCTGGGGTGGCAGTTCACACTCATAATGGACCACCAACCATTCCTATGAATAAATAGAAATAAGGAGTCCAATGTGAGGGTGATGAGGTGGTTCCTGGCCCTACAACGCTTCAATTATCGAATACGACATAGGGCAAGAAAGTAAAACATCAGTGTGGATTTCCTGTCCAGAGAGGTGTCTCTTGTACAGGCAGGCGCTCATCCCAACAAGGCTGAGCTGAGAAGGAGAGTATGTGAGAGAGTATATAGAAAACTCCCTCAGACTACCTTAAAGGATTTGGCACAGCTGTCTTGCCCATTCATCCTCAAAATTCAAACCCACAGGGAATCCTGGGTGAAGGGAGGAGCCCCTCACCAGAGTTTAAGAACTCAGAGCCTGGAAGGTTTAAACAGGCCCTGGGGAGTAGGCACAGACCCACCCTACGCTAAGTCCTGCTACGTTTAATGATTGTGAGTTATCTGAAATTAAGGTAAGCAACACTGGAAATAAACTGCATCTAAGGAACAGCCAGAATCTGCTTCCTTATTTCTCTGGTTATTTTCCAAGCCCCTATTGCCTAAGTTACCACACTCCCCTCTTCCATATTTAGGTCCTTAAGTCTCATCAGATTGGACTAATTGTGCAGAGTTTGCACCATTTTATGAACTCTTCTCTGGACAGCCTTTATTGTATATACCTCGAGACCTGCAGTCTTCAGAAATGGACACAGTACTCCAGGTGAGGCTCACCAATGATTTGTAGAAATGCATTACCTTTACCTTTTTTCTGTTGGTTGTGTCTCTTTTTGTGTACCTTAGCAATCCATTGGTTCCCCCAATTGCTTTGTCCCACTCTTTAGCAACTTTGACATCACCAGATATGATCACCCACAGATCCCACATCTGTTTGGTGGTTGGTAGTACATTCCCCCTATCATGAACTGTTCCCCTGGGGTTTTGCATGCCAAACACTGTTCACAAGATACTGTTGCCTCTGGAAATACTCTGATAATATAGATTTTTCACATATACCAATTTATAAAAAATATAAGGGTGCTAAAATATTATTCTTCTATCCATAACAGGACAACAGACCGAGGGCTAAGGTGATCAGATGTCCTGCAGTAGGAGGGATAGTCACATTTCTTGATTAAAAGTCATTGCCATTTTTGTTTTCTGCTCTGTAATAAGTCCATATAGTTCAATGCATGTCAGTGGGGTTTTATAACATGTCCTTTATTCCTGCTACATCTTCACAAAAACGGTTCACAAAATAACTTTTGAAAGTTGACCATCCTAGTAGAAGCTGCAGTTTTTTTTATTGTTCCTGCATCCAGGGTTACAAATAAATTCCCATTTATTTCATCCTTTGTGATTTCTTTTACTCTAGTGTGTGTGAAGTGTGACATCCAGGAGAGACTACTAAATCCAGCTCTGCTGCCCGGCACGGCCTCCGAAGGAGCCAGAAAGTTAGGCAGTGGCAGAGATGCAAATACATCCTCTAAGATGGCTCCTGGACCGACGGCATCCCTCCACAAACTCCGAATTGTGAAGTATGTGACTTACTGGTCTACAGATACACACAAAGTAGGGATGTGAATCGTTTTTTGACGATTTAAAAAAATCTTCAGATATTTTTTAAATCGTCAAAAATCGTTAGAGTCGCGATACAATAGAAATTCCCCCGATTTATCGTGAAAAATCGTAAATCGGGGGAGGGGGGAGGGTGGGAAAACCGGCACACCAAAACAACCTCTAAACCCACCCCGACCCTTTAAAACAAATCCCCCACCCTCCCGAACCCCCCCAAAATGTTTTAAATTACCTGGTGGTCCAGTGGGGGGGTCCCGGTGCGATCTTCCGCTCTCGGGCCATCGGCGCCATTTTGGCTGCCACTAATATAAATGGCGCCGATGGCCTGATAAAAAAAAAACCCACCCGACCCCCCCCCCAAAAAACTTTTTACACATACCTGGTGGTCCAGGGGGGCCGCGGGGACCGATCTCCCGTTCCCACGCTATCAGCTGCGCTAAAAAAAATGGCGCCGATGGCCCTTTGCCCTTACCATGTGACAGGGCAATGACATTGCCCTCACAATGACATTGTGAGGGCAAAGGTAGCGCCGGCGCCATTTTGAATACTGGCAATATGGCCGGAGTGCAGGAGGTCGCTCTCGGACCCCCGCTGGACTTTTGGCAAGTCTTGTGGGGGTCAGGAGGCCCCCCAAGCTGGCCAAAAGTCCCTGGGGGTCCAGCGGGGGTCCGGAAGCGATCCCCTCACTCGGGCCGTATTGCCAATATTCAAAATGGCGCCGGCGCTACCTTTGCCCTGTCACATGGTAAGGGCAAAGGGCCATCGACGCCATTTTTTTTAGCGCAGCTGATAGCGTGGGAACGGGAGATCGGTCCCCGCGGCCCCCCCTGGACCACCAGGTATGTGTAAAAAGGTTTTTTGGGGGGGGGTCGGGAGAGTGGGGGAGGCTAAGGGGTACTTTTAAAGGGTCGGGGTGGGTTTTTTTTTTATCGGCGCGGGCCTCTTAACGATCAGATTTCCCTCCCCCCCAGCCGAACCCGATCGTTAAAACGATCGGGCACACGATTCACATCTCTAACACAAAGTATGAACCTAGCCAAAGTGGAGAGAATATAGTGTACATATTAGCTAGAGAATATAGAGTCTTGCGCTGAAATAGGGAGAAGCGACCCTTCTCTTTCCATATAGCAAACTAGTTTGAAATGTGGAAAAGGAATTATTGATCAGATCTGTGGAAACCTTATTCATTTTGGTAAATTAAAATATAAATATTTCATCATTTTAGCATGATTATTGGGGCTGGTTTTAAGAGGATGGAAGAGGGAAGTAGGGCGGTTGCCAGGAGCCAGTACCAAACGGGTCCACTTTGGCAAAGCTGAATGTCACTGAGGCGGAGCTTCAAGGCACCCGGCTCTAACTGGGCCCTACGCTTAGTTTCTGGGCCCTGGTACATCTGACATCAGTCCTGGTGCTTATAACATACAGAAACATGTGCTTTTAAGATGCAAACACTCAGGTGACATTTGTTTTTACTGTGTAGAGTACTGTTTTCAGTTAAAAGTAAAGCAGAACACGATGGAAGTGGTCCAGAAAGAGGCAAACAAAATGGTGTGGGGTCTGCATCAAAAGCCATAGGAGATGAGACTGAAGGACCTGAGTATGTATACCCTGAAGGAGAGGAAAGGCAGGGGAGATACGATACAGACTTTTAAATACCTAAAAGGAATTAATGATGCACAGGAATCAAACCTTTTCCAATGGAAAGAAAGCTGTAGAACTAGGAGTCATGATATGAAACCCCGAGGGGGAAGACTCAGGAACAACGTCAGGGAATACTTCCTCACAGAAAGGATGCTGGATGCATGGAATGCAGAGGCTGAAGAGGAAAAGGAGGAGAGAGAGGGCTATAGGGGGTGGATGAAAGGTAGGAGAGAGATTGCTGCGAGGGGGTGGTGGCAGGAAGGAGAGAGGATTGTAGAAATTTGGGGAGGAAAGGAAGGAGTTTCAGACGTCTGAATGGGGTGGGGATAGGAGGAGTAGAGGAAAGTGAGAGGTGGTGAGGGATCAGTGTTGCCAACCTCACTTATTTACCGCGCGTTTGGGCTTGTTTTTTTTCGGGAATCGCTTTTTTTTTTTTTTTTTTTTTGCAATTCGCGGGTAGCTTATTTCTGGGCTTTTTTCCCCCTACTCGCTTTTTATTTTTGGGCTTGATGGGCAGGACTTGTGCCCTGCTGTTTCTGTCACCTCTGATTGGCTGCTGTTCATCAGACAGAGAGTTGAGCTGAGCTGCGGCCCTCCCTGGTGCTGTGACTGGAAACTGTGAGGAAAGCGGGTGGGACCTCAGCAAGCACTTTTCTCAGTGACTACTTTCTTGTGGCCCTGCCCCTACCTCTTCCCTAATGCTGTGACCAGAAGTATGGGATTAGGGAACAGGGTCCTAGCTCAGATTTCCTGGCAACAGCTACCAGCTGCTCTAACTTCTGCACCTCAGGCAGTTTAGCAGCAAATGTCCGCTGCCTTCCAAGAGGCGAGGGCCAAAAGCTGCTTAAGCTGCAGAGGAGGGGAAAAAGGAGCGGACAGAGGAGAGGGAAGAGAGAAAGTGGTGGTATGGAAAAGAGAGCGAGGAGGCATGTTCAGGAGCTGAGGGGGCAGATGAGAAGGAGGCACCCTTCCCCCATCTGTCCAGTCCTGGTCTGTGGAAAAGTTGGTGTTTGTGGGTGGGTGGAGAGGGGGATTAGAAGACGGCCCAAAGCCAACATGGTAATTTCCACGCAGGGTGGGAGGGGGGGTGGGATGCGGCGGGAAGGAGACTGTTCAGACTGCTGTGGCCTGCACCTCGTTTTAATGCTTTTGAGTGGCATGGTGGGTGATCCAGGCATTGTGCCTGATATGCTTTTTACTTTGGGGGGTGGGGGATTGGGCCTGCTGACCTGTGATACATAACAAAGATATTAGGCTTCACAGAAGTAAGTGTAGAGCCTTAATTTACAATGTGATTGTGCCCTGTTTTTTCCTCCATTGCACTCATGAAAGTGTTTTGTATAAATACTTTCTAATAAAAGGAGTTTAAATTGCTGAAAAAACAAGCCCAAAAAACGTGCAAAGTGCACTTGCTCTTTCATAGCTACCTGGCAACACTGAGGATAGTGGAGAAGAACAGTGAGAATGGGAGTATCTGGGGGGGAAGGAAGAGAGTGAGAGGGCTGTAAAGTGAGTGGAGTTGGCAAGTTGAGAGGGGTAGAGGAATATACATGGGAAAGGCATTTCTTCTGTGGAGGAATTTTTGAATCCTTGATCATCAGGATCCCTTTTTATTGTAGAATTCAAACATTGTACACTATAGAATTAATCATTTTGCTGCTGAAGTGCGTTTGTTTCCTTTGAAGGGCTATAAAATCAAACGGTGTATGTGAATCGGTGCTGTATGGGTTGCCTTTGCTCATCAAACCAACGATCTGCTGGCAGCTGGACTGGGATGAGCTTGAGACCAACCAACAAAACTTCCATGCTCTCTGCCATTGTTTGCTGGTAAGTACAGTTCCAAGCCCCGGCCTCAGGTTATTGTGCAGTACTTGCTAAAGATTTCTTAACAGGGTGCCTAAATGTAATCTGTGAATCCTGACTGCAACTAGCTAAAGGGTATCTTTCTACTGAAATCCAAACATTACTTAAGTGCCTCATCAGGTAGAGAAGTTCCATGAGCTATCACAGTGATCTGAGATCTTTTATCTTCCACGTATCAGATGGGACCTCTGGTTTAATGATTCTCTTGACAGAAACACACTTTTGGCAGTTTTGTAACATCTTGTAGGGCAGGGGGAAAAGGTGGTGGTTACAGTACAGTTTTACAGGCATTGAACCACCAACATGTTCTGTAGTGCTCAGTCTTTCATGGAGGTCTCCCACCCATATACTGAACACACCGAACCCTACCTTTAGCTTCTGAGATCTCACAAAATAGTATAATCTAATCACTGAGGGATGTGTATCCTGCCTCTCAGCTGCAAGAGATCATTGAGAGAGGATGTGAGAGTCACCATGAGCATTCTTTAGATCATACCAGGTGGTTTCCTGTTCTAATAGGTTTCCAGAAGCGATCTTGTACTGCAGTCTCACAAGTACCATCTCCCTCTTGTATGTTTCAGAAGAGAGAATGGGTGTTGCTGGCAAAGAGTGAGCCCCAATCTGTAGGTCCTAGCTGGAGCATCAGTGTTCATACCTATTACATCATCATGCCCTCCAGCTCATTCAGGCTGCTGGCTAAACCTGTGGCAGTGAGAGAGCTGTTGCTGCCATGTGATATTCCAGCCACACCTGAGGAACCACCAGAGATGGCACTTCACAAGATAGAGGTAAAAAAAAAGTTTGCTGCCATTCCCAGTGTGACATCCAAGGGATCTGTCAGAAAGAATGCAGGGAGTCCTCAGTAAAACATGAGGAAATTTTACCGCTGAAGTGCAAGGAGAAAAAGAGATGACCAGAGAAAAGCTGTCCTGTTGACTCCTATTCTGAAGTTTCATGTTAATACTGAGTTACCAGCAGGCATGTCATCAAATTATTACATTGTGGTGTAATTACATAAACAGGGTTAGCATGAAAATATCCTCATCAGATATTGAGGTGTCTTTAAAAATCAGCAGAGGCATTAGAAAAAAACCATAACTTTTAAAAATGGGCATTATTCTCTCCCTTTCTCACATACTATCTTATGTTGGCTTAGATGACCTGCTTACGTAAAAACTTTATTTTGTTCTTCCACATTCATAAATTTGTATTGCATTTTTGAAAATGATATATTTATCTACAGTAAATTCAAAGAACTTTTTGATGTACCTGGTTGTCCCATTTATACCTCCAGGGCAAGTGCTTTTTAAACTCTAGAGACACTAAACTAGACCATCTTCAGAGAGGCAAGCCCAATTGAAAATGTGCATTTTGCAAGCACTAATGTTTATGGCATTGTTAGTATGCTTTAGAAGACTCTTATTGGGTATAAGGCAGTATGTAGTGCTAAGGTCAAAAATCCAAAATATTTTGAGAGAGTGACTGGGACATGTCTGCACATGATGAAGAAAGAGTGAGGGGCTCCTGAGGCTGTGTGTGTGTGCAGGAACTCCTGCACATGCTCAGTAAAGTCTTTACTGAGCTCTGAGAGATGGGTCTGTGTCGGCATGGCCGGATGATTTCAACTGTGCATTATGGCTAGTTCTTGCCTGCTTGTTGATGGAGAAATAACATATTGCAGAAGGCTTTACACCCTATCTGATGCTGGTTTGCACATGCTTATTTAACTACAACTGAATGTTTGATTTTGGACAATTTCTATTATTATCTTGACTTTTTTTTTTTTTTTTTTCTAGTTTGGCAACAATTGTCTAAAAAAAGAAGTCAGGTCTGGTAGATATGCCAATTTTTAGCAACTTATGGCCAAATGACTACTAAGCTTGAGAGGTGTTTCTGCCCCTTGGGCCCAAGTACTGAAAACTGCCATGGTTCCTGCTGCTACTTTACTTTATTTTTAACCTGGCAGTTTCCACCTGCACTTTTCGACTTCCAGCTCAGTGGGAAACTACTTCTAGTGGGTTATGACACCCTGAGTCTTTATTCACAAACACCCATGGGTTTTCACAATTTTATAATCTCCCTTCCCTCTCCCTCTAATCTAACCACAGAACCCAGTGTGTGTGCAGCCTGAGTCTCGTCACTAGATGTCACTGTGATGCAGGGCTGAAAATCCCTTTTTCTAGATTGACAGAGGGAAAGGCAGCAGCCAAGGCTCAGCAGCAGATGCAGCATAAGTCCAGGATCATTTTTTTATAATGTCAAGATTCGCCTCCCCTGGTGGGAGGAAGGGTTCAGTCCTTCCTCCTGGAATGATACCATATCATCAAGGATCGACGGGTCCTGAAAATTATGGAGTATGCTTCTTCGGCCAACAGATTTAAGTCTTCAGCTCTGACTCTTCTCAATCTGCCCCACTGCTGCTGGAGATGGAGTCTCTCCTTCAGAAGAAGATGTTTAAGCCTGCCCCTTCTCAAGAGTGTGGTTAGGGATTTCTGAGAAGTCAGGGGGATTGAGGTCTATACTGGACATGTGGTGACTAAACAAGTTGTTGATTTGGGAAAGGTTCAAGATGAACTCCCTAGAGGCGAATCTCCCTTTCATTCAATCGAAGGATTGGCTATATGTGTTGGATCTGAAAGACATCTGTGCATAAATTCCCATTTTTCCCTACCCATTGAAAGTTCCTTAGGTTTGTGGTGAAGGGTACACATTACCAATACAGGACACTTGCCTTTGGCTTCTCAACAGTTCCAAGAGTATTATTTATTTTAAATTTTTTATAAAACCATCTTGCCAGCCTTATACAAGACCCCGCAAAGCAGTGTACAACTATATCACAAATACAATCATAAAAAATAAATAAAAACATAATGTTAAAATGCCAGGCCACCACTCAAAAAACCCTATCAGCACACTACTAATACTTGAGTCATTGCCCATAGCCAGGCCCTTAACCTGTAGCACTACATATTCTCCTCACATTACAACTCTCGAGGTAACAGTGCACTCTGTTGTGATATACAGCAAAAATAAAACTCCCCCAATCTCAGGTATACTCACAATCCTTTAGTGTTCATAAAATGTTGTGTAGTAGTGGTGACGCAACTTCGTTGGTGGGGAGTCTGCATGTTCTCATACCTAGATGATTAGATGGTGATGGGCCCATCTCAGTCAGGAGTTCTGGAGACCCTCAAGAAGACCATATGGCTCCTCCTGTTCCTGGGTTTCCTGGTCAATTATGCAAAGTCAAACATGGTTCAGACTCAAATAATTCAGTTCTTATGTGCCTGGATAGGAAAACGTGTTTCTCCCAATCAAAAGATGTGCATTGCTGATGGACCTAGTAAAGTCTCTTCTTCAACTGGACTGAGTGTCATCAAGTTTGTTCCTAGTCCTTCCCTGATAGATGATTGTTGTGGTGCATGTGGTTCCTCTGTCTACATATGCAGCCTTCAGTGAGACCTCTGAAGCCAATGGAATCAGCCTATCACCCGTTATCCCACCAAATCTCCAAGCTACTCAGGATGAGCGTTTCTCTTCAGTAGTGGATGAATCCAGAAGGTGAGTCACTTGCTGTGCATTCCACCACATCAAGTGGACAAGTGCAGAGTTATGCATTTAGGGAAGAGTAACCCAAATTATAGCTATATAATGCAAGGTTCCATATTAGGAGTCACCATTGAGGAAAAAGATCTAGGCAACATAGTTGATAACACATTGAAATCTGGCCAATGTGCAGCAGCAGCCAAGAAAGGAAACAGAATGCTAGAAAAGGAATGGGGAATAAAACAGAGAATATCATAATGCCTTTGAGTCGCTTCTTGGTGAGACCTCATCTTTGAATATTGTGTGCAGTTCTGGCCACCACATCTCAAAAAAGATATAGCAAAATTTGAAAAGGTACAGAGAAGGGTTATCAAAATGATAAAGTGATGGAACAGTTCCCCTAGAAGGAAAGGCTAAAGAGTTTAGGACTCTTCAGCTTGGAGAACAGATGGCTGAGGAGAGATATGATAAAGGTCTATAAAATAATGAGTGGAGTGGAACGAGTAAATGTGAATCAATTGTTTACTCTTTCAAAAAGTACAAAGACTAGGTGACAGATAATGAAGTTACTAAGTTGTACATTTAAAACTAATAAGAGAAAATATGTTTTTACTTAACACATAATTAAGTTCTGGAATTTATTGCCAGAGAATATGATGAAAGCTATTAGTGTAGCTGCGTTTAAAAAAGGTTTGGACGAGTTCCTAGAGGACAAATCCATAAACCATTATTAAGATGGAGTTTCTGAAATCTACTGCTTATCCCTGGGTAAATCAGCATGGAATCTATCTACCCTTTGGGATCCTGCCAGGTACTTGTGATTTGGATTGGTCACTGTTGGAAAAAGGATCCTGAGCTTGGTGGACCTTTGGTCTGACCCAGGTATAATACCGATGACTACACCAATGGGTTTGGGGGCACATATCAGTGTAGTGTGGTCCCAAGTTTTGTGGTCCCCAGAGGAGAGTCTTCTATAAATCAACCACCTGGAGTTGCAAGCCATCCGTTATGCTGTAAGGGCTTTCTCTCACCTTCTTTCGGGAAAAAGTATCTTGACTGAGACAGACAACCAAGTGGTTGAGTTCAACATAAACAAACAGGGAGGTATAGGCTCTTACACCTACTGCTAGGAGGCCCTTTGAATCTAGTCATGGGCAGGACATCACATTACCCATCTCCAGGCAATTTACCTTCCAGGAATCCAGAATACATTTGTGGATTGCCTCAGCAGAGTGTTATAATCACATGAGTAGACCCTGAATCAAGAAATCATGGATGACTTCTTCAGTCTCTGGAGAAGGATGGTGGTTGATTTGTTTGCCTTAAAAGCAAATGGAAAGGTTGAGAAGTTCTTCTCCATGCATTTGAGAAGCTACAGATTCACAACCAATTCTTTTGTGCTAGACTGGAGCATTGATGTACTTTATGCATACACACTGAGTTCACTACTTGCTAGGACTGTCCAGAAGGCCCTTCAGGACAAGGTGAAAATAATCATTGTAGCACAAGCATGGCCATGGCAAGTGTGGTATCCATATCTTATCAATCTGTCGATTCAGTGTCTGCCTCCACTTGGAACCTCTCTGCCTCTGCCATTCAAATCTGTTATCAATGGTCCTCATGCAATGGATTTTGAAATGTGCACTAGTCACCTCTTACTCCTTCCCAAAGAGATGAAAGATGTTCTGATTTCCACCAGCAAACCTTCAATCAGAAGATCCTGCAGTTTCAAATGAAGTAGGTTCTCAACTTGGCATAGGATCAGCCAGCTGGAGCCCTTCTTCTGTGGCCTAAGGGTTTTGCTTCAGTATCTAGTCTACCTCTTAGCTTCAGGCCTGGCATTGAGATGAACTGTTGAAGTTCATCTCAATGCCATTGCAGCGTATCACCAGCAGATAGCAGAGGCTCCAATCTCGTTCCACCTCTTGGTATCAATATTCATGAAAGGACTCTGGCATGCCAAACCTCTAGTCCAGGGGTCGGGAACCTTTTTGGCTGAGAGCCATGAACACCACATATTTTAAAATGTAATTCCGTGAGAGCCATACTAACTACAACCCCCCACTCTCCTGACGCCCCCAAGACCTGCCAAATTAATTTACTACAACCCCCCATCCTCCTAACCCCCCCCCCCCCAAGACCTGCCAAAAGTCCCTGGTGATCCAGCGGGGGTCCAGGGCTCGCAGACAAATCTTTAATAAAAAAAGTAAAAATCTAACAAAAACCCCCACCCTCCTGACGCCCCCCAAGTAATCCAAAATTAATTTACTACAACCCCCCACCCTCCTGACGCCCCCCCAGACCTCCAAAATTAACTTACTATAACCCCCACCCTCCTGACCCCCCCAAGACCTGCCAAAAGTCCCTGGTGGTTCAGCGGGGGTCCGGGAGCGATCTCCTGGACTTGGGCTGTCGGCTGCCAGTAGTCAAAATGGCACCGATGGCCCTTTGCCCTCACTATGTCACTGGGGTCGACCAATGGCGGCGCTAGCCCCTGTGACATAGTAAGGGCAAAGGGCCGTCGATGCCATTTTGATTACTGGCAGCCGACGGCCCTTTGCCCTTACTATGTCACAGGGGCTACCGCCACCATTGGTCGACCCCAGTGACATAGTGAGGGCAAAGGGCCGTCGGCGCCATTTTGACTACTGGCAGCCGACAGCCCAAGTCCAGGAGACCACCGGGGACTTTTGGCAGGTCTTGGGGGGGGTCAGGAGGGTGGGGGTTGTAGTAAATTAATTTTGGAGGTCTTGAGGGGCGTCAGGAGGGTGGGGGATTTTGTTAGATTTTTACTTTTTTATTAAAGATTTGTCTGCGAGCCAGATGCAGCCATCAAAAGAGCCATATCTGGCTCCCAAGCCATAGGTTCCTGACCCCTGCTCTAGTCAGTAAACCTCTGGTGGTTTGGGATGTTAATATAGTTCTAGCTCCAGTGGCAGTGCAAGAGTATTTGGCATCCTAAGCGAACCTTTAGTCATGCTCCTTCCATGTCCAACATACCTATTGGCAGCAACTCCAGCACAGCTCTTCCGTTTTTTAAATTTAATTTAATTTTTAAATTAATTTTACAAATTGAGATTGCGGGGGCTCCTAAGATGGCTGCACGCTGAGAGGCTGGGAAGCCAGGATTCTTGAAGCTCCTGAAAATTACCTTCCCTGTACATACCTGGATCAGTCCAGACCGTGGGTTATGTCCCCAATCCAGCAGATGGAGTCAGCCCAAAGCTTCGAGGGGGCGTCACCATAAGTACTACTACCCCCTCTGCAGGAGTTCAGTATCTTCTGACTCCAGCAGATGCGAGTAGGGGAATCTGGGCTTGCTCCCGACTTCCTATAACCTATCTTGTGTCCCCTGGGTTGGGGCTTTCTTCTCTGTGTTGTTTGCTTTGGTTTGTCTTGGATCAAGTTGTACTTCAGTTTAAAAAAAAAAAAAAAAAAAGTTAATTGGTTTATTGGGGAGGCGGGGCTTCTTCTTTGTGCTGGCTCTCTGCCTCCTTTGTCTCCTCTCCAAGCGCTAGTCAGTGTTCTTACCGGGGTAAGTTGTTTTTCTGTGATTTTCTTGGCTGTAGTTTCTTTTTCAGCTAGGTTGACTGCGACTGCCGGTGAGACCGGCCTACTAGCGGCTTCACTCGCTCCCGCGGCCATTTTGCCGGCTCCTCGTGGGCAGCAGGGAGCAGGGAGTGCGATTTCAGCGGGTTGCGAGGCCAGGACGGGCCCCCCCGCGGCGCCGCTTGGTTTGCTCGGCGGGTTGTGCAGGCTGTCCGGGCCCCCCCGCAGCGGCGCGCCGTCTCGCGGCCCCCCCCCTCCCTCCTGAGGCTACCCGAGTGATTTTAACTGCCGGGGTTGTTTTTCTGCGCGCTTGCTATGCCGTGGCCGTCGCGTTGCTCGGCCTGCGGCGAGCCAGGTTCGCGCATTTCAAGGGAGGGCATCTGTGCTAGGTGCCTCCCAGGGGGGGAAGGCACGTCCGGGCTCCGCACTCGTTTTCCAATGTTGACAGCCTTGCCCGGGCGGCGTGGGCCGGCCCCTCCCCCATTCCTGGCGGGAACGGCGGCCATTTTGCACGCGCTGCGCCCCGAGGGAGATCGGGCAGTGCTGGGGGATGGGGATGCCTCAGAGGGCTCTCCCCCCGAACTTACTGCCGGAGGCAGATCCGGAGGTGGACTCACAGGAGCAGGATCCTCCGGGGCTCTCCCCCGCGGAGGTCCCCCCGAGTAGGCCGGGGTTTTCTCCAGAGTTTATTCGTCTGATGCACACAGCGTACCTGCAGGAGCTGGCTGCTCCCGCGGGGCCTCCACCCCCCAAGCTACCGCGACCTTCATCCCTCTCCCCGGCCCCCCCCTCCGGGGGGCGTGGGGGCCCCACAGCTCCCCGTCCATGTCCGGCTCCCTGTGGGTTCGGGGGGGGGCTGGGTCGGACCCAGTTTCCCCGGGATCGGACCCTGCCGTTTCGGGACAAGGGGACTCTATGTCAGAGGGAGAGGATCCACGCACGCTGCGCCTTTTCCAGCGGGAAGAGCTGGATGACCTAATCCCGCAAATCATTCAGGGGTTGGACCTCGATCCCCCGCCGGACCCGCCAGCTCCCGTCGCGCCCGCTGTCGTCACTTTTTCGAAGAAGGGGGATCCGGTACTGGCAGCACTTCGTCCGCGGGCGCGGGCATTTCCCATTCACGAGTCGTTTCTGCAACTTCTCACTAGGGAATGGGATTCCCCGGAAGCTGCGCTAAAGGGCAGCCGAGCCATGGAGAGGCTGTACCCGCTGCCGGAAGATTTTCTGGATCTCATCAAGGTACCCAGGGTGGACTCCGCGGTGACGGCGGTCACGAAGAGGACGACCATTCCGGTGACGGCTGGAGCGGCGCTCCGGGATACGCAGGATCGCAAGTTGGAAGTATTCCTCAAGCGGGTCTTCGAGGTCTCCGCAGTGGGGCTGCGGGCGGCGATGTGCAGCTCGCTTGCCCAGCGGGCTAGTCTTCTCTGGGTACAGCTACTGCTCACTTCTCAGGTGCTGCCTCCCAAGGAGGCCGCCCAGGCGGATCGGCTGGAAGCCGCGGTGGCATACGGGGCTGATGCCTCCTACGATCTCTTCAGGGTCCTCGCCCGCTCCATGGCCTCGGTAGTGGCGGCGCGTCGACTCCTATGGCTACGCAACTCCTGGATCAGCATTTCCAGTTTGTAGCGCTTCCGTTCGGATTGGCAACGGCCCCGCGCACCTTCACCAAGATCATGGTAGTCGTGGCGGCTGCCCTTCGGAAGGAGGGGATTCTAGTCCATCCTTATTTGGACGATTGGCTCATACGAGCGAAGTCTTTTCGACATGGACAGGCGGCAGTGGCCAGGGTGATAGAGTTTCTGCAGTCCCTGGGATGGGTGGTGAACTTCTCCAAGAGCTCCCTCGTGCCTTCGCAGCGCTTGGATTTCTTGGGGGTCGACCTTCGACACCCGTCTGGGCGCGGTTTTTCTACGGCAGGACAAGGCGCACGCCCTACGGGAACACATACAGCGATTCTCTGCATTACCAGCTCCCACCTCCTGGAACTATCTTCAGCTCCTGGGGGTGATGGGCTCCACCATCGACATGGTTCCTTGGGCATTTGCGCACCTACGGCCTCTGCAAAGAGCACTTCTATCCCGTTGGAAACCACTTTCGCAGGACTACCAGGTGATACTTCCGCTACCCCAGTTTGCAAGGACCAGCTTGGCCTGGTGGATGGTCCCGGAGAATCTGGCTCGCGGCGTGTCCCTCGACCTACCAAATTGGGTGGTGGTGACCACCGACGCCAGTCTCGAAGGCTGGGGAGCAGTCTGCGACCGAAGCGCCACGCAGGGGACGTGGTCCGCGGAGGAATCGAAGTGGTCCATCAATCGTCTGGAGACCAGAGCGGTCAGGTTGGCGCTTCTCCACTTCCTGCCGCTCCTTCGGAATCGGGAAGTCGGAATCTTATCGGACAACGCGACTACGGTGGCCTACATCAACCGTCAGGGCGGCACTCGCAGTCCGCAGGTCGCGCTCGAGGCAGCGATGCTGATGCAGTGGGCGGAACGGCATCTGCGCCGCCTGGTGGCCTCGCACATCGCGGGCGTGGACAACGTCCAGGCGGACTTCCTCAGTCGCCAGCTTCTGGATCCCGGAGAGTGGTCGCTCTCCGACGAGGCCATGCAGCTGCTCGTCCGGCGGTGGGGCTCCCCCCACCTGGATCTCATGGCGTCCGCCCAGAACACCAAGGCGCCTCGCTTCTTCAGTCGCCGGAGAGAACGGGGGGCGGAGGGCGTCGATGCTCTCGCACTCCCGTGGCCGGCCGATCTGCTCCTATACGCGTTTCCCCCTTGGCCGCTGGTGGGAAGACTACTCCGACGGATAGAAGTTCATCAGGGGATGGTGATCACCGTCGCGCCAGAGTGGCCAAGACGACCTTGGTTTGCGGACCTCCTCCACCTGGTAATCGACGGACCCATCCGGCTGGGACATCTTCCCCGCCTCCTACACCAGGGACCAGTATTTTTCGACCAGGCAGAACTCTTCTGTCTTGCGGCCTGGCTTTTGAGAGGTGCCGCCTCCGCCGACGGGGGTACCCAGAGGCGGTAGTGTCAACTCTGCTGCGGTCTCGGAAGACTTCGACGTCGGTGGCCTATGTGCGAGTCTGGAAGGTGTTCGAGCTGTGGTGTAACGACCGGAACACAAGACCCACGGAGGCGTCTGTCCCGCAGATTCTCCAGTTTCTACAGGCGGGAGTGGAAAAGGGGCTCGCTTACAACTCACTTCGGGTTCAAGTGGCTGCTCTTGGCTCCCTCCTGCGGGGAGGAGGATCTCTGTTACGGCATCCGGACATCATCCGTTTTCTCAAGGGTGTCAAGCACTTGCAGCCTCCGTTGCGGGATCCTTGACCCTCTTGGAGCCTCAATCTGGTACTACGTTCCATGTCGGGACCTCCGTTTGAACCACTGAGGAGTGCGACGATCAAGGACCTCACTCTCAAGGCGGTGTTCCTGGTGGCCATATGTTCCGCTCGGCGTATTTCGGAGCTGCAGGCTCTGTCCTGTCGAGAGCCTTATCTCCGGTTCTCCGATTCGGGCGTTTCACTTCGTACTGTGCCTTCCTTCCTCCCGAAGGTGGTGTCCGCCTTCCATGTGAATCAGACGTTGGAATTGCCATCTTTCTCTTCGTCTGAACCGCGGTCTCTCCGTCTCCTTGACGTCAAGCGCACTCTGCGGCTCTACCTGGAGGCTACGAATGATTTTCGGATTTCTGACCATCTCTTCGTCCTTTGGTCCGGTCCCCGGAAGGGATCCCAGGCCTCGAAGACGACTATTGCCAGATGGCTGAAGGCCGGCATTGCCGCTTCCTACATCGGGGCGGGGCAGACTCCCCCACCCGGTATTGTGGCGCATTCTACACGCTCTCAGGCAGCCTCCTGGGCGGAGAGTCGATCGGTATCTTCGCAAGAAATCTGTAGAGCGGCCACCTGGAAATCGTTGCACACGTTCTCGAGACACTACAGACTACACCTCGCCTCGTCCGTCCATGGACACTTTGGCGAACAGGTTCTACGAGCAGGCCTCGCAGGACCCCACCCGGGTTAGGGAAGCTTGGGTACATCCCACGGTCTGGACTGATCCAGGTACGTACAGGGAAAAGAAAATTATTACTTACCTGCTAATTTTCGTTCCTGTAGTACCATGGATCAGTCCAGACGCCCACCGCACTTGGGTTCTACTCCTGCTCAGCTGTATTTGGGGGCTGATTCGACTCAGCTGTTATATGGTAGTGTCTTTTCTACTGTGTTCTTTCACGTGTTCCCTGTTTCACTGTCTGTGACTGTTTTTCTTGGGGGTCGACACGCGTTGTGACCTCCCATCCGTTGGTGGGATGGTACAGTTTTTCGCTATTTCAAATTCAGCGGCTTATTGTTGCCGTCTCGTTTACACTTGATCCAATTCAGGGGTTTTCTGTTTACTCGGGCTTTGATATTCTCGATACTGAACTCCTGCAGAGGGGGTAGTAGTACTTATGGTGACGCCCCCTCGAAGCTTTGGGCTGACTCCATCTGCTGGATTGGGGACATAACCCACGGTCTGGACTGATCCATGGTACTACAGGAACGAAAATTAGCAGGTAATTAATAATTTTCTTTTCTTTTTTCAAATAATGCCTGCGAAAAGAAAGGGGAAAATTTGTGTTTTCCCCTCGGTCTCTTTACCTTCAGTAATGGGACAACAAGAAATCACGAACTTCCTTAGCCCGGCAAGGAACGAGGATCCCGCTGGACTAGACGGGGAGAGAGCTCCGTCTCTGTCCTTGGAGGAGTTATCCTTGAGTCCAGACCTAAGACAAGGGCCGACGCAGAGGGCTGAGACGGTGTTGCAGCATGGACCGCTTATCGGTGAACACCTTCCTGGATTGTTAGCAGAGGGAACAGCTGTAACTGCAGCTCCGAGAGAAGCGGGACTTGTGGCTACAAACAATCCAGGGACACCGAATGGCGAAGTAATATCAGGTACCGGGCTAGGACCAGGGGTAATCGGGGAAGAACCCTCGGGAGGAACTCTGCAAAATCCTGCGGGAGGAGTACCCGAATTTGCCCCTTTGGTTGTCCCTGAATGCCCTCAGGTTATAACTCTTGTCGCTTTGTGGGAAATGATGGCAGGCATAGTGAATACCTTCAATGGTTTTAATACAAGACTGGAGCATTCAATATTACAAAGTACTACAATTACTTCTCAAATGCAAAAACAGATAAATGTGATTACTGATAAAGTTCATGCTTTGGAAGAGGAGTCTGGAAATTTGGAGTTCAAAGCTGCCACAGTAAGAGAGAGAGATACCCTTGCTAAGAGGATTGAGACTCTGGAAAATAAGTCAAGGCAATTGAATTTGCGTATTTTGAATTTTCCAAGAGTGATTGGAGAGACTCCATATACCACCTTAAAGAAATTTATGGGGGAAATACTGGGAATATCCCAGGAAGAACTTCCATCTATTAATAAATGTTATTTCCTCTCAAAGTCTGCAGCAACAGCTACTGCTCAGAACTGGCAAGGGAACCTCACTGAAATAATAGAAAATTCAGATATTAATGTGCTAAGAGAGCAACACTTCTGGTCTCCTTTATTTCCTTAACAGATTTACAAATGGTTATGAGAAAATATTTTGGTTCTTTTCCAGTTTCATATATGAATGCTAATGTTAAAATCTACCCTGACTTGGCTGCTGCTACACAAATAAGACGTAGTGGCTTTTTAGCCCTACGTCAGGAAGTGATTGCTTTAGGTTTTTCTTTTATGTTAAAGTTTCCGTGTAAATGCGTGCTCAAGAAAGGAGTAGATACCTTTATTCTTTTTTCTCTTGAACAGTTAAAGTCCTTTATTGATTTGAGAAAGCCAGCCACATCGACTCCCACAAATGTATGATTTTTTTTTGTTTGCTGCATAGCGTGTAAAGGCCATTTTCCTTTTGAATATTTTATTTCCTGTAATTCTCTCTTAAAATTCCATGGAGTTGTCCCATTATTGATATTGATTTTTGGGTAAATGGAAATATTTCAATAACAAAAGATGGTGAAGTAATGTGATAGGATTTAGTTTCATCTAGTTTTGTTTTTTTTTGTTTTTCTTCTAATATTAAAATTGGTTGTTCCATTTTCTGTATTGCAAAAATGATGAATTTTTGTAAACTGAAAAGCAGATAAATAAAGAATTTAAAAAAACAAACCCCAAAAAAACCATTTAAGTATCCCACAAAACATTTACATGGATCCAATGTAAAGTGTGCACCTAATGACAAAACTTCAGAATGAATTGAAAGAAATTTCCTCCTACAATTCTGTGTAACTCTACTTATATCAGGAAATATCAATATCATCTGACCATAAAATAGAAGTGATCTATTACGAAAGAAAATCTAAGGACTGAATTTCTATCATTCAAAAAAGCAAAAGATACTAATAAAGTTCCCCTCTTAGAAACTAGTGCTTCTTGTGATGATTCGAGAAAGTCCGATAGATTTAAAGAAGGATCCTGCACTTGATCTTCATGAGTTCTAGTAGGTTGGGATGGCAAATAATATGCTTTGAGAATCTTGAGAACTTATGAAATACAGTTCTTAAAGAGTTCCAGCAGATAAATCAATTTAATAATGGGAAAATTAAGAACTTTCAAGTTCAGACTTCTCAAAGCATTCTCAACGTTCTCTAATTTCTAGGAGTAAATCAAATCAGATTGAACCAAACCATTTTGGATCTTCTCAACTGAAGATACTTGAGACTGCAAAACTTCAATTTTCCCCCCATGTGAAGCCACGATTTTATCCATTGCCAGTACACGCTGATTGGTATCTAAAGCAATTTTTGTCAAAGAGGAAATAGAAACTTCCAATGATACTAAAACATTCCAAACAGCATCCAATGTAATCACTGGGGGTTTAGTTAAAGTTACCTTAGCAGCAAAAGATGTTCTAATATCCAAGCCATTTTCACTCAACAGAGCGTTAACAGCTGAGTGTTATGACTATGGCTGCTGTGCAGCCTCCTCACCACCAGAGGCCCCCCATGAGCACGCTCCCCTGGCTGGCTCAGTCTTCCTTGCCTATCTGCTCCATGTCCAGAACTCCCTATTTAACCCTGCCTAACCCATGCCTCAGTGCTTCAGCATCGAGTTCCTTTGGTCTCCCTGATTTAGCCTTCGGGCTTCCCGCTTCCCTGCCTTGCTCTGTGGCCTTTGGGCCTCTGCTGATCTTGCTCTGTAGGCATTCAGCCTTGCCTGCCTTCTTGTCCCCTCTGTCCCTGAATCCCTTTCTGTTGCTGCCCTATTACTCTCCTGCTTCCCCCTGCTTCATTACCTCGCTGCCTTCGGGCATTTTGTGGTTTTATGTTCAGTGTAGTCCTTGTCCTGGTTTGTCCAGTCCTGTCATTGTCTGTCTTCCTTGCTCTGGTTTTCCTCCTCCAGCTCACGCTTACCTGCATCCAGTCTCACACTTATCTGCACGCTATTCTGATTCCACTCATACCTGCACTCAGTTGCAGTATAACAGACCACACTTACCTGCATTTACATCCACACGTACCCACGGTGTTTCCTGAATTTCACCCTTACCCCCATGCTCTCAGCTCCAGAGACTCTTCTCAGCCAGCACCCAGCTCCAGGAATTCTATCATCCTGCACCTGGCACCAGAGACTACCCAGCCTCACCAGATCATCTGCTATTACTCCCATCTTCCTGTCCTGTGTCACACCTGCAGGTGGTGTTCACCACACCAGGCTACAGCCCAAAACCGTAACACTGAGTCCCCTCCAAATGTGAATTGCAAAGTCTGCATCGGGGATGGATTAGATCACATGTGTCAAACACAAGGCCCGTGGGCCAAATCCAGCCTGCGACCTTATTTTTTGTGCCCCGCCAATGATATGGGCGGCTGAGGAAAAATGGATGAGAATATGTGTCAGCAGTGCAGCAGCACTGTAGGCACTTCCCCCATGCAATCACCAATCCCGTCCCGGCCGCTCAGCAATCATGTGCGCATCACGCCCCGGCTGTGCTACACAACGTAGTGTGGAGGTGGAGCCGCAGTGCACAGATCATCACAGGGCCGGGCGGCATTTTCTTTTTGTGCCCACGTGGAGCAGGTAAATACAACTGGTGGCAGATGGCTATCTGGGGACTGTGGGAAATATGAAAGCAGGCTCTCTGGGGGCTGGGGGAAATATGGCAGCAGGCTCTTTGTGAGGGCAGTGGTTATGTGACAGCAGGAGCTCTGAGGGGGGCACTTATGTGACAGCAAAATGGTCCTAAAAGACATCTTGATCTTTTACTTAGGTGGCGCACCACAACATCTCTGGTGGAACAATTTGAATCCCAAAATGTCCAACAAGAGAAAAGTTGATGAAGAAGGAAGACAATTTCATGAAAGATGGGAAAGCTTCAAGGAGAAAAACCAGTATGTCTTTTGTGTTATGAGGCAGTGGCGGTGTTCAAGAAATACAATATATGTCGGCATTTTGAGACCAAACATGGAACTAAGTATGCTAAATATAGCCTCCGAGAAAAACAACAAATGGTCCAAGAATTAAAAGTCAGACTGCAATCGCAGAAGAAGATGTTCACAAAAGCTGCAGCCCAAAATGATGCAGCAGTGAAAGCTAGCTTTATTGTGGCTGAAGAAATCACTCGGGCTTCTAAGTGTTTTTCAGAGGGTGAATTTTTGAAGGAGTGTATGCTAAAGGTATGTGAACAGATGTGCCCCGATCAGATACGGAGTTTTAAAAATGTCAGTTTGTCAAGAAACACCATCGCAAACCGAGTTAAGGAACTAGCAGGAAATCTGACAACACAGCTGGCCGAAGAGGCATGCAGTTATCTGGCTTTTTCATTAGCTGTTGATGAAAGCATAGACAACATGGATACAGCGCATCCATCCATTTTTATAAGAGGCATGAAGGCAGACTTCTCTATCACTGAGGAGCTCTTGGATGTAGCTGCCATGCATGGGACGACAACAGGGAAGGACATTTTTGATGCGGTGGAGAAGTCCATAAGTAAACATAAATTATCCTGGGAAAAGTTGGTGGGGCTAACTACTGATGGTGCACCTGCCATGTGTGGAGAAAAAACATGCTTGGTTGGATTAATGAAGGAGAAAATGCAAGGAATTAACTGCCACACACATTTGATAACGTATCATTGCATTATCCACCAAGAAGCTTTGGGTGGAAAAGTTCTGGAACTTGATAATATAATGACCACGGTCACGAAAACAGTGAACTTCATTTGGGCACGTAGCTTGAATCATAGACAGTTCCAGGTGTTTTTGCAGGAGATGGATTCAGAGCATGGAGACGTGTCCTACTCCATAGAAGTAAGGTGGCTGAGTAGGAGCGTAGTGCTTAAACGATTTTTTGAGCTTAAAGAAGAAATTGCACTTTTCATGCAAAGTAAAGGAAAACCTTGCCTGAAGTGTCGGATCCAAACTGGCTGTATGATTTTGCTATGTTGTGTGACATGACAGATCTTCTCGCCCAACTGAATCAGAAGCTGCAGAGACACAAACAAGCCATCATGCAGATGTCTGACATGATCACAGCTTTCCAGTGTAAACTTCACCTATGGAAGTCCCAAGTGGACCAGGACAATCTTGTTCACTCTCCTGTTTGTCAAAGTATCTCAGCCTCATTTCCTGGTGCTTTTTCAACTGTTCGTTTGGCTACCAAATTGGGCCGGTTAATTAATGAGGTTGATCGGCGCTTCTCTGACTTTAGAACACAGCACTCAAGCTTTGCCATCATAGCCAATCCTTTCAGTACTGACGTCAACAATGCACCCCATCACCTTCAGATGGAGTTCATTGATGTTCAAAGTGATAATGGCCAGAGAGCAAAGTTCCAGGATGCTAAAATCAAGGATTTTTACCACCTACTACCCCCTGCTTTGATGCCACAGCTCCGACTTCATGCTGCCTATATTCTGTCCATGTTTGGGAGCACCTATGCATGTGAACACATGTTTTCGATAATGAATCTAAAGAAGACTAAGCATAGATCACGCATTACCGATGACAACCTCCACACTGTTTTACGGATTGCCACAGCACAAGACCTACAACCAGACAGACACACTGACCACGGGAAAACGGTGTCCGACATCCAGCCAGAAAACAAAATAGGTAAGCATTTTTACAAACCTGTTTTGTGTTATTTAACAATATGTTCAGCCTTATGGTTGCCTTCAACGGGCTATAAATGTAACTATGCCTAACAGTCACAGAATTATTAACGGGCCTTTGAAGACAACCATAAGGCTTATGTGGCCCTCAGCGAAAATGAGTTTAACACCCCTGGATTAGATGAAATCTTCAGAGCAAGAGAAGAAAAAACTCTCACTGAACTCCAACAATGGAACCATAGAGTTAAGACTTGCAGCTGCCTCTGAAGCAGCACCCCCAGGCGCGGGAGTCACTCAATTAACTGCGGGAGTTGCGGATCTCGGGTCTGCTTCTATAGGCGTTGTGCTGAAGGGGGAGATGGTGTGGTAGGTGCACTAGGGCTTAGAGATGCTTTTTTGGCCCGCAGCAACGGCGCTTGCTCCGCGTCGGCGTCCGCAAGGGCATTCATACCCAGCATGTTTATGGATGTTGGGGGAAAGAAGCCCTCAATCCTGGGCTGGAAAAGGTCAGTCGAGGGAGAAGCCTGGGCAATTTCCTTCAATTTAGCTTTCCTTTTAATACGAGGCATTTTAAGGAAAATAAAAGGAAACCAAGCAAACGAAGAAAGCTCTGACCCAGCTTCTTAGTGCGCAGCCATGAGCTCCCTTCATTGGCAGTATTGGTTCTCCCCCTCTGGGCCTTGTGCTGGTGGGATGTTGCCATCCCCCAAATTTTGGTGCTCTAGGCGACTGCCTAGTGTGCCTAATCGAAGCACCAGCTCTGCCTGGCTCAATTCATGAAACCTCCTTTCGAACTTATCAAGTCAATGGATTTGAAATTTCTCACCTGGAAAGTGTTGCTTCTTGTAGCCATCAATGTGGCTTAAAGAGTAAGTGAACTACAGTCTCTGCTTTCATATTCATCATAACTTCAGTTTTTTCATAATAGGGTGTTTCTATGATATCACCCAAATTTCCTTCTGAAAGTGGTTTCAATGTTTCACATTAATCAAACTACTGTGCTACCTACATTATTTCCAAAACCACGTGCACACAAAGGAGAATGGGTTTTTCACTCCTTGGACTGTAAGAGAGTCCTGATGTTTCCTAAAAAAAAGACTCAAACTCATTATCAAGCTCTCAACTGTTCATGTCCTTTGTTCACAACAGATTGGGAAGTGCAGTTGCAAAACAAACTCTGTCTAATTAGCTAGTGGACTGCATAGTGCACTCTTAGGTAGTGGCTGGCTAACAGCATGAGCAACATAATTTTAAGAAGCAGGGAAGTAGGTGCATACATACTTGTACATGCGTCAAAACAATAAGGAGGCAGAAAAGGGGCATGGGTGGAGCCAAGACTTACGTGTGTAACCCCCAAATTTTGCAAGGCTGACCATGGTAATGCATACCATGTTACCTGCATAACTTTACTACTGTTCCTGATGAGGCACAAGTCTGTAGATTTTGGGTCAGAGGGATCCTGAACACTAGGGGGGGGGGGGGGGGGGGGGGGAGGGAAGAGAGAGAGACAGACAGACAGACAGACAGAGAGTGGAGTGAATCTCTTTTAAAGAGACAATCCTACACTCTATATATGTCCCACTGTAAGAGGGGCACTTTCAACTCAGGGTGGGTTTTTTTTTGGGGGGGGGGGGGCGATGTTACATTGGTATGCCTAGGGTGCGAAGTTCTGTAGACCCTTGGAACTCTGCCCCCCCCCCAAAAACCCACCCTGAGTTGAAAGTGCCCCTCTTATAGAGGGAGATATATAGATTGTCAGATTGTCTCTCTAAAAGAGTCTCTCTCTCTCTCTCTTACACATGTAAAGGCTCCAACACATACACGCAATAGGGATATTTTAAATGGTACACGTGTACTTGGCAGACACGATATAAAATTGAGCGTATTTTTGCTCACGTGCTCAATATGCACTTTTATGGGACATATGAGCTCCTTTTAAAATGTACTTGTAAGAGTTCAGGTCAAAGAATCTGTCATGGCTTATCAAATGAGAGCCATAGTGACTTCAGTGGCTCTTCTCGGGCCCATTTCTATTGAAAGTATCTTGAAAAAAATATTCTAAATAATACTAAACAATTGGTGAGTGATTTAGAAATTTTTTTTAATAGTTTTTAATTTTTTATTAAAAGAGTTAAAAGGACTTCAGATGGCCTACTGGCCAAAAAGACAATTCTCATTTGAATATCTAGAATAAGCCTTTTAAAATGATGATATATACATAATCATAATGTATGTTCAAAGGATTCCCTGATGTAGCCCGTGAAGGCGAAACGCTGACAGCATTGGATTCTGAAAAATTGGGATTCTGAAAAATCACTTTGGGAGGATATTTAAATTAAGCTAGCCTTTCATTTTTTTCCTAGTGTTACTACCTTTTTCAGATTGGGAATTATATTCTAATTGTTAGAAGCACACTTTTTCTAATTATAAAGAGGTTTTTTTGAACTTATAATTATTTTAAAGGCTTATTCTGGCTTTACAAATGAGAATTGTCTTTTTGGCCAGTAGGCCTATGAATGCTGTGTTCCGCGGCTGCGATCCCCTACCTGACCCGCAACGACGGGCCACCGCTACAGCGTCGGGGAGGCCGCGGGAGTCTTGTGCCAGTCATTCCCACGCGCCGGCGTGGGCTTCCGCGGTGGCCACCGGGTTGGGGGGGCATCCCTGCTCCTCCCTCGCGGCGTCGGGCCGCTTTCCTCCGCAGCCGGGAATCCAAGATGGCCGCCGTCCTCTTAGGCGCGAAGCTGCGCCTCCTTACAAAATTTAAAGGGACCTCGTCCCTTTAATTGCCTGCACCTGTTTCCAACGAACCAGACCAGGGGAAGTATATAAGGAGACTTCCTCCACTCACTCCTTGACTTGGCAACATCGTTCAAGTCTGCTTGCTTCGGTGAGTCTTCTGGCACTTCGGATCCTTGCTTCCTGGTTCCTGTTTCTTCTCAGTGATTCCTCGGTGTCTGACTTTGGATTGGCAAGCAGTGTTCCTGGTGTGTGTCTTCGGACTGGCAAGTGGTGAGTCTTGGTGTGTGACCTCGGACTGGTAAGCGACGACCCTCTGGCATTCGACCTTGGACTTCTTCCGGACCATCGTCTCCAAGGGCCCACCTAAGTCCCAGCGGCCCGGGTCCCTATGGGCTCCTCCCAGGGGGACTGTGGGCTTCCAGCAGTGAAGACCCAGTTGGCTTCTCCGACGTCTCGACTCTTCACTTTCTCCAAGGTCGCCTCAGTCTTTAGTGCTGAGGGTCAGCCGGTCACATCTTCTGTTCCGCCTTGCCACCTGACGGGGGAACCTAAAGACCCACCTCCTAAGGTATACCGTCCTCTCATCGGTCTAAGGGTTCACAAGCCTGATCATAACATGACATAACATTTGAAGCCCTTTTTCCTCCTTTAATAAAAAATTTAAAACTATAAAAAAAATTTCTAAATCGCGTACCAGTTTTCAGTATTATTTTGAATATTTTTTCAAGGTACTTTGTGTGGGACATTCATTATTTGTACCTTGGGGTCTTTTTTTGTTAATTGAGGATTATCCTATTTCTATTGAAGACATTAGCAAAGCTGCTATTTGGTCATCAGTTCACACCTTTTTGTCCCACTACTGTCTAGACCAGGGTAGGCAACTCTCATCCTTGAGTCCCAAAAACAGGCCTGGTTTTCAGGATAGCCTCAATGAATATGCATGAAAAAGATTTGCATGCGATGAAGCAGAGCATGCAAATCTCTCTCATGCATGATCATTGTGGACATGCTGAAAACCTGATCTGTTTGTGGCATTTGAGGACCGGTGTTGCCTACCCCTGGTCTTGACAACATGTCCCAAGGAGACAGTAACTTTGGACAAGTAGTTGTGCAAAGCCTGTTCTCTCAGTAGTCCACTGTCCACTGGTGTGAGATGGGTTGTCTATTTCAGTTTTGCTCTGCTATGCAATCCTCAACTTGGGACTCCCAACACATAATGGCTAATTCATGCTTGCTTGCCAACAAAGCAAGTAAGTTTTCTGTAGATAGCAGGATGAATTAGCCATACTTAATACCCATGCGCCTTCCTGGAGAGTTGGCTATCTTGCTAAAGCTTAAGCTCTACAAGAGATCAAGGGGCTTTAAATAAATTAAATAAATGTTGATGCTGTCGGATGATGTCACTCACACGTTATTGCTAATTCACTCTGCTTAAGGGTAACATTCTATATTGAGAAAAGGGCTTTATAAAGGGTAATGCTTTTTTTTCTGTCTCTGGGCAGAATGTTCTTAACAGCCTAGAAGTGGAATCCACCTACAACCCCCTGAATGTGAGGAACAACCTGTTCAAGCATCTGAGAGGCCTTTTAAGCAGAACTCCGGCGCACCGCCAGCCAATAGCATCACCCAGGGAGCAGCGCACTCAGCCCAGACAGGCACAAAATCTCTGTCCTCCCTTCCCTTCCTCTCCTAACTAGAACTGGGGTAGAATACTGTCACCCAACACAGGAAGCAGCACACTAGGGATGTGAATCGTTTTTTGACGATTTAAAATATCGTCCGATATATTTTAAATCGTCAAAAATCGTTAGAGGCGATATTTAATAGGAATTCCCCTGATTTATCGTCAAAAATCGTAAATCGGGGGAAGGGGAAGGGGGAGGGCGCCGGCCATATTGCAAAATGGCTCCGGCCGTACGGCAACACGATTCGAGTGCAGGAGGTCGTTCCCGGACCCCCGCTGGACCCCCAGGGACTTTTGGCCAGCTTGGGGGGGCCTCCTGACCCCCACAAGACTTGCCAAAAGTCCAGCGGGGGTCCGGGAATGACCTCCTGCACTCGAATCGTGTTGCTGTACGGCCGGCGCCATTTTGCAAAATGGCGCCGGCCATATTGCAAAATGACAGGGCAAAGGTAGCACCGGCGCCATTTTCTATCAACGCACCCGTGGCCCGAGAGTGGAAGATCACAATGGGGACCCCCCACTGGCCCCCAGGTAATTTAAGACATTTTGGGGGGGTTCGGGAGGGTGGGGGATTTATTTTAAAGGGTCGGAGTGGGTTTTAGGGATGTTTTAGTGTGCCGGTTTTCCCGCCCTCCCCGATTTACGATTTACACGATATTTACAAAAACAAAACCGCGACGATCCGATTCCCTCTCCCCCCAGCCAAAATCGATCGTTAAGACGATCGATCACACGATTCACATCTCTACAGCACACCCCAGTTAGGGGCAGATGCTTTCTCTTATCCCCCCTCCCCCGTCTTTCCTCTTTGGTTCTCTCTCCTCTCTACTCCAGGTTCAGCAACAGTTCAGTGAGCTGAAAAACATACTCAGCCCGAGTATATTTTCTGCTCTTTTTTTTAATATATGGTAATTAGAAAATAAGGGCCCAGTAGCGATTTTATGCGCATCCAACCAGAACAGATCAAATTCCCAAATGGAACCCAACCTCCAATCCCATTGTGTCCCCTTTAGGGTTGCAACTGCTGCTCTGTGCAAGTTACCTCATGCTTTCCAGGAAATATAAGAAAAAAATATATATATTTTTTTTAATTTACTTATGGAAAGTTGGTGAGCAGGAATGACATTCCCCAAAATAGCTAGAGAGAATCCATGTGAGAGGGGTGAAATTAAGCTAGCTGTATTTGGGTCCCTGAGAACTACATGGATTTGCTGACTGCTGGTATCGCAGCTTTGAGCTGTGATCAGAAAGAAAGGAAAGGAGAGGGAGGGGGTCCTTAATAACCCAGTGGCAAAACCTTTAGCCCATGGCATCACAGGCAATCCCTATCCTTTTTGTCGTATTTTTCCAATGTCTTAGATTTTTCATATTTTGCTTCCACAGCAAGGCAGACAGATTCAAAGCAAAGCCAAGGCTACCGTAGCTCCCCTACCGATGGTTCACGCACCAGCCTACGCTGCCAAGATTTTTAGAACTTCTGCACCAGCCAAGGACACCTGCAATCTCAGCTCGTTCGAGGAGGATGAGTTTTTGAAGGGGATTTAGACTGAGTTTTACATCCACGTTTGGCAAAGTGTGTAAAAAAAATGAGGTCTCTCGTTCGGTTCTGGGTTATACAGGAAAACAGCACTAGAAATACTTCTGATCTTTTGTTCCTGAGCATGAAGGTATTTTATTATATGGAAGGTATTTTATTATATGGAAATCTGTAATTAGAAGTACCAGCAGTTGGATGTATCATTAAGGAGGCTCAGGCCCCTGAAGATATGCTCATATTCTGAGCATATCTACAGGAAACGACTTGGCCTGGAGTATTTATTTTAATGTTGATACTTATAGTGCATTGGCTGTGAAACCCTGCATTTCTAATTATTTGTATATAAAGGTTAAGGAAAGCCTCATCCGATTGGCTAAGGCTAGTTGACACATGGTGACTCCATTACATGTCACAGGCCAGACACTGTTTTCCCAGTAAAGACCACAACACCTGGTGCTGTTTAACAAAAACCCTCATGGAAAAAAATACTGGAATTTAAATAGAAGAATAGAGAAGGTATCAAAAGTGTTCTTAACTATGCCTTTGTGAGATTTAATAGGATCCCTGTGCCCCCAAAACCGAAAAATACCACATAGCTGGTTAGTCTAAAAGGGGACTTCATGCACCGAGTCCAACACTCTTCTCAAAATACTATTTACCTGTAACTGATAACAAAATACAAAACCTAAATGGCAGGACTACCTGCTGTCTGTAATCAGCACTATTCCCTATTGATGTGGGTGCCTCTCGTAATAGTATTAGGTACATTTATTTTCTTCCACTGTCAAGCTTTAGCCAGGAAGAGAGTCTCTCCCTGCCTCCCCTCCCCTGCCAAGGTCTTTGGGAGAAAACCAATTTTTCTTTTGTATCTGATCAGAAGCAAAGAGGAGTCTTTCTAGTCTGTAGGTATCAGCACATTTAGCCCTTCCATTCTGAGTGCCAGATTTATTTATTTGAAGGCCCTGGGAGTGCAGGAAACGCCAGACTCTTGTAAGCTCCCTCACACCCAAATTACTTCAACCCATGATTTTGTCACAAGAAACACAGGACAGGGGGAGGAGGGCTGGTGATTAGCTTGCAACTTTGACAGTTTAAATTTTCTTAATGATCATTCCTGAGGAGAACAGTGTGGTTGTAAAGAGGAGAGCACTGCTTTTAGCCTGCAGACATATGGGTTACATTTATTAAACTAAAAATGTATTTATTTTTTTAAATAGTTGAGTAGAGAGGAAGGTCTCCAAATTAGCTTTTTTAGCAAGATGTGTTTGGGGCAGACAGTCATTTTTACAATAGGAACTGATTTTTACAGCAGAAAAAAACCTATGGTATAAAAACTTCAATATAATTACAAATATTTATGAAGAAAAATGTCATAATTGTAATAACCAAAGTAGTTGAATGCATACAGTATGCAATACAAAGTTCAAGCATTCATAGAGAAATGAATATTACTTATGGTAAAGAGACATCAAAGTGCAATATTATGGAACATTTATATTACCCGTGCATGTGTAGCTAAATTTCTGCTTACACACATATAAACCGGGTCATAATTAATCATCGGACTCTGATTCTTTTTTTAGCTTCAGGCAATATGTATTGTCAAGCGCTCTCTAACAAAAATTCCGATGCCACTTAAATGAGCCAAAAAGTGACATCTATAGCAGTGTGTACTCCTAATGTAGAGTTCTCTCGAAACAGCGTTATGTTGTTTTTTCTCGGGGGGTCCCATGATTCAAAAACTACTGCTGAATTGATGTTGAGTAACAATGCTACTCAAGGAAAGTAAATGTGTTCCTTTTTTCGTGCATAAGAAATTTAAAAATGCTTAAACAAAGAATCAGGGCCTGATGATTGTTTATGACTTGTTTATATGTGTCTAAGCAGAAAATTAGTTTTGCACACACAGGTATTATGATAGTTCATAATATTGCACTTTGCTGTCTCTTTACAACAAGTAATATTAAACTCTCTATGAATGCTTGAACTTTGTATTGCATAATTGTAATAATAGCGTTGTGGGCTTTGTGTGTCATTGTTATGGAACTTCATGTTCCCTGTACGTACCCAGATCAGTCAAGACTGCTGGGTTTTGCCTCCCATCCAGCAGATGGAGACAGTGAAAAACTTGTAAGGCACCCCTTCTTAACCTGGTGTGCCACCTGCAGCTCCTCAGGATTTCTCTGTCTCCAGCAGATGGAGGTGCTGTGGTTTGCACTTTTGGTTGCAGTGTAGGCTTCCCGGTCGGTAAGGCACTTCAGTCTTGCTACCGGCGTCTCGCAAGCGGCAGCATGATCAGGGCAGTCAGGCCGATCTGTTCCCGCTGAGCAGAGAACGGTGGCCATCTTAGAATCATTTACCGCGGCAGACGTTCAGGCTTTACGGGGAGGGGAACTCCCTCCTCAGCTTTCTCCGGTCCCCGGCAGTCCAGAAGACCTGCGGGAGCGGCCCAGAGAGGATTTGGGGGGTGATCCCAATATTTTATCGCTGGGGGGGCAGGGCTGAGGCCTTCTCATTGGACTTTGTCCTCCTCATGCACAGGGCTTTTCTGGCCACGCAAGCTCATCAGAGGGAGGCTGTGGTACAGGGGCAGCCGGATTGTCCCCCAAGCAAGGTGCCAAGATTTCAAGACCCCCAGGGGTCACTGCGAGTAAAGAAGGTTAAAGGCTCCTCTCTCCCTGGGGCGGCAGCCTCAGTATCTGACCCCATGGGAGACGGCTAGGCGGATGTGACCCTGACTCCTCCACCCCCTCCTGGAGGGGACTTGGATGAGGACCTGGGGAGTACGGCTCGTCTGGAAGGCGATGATCCAAAGGTGGTACACTTTTTTCACAAGGAAGATTAGACCTGCTTATTTCGTGAGTCTTGGCGGAGCTAGGAGTGGATCTCCCGCAGGAGGCGCCTTCTCCAGGGGTGGTGGACCCGGTCCTAGCGGGGTTGCGGGGTCCCTCCCTGACTTTTCCTCTTCATCCCATGCTCCAACAATTGCTGACTCATGAGTGGGATGTTCCGAATGCCGGCCTCAGAGTGGGGCGGGCAATGGAGAAGTTATATCCATTGCCGGAGGAGGTCTTGGAGATCCTCAGGTCTCCCAAGGTGGATGCTTCGTGTCGGCAGTTACAAAGAGGACTATGATCCCAGTTGCCAGAGCGGCGGCCTTAAAGGATCTCCAGGACCAGAAGCTGGAGGTTCTCCTAAAGAGGATCTTCGAGGTCTCCGCCCTGGGCATTCGGGCTGCGGTCTGCAGTAGCTTCATGCTCTGGGCCGGTTTACATTGGGTCCAGCAGTTGTTAACTTCCCAGGACCTCCCGCCTTCGGAAGCGGCTCAGGCGGAGCACATGGAGGTGGCGGTGGCATATGGGGCAGATGCCTTATATGACCTCCTATGGACGTCTTCCAGAACTATGGCGTCGGTAGTCTCCACCAGAAGGCTTCTTTGCCTGCGCAATTGGTCCGCTGATGTCTCTTCCAAGGCCCAGTTGAGTTTCTTGCCAATCAAGGATAAGTTCCATTTTGGCGAGGACTTGGAGCAGTTGATTAAGTCGTTGGGCGAGAATAAAGTTCACCGACTGCCAGAGGACAGTTCGAGGTCCTCCAGAGGATTTTCAGTGGCCTGAGCCCAGTTTCGTGGCCAGAGAAGATTCCGGCAGAACAGGACCCCGGGGGCGACTCAGCGGCAACCCGCCTGCAGGGCCCAGCCTTGGTCTCACTCCTTTTGAGGGCAACACCCGGAAGGGACGTTGCCGGTTCCGCTTCCCTTGGGGCCAGGTCAGCAGAATGAGATGCGGTCGGCCCATTCCTCAGTTCCCAGAGTGGGAGGACAGCTGTCCGAATTTTACAAGGAATGGGTCTAGATAATAACAGACTATTGGGTTCTCGATGTCATAAGTCATGGTTTTGCATTGGAATTTGCTCGGCCCATCCGCAACCTGTTTCTGGTGTCCCTTTGCGGTCCCCACAAGGCACGGTTCATGCGCCAGACCTTCGACCGTCTCCTAAGTCTGGGGGCCATCATTCCTGTCCCTCGGGCAGAGTGTACGACAGGGCGTTATTCCATCTATTTCATTGTCCTAAAGAAGGAGGGGTCATTCCGTCTGATCCTCAACCTCAAAAAGGTGAACAAAGTCCTCAAAATTTCGTGTTTCAGGATGGAGACTCTATGGTCGGTTAGAGCGGCGGTCCGCAACGGCGAGTTCTTGGCATCCCTGGACTTGACTGAGGCGTATTTGCATATAGCCATTTGCCAGGATCATCAGAGGTTTCTTCGCTTCAAGATTCTAGGCGACCATTTCCAGTTTTGTGCGCTGCCGTTCGGCCTCGCAACAGCCCCTCGTACTTTCACCAAGGTGATGGTGATTGTCGCAGCAGCCCTTCGGAGGGAGGGCGTACTAGTTCACCCATATCTAGATGACTGGCTGCAAAGTTGAAAGAGCTGTACGAGGCGGCGGTTGGGAGAGTCATGGGGCTCCTGGAATCGCTGGGATGAGTGGTCAATCAGGCAAAAAGCAACCCGTCTCAGGTGCTGGACTTCTTGGGAGCTCGATTCAATACCCGGTTGGGGAAGGTTTTTCTCCAAGAGAACAGGATCGCCAAGTTGATGCAACAGGTCAGATGCCTATTATCTCTTCCGACCTCCTCCGTTTGGGACTACTTGCAGGTCCTCCGTTCCATGGCATCCAGCCTAAAGTTGGTCCCTTGGACGTTTGCTCATATGAGACCGTTACAGAGAGTGTTTTCTCGATGGGATCCGAAGTTGGAACAGTTTCAAATCCCATTGCCGCTCATAGACTCCGCAAGATCCAGTCTTGGCTGTTGGCTGATCCCAGAGCATCTGTTCTCGTGGAGTGGATCTCGAAGTCCCTCAGTGGATAGTGGTCGCCACGGATGCCAGCCTGTCGGATTGGGGAGTGGTGTGTCAATTGCAGGTGGTCCAAGGGACTTGGTCGATGGAGGAGTCACAATGGAGACTAGGGCGGTCCGACTAGCGCTCCAAATGTTTCTGCCGATTGTGCGCAATCGAGCGGTAAGGGTGCTATCAGACAATGCGATGATGGTGGCCTACATCAACAATCAGGGTGGCACCAGAAGTCACCCGGTGGCCGCAGAGGTGGCACAGCTCATGGTCTGGGTGGAGAAGCATCTCACCATTCTGGCAGCATCACGCATCGCAGGCACGGACAACGTGCAGGCGGATTACTTGAGTCGGCAAAGAATCGATCCCAGAGAGTGGGAGCTTTCTGAGAAGGCGATGACCCTCATCATCTGCAGGTGGGGGGTACCTCATCTGGACTTGATGGCAACTCAATGGAATGCCAAGGCCGCCCGCTTCTTCAGTCGCAGAAGGGAACATGAGGCCAAAGGGGTCAACGCCTTGGTTCTCCCGTGGCCGCCCCGGATCCTGCTTTTTGTCTTCCCTCTGGCCGCTGGTCGGCAAGGTTTTACGCCGCATAGAGGTTCATCCAGGGAAGGTAATATTAGTGGCTCCAGAATGGCCTCAGCGCCCATGGTTCTCCGACTAGGGCACCTTAACCACTTGTTACGTCAAGGCCCTATATTTTTCGATCAGGTGGATCGCTTTTGTCTAGCGGCCTGATTTTGAGTGGAGGCGATTGAGGAAGAAGGCTTACCAGGAGGACGTTATCTCTATCCTCCTACAGGTGCATAAAACCTATACTTCATTGACGTATGTTCGCGTATGGAAGGTGTTCGAGTTATGGTGCAAGGAGCACAGGGTACTTCCCCATCATTCATCAGTGCCACAGATTTTGACGTTTTTGCAGAACGGCCTAGCCAAAGGTTTGTCTTTTAATTACGTTCGGATCCAGGTGGCAACGTTGGGATGTCTCCTAGGCAAGATTAATGGCAGTTCTCTCGTGTCCCATCCTGATGTCGTCTGTTTCCTCCGGGAGGGGGGGGGGAACATTTGAATCCCCCAGTCTGTTCGGTTTGTCCGTCTTGGAGCCTGAATCTGGTACTTCGGGTTTTGTGTGATGTGCCATTTGAGCCCCTGAAAAGAACTACTTTAAAGGACCTCACCCTTAAGATGGTGTTTATGGAGGCTATTTGCTCGGCTCGTAGGGTATCGGAGCTGCAAGCTCTCTCTTGTAGGGAGCCATTTTTGCGCTTTACGGAGTCGGGAGTCTCTCTCAGAACCGTTCCGTCCTTTTTGCCGAAGGTGATTTCTTCGTTCCATCTGAATCAGTCGGTAGAGCTTCCAGCTTTTTCTCTTTTGGATAGAAATGCTCCGCATTGTAGGGAATTGAAGCGTCTGGATGTACAGAGAGTTCTTCTGAGATATTTGGAGACTACCAATTCTTTCTGTGTTTTGGACCATTTGTTCGTCTTGTGGAGAGGCGCTAAGAAAGGACGGCAAACTTCCAAGGCGACTATAGCTCATTGGCTGAAAGAGGCTATCTCGTCAGCTTATCTTTGTTGGGGCCGGCTGGTTCCGGACGGCTTGAAAACACACTCTCTACACACTCACACCTCTTCTTGGGCTGAGTGCCAGTCGGTATCACTGCAGGAGATTTGCAGGGTGGCAACTTGGAAGACGCTTCACAATTTTGTGCGTCACTACTGTCTGGATGTCCAAGCTCCAGATGATGGAAATGTTGGCAGAAGTGTTCTTCAAGCGGGACTCTCCACATCCCACCCTGTGTTGGGAAGCTTTGGTACATCCCAGTAGTCTGGACTGATCCGGGTACATACAGGGAAAGGAAAATTAGTTCTTACCTGATAATTTTCGTTCCTGTAGTACCACGGATCAGTCCAGATGCCCTCCCTTTTTAACGGAGTTTATCGTGAAAGTCCGCTCTGTGATGTTATTTCTACTGCAGAAACCAAAAGAAGGCTACATGTTTATCTGATTTTTTGATTAGTCAGGTGTAGAATGTTCTAGTTTGGTTTTTTTCACTTGATCTGCAAAGATCTAATTATTTGGCAGCACTGTTATCCTCCAACTTATTTCTGCTTTGATACTGTTTATACTGAGGAGCAGCAGGTGGCACACCAGGTTAAGAGGGGGTGCCTTACAAGTTTTTCTCTGTCTCCTTCTGCTGGAAGGGAGGCAAAACCCAGCAGTCTGGACTGATCCGTGGTACCACAGAAAGGAAAATTATCAGGTAAGAACTGATTTTCCTTTCTGCCTGTCCATAAGCCTGATGGTAGGACATGATGTACCATGTCTTCTTGTGTGTTATTGCTCTAATGTTCCTCTTATGATGCATATATACTGCTGTTCTCCAAGTCTGTGTTTGTTTCTTGTGTATTTTATGAAAGCTTTCCTCATTTGCTGAGGTGCATTGTTTTCTGTGTTTACTGATTTGTTTTACTAACTTTTGGTCCTTTGTTGGAAATAAAATTGACTTGGAGAAACTGTGATAATATTCTGTACTGACAGCATATTTAAGCATGATAACTTGTACAACATTTGCACAGGTTACCCGGAACATTAGCTTGGGATTATTTCTCTACCAAATGAGATGTTAAATTGTATCATCTTATATATGTGTCCTCTTAAATCTTGCTTGATATCTTCTAAACACACAGTATCATTGGGTGAGCAGGAAGGACAGATTTCATTTGATTAAAAAAAAAACAAAACAGACTAAGTGGGACAATTCTTTAAAAGATTTTCCAGGTGGGTATTTTGGTCAGATCTTAAAAGTCATGGGCACTGCTAGAGTCAGGTGATGGCTTAGTTAACTAGTGGCATCTTCTGGTAATCTTAGTAGGACTTCTACAGAAAACTGTATCATAATGTCAAGTTGCATAATTAGTCCCCAGCCTCACATAGGATCCTTTGTACTAATGGGTGTTAGTGTTGGATAATACCTATGTACTAAGCATTACTGCTGTGCTGGTTTCCTTATGGTAACACTAGCACACATGCAAATACCCAAACGTAAGCAAATAAAATTTTTGATATTAACTCTACCTACTAAGAGGGTCATTAATCATTTCATGTTAGGGCCTTATCGCGCCCAATAATGCGATAATGCCGCAACGCGCACGATAATTACCACATCGCCAAATGCGTATGCAAATTCAAAATTAGTATTCGAGTGGGAGGAGTTTGGGCGGAGTAAATGGAAATGAGGGTGTGCTAGCGCGGCATGCAATAGAGTAACGCACATTATCATGGGATTTAACATCTGAAATAACTACACCTTTTTTCTTTGTGGTATGGTGAAAAACATTTTTATCGCTGGTGATATAGCGGATTGCATTATTTTCCCAGCGAATATCACGTGCAATAAAAAAAGGAAATCTAATGCATACACTTACATGCATACACTTACCAGGCCTTCCTGGCCCAATAAAAACACCTGTTTCAAACTGGTCTACCTTCCTAAAGCCATAATGTTTGTGGCCAGCATAATTGTATTAGCATACTGGATGGGTTGGCAGGCTCGCCGCAGACAACTACAACTCAAGAACAGGCAAGGCCAGTTCCAAGCCCTCCTAGGAAAGTACCTGCATTGTATGCAGAGCCACAGGTCCCTCAGGGTGGTGACCCAGGCCAGCAATCAGCTCACAGGCAGCCATGGCGCAGGAGATACAGGGAGCGTATCTTTTCTCCATGAACATCCTTGCTGAGCATGCCAGAGGACTATGTGGATTGCAGTTATTGCCTCAGCTCTTGGGTTATCCTGGAATTACATGGAGAAATCCAAGGGGATCTGGATCCGGTCACCAAAAGGTCCCACGTTGTGCCAGGCCTCAAAGTGTTGGCCACCCTGCATTTCATGTGAAGCGGCTCCTTCCAGACTACAGTTGGGGGTCATGGGGGGAATGTCCCAAACCTCATTTTTCCTGCTATCTGAACCAGGTCATCAGAGCAGTCTCTGACCTCATTAATCACTTCATAGCATTTCCTCATGACAGGTAGGACTTGATGGACTTGAAGAGAGGCTTTTATGCCTTCACTAAGTTTCCAAATGTTCTGGGAGCTATCAACTGCACTCACGTAGCCATGATTCCACTCCGTGACAGGGAGGAGATGTTCTGCACCAGGAAGCTCTTCCACTCCATCAATGTACAAGTGGTCTGTGATGCTGGAATGTGCATCCTGGACGTGGTGGCAGGGCTCCCGGGACCTGCGCATGATTCTTTTTTACTTAGGCAGTCGGGCCTGTTTGAAAATTTTGAGGACAGCCTGTACAGTGATAGTTGGCTCCTAGGTAAGATAAGACGCTTCTTTCTACTCGTATATTCCATCTCTGGCTATGTGTTTGTGGCAAATGGCATAGAAATGGGGGATGGCTGGGGGGGGAGGAAAAGCATCGCTGCCATGACAAGTGGCTTGCACAGTTACATCTACAGCCCATTGGCCCAGGGCCTGGCTTTGCCCATGCTGCACATGCCTGCAAATCTTGTCATGGCAAGCAATGCACCGGCCCTAAAGCTTGGGGTGTGAGCAGACACTATACACTTTCAACGTGTTCATTTCCAAAATAGCTCCATTCCTTTCCTACCATTAAGAGCTATTTAAAGCTCACAGGTTTATGACAAGCTTAAAGTGTCCACACTGCTGGCACAGCCCAATCACATGTGGCTGGTTAGTGAGGTGTCATCCACATTGTCGGCCTCAGTTTGTCTTGAGCCTCACACAACCAGAAGCAGTGTCCTGTGTATGTTGGTGGCCTGGCATATTCCCTCTGTCGGGGCTCACAAATGGGTTTCTGTAGAGGATGTACAGTCGAGCCAGCATGGACATTCCCAATCACACCATGAGGTAGCGTTTATGCAGCTAACACAGGTGTGGAAGCTCTTATGTATTGCTTCAAGTTTGGCAGCCAGCTACACACCAGTAGCCTTAGCTTGGTTGCGAGGGCCTGGCATGCACCTGTTGCAATACCCAGATGCGATTCCGTTGTCCCGAACAGCTAAGCTACTTTTGGATACTGCTAGCCTGCACATATACTGGCCCACAACAATCTGATATGCTGTTAGGCTACGTAAATCGGCCTTTAAAGGCTCAGGGAAAGACACAGGCTACTTTATACAATCTTATAGGATGCTGTGTTTTGCCAGCCAGATATGCAAGTGACAGTGCTATGATCGATGACTTAAATGTGTCTTTGGTGCAGGAGATTCTGGGTGTGGTTGCAGGACCTGGCTTCTCACCCCTGTTGCCATTCCCAACACACCGATAGAGACGAGGTACAACGAGGCCTTATGTACTGCCCGCTGTGTCATCGAACGCACCTTCGGAGTTCTCAAATGTTGCTTTCGCTGATTGGACAAGATGGGTGGAGCTTTAATGTATGCCCCACTGAAAGTTGGAGATATAGTGCTGCTTTGCTGTGTCTTCCATAATTTGCTCTACGCCATGGATTACAAATGGATATAGTTCCTGATCGCCCCTGGATCCCCCATGTGTCCCTGCACAAGCGCGACACCACGCTGAGTGGCAGCCATCTTCGCCAAAACCTTATAGAATGCTACTATGCCTGATAGGCCTCACCTACCACATCCCCTTCCAGAGAAGGGAGCCCACTAGAGTGACAGCTGCTGCTCTCCTCGCTATCATCTTTCTTTCTCTCTGCTTCTCTGTTTAGGTCACTGTGTAACCGAAGGCACGTATGCCTACTCAGATAACACTTGACAATGCAACAGTACGCTGTACTTGGAAAACTGTTGTGAAAGTAAAGATGACCTCAAATACATGTAGCTACCATAATGTGTTCTGCCTGATAGTGACACTAAAAGAGGCATGTTTGTCACGAGTGTTTGAAGGCTACCTTTTCCGTGTGGCTTGCTGCCCCTCCCCCGCAGACCCCATCCTAGAGCTCACATGTGGAAGAGATTGTGCCACAAATGTGGTGCCACGCCAGCTACTCCTCGAGCATGGAGAGCTACAGCTCTAGAAAAGCTATAATTCTCAAATAGCTCAGAAGCTTCACGGCACAGCCTAAACATACAGGTGGACAGTTTAAGGTTTCATGCACAGATTTCCTATTTTACTGCCTTATTGCGTAGCTGAGAAACGTGTGCATATGAAGTGATACACTTGTACTGGGTAGGCTTACAGTCACATGGGTGTGCCAAGACACAGCTAACATCACTGCTTCACCAGTTTCACAGCCACTGCTGAGTATGTTTTCCAACTGGATCCAGATTCACAGGACATGTTGATCCATTCCTGGTCTTCCTTCCATGCATGCAAGTATTGATAGTCAAGGTTTTGCTTGGCAAACCTATAGGGAAATAATATGAAATCCCAGCATGTAATGGGTTCCAAACCAGGACAGCATTTAACAGTCCTGACAATTGGAGGCAGTTGGCAACATGACTGCAGACATCAGAGTGGTGTTGTACCACACCTTGCCTTACAGCCTGGGGTATAGTGCCTATGGTACCTGGTGCCATTCCCACAATGGGCACAGCTCCTTCTAAGCTAGCATTCATCTCGGTGGTTGCATGCATCCCGACACAGATACAGCGTACTACACCTAGCTGTGCTATTTAGAAATTATAAAGTTCACAAGATGAGGGCCATGGCAGTTGTCATGTCATGTAGGTTCCGTTATCTTCTCAGAGAGCCTGCACCAGGATGCTTGTCCTGATAAGTGAAGGCATGACTGAGAATCAGATGGTGTCCTGCCTTCACATGTATTTACAATGACCTCTGACATGTCACTGTCACACTGTTTTGTAAGCACTCTTACAGCACCCACATCTCTCCCGATCAAAAGTTGACATCATAGAAGGCAATGGTAAGGTGTGTTGCAATCTCCTGGCTTCAACTTGCCCATCACAGGTAGGTTTACTCAGATATGGAGATGTCAGGGTGCAGCAAGGGGCATGGCCATTATGCCTCACTGATAGTCATGTGGTGCACCTGTAGGGACGTATGTATGTTACCAGAAAATAGGCAGAGTATTTACCTTTTATCTATACCTAGTATTTCTTACAGTCCAGCAGCCATCTGTGAGCACCCTTAAAGAACATGCTGAGCACTCCAGCGCCAAACAGCTTGCAGATAGTTCCCTTTCCAATGTCACTTCACACGTTTCTGTGCTTTCATACTTGCAGGCCCTTGTGGATCCTGTTAAGCGCCATGCCATTTTTTATGACGCTTATGGCCAGGGAGACAAGAACACTTAGATTTTCAGTGAAAAACAATCTTTTATTGAACAATGTAAGTATTCTCGGGAGATGCTGATGCCATGCCTCTGACAACCTGTCCACCAGCATTCATCGTATACAGGAAGTGATCCTTCTTTTATAGAAAACATACCATATTGTGGAAGCTTCTAGACTTGCATGACTGCCCAAAGAATCATTTACATAGGTTGTCATGTCAACAGCATAATGTAACTATCTCTGAACTGCCCTGATTAGTTTTCCCAGGTGTGGCCCATTTGCCCTCACTCTCCAGATAGTCCTTTGTTCTGTTAAAATCTTACTGGTCAAGATAATTAACACATCTGTGGCTGTGTTGATAAAAACTCCTGAGAATAGTGCCTGAAGCTCCTGCTGTTGGTTTCTTCTTTGTGACCCAATGAATAGGCTTCACCTTTCTGGTGCCAGCTTGCCTGCCTTTATAGATATCCAGGGAAATTCTGCAAGTCATGCTTAGAAAGTCACTTAGAGTTCATTCAGCCAAAGCAGGCTAAGAAAACCCGAGGATTCTGGGGGGTTTTCTTTCTCCATGTTGGTTTTCTGTTCAGGCCCACTCATCAATCCACATGCCTGTCATGACTTGTGGCGAATCAGGAAGAGCTGCTATCTTGTAGGCTGTGCCTCATGTGGTGTCTGACACTTTTACTGTTGAGCAGTGAGCAGTGAGCATGGCAGATGTGCTTCTACACTGTCAAAGATCTGCTCTGTGTACAGCATTATTGTTAGAGAAACTGTTGTCAGCTGAACAGTTAATGACCCTCTAAGCTGCCTCCATTGTAAACAGAACACAGTGCTAAATGCATAGGCCTACTGCTCACAGAGGTCTCGTGGTTGCTATGATGGCTGATGGCCTTTCAGTGTTGGTCTCTTGCCAGACACACATTTAGTGCCATCTAAGCCCTTCATGGGCCCATGTCACTACTTCTGTCAAAGTAGGTGTCATTTATGCCTCTGTCAAATGTGTTTTTAGTGGCCAGGGATAGTGTGTGGCGATGAAGGACTCTGACTACATCATTAGCAGTTTGATGCCTGTCCCTCTTTGTCCCTATGTTGTTTGATGACAAACATTGTAGGAAGATATGCTTTGCCCAGGTGTAGTACGGGAAGTGCCGCAGGTAGTGCATACTGCAAACAGAAGTGTGTGAGTGTGCGACTCAGTGACTGACGTATTATGTTAGTCTCTGTCAATCTCTGTGTCTGTGGGTGGTGCTGTTGCACTGGGAGATACCTCCCTTGCCACAGCAATCCATACCCCAGAGCAGGCATTGGGTGTGCATTCATTTTGAACACACACTGCTTTTGGACAGCAGTGCTCTTTTGAGAACAGCTGCCTCTGACAGTTGAGCATATGGGCTGCAGTAGGAATGGCCTCAAACTTTGTACTGTAAAATTGGACCTAGTAAACTCACAGTTGATACCTACTGTTGAGAGAGGGTCAGAGGTGTGCAAGGTGGTAGGGGAACACGTCAAAAATGCAATCTTATGTGTACATATTAGTTGACAATTGCTTGGAATGCACACCATCCACCCCCACACAGATTCTTTTCCACCTAGTACTTGCAGTGGGCCTAATACTTAAGTATTAGGGTGTGTTCGCTACCCATAACTTAGGCAGGCACAGAGGCTTTCAACTTTAGGGAGGGAGGTAGTGGGTGTTAAGAAGCTGTCCAATGAATGTGGGGATGCTGTGATGTATGGAAAGTAGAGTGGCAAGGACCACCTAATGCCATCGATGTAGGCCCCTTTCAGATGAATGGTTTGCATCATGATGGGTTTGTGACAGATTGTACTCAGATAGCCGGTGCAGGGGGCTGTATGTATGTGTGTGTGTGTGGGGATGGTTTGCTTGGCAGGTGCCTGAGGCCTGGCAGAAGTCCTATTTGGCAGTCTCTTTTTGCTGACTCTGGTCTGCTTTGCCTACTCTCTGTTGATCATATCATGCACACTTCACATAGAGGCTGCAACTCCAGGGCACATCATTTCACACTCACTACATCCTCTGTATACACTGGCAGGGTAGGGCTACCTTCTTTCTGCCACATGTAGGTCAGTAGTTTTCCTGTCCATACATAGAGATAGTGCACCTATATCTGCTGTTGAATGTAGGGGACAGGCTTTGCTTAGCCCTTTAGGCGCTGCACTTCTTCATTAAACTATCTTTCCCTTCCATAACGCTGTGTACTTGCTGACTGTTGGAACAGAGTGTGAGCTGCTGTTTGACAACTAGGGAGGAGGAGTGAAGGAGTAGTGTCTTGTCCACAATGTGCACAGGCAAAGAGCACAGGGTCTAGAGGGCTGCTGCTGCTGCTTGGGATCTGGCAGACTTCCACAGACAGGCTGCCATACCTGAGGTGGTCTGCCTTTGGGATCGGGATGCTACCTGTAAGGTCATCCTTACCATAAGTATTATAGAGATCCCCAAGCCATCCCAGTACAGGGGTGCTAGGCACTATGTGGAAGTGGTCCCAAGCAGCAACAGCCCTCTAGGCCCTGTAGCTGTTTGCCTGTGCACATTGTGGACAAGACATTGTCACACAGCAGCTCACACTCTGTTCCAACAGTCAGCAAATACATGTTATATTAGGTTTACTGTGACAGTGACAAAGGATTGGTTACAGATAGCCTTTCGTTCATGACACAAGTAAGGGGTCTGAAGATCAAGTCTTGTGTCATGATGACTCCAGCTTCCCCTTAACACCACACAATAAGAACATAAGAACAAAAGAAATTGCTATACTGGGTCAGACCAAGGTCCAACAAGCCCAGCATCCTGTTTCCAAAAGTGGCCAATCTAGGCTACAAGTACCTGGCAAGTCTCAAAAAGTTAAGTAGATTCCATGCTACTAATGCCAGTAATAGCAGTGACTATTCTCTAAGACAACTTGATTAATAGCAGTTAATGGACTTCTCCTCCAAGAACTTATCCAAACCTTTTTTAAACCCAGCTACACTAACTGCACTAACCTCATCCTCTGGCAACAAATTCCAGAGCTTAATTTATGTTGAATGAAAACATAATTTCTCTGATTAATTTTAAATGTACTACTTGCTAACTTCATGGAGTGCCCCCTAGTCCTTCTATTATCCAAAAGAGTAAATAACCAATTCACATTTACCCATTCTAGACTTCTCATGATCTTAAAGACCTCTATCATACCCCACCTCAGCCGTCTCTTCTCCAAGCTGAACAGCCCTAACCTCTTTAGTCTTTCCTCATAGGGAAGCTGTTCCATCCCCTTTATCATTTTGGTTGCCCTTCTCTGTACCTTCTGCATTGCAACTATATCTTTTTTTGAGATGCAGCGACCACAATTGAACACAGTACTCAAGGGCGGTCTCACCATGTGTTACAGCGGCATCATGACATTTTACGTTTTATTCACCATTCCCTTCCTAATAATTCTAACATTCTATTTGCTTTTTTGACTAATACAACACACAGAGCTGACAATTTCAATGAATTATCTACTATTATGCCTGGGTGGTAGCTCCTAATATGGAACCTAACATCATGTAACTACATGTTGGGGTCCCCACCGCTTCCCTTCTGCTAAGGCCCAGGCCCACCTACCTCCGCTTCAGGGATCACCGAGTCCTGTCCGCTCCGGGCCCCGGGGGCTTCTCTCACTCCACGTGGCGGCCGCCATTACGTGCCTGCTTCTCGTCATCCTTGCGCGCGCGTGAGGACGTCCCTCTTGAGCGCTCAACTCCCGGAAGCCTGGCCCCGCCCGCGCTGCTGACGTCACGCCCAAGTCCCGATATAACCGGCGCTCAAACTCTCTCTCATTGCCTTGCAATGAGGTTCACAATGCCATAGTTGTTCTTAGTTGCGTTCCTGGTGATCTTCACGTTGACTGCTTCCGACCCCGGCTTGCTTCTGACTCCGCTTCTGCCTGCTGCCTGCCTCTGACTCCGGTTTGCCTCTGACTCCGCTTCCGCCTGCTGCCTGCCTCTGACTCCGGTTTGCCTCTGACTCCGCTTCTGCCTGCTGCCTGCCTCTGACTCTGGTTTGCTTCCGACTCTGCTTCAGCCTACAGCCTGCTACAGACTCCGCTTCAGCCTACAGCCTGCTTCAGACTCCGGTTTGCTACAGACTCCGCTTCAGCCTACAGCCTGCTTCAGACTCCGGTTTGCTACAGACTCCACAGCCGCCCGCTGCCCTGCCTTCAGCCGGCCCTCGGCCCTGTGCAGCCGGCCCCCTGCCTTCCAGGTACCTTGGACTTCCTGCCCTCTCTCAGCTTCTGGACTTTCTGTCTCACTTCTAAGTCCCGAGGACCTGAGACCCTACGGGCTCCTCCCGGGGGGTCCCTGATTCCTGGGTGAACCCCTCTGACCTGTGGCTCCGCCTCCCGGCCTACCCTGCCTCCCTAGGTAGGTCGGCCCAAGGGTCCACTTTCTCTCCAGCAGTGTCCAACTGCAACACTACAGCACAGATTATTTTTCCCTATACGCATCACCTTGCACTTGTCCACATTACATTTCATCTGACATTTGGATGCCCAATCTTCCAGTCTCGCAAGGTCCTCCTGCAATTTATCACAAGCTGCTTGTGATTTATTTACTATGAATAATGTTGTATCATCTGAAAATTTGATTACCGCACTCATCGTATTCCTTTCCAGATCATTTTTAAATATATTGAAAAGCACTGGTCCAAGTACTGATCCCTGAGGCACTCCACTGTTTACCCTTTTCCACTGAGAAAATTGACTACTCCTTTCTGTTTCCTGTCTTTTAAACAGTTTGTAATCCACGAAAGGACACTGCCTCCTATCCCATGACCTTTTAGTTTCCTTAGAAGCCTCTCATTAGGGACTTTGTCAAACGCCTTCTGAAAATCCAAATACACTATATCTACTGGCTCTCCTTTATCCACATGTTTATTAACCCCTTCAAAAACAGGAAGCAAATTTGTGAGGCAAGACTTGCCTTGGGTAAATCCATGCTGACTGGGCTCCATTAAATCATATTGAAGAAACCCAATCTGGACCCTAGAGACCCCTCCAACATTCGCCCAGTTTCAAACCTACCTTTTATAGCAAAGCTCTTGGAAAGGGTAGTCAACAACTGAACGACTTTTTAGAAAAACAAAATGTACTCTTCCCCTCCCAATTCGGTTTCCAGAAATTCTTTAACACTGAAACTCTAATAATATCCCTTTCCAACACTCTCATCAAGGGATTAGATAAAGACCAATCATTCATCCTCACATTATTGGACATCTCGTCAGCTTTCGATCTATCAATCACAACATACTCTTAAATCTTCTCACAGAAATTGGCATATCAGGAATGGCCCTCAGCTGGTTCAAGTCATTCCTTAACGATAGACACTATAAGGTGAGAATTGGTAATAAAGAATCTGCCCCTATAAATCTAACCCGATGAGTCCCTCAAGGTTCATCCCTATCTCCGACCCTCTTCAATATTTACCTCCTCCCCCTCTGCTAACTCCTATCTAACCTAGGCCTCACCCACTTCATCTGTGCAGATGATGTCCAAATTCTTATCCCCATAACCGATTCCATCTCCAGTTTCCTCAAGACCTGGGACCACTGCCTTAAATCGATCAACCAGCTCCTTACCAGCCTCAACCTAGCCCTCAACCCAGCAAAAACGGAAATATTCGTCATCTCCGCTGACCAAAAGCATCCCTCCCTACTCACCCCGGCAACACTGACTATATCTACCGCCCAACAAGTAAAAGACCTAGGCGTTACGCTGGACAGTCAGCTGAATCTAAAAAAAAATCATTAATACCACAATAAAAGATGGCTTCTTTAAACTTCAAGTTCTAAAGAAATTAAAACCCCTCCTCCACCTCCATGACTTTCGAATGGTCCTCCAAGTTACACTGTTCTCAAAAATCGACTACTGCAACTCTCTGCTTCTAGGTCTCCCTATGATTACCATTAAACCTCTCCAAATGCTCCAAAACTCAGCAGCCAGAATCCTCACTAACACACGCAAAAAAAGAGCACATTGCCTCCTATCCTCAAAGATCTCCACTGGCTCCCTATCCGTTTCAGAATAATCCACGTGCCTTACGATTATCCACAAGTCTCTACACAACCAACACTTTCTCTGGCTAAATGACGCTTTACAATACTATACATCCAATAGACCTTTCAGATCCGTCTACAAGGGAACCCTCCTCACTCCATATCCCAAGCTGTTCCACCTCACCTCCACCAAGGAATAAGCCTTTTCCTTAGCAGGCCCCAAGTTATGGAATTCCATGCCTCCAGATCTACGCGTGGAACACTGTACCCAAACCTTAAAAAAAAAATCTAAAAACATGGCTATTTAAGCAAGCCTTCACTTAGCCTCCCCCTCTAGATGTAACCTCCCTTCCCTTCTTTTCATTATGATACCCATCTGCCTTTCCATCCTTCCTTCCCCCATTCTAGGTCCCCCTTCCTTGCCTTCCTGTCTCCTTAAGTAATCCTCCCAGGGTTATCTTACTCATACCCCCCCCTGCCCACCTCAACACCCCTTCCCCCCAAATCTCGTAGACAATCCTGTTTAGAATCCTTTGGTTATATAATCGACTATATATAAACACTGTATATATTCCTTTGTTATATCACCTGCTGTACATTAAACCTTCATATCCATCAACTGTATACTTCCATTAGATCAACTGTGTAAATATGTATGTACCAGCAAGCATTTTATGTACCAGCTAGGCTCCCCCCCCCCCCCCCCCCCCCCCCCCCCCCGCTATACCTCTTTCTCTTAATCTATTTCCGATTCCTTCTATTTCCAAGTTATTCCCCCTGTTTCAATGTAACTTTACCACTTCTTCTATGTTAATTTAAGTTACCCGAGTTCCTTGTAAACCGATGTGATATTTTATATGAATGTTGGTATAAAAAAAGTTTTAAATAAATATCTTTCTATATGCTCTGTGATTTTGCTCTTTAGAATAGTTTCCACTATTTTTCCTAGCAGTGAAGTCAGGCACACTGCTCTATAGTTTCCTGGATCGTCCGTGGAGCCCTTCTTAAATATTGGGGTTACATTGGCCACCCTCCAGTCTTCAGGTACAATGAATGATTTTAATGATAGTTTACAAATTTTAACTAATAGATCTGAAATTTCATTTCTGAGTTCCTTCAGAACCCACTGCATACCATCTGGTCCAAGTGATTTGCTACTCTTTAGTTTGTCAATATGGCCTACTACATCTTCCAGGTTCATTATATCTGAATCATCATCCTTGAAAATAATCTTCGGTATTTCTCTAACATCCTCGTTAGTAAACACAGAAGCAAAGAATGTATTTAGTCTTTCTGCAATGGCCTTATCTTCCCTAAGAGCTCCTTTAATCCCTCGGTCATCTAATGGTCCAACCGACTCCCTCATAGGTTTCTTGCTTCAGATATATTTTAAAACATTTTTATTATGAGTTTTTGCCTCTACGGCCAACTACATTTCAAATTCTCTATTAGCCTGCCTTATCAGTGTTTTACACTTAACTTGACAATGCTTATACTTTTTCCTATTTTCTTCAGATGGATCCTTCTTCCAATTTTTTAAGGATTTTTTTGGGTTAAAATAGCCTCTTTTACCTCACCATGCCGGTAATCGTTTTGCCTTCCTCCCACCTTTCTCATTGCATGGAATGCATCTGGACTGCGCTTCTTTGATTGTATTTTTAAACAATGTCCACGCCTGTTGTACTCTTTTAACCTTTGCAGCTGCTGCACCTTTCAGTTTTTTTCTATTTTCCTCATTTTATCAAAGTTTCCCTTTTGAAAATTTAGTGTTAGAGCTGAGCTGTAGATTTATTTATTGTCCCCCTTCCAGTCATTAGTTCAAGTTTGAACACATTACGATCACTATTGCCAAGTGGCCCCACCACTGTTACCTCTTTCACAAAATTCTGCGTTCCACTAAGAATTAAATCTAAAATAGCTCCCTCTCTCATTTGTTCCTGAACTAATTGTTCATGAAGCAACAGGACAACTTTCTCAGGTAATCATAAAAAACTCCTTTACACTCCAACTAAGCAATAATTCTCTCCTCTCCTCTCTCTCTCCAACGCCTGAAGTTGGAGAGAGGCAGGTGAAGGAAGCCAGCATATATAAACTGAAAAAATAATGCAGCACATACTAATTTATGCTAGACGCAATGCCATAACACGGTGTGTGATGCCACAACGCTGCATGGTTACTTAATTATGCAATGCGGCAAGATATAAATTATCCTAACCATGCCCCTTTTTTATCATGGGCGCTATTTTTGCGATATTTATAACGAAATGATGAATCTAAGTCCATCTTTGCTAAAGTTAATTATACATGGCCTCAGATGTAGTAAACTTTTCCAGTGTAAGTGTTTTGTGTTAACTACACCTTAGGACAGGGCTTCCCAAACTTTTATCCAAAGTGACCCCATTTTGGAACTTGAAAATTCATATGACCCCAGAGGCATACCTGGGAACTTTTGATTTCCTGTCACCCTGAGATTGTCAAGGGGGGGGAGGGGAGGCAATAGCAGCATGTACACAAACTTTCTCTCTCACACATTAGCACACTCACATGTTCACTCACTCATATACATGCTTATTCTCACACATTCATTACTCTCCCTTGTCCACATACATTTGCATACTCACTTCTCTCCTTGTTCCACACACATAGATGCACTCAGATACACATGCACTCACTCCTCTCCCTTTTACACAGACACTCACTGTCTTCCAAATACATACATACACACTCACTTCTCTCCTTCCACACACACACACATACATGCATCCACTCCTGTTTTCCACACACACACACACATATACACACACAAACTCACTTTTCTTCCTCTTCCATACATATACATGCATGCTTACTCGTCTCCCTTTTCCACACCCAAAAATGAATACACACACACACACACATACACTCTCACTCACTTCTCTCCTTCCACACACATACATACATTCACTCCTATTTTCCATACACACAAACTTACTTCTTTTCCTCTTCTATACATATACATGCACAATCACTCCTCTCCCTTTTACACATACACCAATAAATGAATACACTCACACACACATACGCACCCATTTACTTCTCTCCCTCTTCCACAGACATATGTGCCCTCATTCTCTCTTCTCACCTCGATTCTTATTAGCCACAGGAGCCTCCTCTTTCCCCAGGCCCGCAAGACATGTGCTCCACTTCCTCCTCCTCCTGCAAATGCCGGGCTGCTCGGCCCTTGTTTTATTTTTAGCAAGCGGCCGGATGTTGTTGCTTCTCCTCCTGCATCTGCAGTTTCTTGTTCCCTGCAGGGGTGGGCAACGCTCCTGCTCATCTCACTTTTCAAGTCATTGTCCTGAGGCACAGGTGCTGACGCTCCTCCTTCCTTGAGCCTGTGCTGCTCCAGGCCCTTTTTCTTCCGGTCTTCTGCAGCAGGGCACCCAGAGTTATTGGGTGTTGGCCCGGAGACCCAGCAATTTGTTCAGAATTCCGGAGTCTCCAGGCCAAATCCGGAGAGTTCCTAAAGAGGATGACCAAAACAAATTAGCAGTGATGCAGTTCCCCTCCATCAATCACTCCTCACCCTTCCTGTACTCCATCTAATGCCCTCTCTTAACCTCCTCCCCTCTCTCAATATCTGTATCTCTCACTCCCCACCCCTTCTCTCTCACCTCCTCCAGTCCTTTTCACATCTCCCAGTTGATTCTCTGTCATCTGCTCCCTCTCACGCCATCTCCCATTGCCTCCTCGCTCTCGTCCTCTCTCAAACCTTCCAGCTTATTCTCCTCCCTCTAACTCTTTTTTCACATCCCTCATTTGATCTTCTGTCATTCCTTCTCTCTCACTCTCCAAAACTAATCCCTCCCCACCTTATCCAACACAAAAAAAACCCTCTTGCCTCTCATCCCTTTCTTTAAATAGCCCCTCTTCCAAACATCTCACTTGGGCTCTGAGCAAAAGGTGGATAATAACAGTGGGAAGAGAGAGCAGGCTGATGACAGGAGCAACATTTTTCTCTTGGTTAGGTTCAGTGGTTGATGAGGGGAGGGCGGCAGTGAAAATCTCCATTTGCCATATCACAACCCACCCCTTCTTTCATGGCTGGTCCCAAGCTGCTGCCACATGCAGATCACATCAGGCCCTGCAGCAGCCCTGATCCCTCCTTGCTCAGGGCTTCCTGCAACTACAGAAACTCATGCAAGGGCTGTGCCACTGCACAGCCTATGAGTTGTGCTTATTTACAGGCTTATGCTGACTTCCACTACTAATGCTGCTGCTACTGGCACCTAAAGAGTGCTGTCACCCCCCCCCCCCCCCCCCAATTTGGGGTCCCAACCCACAGTTTGGGAAGCTTTGCCTTAGGATATGCAGTTAATATGATCTGCTAATATTGCTAAAGTTAATTAGAGCCTAAATAATCAAACACCACCAAAATACAATTACAAGTCTTCCTATAATACCCTGATCTCACCAAACATATTGCTTTTGCTCAGAGCCCAAGTGAGATGTTTGGAAGAGGGGCTATTTAAAGAAAGGGATGAGAGGCAAGAGGGTTTTTTTTGTGTTAATATGATCTGCTAATATTGCTAAAGTTAATTAGAGCCTAAATAATCAAACACCACCAAAATACAATTACAAGTCTTCCTATAATACCCTGATCTCACCAATATGCCTTGTGTTGTTTATAACACTTTTATTGGTGCTTCTGCCTCTCTTTTGAAGTCTTGGGCTGTTCTTGCCACTCATGCTGTTGCTTTGCTCCTATCATGGTGTTTTAGAGTGTTAGTGTTCTTGGTAGTTGTGGGTGGATCCTTGGGCCCGTGGCAGATGACCACGCCCCCAGGGGAAGATCCTGAGAGGGACCACCAGTCAGGCTAAGAGTATGGAGACAGACATACACTAGTTCTTTTATTAAACAGTATATGGAACCACCAGAGGTGGCAGTACTGAGCTGGAAGCGACCGGCTGGGCTGTAGTCCCTCAGATACTGGAATAGTGATCCTGGATAACTGACCTGTAGAGAAACTGAATATAGTGAGTAGGCAGGGTATACAGAGTTCAGGAACAGAACCTTGATGGTAACACTCACACAATAGTCTCTTAGAAGCAGCCCAGGAGCTGGAATGAAGTAGACCTTTGAGGAGAGAGTACCTGTTTCTAGGGAATGCTCTGAGAGAGAGATAACTCACTGGTGTTGTAGGCAGCGATGACTTCCTGGCAGAAGTGGTATTCAGTAGCAAGTCTGGGAACGTGGGCCCTCGAGGAGTGAGTACCGGTTCCAGACTGCGATCTGAAAAGCAAAAGAGAAAGCGAGGCCCCCGAGGAGCGGGTACCCCTGGTAAGTCCGAGGAGGCAGAGTAGCAAGGTATGCGGAGAGCGAATCCCATCCACCGATACCTGGAGGAAAGCCCTTGCTAACTCGTTTAGTTAGCGAATTCAGAGACCTTAAATATCCGGAGAGGATGACATCACCTCAGGGGGACGCCCCTGAGGTTCTCGCCACTGCTGGTACTTGAGTCGGGGCCACACCGCACGTGCGCCTTTAGGCTGCTGGAAAACATGGCGGAGTGCAGCGTCTAGCCGGTCCGGGGATGCCGGAGGGGAACGGCAAGATGACGCCACGGCAGCCAAACCTCCAACAGGCAAAGAGGGAGTCGCCAAAGAGGGAAGATGGGCGTAGTGGAGACGTCGGGCAGCGACGGTCGCACCAAAGAGAACTCCTGCCACTGCTGGTACTGTTTTCCCCTTTACAATGCCTTGGGCCATGCCATTTTTTATGCCACTTTGACACCGCCTTGGTGCCGTGGAGTGCTCTTCCTGCTTTTGATGATGTCTACCCATAAGTTTCATTAGAAAATCCCAATTCTGGAGCTGAAAATTGGCTGCATTGCTTCCCTCATTGACTTAAATGGAAAACGAATGAAACAAATATACACATTTTTATTTCATTTGAAATAAACAAAATCAAATTTTAGTGACAAATGAAACAAATGAATGAAATGTAATGAAAATTGTACCTTTATACATCCCTACCATCCAGGCCCAATAATGAAAGAACTATTAATTCTAAATGTAGTGCCCTCTTACCTTGCTTTCTATGCAGTCACCCCATACCTTCATGTTTGTCACAAAAGTGCAACCAGGGTCATTGTTGACTTGTTGCTTCTGAGTAAGTTACAGCCCTTCTCAACATGGGTGCCTCAGCCTCTCATTTCCTCACGGGACTGTACTATGCCCTTGATCACATGACTTTAAGAGTCAATGGGAGCACAGAGTTGGATTTGACAATCAGGAAGCTGGAGAGGAAAAGATTTCAAATGTACCCAGGCTTTTGGAGAACAGTTGGAGATAGCGAGAGAATAGAGCTGAAATGCTGCTGGTGACTCTGCCTAGTTAGGCTTGGTATGTCCTGTAGGGATAGGGATGAGGAGGATAGAACACTAGCCTACAAGTATTGCAAAGTGTTTTGTAGAGTGGGGGGCTATAGAACTGAGCCTGAAGGCCCCAAAACCTTTCATTCTATTAGTTTATTATCGACACTTAAATGGATATTTATTTTCAATATAACAGACAACTTTATCCATGCTCTGAGGCACATCTAGACTTAGCCAAATAACTTATTTGCCTTGCTAAATATTGGAGTTAGCTGGATAATTTATTTGGCTAATTGTCAGGAACGAGGGCCCCTACAGCACTCGGACACAGGATAACGTTGAAGTAAAGGTTTGTTTAGAGATGTGAACATAAACAAATTCTGTCTTACAGCACTGCAGGTAAGCTTAATAATAAAAACTCAATAGGAACAGGCTTATACGTAATTAAAATATCAGTCCATGTTTCTTCACAGATACTTCTTTCCAATGACAGCTAGGAATATACATTCGTTTAAAATGAAAGTGCAAAAAGCAACAAATAAGGTAGATTTGTTTCAACCAGGGGCCCCCCCAAATGAAACGAACCTTATTCGTTCCATTCACTGTAAACTAATGCATCAGGCCTAGGTCTAGGCCCGAAGCTAGGGCCTCACCTAAGGCATAGGATGACGCCCAAAGCAGGGGCCACAGCCTATGCCCGAGCATGATAACGGTGCATAGGCCCGAAGCCTGGGCCTTGCCTAGGGCATAGGCCGAGGCCCAAAGCAAAGGCAACTGCCTAAGGATGAGCATAATGCCAGGATCTTGGCAGAGGCCCAGGTCTATGTTGGGGCCTCGTCAAAGACCCCCAAATATAAAAACAAAATACTTACCTGATCCGTCGGGTATCCAAGAAAGCCAGATCCTGATGCCTGGGCCTCAGCCTGGGTCCAACACCACGACTTGACCCGGAAGCCAGGTCTAGATGCCTGGGCCTCGGCATTGCCATACATCAAAATGGCACTGTCTGCTGGGGTTAATTACCTCCGGCTCGACACCAGCAGATGGGGTCAATTGGCTTTCAAGCATTGAAGAAAGAAGAGCAAGAGAAGGAGCTCCAAGCCCTGGGCCTGATCAGGTCACAGAGTCGGACCTGGGTGTGGACTGAGGCCGTGGTATCGGTACCCGGCCTCTACGTCAGGTTTGGGCATCGGGCCTGGACCCTGACCCTGGCCTAGGCCTAGGCCGACTCCCAGGGATCAGGACTTGGCCTCTGGTTCTGGTGCAGCATGGGACTGGGTTCGGGCCGGGTCTCGGCCAATGCCTTAGTTGCAGTGACCTGCCTCGGCCTATGGAAAGCCAGGGCTTCGTCCTGGATATAGACCTTGGCCGTGGTGACAGGCTGGACCTTGGCCGAAGCTTTGGCCTTGTTTAGGCCAAGGTCGTGGTAACCTACCACAATCTAGGCCTTTCTCAAGGCTGAGGCTTCGGCCTAGACCTTGCTGGCAGATCTCCACTGGACCAGATAATTGGGGGCTGGGGGGATCCTGACCCCAGCATTTTTCCAGGTCGGTGGCCCCATAATTAATTGGAAAAAAAACTCCCGAAAACAAGTTTTTTCCCCTGCAGTTCCTTAATGACAGTACAACACAGTGGGCCGGATTTTAAATGCCCTGCGCGCGTAAATCCGGCCGGATTTGGACGCGCGTAAGTCACGGGGCTTCGTAAAAGGGGCGGGGCGGGGGCGTGTCCGGGGCAGGGCCGGGGTCAGGGGCGGTTCAGGGCGGGGCCAGGGGGCGGTTCGGGGCCGGCCTGGGGGCATGGTCGAGGCCTCCAGACCAGCCCCCGGGTCGGGTGATGGCGCGCGCAGATTTACACCTGCTTTCAGCAGGCGTAAATCTGGCAACAAAGGTGGGGGGGGGGTTTAGATAGGGCCGGGGGGGGGGGGGGGGCGAAGGAAAGTTCCCTCCGAGGCCGCTCCGATTTCGGAGCGGCCTCGAAGGGAACAGGCAACGCGCGCCGGGCTCAGCGCGCGCAGGTTGCACAAATGTGCACCCCCTTGCGCATGCCGACCCCAGATTTTATAAGATACGTGCGTATCTTATAAAATTGCGCGAACAAAAGTACGCCCTCGCGCAAATTTATAAAATCTACCCCAGTGTTTGTAGACAAGACCATTACAATGCAATTGGAATAGTAATACACATTGCTTAGTAACTCATGGGTCTGCTCCGGGATCCGACACCATGTACTGGCCTAAATGCTGGGAACACCTGTAAAGTGTCCCAGCCCTGTTTTTTAGTTCTCTGAGGACCAATCTGGATCCTCATGGGTATGGCCGTTCAGCAAGCTATATTTATAATGACATTGGCTTTGTCTGAGTCATTCTGTGGCTCAGTGAGTAAAACCCCAGTGATGAACTAGGCAGACCCTAGCTCAAAACCAGAGAGCACCTTTTCCCTTGACACTAATTAAACTCTGTCCCAGAATGCCTCCAAATTATCTGGATAAATTTTATTCAGATAACAACTTAGCCACATAAAATGTATATAGATAAGAGGACTAGATATTCAGACCTCAGGGTTTATCTGGATAAACCCCTTTGAATATTGTTCTCTATGTGTATTTCTCTTACTGCAGCCCTGGCTCTTGAAATAATTAAAGCTGCATGGTTTTACCTTGGTGAGTTTATTGACTCACAGGTAACGGTGTTGGGTGCACTACTAGACAGGACAACTCCCCTCAGAAGTCTACTCACCAAGAGTGAATTCATCATTATACAGACCACCCCACTAGATAAGGCTACATAAACATTGGATTGTACTATAGGAGCATTTTGGCAGTGAACATAATTTAAGATGTTGTTCTGAGAACAAGGAGATCGTTGATTGATGTTTGGTAACCTGGTTGAGATAATTTGTCATGATCTCTTGTTTAATGGGGTGAGCCATGTGAAGGTTGCTACCTTTCATCCCCATAGAAATTCATTCAAGTACACCGGGGAAATCAGCTGATGTCCTCATCTCAATGTAAGATTATAGTCATTGCTCTGTTGGTACACCAGTCCCATGCAAGAAAGAGAATATTTTGGTAATGTTTCCATTTAATTTTCAATGGATTATCTAGCTTCAGTTTGATACCATGCGAGCTTTAACACTTTAGTAGATAGACCCTATTGTTAGTGAGTCCACTAGCCACTGCCTGTGAAAAATAATTTAAAAAAAAATTAATTGAAAAGCACTTTATGATAAATCTTCACATTCTATTTCCCCTTTAAAAAAAACAAAAAAACAAAACTGTATCCAACATGTGCTGTGCAATATTTCAGAACAGCATTCAAAAGAAAAGGCTTCAATGTCACCACAGTTCTGCCAGTAATGGTATCAGAAAGATGAGGTATGAGAAATAATAATTTAAGTGAACTTTCTGATCTCATCATTAAGATTCAGCTTTTAGGGAATCATTGCTTATAAACTGCATATGAAAAGATATGGCAAACGAGCAGATTTTTGTGCTTATGATGGCATCTTAAAACTAAGAATTCAATTACTTTTTTTGTTGTTTTTGAATGCAGATTATTTTTAACACTATATCTTTCTGATACCAATATTTCAGTAATGCATGTAGTAAACAGAAATGCCCAGCCACTATATAAAAAAATATGATTAGTTATAAAAGTTCTTAAAGTAGCCCCTCTGCAGAATGACTTCTTGGTTTGGTTTTCAGGGTGACAAAATGTGTGCAATATAGCTCCTTGTGGCTGTGACTTGTAGAGGGTTCTTTTTTTTTTATAATAACTTTTTTATGTAAAGAAACACACAAACAGCTATCTTCAAGTACAGTATGCCAAGGGAAATACAATATAAAATATCAAATCCAGATGTAGTACATAAAATAGGAAATCTCCCACCTATTTGCTTTTCAAGAAAATAATAGTGCCCAATTCTGAACAAAAACAATTGCACAAAAGACCTCACCCCTCTAGGAGCTTCTGTACCTCCAACTAAAATACCAATGTGAAGTTATAATAATCAAGTTTGTCCTTGAGCTGGTAGGTTATTTTGTCCATCATAGCAAGCTCAGCTGCAGTGTTGTGCCAGTGTGAGATCACAGGGAAACTCTTTCAGTAAGAGACAATGGTCAGTCTGGCAGGATGTAGGTACTGTCCTGCTAACCGATGTCTTGTTTTATCAAAATCAACATTTCCCCAGAAGTCCAAACAACAAAGTTTAGAAGACAATTCAAAAGAAATCCCTAGCATATCTTAAACCAGTCCATGTATTTCTTGTCAGAATAATTGAATCATTTTACATTCCTGCCACATATGTATATAACATGTCTACTGCCCCACATCCTCTCCAGCAACTGTGCAGTGTACTCTGTAGAGTGTAGAGGGTTCTTGAAGACTAGATTTGGGAACTACTCTATATTTCCAAAGTTTATTTGCCACTAGGTGGTGTTGGAGCTATTGGAATATTCATTTCCTCAGATTCTTTTTGCTGGTGCTGTTGAAAGATAATTTACTCCAGACCTTCATCCCCACATTGCATTTTCCTAATGTTTTTTTTTAATCTTTCTTTGGCCTGGATTTATCAAAATGCGGTAAGTACCGCATGCAATAGCAAAAGGGGCGTGTTTTATGCTAATATAGTATTTATCGCAATATGCGTTACTATTTCAGATTCTGAAATAAGTGCCAAACCTGATGTAGTTCCTGCATATATGAGAGAGAGAGCGAGAGAGAGCCTTGCTATAGTGTCTCTTCCCTAGACAGCTATTTGTATCCCTATGACAGGCTGACCTAGCAACTCGAGGTGGGGATTAGGTATGAGTGTAGGGGGTTGGGGGCCACTTTCACATTAAACGTGAGACGTACGAACAGAACAGTGGTCTCTTGTGAAGATTTGATGGCCTTCGGAGTGAGGAAACTCACTCCAAGATGAGATTTGGGCAATGTTCTCTCAAACTAGCTTGATGGACACTCTACCTGGGCAACAACAAGCTAGTTTGAGAGAACATTGCCCAAATCTCATCTTGGAGTGAGTTTCCTTACTCCGAAGGTCATCAAATCTTCACAAGAGACCACTGTTCTGTTCGTACGTCTCATGTTGAATGTGAAAGTGGACAAGCTAGTTTGAGAGAACATTGCCCAAATCTCATCTTGGAGTGAGTTTCCTTACTCCGAAGGTCATCAAATCTTCACAAGAGACCACTGTTCTGTTCGTACGTCTCATGTTGAATGTGAAAGTGGACAAGCTAGTTTGAGAGAACATTGCCCAAATCTCATCTTGGAGTGAGTTTCCTTACTCCGAAGGCCATCAAATCTTCACAAGAGACCACTGTTCTGTTCGTACGTCTCATGTTGAATGTGAAAGTGGCCCCAACCCCCTACACTCATACCTAATCCCCACCTCGAGTTACTAGGTGGGCCTCCCATAGGGATACAAATACCTGTCTAGGGAGTAGACATTATAGCAAGTCTCTCTCTCTCCCTCCCTCCCTCCCCCCCCGAGCCTTCAAATCATCTGAAATAAGCCTTACGGGACACATTGCAAATGGTGATAAAACCTTACCGCATGGTCACGGCCGCTATCACACTGCCTAACGCATTTCAAAGAGGTGTAGTTAAAATCTGCGTTATAGCTGTTCGCAGAGAGGCTAACCCAGCCCACTCTCTGCCCCTAACTCCTCCCAGTTTTGGAATTTGCATCGCACCATACGATATGGTGCGATCGCATGCGTTAAAGGCCTATTGCATGCGAAAACGGGGCTTTTCGCATGCGATAAGCCTTTAACGCATGCAAAAACGCCTTACCGCATTTTGAAAAATGACCCCCTTTGTCTAGTTAGATTTTTTTAATCAATTAAGTTATTTAATTTTTCAACAAAGTTTTGTTTTGCTCACTGTTCAAGCTTCTCAGCTGCTTGCACTGAAGTGCATCAGCAACCTCAAAGAAACAAAGCCATCAGAAAGAACCACAACAACAACAAAAAGTCATTTGCAGATTATTTTTCAGTCTCACTTCTTTTTACAGAATTGAAGCAAGCCAACTGCTGCAGGAACTGCAACTGCTGCAAATGGAAGATGGCTCTCATATGGCTGAGATCAGGCTATGAGACGTAAAGCTAGGAAGGTGTGGGATCTGACTTGAAATTTCTATTTTTATTAAACCACTCCCACTACTCCCTGTTCTGGCAAGCTCCAGCTATCTCTAAATTATTATTATTATTTAATTTGATTCACCACTAATCAATTAAATTCATCAAAGTAAAGAGTGCATGGGTGTGTGGCTGCAGGAATCACAGCCTGTAGGAGATGAATTGGTGGCAGTGGTACAGAGCCACAGAAGAGCCAGTGGCAACACTGAACCACAGAGCAAGGGTGGTCAACTCCAGTCCTCGAGAGCCACAAACAGGCCAGGTTTTCAGGATATCCACAATGAATGTGCGTGAGATAGATTTGTATACAATGGAGGCAGTTCATGCAAATCTATCTCATTATGGATATATTGAAAACTTGGCTCTGTATTTGGCTCTCAAGGACCAGAGTTGGCTACCCTTGCCATAGAGGATATCGAAATGTGATGGAATGGCACCACAAAATGAGGAGCTGCTGGCAATGCTGGAGGATCCCAAAAGATGACGAGGTGGCAGTTGCATGGAGTAAGTGGAGGCTTGGAGGAATAACACCACATTAGATATATCAATGGCAAAAAACGAGACCATTGAAAGTGAGAGGCAAGCAGTTGCACAAGTCAGTGGAAGATGAGCTGGAGGCCAAATGGAACTGTTGAAGATGAAGGGCCAGTAGCAGTAGTGGCAGTATATGAGAACTAGGGGGTGATAATGGAAGAGAAAAGGGAGAACGAGAAGAGTGAGGGATGGAGGATCCCATACATGAGGAAAGAGTAACAAAGGGAAGAGTAGACAAAGGCTGTTATATGATGGTAAGAATTCAGGAGTAAAAAAAAATACAAAAAAAGAAAGAAAAAGACAGCATAGTTAAGTGAGAAGTAGCAAAGAATAGAGGAAGCAGAAAAAAAAACCCCAAACAAAAACCAGAAAAGGGCAAAGGTTATAGGATTATGATGAAATAAGAACATAGAATCATAAGAAACAAATATATAAACAATGGAAGATAGGAATAGAACTAAGAAAGAAACATATCCGAATAAAATACAGAAGAGATCATTTAAAAAAAATGAAAAACAAAAATTCAAAGATAAGAGATCAAGAAGAAAAAAAAAAAGAAAATTCTCCAAAGTCCAACAGAATGCTACTGTTGCATGCAAAGGTTTAGGCACCCCTCTTTTTTTTTTTTTTTTTTTTTTAATTTATGCTAATTATATTTACAAACAAGCAGCAATAACAACTTGTCATTTCTACAGGTGCAAGCAAACAAAATTACAAACTTTAGAGACATAAGAAATCAAACCCTGTTATAAGGCAACAAAAGAGCCAAGATAACATAGTTATGAGCAAAATTTTGGAAACAAAAATCTAGGAAATATCTGGTACAACACTTTCATTACTGAGACTTGGAATCAGTGCAGGTAATTTGGCATCAAGAAATTTCCTTAACTCACTTGGGTCCAAAAACACATACCTTTGCTGCTGATGTTTCACAACACATTTGCATGGATAATATATTGTACTTTGAGCACCTATAGATCTTAATTCCTGATTCATCTGAAGAAAATTCTTTCTACAAATTTGGGTACCCCTCGTGATATCGGGAAAAGTCCAAACCTTTTGACCCAGGAAGGTTTTGTCTCTATGTTTTAAGGATAATCTTAATATCTTATCCCTCTCTGAGCTTTTTATAAACTTTACACATAAGGTTCCTCTAAAATCTACCTGCTCTGACATAGACTGTTCTAGGAAAGCAGTAAGATTATTTATATCATTTTGTGCTCTTATATTTTGCTGAGCTACTTCCGATGTTTCATTCTTCCTTTTTCCCAATGAAGTAAAGAAAATTTTTTCTATGGATGGTAGCTCAGCAATATCAAGCATTAGATTTTCCATCATAAATTTTTTATACTGTTCATATGGTGATATAAGTTTGATGCTAGGGAAATTGAGAACTCTTAAGTTATTATATCTAATTGTATTTTCAATCATCTCAATTTTCTTATCATTTATCAATTCCCCCTGGATCAAACCCGCTTGAACCTTTTCAATTTGCTCACAACGATTTTCAACTCTTAGGCACCCCTCTTTAAACCGTGTATTTCAATGAATATCGGGAACAGTAACTTTTAAACAGGGGCACCGTCATTTTATAACATATGCGTGTCAAAACCTAGTGCAGAAAAATACATACAGAATAAATTTAGTGAAAACTTAATACCTTAAACACTGCATTAAATAATGACACCTTCCTGAGCATTGCTCTGGCAGGTGTTGTTTTGCCGCACACATCATAATTTCTAACTTGCTCTCACCTGGAGAATTATATTCTTATTTTAAGTGAATCACTCTTTTCTGCATATCATTTGTGTCCATGGACATTAAGGGCTTCATTTTCAAAAGCATTTATGTGCATAAAACTTGGTTTCGTGTATGCAATTTGCTCTTTGAAAATAATCCAGGGGGCTAGGAGAAAAAAAGTATGCATGTAACCCAATTTTTGCATACTTTTATATGAACTTGTGGTAGGTATTATGGGGAGGGGGAAATAAGGCTTACGTGCATACTTTTGTATTTTCAAAGGTATGTATGTAAGTTTGCAATTAGGAAGTTACGCTCTGCTTGGAGCAGGTATAACGTTGTGTATGTAGAGTTCAGCTTGTACACAGCCAATTAAGGCAGGGTATACAAAACAAACAAACATACAAATTCACTTTGAAAATCCACAGCAAACATTCAGACTTTATTGCTATGTGGGAAGTCATACAATTACCCTTTTTTTGTTTAACCCGCATAAATACCAGGACTATGACACTTAACATTTCATCTTTCGCTTTCAACAAAAATTAAAAAAAAAAAATCACTCTCCTTTGGATTTTCATGAGGCTGTAAGGCCTACGCACATCCTGAATGTGATCTCGGCATTATCAGACAGGAAACAGATACTCCTCTTCAGGACATTGCTGTTATTCTGAAATAGAAAATAGCAACTCGACCAAAAGTCTGACACCCAAAGCATTTTTAAATGTTTCTTATTTGTGTGTGTGCTTGGTACATCATTGGCAGGTTGCTTTATAGAGCAGTGCACTGACCTTTTCTAAATGCAAGACTGCTAATGCATAAGGGAACAATTCTTCAGTGTTCCGGAGAGCAAAGACCCCTGGAACAGATCTAAAGACCCCTAAATTTCCTCAGGGACCACTCAGCCATTCTGGTTTTCAGGATATCTGCAGTGAATATTGCAAGAGAAAAATTTGCATCCACTGCCTCCACTGCAAAATATATCACATGCATATTCATTGCGGATATCCTGAAAACTATACTGGCTGAGTAATCCCAGACGCCTGGGTGGAGATCCAGGTATAGGTGATCTTTAGCTCACTCCTAGAGGTTGAGAACCACTACCCTCAACTAGCTAGCATATCTTTTTGCAAGATTATTAATGCCATAGATTTGAACAGCTCCAGATAGTATGTGAATGGTGCAGAATTGATTAGTTCTGATATGAGCTGAGGATTATCTAGACCTCACATTTACATGATGAAACCTTGTTAGAAACTCAGAATGGATTCAAAGCAAGTGCTTCCTTCATCTAGCAGCAACTCCTTAGAATGAGAGCAAGAAATGTCATTGACCTATAAGATAGCCTTAGTTTTTCACCAGCAGCTGTGATGGCCACACTTCAGTTCAGCAAAGTAGGGTAATAGAAGGAGCTGAATGGTTAAACTGTGACTACTATATTAATCTAGCATCAGAAGGATCCCAAAGATGTATTTAAAAATCATGCTGTTAGTGGGAAGGAAATCTGTCTCTTTTTTTCTTTCCATGCTATATATTGTCAAGCGACCATTAGCTGGTCATTCACAGACTCAGGGAGGACAGGAAGGAATCTGCAGCCAGGGGTAGGCTCAGGAGTAACATCATATATGGCCCCATTAGGATCCCTAGTAAAGTGCATGTGGCAGAGAGACCAGGCAGGTAGAGTAGCATTAGAAGGGCATACCATCTATTTACAGCACCCCTTAGGAGGTTGCTGCCTGTTTCTATATAAGGATCAGAGGCATACTAAGGGGGGGGGGGGTGGAGAGGGCAGTCCTCCCGGGTGCTAACAGTGGGAGGGGTGGCATTGCTGCGGTCTGGTGGTGATGCACATAATTAACATGCTGGTGGGGTTCCTACTCCCTGCCAGCAAAAGCGAGGCCCTGCGGTGTCTCCGGCCTTTCCCCGGAATCAGCAGCAGCAGAAGAGGCCATGCTGTGCCACCGACATTTCCTCCGAGCAGGTGGCAGATGAAGAGGCCCTGCTTTGCAGCCAGCCCCCGAAGAAAAGGTCTAAAATATGTGAGAGAAAGAGAAAGAGATTAGCCCTGTGAGAGTGAGTGCATGTATGTATGTATGTATGTATGTATATATATATATATATATATATATATATATATATATATAGGGCCTGTGGGTGTTTGTGAGTGCCTCTCTGGGTTTCTGTGGGAGAGCGTGCCTGTATTTGTGTGTGAGAGAGGGGTTAAAAGTTTTGCGCTCTCCTCCAATCCACAACAATCTCAGGATGACTAGAAATCTAAAGTTCCCAGGTATGGAAAGCAAGAGAGGTTTATTTTTTTATCCTTGTTAGTTTTGATTATTAGATGTTATGTGTCTGTTATTTTGAAATATTTTATTAGCGTTTGGTAATTCTATTCACCCTCTGTTTTGAGATATATAATTTTTTAGTATGGTTTTACTATTCTGATTGATTTATATTTCTTGATTGTATTGCTTTGAGGAATAGTGATGTTCTGCTTTTTCAGTATTGCACTGCATACAGAATCTGGCTTGTTATGGTTTCCAGTTCAGTTTTGTCTGCATGTGAGAGAGAGATAGAGGAAGCATGTGTGTGGGTAAGAGATAGAAGAAGCATGTTTGTGTTATCAGAGAGACACAGAGGAAGAGTGCATGTGTGTGTGTCTCACACATGCACACGCTTCCTCTATCTTTCTCACACGCACACGCTCCCTCCGTCTCTTACCAAGCATGTGTGTGTGTGTGAGAGAGAGAGAGAGAGAGAGAGAGAGCGCATATTGTGTGTATGCATGCATGCCCCCAGGATACGACAGATATGGAGAGCAGGAGATTTTTATAATCCTTATTTTAATTATTGGGTGTTATTCGATGTGTCTGCTGTTCTGAAATATTTTATTGATGTTTAGGAAATTTAAAAATTATATATATGGGGGTGGAGGTGGGGGGTGCCAAAGGAAGTAGCCGCCCTGGATGCCAAATACTTTAGGTACACCTCTGTTAAGGATAGACATCCTTGTACAGGTGTGGATTCTTAGCTTGGGTCTGGAGGAAGCAGAAGTGAGTTCCTCTTTATTTTTCTTTTATTTTGGGGAAAAGAACTTCTAGATACCACACATTGATGTCTAGATCATGGAAAAAAAAAAGTTAGAAAGCTGGGTGTTTTTATTTCTTTCTTGACAAGAAACTCGTTTTCCATTTTTGGATTTGATCGGTCTTGTACTATTGATTTATTCTGAGCTTGTCTAGCAGAGGGAGTCAGTTCACCCAATGTCCAGGAAGAGAAAAGGAGAAGAGTGGCACCCCACCGGCTAGATCCACTACAGATAGAAACCAGTGCAGTGTGAGACTTTAATACCAAGCTATCTGATTAAAGGTATTGTAAATCAGGAGTTACATTTTATCCCACCATTACTGAAAATTGTGTCCTAAACAAGGAAGGAAATCTGTTGGCAAAGGCAAGTACCTTTTGGAAGGAACTACAGCATAACAGGTTTACATCAGTAGATTTGTGTTTTTAGGACTCTCTGAAGGAAGGATTTGTAAACAGTGCCATATTCCATCTTAAAACAACCTATCAGTGAAGCTATGTTAGATAAGTACTTTCGAGTCCAGCATGATCATTGATATTAAAGCTTAAGTACTCTGAGAGCGTGATTCTCAACCTTTTTTCCATTGTGACACACAATGCTCAAGTTCCTGACACACTGAATGCTGCATGCCGCAGCTGCACCCCTGCAACCCACCTATACCCACCCCCTCCCCACCCACCATACCCTTCATCGCACCCCCGGGCACCATTCTCCACTGTAAATCAAGTTAAAATGTTCAACCTTTGTTAAATGCTAAATAAGTTATCTTTTATAACCTGCTATAACTGCTGTAAATAAGCTATGTATATCCTTTTATATACTATTTCCCTCATTAACCGTTATAATTAAGCTACAATGTTTAACCCACGCCATTTAGTCACTCTTGTAAATACTGTTACTTTCCTCTACCTTTCTCAGCTATCTTTCCTCCTTTACCTTCTCCCTCTATCTCCCCCCCTTTTTTTGCTCCTGCTCCATCACCCACTCCCCATTTTTTGTAACTTTCCTCCTTTCTCAAGTTTATTGTAAACCGGCGTGATGTGCTCGCACGAACACCGGTATATTAAAAGCTGTTAAATAAATAAAATAAAATAAAAAATACAAAAAGAAACAAACCCCTAAATATTTTGTACTGTCAAAAATGGAACAGAAAGAATTTAGTCTCATTGATTTATTTTTTATAAGCTGTTATTGAAATTAAAGTTATTAAATTTGATTTTTTTCACAAGTTGAACCCTTTGCTTACTTCATCAGAGAGAAATGTGGTACTGATGATGCACTGCACAAAGTTTCTTGATACAGAGTTGAAGGGTAGAGAAACTCTTGTGCATCTCACTGTCAGCACCAAAATATTTTGATCCATTCTGGAGTTTATGCAGAGCAGAATTAGGATGTTTCCCCTTTTCAAATCACCATACAAAAAAATATATATGTTCAAATTCTGGTATCACCTCTGTAACAAACACTTTAGAGTTAATTTTCAAAGGAGTTATGCACATAAGTAGCTTGTAACTTATGCACATATTTTCTAAACATCAAAAGTGCACTGTGTTGGCCGCCCCGTGGAAAGAAGTCAGAAAGAGAATTCAAGTAGTTATGGGATAAGCAAGAGAATTCCTGGTTGTGAAGGAATAGCAAGACATCAATTATGTCTCTCTTTTGATCACTTGCTGGAAAAGTGGATTATAAAAACCCATAAGTAAATGAAAACTAAAGTTTATGACATTGCACCAGAAAGTAAATTGGGCAGACTAGATGGGCTTTATGGTCCTCATTTGCCATTGTATTCTATGTTTCCATGAGCTGATTACTTGAAGGTCCTGCCAGGGATGTCATCAGTTATGGGCACTGTGGGAATGAATGACGATTCCCACAGGCCTGGAGACAAAACAAGTCCGACTCCAGCCTTTCTTAAAATATAATCTTTATTCACAGCTTCAGTGATGTACACAATAGACTGTCTTTACCTTCACAGTGTACGCTCTCTACTCACAATTTGTATTGCTTCGTCTCAGCTCAGTGTTTGGACAGTGTTTCATTACAGGGGCTGCTTTCCCACTGGAGACCCGGGCCTGGTCTTGTTATCCCCCCACCTGGATCCAAGCTCTTATTCCCCAATCTCTGATTATGTCCTTTGAGCTCCACCTTCCCCGCAGGATCCTGCTCATAAAGCATATTCTCCTTAGTGGATCTAAGGTGGACTAAGCCTTTAGTCTGGTCATGCACAGGTAAATAGGGAACACTGCCTTATATACTCCTCACCTCAGCTTGGACCCATTGGGCCAAGTGTCCCTACTCCCTCCTGGATCCCATCCAGGAGAGGTCAAGACCTCCCAGTCCCCTTCATCTGGCTTCCCACCAGCTACGCCTGGGAACAGGGACCTTGTGACATGCTCACTCCCATCTCTTAAGATTACCCTCGACCACATCATGGCCACCACCCAGTATGCCATTCGTGCAGTGCACATCCCCAGTCCTTTAAGTCCTTTGCTGGCTCCGGGTTCGAATTCCACCCTGATGGAGCTATATAGACTAACTGGGGAACCACCAGTACTGGCTCCTCTATAACCAGCTGTGCCCGCTTCCTGGCATCTGGTATGTCTGATGTAGAGCCCCTCCTTGGCTCCTCTGGGCTCTCCATGGACTCTTCCTCCAAGTTCTCTATGGTTTCCTCCTCTTTGCACTCTGCAGTACCTCATCTGTAAACTCTGCAGCACCTCCCTCTGGGCTCTCTGCAGTTCCTCATCTGTAAACTCTGCAGCACCTCCCTCTGGGCTCTCTGCAGTTCCTCATCTGTAAACTCTGCAGCACCTCCCTCTGGGCTCTTTGCAGTTTCCACCTCTGTACACTCTGGCCACTCACCCACATCTGTCGGTGGCTCCTCTGCAGCCTCACTTGCTGGGGTCTCTGCAGTGCCATCCTCTGGACTCACCATTGCATCTCTCACTTGCCATTCCATGCCATCCCTTTTTGGGTTTCTCAAGGAGTTGGCTCTGGACTCCCAGTTGTGTTTGGACACCCTACAGTGTCTTCCTCGGGACCTCCTGTAGCGCCAACTTCTCAACACTGCCTCTTTCTGGGCAGTCTGTGTCGCTTTCCCTAAGGCTCTCTGACACTCCTCTCTCAGGGTTCTTCACAGCCCTCTTTCTCTGTGCTTCTCACAGGAGCAGTCTCTGGACTCCCGGTAGTGTTTGGGCACCCTACAGGGTCTTCTTCCTTAGGACCAAATGTAGTGCCATCCTCTGGCCAATTGGTGTTGCAGCCTGCTGGCTATTTTGCAGTGCCCTCTCCTGGCATTCTGTGTCACCACTTTCTGACAAGGCCACGAGACTCCACACCAAATAGAATTTTGCCACGGCCTGGAGATTTTCCTGGGTCTCTTTTGCTTAGCCCAGGCCTGCTGGCTCTTTGCAAGGCTCTCTTGTAACCTATCTCCCCCCCTGGAGATTCCGGATCAAAGCTTGCTCTCAGACTGCTGCTCCACTCCTAGTTTTCTCGTAGTTGCACAATTTCCTTGCAGAGTGGCTTGCTTATTGGAAGAGGGCCCATCCTTCTTCCATTCACTGAACTCACAGCCCACTCTGGCAGCTATTCCAGGGCCACACCCTGTTTAGCACAGCCTTGCTGCAGCAATGTTCCTTCCTTTTTTTTTTCTCAAGGCAAAAAAAAGGTAAGAAAAAAAACCACCTGCATAACCAGCAATAACTAAATCACTTTTAAATTCCCCATCTACCTACAGCCGGGCTTCTCCTGTTAGCTGGTACACCTACCACTTCCTGGCTGTCCCTGCAACGAGGCCCACTCAGTTTCCTCTCTACCTGAAACTTTAAACTTTTTTTTTCTTCAGTACATCTTCTGAGTCACACCCTTTCACACAAGCTACTGTGCTCTGTGCACCCCTGTGCTCTGTACTTTGTTTTAAAGCCACAGGCTTTCTTCACAACTTTTTCTTTACTCCAGACACTTTCTTGGAGATTGTTTTGTTTTTTTTCTGTGCAAAGCTTTAGAAAAAATCCATGCACGACACCATATGGGGGAATGAGCTGCAATTCCCACAGGCCTAGAGACAAAACTAGACTGATTCCAGCCTTTGTTAAAACAATCTTTATTCACAGCTTCAATCATATACACAACAGTATACTGCCTTTACCTTCAGACAGTGTAATCTCTCTACTCACAGTCTGTACTGCTTCATCTCAGCTCAGTATTTGGAAATTGTTATGTTACAGGAACTTCCTCCTCCTGAAGACTGGGGCCTGGGGTCTTGCTATCCCCACTTGGATCCCAGCTCTTATTCCCCAGTTTCTGGTTACGCTCCCTAAGCGCCACCTGCCCCACAGGATCCTGCCCATAGAGCATACTCTCCTTAGTGGATTTTAGGCATCTAGCCTGGTCCTGCACAGGTAAACAGGGGAACTCTAGGGGCACTCCCTCACAGGCACATTTATTTATTCCATTTTTATTTTCTGATATATCTCAATATTCAAAGTGGACTACACAAATACATTCATAATTTTTTCAATAAAACAATACAAAAATAATAGAATCTCACATCATAATAAAACACAAATAGTAAAAGATAAAACTATATGGCATCTTTACTGCATTAACCTTAACATACCAGAAAACCTGTATATGCTTTAGAAAATAGAAAAGCCTTTACTTTCTTCCTGAACCTCAAATAGTAAATATCCTGAGACACAACTAATGGCAACATATTCCATAATGCTGATACAGCAAAAGAAAAAGCACAATGAACAGTTGCTTGTAATCAAAAACAACTGATCAGTGGAATGGTTAACTGACTTTGACCAGAGGACCATAAGCTATACATAGGGCCCATACCCCAGTCTCTGGCTCTCCCCTGAAGCTTTAATCTCTGGCCTGTTTCTGACATTTTTTTTTAAATATGTCCTGTCCAGTGCTTGCAACCACATTACCTCTGCTGTGCCAGAGCCTCTCTTTCTGCATCTCCATGGCGTGTCGTTTCAATGACAAACTATTTATGCTATGCAGGACTTTGTAAATGTAGAGCTGTCATTGAACTGCACCTGTGCAACAGGAGAGGCACCAGTATCATGGAAAAAGGAGCAATCAGGTTGCAAGGGTGGGCCACTGTAGAGGGAGGTGAGGGGGTAAGATAAAAATGTCAGCCATAGGAAAAGATTAAAGCTCTGGGGGAAATGCAAATGCATAGACTCCCAGAATCGGTGGGTGGGTAGAAGAGAACTGTGACTCCTAAATTTGGGGAGAGTGGGGATTCTCAGATTGGGTGGAAGTGGAGGAGATTAGGGAGAATTGATTTTTCCAGATTCAGGGATGGGAGGAGGAAGAAGTGGGGACTTCTATATTGGGTAAGGCAGCAAGTAGAGATTGAGTGGAGGGGGAGTGTGGAGACTCAGAGATGGAGGGGGAGGAGAAGAGGGACTCCCAGATTTGATGGGTGGGGAGAGAGGGAGGAGAGAATGGGGATTCCCACACTGGAGTGGAGGGGAACGTAGGAACTCCCAGATTGGAGGGGGGGAGGAGGGGAGAGGGAAAGCATTGGGAATGTGTGGGAAGAGTAGATTCTCAGAAACTGGGTTGGAATTATGTGGGAGTATGAGGACTTTGGGACTGGGAATGAGCAAAGATTGAGTGAGGGAGAGCGGATTAGGTACTTGGCAATTAGGTGGAAAAGAATGAGTAGGGGTGTGTTAGATGGGCTGGGACTATGAGATGGGTCTGCGGATATAAGCTGTGGAGTAGGAAGAGAGAGCTGAAGGGCAGGGAAAGGTTGAGATATGATGTGAAAAACTTGGGGAGCTGGGTAGAAGGTGAGAGGCAGTGGAAAGGAATGGGATTGTGAAGGGAGTGAGAGTGAAAATTAGCCTGGGGAGGGGGGCTGAGTAGGGGATAAGCGCAAGAAAAAACTGGAAATAAGGAAGAAGGTAGGGCTTCTGAAGGGATAGGAAGTAGAAGAAGGTAGATGATAGCTGTGGAAAGAATTAATACAGAGGGTGGACATGGGGGACTAGAGAGTGGATGAAAGAGAGGGAAATAAGATACTAGGGAAGGAGTGAAGGCTGGACAGGGGTGGAAATGGGGGTGAAAAGGGGACAGGAGCCAGAGGTGGAAAGCTGGTAAGTAGGTACAAGGTGAAAAGAGGGAGATTGAGAACTTGAGCATGAATGAGGAGGAAAAGAAGGGGTGAAATCTACCTATGAACAGACAGAGCAGAGAAGAGACATGGAAAAGAGACAAAAGGGAAAGATCAATGTCAGAGAAAGTTGTAATGAAGAAACTGAAAAAGACAAAGCGAAAGAAGAAATGTAAATAGACAGGAAACCCTAAAAAAAAAAAAAGGAGTTGAAAGAAGGCAGAAAGAGGAAAAGAGACTGAGATCAACATGATTAGGAAATTAGAATGGCCCCACATAAAAGGAAGATAAAAGCATGTCATTTTCTGTTTAGTGATTGAAATATGTCACCTTTTGGGATGTGCATCTCTCATCTCTTTGTATTTTGTTCAGTACAGGAGGAAATGCATTCCTATTTACCTGGTGCTGCATTTCAGTTTATGTCAGTACATGGCAAGGGTCTGTGTGACACAGGAGAGGTTGAAGTTTGGCTTGTTTTGTTTTTCCAGTATGATGTGTATTGATGTTCTAGGCTTGGTGTAATATTTGCATTGCTGCCTTTTCTAAGGTAGGGTTATTGTTTGAGCCTGGCAGTGGATGTGTGATGGTATGGCAGGTTTGCCGTATGGGTTCTGCATGTCTTGTTTGCAGAATTATGTATTACTTCACTGAAGAGTAGTATGTATTACTCTTCACTGAAGAGTAGTAAATCACCTGGACCGGATGGTATACACCCCAGAGTTCTGAAGGAAATAAAAAATGAAATTTCAGACCTATTAGTAAAAATTTGTAACTTATCATTAAAATCATTCATTGTACCTGAAGACTGGAGGATAACAAATGTTACCCCAATATTTAAAAAGGGCTCCAGGGGCAATCCGGGAAACTACAGACCGGTTAGCCTGACTTCAGTGCCAGGAAAAATAGTGGAAAGTGTTCTAAACATCAAAATCACAGAACATATAGAAAGACATGGTTTAATGGAACAAAGCATGGCTTAACCCAGGGCAAGTCTTGCCTCACAAATCTGCTTCACTTTTTTGAAGGAGTTAATAAACATGTGGATAAAGGTGAACCGGTAGATATAGTATACTTGGATTTTCAGAAGGCATTTGACAAAGTTCCTCATGAGAGGCTTCTAGGAAAAGTAAAAAGTCATGGGATAGGTGGCAATGTCCTTTCGTGGATTGCAAACTGGCTAAAAGACAGGAAACAGAGAGTAGGATTAAATGGGCAATTTTCTCAGTGGAAGGAGTGGACAGTGGAGTGCCTCAGGGATCTGTATTGGGACCCTTACTGTTCAATATATTTATAAATGATCTGGAAAGAAATACGATGAGTGAGATAATCAAATTTGCAGATGACACAAAATTGTTCACAGTAGTTAAATCACAAGCAGATTGTGATAAATTGCAGGAAGACCTTGTGAGATTGGAAAATTGGGCATCCAAATGGCAGATGAAATTTAATGTGGATAAGTGCAAGGTGATGCATAAAGGGAAAAATAACCCATGCTATAATTACACGATGTTGGGTTCCATATTAGGTGCTACAACCCAAGAAAGAGATCCAGGTGTCATAGTGGATAACACATTGAAATCGTCTGTGCAGTGTGCTGCGGCAGTCAAAAAAGCAAACAGAATGTTGGGAATTATTAGAAAAGGAATGGTGAATAAAACGGAAAATGTCATAATGCCTCTGTATCGCTCCATGGTGAGACCGCACCTTGAATACTGTGTACAATTCTGGTCGCCGCAACTCAAAAAAGATATAATTGCGATGGAGAAGGTACAGAGAAGGGCAACCAAAATGATAAAGGGAATGGAACAACTCCCCTATGAGGAAAGACTAAAGAGGTTAGGACTTTTCAGCTTGGAGAAGAGACGACTGAGGGGGGATATGTTAGAGGTGTTTAAAATCATGAGAGGTCTAGAACGGGTAGATGTGAATCGGTTATTTACTCTTTCGGATAGTAGAAAGACTAGGAGGCACTCCATGAAGTTAGCATGAGGCACATTTAAAACTAATCGGAGAAAGTTCTTTTTTACTCAACACACAATTAAACTATGGAATTTGTTGCCAGAGAATGTGGTTAGTGCAGTTAGTATAGCTGTGTTTAAAAAAGGATTGGATAAGTTCTTGGAGGAGAAGTCCATTACCAGCTATTAAGTTCACTTAGAGAATAGCCACTGCCATTAGCAATGGTTACATGGAATAGACTTAGTTTTTGGGTACTTGCCAGGTTCTTATGGCCTGGATTGGCTACTGTTGGAAACAGGATGCTGGGCTTGATGGACCCTTGGTCTGACCCAGTATGGCATTTTCTTATGTTCTTATGTAGTGGAGGGAGTCCGTGCTGCTGTTACCCAGATGATATCAAAATGTGAATATTATTTTTGTATGGTGAGCAGTAAGGAAAAACATCCTGGTTCTTGTGTGTGTGTGTAGGGGGAGGGATGTTTGCTGTTGATATATGGTACATTTACAGAATTTGAGGCGCTTCTTTTACTGTAAACCAAGATTCTATCCCATCCTGTATAGAACCTGCACTTCACTTCCATTATCAAAATTTCAGGCAGTGGAATGGAGAATGGGCCTATGCTCTAGATCTTTTACAGACCTAGCAACTCTTCTGGTCCTGCACTGAGCTATATTAACTGCAGTCTCCTTTACACTATGTACATAGCATTTTCCAAATATAAAGTGCAGCAGTAAGCAGGGCAAGCGGAAAACAGGTCAAAGTAAAATTATGGTATTTTTAGACATCCTCTCTATTTACTTATTTTTCCTTCTCCAAGCCTTATGTTGTGCTGTAAAGTAATATGGTTGTCATATTAGCCTACGGAGGCACACAAAAAATAACAAATAAGCTCATTGGGTGGGGTATCCTTTGACTGGACTCCCTTAATATATTCATGATGAACTTTTGAGACAGTGCAAATGATGTAATATTCTTTCTTTGGCAAGTTAACAGTGTGTGTGTGTGTGTGTGTGTGTGTGTGTGAGTGAGTGAGTGAGTGAGTGAGTGAGTGTGTGTGTGAGTGAGTGAGTGAGTGTGAGTGAGTGAGAGTGTGTGTGTGTGTGTGTGCGCGCACGCGCTGGATCAGGTTTCAGGCTAACTGTCCTCCATAAAACCGAATAAACAACTGGGGACACTAAAACCACCAGTTGTGATGATACAGGTTGGAGCACAGATATTCCACAGAAATTCTGCAATAAGTAAGACTAAATATGTTGAGGCTTTCTGGCTTTGAATTTGTTATTAAATAACTGAATTTCTTGTATTATTTTAGGGTTTTTTTTTTTTGTTTGATGCCCTGACCAGGGTGCCTTACAGTAAATAATAAAATAACAAAATAGGGAACATAGTACGAAGTTAAATTATAGGGGGCAGGATGAGATAGATGGAGGAAATTATAATTCTGGGTAGCGGGGCCACAACTAGAAGTGGATAAGAGGAGCAGCCATTAAGGGTGCAAAATGCATTGGAGTAGAAAAATGACTGAAATTCAAGAATGGGTTTGCAGCCAACGAAGCCAGGTAGACTGCTGCAGTCCTGTCATGGATGCTCTGCTATACAAGGTATCACCTCTAGGTATCACTGTGGGGAATGAATCTGGAAGGAAAGCAGAAGACTACTGAAAGAAGCTTGCAGATCCAGATTGCTGTAAATACTGGTTTTAATAGTAAAAGGTCTCGTTTTACTAAAAACTGCCTCTAGTCTTTTCTGTGAGCGAGTGGCTAATGCTCACGATATGGTGTCAGAAGTGATCTGGTGAAAATGCCAACATTCAATCCTCCAGGGGAGCTTTTGCTTTAATAGGTCAGCAGATTGGCCCGACTAGATACAGCACTTTACATGGCTCAGGATTGCCACAGAACTGAATGCTGAATCATATGGTGTCCAGGTTTCCAACTTGTTTGGCTTTTTTGCAGAGGAAAAGAGAAATAGGTAAGATGCTATAATGAAGGAGTCTGATGAACAATTCATTCTAAAATTCAGTAGGCAAAGAGATAAAGGGAGACTGCAGAAGCCTACTTCTAGTCTCGAAAATTTCAGATATTTGTGAGTTTAAAGAACCAGAATACATCAGGGACCGACTAATAACTGGGATTCTGGATAAAGTACAAATCCAAGTAGATCTTACTCTTGAAAATACAATACTGATAATAAAGTCAGTGGGCCTCAAGGTTTCCTGTCTCCCTCCTAACTTTCTTTCTGTTGATTCCAAAACAGAAATAGAGTTTTCAAGAGGTTAAATATCAGGAAAAAGAAGCACATTCAAACAAACACAGCTTAGAGAAGATAGAAGCTGAGAGGAAATAATAGGAGCTGAAGATGCAAATATTATCAGCAAAGGAATGGTAGAAGCAGACAAACGGGGGAGATGACATCTAAGGAGCCAGTGTAAAATAAAAAGAGGAAAAGTACAGACAGAAAAGAGGAGAAAGTGTTAGTAATAAGTACAGTAAAGAAACTGATAGAAAAATAAGTGGATAACCAATCATGGACAGAGCTAATGAGTCCAAAATAAGAAAATGAAGTGGTCTACTCTGTTGAAAGCATCAGAGGATAAGGATTATGGATAAGTAAAAAATGGAGATAGTTAAAATATGGATGAGAACAGTTTCATTGGAATGAAACGGCTGGAAACTACATTGGAAAGGATTGTTGGTTTTAGATGAAAGGAGATAATTAAGGGTTTGAAGCACTGAAAAAAAGTGCAAAAAGTGGAATATAAATCTAAATAAATTAAATAAATAAATACTTTTGAAAGAAAGGAGAGAAAATGGATCTATAGTTGGGGATTGTAAGGGATATCCCAGAAGTTTTTACTACTGTATGCCACAAAATATGAATTTTAACCCCATATTGGAATCTGGCCTGTGTTCCTGAAAAGAAATGCAAAAGAGGAACTTTGAACAGAACAACAATATGTGCCTAAGTTATTAGATCTGTCTGTTTAACTTAACGGTTATAGCTTCTCTCCACAAACAATGAGCTAAGCAGCCCAGTGTGTCAGAAACAGATCCCAGGCTGAAAAACATCTCAAATCTGCCTGGAAATGAAAATCACCTAACTAAAGAGTTGAGTTTGTAAGACAGATTAACTCACAGGTTAGCGTTGACTCAGCAGGGCAGCTCACTGGTCAAGAGGTTACAGGATTGAGATTATATATCTGGTCCGGAGTTGCCATGTGATAGGAGCATTAATCCCCTCCCCCATGGGAAAGGGAGGCGAGCAGTCTGAAATAAAGGAGATACCTTTTTTTGGCTCCTGTTTGACAATGCATGACCTACCTGTTAAAAGCAGAAGGGGAGAAGGCATGGGGGAGGCTCGCACAAGAAGAACCATTAACACCTGAGCTCGCACAAGAAGAACCATTAACACCTGAGCTAGCAACCCCCGCCCCTGAAATCCTGCTGTTATCTAAATGCTCATGTCAAACCTGTCTTTTCTTCTCCAGGATTTAGACAAGCCTCCTTAACCTCGCAAGCAACTGGGGCAAAGAAAGCCTGCTCCCTTCAACAGAGGCAGCCTCTGAGACCTCCCCTCACAGACTGCTTCAGGGTGAAATGGAAGGTAATCTCCTAAAGTTAAGGAAGTAGTTAGCTAACTACATTTATTAATATACCCTAAGCAAGTCAAAGCCTTTGATATGTTTAAGTTCACAAATGATGCAGGTTTGGGGAAAAGGGTTGGGGGTAGGAGACTATGGTCTGGAAAGACTATTATCATGCTTTGGGTGTGCGGGGGGGGGGGGGGGGGGGAGGGAGTGGATTGGCCATCCTCTAGTCTTACTTTTATTTTGTAGGGTCATGATAGCACTACATCTTTTAAAGATATCCAGTTCCGTAGTGTGTTATCTGACCACACAAGGCTGGATAACAAAAACTTAGCTGACTATATTCAAAGTGATGCATATAGGGAAAAATAACCCATGCTATAGTTACACAATGTTAGGTTACATATTAGGTGCTACAACCCAAGAAAGATCTAGGCGTCATAGTGGATAACTCATTGATATCAGTTCAGTGTGCTGCAGCAGTCAAAAAAGCAAACAGAAGGTTGGGAATTATTAGAAAGGGAATGGTGAATAAAACGGAAAATGTCATAATGCCTCTGTTTCGCTCCATGGTGAGACCGCACCTTGAATACTGTGTACAATTCTGGTTGCCACATCTCAAAAAAGATAATTGCGATGGAGAAGATACAGAGAAGGGCTACCAAAATGATAAGGGGAATGGAACAGCTCCCCTATGAGGAAAGACTAAAGAGGTAAGAACATTTCAGCTTGGAGAAAAGACGGCTGAGGGGGCATATGATAGAGGTGTTTAAAATCATGAGAGGTCTAGAACGGGTAGATGTGAATTGGTTATTTACTCTTCCGGATAATAGAAAGACTAGGGGGCACACTCCATGAAGTTAGCATGTGGTACATTTAAAACTAATCGGAGAAAGTTCTTTTTCACTCAACGCACAATTAAACTCTGGAATTTGTTGCCAGAGGATGTGGTTAGTGCAGTTAGTATAGCTGTGTTTAAAAAAGAATTGGATAAGTTCTTGGAGGAGAAGTCCATTACCTGCTATTAATTGAGTTGACTTAGAAAATAGCCACTGCTATTACTAGCAACGGTAACATGGAATAGACTGTTTTTGGGTACTTGCCAGGTTCTTTTGGCCTGGCTTGGCCACTGTTGGAAACAGGATGCTGTGCTTGATGGACCCTTGGTCTGACCCAGTATGGCATGTTCTTATGTTCTTAAGAATAGCCAGTCAGATTTCTGTTACCTGATTATAAGTACCTGAATAACTTTAGGTTGGTTATATTCAGCAGGATGTTTATCCTGCTGAATATATGGGACAAGTCATCTGGCTAACTTTAGCAGGATAACTTGTTCACTAACCGGCTTAGTGAATATGGACCTCAGTGGTGGAGAGGACAACAACAATAATAAAGAGGATGGAATAGCTCTCTTATAATGAGAGGCTGCACAGGCTAGGGCTCTTCATCCTGAAAAAGAGATGGCTGTGAGGGGACATGATAGAAATTTATAAAATCATGAGCAGGGTGGAATGGATAAATAAAAGGCGGTTAATTACCTTTTTAAGTAAAACTAAAACAAGTGGACACTTCATAAAACTAACAGCAGATACAAAACAAATCGTAGAAAATACTTTTCTCTCTGTGCACAATCCAGCTGTGCAAGCTGTTGTGAGGGGACATGATCAAGGCAACTGGCATTGCAGGTTTAAAAGATGTTTGGACAAGTTCCTGGAGGCAAAGTCCATTAAATTTTATTAGCTGGGTAGACCAGAGAAAGCTATTATGATCACTGGGAGGAAGCAACAGGAAATAAAGCTACTTTGGGGTCTTCTGGGTACTCGGAGACAGGATGCTGGGCTCGATGGACTTTGGTCTGACCCAGTATGGCATTTCTTATTATACACTTCCTAGGCAGCTTAAGTTTGAAAACAGTTCAAGTCGCTCCTGCCTTTTTCAAACTATGTTGGGTCACTAATGAGTAGAAAATAAAACAAACAGGGAAAAAAAAAAGAGAAGCTACTGGAAGATATGATCCCCTTGACAGAGGAAGTGAGAGGTTTAGGTCTTATTTTTAGAACTGGAATGAACACACTTGAAAAGAAGGAACTGAAAATATGTTAATATTTTCACTACTGTGCTTCCACATTTTATTCACACATCAGTCTGTGATGATCTCTTTCAACAAAATAAAATTGTACCAAATCCTTTCCCAGAAATTATTTTTTTTATATTAGAAGACAAGCAACCACGCACTCATCACTTAAACATAAAACTAACCTACTAAATCCAAATTCCAAGACCCTTCATCAGTGATATCTCATAGCTAATAATGCAACTTATTTCTGCTCACACCACAGTGCAGTCTTTCCCCAACACCAGAACTGTGAAAATTCACCAAACTACATCAGACCAGTAATATTATGAATATACCAGGTATTGCCCACATGTAGTTATTTATATAGGTGAACACAACAAGAGTAACATAAAGCTTGATAGTAGGAAGCTAGGTAAAAGAAGTTAAAACTGATACATATTCAAGTCAATGTAAGATGGGGCATGGACCTTCCAGTACATCTATTACCAGGACTTGCAGGTAAGTAAAACAAGTAGTACATTACAATTTTGTGAAAAACTGCTCAACCATTGGGAACATCACATCCCCCATCAAATCTCTTCACCATTAATGTGATAGTCATATTAAATGTAAAAATAAAGAATTTAAATTTGTTTTCTAAATGATGATGTTATAATGTTGTAGCAGCCATAATAGTGTGGATGGTAACAGACGCTGCAGCTCTTCCTGCATGAAACAATATTGTATACATCTTTAGAGGGGTAACCATGTTAGTCTGGTGTAGCAAAAATCACAGAGCTGGGTGGCACCTTATAAAAGTCTAACCAAATTATTAAAGCATGAGCTTTTGAGGATGAGTCCACTTCATCATTTGACAAAGTAGACCTGCTCCTCAAAAACTACTTCCTTCATCTGTTTAGTCTATAAGGTGCCACTTGCCTCTGTCAATATTGTTAGGTAACTCATGCTGCCCTAACTGTTGTTATTCTAAACAGCACTACCCTGTGGCAGAGATCTTCTCTCTCTGTTGTGGCTGAGGCTAGCGAGTGTTGCAGGTTTGCCGTGCTGCAAGGCTTCTAGATGTAATCTCAGTAAGGAAGAGGGATGTTCGATGCCCTCTTCCCTATTGGATCTCCTGTACAGGAATGGGGTCCATCCAGCAAAGTCTCCCAGGGGCAGGGAGGAGAAGCAGGGAGAAATTTAGGATAACCACCCTGAGAGAGGATGTTACCTGGAGTACCTTGGGAAAAAAAAACAATCCCTGATGAACAAGTTTAACAAGTTTATTTTTTACCAAAAGGAAAAGGATTAGAAGTACTCTTGTAACAATACAAGTATTCAAGTTCTTTAGCATGTACCTTTGGAATAATACTTCAAAGACTTTTGTTAACCACAGACAATTAGACAACAATTAGAAACTGTAAATACTTTCCAAATTTCCTTTTACAGTAGCAGTGCAAAAACCATATTAACAATTCTATTCCCTTGTTTCCAGGAAACATCTGCTGGATTCACTCCAAGTCAGATAAGCATGACTTTTATTCTTTTGTGTGTTATCTTCACATTATTCTGTGTTTAACCTTCAGATCTGTATCATAAGTCTTTGTGGATACTTTTTCTCTTTCTCAAACTATTCTTAAAACCAAGAATCCCTTTTTTATGGTAAGTATGCTCCTTTTTTCTATTTGTCTTTTGTGTTTGCTGGTCACTTTCAGTGTTGTCGGTCCCTTTGTGTTACTTTCTTATTGAGCTCAATTAGATTCTGCTAGCTTGCTAGTCTGGCCTAAGATGTGATTTTTTTTGTAGTTATATGCACACACTTATCTGGGATCCAATCTCAGTCCGTTGTGATTCAATCTTTGATGCGATGGTCTCTAGCACAGCAACCATCTTCTCCAGGCGATGGGTCCTGAGGTCACTGGCATCTGCTCTTCCTCAGTCGCTGTCTGCCTCCAGAGGGGTACCTACTACCTAACTATACCAACTCCAAAAGAAAGACTACCTACCTGGCACAGAATTATCTTTTGCAAACTAAAAGTCTTTCTGCTGTGGGTGCCTGGCAGCTTGGTGAAACTGTTTTATCTAGCTAAGGAAAATAAATGATAATCAGGAAATCCCTATCTTTAATTTCAGGGGAACAGCAGTTACCTTTCACACAAAAAGAAATCCCACTCCCCTCATTAAAACAGGCAAAAAAAAACCAACCAAACAAAAAAAAACCAAACTGTGTTCCTGTTCAGTTGCTTCTGTCCCTCCTTTTCTTTACCTTCAGGGCACAGGAGTCTCTCTGGGATATCTGGAATCAAAACTTTTTTTTTCTCTCTCTCGCAGATTTCCCAGGGACACAGAAGCTTAGTTATTAGTTTCTGTGGCTGTTCCTTTTGGGTGCAGGCTAGCTCCATCACAAATGCTTTTGGGGCTTGACAGAGCTAACGACCAGCACTTCTGCTTCCTGCCAAGTTCCCCACATGGAAAATCTCTTTCTCCCAGAGCAAATCCCTGGTCCATTGATGTCACTATAAAATAGTGCAACTTTTAAAAATCTTTACTTTCCCTGGAACTGCCACTCTCAGCCTTCCTGGCAATAGGGCAAAGGTGTCAACCACTTCTTTTAATTTTTTTTATACTTTAAAAATAGCTGCACTGTCCTAAAACAAGGTTCCAGGAACTAGACATCTTACTTTTTACTGTTCATACACTAGGCAAATTGCTGATAAAAGCTACAAGTCTAGTCCCCCATGCTTTTGAGTTGTACAAAAGACATACATGGTGCCTGCAGGAAAACCTGGACTGGATTCCTACTTAGAGTGGAGTCCCAGCACAGGAGCTTTCCCTGGCCACATAAGCATATCAAACAAGCCTTGCACAAGTGATGGGGGCTAGCACTATTTACCCCAACACTCAAGCTGGTCCAAACACTTATTTTTAAACTATTTTTCCCCAGGGGCTACATGGACTTGCTTCCCGGGATTCATTTTTCTCTCCAGCACTCTCTCATATAGCCAAGCAGCAGAGGCTAACCCAGCATCCCTTCCTGCTGCCCCTGCTGTGGTCTGTGCTCCAATGTGCCTCTGTCACTCCCAGGGAGGGAGGCTGTACACCCTGTCACTGAGGGGCTGTGGCAGCTTGTCACTGTTGCAGGAGCTTGGTAAGTGCCTTCTACTGCATGTTTTTTCCTCCCTTGCCTATAGTTTAATGTCTTAGATTTGTTTTACTTGGATTTCTTCTCTTTTACTTTTGTGCCTGCCCCTGAGGTGCTGATATAATCTGGCCAACTTAAGAGCCCAGGCTATGATTTAATTGTTGATGGACTACTAAAGGGAAACTCAACCAGCAGCTCCATTTGATCTCCTGTAATTGGGGTGGTAGCAGCCCTTCTCTCCTGCCTCAAACAGCTGATACACCAGGGGAGAGAAATCCCAAACAAAAGAACAGCATGCTGTCTCTGCCTAGCCCTGCTCCTGCCGCAGCCCAAGTAAGTTTTATTACCTTTTTTAACCTGTTCACATTATGTATTTGCTCTTCTTTGAATACTGTAGTTGTGTATGAGAGGCACAAAACACAGGGTCATTCATCAAAATGCATTATGGCATTAACGGATGCGTTAACACATTCATATGCCATAACGCATGCGATAACAACATTAGCGCAAGGCGCAAATGCAAATTTTTGGAAGGGGTGGAATCAGGAGGCGTTTGGGTGGGATTTAGGAAAATGAGGGGCAATATCACACCATGCAATAGCATAACACATGCTATTGCACGGTTTTAATGCTGAAAATAACTACACCTTTTTTTCCTGGTGTTTATGCTGTGCGATATGCCTGAAATGGCTGCAACACAATTCGCGATACATTTTTAGAATTGCATTTTGGCCATTTCTGGGCTTGGGAAGGGAGAAGGAATGCAGTGGGGGTGGGGGGGGGGAGAGAGAGTGAGTGTCTACAAGGCCTTCATATTAGTCAGGTATTTATATCTCAAGAGGAGGGCCATCTAATAGCTCGAGCTGAGGTGCTGGTGGTTTAGGGGCCACTTTCTCATAAAGGGTAAGACATATGAACAGCACAGTACACCTTGATGAAGATTTGAAGTAATGTGAGGAAAGTCTGACATGGAGGAGGTTCTCCATGTGGTGTGAACAGAAGGCCCTAGATCCATTCTCCTGTCCCACACAAAAACTGCTTGAGTTCCTTCTGCATTTTGGTGGCGGTCACCTCAACATGCTGGGTCAGGGAGCTCCAGGCCTAAGTGACTTACCCACCATATACCAAGTTTTATCATGACAGGGTGGTCTTGCGTATGCACCCTAAGTTCCTGCTTAAGGTGGTGACGGATTTCCATCTTATCCAGTCAATCGTCCTGCCAACATTCTTTCCCAGGACCCATTTACACCAAGGTGAACGAGCACTGCACAGTTTGGATTGCAAGAAAGCCTTAGTCTTCTACCTTGAGCGGACAGAAGCCCATAGACAGTCCACCCAACCTTTCATTTCTTTTGACAGGAATAGATTTGGTGGTTGCCATTGCCAAACAGACACTATCCAGTGTAGGCAGATTGCATTTCCTTCTGTTATGCCCAGGCAGGACTGAATCTTGGGGGTCATGTCAAGGCTCATTCTATCAGAGCTATGGCAATGTCTGTGACCCACTTGCGAGCAGTTCCTGCGGAGGAGATCTGCATGGCTGCGACGTGGAGTTCTCTCCACGCATTCACATCACACTACTGCCTGGATAGGGATGGCAGACGTGACAGTAGGTTGGGCCAGTCTGTCCTCCGGAATCTCTGATGTGCAGAACCAACTCTTCCCACCTAGGGCCCGTTTATGTTCAGACTGTCTCCCCCTCTATTACCAACAGTACCGATGTTGTGCCCATTGGCATCTGGTTGGTGTCTGTTGGTCCCCTATGGTGTTGGGGAGCAGCCTGTAGCTAGGGATTCACCCATGTGTTAGGGCTACCATCCTGCTTATCCTAGGAGAAAGCAGAGTTGCTTACCTGTAACAGGTGTTCTTCTAGGACAGCAAGATGTTAGTCCTCACAAAACCTGCCTGCCAGCCTGCAAAGTTGTGTTTCTCCTACTTTTATTTTAATTCTGTATTATGAGACTGATGAGGGACCCCGCATGGACGCGTGGTACAGGGCATGCTGGGTATGTTCAATATACCTAGTCAAAGTTCTAAAAACTTTGACATACGTTTTCCATGCTGGGCTCCATCTAATGATGTCACCCATGTGTGAGGACTACCATCCTGCTTGTCCTAGGAGAAACCCTTTGAATATTGATTTCTTAGTGTTACAAACAAACACAATTTTACAGTCAATTGCTAGCTTCCAATATGGTCATGGAAAAAAACTTAAAAATGTCTTCCTTATGTATTCATATGTAAGTGATCACTTATATGACTGGTCTTTATACATACATTTTTTAATAAAGCTGTATACCTACAAGTACAGCTTTGATGGACTACTAAATTGCATTTTCCATCAGATTTTTTCCTGTGCTGTATAACTGATAAACAGGGTTTCCCATCGATAGCAGGGCTGAATTAGCCATGCTGTCATGGGAACTGTCAATCAGGCCCGGGAGGCGGAGCTTCCAAAGTGATGTCAGAGCTTTGCTCTGAGGCTGCGCGTGGTTTCCCGCGCTCGGATCAACTCTCCTCAGTCTGTTTTATCCACGCGCTGGATCGCACGTGGAGCTCCAGACCTCCTCAGTTTTTGTCAAAAAAAAAAAAAAAAGAAGATGAAAGATAGGAACTTTGTCCCTCCGGATTTAAGCCTTGCGCCTGTGGTAAGGTGATGTCCCGGATGGATGGCCACGACAGGTGCTATCGATGTCTGGGCCCAGACCACCCGATAGCCACTTGCTCCCACTGTGATAAGATGTCCCCAAGGGTGCGTCGGCAGAGAGCCAACAAAATTGAGGCCTTAAAACTAGGCCGGGGTGGATCCTATGCCCCCCTCCGAGGCGCGATCATCGCCAGGACCGGCCTGTCCGGAGACATCCAGAGGCAGGGACTCCACTCGGGACCGAGTAAGGAGTCGAAGGGATTCATCAGCGTCGATGAGGCGGCTGTCAATGGAGCCCGGTGCTCACAGGCCTTCGGCGCAGAGTATCACGGTGTAGACCGTATCTACCTCCTCGATCGATGCGACGCAGATGATGCCATTTGTGCCATTGCGTCCACCAGCTCATACGTCGACTGCGCCGGAATGACCGAAATCGCACCAAGCGTCAACGCCGATGCATCGATCGACACCAACTACATCGACGCAAACAGAGGCCTACTGATTCGGCATCAAAAAAGACCACGACGCAATCGGCGCAGGTACCGACGCCCACAACTGCTTCTTCAACACCACAGACACAAGTACCTTCTGTGGCCACTAAGACGAGGGAGAAGGCTAGAGACAGACATTCTCTTGCCCCTCAACCTCGGAAGAGACATCACACTTCCCATGGAGAGGGATATCTGCCCGTGGAGTTCAGTGCGCCTTCCTCCCCGGACTCCAGCGAAGAACTAGTTCCGGTGTAGACTCCTCGCTCTCCCTCCTTGTCCTCCTCATCTCTCACGGTCTACTCGGACATGACATCGATCTAAAAAAACCGCACTAGCGGGACCGGTTTGCAAGAATCACTTTCAAAAAAGGGAAGGCTCTGGATTCCCCTCACACCCGAGATACTAATATGCCCCCTCCGGACTCTGATATACTATTAGCTGCATTGCCATGAAGAGGCACAACACATCGACCAGTCATGCCTTTACAGACACAGGAGGCGTTTTCCACTTTTTATACCACTCTAGCGGGGTTTTTTGAAGTTATGCAAGCCTCCTACAAGTTGCTGATAAGTTCTCCAAGTACTACACCACCGTCTCCGCAACAATCGGTCCAGGCCTCACCGACGCCTTCACCACCAACTCCGGTTCACATTCCAGTCCTCATTACAGTATCGACACCTCATAACTTTCCTTCCCATCCCACGTCACCTACGGGTGACACTACAACTCCCGACTCATCTATGGGATATCTCTCGGAGCCAGAAGAGCAACCTGCTGAACCGTATTCTCCGCCCAAGGACCTTACTTATCCTAAATTCTTGGAAAAAAATGGGTAAGGTACTCTATCTTGATATACAAAAGGTACCAGACCCTAGGGCTGACACCTTAGGACTGCTTAAAATCTTCGACCTTCCGGCAGATCCAACAGCGTTGCCAGCACACAAGGTTCTAGATTCGGTTCTCGAACGTTCGTGGGAGTCACCCTTCACGCTACCGGCAGTCTCTAGGAAAACGGACCTTAAGTTCAAGATGCAAAAGTCATCCTACTACACGCCTACTCAATTGCCCCATGCCTCCGTGGTGGTGGAATCCGCCATGGTGCGGGCCAAAAAATAAAAAATTCACTCGTCCACTCCCCCGGGTCGAGACTTGAGATCTTTGGACGACTTTACTAAGAGAACCTTTCAGGCCTGAATGTTAGCTGCCCGGATAGGACATCATCAATTCTATATCATTCAGTATATATATGAATGTATCCAGTGCCTTAAACAGGGTTCAGAATCGCAGACTCTGATGCCTGCAGATCCGGATCTTAATGCAAGACATCGAAGAAGCCATGTGGCATTTACTGCATACCGTGTACGAGAGCTTTGAGGCCTCCTCCAGGGTTTTGGCAATGGTTACTGCGGCACGCAGAGTCGCATGGCTTCATGCTAGCACCATCAGACCAGATGTACATGACAAACTGGCCAATTTGCCCTGCAAAGGAGACAATCTCTTCTGTTCACAATTTCAGGAGACAATCGCGCAACTCAAAGAGCAGTTGGGAGTGGTACAATCTCTCACCACTTCACAACACTACCCTGCTTCCAGGGGCTACTACACCCCGAACAGAAGACAATCCTTCCAGCGACGTCCGTACCGTTTGTATACCTCATACCGAGCACCATCGTATCAGCTTCCTCCACGGCAACAAACACAAGCACCCCAAAATTGCAGAGGCTGTCAGCGACCTCTGCATCCAGCAACACAATAACCTGCTACTGCAGTGAAGTCTAACCCCTCTTTTTAGACTTCACTCTGCCATCATCACACCAGGCAGGAGGCATAACAACTCACCTTCAGCAGTGGGAGAGAATAACATCAGATCAGTGGGTTCTGGACATTGTCCGCTGGGGATATCAAATCCCTTTCCTGAGCCCACTGCCCCTTCCTCACCTCACATCCAGGGGGCCCAGATCCAACCTCATGCAGTTGCAAAAGGAAGTGTCTGCCTTACTCCATCAACAGGCAATTAAACGCCTCCTTCCATCCAACCAAGGCACGGGGTCCCATACTTCTTCATTCCAAAGAAGTCTGGGAACCTGCGTCCTATTTTGAATCTCCGAGACCTCAACAAATTCATTGTCAAGGAAAAGTTCAAGATGATATCTCTCAAATCCATACTGCCCCTGATCCCACCCACAGCTTGGATGTGTTCAATAGATCTCAAGGATGCATACACTCATATTCCAATACCTCCTTCTCCTGGAAATTTCTATCTTTTCAAGTTCATGGCCAGCACTTTCAATACAAAGTACTTCCCTTCGGTCTCTCGACAGCACCCAGGTTATTCACCAAGTGCATGGCAGTGGTGGCGGCGTTCTTTCATCAGAAGGGAATAATAATTTTTCTTTACCTGGATGATTGGCTTCAGATAGCGTCCAGCCCGCAGACGCTACTACAAAACCTTCATAATACGATTCATTACCTAAGTCAGTTGGGCCTCAACATCAACTACCAAAAGTCCAATTTGCAACCTGCCCAAAGGATTCAATTCATAGGAGCCATCTTAGACACAACACAGCACAGAGTTTTTCTACCACACGACAGGAGACTCACGATGCGTCAGCTCTTCCGGCGCCTCCACCGCACACCGAAGCTTTCGGCTCTTCAAATTCTCACAGTGCTGAGACACATGGCAGCAGCCATTCATGCAGTGACCACTACCAGACTTCACATACGCCACATCCAATGGGATCTCAAACGACAATGGCGACAACATTCCCAACCCCTGACAACGACAATATCCCTAACACCAACCATGTCCAGGGAACTAGAATGGTGGCTACGCGCACGGACGCTCAGCAAGGGCGCTCCATTCTTGCTGTTACCTCACAATGTAGTACTCACCACGGATGCCTCCCGCAAAGGCTGGGGAGCACATCTCAACCACCTGCAGACACAAGGCCTGTGGACCCGACAGGAACAGCGTATCAAATCAACCTCCTAGAACTTCGAGCGATATGCTACGTGTTATGGACTTTTGTCTCTCACCTTCGGGGTCATCGCGTAATGATCTATACTGACAACCAGGTAGCCATGTTTTACATCAACAAACAGGGCGGCTCGGGCTTATGGGTCCTCTGCAGGGAAGCCCTCACCAATCTGCTATGGGCCAGCCGACACTCAATTCAGTTGCAAGCTATCTACCTACCGGGCATCTCCAACACCAGAGCAGACAAATTGAGCAGGGCATTTCACCCTCACGAGTGGTCTCTCAACCCAATAATAGCAGAAGAGATCTTCCATAGATGGGGAAAACAGACAATAGATCTCTTCACCACGGAATCCAACTGAAAGGCAACTCGTTTCTGCTCCGTCTGGCCAAGTCCGTACCGGACCGCCCAGGATGCCTTTCTAATTCCATGGAAGGAAACCCTAATTTATGCTTTCACTCCATTCCTCTCATTACCAAAACACTACATAAGTGCATGTGCAAGACGGCGCCCAATTAATCTTAGTGGCACCAGCATGGCCACGTCAACCGTGGTACACACACACCTCCTCCGGCTTTAGACAGCGGAGCCCTTTCGATTACCGAATCGAGAAGACCTCCTGTCACAAGAGGAGGGTGAAGGTTGAGCGGCTCCTTCTCGCTGAACACGGATTTTCTGTTTCTGTACAAAACGTGATTTTGGCCTCCAGAAAGCCATCCACGAGACAACTATCAGCTCAAATGGAGACGCTATGCAGCATGGTGCACGAACGGAGCAGACCCGCTCACCTGCACCCCAGACATACTCCTGACGTATCTACATACATTATAGATAGCAGGTCTTGCCACGGCTTCCGTCCGGGTCCACCTTAGTGCCATAGCTGCCTTACCGGCTCCATGAAGGACAACCGATCTCCCATCATCCGATGGTTTCGTGATTCCTCCTGGGGCTCACTCACCTTCGCCCTCCAGTCACAAAACCCCCCATACCATGGAACCTCAACCTGGTCCTCGAACAGTTAATGTTACCCCCATTTGAACCAATGGAAATGGCGCATCTCAAATACTTGACTAGGAAAGTAGTTTTCTTATTTGCGGTAACGTCAGCTCGTCGAGTTAGCGAGTTACAAGCCTTGGTACACTATATCCAATATCTACAGTTCTACCACGATGAAGTACTCCTTCGAACCCATCCCACCTTTCTGCCGAAGGTCGTATCCCAATTTCATCTGAACCAATCCATAGAGCTACCTACGTTCTGTCCAAAACCCCATCAGAACGAACAAGAAAAACTTCTGCACACATTGGACTGCAAGACAGCGTTGGCTTACTATAAGCAACGAACACACTGGCCTAACAGAGTTTCACAAATATTTGTATCTTTCAATCCAAATGCTCCTGGACTTCCAGTAGCGAAGTGGACTATCTCTAGCTGGATTACTCAATGTATACTCTTCTGCTATGAAAAACGGCAGTCCAAGTTACCTTCGCTTCCCACCACTCATCAAACCAGGGCGGTGGCAGCTTCATTGGCTCACTTAAAACATGTTCCACCACTGGACATTTGTAAGGCTGCCACATGGGCATCTTTTCACACATTCACTTCCCATTACTGCTTAGACCAGCAGGCGGCAGATGATGCCAAGTTGGGATGAACACTGTTACAGTCCTTGCATAAGTCACTGGCGGGGTCGACTGGCACGTAACTACCAGCACGCCGCACCCACTACATGAACTAACAATTCAGTGCAGCGTGCTAGGGAGCTTCGGACTCCCATGACAGCATGGCTAATTTAGCCCTGCTATCAATGGGGAAAAGCAAGTTTGCTTACCATAAACGGTGTTTCCGTAGATAGCAGGATGAATTAGCCATGCTGACCCACCCACCCACCTCCCTGCACAGTCGACCGTTGTTATTGTACGACCACGCTTGCTTTATCACAGACTGAGGAGAGTTGATCCGAGCACGGGAAACCATGTGCCGCCTCAGAGCAAAGCTCTGACATCACTTTGGAAGCTCCGCCTCCCAGGCCTGATGGACAGTTCCCATGACAGCATGGCTAATTCATCCTATCATTTACGGAAAAACTGTTTACGGTAAGCAAACTTGCTTTTCTTGTTGGTGGACATTGGCACATCTTGGGTGTTATTATAAGGTCACAGGATCTCTTCCTTCAACCATCCTAGAAGTGCTGATTTCCCATTACCATGTAAATCCTGGAATTCATGGTTTATTGCATCACATTCTTTCCCTTTCAAATATGGAATAACAAACACACATTCACATTCTGGGTATTAAAACATATTTAATTTGTTAAAGTTTGTTTTAAAAAATATATTTTTTAAAAGAAATACATTTTCTTTAACAAAAATATATTACCTGGCAGTGAACCAGCACACATGAAATATCCAGATCCTCCAACCGATATTTTCGCCTATAGGCATCATAAATAGCCCCTTTGATGGATGAATTGAATGCTCTGTGTGGCACTCAACCCTTCCTCTTCCCTGCAAGTCTTGTCTGTAACAGGACCGCACATCCATCTTGTGGTGGCTCAGCAGCAGATGGATCTAATTTGATTACCACAGGGTCACTCCTTCGTAATCAAAGCAGAAGCCAAACCTACACCCAGAGCTGCAACACCAGGCGCCAATGAATTAGATACATAGCATCCAACAAATAAATTTGCCACCTGCACCAAGGGAAGGAGGTGATGGCACATAACTGCTGCTTCTGCTCCTGGCATAATGACCTTAATAATCAGCAAAGTCCCAGTATGGGATTCAGCCATCCCTGGAGAACCACAACTTCCTGTAAATTCTCAATAGTGGTGATTTTGTGGAATGGTGACTTTGTGGCATATTCCAAATAAGTTTATAGAGCAGGTCCGAAGGGAGCAAGTCAAGTTTTTCTTGATCTATGTTATAGCATAACCTCCAATGTATTATATTGTATGAAAAAAGTTACATCCAAAACTGCTGTACAGGAAATAGATTCATTTAGAGACCAATAACGTCCTTTGTCCTCTCCCCTAACACATACAGGGTATTAGTAATTATTCCAACCTATCAGTCTTCACGAGGTCATTGGAAATGCTGCAGAACTCTATGAATGTCATTTCTCAGACAGCTCATCAAATCATTAAGATCCTTCAATGAATTAGAGGAAGATCCTAGAGTATCAACTGAGTTGATTAACAGGGTAATAAGGACTGTTTCATCCTCTGCTGTACAGTAACAGTAAGGACAAACTGTTTGAAGGAACACCAACACCCAAATTCAGGCCTACTCAGCACAATGAAAAAAAAAAGTGAAAATGTTTAAAAACTAAAAAGGAGAAGGTTGAGGTTACAAGCTTCAAATTGTGTGTATTTAACAATATACATTTGCTTCTGTCTCTCATCCTTTGACACTGTAACCCACGAGATATTATCAGCATTTCAGCCAGACAACATTAGAACAGCCTGATAAGAATATAGTGTTTGCCTGCTGGTTAGATGTCCCCCAGGTCTTCATACAATGATGTTATTTTCTCATCCACATTGAGCTCACATGACCCCTCCTCTGGTGATGGGTGTATGGTGAGCGGTGGTGGTGGCATCCCTCTGCCAGGTTTTATTACCTGGCTATAGATGGCTTCATTATTATTGTTGTTTGTGCTATTAAGGCTTGATTTTCCCACTGAGGTGGTGCCATCTTTTTTCACTCTGTCCAGATCTGTGCTTTTGTCTGGTAGTCGGGGAATCACTACCCCTTGGGGTTTTGGAGCAGGGATGGGTTTTGGCCCCTTGGCTTTGAATCTCTGTGGTTTTTTAATCTTTTGGAAGACAGGCACTGAATAATCATCTGTATTGGGATTATAGGGGTACTCGTACCCAAGCTTGTCATCAATCCCCTGTGTCTTCCAGGCATCTATTGATAGGCAGGCTTCATCGTAGATATTTGAAGAAGAAGGGGGTGGCATCTGGGCTCTTCCTTCAGGTTCATCGTAAATGTGCTCCTCAGGTTGCATCCTGCTTGGTGGCTTAGGGTCAACCACCATTTTTACCATCTCATAGCTGACCTTTTCATAAAGATCCGAATATAGTGGACTCTGCTTTCCCTCCTCAAGTATACCACAAGATCTCAAAGTGTTATGACCTTTGACTCCACTGCCTGGCACACTGTCAACAGGATCAGAGTATAAGGAATCCACACCGGGTATGAATGCCTTTACAGAGTCCTTGGGTTCAGAGTATAGGCTGGTTGGGTCTTCCAGAGGCCCTGATGCACCCTTGGGCATCTTTAGGAGTGGGGAACGAGGAGGAGTATTAGGGCCAGCAGACTTAGTTGGTGGCACTGGTGGCTCTGGAAGACTTCGGGCTTTTAATAGCTTCATCATCTCTTTGTCTTCAGGGCCCTTAGATTTTCCGTCCTTCCTAACTAAGAAATTCTCAGTGGAGCTTAGCTTGCTCGTGAGTCCGCCTTTATTTATGAGATCCTCAGGCGTGGCAAAATCTATGTTGAGTGTTTCACTTGTAGTATCAGAGGCCTGTGAAGTGACAGAACTAGAGGACAATGATTCAGCAATAGCATTCTTCACCAGCAGCATGGCAGGGCAATCTGACTCCACAGAATTGTAGCTCTGGCGATTCTCCTCAACTTGGGCTTTCTGTTCTTTGATGGAAGCCTCCACAATGAGGAAGATGTCATTTCCCTGCTTAGTCTCAAATGTGAAATTCCCCGCTCCAGAATCGCAGCGTCTGCCAGCTTCAAAGGAAAACATTACCTGTAAGGGAAAGAGAAGAAAAGGTTGGGGTTAACAAAGGAGTGCCCTCAACAAGAAAAGCGAATTGCTTCCCATTAACACATTGCAAATGGATTCCCTACTTCTCCATATTATTTCCTTCATCTTTAACTACATCCCTGCTCCAATAGTTTCTCTAGCTTCCTGGTCAAGGAAGACTAACCCTGAGACTAACCCTCCATGTTGATCTTGTGCTAGCAGGGGGTCAGTGCGACACAGCAGTCACCTTACTTCCTACCCAAGAGCTCAAGTGCATTGTGTCTGTAAAGTCTCTAAGCCATGCCAGCCCTGTAGAAAACACTCAAACACCCTCCTCCTTTGCTGCAGTACATAGCCTTTTGGCAGAACTGGCTCTGTGAATAGATTGTTAAACACACTAGAAATTTGCTACAATTTACTAAGCTAGGAGTCTGTTACTTAGATTGGTATGTGAGAAAATGTTTAACCACTGAATATGAACTTAAGGCATACTGTAGTTATTCAGCAAATGATTAAGATATAACAGATCAAAAATTAATACATTTCACAGAAGAGCCAAACCAAAAAGATATTTCTTTTCTTCTTTCCACCAAATGTCCTCCCTTAGAAAACTTGGCACTTTCATTTTTAGCTTTTATTTTATTTTTCTGGGAATTTATCAGTGTTTATCATAATAACAAGGAGAAAAATCAGTGACAAAAATTTTTCCCCATTGATTTTTCTCCTGTTTTTGCTCATTATGATAAACACTGATAAATTCCTGGCAAAAAATAAATAGCAACTGAAAATAATAATAATAGTTGCAGACATTTGGATGTGAGTAATGAAGCTACATACTCTCCCCCTCCACAAACTGTATATGTGTATCATAATGGGGTAGATTTTATAAAAGTACGTCTACGCGTACTTTTGTTCGCGCACCAGCGCAAACAAAAGTACGCCAGATTTCAATAGATACGCGCGTAGCCGTGCGTATCTTTTAAAATCCGGGGTCGGCGCGCGCAAGGGGGTGCACATTTGTGCACCTTGCGCGCGCCGAGCCCTGCGCGCACTGCCCGTTCTCTCCAAGGCCGCTCCGAAATCGGAGCGGCCTCGAAGGGAACTTTCCTTCCGCCTCCCCCCACCTTCCCCTACCTAACCCACCCCCCCAGCCCTATCTAAATCCCCCCTACCTTTATCGCAAAAGTTACGCCTGCCGAAGCAGGCGTAACTCGTGCGCGCCGGTGGCCCGCTGGCGCGCCATCACCCGACCTGGGAGCTGGTCCGGAGGCCTCGGCCACGCCCCCAGGCCGGCACCACGCCCCCCGGAATGCCCTGAACGTTGCGCCTCCCCCCGACACGCCCCCCCCTAGCAAAGCCCTGGGACTTACACGCACTGCCGAGCCTATGCAAAATAGGCTTGGCGCGCGCAGAGGGGTTTTTTTTTTTTTTTTTTTAAAGGGTTACGCGCGTAACCCTTTTAAAATCTGCCCCAGTGTGTCTTCCACAACTTATCTCTTTCTGCTGAGATGCTTTATGATGATAAAGCTCCAATGCTGAAATAGTGAAGAGCCTTCACATACATGACTATCGAGGTTTTCTTACTTTTTTCTTGTAACCTAGACACTGTGGTGACCTCCAGAAGCCCAGAAAGCAGTTTCAACTGTTTCTCTATTATGGGTGATTTCAGCCAATCCTACTTCCCAAATATACAAGATGATGGATTCTGACTTGGAGCTTCTATGAAAGCAATTTCACCTTAGAGACTGGCTATTGTGAGAATCAAGGTGATAAATAAGAAATTACTTTTCATTTAAAAAGATACTTTAATATGAATTGCCTTCTCAGAAATGCTGCAATTTGACAGCATTTTATAAGTTATTAATAGGCAGCTGGTTACTACCTAATAATAACTTAAACACTGATTTTTCACCAAGCTAATAAATGGCATTGAAAATCTATATGGGGCAAATTGTCAGTCACAGCTATAGCTGAGCCCATCTTCCAGCACTGTGTCAGTTTCTCCTGTCCTCTGGTGCCAGTAATACAACACTAGAGAGAAAGAGAAAGCTGATACATAGTTTTTGAAGCTAAAACAAAACTTTTAGTTGCCCAGTGCTAGCTTGCTAACAAAAATCAATATTTAGCTCAAACTAGGCAACATTCACTACATAGATCAGATGTAGGTAATATCGGCCCTGGAGTGCCACAACCAGGTCTGGTTTTCAGGATATCCACAATGAATATGCATAAGGTATATTTGCATACACTGCCTCCACTATATGCAAACATCTCTCATGCATATTCATTGCAGATGTCCTAAAAACCAGACCTTTTTGTGACACTCCTGGGGTGGCTTCCTTTCAAGGAAACAGGCTGCGCAGAACACTGCTCAAGGTGTTAAACTTTAAACAGGTGTAACTCATTCTGAAGACAGTTAAGGAAGGCTTGAGAACCGAGTTACAAAGGTCACAAAATCTTCCAGCTTCTTGACTGCAGTGCTGGACAAGGCAACAACACGGAGAAATGAAACACCTGCATAGCCATAATATTTTGCTGGATCACGTGAAAAGGAGAAAATATTTTTTCTCCTCTGTGAAAAAAGTCCAGAAATGTTCTAAACGTCATTATTTTCCAAAGATTGTGAGAGAGAGAAAAAGTCTAGGAAGCATGTTGAATTTGTTGGGTGACAAAGGAACTGCATGGGTTGCGGAATACAAGTATACACTATATATGCAGAGAAATTACCAACTACCAACTATTTGCAGCTCAGATCAATCTGGCTTGGTTCTGGCAGGCGTTGGGTGGAGGCTGATCACCCGTGGTTTCTCTGGGTTGCATTGCTCTGCCATTTTTATGCATCTACTGTTATGGTTTATTGTTAAAATATTTAGCTGTGCAAGCATAATATACCTGCACCTATTTAATTTCGCCTTACCCATCCTATCAAGGCAGAAAAGGGAATACGGTATCAAGAACAAGCTGTCAGTCTATTTTTCATGCTGGAGGTATATGTTAGAGCTGACCCCCTGAAGATCTTTTAAGGCTTTTTGACTCTTATGCTACATTTGTAGGCCTCTAACATTTAACATTTAGCAAATTGAGACTGACATATTTGCTCATCATGAGTCAAAAGAGGAAAAAAAATGTGTATCTCAGCATGTGCAACAAAAGGGGTAATTCCTTCCTGACTCCTTCATATTTTGGCAGCAGTCCTATCTGGGAACATATCATGTTCTTAAAGTTGTGTAGTCCCTTCTCTGCCTTGAGAGAGAGGCTGACTGCCTGCAACCCTTCCAGATCTCTAAGATCGTCACTCAGAGCCTCCTTAATTGTTCTGTTGACAAAAGAAATAAAGAATGGATACCTGCCCTCCAGTTTCATATGTTTGCCCAGTTTTTCTATGTTGGTATTCAACTTCCTCCATCAGTATAGCATTATTTTTTTCCCCCATACTGTAATACATTTGTTAAGGGACCTGTGGTTTCCCCTTACTAAAGGAGCGTACCAATTAACTGGGGAGGTTCTGTGCAGAGATATATGTGAGAGACGTTTGGGTTTTGCTCCCCCATGTGGGAACATGCATGTGGCATGTTTTAGTTGTTTATCATCCTGACGCACCTGCTAGCCTCGTAGATTTTTAGTTAGACTTTTTCCTCATGTATGGGAATTGGAGTAAGGAAATGTTCCTGTTTAGCAGCCAGACTCTGCTGACTTGTCTATCTAGCCTTTAAGATTTGTTTTGGACTTAAGACAATTTTTGAGAATTCCTGTGAGAGCCAATCCCCCTGGTTGCAGTGGATTGGGGCGTCCCTGTATTCTAGGATGGATTGGGGGTAAGGAAGACCTGCAGTGTGATATATTTCCTTCAGAGTGTAGACCTGACAGTGACCTGATTCAGAGGAAGAATATTTTTGCATTAACTATCTTTTGCACTATCTCCTCTGTTTGGAGGCAAGGAAGTTTTATTTCACCCTTCCTGCTTCTTGCTTGATTTTTCCCCATCAACTAATATTTTTGTCCACTTGGAGCTGATAACCTATGGTATCTGGTAGTCAGTTTACCAAACCTTTGGAAGAGGGAAGTCTTTCATCCAGAAGGATACAGAGGTGTTACAAATTCCATCTAAAACAAGGGATGCCAGTAAAGCGCACTACCAGGAGAAACAAAGAAGATACAACATAAAGGTAGCAAGAACTTTGTTGTTGATAAGGGACGTTTTCATGAGGGAGTGAGAAATGCCCACCAGGCAGAGGCACAGAAGTTCACCTTCTCAATGAGAGGGCAGGGTCTTCACAGTTTACGTAACCGAAAATGCTGGCTCCCAGGGGTCCGGCCTCTTCCTCCTCGGACACCACCGGAGCTGTTTTTTCGCCCGAGGAGCAGTAGCTAAAGTGCAAAGCCAGCGAAAAGCTGAAGGTAACCGAAGCCTTTGCATGTTCGGTTGGGCTGAGTGAGGAGTTGGTTAAGGTGCCTTCCTCGCCTTTCAGCTACCTCCTACACATAACGGGAGCTTTGCAAGCTCATCCGCCTCATTTGCTGTTCATTGTTTCTTGAGCCTGAAAGTTGTAGTTGTAGTTGTAGTTAGTTAAGTGGACAGGGTAAGTACCAGGCTTGGTCTACTGGTAAACGAGTGATCGGGATCTCCAGGTCCTCAGTGCCTCTGCTCTGCAGGTTCCCCAGACCGTGAAGTGAAGATTTTTCACGTGTCCTATCTTTCGGGGATGGCGCATTTTAAAGTGATCCACAATCACAAGTGTTTATGTGTTCGTTAAAACTGAGTTGTGTTCGTAGTTTACTGAAATGCACACAAATCCTTTTCTTTCCAATTCACTGTGCATGTTTGTGAAAGAGAGGCAGTGGGATGATCTGGGAGAAATGAAAGGATTTAGTGGAGATGGGGCACTTGGAGAACAGTGGAAAGGGGAAGGGCGGCAGGAGAGGATGGGCTGCACTGAGCTCCAGAGTCTGCCCTTGCTGCCTCATGAAAACCTGTTATGTTCACATGTCCTCAGACCCCCCTCCCCCATCTTGCTTTATCTTACATATCTCAGCCCCTCCCCAAAGAGTTCTTGATAACCCTGGCCTCTTTTTGAGTGCCATTCAAATTGCAGGCAAAGGAGCGAACCAGGTGACTCGCTCGCGCCCGCCCCTCTGCATGGGGAAAGTAATCTCCCCCCCTTATCAAATCCAGAGAGTAAATTTAACATTTGTACCGGTGGGAAGGACTTCTGTGGGCTTCAAAGCTAAGCATTTGCATGGCTCCTCTCTGTCTAACCTAAGGTACTGCTAAGTAGTTCGCATGTCACCATTCGCTAGTCAGAGCAAGAACATAGTCTTAGCTCCTGGCTTACATTCCAGGATGATACAGCATTGCAGAGCCGTGGGCAGCTGCCAGGGACGGGAGCAAAAACCCCTATCAGCAGTCTGTAGGGGCGGTGCCACCTATTTGTTGAGGTGCTGGGGGGGGGGGGCGGAGGAGAGCAGTATTTAGAATTGCCCCTCATGGTCCTACGGAGCCTGACTCCACCTTCTCCTCATACTTTATGCTCCCTTTTGGCCCCCGTGTCTGGGAGGGGCAAGTAGGGTCAGCTGTAGCATCCATGTAGCAGCCTATAAAAATACCAGCTCTGCAACCTATAGGGGCCCTAATATCTCTAAACAAGTCACCTGGGATGGATGATCGGGAGTGGGAAGCAATCATGTACCATAGTCTAGGGGTTCACCCGTCCAGTAAGGGTCAGGTAGAGGCATAGGATACCCAGCCAGGTGGGAGGCTGTACCTATTGGTTCGCTGGCTTATCCTTGGCCCCACCCTCATGGAGCGCCTGCATTCGTAACCACAACAAAGAAAAGGCGTCTTGCATTGCTAACCGCTGGTCCTCGAGTAGCTACGTATTGCACGCCATACGGCAGGGATCGCCCAGGAACATGGTTCGTTCACACCTCATGACTTTAGATTCTCGAAGCAGAAACATGCCACGCTGATCGCTACTTTTCAAAGGGGAAGTGACATTCTGGCTCCTGGAAAGTTGTTTGGCGGTGAAAGTGTTTCTATGAGTCTGAATCAATTCCTTCTATGAGTCTGAATCAATTCCCTCTGTGCTGTAGTAGCTGTTGGTGTACAGTAGAGGAAAACTTATACGAGAACATTTCTGTTCATTCACTTTAAGATTCCGGGTCCGCAAGCGGGAAATGTTTCAGAACTTTCTTTGCAGTGAGGGGGAGCAGAGACAACGTTTGCCGATACGTAATTCAGTATTTTCAGGCGAGGAACAAATTATGCACTTAAGGAAATCTTATTTCTGCCTGCTGTTCTTATTGGCACCTAAGAATACAAAGTCTGATTCTTGTGGGACAGTGGCCTGTGCAAAGATAGAAACTCTTCAGAATGGATTCAACACTGCCGGCATCAAATTGCAAGGTGAAAAGCAGACATGTTGTAAGTTTGCTCGCATTTCGGTTTTCTTTTGATTCAGGCCATGAGGGGTAACACTTTGAAATTGAAAAGGGGTTAATGCTCGGTGGGGCCAGGGGGTTCCCCCTTCCTCAGTGTGATGTACAAAGGCCTCTGACCCATGACCTACGTTCGTGGCTGTGGCATGTCTTGCCCGTCAGTAATAGGCTGTTCGAGACTTTGCTCTTCTGGATTGCATTCGCGCTGGTATTCTTTGGAGTTTGGCATGTTTACAGCGCCATCGTGTAATACGCCAGGCTATGTGGCTTAACGGGGTTCGCCTTATACCTTAGCATGTACAGCCCAGCATAAGACCGAACAAGGAGCCCAACCCTAGGCCCAAAAGGAGATGGGCTGTTTTGCTTCACTATGATAAATCCCCTTAGCTGTTACCAGTTTTCAAGAAAGCCATCTGATCCAGCAGCCATAGCCATTGTTGGGGGGGGGGGGGTCCCATTACGAGCTAGCGGAAGGTACTTCCATGCCTGTGTGTGCCGGGCCCCTGTGGCGGCGGTGTCTTAGTCCAGGAGAGCATTTGTAAATGCAGAAGCATTAGCTGGGAGGTGCCAATATGTATGTAGGAGGCCCAAGGGCCCTCCCTCATTGCCACATATCAGGCCCAGGCCCAAGAGCGGCATCGACTGATCTAGGGCTGATACGAGGGAAGGGGCTCCGGCAAGGCTCAATTTGTAGCCACCGGCTGAGGGCTTGCTTGTGGTGGCCTGAGCTGGGAACCCACTAGGGGCGGGTCCCTGTGGCTCCGCGTGGGCGGAGATTAAAGTATCTGCACCCGCTCAGCCTCGACTGGACTCGATGCCTGATTAGACTCCCCTGTTAGGGATTCTAATAAACAGCTGAGGCCTTTGCATCCGAATTGTGTGTCGTGTTTTTATCCTTGTGTGTAACTGGTGAGACCAGCCGGGCTGGGGTGGGGGCGGTTTTGATCCCAAGGGTGCCTGGGCTGCCTGGTTATTGAAAGAGGCAACCGGATATGCCTGGATTTGTAGGAGCATGGTTAGTAAGGTTTTTGATCTGCGTTTTCAGGGGAAGCTCACATTTAGTCTTGGATGTCAAGGAGTTTGATAGTATTCAATGAACCTTTCTTTTTCTACTATTAAAAAAGCTCAGTTTTGGGCCTGACTTTCTGAAGGTAATATCATCCCCTGATCAGTTCTCCAACTGCAAGACTGAAAATCAATGCTGGCTTGACATTACCCTTCCATCTAACTAGAGGGATCAGGCAGGGATGTCCTCCACCTTTAGCACTCAACTGTAAAGATACTGCAGGGGTTACAATAGGCATTACAGATCATGAAATCGATCTATTCGCCAGTGATGGGGGTTCTGTTCCTGGAAAAGCCATTCTTTTCCTTGCCGAGTTTCATGTCTGTCTGTAGAAGGTTTAGTTGGACTCCTATCAGGATACAAATTACATGAATCTAAAAATAATATACTTCCATTTAATACCTCACCTGATCTGAGAGTAATATTTAACCTCACTTCCCTTTTCAATGGAAATACAGGAGCATACTGTTCTTGGGGATAATTATACCTCTACATATAAAAGACCTGTTTATCATCCAGACATTCTGGATCAATTTAAGAGGGATCTGGGCAGGTGGAGTTATGTCTCAATTTCTTTATTGATCAGGATAAATGTTAAGATGAACATGAAACCCCAAATTATTTTTTTCTTCTCTGTGATGAACCTACATTTTTTTTTTTTTTTAAAGAAACTGAACAATATCCACTTATTGAGAATGGAAAATGTTCCAGAGTCACTTTTAAACTTTTAATTTCTGCCAAAGCAGATGAGGGTCTATCTCTGTACAATCTTGAACAAATACCACTGGATGGCGGAAGTGCAGGGAGCTGTTAGCCCAGAATAGCACAAACTGAAAATCACTCCGTAGTCCTCTTATGAAATGGTTTCATTCTTATGTACACCCAGAAAGCACATCAGAGGATTTGTGTTCCCATCCTATGGTAGGACCAGCTATGCAAGTGAGGAGAAAGGAGGCCGGACAACGTAAGCTCAGCCCTGCTGCTGCTTCTTTGTCACAGATACGTCTTAACCCCATGTTTCAACCAGGGTTTGAAGATCCAGAGTTCTTGGTAGACAAAAGAAATGGGTTTAACTAAAGCAAATGATTATATAAAGGAGATGCTATTATCGGTATGCATGAAGACACTGTTGTCCTAGCCTTCTCACCGTTACAGGTAGACCATTTTTGCACTCTAACAAAACCCTTTTTCTCAGACATTGCATGAGTTAGAACGTGGCATTTGAAGAAAAAAAAAAAAAGAAGCAGCACAGAGGGCTTATTGCAATACTTCATTTGCAAGTAAATGTTACAGATCACAAGGGTAAATCTCTCTACCAAAATAAGTGGGAGAATGAGTTGCAGAAAATACTATCCAAAGACCAGTGAATGCAAACATGGAATCCTGCACAGAAAATCTCGATATGCACTACCCATACTGACACACGTTATTTCAAACATATGTTACCCCCGAGTTGCTAAGTAAGATATGGCCTGATACACCAGACACTTGATGGAGGGGCTGTATACTTAAGGGGACCTTTAAACATATGGAGGATGAGCTTAAAAGGTGTGCGTGCGAGCCCATATATGAAAAGTTTTGATTTATCCGGCCAAGTAGTGGCAAAGTGTAAACAGTTGTGCGAGTGTGAGCCCTTCTTGCTGCGGCATGGTTGATGCTGCCTCATGGGCGTGTCCACGAGACCCATGAAGAAATCTGGAGAAGTCACTTCGGTACGGGCCAGGCTAAGGTTTCACCTGAACCAGCTGGGCCCTAGAATTGCGGTAGCCGGCAGGTCTCAGAAGATTCAGGGAACTAGGCAGGGTCCAGAGGCAGTCCAAGGTCAGGGCTGGTAGCAGACAAGGCACGGTGCAAATTCAAGACGAGGGTCAGGTCCAGCAAGGGCTATGTCTAAGTCCAAAAAGTCCAAGGCTGAGATCAGAACCAGAGAGACGGGCCAAGACAGACAAAACACCAGGGGAACAGACAGGGCAAGACCAAGAGGCAAGGGTAAGACAGACAAGAGGAGGAGGCAAAGATAGGGCAAGGCTGGGAGGCAGGCTGGACCAGGCAAGGAACTGCTGGAGCAGGAAGACCCATTGCTGAAGCAAGGTAGGAAGGACTGTGGAGCCCTTTATAGGACTGACAATGATTGTGTCATTGCTGGGCGCTGCAGTGCTTGCCCCCCGCGGGCCCTTCAAACATGGAAGTGGCAGGCGCACGTGCGCCTAGGTAACAGCGGTGTCCTGCCATGCTCGGGAAGGTCGGCGGCGTACGCCGCGAAGAGGGCACCGGCGGCCTCGGGGTAAGTGAAGCTGCTCGCGGGAACTTCCCGCTAACAGGAAACCATAACACAAAGCTGCTACTTAGCTAGATAAGTTCATCTAAGCAGTGCTTTTAGACTTATCCGGCTAAGTAAGATACCTGGATGTGTCTAAAAAAACTGCTAATTAGATGGCTAAGCGTTAAAACGCTGCTTATTCAATTAAATCAGATAGCCTGATCAGTCTAAAAGGCGCTACTTAGCCGGATAGATCAGAACTTATCTGAATAGATGCCGCTTAGCCGAATAAGTTGGAAGTTAACCGGATAAGTATGTGCAAATGATATACACAAGTAACTTTACTTCCAGTTTTAAAGAGATACATGAGTAGATTTTAATCGCATATTTTAGATGCATTTACCCGCTTTAAGTCGGCTTTCACATGTGCAAGTCAGGGGATTTTCTAACATGGTGCACGGGAAGGAAATTACAATTAGTCTACCAGCTCACCCAGTCCATCCGCAGCTCCTGAAGACCCCCTTGGCTCTTCAGCATAAAGTCCCCCCCCTTTCCACCCAAACCCCTCCTACCCAGTCACTTTTAAGATGTTTACATTCACTTTCACCCAGGGGCGAGGGTGATTACTAAAGCAGGTGGTGCACCAGAAGATTTGCTGCAACCATGTGACTGAAAAACAAATGTTTTGAGATGCTAGGACCAACTTAATTATATCAGACCCTCTCTCAGGCTTATGATCTCAGCATTGAACTATTTTACATAGGCCAGGTTGTAAAAAGTTAAACTAAAATTTCTAGTTATCTTTTTTGTGTATTTCTTACTTTAAGGCGAGGCAGCAGGTATTATGGGGAGGGGTTCATTGAAAACTCTGCACATCCTGTCCCTAATAACTGCTTTTCTCTTCCTATTACCCCTAGTTGAAAACCACAGTTCTAGAACATGTTTCATTTGCTACTTTTTCATAGGTAGGGTTGCTGGGAATTAGTGCTGTTCAGGCAGAATTGGATATTGTGATGTGTGTTTGAGGTATCTGGCTACGCTTAAGTTATAGGATACCACTTCTCGCGACATCTTTAAATATAATTGAAAGTATGGCAGCTACTCAGTATGGAGACTACTCAGAAATCTGTTGTCAGGTGCATTAGTAGAACTGCCAAGGCTCAGACCTGTATGCCTACTACCCACCTATGTTAGCTTTGGGCACAGCCAAAAAATTAAGTCTGGCCTCATTTAGGATATTTTGCAGCTGAAAAGTCTCCCAGAGAGGGCCACATATAATTCTGTTGGCCTAGCATCTCAAAATATTTGTTTCTGTCACATGGCTGCAGCAAATTTTCTGGTGCACCACCAAATTTAACATATTGTAAAACTAACAAATTGGACTGCTACAGATACCTACACAAAAACAACATACTAGCAGATTACCTATACTTGATTGCATAAACAAAGCACAGATAGGCTCTACCAAGTACAGAATATATGACCACAAATTAGAAATAGAAATATTCAAACAAAACCTGAACCGGAAACCCAAAAAAGCCAGAATCTTCCTGCAGGGCAATACCAGAGAAAAAAAACATGAATTTCCTTCTGTACTGTGTAAAATGCAAGATATGAGAGATACACATTTTTCAAACCTGACAAAAAATGAAACACTTCCCAAAAATATAATGAGCAGGAAAAACTCCTAGGAGAACATTACATGCACTTAAAGGGATATTCTCCAAGAGAAAGGCCCTCACCAAATGTAGAATAAGTGACCACAAATTAGAAAATGTGCAGTCAAAAGCTGAAATAGACCTCCAAGAAATCAGACTTTGCATGCAGTGATCTTAGGGATCTCTCCCACATATACAAGTTCTTACTCTCACTCTCTCATATACACACACATTCAGGCTCTCACTCTCTCTCTCTCATACACACACACATTCAGGCTCTCTCTCTCTCTCTCTCATACACACACACACACACAGAATTCAGGCTCTCTCTCTCATACACACACACACAGAATTCAGGCTCTCTCTCATACACACACAGACATTCAGGCTCTCTCTCTCTCATACACACACACACACAGACATTCAGGCTCTCTCTCTCTTATATACACACACACACACATTCAGGCTCTCTCTCTCTCTTATACACACACACACATTCAGGCTCTCTCTCTCTCTCTCATACACACACACATTCAGGCTCTCTCTCTCTCATACACACAAACACTCAGGTTCCCATTCTCAACACATACACAATCTCTTCCAGCCACCACCAAACCCCTTCTTCCTCTGCTGTGGGGATGGGATCTTGCAATGGCCTTGCTCCATCAGGCTTCTTATGATATCAGGCAGCCCTGAATCGGTGTGCCTGATCACAAGGTGGATGGACCCCAGGCCCACCCATGGCTATGCCACTGCTTTCAACCTTTTAAATTTTAGGGCACACTCAAGTTTGCTTGATTTTCAAGGCACACACCACTTACCAAACCTAATTTCACCTTCTCGCCTGCCCAGTAGGATCTCCCCCTTCTCCCCTGTCTTCCCAGCATCCTCATCTCCCCTGCTTAGCATTCCCCTTTGCTCTGTCTGGTCTCCTCCTCCCAGCATGCTCATTAGTAGCATTTTCCTACCTGCTCTTCCTCCTTCAAGGGTAGCAGCTACTCTTTCATCAGCAAGGGCAATGATAGTCTGGTCTTCTTTCACTGGCAAGGAAGTGGCAGCGTGGGGGCCGTCTTTTCACCTGCAGGAGCAGCAGTACTTTTTTGTACTTTTCACTGGCAAAGAAGCAGCAGTGCAGGGCTGTCTTTTGCCAGTAGCAGCAGTGTGGGGGCCTTCTTTCTGCTGGCAGGAGCAGCAACAGCTCAAGGTTTTTTTTCCCCCTTGGCAGGAGCAGCAGTCTGGAGCCTTCTTTCACTGGCAGTTCCTCTGCCTTGAATCAGCTTCAGTGCACACTACTCCTGCCTTGTACCAAAGGTACTTTTGTACAGTGCCAATGCTCAAAAGTTCAATGTGCCAGCCCTGCGGGGAAGGGAGAGAGTTGGTGATAAGGATGATTGCCAAAGTACATCAAAGATCCTGCTGAGACCCATGGGTTCAAAAGCTCTACCCCAGGGGATCCATCACTCAGAGAGACTCCCCGACACACAGGCTCTCTCCCCCTCATACACACCCACACACACTCACTGGCTCTCTCCCCCTCATACACACACACTCACTCACTCACTGGCTCTCTGCTCCTTATACACACACACACACACACAATCACTGGCTCATTTCCCCTCATACACACACACACACACACACACACGGCCGGCCTTATGTGCGCTAAGCCTATTTTAGAAAGGCCCGGCCATGCGCATATGTCCCAGGGCTATGAAAAATGGGCGGGGTGGGGCAGGGTCAGAGGATCCCGGCACAGTGGCCATTTGCAGCTGTGCCAGGGGATCGTGTGCCAGCAGGTTGCCGGCATGAGCAACAGGTATGATAAAGGTCGGGGGGGGGGGGGTCCTAGGGGGTGGAAGGGGAAGGGAAGGGGAAGGGAGGTTGCGTTAGGGGGTTGGGAACGGGGAAAGGCCGCGAGGCTCGGCGCGCGCAAGTGACACAATTGTGCACCCCCTTGCGCGCACCGCCCCCCCCTTGCGCGCACGTTATAAAATCGGGCGTCCATGTGTGCGTGCCCATAGACGCATGCACGTAGGTATTAAAATCTACCCCATACTCACTGGCTCTCTTCCCATCACACACACACATTATATATATATATATATATATATATAAATAAAACTCACTCTCACTGGCTCTTTCCCCATCATATACACACACACACACTTTCCCCATCATATACACACACACTCATTAGCTCTTTCCCCCTCATACATACATACACATACTCTCTCATTTGTTCTCCCTTCCCCTCATAAACACACTCATTCACTGGCTCTTGCACAAAGCAGGCCTACTCTTCTGCTGCAGGCACCAGGGGGATGTGTGCTGGAGCCTTTGTAATCAGCAATTGCTGGTAGGAGTGTGCCGACTCCAGAAGGGCTCTTCCTCAGCTGCAGATGGGAGCAACAGTGCCGGCAGCCCTGCAGATCCTTTGTAGTTAGCATCATGTGGGAGGGTCATGACGGCCCCGTCTCGCTAAGCCTCCTCTTCAGCCTTGCTGATTCCTTTCTTCTGCCATTGGTGGGATAGTTGTTGCCAGCGGCCCCGTTGGGTTTTTCTGCACTTGCAGGCAGGAGGGGAAGTGTTGGCGGCAGAGGTGTACCAAGGATCTCCGGTGCCCGGGGGCCAATGCATTTGTGTTGCGTCTCTTGCGACCCCCCCCCCCCCTCAGTTATCCTCTTTGTAGAAATGCTTGTGGTCACAGAAAGTCTCACTAATACAAACCCCAGATAAAAAACTGAACTGACAGACTATTGTGAGCTGCCTAGGAGGCAAAAGCTTTCCTGCCTGCAGACAAGACGCCACTAGTTTCCTTTGCTCCTTCCCTCTGTGGTACTGATCATGAAGGAGACCGAGTGTTTAGGACTGTGATGTAAAATTTCTCTTTTCTTTCAGCCTTTCCACTTTTTCCATGCAGTGCATTAATGCAAAACTAGAACATCACCATCAATTATAAAAGTAAACCATACTAATAAAAACAGTATTTCAAAGCATCTAATAAAAAAAAACAAGGATAAAAAACATTTCCAAGAAAATCAATAAAATATTTCAACAGAATAAAGCTAATAAGGATAAACTTCCCCTTCTCCATACTTGGGAACTTTTGATTATTTTTTTTTAATTATTATTTCTTTATGCATTTTAAACATTTAACAAGATTACATCTTGAAAGAAAATACAGAGATAACATAATTTATACACCAAAACTATCACCAATCTAGAAAATACAATCTTATTATTATCAGTGTATAAAGTCCTCAAACAGAGTAGGGGCAGAGTATACTCAACTTAAAGAAATGTAGAAAAATAATTATTTTACTACAATAAAGAAATAAAGCTGGGTAGGTACAGAGACTAAATAACTATGAGGAACTTGAGACAATCGTACTTGGAAAGGCAGGTGTTACCACATTTTTCCCCACTAGAAACTGTGTCAATTGGGGGGGGGGGTCAAAGAAAATATAAGTATTATTATTATGCTTTATTATGCATTTACATGGAAACTTTAAGTAATACGCCCCCCCAATTTGTAGGACCTGAGGTCTTAGTAACAGAAAGGCCCTCCTCCTTTTTTGTGTCTCCCGCGAGATATCCGGAAACACTCTGATATTACAATGAAGAAATATTTTAGACCTATGACGGAGGCCTTATTAGCGCGGGTCCTCATTTGCATACTGAATCGCGCGCCCAGGAGAGTGGGAGGACTTAAGTAGACATTCTATTTCTTATTTTTAACAGAGTCTGCTCAAACAGATGCCTCCCACAGTTTATGATGACATTATACAGAGTTGGTCTCAAGAATTAGGGATAACTTTGTCTAGTGAGGTTTATGCTAAACTTATTGCCAGAGCTTGTTACCTTACCACCAATGTAGGCCTCTATGAGGTCCTCTACAAATTTTTAATGCAAGCTTATATATCATCTACACGTGCTTATGCAATGCATATTACACAGTCCGATAGATGCCTAAGGTGGCTTATGGATAGGAGTACTTTGGGACATCTGTTCTGGACATGTCCCTGCTTGCAGAAATTTTGGGGCACAGTTCAGCGTTACATCAAAGAGGTGACGAGATTAACCTCATGCTTAGAAGCTAGTTCCTTTTTATTTGATGACTTACACACCCCTGTCAATACAAATGCATATCTAAATTTGTAGGTGCGTAAAACACTTCTTTTAGCAAAGAACATTATTTTACCTAATTGGCTCCTACCTGAAGCTCCCACACTAACTCAGTTAGTGCATTGCCTGTGTGCTATGGAGAATCATATTGAAAAAATTGTTTTGACTATAAAGCGAAAGTCGTTTTGGAAAATTTGGGAAATGTATCTGCAAACTCAGCCTCATAAAATTCAGAGTTTTTACTTGAATGTTCTTCAATGATGGTTGCCTGAATCCATTGGTTGTAGTGCTTATTGGGAAGGGATTTTAAGGTTGGCCGCTTGTTAATGGGTAACCTTTATATTTCGGTCAGTGACTGAGGGTGCGCAGATTCCCCCATCCTCAGTCACATCTCTCACGTTACTGTGTATTTTGCCTATGCTAATATTAATAAAAAGATTTGAAACATACCAGGCAGGAACTGATGCAATACCACCAGTAATCTTTGAAAACCTTAGATTTAAAATGATACATGAAGGTCTCGCAATCAGTATTGATTGCTGCAGGGGTAGATTTCGTAGTTATGCTCGGCTCGATTGTCAATTTCTTTGCAATTCTAAACAGTTTTTGGGGTTGTAGCCAATTTCTCTAATGCGTTTAGAGAAATATTCTCGTTTGGTCTCATTTATCAGGGAATGATAAGATTTCAATAATGACTTGTAGTAAACTAAAGAGTTTCCATGCCTCCTGCAGGTTAACCTTTAGATTGCTCCTTTAAATTTTTCCAACAAATTTCCTCATTTTATCATAATCTCTCTTTTTATAGTTAAATGCTACTGCAGTATTCACCCTCCAGTGATTATATCAAATTTTATTACATTATGATCACTATTGCCAAGCGGATCCACCACCTCTATCTATTGCACCAGGTCCTGCATTCCAGTGAGAATTAGATCTAATGTAGAAACATAGAAACATAGAAATGACGGCAGAAGAAGACCAAATGGCCCATCCAGTCTGCCCAGCAAGCTTCACACACTTTTTTCTCTCATACTTATCTGTTTCTCTTAGCTCTTGGTTCTATTTCCTTTCCACCCCCACCATTAATGTAGAAAGCAGTGATGGAGCTGCATCCAAGTGAATATCTAGCTGATAAGTTAGGGGTAATAGGGGTAGTAACCGCCGCAATAAGCAAGCTACACCCATGCTTATTTGTTTTACTCAGACTATGTTATACAGCCCTTATTGGTTGTTTATCTTCTCCCCTGCCGTTGAAGCAGGGAGCTATGCTGGATATGCTTGAAGTATCAGTTTATTCTTCTCCCATGCTGTTGAAGCAGAGAGCCATGCTGGATATGCATCGAAAGTGAAGTATCAGGCACATTTGGTTTGGGGTAGTAACCGCCGTAACAAGCCAGCTACTCCCCGCTTTGTGAGTGTGAACCCTTTTTTCTTCTCCCCTGCCGTTGAAGCAGGGAGCTATGCTGGATATGCTTGCAGTATCAGTTTTTTCTTCTCCCCTGCCGTTGAAGCAGAGAACTATGCTGTATATGCATAGAAATTGAAGTAACAGGCTTATTTGGTTTGGGGTAGTAACCGCCGTAGCAAGCCAGCTACTCCCCCCTTTGTGAGTGCAGATCCTTTATTCCACATTTCCTCCTGCTGATGAAGCTAGAACGATGTTGGAGTCACAGTAAGCATGTGTACGTTTATTGAATAAGGGTATTGTCTCCAGGCAGTAGCCATCATTCTGGTGAGTCACCCACTCTTCATTGGCAGCCTCTTGACTTTATGGATCCACAGTGTTTATCCCACGCCCCTTTGAAGTCCTTCACAGTTCTGGTCTTCACCACATCCTCCGGAAGGGCATTCCAGGCATCCACCACCCTCTCCGTGAAGAAATACTTCCTAACATTGGTTCTGAATCTTCCTCCCTGGAGCTTCAAATCGTGACCCCTGGTTCTGCTGATTTTTTTCCTACGGAAAAGGTTTGTCGTTGTCTTTGGATCATTAAAACCTTTCAAGTATCTGAAAGTCTGTATCATATCGCCTCTGCTCCTCCTTTCCTCCAGGGTGTACATATTTAGATTCTTCAATCTCTCCTCGTACGTCATCCGATGAAGATCCTCCACCTTCCTGGTCGCCCTTCTCTGTACCGCTTCCATCTTGTCTTTGTCTTTTTGTAGATACGGTCTCCAGAACTGAACACAGCACTCCAGGTGAGGCCTCACCAAGGACCTGTACAAGGGAATAATCACTTCCCTTTTCTTACTCGATAGTCCTCTCTCTATGCAGCCCAGCATTCTTCTGGCTTTTGCTATAGCCTTGTCGCATTGTTTTGCAGACTTCATATCATTAGACACTATCACCCCAAGGTCCCTCTCCTGCTCCGTGCACATCAGCCTTTCCCCCCCCATCGAATACAGTTCATTCGGGTTTCCACTCCCCATATGCATGACTTTGCACTTCTTGGCATTGAATCTCAGCTGCCATATCTTCGACCACTCTTCCAGTTTCCTTAGATCCCGTCTCATTCTCTCCACTCCTTCCGGCGTGTCCACTCTGTTGCAGATCTTAGTGTCATCCGCGAAAAGACAAACCTTGCCTTCTATCCCGTCCGCAATGTCGCTCACAAAGATATTGAACAGGACCGGTCCCAACACTGATCCTTGCGGTACACCACTTAAAACCGCTCTCTCTTCAGAGAAGGTTCCATTTACCATCACACATTGTCTTCTGTCCGTCAACCAATTTGCAATCCAGGTCACCACCTCGGCACTCACTCCCAAGCTTCTCGTTTTATTCACCAGTCTCCTATGGTTGGTTCCATGACCAACTGCTGCATGAAGCAGTCATTAATGACATCTAGGAACCTTACCTCCCTTGCATGTGACATTTACCCAATCAATACTCATGAAACTGAAGTCTCCATTATTGCGTTGCCCATTTTACTAGCCAATCTAACCTCTGTTAGCATTCTGCAGTCTATTTCCTCACCCTGGCCATGCAGGCATTAATCTATATATATCCTCACTACTATACTCTCCTTTTACTCTTGGGATTTCTATCCTTAAGGATTCCAGAATGCAATTTCTTTCCTGCAAAGCTTGTATCCTGCCTGGCTCTATGCCATCTTTAACATATAGTGCCACCCCTCCCCCAATTTTATCTGCCCTGTCATGTCAGTATAATTTGTACCCTAGTATCAGAGTGCTCCATTTGTTATCCTCCTTTCACCAGGTTTCAGAGATGCTTATTATGTCTATATCTTCTTTTAGTGCCATGCATTCTAATTCTCCAGTCTTTTTTTTTTCAGACTTCTGGCATTTGTATACAGACATTTTAAAATAGGTTTATTTGTACTTTTATTTTTAAATGTACTCACAAACTGCTTATTAACAGATGTTATAGGCAGTTTAGAGTCATTTTTATCTGTGTGCTCTGTATTGAAATACATCTAGTTTTTCAGCTTTATGAACTACTGCTCTATTGGGACGTGCTAACATACTTGGTTTGCCAGTATCGTTTAAGATACTTGCCTCTGAACCAGGCGCTGCTAGTGACTAGCTGCTTTCCCCCATGTTCTTTTTTAAAAGCTAGCAGCTCGGTTCCACTCTGATTAAGGTGAAACCCATCCAGTAGGAATAGCGTCCCCCTTCTCCAGAATGTTCCTCAATTTCTAACAAACCTAAAACTTTCTTCCCTACACCACTGTCTCATCCACGCTTCTGCCTTCCTTCCATTCACTCTAAGTGGTACCAGATGCTGAACAGAGGTGGCTCCTGCAGCACTTTCCTACACTGGCTTTGTGGCAAGGGAGAAGGAGTGGTGCGGAGGGGAAGACAGCATGGCACACGAGAGAGAGGGGGAGAGACAGCATGGCACACGAGAGAGAGAGAGAGAGAGGGGAGAGACAGCATGGCACACGAGAGAGAGAGAGAGAGAGGGGAGAACAGCATGGCACACGAGAGAGAGAGAGAGAGAGAGGGGGGGGGGAGAGACAGCATGGCACACGAGAGAGAGAGAGGGGGAGAACAGCATGGCACACGAGAGAGAGGGGGAGAGACAGCATGGCACACGAGAGAGAGGGGGAGAGACAGCATGGCACACGAGAGAGAGAGGGGAGAGCATGGCACACGAGAGAGAGAGAGAGAGGGGGAGAACAGCATGGCACACGAGAGAGAGGGGGAGAGACAGCATGGCACACGAGAGAGAGAGGGGAGAGCATGGCACACGAGAGAGAGAGAGAGAGGGGGGAGAGCATGGCACACGAGAGAGAGGGAGAGAGGGGGAGAGCATGGCACACGAGAGAGAGGGGGGAGAGCATGACACACGAGAGAGAGAGGGGGAGAGCATGGCACACGAGAGAGAGAGAGAGGGGGGAGAGCATGGCACACGAGAGAGAGAGAGAGAGAGGGGGGAGAGCATGGCACACGAGAGAGAGAGAGAGAGGGGGAGAGCATGGCACACGAGAGAGAGAGAGAGAGGGGGGGAGAGCATGGCACACGAGAGAGAGAGAGAGAGAGAGGGGGGAGAGCATGGCACACGAGAGAGAGAGAGAGGGGGGGGAGAGCATGGCACACGAGAGAGAGAGAGAGAGAGAGGGAGAGCATGGCACACGAGAGAGAGAGCGGGGGGAGAGCATGGCACACGAGAGAGAGAGAGAGAGAGGGGGAGAGCATGGCACACGAGAGAGAGAGAGAGAGGGGGGGAGAGCATGGCACACGAGAGAGAGAGAGAGAGAGAGAGGGGGAGAGCATGGCACATGAGAGAGAGAGAGAGAGAGGGGGGGAGAGCATGGCACACGAGAGAGAGAGAGAGAGAGAGAGAGAGGGGAGAGCATGGCACATGAGAGAGAGAGAGAGAGGGGGACAGCATGGCACACGAGAGAAAGAGAGGGGGGGATAGCATGGCACATGAGAGAGAGGCAGGGGTACAAGGAAATGTAGACAGAGGAGCACTCAGAGGACAAAAAAAAATCAGGATTCTTTACAGAAGATGGAGGAAGAGAAACACAAGCAGACTTACAGAAAATAAGAAGCTGAAGAGAGGATGACTGCGCTGAGAAAGATAAACTCCAGGAGTGGGAAGAAGCAGGGTATTTGTTCCTTCCTTGATAGTGCTGAAATTTGGTGTGTAGGCCCTAATAGACCTTTTCTGAAGATAAATACATTAGAGCTTACTGAACACACTCTTTGGCACTGCCATGTGTAAAAGAAAAGGAATTTCTCCACCTACCTAAGTATCATCTGCTAATGTTAGCGTAAGCAGAACCTAAAAGTTTCCAGGTGTGATCATTAACCCGGGTGCATGAAACTTGGAATTAAGTAGCAGTAAGAGGAGACCGAGCTCTCTCCTCCAAAATTCTCATACAGCTCCTAAGTGCTTCCACTCTGCAGAGCAGCAATTGTATAGATGCGTTCTTCTTTTCTCCCTGCCCTCATCAGACTAGCCCCGCAGCTTCGTGGTCAGCATGAGCTGGGGTTAGGGGTGCCACGGAGGCAGCATTCATAGCCGCTGGGCGGGGGGAGGGGTAGAAAGTTGTGGTGACTGCTTAAGGGTGGACATTTAGTGACTAGATATAGGGCCCATGACTGGAAAGTTCTGGAAGGATCTCTGGTGTATGGCTCTAAAGGAAGGGGGGGGGGGGGACGGAAAGGGAGGAGGATCTAAAATAACAGAAACATTCTCCTGAGTAGCTGCGACTGAAGGCTCGTGGCACCAGATCCCAGCCATAGTTCCAACTGAGCTGGGAGTACAATGGAGCAGGAGGAAACTGCCTGCCCGGAATAAAAATCCTGCATGCTGCGAACAACAGGGCTTTGATGAGAGGATGGAGAACATGGATTTGAAAGAAAGAGAGAAGAAAAAAAAAAAAGAAAGCAGCACCCTCAGGATTTTAGCACTAGTGAGAGAGGTTATTAAGAGAAGGTTTATGGAATCCCGCACCTTTCTCCTGCAGGCTTAGAGTGGGAGGAAAGAGGAAATGCTGGACATTATGCGTGGTGGTACCCCGATGGCAGTCAGTAACAGAGGATTAATTTATTTTTTTTAAACAGCTGCATAGAGGAAGAGAAAAGAGAGCGAAAAAAAGAAAACGCTATACAGAAAGCAGCAGCTTGAAGAAGTGCTAAAGTCCTAGGATGTGCCTTTGTGAGCCTCTGTTGGGGACAGAGTCAGGCTGTGACAGAACTTTCCGGCACTCCAGTGGGTGGTGCACCGTGACCTGTACTGGTCCAGCCTCAGGACCCCCCCCCCCCCCCAAATCTCTGTCTTCACTTGACAGCAAAGCAGAGAAAAGGAAGAACTTTTCACCCCACCAATAGACAGAGCCATTTTAAACCAGATCACATTTTCCAGTCAGTTTCTTTCTTTGGTAAACCACTTCCTAACTCCAGGCCATCTCTGTCGACTGAGCACTGCAGAGCCGTCACAAAAAGGACAATACCGCCCGAGTCTTACTGCCAAGAGCCTTACCGCTACCAGAGGAAGAGAAGAGTCATTTCCTAAAAGGGAAGTGGGTTTGATCAGCTTCAACTTTCTGAGCAACATGCATGCTGCTGAAATTAAACCAAGACAAGATTATAAATATCCTGTGATGTGCGAGCTGCAAAAACACCACTGTCAGTTCTCAGTGATCCTCCCTGGCTTTCAGGCCCAGGATTATTTTTGGTAGACCCAAGGTATTTCTGAGGAGCAGGAGAGGTCTTTCACTAAGCCGCAGTATTTTGCCCTGAAGGAACAGCACTGCGGGAGTCACAAAGCTGTGGTGGATGACGCTGCGGCTCTGTGAATCCCACGGAATTTTTCCCAGCAGGAGAATACAGCAACACATGGTGTTTTCCCACAGGGAAAAATGGCACGGCAGCGAAACCATCCACACAACCCACGAAGGCGGCCCTGGGACTAGAATGTCCGTTCCCCCCTCCCCAGTAATGTAAAACTCCCGCTTAAAAACCCCGCGCCGTTCCTATTGCGTGACAGGGGAAAAAGCTGGGTGGTGCCATTTTCCTTGATGGCTGCTGCCCGGGCCCAGAGCCTCCCAGAGGATGCACATTTTACAAGGAAGGGAGAAGGTCCAGGGTGGGGGATCCACTAGACCATAAGAGAGGTTTTTTTGTGTAAAGGGTTGGGTCCAAGGGGCGCGATGGTCCACTGGACCACCAGAGCAATTTTATTTTCAAAAAAAGAAGGGGCCTGAGGAGGCTAGGGTGAAGGGAGAGGGTCCCAGCCCAGACTCTTCAGGGAAGGGGAGGGGCTTCCATCTTGAAGAACCGAGTTTTTTTTTGTTTTTTTTTTAAAGTTTCATCAACTCCAGGCTGCCTGCAAGGGCAGTGGAGGGGTGGCACAGCGGGGTCTCTGCTACAACTCCTCATTTATAGTTAATTTCAAGTCAAATAATGCAGCTTGTGAATTTTTTTAGGGTATTAATGAACTCATTAGCATGTGTCTGCATGCTAATGAGCTTATTTAAATACACACGGTACTGGGGCTGGAATAATGCAAGATACTTTAAATATCTCGTCTTATCCCCATGTTAGGTCATTTACCATGCAAAAAAACCAAAACAAAAAAACAGCATTTTCGTGTGGTAAATGGCCTACCGTGAATGAGGCCTGTGTTTTGAGCTCAAGGCTTGGTATCGTTTAAAAACGTTCAGTCCTTTCTTAATTTACTTTATTATGCTAAAAAAGCCTTCTGGGCTCCAAAAATACAATTAAGATGGATATTCTTGGCCTGTGCAATATTAGTGCTACATTAAGGACATGTAATATTAAATCTCTTTGACAGCAAATCTTATAACGATGCTACAGATGCAGCACATTAACTCTCTCTTTACTATACGCTTAGTGGAGCAAAAATAATTCTTCATAGTAAAGAAAGGTTTTTGTTTAAGAAAGTCTGAAAAAAATTACTTGCGCCTCATTTTGGGAAGAATATTGCACGATGGCACAGCTTTTCATCATGGCTCCGAGCACTTTTAACCTTCCCAGCCTAGCCAAGGAGAAGCGTGAAGAGCAGCAGCCCTGCTCTCCCTCCCCTCCCATGCCTGCCTGCAGCAGGAGCAGTAACAGAGGAAACACCGTACCCCCCCTCCCCCCCGCAGTGGTCTCTGCCCCAGTCTCTCTCCCCCCTTTCCACTGCAGCATCAGGCACTGCTGTTATCACACAGCAGCTCCTCCCTGACCCTACCTAAAACAGCAGCAATGGTGAACCAGTGGTGTGCATTCCCCGTGTCGCTGGCATGCCACTGCCATCCTGCCCACACTCTCACTGCTGTAGCCTGGGGGAGGGAGGAGAGAAGCCTAAGAAAGGTAGGGGGGTGGTGGGAAAAAGAGAAGATAGAGAAGATAGAGAAGGAATATAGGGAGGGAAAGAGAGGAAAGTGGGGGGGGGGGGGGACAGGAGGAGGCAGGCGAGGAGCCTAAAGGAAAGGGGAAGGGAGGAACCTGGGGGGAAAGGAGGAACTTAGGGGGGGAGACACAGAGGGGGAAATAGAGGAACCTGCAGAGGTGACCTTGTGACAAGAGAGGGGAGCAGAGGAAGATAATCGCAAGAGAGGAAGTTATGTAGAGCGGGGGAAGAGAGAAAGACAGAGCGAGAGTTGAAAGAGAGAAACATCAAGGCAGAAACAGACCATACAGCATCCAGTTGCCCATCCACATGAAGATGACAATTGAACAGGTGATGCAGGGGAGAGAGGTAAGAGTGAAAGATAGATTCAGATATGGCTGGAGAGAGGAGGGGAGCAGAGAGACTGGAGGACCTGAAAACAGGAAAAGCACTCCCACTTTTTTTCCACTTTAATCCTTGGTTTTAATGGATACATTTTCAGCAATTGCTCCAGACTCCTGGGTAAGTTACAGTTATCTCTAGCCACGAATTCAGCCATACTCACCCGGGTAAAAGTGTGGCTGCATATCTGCCTGCATCTAGCCAGTCAAAGTGTGTGCAGCTGGGTTCCCTAATCTAACCAGCACAGTGCCTTGTAAAAAAGACTTCACTCTCTTGTACATTTTTCACATTCTCCTGTCTAAAAAATAAAATTCAAAATGCATTAAAAGCAGGAGTTGGTTTCAGTTATCTATACAACATGCTTTACATTTTCATTGTGAAAGAACAATTATAGAAATATTCCAAATGTGATTAAGAATTAAAAAAAAAAAAAAAGGATCTGGATTGCGTAAGTATTCACACATTTTGTCATAGCAAACCAAAACTAGATCTGATTCAAAATTATTGTTAAATGAGTCCACCTGTGTCCAATCAAAATAGCTGAGCAGATTTGAACAATCCTGGATGAAGGATTATGCTGTTTGAGTGGGGAAGAGCAAGATGGCGGCATGAGCGAGAACATGGTTTGCTGCTATGCGGTTCCCCTGTTTCCTCATGCGCTTTTCCTTTTGCGATGCCCTCAAACGGAAGGGGACGTGCAGGTTTTCCCCTTCGAACCCATCCACCTGCCTGCCCAGCAGTCTATTACATCTTTTATGTCCCAGTTATCTGCAGAACAGCAGGTGGAGGTCTCGCTGTGGTTCATAAAGAAAGAGTGCTGTTTCACCTGAGGAGAAGATTTCCTTTAGCCCCCTGGATCTTTGACCTCCACCAGCAGAGAGATGCAACACCCCATGCAGGTTTCCCTCAGCACTAGTGGATGATGCCATTGTGGTGATCATGGTAGGAAAGAATGGTGAGGTCTTGGCATCTGTACTACTCCGGTGATGGAAGAGGATGGTGGAAAAATGAGTTCCAGCCTGCGGCCCATTTTTCTTGCATAGGAAAGTGGTGCTGTACCAGAGGCGGCCTTGAGATTTTTTCCTTCAGTTCGGCCATGGATGGAGCAGTGTGTTCTTCTTGGTGAGTCTCTATCAATACCGGCGAATCCGGCAGTGGTGATGCTAGATTCTCTTTGGGAGCTTTTGGTTGGTTTTGGGATGTCCCTTAATGATTGTGCTGTCAAGACAGATCGTCTTTCTACTAAATATCTAAATATAAATTACTAAATATAAATATAAATTACTAAATATAAATATAAATATAAATCTAAATATAAATTATCTACCTGATAATCAATAGCTTGAGCCCCACTTCATACAAGACGTTTGACACACTACCTCCTGAACAATGGACACTGGCACGTTCCAGGTTAAAGCATAAGCTCTAACCCGTTAAATTATTCATATCACGTTATATTTATTCTACCTGCTTTTGCTTTTATCTTCCTTCCAGCTTGTTTTAAGCTCCCAAGTTTCCATTCCTTGTTGATTGTAACTTTGACTTATTCCTTTTCCTTTGTTATCCATTGTTTACCAGAATTGTTACATCAGTTTACCCTTGTTAAAATGTAAACCGATCTGATATGGTTATCTACTATGAAGGTCGGTATAAAAAACTGTTAAATAAAATAAATAATAAAAACTTAAGCCAATGGTGATGAAGCATGAAGGACAATTGCTAGAGCGCAATAAAAAGATTCAATCCACGGAGAGTGACATTAAGAATGCTCATCTTGTTAATGCTACAATGGTGAAGGAAAAGCATATCTTCTCTAGGAGTATAGGAGTTTTGGAAAATCAATCTAGGCATTTGGACATTTGTATGTTGAATTTTCCAAACGTTACGAGTGAAATGCCGCTTACGACTTTGAAGAAATATTTCCTAGAGGTGTTACAATTACAGTCTGACCAGATTCCTTCTAAAAATGAGGTGTATTTCTTGCCTAAGACTGCTCATTTTATTTTTAACAGAGTGAAATCACTCAGTCTTCTACAGATTTGTTTAATATGATAAATCTTCGGGAGAATTTAGGCCCTGAGATTGAGCAATATAGTCTTTTAGTTTCTTTTGTGAATGAGCAAGATCATTGGGCCCGATTCATCAAGGCTTTTTCCCATAGACACAGAATGAGAGAAATGCCTTCGTGAATCAGGCCCTTAAGTAAGGTAATGCGATGATATTTTAGAAATAAGAATTTTTGTTTTTATGGCCAAGTTGTAAGAATTTTTTCTGATTTGTCAAAAATAACTCAGGAGAGAAAGAAAGGATTTCTTGCGTTAAGACAAGAGGAAGTCAATATTCAAAGCTGGCCATTTAAGTAACAAGTTACAAGGCATATTCAGCGGCACAGCTATGTGGCTCTGCCCTGATCCGCCCACAAGTTATGTGGCTATCTTTTTAGCTGTATAAGTGACTTATGCAGCTAAGTGGCAGCACCCGAACATATTCAGCGACCGCCATGTAGCTACATTAGTTACACGTATCCAGCTAAATAGTGCTGAATGTACTTTGAATATTGACCTTGAGGCTATTACTTTGGGTGCCTTTTTCATTCTAAGGTATCCTTGCAAGTGTGTAATTAATTATAACAACAATTATGTATTTTTTGTTCCTGAACAATTGAAGTCATTTCTGGACTCCAAAAAACTATTGACATCTTCCCTGGCTCCCACTTAGGATCAGCGGTATGATCTATTAGATACAGTATCTTTTATGGTAAACTATTTCTCATGTAGTTTCTTTAGGTCTCCTAATTTCTTTCTTTCCCACATTTAATACTGTATGACCAAGGAATGGAAATTTACATTGTTTAATTGTTTATTTGTGATACTTTCTTTTTGGTTTCTGAATTCCATTGTGCTTCTGAATGCAAAGTTGTAGTGCCTGGTATATTGTTATAATTAATTAACAAAGTGAAACCCCCCCCAAAAAAAACAAAACATGCTACTTCCGTTGTATGAAGTGAATTTGAAGCAAAGGTCAAAACATGCCAAACAGGAAGGTGTCAAAACAACTCAGAGATAATGTTATTCAAAGGAACAGTTAGGGGAAGGCTATAAGAAAATGTCAATGTGTCAGTGTCTTGGTACCAAGACACTGACATGATCAGGCTGTCCCTCCAAAGAGGGCAGTAGTCGTGGGTTAAGGAAGCTGCTGCTGAAGGTCACTATAAGGCCTGAGATTACTTTACAAGAAACTAGAGAAGTCTCTGGCTGAGACTGGGGAAAGTGACTGTTCAAGACATTTTTCAAGATTTTGCCACAAATGTGACCTGTATGGGTGGCAAGAAGGAAGTCACTGCTGAAGAAAAGCCATCTGATGTGCCACATAGCCACTGCGAGGAAACCAACACTTAGGGGACACTGCACGCATGTGGGAGAAAGCTTTATGGTTTGGTGAGACCAAAGTGGAACATTTTGGTCCCAATGCTAAGCCATCTGTGTGGCATAAAGCAGCCCATCCCCCTGCTAACCCCATCCCTACAGTCAATCATGGTGGTGGCATGTGGGGATAGGGAGGCTTGGGAAGATCAAGGGAAAGATGGATGGTGCAAAGTACAGGCAGATGTATTTATTTATTTATTTATTTTTATATACCGACATTCGATCTCAATCGAGATATCACACCGGTTTACATTCAGGTACTGTATTTCTCTATCCCCAGAGAGCTTACAATCTAAGTTTTTGTACCTGAGGCAATGGAGGGTAAAGTGACTTGCCCAAGGTCACAAGGAGTGACAGCAGGACTCGAACCCTGGTCTCCTGGTTCGAAGGCCGGTTCCAGAATGCCATTGACCTGGGCCTGGGGAGAAGAATCCTTAACACAAAGCAAAAACAATGGAGTGGCTCAGCAAGAAGAAAACTAAGGTCTTAAAGAGCTCAGTCAAAGCCCAGACCTGAATCCAACAGAAATTCTGGGTCAAGACTTGAAGACTGCAGTCCACAGACTTTTCCCAGCCAACCTGTAAGAGAGCTTGAGCTCTTTTGCCACGAAGAATAGGTAAAAAATTGCACCATCCCACTGTGCTAAGTTGGTATACTCTTAGCCTAAATGACTCATGGCTCTTATTGCTGCAGAAAGGGCTTCCACCAAATATTTCGTCAAGGGGTGTGAAGACTTATGCAATAAAGTGTAAACCCCCTCCCTTCTCTGGCAGAGGGTCGCTGGTGCAGGGGCTACAGCAATGTCCCAGGTCTGTCTTTACTCTGCCAGATCTCCAAAACACAATCGCACCAAACGTCATCCCTGGGGGCTGGGGTTGTCCGGGAAGGAGGAGGCCTGAGTCTCTGGGGACCCTAGGTGGGGTGGTGGGGTAACCAGGCTGCACAGTCACTCTCACTCTTGTACAAATATTCACCACAAGGGGGGGTCTGTTGATGCAAAAGGGCATATCTGAAGTAAAAGAGTTCAAGGTTGGCATTCAAATAAAAGAAAGGTTTGCTTAGGCTTGAAAAATATATTCATAATAGGGCAATGTTTAAAAAAATCTGAAACAAAATAAGAAAAAAAAAATCAAAAAGGAAGTATGGTGTCTGTCCATAGTGCTTCTTTTCTCTCAAAACTGTGCCCTGGTCCAAAATGCCTTCCCTAATAAGTGCAGGTAAATGCTCCTCCAGTTCCAACATATGCCAGGGATGATGGAAAAACTTTGCCCAGCGTCAAAAACAGAATCTCCAGGGCACTTCTCAAAACTCACAAAAACTCTCAAACATCCAAGCTGTCTTCCACCTTGCTGTTAGCTGGGCCCAAGATGCTGAAACCGAGATGTAGTCCTTCCTTCCAGAGAGTTCTCCCTCTCAGTCAGGAGCTGATCCAAACTAGCCAAAAATTACCTTAATCTTCTAAAAAAAAATTCTTAGTCTCCAAAAACCTCTGCACTTGACTAGGCCTTGAGCACCTTCTCAAAGTCCCCTCTCCAACCCTGTCCCGAATGAGATCCTGACTCTCTGCAGTCTCGCATTCCCTCTCAGTGTCTCCTAACCCTCTGACTACTGCACATGCTCAGTGGCAATTTATACCACTGAAGCCCATCCCAAAAAGAGGATGTCTCAAAAGATGGGAAGATTCAGAATACACATAAAAGCCTACCTATAGGAGGAAGTGACGTCATCGGTGAGATGGCAGCTTGAAACGAGGGCTCCTCCTAATGCCGGGCGAGTTCCTTTAAATTTTCGCATTTTCTGCTGCTCGCTCATTGTGCTTTGCAGCGCACCAGCTACCTGAAATCAGCCGGATGCCGTTGCCCAAGAAATCAGTGGATTTCAAAAAGTTTTCATACCGTCAAAAAGGACAATCCCCTGAGCCCGCTACTTCCAAGATGGCGACCGCGGGCGCTGACGCCGATGGCGAGCACGAACCCGAGGAGGAAAGCTTGGAGATGGCGCAGGAGGAAGCGGTTCCTACTCGGGCGGAATTTCGCTCGTGGTTCTGCGAGTTACGGAGTGATATCAAAAACTATAAACGGGACATCATGGTTGCGATACAGGACATGAAGGAGGAAATGGGGGATATTGGACGGCGAATTGATGCCGTGGCAAACCAAGTTGATTCCCATGAGGAGGATTTGAAGTCTATAGGTAAAGAGGTGCAGGGGCTGCAAAATACGTATGATGATCTAACCCTTAAAATTGAAGATCTAGAAAATAGATCAAGGCGCAATAATCTACGCTTTCGTGGGATTCCGGAATCTAGAGACAAAGAGAACTGTACCGAAGTCATACAACAAATTTGCTCTTCCTTGCTTGCAGATAACACTTCTGGTGCCGGGGAGACTGAGCCGGTCAAAATTGATAGGGCGCATAGAGCGTTGGGGCAGCGCTCACAGCCTAACGGCAGGGACATTATTGTGTGCTTCCACAACTTTGTGGACAAGGAGAAGATATATAATTTGGCAAGGAACAGCACAGCATTGAAATGGAATGGCGCCTCGATTAACATCTATGCGGATCTCGCCGCTAGTACGCTACGCAAGAGGCAGGAGTTGCGATCCGTGACAGCCTTACTCAGACGCGATGAGCTACGCTACAGGTGGCTGTATCCGTTCGGCCTCCAGTTTACCAAGGAGGGATCTACGTTTCGTATTCGAAATATGGCGGATGCTGCAAAAATACTGACTGATGCTGGTTACCCGGACCAGGATATCAGGAATTCGACTCCCAAACCGGAGGTGCGGAAACCAGATAGACCTCGATGGCAACGTGTGACGCGAGGAGGTCGTCGGCTTACCAGGAACTCACCTAGTCCATCGAGCCTTGTGGATAATACTTGACTGAGCGGCTATACGCCAATGATTCCTTTCACTATGGCACGCAGCTGCACTTGGGAGCAGAAAGCGTGCTCAGTTTCATTATCGTGACAAGTTCAGTTTAAATCAGGGTTAGCTTATTTGGTTGTTCTTGACGTTGTTTATATTTGTAGATTTTTGAGAATATGCGAGTTAATTCTACAGCTTTGGGGGGACTCGCTTTGGCATGGGATGTGGGAGAGCCCACGTTGATTTCCTCCTAAGCACAATTACCGATCTCTTCCCGGGGATATCGGTATGGAGGGGCAGGGGAGGGAGGGGGAGGGGGACGGGATTTGGGGGGGGGGGTTCTATACACTGCAGTACCTATATTCTTTATATTACATCTTTTTTGTCTTTTTGTGGGAGTGGTTTCGCTGTCTACTAATCCTTTATTTCTTAAAGATGGGCCCCATGATGCAATGGGGGGGCGTTAGCAGCTGTTATTTGCGCTTTCCGGGGGTGGCTTCGCTTTGTTGGTGGCTAAGTTACGGGGATAGGATTTTTATATCATGGCTGCTTTAAAAATTGTCTCCTTAAATGTAAAAGGTCTAAATTCGCCTTACAAACGTAAAGCTTTGTTTAACGAGTTGACCAGACAGAATGCGACTATCGCTCTCATCCAGGAATCTCATTTAAAGCCTGGCCATCTAAAGTATATGAGGTCCCCACAATATCCCGTACAGTATTGGTCCGGGGCCTCTCGAGGATCCAAATATGCAGGGGTGGGCATTCTATTTAGAAGAGACTTGGTGTTTGCTGAGGTTCACTGTGAAAGAGCCTTGGATGGTAGATATGTATTGGTTGTCATAGATGTAGCTGGCCATAAATATAGCGTGGCTTCCGTATACGCCCCCAATCAGGATCAAGCAGCGTTCTTCCAGCGGCTAAATACGATCTTTAAAAGTGTGGTGGTGGGTCCACTTGTAATGGGAGGAGATTTTAACATAACCCTTAACCCAGCACTGGATAATTCAAGGGGACTGGCGGCCTCCTCAAGGCGAGGCCGGATAGCCTTGAAACAGCTAATGGGGGACTTTAATATAGTTGATGTATGGCGAGTGAGATATCCCACTTCTAGAAATTTTAGCTATTTCTCTCGGCCACATAATACCTATTCCCGTATTGATATGCTTCTGGTGGATAAGGGGCTCCTAAATACTGTTACGTCCACGGATATAGATCCCATTACGTGGTCGGACCACAGCCCAATATGGGCTTCCTTGGATCTGCAGGCTACCGACCGCGGGCAATTGTATTGGAAACTTAATGACTCCCTTCTGGAGGATAAGGAGTTTGTGCAACAGATGGAACAAGTCCTTACTAATTATATTACCGAAAATGATACAGGTGATACGCCACAATCTATGGTATGGGACGGCCTAAAGGTGGTGGCTAGAGGTCACCTGATTTCGAGAGCTGCATTTATTAAAAAACGACGCAGTTACGAGAGGGATAAGATACTGGCTCAGGTGACGCAGGCGGAAGCGGTACATAAACTAAACCCCTCGCAGCAAAATTGGAAAAAGTTATCAGCAGGGAGGGAAGCACTCGCTAATCTAGATGCGCACGCTATTGCCTTTCAGCTAGAGCTCTTAAAGCAAAAATTTTTTGAAGGAGGGGATAAGGCTGGGAAGCTTTTGGCGCAGAAACTGAGACAGCGACAAACTCAAAATAATATTACCAAAATTAAAGATAGCCAGGGACACATTTTGACGGTCAGTAAGGATATTCGACAGAGATTTATTGACTTTTATACCACTTTATATAGTAGAGACCGGTCTATAGAAGATGACAACATTGATCAGTTTCTGCAGGGTTTAGCTATCCCCGAATTACCTGCAACTCACTGTGCACATTTAGAGAAAGAAATTACTATGCTGGAGGTGACACAGGCTATTAAACAATTAAAAGTAGGGAAATCTCCAGGTCTGGATGGCTATACAGCTAAATTTTATAAAACCTTCTGCACTCAGCTGGTGGGCCCGCTCACTGCGATGTTTAATGCTTTACGTGAAGGGGATGTGATTTCCTCGCACACTAACACTGCGGGTATCACTATTTTGGTGAAGCCGGGACAGGATCCTGCGGTGTGCGGTTCGTACCGCCCGATTTCTCTGATTAATTTAGACCTAAAGATTTTGGCCAAAATTCTAGCGGATAGATTAAAGGGAGTGGTAGGTGACTTAGTGCATCCAGATCAGTCTGGTTTTATTCCAGGCAGAATGGCATCAGATAATGTGAGAAAGGCGGTGGACTTTATGTGGTGGGCTGCGCAACATCAAGATCCAGCCTTATTACTGACTATCGATGCGGAAAAGGCGTTTGATCTGGTGCACTGGTCCTATTTATTTAAGTTATTAGAAAGGATGAAGTTTGGGCCTTTCTATAGACAATGGATTGCGAAGCTATACGATTCACCCAAGGCATGTCTAAAAGTAAATGGGGGTTATACGGATACGTTCCTCGTACAAAGAGGAACGCGTCAAGGGTGCCCGCTTTCCCCTCTACTCTTTGCTCTGTTTTTGGAACCTCTGGCTATAGCAATTAGGGCCAATCCCAACATATTTGGTATTGATATCGCTGGCGTGTCGTCCAAAATGGCGTTATTTGCTGACGATATCTTGTTCACCATCTCACATCCTGTCCAATCGCTGCCTGAGGTTATCACTGAGATTTCACGTTTTAGTCCAATTTCAGGGTTTCGCATCAATTGGGATAAATCAGAGATTCTCAACCTCACAGTCCCTCTTGATCAGGCTAATCATCTCCGTAGTGCTTATGCTTTTAAATGGCCACCTAACAAGATTAAATATCTGGGGATATATTTGGGACCACTGGGGGAATTATTTCATTTAAATTACACACCCTTGTTGACTAAAATATACAAGGAAATGGAGGAATGGGATAGGTATCATATCTCATGGCTCGGGAGGATAGCAGTGGTAAAAATGAACGTGCTTCCACGCCTTTTGTATCTATTTCAAACCTTGCCTCTATTACTTTCCCGAAAACAAATAACCAAATGGCAAATCAGACTGCAGAAATATATTTGGCAGGGTCGACAGCCCCGAGTTTCCAAGACTATTTTGTATAGATCCAAAGTGCAGGGAGGGTTGGGAGTACCAAATCTACTGTGGTATTATGCATCTGCTCAATTACGGGGCATATTGGACTGGCATAAAACACCTGTGACGAAGCCTTGGGTAAAATTAGAACAAGCCATGGTGGGGTGTATGCCCTTGACAGCCCTGCCTTGGCAACCTGCCAACACATGGCTTCCTTTAAGGCTCCGGCCCTTACCCCTGCAGACTACTTTATCAATCTGGGATCACTGGCGGTCTCACTTGCTGGGAGCCAGGCGGTACTCCATATTGACTCATCTTTTTTTCCACTCGGATTTTAAACCGGGTTTAGGGACCGGAGCTTATACCACGTGGAAAGCTAAACAAATTTTTCACATAGCCAATGTTTGGGGTTCTCAGAAGCTTCTACCATTTCAGGAATTTTGTAGTAGATATGATCTTCCCCATAGTGAATATTTTCACTTTCTACAAATCAGGCACTTTTTGGGTTCTCCGGGGATAAGAGGGGATTTGCAGAAGGGAGTCTCTTTTTTTGAAGGACTCTGTCGGGGAGCCAACAAGGTACAAAGAGCAGTCTCTCGGTTGTATGGGTTTTTCAACTCTGATTTAACCCACAAACCTCACTTTATTCAATCCTGGGAGATCGATTTAGGTATGACGGGAGACATGGATGCTTGGAAATCAATTTATTTAAGCATGGGCAGAGGGCTCATAGCCTCCCATTTGATGGAAAATTGCTACAAATTACTATATAGATGGCACAGAAGTCCTTCGCAACTCCACAAAATATATCCGGGTAAATCTGAGTCCTGTTGGAAAGGTTGCCAGCAGGTTAGAACGTTTCTCCACATGTGGTGGTTGTGCCCCTATATTCAATGCTTTTGGCAAGGGGTTTATGGCTGGATAACAGAAATGTGTCATGAGGGCGGAAACTCTACTGTTGGTAGGGCTCTGCTTTATGTTAGTCAGGATCTACAACCAATCTCACCTAGAGGGTTAGATTATTTTATTTTGGTGGCAGCCCGTTGTGTAGTGGCTAAATATTGGGGCTCGATACAAGTTCCCACCTTACATGAGGTTCAGATGAAGGTATCCATGGTGTATAAACTCAGCAAAATTACCGCTTGCAAGAATAAATCTCTCTTAGCATTTCACAGGAGATGGGAACCATATGTTTTATGGATGGGTAAGGCACAGTTATAAAACAGGAGTTGCCCCTTGGAGGTAGCCGCCGGCAGGGAGGAGGTAGATGTGTGGACGCCATAGGTTGTACTTAGTAGGATTGCATTTGACATTTTCCAATGCCACCAGGTCCCACAACTGTCAGGTCTATAGTGGGGGGGGGGGGCGGGGTGGGGGGGGGGGTGGGTACGGGTTGGGAAATTGTGAATAATGGAAAATCAGGGTGTATTGTATTAGAACTGCTAAGATTATTTGGACACTGTACTGTTTCAGTTGATTTATTCTATGTTCATTCTCTGCAGTTGTTTTCTGCCATGTTGACTATGTTCATTACACTCAATAAAAATTTTTCAATATAAAAAAAAAAAGCCTACCTATAAAAATTCTAAAAGGACCATTGAGAAAATATTTCTGTGGATTCTAATCCCTGCTACACTTGAAAGAGCTTGAGCTCTTCTACCAAGAATGGGCAAAAAAAAACTGCTAAGTAGGCAGACTCTTATCCTAAATGACTCATGGCTGTTATCACTGGAGATGAGGCAAATATTTAGTCTAGGGGTGTGAAGACTTATTCAATCAAGAATTTTGTTTTTTTAATCTTCATTACTTTTGGAATATTTCTATAATTGTTCTTTCACAATGAACATGTAAAGAATGTTGTGTGCATCAGTGAAATTCCTACTTTAATACATTTTGATTTGTAATTTTTAGTCAGAAGAATGAAAAATGGACACAGTTGTGAAGACTTTAACAAGACTACCAAATTCTTTATAACAAAGAAAAATAAACTAGAATCCCTGATCCATCCTTCTTTCCTCTCTCTGGGTACTCTGATGTAAAAGCCCCCAAATGTGCCCCTTGCACCCTGATCCTCCTTCCTCTCAGAGACCAATAAAATATTGTGATGCAGGCCTCCCCTGCCCCAGATCCCCCTCCCAGCAATGGCATTCAATTAAAGAAAATACAAAGATGCATGCCTGATCAACTTCTCCTTCCCCATCTCTAAAATATCCCCCACTTTAACCCCTACTCTCACTCCCAAGAACCCCCCCCCCCCCCAATATTCACCTGAAGGGAGCCAGCAAGAGGACTTGCTTCTCTCTCCCACTGGCTGTGGTGTCCTTCATTGCTCTGACAAGCATCACAGTCAAAGGAACAAGGAAAGCCCAGCTGAATAGTTAGGAGCGAGTTCTCCTGCCAGCTCCCTTCAGGCAAATTTTAAGAATTCTGTAGGGTGGTTACAGGGGTTGGCAGGATGGGAGAGGGGTGGGTGATGGGAGAAATCAGCCTTCATTTGTTGTATTTTTTTTTAGATCGGGTGCCACTGCTGGGAGGAGGATCACAGTGCCAGGGGAAGGGGGCAGGAGGGGCACATCACAATTTTGAAAACATTTTTTATTGGTACCCATGAAGAAGAGCGAAATGACGAGAGAGATTTGAGAGCTTTCTACATCAAGGAACCTGTCGGGAGGGAGGGGGAGATGAAGAGGCATTGGGATTTTTATATTTTAGGCTAAGGGTTGATTGGTTGGATTGGTTTAGGCCAACTATTGCAGTTCTTAAATTTGTCTAGAGAAAGCTATAAATAAAACTTCAAAGAAAGGGGAAGTACATAAACTTACAAAACCACAATTCAAAATCCAACAAAATAAACAAAATTAATACAAAAAGTAAAAAACAAATACATTGTTGAATATTTCTATTAACATATATACAAAAATATTTACAGCATAAAAACCCACAAACCCAAACTATACAGAAATAATCAAATGTTACAATATTTTCCTCCTATCCTTTCCCAACCCTAACAAAAAATTAAATATATACAAAACAATTTTACACATATCACCCATCTAAATATACAAAAACAAATTAAACACAACATATACAAAATAATGTACATAACAATATATCCCCATAACTCACCCAACACCCACATATAAACCCACCCTCACATTAAAACCTTACAAACCCCAAAGCAAATGGTAACGAGCACCGAACTTCCAATGTTGTTTCTAATATAGCAAATATCATACATCTCATCAAATCTCTTGACATGGGCCCATGTTTTACCTCAGAGAAACTTAAAACAGAGAAAATAAGTTACTTCAAAATCACAGATAAATAAAACACCAAGAACAGGAAAAAAAACCCTCTTACCAGGAAGAAATGCACAACAAATTCCACACTGTTATCAAGGCAAACCTATTAGAAAAAAAGTCACACTGCTTAAATAAAAGATTTTACCAAAAATAAATTGGTATTACGAAAACTTACCAACAAATAAGTATAAAAGCCAAAAGTAGCAACAACTCCATCCTAAACTCTCATTAAAAAAAACCCCAAAAACCACCAAAAGCAAATCTACCAAACGACCTTATATAGTTTGCAAGACACATTAAAACCAATCACTAACAATAAACTAAAAAAAAAATATATTGACCAATCCTCAACAGCCAAATCTGGAATATATTCAGCCCAACCTATCACAAACATTTACGGGTAGATTTTCAAAGGCCTATGCACATAAATCCTGAGCTTTATGTGCGTGGCCGGTCCATGCGCTTGCCGAGCACATTTTCAGAGACCCGGCCACGCATGTAAACCCCAGTATATGCACAACTGCCAGGCCTCTTCAAAGGGGTGGGCCGGGACAGTGCCATTGAATGTTGTTCCGAAGACTCGCGTGCCGGCAGCTGGCCGGCGCGTGCAACTTACTTCAGCCTGGGGACCTGAAGTTCTAAAAACAAACTAACAAAAAAAGATAAGTAGGGTTTAGGGGGTGAGGAGGCGAGGAGAGGGGAGGGGAAGAGGGAGGGAGTTTAGATAGGGAGGTAGGGAAGTTCTCTCCCAGTCCGCTCCTTGGACTGGGAGGGAACTGGGGAAGGGCCGAAATGCATCACCGCGCAGAATTTGCATAAATTCTCCCCCCCCCTTACACCCGCCGCCCGCACATTTGCGCATGGATTACAAAATCCAGTGCGCATGGATTACAAAATCCAGTGCGCATGGATTATAAAATTCAGATTTTATAACATGCACACCAACGCACGCATTTTACAAAATCAGCACATCCGTTTTAAAATCTAGCCATATGTCCAAGAAAAATAAATATTCAAGTGAATTTTCAAATGAGTTATGCATGCAAATGTAAGATACTTTCATAGCAATTTTCAAAAGCCATTTACCCATGTTAAGTGCACTTAATGTGGATAAAACTTATTGACAATTCAAAGGCATATATTGTTGCAATTTTCAAAAGCCTACCTACACGGGTAAAGTGCATTTACACATGTAAAGCCCAGTTTTAAGCGTGCACATGTTTTTGAAATTCATGCCCATTATATGCAGAATACCCACTCATTTCTAACATTAGCACCATCTAGACTTAACAGAACCCAGATGGAATATCCATCTCTGCTCAAACAAAAGGGAGCCAACAGGATGAATTACGTCTCCGAGGATTGGGAAATATTTGCTATAAAGCAAAAAAACGCAGTTCATAAGGACAACGTGATACCTCTATCCCATGCTCCAAGAGTGTAACTTTAACCCGAGTATGAGTAATATTACTACGGTGTTCAATGATGTGAACCTTTGATGAGTGGATGGTTTTGCCCACATAAATAAAGCCACAAGGGTATAAGATCACATTCGGGCCAATACAGAAAAAAGTGCGGGAGAGCCGGCGAGCGCCCGCTCTTCCAATGTGCGCACAGGCCACTCTCCTGTGCGCGCGATTTAGTATCGGCCGTCATGCAAATGAGGGCCCGCGGTAAAAAGAGGCGCTAGGAACACTAGTGCGTCCCTAGCGCCTCCTTTTTGACAGGAGCGGTGGCTGTCAGCGGATTTGACAACCGACGCTCAATTTTGCCGGCGTTGGTTCTCGAGCCCGCTGACAGCTACAGGTTTGGAAAACAGATGCCGGCATAATTGAGCATCAGTCTTTCAAGCCGCTGGCCTCCGGCCGATTTAAATTTTTTTTTTTTTTAAATTTTTGATTTTTATAAAATTTTGGGGCCTCCGACTTAATATCACTATGATAGTAAGTCGGAGGGTGTACAGAAAAGCAGTTTTTTCTGCTTTTCTGTACACTTTCCCGGTGCCGGCAGGTGTTAAATTCTGAAAGTAAAATGTGCGGCTTGCCTAACAAATATGCTTCATTTTTTTGAAGGGGTTAATAAACATGTGGATAAAAGTGAACCGGTAGATGTAGTGTATTTGGATTTTCAGAAGGCATTTGACAGTCCCTCATGAGAGGCTTCTAAGAAAACTAAAATGTCATGGGATAGGAGGTGATGTCCTTTCGTGGATTACAAACTGGTTAAAAGACAGGAAACAGAAAGTAGGATTAAATGGTCAATATTCTTAATGGAAAAGGGTAAACAGTGGAGAGCCTCAGGGATCTGTACTTGGACCGGTGCTTTTCAATATATTTATAAATGATCTGGAAAGGAATATGACGAGTGAGGTTATCAAATTTGCGGATGATACAAAATTATTCAGAGTAGTTAAATCACAAGCGGATTGTGATAAATTGCAGGAGGACCTTGCAAGACTGGAAGATTGGGCATCCAAATGGCAGATGAAATTTAATGTGGACAAGTGCAAGGTGATGCATATAGGGTCTGACCCAGCATGGCAATTTCTTATGTTCTTATAAGAAGATACTAAACCGTCCCACAGATGTTTTCCACGTTTAAAATGCAAACAAAGGGGGGTTTAGAAGAAACAGAGAAATCCCATGCCAATGGCCAACGCATCCTAATAATGGAAGTGACCCACTGAGTAAAAGGGGTGTAAGGAAGGACACAAACCACCCTGTCTGAGGACACAACTAGTTTCTTCTTGAGCAGCAATTCCTGATCTGAAAACCCGTCAGTCAATTTTTCCGATTTCGTAGTATACGTTACGTACCACTCTAGCTGACTTCAAGATCCAAGTAGTTAAGATGCAGGAAGCATTTTTAGCGTGGGGGTATCCACTGAGGATTGTCAAGAAAGCGTATAAACATGCCCGGTTTTCAAATTGGGAATTGCTGCTTAAGAAGAAATTGGTTTTGTCCTAGGACAGGGTGGTTCTTGTGCTTCCTTATACTCAGCAGGTCATTTCCATTATTAGGACACACTAGCCATTGCTACTGAATTTCCCTGTATTTTCTAAAAAAAAAACCCCCCCCCCCCACTTGTTTGCTTTCAAACAGTCAAAAAACTTGCAGGACAGTTTAGTATTTTATCTTCCTTTGGAGTTAAAAACTGCTGATGGTATCAGGCTGGTCATCGCCCCTGTGGAAGTTGCAGTGTTTGTGATCTATCTTTAGCACTCCTTGAGTTCAAACATCCGGTAACTAGTTGTAAATACGAACATGTTCTACAACCTGTTCATCCAGTAATGTGGTTTATGCGGTCTTGTGCCCATGTGGTTTAGTTATGTGGGTAAAACCATCCACTCTTCAAAGATTCCGATCATTCAACACCGTAGTTAACATTACTCATGCTCGGGTTGACGCACCACTCATGCAGCTTTGGATAGAGGCATCACATTCTTCTCAGGAGCTGTGGTTTGTTTTTTTTTTTTGCTTTACAGCAATTATTTTCTCATCCTTGAGGAGGAAATGTATCCTGTCAGCTCCTTTATTTTGAGCAGAGATGGATATTCCGCTGGGTTCTGTTAGTCCAGATGGTCTTAATGTTAGACTTGAGTGGGTATCCTGCATATAGGGGCAGATTTTCAAAGGGGTACGCGCGTACCCCCCGAAAACCTGCCCCAAGCTCCCCCTGTGTGCGCCGAGCCTATGTTGCATAGGTTGTCAGCGCGTGCAAAGCCCCGGGGCTTTCCTGGGGAAGCGTGTCGGGGGGGGGGGGGGGGGCATGCCGCGGCCGGCGCGTCATCGGGGGCGTGGCTGCGGCCTCCGCACCAGCCGCCACACCGGACCATGGCGTGCCGGCAGCCGGCCTGGTGGGAATTATTTAGGGCCGGGAGGGCTGGTTAGTTAGGGGAAGGGAGGGGAAGTTGCGGGGGTGGAAGGAAAGTTCCCTCTGTGGCCGCTCCGATTTCGGAGCGGCCTCGGGGGGGAACGGAGGCTGCATGGCTCGGTGCGCGCAGGCTGCCGATTTTGCGCAGCCTTGCGCGCGCCGACCCCGCGCGTATCTATTAAAATCCGGTGTACTTTTGTTTGCGCCTGGTGCGCGAACAAAAGTACGCGCGGGCGTACTTTTATAAAATCTACCCCATAATGTTTATTTTTCTAGAACGCTATCTGCTTGTGAGATTGTGTTGAATATATTTCAGATTTGGCTGTTGAGGATTAGTTGATAATTTTTTTTAAAGTTTATTGTCTGCGATTGGTTTGAATGTGTCTTGTGAATTATGTAAAGTCGTTTGGTAGATTTGCTTTTGATGGGTTTTTTTGAATGAACGTTTAGAATGGAGTTCTTACTGCTTTGGCTTTTGTACTTATTTGTTGGTAAGGTTTTGTAATGCCTATTGTTTATTTTATTATTTTTTTGGTTATAATCTTATTAAAACCAGTGTGTATTTTTCTGCTAATAGGGTTCGACTTGGTAACTGTGTGGAATTTGCTGTATTTTTCTTCTGGAGTTTCTATCCTTTGATAGCAATTTGTTTTATTTTTTGAAGTAACTTATTTTCTCTGTTTTTATGTTTCCCAGAGGCAGCCTCAAATGAGGCAAAATATGGGCCAGTGCGGGGATGCTTGATGAGACATATGATATTTGATATAATATTGTTAGAAAACATTGGAAGTCCAGTGACAATTTCCATTTGCTTTGGGGTTTGTAAGGTTTTAATGAGAAAGTGGGTTTTTATGTGGTGTTGAATAGATTATGGGGGTATATTGTTATGCAACTCAACAAAGAACAGAGTGAGAACAATAGCAATTATGTTTTTAACTGTATCGGAAACAGCTGTGACTCATATGAAATAGCCGACATAATAGGCATCATCGTTTTTGCTTTTCGCGAAAGCAAAAACGATGATGCCTATTATGACGGTCATAAATGCAGTAGTTTAATCTCATCAGTATTTGTGCGTCTAAAACATGGAGTATTGCCTAACTTGTGTGAGGTATATTGTTATGTACATTCATTTGTATTTGTTGTGTTTAATTTATTTTTGCATATGTAGGTTTTTTGAGTGATTTGTATAAAAATGTTTTACATATGTTGAATTTTTTGTTAGGGTTGGGAAAGGATAGGAGAAAAATATAATATTGTTTGATTATTTCTATATGGTTTGGGTTTGTAGGTTTTTATGTGTATGTATTTTTTGTATACATGTTAATAAAAATATTCAAGAATTAATTAACTTTTTAACATTTCTGAATAAATTTTATTTTGTTGGATTGATACATTTTGAATTGTGGTTTTGTGAATTTCCATACCTCCCTGTTCTTTAAGGTTTTATTTATAATACTTTAGGGTTGGTTTACTTAGCCAGTACTTTCTTTGTTCCAGACAAACGGACCAATGCAGAAAGGTGCATTCAGCCAAACACACAGTGTTACCTGCACTTGAATGCACATTTTGTGAGCATAAGCCTAGCTGCCAATGCAGGAAGGAGTTTTACACTCACAAAATGTACTGCTTAGCGCCCTCGCATTGAAATTTCAAACAAACAAGGGCATTAAGAAGTACTCTGATGCACAGAGGTGCACTAGCTTAACCTGGTTTTGACTTGTGCTGGAATCTTTACTCCTGGTCAGAAATGGAGTTAAATTTCCAGCCCTGATCTATCAACCTACCCCATCAAGTGCATGACCTGATTCTGCAGGAGCAGTTTCAGATGGACAGAGTAGGTCCCGTCAAAGGAAAGGGGTAAGAAATCTGTGATGGGGGCTCGCCGCTAAGCTGTGAGAAGCTGGCTTAAGGGTGAATTTTCAAACATTACGTGCATAAAAATTAGCACTTATGTGCATAAAACAGCATATATATGCTATTTTCAAAACTGCAATTTAGGAACGTAAATCAGGATCTGGGAGAAACTTGGCATGTGTAAGAAAGGGACAGGGCCAACATTTACATAAATAAGTTGCTGTTTTGGGGGGTTGAGTCCGTGTCGTCGGCTTGATCGCACGCTTTCTCCTTTTGTTTCCTAGGAGCCGGCGGGATTCAGACATTTAACCTGCTTAAAAAAACGCCTCAAACATCATAAATATAGTCTGCAGAGGAGGGAGTCTGCCCCACAGAAACGGCATTTTTGGAGGTAATGCCAGGTCGAACTTAGCGTACCGGCCTGGAAAAGGTTATCAGGGGTGATGACAAAATGGTGGCGGAAGGCCCAGGTCAGGAGGGCCTCTCTCCGGCACTTATCAAGGACCTCACCCAGGCAGTTTCGGCCACGCTAGCAGATCAATTACAGCGCATTCAGTCCTCAGTTGATGAGATTCGCAACAAAAGTCATTGCATATGCCACGGCCTTGTCAGTGGTGCAAACCAATCTTGCCGTGCATGAAGACCGCCTTACTGGCCTGGAGACTGGTGTGACTGAGCTAGGGCGACGGCACGGATCCCTCGAGGATAAACTTGAGGACCTGGAAAATCACAGCCACAGGAACAATTTGTGCATGGGGGGGCGGGGTGTCTAGAGATTACAAGACACAGTGATGATCTGCCTGTCTTGCAAGGTTGACAACTGTGCTTCCAAAGATATGAAATATTAAAATTATATTTGTTCTAAAAATTCTGATTCATATCTTTGTTTAAAAAGTGCTGACAAGCGTCTTATGAAAGTCTAATATTTAGACATTGGTTCCTTAATTGGTGCACGGTGAAGATCTGGTACGCCTTTGTGAAAAGGAGATTAACGAGCAACTTCAGTTAAATGTGATGATTAGACCGATTTTGGTGGAACAGGCACAACGACTTGGCAGTGGAGGGCCGGACCAGGCGCGGCCTCACCAAGTCTTTGTTCGTTACTTAAATTACATGGAGAAAGCCAGAATCCTGCAAGCCTACCACAATAAAAAAGATCTTTTATTTCATAACATGAAGCGGTACATGTTTCATAACATGAAGCGGTACAGAGAAGGGCGACCAGGAAGGTGGAGGATCTTCATCGCATGACGTACGAGGAGAGATTGAAGAATCTAAATATGTACACCCTGGAGGAAAGGAGGAGCAGAGGTGATATGATACAGACTTTCAGATACTTGAAAGGTTTTAATGATCCAAAGGCAACGACAAACCTTTACCATAAGAAAAAAATCAGCAGAACCAGGGGTCACGATTTGAAGCTCCAGGGAGGAAGATTCAGAACCAATGTCAGGAAGTATTTCTTCACGGAGAGGGTGGTGGATGCCTGGAATGCCCTTCCGGAGGAAGTGGTGAAGACCAGAACTGTGAAGGACTTCAAAGGGGCGTGGGATAAACACTGTGGATCCATAAAGTCAAGAGGCCGCCAATGAAGAGTGGGTGACTCGCCAGAATGATGGCTACTGCCTGGAGACAATACCCTTAGTCAATAAACATACACATGGTTACTGTGACTCCAACATCACTCTAAGATTCAACAGCATGAGGAAATGTGGAAAAAAGGATTTGCACTCACAATGACGGGAGTAGCTGGCTTGTTACGGCGGTTACTACCCCAAACCAAATATCCAGATTACTACCTCCACCTTCCTCTATTCCTGATGCCTTTCAACTAGCTTGATCACTCCATTCTTATACTTCACTTTCAATGCATATCCAGCATAGTTCTCTGCTTCAACAGCAGGGGAAAAGAAAAACTGTTACTTCACACATCCAGCAGAGCTCTCTGCTTAAACGGCAGGGGAGAAGAAAAAAGGGTTCGCACTCACAAAGCGGGGAGTAGCTGGCTTGTTACGGCGGTTACTACCCCAAACCAAATGTACCTGATACTTCACTCTCGACGCATATCCAGCATGGCTCTCTACTTCAACGGCATCGGAGAAAGACTGATACATCACGAATTTCCAGCATAGCTCTCTGCTTCAACGGCAGGGGAAAAGAAAAACTGATACTTCACGCATATCCAGCATAACTTCAACGGCAGGGGAGAAGAAAAAAGGATTCACACTCACAAAGCGGGGAGTAGCTGGCTTGTCACGGCGGTTACTACCCCAAACCAAATGTGCCTGATACTTCACTTTCGATGCATATCCAGCATAGCTCTCTGCTTCAACAGCAGGGGAGAAGATAAACAACCAATAAGGGCTGTATAACATAATCTGGGTAAAAACAAATAAGCATGGGTGTAGCTTGCTTATTGCGGCGGTTACTACTCCTACTACCTCTAACTAATCAAGCTAGATATTTCACTTGGATGCAGCTCCTCCACCGCTCTCTACATTAATGGCGGGGGTGGAAGGGAATTAGAACCAAGAGCTAAGAGAAACAGATAAGTATGGGAGAAGAAATGAGGGAAGCTTGCTGGGCAGACTGGATGGGCCATTTGGTCTTCTTCTGCCGTCATTTCTATGTTTCTATGTTTCTATATGAAACTGCGGCTATTCCAGGAATTTTCTACTAAAGTTCAAGCTATGCGCCAGGAGCTTACACCGTACTGCACGCAGTTATACCACTGTGGAACTTTCTCCCTCCAATATCCTGTGCGTCTGCAAGTTTTTTTTCAGGGTGAGACTAAAGTAATCACCTCGGCGCAAGCAGCCAAGGAGTTCCTGGATCAGCTCCCAGGTTGATGAGGTCTTGGAAGTTATTTTCTTCAGTTGGTTCCTTCTGGCGGCGTGGAAAGTCGATGTTTTCTTTTTTTTTTTTGACTGAGGTTCGCGTGCTCTGTATTCTCATTGCCTTGTGTCCTTGGCTCACATGTTTATCTCTATATATATATATATCAGGCACCATTTCTTTTTCTTTTTTGTGTTTTAGGACTTAATTGCCCTGGATTTTGGCTGTATGGTCCGAGCGCTTTACCTAGCGGCATGACTTTGTGTTTTTTTGAGCTTGGGCCTACAGAGTTATCTTTTTCTATGTAGCTGTATGAGACACCTTCAACCTTTTCTTTTTGTGCCCCTGCCTAGCCTTGGCATCATGGATCTGTTCCTCCCTGGCGCCTATAACTTTGATGGAGTCTGGGATAACTGTTTGGTGCCTGGTGAGCGGTGGTGAAGTCTGCCGGGGAATTCTACCGGCTCTGGGAGCCTTCACTTGATAGTGGGTGCCTCTTGCTGGTGATTGAGGAAGAGCCCACTTCTTCATTGGCATACTGGAGGTGCCCCTCCTGAATGAGGGATTGAGAGTTAGAATGTATACTTTACTGGGGGGGTGGGTTGTCATTGTAAGTGCTTGGTTTAGTGTGACTGTTGGCCTGCTTGAGCATGTCGCTTTTCCTGTTGCGGGGATTCTTGGAAATTTTGAGGGAGGAGTGGGTCCTTGCTGGGGGATCCCTCCTTTTTTGAAAGCTTATAACATCTTTTGCATATATACTAATATTAATTCAAATGTCTAGGATTATTTTTTCTACTGTTAACATCAATGGGTTATACTCCCCAAGTAACTGGAAGACGCTTCTCACTGATTTACGGAAACGAGGGGTGCATATTGCTTTTATTCAAGAAATTCATTTGGATGATGCAGAGCACAAGAAATTACAGCGGGAATGGGTTGATCAATGTTTTTTATTCTTCTTTCACTTCCCGGCAGAGAGGGGTGGCCATTCTGATCAGTAAAAAGATTACCTTTAAGAATAAATGCTTCTCTGATCCCAACGGCCGCTATGTTATTGTTGTGGGTGAATGGCAGGGAATAAAAGTGGTCCTTTGTCAATCTGTATGCACCAAATATCTACTCCCATAGTTTCTTCTCCACTCTTTTGGCTCAGGTGGTGGCATGGGAGGGCTATTCGGTGATCTTGGGAGGGGATTTTAATGTAGTTGATAATCCTCTGGTAGACTGTAAACCACCAAAAAATCCTAAGAAAACCCAAGCTGATATGGAGTGGGCTTTCTGTCCCCAAGAGCTGCAATTAATTGATTCATGGCTTACACTTCATTTGGAAGACCGGGAATTCACGTTTTACTCACAGGTGCATAACGTGTATTCCAGATTGGACTATATTCTCATATTGGAATTTCTTTATAACAAGTTGGTAGCTAGTGAGATTCACAATGTCCCTTTTTCTGATCATGCCTTGGTACTTGTTATGCTTGACCTAATTCCCACGCAGGTGGGCAAATTCTGGTGGCCCATGTCACCTTATTTATACAATGACAAGTGCCTTGCTTTCTTCCTCCATGACAAGTGGAAGGAATATGTTGAGTTTAATCTCACACCCGGCATTGACCCTGTAATGTTCTGGAGTGCAGCCAAGGCTGTCATGCGGGGGCATATTATAGCCTATCAGGCTTTTGCTCAGCAGGCTAGGAACATCAATATCCTTGAACTCACTAAACGGATCATGTCGTTGCACCGTGCCCACACGCGAGATTTAGCTCAAGACACTAAAGAATGTCTGGTGGAGGCACACTGCAAACTAAAAAAGCTCTTAGATGCTAAAGCACAAGAAAACTTGTATCTTAAATATAAACTTTATCAATGGGGGGAGTAAATCTGGGAAACTACTGGCCCAGCTGGTGAATTCTGTGGGCCGGCGGAATGAGATTACTCCTCACATTTGGGAAGGGCTGATGAATCTCACTACTTTAACTGTTGTGATGGCACCACAAACGACAGTATAGAAAAATTGTCAAATAAATAAATAAATAAATAAATAAATACTATGCCTCAGATAACTGAAGCCTTTGTCTCATTTTAAGGTCTTATATATGGCTGGGCCAGTTAACGAGCAGACTTATCATACTTTTTTCAGGAACTAAGTGAGCAAGCTCGTGAGTTAATGGATAAACCCATTCATGAGCATGAGATACACAGGGCTATCAGACAATTGAAATTACTAAAAGCTCTGGAGCCTGACCGGCTCGGGCTGGAATTCTATAAACTCTTAGGTGATTCCACCCTATGCCCATTATATGATATGTTTCATGCTGTGCAAGGGTGAGGGGAATTTGAAAGGGGACACAATCCGGCCACTGTGATATTGCTACCCAAACTGGGGAAGGATCCTGCTTTCACCTCCTCATCTCCCTTTCTTAACCAAGATATTAAATTGCTAGCAGTGGACCTGGCCCAACGAGTGAATTTGATTATAACTGAAGTTATTGCTCCTGATCAAATGGGGTTTATTAAGGAGAGGCTCTCTAACACCAATCTCCTAAAAACGTTACTGGTTGTACTTTCCCCACCGCCTAATACTAGCCAGGGCCCGATCCTCAGCCTTAATGCTGAAAAAGCATATGATTGTGTGGAGTGGCCGTATCTACTTTGGATACTGGAATGCTATAAATTCGGGGATGCTATGATTTCCTGGATCAAATTGTTATATAGATTGACACAAGCGCAATTATTGGTAAATGGGGCCCTGTCTGAGGATTTTATTTGGGGGGGGGGGGGTAGGGGCACCAGGCAGGGATGCCCCTTGTCTCCCCCTTTATTTGTTTTTGCTCTAGAACCCTTGGCGATTAGGCTTTAGGCCCTTCGCTCATTCCAGGGCATTAAGACCAGGAGCAAGTCTGTTAAATTAAGTCTCTTTGCAGACGATATGTTGCTTTATGTGGGGAATCTGGCTGAGAGTTTGGGGGATATCATTGAGGTTATTAATCTGTTTGGGTCCTTTTCAGGACTTTTGATTAATTATGGGAAATATGCAGCTTTCCCATTATCTCCTAGTTTACAACAATGGGTGGGGCACTTTCTGTTCACCTAGGCCGGATCTCATTTTAAGTATCTGGGTATTCAGGTTGCGAGGTCCATGGAGGAGCTTTATGATCTCAACATTGAGGCCAGTTTACATAATATGAGGGCTCTCTTATTGAAATGGAAGGCCCTCCCCCTTTCTGTTTCGGGTAGGTGCACCCTGGGTAAAGATGGCGATTCTTCCTAAAATGTTTATATCCATTACAAATGCTCCCAATGTGGCTTTCAGCTTCAACGATTAGGTCCTATTGCTCTACGGTGGGATCCTTTATCTGGCGTAATAGAAGGGCGAGGGGGGGCTTTCATGTGATACGGCTTGGCCGCTCAGGTGGCGGAGTTGTACTTCCTGATCCACATGTTTATAATACTGCTTGCGTTATGTGTTATTTACAAGAATGGGTGTCTCAACATCCTAAGTTTGATGTGGAAGGGCTGATGTCAAATTGGATGTCCCCCTACACCCCTATAAAGTTAGTTCATTTACCTCCTGACAAACTGATCTCCCTGCACACCTCCATTTTTTGGGTTAAGGCCATCCAGAAAGCCTGGGTGTGGTGGCGGGGGTTGGGGGCACATAGTGCGTCTATCTCCCCCTTCTTGTTCCTGACAGGGAATCCAAATTTCTTACCAGGTCTGGACGGCTTGGATTTCCAAAGCTGGTATGGTTTGGATCTTCGTTCTCTGGCCCAGCTGATAGATGTTGAATTTTCTTGTTTGTACTCATTTGAGCAGTTGAGGGAGGAGTGGGATATACCGAGACATCAGTTTTTTGCCTATCTCCAGGCTCGCCATTACTGCCATAGTATAATTAAGGGGGATGTTTATGTTATTGTTCCTACTGACGATGAGGAAAGTTTTTTAGAAACCCCACTGAAATTTAATAAGACTGCCATTTGGACGAGATATTTACTTTCTCTTTTGCTTGCCCCTCATTTGGCTCGTTTGGCTGAGAAATGGAGTGCGGATTTAGGCATCGATGTCTTCCCAGAGCTATTGTCCCATGTATTTTTGTTGATATATAGGCATTATGCTGCTGCTTCTATGAGGGAAATACAATTTAAATTACTACACAGAACGTATATTACTCGGGAATGGGATGTTCTGAGGTTGTGGGATCTGATTCCTGTTTGAAATGCAAAATTGCGCCTTGTACCCTTTGTCACATGTTCACGGGCTGCCCTAACTTGCAGCCTTTTTGGGGCTCTATTATGTCTTACTTAGATAATCTGTGATATCACTTGGACCGGGGAATCCAAGACAGTTATTTGCAGGTTTGGAAATCAGAGGCATCCCATCCTTCGCTCAGTGGAAGGGTTGGATGGAGCAGACCGCACGACTTGAACTATTTTGGAAACAGGACTTAGCTACCCAGAAGTCTTCACTACACCTAAAAGGCTACTTTGCTCTTTGGGACAAGTTGCTTCTTCTGCGTTGAAGCATTTTTCAAAACTTGAGGATATGAACTACAAGATTCTTTGCTTTAGTGTACGTACAATGTGGGCTACTCTTGATGGGATGGTGTGGTAGGGTGGATTGTATGGATGGGGTGTGTGTGAATGTTTGGTTATATGTATGTGTGGAGCCATTTTGTAAAAATTTTCAAAATGATGAATCATTTGATTGCATTGTAAGCCAATATGATTATTGTGGCTGTTACTACTATTGTGTGGGGGTTTTTTTTTTTATGATCTAATAAAACACACATTTGAAAAAAATAAGCTGCTGTTTTAAAACCTGCCCAAGTCACATGGGTATGTTTTTTATTTGCATATTGCACAACACCCTGGTCTCCACTAGGTGGCCCTAGATCCTGCCCTGGGTTTTCAGCTTAGTGGGAGAAACCATTTTCTAACAGTACCTCCCTTAGAGGCTGCTGTGAATGGTAGCTCCTTGGTGCACACTGAGGGGCTAGTGGTCTAGTGAATATGGTCATTTTGGTTTGGCTTCTGGAGAGTAAGGAGCCATTTTGGCAGCAGGTAGATTTGAGAGGACCCCAGTGCATCCCTGGCCTGTCAGAACCTGCCTCCACTTTTGTGGCAAAAAGACTTTAGGGACAATTTGAGTATTTTTTTGGGCAGTTTTGTTGGTGGTGAAACCTTGGATCCTTCAGGTGAGGGACATGCCCCATATCCGGAAGCCAGGTGTAAGCTCTTCTTCCTGCCAATGAAGGGACTTGTCTCATCAGAGGAAGTTTTTGGGACTTGGAAAGTGTTTCCCCCTTTTGGCTTGAGGGGGTTTAGTGCCACCCCCTTCTCATTCTGAAGCCGGGGTATATTAGCCTGTTTTTCCAGCAGCAGACTTTTCCTACAGAGCGGTCATTTCAGGATGAGTTTGGATAGAAAGGACAAGATCTTTGGAGTCCCGCAGCTGGATCTCCACCACTGTTCCCTCTAAGCTGTGCAAGTGCATGGCTGCGCACATCTTTTACCACCTGGTGCAGGGATTGGCTCGTGCAGGGATAAACCAAAGCCCTGCCGATCTGATCCATGGCATTACATCTCCCTACACCTCCTACCGAGCAGCAGGGGTCACGTTTATCCTGACGTCATCTCCTGCCACAGGGTCAGTCTCTCAGCTCTTACCACAAGATCAACCCTGAGACAGCAGGAGATGACGTTTGGAAAACCGTGACTCCTGCTGCCGCCTAACCCTCAACCTGGCTCTGTGGCGGCTGAAGATAAAGGATGCAGTTGCTGCCAGTGGACCCCATTCTGCTAGCGATCAAAAAGAGGAAGAGGAAGCGGAGGCCACTAGTGGACCCCATCCTGCTGGCATCCAAAGAGAAAAGGAGGATGCAATGGCTGCCAGCAGACACCATCCCACTGGCACCTGAAGACAAGGTCTAGGCACTGTGTTTGTATGGCTGGGTGAGAGCATGGGTGGTGAGGTAGTGACTGCCTGTATGTGTAGATGAGTACCCGGGTGTGAGGGTGAGAGCCAAGCTGTGTGTATTTGTGTAGATGAGTACCTGTGTGTGTGGGGGGGTGACAGGGGGGGGGGGGGGAGGGAGGGGTGACTACCTGGGTGAGTGTGTGGGTGTGGGGGGGGAGGGTAGGGAGGGGTGACTACCTGGGTGAGTGTGTGGTGGGGGGGGGGGGAGGGTAGGGACGGGCGACTACCTGGGTTGGTATGGTGTGTGGGGGGGGGGGGTAAGGAGGGGTGACTACCTGGGTTGGTGTGGTGACTACCTGGGTTGGTGTGATGGGTAGGGAGGGAGGGAGGGGTGATTACCTGGTGTGGTGTGTGTGAGGGGGGTAGGGAGAGAGGGGTGACTACCTGGGTGGTTGGTTTGTGTGTGTGTGTGTGTGGGGGGGGGGTAGGGAGAGAGGGGTGACTACCTGGGTGGTTGGTTTTGTGTGTGTGTGTGGGGGGGGGGTAGGGAGAGAGGGGCGACTACCTGGGTGGTTGGTTTGTGTGTGTGTGTGGGGGGGGGGGGGGGGGGGTAGGGAGAGAGGGGGTGACTACCTGGGGTGGTTGGTTTTTGTGTGTGTGTGTGGTGGTGGGGGGGGGGTAGGGGAGAGAGGGGTGACTACCTGGGTGGTTGGTTTGTGTGTGTGTGTGGGGGGGGGTAGGGAGAGAGGGGTGACTACCTGGGTGGTTGGTTTGTGTGTGTGTGTGTGGGGGGGGGTAGGTAGGAGAGAGAGGGGTGACCTACCTGGGTGGTTGGTTTGTGTGTGTGTGTGGGGGGGGTAGGAGGATGAGAGGGTATGAGAGGCGGGTGCCTACCTGGTGGTTGGCTTGTTGTGTGTGTGTGGGGGGTGGGGTCGGGAGGGAGTGACTACCTGGGTGGTTGTTTGGTGTCGTGTTGTGTGGGGGGGTAGGGAGAGAGGGGTGACTACCTGGGTGGTTGGTGTGTGTTGTGTGTGGGGGGGGGGGTAGGGAGGGGTGACTACCTGGGTGGTTGGCCTGTGTGTGCGGTGTGCGTGGGGGGTGGTAGGAGGCGTGTGACTACCTGGGTGGTTGGTGTGTGTGTGCTCGTGTGAGGGGGGGGTAGGGAGGGGTTACTACTGGGTGGTTTGGTGTGTGTGTGTTGTGTGTGTGTGTGTGTGTGTGGAGGGAGGGGTAGGGAGGGGTGACTACCTGGGTGGTTGCGCCCAGGAGACTGGCCTGTGCTCGCCCGCTTTGCAGCGACGTTTACAGTATTGGCCCGTTATTTGGCTAAGTAGCCCCTTTCCTGCTACTTAGATGGACAAATTCGAACTTCTTCAGATAAGTAACGACACTTATCTGGCTATATGTGATTTATCCACCTAAGTAGAGCTTTTTGGACTTATCCAGCTGCATGCTACTACTTAGCCAGATAAATCAGCATTTATCCAGATAAGTTTGAATTTGCACAACTCGTGGTTTTTACATACGCGAGCATTTGTGCACACATAGGTACTCTTATTTTTAACCTGCACATATGCTTTCTGCACAGGTTATAAAATACTGTAGCAACTTTGCTCATATTCATATACAGGTGTATTTTGCCAGCGTGACCAGTTTGAAAGTTACCCTCTCTGTTCTATATTTTAATTATTTAAAATACCCAATCCACGGGGAAGCCCTCCGATGATTTCCTTCTGCCTATTGTCCTGCCGCATAAGCTCCTGTTCTTTCAGGCCAGGTTCACCCTGCCCTCCCCCCACCACTGAGATACAGTGAGGCCAGAAAGCACACACACAAACCCCAGATCCGGACCAGTGCCACTCCCTGCATGGAAGAATTCTCAGACTTATCCTCGCCCCCATCTTAGCCCCACTGGCCTTAAATAGCATCAGAAACTGCAAACTGCTCCAAATGGCACCAGCAGCCATCATCCCTGCTGGGACAGAAAAAAAAATACCCAGCTTGGACTGGACGACGGGCAGTAGTCAGAAAGCTAGTGGAGGCTGGCACTGATCTGAAACTGATTGGCAGTCACTCACGCCATCGCCAAGCATTAACCCTTGACGGAAAGTCAGCCAAAGCCTTTGCAAATGCTGCTAAATCTGTGCTAATTCCTCCTTCTGTACTGTTCTGTGTAGATAGGAGCAGCTGTCAACCGGATACGAGGGCTCCTTTCCTCTCCCCCTCACCTATGCTGAACGCACATTTTCAGTCTATGCGCCTCCTTTTTATTTTTTAACTCACGATGGATTGGATTAGCATAGCATAGCATACTTGCATCGGGAGTTAAACAACATTTTAATGTGCGTGTAAAACTGCGTGCTGAAATCCAGTGCACAGGTTCTTAATGCACAAGATTATTGCATTGGCCTGAAAGTTAGCCATGTCGTTGTATTGCGCTATCCCCAACCCCCAGCACACCGCTGACTTGGCCTCCCTTTCTGAGCGGTTACATTTGTGCGTACAGATTTAGATGGGCTGGAAGGGGGAGATTTGCAATTGGACAGATTCACTGGCTAACCACCACAGTTTCAGGCCGATACAGAAAAATCGCAGGAGAGCGGGCAAGTGCCCAGGCCACTCTCTCTGCATGCGATTCAGTAAATAAAAATATTCAAATTAGGGTCCGTGGTAAAAAGAGGCGCTAGGGACACTAGCGCGTCCCTAGCGCCTCTTTTCGGACAGGAGCGGTGGCTGTCAGCGGGTTTGACAGCAGACGCTCAATTTTGCCGGCGTCAGTTCTCAAACCCATTGACAGCCACGGGTTCGGAAACCGGACGCCGGCAAAATTGAGACGCCGGTTTTCAACCCGCGAACCGCAGGCCCATTTAAAAATATATTTTTTTAAATTTTTAATTATTTCTAACTTTTGGGACCTCCGACTTAATATCGCCATGATATTAAGTCGGAGGGTGCACAGAAAAGCAGTTTTTACTGCTTTTCTGTGCACTTCCCCGGCGCCGGCAGAAATTAATGCCAGCCTTTGGGTAGGCGCTAATTTCTTAAAGTAAAATGTGCAGCTTGGCTGCACCATTTTGCTTTCTGAATCGCGCGGGAGGAATACCTAATAGGGCCATCAACATGCATTTGCATGTTGCGGGCGCTATTAGTCTCGGGGGGGGTGGACGTGCGTTTTCGACGTGCTGTTACCCCTTACTGAATAAGGGGTAAGCTTAGCGCGTCCAAAACGCGTGTCCAAACGTGGGTTAACAGTGTGCTCCACCGGAGCGCACTGTACTGTAATCGGCCTGTTAGCTTCCTGTAAATCTTCTGAAAAATTCACCTTTGCATTTTTGTCCCACTACATGTGACATCAGTCCTGCATTCAGAGGGCAAATTTTTGAAAAGCCATTACTGGGGAAATAGGATGTCTGAAAACTGACCAGCCTGTACAGGGGGGGGGGGGGGAGGGTCAATAAAGCCCCTGCTTTTCCCCACGGGAGGCAGGCTTAGACTGGAGGAGGCAACACTGCCCATTGGTTTTGCATTTGCAAAACCAGGCGCACTGTTTTTCAAGGAAAACATATCTGCAGGAAAAGCAGATGCAAATCTCTGCAGGTACTTTTCCCCCCTAAGCAGTTTTCAAAAGGGAAAACACATATTTCCAGGTCTGGGTAACTTTGGCAGTTATCAAGACAAACCCCCATGTTTTAAAATTCCCCAAATCTCCCTCTGCTCCCCACTCACTGGCTAAATTTTGTCGACACATCGTTGCCCAGAAAAAAAAAAAAAAGACGGCACAAGGTGGGGTGGAGGTTTTTCTGACGTGTTTTTACCTTATTTTATACTGTCCAGGTAAAGAGCGGTCCTAAGATTTCTCGGACAACTTTGGCTAACTTCAGGTGGGATATTCAGCTGGTTCACATTTAGACAATCTATGTTATGGTTAATGTTTTTCAAACCCTATGTTCCACGTAAACCGATTTGATATGATTTGTATCATGCATGTCGGTATATAAAAGAACTAAATAAATAAATAAAAATAAATAGACAATGTTTGCATTAAAAGTTAATTGGACAAAGTTGCCTGATTAATTTTATCCGGTGACTGTGGGCCGGAGTATGGGACCCTTTTTGAGAAAGGGTGCAAAGTCCAAGGGAAACTTGACCCATGAACTTTGCACCTACGCACATAGTTTTGAAATTGTTTCCAAATGTCTCTCTCTCAGACACCTTAATGCTTACAGAAGGTCGCCATGTGCCAGGTTAACAGACACACCCCCTTGACACAGGCCTCGATTCACAACGGCAGAAGGCGGGTGAGAGAGCACACCTTGCTTACACTAAACAGATGCAGCTGTTTTCATCAAGGTAGAAAACACAGAGCGTTCAGGGTATGATGGGAATGTAAAGGTTGGAGATCCATAGATCGCTTGTATTTACATTATTTATTTATTTAGCATTTTTCTATACCGACTTTCCAATAACAAAATTATTGATCAATTCGGTTTACATTTTAAACAATAACAACAATGACAAGTAAATGTCTTACAATGAACAGGTCGAATTAACTTGGATTAAGATATATGGGGGTAATAACATAATTAAGATATATGGGGGTAATAACATAATTAACATTACCCCAACCCCCACATACCAAGGTATGTGGGGGTTGGGGGAAGAGTCTTGGAAAGGATAGTACCAGAATCAGTAATGCAGGCAACTCTAGCTCTTGAGGATCAAGAGATTATCTTGATCCTCAAACCAAATCCTTCAGTACCTGGTTTATAAATGGTTTAATCCTGTTTTGTGGTTATATGATGGACCCATAATAAGCCTCTTAGTGCCAAAGTCTGGAGACATTTCGGCACCTTAGGCGAGAGAGAAGCCAGCCACACAGACTCGTTTTCCTCTTACCTTGTCCCGGCCATAGCGGCGAAGCAGTTTGTACGGCCAGGTGTACAGGACTTTTGTGGTCTTGGGGTCCTTGAGAATCAAGCAGTCCTTGTCAGCTTTGAGCATGTAACCCCCGTACAGCTCGCACCTCTCTGCAGCCTCCGTCTTCTGAACGGTCACCCAGAACTCATTCGCTGCAGGGAACAAAACCCAATGACAATACATCCCATTGAGAAGAGCCGTATCACACGGAGAATCCTCCAGAGCACTTTAACCTATGGTGTACGATCAACTGGGAGATTTAAAGGTGGTGAGAAAGGGAAATCTTCCAGAGAGAAGTGTTATGACATGACATTGCCATAGCTATTTTTCTGTGGATTTTCCTCTCTCTACATACATAGCAAGGCTTGAAGATCCTGGGCAAAGAATGAACTATTTTCAAATTCTGCATCACTTGTAGGCCCCTATATTTGTCTGCCCTGCTTAGGCTATCATGCATATAACACCACTTTTGCATTTGTTAATCGCTAATGTTAATGCACTTCAGTAAATTGGCCCCCTTGTTAGAAAATCTACTTTTTATTTTTTTTTAAAAATGCATTCATTTTTGCCATATGGCTAGGATGATGTAGTGATCTGCAGCATGAGGAGATCCCCATTGTGCACGATGTTCAACTTTGGACCAATCAGATGCTGAGTTTCCCAGGCTTTTTCAAACCTGTTCCATTTCAGCACAGTTTTAAAACTTGGACTTGCTCAGCCAACCTTAAGTCATGTCGTATTGTCTAAACGACGTTCCTACGTGTGCCAAAGCCAGGAGATATGCGCGTATATCGGCCCGGCGCGCCATCCATAGCAGAAGTAAAGTTAGGAGGTAGAGGACCCCGGCGTGTGCTTGTGTTCATAAGTATTTATGTGCTGGTTTCAGTCATGAATCCTGGAATGCCCATGCTCCGCCTCTTTTTCAGAATACAAATTTTGTGCATGTGTACCAGGAGATTTGCAGGTACACTAATGCCTTTAAAATGTGTGCCGTGCGCGCTGGCCTGACTTCTGCGTGCATCTCGCAGGCTTTGGCGTGTGCTGGGCTTTTAAAATTCACACCTAAGGTAGCTCATTGCAAAGCAGCCAGGCCATATGTGCAGGCTCGGAAGCTCTTTTCTGAACTGCAGCCAGAAGCATGAAACCGTGTCACCGCTTCAGGGTATTCTGTAAAACTGGGGAGGTGTTTTGCACATGCTTTGCACAACTCAATCAATTACATCTCATAGTATTTGTTTGTGTGTGTCAGTGTCCGAGCAGTACACTATTTTGTGAATTACTTTTGCTTGTTCTGTTTTGGCTCCACAAAACATCTGAGTGCAGAGGAGACTGGGAAAAAAAAGGGGAAGGAATAGCTCCCTTTCTGGAAGTGTATGAAAGTTTTTAGGGTTTACAGATGTGGATGAAAGGGGCGGATGGTATAAAAGGCACCATGTCTTGTAATTGTACGGATTGGGACAATGGCCTCTCTCATGTTCTATTTAAAGTGCTCTGTTCTAAGCATAGCCAAGTTTGCATATTGGTATATCAGATGTGTCTGAAGGGCACCACTGCCTTTGTTTCTCTTTGCTGCTTAAATAAAAAGTATTTTGCAAAAAAAAACCACAAAAAAACCCAAGGCTGTGTTTGCTGTGGCCCCTCAGAGAAAGAGGCAGCGCAAAAGTCAAGAAATGCCATTCCCGTAGAGTTCATGCGTCAGGCGATTGAGTAATTCCTTTTCCCAACCCATGGTCCTGAAAGGATCAGACCCTGAATGCTGGGCTCTGCTGGACATTTTGGTGGGCTGCTATGTAGTATCAACAATAAGCTCACAGACCGCCATGTTCCTCAGTCCCCTGGTATCGTTGGAGCAACTCAGCAAGTTCCTAGGAAGCACACTGCTGCTTTTTTGTTTGTTTTTGCAAAGATAAAATGGGGAGGACCACCTTCAGGAGATAATACTTGTCAGTGAGGAGGTAAGGCCTGTCCCCCAGAGAAGAAAGGCAAGCTGAACAGGACTGGTGGTGGAATTCATCTATCAGTCGTCCTGCCCTGCCCACAGAAAGAGCAGTTCTTTTGGGGGTTTTTTTTTGTTGTTTGAGACCAGCTGGACTGAAGAATTTCTTTCCTGCAGTCTGCAACACCAAATCTCTAGGTTAAGTAAGGAGCTGTGCAGCCTTTATAGTAATAACTGCAATATGTATGTGTCCTGGGCCCTGCTTTAGACAGGAAAATGGGGTCGGGTGTGTGGGAGGAGGTACTGGAGGAAGAAGCTAGTTCCCCAAAGTTAGCAAATAAGGGGATTCTGTTGCCTCGATTCTTGCGGCAATCAGATAAATGCTCCCACGTGTGCAGGGAAGCTGAGCATCCAGTATTTTCATACAAAAATGTAACCCCCCTAGGGGAAGGGGGATGCTACTTTCCAACCCTGCACAGCACCAGAACAAACCTAGCCAAGTGAGGGAACGCAGGTTCTGTGAATTAAAAACATAGAAACATGATGGCAGAATAAGACCGTATGGCCCGTCTAGTCTGCCCATCCAACACTTCCTTAGAGATCCCCTGTATTTATCCCATGCTTTCTTGAATTCAGATACCATTTTTGTCTCCATCATTCCACTGGGAGGCTGTTCCACACATCCACCACCTCTGTGAAATTGGGTAGACTCAGAAGTAACCTCAGGAAATATTTGTAAAGAAATATTTCCTGAGGTTACTCCTGAGTCTACCCCATTTCAACCTCATCTTTCCTTTGAAAGAGGTTCACTTTCTGTGCATGAAAACCTTTGAGATATTTGAATGTCTTCATCATATCTCCTCTATCTTGCTTTTCCTCTAGCTTATACATGTTTAGATCTTTAAGCCTATCCCCATATGCTTTAGGACAAACACCACTGCTCATTTTAGTATCCACCCTCTGGACCAACTTCCTGCTGTTTATATCCTTTTGAAGGTGCAGTCTCCAGAATTGTACACAGTATTTCAAATGAGGTCTCACCAGAGGTGATATCACCTTCCTTTTCTGCTGACCATTCCTCTCCCTATGCAGCAAGCATCTTTCTGGCTTTTATTGTCACTTTACCCACCTGTTTGGCCACCTTAAAATCATTAAATACATTTACCCCCAGATCCCATTCTTCTTTTGTGCTTAGAAGAATTTCACATCCAATACTGTACCTTTCCTTGGGTTTTTGCATCCTAAATGAATTAACTCTGCATTTTGTAGCACTAAATCTTAGCTGCCAGACTTTAGATCATTCCTTGAGCTTCGCTAGATCCCTCCTCATGTTTTCCACTCCTTCCTGGCTGTCCATCCTGTTACACATTTTGGTTTCATTGGCAAAAAGACAAACTTTTCCCGACAACCCTTCTGTTATGTCGCTCACAAAAATGTTGAAAACAATAGGTCCAAGGACCGATCCCTGAGGCACACCGCTAGTAACAACCCCTCTCCCCTCAGAGAAAACTCCATTTATCACCTCCCTTTGACACCTTCCACGCAGCCAGTTTTTAACCCAGTCAGTCTTTCTAGGATCCATACGAAGGGTGCTCAATTTATTTATAAGTCTTCTGTGCGGAATTGTGTCAAAGGCCTTGCTGAAATCCAGGTACACTACACATTTAGTGTATTCCCTTGATCCAACTCTCTGTCACCCAATCAAAGAAATTGATCAGATTTGTCTGAGAAGATTTTCCTCTGGTAAAACCATGCTGCCTTGGATCTTGCAATCCATTGGATTCTGAAAATTGCACTATCCTCTGTTTTAGCAGTGATTCCATTAGTTTGCTCACCACTGAGGTCAGCTAACTGGCCTGTAGTTTATTTATTTATTTATTTAACATTTTTCTATACCGACCTTCAAGTTAAATACCATATCAGATCGGTTTACATCGAACAGGGTTAGATAACTGAAACAACTGAAGGAACAACTTTTTTTCATAATCAAAGAAAAACCAAGGAAACAAAAGTTACATTTAACGTGGACCGTGAACTTGGAAGCTTAGGCAGCTGGAAGAAAAAGGCCCGAAGAGGGCATCAACTTAGATTAAGTAAAAGGGAGAGATCACAAATTCCAGTCTAGTGATAGTCCACATATTAGAGGAAGGAATACGTGTTCCCAGCTTCCTCCTTACTTCCACCTTTATGAATTAGGAACTACATCCGCCCTTTTCCAGTCCTCTGGAACTACTCCAGACTCTAAAGAAGCATTGAAAAGGTCAGCCAGCGGAGCTGCCAGGACATTTCTAAGTTTCTTTAGTATCCTCTGATGTATCCCATCTGGCCCCATTGCTTTATCTATTTTAAGTTTAGCTAGCCCCTCACGAATAGGCGCTAACTAAACAAAGTTGGGACACCAGTCTACCAGTCTGCAAAATAAATAGTCCACACCAAATTTTGTGTTTCAAACAGAAGAAAAAATGTTACTGAGAAAAAAATCCAACGTTCAGAAGAGTTACAAGAATAAAACAGTCTGAATGCAAAAATCCAAACAGTCCACTCTTCAGGTTATCACAATTATGTATGTAGGCACAGCTCTTATGCTGCTTAAGTTCCCTTCACAAAAAAAAAACCCATCAACAGAAGCCTCTTCTTGTACAATCAATTTCTCACAACTGGCTGGCTAGACCAGAATGAAATTCTATTTTGTAGTTTCCCTATTTCATTTCAGTGCTGGATAACAGCTCTTTGCTGAGAAGCTAGGAAGCAATTAGATCAAATTGCTGGCCCACATCCAGTGGCTGGTGTTTGTGGTTTTATGGATTTTTCTTAGTAATTTTGAGGTATTGTATTAGTTGCAGAAAGAATATATGATCATATAGATTTTAATAAAATCAAGGAATAAGAACAGAAAGGCAACAAAGGAAGGGCATCTGGAACCAAGAACCGGTTCATGCTGAATAAAACCATTATGACCAGCTGTAAGACAGGTCAAAACCTCAGTAGAGCATGGACACATTATAAAAAAGCTTTTGATAGTATCCCACACTCTTGGATAATAAATGTCCTTGAAATGTACAATGATTCCTGGATTGATTACGCATATCAAGCTCACCATGAAAATATTTCAGACTACATTCCAACTGAACTATGGCGATGGCCAATGTTATTCCTAATATCAAAATCCAGTGAAGAGTATTTCAAGGAGATTCCCATTCACCACTTTTGTTTTGCTGGGCACTGAATCCTCAGAGTACAGTTATTAATTCTTTGGGCTATGCATTTTGCCTTAATTCCAGAGACACTAATGATCCATAAACATCGCACTTATTGCTTGCAGATGACTTGAAAATGTTTAGCCCCTGCAATAGTCATTCAGTGGAACAGTTCAGAGTAGTGAAGAGCTTCTTAGATGACATGAGGATGGCATTTGGCCTGGATAAATGTGTGAATGCAACTTTTGGTAAAGGAAAAGTTAAATAAAACATCTCTCTGACTGAGGACTGTAGCACAAAAGATCTTGAGCAGGATGGCATATACAAATATCTAGGGATGGATGAAGGTGCACAAATTCAGCACAAGTTACTGACAGAAAAGAGCACTAAAGGAGAATGAAACTGATTTTGAAAAGTGCTTTAACATGAAATAATCAATTAATCAATCAACTTGCAATATCTGCACTTTCCTACAGATCTGGAATAGTAGACTGGTTCAATAAAGATCTTAAACAGTTGTATGTAAGAAGAAGAAAAATGTCTTCATGGATATGCAATAATCTATAACAAGCAGCATATGCCAAGACTGTATATTCCAAGAGCTGAAGGCAGTATGAGCCTATTGAAATAGCCTATAATAGAAGTTCTATATGTATAATCTTTCAAGTGTACCTAACAGCATCAACAGATACTAATACTTAAAAAGTGCTGATGTATGAAAAAAAATGGTCTCCATCCATAAGCTTGGATAATCATTTCAGTGAGTAGAAAGAATGAGAATTTACCAGCACATAATAGGAAAGAGGCAGCAGAATTTGCAAAAGATGAGAAAAACTCATTAAAGATTTTGACTAGCAGACAAGGAAAATCAATAGACAAAAGCATGAATATAATGGGAAATACAGTCAGTCACTGTCCAACAGCTAAGTTAGCCAGATAAACTTGTGTGGCTAAGTTTGGAGGCATATTTAATAGCCAGCTACATTCAGTAGTTCAGCTGCACTATCTTAAAGTTTGCCAACTAACTATATTCAGCTAACTTTAGGGAAGCTCTTTGGCCCAACCAAATATATTGGAGTTAGCTGAATAACTTAACCAGCTAACAACTCCTCCAAATTACAGAACGTCCCTGTAACGCCCCTAACTTATCCAGCTAAATTCGGGTCAGCTGACTTATTTACCCACTAGATGTTAGCCAGATATGTGCCCAAATCTTCGTTTAGCTGATAACTTCTGAGTTATCCAGCTATATGCTTTTGAATATGGACCTCAAAAAGTTGTTTCAGAAACCCCACATAGATCAAAACCTGACGCAGGAATGGTTAAGGATAGATGAGCTTAGATCTGAAGATGATACTGATAACTGCAGAACAGGATAGTGAATTATGGACACAATGGCTCACAGCCAGCATAGAAAAAAACAGTAAGAAAGATAAAAGTAGATTATGTAAAACAGAACTAATAATGGATATAGATCTTGTTGCTGGATGTCAAGTGTTTGATGTCAGGCCTGTATACAGAAAGGCATAATAAGGTGGAACAGCTCATCCACTGGAAATTGTGTAAACATTACAATGTCAGTGTACCAGAAAAGCACTGGGAACATGACCCTGAGAAAACAGTAGAGAATGAAGACAAAGTCATCACCTGGGACATTTCCATTCCAACAGAAAAAAAGCTCAGTGCAAGAAAACCGGATATCGGGATAAAGGAGAAAAGTAAAAGAACAGCATTACTGATAGAAGCATCACTACAAGTGAATATTCTGTGGATCATATGGAGAGAGAGAAGATCCTCAAGTGTCAATAAGGCAATCAGAGATCAAGAAAATGTGGCAGAAAGAAACTGAAAATTCCCAATTGTACTGAGTGCCATTGGTTTCAATATAAAAGAACTTCCAGGCCCATCTAGACATGTTGCTGTGCATACAACATCTAATGAAATCCAGAAGAAGCTCTTTATGGCACAATGCAAGTATTAAGAAGGGCAGGAACAGAGAATTTGAGAGATTGAGGTCTTACTGAACATACAATTCCATCAAGCAGAACTTTGGCACCCATTAAGGAGAGCACAAAGCAACGGAGGAACAGATTTGAAGAGTCCTGGTCAAAGACCACCATGATAGCAAAAACCTCCACAGCACATTGATGCTGGATGCAGACCTCACCAGTCTGAGTCTCCTGAGAAATTCTACAGAAGAATTATCTTATGAGTGGCTGCTACTATCAGCAGCAATTTACACAATCAGGAACATCGAAAAGTTTGCAGTTGGAGAGATTGCTAGCACATCAATTGCAGGGTTTTACACAACCGACAAGGATGCTTCTCAACTGCAGCTTCATCGTGATATGTTTGCTGGATGCCACAATGAAGCGGAAAGTTAACCTTTCAGCTTTTGAGGATGTGGTTGTTCTGAGTGGGACACAAGAGAAGCATCTGCGACAGCTACTACTAGAGCTGACGAAGCTGATTAAAATCAGTCTTACTTATACATGAGCTTTTAATCACGTATATCAGAAAGATCACTCTTCATGCCTTCGTAGAATAAAGACTTTCCTACAGTCGTGCATGGGGTAAGCTAGGTTCAATCAGATCGCTGTTTTACATGAACATAAAGAAAAGGCTTAGGAGATGAATCTTAATATTACAGCCGAGTACATTCAGGCAGCATGAATGAGAAAAAAATACATTCCGTGTGGAAGAATTCTAACAATGCATAAGAATGTATTTCTTCTTATTGGTGCTCATCTACTCTTCAGTGCTTCCTCTGGTTAGCTCTAATAATTTTATTTCTGGGTTGTTGCTGGGTTCTTTACACACAGCGGACTGGGCCCAATGTGAATGGCAGAGTGGACAGGGTGACCTGGACAGCTGAACCCTCTCCACTGTAAAAGGGAATTATCTCTTGACTGGCCAACCAGGGACACACACTGTTAAAATAGCTTTCCTTTGCAATCTCTCTTGAATCTACAACCCTGGGATTAAGAGAGTTTGATCCAAAAGCAGCAATGGTGGTTCCAGCAAGGCAACTTATTTAGCTAAAGAAGACAACAATCAGGAGATAACAGAGTCTTTAGCCACAGACTTCACAGCACGTTAACAAAGCAGCACCCTCCATAATCAATATATTTTCTATACAAGCAAAGTCTTTTCAAATAAAAAAAAAAAACCTGCCCAAGGCAAGGGAGGTTGTTGGTGAGAGCTCTCTGCCTTTCCCTCCCTTCCCAACATTCCCTTTGCACCGCTCAATCTCTTTCCCAGAGGCAAGAAGGGCCATGCTGGGCCAGACCAAGGTCCACTGAGCCCAGCATCCTGTCTCTGACAGTGGCCAGTCCAAGTCACAAGTACCTAGCAGATCCCAAATAGTAGATCTGTTTCTTGTTGCTCATAACCAGGGATATGCAATGGCTTTCCCCAAGTCTACCTGGCTAATAATTGTTTACAGACTTTTCCCCTCCACTAACTTATCCAAACCTCTTTTAAACCCCACGAGGTCGACAGTGAGACTGCTGGACAAAAACTTCCATGATCTTCCTAGGGGGCTTTGTGAAGGGCAAGAGCCTAGGAGTTATTTTAGCTGGCAGAAACACTCCATGCTAAAAAATACTAGTGCAACACCAAAAGCAGTCTCTCACTTTGTCTTGGTTTCCTTGCACAGCTCTCTCCAAGTCTTCTTTCTTTTTCATCTCTAAACCAGCAACCACATTCCCTCTAGAGGTCTCAACATAAAGACACCCTATATCACAGAAAAGACATCAACAATCGATGAAGTCACATGGCACACTACCATGGTGTACCTCTGCTTTACACAGACTCTTCAACATAAGGGAAAGTATTTTTAATGGCGAGTCACATAATCGGCTAAAATTAGCCAATTATCTTGGTGTCTTCGGTCTTTAAATGCCTACCTATAAGAGAAAGGATCTTTGGTGTAGGCAGTGCTATTTTAGTTACCAATTTATTATGTATGCTATTTTTGTACCCTAACTACTTATAGATAGAGTAGGCTAGGAATTTTTAATGTAGGGACCCCTTTGGTCCCTATTTGTGTTGCCCCTGGCTTAAACCCTACGTTATGCATTAGGTTGGAGGAAGTAGTTGTCTGAGCATCCGTTGGAGACACCACCTGTGAGGATGCTTCGATTGGTTGGCCAGTCTGCTGAAAGGCAGGAGGGCATGAGGAGAGGTGCGGTGTCTTCTGTTAGAGTTTTAGAGAGGAAGGAGAGTTGCAGAAATGATTCCCCATTCTAGGCCTCACAGCCTGGCACCAGAAAAATTCTTGGCATAGATCTCATGGTCTGGCAGGAGGTATTTGAGAAGAGAGAAGAGTTTGAGAGAGTTTTGGATTTTTTTCAGAGATTTTTGCATTCTGGGAGCCTGATCCTGGCTAAGAAGGATTCTCATCCCTGCCTTGGGAGATCAAGAGAAAGTGCTGTGATTCTTTCCACCCAGCTAAGGAGGGACAGCAGTGATCTGACAGAGTAAAAGAAAGCAGTGTTTTTCCAGAGTTCTGTTCCTGATTGTTTTGAGAGGAATTTCTGCCATTAGTTCCTGTCTACGAGAAGGACATTTGTGTTTTGCTGTTTTTGGGACCCTCTACTCCAGAGGTCCTCGGTAACATCGTGGAAAGAGGTGAGGAGATCCCAGCCCACACTAGAAACCCACTTTCCACCATCTGTGGGGCTGGCGGGTTGTTTTCCTAGTGCTGGCCACCACTGGCTCAGAAATGCAGGTCTGAGACCATCAGAACTGTCTGAATTTGTTTTGTGAACATTGATTGAAGACTGGACTTGAAGTATTTTTAATTCAGGAAATTTATTTCGGAACACCCTACACGAGTGTCCCCTGAGTCCTTTGGTGCTGGGGACAGAGACTGAGTGTGTGAAGAATTCGGCAGTGAGTGCACCCATGGAAGAGAAAGTGAGAGCAGAAAGATTTGTTTTTTTCCCCTGCATGCCTTGGAGTCCAGAAGGTTAAGCCTCCTCTTCCTCCTAACCCCCCCCCCCCCCCCAACCCTCATCAAGAAAATCCACACCTCGGGTTGAAAGGACCGGTATAAGGGAACTGTAAATTTAGCCCTGGGAACGGTATTGTCCCCTGCATCAATTCAAGTAGGGGGGCTATAGTAAAATAAATAGGTAAAACAGATGAATGAATGGTTGTGCAGATGGTGTCAATGAAAGCGTTTCGGCTTCCTGGACCATGAGATGATATTCCAAGAACTGCTGAGCAAGAGATGGGGGGTCCACCTGTCAATAAGGGGAAGCAGCGTTTTCCAGAACAGACTGGCAAACTTACTGAGGAGGAGGAGGGCTTTAAAGTAGGATTATTGGGGCTGGGTGGGCAAAGATCTGTGGTAAGTAATGGACTCAGGTAAGTACATTTTTAAACACTCACAGAGAAATGGGAAAAAAAATGGCAACATCTAGATCACTACACACACTAACTCTCATAGCATGGGAAATAAAATCTCAGATCTAGAGGCAGTCATAGAAGAGGCTGACGACCTGTAGACAGAGGCAGTCACAGAGAACCATGCCTGGGATTATAGGCACACGAGCCTACAAACTCTTCAGGTTGGACAGGGTAGGAAGGATGAGAGGAGGAGTGGTGATACATATAAAAAAAAATATATATATTAACAGAACTGCAGGGTTTACAAGATGAGGAGGAGACACTATGGGTTCATCTGAAAGATGAAATGCAATATCCATTTATATAGATGTGATGTACAGACCTTCTTTGCTGACAGAAGACATGGATAGAGATATTCACAAAACTGCATTGAAAGGGGAGGTGCTATTGTTATGTAACTTCAGTCTGCCAGACATGGATTGGGATTATCCTGGATGCAGTGTCAGCTAGAAGCAGGGGGGGGGGGGCGGTCCCTGATTATCTATAGGAAGAACTTTTACAGAAACTAGTAGCAGAACCAACAAAAGAGAGGGGCGATACTGGACCTGGTACTTACAAATGGGAAGAATGTTTCTGATATCGGGGGGAGGGGGGCGGGGGGAAATCACCAGGCACACAGTGATCACAGGATGGTGTCATTCAGTACTAGAGCACAGGCAGAGATGATTCATTCAAAGGCCAAGGTCCTGGACCTCAGAACATTTCATTTTGTTAAGCCAGACGTGTCTCAAGGAGGCATTAACCGGGTGACATAAGCTAGGGGAAGTAGAAGAACAGTGGACAAAACTAAAAGGACATATTATAAGGGCAACTGAACATTTGTAAGAGTACTAAATAAAAAGGAGGAAAATGAGGCTACTGTGGGTTTTCTAAAGAAGTGGCTGAAAAGGTAAGGCAAAAATATTTAGCATTCATAAAACTACAAGAGACTGCTCGAAGAGGAAGAAAGGTAACTCTCTGGAAAAGGTACGAGAAATTGGGAAAGTAGACATGAGAGCAAAAGAGCAAATGGAAATAAACATAAGACAGTAAAACAGGAGGACAAGACTTTAGTTTATTTATTCCGATATGTTAGTGGAAAAATGGAATTGTAAGACTCAAAGGTGAAGGGAGGAATATGTAGAGGCTGACTAGGAGAAAGCAGAATTGCTTACCAAATATTTCTGTTCAGTATTCACTAACAGGCCGATACAGTACAGTTAGCCTGCTCTTGTTAGCCTGCTCTTGGACACACGTTTTCCCTTACCCCTTATTCAGTAAGGGGAGGAAAACGTGCGTCCAACCCGCGGCACCTAATAGTGCCCTCAACATGCAAATGCATGTTGATGACCCTATTAGGTATGCCCGCGCGATACAGAAAGGAAAATGTGCAGCCAAGCCACACATTTTACTTTCAGAAATTAGCGCCGACCCAAAGGTAGGCGCTAATTTCTTCCGGCACCGGGAAAGTGCACAGAAAAGCAGTAAAAATTGCTTTTCTGTGCACCCTCCGACTTAATATTATGGCGATATTAAGTCGGAGATCCCGAAGAGTAAAAAAAGTTTAAAAAAATTTGAATTCGGCCTGCGGCTGTCGGGCCGAAAACTGGACACTCAATTTTGCTGGCGTCCGGTTTCCGAGCCCGTGGCTGTCAGCGGGCTCGAGAACCGACGCCGGCAAAATTAAGCGTCGGCTGTCAAACTTGCTGACAGCCGCCGCTCCGGGCTAAAAGGAGGTGCTATGGACGTGCTAGTTTCCCTAGCGCCTCCTGTTCCCCGTTTCTACCGCACCACCTAATTTGAGTACTGAATCTCACGCACCGGCAAGGGGCCGGTGCACGCGCCGGGAGAGCGGGTGTTCGTCTGCTCTCCCGCGGACTTTACTGAATCGGCCTATAAGAAAGGGCTTGTTGTAGTACCACAGAAAACCACCACAAATAGGAATGGAAGTGAGGAATAGCTCAAGTGATTTTAACAAAAGACTGAGTTCATGAAGTGCTAGCAAAACTAATAGTAGATAAAGCAATGGCACCAGATGGAATACATCTAAGGGTATTAAACATAGAAACGTGACAGCAGAAAAATACCATATGGCCTAGCTAGTCCGCCCATCTACGGTGTTCACTAAAACAGTGGGCCTAATTTTAAAAAGCATTACATGCTTAAAATTGTTTTTTTACATGTGTAAATGCACTTTACTCAAATAAGTTGGCTTTTGAAAATTGCTACAATATATGCCACTGAATTGTCCATGGGATTTACTCACATAAAAGCACTTTACTCAAGTCAAAAATTTTCAAAAATTGCTATGATAGTTTCGTAGCCCTTTGTGCCACAGAGAAGGTGCAGAGTGTATAATCTTTGAGAGATCAGTGTTTTCTTCTAAGGGAAACTGGCAAGGATATTATGAAAGGGGGAAGGTTCCAGAAAGTGTAAGGTCATCCAGTGGTCAGAGGTCTTTCTGACAGACAGACTGGTTCAGCCCCTAAGGGCTGGGTTTTGGAAAGGGGATATTACCCCGGTTAGAACGCGGGAGGGCGCTCCTTCAGAGTCACCAAGCCAAAAGAAGGAGGCGGCAGCTGTGACACCCCCCTTCCCCCCCCCCCCTCCCGGGGTTTTCAGGGGAAAAGAGAAAGGAGTTGGGCAGAGATACCCCACAGGTGCCTGAGTGAAGAGAAAAGACAACGGAATTATTTAATATTGGAGTTACAGAGTGAATAAGGGAACTGTAAGGAGAGCCTTCAAAACCAGAAGGAAGCCTGTGCCTGATTGGAGCCTCTGAGCAGGGTTGAGAAGCTGCATTTTTTATCTACAGAAGCGGGAGCGAGTTGCCTTGCAGTCGCCCTAAAAGGTGTGACAAACAAATTGGATTTAACTGTTGTGAAAATTAAGGAAGTCAGGCCTAGTCTAAGGCTGAAGAAAGATTTGTACATAGGACTGTAATATGACTTTATTCTGAACTTTTTAAAAAAGGATTGAGAGGGAAACTGCAGATTTTTTTCTGGAAGTATGATTACTACAATTTTTGGACTGATTAACCAGTTTATTTACATAAAATATTTTTTTTTTGTTGGAGCGCACCCTTTGTAGTGGACAGTGAATTTGTGGGGTTGTTTGTGTGCGTGTCCTGGGCTCAGTTTGGCCCTGCAGTTAACTGCCTCCAGCCTATGACCCAGCTGAGATTGATTTCCTAACTTTGGGTGAATTAGCCCAGGTTCACCGAAGCTGAGAAGGTAACTGCAGATGGAGAGGGGGTTACAGGATGTTACATTTACACGTGTAACTCCTTTGAAAATTACCTCCAATAGAAGGAAAAACCAAACTTTTGTGGGTTTTTTTTCTATGGTATTTTGAAAATGGCATGACGTTGCACATTGACATTGTCAGCTCAGTGTGCTGTGGCGATCAAAAAAGCAAACAGAATGTTAGGAATTATTAAGGAAGGGAATGGTTAATAAAACAGAAAATGTCATGAATAGCCTAGTGGTTAGAGCAGTGGACTAGGAACCAGGAGACCAGGGTTCGAGTCCTGCTGTCACTCCTTGTGACCTTGGGCAAGTCACTTTATCCTCCATTGCCTCAGGTACAAAAACTTAGATTGTAAGCCCTCTGGGGATAGAGAAATACCTACAGAACCTGAATGTAAACCGATGTGATATCGCGATTGAGATCAAATGTCGGTATATAAAAATAATAAATAAATAAATAAATAATGCCTCTGTATCGCTCCATGGTGAGACCGCACCTTGAATACTGTGTACAATTCTGGTCGCCGCATCTCAAAAAAGATATAATTGCGATGGAGAAGGTACAGAGAAGGGCGGCCAAAACAGCTGCTCTATGAGGTAAGGCTAAGGAAGTTAGGGCTGTTCAGTTTTGAGAAGAGACGACCGAGGGGGAATTATGACAGAGATCTACAAAATCATGAAAGGATGTGAAAAAGTTAATGTAAATCAGTTATTTACGTCTCAGATAACAGAAGAACTAGGGGGCACGCCATGAAGTTAGCAAGTAGCTCATTTAAAATAAATCGAAGAAAATTATTTCACTCAGTGCATAGTTAAGCTTTGGAATTCATTGCTACAGGATGTGGTTACAGCATTTAGTGTAGCTGGGTTTAAAAAAGGTTTGGATAAGTTCCTAGAGGAAAAATCCATAAACTGCTATTATGGTAATTAATAAGCAATAGTAGCTTTTGATTTATTTAATGTCTGGGTACTTGCCAGGTACTTGTGACTTGGATTGGCCACTGTTGGAAACAGGATACTGGGCTTGACGGACCCTTGGTCTGACCCAGTATGGCAATTCTTTTGTTCTTATCCCTAATAACACATCCCCCCTTTTTCTGCTGATCATTCCTCTCCCTATGCAGCCAAGCAGGCTTTTGCAGTTACTTTATCCACCTGTTTGACCACCTTAGGAAGTTACAGCAGCTCTGCCTTATGACCATTTTAGCACTTGTTTACAATCAGGAATAGCTCCAAACGACTGGAGAAAGGGCAAAGGTGATTCCGAAAACTACAGGCCAGTTAGTCTGACCTCAGTGCTGAGCAAACAGAGGATAGTGCAGCAGTTTCTGGAAGCCAGTGCCCTAAGGTAGCATGGTTCTCCTCAGGTTTTTCTTTTTTTTTTTTTTAATTGGAGATATTATTTACTAATCCTTAAAAGTCTTCGACATTGGAGTCTAACATCTGTGGTGAAGGAATGATACGTTTTGGGAATTTCGGTTATCTCTTACAATAAAAAAGTTTTTTGCCTTTTTCTGATTTATAAAAAATAAAAATAAAGATCATTCCCATAGCTCTTACCTTGATCTCTTGAGTAATAAATGCTATTTACAGCCATCTCCATGGAAGATGCACCGGTGTCGTCATCCTCAGTCTCCAACACTTTGCTCCTTTTTGTGCCATTGGAGCTATTCTGTAACAGAAAAACCCCCCACAATCTGTGAAATCCAGTGAAAACTGCTGCACAACATTTCAAAAAAAGACACGTTTTAATTGTGGTGTCATGTCATTTGTGAGTAATTACGCGCTTGTCATTGTACTGTATCGTAATGTTTGCTCTCCGTGAGCTGTTTTATGTACATGTATTATGGAATCCACTTAGAATAGTAGTTCTAATGTAAGTGGAATATAAGGATATATTATTTCCCATGGTGATGCCAACAGGTATAGTGCATTCAGAAAGTATTCAGACCCCTTCAATTTTTCCACATTTTTCTTACATTACAGCCTTATTCAAAAATGGATAATATTCATTTTTCCCTCCTTGATCTACACACAATACCCATAATGCAAAATCAGGTTTGTAGAAATCTGTGCAAATTAATTTAAAAAACAAAACCTGAAATATCACATTTACATGAGTATTCAGAATCTTTGCTATGACACTCAAAGCTGAACTCAGGTGCATCCTGTTTCCATTGATCATCTTTGAGATGTTTCTCCAACTTGATTGGAGTCCCCACCTGTGGTAAATTCAATTGATTGGACATGATTTGAAAATGTCCCATAGTTGACAGTGCATGTCAGAACAAAATCAAAGCCATAAAGTTGAAGGAATTGTCTGTAGACCTCCAAGACAGAATTGTGTTGAAGCACAGATCTGGGGAACAGTACAAAAAGTTGCTGCAGCATTGAAAGTCCAGAAGACTACAATGGCCTCCATCATTCTTAAATGGAAGAAGTTCTGAACCACCAGGACTCTTCCTAGAGCTAGCCACCCACCTAAACTGAGCAATCAGGGGAAAAGGTCCTGGCCAGGGAGGAGACCAAGAACTTGGTCACTCTGACAGAGCTCCAGAGTTCCGCTGTGGAGATGGGAGAATCTTCCAGAAGGAAAACCAACTGCAGCACTCTACCAATCAGGCTTTTATGGTAGAGCAGCCAGACAGAAGCCACTCCTCAGTAAAAGGCACATAACAACTCACTTTCCAAAAGGTACTTAAAGGAATCTCAGAGCATGAAAAAGAAGATTGTCTGATCTAATGTGTGACAGGGACACTAGTTGTGTCACCAATAAAGCCTGGGTGAGCCCTTGTTCTAGCTGGAGAAAGCAATATGTTAGAGTGGTGGGAGATATCATTTAAATACAGCTCCTCCTCTTGTGAAGTCTGGAATAGCCAACCCCAAAAAGGCTATTTAGGAGCTCTCCAAATGAAGCTTGGGAGGCAGTCCCTTTAGATTTACAAAGAGTGCAGAGAAGTTTCACTTTTTGTTGTTTTTGCAGGCCCAGTCAGCAAAAGCAGGGCAGCCCAGCCTGTGGGTCCTGACTAGGGTCGGGAAGATATCCTTCTTCCAGTACACAACCTGTCTGGAGTTTTCCCTCTGGGTCAACTTTAAGGGATTTTTGAGACTTGAATTAAGGAGCCTCACTGGACACCTGGACTTTTCTTGCCCACGGGGATTGTGTAATCCTATGTGCAGGCGTACCAGGGATTGGGAAGATAGACCCCTGAAGTGGTGGTGATCTGCTGTGAGGAGGGCACTCCGTTATTTTGATTCTGTTCCTTTTGGGGGAAAGAACACTTTTGTTAGAAGTTCCAGGAGGAAGTTTGGATGCCCCTTCCTTCCTGTCTGAAGCAAGAGAACATCCTCTTTCCAAGAAGATTTCTTACAATCAGGGATCCTGCGAGAGAGTACTAAAGAGACTGTGTAAAATAAGAGAAGATCCAGAAGATCTCCTAACCATGAGTAAAGGAAACTTCATCATTGGGGACAGCCATCCGGTGATCACTACCCTGGGGAGAGAAAGGGAGAATTTACTCTTTGTGCCATAGATTGTTTTTGCAAGTTATTGGTCTTGGAAGGGGTTTTGTCCAGCTTAAAAGACCCTGCCCATCTGGGAGCTCCACTTAATTAATCCAAGAGAGTGAGAGTTTTCCCTGGTTCCCGATACAAATGAGTCCTGCACACATAGAGGGAAGAGATTGAGAAGAAATTGAGAAGATAATTCTGTGGTGTTGCAGTTTATGTTTTGTGCCATTTTGGACACTACTCAAGTGACTCCAGGTGTTCCGTGACAGAGCTCCCTCTGATGACATCACCCATATGTGAGGACTACCATCCTGCTTGTCCTGGGAGAACCTTGATGAAAACCTGCTCCAGAGTGCTCTGGCCCTCAGATTGGGTGATGATTTACCTTCCAACAGGACAATGACCCTAAGCACACAGCCAAGACAATGCAGGAGTGGCTTCCGCACAAGTCTGTGAATGTCCTTGAGTGGCCCAGCCAGAGCCTGGACTTGAACCCAATCGAACATCTCTGGAGAAACCTGAAAATACCTGTGCATCAACACTCTCCATCCACCTGACAGCTTGAGAGGATCTGCAGAGAAGAAAATCCCCAAATCCAGGTGCGTCAAGATTGTAGCGCTATACCAGAGAAGACTTGAGGCTGAGTAAAGGGTCTGAATGCTTACGTAAATGTGATATTTCAGGTTTTTTTTTAAATTGCACAAATTTCTACAGTTCTAATTTTGCTTTGTCATTATGGGGTATTGTGTGTAGACTAAGGTGGGAAAAATGCATATTATCCATTTTAGAATAAAACTGTAACATAACAAAATGTGGAAAAAGTGAAGGGGGTCTGAATACTTTCTGAATGCAATGTAAGTCAATGTTGAATGATTATCATCATCAATTTTTAAATTTTTTTTTTAATCTGTTGCCTTCCCATACAATCACTCAAGGTGATTTACAACATAGCAAAACATAATAAAAATAAATATTACAAACTAAACCACCACAATATAAATACAACATCTTTAGGAAGTGAGTTTCAAAGAACTGGGCTACGGTACAAAAAAGCAGGTTGTCTCATCTGTGTTAATCATGCCATTTCACCGATGGTAACTCCAGGAGCCCCTCTGATATACTGTAGATCTCAGAGAGTAGATGGGAAAGTATATCCCCAAATATGTACAGAGATAGCTCAGGGTTAAATCACTTATGGATTTAAACACCAGCAGGAGCATCAAACTGGATTCTGAATATCAGCAACCAATAAAGAATTTTCAATACTGGTGAAGTTTGGGCACTTGTCTTAGTCCCCTCAATTATCCGTGCGGTTGTGTTTATTTTTTTTAATAACCGAAGAGTAGTTTCAAAGGAAGACCTAGTACAGCGTTATTTACAATAGCCAATGCAAAAGATTAGCAACACATGGACCACCAGTATCTATGCCGACCTGGACAAATTTCTCTGGACAGATAGATCGCAAGGCGAAGTAAAGACCTTTACACAAATGCGGTGCCACTGATAACATCTCATCAAGTGGCACTCCTAACCTATTTGCTTGCTGCTTACAGAGCAATGATACTATGTCCACCTGAAGGAATATTTCTAATTATTTTCTTACCATGAGTACATCTGTTTTTGATGGATTCAGAAGCAACTTGTTCTGGACCATCCAATAATGAATTAAATCTAAACCTCTGTGCATCCAGTCGTTCCCCCCCCCCCCCCCCCCCAATCCTCTTTACCCAGACCCACATGAAGCTGGGTAGAACCAGGCTTAGTGAAATCAGAGGAAGACAATTCACCCTCAGCCTCCAAACAGTGGTGGCACAAATCAGCGGGCACTCCTGGCTGAGGTGCCCGTATATAACAAGCAGTGCAAAGAGAAAGACAGGCTTCTTAGGCACAGGCGCCACAGTGTCTGACAATTCGCTGAGCGGCGGTTGGAAGTGTGCATCTAGCTGTTTTTTTGTTTTAGATAGGCGCTCAACTAGGTGCCTAAAAATAATGCATCCAACACTTAGGTGCACACACCTAGGCGCTTACCTAGGTGGTCAAAAATTAAGCTCAAAAGGTAAGCGTGTGGCCATTGCAAGTCACTTACCGTGGGTGCACAGACTACAAGGCCCCATTGTGTGCCCAAAAACTGGGCGCACAATCTGGATGCACAGTGAGATGCACTGGGCTGACATCCTGTGGAGGGCTGTTCTGGCTCAGTTAAAACATCAGTGTTTTATCATCCAGGCAGCTAAAATTTCCCTCCAATCAGTCCTCAAGACAAAGATTCTGTAAGTTTGAATGCATAACCCACTTGTTCTGGATTCATCTGACCAGACACTAAGAATTTTTTTTTTTTTTTTTTTTTTTTTTTTTTAACTGTCCGCCTAGGTACAAAGTCCACAGGCACATAGTGGATCCTGTACCTAATTTTCAAAGGGGAAAGTCCCTGCAGACTTTCCTTTCTAAAACTATCATGGGGAAAAGTATCTGTAGAATTTTGCGTCTTTTTCTGTAGGTAAAAATGGAAAAATATGAAAAATAAGGCATATAGATTTGAATATGCAACCCAATGGGCCTAGTTAGCAAAAAGAGGTAATATGTGCAGTTAATAAATTTAGATTAATGGCATCTATTTACTAACAATGCAGTTAATGTACTTTAGTACACTATGATAAAGAAGCTTCCAAATGCATTATTTTTCCAGTCCCAACCAGAGCACATAGAAACATAGAAGTGATGGCAGAAAAGGACCTTATGGCTTATCCAGTCTGCCCAGCAAGCTCTCTTACCAGTTTCCCATACTTATCAGTTATTCAGTCTGCCAAGGTCAAGGCTCTTGTTTGTTACTGTTTGAGTCCAATTTCCTTCCCCCACCCCCCATCCCCCATGGAAGCAGAGAGCAATGTTGGAGTTGCATCAGAAGTGTGGTATTAGGCTTTTTAATTAAGGGTAGTAACTGCTGCATCAAGCAAGTTACCCCATGCTTATTTATCTTCCACTGGTCCTCTTCCTTTGCAAACGGTCATTTAATATCTGCTTTAGCCTAATCAAGATATTGACTCACCTTAATGCCTCTTGCCTTCTTCTCCAATCCCTTTGATTTATGTAACTCGCCTTATCCTTTGATCACTACCCACCCTCCCCCCTCTTATTTTGTTTCTCATTTCCTTTGCTTTAAATTGCTCTAGCCAATATTTTATCATTTTATTTAGCGTTGCTAATGTTCAATTTAATTATCAATTACCCTTTACTGCCTTAAGACCCTGTATCACCTCCCTTGTTCTATGTAACTTCTTGTTTCTGTTAATATTGTACGATGTAAGCCAGCATGATGTTCCTATGAATGTCGGTAGATTAAAAAACCTTAAATAAATAAATAAATACATCTTCCCAGACTGTACAGTTCAATGTCCTTGTTGGATGCTGAGTCCAATTCCTCTTTTCCCCCTGCCGTTGAAGCAGTGAGCAATCATGGAGTTGCATCACAGTATGAAGGCTTATTTGTTAAGAATCCGCCACACAAGCAAATTACTCCCACGTGACGGCTTATTTGTTAAGGGTAATATCCGCCACACGAACAACTTACCCCCAAGCCTCTTACATCATTCCCCTCCCGCTTGCTTTTAGGGATCCACAGTGTTTATCCCATGCCCTTTTGAAATCTTGCACAGTTTTTGCCTTCACCACCTCCTCTGGCAAGGCATTCCAGGCATCTCCCCCGCGCTTCATTTCATGACCCCTAGTTCTACTGTATTCTTTCCAGCGGAAAAGTTTATTGTTGATCGTGCATCATTGTTGAGGACACCTTTTCTCAATCTGCCTAAAAAGGCATGTGCTGTGTAGCACTATGCGTCTTGCTGGTTGGACTGTGGCCCCGTCTCTGCCAGTCAATGTACCTGGGCAAATGGCTTTGAATACTGTCCTCTATACAAGTTGCATATTGGGTATTAATTTGAAATGGCTTGCTCTAACCCTTCACTTAAGTTGTTATGTTATAGTAATTGCCATCTTGTTCTTTTGTTTTTATACTTAACAGCCTGCATGTATATTACTGAAGATCTTATTGATTACAAAATGATGGAAAAAAGAATTGCTGATATCCTTCCTTTGCATATATTCATACTTGTCTATGAATTGCTACGTTAGAGGAATCACGTGTAATATATGATCACAACACAAATTAGGATCAATGCAAAATGACCTATTATGGTCAACAAGAAACCATACAGGATGTCCACACTGTCAGCAAGTGATGCTAAATGTAGCTGAGGATGCACTTCCACCCTGGGTTACAGAATTAGAATTTTTCTACTTTTTCTAGCATGTGGTTCTACAAAAAAACATGTGGGCGATGATTATGTCTTTGTAGAAGTTGAAAAAGTAAAAGCACTCCCATGCAACTACACCACTGGCATCTTTTTGTCAACATTTTATGCAGTGTCTGCATTTTACATGTCTCAAGGAAATACACGTGGGCAATTATGGGGCACTCAGATTTATAATGGTGCAACTGGTCAAATAGAAAGAGCACATAAAAACTTTGGGGATAATTTTCAAAGGGACTTCTGCATGTAAAACACCGTATTCCAAATGGAAATGTAGCCGGTCCCCTGTATGGGCAATGAGCTGCAATCAGATGTGCCTCGGGTCTGAGTCAAAGTCTAGATGAGGGGGAAGCTGTCTTCCCGGGCCTCTGGCACGGTCAGTCACAACTTCAATCAAAAGCTCACACTCTAGTTTGATGATCACCACCAGATGCAAGAGTGTCCAGTATAAGAGTAAGGAAGCCCAAAGCATCAAACTAGGTAAAAAGCAATACTCACACCAGTGTCTATCCATTCCACCAGTGCCCTGGGACAAGAAAGGAAAAGCCAAGCAAGAGTCCAAAGTGGTGTTCAAAATAATCTGTTACTGCAATTTAAATAAAAGGATCCAGGCCAAAATCACAAAAATAAAAAAATAGCATAAAAAGTTTTTCCCAATGAAAACAATGCTTTCCTTGTCCATTTTAGGTGGTTTTCTCATCACTCTCCCTTCTCTTGCGCCTTCCTCCATAGCAGATATACCCTCCTCGTGTAGGGCAGGATGACTAGAGTGTTGCTCCAGCATAGATTGGTCAAGATGGAAAAAGTATCCCTAAGCACACAACTTTAGGTAAATCCCAAAGTGGGTCAAAAACTATTAAACTGTAATCCAACTGCAAAAATCTTCAAGTCTCTTGAGTTCTTCTCTCAAAAGCCTCAATACTTCTCTTCACCCATGTTGTTCACTGATTGCCTGGGTAAAAAGATCTTTTGATACAACCCTTCGGGATACCAGGGAGATGCCCTTCCCTCCAGTCTGATCAATCCTCTTAAAAAAAAAACCAAAAAACAAAAAACTTCTCAAGAGCAATAATACTCCTTCAAGTCAATGGATCCCTTGGGATGAGGCCAAAACGCTCCAGAGCTCCTTCTCCAATCTCTTTTCACCCACTCTCAGTCGCCTTCCTACTGAATACTGAGCATTCTCATGGGGATATTTATATCCCACACAAGCCTTTCCCCAAAAGAGGAGAAATCCTAAATATCAAAAAACCCTCCCCTTGTCGCTCTCTATAAAATATTTGGGAGCCAATGTTAGTAACTGGTAAAGCCCCGTTACAGAAATATTCATGACTATAACAACTAAATGGACCATTCACTCCACACACGTCCCCAAGTAACATGATTTTATGCTCGACTTTCTAAAAAATGCATACAACTATGCTCGGGTGCAAAAAGAAATCTGAGCAGCAGTGTGCAAATGCTTGCAGAATGATGTCAATGTAGCAGTACAACCTGTGCACACTACGTTATACACGTGCACACCAACTCCACGTGCGGTTTCCTGGCTCTTGCAACGAGCAGCTAAAAGATCATTTTCCCTGTGTAACTCAGAGGGTTACTAAAGGATGTTAAAACCAGAAGGGGTCCCTAGCAGTCTTGCATCTGTCAGAAGATGAAGGGTGGTATAGTTCAAAAGCATTCCTAAAGGAACAGGAGAGTTATAGGATCCCAAGGGATCAGGTGACGGTAGGGATGTTTGTGTAGAGGAGAACTTGAAGTGCTGAGAGAGAGGGGAGCATCCTGTGAAGAGGAGATGGATTTCCAGAAAGGTACTGCTAGAAGGAAGAATGTTGTTGTCCACAAGCCAGGGAGAGTCTGACATGCTAAAAAGTGTGAGTGTGGTCATCACATCACTCTGGGCCATATTCAGGATCAGTGGGGCAGGCAGATACAAAAGATACCAAGGGAGCATGGGTTAACAGGGGAACTTACAGTCTTTCAAGGCCCTTAAGCCTTTTGGAGATATCTTCTGATACCTCCCAGTAAAAATAAAACACTGCCACACAGTCTGATATTGTTCAGAAATAAATCTTTTACTGGAAAAACTGAGGCAGATGAATAAATCAGTAGAGCAGACACTAGAGAATAGTGAAACCCATTCAGAAAAACACAAGACAGTACACAGTCCAAAGGTACAGTCATTGCACAATCTTCACATGCTAGGGGGTTTTTTTTTTTTTGTTTTTTTTAATTTCCTCCATTATCCACTACTTCTGATGTACTCTTCCTCCCCGGCCTCTCCCATTTTTGGTAGCTTCTTCCTGGTGTGCAGATCTCTATAGACTAGTAACGTGAACTGGAAACACTCCTGAACACTGACTGCTTCCAAGCAGCATCTCTGAAATGAGGGCTTCCACTCTGGCTATCTTTATTCTGATTCCAACTAGAGCTGCATATGTCGAGTAGCGCTATAGAAGTGTTAAGTTGTAGTGGTAGTAGTAAATAAACTCTGCAAACCCTTAAAACAAATCATCAGCGAAATGCAAGGAGTATGAGACTGCCACTCCTAAATAGCTCACTGGAGATGAGGACGTTGTGGTCTATTGTGTCAAAGGCTGCTGAGAGGTCCAAAAGTGTTAATATTGCCTACTGTCCATGGTCTAGACACAGCCATAGTTCATCCAGCAGGCTGAGCAGTATGGGCTTTGGTGCTGTGGCACGCCTGGAAGCTAGATTGGTAGGTGTCCAGAGCACTGGTGGTAAGTAGATAGAGAGGTGCAGTAGCACAGACTTCTCTATGATCTTGCTTAGGGAGAGAAGATTTGATACTGGGCAGTAGTTGTTTGGGTCTACGTTGGATGACATCAGAGTGGGTCTTATTGCTTTCTTTAGGTAGTTTAGGAGATGGGGGCCTCTGTTAGTGATAATCTTAATGTAAACCGATGTGATATCTAAGATCGAATGTCGGTATATAAAAATAATAAATAAATAAATAAAATACAATAAAATAATCTGAGACTAACAAAAACAGCAAAGTCAATGGAATCCAATGAGTGCACGGAATTCTGCATTTCCCCCTAGTTTTGTTTATTTCAATTGGCCCTCACTACAATATCTCTCCTCTTGTATTCGGAGGGGAGAGACGGCAATTTTCAAACTGTACATACTGGGACAAATTCTGCTGGTATTTTGCAGTAATTTTCCAAAGAGAAATTAAGCACCTACTGGGTTGCAACCCTGAGTTTGAAAACCACTACTATAAACAGGTCCTTTGTTTCCTGCGATCTCGGGGTAAATTCTGCACCAAAGATTTTTTAAAAATCAGTGCCATAAAATGCACATTTAACATTTAATACTCTTTCAAGTTATACAAATGAAAGTAGTTTTCCACCCTTTCTGGTATGTCTGGATATTATATTTTATTATTTGATGGTTCTTTCATTCTTTCTCCATTTCTTTTTTTTTTCTTTTTCTTCTCTCCTGTCATAAGAACATGCCTTACTGGGTCAGACCAAGGGTCCATCAAGCCCAGCATCCTGTCTCTAACCGTGGCCAATCCAGGCCATAAGAACCTGGCAAGTACCCAAAAACAATCTATTCCATGATACCGTTGCTAGTAATAGCAGTGGCTATTTTCTAAGTCAACTTAATTAATAGCAGGTAATGGACTTCTCCGCCAAGAACTTATCCAATCCTTTTATAAACACAGCTATACTAACTGCACTAACCACATCCTCTGGCAACAAATTCCAGAGTTTAATTGTGCGTTGACTGAAGAAAAACTTTCTCCAATTAGTTTTAAATGTGCCCCATGCTAACTTCATGGAGTGCCCCCTAGTCTTTCTATTATCCAAAATACTAAATAACCAATTCACATCTACCCCGTTCTAGACCTCTCATGATTTTAAACACCTCTATCATATCCCCCCTCAGCCGTCTCTTCTCCAAGCTGAAAAGTCTTAATCTCTTTAGACTTTCCTAATAGGGGAGCTATTCCATTCCCCTCCTATATGTGCCCTTTCTCTTGTCTGCCTCCACCCTTCTACCATTCTTCTTCCCCTTCCCTGCTCTATTTCCTCTCCCAGTCTCTCATCCCTCCTTTCTCCCAGTTCCATCCCCTGCCATTTCATCTCATGCAGTCTCCCATTCAAACTCAATCCTTCCTGCCTATTGCCCCTCCCTCTCCCACCTTCAACCCACCAGCCTTCTCCCAGCCTCATCCTGCCAACCTCTCACCCTTTTTGCATTTTCCCCTGCTTTTTCCCAGCCTCATCCCATCGAACTCTCATTCCTTTTGCCTTCTCCTCGCTAATCCCAGTGTTAGCCTGCCAATTTCTCACTCATTTTACCTCTCCTCCTGCCAGTGGCTTACCAAGGGGGTACAAGTTGGGGAGGTGGCAAGGCCCCTGGGCACCAGACTGTAGGGGGGGGGGACGGACACTGAATAGGAACTCTCCAGATTTGGCCTGGAGAATCCAGAATTCTAAAAGACTTGCCAAATCTCTGGGGCAATACTGGAAAACTCAGAGTCCTGCTGCAGAAGAAAGCCTAGAAGAAAATGTTACCTGGGCGTATAACCTAGAAGAGATCCATCAGGCCCCATGCACTAGAAGGAAGGAGGAGTATGCAGTCAGGCTTCCTGTGTAAGAAGGTGGAGCAGGGGGGCATCCTTAGTGCTATTTGGGTAGGGCCCGAACCCCTAGTCTCCTCCGGCAGCTGTTTGATCACAAAAGAGAGGCCCACTGGAGCTGCTGCAGACCCCAGCTTAAGGTGGCAGAAGAAGAGTCCTGGCTTGCAGGGCAGGAGAGGGATCATTTTGGTTTTTATCTGCCGTCACTCATTATGTTACTAATGTTACTATGGATGAGGGGGAGATAAGGGAAGGCAGGAGGAGGAGTGAGTTTGGAGAAGGGGATAAGAGAGGGGAGGGAAGGAAAGGAAAAAGAAGACGAGTCAAAGTGAGTGCGGGGAAGGGAAGGGGATGATAGAGATGGGAATGAAAGAACAGGAAGGGAGGAGGAGTCAGTAAGTGAGGGGAAGGAAGACTTAAGTTATTGTTTTTGAATACCTGTTTTATATGTTTTCTTGATGTTTGATTTTATGTTTTGATTGTTTTATTCAATTAAATTATGAATGTACGATTGTCAACTGCCTAGGAATGTTGATAAACACGCAGCCTATAAATATGAAATGAAGGAGGAGGAGGAGTGAGTGAGGGGAAGAGAAAGGGGTGAGCTGGGAGGGAAGGAACGGGAAAATGTAGAAGTGAGTAAGAAGAAAGGCAAGTGGGTGAGTGAGAAGGAATGAGCAGCAGCAGCAGCGTTGGCCCATGTGCCCAGATAACAGGTGCAGGAGCAGCACTGATCCATGCCCCGAAAGGAAAGAAGAGTAATCCCTTCGGCTGCGTGGGCTGAAAGTGGAGGTTGCCACAACTTATGCACTCCAGAGGGGGAAAGGAGTGAGTCTGTGTGTGAACCTGTGAGAGCATGTATGTACAAGTGAATAACCATGTGTGTGTGTGTGTGTGTGTGTATGAGAAGAGAGGGCAAAGTTTTTGTGCTCTCCTCCTCCCCCAGCTAATCTACGACAATCTCAGGGTGACTAGAAATTTAAAATTCCCAGGTATGGAAGATGGGGTACTTTTAATCCTTATTAATTTTAATTATTGGTATTATTTGAAATGTCTGATCTTTTAAAATATTTTATTGATTTTTGTAACTGTTTTAAAAATGTTTATATGTTTATTGAATGTTCTATTTGACAGCTATTTTGAAATATTTTTTTCTTAGTATCTTTTTACTATTATGATTGATGCTTTATATTCCTTAATTTTTTCATTTGATGTTTTATGAGGCAATGAGGCATGGTGATGTTTATGCTTTTCCATTGTTGCACTGCATACAGAATCTGGCTTGTTGCAGTTTCCATTTAAGTTTTTGTCTGCATGCTATATTTCTTATTTATGGTTTCTTTATTCTATATTTGGGGAGGATCTGTGTACTGCATGCGTATGACTGAGGTGAGGTACTCTGCTGGTGTGTAGTTTCTGTGTAGGGATCTATAGCAGTTTGGTTTGTTCTGTTTTTCTAATAGGAGATATATGGGTGTTTGAGGGCCTGGTGTAATATTTGTAGGTTGCCTTTTCATAGGTAGGGTTGTCAGTTTATGAGTGTTGATAGTGATGTTTTGGTATTGGAGCTTTACTACTTGGCAATTGTAATTGTTTATTCATGGCTTTCTAAGGACCAAGCATACACCCAATGCACATTACAATAAGCTTAATGCCATAGGGGTTCAAATGTCTTTTTTGCTTTTTTGCAGGGTTTTCTGGTTGGCACCACAACAGTGCATGTAAATATAATACAAATGTTATTTTAAATGATATTTTTACCTCCAAAAACTGTAGTCTGAATGTCTTTTTTCCTGCAAAATCTGTTATAAATGCATCATTTTTAATTGTGTGTGAAGAGGGCCATTGGGAGGAGGGCACAAGGCTGTAAGGTTTGCCTAAGACATCTAATACCCTTGCACCAGCCCTAATCTGGAGCCACGTGCAGACAGTGCTCATGGAGAGAGCGAGGAGACCAAATCAGTGGTGATCATTATTTCATTGGCTGTGCCATGGTATAATCCTTATTAGAATAATAAGGGAAGCCTTGCTGGGAGGAGACGCCACACCTGGAAGCGTACGAGCGAGAAGGACTGAGACTTGGTAGAGCAATACGATCTGACTTCCGCCCCATTGACGTCATCAGGAGCCGCCAGCTGCATCTATTTAAACCTCAGTGCAGCGACAGGTTAGTGGAAGCCTTGCTGGGAGGAGACGTCACAACTGGAGGCATACAGGCGAGAGGGACTGAGTCTCGGTGGAGCAATACGATCTGACTTCCGCCCCATTGATGTCATCAGGAGCCTCCAGCTGCACCTATTTAAACCTCAGTGCAGCGGCGTGCAGCCACTGGCGCACTGCTAAAGCCGCGCACCAAAGGGGTGCGGCCTTGGGGGAGAATTTTTTAGAAGTTTCTTTCCATCATAGTTTGATGGGAAAGAAGAGGAAAGCAAGAATTGTGGCTTCCATGCCTGCAGCAAGAGATGTGAAAGGCCCGATGGATGTTCATCTCGTCTGAAGGGTGAGTCAAACCATGAGAGAGGTTATCCCAGATATTTCATTCTCGTCGGGGGCCTCTACTAGTCCCAGCCCAAACCAATCATCCGATTCTACCTCTGGAATTAATGGGACTAGTGCATTGATAACTAACCCCAATTTAATGGATTTAACAACTCCTTTAACAATTAATGATAGAGGGATTGTACAACCGGAACAGGCTGAAGCTAATCTTCTAGTAGCTGAGAGTAATATACTATCATGTGTAAGACCTACACTATTGGAAACAGGTACTGAAATAGCCGAGCCTGATAATATCACTCTGGTGGATGTATGGAGAGCTGTTACGAAAATGGAGAAGGTGTTATCACAATCCATGTCCCAATCCACAAATTTTGCTGGAGAGACTAGGAAAACCCTTGAAGATTATGGCAAGCAAATTACATAATTATGGCAAGCAAATTACAAATGAAGAGGATGCACCTGATGCATCCTCTTCATTGCAAATTAAGAGGATGCATCAGGTGCATCCTCTTCATTGCAAATTACTGCTCTTCAAACAACGGGAACTATCTTTATTAAGGATACCTTAATTATTTATAAGCAGCTTCAAGGGTTAGAAAATATCGTAAGAAGTAAAAATCTATGATTTTTGAATTTCCCATATGTAAAAGAAATTGTGTATTTCTAACGATTTGTTAATTTCCAAAATGTATTATATATCTAATATGAAGAGAGATGTGTTAGCACCCGAGGGTGAAATGGATGTTCTATTAGCAGACAGCCCAAATTTAACATCTTTTTCAGAGGCATCAGTGGATGACATACAAACAAGAGCCACCTTGATAGTGGCTTTTAGTTTAGAACAGAAGAAAAATCTAGTTCTTCAAAAATATTTTAAAAATGGAGAGTTTTGTTTTTGTGGCCAGAAAGTCCAGGTTTTTCCAGACGTCTCAAGGAACACGCAATTAAGGCGGAAGCAGTTTCTATCTATGAGACAGAGAGTTATATCCCTAGGGGCCACTTTTTTTCTCAAATTCCCTTGAAAATGTTTGATTACCTTTCAAAAGAATAAGTTTGTATTTTTAGATCCTGCCCACCTAGAATTATTTCTTACTGATAAAGGTGGATGACAGAATAGTAACAGATTAAATTGGAGAAGGTTACTGGTAGAAAATAAAAAATTAATCTCCCTTTAGTTCATACTGGATCGAATTTTGCTCTAAAAATATTTCTGATTAGGCTTCACATTAATGTGGACTTTAAAATTGGAATTACATTCTTTCTATTTTGCTTTTTGACAAATGTATGTTTACTTGATGAAGACTTGATATGTACTCCAAAAGTTTACTTATTTTTCTTTTTCCATTGTAAAAGTGAATTAAGAAATTAATAAAATATAAATTATAAAAAAAAAGAATAATAATATATAGAATAAAACTGAGCATTCCTTGTTTTAAAAATAAAAATAAAAAAAATTCACTGCTTCTGTTTTCAGCGGCAGACCTGTACTGAAAACTTGTCAGAGCACTTTTAAGTGATTTATTGGTACAAAGTTATTGTGAAGTATCTAGCTCTGCCTAGCAGTGACCAGTCTAACAGTGGTCCCTGTACGCTCCCTCAGAGAAGTTGAACGCAGTAGGTTTCCTTTCTCGCTTATTTCAAGGGGATCCCTCCCCATCGCCTTTTCTCCCGTCCTCCCTCCTAACCTCTGGGGCACCAGCAGCTGAGCAGAATTTGTCATAGTTTGTTAACCAGCTGGAGGCTGGAAGTTTTTGTATGTGAACCCCTATAGGGTGACCAACCAGGGACTTTTAAGGTGAAGTCAGCCTTCAGCCTTCACCCTAGTAGCACAAGGAATCGCCATCTCAGTGAGCACAGGGAAGCTTTTGCTCCCACAGGCTGTTCACGACAACCTATCAGTCAATTTCTTTTCAGGGGTTTCTACTAGTGTGAACTCTTGTGGCTTTATTTCTACAAGAAGGATGTGAACGGGGAAGGCACTGGAGACCCTCGGTACACCTTTGCCCCCTGGATAACCTCTTCATCATCATTATTTTTTATGACATGCTTTCCAACCAAGGAGTTCAAAGCTGGATACATATAGTATTGTATACAAATTATAGTGAAATGCTTGTAGGGTAGTTGACAGCAGTTAAATAGCCCTTACTGGAGCAAGCATATCACATAAATAGGGCAGTAGAGAAATATATATATATATTATGGACTAAAATCTTTGGGCTGGTTTGTGTCTTAATTAGGACACTGTACAGAAACAGTGCATAGCTCATATACCAAAGTACAGTCTGTGGTAGGAATGGTGCTGTTAGTTGGGTAGAGAGACTCTGAAGAGGTTTATGACTCTAGTTGGGACTGAAAGTTGTTTCAAGCAGCCATGTTTTCACCCTTTTCCTGAAGACTGTGAGATCTGGGGCAAGACTGATTTGTAAAGATAGGGAGCTCCACAGGACCTACAAATGCTTTTTTCCTGGTGTTACTGAGGTCCATGATTTTTGGGAATGGTTTTTCCAGTTGTCCTTGGGTTTGAGAGCACAGAGCATGGGCAGGAGAGTAGGGAGTAAGATTTCATAAGGTAAGTCATGCCAAGCTAGAGGGCTTTATAGGCCAGGGTTAATAATTTGAATTTAGTACATTAGAGGATTGGGAGCTCATGAAGGGTTTTCAGAATAGGGGTTATGTATTTTAATTTCTTTGGCCTTTGCTATAATCTAATAACCTCTCACACCTCCAACATGTCTCCTCCTCCAGCTATCCCTGCTCCTTTTCCTCATTCTCCGCCCCATCTCCCAACTCCAGGTGCTATCCCCCATCCTCTAGCATCCCTAGTTAACTCCTTCCCCCACATCCTCTCCTCTCCCTCGCCTTCTCTTCTCCTCTATCCTGTCTCCCCCTCCCCCATATCTCTCCATTCTCTCTCCTTTCCTTCTCTACTCCCGAAACCAGGCCTCTTCCCCTGGCTGATTTTTTTCTCTTGTCCCTGGATCCTCACCCACCCCACCACTGCCTGCCCCCCTAGTGCTGATCTACTCTGCCAGCACCCTTCCCTTTGCCGATCATCTCCCCCCTGGCAATCATGAGGAGGAGGAAGAGGAAAGAGATGTTTTCATGTCTCTTCTTGCCACCCATGCCAAACCTTGAACTGTGGAGGAGATGATAGTGTTTAGCCTGGATGGCAAAAGGAGGCAGACAAGGCATGAATCAACCCTCTCTCCTCCTGCTGCTGCTGACACGGGGGATAGGAATGGCATGGAATGGCAGGATAGTGAATGGCCCAAACTGTCAGAGGATCTTTGGGTGGGGTAAAGAGGAAGGCTCTGTGCCTGCCCCTGCCTGCCGACTGACTCCCAGTCCTGTTACTTGGCTCCTTCCTTCTCGGCCACTTTTCCGTGATTCCATGAGGAATTGCCCAGTCTTGTGACATCAGGGAAAAGCGGTGGCTGCGACTATAAACAATGCAGATGGCACCAAGAGATCGCCTCCTCATCTTCTAAGTCCAACTTATTTTTGGCTTCTGGATTAGCTCTGATAGGGTGAACAAAGATAAACAGAAAAAATAAAAAAGGAAATAAACTGCAGCAGAGAGAAACATGTCCCTAATCTTGCTTAAGAGACAGATTTGTAGCATTCATGTCACTTCCTTCCGCAGTTTGCACAAAACACTAAAACCAAGCTACTGTCCATGAAACATCCTCATGGCTCTGTACAGATCAGGGAAACTAACTTCCAAGAAGGAAACCAGAATCGGAGGACGAGGGACACAGCCTTTTTATTAAAAAATGCAGCTGGGTCGTACGCTGGACTTGTTCTGTTTAAGAACTTGATATAATTATGAGGACAGTTTGCACAGAAGGAGGGTAAATGATTGCATGATATGGAGCGCTTTAACTTGTGCTGATCACTAACGGTATGATTAAAAAAAAAGCTCCTGTTTTTTTTTTTTTTTTTACTGTAGATTAAATAAAAAGATTATGCCCATTACCCTCTCATTCATTTTCCTTGATGGAAGTTATATTTGTGACATCCCCTGTTAGTTTTGTATTTGACTTTGAGAAAAGCGTTTGGTTCCTTTTCTACGGTTTTTATTTACCGTATTTATTTATTTTGAAAGACCAGGGGAAAACGATGCACCCTGTAGCTTCCAATCAGAAGATGAATCCTAACGATCCTTCCCAAAAAATCATACAGCATAGAGAGATAGAACATTTTCACAAACCCGTGGCCGAAGCTCAGGGCCAAGAACTCGGACATACAGAGTAACTGGCGAGGAGGAGCGAGCAGAGGGATGCAGGATATTGCTCCACACAGCAACAAAACAGGAATGTGGTGGATCATGAAAAAAAGAGAGGAGAGGATAAAGGAAGCAGCTGGATGGTTCCTGGCAAGTGGAGGTTGCTACCGTCACATATATGCACACCATGAAAAGCCCCGACAAAACTGGCCAGGAGGCCGATTTCATTATTGGCTTTCAAAGCACAATTAGATTTTTTTTACCCAAAGCAATAGAAATACACTGATTCCCATCCTGGACCTCATCACAGCTCTGCTGGGGCACCTCAGTGCCCATATGCCTGCATCCTAGTCCTCTGCTTACCAAATTTCAATCATCTGCTTTTCCTCACGCAGAGACAAGTAATTACCCGGACCGGCTGATGTCATCGGGTGCGTGCCTGTGTGTCACTGAACCAGAGTATTCTCTCAAGGCTAGGGCCACGGCCCTCTCGATGCCGGCATGTGGCATGCTCTCCAGGTGGAACTTAACGGTACCGTACTCAGACGTGAGCCACGCATAGTACAGGGAAGACTCAGAGAGAAGAGGTGCAAGCCGTGATGTGCTACCAGCTTCTTACCAAAAGGGCTCTCGGCAGTCAGCGAGACTCTTCATTCCCATAAGATAATTTAAGATTAGGGACTTCCAGGAGACCACTGGAAGAAAAGAAGAAAAACCCCAAACCCAAAGAAGACAGAAATTGGGTGAGAAATCCTCCTGTGTTCCCCCCCCCCCCACCCCCAATAACCTACGAAACATGAAATAAGGAACTGGTCAGAGAGATATGGCCTGTTCTTTTTCACAGCAAACGAGTGGGCTGGAAAACAGCTGTCTGTATGCAGGTAGGACAAGTAGCACTCTTGTCTATGAATCCTGACTTAACACCACCGGCACATTTACCGTAATGCCAGCACAAGTACGAGTCACGCCCTTACCGGGAAGGCGATTTCGCAGAGCTTGTCGATCCACTCAGCGCTGGCCTGCTTCTCCGTGGCAAATAAGTAGTTCTTCTCGCTAGTCTCGATACAGAAAGCCAGCATGTTTTCCTTGGGGCAGCTCTCCGTCAGTGCCGGCACGATGCTAATGCAGTCTGCCAGGCGCAGGATCTTTTTATCCAGCCGCCTGGTGCTCAGCTTCTCCAGCGGAGTGCCAGAGTCTTTGCTGTCGAAGAATTCCAGACGGGCCACTCCAAACTGACTAGCTGGGTACAGGACGATCCAGTTCTTCTTCCATTTCTGGAATCCAAAAAGAGAGAGAAGGCGCATTAGTACAGAAATGCTAGGTGAGAACAGGGTGGGGGCATTCGTCGAAGGAGACAGAGGCCTGAAGTGAATGGACTTTATTTATTTTGTAAGTCTGATCATAAAAATAAAAATAATATTCTAAGGAACTCATTCTCCAAACAACCAGATTGCTTTGGCATTCATATGCAGATCCTATTTACAGTACATGCACAACGATAAAAGAGCAGCACGATAAGGCATGAAGGCAGCCGGGACTGCGGAGCCTGTGCGCAGCGAGAAGCCTTGGGCCCGGGTGAGCGCCACGTGAAACTAAGCACAGCGCTGCCGGCATGTTTTCCAGGAACCTAATGCGCTTCTCAGCGGCTACCGCAGAAAACTCTGGCAAAGCTCCTTCGCCCATGCCTGCACCCACCCCCCCTCTTATTCCATCCTCCAGTTCTGCCGTCCTGTAACTCCCTCCTCTTCCTCCTGCTTGTTACTGTTTAAGCTCTTTTCAGTACATTTACCCCTGGTCTATTACAATTTGGAAATGGTGACTAAATTATAGCTCAGCAAAAAAAAAAAAAAAAGCAGCCAGGAGATTAGTAAATTTGAAAAAAAACCAACAAAAAACAGAAGAACAAGAGAAAAAAAGTGAGAGAGAAAGAGTGAGAAACTGCAGTAAGAGAGAACAATTCATGTTTTAGCCTACATCTGAGAACAGGCCAAGAAAGTGAAGTGTGGATGGCCAATGGAAGAATGTTTCAGGAACGAGGTGGAGCAAGAGAGAAGTTATGACAACGCAAAACACGTGTCGATAGTTATGAGAAGAAAACATACCGGCCCTTGCTGATTTCCTGTGTTGGCACAGCACCAGACCTCCCTAGGCCATTAGACAGAGCGGGGGAAAATAAAACTCTCCCGAGGAATCAGACTGTCAATCGCAGGAGCAGGAGAGGGAGCAGGATGGACATCAAGAGGAGGAGGAGGAGGAGGAGAGTGAAAGAGACGGTGTGCAGCCTTTTACCGGCGCCAAAGTGAGAACTGTTGAATAAGAAAGGTTGAGAGAGGGATGGAGGAGGAGGGAGATGGACGAAATAAAAAGAAATTAGAGCTGAGAATAGAAAGACAGAGGGGAAAAAAAAATCAAACACAATTTTAGTGTACATGGGAAGATCTGTACTTTGTAGCCTATTCACTAAATTATTATGATGTACAGCATACACGTGGTAAAAGACCCATAGTAAATAAAAGACAGGCCTCTTAGTGTGTACACAAGGTGTATGTTAAAATCCCTCCATGGTAACTGGCCCAATGTGTAAGGGCTGGTTAGTATGAGGGACGTCTCTACCGTTCCTTCCCCCTTACTCCCAACACAAAAGAAGCCCCTCCAGGGGTCAGACGGACACCACTCCCATATGCAAAGACCCCTCTGGGACCCCATGAGACCCCTATAACTTCCAACCCTAATATAATACAAAGTCTCTCTGGCACCACCAATTACGCCAATTCCCATTAAATCAACATTAAGGCTCCTATAGAGGGTCCAAATGAGCACCTCTAGCCCCTCCTCCTTCCCCTCTCCCAGAATGGATGCTTAAGTCTTCACCGCCGCCGATACCAAACAGCGCTACTTAGCAATGTATCAAAACCTCCCCTCCCTCATGTTAAATGGTAGTAAGGTGGCATGCTAGCTTTTCTATTTATTTATTTCTTTTAATATTCCACCTTTACTAAGTAGTCAGCCACTTCGAAGTGGGTTACGTTCAGGTACCCTAGGTATGTCCCTATTCCTCGTGGGCTTACAATCTAAGGGAGTCATTTACTAAGAAGAATTAGGTGCTTAGTGTGCGGTAAATATCTTAACGCAGCAATAACTCACATTTTAACTCCCTTGCATTAATTTGCCCCAAGACTGCAAATATGGGAACATGGTTAGTGCAATTAGTTTAGCTGGGTTTAAAAAAGGATTGGATAAGTTCTTGGAGGAGAGGTCCATTACCTACTATTAATTAAATTGTCTTAGAAAATAGCCACTGCCATTAGCAATGGTAACATGGAATAGACTTAGTTTTTGGGTACTTGCCAGGTTCTTATGGCCTGGATTGGCCACTGTTGGAAACAGGATGCTGGGCTTGATGGACCCTTGGTCTGACCCAGTATGGCATGTTCTTATAAGCTAAATAGTATGTAAATGTATGCTAATCTGCTTTTTTAGGTAAAATGAGGTAACCCAAACATCATGGCTTGCCTCAAAATTCACAAACCATCAGTTAAAGGGGCCAACCCCCAGGGAGCTCTCGAGACCCCCTGTCCCACTCACCTTGCTGTCCCTGGAGGTGGCCAAAGTTAAAAAAATTAGAAAGTTTAAAATGCTTAACAAGTAGTGCTCTGCTCCCTCATACCCAAATCCCTCTCCTTTGAGAACACCCCCTTCCCCTCCCCGCAGATCACAGTCCCCTAATCTGTCAGTACTGTGCCAAGTTATCCGTGGTGGTCCGGTGGGGGCGCAGAGCACCCCTTAGGGCTCCAGGCCCGGTGCAACCATTTGCACAACGGTGCCAGCCAGCTGATGTACTACCTTTGCTGGCTGGCACCATTTTAAAATGGCTGTGCTGGACCTGGCACCCTTGGGGATACTCTGGGTCGCCACTGGGCCACTAGGGAAGTCTTGGCAAGGTACTGGAGGGGAGGGTGGTTGAAGTTCAGTTTTTTTGACTAAGGAGGGGGATTGTCTCTATTTGTCTTCCCCCCACCCCACCAGAAACAGCCCTGAGCTGAAGCACCAAGTAAGAGCTGAAGTCACTTTTACTCGCCTGTTGCACATCTTTAGCACTTAATGGATTATACTGGTGCAAGCTCCAAGGATGTTTTAAAAGAAGAAATATGAATCATATGTATTTGGCAAGAAGAGGTTGTCCAAGACTATAAGAGCAGAATGATTCCAATTGTATTTAATACAGATTGCTCACTACTTCCTATAGGACACGGCTTCCCAAACTTTTAGCCAATGTGATCCCATTTTAGCACTTGAAAATTCACATGACTCCAGATGATTACCATAACAAATTAGCAGGGGTGCGGTCCCGTTCCAACATAAGAACTCGCCATGCTGGGTCAGACCAAGGGTCCATCAAGCCCAGCATCCTGTTTCCAACTATGGGCAATCCAGGCTACAAGTATCCGGCAAGTACCCAAACACTAAGTAGATCCCATGTTACTGATGCCAGTAATAGCAGAGGCCATTCTCTAAGACAACTTGATTAATAGCAGTTAATGGACTTCTCCTCCAAGAACTTATCCAATCCTTTTTTGAACCCAGCTACACTAACTGCACTAATCACATCCTCTGGCAACAAATTCCAGAGCTTTATTGTGCGTTGAGTGAAAAAAGAATTTTCTCAGATTAGTTTTAAATGTGCTACTTGCTAACTTCATGGAGTGCCCCATAGTCCTTCTATTATCCAAAAGAGTAAATAACCGATTCACATTTACCCGTTCTACACCGCTCATGATTTAAAAAACCTCTATCATATATCCCCCTCAGCCAACTCTTCTCCAAGCTGAACAGCCCTAACCTCTTTAACCTTTCCTCATAGGGGAGCTGTTCCATCCCCTTTATCATTTTGGTTACCTTTCCCTGTACCTTCTCCATCGCAACTATCTTTTTTGAGACGCGGCGACCAGATTTGTACACAGTACTTATGGCACTGTCTCACCATGGAGCAATACAGAGGCATTGACATTTTCCATTTTATTCACCATTCCCTTCATAATAATTCCCAACATTCTGTTTGCTTTTTTGACTGCTGCAGCACACTGAGCCGACGATTTCAATGTATTATCCACTATGATGCCTAGATCTTTTTCCTGGGTGGTAGCTCCTAATATGGAACCTAACATTGTGTAACTACAGCAAGGGTTATTTTTCTCTATATGAAACAACTTGCACTTGTCCACATTAAATTTCTTCTGCCATTTGGATGCCCAATCATCCAGTCTCATAAGGTCTTCCTGCAATTTATCACAATCTGCTTGTGATTTAACTACTCTGAATAATTTATCATCTGCAGACTTGATTACCTCACTCATCATATTCCTTTCCAGATCATTTATAAATATATTGAAAAGCACCGGTCCAAGTACAGATCCCTGAGGCACTCCACTGTTTACCCTTTTCCACTGAGAAAATTGACCATTTAATCCTACTCTCCGTTTCCTGTCTTTTAACCAGTTTGTAATCCACAAAAGGACATCGCCTCCTATCCCATGACTTTTTATTTTCCTTAGAAGCCTCTCATAAGGGACTTTATCAATTTCTCCTCATCCTCCCTGCATTCCAGCTTAACTGCTCTCTCAACCATAAATAGCATGGGATCTTCTTAGTGATTGGGTACTTGCCAGGTTCTTGAAGCCTGGTTTGGCCACTATTGGAAACAGGATGCTGGACTTGATGGACCCTTGGTCTGACCCAGCATGGCAATTTCTTATGTTATTGTGTCTCCATAGGACCTCCACTCTTAACTAACTCCCCTCCAGTGGACATCCTCTTGCAACTTCCACTTCTCTCACCTCTGTAGTCTATCCTTTCTCTCTCACCTCCTCTAGTCCTTTTCACATCCCCCCTGCTGATCCACTCTCACCCCAAGTACTTATAACCCCCAAATGATCTTATCTCCTCTCTCTAGCCCATCCCATTCCCTCCTCACTCATCCTCCATAGCCAATGATGCTCCACCTTATCCAACCCTCAAATCCCTCCTGTATATCATCCCTCCCTTCAAATAGCCCCCTCCTCCAAACATCCCCCTGGCCAGGGTCAGCAGCAACATTTCCCTTTTGGCCCTGGGCCAAAGATGGATGACAACTGGTGGGGAGAGAGAGCAGGTTGATGACAGGGAATTTTTCTTGAGTAGGTTCAGTGGTGGGTGTGAGGAGGGGGGGGGGGGGGAAGTCATATCAATCTCCATTAGCCCCAAAATGCTCTGTCCTCTCCTCTGCTCACAGCTGGTCCCAAGCCTGACAGTAATCTGCAAGCGGCAGCAGCATTTCTAATAAAAATCCGTATGGGGCCCTGATTCATCCTTGTGCAGGGTTTCCTAGGTCCACAGGAAATCATAAAATGGCACTGCAGGGCCTGTGAGTGTGCGCTGGCTCACAGGCCCCACACTGACTTACACTACTAATGCTGCAGGCACTTGAAGAGTGCCACCATTTGAGATCCCAGCTGAAGGTTTGATGACCCCGTTTGGGGACCCGACCCAGTCTGGAAAGCCCTACTCTAGAAGGTTTGGTGGACCGATTTTGGTACTGAATAAAATTAGAATGATAAAATTAAGGGGGCAATTGTTAAACTATCCACAGGGCTTGCAGGCCCCTAGGTACACTGCACCCACGAGCCTGCAAGAAGAATGCAAATTACTGACATGAAAGTGCATGTGGGAATTTCAATCTTTCCCTGCCTTGACCTATCCCCACCCTTTTTTTTCCCTGCGCTGCGAGAGAGCCTATCTGCCTTAGTTTGCCCCCACTTGGAGGAGCAGGAGAAATTTTCAAACATCCTTTTTCTGGGGATAAAACACCTGTTTGCCCATGCAAAGAGTGATGAAAATTACCTTCCAAGAGCACTGGATAGCCTTACCACCAATTACACTTTATATTACAAGGATTTGCACCACACTACTGGGGTACACAGACTGAGATATATAAGATTACCAAATAATTTACCGGTATGACAAAAAAAAAAAAAAAAAAGTCATCCATCAATAGGGATAAGATTAAGTGACAGGTCTAGAGAGTGTGTGCAACGGCAACCATGAATCAGCAGCTTAAATATTTGAATCCGGGTATATGCAAGCGATTGAACCAGTAGATGGCCGAACATCCATAATAAAACATAAAAAAAAAAAGGGTCATAGCATCAGGGGATACAAAAGAAGAAGTGAAACAGCAGAGCAGAGGACCAAAGCATGGAGATGATGGAGGTAAGAGCATCATAGTCAGTGGCGCGAGTAGATTTTAATTCAACCCAGTACTGCACTGACCCCCACCCACCTCGCCAAAAGCATTCCACAGCCATCAAGACAAAAAGCTCAGCCTATTTAAACATGAAAACAACAACGTGAAATACAATTTAAAATGCTTAAAAAGAGAGTTAGAAATCTGCTCATATTCACAGGCGGCAAGCATTTAGGTGCCTCATTTTCATTTCATTAAAATTTATTAATCGCCTAACACAAAAAGGCCTAGGTGATATACAATAAAAACATACATAATATGAAATATCATACATATCAACCACAAACCTAAACAAAAAATACCTTGAGTTTCATAGAAACTATAATATCCAATACCTTACCTAAGGTAATCTGAATAATATTTAGTACTACAACCTTATCAACTATATCTGTCACATAGGATAAGGGAATCGTCTCACTTATTTAACTCTAGAATACATTGAAGGCACGATGAAGTAAGAACTCTTTCAATAGATGTTTAAATGTTTTTAAATTGTCTAAGGACCAGAGTTCAAAAGGAATAAGATTCCACAGAGCTGGTGCAGCAATAGAAAATGAGGCCTCTCTAATAAAAAACAAGTGTGCTTGGCGTACTGAAGGAAGTTCTAGGGAGATTTTTAGCGCTGCTCTTTTAATCTATCAATTATAAAGCACCAGACCAGACGGTCCTCCGCTCCAACACTATCCACAGCTTTAGCAGAATACTTCACCTTTTGAATGGGCCCCCGACAGCCAGCCTCAGCAGCTCGGACCACCCCGGGACTTTTCAGCACAGGCTATTACAGCCCCACGCCCAGCAGCATTCCTCTCCAGGAGCCCCCGGTCACTTTTATTTTTTAAATAATAAAAAAATTACACACACACACCCCCCCCCAGCATTAATGTTTCACTCCAGAGGTTACACAGCAAAGAATAGCAGCAGTAAACTGAGCTGGGAGTTGGGGCAGGGGAAGTTGCATTAGTACCCGTGTCTATAGATTTCTCTCGGTCCTCTGGAACTTGCTCCCCTGTGCGGCAGACTGCAAACTTACAGAGCAGCCCACGGGAAAACCACAGGCAAAGGAGGAAAGTGGCAGATATGCGTGGGGGCTCTCTGCAACAGGAGCAGCTACCTCATCTGCCCTGGCAAGAGTGCGGGAGACTGCTCTGCTTTACAGCCTCCGCGCAGAAGTCCCACATGGGCAGTAAATCCTTCTGGTACTGTGTACCTGACCCTAGTTATTTATTTGCATCGCTGCTCCTTCCTCACTCTGCCCTCAGCTGAGTCATAGTCCTGGGATCTCAGATAGATGCAGGCTAGAGCTACTTCAGTTCCTCTTTTCTCTGCCAACACCTCTCTCCCCCCCACACATCAGAGCTTGTACAAGACTATTTGGTGCCCTAGGAGGCGAACCTTCAGTCATGCACCTCCGACTCCTAACTTACTTATTTGGTGGCAGCTCCAACACGGCGCTTCCTTCTTTGGCAGTAGTGGCTTTCCCCCTCTGGAACTTGCGCAGGGTGGGATTTTACTACCCCGAAATATTTTGGCCCTCTACACACTTTCTCTCGTTCCTCCCTTATTTCCTTCCACTTCATATTCAGGAAACTTGCTGCATGTTTATATGGGGGAGGGGAGTGAAGCTAGACAGAAACACAGAGGAGAAGAAAACAGTTGCTCGGCTCCTTTTCCAGCACCTCCCCTCCTGTTTCATGCCTGCTGCCTGAAGGTGAAGGACTGAAGCAGTAATCAGAACAACTATTTAATCTCGGTGCCTGAAGATTCAGGATGCTGGCCTATAGAGTCGGGGCTTTAGTCCCCTGGGTGGCAGTGCTCCTGCTGCTCAGCTGCCGTGGAGATGTTCCCTTGCATCCTGGCTCTGGGTCTTTCCAGTACTGTGTATTGGCAGAAAAATGTCTTACAGGCACTGAGTATCTGACCATACAAGCTTACCTGCAGCACTGCTCACAGTATAAAGTTCAACAGAGAGGGTCCCGACAGTGACACAAAAGTTTTAGAGAGTCTGCTTTGTTTACCAGAGCTTTCATGGAGGTAGAGACGGTTACAGTTTGAGGGTCTGTCAGGCAAATAAAGAGATGAAGAGAAGTTTGGGGTTGCAGGCTATAATGGGACAATTTGCACCTTTATTTTTTTTTCTATGTTTTTATTGACTGACGAAATGTAATACAGCAACTCAAGCATGAATTACAGTCATAACTTTTTTAAACAAATCAATTATACAACCAGCCTGCAGGACAAGAGAAAAAAAAATACAAATAAATAAAAGCGTAATGTCTAAAAGGATGCTATGAGAATAGCTCACTTGAAGTAACACGCCACTCCCGCTGGGTTTCTTCAGGCAAGGAGAAGCATTGACAAAACTAAAAAGCAAAACATTATACATGTGCAGGTTGTATATAACCCCCCCCCCCACACACCCCTAAGGGACATCAATAGAAAAGGTAAGTGTTTTGTTATATAAGGCACCCAAGGCATCCACCTTAACACAGCTAATTGTAATAGGCTCCATGGAATAATAAAAAGAAACTAATTATAAGACAGGCATATCATTGATAATAAGGCTCCGTGCCATAGGTGACAAAGTAGAAAGGTAAATCTCCCAGCGTTTATAAAAGATACGACGTGGAAGAAACCATTCCGTTTGAACTATGTATTGCACCTTTATTTAAAAAATGACCGTATTTGCTGGCATTTAGGGCGCTGTGGCGTATAAGATGCACCCCCTTTTTTCTACACATTTTTAAGGAAAAAATAATTTTCTATCTTGACTTCCCCATTGCCAGAGTAGGAGGATTAAAGCTGCTAAGTGTCGCAGAATACTAACAGCATCCGGTGGGGTGGGAAGTGAAGCGGTGGCATCGGAGAGCAAGGGTGCGCCGCCCGATTGACCGGTGTTGGGCAAAAGGGGCTTGCCGAAACGCGGCAAGCCCCTTTTGCCCAGCACCGGAGAATGATGCACAAGGCAGTACATGTATTTTCTCTAAGATTTGTGCCACAGATATTGAGGATGTGATCATCTCAGATCATGCCCCTATCTGGATTGAGATGAACTGGACCTCTCCCCATCTCCAAAATGTCGTATATGGCCATTTTCCTACTATCTGACTGAGGATGCTCATTTTCATGACTATTTACGCACTAAGTGGGATGAATACTTGCAGTTTAATGGCGAACACTTAACTGACCCAGTATTGTTTTGCTACGCTGCAAAAGCAATTCTTAGGGGGGGAGATTATATATCTTACACTGCCTGGCGACAGAAACTTCTCGACAAGCAATTACTCTCCTTAAGTACCCAGTTACGGCGTGCCAGGCACACTTTCCAACATGCTCACAATAGCGCCAATAGGGAACATTACTTTGCCCTTCAAAGCACTATTAATCCGCTGCTGCATCAACGGGCCAAGAAGAGTATATTCTACTACCAATTTAAACTTTTTTAATTTGGCAATAAATCAGGCAAAATGATGGTGAACTTGATCAAGTCCAATAGAGTTCCTCGTCAGATATCAGCTGTATATACAACTACGGATAGAGTAGCTCATGATACTCCTACTATATTGTCTACCTTTCGGGCATTTTATGCTCGACTATACACTGCTGAGCATAAGAATTTGCAGGTCTGCGAGCAATTCTGTGCACGATTGAACCTTCCTCAATTAGCCAGTGATCAGCAAGACTGGTTAAATGGTCCAGTCACAGAGGATGAAGTCCGCTTGACCATTAAACAGGCTAAATGATATAAGGCCCCTGGCCCAGAAGGTTACACCGCTGAGTTTTACAAGTGTTGATAGATTCCATTTCAGCTCCACTAACATGTACTTTCAACACTTTAATCGAATCAGGGTCCTTCCCTGTTCATATCACTTTGATACCAAAACCTGGGAAGGATCCACTGCTTCCGGAGTCATATCGTCCGATTTCGTTGTTAAATGTAGACCAAAGATTTCTGGCTAAGATTTTGGTGAATTGCTTAGAAGTGATGATGCCTTCCCTAATTCAACCATGTCAGGTGGGTTTTGTGAGAAAGCGATATGCACATATGAATATTAGGAAAGTATTGGCAGCCATGACTCTCTGTCAGCAGGTGGGGGAACCATATTTAATGGATAGCTTTGACACTGAAAAAGCGTTCGACCGGGTGGAGTAGGATTATCTATTCCATATTTTACAAACCATAGGAATAATGGGGGTCTTTTATAATGCGGTTAAGTTGCTATATCATGACCCCTTGTCTAATATTGTAGCCAATAACTCCCAATCTGATCTGATACCAGTCTATCGCGGTACCAGACAGGGCTGCCCCTTATCCCCATTGTTGTTTCTTCTACAGTTAGAACCTCTCCTCTTAGCTGTACAGGATGCATGAACGATCAAAGGGGTACGGTTCCGCACAGAAACTTTCAAATATGCTGCATTCACCCCCGACAATCCTTACAAGCTCTTTTACAGTTATTTCAGGAATTTGGGGCGTTTTCGGGGCCCAAACTACACAAAGGGAAATCGGAGGCCTTGGCCTTCCCTGGCTCACTACGGGATAATTGGGAGGAACCCTTTCCATTGGCCTGGGCTGATTCTAAGATCAAATACCTGGGTATATATATCCCCTCCCAACTTTTATGACTTAAAAGTGCTTCCCATGCTTACTGCCTCGTGACCCGCCTGGAGGCGTGGGAGTCTTTCCCCCTGTCTCTGATGGATCGTGTTAATTTATATAAGATGATTATCCTCCCCAAATGGCTTTATTTGTTTCAAAATCTGCTCTTAGCGATCAAATACAGTCCTGAGGAGTCTGGAGAGGGCGTTGCGGACCTTTCTATGGAGAGGCAGAAAATCGCGAATCCCGTTTCACGCTCTACAAGCGAGACGGGATAAGTGAGGGTTGAATGTCCCGGATTTGAAATTATATAACTTGGCTGATAATTTACGAATAGTCCGCGATTGGCTTTTGGGAGAATAGTCTTATGTTGATATCAAGGCTGAAAAAACATTAGTGGGGATGTTAGATCAACGTTTTGTTCTAGAGGTGGAGGGGATAAAAAACTCTTGCTGTCCCCCCTCTTAAATATTTTACTTTCTCCAATTCAGAGTGCCTGGAAGCTCGCTACAAAGCTACTTTCCATACCATGTCAATGTGCATACTTTTTTTCCCATTAGCGGTAACCTAGATTTTTTCCCGGGTTCCCACACTGCAGGGTTGCGCACTTGGACTTCTAAAGAGCATAATATATTTAGGCCATGTTTTAGACGGAGAAGGTAATTTGTTATCTTTCCCCTCCCTATCTGCACAGTATAATTTACCTCCGACACCAATATTCTCCTTTCTTCAAATACAGCATTATATAACCTCCCTACCTGCTCATTCCATGCAACCACAACATTTCCTAATTTTAGAGAATTTCTTTGCACTAGAGAAAGAGCTAAGGCTGATACATTGCCCCAACACGTTAAAAAAAAAAGACTCAAGACATGGCTATTCGGTCAAGCATTCCCCTAACTTACTTAGTCTTCCACAGCTCCCATAGACTGTTTTCATACTGTTGACGTCCAGAACCTATGCCATGTTTTTACTCATCAATAAGAAATTTCTCCCTCCTCCCCCCCTCCACGAACAAACTTCCTTCCCCCTCCCCCCCATTAGCAAACCTCCCTCTCCATGCGCTAGTTTCGCTCTAATAGTGCATACTGCTACTGTTCCTAGTTATGTTATGTTATATTATCCAAGTTGTTCACTCCCTTGTTCATTGTAAGACACATGTTGTCATTGTTTTCTACTTGTTATAATGTAAACCGGAGTGATAAGTAATTCTGTTACCTGAACTTCGGTATAAAAAAAAGTTATAAATAAATAAATAAATAGAGAAGGAGCAGAGCCCTTCCTTGGCCCATTACTATAAAAAATTAACCACCCGTAACAATAATGTTTTCTCCTTATTAGCGGAGCGTTGGAACAAAGAGGCAGTGAATACAGTAACTGTAGAATTAATTAAAATGGGCTTCAGTCATATCTCTGGGATATCCACCAATATGTATTTTCGAGAAATGCAATTTAAGTTTTTGTGGCGCACCTATATTCCCCCCACTACAGCAGTCCATTATAATATATTGGTGGGAAATGTGGGGTTGTCCTCTTGTCAAGGTTTATTGGGAACGTATTATTCAATACCTATCCCGTTTGTTGGATATCTCAATGAAGCATACCCCACAGCTAGTGCTGTTTGGTCACATTCCACCATTACTGATCAGAGAGAAAGGGCCTCGGTTGTTGTTACGTAAGGCTGTGTGTGTGGGGAAAAAGATGGTACTTCTTCAGTGGCGGAGCTCTGCCCCTCCCACGTACTGGATGTGGCGGAATCTTTTCCATAGACTGCTACAGATGGACAAAGAGCCGGCTAACTCCTCTCCTCAGCAGCACCAGAGTTTTTTGCAAATATGGAAACCATATATTTTAGCTTTACCACACAGACTCAGGAGTTTAATACTAAATAAATAAAAGAACTTGCGAGATGAGGTGAGAGGTCTGATTCACCACTACACCAGGCCAGAATTGTTTGAGGATCGGAGGTCCATGGGAGATTGGGGGGGGGGGGGGGGGCTAAATGGTGTGGGGATGAAAAGAGTGCTTTATCCAACACTTTGTTGGTACTTCCTTCTTTTTAATGTTTGTTCAATTCTCTGTTTTGTACTTGTGGTATCACTGTTGGTATTTTCAAATTCAATAAAAACTGTTTGAAGTAAAAACTCCTCCTGGAGCAAATGTTAGTGAGTGGCAAAGCCCCGTCACATTAAATTTCCATCTTGTTATTTGTACAGTAAAATTTTAGAGAGATTTGCTTAAACTCTTCCTTTCTTTTGACCCACTAGTTTCTTCCTGCTCCTTTGGTCTTTCAGCTCTTCTGGAATTAGGACTGGGAACTCTCTCCATGAGCCTTCACTCACAGCTACTCTGGGATTTTTTACCTCATTTCATTTATGTATTTAAATATATCTTATATTCTGCAGCTTTCAGGAATATTCCATCTAGTGTGGAATACAATCAATCATAAAAAACCACACAAATACAATCAAGCAAATAAATCAGCTATAAAACAAACAGTAACATTAAAAATACAAAGAGAGCTGAAGCCATTTACCCAAATGTTTCTTTAAAAAAAAAAAAAAAAAAGACCACAGCCCTAGCCAGCTTCCTAAAAGCCTTCAAAATCTTGCTCCTCACTTAGCTGCACCGGCAATGAGTTCCACAATATTATGGAGCGAAATGAAAATGCCCTGGCCCACGTCTGCTTATGCAGATAACCTCAAGCAGAAAGTACCTGCAAAAGCCAACACCCTGCAGAAAACAGAGACCTTGTCAGATTATACCATTTGGTTTCTATTTTGGATGACACAAGGATGTTCAGAATTCAGCAATTTATGAATAATTACTAGCAATTTATGAATAATTACTAGCAATCAAAATGTTGACCTTCACTTGATGAGTAATCTGTGTAGTTCCCACAAAGCAAATGATATGTGGTCTCACCACACCTTTCGGGACCTCCGACTTAATATCGCCATGATATTAAGTCGGAGGGTGCACAGAAAAGCAGTTTGCATGTTGCATGTTGAGGGCGCTATTAGGTGCTGCGGGTTGGACGCGCGTTTTCCGCCCCTTACTGAATAAGGGGTAAGGGAAAATACGCGTCCAAGGGCAGGTTAACAGTGTGCTCCGGAGTGCACTGTACTGTATCGGCCTGTAAGTAAGGATCCCCACACAAGATGCACCTGGTTGAGCATATTTGCCACAAGGAAGGATGCCTTTAGTGACAATTATTTAATAGATTCCTGCTTGAGCAGCTCAAAGGGCAATTTGACTATGGCTCTTAGCACCAGAATGAGATCCCACTGGGCGGAACAGTGGCCTGATGCATTTACCCCTTTAAGAAAAAGTTGTACGTCCAGGTGCACTCTTACTGCGGTGCCTTTAATTCAGCCCCATAACATACAAAGGTTGCAACTTGGAAATTCAAGGACCTGAATGCCAGACCTTTTTCCAGACCTGTTTGCAGGAAATCTAATATTTGCAAGATATCCACTTTCCAAGGAGAATGGTCTTGCTTGGTGCAAAAGTTCTCAAACAGTCACCAAACCCCAAAATTGGCCAGAGAGGTGGAAAACTTCCACACCTTTAACACTGTTGAGATTACAGAGGCAGAGTGCCTTCTCTTGCGAAGGTGCAACCTCTCAAGTGCCAAGCCATAAGACAGAATAGAGACGGGTCTTCCATCGGGACTGGACCTTGTCAGAGATCATCCCACTCCATGGGTAGGGCCAGCGGGACTCCATCAAGCAGCCTCATGAGATCCATATACCAGGGCCTCTTTGACCAAGCTGGGGCAACTAGGATGACCAAAAATGGATGGTTTTCCACCTTCTTTGTTGTCCTACCTATTGGTTGGAAGACATATAGCAGATTGAACCTTGGCCATGGGCATAAGAGTGCATCTATTCCCCTGGATCCCAGGTATCTCAAAGAAAAGATAAGTCATTTTGGGAAACTGGTTATAAGAATATAATTTTTTATTTGCAACCAAAAATGAAAAGAAAAGCAATATGTTGGGGACCGATTATTAAATATAAAGCAATGAAAGTATTATCGGTAGTGCTTATTATGATGGCCCTTTTTTTCTAAAGTACATTTCTTTCTGTTTGGAGTGGTTTATCCATTTTTTTTAATCTGACAGTATATTATAGATTTTCACACAAAATATTTCCATTTCCACCCTCAATATTCTTTCCCACCCCTTCCATACTTCCCCAATACTATCATGATGAAGCATCATATGATCCAGAATCAGAGAGGTCACTGGTCAACAGATTCAGTTCTATTCTTAGTATTACACCATTTATTTCATACAAGGTTCCCAAACAACCTTAAAGGAAGAAACCGAGTCATTACATACAGCTTCCCCATACACCACACATTCCAGAACCACTGATAAGGACCAATTTCATACCTTGCAGCAAAGACAATTTGAGCAAGTAATTTTATTTCTTTCAATCGGCTAATCACTCGGAAACAAAGAAAGCAGAATGATCATAGGATCTTTGAGTACTTTAATTTTTTTTATCATATCTATTATCTTGTACACCACCCCAAAAGATCTGAATCTTTGCAAATCCCCACCATTTATGCAGGAAGGTTCCTGAGTCACAACATTGAAGTCAGCAAATGTCTGGAATAGTAGGAAACATTTTATGTAGTTTAACATGTGTCAAATATCATCCAAATAAAGTTTTATAACTATTTTCCACTATTAGTGAGGGTAAGCAGCTCTTGTTAGCCTACCAAAAGCATTTATCCCAGAGGTGCTCCTCAAGCTCACTGCTAAAATCTGTCTCCCATTCATTTATATACTTAGGTTTAGGATGGAGATAGCAACATGAAGATTTTGGATAGGATCCTTTTCCCTGTAATACTTTTAGAGCACAGCATTTCAAATGAAATTAAAAGGCCTAAAAACCCACTGACACAATCACTTTGTTTAACAAAAAGTGCTTAATTTGAATATACGGTAACAAAACCTATCTTTCTCAGTTAATCCAAATTTTTCCATAAGCTCCTCAAAAGTAAGTATTTTGATATAGTTGTCCAAACATTACCAGTCCAGACCATGCCCATCCTTGGAATAATGGAGAGCAGGCATCTCCAGGCTGAGTCATTCTACTCACTCCAATTGGAATCAGAGGTGAGAAATCTTTATGTCCAGTAAGCAAAACTCTATATTGTTCCCATAACTTACAGTTAGTGCTGAAAGTGAATTAGCTAAGTGTCTCCACCAGCCCCTTGGATATCGGTTACATATCAAAGTTTTTCACGTGTTTGGACCCAGGGCTGGTGCTAGCTTTTTTGCTGCCCTGTGCGAAAAATTACTGTGCTGCCCTCCCCCGTCGATTCACTCAGTGTCTGTCCCGGACCCATCGAATGAAGCCCAGCTCCGTCCTGCAATCTATATATTTTTTTAAACTGACACCCCCTCCCCCCCCCCAGAACCCATGGATAGGGAAGGGTATTAGGTACCCTATGGAAACCTTACAGCCTTGCACACACGCCACCCCACACACCCCCACATCCTTTATAGACACACAAATTATGCATTTATAATACATTTTACATGAAAAAGAACATTCAAAAGTACAGTCTGCCAAGGCAAAAATATTATATTTATGCACTCCTGTGGTGCCTACCAGAAAACTCTGAAAAAAAAAGACACTTGGAACTCCTAGGGAATGAGACTTTTTATAATACGTATCGGGTGTGAGCTTGGCCCTCAGAAAGCCATGAACAAACAGAATTACCATTACAATATACCAAAGCAACCCTAACAACCTTATCTATGAAAAGGCAACAGTGCACACATTATACCAGACCCTAGAACACCAATAAAACTCTTATTAGGAAACCAGGCTACTATAGATCCTTTCATAGAATTTACATAGTATCACTACCGTGGGCATGTGGCAGGGGGTTGACCACGACGCAGGGTGCACGGCATGTGCAGTTCTTGAAAGCTGGCTAGGGAGAGAATACCAAGTAGCATGGTATTCCTGCTCCTATGTTACATCAGTGGGTCACAGAGAGATGACTTGACTGTCAAGTCTTCGGCTTCGATGGCTGGGATTGGCCTGCGCATCACCCAAAATTGTGTTGGCTTGCTTAGAGAGCGACACCTGCTCTTTTACAGAGCAGGACTTCAGCGCACTGCTGAGAAGTCCGTCTGTAATCAGGATCGAATGCAGGATAACCCGAGGGGCAAGGCTTTGCTGGCCCTGTGTCCCCCAACGGTGCTACATCGATGTAGCATGATACTATAGAGCCCTTGTGAAATTGGAGCACAGCTTCAATGGCCCTGTGTCCACAACGGTTACATGGCAGTAGCAGGATCCTATGGAGCCTTCAGTGAATTGAAATTCAGCAGATGAGGGAGTGGTCACCCTGGGGATTGAGATTTTAGTAACTGATGTTTTGTATATTAAATGAATGTTAGTAATTGTGCTGTAATTTAATTGTTGTATGCAATGACCTATGCTGCGGCCATATCCATTCAATAAAGATCTTCTTTCGAATAATGGACGGACTGTTGTTTCTTACAAATATGACAGTATGGGACAAAGGTGGGGTTAATTATAGAGAGGCACACCTGGAGTTGGTTAAGAACCCAACACACCCCCAACTGAAGCGGGGAGGCCACAATGGGCAAGGTGCCCCGCCTCTGGAGCAAAGGAGGGAGCATGGGCTGGGGTGGGGGGCGGGCCAGCAAACAGAATTTAAGGGTGAGCTGGCCCACCTCCCAGCCTCTTTTGGCAGCACCCTGACTTTGATGCTTTGGGAAACTATGTATGGGGGAGACCTGTATGGCACGGCTGATGCTACCTACCATAAGCTTGCTGGGCAGACTGGATGGACTATTTGGTCCTTTTCTGCCGTCATTTTTATGTTTCTATGTGTTTCTATACATGCAACAAATACCTCACCTCGGTCACATATGCAGAACACAGACAGACCCTCACCAAATACAAAATAGAGATCAGAAAGTATAAACAGAAACGGGCTGAGAAGAACTGAACTGGAACCCACAACAAGCCAGCCTCTGTATGCAGAGCAACAATGGAAAAACAGAGACACTACCATTCTTCATAAAACAATAAGATCAAGAAATATAAAACAATCATAATAGTAAAATCGTATTCATTAACTGAAATTTTTTTATGAATAGACTATACAAAATTTCGCCAACACCAAGAAAATATTTCAAAACATCTGATGAATAAAAAAAATCCAATTAAAAAAATGTTCTATTCCCCCCCCAAAAAATGTAATATTTCAAAAGAGCAGAAATATCAAATTATACCCAATAATTAAAACTAATAAAGATTAAAAAAATCTTCTGATTTCCAGTCACCCTGAGATTGTCGTGGATTGGGGGAGACAGGGACCCCCAAAATTGTATCTTCTCTCTGTCTCACACACGCACAATAACACATTCATTCTCTCATACACTCCCTCTCTCTAACATACACAGGCTCCCTCTCCCTTACAGTTACATTCTGTGTGTTTGTGTGCCTGTGAGAGCCCGTGTGTGACACACACATGGGCTCTCATAGGCACACAAACACACAGGCTCCCACACAGATACACACACACATACAGGCTAATTTTGAAAACCCGGTGTGCACTGGGTTTGGGGAGATATGTGCGTGGCCAGGCCGCGCCTGTGCTTTTTCAAATGCTCGCAGCCACGCATCTATCCCCCAATACGCGCACAACAACGTTTTTTAAAAAAAAAAAGAGGTGGGTTGGGGCAGCGCCATTAGACACCGTCCTGGTGAAGCGCACGCTAGCACACGCTACTTACTACTGCTCTGGAGAGCAGCTAAGTACAGAAAAAAGATAACCTAAACTTAGAGAGGATTTAGAGGTCAGGGAGGAGAGGGGAAAAGGCATGAAGGGTAGGTAGGGGGGTGTAGGAAGTTCCCTCCCTTTATTGGAGTGGACTGGAACTGGGGAAAAGCCCAGTTCATCGTCGCATTCAATTTTTAAAAAGACCACCCCTCCCTTGAGCACACAAATCTGCACTCGCGCATGCTGATATAAAATCGTGCACGCGTGTGTGTGTGGATAGCGGATTTTCTAACCTGCATGAGTCAATGCGCCCATATTATAAAATTGGCGCATCCAGGTAAAATCTACCTTATAGCTTCTCACACAGATACACACTTACAGACACACACACATGCACAAACACACAGGCTCTCAGACATTCACACACGTAGCCTCCTGTTATCTTCGGGCCATGGTGGGATGAGCTCCACCATAGCCCCAAGGGCCTCCAGATGTCGTCGGGCAGTGGTGGGATAAGCTCCATCACCAGGGCCAGTGCAAGGGTATTAGGTGCCCTAGGCAAAACTTCAGCCATGCACCCCCCCCCCCCCCCAAGCTCAATCCCTGAGAGGTGTTTGGACTGCGATCGGCTGGCTCACTACCTGTAAATATTTGTATAGCTGCCGCAGCCACTTCTCCTCACCTCAGGCGTAACATCAATTGGGCCGTGGCTGAGGTCAGGAGAAGTGGCGGCTGCAGCTATACAAATATTTACAGGTAATGAGCCAGCCGATCGCAGTCCAAACAACTCTCAGGTCCCTGCCCCCGCAGCAGCATTGTCATTATTGATAGCCTGAGGCTGGAATGGAAGGCAGTATTTCATCAGCCCTATCCATCATGGCCCTGCGGGCCTTCCTGATTGGAGGGGGGAAGTGGACGTTGTGCATGCGCAGGCGCACACAGTAATGGAACACGGGCCTCTCTGATGGCTGCCGGCGGCTTGCAGCCTCTTTCCTTCTTTGGCTGCCGGTGCCCCCACAACCTCTCCTGCTTCTGCCAGCTTGCCACCCTCCCCTGGGTGTGCCGCCCCATGCAAATGCATGGTATGCACACCCGGTGACACCAGCCTGTTTGGACCTAAGCACTCTTGTTCTAAGATGCTCCATTGTTAAGTGTCAAAGAATGATTCCAGCCACATAATACTGTTTAAAGTTTGGAACCATTAATCATCCTTGTTCTTTCTTCCGATACAACATCCCTCTAGCCACCCTTGGAGGTCTGCGTTTCCAGATAAATCCAAAAATTCTTTTCTATAATAGCTTCAAAAATGTATCTAGAGGGGGGTGGAACCAAGCTGGCTGCTCAGTAGCTGAACACTACGTTTGAGCTCCTTAGGTCAGAATTTCTAAAGTATTTTCCTGTTGTGGATTTTCCAAAAAGGGACGGAAGCGTAAACCGAGAGGTGAGCCTTAGCCTGCAGCCCCTCCGAACGCTATCGTCGCCGGACCTATGGATGCACACATGGTGCGTAGAGACCCGAAAGCAGTAGCTCAACCGCTGGAGAGAGGGGGAGGGGAAGATGAGCTACCCTCACTCCCAGGCTCATTATCACCACTAAGTCCTACTAAATGAACTCCACCCGTGAATCTGGCCACAATATGGAGCCCCTCTGAGATGGGAGAACTGCCGTTAGACCAAGGAGTTTTTCGGCGGAGCTCAGCAGGGCACGACAGAGGAGAGAATGCGATCTTGAGCCCAGGAATAACGGCGGGGCAGACCAGGGAAGAAGAAGTTCCATTTTCTGGAGGTAACTGGAGGAGCAGAAGGAAGCACTCCTGTAAGAGCTTTGCCGGTAGTGGTAAAACCAGATGTAATCACCCTAGAAACTATATGGGAGACAATAGTGGATATGAAAATCTCTATTTTGTCACAAATAAAACCTTTAAGTGACTCTGTAAAAGAACTTGAAGATAAAGTTCAAGTTGTGGTTAACTCAAATGTTGACTTGGAGCAACAGATTGCAACTAACAGAGATCAAATTAGGAATATTCAACAAATACAGAATCTACTAGATAAGGGAGCCCTGACCGATGTGCCGCAAATGCGCAGTGGAGAGGAACTCTACCGCGCATGTGCGGGCGAGCACGTCGGTCAGAGCGGAGCGTGCCCGAAAAAAAAATAAATGGTGCTGGGTCCAGGAGCAGGAGCGGCGGCGGTGAGGAGAGGTACCAGCGGCGGCGACGACGACGACAAGCAGGAGCGAGAGGAGCAGGAGTGGCAACACGCGCGAGGGACACCCCACGTCTGCCGGTTATGGATGAGCTGAAAGGGGAGGGTATTGAGAGAGGGGGAAGTGAGCTGAGCTGAGGGGAGGAGAGGGTATGGGGAGGAGAGAGTGAGCCGGGGGAGGGGAGGAGGAGAGGGAGGGAGGAGAGAGTGGGGAGGGAGGAGAGAGTGAGGCGAGAGTGGGGAGGGAGGAGAGAGGAGAGAGTGAGGAGAGGGGAGGTGGGGAGGAGAGAGTGGGGAGGGAGGGAGGAGAGGGGGAGGGAGGAGAGAGTGAGGGGAGGGGGGGAGAATGAGGGGGAGAGAGTGGGAAGCAAATGGACCGAAATTTTTTTTTTAAATGTTGCCCATTGTTACGGGCTTAACGGCTAGTGTTACTATAAAAGAAAGGAAGAGCATTTCACTGAAAATGGAACAGTTGGAGGATGCGATCAGAAACAAAAACGTAAGATTCATTAACTTCCCTCAAATTTCATTAATTCCCCACGTGATATCTTTAAAAGACATCTTGGGGAAGTTTTACATATAGGGGAAGTTGAAATGCCACCAATATCAAAAGATTTTTATCTTCCTAAGTTAAAAAGAGCAATGGAACATAATAGAGGAATAACATCTTTGGCTCCTGTTGGTGAAACGCCCTTGAATATTTCTACATTTCTTGAGGCTTCCGATACCGAGCTTGCGATACCAGCTACATTAGAGCCAGATAGAGATTGGCTATTAAAACGTTGTCTGAGACATAGAAACGATCAGTTTCTGGGATGTAATGTAAGGGTTTTCCCGGACGTAGCACGGGAAACAAAGGCTTTTCTCCTTATGAGACCGCAGGGGGTGCATTTTTCCTAAAGTTCCCTTGCCAGTGCTTGGTAAAGCAAGATGGTAATTCTTATGTATTCTATGCCCCCCCCCCCAGCTGTCTCACTTTCTGGCAGGGAAACCTCCTGCAAGCTCCACAGTATCCAGGGAAAATGTAACCAGTTCCTCTTAAATAATATGGTTCTCGAGAATGCTACGGAGGATGTCCTTTTCTCTTTGATTGTGTTAATTGCATATTTCCATAAGTCGTGTATTCCTGTTCCCCCAATATTGAGGACTAGAAATCCGAGAAGAAGTGTTTGATTTCAGTATTTTGTTAATTTCTTGCAAATGTATTGATATATCTTTCTTTGTATTACCTATCAAGAGTGTTATCTTGTTTGATTTTGGAAAATTGCATAAAGATAAAATAAAAAAAAAATAAAAAATTATCTAGAACCACAATAGGTAAAGTTTAAAAGAAATAACCCCACCTAGGCAGATTTTAACAGCTGTAACATTCCCCAACCAAGAAAAGGTGTAATGAGACCAGGAGTCCAGATTCTTTACCGTTTGTGTCATGAGAGGAATTGAATGTAGTTGGAACAGGTTCCTCTAATCGATTCCTATATGGACATCCATATATTGAATACATTCCAGGGTCCATTGGAAAGGAAAATTATTGATCTGTTCCCAGGAAGATTAATATTTATAAGTTTGGACTTCCCTGTGTCAATTTTAAACCCAGAAACCTTTCCAAATGCCATCAGCTCTTTCATTAAAGACAGGCAGAGTAAGAAAAGGCTTAGGTACTGAAATAAAATGTCATCTGCAAAAAAAGTGAAATCCTGAAGGTGTTTTGGCCCACCTCAATCCCATATATGTCCTCCATTCATCTCTTTTTCTCTGCCACCAGCTCCACTACAGCCACACTCAGAAGTGGCAAGAGGAGACATAAGAACATAAGAAAATGCCATACTGGGTCAGACCAAGGGTCCATCAAGCCCAGCATCCTGTTTCCAACAGTGGCCAATCCAGGCCATAAGAACCTGGCAAGTACCCAAAAACTAAGTCTATTCCATGTTACCATTGCTAATGGCAGTGGCTATTCTCTAAGTGAACTAAATAGCAGGTAATGGACTTCTTCTCCAAGAACTTATCCAATCCTTTTTTACACACAGCTATACTAACTGTACAGTGCCCCTTCCTAATGTAAATGATCTTGAATACCTCCTATTTACGGTACTTTAATACAGGCTTCAGGATGAGAGTACAACCTTTGCAACCATGTAAAAAAAAAAAAAAATTGGGACCCAATCCAATTTTTTTTTTAATACCTTAAAACATGAAGACACGAGCATAACTGAAGGCCTTTTTAGCATCAATTGATAAGAGCACCACAGGGAACCTTCCTCTCCTGTGCAAACCAATATCATCAGCTACCTGCCTTCTGTGAATGTATCTCAACTGATCTTCAGCTACCAACTCAGGGATCACACAACCCCCTTGAATTTCTAGAACAGTCACTAAAATGTGTAGGTCCAAATTTAGAAGGGCTTTCGCTTAATGAGAACTACACAGAGTAGTTCTTATTAAGGAGGACCATGACTCTGGCTAAATTCACAGACCAGGCAAATGTGGAGACTGTAATAGGGAATTAAATAATTTTAACAAAAGGCAGAGCTAGTAAGTCCTTGCATTTTTTTTTTTTAATAAAAAAAATTTGTTGTGAAACCATCTAGTCCTGGTGGTTTATTTGTTTTAAGAGAAGTATCGCCAGTAAGAACTCTTGTCCAGAAATTCATCTTAGCCATAACCTTTGGGGATAACTGAAGTAAATTAATGAGGAAGGAATACTAACCAATTCCTTCCTCATGGATGGAATTGTCCATCTTATACAGCTCTTTAGAAAACCATACAAACTGGACACTAATCAACTCATCATCACGCAAGTATTTCCCTTTTTAATCATTAACCTTTAGGATTTGACTTTGGACCTGCTGATTTTTCAATTTCCAAGCTAAAGTTTGCTGGGTTTGTTCCCATATTCAAAATAGGATTGTCTAGTCAAGTCTAGTTTATATATTGGACCTCATATGCCAATAAAGCTTGAAGCCGACCCCATCGGCCTCTAATTTCTTGAATGTTGCATGGTCTCCCTTTTTTTTTTTTATGAATTTGTTCCAGATTTCTAATAGAGTCTAATAATGTATCACTCTCCTTCTGTTTTACCCCGCAGAACTGCAATACGGCCTACAACTTCTGTGCTGAGGTACCCTCTTGATCTTTAAAGTGAAGATATTAAAAAATGTTTTCCCTTATCTACTTACAAATATTATCATAGTTCAACAAATTATTCACCCTTCAAAAAGTGTTGCACAGACTCTGTTTAATAATGTAAACTGACAACAGGTGCATGGTCAGACCATATTATAACCCATGCATTCCACCGCACTCAATTTGCTAATCAGGAAGTAATCCAAAAGGTCTATATTCAAAAGCCATGTAGACAGATAACTGAAAAGTTATCCATCTAAATGGCAAAACCGGCATATTTAGAGACTTATGAAGCTAAATTCATGCTACTGACCTGTCCTAAAGTTAGCCAGATAAACATATCTGGCTAACTTTAAGATAGCTGGGTATATTCAGAAGAGCAACCATACTGTTGAATAACCCTGTTAATTAACTGAATACGTTTATCCGGCTAACTAGCCAAGCTACTCAGTGGCTGAATATTGCCCCCCCCCCCCCATCTATTGTAAGAATTGTGGGATCTAGAGTAAAAGGTATAATTCCATTGTGAGGGGTTATGCAATCTCCATACATTATAAAGTCCCCAAAAGGAAATAAGAAATTTCAACTTCTTCTTATGGGCCGTAGGGACTCATCCAAGGGGAAATAGTAAGGTTAAAGTCTCCCCCCAAAAGGGTATGACCCTCCAAAATATCACTAAGCTGTTCTAGCTTCAAAAAGAATCCCCCCCCCCCGTTCACTATTTGGGGCATAAATAGTCACGTTTATAAGGTACATTTATAACATACTCCACCTTGAAGTCTAAAAATCTCCATTCTTTACCCCTCTTGATATCCAATATATCAACACAAAAATTCTTGGATCCCAAGATACCCACCCCACCACGTTTAACGTGAACTAGGTTGGATACAAATAACATATGAGAAAAGAGCTTGTTTTTCATCACGTTCATCTTGTTTTTTTTTCAAATGAGTCTCCTATACAAAAATAAAATTGAAGCCCCAGACTACCTTTAAACAGAAGCTGATGCTTCATTGGTGAATTTAAACCTTTTACATTTAATGCCATAATGAAAAACATGAAAGATCAAGCCACTTAGTGAACACAGGTGACCCATGACATTCACTCCCATTTCACCCCATCCCTGACCCAGTCTCTACCCCCGAACACAATCCATTGTGCGACCACTCCAGCACACCTTCCTCCTGAGGTTTGACGCTCCCTCAAGACAGCCCTCTTATATGAATTCTACTGCAATAATAGATGAGATAAGAAAACAGCACACTGCCAAAACAGGAACAAGGCACATAAAAACAAAAAGGATTCTGAATCAACAGAAGTATAAGAATATTGAGACTTAAGCCACCAGAAAAAAAAACCCAAAACTAGTATTTAGGCACATCTCAGGACTCAAGAAGCAGCCTCTCATGCTGGGACATCACTATCAAGAGTTTCTTTGTAGTCTCTTTCCTGCTCTGTTAAATCTATGCGATGTCGCTGTCTCTCTACGAGGCAAGGATCTATAGGCTCTGATGGATCCTGATTAACAGTAATGCCAGCTTCCTCTTGTGTACAGATTCTTGAAGTTTTGCTACGAGTGGTAAAGGTGAAGCCAAAGAGGAAAAGCCATTTATACCCAATATTTTCTGCCCTAAGGGCATCTGTAGCTGGCTTCAACGTTATCTGGAAGAGATCATTAAGGAGAGCAGTAACATTGCCTTTCCATGTGATGGAGCCCGATGATCTCACTTTTTTCATTAGAAACTCCTTAATATAAAAATAATGGAGGTATGCCAATGGTCTACTTTATTTATTTTATTTATTTATTTTAACATTTTTATATACCGATATCCGTTTACACATCGTACCGGTTTACATGGAACAAAATGGAAAGCCACAAAAGGGCGCATCCTTTACATGGAACAAATAACAGGGATAAAACAAACTAAATAGTAACAAGCAGACAAACATATTCAGAAAAAATAAAATACTAAAAAAATCAAATGCTAAATAAATACAGCAATTAAACCAGTAAGGTAAAGTATATATATATATATATATATATATATATATATATATATACACAGCTTATGTAAGTAAGGATAGCATATTTACATTGAATTAATTAGCTGGGGGTTCAATGGGGGAGAGAATTATTTAAATAAAAGGTTAAAGAGTAGGGGATAAGGAATGGAGAAGGGAAGAAAAACTAATAGGTGACCACATTAAACAAGTAGGGCGGGCGATTGGGAAGCAGGAGCCCACTCAATGATAATGTCTTTTGGCTCACCCTCTAACTCCACCAAATTCAAGATGGGCTCACAAACAGCTTTCACCACTGCAGGGCAGTCTATATAGTCATCTGCTTCTGGGACTCCTCTTTTTCTGATATTACATCTGCAAGAACAGTTTTCTACGTCCTTGATCTTGTCAGCCAAGTCCCTATTTTCTTGAGCCAATTTTTTTTATATATAATTTATTTATGTTTTCAAATTATAATAAGAACAAAGAATGTCCTTTGTTACAGAAATATATGGATTTAGCAATAACAACATTATCAAAGAAAACTTCCAAAGCCAAGCAGTACAACTAAGAAGAGTGGCAATGAAAAAAATGGGAGAATAAAAGAGAAAAAAAACCAATCACAAGTAACAGCTATCATATAGTTATAAAGTTGCAGCTATAATACAATGCAGACCCGGCGTGATCGGGTGTACATACCGGACATTTGCATGGGGCAGCACACCAGGGGGAGGCAGCGAGCCGGCAGCAGCAGGAGAGACCATCAGGCCGGCAGCAGCCAAAGAAGAGAGGCTGCAAGCTGCCGGTGGTCCTTGGCCCATCTTCTAGCTGCATGCACACAGCTTCCACTATCCCCCCAAACAGGAAGTCCCGCGGGGCCAGCCCGAAGACATCAGGAGGCCATGTGTATGAGTGACTGAGAGCATGTGTGTGTGCCTGTGAGAGCCCATGTGTCATATATAGGCTCTCACAGGCGCTCACACAGACACACATAATATATCTGTGAGAGAGAGGGAGCCTGTGTATGCACTCCAGGCTGCAAATCAATGTATCAGGCAGGGAAAGCAGAAGTAATTCTGTATTGCGCTCTTTTCTAAAGCCATGTCGGTTACCAAGAAGAATACTATAATCACTCAAAAAATTGTCTCATTATAATACAGACTTTTCCAAGATCTTAAACTACAATAGGCAAAATGGAAATGTGTTGAAAGTTTGACAACTCAATCACTGACATGTTTGTATCCTTCTGAACTGGTCTAATCGTGACATTCTTCTACTGAATGGTTACATAGCCCTGAGGTAAAGACCTGTTGACCATCTTTTTTTTTTTTTTTAAATAATAAAGACAAATCCTTTACATTTTTAAACAATAGTGAAGGGCTAAAAAAAAGTTTTGTTTTTTTTTAAGCAGGACCAACCCAGTGGCTCAGTGCTCTGCACTGCCATGCACAGGAACCTGCAGTTGATTCTCAGATCAGGGCTTCCGCTTCTAAGGTCAGCCAGGTCTGGTGATGCTGCAGAGGGCGGTGTTTACGGCTCCTGTCTGGAGAGGAAGTTCCAACTCACTCTGCAAAGGCAACACCTCCTAATGGTCGGACTAGGGCCCACGACTGCAGGGTTTTAGGAAGAGAGCTCTGGAGCATGGCCCCTGGCTGAGAACTGTTGCTGCAATAACTGAACGAGTTGGGAAGAGATAGACTACTTCGAGGAAAAGATTATGAGTATTCAGAAACGCTTAGGTGAGGTTTCTGATCTACCCACAGATTTATAAATTTCTACACAGAGGAATAAGTGGGCTCAATTTAGTCCATTTAAACATTCCAACTATAGTTTCAGGTTTAAAGTCAACCTTTTCTGCCTATTGTACAAGGACATTCATAACAAGATATTCAATCTCTCTGCACATTAATAACACCACTCAATTCTATGCCATTTGCTTTGCTAGCAAATTCTAACCACTGATTTCATAGAGTGGGCTTTGATCTTTTGTCTAATGAAGGATATCATGACGGTTTAGGATATTCTCTGGTAAAATCCTGATCAGGAAAGGAAGAAAGCTTCATTTTTAAGAACTAAAAATGGACTTTGTGGGTCGTAACTTCCAGTGAGAGACTCGCAACTCTGTTCTGTTCTGCCTGACTGCTGCCACTGATTATATAGCCTGGGGATTTGGTCTCATCAAGAGTGGTCCCGAGCCCCCAACCTTTGAATCTCTTGTTGGGATTATTTGGCCAAGTTGGATGATCTCTCTCTCTCTAATGAGGGAATCAGATACAGCTGAACTCAGACAACTGCAGCAGCAGAGTTTAGAATCAGAACTGAATTACAGGGGAAAACTTAATCCAGAGTAATGATCCTGCTTTCTGTTACAAAAGGATTATGGGATTCCAGCAGAGAGAAGGCACACACTGAACATTTCCAATAGATTTCTTCTACTGAGGGAGTGACCAGGGAATAGCACCAAATGTGGTCTACGTAGATTTATATAAGGTTTTTGACAATGTTATTTACAGGAGTGTCATTAACAATGTATCCTCCTCTTCCTTCCAGCTTTCATCAGGAACCCTTTAATGGGCATCATTTCATATTCTAGCCATCATACATGCTTTCTATTGTCCTACACCCAGCATTTGTTAACAAATTATAGCAACATTACAACCTATAAATGTGAACCTCCTGAAACTAGTGGCTATAAGGAAGACGAGGCCCTTGACGTCTAAGCTATTTGACTTCCTTTTTGGTTATTACTTAAGCAAAAAAGATAGCAGGTAGTAAAGAATTGTTCCCTGAAGTAAGTTCTGCTCTCAGCCCGCAATGGCATTTAAATGTTCTGATTAAAACAAAACATACCCACTGACTACCCTGAGTCCTCTCTCATTCTAGGACTATAAATAGGAAGGGTATTAAAAAACAAAAATGACTGTGTCATTTCCAAACTCAAAAGTATTAATTTATTATTGACTAGAAGCTGCAGATCTGGGAAGCTTTGTCTGTCTTGTTGTTCTAACAGAAGAGAACAAACCAAGTCACGCTATCACCACAGTTCACCAGAAAGATCAGAAGGCCCCGAACCACACAAAGCATTCACTTGCCCTGCCCCCAGTGCAGCCAACAGCAGCTCATAATTGTCTTTTATTGATTTTGTTTGTCTATTTCCTTGGATCTATGTAAACCGTTGTGATGGACCCTTCTAAATGACGGTATATAAAATTTTATAAATAAATAAAAAAAATAAAAATAAATGTGCTCCGAAAGGTTCTCAAATTGTTCAGTGGGGCTTGTGGGAGGCACACAACCAACTGTCAAAAACAGAGTCTCTCTGCAAAAAATCATGCAAGTTATTCAAGGGACAAAAGAACATAAGAAATTGCCACGCTGGGTCAGACCAAGGGTCCATCAAGCCCAGCATCCTGTTTCCAACAGAGGCCAAACCAGGCCACAAGAACCTGGCAATTAATTGCAGTGGCTATTTCCTAACGGGCCGATACAGTAAAGTCTGCGGGGGCGCGCGCACTGGCCACTCGCCGGTGCACGCGATGCAGTATTTAAATTAGGTCCGGCGGTAGATCCAGGCAAAAGGAGGTGCTAGGGACACTGGCGCATCCTTAGCGCCTCCTTTTTGACAGGAGCAGCGGCTGTCAGCGGGTTTGACAGCCAACGCTCAATTTTGCTGGCGTCGGTTCTCGAGCCCGCTGACAGTCACGGGCTCGGAAACCGGCAAAATTGAGCAACCGGTTTTCGGCCCGACAGCCGCAGGCCGAATTCAAAATTTATTTATTTTTTTACTTTTCGGGACCTCCGACTTAATATCGCTATGATATTAAGTTGGAGGGTGCACAGAAAAGCAGTTTTTACTGCTTTTCTGTGCCCTTTCCTGGTGCCGGAAGAAATTAGCGCCGATCTTTGGGTCGGCGCTAATTTCTGAAAGTAAAATGTGCGGCTTGGCTGCACATTTTACTTTCTGTATCCCGCGCGCATACCTAATAGGGCCATCAACATGCATTTGCATGTCGAGGGCGCTATTAGGTGCCGTGGGTTGGACGCGCGTTTTCCTCCCCTTACTGAATAAGGGAAAATGGGCGTCCAATAGCAGGCTAACAGTGCGCTCCGTCGGAGCGCACTGTACTATATCGGCCTGTAAGTAAACGATTAATAGCAGTTAATGGACTTCTCCTCCAAGAACTTATCTAAACCTTTTTTGAACCCAGCTACAGTAACTGCACTAACCACATCCTCTGGCAACAAATTCCAGAGCTTAATTGTGCATGGACTGAAAAAGAATTTCTCCGATTAGTCTTAAATGTGCTACTTGTTAACTTCATGGAGTGCCCCCTGGTCCTTCTATTATCCGAAAGTGTAAGTAACCGAGTCACATCTACTCGTTCAAGACCTCTCATGATCTTAAAAACCTCTATCATATCCTCCCTCAGCCGTCTCTCCTCCAAACTGAACAGCCCTAACCTCTTCAGCCTTTCCTCATAGGGGAGCTGTTTATCATTTTGGTTGTCCTTCCCTGTACCTTCTCCATCGCAACTATATCTTCTTTTGAGATGCGGCGACCAGAATTGTACACAGTATTCAAGGTGCGGTCTCACTATGGGGCGATACAGAGGCATTAGCACATTTTCCGTTTTATTAACCATTCTCTTCCTAATAATTCCTAACATTCTGTTTGCTTACTCCTGAGCTTCTTGCCCATAGAATGATGAACAACCAACCTATAATCATGCTGCGGTGTGGGACACCTGAAGCTCACCCACTTAGTCCCTTCTCTGCATATACCTGACTCCATCTATCCACCACTTCACTTTATACAGTGTAAGCCCTTCAAGGGACTGCTGACACGTAGTCTGTGTGCGTGCATGCGTGTGTGTCGTTTGTGCATATCTGAGGCAGGGCAGGTATAACGGTTGTGTGGGAAGAGGAGCAGGAAGAGCACAAGGGTAAATCCAAATCCACTAGTTTCCCCCTACTTATTTTCTGCTCTCCACACTAACTCTTTTAGTTGGCTCTTGTTAACAAATCCCCAGACCAGAATTAAAAAAAAAAAAAAAAACAGCTGTGTCTGAACCGCTTTTTTGCATCTCTCTTCCTGGGATATTACTTAGGAATACTGGATAAAGAATAATTTCTTGTTTGATTTATTCTTTAATTTTAGAATTATAAATATCTGTATTTATTAAAATTACTTGTATTTGAAAATGCATAAATTAAAAATAAAAAAAAAAGCTGTGTCTGAAAAATTCTGTCATAGAAGTGCATCTTTTAATTTTCATCCTTTTTAAAAGAGAAATCTGGATGGGAAGCAGATGTGTTTTTAGCTAAATCACTAACGGGGTTATTTCGCATGCGAAAAGGGCCTTTTTGCATGCGATATCATGCAAATTAGGGGGAGGGGAGGAGTCGGGGTGTCTTTGCTGCCGGCAATAAGGTTAGTAACGTTATCGTTGGCGGTGGCACTATTCGGTGCAAAAGCCAGCAGACCGTGGTGGTGCGAAGGCCGCGGGCTTTCGCAGGCCTACCCCCACCCCGTTTTCGCAGGATTCATCATTCTGTGAAAGAATGATGAATCCAGGCCTAAGTGAGAAATGGAAGTCTAAAAGCTGAATATCTTCCAGGGTTTTGATTTTCTGCATCCTTTTATATTTACCTGGACTTAGAATTAGTTCAATCTTTAAACAAGACATATGGCAGGCTTATCTCTGCAAACCAGGCTTACAGTTCTCCTATTGCGCTTGACAGACCCATGCCCAAGGAATTTTTATTTAAAACAAGATGTAAAAAGAAAACCATGCCAGCTTAATAATAGACAGTCAAAATGGTTTTACTGATAAGAAAAAAAAATAGAACAGGGTTCTTCCACATCAGTACCTTATAAATAAAATCACTGCAGAAAAGCAGATTTTAACTTAACATGATAATCAATAACTTTTCAAATACCATAACTTTGCAATCACCATTAACTGGCAAACTTGTTCTCTATGTTAAATTCCTATTGCCTTTGCTCTGCCCCAAGTTATGTTATTCCCCATCGCCTTTTCATTGCTCCAAGTTTTATTATATCCCTGTTTTATTGTAACTGCAACTTTGTCTCTCAGCACCTGTTAATGTTCTTATTATATCTCCTTTGCACCCCTAGTTAATTGTAAACCGGCATGATGCGATTCCAATCGCAAATGCCGGTATAGAAAAACTCAAAATAAATCTTTCATACACATGTGGCTGCAAAAATTATACATTTGATTACTCAGTGGACATGTAATCCTACAAAATAAAAAATAAATAAATACCAGTGACAAAAAAAAAGACAAACTCCCAAAGACTGGTGCATCTCAGTTCCTCTCCTAGTGCTTTGCAGTTTTAAACCAACTGTGCCAACCACGGCTAACCAACATGCTAACTAACCAATTAATCAAACTACCACTTAACACAACTACCCATCCACTGATGTACACTGGCATAACCAAATGGAAATATTTGTATGAGCTGTGGCATTATTCTGGACCTTTACAGCATAAACTTTGGATTTCTGGATGGACCTTTCCCCTTTGCTATTGTGATGGGCATTATATTCCCCTGGTGAATACAGGAAGATGGGCTGTAAAGAAAACCTGGGAAGGAGATACTGTATATAAAAGAAATCAGACTAGGAGGCAAACTCCAACTCCCAGAGGACACAGGGGTTCCGGGGGGGGGGGGGGGGGGTGGAACATCCCAGTCTATGCCCTATCAAGAGGACAAGAGAGTCCGGGCTTGGTGGGAGAAGGGTGAGAGCTTGTCTGAAGGAGGGGCAGGGCAGGAACAGGAAGGAGCTCTACTAGAACCAGGTGAATAGACAGAGGAAATGGAAGCAGCCCTGAGGATGAGCCGGAGCCGATGGACTTGGGAGACGAGAGGTGGAGACCCCTCCAGAAGAGGACACACTCATGGAGACTGCAGGTCAGGAGCTTTCAGTGAACACTGCCGTTGGATGGATGTAGTTGCAGCCATAGTGAAAGAGAAAGCACAAACCCAGCTGCAGGCTATGGTGGGAGCTGGGAGTAGGGCCTGGTTCCCTAAGAACCAGGTCCACGGAGCGCAGCCAAGCTTAGGCTGTGCAGGAAGCAACTGTGAGCAGAGTGCAGGAGGATCAAGGTGAGTTACTTTCTTATTGTAGGAGTTTGAGACTGATGTGGTTTGATAAAGCTTTGAGATTTTAAACTACCGGGATAACCTAGGACTGTGTGTGCTTAAGCCCAGATCAACAACTGATGTGAGAGGATTTGAACCTGTAGCTGTGACACCCTGGAAGTATCAGGGTAATATAAAGCTGTAGAGACTTTAAACTATGGTGGGCCTATGAGCACCCACATCACTGGGAAACCTGAGATTTTGTTTAAGCCCAGCTCACCAACTGGAAGTGAGGGGATTGGAATCTGTAGCTGTGACATCCTGGAAAGAATTGGGTAAAGTATAGGCAACAGAGACTGAAGTACCCGACTTGGGGGAGCCTCTGAGGGTGAAACTTGGGAAGCTGCAAGGAGGAGCCAGGCAGCAGAAACGTGGAAAAGCACCCCCAGAAGCTTAACCAATGGATCGGTTTCTTTTGTGACCAGAAGATTCCAGATTACGAGTGGCCAGTGGCACAAACCCGCAACACCAGTTATTAACAAGACAAATGGACATATACATTTGTTGGTATTTCGGGAGTTGTAAATATCCCATAAGACACCTTTTTTAAAGCTAATCATATGATGTACTGACCAACCTACACAGCAACGTACCACTCAATCAAGAAACCAAAGCATCTAGCAAAATAACGCATTAATGCAGTATCATGCAGAGCATGCATCACAGTGAACCATATCTTCAAGCATGGCAACGAGGGATATCATGTCCTGGTGAGAATTTAAAGTGCAAATGATATTTACCTTTTCATTATATTTGCTAATACTTGTGACACTACTTGACGTGCAGTCCCACTTTGGACTATTCTGGGGTTTACTGTTGAAAATATCAGCGCTAAATATGCATTCATAATTTACTATGATTAAGTGCTTGATAGAAGAATGTTCTCCAGTTTGAGAAATCAGACAACTGGAAGGAAAGGTTTAGATTCCAGTCATATTCATCATTATTGTGTGTCAGTTCAACAATCAATCACTGGCATCTTAATCAGAAATATACAGAGATCAATGTGCTGCAGTACATTAAGAATATGCAGAGACAGGATGTTAAATACCTTGCATCTACTGTTATATCCCACAGAGAGGGACATCAGGTCTATGTAAATATGACAGGAGGCCACGCTACAAGGCTGAAAGTTGGCAGGCACAGGAGTAGCATTAGAAAATATTTCTTCATGGAAAGGGTAATATGGATACATGGAATATCCTCCCAGGGGAGGTGGTGGAGGCAAACATAGTAACAGAATGATGAGCACAGAGGGAGTCCTAGTTGCAAAGTAGCAAAAGAGAAAGCCAAGAGATCAACAGGGGGGGTCTATCGCACTGTACCAGGAAAAAAACTGGGCCTTATAATCCTGATCTGCCCTCATTTTCGATACAAGAACAGATGGGTTTCATTGAAATACAGAGGGCTAAACTTCACTCACTAGGTTACAAAACCGACTGTATTCAGGACAACCTGATCCAGTTCTTATTTTAGCCCTGTGCATGCAGGGACTTGTAACACTAGTATTCTTGTGAAACAACAGAACTACAAGCCCATGCATGAGATGAGGTAAAATTATGACTGTATCAACCTGCCCTCGGAAAAAGAAGACCAGACTCCATTGATAACCGCATTCACTCATATACATTTGCATACCAAACCTTTGCAGTGCAAACGAGAGGGTGCATGCATGCAAGAAAGATGTCTTTTGTTTTCTTTTAAATTTTGCTTGTTTTGTGTCATTTATTTTGTTTTGCTTTTATTTCATTTTAGTTTTAAGCGCATGCTGTTTGCAAATAGCACACACGTCAAACAACAAAATACTAAACTTGTGTTTTTCTGTCATTTCGTTTACTAAAACTAAAATGAATGATGCAGGAAATGTTGACATTTCCTACATCATTTCAAACAATTGCACATCCCTACAAACTGTGACTCCAACATTACCAAATACAGTTTTCCCAATCATGTCTTTTTATTTTCATTTTTTCAATCCCTTAGGCCCCTAGCAGTCTTCTGCGCCTGCACTCCTCCCCCGACTACTCATGCAATGCAGGTGACCTTTGCGGGTCCCAAAGCTGGAGGAGCGCCTCTTCTGAAGGGGAAGCCTCAGTGCCAATGGTTGGTAGGGGCCTGGGGAAGCCACTTCCTCAACAATGCCCAGCTGACCCCGGACAGACACTCTGACTCCAGATCTCCTGTACTACAACACAGGAGGCACTGAGCCCAAGGCACAGGGCTCACCCTCCTGCCATACATACTATGGAGTCCATTTTCCAAGGGTTTAGGAGCACCTAAATTGGACACTTTGAAAACCGACTAGATTTGAGTAGCTAAATGTAGGGAAACTATTTTCTTTAGACACCAAAATTTAGATTAGGTGGCTACAAGGGCGGAATTATGGCAATGTAAAAAAAAAAAGTTAAGAACTTAGCACTGATTTTCAGCACTAGGCAACTGGAGCCTAATGAACAACAGCCCTAAATGTAGGTGAATTTTGAGTTGAAAATTTAGCTACCTAAGGCCTTGGTTTATCAAGGCATTTTCTCATAGAGACAGAATGGAAGAAATGCCTTAGTGAATCAGGCCCTAAATTTGGCAGAAAATCTGCCTAAAATTTAGGGACATTTTTTTCCCCCCATAAACACAAAAAGGAGAAAAATCCTTGGGCACATCTCGTCCTTAAAAGTTAAGACAGGAAACAGACTCTAGTACTTGAGGGCTCCTAATGTTATCTGAACATGACAATATACAAAAACGCAGTTGGTTTTTTTCTTCCACATGAAATTTTCATTTTGTACGTATTACGTGAACAGAGAAGAACAGGCCTAAGATGGCAGCCAGATTCATTTCTTCTCATGTGGCAGAGCTACAGCTTTTTAAAAAAAAACAAACAAACAAAAAAAAAAACCAGACTATCAAAATTTGCATATTGGTCATCATACACCTTTCAACAATGAAAGCGATAAGGGAGAGACTGAAGAAGGGGATGCAGACTACATAATGTTACCACACAACTGGCTGATCATGGGGGTGCCCAGACCAATCTCCATGCATCCCATTCCAAAGCTGCTAAACCCCTGGAAGCATTAATGCTTTACTCCCCAAGTCCTGAGCGTGGAGGAACCTCTGCGGGACAGAAAGAGCTCTGAAAGGAAATGAAAAAAGTTCCAGCTGGATCTTCTGTGTCATTCAGCTATTTTAAAGAGAGATTGGAAATTTGTTTGAGAGCATGTCAGCTCTTACCCCCGCCCCCTCAAAAAAAGGGCTAGTAATTAGCTTGCACAGTAATATTGTTCAGATGTGGGTTTGTTTCACACTCGTTCTTGCGCATCTGCTTCCTCCTTCCTCTCATTTTAGCTGCGGTTTAGCCAGGAGGTCCTGTCAGTTTGTGAAGTTCAAGGCTGCGCACAATCCGCCCTGCAATCTACAGCCACATGTGAGATCGGAGCAAACGAGGCAGTGGCTCCCTGGTCATCGGAACACCGCAAGTGGGCAAGGGAAGAACGAAGTCTATTCTTCTGCTGAGGGATGAGATGGGGGGAGAGTGGAGAAAATGAAGGCTAGGTCATATGCAAGTGGGGGTCATTAAGGGATAAAGCCTCCTGAATCTGCACATAGTTTTGGCTTTCAGAGATGGAATTCTGGCTAATCTTGGATTTACAAAAACAGGTACCAAGGAGCCAAAATCATACTTTGTGTGTGTTAAGATGGAGCCTTGCAAGGCTCCAGACAGGGTATTAGCTCCCTTTTCCTCTCTCGTGCACGTAAAGACTTCCAGTGCCAGTCTGCAGCTCTTAATTTTTACTGGCCTATCTTTTTCTGACTCACAAAAGTGAATTATAGCACGACTTCCCCATTTACAAACTGGTTACCGATTTCCTCCCTCGCTCCACACACGTGCAAGACCTTACATTTCTCTAGACTGCACTTCAGTCGCCATTCACCAGCTCAGTCCTCCCAACCTGGCCAAGACCTTATCCATATTCTACCTGTTGGATTATTTTACTATGCATGTTTGTTTGTTTTCCGCAAAATTTGTTCTGCTACTTTTCACCCCTCTACATTATTTACAAATATTGGAGAATGATCCTATTTATTCATTCTTAACCGCACAGATTAACCCTGATTAGTGCGATGTACAACACATTTATCAAACCATAATTCAAACAACAAATCATAAAATTAAAATAAATTCCCTGAATATAAATAATAAAAGCATTACAGCATAATATAAAAAAAAGAAAATTAATAAAAACAAGATGGCGTCACCCAAATTCCTTTTGTTCTCTAAAAGATGGTAACATGAAAAAGCACAAATAGAGTTAAATTAAAAGCTAATTATTCAGCAAAATAAGAAAATTCTCATCTAGCCTGAAAAAAAAAAGTTGGGTTTTTTTTTGTTTTTTTCAGGATTCAAGAGTGTCGCAGGCTTGGAAGAGAGGATCCTTGGAGTGCTGGCTAAACAGGACTAAGGTACGGTACAGAATGGTGAGGCAGAGACATGGTCAGGCAGACAAGGTTGAGGCAGGCGGAGTTAAAGCAGGAGACATGGCAGGCAACCAGACGGAAGCAGGGTCAGGAACCAGGCTGGGTCTCAAAACGGCAGTCGGAATCGGGAACAGCCAGACGCAGAGGAACGAAGAATCAGGCACCTGCTCAGAGGAGTAAGATTCCTTTTATGTCAGAGCAGTGCCGCTGTCATCAGACCGGGCCACAGGAAATTCTGGGTGGTGGCCTTATCAAGCTGGTGAGCTGCTACAGGCCCTTACTCAGAGCAGCAGGATGCAAGGAGCTAAGCTGGGAGGCCCCAGCAGGTTCCAGGACACAGCGCTGGGCCCAGGATTGTGAGGTACAGGACACAGACTGCAGTGCAGCATCCTATCATCGGCAGCATGTTACAAAACACCCTCCCAGAGCCCTTTTCTTAGGCTTATGGGTGGAAAGGTGATGAAATCTCTTGATCGGCGATGGTGCGCTGACGATTTCCACTAGTTCCCAAGACCTTTCCTCTGGGCACTAATTCTTCCACTTGACCAAGTAGTAAAGTTCGTTTCGCAGCACCTTGGAGTCGATGATTTCACTGACTCTGCGTCAGGACATCACTTTCAAATTCTGCATCGGGACAAATGAGATAGGAGTGGGAGAAGGAATTTTCTTGGAATATCTGCCGAGAACCAGTGGTTTAAATATGGAGACATGGAAGGAGTTAGGAATATGAGGCTGGGTCCCAATGCCAGGGTCGGGGCCTGATGCCAGGGCATCAGCATCCAAATCTCAGAGCACTCCTCTTCAGTCTTCTTTCTTCGGCTCTTGAAGCCAACTGTCGCCACCCTCTGGATTCAAGCCGGAGTTAATTAACTCCGGCACAATCACCCCAGTGGATGGCATCATTTTGACATACAGCATTACTGTGGTGAATACGCCGGAGTTAATTCCGATGTGATTGCAGAGGGCAGTATCAGTTGACTTCAAGAGCCAAAGAAAGAAGATGGAAGAGGAGCGCTCCAAGTTCAGGGCCTGATCCTGGGCCGAGGCCAGACCCCAGCATCGGGCCTGGGTCTGGGATGCGGCCCTGGCTTTCGGACTGAGCCGCATCGTCGGGCCTGGTTCCGGATCCTGGCCTAGGCAGAGGTCCTGGCATCGGGATCCAGTCTCCAGACCAGGCCCCAGCGCTGGGGCCTGGGCTCAGGCACTGGCCGAGGTCTTGCACTAGGCAGAGGCTGAGGTTGCGGCGACCTACGGTGGCTTCGGCCTGGGCCTAGGCCGAACCCAGGCACTGGGACCTGGCCTCCGTTGGATACCATAAATCAGGTAAGTTTCTTTTTAAATTTTTCAGGGGTTTCAGCCGAGACCCTGGCGTCCTGCTTGGGCGTAGGCTATGGCCCCTGCTTTGGTCCTCAGCCTATGCCCTAAATGAGGCACTGGCATCAGGCCTAGACCAGATGCATTAGTTTAAAACAAATGTTACATTAGAACATAAGAAATTGCCATACTGGTCAGACCAAGGGTCCACCAAGCCCAGCATCCTGTTTTGAACAGAGGCCAAACCAGGCCACAAGAACCTGGCAAGTTCCCAAACACTAAGTAGATCCCATGCTACTGATGCCAGTAACAGCAGTGGCTATTCTCTAAGACAACTTGATTAATAGCCGTTAATAGACTTCTCCAAGAACTTATCCAAACCTTTTTTAAACCCAGCTACACTAACTGCACTAACCACATCCTCTGGCAACAAATTCCAGAGCTTAATTGTGTGGTGAGTGAAAAATAATTTTCTCTGATTGGTTTTAACATCAGCGAAATCAGCATACTGTGGTGGAAGCATCCAGGAGGCGGTTGCTAGCTGAATGTTAGGACGAGGCAGCTTTGGCAAGCAAGTAGAAAAACAAGCTGGACTCCAGGCAGCGATTTGGGGAGTGTTCCAGCCTATGAGGGGGGAATGTTTCTGGAGCCACGGTAGACCCAATACTACGGGTTGGATTGCCTTTTCAAGAATGTAGAAGGAAATCTCCTCTTCATGGAGAATCCCGGTGCGGAGGAACACCGGAGCGGTCATAGCAGAAACACGGCCCGGAAGAGGAGTGCCATGAATGGAGGATATCCGCAACGGTGGGGAAAGTGGCAAGACAGGCAGCTGTAAATGCTCCATCACCTCTGCCAAGATAAAATTTCCTCACACACCAGAGTCAATAAAGACCAAAGTAGAAAACCATCCACCAGAGTACCTCAGAGATACTGGAACTGTGCATTGGGGAGCCGGATTCACACAGCCTAGGATTAGCTCCCCAGTGAGACCTAGGCTCGGGAGTTTTCCGGACGTTCCTTACACTGTGCCAACAAGTGACCTTTCTGACCACAATAGAGGCATAAACCTAGTGAACGATGACGCTGTCTCTCCTCCAGAGTAAGTGGACTGCGTTCCCAGCTGCATTGGTTCCTATTCTCTGGCAGCTTGGGGTTCAGGGGGTGGCGCCATCAGCCGGGAGAATGAAGGTGCCAGTAAAATTGGTCGTCGCCCTGGCTTTAACATCCAGGCCTGCTGCTGAAGACGGCGATCAATCCACCCAGTCATGTCAATTAATGCTTCAAGATCATCTGGAAGATCCCGGGCAGTGAGTTCGTCTTTGATCCTGGAGAACAAAGGTAAATACTTTGTAGACTGTCCTCCCTCCAGCCCAGCTCTGATGCTAGGGTCCGGAACTCGATTGCATAGTCGACCAAGAGCCGAGCCCCCTGGCGCAGATGGAGGAGTTCGTTAGCAGCTGTGGATTGTCGAGCTGGATCGTCGAACACTTGCTTGAATGTTTGGACGAACTGATGAATATTCCCAAGCAGAGAATCGCCCCACTCCCATAAAGGAGAGGCCCAATCCAGGGCTCTGCCATCCAGTAAAGATAATATATAGGTTCTCTTTACCTGGTCAGATGGAAACCGTGTAGGCTGAAGGGAGAAGTGCATAAAACAGTGGTTCAGGAAACCCCGGCACTGCTTGGGGTCTCCCGCGTAGCGAGGCGGTGTGGGTAGATGCAGGGGTGTAGAATGAATTAGAGCCAGTACTGGAGGCATAGGCGGTGCCACAGGTGGAGTCGACACGGTTAGCCAGCCGCTCATCTGTGGAAGCCAGCACATCCAGGCACTGCTGCTGCAAATGCTGAGCCAAGCCCAGAATGGCCTGGAGGCCAGAGATATCCACAGTCCATGACAAACTGTTGGGTTTGTAGACCTTTCAGCCAGCTTGAGAGCAGTTGGAACTACCAAGGGGAGGCCCTCGGAAGGTGCTTGTAGCCGGTAGGCTGTGCAGGACCAGGAGACCAGTCTGAACTTTTACCAGCCCTCGTTCCCCACGGGCTCAGCCCTTGGGTGCCGGGGCCGGCAGGACCTAAGCGAAGGCTTCTTGGTGGAGGGAGTCCAATAAATAGTCCGAGTCTGGGCTGGCAGAGATCTGGAAGAACTGAGACGGTCCAAGAGTCGAGGCAGGCAGCAGTGTAGCTTTTCGATAAACCAGGCCAGGAGTCGGGATGGGCAGAGACAGGAGAAACAATATACCCAGCCGGATCAGTACCAAGGAGACAATCTGAAGACAAGGGCTGGAAGCAGAGCGAGGAGCACAGGAGCAGGAATACAGGAACTGGTACTGAAGCAGGATCAAGCAGGAGTTGTAACGGATACATGAACTGGCAACTGGCACTCACAGAAGCTGACCTGTTGCCAAGGCAACGCAGGGAAGCCTGAAGTGGCTTTAAATAAGCCTCTGCTGATGACGTCAGATTCCAAGGGGCAGAGCCCCCAGCAGAGTTCAGTGGTGTCTCCCTCATGGAGAGGACCTCGCAGCAAGACCCCAGCATGGCCTGATCCAGCATGCCGAAGACAGCGGGGAGCGCCAGCAAGCAGGAGTAAGGGAAGGGAGGCCCAATCCCGCGGCAAGGCCCCAGCGCGGCCTGATCCGGCCTGCCAAACACATTGGGGAGTGCCGGCGAGCAGGAGTAAGGGAATGGAGGCCCGACTGCAGCTGCCCGCAGCCGGGTTTCACAACAATTATGAGTTGTAGCCTCTATGGCCAACTTCATTTTAAATTCTCTCTTATCCTGTCTTATCAATGTTTACATTTAACTTGACAATGCTTATGATTTTTCCTATTCTCTTCAGATGGATCCTTTTTCCAACTTTTGAAGGACTTTTTTTGGGCTAAAATAGCCTGTTTCACTTCACCTTTTAACCATGCTGATAACACGGGGAAACATTTTTAACATAATTCCTGCAGAGTTTGATTTTTCAGCTGTTTTAGACTTAAATAGGTATGCTGATTCCAAACTGCAGTTAGTTTTCTTCTATCACGTCAAGTTTTTTCTCTACAGCCTATCTTAGGCCTGGATTTATCAAAAGTATCACATATCCCTGTTTTCTGTGATGTGGGACAGCAGAGTTCATGAGAAGCATTGGGTGAGTTGAATTGCTCTCCAAGTCTGACTTCAAACCTGGTGATCCAAACATTCTACATGAGCCACTTGTTGACAGAAAGAACATTATATTCCCACCTCTGCACATAAAACTGGGTCTCATGAAGCAATTTGTTAAAGCTTTGCCAACTGAAGGAGACTGTTACAAGTATCTCATTTTGGCATTTCCTAGCCTGTTTGAAAAGATAAAGGCCTTTTTATGTTTGACGGTCCACAGATACGGCAACTCATTAAAGATGAACATTTCATTGGGACAATGTCAGAACTCCAAAAGAATGCTTGGTTGTCATTCAGAAACCTTGTCAAGGACTTTCTTGGAAATACACGAGCACAGAATTACACCAAAATTGTCTAGAAACCTTTTGAGAGCTTTAAAATGCTTTGTTGCAACATGAGCATCAAGGTGCATTTTCTGCATAGCCATCTTGCTGACTTCCCGAAAATCCTTGGTGCAGTCAGTGATGAGCAAGGTGAACGATTCCATCAAGATGTGAAGGTCATGGAGGCACGGTATCAGGGTAGATGGGATGTACATATGATGGCTGACTATTGTTGGAGCATCAGGCGAAATTGTCCACAGATTGAACACTACCGGAAAAGCTATAAGCGTAAATTTTTACCTTAATATGTATGTTTGGTAGCAGAACTTTACTACTTGTACACAATTTGACTTAGAGAACAATATATAGCCTTTGTATGAATAAAATAACTCTAAACAGTATATTCAGGTAAATTTTCTTTTATTTCCTTTGTATGTACATTTTGTATGATTTTTGGGACAAAGGGAGGGTATCTTGTACCTTAAAAAGTTGACATGAGAGAGAAAAACTGGGGTCATTTTTGGATTCAGATGACAAAAGTTAGTCAAAAACAAGTGTCAGATCTAACTCAATGAAAATTGTGTTCTCCAGTGTAATCGTTTTGCCTTCCTCCCACCTTTCTTAATGCATGGAATACATCTGGACTGCACTTCTAAGATTGTAAAAAATACAAATGTCCACACCTGTTGTACACTTTTAACCTTTGCAACTGAACCTTTCAGTTTTTTTCTCTATTTTCCTAATTTTATCAAAGTTTCCCTTTTGAAAACTTAGTGTTAGAGCTATAGATTTACATATTGTCCCCTGAGTCATTAGATCAAATTTGATCATGTTATGATCACTATTGCCAAGTGGCCCCACCACCGTTACCTCTCTCACCAAATCCTGCATTCCACTAAGAATTAAATCTAAAATAGCTCCCTCTCTCATTGGTTCCTGAACCACTTGCTCCATGAAGCAGTCGTTTATTCCATCCAGGAATTTTATGTCTCTAGCAAATCCTGATGTTACATTTATCCAGTCAATATTGGGGTAATTGAAATCTCCCATTATTATTGCACTGCCAAATTGGTTAGCTTTACTGGTTTCTCTTAGCATTTCATCATCTGTCTGATCACTTTGGCCAGGTGGTCGATAGTATACAAATAGGGTTTATTTCATTTGGGGGCCCTAGCTTGATAGTACCCTGGTATAGAGTCCATCAAGCTAGGGCGAGAGAACATTGTACAAATCTCTTCTTTATGAGACTTTCCTTACTCCAAATGATGTCAAAGCTTCACTGAGGTGTACTGTGCTGTTCATACATCTCACTCTGCATGTAAAACTGGCCTCAAAACCCTAAACCACCACCAGAACCTCACCTCGAGTTATTAATTGGCCCTCCTATTAAATAGCTGACTACTATGAAGGCCTTATAAAGAGTCTCTCTCTCTCGCTCTCAGCTGCCTATGTCTGTTTACTTTTGGCAGATAATTGTTAATTCTCCCATCTCAGCCTCTTAAAAATTCAGAAGTGCCAGGGTCAGACAGAAGTCTATTTACTTAATCACTATTCAACATCTTGAGAGATTAATTCTCTTCTATAAAACAGCTGCCATAACTAGTGAAAAACAGATGTAGCAAGCTACCATAAACTAGGTTCCTGCCCCCACGAGCTTATGTGTTCAAGCCTTACAATGTGGATTGAACTGTATTTGGATCTGAGTGATGCATTTTGGACCTATCAAAAAGGGGGTTTCAACCCTGTCAAAAAGGGGTTTTCAACCATGCAACCACCACAGCCAAGGTGAAGGAATATAAAAATACGTCAAAAAACCCCTCTGTGCTCTCCTATCAATGACAAATGTTCTGCAACAACCAGCATCCAGCACTCACAGTGTTAAATTGGGAAAAGGGCTGTACTGTTTAGTCTACTCAGAGCATAGCACTACATAGCCAGCAAGGAGGAAGCCAAAGGAATGCTGGGAGACCATTTAAGGAAGAAAGGTGCAATTTGGCTGGTTCTGTCTGGGTTTGAGTGGTGGAGACAGCCAGGAAGAGAGAAGGGCATATGGCAGCCAGCAATGAGTTCTCCTCCTGAAAAGCTAATGATCAAGAATGAGAGACAGACGTCTGTGCTCTGAGGAAATACAAAGGCAAACAGCTGTTTTTGCTTCATTGCCAAGCTACATGTAAAATCTCAACAAGAGACAGAGGAGCCAGGAGCTGAGAGACTGAAAGAATTCCTTTCCAGAGATATCCAGGCCAAGGAGCAGGATCACCCTCCTAAGTGACTGAGTTAAGAAACATAAACTTTGCACAGAGAGTATCTTAGCAGAGAAGGGAGAAAGTTTATTTCCTTGCCTTTTGTCACAAATTCAGTAACTCATTTTAACTGCTTCAGCCCTTCAGCCAAAGTCAAGCATAAACCCTTTCTGGCAGTACAGACACACAAGATAGGGCTGGGCAGAGAAGCTGATGGACCATGGTGTTTCTGTAAGAAACTGAAACCAGGCCGGCTTTCTGTGTAGTATCGAGTAAACTATTTGGGGAAGCTCCCCAGGAAAGCGAAACCTTTCACACACTGCAGTGCTCACCTATTTGATTTGTCATCTAGCCAGCTCCACTATCAAGAGGGACTTCTTCATTTTCTTGCTTGTTTTATTTTCCCTACACAATTCTGTGTTTGGGACAGGGAGCGCCCTCTACAAAACTGGTGACATTGGGGTGGATCTGTTTCCCCCCCCCCTTTTTTTTTTAGTACTCAAGGTAAAAGACAATTTTTTAATGCTATAGACTTCATTGCTTTTCCCCCTCAATCTTTCTCTATTAGCGTTCCTTTTTTTTTTTTACTATCCATATGAATATGTTGCTTGCCCTGGCTAACAGCCCATACCCAGTGTTATTTTTGCATTGCTTGATTTAAAATAAGAAAACTGCAAGATTTTATTATACTTCACCACTATACTTTTCCCATTTAATGTTCTGGTTGGATTTCCTGTCTACTAACACAATACTAGTAAAAGGGTTAATTACTGTTTTATTCTGGGGTGATGATTTTATCTGGTTTGTGGTCCCACAAGTGAGAGGTTGTTTGGGAAGGGCACAGAATTGTGGTATCAGAGTGAATGGGTCCCTGTCTCATCCCCCACCCAGACTACAAACCCAAAGATAAATCCTATTAGTAAATATAATTTCTCATGTGGTACTCCCCATCCCAAGCATAGGGGTAATTCATAGTCCGGACCAAAGGGGGGCCCACACCGAAGACAGGGCAAGGATGAAGAGATGGGAGATACAGTCTTGCCAGAGAGAAAAATAGTTTGGTAACTACTGCTGTGAAGAGTTTGGGGTAAGAAGAAGGGGGCATGGAAGAGAAGGAGCTGGGCCACAGAGCCCATCCATGTAAACCTTTGCACCCCCCCCCCCCAAAAAAAAAAAAAAAAAAAAAGAATTCAGTTCTGGCTACACCCCTGTTTCAAGAGAACAATTTTGCATACCAAGAAAGGGATAATGAGAATCTTATAAATTTGTAATGAAGCTAATTACGTACTACTGGTGTAATGGGGTGCCAAAACTAGCCCCTTAGTAGCAGTGTTGCCTTTTATCTTTATGGCTGCAGTGACCTCAACTGCCCCACTTTACCAGCCGTGTGACTGGGGAGTCTCAACAGAATCTGGACCGACAAAACAGGAGGGTAGGCCGTCTAAGAAAGCCGTTAGGAAAACAAAGTAGATTAGACGCCATGGATTAGTCCAACCTTTGAGCTTTATTGAAATGGAGACGCGATCTTTTAAATATATGGGCATATATTTAAAAGATCGCGTCTCCATTTCAATAAAGCTCAAAGGTTGGACTAATCCATGGCGTCTAATCTACTTTGTTTTTCAACAGACTCTGGCCCTGGGTGCGATGTCAGGGCAGTGTCAGTGCGATAGAGAGGTGAACCACTCCCCTCTGAAAGGATGTATGGAAACCCCTGACCCCATGTAACAGAGGGGAGAAACAGAGGACTCTGAGCTCCAGAGTCTAATGGGGGAAACCATCTCCTCACAGAGTGGTATCACAGAGAAGAGGATTTCTGGGGAGAAGGAGAGAGAGTCTTCCCCAGGGAAGATGCTGGGGCCAAAGAGAGAGCTGCTCAGATCTTACTGGGCTGAGTTTGGGAAGAAAACCTCAGTTGTCCCTGAAGAGAACTGAGAAACAGGCAGGCTGGTTTGCGATGGGGAGATCTTGAGGGGAACGAAACCTGTGACAGTTGTAAAGAAGGAGTTTTCTTCAATAAACTCACCTAAGAGCACATAGCTGAGTGAAATGAGAAGGTATCCATCATCTTAACAGGTACTGGAGGGTACCCAGGGAAGGTGCATCCCTACACACTGCGAGTTGACTGTGTTGAATGTTTTGCGAAGAGAGACAGATTATTTTTGTTTGCTGTAATTTTGGGGCTTTTGATTTGCTGCTCAATTCACCAGTAAAGAATTTATTTTTGAACAACTCTGCGTGCCCTGCCTGGTGATTTTTTTTTTTTTTTTAGTGACTGAGTGAAGAGCAGAAGAGCCCCAGAATGAGTAAAACACCAAGGGTCTTGCAAAGACCGCCCTTCCCCCCAAGCAGGAACTCTGGAAGGTCATGGGGCCTTGCGTTCCGTGTGGCCCCTGTGCCCAAGAGCTGATCAGAACGGGGGCTACATCCGATTCTGAGGGCGTGTGGGGGAAGAGGGAGCCTGGCCTTAAAGCTTATGTGAAAAGAGGGTTTACTTGGTTTTATCGTGTATCTCCGAGATGCATATTTTTTAAATTTTAGGATGTAACTCAATTTTGTCACATTTGATAAGTACATATCTTTTTCTGCCAGAAACACTTCTTAAGTTGTGCATGAGGGTGACTCAAACCCAAAGTGACAAGAGGGTGCCCAGTACAAACCCCTACAGACATACCTGGGAAATTTTGAATTTTGCTCACCATGAGATTTCTCAAGATTGGAGGGAGGGAGGAGAGCAGGTATTGATTATTCAGCATAACTGGGAACTTTTGATTTCCTGTCACCCCAAGATTGTCCGGGGGGGGGGGGGGGGGGTAGCAGCATGCACACAAAGTTTGTCACAATAGTACACGCACATGTTCACTCCCACACATACATGCACTTTCTCACATACGCACACACTTCTCTCCTATCATACACATAAGAAAATGCCATACTGGGTCAGACCAAGGGTCCATCAAGCCCAGCATCCTGTTTCCAACAGTGGCCAATCCAGGCCATAAGAACCTGGCAAGTACCCAAAAACTAAGTCTATTCCATGTAACCATTACTAATGGCAGTGGCTATTCTCTAAGTGAACTTAATAGCAAGTAATGAACTTCTCCTCCAAGAACTTATCCAATCCTTTTTTAAACACAGCTATACTAACTGCACTGACCACATTCTCTGGCAACAAATTCCAGAGTTTAATTGTGCGTTGAGTGAAAAAGAACTTTCTCCGATTAGTTTTAAATGTGCCACATGCTAACTTCATGGAGTGCCCCCTAGTCTTTCTATTATCTGAAAGAGTAAATAACCGATTCACATTTACCCGTTCTAGACCTCTCATGATTTTAAACACCTCTATCATATTCCCCCTCAGCCGTCTCTTCTCCAAGCTGAAAAGTCCTAACCTCTTTAGTCTTTCCTCATAGGGGAGTTGTTCCATTCCCCTTATCATTTTGGTTGCCCTTCTCTGTACGCTCTCCATCGCATCTATATCTTTTTTGAGATGCGGCGACCAGAATTGTTCACAGTATTCAAGGTGCGGTCTCACCATGGAGCGATACAGAGGCGTTATGACATTTTCTGTTTTATTCACCATTCCCTTTCTAATAATTCCCAACATTCTGTTTGCTTTTTTGACTGCCGCAGCACACTGAACCAAAGATTTCAATGTGTTATCCACAGATGATACAAAATTGTTCAGAGTAGTTAAATCACAAGCGGATTGTGATAAATTGCAGGAAGACCTTCTGAGACTGGAAAATTGGGCATCCAAATGGCAGATGAAATTTAATGTGGATAAGTGCAAAGTGATGCATATAGGGAAAGATAACCCATCACTCTCTTTTCTGTGATTTTGATATTTAGAACACTTTCCATTATTTTTCCTGGCACTGAAGTCAAGCTAATTGATCTGTAGTTTCCCGGATTGCCCCTGGAGCCCTTTTTAAATATTGGGGTTACATTAGCCACCCTCCAGTCTTCAGGTACGTGCACTCCTCTTCCACACACATATGCATACTAACTTCTATCCTTCTTCCACATACATACATGCACTGTCACACACACATGCACATTCACTTCTCTCCTTCTTCCACACACAGTCCTCACCCCAAATCTACCAATGACAGCAGCCTCCTCTTCCAGGGTGGACAGATCTCCTTCAAGCAACTATCCTTGCATGGGCCCAATATAGCTCCTCCTTCTTCCTACACGCCTCCTCGAAGCTGGATGGGCAATGGATCTCTTCCTTTTTCAGGGGTTGGGGGGGGGGGGTATGGAAGATGCTCCTTGTTCTTCTGCATGTGTGCACTGCAGCCCATCTTCATTCTGGCGTGGAGCACATTCTCCTCCTCCTTGTGCATATGGCTCGACGGGTCTCTTCCTTCCGGCGCGGGGCCCACACTCCTCCTCCTTCCGGTTGTGCAGATCTCCCTTCAGCCGCACGCCCGGTGACTTCTTTTACCAGGGTCTGCTTCTGCAGCAGGACCCGGAGACCCGGTAATGCCTTTAGAACTCAGGAGTCTGCAGGCCAAATCCAGAGAGTTCCCAGCTATGCCTACACAGCTTCTTTCTTACCTACTCTACACACCAGGGCTTGGAGCTAGAGTTGCCTCTTGGTGTTATGCAAAGACATACAGAAGTTAATAAACGCAGATTGCACATCACTACTGAACAGTGTAATATCACTTTCAGGGCTGCAGCATGCATAGTGGATTTGATGGCTGGAGAAAAGGCAAGTTACAAGTTGTGGAGACGGTGGCAATATTTTACAGAGTGCTATAGAAAATAAGATAATTCACAAGACCTCCCATCCCCAAGCAGTTTACAGTCAAACTACACATGCAATACCAGAAGAGAGAACGATGACAGTAGGACGGAAAATAGTGAGTGGCACTGGGTGTGTGTGTGTGTGTGTGTGTGTGAGTGTGCACGCGAGTCACACTGACTAAGGGTAAGGGTTTGGCATCTGATCATGAAACAGCATCTGACACAATATTCAGATGAGATTTAGAACAAGTGTGGGAGTGCTGGTGGGAGAGCAGGCCAGACAGAGTACGACAGTGAGCACAGGATTGAAGCAAGAACATAAAAAGTATCTCATGGCTGAAGGTCACAGTGCGTCAAAGTGACAGATAAATAAAGAGGCGATGCTGAAAACGTATCCGTATATGTCCGGGGTGGTCTGGGGGCATTCCAGGGTAGAGTGGCATTATCAGGCTAATCCCCAGATGCATTAAGCCGTGATGTTTTATCGCAGGAGGGGTCCCACTATTGCGGGCAGGGGTGTTGCTGTGATAGTGGATCCCCTCCCCCGTGGCCTGGGTCACCCCTTTCAGTATTCCTGGTATAGTTTTGTAAACCTTTAGGAAATGGGGGGGGGGGGCTAGCCAACCTAGTTCTCCCCCTCCCCACCCTCTGTGTCACTGACCCTCCCCCTATTAGTCTGTCCCTGCCTCCCACCCCTCTCTCCCCCCCACACTGATCATCAGCAGGAAGAGGAGAACATTGGTTCCGCGGGCCTGACATGACTGCTGCTTTGAACCACGTGATTCAAAATAGCAATCTAGCCCCAGAGCAATAAAGTCTGAGCAGGCAATCAACACTGCTGCTCTCCTCCTGCTGCTGCCACCTGCCAGATCCGGCCCCAAATCTCCAGCAGCAGCTCTGCCCTAAGGGGCCATGGCCCTGCGGCTCACCCCACTGCGACGTCTATGGCTGTACCTCCCCAGCCCCTCTGCAGAGCACAGCGAGGACTCAGTAAGAGATGTCCGAGGGCTCTGCCCTGCTTTGATTCCTCAGACAGGACATTCAAGAGACAGCCCACCCATGAGCCATTCCCCCCGCCTCGCCCCAACCTTCCAACCATGACTATCTACCGGAAATCCTGAGCAATAAGTTTCAGCCAGGCAGTTAAAAGGCAGCGTGCCATGGATCATTAGGCGAGACAGCTGGAAGCAAGTCTGGGTTTAACCTTATTGCTATGAGCAAATATTTATATTATATAATAATTGAATCATCATCATCATCATCTAATATGAGGTAGCAGTTTGTTGAAATCCAGAGGGAAGCAGAATTTCTGCACAGTTTCAGCTAAATGTGTTTTTTTTTTCAAGTAAAATAAACAAACGATTTGCGTGAGGGAAGGACTTGCTGCAGGCTACCATACATCTTGAGATAAGGTGACAGCATGGGAAGAAAGAACACAGGGATCCAGTGGTCGGTATGTAAAGTGGCCAGAAGAAGTTTTAATGCATACTGGTTTTCTAGGGGCCAGAGGGACGTTCTTTGGAGAGATTCATCTCCATTTAAGCACACAGTTACAATTATCACTTCTGAAGAAGCTGATTAAGTAAAGGTTATTTGCTGGTTCACCACCGAACGGGCACAGAGTGATTTTGTTCACGTTCACGAGGAAAACCCTAAAGGGTAACTGATTCCTATTTTGTAATTTGTTCCTGTCTCTTACCCTTTTATTTTGATCTTGTATATATTACTTTGGCAATACATGGATGTAATGACCCTTTGAGATTCATTACAAAATGTAAGGTACCCTTGGTTTCCTTACCAAAACGAGCTTACAAAACTCTGAGGCGGTTTAGAGGAGGCAAGGAAGCAGAGGTTTGGGTTTCTGACTCCCCCATGTGGGAGCAGCAGATGGTCTGCTCTGGAGATATACAATCCCCTGCCACCATCTTAAGGTGCGGATTTTTACTTTCATTTGTCTGAACTGCCCTATTGAGGGACAGCCCTATTTGTGCAGTCATCATTTTTTGATGTTGTTTTATGGGAAACAGCTCTGAGGGTCTTCTTCACAGAGGCCTGGCTAAAGAGAAGTGGAAACAAAGTCTCAACCCATTTTTTCAGTCCAGAGCTTTGGCTGCTGGACAAGGAAGTTGCTCCACCCTTCCTCTCTCTCTTTTTTTTTTTTTTTTTTTTTTAAAAGCCCCTTTTTTCATTAAACATTTTTTTTAAATTGACTGAATCCTAGGGCCCAGAATCTATTATTTCTGGAACCAGAGGAGTACAGTCTTTTACCCAGAAAGAGCCCAAGGAGGGATGGATTCCCATCCATTGCCGGAGAGAAGCAGTGAAGATCTATTTTTCAGAGACTTTTCAATAGGGTCCCAGGTGAGACATATACTGTGAAAGAGAGGAGTAGATCAGTGCCTACTGGAAATGACTGAAGGGAAAAAGAGGATATTGAAGACTACTGGAGAGGTAGGAGATAAATGGGACTTTCATTTAGTTAAGTAATTAGGACTATTGATCTGCCCATTTCACTGTGAGAAGGCTGGTATAGATTTTAGACATTGAGAGAAGATTTACACTTTCTTCAGATCTAAATTAATTGGAATGCAGAAGAAGTTAATTCATCAAAGGAAATGACTATTATAAATTCTGAAGATAATTACCAGAAGAGTAAGGTCACAAATTTATTGCGTCTTTTAATGATGTACATCAATTTCATTTAACAGCAAAGAGCTGTAAACAACCAATTTTCATCCATGTGATCACCTATCAGTAAAAGAAGTTGGAAACCACTCAGCTTCCAGCACTGTTTCTTGCTGGCATAGATTCTAGAGATTATCAGTGCTATTTTACAATGGACTTAAGGGACCATATAGTCGTGACACATACAAAAGAGCCTTGAAGCTAAGCTTCCCCCAACAGGGAGCCGTGGCCCACTCAGAAGTACAAGCCATCATGGAGAACTGTTTGCCAACAGGGTCTAATTTTCGATTGTGTGCCTTTGGGTCCAGTATCCAGGTTTTATCTCACCCAGGGATTACACAAATATGGCCAGTTTTTAACAGCTTTTGAACTAGGCGAGAGAGCTTAGGTGATAGAGAGTTGGGTGCACCATTTTGGAACAGCTCTCCCAATGACATTGCTGGAATAAAAGCGGCCTGCAACACTGCAAAGTGCGGCATTTGAGTTAGAGGAGATTTTCCTGAATTAAAGTTTTGCTCCCCTGCTCTTTGTGCTAGGCCTGACGACCCAGACCATCGTCTGGAGTAGGAAGGGGGCCGGTACCTTCTGGTGCAGGTTCCAGTGATTTGTTTAAGGATCCTTGGACTTGTACTTTTGAGGTTTCTTGCTTGTAAGAGCCCCGATACTCCTGGCTAGAGGATTTTGGGGTAGGGAAGATTCCGCTGTTTTCCATCCCACAACTCATGGGTTGGATCAGAGGCGACTCACTGCAGGAAGATTCTTCACAAAATTTGGAAAATCTGGATTTTTACCATAAGGTACCAGGGAGGAAGTTTGTAGCCACCCTCCCCACCCTTAAGAGGGAACATCTAAGAGAGCTGCTGTATTCCCTGCTGAGTGGGCCTTTCCTAAGAAAGACCAGGCATTGTCAACCGAAGAGGAGGACTGTGAGTAAAACCTTTTGATAAATCTGAGGACACCCATCAGGAGTCTTCTCCCTGGGGAGGCACCTTTGGGAAGCTGTGCAAAGAGACATATTTCTGTTGTAAATACCTCTGGAATAGGATTCTTCCATCCATCTAGGATACCTCTGTCCACCTGGGAAGCCTTTCTTTTCCATGCCATGGAGAACAAGAGTTTCCTGGCCCAGCACTGAGAGACCCTTGCACAGATTAGAGAAAAGATTGGAGACCTGCAATTTTCATCTTTGTGCCAAGAACGGATGTGAACTGTGCCAATTCACCATTTAAGAACTTCTGCAGTAAAGATTTCATTTCAACACTCAGCCTGAATATTTTGTTGGCAATCACATCCCTTAAAGATGAAATTTACTTAGTACCTCTCCAGGACAATAACTTGGCCTTGGAAGATCTATTATCATCGTCGTCGTCATCCCCCCCCACACACATACACAGGAAAACAGCATCGTTCCGGGACCCCTGGACTGTGCTGGAGTGGGAGACAAGTTGAGAACCAGCCCTTGCCCTCCTGCCTCTTAAATCGATCAGGGGTTACATGTGAAATTGTCATGCCAATAAAGTTCTCTCAACCTGAATAGCTCATTTATTTATTTAAAACTTTTATATACCGACATTCAAATGGATATCACATCGTGTTACAAACAACTGGGGGAGAATAACTTTAAGAGAGAATGGAAAATAAGTTACATATAACAGGGATATCGAAAGGAACGGGGAAGAGGGAGAAAATGGTCAGGGAGACCTAGAGAGATTAATAATATGTAGAAGGTGGAAACAGTAATTATATTACAATTGCTATGAGGTCTGGAGTATGGGAGGATTAGGTAAATGCTTGTTTGAAAAGCCAAGTTTTTAACTTTTTTTTTTTTTTTTTAAGGTTATTGTACAATGCTCTTGGCGTAGTTCGGGTGGCATCGAGTTCCATATTGTTGGTCCAGCTAAGGACAGAGCACGTTCTCTGGTAGAGGTGAGATGGGTAAGTTTGTGAGAAGGAGTAGACAGGGAACCTTTGTAAGCGGATCTGGTTGGTCTGCTGGAGGTATGGTAATGGAGGGAATCATTGAGCCAATGAATCTCTTTATTGTGCAGGGTTTTGTGGATAATTGTTTGGCTTTTATGTAATATTTATTTATGTAATGTTATTGTTTAGAATGTAAACCGAATTGATCAGTAATTCTGTTATTGGAAAGTCGGTATATAAAAATGCTAAATAAATAAAAATAAATATTCTAGCTGGGATTGGGAGCCAATGGAGATCTCTGAGGATTGGGGTGATGTGGACCGATCTGTGTGAGTTGGTGAGGATTCTGGCTGCTGCATTTTGCAGCATTTGAAGAGGTTTGATAGAAATTGAGGGCAGGCCCAAGAGTAGGGCATTGCAGTAGTCTATCTTTGTGAATAAGGTGGCTTGGAGGACTGTCCGGAAATCGTTGTGGTATAGTAGGGGTCTTAATTTCTTAAGTATATGCAGTTTGTAGAAGCAATCCTTAGCTGTGTTATTGATGTGTTTTTGTAGGTTAAGGTGATTATCCAGGGTGACCCCTACATCTCTGACATGTTGTGAAAAGGAATGAGGGTGAGGAGGGGAAGGGGGGTTGTGACTGGCTGGGGAGATAAAAAGTAGTTCCGTTTTTGAGGAGTTTAAGGCAAGGTTGAGGTTGGAGAGAAGGCTGTTGATTGAAGTGAGGCATTTGTCCCAGGTTTTGAGAGCATTGGTCACGGAATTGGAGACAGGGATGGATATCTGAGCGTCATCCGCATAGATATAGTGAGTAAACCCAAGGTCAGCAAGGAGTTGGCATAGTGGTAGAAGGTAAATATTGAAGAGGGCTAGGGAGAGGGAAGAGCCTTGAGGGACCCCATGTGTTAACTTAATGGGGTTGGATTCGTGGTTGCCAATTTTGACTTTGTAATGGTGGTTGTTCAGGAAGGATGTAAACCAATTCAGAGCTGTACCTGAAATACCGATGTCAGAGAGGGGGTTGATTAGAATGTTATGGCTGATGGTGTCAAAAGCTAAGGAGATGTCTAGCATGGCCAGGATAAATGATTGGCCCTTGTCAAGCCCTTTGAGAATGGTATCTGTTAGGGAAATTAAGAGGGTTTCCGTGTTGAAGAACTTCCGGAAACCAAATTGTGAAGGGAATAAAAGGCTGTGTTTTTCAAGGTGATCTATGAGCTGCGAGTTGACCACCCTTTCCATGAGTTTCGCTATGAATGAGAGGTTAGATATTGATCTGAAGTTAGCGGGAACTGCAGGGTCTAGATTTGGTTTCTTTAAAATAGGTTTGAGGATAGCTTGTTTCAGTTCAGAGGGGACCAGTCCAAGGGTGAGAGAGCGGTTAATAATTTCTGATATGGGTTTGGCTATAATGTCAGGGATAGATAGAAGAGATTTTGTAGGGATGGAGTCTTCCGGGTGGGTGGAAGGCTTCATTTTCTTTAGGAGTACTGTTATCTCTAAAGCAGAGGTAGGTTCGAAGGAGTCAAGAGTGGTGTTAGGATTCTTCTGGATGATGTAAGTGAGAGGGGAGGAAGGGGGGAATTTCGAGATGAGATTGGTGATTTTGGTATGGAAAAAGTTTGCTAATTCATTGCATTTGTTTTTTGCATCATTATCTGTGATGGGGAGGGGAGCAGAGTTTGTGAGGAATGATACACAAGCAAAGAGGGCTTTAGCATCGTATTGGTAGTTGTGGATTTTTTGAGCATAGTAATCTTTTTTGGTTTTCAGGATGGAAGTTCTGTAGGTGTGAAGAGTGTGTTTGTAGGATGCTAGAAGGGCAGGGGTAGGGTTCTTGTGCCATTTCTTTTCTTTGGCTCTTAATTGTTGTTTAAGAGACTTAAGTTCAGCAGTGAACCAAGGGTTTTTTAGTATTGGATGGAGTTATTTGGGCAGATTTTGTCAGCAATGTGTTTTGTAATGTTCTTCCATGAGCAGTAGGCATTATCCCCATTAGTGAGGTCTAGATTCTGCAGGTCCTTTGAGAGGGAGAGGATCAATTCCTCTTGAGAGCAAGGTTTCCTGTAGTGTATGATGTTGTTTTGTTTTTTGTTGGGGCAGTAAGCTTTGTTTACAATGAGATCCGATTTTATCAGTGAGTGGTCTGACCATGGTATGGGGGTGTAGATAGGGGCTACAGTTGTGATGAGGTGGGGGTTTGTAAATATTAAGTCTAGGGTATGGCCAGCTTTGTGGGTAGGGCTCATCTTCCCTTCTGCTTGGAAAGGGAACTGCAGCTGAGACTCCAGCGAAGCCTCTCTGTGCGGTGAGAACATGGGATGGGGGGGGAGGAGGGGCTACATTTGTCTGAAATAAGATCTATACCACCTTCACTCCTGTTCATGTGTGTGCGTGCGTGCGTACTTTCCTTTAAAAGATTCTCCTGTTCAAACTCTTCTCCTCCAGAAAGAAATGTAAATCATTTGATGTCAGCATACCGAGGCCCTCCCCCCAACCTGCACCCTACTGCGATGAAGGCCACTCGTGCCAGGGTTTGAAAGGGAACAGAGAACGTGTCCTGCTAACAGAGGAATGCCACCGTGAGAGCTGAACTACTTGGGTTGCTAAGGACTTTACAAAAAAAAAAAAAACGAGGCCGAGAAAAGTATAGCTGTAGCAGACAAAAGCCCCACAGCACCTGCTCAGCCCTGCCCTCTCCCTCCACGTTATTCAGAAACGACAGAGGGGGACTGAAGGAAGGTGGGCTTCTTTATTTTGAAGAGGGAAGAAGACTGCAATACAATAAAAAGGAATTTTAAAAACACTGAAAGACTAGCAAGAGAAAGAAAGGCAGAAAAAAAAACAAAACAAAACCCTCCCATCCCCCCCCCCTATTTGCTGCATCAGCTGCCGCCGGTGTGCAAGAGACTGTGGGCGAGAGGCCACGAGAGAGGCAAAGGCAGCAAAACAGAAAGCACAAGAGAAAGAAAGATGAAGGGAATCTGAGAGACAGCAAAACACTGCAAAACAAAACCCAGCAAGAGAGGCAGGGAGTATGAGAGAAAGCAAGCTAGCCATGGTCATCGGGAGTCTGGCTGCCCTGGTGTGGAATCTGAATGAGGCCGGCTAGTTCTCGCCAAGTTTCTGATGTGCAGTGACTGCCAGGAACTAAACCAGGCAAAAAACTCTCCATGATAAAAAAAAAGTTTCTTTGATCTAAAGACAGTGGGGGGAATGAGACAAGAAGCAATGGGCTTAGGTTCTAGCCAGGGGGAATTTAAGTAGAACGTTAGGGAGATGTTTCCGGGGCTGTGAGCTTTGACAAGCACTGAAGAAAAATAAAAGTTGCCTGGGGGAGGGGGGGGGGGGGGGCGGAGGAAGCTCCATCGCTGGAGAACTTTTAGCAGCAGGGGAGGACAAAAGATTCTTCGAGGAGGTCTGGATGACCTTCTGGAGGTCTCTTCCAGCTCTAACTTTATTATTTATTTTCAGGACGACAGTGTACACAGAACTGTACAAAGGCAGTAGTGAAGTCAGTCAATGCAATAGGCATAGATATTTATAATTTTCTTCTGTTTAAAATGGTAGCACACTAAATAAAGCTCAAATGGAACAAAGATATACGACCACAATTTAGGGTATATTTAAAAGACATTATCAGTGCATTCCATTTCCATTTACAGATGAGTTTGTATTGAACTGCACCCCCGGATTCCTCTCCCCCTCCTCCCCCCCTCCATCCCATGGATCACCAGCGAGAGCCTGGATTGGATTGTCACCAGTACAAAGAAAAAAACTTGCATTAAGGGTTAACTCCCTACCTAGCAGTCAACACATCTTAGCCTATTTAATCCACATCAAGATTTGTTCCGGATAGTTGCTATGCACCTCTGCTTCCTCTCAGCCATTGATGAGCTTCCCTAGCTCTTATAAATGCACTCTCGGTCTCTGTCAGGCTGTCCTCCACCATTCTGATGCCCTATTCCAGCCCCTTTCCCCTTTTCAGGTGCCTTGGTGCTGCCCATCACTCCCGGATATTTCCAGCCAGTGTAGCTGAGGCCCTTGCCATGCCTCACCCCTCTCAGGAGTCTCACCCTCATTACACCTCCACCCTAGGACCTGCTCCTTTCCGCAGTCACTTCAGTTCCCTGGTGACCACCCTCGGGGCAGACTCTCCTGCAACCTAAAAAACTCTTACAGTCTCACCTTCCCTCCAGCACCTCCGGGTTCGCTCTTCTTCTCGTGCGAAGAAACGACTTGCTGCTTTTAGAAACCGGGTGAGCACACTCGCTCCTGCAATTTTGGGCTCCAGTTTCCCACTCCCAAAACTGACTCAACTGCTCAGCCTCAGGCGAGACTAGCAGGCTCTATATGCCCATCCGCCAGCCTCCTTCCCCAAGGGGCCATGTAGGGTTTGTTGATGTTTAATGAATGAGATTTTATGTGCCACGGGGAAACAGATGGAGATAAACCGTTACATAGGGTAGGGAGTATAAATAGGGACTACAACTGGAGATTGTACAGGGAAGCAAGTGTAAGAGGATCAGAAATCTCCTCCCCCCCCCCCCCCCCGAGGACATTGATGTACATACCCATTGGGGTGGGGACCATCTGCCAGAATGCTTAAGAGTGTTATATGGGCCTTTACTCAACTAAAAACCATCTTTGTCACTTACACAAAATTTCTCATTTCCTTAATCGAACAAATACATTCTTTAAGTTGGCAGTGGATCATAATAAGTTGGGTTGGTTTGCACACTGCTTCGCTAGAATAACGTACTTGTGGTCCCTTGAACCTCCACTGGTTTATCCCAGCTTTAGCCCTTAGTTCATTCAATATTAAAGGATGGACAAGAGGGAAAAGTTCTCTGCCCTAGAAAATGCACAGTCTAAACTGATGGACTGGATGATTAGCAGGGCACAGGAGAGAGATGCAGGCCTGTTAGGCCTGTGCCTAGAGCAGTGTAATTTGTGTGGCAGCAAAATTGCCTACTCTCCTCCCATCTTGGAAAGTGCCCCTCCTGCTGCCTCTTTCTTCCAGACCTTAACTCCAGCGGCGTTCCTCAAAGCAGTGAGCACAGGGAAAAAGCCTGTCTCGGATCCTGCCCCCTTGGACTTCCATATTGAGTTCAAGATTAATGTAGACTCTATTAGGATCCCTATGAAAGTGTGGCCTTGTAGAAAGGCTGTGCATTTAGAGAAGAGGAGAAGAACAAGCTGTAAAAACACCCTGGCCTCCACCAGATGATCTTAGGCTCCTTTCTAGTAACAGCTAAGAGGAATATACCATTCCCCTAAGGCAGGGGGGTTCCCAACCTTTCAGGGAACATGGATCCCTTTTCACCATCAAAAGGTTGCACGGACCCTATATATTTCTTTAATTTTTGCATGCCATATAACAAAAGAAGCAATGATATGCACTCCAGAATCAAACATAATGTATAAAACACTGATCCGAACTGAATACGTAGGGATGACAATTCCCAAAACTATTTACAAATTGCCCTCATAATTGAAGGTCGAGGGCATTCCCCCTTCCACTCGAGCTGCAATGGGGAAGAGGAAGCAAGTTCAAAACCATAGGCATGGCCTGGCAGAAAATCAGCACTGCTGCCTGCAGACCCTCAGTTGAATGTCCCGCAGAGTTTCCTTTTGAGAAGTCTGACTAGTGAGGGACAGTTAGTATTTTTGTAGCTGTCTACTTTTCTTCTGCTTTGAAGCCGGGCAAAGTTCAGTTTCTGCATGTACCTTCCCTCCCCCAGCCTAGCCCTGCTCCTTTTATCCCCGCAGGTAAAAGTCTCCAAGCTGTCCACAGTGTAGGTAATTTTATCCTCAGTGATGACGAACAGAAATTTTCAAAGGGCCTTTTTATACATAAACAGTTTTGGAACTTACCCTCCCTGAAAACTGACCCCCCTTTTAGCCTGACCCTCCCTGAAAACTGACCCCCCTTTTAGCCTGCTTTTCGTGCATTCTTTATTTTCTTTTCTGATTCTTACAAACACTTAGAGAAAATGACAGTCACAAAATAATTTTGATTTTAGAAAAGCGAAACAATGGCCTGCTTTTCAAAGGGGAGAAGGCTCCATGTCTGTCCGCGTGTCCCCCTAAATAACTTGTGTTTAATGTCACATCCAGACCTGGCTGTTGTCTCGTCCTCTCTCCTCCTCCATTCCTGGAGGTCATATTTCCCTTCTTCCCTCCTGGTCCATGGTGGCCCCCTTGTCCCTCCCTCTGTCCAGCATGATCCCTGGGAGTCCTCTCCCCTGAGAGGCTGCCATCCTCTCTCACTCATGGATTCCTCTTTATCCTCCTTTTCTCCCTTCATTCCTGTCTCATTCCTTAGTCCCTCTGTCTTTCCCCTCATACTGTTAACCCCAGTCCCATTTCATGCTCTGAGCCATTCTACTCACTATTTTGGTACAGCTCTGGTCTCCTGTCTCTGTCACACCAGTGGCAGCAGTGGGATATGTTTCTCACACATGTGGTGATCAGTCTTTCCTCTGCTTTCCTCAGTCTGCAGTTTTTCATTTCATTCAGGGAGGAAGTGTTTGTGTGTGCGCTCAGCATTAGGTCCCAATCTAGCACAGCCCTGCCGATGCTTTCTACCAAAGGCTGGAGGGAAGGAGGATCAGAGAGAAGGGGTTTTAATTGTTTTACCACTTTGAGATATTTTTGGGATTTGCTCAGACCTGCATCTTCTGGAAGTCAGAAACCCCCTTTCAGAGGTGCAGGAGGAATCTGCCTACCTTTTCCATCCAGCTAAGAGGGGTTTGCAGAGACCACAAAAGGAGTCCTATTTTGATGTAACTTGTACCACCTTTTGGGAAGGAAGTAGTTTTCCTGCCCAGGACTGGAATTTAAGATCTGCTCCAAGAGTCGACCTTTCGCCCAGAAAGGTCCCATGATAACTGAATTTGGGAGAAGAAGAAAGAGGAACCTCGGAGACCCCCCCACTCGGAATCCCCACCCCGGGATGCGGGACCACAGACTGGCTGGAATTCGGGCCATGCGACATGGACCTCGGGAAGTGTGGGCACCAGGAACCCTACACGCTGCAAGGACACCACGGCCACGTTGGGATACTCTCTCTTCCATAATGGAGGGACCCAACATGTCAGCTCCCCAAACTGGAGAAGAACTGTAAATATCTTGTGATCTCTAAAGTTTCTACCAAAGCTGGATGTAAATGGACTTTACTTCTACTATACATCTTGACTGCATTATTACAATTCCTAGTAAAATATTACGGGCCAAATTTGAAAAGCCCGGCATGTGCAAATACCGGCAGATACGCATGTAGCCGGGCCGTGCGCGGGCCGAGCATGTTTTAGGAACGGCCCGATACGCGCGGAAGTGCCGGGTTCAGTAAAAGGGGCGGGGTCTGGGCGGGACAGCGCCATGGGACGCTGTCCCGGGGAATCTTGCACCGGCAGTCGGCCGGCGTGCAGAATTTACTTCTGCTCCAAAGGAGCAGCAAGGTATTTAAAAAAATAAATTAGGCTAGATAGGTAGTGATTAGGGGTCGGGAAGGAGAGGGAAAAGGGTAGGAAGGGGATAGGGAACTGGGGAAGGCTCTATTACATCACCGCATGTTTTATTTTTAGAAAATTGCCCCCATTGCGCACGTGAGCCTGAACCCGCCTGCACATGCGTGCGTGGATATCCTATTTTATAACAAGCGCGGCGGATCAGAAATGCTGGGTAAGAGACACAGCAGCTAGCCGTGTTGTATAAATTATTTTCTGTGCCCTGGGAAATAGAGACATTGCTGGAAAGAGGGTTACAATACCATCTATAGCACCGCACCCCACGTGAGGCTGCTGCAGTGGCTTTGGCTGTATAAGACCGAAATCCCTAGAAAAGTTGTGGATTTTTGTGTTCAAAGTCCAAGGGAGAGGAGTGGGGGTTTTTTTTCCAGTTCTTTTTCCTGGAGAAATCCTAGGCCCATTCAACAAATGTGGATCACATTCATGCTTCTCCTTAAATGTAGTATATATTATCCAATGCAGGAAAAAGTGAAGAGAGATGCTACTTTGGTGAAACTGCGATGGTGTGATGTGACCCCGAGACCGGAGTAAGTGGCACACACTGTGGCAAGGCGAGTCAGATGGAAGAGTGGCCGGGTATCTTCTGCCTGCAATGGCCACCTTCCCATCGGGCTGATCCCTCAGGTGCTGATGGCCAGCAGAGCTTAGGTCGTAGACCCCAAAACAAAATATATATATGAAGCACAAGTGAACCCTGGAAACAGGAAGACCAGCTGAGACAAACCAGCAAATCCGAAGAAACGAGGAATACCCTGGAGTCTACTCAGCAAGACAAACTCTGGAAGCAAGATTTCAGCGAGGGAGCTGGAAGCCTGGAAATGAAATAAATGGCCACCAGCAGGAAGGAGCTGGGAGGATTGAACAGTTAGTTCCAGAATCTCACAGAGGCCCCTGCTGACAGGAGGCAAGAACTATCTATAGGGATCTCACAGAAACAGGTAAGAGAGTGAAGGAGACCAGAAGAAAACCTTCACAGACAGAAGAGAACACATTACAGAGAAAAGCAAGGTGGACATTCCTGCGAGGGACATTTTTTCAGGCCAGAGCACTTCATCACTGGCTTTACAGTGAGGACTCTAAAAGGGATACCAATGTTTTCGACTCCCTCCTAGCCCCCAATCAAAAATAAAAATTAGCCTCTCTAAAAATAAAACAAAACAAAACACAACAAAAAAAGAAATATGTAAAGAACCTTGAAACTCCCTGTAGATTGTCTGGAAAGTGAAATATCTAAAACAGGAACTGAAATCCAGTGCATAGACACTATGACGATGCATTAAAAGTACCTCATAACAATAACGCTAAAAGAAGCTCTCCGATTGCAATAGGTTGTGAAAGGCCAATGTGAGAAAGAAGGGACGAGCAAAACGAGGACTACAAGACTCCAGTGCAGTGTGAGAATAGCTATGTTTTGGGACATGGATGTAAGCAGGATTAAGTGTGTGTATGGTGCCAGTTATGCACTCTGGAAGATCTGCAGCTGAAACCCCCAGCCAGAGAGACCGGTCTGTTTCTAAGGGCACTTGGACCCATCCACCTGCTTACAGCTAGCGAGAAGCACCCACAGCAAAAATGAGCCCCCGCACCTTGGATCCTGGAGGTCTTATTCTCCCACCCTGTCGGAGAATCCACACTCCTGGACTTTGCAAGGACTTGGCCATGGGATTGAGTGTGACCCCACACACCTCTCGGACTGTCCAGAAAAAGGGGCTACAGCAGTAACTTTGTATTAAAGTCTCACTTTGTACCATGCAGAGGTTGTATCGGCTTCTCGTCACTTACAGTTTCACCAAAACATACAATTTGACCAGGGGTGCTTAAACTATTGCACACAACTATCCAGAATACTTTTGTACAATATTCACAAATAAAGGGGTTGGTGAATGACCCCAGAAATGGCAGGAATACAAAACAGTGTAATTACTAGCCTTTCCCCTACTCCTTATTGCAAAGAATGATCAAACACAAAATGTTATTGGAGCTGCCAGTGCCTTTATCTTTTTTTGCCCCCGCTGCGTTACCTGCTTTCGGTTTTGCCAGTTCCATATGTGATGAGTCTTCAGGGGGAAAAAAACCCAAAAAAAACTAACTTTAAATGGAAGTCCCTACCGACCACGAGCTTACACTACAATGGGGTTTTGTTGTAATGGCTCACAAGAGAAAGGTTACCTGCTGAACAAGCACTTTTCCAGGCACTACTAGACCGCCTTTGAAAGCGACCCCCAACAGACTGTGAGACAGAAGTAAAAAAAAATCTACATCTTGTGGAATGCAGCTGGACTCTAACACTATACCATAATTCCTTACAGGATTCATAGCATGGTCCTCCAGCTAGGCAGCATCGGTCTTTCTGCCTAGAGACCTGTATTTCCTGCAGAGATAACAGAATGCCTACACAATGTCAGCTGCAACTCTGAACTAGAGGATAGAGGCTCTTGATCCAATCGGAACTGGCTCCTCACGGTGTTTTGAATTCCCTAAAAAAGCTAGGAATTTGGTGCCAGAAAGCTGAGCGGTTGAAGAGGTGAACATTTTGTAGGAGTAGAAGAGGTGCAGAGCTGGGGGGGGGGGGGGGGAGGGATGGAGGAGCTGCAGAGCTGAGTCAATGGAAAAAGTGAGCAGTTTGCCTCAGTGAAGGAAGGAGAGAAACTGCAGACAGAGGGGAGGGGGGGAAGTGGCAGCGTGGAATGAGTACAGAGGAGTGAATCTAGAGCCAACTGCAGGAGAAGAAACTCAGCAAGGGGCTGGCTTTCCTCTGCACCAAAGGCCTGCCAATGAGTCAGGAGCTCCTGCTGGGAGAGACAGCTGGAAGATAGCGCTGTCCAGGGAGAGAGAGAGGATGGCGTTGGATTGAGGTAATGGGAGAGGGCAGAACTGCGCCCATCATACTTCAAGCCAGGTAACCACCCCACCACTGTGGCTTGCAGCAGTGAGAAACAGCTCTTGTAGCCCAGAGGTACTCTGGGATCAAGAGACTGAAGTGGGGCTGGAGGAAAATGTGCTTCCCCCCCAAAAGAGGGCTGAAGTTACGTGCCCCAAACAAGGCAACAGACTTTACTGTTTCAGCCCTCAGAGCAGCTGGGGGGAACTTCCCACACCCAGTACTGAAAGGACCAAGGGAAAAAAATCCCAAAAGTCTAAAGGCCTTGACGTTTGAATTGGTACCGAAAGTGCACTTCTACATAGGAGGGACTTTCATATAAAAAGGCCTGGTAATTCCCACAGCGCCAGGTTTGGAGAACAGAATCACTGCTAAAGGAAATAATGAGCTATCTTCAATGCAGCAGGCGACAGGACCCGAGGCAGCAGAGTTTTATCCACAGTAAGGTCACGACAAACAAGCAATCTGATCAATTTCTTTGGTACGGTAGTTGTGTAGGGCTGACTAGGCCCTGGCATACTTTAAGAGGGCAATTTCTAAAGAGCACGCCTAGCTCTACAGTGCAAGGCAGTCTTTGAGTATTTTCAAAGCCAACTTAGGCAGATAAGTTCACTTTGAAAACACTCAGGTAAGTGGCTGTATACACGCACCCAAACCTACCCGCACAACGTTGCACCTGCTCTATCGAGGGCGTTAACTTGTGCAGGTAAACTTAACAAAACTTCGTTTTTCAAATCTAAAAAAGTCTTCATGCGAGTTTCAGCCCTGCCCCATCTCTCTCGCCTCCTGCAATGCCTCTTCTCTGCATGTTTAAAAAGTTAATGGAAAACTGACTTTCACATGTACTTTTATGTGCACTGGGACCCAATTAATTTTTAAAATGTCACTTAGACATGAAAAACAAGATTGTGCGTGTGCAGGTTGTTCTGAACATTAAGCCCTAGAAGATTAACTTTGCAGCAATAGGAGTTCCCTGGGCATGTAACTAATTTTGCGATTGATAGGAATATCCATCCCCTAAAGGGTGGGCCACGGATGAGGTCTACAAAAGGTGACTTGGAGAGTCACTGGGGGACAACAGTGAAGGGAGCCGATGAGAGGCAGTGGTGGGTTGTGGCTCTCACTGAGCTCCAGGAAAGGGAGAGGGCTGGTTTTCCTCTCACTTCCATCCAGAGGTTGGAGAGTATCCAGTGAAGGATTTCTTATCCAGTGTCAAAGGGAGTTTGGTCTGCCCACTAGGTAGAGCACTACCATTCCCTGTTGAGTGAGAGGATTCCAAGGGTTTTAAGAGGGAGAAGATACCATTTGGGGAGAATTAGTAGAGATCCAAAATGTACTAATTTAGTACTCAAGTGGTTTGAGGACTTAATTTTGGTTTTTTGAAATTAGGCCTCATCTATTTTTGTATCTGCTGCAATTGCAAGAAACAGTGTGGTATTACTGGTTGCTTTCTTCCTTGTACACTTCAGACTATCTTTATTCTCTTATACTGAACTTTTGATTTTATTCAGTAAATTTTAATTTTGGTTTCTAACACAACACTTGGTAAGAGGACTTATTTTTCAGAGTGTGATCCTCTTTACGACCCCCACAAGTTAAATCTGACCCCATCACAGAATCCATGTGCCAAAAGCTGCAACAGATTGTTGGTACTCAGCAGACACATTACAAGGTGTAGAGGAACTTCCTGGAATAGGACACCTAAAAACACACCTCACCCTTCCTCACAACAAACAGATCAATAACCATTTTTTTTCCTAACCATGGCCATACTATGGCTCAAGGGATATGAACAGATTAGTAGTGAGAAATTCAGGAAATATGGCTGCTAAAGTACAGAAAAGAGGAAGGAAAATGGTGGTGACTACTTTGGGAGCAGAGTCAATAACTGGTGTACCAACCAGCAGCTACTAGCACAAGGCAAGTGAAGAATGTCTGCAAAAGGAGAGAATCCACACACAGCAGAACCTCCGTTTTACGGTTTAGAAACAAAGTGGAGAGCCTTACAAAGCAATGCCTCTATACTGGAAGATAGGGCTGAGGGTACAGAGAACAGAAATAAAAACTGCTGAAGGTCTTAAATCATTCCAGAAAGTGTCAGACAGCAATTTGATCAGAGAGCCGAGCAAAGTGTGCATTGGAAGTGTTAGTCAGCTTCCTGCAAGTGCCAGTGGAATACCCCTAAAAGACTCAAACCAGCGACTCTAAAGCTACTGAACTTTGCAGAAAAAAATAAAATTGTTGGCATCCAGGAAAAAGAGGAATTTATATTTTAATGGATTAGCGATTTCTCTGCTAAGGTGACGATTAAAAGGAAGACAGTACTGGTGTAGACATGGTTTAAAAACCTAACACAGAGAGGACAATTTCCAAAAGGGATTTAGCCAGCTAGAGCATCCTGTGTGGCGGCTAAAAGTACACGCATGCCTTTAGATCAGAGCTTTCCAAACTGTGTGTCGCGACACATTAGTGTGTCGCCTGCAGTGTGAAGGTGCGTCGCCCAGTCTACATAGCAGCAGGGCTGGCTGAAGCAGGGAACTACAGCAGGAAGATCGGCAGGGCCGTGGTGGAGCTTACCTCACCACGGCTCAAAGAAAAGGGTCACATTCACTCCTCCTTCTTCCTACCTGCCAGGCCCGGAAGAACAACATTGCCAGAGCCACATGGGCAGGAAGGAGGAGCATCATCTGCCGTGTACAGAAGAAAAGCAGCATTAATGGGCCGCCACATATCCCAAGTCGCGGTGGTCCGAGAAGAGGAGGAAACCCTGGTAGTAGGGCCACTGTGAGAATGAGAACCTGATTGTGTGTTTGAGGGAAGAAGGCAGCTGGAGAGAAAAGAAATAGAAAAAAAAAAAAAGACCCTATAAAAGGAATTGGCAAAAAAACAAGAAAGGGAAGATGAAAAAAAAGCCTGTGACCAACCGGTTAGAAAACTAAGATCAGACAGCAAAGGTAAAAAAAAATTACTTTTTAGTGATTGGCATATGTTATCTTTGGGAATGTGCAAGAGTAGCACTTTATGCCGATCTCACAATGTACGAGATCAGCATGGAGGAAGTGGAAGCCCACGGGGCCTGTACAGAGGAGGAAGCAGAATGTGCTTCAGTGCCAGTAGCAGCAATCGGCACCTCCCCAAAAATCCACATAGTAGCAGTAACAACAGTAGCAGAGGAATGAGAGAGAACATAAGAACATGCCATACTGGGTCAGACCAAGGGTCCATCAAGCCCAGCATCCTGTTTCCAGGCCATAAGAACCTGGCAAGTATCCAGAACTTCTGAGGTTGCTGGCAAAAGAAAGAGAGGAGGGTCTGCCTTTAGTGTGTGCATGTGTATGAATGGGACTCTGCCTGGGGGTGTATGTGTGTGAATGCATGGGTGCCTACCTGAGGATGTGTCTGTGTATGAGAATGAATGGGTGTCTTCCTGGGGTTTGTATGTGTGAGAATAGGTGCCTGCCTGTGTGTGGTGTGTGTGTGAGAATGAATTGGTGCCTGCCTGGGGGTCTGTGTGTGTGTATGAATGTGTCCATGCCTGGGGGGGGGGGGGGGGGGGGGGTGGGGAGGGAGCAGTGTGAGAATGAATGGGAGCTGCCTGGGGGTCAGTGTGGGTGTAACATTATGTAATCCACAAAAATGTATGTATATATTTAAGGAAACATACATAAAATTGTCAAAATACATTTTGTTCATTTAACCTTTAACCTGAATTACTGTGTTGTGAAATTATGTTTGTCTAAAAAGTGTGTCACCAACATGAAAGGTTTGGAAAGCTCTGCTTTAGATGAATGAGACGCAGCTTTTCCTGCTGTGTGGTTACATCGGGACGGAGGAGGCAGCAGTTTCTCATTGAAATTTTACTGACAGGCACCTGGGTACAAAAGTGCCCAAATACAGGATGGGCGAGTGCACGCGGCTCGCTCATGCTAGGCTGGCATAGCGATATTGCTGCTGCTGGCTGCATGGTCAGGGTTAACGCCGTTAATGGGCCAGTGGTAATAAGGTTGCAGCACAGAAGAGTCTGTGGTACCAGAGGTGATAGCCGTGCAGGGCTCTGCACACATGGCGCTGCTCAGCCAGGAGTGTTCATCCAGGTTATGGTACTATTCTCCTTAGCAGCCCGCAGATGGCCTGCAAATCTTGCTTTCAAGTCCCTGGCCTACACACCAAGGCCTGTGCTAACTGCTTTCCATGCCCTCCCCATCCCCCGAAAAAAAACTTTTCCATAAGGTTTCGGGTTTGATCTCTCAGATTTTCTTTGTTTTTAATGCTTCACTCTGTCTTCCTTTTATATTACTATAATGGTAAAAAGAACTCTAGATTTTATGTCTCCCTCTCCATAAGCTAGTTAAATTTGGGTCAATCTCTTTCGTAATTCTGACTGACAACATCTGCAGTGAATATATAAACTCGGGTAAAAATGATCATTTAGTCAAATATTTCTCTTCCAAAAGAAAGAAGATTCACTCGGGGTTTAAAGTTATCGATTTTCCTACAGATGAAATATGGATTCTGCTCCAGAAAGTCACCCACAGGATTCTAATAAGTGGCTTTTTCAGTGGGTCAGAAAAGCACACGGTGTATTGGGAGAGGATCCTATGGGTCAGGTACTCTCGTTCAAACAAACCAAAAACCACTTATGGGATAACATTAAAGATTTTTTATAGGTATAAAATTGGAACAATTTTTATTGCCACTGAATAAAGGAGCATGTCTCCCAGAATTAACTTTTGTATGGATTATCGTGTCAATTAAGACAGAGGACTGGCTGTCTAAATAAGGAATCCTATATTATTTTGAACATAACAGAAATCCCTGGCGTATTCATGCTCATTAAATGCTGTCCTGCATATTATGGACAAGCAGGTAAACTAGGAGAGAAATAAGATGGGCCTATAGACTAAACTTTACAGCCTCTCAGGCCAATGCAGAAAGGTGCGTTCTGGTCAACACACAGCATGGCCTGCAAGTGAGGGCATTAGGCATTACTCTCGCTGATGCAGAGCAGTGTGTTGTGTCGGCTGTCATTTTCTCAGCACTGAAAGCTTAACTCCAGGGTCAAAGATGGGGTTTCCAGTGCTAATGTGCTGGTACTTTAAACTCAGAACCTTCCTTCCCATAATGTGACCCGCTGCTGGAGGTCACAAAGTCACGTCTAGATAGTGACCAGTGAACCCCCAACACTGGTGGCACCCTGCAGAGATCTTTTATTTATTTATTTATTTATTTATTTTAAAAGCATTTATATACCGTCTTTCACAATGAGTATTGACCAAAACGGTTCACAAGACATCAAATAATTATAGAGTATAATAATTAAATTAATAAAAGTAGCAAATAAAATAGCATTGAAAATAAAAATTAATAAAAAACAGTAGCAGTTAGAGAAAAATACAATTCATGATTATTAATCCCTATTCTCATATGTCGCCGTACATCTCCCCTAAAGATTTTTTAAACATAATAAGAGATAGTCAGGGAAAAAAAAACATCTAAAATAAAACAGAGTTCAGATGAAATGCCATTAAAAAGGTTATAAGACATCCCCATGCTAGCAGCCATGCTGCCATTCACCCCTGGACAGCTCTTGCCATCGCAGACAACCGGTGCAGTGCTTGGCCCGTGATGTGCTTTGGTTGCAGGCTAAGATCTCTGTCCTTCAGGTGAGTGAAGGAAAGAGGAGATGGAAGCAGTATTGGGCTGGAGATGAAAGTGAGGTACAGGGTGAGGGCGGTGGCAGTAGGAGGCCAGGCAGTGGAAACCAGGGCTGGAGGCCAGGCGTGAGGCCCACGTCTCATTGTCATTGCTGGCTACTACAGCCAGAGGAGTGAGGGGAGAGCTTGGAATATGCTCATTTAAATGGCCCTGTGACAGCAGCGGAGATAACTTCTTATCCAGCTAACTAGCAGTGACTCAGGTCAGACACCCACTTATCCAGCTAAGTGACAGCAGCTCACCGCTGCAAGATACCCAGATAAAATCCTAAAGATCTCTGCACATGACAGCAAGAGCCACGGGCTCATGAAAGGTCAGGTGCCCAAAGCCGAACGCCCATTTTACAGTTTATGCTCATTTCGCTTGTTTTTAACTCCCAAATCATCTGCATAACATTAGCTTACTGATTAGGGAATTAAAAAAAAAAAAAAAAAAAAGTATCCGAGCGTTAAAAATGTGCACTGCAAACAACACACAGTTTAATTGTTTTAACGCTTAAATTAATGTAGGCATAAGCCTGTAAGAAAACTTTAAGCTAAAAATGTTCTTTAAATGTGCAGAAAAGAAGAGGCCAAGGTACTTCGTAACCTAATTTGCCTATGTCATCCAGCTTTACCCTTCCAGTTATTTTCCGGAGGGAGGGAGCTGCCAGGATGCGGCGACATCACTGTAAACATGCCAGGGCTTAGCCCCGTGTGTCTTTCTGTGGGCCGGGGAGAGGCGCTGCTCCCACAGTGGCAGAACTGGACATGGGAACAGCCGCTGTGGGGTGTCTGTGTCTACATGTAGGATGTCTCTCTCTCTCTCTGTCTGTGTGAGTATAGGGTAACTGTCCATTTGTGTGTGGAGTCTCTGTGTCTGTCTAGGTATCTGTTTTGCTTTCTGTCCATCTGGGTGTGGGGTGTTGGTGTCTGTCTGGGTATGAGATATCCATTTCTGTGTCTGCCTCTTTGTGTCCATGTGTGAGCTTACTCTTTTCAGCAACTTGAAGAGAAACAAAATGGGGCTTTTGAACCATTGGTTGGCAGTGTGGCTATCTAGTGAATACACTTCATATATATAGATATACATACATAGACACATATTTGTATCTCTCTCTGTCGAGAGAGAGAGAGAGAGATACATAGATATACGAATGTGTGTGTGTGTGTATGTATATCTAGAGAGAGAGAGAGAGAGAGAGAGAGAGAGAGAGAGAGATACATAGATATACGAATGTGTGTGTGTGTGTATGTATATCTAGAGAGAGAGAGAGAGAGAGAGAGATACATAGATATACGAATGTGTGTGTGTGTGTATGTATATCTAGAGAGAGAGAGAGAGAGAGATACATAGATATACGAATGTGTGTGTGTGTGTATGTATATCTAGAGAGAGAGAGAGAGAGAGATACATAGATATACGAATGTGTGTGTATGTATATCTAGAGAGAGAGAGATACATAGATATACGAATGTGTGTGTGTATGTATATCTAGAGAGAGAGAGAGAGAGATACATAGATATACGAATGTGTGTGTGTGTGTATGTATATCTAGAGAGAGAGAGAGAGAGATACATAGATATACGAATGTGTGTGTGTGTGTATGTATATCTAGAGAGAGAGAGAGAGAGAGAGAGATACATAGATATACGAATGTGTGTGTGTGTGTATGTATATCTAGAGAGAGAGAGAGAGAGAGAGAGAGAGAGAGATACATAGATATACGAATGTGTGTGTGTGTGTATGTATATCTAGAGAGAGAGAGAGAGAGAGAGAGAGAGATACATAGATATACGAATGTGTGTGTGTGTGTATGTATATCTAGAGAGAGAGAGAGAGAGAGAGAGATACATAGATATACGAATGTGTGTGTGTGTGTATGTATATCTAGAGAGAGAGAGAGAGAGAGATACATAGATATACGAATGTGTGTGTGTGTGTGTATGTATATCTAGAGAGAGAGAGAGAGAGAGATACATAGATATACGAATGTGTGTGTGTGTGTATGTATATCTAGAGAGAGAGAGAGAGAGAGAGAGATCTCTATGGGGTCATTTTCAAAAGGGATCACACGTGAAAAGTCCCTTTTCTCGTGCGATACCTAGATCGGGGCGGGTTCTGGGTGGCGTCCGCACCGGAAGGGGAGGAATCAGGGTGGCACAGGGGCGGATGCTGTGAAGATGTCGTTGACGGCGAAAAGGTAAGGGCCCTTTTCGCCACCAGTTTCGCGCCCAATAGCACCACCTTTTACGATGACGCAATTGGGTAGCGAAAGCCGGCAGCGATTGCACCACGAAGGTGCGATCGCTGCCGGCTTTTGCAGCCCCCCCCCCCCCCCCCCCCCCACATGTCTTTAGAAAATCTAGGCCTATCTCTCTCTCTGCCCCGGTGCCACCCTGATTCCTCCCCTTCAGGTGCGGACGCCACCCAGAACCCGCCCCGATCTAGGTATCGCACGCAAAAAACGAGACTTTTCACGTGCGATCCCTTTTGAAAATTACCCCATAGAGATATATAGATATATATATAGGTAGAGAGAGAGAGAGAGAAATATATATATATAATCGATATATCTCTGTCTAATTGGTCAGGTCTCTCAAGGATGAGCTGTAACTAATGCAGTGCCCCAGTGATCTGTACTGGAACCCATATTTTAAATTTTTTTCTATAACAATTGCTATTTAGCGCTCCCTAGAGTTGGGCAGTGAGAGATATCTAATATATTGTCAATGTAGTTTATGGTGAGGTTTAACAAAATAAAACGGTTTTCACTTTCGTTCAGTTTTAAAGTTTATAGCTGTTATGGACCAGACAGCCAGAGCAATACCAGGCAGTTATATATTAGCAAAAACTGCCTGGTATTGCTCTGGCTGTCTGGTCCATACCAGCTATAAACTTTCTCTCGCATGGGTTCCAGGCTGGCTGCTCGAGTGCTTCCATATCAGGCTAGAACCCAGAATGGCTTGACTCCTTGCAAGTCATGTTCTCGTGTTCTGGTTTTCACCTTTCCTAAAACTTTACAGCTAGCTGTTTTTACAGCTGCATTGGCATTTCTTAGGTGCCGGGGACCTGACAGAGGGAATTATATCACGGTACAGTAAAATGTTTTTATGGCTTGGAGTCTGTCAATTTGCTCACCAGATAAAGGGAGATTTTTCAGCAGCTCCTTTCTCATGTGGTGTCTTTTTAATGTTTCAGATATATGAGCGCAAATGTGATAATCACTTTCTCCTATCAATACATGCTTTTGCTGTAAACATGAAACTATTACTGTTACTTTTTTTTCTCCTAAATAATGTAATTTGCTGCTGTAACCTTGAAATTTGATCACTATCTCTTTTTTAATATAATAATCTCTCTGCAAATGTGGGATGTACAATACCATCCAATTAAATGGTCAACTTTTTTTTTTCCGGAAAAGTTGCCAATGCACAAAGCTAAACTGCCTTATAATCTCAGCCGAAGCCAGGATTGGCAACTTGTGGCTCAGAAACCACAGATATCTCTTGTAGCTCCTGTAAGTTATATAGAGGCTTCTAGCAGTTTGCGAGGAGGCTGTAGCAGCAGCCAGAACAGGACAAAGCCCGGGGAACCTGTTGGAGCCCTTTCATAATGTCAGAAAGAGCAGTCTCCCCTATGGCAGGGGCAAGCAAGCTTTTTGAGCTGTGCCCCCCCTCCCCCCATTCATGCTGGGGCCTCCCACGATAGGCTACTATATGTACAAATTTATGTATACCATGGTTCTTCACCCCCTATTCTCTAGCCTCTGTTCTCGTCTTCACCACCTCTTCCGGGTGGATAACTGGAAAGCCATCCTGGAGGAGGCGATGACGATGAGAACAGTATTGGAATTCAAGCGGGCAAGAGATAAACACTGCAGATGTTTGGAAGCTAAGGGATAGGCATGAAGAACCAAAGGTAAACTATATTAACTTTAGGTGGAACATTTCTGCATGGGAGGGGGTAACATGCACATAGGAACAGTTAATCATCTTAGAAGAAGCCATTTATTTATTTTATTTATTTATTGGTTTTATATACCGACATTCATCAGTGATATCACATCAGTTTACAATGTAACAAAAAACATAGGCATGGGGTGTAACATGCACAAAGAGGCAATTACTACCCTTAACAGAAGGCATGGGAAAGAAGGAAGGTAGGTGGTGGTGGTGGGGAATGTAACATACACAGAAAGGCATTTACTACCCTTTTACAGAAGTCATAGGGGTAGCTGCACAGAGTGGCAGTTACTACCATAAGGAACTTGTTGGGCAAACAAACTTGAGTCAACTACTATGTTACATAGCAATTGACGACAGATAAAGACCAAATGGTACATAGTAATGATAGCAGAAAAAGACCAAATGGTCCATCCAGTCTGCTCAGCAACTTTCTTATGATAGTAACTGCCTCCCCCATGCAGATTATCCCCCATGTGTCTGTTAAGGGTAGTAACTCTATCATGCTTCATACACATATGTAATCCTTATTCTGAAATATATTACATGTCCTAAAATAGCCGCTGTTTGCATCTAACTGGTTCTACATTGAAGAAATTCCCGACTTTGTTCACTAAGTCCATACAGTTATTGCACTGCTAAGAAACCAACTTGCTATCAAAGAGGAAGCACCAGTCGGGAGATTTAAGGTTTTCAGCAGCATTTCTTTGATCATGGACAGACATTCAGACAGTTTTAAGTTCTATGCAAAACAAGTAAACAGATGGCAAAAATTAAAAGTTCTAGTGAGCACATGAGCCTACCAAACCAGAAGTTTAAAAAGAGCTCCGAAAATACACTGGATATTACATAATCCTCCTCTAGGAAGACAGAGTTACAAAGAAAAACAACATAATTGGATACTATGAAAAAGTGTGCATTGCATAATATGATAAAAAGGCTTTTCTTTTTTTTTGGGGGTCAGGCAGCTTTTCTTCCTGTTTCTTTGCGCTTTCCAGCTCAAATAGAAACTGGCCTCTAGTGGGTACAGCATGGTGGCTTTTTCAGTTATTATATTTATCTTCCCTTCCCCTCAACTCTGCCCAGCCGTCGCAGCAGCAAGTCCTCGGCCAGGGACCACAAACCGCAGCTCCCTCTGGAACCGGCCCCTAGGCATCACCGCTGCCAAATGACTGAGGCTCTTCGCGGCGCCGGGAGCTGGAGAGACTGCCTCTGCAGTAAGGCTGGCAGGGGAGCAGGAGTCCAGGCATAAAACCCAGGCCCTCAGTATAGCGACGCACTCCACTACTACTGCATGATGTTTTTAACAGAACCTCAGTCTAAGAAACCACAACCAGATATACTAAAGAGCTTTTCCCATTTTTTTATGTCTACGGGGAAAATGGATTGGCGATCTGACTTTAGGTGCATACAATACACACACACCTATGGCGATAATTACCAGTTTGCAATTCTCCCTACATCCGTTTCCCTCTGTTGTAGGTAGCATTGGTTTTCAATGATCCATACAGAGTTGGCATTAATTGATTACTGTACGGCGCGGTCACTAGATTTGATTATGCCAAAATAATAACACACTCCGACCCAGGAAACACAACGCGGAGTTGGGATGGTGCACCCCGGGCTCGCACTCACCTTGCCAAACTTCTGGTGCTGCACATGCAGCTGCCCCTCCTTGACCGGTTTATCCATGAGAGCTTCCCAAGGCAAGCAAATCGCCCAAGTCCCCAGGCTGCAATCCACTCCTCCTCCCAAGTCCTCAGCGTGTGATCCGACACTCCTCAGTCCCCCCGGCCCCTATCGGTCAGGCATAAGCCCTCGGCTCCTTCCAGAGCAGCAGCAGCAGCAGCGCCTGCCCTCCCCGTCTTCTCTTGACAGTTTCTGCTTTCAAAACGGCGATTTCCTGCTGTCCGGGGCTTCCTGTTTAAGAATGACACAGAAGCGGCAGCGGCTGCCTTGCCCTCTCCCGGGCCCCTGCTAAGGGGGTGTCTCGCCGCCTTTTCTCCCGGGGACCGCCCACCACAGCCCGGGAACTCCACTCCCGCCACCGCGGGTCTCCCTGGCACCGTCTCTGCTTCCTCCCCCGCCTTTCTTTTTCTCTCTCTCTCACTTCCTCCTACCTCGCTCGCTCTTCCCTTCCCTTCCCCGCCCCATTGACAGACACGAGCCTGAGCTGGTCACGTGGGACGATGGGGGGTGCGCCCCCACCCTCCGCTCAACCTGTGGGCGTGACTTGACGGGCCTCCCGCGGTGGGCGTGGCTTTTACCTGCTCAGGTGAGTAGGTCTTGCTTTGCTCCCTTTCCGCACTGTGTGTGGGCACGGCTCGCCTCAGCCTAGAAAGTCGGGGTCACCGTGTTCTGATTTCACAAGTGGTTGAGCTGTGAGGTTGTGGTATCGTCCAAGCTTTCTGTAGCTGTAAACCTAGTGTCTAAAGACGTTAGGACGAGCAAAACACACACACCAACCTTGACGCTGTCTTCCCAGACTTAAAGCTAAGCAACAAGGTGGGGACTGAGAGCTGATTTTAGCTAGAAAAGCGAGCAGCTGCATCCTGTAAATTATACAGCACAGTCAGAGATGCACTGAAGAAGCCCAGTGCTTGAGTGTTGCAAATATACTGATGCTTTGAACATATCGGCACCCAACCAGCTTTATTGGGATCTGAAAATGCTTTTTGTATTGGGTAAAGTGAGTCAGGCTAAGCACTTTCAACAATGCTACAATCAACTGCATTTAACAGAAAGATTAATTACACCATCCATGCATAGCAATTAATCTAAACATCTAGCTTTGGGGCCGATGCAATAAAAGATGCGCCAAGAAAATGCATTCATTAGGAACACATACAGTTTTAATACATGCTCAATTTCTCATCGGTAACGCGCATGAATCAAAAGTTAAAAGAGCATTCGTAGCACCATAAATTTAATTGCATTGGACGTCCAATATTCCATTGCAAGTGCGATCTGTGTCTGCGTATACCTGTCAAAAAAGGCTTTTGTTGACTGTAATACAATAAAACAATTGTTTCAATTAAAAAAATATTTTAACTAAAAAAGCAATATTTGAAACCGGCTTTGCTCCCCCAATGTGATGTCAGCATGCGTGTCATAATCCTATCTGCAAGGTATATAAATCGCTACCGTGAGGCAAACTTTCCTTTTGTGCTAAGTTCAATTGGACCTGTACTGGCCACAGACTGGTGTGAACTAGTCCCTTGAATTCATGAGATTTCTGCTTTAATTTCTTCACTTTCTTTATTTTCCAAAGGTAAGAGGTGGTTGCTTTCTGCTTATTTGTATGTTTTTTTCATGTTGTATTTTACTTTTGTTGGCATGGAGGAGTAATTGGACATCCTTGAAAGCATCCTCAAATGGGGTCTTTTTTTTATGGATGTCCGATTCCTGGGTGTCAAAGGACATCCAGGAATCAGACTTCGATAAAAAAGACCCCATTTGTGGTTCTACCGATGATTGAGCATCTATAACACCTTGAAGGACCGACGTCCAAAAATTGGGCGTCGCAAAATTGATATCCGGGGTCCGGGTTGCAAGGATACTGAAAAGAGATAGATAAGAATGGTTTTTTTTAGTGCCTGGTAGCCCCTGTCCACCATACATTCTTATCTAACTTTTTTGAGTGCCCTTCCATTCTGGCCCCCAGAAATCAATTTAGCAACACCCAAGTCTTGAACATCGATCCTTGAATGAGTTATCGACACTCAATTATCAGACGTCGAATGGTCAGATGTCCATATGGACGTCTGATTCCTGGATGTCCATTTTAAACTATGAATGGTGGGCGGGCAATCACCCAGGAATCAGACATCGATAAAAAAGACACCCCTCCCCACCCCTGTTTGTGGACTGTTGCGTTCTGTGTGTCTTGAACTATAGTGGGCCCTTGGGTTGTGGCGAGTGTATGCTCTGTCCACAGGGAGGAGCCCTGTGGACTTTCGCCACAACAGGCGAAGTCTCAGCAGTGAAAGACAACAGAGGGTACAACTTTATTATACAGCCAATGATGAGTCTTGGAATAGGTTAAGGAGTCAGTTCAGCAAGTATGACCCGTAGACTGATCTGTAGAATGGAATCCACGGAGCGGAGTAGAACAGTGAATACCTTCTCTAGGCATAGCTTGTGCAGGTAATTCCAGTGGTGCCCCGCAGAACAGGATGGCTGTAAGGTAACCCGGGGAACTGTGCCACGAAGGTAGATGTGCAGGTACTGTACTCACGCTGACTCTGAAATGTAGATAGAAGACAGGCATCAAAGAGACCCAAGGCAGGAACGGCAAAGGTTTTCCAAAACGATGCAGGATCTCACTGATAGGAAGTGAGGCAGTGGAATGGCCCTCTGAGGAGCGGATAGCCTAGAGTGCAGAAAGGCCCCTGAGGAGCGGGTACCCAAGACACTCTGAAGGACAGCGAAGCGAAGTCCCAGAATGGCAGAAATAGCAGGATGGAATCCTTGCTAACTCAAATAGCAAGAGGTCAGCTGAGCTTAAATATGATATGCGGATGACATCATGCGGTGGCTCCCGCCATGACGTCTTTAAGAATGTAAGATGGCTGCCGGGAGTGCCCATGCCATCCCGGGCATGCCACGAGGGTCGCCGTGGGGATGCAGAGGCCACCCTCTCTCCCAGACCCGGAACCGCATAGAGAAAACAGCTAAGCAGGAGAAGTCGCAGCCACCTGCGACCGACGGGCGCAACAGTGAACGCTTTTTTATCGGCTTCCCATTCCTGGATGTCCATTTTTACCAATGAATGGTGGGCAGATGGCCTTAACATTCTTATCCAGTTTTTGAACGTTCTTGCATTCTAGCCCCTGAAAATCACTTTTGCGATGCCCAACTCTTGTACGTCGATCTCAGGGCGAGGCCTTGTATGTCGGTACAATACCCATTAAAGGATATCTCTAACCAAGCCTTTTTTTAAAGATTTTGGCACCATTAAAGCCTGCTTTTTTCCTGCTTCCTATGATAGTGTTATGCTCGCCGCCCGTGGCAGCCCCGCAGTGCAGCCCTCTCACCTTTCCAAGCAACCTTCAGGCTCCAGCTTCCCATTGCTTGCAGCAGTGGGCCCCTGGTTCCAACCTTGGGCTCCTGCCAGCACCTCCGGCCCTACTCTACTTCCCGGGACTTCCAGCCAGGATGCCTCCATCTGTAGGGCCTCTCTGCGGGGTTCGCGGAGAGATGCCCCTAGGCGCGCGCACATCAGTAAAACCTTTAAAGGGCCCGCGGCAGGAACCTGGCCACAGACCTGGATACTGAAGTCAGATCCTTCAGCGTATATAAGCTCAAGCCTAGCACTGAAGCTTGGTCTTTGCAACAGGTCTCCTCGGTTCCCTGTTTGGTTCTGAGTACTCGCTGCCTCAGTGCTTCTTCATTCCGTGTTCCTGAGTGTCTTCCAGTTCCTGTGTCTTCGTTAGTCTCGTCTGTATTTCAACTGATCTCCTGGTGCCAACCTCTGTTACGTCCGACTTTGCCTGCCTTCTCCAAGCCTGATCTTTGCTGTGTCCGACCTTGCCTGCCTTCTCCAAGCCTGACCACTGCTATGCCTGACTACGATTGCCTTCTCTGAGCCTTGACCACTGGTTTGCCTGACCACACGTGTCTTCTCTGTGCCCTGACCACTGGTTCACCTGACCACACGTGTCTTCTCCGTGCCTTGACCACTGCTATGTCTGACTACGATTGCCTTCTCCGTGCCTTGACCACTGCTACGCCTGACCACGCCTGCCTTCTCCGTGCCCTGACCATTGCCACAAACGACTACACTATAGACTCTTTGTGTCCAGAGTTCTACGATTACTTGTTACATCTTTCCATTGCCGCCAGCTCTTATTCGAGTTTGATAGTGACGCCTCTGTCCCTGTCCTCTGGACTTGGACTCTCAAGGCTCTGGCCTTTCTCTGCTCAAGCACCTTCCGTGTAACCTAGTCCCTTGGTGCTTGAGTTCCTGTACTAGGACCAGTCCAGGATAACACTACGCCATCTGCTAGCTGCTGTCTCTGAGCTGAACTGTTCACCTTTGTTGTTCTACCTTGAGGCCCGCCTAAGTCCTGCCGGCTCTGGCACCCAAAGGCTCAACCAGAGGGGAACGTGGGCTGGTAAGGGTGAAGCTCCAGTGGCCTCCAGCTTCAGCTCACTCCACCTGCTGATGGTGAGGACCTGTAGGCCCTTGCCTAAGGTTGCGTCAACCCCACCTCAGCCCAAGAATCCACCTCCTATGATAGTCTCTTTTTCTATCTGCCCATAGTCTCTGGAAGGCCTGTGTCTTTGTTGTTGTTATGGTAGGACAGATAGGAAAACAGACTACAAACTACTGGTATCTGTTTTCTCATTTCACATTGCTCTTTTTGAAATCACCAATAACAATACTTTTGTTCCCTGTCTCTGTTTTTCAAGCAAGCAAGTGAAATGGAGAACAACGGTCGAAATGCTGATGGCCAAGTGGACGGTCAGCTCAATGGAAGAAAACGAATGTTGCCTCAGGAAGATAGACAGGCAACTGTGCAGGAAGAGCTGGCAGGCCCCAGTGGTCTGCAACCTCCATAGAAGCATGTACATGATGTGCGCTTCTCTGATGCAGAGAAAGAGCAGCTGTGCCGGAGTGTCTGTGAGAACTACAGGGTGCTTTTCAAATCCAAGTCTTCTGCATCAACTAAGAAGCAAATCTGGGCATGGATTGCATGAGAGGTCAGTCTCCAGGGGGTCAAGTCACGGGATGTCAGGCAGATTCAGCACCACTGGCGTGATACCCACAGGGAGGTTAAAGAGAAGGCGGGCAAAATTGCGGCCTCACGAAAACAGACAGGTGGTGGACCCGCTTGCGCTCTGACATTGACTCCCCCTGGAGTCAATGTCAGATCCTGTCAATTCTGTGCCCACAGGTGGTGGATGGAGTGTCTGCACCCAATGGGTGTGACTCAGCGCGACCAAAAGATATGGTTTTGGAACCGACTACTGTGTTTACATTGTTTATTTCTTTTTCTGGTGTTTGAATGATCAACATAACTAATTATTGACCATTTTATCCTTTCCTGCAACTGCACCAGCGAACAATGTGACCCCCTCAGAATGTGGAAGATGGTGTGGAAGGAGATTCAGACTCTCCTTCCACGCCGAAATTCATGTTCCCAAACATTTCAGATGAGCACCCTCCCATTGAGAGCCAATTGGTCGATGAGAGCCAGCCCAGGGAAGAATGGACACTAACTCTACAGGAGGACACCCCGGAAACACAGTCGGTGGAGACTACAAGGGCTCCAGTACAGCAGCAGGAGAAGTGGTTGGCATGCCCATCATTTGCCTGGCCAACAATATGGTGACCGACCTGATCGCACGGCAGCAGGATCACAACAATAGTGTTGCTAAGGGGTGGACTGCAGTCCATTCGGTTCTCCACAAATGCAGCATGATAACCCTGAATTCATGACCAATGTGACTGCTCTGGTAGGCCGACTGGTTGTGGCTGTGGAGGACTTATCTAAAGCCTTCAGCCAGGGCCGGTGTGCGCACCGACCCCGGATTTTAATGGATACGCACGGCTACGCATGTATCTATTGAAATCCCGCGTACTCTTGTTCGCGCCTGGTGCGCGAACAAAAGTATGAGTGTGCCCAGCACCAGATCCGGGGGCACACTGGTACCCCCTCCCTCCCTTCCCTGACGTTGCACCACGGGCAGCTTCCTGTCTTGCCCGTACCTTCTGACAGCCCTGCGTTTGTGGGTTGTGGATGTCAGCAAGCTTGAAGGGCAAGAAACCTAAAACGCTACTCTCACTTCAGCCCTCAGACCACCTTATTTACAAATTCGCTGAAACACATGCATCCTGGCTTCATGGGAATTCATGGGGAAAGCCCCGGTGCACACACACATGGCAAAAAAAAAAAAATAACTTATTACAGTCAGAAACATATTTTAAATGGCCCAATCCCCCTAATCACTCCCTAAGGAGAACCCAATGGACCATCCTTTTGAGGGTCCACTTTGATGATGTCTATAGGAGAGGATTGACCCACAGTGCTCACCAAGCTGAGCATTATAGCAGATAGACCGTCAATGGGAAAGACTCTCAGAGGAGAAAAAGGTGAAATGCACAGCTTCTCATTGGTTCTGGAAAATCTTCAGCTGCTGAACTTCATATCGATTTCAAAGCTAAACAAAAGGGTTGTGCACTGATTATTTTTTTTTTTTCGTGTGATTTTCATTTTGGGTGGTTATCTGTCTGATTTTGTTTTTAAAATGGTTTAGGAGGCGTTTACTTCGTGTTTCCCTAATTTTGGACTTGGTTTGCGCTAACGGGACTTAATGCACACTAACATGTAGTTCCATTAGTGAGCACTAACTACATTCATCCCAGTTACGTGCCCCCTCACCCAAACACACAGACTCACACCAGGGGAGTTAAAAGTATGCATATCCTAAATTGCCATGGCCCCTTTCCTAAAATACAAATGGATTGGCAAATTTTAAAATATGCATTTGCATTACATGCTTTTGCTTATTCTGACTAGAACTTGATGGTATTATTATTAGGGATGTGCAATCGTTTTTCCCGAATTAGGCAATGTCAACGAAATTGCCTAATTCAGAATGGTTTGGGAGAACTGAAAAACGATTGAATTTTTTCTGAAATTTCAGAAAAAATTCATTTTTGAGTTAGTGCATGCTAATTCCCGTTAGTGCACACTAACTCCCGATAGTGCGCACTAACCCGAAAATCGGGGCCCCCGAAAAAATAATCTGAACTGCGGGAAAAACTAAATTCCCGCGGGGGGGGGGACCCCAAAATGAAGCCCAACATGAAATTTTTACCCGAAGCACATCTCTAATTATTATACCATTTGTTTGTTTACATTTGTTACCAGGCACTGGCCATCCCCCCACAATACCACTTTGCAACTTTGGCAACACAAACAAGTAACTAAAGAGACAGCCAATGGGAATGCAGACCCATACCTCTAGCTAACGAACTGCTCCCCAATTGACACTTTTTAACTTATTGGTAACATTAACTTATTGGTAACAAGTCTTGTTTACGCACTTAGTGCACACTAAGTCCGTAAACAGGAAAACTATAGATAATGCACACCAACTATAGTCTCCGGATGTCCTGCAGTATGTATAGTTGCAAAATTGTTAGAAGGCCACTGCATGGATTTTCTTCCTCCATTAAGTGATGGGAGCCCCGCTGGTACATCAGAAACCATGTAACGATGCAGGTCTTCTTCCTGCAATGGGGGATGGGAACCCCATCATTATGCCAGAAACCATGCTGCCATGAAGGCTTTTTACCTGCCAGCAAAGTAGGAAATTGCTGGCACATTACAAACGTGCCACCATGTAGGTCTTTTTCCTTGCTGCTGCCCTGAAAACTTACCACCCGAGGTCACTGTCTCACCCTTTCTAATGATAGATCCACCCCTAGGAATGGCAAAAACTGAGTGTCAGGAGCCTATCCAGAGGTGACCAGATATGTGGAGAGAGCTGCTCATCAGGTGATCTGCATCCAGTGATCCAGGAGTCCAAAGGAGTTCAGGAGGAGGAAGGAGAGAAGAGATTCAGCTTTGGAGAATCAGGTACCAACAAGGGTCCTTGGGAGGCAGGGAACCCAGCATCTGACCAAGGGAGCCTTAAACCCCAAAAGACCAGGATTGAAGGGATCTCAGCTGGGTGTCACAGCAAGGATCAGTAACCCACTTGTTAATCTCATTACTTACTTGTAGATTTTACATGCTCAATGACTGTACCACTTGCAACTGTTTCATTTGAACTCTGCCAATGCAGACATCTGTTTTAGAGCACCTTACCTTTGTTACATGTCTTCTTAGAACTGCTTTCATTAAGAAGGCTGGGGCCTTGGAGGTTAAAACTTTCCCCCATCAGAAGAATCCACACCAGGTTTGGGAGAATGAGTCAGGGATTTGGCCCTGGTATCGAGTGTGCCCCCTAGCTAAATGTTGCACCAGGAAGAGGAGCTTCACAAAGACAAGAGCAGCAGAGGCTGCTAAAGTGAAACAGGAAAAGAGACCTAGAGCCAGGGTATTGCTTTTCCCTCTTGACTGTTTTGCCTCAAAATTCTTCACCTTAACCTCTTCATTTGATTTCAAACCATGTTCTACTGCTCCTACTCATCAGCACGGCCACTGCCCTGACTTAGTCCTTGTTTCCTACTGCATCCTAAGGCTTCTCCACCTCTCTGACTATCATCTGATAACCTTCACTCTTAAACGCCCTCCCCACAGTCTTGTCCTGTCAAGACCAGCGCCTTCAGGAATATCTAGGCTATTGATAGGAACCTTTGTTTTCAGTTTTTATTTTATTTTGTCTGGGAATTTCAATGTTAGAACAGACAAGAAATCAGTGGAAAAACAATGTTTCCATTGATTTTTCTCCAGTGTGTTATATCAAAATCATTTTTCCACTGACTTTTTTAATATAAAAATTCCCAGGCAAAATAAAATAAAATCTGAAAACAAAGGTCCCTAGCTATTGACCATGGCATCAACTCCAGTACTATCCCATCTCTCCTCTACATTCTTGTCCGATTCTGTTGATGATGCAGTTTCTTCTTATAAAACTATACTTTCCTCTGCTTTAGATGCTATTGCTCCACCCCTCTGCCATCCTGTAGGGCATGCCAAACCCCAACCTTGGCTTATCTCCAGAGTTCACTTCCTATGTTCATATGCCCGCTCTGCAATATGTCTCTGGCTGAGATCCCATTCCCAAGCTGACTTCATTCATTTCAAATTCATGCTTCACCTCCTTCCGGTCTGCTATTACATTTGCCAAGCAATATTATTATTTCCATCTGATAAACACACTTTCCTCCAACCTCCCATTGTCTCTTTTCACGCTCACCTCTCTCCTCAAACTGCCTCTGCCTCCCGTCCTTGCTCCGCTCTCCACCCGAACAATGTCTGACTTCTTCCATAGAAAGAGTGAAAGATTAATCGTGCATTCTTCTCCAGATCACTGTTTCTGTCCCCCACTTCCTTCATCGCCCCTTCTTGTGGCCCTTGCCACATTTTTGTCCTTTTCTGAAATCATGGAGCAGGAAACCACCCATCTTCTCTCCTCCTCCAAACTCACGACTTGTTCCTCTGACCCCAATCCCACCCAACTCCTCAGTTCTATCTTCCATAAAGCATCCCTTCCCTCCATCTGTCACTTCCTCAGTTGATCACTTGCCACTGCAACTGCTCCCAAAAAACCTGCACTGGACTCTGCCTGCCCTGCTAACTTTTGTCCCATCTCCCTACTTCCTTTTGCATCCAAACTGCTTGAATGTGCCGTTTATTTCTGTTGTTTTGACTACCTTTCATCTCAAATCATTTTAGATCCACTCCACACTGGCGTTTGCCCTCTGCATTCCACAAAAACTGCTCAAACCAAAATTTCCAGTGACCTCTTTTATGGCCAAAGCCATAAATGGGCCTTTACTTGATCCTAAACCACCTTTACCTATCTTCTGCTTTTGACACCATTGATTATTGTCTACTCCTTGACAAGCTGTACTTGACTGGATTTCTGACTCTGCTCTATCCTGATTTTCGTCTTACCTTACCCATAGTACTTTTATTGTTTCCTCTGGTAGTTCTTCCTCCATCGCTATTCTGCTGTCAGTTCTGGACTCTCTTCTTCCCTCGCTGCTCTGATCGCTCACAGTTTTCAGTACTACTTTTATGCTCATGACTCCCAGATTTAGCTCACTATGCAATTTGATCACAAATTCAGACCTAAATTTCAGCCTGCTTGTCTGACGTCACCTGCTGGATATCCCACCACTATCTTAAACTTAAGATGGCCATGGTGGAACGTCTTGTCTTTCCTCCCCAAAACCCACGTCCCCTCTTCCCTTTTTTCCTGTGTCTGTGTAAAGGAAGATGGGTGTGTGTGATCCCTTAGTGCTGAGGCGTAGTTGACACAGCCTCGAGGATGAACCCCTGAGGCCTATGCCGGCAGCTGGTGAACAGATTCAATAATGGATCAGACTGGAACGACACCTGTACCAGCCGCCTCCCCCTTTGGTTGAGCCCTTGGGTTCTGGCAGCTGCAGGACTTAGATGGGACCCTAGTGTAAGCCCCGCCCCCTGGGAACAACTCACACCCCAAGACCCCGCTAGAGTAGTCGCTAACCTGGCCTTCTAATATAAGGGGTGTTTGTTAGCAGTGGGGTTAAAGGTTTACAAGAATAAAGAAATAGAAACCAAAAGTTGAAATTTTATACATTTTTGATCACTAGGTAAATGTACACTATCTTAATGTACTTAGGGAGAAAACACTCAGGCTCAAACAGGAAGAATTAGAGCAAATAACTTCTTTATCGGGTTTGTTTGTTTTTTTAGTTTGTTACATAACATTCTGAAAATATCCCAAGTCCAACAGAGTTGACAACATAAGTCAGAAAAATATAAATACAAAATTTGCTTTCTCTATCCTTTACTTTATGTATCCTTCTTTTTATTATAATTTTATTTCTAAAAATAGGTTCTTTAAATTCCTTGTAGATTCAATGAAAACATCAGGTAAGTAAATTTTTTCCTTGTTCCATCTCTATTTTGCTTTATTTTAAACTCTCTTTCTTTCCTTTCATAAGTGTCTCAGTCTTTATACATAACCTTTAGTGAGCTCACCAATACCGGTGGGGCCCTTTCTTTCAGATTTCTCTTCTTCTTCTTCTTCTTCTTTTCAAAGACCAGTTTTCTCCAGTGCAGGTCTTCCTCAGACACTTACTACATGTTGCGATCCTGCCCGCGAGGAGCGCGGGCAGGCTCTTACCTTCCACGTGGCCAGTCGGGCCGCGAACGCTGACTCCCTTCGCGGCGGTCCTGCAGCTGTGTTGGGACTTCTCCCCCGACTGACTTCTGCTCTGTACAGCGGGGCCGACCCGCCGCGAGCTCTCCCTCAAGGTCGGGACCCCCGCTGCCGCTCATGTGCCGTCCGACGTGCTGCAGCCGATGCCGGGATCTTCAGCCGGCAGGGAGGCCGTCCCTGCCGGTGCCTGCTGCTGCTCGGGTCCTGCCCAGCAGGGAGGCCGTCCCTGCCGGTGCCTGCAGCCTTCCACAGCTCCCTGCTTCTCCTGCAGCCATCCCTTCTTCTGCTTTCTACTTCTGTCTTCGTGGCTGGAAGCCACTCCCAACATCCTGCTCTTCGTCCAGCTTCAGGGCAGGGCTGCTCCGCTGCCTGCCTGCTTCTCCTTGGGCCTTCCACGTGGCTGGGAACGCCACCTGCGGATCCTGCTTCTCTCTCCAGCTTCCTTAGGCGCGGGCGTGCGCCTCTCGTCTGTTTTTCAAGGGCCAGCCAGGTGTGGCCTTCTGCTGACCCCTCCCTAGGCATTGTCCTCTTCAGCCCTACAAAAGGGCTCAGCGTCCATTCCAGCTTTGCCTTTGCAAGGAGTTGGTCACTCCTGGGATCCTGCTGTCCTTCACTCCAGGAGTCGTCCTTGTTCCAGCACTTCAAGGTCCTGTGTTTCCTGTTCTTCGTTGGAGCTCCTCGTCTTGTCCTTTGTCTACGTTCCAGTCCTGATATTCACCTGCTGTTCCACATGTCCGTGTGCCAGCCTTAAGGTCTGTCTCCTGATCCAGTATCTGTGTTCCAGTCCAGATGTTTGTTCCTGATATCCGTGATCCAGCCTGATATTGCTTCTCCTGATCCTGAAGTCCGTGAGTCTGTCTTGCTCTTCTGAATCCCTGGTTCCTCATTCCTGAATCTTCTGTACGCTTGGTACCTCGTGGCAAGCCATGTCGTGGTCCACAACCAGCCCCACGGGTGGGCTGAGTAGGGCGCTTCATGATGCAAGCCTTGTACCTTGTTCCTGAGTCTTCTGAAAGCCAAGTACCTCGTTCCTTCCTGCGCTGGTCCCGCTCCCGCGGATGTAGGACAGGGTGGTCCGCGACCAGACCAGTAGTACTGGCTGAGTAGGGCGCCCTGAGAGATTGCACCACTGTCCTTATACCCCGAAGTCTCGTCTTTGCATCCAAGTACCTCGTTCCTGAGTCTTCATCTGTGCCTGAGTCTTCTTCTGTGCATCCCAGAACCTCGTTCCTGAGTCTACGTCTGTGCCTGAGTCTTCATCTGTGCATCCGAGTACCTCGTCTCTGAGTCTCGTCTGAATCTCCATGTTCCGGTCTCTGCTGCCCTGAACTCCATCCGGCCTGCCGCTTCTTGCCGTACCCTGCGGCAGGTCCAAAAGGGCTTGGAACGGTCGGAGGATTGTTCATAAGACCATCATTGCGTTATTGGTCTTCCTAAGCGTGCAGGTTCGGAGTAGGGTCAGTATCTCCAGTCTTCAGTCCAGCCTCTCGCTCCTGTCCAGCCTATGCTCGGGCATGCCTCGCCTACCGCGGCACCTCGCCGGAGTTTCTATGGGGTCGAGCCGTGGCCCAAGAACACACATCTCTTGGTAAGTGAAACCGCTCTCCTAGCGCTCCACAACACTACATATCTAAAAAAAAACTAATTAAAAGAAACTATCTATTCTATATTTTTTTTACTTAAACCCTACCTAACTAATACAAATAAATGAATAATTATAAGCCCTCTAACTAAACCCTTAACCAGACAATCTCTAAAAAAATGTAAATAGATTATAGGGGGTTTTTATGCATTAGCATAGTTTACTTGTGCACATAAGAACATAAGAACATAAGAAAATGCCATAATGGGTCAGACCAAGGGTCCATCAAGCCCAGCATCCTGTTTCCAACAGTGGCCAATCCAGGCCATAAGAACCTGGCAAGTACCCAAAAACTAAGTCTATTCCATGTTACCATTGTTAATGGCAGTGGCTATTCTCTAAGTGAACTTAATAGCAGGTAATGGACTTCTCCTCCAAGAACTTATCCAATCCTTTTTTAAACACAGCTATACTAACTGCACTGACCACATCCCCTGGTAACAAATTCCAGAGTTTAATTGTGCGTTGAGTAAAAAAGAACTTTCTCCGATTAGTTTTAAATGTGCCACATGCTAACTTCATGGAGTGTGCCCCCTAGTCTTTCTACTATCCGAAAGAGTAAATAACCGATTCACATCTACCCGTTCTAGACCTCTCATGATTTTAAACACCTGAAGATCTTTAGAAGGTAATAATTCAAAGCTTTAGTTATAGGCACTTAGGCAATAAATATGGCCCTCGGTCTACAGCTCAGAACTGGCCAATTTTTAACCTGTGCCTCAGCTTTTACAATATTTCTTAAAGCTTAAGAAATTTCCTTGAAATCAATATAGGATCCTCAGACTCCTAAAGTTGTTCCTTTAAATTCAGGTGGTAACAGCAGCTTAACAGCGGATCTGCCTTCCCTCAGTCAGGTTTAAGTTCAACCGGCTTCAGAGAGGAAGTTATGTTACATTAACTAGACCACTGTCAGTTTAAAACTAACAAACTTCAATAAAAATTTTTTTTTTTTTTTTTTAAGAGTCCCTATCACATCCACACGCTAGAGCCAAACTCCCACAGGGCTCTCTAAGTTAACTAAAACTCTCACTCACACATTCACATCCCCACACTCTCAGACTGTCATAAAAAAAAACCTCACAAAAGCCTTTGAGAGAGAGGATCTTCCCATACACACAACCTCTCTCTCTCTCTCTTAACACTACCCACCCACTCCCTGTTTAACTGTCCCACTTGGAATGCTGACAGCAGCCGTCCCAAGCTCAGTGACCCTGTGACAGCCACATGCATACAGAACCTCCATTCAGACACACCTAAACTTGCCCCTTTTATTCCCCCTTACCTCTTTTTAGAACTTTTCTTCTTTAATTTATTTTCCCTCCTTTACTTTTCCCCCTACACCAATTTCCCAGCCTGAGATCCAGGGGAATTACATTTTTTTTATTTTAACCCATATGGGTTACACTAGGTCAGAATACAAGGCAAGAGTCAAGACACACCAGAGTCAGAGTAGACCACAGGCTTAACACAGTTGGAGAAGGTCAAGGTTGGGATAGGCAGCAGTTGAAAATAGGTCCAGGCAAGAGATCAAGATACAGGTAGCAGACAAACATGGTCAGGTCCAAGCAAGTGGTCAAGATCTGGAGCGACAAACCGAGGGTTGATGTGGACACACAGAAGACACTGGATGAGACAACAAGGAAGACAAGCTGGACAGACTGGACGAGGCTGGACTGGAAGACAAGGCAGGATGAGGCTGGGAATGCATGAAAGTTATAGGAACACACTCTGCTAGGCAGGAGACCCATTGCTGAGGCGAGGAGGGGAAGTCTGGGGAACTCTTAAATAGGGCTGAAGTGCTGACTTCATCGGTGAGCACTGCAAGCATTTTCCTGCTGTGAGCCCTTTAATTAGTGCGTGGTTGGGTCTACGCATGACTATGGAGGGAGGACTGGAATGAGCAGCATGGCTGTGTTTGTTTCGTGCTAGAGTCTGGTGGTGTCAGGGTGACCCCAGCAAGCCACAATTCCTAACAGTCTGTAGATGGCACTCATCTTCCCAGTTCTCTTGGCCCATAACGTTAGGTTCATTTTTGATGCCTTTCTCTCCTCCCAAATCACTGCTACTCCTTTATCACCTCTGGCTTAGACTAGTGCAACTAGCTCTTCGCTGGCCTCCCACTGACCTGTCTTTCTCCAATGCAATCTGTTCAAAATTCAGCTGCACGACTTATCTTTCTTCAGCATTGCTCTGATCTGTAACCCTGTTTCTCTAGTCACTCCCTGTCGGGTGCCGCGGTAAAAAGGAGGTGCTAGGGGAAATTGCATGCCCTTAGCACTTCCTCGGCAGCGGGCGCCTGGGAGAGGTGGCTGTCAGCCGGTTAGGAAAATGGATACTCGTTGATTGAACGTCCCTTTTCCTGACCTGACTGCCAGCACCCTTTTTTTTTTTTAATTTAAATTTTTTTTTTTTGGGACATTCTAATTTTTTAAGTTTCTCCGACTTAATATCACCAAATATTAAGTTGGAGGAAGTACAGAAAAGCAGTATTATTTTCTGCTTTTCTGTACAATTTTGGAGAGTAAAAATGTGAACATCGGGCGCACACATTTTTTTGGCATCGAAGGGCATCAACATGCATTTGCATGTGATGAGCGCTATTACCTACAAGCGCAATTGGACACGTGTTTTGGACCCACTAACCCCCATTTTGCTTCGGGAGGATATGAAGGTGCGTCCAAAACGCACATCCAGTCGCGGGTTGAGCCACACGCTGCAGCCAGCGCACGGTATTGCATCGGCCTGACAGCCGATAAATGCATTCACTGTGCAGCTCCTCATTAGCTATCTTTTCTTTCTCCTTGCATTCTTCCTTGTGAACTCCAATTAATGTGCAAGTTACTTTTATTTGTGCCCTTCTCTTCCACTGCCAACTCCTGACTCCACGCTTTCCACCTTGCAGTGCACATGCCTGGAATGGATTTTCCTCTCTCTCTAGCCATATTCAAATCCAGTTTAAAAACTCACCTTTTTTGAAACTGCTTTTAAATTCCAAGTTCTTCTCTAAAATAAATACACTTCCCACAGATTCTTGTTTGTCATGTATGTTTGTCTTGGCTAGATTGCGAACTCCAGGGAGCAGGGATTGTACCTTATTTCTATGTGCACAATGCTGCGTATTTCTAGTAGTGCTTTAAAAAAGATAAATAGTAGTAATAGTAGTAGTAGTAGGTGATACAAGACCTTAGCCAGAAGGGACAGCAGATTGCCAGATTGCCAAAGACTCCAGAAAAAAAAAGCAGAGGGAATTCCTGTGGCATCCTTCTCTTTCCAGCCAATGCTGTCAGCAGTTTGCCCTTTGCCTCTGATTTATTGTTTGTTGCCTTTGGCTGATAAACCCTTGTGTACATAACAATGAACAAACCTCAAGCAGGAAAGCCATTTAAGATCCTGAGCCAGAGCAGTTATATCTAATTGACATAGCATGGAGTAAAGCCCTTGGCTTACCTGTACTGGATTTTTTAAATTCGTAAATTGCTCTGGGTGGACCATTGATCCCATAGGATAGGATATAAACACAGGAGAGCATACGTTACGGTGTCACTTTGTGATCTTATATGTATTATCATCTGTTTCATTCCTTGCTGCTGGAACCGGTCCCCTGTTTTGGTACTTTATCCTTCACTAGGGGTGGTGCAGGTCTGGGTTCGAGTGCGGATGGCGAGGAAGAATTCTCTTCCAGAGCCTGGGCTTACTCACGGCTCACACTCTAAGTAGAAAATCTTGCTACAGTGCAATACTGTCCGGAAGAGGAGCAAGGAAAACCAAAAGGAGTAGAAGTGGTAGAAAATAGACCCAAGCTCTGTCATTAGTGTTACGCCTGCTGGCTGCGGGAGTGCGCGGGCGGCTTCCCTCACCCATCGGGGTCCCAGAGCAGATCCTTCCTCTTTAGTGGCAGCAAGAAAATCGCCGCCACCGCAACCCTTCATGGCAACAAGGAACGCCGCCAGCACCCTGAACCCGACTGCAGCATGGACGCACACTCGCGCCTCACGTCAGATCTTAAAGGGACCGCGGCGGAAAAATTCCCACGGTTCCCTGCTCTCGTCATGGAGCAGGGACTATTTCAGGCTGGTCCCTGCTCTCCAGCCTTGCCTCTGCAACAGGTTCTCCTGGAAGCTGCTGGCTGCGTTTGGCTCTGCTCCTCCTAGTGTCTGGGTCCTTCCGCCTTGGTGCCTTTCTGCCCTTGTTCCTAGCCTCCTGGTTCCTGCTCTCTCCTCCGAACCTGTCCTGCTCCTTGCCCTCTGGACTGACTTTTGACCTTGACCTTGGTCCGGTACCTGTATTCTGTCTGCTGCCCCTCTCGACCCTTGGCCTGTTTACTGGATTCCGCTGCTAGCCGCCTGCCTCAACCTTGCATCGGTACCTGGATTCTGCTGTCTGCTGCTGGCCTGGTACCATATCCGCCTCCCGACGACGAGAGCCTGGTGGATCCTCTCTCAGGTAGGATCACACTTGTCTTGGCTCAGGGGTCCACTGTTGCAAAGATTTACAGAGGCCATGGACCCGGCAGATCTCTCTGGCCTCCAGGTCATTCCTGGACTTGTGCAAAAAATCCAACCACAGCAGCAATTCTAGATGCATCTACTGCTCCAACTAGCAATGCGTCTATTGCTCCTCCTTTCCCTTCCCCGGCAGTGGCCACCATCCATCTTTCAATGCCTCCCAGATATGCAGGAGACCCTAAGTTGTGCCAAGGATTCTTGAATCAGTGCTTTATGCACCTTTCCTTGCAGCCCTCGCAGTTTTCCAGCGATTCATCAAGACGGCCTTTATCCTCTCCCTTCTTGATGGGAGGGCCCTGGCTTGGGCATCACCACTTTGGGAGCGAGGCGACGTCCTGCTCCAGGACCTGCAGCAATTCGTAAATGCATTCAAGTTAGTCTTAGGCGAACCCAGCCAACGGGACACCGTAGGGTCAGACCTATTGCACCTATGTCAGGGTTCAAAAACCCTGGCAGAATATGCTATTGAGTTCCGAATTATGGCTTCGGAGTTGAATTGGGGGGAGGATAGTCATAAGAACATGCCATACTGGGTCAGACCAAGGGTCCATCAAGCCCAGCATCCTGTTTCCAACAGTGGCCAATCCAGGCCATAAGAACCTGGCAAGTACCCAAAAACTAAGTCTCCGAAGTATTTTCCTAGAAGGACTATCCTCTTGAATAAAGGATGAGCTGGCCGCTCGAAAACTCCCAGAATCCCTCAATGCTCTGATTGATCTGGCCGGGAGGATTGATAGGTGACTCCAGCAGAGATCCCAAAAATTACGAGTCCCACGAAGATCAGTACCGCTGGCTCCTTCTTTCTCATGCCCTCTCACTCTGTCACCTGTCACCTCATCCAGATCGACAAACCAGGAAGAGCCTATGCAGCTTGGACAGAGCCATCTTTCATCAGAGGAGAGGCTTCAGCAGTGTTCTCTAGGTCTATGTTTCTACTGCGCCGGGCAGGGGCATCTACGAGCTCAATGTCCATTGAAGCCGGGAAACTCCAGAGCCTAGGAGTTGGTGGGGAGTTGACCCTGGGCTGTGCTCTTCCCTCTCCCCAGCTTACCCTACCTGTGACTCTCACACTGATGCCTGTGAATTTTCCACCCTCGCCTTAGTGGACACTTTATCATGAAGACCTTGGTAGAACACCTCAAACTTTCCACCGTCCATAGTGCTGTTATGTTTAAGGAAGGATGTGAACCCATGGGCTGAGATGAGTGATGTCTCCGCCCAGAGGGAGGAGCCCTGTGAGCCTCACCATCAGCAGGCACACTCTCAGCGATGTGGGACACAGCTAGGAATGAAGACTTTATTAAATAGGAAGGAAGAATTAGTCTCCTCAGAAATGGAAATGTTCATACAGTCCTGGGCAATGGGAATTACTCAGAGTGAGACACAGCTGAGAAGATCTGGTAGAGGCCCGCGGAGTGGGGTATGCTGGGGATCCCCTCTGATGAGCGTAGGCAGCTTCAGGAATACAGATCCGGTAATGGCCCGCAGAGTGGGGTATGCTGAGGATGTCTGTACAGTTAGATGTTGAAGTACTGGTAGAGATGCCGGAACCCAGAAATGGCTCCTGTAGATGGTATGTAGGTATTCTGTAGAGCAGGAAGGTGAATGACTCCCACAGAAGGAAGGCGGTAGTGGCCCGCGGTACGCCGAACATGACTGCAGCATAGGTGCATGATCGCGCCTCACGTCGGGTCTTAAAGGGACCGCGGCGGGAAAATTCCCTCAGTTCCCTGCTGTTGTCATAAAGCAGGGAACTATTTCAGCTTGGTCTGCTCTCCAGCCTTGCCTCTGCAACAGGTTCTCCTGGAAGCTGGCAGCTGCTAGCTGTCCTTGGTTCTGCTCCTTTCATGTCTGGTTCCTGCCCCCTTGGTGCCTTTCTGCCTTTGTTCCTAGCCTCCTGGTTCCTACTCTCTCCTCCGAACCCATCCTGCTCCTTGCCCTCTGGACTGACTCTTGGCCTCGACTTTGGACCGGTACCTGGATTCTGCTGTCTGCTGCCCGTCTCGACTCTTGGACTATTTACTGGATTCCGCTGCTAGCCACCTGCCTTGACCTTGGACCGGTACCTGGATTCTGTTGTCTGCTGCTGGCCTCGACCCCGGACTGGTACTAGATCCGCCTCCCGACGACGAGAGCCTGATGGATCTTCTCTCAGGTAGGACCACACTCATCTCGGCTCAGGGGTCCACTGTCGCAAAAACTAGTTTGAGTAGCCAACTAGAAACATACTCACTGAGGCCCAGAAGTGGTGTTCAATGTAAATTGTTTATGTAACTTAAATAAAAATATCCAAAAACATCAGATCTGAATGAGGAGAAGCAGTAGTGTACTTGTTCATTCTAAAGTTCTTTCACTCCTTTCCTACCTCTGGCACCTTTATCCTTAGCCAATATATCCTCACCAGTGGGGGTGGGATAACTAGCGTGTGGCCTCCAGCATCAGAAAATGTGTTGGAAAACATCTCCAATCCAAAAATTTAAAAAAACGTATTACAAACTTCCCAAAACCTTAAACTGTAATCCAATTATCCAAAGGTGAGGCTCTGGATTTTTCCTTCTCCAAAGTCCCAGAAAATCTTTTCTACCCTTGTTTGACTGGGCAAAAGGGTATTGAATTCCGATCTTCAGAGAGCTAGGGGGGGTCACCTTTCCTTTCAGTAGTAAAAAAATCTCCAAATGTCTAGAGACTTTGCCTTCTCAGGTGAGACTCTGGATGAATCTCAAAACCAGGCTTCCTCTCACTCTTGCCTCTGCTCTGAGATCAAGGGGTGATCTCCATCTCCTTCTCCTGCCTGTGGAGATCCTGGGAGGGATCTCTAGGTTATTTCTCCTGGCTTCTTCAGTCACGCTTAACCCTCTGTCTCACTGGGCATGCTCCCCAAGTTGTCTCTCCATCAAAAAGGTGGGGTTTGAACAAAGGGAGGAATTCTAAAACCAACACTCCTCCAGCTGCCCCGAACTTAGAGAAATATGCATTGGGGAAAATTATTAGTGACAGGCTGAGACCCCCGTCATACTGCCATGCACTGTCACCTCTTTTCCCAGGTATTATTTTGTACATGATGCATTGCTGTCACTCAAAGTCCTCTGCTTTTGACATAATGTTCCTTTATAACATTTTTGCTGAAACATCATGTAACATAATTTGTGATTACAGTTAAAAAATCCAGAAAATTTCTTCCAAAACTGAGTGTCCTGCTCCAAAATCAGGTTTGCCTGTGTAGACTGTGGACATGCACGTGTTTCAGATACGGATAGCAGGCTGGATTTGGTGGAATTGTTGTTGAAATTAGCACAGCCTCTTCAGTGACCCCTAGTATTCATTTTTTATCATTATTTAAGTTCTGATCCTGACAATCGGATAAACAACTTGTTTTAAACCGACTTGCAGAGGCACAGGAGGATAGTAACCTGCCCAAGGTCTCACAGAGAGTCAGTGCAGTCTCGAACTCCTGTCCCAGAACTTCTGAATCACAGACTAGTTAGTGATCTATTAGCCTGCACTCAGCAGTAACCCCAAACTGGAATATCCAGTGGGCATTTTTGTGATGATAAAGTGTTCGAGGGGATTTCATGAGATTTAGAATATACGAACAATCAGGACTGGATTTGCCAATGGACACACCAGGCCTGTGCTAGGGGTGGTAGTGGCAGGGAGAGTGGGGAAGGCAGGCCAAAGATTTGCCGTTTCCCAGCTGCACTGCTGACAATGTCCCTGCCATGCCCTGTCCTGAAGTAACCCACAGGTCTGAAGCCTGTGCTGTCTCACTTCTCCTTCCCAGTGTGGTCTGAGCAGTGTGGGCAAAGACTCAGACACCTCAGAGATGTACAAAATAGTTGAAAACTTGGTTCTAACATGCTTGAATGGTTTCTCCATTTCACAAACCTACATTTCACACGCAACATAGGGCAACAAGTCTAGGGACCGTGGTCACTGAAGCCCCGTCTGTTGCATACAAGGGCTTCATCACTGCGCATCCCTAGGTGTCAGGCCATAATATAAGGGAATGTTGTTTTCAGGCATCCTACCAGAACCCTTTCATCTTCTATAATACATCCATCACACAAGTGGGAAAGTGCCTTGAATCATACGAAGCCTGCCTTGCCCACCTTCATTATTTACAGATCTGTCCAAGGATACTGCAAGCACTAAGACTTGTTGGCTTTCCTTCCCCTTTCCCTCCGTACAAAGACCCACCCTTTCATTCTCCCAATAATCCTCTCAATCCCTTCTTATTCCCCGCAGTGATGCCCTTTTTATCTCCCTAATGATCCCTCTCTCAGCTCCTCCTCACCCAAAAAATAAATGATGCTTCTCTTCACCCCTACTCATATCTCTCACCGCTGTTAATCTGGGTGGCAGGAGAAGAAGACTAGCAACAGAGGTACATCGGGTCACGCATTCCTCTGCTGCCCTGGTCATGTCCTGACTCCTGCCTTGGGCTACAGAGCACTATGGGGTCCCACACAGAAGAGTTGGGGCCTGAGTGGCAGAGGAGTAGGAGATGGCATGATGCACTGCTGCTGCTGCTGCTGCTGCTACTCTCCTTCTCCTGCTGCCCAGGCAGGTATTGTCAGGAGGAACATGGGATGGGGGAGGGTGGCTGGCCAGATTAATAATATAACTAAGCTGTATTTAGGAATTTGCACTTCAAAATTTATGTATCGCCCCCCTTGGCCACTTACCTCCGGGGGGGGGTGTTCCTGGACCCGGGACCGACCTGGCGGGAGCCTCCCTAGGACAGACTCCATTGGTCCTCATGTTCTTGGCGCCTAATGCCTCCACCTGGGGAAGAAGGAGCTAGTGGGTGGGATTTCCCTCCCTTTACCCCAGGAAACAAATGGGACTGTGAACAAGGCTAGCAGTATGTGCAAATATATACAGGTTTATTAGACTACACAAGTATTTACATTTCTATATGACTGTACATTTCTAATAGGATGTCAAACAGCACTCTAATCTACTCATGGTTAGTAGTCTCAGGCCATGCAACTATATACATTTCTACAAGATAACAAGAACATTTAGTATTTGGCAATTTGGGGTTGAGGGCTCCCACAATATGGGGCGGATTTTAAAAGGCCTGCACGCGTAAATCCTTCCGGATTTACGCGCGCAGGGCCCTCGCGCACCGGCGCGCCTATTTTGCATAGGCTGCCGGCGCGCATAAAGCCCCAGGACGCGCGTAAGTCCCGGGGCTTTCGAAAAGGGGCGGGAGGGGGCGTTCGGGGGCGTGCCGTGGCGTTTCGGGGGTAGGCCTGGGGACGTTGCGCCGGCCCGGGGGCGTGGTCAAGACCTCCGGACCAGCCCCCGGGACCGGAGGACAGAGCAGGGCTGCCAGCCGGCGTGCGCAAAGTTACGCCTGCTTATAAATCCAGCGTAATTTTGTTCGCGCCTGGTGTGCGAACAAAAGTACGCGATTGCGTATTTTTTAAAGATCTACCCCTATATCACCATATGAATAGAAGGGACCTCTTGTATTCCTGCTTAAGAAAGTATTATTATCCTTCCCCTTTTTTCCCAAGTCTCACCCATGTGAAAAGATGCAACTGGGCTGGTGGGCAGTGTTGGCCAGGGGCGGGGGCGGGTCCATTGTATCTAAAACATTTCCTTCCGTTCCACTGAGAGGTCCGCTCTGCTGAGAGGTTTGTGCCAATGCTGGGGTCCACACCCTCCTGGGGGATCCAACTCCACTTCCTGGACTGCCGCTGTGGTCCATGCCCTCCTGGGGGACCAAACTCCACCTCCTGGTCTATTACTGGGGTCCATGCCCTCCTGGAGGACCCAACTCCTCCTCCTAGACTGCCGCTGTGGTCCATGCCCTCCTGGGGGACCCATCTGAACCTCTGGGCCTGTCACTGGGTCTCCTTGCTCAAAGGGGACCACTCCACCTCCAGATCTGCTGCTGGGGTTTCCTTGCTCAAGAGGGGACTTCTCTACCTCCAGATCTGATGCTGGGGTCCCCTTGCTCAAGGGGGACCGCTTAATATCCAGATCTGCCACTGTCCTTCAGTTCTCCTTCCCTGGTAGGAGGGTTTTCCCTGGCTTGGGTTTTACAGATCCACTAGGCTCATGGCTGTTTAGCATTCAGAGATTCAGGCCCTCCACATTCTCAGCTTTCATTGATTTTAGCTCTGCTAATCTCATGGCCAGTCATTCACTGTTATTCAGCCTGGAAAAGTCACCTTCTCTCAGCCTGGCTTTTGCTTTCTCTGTTGTCTGACCCTGTATGAGTCACCTTTTCTCATCCTGGCTATATCACCAACACCATCACTTTCTCTCATCCTGGCTATATCACCAACACCAGCATCCACTTCAGAGTGACAGCAAAGCTGCTGGAGGAGAAAGCTGCCTACCTGGCCACTTCTACCGTCACCGAGGGACTGCGAAGCAAGCGTACTGGAGGCGCTCCTCCCCACAGAGCGAGGAGGGAGCAAAGGTAAATGCCAGCACCATAACATAACATTTTCCATACTGAGTCAGACCAAAGATCCATCACGCCCAGTATCCTGTTTCCAACAGTGGCCAATCCAGGTCACAAGTACCTGGCAGGATCGTAAGGAGTAGATAAGATTCCAAGCTGCTTATCTCAGGAATAAGAAGTGGATTTCCCCAAATCCACCTTAATAATGGTTTATAGAATGTGCAGAGCAAAAAAATGTTTTTTTTTGGGGGGGGGGGGGTTTGGGGGGGCCCCAAGGTTTCATTTTATTTCATGTTTATTTTGTTTATATCCTTTGCAGAAATGAAAAGAACATTAATCCCCCCCTCCTGCCAACAAAAAAGAAAAACATTTAAACGGGACCTCCCAGGGCCCCCTTATTTCTCCTGCCTCCCAAAAAATACCAGGATACTCCTTGGCTCCCACTTACCTGGTCCATGGGGATCCCATTGTCACTGTGGACTGGTCCAGTGGTTAAGGCCTAGACCCAACAATAGACCTGGATCCATCACTGAGGACTAGGCCCAGGCCTGGTCCTGTCGCAGAGGGCTGACCCGAAGTCTGGTCCTGTTTCCAAGCCCAGGCCTCCCAATGTCTTCATTCTTCTTGGTGTCTTCTCAAAAATGACACATCTGTCTTTAAGGATGCGCGGCAGTGATACCATTGCGTGTCCATAAAGCAGATGGCTTCATTTTTGAAAGACAACAAGAAAAAAATATATGTCAGAAGGCCCGGTCTAGGCCAAAGCCTAGCCTTAGGCCTGAGCGCAGAACCCAGGCCTCAGGCTGGAGGAAGTCAATCCCTCCCTTGGCCTGCCCACTGCCCAATGCCCACCAACCACCAATACCGGGGTCCACTTCAGAGTGGCAGCAATGCCAGAGGCGCACACAAAAGAGCGTGACAAAGAAGGTTGCCCCTTTGTGCATGCTTGAGGAGATGTCTAAAGTAAGTAAATAGTGATTATAGCCTTACCAAACAGACCCTATAATGGAGCCAGCCCACATCATTGAAACCATCACAGGATGAGGAAGTTATGGAAATCTTTGGAAAAACTCAAAACATAAGCAAAGAAAGAGCTCAAAGCTGATTTATCCCAAAATAAGTAACAAATCCCCTGTAATCTCCTGCTGCCTAAATGTTCTCCTTTTGCTAAATGTTCAGTTGCTGACAAAGAAAATCCCACTGATAAATTATCTGTTAGAGGAACTAAATCCCACTATCTTCTGCATTACCAAAATATGGCTGAAAGACAATGATAATGTTCTCTTAAATCAAATTGATCACCCCAACCATGGTATCTTTCACTTCCCCAGACACAAATGTAAAGGTGGGGGACTATTAATAATCTGTAAAAAAGAACTAAAACTAATACTCTACAAAGTTGAAATTAACCATCCCTATGAGGTGGCAATTCTAAAATCACCATAACTAAACACTGGTTTGGTCTATTGCCCATCTGGAACACTACAAAAAGACTGCTTACCTCTAATCGAAATTTTCACTAAAGCATTTCCAGCTCCTGAATCAATTCTAATTGTAGGAGACTTTAACCTACAAGTAGACAGTATACCTAAAATCACAACATGCAAAATCTTTCTAGACACTATGGAAGAACTGGGTTGGTTACAATTTGTATCCAACCCTACTCATAAAGTAGGACACATAATTGACCTGATTTTCGTCAAACACAATAACTGCTTAATCAATTCCACTCACAACATAGTGCCCTGGTCAGATCACCAACTAATTAAAGCAGAAATAACCCTCCTCACCACACAGCAAACAAACACATAATAATCAATCTTTCACATACAGAAAAAAGATAGAACCAAAAATACTTGAAGAAACAGTTACAAATAAAATAACTGATTTTGATCACAATAATGCCTCCTTATCTTTTGACTCCTGGGATAAAATCATCAATGAAGGAGCTGATACACTATGGCCAATCCAGGAAAAAATGTTCCAGAATGAAGGCAATACAGCTAGACAAAAGAAACCCTGGTATAACAAAGAGCTAAGAAACTCAAAACAGACCCTGAGAAAATCTGAAAAGCAATGGTAGAAATGCCAATCTACGGAATCCCTAAAAAAATATAAATCCCTATTAACAAAATACCGTGAACAAATCAATAAGGCAAAAAAGGACTACTAGGCAAAACAGATTCATGGGGTAATATTTAATTCCAAATTACTCTTCAAAACAGTTAAAAACTTAATCAAAGACTCATCTTCCTCCATCTCAAATAACTACAAATTTTCAAAGAACTCCTGCAATGAATATGCAACGTCTCTGTTAAATAAAATCAATATGTTAAAAACAAAATTCTCAACCTGCTTACAAACAAAAGATCCTGAAGAAAAACTTGGACAAGCAAAATGAAACACATTCGACCCAGTATCTAAACTTGAAATAAACCAAATCATTACAAAAATCAAGCCTGCTATCTATCCACTGGACCCAATCCCTGCAAGTGCCCTGAAAACAATACACAGCGTAATCACGCCGATAATCTCAACCATAATAAACCACTTGCTAGCAGAAGGATGGGTGCCCGCTAGGGCAAAACAAGCCATGATTAAACCAACCCTAAAAAATAAAACTGGCAGAATCAATGATTGAGACAATTATCGACCAGTCCTAGAAAAAGCTGTGTTTTCACAATTAGATAACTACCTAGAAGACAATAATACACTACACCCAAAACAATTCGGATTCAGAAAAAAATCGCTCAACAGAAACCCTACTCATTTCATTAACCGACCCTGTACTGCAGGGGTTTAACAACAATGAATCCTATATTCTGGTACTAATTGATCTAACAGCAGCCTTTGACACAGTTTACCATACCTTGCTATGCCATCTTCTGAGGAAAATTGGAATAGATGGAAATGTTAACAAATGGTTTTCTTCCTTCCTAGAAGACAGGACATTCCAAGTCAAACTGGGCAATCAAATTTCTGACACGTTAATACAGATGTCCCCCAGGGTTCAGCACTATTGGCTACACTATTCAACATTTATTTACTGCCTCTATACTCTTTACTAGCAAATCTAGGAATCAATACTATACTCTTTACTAGCAAATCTAGGAATCAACTTCTTCCTATATGTAGACCACATACAATTCTACATCCTTTTCAACAATACATTTGTAAAAACTGTGTTAACTCTGTCAACATACATGACAGCAATACAACAAAAACTCTCTCAACTGAAACTAACGCTAAACCCAAAAAAACCCCCGAAACTCCTTGGTTATGGATAATTAAGCCACCAACCCTAGACCTAGGAACTTTTAACATTACTCCCTCAGATCAAGTATGGGACCAAGGAATACGTATCAATGAGAACTTCACAATGAAAAAACATAAAAGCTAATTAAAACAGGATACTCCAAGCTGAGAATATTAAATAGGCTGAAACCATTACTAACAATTCAGAACTTCCACACTGTTTTACAAACACTAATATTCTTAAACTTAGATTACTGCAACTCCCTATTACTAGGACTACCCACAGGACTATTAAAACCACTACAGTTACTACAAAATGCTTCTGCTAGACTATTACTTGGGACAAGGAAATTTGACCACATTACCCCTCGTTGATAGCATTGCACTGGCTTCCTGTAAAATCCAGAATTCATAATAAAGTATTAGCTCTAATTTTTAATATCATCAATAACATTAACCCATGCTTAATAGGAGTGACTCTTCAACTGTACACACTGCAGAGAGCCCTAAGATCACAAAAGAAAGGACTTCTAAAGGTACCTACAACACGAAACACACACCTAACACAAATAGACCAAATGTTTTCCATAGTGGGCCCCAAGTTGTGGAATTCTCTTCCAAAGTCATTATGTCTGATAACAGAAAGAAAGAGTTTCAAACATGACCTGAAAACATAGCTCTTTAGAAATGCATATGATTTAACGTAAAGCACCAATATGCCGATAACTTCACTGTCAGTAACAGAGACATTATTAGTAAAGTGAGCAATAAGTACTGAACGTTGTAAAGTGTAATGATAGTAGAATTAGAATTTGTACTCACTGTTGTATTGACCTAGAAAATGTATGAATATGACCTAGAATATGTATTTGCTGTTGTGTTGACCTAAAATATTAATGTTAACCATGAATGTGAATGTTGACCAAGTATATGAATTCTGATTTTGTAAACCATTGTGATCTTCTATGTTTTATATTATAATTCTGAATTGTATTGTAACATGTTGTAAGCTGCTTTGGGACCAAGAAGACAGAATATGTGTTAAGATAAGATTAAAATTTGCTTTCCTATCAATCTTGTCATGCTCTCTGATCTAACTGTCTGTTTTTCTATGGCCTGAACCACTACGATGTTAGACCAATAACATTACTGCCCGCCCTGCTGCAGAAATGCCTACCCCATAGTTATACTGCAATTGATACGAGGAACAGCTCTAAAAGCTGACCAACCCAGATTTATCTAGGATTTATCCTCTTTATCTATTTTGAAATTAAATACTGTGACAAATCTTTTTGACTGTCAACACTCAGATGTCTGTAAAGCTATGTAAAAGTCTTGCAATCAGCTGGCATTAGTGATAAAAAGTACAGATATAGTCATAATGAGTGAAGGAAGGTGAGAATTCAAATAATTATTGATTGTTTTTATGAATCACAAGAGAGCAGAGCATAATCAAAAATGTATTTAAAAAAAAATAGGTTGTGAAACTGCGTTCATCAAACTATGTTGGTGGATGGTGTGTTAATGATTATAATATACTAAGCACTAGGCAACCATGCTGGTGCCTTGATTAGCTAAATATAAACTACCACCCATCCATCTTTAAATATTGATGAAAAGAGAGTAAATGAAGCAGTAATTCACACATGAGTTCAGTTTAGGGGTTAAAGTTTTGATTCTTCTATGGATAATTTTAGGGCAGAAGTGAATAGATTGAAATTACGGAAATTGAGAAGAGATGGAAATGATGACTCTAAGGGTTCCTTTCATTTCCGAACTAATATAAAAGCGGGTAGCTTTAGATACCCAGAGGAATCTTCTATCAAGAGGAGCTTTAGGAGTTCATCTCGTCAACATGATTTCTTTTCTTTGTTTTCCTATTTTTTTCTCTCCTCAGTCCGACCCAATGACGGGTCTCTTCCTACTGTTCCTACTTTTTTTCCCAGGTAAATTGGAATTGTCCCAGAAACTGCTCACTACTGGAATTATATCCCCCAGTTTTAGATTTTTCTGGCTTTTCAGTTTCACAGGATGTTAAGTCAGCCTTTAGGAAAGGCTTATCCTTTATACCTACAAAGCAACATGATCTGTTTGCCTTTTGGGTGTACTTTCAAACATTTTTGAGGGTATAGAGATTAAGGATTTCCCTTCCAGTGAATCTGAGTGATTCACAGGATTTCTAAGTAGTTAAGAAAAAATCAAAATGGGCTACACAGCCAAGAATATATAGTCTTTACAACTAATTATTTGGAAATATTAAGACCGCACATTTCTTTGTAAATAATGTGTTTGTTTGTAATAGTGAAAATCAATAAAACAAATAATTAAAAAAATAAATTAAAAATGCAGTTGCCATAAACTTTGACCAGTTTTCCAAGTTTTTAAAAAATAATATTTCATCTTATCTTCCTCCTCTGGCTGCTGTCTTGCAAATTTTCATATCCTCTGCAAGAAGTACGCTTTCCCATCTAACTCTTCCCCATGTCACTTATAAGGACATTGAAAAGGACTGCACCTAGCACTGATCCAGTGGCACTTTACCCTCAATCAGAGTGGACCCCATTGACTACTACTTTCTGAGTCCTGTTGCTCAAATAATTTATGACTCAGATTATCATTTTTCTTCCGGCTCCTAGACTGGTTAACTAGTTCACTTGGTTCACAGCTTTGATGACTGCCCACATGATCAATGCCTCTGTCCTTTAAGGTATCAAATTGTAGCCTCACAGTCCTTTCTGCCTCTATTCATGTCTCTGAATGGGCTCCATCCTGTGACCCACTTCCACTTACAATTCCCCTGCAACCCATTGTTCTGAGTCACCCACAGACTCAGAACTAGTGAAGCGAAATGAGAAAAAAAAAGTTCTCCTTTTTATGAAAAGCATTTTACAGACCTGGTCATTTAAGGAACAGAAAATCTGGGGGACTTTTTTCAGTGGGGGGGGGGGGGGGAGGGGGCAGGAGGATTGTTATTGGCATTATATGACTTTTCTATAATTATTAGTAATACAAATGCCAGTCTTGCCTGATTAAGCATTCTTACCCCTGCATTCATAAACATTAAAATTAAAGCTATCAAAGTTTGGTATCGAGCTGCTAGCTTCTATTATATAAAGGAGTTTTCAGCACTCTCAGCATAAATATTGTCCTAGTACCTCTTGCCTAGAATTGCACAAAAGAGCTTTTAAAAAGTAAACTCTATAGGAAAAGTTGAAGCAAAGTGACTTCACGACACAGCACCAGAAGGATTTTGACCGGGTTGTCGAAGAAGAATACCTCCTGAAAGTGGCCATGGAGGCATGTGGAGATGCTCGGAATATAACAGCAGATAAAGACCGCAAGGCCCATCTAGTCTGCCCATTTTCCTTCTTATTGTATTACCACAGACTCTATTTGAATGCCAGTTTCAAATTCACTTCCCCACTACTAGGGAGGGATCCTCTGCATCTATCCCATACCTGAATTCAAGCAGTGTCTTGGATTTCACCACCTTCACTGGGAGACCACAATGCCCAATAATTAAAATGGCAGTCAATCAAGAAAAATAAACTTTAAAAGCCGCCTTTACTTACCCTTCCCAGCAACTTTCCCCACTCCTTTCCCTTGCAGGCCAGTACCACACACCAGAAGCAGCAGTGGCTGCTGAAGCTCTGTTTTCACAGTTCTCTTCCTTAGGGCCCACCACAAACTCTCTGTCTCTTACACATACCAGTCAGCCCCGCATGACCAATTTCTGACTCTCACATATCAGTCACCTCCCTGATAAGTCTCTCTCTCTCTCACACACACACAACAGTCACCTCCCTGATCAGTCTCTCTCTCTCACACACACACAACAGTCACCTCCCAGACCAGTCATCTCCCTAACCAGTCTCTCTGTCTCACACCTAGATGTCAACTCCCTGACCAATTTCTCTCACATACATGCTGTCTCTTATTTACACACATGCTCTCAATCATGTACATGTTCTCTCACTTACTCATACACTCTCCCACACATGCTTTCTCTCCCACACATGCTCTCAATTGCACGCATGCTCTCTCTCACTTACACGCAGGCTGTCAATTACTCACACATTGTAGAACATAAGAAGTTGCCATACTGGTTCAGACCAAGGGTCCATCAAGCACAGCATCCTGTTTCCAACAGCGGCCAATCCAGGTCTCAAATACCTGGCAAGTACCCAAACATTAAGTAGCTCCCATGCTATCAATGCCAGCAATGGCATCACACACACACTCTTACACACATGCTCTCTTTCTCTCTCACACACATACATACTGGATCTCTCTCACTCCTCCCCACCACCTGAGCACAAGAGATAGCTGCAGCAACTTCCTCCTCTATCCCCCATGGCTCAAGAAAGAAGAATCCTATCAACTGCGGGAGCTAACGCTGCTATTTCCGTTGCTGATCATCGGCTGCTCCTCATTTTGCTCCAGGCCCGCACTGCTGCTCAGGGCCGATGCTGCTGCTACTTTTCAGTGCAGCATGGCCCTTTCTTCTTTCTCTGCATCCCACTGAACATCACTTCCTCTTCTGAGCCGTGGGGGTGGTAAGAAGAAAACGTCATGCTGCAGTTGCCAGCTTCCTCTAACACTGCTGCCATTCCTGTCCAGGTAGCAACAGCAGCAGTAGAAGAATGCCTGCCTTTCACTGTGTGGAGGAAGGGAAGAGCAGCTGGGCCAGCGGGAGCCCGGGAAGCATTGACACAACTGCTGGTGCTTGGTGTCACACTGATTGAGAATCGCTGCCCTAGTCAATACGTGCACAATGAAGTGCACTTCTGTAGTTTAAAAATCTCAGTTTGTGTCAATAGTAATACACTGACTGGCAGCCACTACAGAGAGCTCATAGTGCAGCACTGCTCACATTGGGCCGGATTTTAAAAGGGTTACACTCATTAGGTACACACGTAACCCTTCTAAAGTGGCCCTGCACGCGCCCAGCATATATTGCATAGGCTTCCGGCACGCGCAAAGCCCTGGGACGTGCGTAAGTCCCAGGGCTTTCTTGGGGTGGGCATGTCGGGGGGGGGGGGGGGGGGGGGCGTGACGCGGTCGGCGCGTCATCTGGGGGCGGTGCCGTGGGCGTGGGTTCGGCCTGGGGGCGTTCCGGGGGCGTGGCCACGGCCTCCGGACCAGCCCCCGGACCGGAACATGGCACGCGGCAGCCGGCCCGGCGCACGCAAAGTTACGCCTGTTTCGAGCAGGCGACAAAGGTAGGGGGGGTTTAGATAGGGCTGGGGGGGTGGTTAGGTGGGGGAAGGGAGGGGAAGGTGGGGGAGGTGGAAGGAAAGTTCCCTCCGAGGCTGCTCCGATTTCAGAGCGGCCTCGGAGGGAACGGACAGCGAGCGCAGGGCTTGGCGCGCGCAAGTTGTACAAATGTGCACCTCCTTGCGTGCGCCGACCCCGGATTTTATAAGATACGTGCGGCTACGCGTGTATCTTATAAAATCAGGCGTACTTTTGTTCGCGCGCACGCTATGTTTTAAAATGTACCCCATTGAGTTTTCCTTTTGCACTTTCTGTTACAATTACTGCAAAATAGATACATACAGTAACAAAGTGTGTGCCTGCAGGAGAAACAGTGGAGCTAGAGCCCACCTCATTTTTTACTTCTCCTAATCCCAGTCTTCTCAATCTTTTGTCTATTCTCAATTTTTTTTCAGCTCTCACAGATAGAAATCCTGCAGCCTAGTGACAAATGAAATAAAATGGCACCTAGCTCAAATTTTCTTTCACAGTGAGCAAAAAAAAAAAAAAAAAATCTAGAATAGACTAGTTAAAAAAAATGCTTCACCTTGACAGGTTCTGCTTCCTGGCTTGCTCTCTCCCTTGCAGCTCCAGCTCCAGTCAGACTAGGGTCAAATGTGATATCACTGGTTGATAAGCACTGTGTTAACTGCCTTGAGAAGAAAAAAAAAGAAACATTGCAATTTTGCTTGTCCCATAGACTTTAATGGAAAACAAAATGCAAACCAACATATTTGATATTTATGACACTGACCCTTCGTGTTTGTTTTCCAAAATCCAGAACAAATTCACCCAGTTAAGGTTGGATTCCTTGTGCATTTTAAAAAATGCATATTTCTATTACTTTTAGTCATTCACATTATTTTATGAATCAACTTTCCCCACAGTGCTCAGTTTGACCATCTAAGACTGGATTTCCCATACCTGTCCTGGGGACCCCACAGCCATTCTGGTTTTCAGGATATCTACAATGAATATGCATGAGATAAATTTTCATATACTGAGGCTCCATGGTATGCAAATTTATCTCATGCATATTCATTGTGGATATCATGAAAACCCGACTGGCTGGGGGTCCCCAGGACAGGTTTGGGATGCTCTGATATAAAATATATTCTTCTAAAGTACTATATATAGCAAGTGGTGTCTTCCCCAAACCTCAAGGCACCCCATGGGAAAATATCATTCCAGCCCATTAAAGCAGATATCCCTCTTTGTCTTGCTCCCTACATGTATCATATTATCTGCAAGTTACAATCACATTTGTTTTCTCCATTAATTTGTTTCCTTTTATAAAAAATTCAATTCCAATTGCTAAAAAATCTGGTTAATAATATAATGGAAGTTTATCTTATCATCAATGACAGATCTGGCAAGATTCACCTTTTTTTTTTTTTTGTCCTTTTGCCCTCATATCCTAATAGACTTGGACCAATTATAACCAAGATATCAGTCATTTTAATGAACACCAGGTCAACATGCAAGAAACTCCCTGCAATTTTTGATCTGTTAAAAGACTTGTCACCAAACCTATTGGGCCTAATATTTGGAATGCTACTTAGTTGGATAAGAAGGACTTATCCGGCTAAGTGGAAGCTGCTAAATATCCAGCTATGTTCAGCAGCCGCCATTTATCCAGATAAGTATTGATCCGGTTAAGTAGATAGCCAGATATCTTGGGGGTGGGCAATGGGCAGATCAAGGCAGGGCAACTTATCTGGTTATCATAACCAGATAAGTGCCTATATTCAGCCTTATCTGGTTAAGTTAATCAAATAAGTTAGACCAACTCAATAGCAGGTCTAATGTTATCTGGATATAATTTATCTGGTTAACTAACACTTATCCGGTTATATATTCAGCAGTATAGCCATGCTGCTGAATATCCATTCTAAGTTACCTTGGTGGTGGGAAAATTAATGGAGACTACTGAAGGATTGTGGAGGATTGCTGGACCCAAGGCAACATGGATTCACCAGGGGGAGATCCTGTCAGACAAATTTGATTGATTTTTTTTGATTGGGTGACTATAGAATTGGATCGAGGTAGAGTATGATGCGATGTGATCTACTTGGATTTCAGCAAAGCTTTTGAAACGGTCCCACCTAGGAGGCTTGTGAATAAAATGAGAAGCTTAGGAGTAAGCACCAAGGTAGTGGTGTGGATTACAAACTGGTTGACGGATAGAAGACAGCGTATGATGGTAAATGAAACCTACTGTGAAGAGAGAATGGTGTTAAGGGGAGTGCCACAAGGATTGATGTAGGGAGTAGTCCTGTTCAATACCTTTCTGAGTGATATTGCAGAAGGTATAGATGGTAAAGTTAAATAAAAAAAATCTGCAACACAATGAACATGCTGGAAGGAGTAGAGAGAATGAGACGTAATTTAAGGAAGCTTGAATAGTGATTGAAGATATGGCAGCTGGGATTCAAGAACTGCAGAGTCATGTATCTGGATAGTGGTAATCCAAAAGAGCTGTATGTGATGGGAGGTGAAGGGCTGTTGTGCACGGAGCAAGAGAGGGACCTTGGGGCGATAGTGTCTAGCGATCTGAAGACAGTGAAGCAATGTGACAAGGCGATAGCTAAAGCCAGAAGAATGCTGGGCTGCATAGAGAGAGGAATAACCAGTAAGAAAAAGGAGATGATAATCCCCTTGTACAGGTCCTTGGTGAGGCCTCTCCTGGAGTATTATATACAGTTCTGGAGGCTGTATCTCATAAGGGACAGAGACAGGATGGAGGCGATCCAGAGAAAGGCGACCAAAATGGTGGGGGGGTCTCCATCAAATGACTTATGAGGAGAGGTTGAAGGACCTAAATATGTATACCCTGGAGGAGAGGAGGTGCAGGGGAGATATGATACAGACCTTAGGCTACCTGAAAGGCTTTAACCTTCTTCATTGGAAAGATATCAGTAGAACTAGTGGTCATGAAATGAAACTCCAGGAAGGACGACTCAGAACCAACATCAGCAAATATTTCTTCATGGAGAGGGTGATGGGTGCCTGGAATGCCCTTCCAAAGGAGGTGAAGACAAAACGGTGAAAGATTTCAAAGGGCATGGGATAAACACTGTGGTTCCATGAAGGCTAGAGGATGAAATGAAAAAAAAGAGTGCATGGGGGTAACTTGCTCATGTGGTGGTTATTACCCTTAACCAATGGGCTTTCATACTAGGGATGTGAATCGTTTTAGGACGATTAAAATTATCGTCCGATAATTTTAATATCGTCTTAAACCGTTATGGAACACAATACAATACAGATTCTAACGATTTATCGTTATAAATCGTTAGAATCGTGAGCCGGCACACTAAAACCCCCTAAAACCCACCCCCGACCCTTTAAATTAAATCCCCCACCCTCCCGAACCCCCCCCCCAATAACTTAAATAACCTGCGGGTCCAGCGGCGGTCCGGAACGGCAGCGGTCCGGAACGGGCTCCTGCTCCTGAATCTTGTCGTCTTCAGCCGGCGCCATTTTCCAAAATGGCGCCGAAAAATGGCGGCGGCCATAGACGAAAAAGATTGGACGGCAGGAGGTCCTTCCGGACCCCCGCTGGACTTTTGGCAAGTCTCGTGGGGGTCAGGAGGCCCCCCACAAGCTGGCCAAAAGTTCCTGGAGGTCCAGCGGGGGTCAGGGAGCGATTTCCCGCCGCGAATCGTTTTCGTACGGAAAATGGCGCCGGCAGGAGATCGACTGCAGGAGGTCGTTCAGCGAGGGTTCCGGCGCCTCGCTGAACGACCTCCTGCAGTCGATCTCCTGCCGGCACCATTTTCCGTACGAAAACGATTCGCGGCGGGAAATCGCTCCCTGACCCCCGCTGGACCTCCAGGAACTTTTGGCCAGCTTGTGGGGGGCCTCCTGACCCCCACGAGACTTGCCAAAAGTCCAGCGGGGGTCCGGAAGGACCTCCTGCCATCCAATCTTTTTCGTCTATGGCCGCCGCCATTTTTCGGCGCCATTTTGGAAAATGGCGCCGGCTGAAGACGACAAGATTCAGGAGCAGGAGCCCGTTCCGGACCGCTGCCGTTCCGGACCGCCGCTGGACCCGCAGGTTATTTAAGTTATTTGGGGTGGGGGATTTAATTTAAAGGGTCGGGGGTGGGTTTTAGGGGGTTTTAATGTGCCGGTTTTTCGATTTTTTCGATTTTTAACGATTTTTAACGATTTTTCACGATATTTTACCCCCCCAAACGGCAACAATACGATTCCCTCCCCCTCCCAGCCGAAATCGATCGTTAAGACGATCGAGGACACGATTCACATCCCTGTTTCATACTGTTGATGTAATTCCATTATTGATCTCTGCTTCAATGGCAGGGGGAAAACAGGAAAAGGGAATTAGATTTAGACAGCAACCAACCAGAACATTGAATTTTTGGTCTGGGAAAACAAATAAGAATGGAGGTAACTAGCCAATGCAGTTGTTGCTACCCTTAATCAATAAGCCTGATACTTTTGATGCAACTTCAACATTGCTCTCTGCTTCAATGGCAGGAAGTGATGGGAAGTTGGACTCAAACAGCAACCAACAAAGGCCCTGACGAGTTTGATGGTTTGGGAAACTAATTATAGGGGTGACTTGTATGGTGCGGCAGATGGTACCATAAGCTTGCTGGGAAGACTGGATGGACTGTTTGGTCCTTTTCTGTGGTTATTTCTATGAGGGACTTTGTCAAACACCTTCTGAAAATCCAAATACACCACATCTACTGGTTCACCTTTATCCACATGTTTATTCACCCCTTTAAAAAATACTGTTATATTAAAACAAAGGGACATAGACATAGATAACATGCTTGCCCAGCTAATACTCATGATGAACAACTTGAATTTTACAGACACATCCTCTGCAGTACTTGCTACATGAGCTACATTCTGTGCAGCAAGTGGTTCATGAGTTAACATCAAGAAAAAGGATTGGCCGACACAGATTCCAGTATGTGACCTAATTTTCTTCTAACCTGAAGTATCTAAAATGAGTATTGTGCTAAAAGGGAAGATGTTGGCAAAAATCACAGTCACATCTGGAAGCTTACTGGTCACAATTTACCATCTACAGAGCTATAACTGATGAAGCAAAAACTGTATATTATTCATCTAAGATTCAAGCACCAGAAAACAGATCCAATTAACTTTTTTTGCACAGTTAAATATCTAACTTGTGCCCCCATCACATCAACAGAAGGTGGCAATAAGATTTTGGCTCCACTTGCTGTGAAGAAATTTCTGATTTCTTTACCAAGAAGATAAACAATATTTGCACAAGGTTCTCTAGAGATGCAAGTGCCCCTGAAATTTAGCCAGCAAACACTGAATCCAAGTAGACAAATTTGGAGTTGGTGATCAAGGATGAAATCATCTAGGTCATCTATAAAATGAACACCTATTTTTGTTCACTAAAATTATGCCACAGTTATAACATAGTAATATAGTAATGATGGCAGATAAAGACCAAGTGATCCATCCAGTCTGCCCAGCAAGTTGCTCATGATAGTAAACCCCCATGCTTTCTGTTATGCATTGTAATTGTCACTCCATACAAGTTATCCCCATGCCTTCCATTAATGGTCATACTTGCTACAAGTGCAGGTTACCCCATGAATCTGTTTCTTAATTTCCAACATCTAGCTTCTAGCACTCTGCAGTGTTTATACCATGCCCTTCTGAATTCATTTACAATTTTTGTCTTCATCATGTCTTCTGGGAGGGCATTCCAGACATCCACCACTCTCTCCCGATGTTGGTTCTGAGTCATCCCCCTTGGAATTTCAATTCATGACCTCCTAGTTCTACAATTCCCTTTCTAAGAGAAAAGGTTTGAATTTTGTGCATCAATACCTTTCAGGTATCTGAAGGTCTGTTTCATATCGCCCCTGCACTTTCTCTTCTCCAGGGTATACATACCTAGATCCTTCAGCCTATACTCATAAATCTTCCATACGGTCCCCACACCATTTTGGTCGCCTTTCTCTGGACTGCTTCCATCTTGTCTCTATCTTTTTTGAGATATGGTCTCCAGAACTGATTACAGTACTCCAGGTGAGACCTCACCAAGGACCTGTACAAGGACATTATCACCTCCTTTTTATCACTGGTTACCCCTCTCTCTATGCAGCCCAGCATCCTTCTGGCTTTAGCTACTGGCATTATTTTGCCACCTTCAAGTTGCCAAAATTCAAAGTGTTGCAAAATAATATTAGTAACTTACCAAAACTGTGACCCTTTCCCTCTTCAAAGGTTATTTACTCTTAGATCTAAAGTGTACCTTGGTTCAACCAATTTTGAAGAGACCATCTTTGGACCTGGCAAATTTCCATCTGATTTCATCTCTGCCTTTTTTGGAAAAGGTCATTGAGAGTATGGTTCTAGAGCTAAATATCTACTTGAATAACAACACAGTTCTTGATTAATATCAGTTTAAATTTTGGAAACTGTTTGGTACAGAGACCCTTATTTATTTAAAAAATGTATAACCCACTGATCAACAAATCTCAGCACAGAACAAGAAAACATATATAGTTGTTACATAAAATTCAAATTAAAACAACACAACTGCATAATAAACATAGAGAAAATACATAACATTAAATTAATTACTAACTGTCCTGAGACCATAATAAAACCACAATCATAAGTATATCCCATTCCTCAGTTGGATTCTATAATAAATTAAAGGTTAGCAAAAGCCTCCATAAAAAAGAGGGTTTTAATCTGTTTTCTAAAGCTAAGCAAATCATGAGCAGCTTTTAGCAGATCAGGAAGTGCATTCAAAAGAACTGGCCCAGACACCCCAAAAATACATTCTCGTGATTCCTTCAGCCAAATCTGCTTAGCAGAAGGGACATCTAACAAATATTTAGAGATGAATATAAAACACTAGGACAATAAACACGTAGATCTGCTAAAAAAAAACCTTTGCAGTATAATGGCATGTAAAAATTAAAAAACTAAAACCAAAAATTTAAACCTGATGCAACAATGGGCCAGCAGCCAATGTAACTTGGCAAACGCAGGTGATATATGATTATAATGAGAAATTCCAGAAATTGAGTTGCTGAATTTTAGATAAACTGTAATGCTTTTAACGTTAATTTTAGAAGACCCAAAAATAAAGCATCATTAACCGGAAATCTGCAGAACTCTAAAAAGATATCAAGGAACACAAAAGACAAAACTTAAAATAAGAGCTTTGCTTCACAATTTGTATGTGAGAACGAAGTGAAAGAGCAGAGACTATCACCACACCAAGATCTCTCGCTTGGTATTTGATAGGGTTGTTACACTGCCATAGATCCAACATGACAGGGCATCAGGTATGCCTTGCTGTGACAACAGAACCTGTTTTTGCCACATTTAGCTTCAATTTATCCTCAGTTAATCACCGATTAATTGCAGAAAAACAGCTAGTTTTTCCAATGCAGCATCAAAAGATGATCTAATGGGAAAAAAAACTGAACATCGACAGCAAACAACCTGAATGAATATGTAAATGGGGCATATCATCACATGAAGGTTGCAAATAGATATTAAAAAGAAGGCAAAGCCCTGGGGAACCCCAGTAGAAAGATGAAACAACTGCGAACCGGCATCACCAATCACCACCTTAGAAGTACAATTAGTTAAAAATGAAGAGAACCAGGACAGCGCTATAGCAGTAATACCCAATGATTTAAGCTGCTTCAACAAGATGGAATAGTCAACTATATCAAATGCAGCCATTGGGTCTATTAAAACAAAAAAAGTAGCTAGTCCCAGTATCAAAGCCCCGGCAAATAGTATCAAAACTGGAAAGAAGTAATGTCTTGGAATTATGTTGAGGGCAAAAGCCAAACTGAGAATCATACAATACATGATGATCATGATGGAAGTCCTGCAATTGATGGAGAACAACATTTTCCAACACCTTGAGACAAGAGAAAGGCTGTTTAATGTACAGGGTCCATCATTGTTTAATAACGTCATCATCTTGTTTAATAACGCTAAACACACTTTGGCGACCTATTTACTTGCAATATTATTAACATTGCTATTTATCTATCAACTAATTCTTTTTTACTCAACACACAATTAAACTTTGGAATTTGTTGCCAGAGGATATAGTTAGTGCAGTTAGTATAGCTGTGTTTAAAAAAGGACTGGATAAGTTCTTGGAGGAGAAGTCCATTACCTGCTATTAAGTTCACTTAGAGAATAGCCACTGCCATTAGCAATGGTAACATGGAATAGACTTAGTTTTTGGGTACTTGCCAGGTTCTTATGGCCTGGATTGGCCACTGCTGGAAACAGGATGCTGGGCTTGATGGACCCTTGGTCTGACCCAGTATGGCATTTTCTTATGTTCTTATGTACAAATCAAAGACGTAATGTCAGAGAAAATAATCCTTCAAACAGGTGTTCCACAGGGATCTGCCCTATCTGTCACACTATTCAACATATACATGCTGCCTTTATGTCACCTGCTAGCTGGATTAGGAATTTCGCACTATATCTATGCCGACGATATTCAGTTAATACTCCCAATTGATGACACAATTGAGAAAACACTAAACTTAGCCAACATGTACCTAGATATAATAAAACAACTTCTAAACCAAATGGAATAGTTATCAATATAGAGAAAACTGAATTCTTATACCTTGAACGAAAAAACATAGCGATAATTCAGAACCTAATTACACTCAATAACAACCAAAAGATACAACTAGCTGAGAAAGTACGAAACCTGGGAGTGATAATCAATTCAGAACTAAATATGAAACAACACATTTCTCAAAAAGTAAGAGAGGGATACGCCAAACTTATGACTCTTAGGAGACTAAAACCGCTACTAACGCCTACCAACATCCGCTCAGTATTACAAGCCTTAATCTTTTCCGGTACTGACTACTGTAATGCCCTACTACTGGGCCTCCCATACACCACAATAAGACCACTAAGATACTACAAAACACAGCTGCAAGAATTTTAACTGGTAAAAGTAGAAGAGAACATATAACCGAACCTTTACTAGAACTACACTGGTTACCCATTGAACAAAGAATACAATACAAGACTTTATGCACCATACATAAAGTAATACATGACGAAAAAGCACAACAACAGAGGTGCTGGTAACAGCCTCAACCCAAACCAGGGGCCTTAGGTAGGAAGAGTTCAGTTCACAACTGAAAGAGGTTCCTGAGGACAGACTGGCCGAATCTGCTATCCCGGCGGCCATCTCTGTCCAGACAATAATCGGCTGTGAAGGTGTGGAGAGAACTCCATGTCACAGACTTGCAGATCTCCCCCCATTGGAACTGCACACAGGTGAGCCACCGCAGACGCCATGGCTCTGACAGAATGAGCAGTGACGTGGCCCCCCAGTTGCAGTACCACCTGGAAATAGCAGAAGGAAATACAGTCTGCCAGCCAGATGGAAAGAGTCTGCTTAGCAACAGCTACTCCCAGCCAATTAGAATCAAAAGAGGCAAAGAGCTGGGTAGATCGCCTGTGGGCTGCCCAGGGCCGGTGCAAGGGTATTATGCACCCTAGGCAAACCTTACAGCCTGGCACTCCCCCCCCCCCATACACAATTTTAAATTATGCATTTAGAACAACATATTTTACATGAAAAATTACATTCTGAGGTAAAATTAACATATACGTTGTGATAATTTCATGCACTGTTGTGATGCCAACAAGAAAACTTTGCATCTTGGAATTCATATTGCATCATACCTATTATGATTAGGGATGTGAATCGGGCTTCGGACGATTGAAAATATCGTCGATATTTTCAAAATCGTCAGAAATCGGGGGCTCCCCCGAAGCGATAGGAAAACCCCACAATATTGATTACGGGTATATTGTGTCATGTACAAAAGGTAAGAGGCGATATGGGCTACTAACATGGAGCCCTGAATCACCCTCCTAACCATAGCATCCCATGCCCTATGCTGCTTTCCAGGGGGAGCTGAAGCATGCATTTTCAACCTCTTCACCTTCTTTAGCGCAGACTCTACCACCACCACTGACTAGTGGGGAAGTTGACTCTTTTCAAAACCTGTAGTCTGCTGCACCAGATACACCCCATCGACCTTGCGGTTCACCGGGGCAACAGAGAGCGGGTGTTCCCATATTCTCAGAAGCAATTCACGAAAGATCTCATGAACAGGGTCCGCCACTACCTCCTTTGGGGAATCCATGAACTGGAGGATCTCCAGCATTTTATGGCAAGCATCCTCTTCCATCATAAGTTGGAAGGGTAGCAAAGACGAAACCCATTAAGGTTAGGTCCTCTGGCGGAGATCATAAGAACATAAGAAATTGCCATGCTGGGTCAGACCAAGGATCCATCAAGCCCAGCATCCTGTTTCCAACAGAGGCCAAACCAGGCTACAAGAACCTGTCAATTACCCAAACACTAAGAAGATCCCATGCTACTGATGCAATTAATAGCAGTGGCTATTAGAGATGTGAATCGTGTGCCAGATCGTCTTAACGATCAGATTCGGCTGGGGGGGGGGATTCTGATCGTTAAGATATGTGAATTGGAATCGTTTCCGATTCCAATTCACATCGCCAATTTCACATCACTAAAAAAAAACCCCACCCGACCCTTTAAATCGACCCCACCCTCCCAACCCCCCCAAAACCTTTTAAAATTTACCTGGTGGTCCAGGTAAATTTTATCGATAATTTTAATCGTTCAAAAACAATTCACATCCCTAGTGGCTATTCCCTAAGTCAACTTGATTAATAGCCATTAATGGACTTCTCCTCCAAGAACTTATCCAAACCTTTTTTGAACCCAGCTACACTAACTGCACTAACCACATCCTCTGGCAACAAATTCCAGAGCTTTATTGTGCGTTGAGTGAAAAATGTGGGTAATTGCCAGGTTCTTGTGGGCTGGTTGGCCTCTGTTCGAAACAGGATGTTGGGCTTGATGGACCCTTGGCCTGACCCAGCATGGTAATTTGTTATGTTCTTAAGAATTTTCTCCGATTAGTCTTAAATGTGCTACTTGCTAAATTCATGGAATGCCCCGTAGTCCTTCTATTATTCGAAAGTGTAAATAACCGATTCACATCTACTCGTTCAAGACGTCTCATGATCTTAAAGACCTCTATCATATCTCCCCTCAGCCGTCTCTTCTCCAAGCTGAACAGCCCTAACCTCTTCAGCCTTTCCTCATAGGGGAGCTGCCTTTATTTATTTATTTTTTTTTAACTTGCACAAGCAAAAAATAAAATTTGACTGCTTCCTTTCTTATAGTTCTATTTATTTATTTATTTATTTTTACAGACAGTCACAGGGGAATTCGCGTCCCTGAAAGAGCACCCGAGGAATGAGCATCTCGGTGCAAGGCAGCAGACTAAGGGAGAGTAACTGGCACCACCAGTATCATCCACAAAAAGGTCACCGGGAAGGGAACCTAGGCTGAGCAAATCAAGGGGCCAAGCCTCCCTAGGAACCCCAAGAGCGAGGGAGACAGAACTGTCTTCCTGACACAGTAAGTAAAAATGACAGAAATTTGCAGGTACTTTTTTTTTTTTTTAACAAGAAATCAGATGAAAACAATACTTGCTTGAGCTTGCCCCAGAGAAAAGAATCAAGAAGAAACCCCGGGGGAAACAAAGGGCAAGCTAACAGGGAACCACAGGGTGAGCTGTTCCACCTGCTGGAGACAGACAAATACTGAAGGGCTGCAGGGTAGGCTCTGTCCTCATATAGGATACCCTTTCAGTTTTGGTCTGGAAAGGAGGCTCCACCCATGGTCTGGACTGATCCAGGTACGTACAGGGAACTGTATCTTGGGGTTCCACATATAGCCTCAGGGCACTGCAAATTGCACAGAATGCAGCAGTATGCATACTCTCCAGCCACTAGCATAAAAATAAACCTATTCTTGTGCCCCTCCACTGATTTCCTGTACAATGGAGAATCAAATACAAAATAGCTCTGCTGATAGACAAATTAATAAATAACAGTTCTTCACCCTGGATTAGTGTGATCTGATGCATATACACCTCTCTTGTACTCTGAGAACAGCACAGCGCAGACGTCCTGAGGTACCCTCACCATGACTTGCATACCTCACAGAGACCTATGAGCAAGCCTTTTCAGTGGCAGGTCCTATTTTTTTTTTTTTTTTTTTTTAAACTCATTGCCTGTAGCCCTGTGCTCCACCCCTTGCAGTAAATCATTTTGGAAATGATTAAAGACCTATCTTGTTTTGACAGGCATTTGAGCCTGGGGATTAATTTCCATGCTGCCTTTCCTAATCACTGAGGCTGATGTTCTTAGTGATCAGAAGTTGCTATTAGCAGGTTTCACTTTATGTAGGTAGGAGTTATCGTTTCGACTGCACTATTTTTTTTTTTATTGTCGGAATAGGAATTTTATCACAGTATTACAAATGATTTTTATGTTCCCACCTTAAAACTGTGAAAAGGCAAGATATAAATTATTTTACATAAGTTGTTGATGTCTACTGCCATCTAATGTAATATGCACAAAGTCCGGTAACCAATTTAATTCTATGATACCTACTGTAATCTGTAGCATCTCAGCAGGCAGCAATTAGCCAGGTCTGACTCTAAATTTTGACATCAACCAAAAAGGCTGCTGAAAATTAGCAAGTAAGCTAATACAGAAATCACACATTTTAATAATACTGTGGGTGTAAGACAGGGGCACAGGGTCTCATCAGTGACCTGTGCCCCCTTACATTTGGCTTAAGCCCCCTCCCCCAGCATTATGATGATCTCACATCTGAGTCAGCTCTTAAAAGTTTAGCAATTAGAGGGCCTGGCAGCACTGCCCGAACATGATCCTCTGCTCCTTTGAAAAGGCTAATTTGAACAGAGAACCAGCACTGCCCTTTGGCTAGTCCTATAAAGATTTTTGGCAGGTAATTATCCCTCCTCCCCTCAGCATCTTGAAAGTTTAGTAATACCTGGCATGGTTTGAAATCCATTTACAAAATTGATCTATAGCAACCTAAGGGCCTCATTTACTAAGCATTTTTCCCATAGATCAGAATGAGAGAAAAGTTTTAGTAAATCAGGCCCTAAGCAATTAACATTTGCATAAAGTAACTGCCATAACCAGATAGGGAGAGAAAGCCAGGGAATGGAGAGAGTGAAAAGACAGAAGGTACAGTGTGGCCAGAAATTAAAATGATTTGTAGGCATTGCTGTGAAGAGCCACATAGGATAGGGATTGGATGGGGTGGGAGGCTAACACATTGCCCACCTCCTACCATGTTAACCTTGCCCCCCTCAAAAAACAAAAAAGAACTTGGTTCTGGCTACACCCCAGGGGTAGGTTGTTGAGAGAAAATAACAGAATCCCCTTAACATTACACAAAACACATATTATAGGGATCTTTTCACCTTTACAATATCCATCATGTATCTTAAATTTATACACATAAATTTGCATGTATACTTTTCAAATATATCTCAATGTATCAAATATGATATTCTTATTCCAAACAATTTTTTATTATATAAACTCCAGTATTAAATAAAGGTTTATCTTTCATCCAGTCATATAAGTATGATGTCTTTTCTACTAGGGTGAAATTGAAAATTTTTTTTTAGAAGAATTAGACTTAAGGAATTCTTTGGCAAACAAAAGCTGGCAGAAAGTAAATTCGTTAAGACATCAGGATGGATGCCCAAGGAAACCCCCCCCCCCCCCCCAGTGCCTTAATAATAGCTTTTGAAACTTTGGTGTTCTATGATCTAAGGTGTCTGGAGGGTGAGAAAGAATATATAAATTATAATTTATCCCAAGAGGAAGTGGGTGGTATTCTAGCTTTAAAGGAGGATAAGTCAATTGTCGTTAGGTCTGATGACAAAGGTGGGGCTGTGGTAATTCTTGATAAAATATGAGAAAGAAGCAAGGAGGCAGCTAAATGACCAACAGTATTATAGAATTAGTATAGATCCCATTGATGAGACAAATGATAAAGTCATGCGTTGCAAGTGAAAGCCATAACAAAAAAAGAGTTTTGATATATGATGCCTGAGAATCCGGTGGCCCCATATATATACTTTATGCCAAAGATACATAAATCCCTCTATGATCCACCGGGTAGGCCTATTGTATCTGGCATTGGATCCATTAGCCAAGTTCATCAATAGTTTTTTTCAATCTGAAGTAAGTGAAATTAGATCCCATATCCGTGATTCTACAGACTTTATTAATGAGTTAGAGTGTGGATGGGAGTTTTAGTGAATAGACGTTAGTTACAGCTGATGTCACCGCCTTATATACTAATATTCCCAGGTAAGGGCAATGGAGATAATACAACGGACTTTGGAGAAGGGAGATGTAGTGGGTAACGAGGCTAGGGTTATTATGCAATTGGCTGAGGTTGTGCTTTTGGATTTTTATTTTGTAATCCAGAATGAGCTCTATAAGCAAGTGAAGAGGATCCCTATGGGGTCCCCGGTGGCACCATCTGTGGCTTGTTTGTACATGGCTGCATTTGAGGAAGAGTATATCTATCCAGCTCCATCTTTTAAATAAATTTGGTTCTGGAAGAGATTTATTGATTACCTTTTTTGGATATGGGGAGGTAGTGATGAACAATTGAGACAATTTGAGGGATGGTTGAATACTTTGGATAAGAATTTGGAGTTTTCAATCCATTTAACAAGAAGATCATTACATTTTTGGATATGTCGGTACAGTGGATTGGGAATGAGTTAGTTACTCCGGTGTTTGTAAAGCCGACTGACAGAAATTCAGTTTTACACTTTGGAAGTTTTCACCCTCGTAGGTTGCGAGAAAGTATACCCATAAGTCAGTTTCTTAGATATCATAGAGTTTGTTCAACTACAGCATAATATAAAGTGAAAGCTTATGATCTCATCCAGAAGTTTATTAATCAAGGGTACCCCCAAGGGATGAATCAAAAAAGGTATACAAGAGAGGGTTATATGCCAATAGAGATAGATAACTTGCTTATTATGACTGAACGTCCCAGGACAGAAATATCATCTTAAAGCAGTGGGCAATATTAAAATCTGTTCTGGGATTTGGTGAAAATCCGGTGTTTGTGTATAAGAGGGGAAAACATTTGTGGGCGTTAGTATCAGGGACGTGGAAATATGAGAAGGAGTGGTGCGAGATTGGTCAGACTACGTGTCAAGGTTGCTTGGTATGTGACAATGTATTAGGTATTGACAAATTTCAATATTCCCCTGATAGGGTACCATATAGGATTAGGGGAACTTTTACGTGTCAGACAGGGTCATATATGCTATAATATGCCCATGTAAATTGATCTATATTTGTCATACTAGACGCATGATACGAAAAAGGATCACTGAACACAGGAATAATCTGAGAGTTCAGAAAGAGGGTGTGTCCCTTGTGGGACATTGGAATGAGGCTAGTCATCTGGTGGGCCAATTGAGGTTTTTTGTCATAATGCGAATAAATGATGAGGTGAGAGGGGATGTCACCCATACCCTATGGCGAATGGAACAGAAATTTATTTTTTTGGTGGCAAATTTATCAACCGGTCATAACAGTGATATCGAGTGGGAAGCATTTTATGCTTACAGGAGATAGTAATATTTTGATGACAGCATAAGAGAAAGATAGATATATATATATATATATATATATATATATATATATATATATATGGTATTTGGGATGAAATGCAGGTTTGAATATAATAGCAGATTATTTGGTAGATATGAGGTGGTGCAGTTAAATATTTGGATGATAGTATGGGAAGTAGATAAATATTGAATTTGATATGAGATGAAGGTTTGTGTATAACAGCAGATGATTTGGAGACATGAGGGGATATTTTAAGATATATATGGTGTGGGTTTGATTAGGTATTTGAGATCTTAGGTATTGTAATATTTAATCTTTGATTTATAATATACGATAATATTTGGGAATATATTGAATTTATTTATTTATTTATTTATTTATAATTTTTATATACCGATGTTCCTGTAAAGAATACATATCGCACCGGTTTACAAGGAACTGAACAGTCGCCTCCAGGGCGGAAATACATTAAAACAGTCGCCACAAGGCAGAATACATTAACACAAGTATACAGGAAAACTATTAAAAGAGAACTTTCATAAACTCAATTAAATGTAACTGTGAACCATAAATCAGGAACATATGTACAGAGGTAGGTATATCGTCTGTCGCTTCACCAGATTTTAGCTCTCAGGGAAAGCTTGAGTGAATAGCCAAGTCTTTAGCTTCTTTTTGAATGTCGGAAGGCATGGTTCTTGGCGGAGGTCCGGTGGGAGCAGGTTCCAAAGATGGGGACCTGCAGTGGACAGAGCTCGTTTCCTCAATGAGGTTTTTGTTGGCTGGGTGTGAAGCATGTTCTGGTATGCACTTCTGATCGGTCTATTGGAGACGTGTTGCTGTAGTTGGAAGGATAGGTTGAGGGGGGAGATGTTGTGAAGAGCCTTGTGAATCATCATGAGGGATTTAAATTGTATCCTAAATTTTATGGGCAGCCAGTGAAGATTTTGGAGGATAGGGGTGATGTGATCCCATTTTTTTGGTGTTAGTGAGAATTCTGGCTGTCGCGTTCTGGACCATCTGAAGTGGTTTGATGGTGTTGGCTGGCAGGCCCAGGAGGAGTGAGTTGCAATAGTCCAGTTTAGGGAGGATGATAGATTGTAGTACCAAGCGGAAGTCTTGGAAGTGTAGAAGAGGTTTTAATTTTTTTAAGACTTGCAATTTGAAGAAGCAGTCTTTGGTAGTATTGTTTATGAACTTGGTGAAGTTGAGTTGGTTGTCCAGAAGTACACCAAGATCTCTTACTTGTGGTGTGTGGTCGATTGATGTGAAGGAGAGTTGGGTGGAACTAGTTGGGTTAAATAGAGAGCACTTGTCTGGAGCTATTATGAGGATTTCAGTTTTGCTAGTATTTAGCACGAGGTTGAGGCTTGTTAGCATGTTTTTGATTTCCGAAAGGCAGCTGTTCCAGTAAGACCACGTTTTGTGGAGGGATTCCATTATCGGGATGAGGATCTGAATGTCATCTGCGTAAAGGAAGTGTGTTAGCTTGAGGTTAGATAGTAGATGGCAGAGTGGAAGGAGATAAATATTGAATAGTGTTGGTGAAAGGGATGATCCTTGAGGTACCCCCAGCTTTGATCTGATAGGGAGTGATTCTTTGTTGTTAATCCTGACCTTGTATTGTCTGTTTTCAAGGAAAGATTTGAATCAGTTGAGCGCTGAACCTGTTATACCAATATCTGCTAGACGCTGAATGAGGCAGGTATGGTTCACAGTGTCGAACGCTGAGGAGAGGTCCAGTAAGACGAGAAGGAAAGGTTGACCATTTTCCAGGTTGATGAGGATGTTATCAGAAAGCGAGGCTAGTAGAGATTCAGTGTTCAGTGACTTTCGAAATCCGAATTGATTGGAGGTTAGAATGTCATTCTCTTCTAGGAATTCGGATAGTTGTCTGTTTACTACCTTCTCCATGATTTTTGCAATCATTGGGAGGTTGGCAATTGGTATATACATTGGTAGTATATGTTGTTGTAAGGTCGTTGGTACTGCTTGTTGTGTGGATGTGACGCCCTGTATGAGGGATTATGATTGGTTAGAATTGCCGTTTAAACCCAGCGTGGTGAGGATGCTGTAGGGTGGATTCACCCCGGAGGAATGGAGGTCCCATTGAAGGAATGTGGAAACATCTATGAGGGCAATAGTTGTGATATAGATATCAGGTATGTTTTGAGGGTTGTTTGAGAGTGAGGTGGGGTATGAAAATGTTTGTAGTTCATGTATGTATTGTTGCAGATATTTATGAGTATAATAAGAAGTTGATTCGGAATGTGTGTGAGGCGCTAGTTTGCTGGAAACTGTGAGAGGGCGGCCGGTTTTGGTATATAGGTAATTATGATATATAATAGTACTCGGGTTAGAATTATATGAGAAAGTGATAGTTATATATTCATATATATTTTTGAATATTTGTAGTGTATCCGTGGAGAATATTTTGAGAACATGGACATGAGCAGATAAGTGAGAACACAATAGTGAGTGTATATTATGATGGTATTTGATAGTATTTTAGAGGGGTGGATGGGAGAGTAATTTTGTTCATATGTTTTAGGAGACCGGGTGACGGTTGAAAAATTGGTGTGTCCCCAAGAAAATATTTACAGAGGGATATCAAGGAGTGGGTTAAGAAATACCCCCGAGGAAGCCTCAATGGGCAAAACAAGGCAGCTTGTTGGGAAGAATGTGGTAGTAGGGAGACATCTGAAAGAAGTTATTGGGGATATTATAAGTTTTGAATTTTATCTGTATTTTATTAATGGATGAGGTATGTTATGTGAATGTGGTATGAATGGTGAGAATGTGTACATGTTATTGGGGGTTGAGGGGATAATAATGTATAGGATGTTCTCTGACATGTCCATAATGATATCTATGATATATGTTAGTAATATGTAAACTTGTTTTATTTAACTGTAGTTTATAATAAAAAATTGTTTGGAATAAAAATATCATATTTGTGACATTGTGATGTAATTTGAAAAGTATACATGCAAATTGATGTGTATAAATTTAAGATACACCCCTGGGCTGACACACCCACAATCCTCCACTATCCTTGGAGATGCTCTCACTGCTGGTGACTAAATGCTGGCTGTGAAATGACAAGTACAGATGCTATGGATGTAGCAGGCCTTCATTGTTGTACTCTCTCATACCTTAGTGGACTCCTTTCTTGGAATCCACATGTTAGAAACAGAAAAAAAACTAGAAGAACAGGAAACAAAAAATGACTTTTATTGTAATCATTTCCAAAACTGATGTGGATTCTTGCATGTGAAACAGAAGACTTCTCAGGATCATCCAGCATATCAGTAGCATGCTTTGGGAAAATCTCAATATGCCTTTTGGCTCTGCTCATTTTTTCACAATACCTTGAATGTGAGCAGAATTCCATTATTTTACCAGAACAATCACATGGAAATTACTGCCAGATATTACCGTCAAGCAATGAAACATCTACAAGCCAAACATTAGCATTCATCACAAATATTTCACAAATGCAGAGATCTAGTAGCCGTATTGTGGTATCTTTTGTCTGGATAAGATTTATATTGGTACAATAAGATGGTGTACACCAGGGGTGGGCAAGTCCGGTCCTCGAGGGCTGCAAACCAGTCGGGTTTTCAGGATACCCCTAATGAATATGCATGAAATAGATTTGCATACAACTGAGGCAGTGTGTATGCAGGTCTCTCTCATGCATATTCATTAAGGATATCCTGAAAACCTGACTGGTTTGCAGCCCTCGAGGACCGGAATTGCCCACCCCTGGTGTACACGAGCTTTCAAAACCACACACATTCCTTCTCAAGATATGACCAAAAGTTTAAGCACATCATATGTTTTCATATCCTTTGTTAAATCTCCAAAGAGAACAATGAACAGATGTTCTTTCATTAAGACGTATGAACTCAGAATCCATGGAAGAGTTTCTTTTTGGAAAAAGTCTCTCTGTAAAAATTGAGGGGGCTGCACTCACAATGTGAAGTAAAGCAACTCAGAGCTGTTTTGAAAAAAAAGTTAATATGAGCAGTCTGTGCCATCAGTGCTTCAGCACCCAGAATCCAAACTTCACGCTGCAGGGCTCCAAGGATTCCACCTCACAAAGCAGATCATGGTCGGCCGCATGGCTGAACGACCCTTCTCTACCCAACATGAATGAGGCTGTTTTTTTTTTACCTCCCATAGCCTGAATGTATCTCTAGGATAGGACAGTGCGCTTACTGACCCTGCCCTCTTTGTCAATGGAGAAATTGTAGTTCTTAGGATTGTCCAGCACAGCCTCGATTCGCTGGTCCAGATTTTCTTGGGTGATGAAACTTTTGGCTTCTTCCTGTGTAATGTGGGAGAGAGTACAAGTACAACAAGATTAACAGCAATGAAGTAAAGGCTAGAGGGTTTGTTCCTTGATACTGACAGAATGACACCAGAACATTTAGGACAAATGTTCCAATATCAGACATATTGAAATACAAAGTTAAAAGTGCACATAGCAAGTCCCATATGTCTACTGGAAGCAAAAAATGTTTATTTAAAGTTAGAGCTTCTACATTATTTAGCTTTATTTGACACCACAGTCTCCCAATAAAACGCGCGGTTCATGAGGAGCAGTTTCATTTGGGAATGAAGTAGAGTTCCTGATGAAAGTTGTAAAGGCATGGCCAACAAATAAGCAAAACAGAAAAATCAGAATTTAAATTAGTTTTTACTGTTTTTTTTTCTCATTAAAAAAACTCTATATTCATCTAATAATCTTGAACTGTGAAAAGACCACAAAGGTTTACTGCACTGTTTTTCCCCTACCAGAAACAAGAGATTGGATCCCAACAGAAATCATTCTGAAGTGAGTCAGGAATCTCTCTCAGACTGATAGTCCGTCTGAGTTTCCCAAAGCAGCCACTCAACCTCTTGTTAAACTCCAGTACTTAGTCTGACTGTTCAACCTTCCCATGGACCAAAAGTTCTCATGGGTAAAGTGTATTTATTTTATATTTTTCAATCTGTGGATTTTCCATGGTTCTGGTATCAAGAAAGTTTCCTATCTTTTTCCCAGCAGTTTTCAATTGGCCAAGACATAACTTCTATGTTCAGTGCAGCCCTGCCTCCTCCCACTAATGTCATCAAGGGACTGAAATAAGGAGGCCAAATGTGATAGGGAGAGATCAGCCCGTGGGACATTCTGCAGAAGCCAATGAAAGTTAGGAAACATCCGCTTGGGCCTTGCCTACGAATCTGGTGTTCCATGTAGTTCTCTCTCTTCTGCCATATCGTCAAGCAGCCAACAGAAGAAGAGGCCCACTGCAGAGAATTAATTGCTCCTGACTGAACAACCCAGAGGACCACTCCTATTGGGTTCCTTCAGGAATAACCAGGAGAGATGGGAGTATTTGCGGGAGAAATAATTAAAAAGGATGTGCTTATATTAGGCAGGTTTTTATATTGGTCTTTAGACCCTTGTTAACAAGGTGATAGAAAAAAAGGCTTTATTTTACTATGGAGCCCCAGTGATACAAAACTATCCTGTACATCTGGCAGAAAACCAGTGGCCATATGTCCTGGGGTGACTAAAAAAACACTGATCTAGCCATTATTTTGCGTTGACAGACGCTCAAATGATCACTGAAAGTCCAGTACCAATCTGTGCACATAAGTGTTCCTGTCACTGGAAAAACTTATCACTGCAAATATAGCAATATGGAAACCATGCAGAATAGAGATAGTTTTCTACAAACTACAGGGATCTGCTGAAAATGCTGTGTGAAGCCAGGCTCTCTTCTCCAGCAAGGGAGCACAGGGTTCACCTCCATCTCACAAAGAATTCCCATGGGCTCCAGTACAGAATTTTCTTACTATTGTTCCTCTGCATTGGAAAAGGTGACATTGCCTCACCTGAAGTTGTAAGATCTCCCTGGTCTTCTCTTGCAGGAAATCTTCCTGTATCTTTTCACGGTTGATGGCTGCCTGCAGTTTTTGTTGCTGCATTTCCTCCTCCTCCTGTTGGAGTCGCTTCTCGCTTTACAAGAGAAATGCAGTTAGTAACACCAGAGGCCAGGAACCTCTGTCTCCTATCACACAACACATTTCTGTCAGAGAAATTCACAACACCTTTCCTTCAAACTTCAAGGGTATGCCCAAGGCTCTAAAAATGGATTATGTTTTTTATTTAAAATAAAAAAATAATAAAAACCTCTGTTAAGTGAATCTATTGCTTGCCTTAGAAAGTCACCCCCCATTCACTCATTCATGACAGCTGCCACCAGATTGGAGTGTGGGGGGGGGGGGGGGGGGCCAGGGTTCCTTCCACAGTCATATAAAACTGAGACGGTCTCCTGTGGCCAGATAACCTAAGTCTATGTCTACTATATTGAAAAGAATATAGCTGGTTAAGTGGCACCAATCTAGCCCCCACCACTCAATGTTGAAGAAAAATGTGCTTGCTGGGCCAAGCCCCTGCCCCCACAAATCACTCCAACAAACTCCAACTTACACAAAGAAAGATTGGAGGGGTCACCACTGTCTTCCTCCTCTTCCCCCATCCCCCTCTGCAGTTAAGGAAGCCTCTAAAATCTATGCCCCCCCGGAACCTTTGGAATCCTCTTTCTGCACTGTGATCGAGGTACATGGCGATCCCGGCAGCTTCCAACATTGCTCGGACAGCAACTCTAGAAGCATAAACTACCAGCCAGCAGGGCGCATTTTTTCCATGTTGGGGGTTGAGGGGTTTCTTGGAATCAGACCAATAAGCACAGGCATTCTTTTCTAAACTGGTGCCACTTAAACCAGCTTTATTTCTATCAATATAGCCAATCAAGACTTAAGCTATCTGGCTACACAAGGCCAGATAACTTTAGGACTGCTTCAAAAGTGGTCTAAAGTTACTCAGCTAACTTAGCCAGATACACCTAAAAATCAACTAAGTTAGCTGGATGGCTGGTTTAGCAAATGCAAACACAGACTAATCCCATCTGAATCGGAACTCCTCTGCTTCAGCTGCCAGAGCTGCCCTGCAATTGCTTCATTACTAGTCATGTATGAACCTCTACCTCAACCTTACAATGAAATCCCACATCTTGAAAGTAGTAAGGTCCTCATTCAGGTATCTGCGTCAGATCCGCTGTGTAATTTCCTCGATGAGCACAATCTTGCTACGGTAATCCATGCGTTAATCGGCAACCAAAACTGACGACTGCAATTCCCTATACGACAGCATCTTACAATACAGTTCAAAGCATCTCCAGCTTCTACAAAATACTGCCATGAAAGTTTTGGTAGGCGCAAAAGCCTATTAGACATCAATTTCACTGGTGCCCAGTAGAAAACAGATACAATTTTTAAAAAAATCTCTGTTTTGGCTTCAAATGCATGAATAAAACAAGCCCCTGAATAAATCTCTCTCTTTACACACCCTCAAGTTTGCCAAAATGGCTCTTCTTTCTGTTCCTCTGCCAGATTGTCCTGCACTTGATGCCGTGCTTTCAGGTATTACACATCAAACATTTATTACAAGTGCCACTCACTCTGCGCCTGGAGCCTTGCTATCTTAAATTCAGGGAAAAAAAGTAAGGCATGGTTTTTCAGCGAGACTTTCCCCTAAGACTCACATCTTTGACCCAACTTTCTCAACTCTCAAAGGAATGTGTTATACACAACAGCGGCACAAATGGGTCTCCTAAACTATTCACAAATAAGTTTTCCTACGCCGAATCCCAATGCTAAGTTAATTGCAAATTCTGATTCAATTGTAAGCTATTCTAATACCTCCGTTCACTTCAATTTATTGTAATTTGTCTTGAGATCAACTTTAGGAAAAGGTGGAATACCAAATGTTCATAAATAACAACTTAGCCTTGCTTCATAATGCCTCTTTTTTTATCTGGTTAGATTTTAGTCAGATAAGCGACCTAAATACTCAAAAGTCCGTATTTAGCCAGAAAGCTCAGAAGTTATCCCACTAAATGTTTTTCAATATCGGTCCCTAAGTTATTAGCTATGTCTTCAGTGGGTTGTTTCAGTTTTGACAGTCCACTTCTTCAAGGCTTTGTTTCATTCTGTCTTCTCTCCTGAGTGCTCTCTACTCTCACCACATTCCCTTTCAGGGGAATGATTAGGATTAAACTCAACTCCTTGACTCAATTACCAAGGTACTGCTCTAAGGGAGGCAAATCTAGATTTGAGCTTATGTTCCTAAGTGGATTATTTGGGACCAGGGGCAAGACGTGCTGTGGAGACAGGAATGTTAGAAGACATGGCCACACATCTTAGCTTGCTCTCCTTACCGCTTTGCATGTATCTTCGCATTCTCTGCATCATTCCAAGCCATTAGCATCCTGTGCTTGTCTGCTTCCTGTCGTGCTCTTTCTGCGGCCAGAGAGCCTGACTGCTCCTCATATAGCTTTCGCAGTACATCCTCTTTAAACTCGGCCCTGTACATGAAGAAGAGAGAAAACAGCATGCTAGTACGAGACCCACTCACACAGCAAGCCAGGATTGAGCAGACTTCTTCCTCATGCAGCCTGTCACTCCCAGACATTGATTTGATTTTGACACTTGTATCTTTCCAAACCCCACAAAACCAACACTCCGATTTGTATTAGGATTAGGGAGAATGGACGGGAAGATTTTAGATACAGTGTGCAGGGACAAAACAGCCCCCACCGAAAAATGAAACACTGAGAGCAGGAAATATGATTTATACCTTAAGAGTGCTAGAAACAGAAATCTGAGTGCACGCAGTATGGGGCGGATTTTAAGAGCCCTGCTCGCCCAAATCCGGGCGGATTTAGGCGAGCAGGGCCCTGCGCGCCGGTGAGCCTATTTTACATAGGCCTACCGGCGCGCGCAGAGCCCCGGGACTCGCGTAAGTCCCGGGGTTTTCGGAGGGGGGCGTGTCGGGGGCGGGACCGAGCGCAGCGGCATTTTTGGGGCGTGCCGGGAGCGTTCCGGGGGCGGGCTCGGGGGCGTGGCCGCGCCCTCCGGACCCGCCCCCAGGTCGCGTCCCGGCGCGCTAGCGGCCCGCTGGCGCGCGGGGATTTACTTCTCCCTCCGGGAGGCGTAAATCCCCCGACAAAGGTAAGTGAGGGGTTTAGACAGGGCCGGGCGGGTGGGTTAGGTAGGGGAAGGTGAGGGGAGGGCAAAGGAAAGTTCCCTTCGAGGCCGCTCCGATTTCGGAGCGGCCTCGGAGGGAATGGAGGTAGGCTGCGCGGCTCGGCGCGCGCCGGCTATACGGAATCGATAGCCTTGCGCGCGCCGATCCCGGATTTGCGCGGCTACGCACGTATCTACTAAAATCCAGCGTACTTTTGTTTGCGCCTGGAGCGCCAACAAAAGTACGCCTATTCGCGGTATTTGAAAATCTACCCCTATGAATGTCTCATCCCTGGTCCCAATTGTTGGAACAGATGGAAAACAGCTAAAAGCAGATCTGTTCCCTGCGCAGTTCATCCTCACACCTCACAAGAGACTTTCGCAAACCTTACGCCAATTCCTATGTGGGGACAGCATACAAGTTGTAACATTTGTCTATCGAGGATCGGGACAAAGGACGTGAGCCTATGATTTAGTGTGTGTGTTATCTTACTTCTTTACTTGTTATTCAGGACATAAGTGTGTTTTTAGCAATAGTTTGTTTTCCTTCTATTATCTCTATGCATGTATGCTATAGCCTCTGATGTATTTCCTAAGTCACTTACTAGCGTAACTTCCTCTAACCTGATACTATATTTTTGCTAACAACAAAAACGTGAACCACACATATCTTATAAATGCCACTTATGCTGATTCAAGTGATAACACTCATAAACGAGCCAAAGCACAAATGTAACAAAATGCTTTTTTTGCTTGTTCACTTCTGGTATTTCAGTTACTTTGTTGCAAATGTAACATATACCTGCTCAAGAATTTAATCACGGGGTTTAACACTTGTATTCATGAAATACTATTTGAAATTTTTAAAAAAAGAAATTATATGTATGCAGAAAGACACTTATCCTTGACGTAGTATTAGAGCGTTGGGTATATCGGCTCTGTTCTACCCACCCCAACGCTCTAATACTACGTCAAGGATAAGTGTCTTTCTGCATACATATAATTTCTTTCTAAAAAAAGTTCAAATAGTGGCTTCATGAATACAAGTGTTAAACCCCGTGATTAAATTCTTGAGCAGGTATATGTTACATTTGCAACAAAGTAACTGAAGTACCAGAAGTGAACAAGCAAAAAAAGCATTTTGTTACGTTTGTGCTTTGGCTCATTTATGAGGGTTATCACTTGAATCAGCATAAGTGGCATTTATAAGATACGTGTGGTTCACTTATCTGCTGTTTGCACATCTATATCACATTGGTCACCAGTTTCGTTTATCTACTATATTTTTGCTAGCACATAATTTTATTATACTACAGGTTTTTATAAAGTAAAAGCAAGTTTGCTTACCATAAATGTTATTTTCCATAGATAGCAGGATGAATTAGCCAGATTGCATGGCTGACATCAGGCAGCACTAGACAGAGCTGTCTCTGAAAGCTTAAACTTTAGCCCTACTGGGCATGCACAGTAATTCCTGCAAGAAGGAGCACTCCAGAAATCTCTTTAGTTTGTATCCATGCAAAGAAGATAGTCAGAGTATTTAGAAATGCTGTCCAGGGAAGAAGGGCAGGATGCATGGCTAATTCCATCCTGCTATCTACGGAAAACACAGTTTAAGGTAAGCAAACTTGCTTTTTTTCCCCCCATCAATAAGCAGGCAGGATTAGGTATGCTGCATGGGGAGATCCAAGCCAGTAATCAAGTAGTCTTTCTTCCTTCCATTTTTTTTTTAAACATAATCCAAACTCCTCTATGGACAGCATTTGTGTGGATGACAGATGATGCAACACCACTTGTCTAACTGCGCTATCCGATTTTGCCATTTCATCGAGGCAGTAGTACGATGTGAAGGGGTTGACGAATGACCAAGTGGCCACCTTGCAGATGTCCTCAATTGGCACATTTCCCAAATGTACTAAAGGAAGTCACTATTGCTTGTACTTGATGTGTCTTTATGGGATGTGTCAGAGAAAGGGATTGTGCTGCCTAACAATGCTGTAATGCAGGATGCAATCCAATTAGAGACTGTTCTCTTTGCGACTGCATTCCCAGTCTATTAGGGTCATATGACACAAAAAGCTGTGAAGACTGCCTAAGATCCTGTGTCCTTCATTTATAATAGACTTAGGCCCTTTTGCAGCCTAGAGAATGTAACTGCCTGTCCCTCTCACGTTTATGTGGCATGGAAAAAAAGGTGGGAAGTGTGATGGACTGATTTAAGTGGAATGCGGAAACCACTTTCATCAAGAAATTTAGATGGGTTCACAGGACTACTTTGTCATGAAAGAATTGTAACTATGGTGGGACATGCACAAGAGTTTGTAATTCACTCAATCTTCTTGCTGAAGTGATTGCCACAAGGAAAATGACTTTCCATGTTAGGAATTTTAGTTTGGATTTTTCCAAGGGTTTGAATGGCGATTGTATTAATTCTTGAAGGACTATATTTGCATCCCAAAAGAATGGAGGGTTCTGTAAGGGAGGCTTTAAGTGTAGAAGAGCTTTCATGAATTGTGATATGAGCAGGTGTTGCAATATTGGATTTTCATCCACAAAGGAAAGATAAGCTGCTATGGCACTTAGGTGTAGCAGACGGAAGATGTTGCGAAGCTATTGTTGAAAAGGTAATGGAGGTAGTTTAGTAATAGATTAACCTTACATGTCATTGGATCTTGAGAGTGGCATTTACACCATCTGGCAGAGTTACACTGCATGGACATTTTTCTCACCGAAACTAAGACGTCTTCAACCTTGGAAGATAAGAACTAGAGTCGAGCATTCAATGTCCATGCTGTGAGATTGAGGGAAGGTTGCAAGGGGTGAAGGAGTAATCCTCCCTCCTAGGTGAGCAGCGAGGGATTGGTTCCCAGGCTTTGCGGGAGATCCGCTGAAAGTTATATGAGATATGCATACCAAGGTTGTCTCGGCCTTACTGGGGCTATCGGTATCATTTTGGCCTGATCTTGCATGCACTTCTGCTCTGTTTTGCAATTAGTAGTATCTGAGTGAAAGCGTAAGAAGTCCCCGAGACTATGAAATTGGGATTGCATCTGGGGCCTCTCTGTAATGCCTTGGATAGAGAGAGCAGAACTGGGCAACATTTTTTTTTTGGTTCAGTTGTGAACAGATCTATCCAAAGGTGGCCCCAGCGATGGAATAGATGGTCGGCTACTGTCTGCGAGAGTCCATTCGCATGATCGGAACATTCTGCAGATTCTGTCCACCTCTGTGTTTGTGATCCCCGGGAGGTAGACCGTTTGCAGGGAGGCGAAGTTGACCTTTGCCCAGCAGAGAGACCAAGACCCTGTTCCCCCCCCCCCCTCCCGTTTGTTAATATAATACATTGCTACCTGATTTATGAATCATTATGTGTTAGCCTCGGAGTATGTGTTTGAACACCCTGAGGGCATGATAAATCTACTAGAATTAAGAGCAGTCTATCTGGCAACATGACTCTTGGAGCCACCAGTCCTTGCTTCTTGAATTATAAGAGATGTGCCCCACAGCCCCGAGTGAGGTGTCCGTGGCGAGTATGAGCTTGTGCGGCTGTGGCCGAAGAAGGGCTCCTGATTCTAGTACCCCTAGACATAGCCACCATGTTACATCTTTCTTCATGAAGTCTGTTATGATGACTCATGAGGCTAGAGATTGTAGGAATTGATTCCATTGTATTCTCAACCCCACTGTAAGCGTCTCATATGTAGACGAGTTAATGGGACTACATGTATTGCTGCCACTAGATGTCCCAATAACTTGAGAATGAGTCGAACTGAGATAGCTGACTGTAGCTGTATGCATTTGTCTAGGCTTTGAAGGTTGAAAATCCTATTGTCTGATAGGAAGACCCTGGACTGAAGTGAATCTATCTGTGCTCTCATGAAATGTATTGACTGAGTCGGCTGTAAGTTTGACTTTTTGTAATTTATTACAAAACCTAGATCCTCCAAACAGTTGATAGTTAACTCCATGTGAGAATCAAAGTCTTCTTTTGAGGGGGGCTGTTATCTATCAGTCATCCAAATAAGGAAATATCTGCATTCTGGACCAGTGTAGGTAGGCTACATCCACAGCCAGAAACTGTGAAAACTCTTGGTGCTGACAATAGGCCAAAAGGGAGTACTTTGTACTGATGTTAGTCCCCCACCTTGAAGCATAGGTAACGCAAAGAGGATGGGTGCATAGATAGATATATGAGCATAAGCATCCTTGATCTCTAGGGAGCACAACCAATCCCTTGGCTGGATGAAAGGCAAGATGGTACCAAAGGAGGTTATCTCGAACTTTTCCCTGTATAGGTGCTTGCTGAGATTATGAGGTCTAGGATGTGCCGGAGACCTTCTGACTTTTTGGGGATGGAGATCAGGAAGTATTTGGAGTAATATCCCTGACTAAACTGAGAGCAGCCCAATCTCTTGTATGGCATTCTGCTTCAGGATGGATTGCACTTCCAGATGTAGAAGATTCAGTTGGGATTGATCGAATGGAAGTATAGATAGATAGGGTATCTGAGGCTGATTCTTGAAGTTTAAGCAATAACCCTTTTTAACTATTTTTAAAACCCATTGGTCTGTTATTGTGGACCATGATGTTGCAAAGGATTGGATTCTGCCCCCTACTAGTGTCAGTTGCTGTGGCAGAGATATCTTTAAAAATTCTGTTGTGGTTTTGACGCCGATTGCGGCAGCTGTTTTTGTTGGCAACTATCATGCTGTCTTCTTCTTGATCGGGAAGACTGTTGCTGAGGACATGGCTGTTGGCATAAGGGCAGATATCTCTAGTAAGGCAGTAAAGCTTCCTTTGGCAGAAGGGCCTCTTGTATTGCGGGTAGAAGCAGTACAATGTAGATAGTTGGTCACTTCCTGTGAAGAGAGATTGTACCATGCAATGTTTTGATCTTTGATTTGGGTGACTGTTTCCTTTAAATTTCTCTCTGAAGAGGTTATCAGCTAGACAAGGCAAATCTGCCAACTTGTCATGGACATCCTCATGTATGTCTTTTGCATGCAGCCATGCCATACGCTGAACTGCAATTGAGGCCGCCGAAGCCCTTGCTGTGAATAAGCATTTTAGAAGTCTCCTCAACAGATGTTTGAGACCCTTTGCCATATCATGATGCTGTTGATGAGAGATTGGGAGGCCCTCTTTGGATCTGATGACCGGCTTTAGTAACTGTAAAGTGTCATACAAATATCACACCATGTAGAACTGGTGCTGTTGGATCTGAGTCGACAGCATGGAGCCATGGAAGACTTTCTTTCCAAAGTCATCTAAAAGTTTATGATATTTTCCCGGGGGCAAATTAGAATGGAGCCTGGATTTTTTCACTCTCTTCAAAGCCAATTCGACTACCATGGAGTTATGGGAAGTTGTACAATTCTGTAACTCTGTGTTTTCTGAAATTTGAGGTCCAGGTTGTAAGCAGCGGTGATTCCCGATGAAGGGGTCTCCCAGAATTTCATGAGTGATTTCTGTAATACAAGATAAGATAGAGTGCGGTGGGCTCACTTGGAATCTCTAAAATTTTTAGAAAGCTCATTATCTCTGCTCTAGAGTCTAGTTCTTTTCAGAAGTCTACTTTTAGAGCCATACCTATCTTCTCAACCAAGTGGCAGTAGCTCAAATTTTCCAGAGAAGAGGAATGCTCTGGCAGATCCTCTGGCATGTCTGACTAAATACCCGCTGAGTTTCTCTGATCCCCCCTGGAGAAGGTAATATAGGGCTTTCCGATCATGGGGAGGGTGCTGGTGAAGGCTCCCCAGAAGGTAGAAATGGAGGCAGAAGCTCCTCGCTTTTGTCTCCAGAAGAACCTGTTGCAGGCAATGTAGGTGCTTCTGGTGTTTCTGGTTCAGTTTCTACCAGATGAATTGGGTACACCAGAGGCAAGGTTGGTGGTGGAGTCTGTGGAAATAAAGAGTAGAAAAAGTTCTGCATGATATCTGTGATTTGGTCTACTGCTTGCTGAGACCATCGATTAGGAGAAGATGAAGTAGGGACCTCTTTCTCTATGACATGTTGCTGATCCAGCACAAGTACCAGAGGCAAGGTAGAGGAAATACATTGAAGTGTGGGGAGCCTGTTTTGTTTTGTTTTTTTACCACAGGCTGGCCGCAAGGGAAAGGCCATGTGCTCCTGCTGGAACTTGGACTGGTTTCCCATTGGGTGGATACACCCTTCTTGGTAGCCCTGGAGGTGGGATCGCTGCGGTCAGTATATCATACGGCTCCTACAACTTCGCAGGGAGCGTGTCTCCTCCTGGAGATGTGGAAGCCAAATGTATCTGTTGGTCGCTTTCAATAGAGGACCTCAATGTGGGCGAAGAGGGGGGACTCTGGGCCCAGAATCATCTATAGGCATCGCCCCTGGTGTAGGTATGGAGAAGGAAGGATGTGTCCCCCCTCTTCCATGATCCCACTTTTTTCTCTTTGATGGAGGGGCTTCTGCTGCATGGCCTAGGCATAAAGTTATCTTCTTTACCTTTTAGCCTTTGAGGATTGTGTTGTGACCGAAGCTGTATGCATCATCTTAGGCAGTGATAAGCAGTGTGCGGCTGGAGTTGGTGCCGAGTGCTTCCTTGTTGTCGCCAGGTGCGTCGTCAATGAAACAAGATAAGTTGTCTGCGTCATTTTCAGTGCAAGTATGCTGTTCTCGGCAGAGGGTGCCCCATCTTCAGAGCATGGTGCTCTGTCTTTGGTGCATGGTATCCTGTCTCCAATGGATAAGGTGCCTGGGACACAGTCTTCGATGACTGGGTGCCATCTTCGATGCTCGTTGTGCCATCTTCGGTGCTTGCGTCATGTGCGGCACATGAGCCATCTCTTGGTTTTCCATGCCAGGGGTTTCTCCCTGTTTGGACGGCAAAGATTTCAGGACATCAAGAGAAGGCGCTTGAAGTGCTCCCACTGGGGATGGCGCAGTTGCCTTGGAGAGGACTGTTGACTGACTATGGATTCCTACTGCTCCTGATGAAGATGATGGGGAGGCTGAGGAGTTTTTGGAAGCCGATGCTACTTCTGCCCAAAGCCTTGAGATCTTATCAGCTCACTGCCTCTGCGCTTTTGGAGACATTCTCTCACAGTTCCAGCAATTGGCTTGGTTGTGATTTGGGCTGAGGCAGAGATAGCAGTAGTTGTGGCCACATCATGTCCATCACCGATGGCCACAACTACAATATTTGAAGCTGGAGGGCTTTTTCTGAGTCATGTAGCACTGAAAAGTGCTGTTTGGGGTCTCTGAAGCAAGTTTTGTTTTTTATAAAAACTGAGGAGGAATCGAGAGACAGGGATTCCACCATCTGTGCTATGCACGGACAAAAAAGAACCAAGGAGATTTCTGGAATGCTTCTCTACATGGGAACTACCATGCATGCCCAGTAGAGCTAAAACTTAAGCTTTGAGAGACAGCTCTACCTAGTGCCACCTGATGACGTCACTCATGCAGCATGACTAATTCAGCCTGCTTATTGTTGGAAAACCTTTCTACTGATCTCCTGTGTCTGTGTCTCCTTCCCCACACGACTCACAATCATTACAAGATTATTCTATAGTTCATCTCCCATAGCAAAACCAGCTGGGCCGAGAGAGCTACTGAATCTCAGGGTCTATGACAGTTAAGGTCCAGAAGCATTGTTAGACCCCAGGAATAATATCTAATAAATCACTTTTGCTCTTTCCATATCATAAAAGAAAAAACATTCCACCTGCCCAGGATGAAGTGTATCTTCTCTGCTCTTCATGCTATGCTCTCTCAAAATATGAAAATACCTGGTTCTTCAACATGGAATTCAGTAAAAGTGCTCCTGGACACAAATTCTGAACGCTTGTCCACTAGCTGAGCCAAATGTAGCGGAGTCACATGCAAATTAAAGCCCTATTAAGCGGGCTAGACCAGGCTGAAGATGTATGAAGGACCCAAGAAACAATGAGGAAGGCGATCTATGAAAGCCATGAGGGTAAAACAAGACGAAATAGATGCAGATGTCCTTTAAAAGGCTTTATTGTAGTGGAGACGTATTAAAATTTCCCGACTCTGGCCGAATTTCACCAAACGAGTGGCTGCCTCAGGGGCTATAGTAGAATAACATAAAAAATTATTAAAACATGTATAATGTTTAATAATCTGTAAGTTTTCAGTTTCAACCATTGTTTCAATGTATCCGCCCCTGAGGCGACAGTTCGGTTCTCTGTAAACCGGTGCGAAAGGTATTCTATACAGGAACATCGGTATATAAAAATTAAAAATAAATAAATAAATAATGCTGCAACTTACAAATATAAATAACATACAGAAATTTAAAAACTCAAAATTAATAAAACATTAACACACAGACATATATATTGATGACATTTATATTTGTAAGTTGCAGTATTAACATTATATATAGTATAAATACAGAGACTCATAAGGAGGGTTTTTGTGTAGGGCTTCCTCTTTGCCCGGTCTCCGTGCTTGGTGCGCCGTTCTGACATTCGTCCAGGTCTGAGGGAGGTTTAAGCTCAGCCTTTCCTGGCTTACAGAGACTGTCTCTGGCTGTCGGGGTGGAGGGCATATGCTGTCACCGCTGTGCTTGGCTTCCTGCACCTTCTGCCTTTCAGCAGTCCAAGCAACTAAATCCGCGCTGGCAGAAAAACCAACTACCAAAGGCACTCATTTGAGGGACCAGGAAATCCACCCAAGAATTCTCAGCTGGGAGAGGGACCATTTGATATCACCGCAGAAGAGCAGGGCAAATTCGTTTTCCTTTTATTTCTCCTTCCAAAATCTAAAGCAATCCCCAGTAGGGAAATGCACGTCTACCATCTGCTGGAAATGGAGCATACTGGCAGGCTGATGTCACTGCAACAGTATATATACTGTGACATCAGTTTGTACTGTCTCCATCTGCTGGTAGAGGTGCATAATCCACTGGTCCTGAATCCATCTGTCTAGATGTTATGAAACCTCTGTTTTCTAATCTTTGAACAAGTTCCCAATCCACAAGAGGACATTGTAACCTATTCCATGACTTTTTTAATTCCTCATAAGGCTAAAGAGGTTAAGGCTGTTCAGCTTGGAGAGGAGACAGCTGAGGGGGAGATACGATAGAGGTCTATAAAATTACGAGTGTAATAGAACAGTTAAATGTAAAGTGGTTATTTCATCTTTCAAAAAATACAAGCACTAGGGGACACTCCATGAAGTTGATAAGCAGCACATTCAAAACAAATCAAAGAAAAATCTTTTTCATGCAACACATAATTAAGCTCTGGAATTCATTACCAGGGGATATTGTTACGGCAGTTAGTGTAGTTCGATTTAAAAAATGTTTGGATAAATTGCTGGAGAAAAAAAAAAATCAATAAACTATTAACCAAGTAGACAAGAAATAGCCCCTACTTATCACTGTGCGATGTAACAACATAGGATCATTTACCATTGGGCTCTTGCCAGGTCCTTGTGACCAGGACTGTTCACTGCTGGAAACAAGATGTTCATCTTGATGGACCCTTAGTCTCCCCAATTTTTATGTTTCTTATGAGGGAATTTGTTAAATGCTTTTAGATACACTATATCAACTGGCTCACCTTTATCTATCTTTATTTACACCTTCAAAAAATGTATCTTCCCTTGGCTAAATCCATGTTGGCTTTGTCCCATTAAACCCTGATTCCTGGCCTCCCCCCACTTCCAAGGGCCACACTCCAAGGGACTACCACTCAGCAAAATTCCAAGGCGGATCTCCCCTACCTCCTCCAGCTAAACTCCAAGGGGAACCTCCCCGTCCTATCTCTTGGGCCTCTGGGTGTCGTGACCTGTGCAATGTCTTTTGGGGGAGCACACTAGCTTATCTCTCACCTCAGGTAGCAGACTGCCTTGAGCCATCCCTGCCCATAGTCTCATGAGACCCACCAGCCCTGTGTGATTCAGACTGCAGATACAAGCAGACTGCGGAGGCAGCAACTAAAAAGCACAGATCACTGACTCCTCTAGCTGGTGGGAGAAGACTGCACAGAGAAGTGATGAATGCAAACAAAGATTTTGGCAGTGGCAGCTCTGGCCCATTCCTCTTCACTGTGTCAATGAAAAATCTAGCAACAGGGACTCGCTTATACATTAGTGTTCACTGTGGTATTTAATTTTGTGCACACTGCTTGTGTGCATATGTGAAATAAAAAATGTGATTAACTGTTATTGCTCATAATAATTTTTTGCCACATATGTTTCTGTTGCTATTTATCTATGTGTGTGGGCTATTTACTCCGCACTCCTCTTGTGCTTTCGCTCAATGAAAAATCTGCCAGCATGCCTGTGCTTCTGATGCTGCACACAGTTGGTAAGCGCTGCAAAGCCATTTCAAAGCTAATGGAACAAAATGTTTATATCTGTCAATAAAATGCATTGAATTACCTACTTTTACAGCTAGATCTTCTATCTGGCAAACTGCCTGCAGGAAGTGGTTATTGGTGCTGAATTGACAATCATATCAACATACAGTCGCTGCCTGATCTATATAGTTACTGTGATTGATAATGCAGTTTCAAAAAACCCTATCCACAGGTGACCATGTTGTTTAGAGGTAGGAGTCCTCAATGATTTCACCCATCTATAATATCATTCTCCTTAGTAAGCTGTTACAACTTTTACTGGACCAATAAAAATCATAAATGATACCGTCCATGATGTTTTGCAACTAAGTAGGCCCCTTTTCTGATATCAGGACTAGGGTTGCCCACTTTTGGTTTTCCCCAGAAATTGAAATCACGATCCCATCAATGCAACATAGGTAAAACCCAGAAATGGATCAGCCTCTCAGGCTTCACCTGTGTCAGGTGGGCAAAGAAATCTACCATTCTTATGTCTTGGTTTTATTTCATTCCGCCTTTCGGCACTTCAAAGTGGATTACTATCTTTTCTTAAATAAGGAACCCATGCAAAAAAAACAAAAACAAAAAACACATGCTTTCAAACAGCTTAATACTTCCTAAATCTACAAACACACGAATGACATCCTATGGGAGTAACGTGACGTCACCTCCCTCCCAGTTTATAATTCTACGGATTAATTGTCACGGCCCGCGCCCCATCTTTTTCTCCCTTGTCGCTCTCCGGCTACCTGAGCGCGCGCAGTAGGCTGTTGTACTGAAGATAGCGCTCCCGCACTACTAGAAGCTCCTCAGGGTCCACGGGAGGCGGCAGCTTCACCCTCCCCGCCTTGGACTTGGCCGGCGGGTCGGTGCGAGACTTGCGCCCTCGGGCCGGCAGGAGCAGGGGACGCAGGCGGCCGAGGAAGCAAGCGGGCGAGGACCCAACTGCGATCTTGAACATAGCGACTCTTGTATAATGCACCTCTCAGGTCACCCGCTGCTGATGGGCGCCGCCATTTGCAGCATTCCTCGCCCCGGAAGCACTCCGGGCGATTGTGGGAAATGGAGTTTGTGTCTGTGTCAGCCTGTAGGGCATTAGTGAGCTAGACAGGGCCCTGTACGTCAAACTCATACATAGCCATTAGACGGCAAGCCCGACCTCTGTTGAGCTATTGCTTGCATTACACACTTGTAATTTGAGTTCAGAAGAGCCATAGTTTTATGGGACCCGCTGAAGACGCTTTTTTTTGTTTTTGTTTTTGCTGCCTGTAGGAATGCGAAAAGTTTCTGGGTCGGTGACCTGACACAAAATCACTACTGCTTCCCCCCCCTCCCCCCTTTTGTCTTCCCCTTCTGTGCATACTTCTTGAAATGACTGGGGTGCTAAACTCAACACTGGTTACCCCTACTGGGACACAATAAAAGAGCTTAATCAATATTGGGTATGCTCAAACACGATAGAGCTGGCACTTGTTCTTCCCTACTTTTTTCTTTTCTTTTTTTTTTTTTTATCATTTTTGGTACTTCCTTCTGCCCCCATCTCTATACTTCCTTCCCTATCTCACCCCCTTATCTGCTCTTCTGTTCCTGTCTTCCCTCCTTTTTTTTTTCTCTTACTCTTTTGTGCTTCCTTTCTTCTCTCTTCTCCTACCAACTTGAGCTGCAGGAGTGCTGAGTACATTATGTTCTCATAATGGAGGTTTCTTTCCTGGAGTACCACCTGATCAATGCAGGAGTCTTGATGCCACACACAGCTCAAGTTCAACCAGTTTAGCAGATTCCAATAACTTAATAGGCATGCCAATTTTACCTGTGTTGCCAAAGTAATGTACATAATGATTAAAAGAGTAAGAAAAGATGCAATTACAAAGTGATAAGTAAAGGTTACAGAAAGTACTGTGTTGAGGGTGTTAGTAAATACTGAATACCAACAGCCAGCAAAAGTCTTTTATTATAAGATATCTTAGAATAGAATAGGTGCTTACCAAACCATGCAGAGTGCCAGCTCAGCTCTTCTGAGCTGTTACACTTAGTTAAGTATACCACTGACTAACTTACACATCAATGAGTTATTTTATTTACATAATATTTTCCAAATTGGTTGGCATAATTTTAACTCATATATGCTAATAAGATGATTATTTTAAGTCAGGTTTTCTTGTAAATTGAGTCCAGAAGGCAGAAATGAAAATCAGCACTGACACTTAACATACATTGTGACTTTTAACATACTTTTTAGCATCTCACCACCAACAAACTAGTCTGGTTTCATAGAAAACTTCAAAGCACCCTTATTAGAGCTGTTCTGTCCCCAGCAGTGGGTACATGTTTGTATCTGTATTTACTGTAGTTTAACTGTGTTTAGTGTAGCCCTTCCTTCTGAGGATTCTTGATACTGAAACACTTTTTGTAACCCATGATAAAAGTCTGTGAGCCTTGCCTTTAAGAGGAGCCTTTGCCCTTAAGAGAAGCTCCCTCCCCTCCTCCCCCCCCCCCCTGCTTTCTCTCACTATCGGAAGAGCTTGAATGCCCCTCAATCTAACTTAAGTCTTCCTAGGTGCCTTGTAGGTTCAAGGGACTGCCCTTCATGCTTCCCCTGCATCACATGGTTCTTAGGCTCACCGCCATTGGACCTTGCCCCCCTGCCCCCAGCTTGTGGAGGCGTTTCCATTAGCAGCTCTAGGAGAGCTTAGTCTTGCCATTGCGGGCTTCAGAGCCAGCAGCGCTCTGTAAAACTCCCTGAAACGATTGAGTTTTTACCTTCTTTTTTACTGCCTTCTTCTGAAGACTAAATCAGCCTCATATCCCTCAAGTTCCCTACCTCTACCATAAACAAATTCCTGCAACTCAAGAGACCTTCTTCTCCCTCCTGCTACCCTGTCTCCAGTTACCAAAGATAAGAACATAAGAACATAACATAAGAAATTGCCATGCTGGGTCAAACCAAGGGTCCATCAAGCCCTGCATCCTGTTTCCAACAGAGGCCAAACCAGGCCACAAGAACCTGGCAATTACCCAAACACTAATGCTACTGATGCAATTAATAGCAATGGCTATTCCCTAAGTGAACTAGATTAATAGCCGTTAATGGATTTCTCCTCCAAGAAATTATCCAACCATTTTTTGAACCCAGCAACACTAACTGCACTAACCACATCCTCTGGCAACAAATTCCAGAGCTTTATTGTGCGTTGAGTGAAAAAGAATTTTCTCCGATTAGTCTTGTTGCCTTGGGGCTTACGTTTGAGATGCAACAATTGTAAGTAGAATCTACCTGTGCAATAAATAATTTCAAACTTAAAGAATCTTTGTCATGAGGACTGATTGGAAAGAAAGTTTATCTGCCTGGATGGCAAACTCGGATGTCTGTCTGATCCAGAACAAGAGCCTCAAAGACATATCTCAGGTTTTGGTACTGGTCTATCTTGTCCCTGCTCAGGTTTCAATTCTGGCCTGGTGCCAGGATGCCACATATTGCAACATACCCTAGAACATCAACACATCTCATATTGGGAGATGGAAATTGGAAACAACAAGCTGATCTGCTATAGATCCCTGCACAAATAAACACTAGCAGAATATCTCACCTCTGTCACAAATGCTGAAAACATCAGACCCTCATCAAATACAGATTTGTATTGCATTTTCATGGGCCAGGTTGTAGTTGTTTTGAGTGCTGTGCTGTGCTGGATTGGTATGGCAAGTTTGCTACATAGGTGCTGAGTATGTTTGGTTTTTTCCAGAGTTTTGCATTACTTCACAGAGTTCCTAGTAGTGGAGATAATTTGTTGCTGTTTTGAAGATGACACCAGAATTTGAATATTCATTTTGGCATGATGAGTAGTAAGGGGAAGCCTCCTAATTCTGCTTTACACCTATTAGGAATGTTTCTGTGGATACAGATTGTTTTTCAGAACTAGAGGTGTAGGATTTCTATTGGGGTTCTGTCCAATTAGCAGGATGCCACTGATTGCTATTCAGGGCTGGGGAAGAGGGAGCCTGATGGAAGCTGCAGCTATTGAAGAGCTCAGGTGGAGCACAACACAGCTTTGGGGAGCAAGGCAACCAGTGGCCAGAGGAGTGGGGCAGTCCACGAGGAAATTGAACAGACTAACTTAGCTTCCTTTTGGTTTATTACATAAGACCCAATGTAATAAGGTAAAAAAACCAAAAAAAGGCAAACCTTGTTATATTGTAACTTTTTTATTTCCTCTGCACTGGTTAAAAGAACAAAGTTATTGCACCCCCTGTTCTTTGTAAACCGGCATGATATGATTGTATCATGAATGCCGGTATAGAAAAGCCTTAAATACATAAAAATAAATAAATAAGGTGCACTCAGCAGAGCATACAATTTTACCCACAGTTGTGCATACACTTTTTTTGTATGAAAGCTTTACACCCGATGCAGCAAGAGTTTTGCAAACAAAAAGTGTGCATATAAAAATGTGTGCACTGCTTAGTGCCCTTGCATGGAAATTCCATACAAATGAAATCATTGGCTATTTCTCCCCACCCCCCCCCCCCACAAATGTAGAAAAGTGCATTGGCTTAATTCATGGGTTTTTTTAGCACTGGAAGTTTTACTCCTGGTCAGAGATGGAGTAAAGTTTCCAGTGCTAGTGTTAGTCTGTGGGCAGAAGCAGGAGCTCTGGTGCCGGAACCCTTATTTATTTAAACAATTTATAGCCTGCTGATCCATCAATGTCAGTGGGTAACAACATACGTATACAGTAAACAGAGAACAAATGCACTTTCTTCCTTCCCTAAATCCCACTTTGGTTTGGAGGCGGCATTTAGAGGCATAGCAGGGTTTAATTTGTGGGGGAATGGCCTGAAACACAGTTCCACCACTTATTTTCAGATTTAAGAGGTAGAGCAACAGGGATGTTCTGCTCAGCCCCTCTCCTTCATGCAGTCTGCAGTAAAGAGGAGGGGAGAGAGGAAGAGACTGGAGCGGACAGAGCAAAGAAGGGACACTCAACTCCTTAATCCAGCTCTTTCCCTTCTGTCCCCCTCTCTCTCCTCTTCTACAGGGAGCAGGAAATGGGATGATACTGAAGCAGATGCAGAGCAAAAAGCCGACAAAAAGAGGCTGAATTAGCACAAGTTTGAAACTCATGTGCAATAATGCCAGTCATGAAGACTTCAACCTTGGCCGTGATACACACTACAGCTCACAAGTTTCAGACTTGGGCTAATTGAATCCCTTTTTGTGTCTGTTTCCCAGGGCCTAATTTTTGGTGGAAGAACCCAGAATGGCATTCTGCTACTTTTTTCCCAGGACACAATAAGCCAGAGTAGAACTGGCGGCATAAATCAGTTCTGGGTCCCCCATGGAAACGGAGCTGAACTGATGGTGTAAATCAATTCCAGCTCCCTGCAGCAATGTTTTTAGAAGCAATGGAAGCCCTGGGATGGTCACAATTCGTCTCGGAAGTCACTCATAAAGCAGGCCACACTCTAGACCTAATATTTACTAATACAAATGATTGCCTAATCAAAACCTCTCCTACGATATTGCCATTGTCTGATCACCCATTAATAAAAGCAGATGTAGCCTTCACCAGCCATGTTAGTACAGATAATAAACTTACATTCACCTTCAGGAGAAAAATAGAGATAGAAGTACCTGTTGAAGCAATTGAAAATAAGATCCATTGTCTAAATTAAAATAATTCCATGGGATAAGATAGTCACCGATATAGCTGAAGACCAGACAAAAACTATTAACAAAGAAAGGAATAACTCCAAAAATAAGAAGCCCTGGTACAATGATGAACTGAGAATCACTAAACAGAACCTTAGAAAAATTAGAGAAATAATGACAGAAGCACCCATCTGCTGAATCCCTAGGAAAATATAAAACTTTCCTTACAAAATACCATACTCTAACCTACTATGCAAAACAAATTCACAGGGTTATATTTAATTCAAAACTGCTATTTCAGACTGTTAAAGACCCATCATCTGACACCTCGAGAAACTATAACTTCATAAAGGCTTCATGCAATGAATATGCCAACACACTCATAGACAAAATCAATAAGTTGAAAAAACAATTCACTATTAATTCCCCAACAAATACACCTGAAGACTTAAATGACAAGGTAAATGGTCCACATTCGATAGAGTCTCAAAACTGGAAATTAGTAAAATCATTGCTAAAGTTAATTAAACCTGTTACTCACCCACATGACCCAATACCAGCCAGGTCCTTGAAACAACTACACCATGCGATCACTCCGACAATCACAACCCTAATTAATCATTCACTATCAGAAGGAACTTTACCACATGGAGTAAAACAAGGGGTGATAAAGCCAGTTCTAAAAATTAGGTCAGGTAGAACTGACGATTGGGACAACTGTCGTCCAATATTCAATCTGCCATTTCTAGCAAAAGTTCTTGAGAAAGCAGTGTTAACCCAACTTGTAAATCACCTGAAAGATCAAAATATTCTCTACCCAAATCAATTTGGATTTAGGAAACCACTCAACTGAGACTCTACTCCTCTCATTAACAGACTCAGTGTTGTGAGGGCTTGACGCAGACAAATCTTAATGTCTTGTGCTAATTGACTTAACAGCAGACTTTGATAAAGTGGATCATACCCTATTATGCCATCAGATTGTTGCGCTCTGCTGGCTGGGAGCGCTAGGGGTGAGATTTGTGCCCCTTGCAGTAAGACAGACCTCGTCTAGGGTTGAAGCTGACCAGGCCCCTGCCGACCTGCATGCCTCGATGACGCCAACCATGCAAGGTTGGTCTCTGAGTGGTCCTCCGACTACTCCCAGCCCTTTCGGACCTGCTGCAGGGAGCAGTACAGGCTGCAGGGTGGACAAGAGACAAGGGCGGACAAGGGATGAAGCTTGAAGGCTGAGACGAAGACTTCAGGACTCAGGAGAAAGGCACAAGGCATTGACATCCAGAAAGGTGAGCAGATGGAAGCTCCGGTCATAGAAGGCACCTGAGACTAGGGTAGATGAAGTCTCAAGGCAAGAGAAAAGTCCGAGGCAAGGATAATTCTTACGGACCTTGGAAAATCCAGACAAGACGAAAAGGACTTGGAATACTTAGACGAAGACAGGTGAGCACTGTTCCTCAGGGTGCCCTACACAGCCCACTAGTCAGGACGGACACAATGGGCTGGTCACGGACCACCCTGTCCTCTATGCGCCCTACACAGCCTAAGGAGGCTGGTCACAGACCATGCAGGAGCAGGGCAGGCTCAGGAATGGAATCCAACTGACAGAGGCTCCAATGACCGGAAACAGGAACCGGACGGAATGGATTTACCCTCGGGGTGGCCATCTGGAGGACTCGGGGAGCTGGAACATTGCAGAAACAGACATCAGGAAGATCAGGAACATAAGGACCTTTTAGCCATCAAGGACAACAGGCCTTCAGGAACATCCGGAGGGCAGAGACGGAGGACGTCAGGGACATCAGAGACCAGAATCAGGAACAGCAGAGACATATCGAAGAGGGATCCCTTGGAATACTGGAACACCAAGCAAGAGCAGGAACATGGAGTCCAAAATGAGGGAAAAGCTCCTCAGACGACTGGCTCATTGTAAAGGCAAAGCTGACTGGAAGTTGAAGTCCTTTTCTAGGGCTGCAGACAGGCGACTCCCTGGGAAGAGTTTGGATGGGCCATACCTAGCTGGCCCTATAACTGAGGAGAAGTGCTGCGGGCTGGCCCCTAGGGAGAAGGGCGTGGCCCAAACCAGGAAGTCCAAGCAGACCCAAGCAAGCCTCAGGCAGGCCCCAAGGACCTCGAGGCCTTCCAGGCCCTGGAGCAAATCCTGGATAGTTCATAGGCGAGACCCCAGCTTCGGAGCAGCCTCCAGGAAGAGGTGAAGAGCCTCCCGAAGCACCGCTACAGGAGGATTCATAACACAGATGAGAAACAGGGATTGACGGAATGGTTCTCAGTTGGTTCATTTCATTTTTATCTAACAGAACATTCCAAGTCAAATTCAGCGACCAGATGTCAGACACTTTCCCGTGTGATACAGGTGTCCCTCAAAGCTCAGCCCTCTCAGCAACACTATTCAGTATTTACCAGCTGCCACTGTGTAAATTACTGATGAATCTAGGAATAACTTTTTCTTGTATGCTGACGACTTACAGTTTTACATCCCATTTGCCAGATTATTTGAAAACACAGTGTCAATACTCTCTACATATATGAAAACAATACAGCAAGTACTATCGCAACTGAAACTGACATTAACCCCCCCCAAAAAAAACCACAAATCATTTGGCTGAGTAGAAACCCATCAAAATTTAAACCACCTGCCCTAGACCTGAGTAATTTTCAAATTAACCCCCTCAAATCAAATACAGGATTTAGGGGTACAGCTAGATGAGAACCTCACAATGAAAATGCACATCAGTAAACTAATGAAGACAGGTTACCCAAGCTGTGGATACTAAGTCGGTTGAAACCATTATTAATTTTTTTTGGACTTCCGCACTGTATTACAAACTCTAATCTTGTCAAACCTACTGTGATTCCTTACTTCTAGGTATTCCAGCAAGTCACTTAAAACCACTATTACTACTACAAAACGCTGCAGCAAGACTATTATTAGGATCAAGGAAATATGATCACATTACACCCACGCTGATGTCACTGCACTGGTTACCTGTAGAATCCAGAATCTACTTTAAAGTATTAATAATAATATTCAGCTGAATTTATTCCAATAACACCGGCTTATTAGGAGTGACACTACAACTGCACAATCCTCAGGGAACACTAAGATCCCAAAATAAAGGTCTACTGTCTGTTCCCACAATAAGATGCACATGTCAGACATAAACAAGAGATTGAGTGTTCTTAACTCTGGAACTCTCTGCCTGAGGCGTTACGTATTTCACCAGACAGAAAGAAATTAAAAAATGAATTAAAAACATGGCTATTCAAAAACGCTTACAATTTAACATAAAACATCAGAATAGACAGAACTATAAAAACAGGAAGGACAAACGATAATTATCAAATTAAGAAGAATAAACCAAACGAGAGAATGAAAATCTCCCAAAATGACTCACTCACTTAGACATGAATATTATCCTGTAATGTCAATTACCTATACCCTTAGGGGCGGATTTTAAGAGCCCTGCTCGCCGGTGAGCCTATTTTACATAGGCCTACCGGCGCGCTCAGAGCCCCGGGACTTGCGTAAGTCCCGGGGTTTTCTGAGGGGGGCGTGTCGGGGGCGTGTCAGTTAAGGTCAGTTTAGGAATGAATATGTATTCCTATTGGCTGCCCTCTTATTTATTCATGTTACCAAGTTTCCTACTGACAGTATATGGGGGATGGGAAATGCAAACAGTTGGTAGCTTGACAAAACAAGTAATGTGATCAGTCAATGTGACTAGAACTTGTGCCCTAACCCTGATACCAGGGGTATTGTGATCTTCCTGCACACAGTGCCCTATCCCTATTAATACCAGGAGTGTTGTGATCTTCCTGCACACAGTGCCCTATCCCTAATACCAGGGGTGTTGTGATCTTCCTGCACACAGTGCCCTATTCCTGATACTGGGGGTGTTGTGATCTTCCTGCACACAGTGCCCTATTCCTGATACCGGGGGTGTTGTGATCTTCTTGCACACATCCCGATATCAGGGATAGGGCACTGCATGCAGGAAGATCACAACACTCCTGGTATTAATAAGGATAGGGCACTGCATGCAGGAAGATCACAACACCCCTGGTATCAGGGATAGGGCACTGTGTGCAGGAAGATCACAATACCCCGGAGGAGTGAGGGTCAGGCAGCTCCCCCCTGTCTGTGAAGCCAGCCTCTCACTAGTAATGCAGGGAGGGAGCTGTCTCAGACTTCACCATCCTCCCCCCCCCCCTCACCCACACACCATTCACTAGCTGGGACATGGGGGAAGTCAGGAGTGAGGGTCAGGCAGCTCCCCCCTGTCTGTGAAGCCAGCCTCTCACTAGTAATGCAGGGAGGGAGCTGTCTCAGACTTCACCATCCCCCCCCCCTCACCCACACACCATTCACTAGCTGGGACATGGGGGAAGTCAGGAGTGAGGGTCAGGCAGCTCCCCCCTGTCTGCGAAGCCAGCCTCTCACTAGTAATGCAGGGAGGGTGCTGTCTCAGACTTCACCATCCTCCCCCCCCTCACCCACACACCATTCACTAGCTGGGACATGGGGGAAGTCAGGAGTGAGGGTCAGGCAGCTCCCCCCTGTCTGTGAAGCCAGCCTCTCACTAGTAATGCAGGGAGGGAGCTGTCTCAGACTTCACCATCCTCCCCCCCCCCCCCCCTCACCCACACACCATTCACTAGCTGGGACATGGGGGAAGTCAGGAGTGAGGGTCAGGCAGCTCCCCCCTGTCTGCGAAGCCAGCCTCTCACTAGTAATGCAGGGAGGGAGCTGTCTCAGACTTCACCATCCACCCCCCCCCCCCCTCACCCACACACCATTCACTAGCTGGGACATGGGGGAAGTCAGGAGTGAGGGACAGGCAGCTCCCCCCTGTCTGTGAAGCCAGCCTCTCACTAGTAATGCAGGGAGGGAGCTGTCTCAGACTTCACCATCCTCCCCCCCCCCCTCACCCACACACCATTCACTAGCTGGGACATGGGGGAAGTCAGGAGTGAGGGTCAGGCAGCTCCCCCCTGTCTGTGAAGCCAGCCTCTCACTAGTAATGCAGGGAGGGAGCTGTCTCAGACTTCACCATCCTCCCCCCCCCCCTCACCCACACACCATTCACTAGCTGGGACATGGGGGAAGTCAGGAGTGAGGGTCAGGCAGCTCCCCCCTGTCTGCGAAGCCAGCCTCTCACTAGTAATGCAGGGAGGGAGCTGTCTCAGACTTCACCATCCTCCCCCCCCCCCCTCACCCACACACCATTCACTAGCTGGGACATGGGGGAAGTCAGGAGTGAGGGTCAGGCAGCTCCCCCCTGTCTGTGAAGCCAGCCTCTCACTAGTAATGCAGGGAGGGAGCTGTCTCAGACTTCACCATCCTCCCCCCCCCCCCTCACCCACACACCATTCACTAGCTGGGACATGGGGGAAGTCAGGAGTGAGGGTCAGGCAGCTCCCCCCTGTCTGTGAAGCCAGCCTCTCACTAGTAATGCAGGGAGGGAGCTGTCTCAGACTTCACCATCCTCCCCCCCCCTCACCCACACACCATTCACTAGCTGGGACATGGGGGAAGTCAGGAGTGAGGGTCAGGCAGCTCCCCCCTGTCTGCGAAGCCAGCCTCTCACTAGTAATGCAGGGAGGGAGCTGTCTCAGACTTCACCATCCTCCCCCCCCCCCTCACCCACACACCATTCACTAGCTGGGACATGGGGGAAGTCAGGAGTGAGGGTCAGGCAGCTCCCCCCTGTCTGCGAAGCCAGCCTCTCACTAGTAATGCAGGGAGGGAGCTGTCTCAGACTTCACCATCCTCCCCCCCCCCTCACCCACACACCATTCACTAGCTGGGACATGGGGGAAGTCAGGAGTGAGGGTCAGGCAGCTCCCCCCTGTCTGTGAAGCCAGCCTCTCACTAGTAATGCAGGGAGGGAGCTGTCTCAGACTGGTATCAGGGTTAGGGCACTGTGTGCAGGAAGATCACAACACTCCTGGTATTAATAGGGATAGGGCACTGTAAGAGATGACTGTAGTAGTTTGAATAAAGATCTGATGTTTCTGCTCTCCTCACACCAAACAAAAACAACACACAAGCAGAGAAGCCCTTCTTACAAAGCTGAGCTAGTGAGTTAAGTAGGAGGAAAAGTAAACATACTGGTGCCAGTGTGGCTACTTAAAAAATACACTTACCAACAATCAATTACATATATTTGAACTGTGTACAGTTCCAGCCAGGACCACCTTTCTAAAATGCACAGTGATTGGCAAATTCAACATGCACTAGCATTTCAGGTGCCTGCTAACAAAATAATAAACAAACAAGTTCTAGTCACGTGAGTGCTGATCATTACATTACTTTTTTTGTCAAGCTTCCAACTGTTTCCATTTCACATCCCCCCAACCATATTGGTAACATCAATAGATAAGAGCACAGCCAGCCAATAGGAATACATACATACATATTCATTCATAAGTGACCTTTACTGACCTGGGAAGTGTGAACACTTTGTTTCATTTTCTGTTGGTGTTCGTTAGTTTCCAGTTCCATTTCCCATCCCCCCAACCATCACCTCAGTGGTAACCTTGGTAATATCAATAGATAAGAGGGCAGCCAGCCAATAGGAACACATATTCATTCCTAACTGACCTTCAGTGACCTGGAAAGTGTTTATTTGTATCATTTTCAGTTAGTGCGCACTAAATCGAGTTAGTGCGCACTAACGGGGAGTTAGTGCGCACTAACTCGAGTTAGTGCGCACTAACACGATTTAACGATTTTTAACGATAAATCGTTAGAATTTCTATTGTATCGTGTTCTATAACGATTTAAGATGATATAAACATTATCGGACGATAATTTTAATCGTTGAAAAACGATTCACATCCCTACTTTTTAGTCTATAAATTAAGCCTTGAGGCCAAGGTACAGTGCATAGATTGTAGGAAGAAAAAATGCTGTGTCATTTACAATATCCAGAAAACTATTTACAAGAAGATATGGGCATGAATGTTTTCTGTACTCATCTATGCTCTCACAAACCAGCGTTTGGGGTGGGGGAGGGAGGGTTTCTGCCGACTATTGAGCCTTCAGTAGACTTTTCTTTATGAAAGGTTTAATCCTTCCAGTTTAATCAGATTCCAAACAATGTTGTGTCTTCAATAGGGTTGATTGACAGAGAATTAACCCCCACTATTGCACAAATTCTCAGTCTCCGCCAAAAGGCCAAGGAGGGACTCTTCTCAGTTCATAGAAACATGATAGGCCGTATGGTCTTTTTCTGCTATCTCGTCTGCCCATCCACACCAACTATTTATCCTTACAATTCTTACCACTCCCTTAGAAATCCTCTGTGTTTTTCCCATGCTTTTTTTTTTTTTAATTCAGATATTGTCCTTGTCTCTACCAACTGCAGAGGGAAGCTGTTCCATCCATCCAGCCAGTACCCTCTCTGTAAAGAAATATTTGCTTCGATTGCTCCCTTTCATCCTCATCCCATGACCCCTTGTTCCAGGGTCTCCTTTCCGTTGAGAGAGACCCGCCTCCTCTGCTTGAAAACCTTGGAGATATTGTTTTTTAAACTTTTTATTTAACCAACTGTATACAGTACAGAATCAGATAAATTCAAAACTAACAAGGTACCAGACATTTGAGAGAGCAGTCTAGAAGCATTTAGTAGATAAAATATAGCGCATCATAAAGGAGACAGGTACAAATATCGTTCAGCTAACTTAAGATGCAGCATAATGGGGCAGATTTTAAAAGCCCTGCGCGTGTAAATCCGGCTGGAGTTACACGCGCAGGGGGGGTTACGTGTGCCGAGCCTATTTTGCGTAAGCCCAGCAACACGCGCAAGCCCTGGGATGCGCAAATGTCCCGGGGCTTTGAAAAATGGACAGGAAGGGGGCGGGGCGCCGGTCCGGGGGTGGGACCGAGGCCTCCGGCACAGCAGCCGTGCCGGGGGATTGTGTGTGAGCAGCCGGCCGGCAGGCATAAAAAGCAAAATAAAGGTAGGGAGGGATTTAGGTAGGGCAGGGGGGCGGGTTAGATAGGGGAAGGGAGGGGAAGGTGGGGGGGGGGGGGGCGGAAGGAAAGTTCCTCCAAGGCTGCTCCGATTTTGGAGCAGCCTCAGAGGGAACGGGGAAAGCCATCGGGGCTTCCCTAGGGCTCGACGCTCACAAGGTGCACAAATGTGCACCCCCTTGCGTGCGTTGACCCCAGATTTTATAACATGCGCGCAGCTGTGCGTGCATGTTATAAAATTGGTCGTAGATTTGTGCGCCGGGTTGCGTACACAAATCTATGCCCGCGCATAGCTATTAAAATCCGGCCCAATGTTTTCAGAAACAATCTCAGATAGAATCATATTTGGATGTCTCCACCTAAAATCCAAATCTTAGTTTCCCGTACTGTGAGCATTACTGTACATAGCTTTCCAAATGTTGCCCTTTTTTCCTTTTTCTGTACAAGCGTTTAATATTTTACTTATCTGAGAACTATGCTCACTCATCCCTGACAATCCTAGTTTAAAGCCTTACCTTTAATCTCAGCAGTTGGCTCACATATCCGATAGCTACTCTGCTGAGGTGATTTGCCAACCATTTTATTCTGTTTAGCTGAGGATCTATTGGAATTTTCTTTTTTTCTCTGAGGTAAGGACTACCCTTTTTTTCCCCACCCTCTGGAGTCTTACTCTTGTGTAGACCACTCTTTTATGTCTCATAGCATGTTAACCAGGATTTAAAATTGCACATATCTACCCATTATGTTCTTGGGTCATACAGCACTTTAATTAGAATTACATTTAAATCTTTTGTCCTAAACCCTTATGTGGAGACTCAATATATTTCTGTTTAATAATCATGAACTGCACAATTTCTGAGATAGTAGTAATTATAAAGAAATGGGTCAACCTTAAGGCTTATGTGACTTATGCAAAGGGTCATATTATTTCCTATCTACAGCTAAATGTAAGGAAAACAACTGTTGGTTATCATGAGGAACAGTAGGGTTTCAAAATATATACATACAATATTTTGGGAACTGAGTCTCCTCAAACAGCTCATTCATTTTCAGGGCAGACACAGTGAAGTATGGAACAAAGTGGCTGAGACTGCCGACTGTTACAGGAAGTACGGGATCAAAATATCCAGTGTCATTGCCTACAGTTTGCATTGTCATCAGACCTATACACACACATATGACAAATAAGAACTTCTGGAGGTACTTAGATGGAGACTTAACGGGGAAACAATTATATTTTTATCTTACCATGATTCTCTGTATTCAGTTATCTACTAAATTTTAATTTAATTTTTCATTTATATTTTGCCTTTTTTGTGACCGATCAACTCAGAGAATACTCACAATTTATACAGCTTCCTTCTCTTCCTCAGGAGTTAGCCATGGAGATTTAATCCTCCGTTGTCTTGGAAGAGAATACTCAGACTGTTGTCTCATTGCTATGTGAGAAAGCCCCGAGACAGATGGATTCCCCACAGACCTTTAGCAAATATACTGTCCTGTTCCATGGCCCTGATACTGAAAGTGGTATTTGATGAAATTAAGTCAAGTTCCATTTCTGAGTCCATGATGAAACCTTCATTATGATTTTTCATAAAACTGTTCCTAAAAGAGGCCCAACTAGGACTGAAGGCGTATTTCCTGATCTTATTCACTCAGATCAGACAGGCCTTTCTTGCATAGGAATTAAATGGCAAATTTATAATGTCATATGCTTTTTAAATGACTCTCCCTTCTCTAAGGCTTTGATTAGTCCAAAGGCAGAAGGTATTTTTTTTTCTGTTAACTGGAACTCTCTTTAACAGATTCTTTATTAATCCTGTGACATCTCCATACTACTGACAACCTGTAGATAAGAGCCTGTACCAATAGTTACCTCTCTGATAAATTTTTCCCATCATTGGACAACACATCAAGGCTGCCTTCCAGGCCCAGATCTGCCGAAGGGGCTGGTACCAGCCAGTGCTGAATTGGTGCTTAGGAAAGTCTATGATGTTTTTATGGGGAAACATTACAATCTGGGAAGTCTGGCGGGCCATGGTTTGCTCACCGCTGTTCAAAGGGTATGATATCATCATATATGCATTTCTAAAATTCTTCAAGTGCCATAATGTAGGCAGGTTCTTAGGCTTTGTCAGGCACTGTAATACATTTACTGCGACATATATTTCATCATATATAGTGCATGTCATTGTATGATTAAACAGTCCTGGTATTGGAATCTAAAAACATCCGGATACGAGCGCAATCCAAACCTGATGTGTTTCATATTTGTGCCTTCGCATAGGCACAGCACAAAGTCATTATCTGGTTTTTCTATGAATTTAGATGTTTCATAAGTCACAATGCATATTTTGAGGTTCAAAAACATATAATCAGTACAAGTGCTTGGATCAAGGCAGTCGATTTCAAAGGTGTCATGTCAGTGTGTGATATGTGATCATGTGCTATCATATTTTCTAAGTTTTGTTATGCATTTTTTATGAAATGTAAAAGATGTGTAGAAATTATACAGATTAGATATGTGCATAAACTTTGTTGTCAGTTGAAGAATCTACACACCTTAAATTTTCATGTAGCTGAACATTTGCATTGAATGTCTAGCTATTGTGAGTTTCTGAGAAATAAAACAATTTAAAAGAAAATCTGGAATTTGTTTCTAAAAGAAGTACATGAAGTGTGATATAGTGGTGGTTGTGATTAGCAGAAAGATAAATTTGACATTTTTGTTTAATTCATGCCTTTGAGTGTGTGTCTAAATATCTATTAGATAAATGAGGCTTGACTGACGTGCCGCAAATGCGCAGTAGAGAGCAGCTCTACTGCGCATGTGCGGGCGAACACGTCAGTCAGAGCAGAGCGTCAGCTCTTTGAAAACATGGCGGCGGCGAGGAGCGGTAGCGGCGGCGAGGGGCAGTGGCAGTGGCGAGGAGCGGTAGCGGCAGCGTGCACGAGGGAGGGAGGGACCTCCCCCGGAGATCTTTCGTTTGTGCCATCCGAAGGGGTTGTGAATGAGCTGAGAGAGGGGGAGTGACTGAGGGGGGGAGTGACTGAGGGGGGGAGTGACAGAGGGGGGAGTGACTGAGGGGAGGGAGGAGGGAGTGACTGAGAGGAGGGGGAGGGAGGAGGGAGTGACTGAGGGGGGAGAGGGGAGGGAGTGACTGAGGGGAGGAGGGGGGAAGGGGAGGGGAGGGAGTGACTGAGGGGAAGAGGGGGGAAGGGGAGGGAGGAGGGAGTGACTGAGGGGAGGGGAGAGGAGAGAGGGAGGGGAAGGGGAAGGAGAGAGGGAGGGAGACTAGAGGGAGAAGGTGGGAGGGAAAATGGTGGGTGAGGGGAGAATGATGGGGAGGGGAAGGAAATGGACCGAAATTTTTTTTTTTAATGTAGCCCGTTGTTACAGGCTTAATGGCTAGTATATATATATTCAACGCAAATTTTAAGAAGTCGGGAACAACGTGCGACAAGAATAAGGAGGCAGAAAAGGAGTGGCAGTACTTGTGTAACTTTACTACTGGTCCTGATGAGGCGCATGTCCTGAACTTTGGGGGAGAGAAAGAGAGAGACAATATGACACCATATATTTATTTATTTATTGATTGACTGATTGATTGATTGATTGATTTTTGTATACCGTTGTTCAGTGTAGCCATCACAACGGTTAACAAAGCAAAGCATAGACAAATAATTACACAAGTAAATACAGTATTTGCTAAAATATTAAAATAGGAACAATATTGCTCATTAAAAGGAAAGTACAGTACAATCTTAACAAAAAGGAATGATATTATTCATAATAAGAGCAAGTTAAATTTAAGCATTAAAAGAATATATATATTAAAAAGCTAGATTAAAAGAAGTTTAAAATTGTAGAAAAAATCTAGAGAATATGTAGTGGAGGGTGAGTAGTATATTGGGCATCTTGATATGCTATTGAGAAGAGCCAGGTCTTTAGGTCCTTTTTGAAAGTTTTTAGATTCGTTTGTAGTCTTAATTCAGAGGGAAGTGAGTTCCATAGTTTAGGGCTTGTGAATGATATTGCATGTTCCCGCACTTGTGAAAATTGTGCAGATCGAACTGAGGGGAATGTTAGTAGACCTTTGTTAGCTGAGCATAGATTTCGTTGTGGTACGTGAAGTTTAATTGCCATGTTCAGTCAGTCTGTTCTTCATATATTATTTTATGTAAAATGGTATGTATCTGACATATTCTATTTGGAATTTTATTGGTAGCCAATGCAGTTATATCAAAATTGATGTGATGTGTTTGTATTTCTTGGTGCCAGTTAGAATCCTTGCTGCCGAGTTTTGAAGAATTTGCAATGGACGGATGGTGGAGGTAGACTGAGTAGGAGAGAGCTACCGTAGTCAATATTAGCGAATATGAGCAATTGTAGTACGGTCCTGAAATCAACTGGGTTTAAGAAGGGCTTAAGTCGTCGAGGTATTAACAGTTTGTGAAAGCCATCATTTTTGCTGCGATGTGTTTTTGAAACTTAATTCACTGTCAATGATGATACCAAGGTCACGTGAATGTGTCACAGGGGAGATTTCGGACACTTGGTCGTCAAGTTTTATTGGAGGTGGGAGTGTTGATGTAGCTTTTCTCTCTAATAATATGATTTCTATTTTGTTGATGTTAAGTATAAGCCTCATGTGAATCAGTAGTTTGATTATGGATAGATACATGGAAGCTTTCTTGTAGGATGAGTCTAAAGTATTTTGGATCGGAATTAATATCTGTATGTCATCGGCGTAGAGAAAGTGAGTCAAGCCGAGACCTGCGAGTAAGTGGCAGAGGGGGAGCAAATAAATGTTAAATAGCGTGGTGGATAGAGATGAACCCTGAGGGACACCAGTTTTGAGATGAATTTTGTCGGACAGGGGGTTATTAATTTTCACTTGGTAATTCATTTTTGCTAGGTAGGATGAGAACCTTTGGTGTATTTTTTTGGTGTATTCTGGCTCCTCTGTGACATGGAGGGAGCGCCTCTGGCGCTGCCCTCCTCTCTGCGGCCCTGTCTGCCGCAGACAACTTTGAAGAGCGGCAGAGCTGCCGCCACCGCCATCCTCTCCTCGTATCTGGCTCCCCAGGCATGCGCGCACACTTTTCTAGATTATTTAAAAGGCCCGTGGCACGCTAAGGTTGCCGGCCCTTTTCACTGACGTCACTGGGCATCTGTATAAAAGGCAGGACCCAGTCACTTGTTCCCTGCCTTGGCAACAGGTCTCCACGATTGCTCGTGTGCTCATTCCTGGTTCCTGTCTCCTGTTCCTGTCGTTGTTCTTGGTTCCTGTTCCTGCTTGTTCCTTCACCTGCTCCTTGTACCCTTGGACTGATTCTCTAGTATTGACCTCTGCTTCACCTGGACTCGCTTGGACTGATTCTCTGGTATTGACCCTTGCTCGTCTGGACTACGCTTGATCTGATCTCCTGTCTCTGACCTCAGCTTTGCTTCCGGTACCTCGCCTCCTGCTGCCTGCCCTGACTCCAGCTTGCCTTGGACTCTCCATCAGTCTCCTACGGACTTGGCCTCTCAGGCTTTGGCCTGCTCTTACTCGGGCGGCGTCTGTCTTGCTCCCAGTTCTCCTTGGCGTCTGAGTCTCCAGGACTCTGCCTCATCTGGACTTGTTCTCCAGTCTCAGTCACAGCCGCTGGCCCATGGCTGATTCTCGCATCGCTTCTGGGAAGACATCAGATGGAGGGCCACCTAAGACCAGCCGGCCCCGGTACTCAAGGGCTCAACCTGTGGGGAATGAGGGCTGGTATTGGCGAAGCTCCAGACGACCTCCATTAGTCAGCCAGCTCCACCTGCCAACGGTGGGGACCCGTAGGGCTCACCCTGTGGATAGCATCAACCCTATCTTGGCCCAAGGGTCCACCTCCTGCATAACAGATCCAATATAAGGCCCTCACATTAATCTATAAAATTCTGTCTAATGACACCACGTGGCTGGGCGTAGCACTGCACTTTTATGTCCCACAAACACAGAAACATAGAAATGACGGCAGAAGAAGAACAAACGGCCCATCCAGTCTGCCCAGCAAGTTTTGTACTTTTTTTTTCTCATTCTTATCTGTTACTCTTGGCTCTTAGTAATCTTTTGATTCTATTTCCCTTCCACCCCCACCATTAATGTAGAGAGCAGTGTTGGAACTGCCTCTAAGTGAAATATCTAGCTTAATTAGTTAGGGGTAGTAACCGCCGCAATAAGCAAGCTATACCCATGCTTATTTGTTTACCCAGACTAAATAATTCAGACCTTGTTAGTTGATGTCTGTATATAGATCTACTTTTCTTCATTCTATTGGCAGGACTAGGGATAATTCATTACATTTACGCTGACGACATTCAGCTAATTCTACCAATAGAGGACTCCATTGATAAAACACTAGGATTAGCAAACATGTACCTTGACATAATAAAACAACTTCTAACCCAAATGGTTATTAACATTGATAAAAGAATTCCTACACCTTGAACGAAAACAATCTGAAATCATCAAAACACCAATAATGCTAGGAAATAACCAGAAAATAGAACTGGCCGAAAAACTAAGAAACCTGGGAGTAATAATGGATCCAGAAATCAATTTAAAACAACACATATCCTTAAAAGTAAGGGAAGGCTACGCAAAACTCATGATCCTGAAAAGATTGAAACCGTTACTCACACCTGACCACTTCAGAACAATCCTACAGACACTTGTTTTCGCCAGTACTGATTACTGCAATGCACTCTTACTGGGACTCTCCAGCTCATCAATCAGACCACTGCAAATACTCCAGAACACTGCAGCCAGAATTTTAACAGGAAAAAAAAGAAGGGACCATATAACTGAAACTTTAGCAGAACTACATTGGCAACCAATTGAATACAGGATCAAGTACAAAGCCTTATGCACAATACACAAACTAATATATGATAAAGAAGCTGACTGGCTAAATACAGCTCTAAGAGTCCATGTACCGCAAAGGAACCTTCGTTCGGCTAACAAGGCACTACTAACAATCCCCACAGTAAAATCAGCTAAACTAACACAAGTAAGAGAAAGGGCTTTATCAGTGGCAGGGCCCTTTCTATGGAACACAATGCCCACTGGACTAAGATTACAGAGTGACATCAAATCCTTTAAAAAAACCTTAAAGACATGGCTCTTTAAGCAAGCCTTTCCAAAAGAAACAGTGGGGTAGAGAGGGAGAGAGAGAACGAAAAATACAGGAAATCGCAAGCCAGAATAAATGGCACCACAATATTATAAATACATAGTACAGTAGAGAAACAGACCAAAGGAAAGTACCACAATAAACCTTCCCACAACTATTTCATCACTACCCAAAAATGTATATTTATTAATGATATTGTTACCGTTTGTAGCTGGCACTTGTTAGAATGTACGATACCCACCTATATATACATTATTTGTGCCTATTTGTGAACCGTTGCGATGGTACATAACTTAGCGATGGTATAGAAAAGTTTTTAAATAAATAAATAATAAATAAATAATAAATCTCTGACTCCAGTGTAATTGTTGGTTCCAGATAAGTGGCCTTATAAATTACTATGTCTGTATTATTTCCTGGACTATCTTTCTTTATATTTTCATATCAAGCAGCCGAGAAGTGGAGCTCCATGCTGGGAAGCTGATAGCTCATTGCAGTGACTGCCAGACTAATCAGACTATTATGGTATTTGCCATGTTTTTCTTTTCCTTATGTGCAACTTATTATTTTGATATTTCCCGAATAGCGGTACTAATTATGTTCTCAAATATATTTGAATGTAACTTAAAATGCAATAAATAAAAAGTAAAAAAAAAACCAAAACTCTGTTATTGTTTTCTATGTAACAGATTGAATTCATTAAAAGCTGTTTGTGATGGTAGAGTGTCCACATGCATCTGGAGAACGGTTGTACCAGTTGCTAATGCAAATTTTCAAAACTTGCAACATCGAAGTAAGGAAATGTATTGGTAATTGAACTGATGGGGCAGCAAATATACAAGGGCAATATAACGATTTTCATGATTGTCCATAAGCAGCAGAATGAGGTGGACTACCAGGGCCATGGCCTGACCAACAGTTTGCCCCACACAGCATCAATAGCTGGGGAGAAGGGACAGAAGATGGGGGGGGGGGGGGGGGGTTTGTCCCTCCTCCAGCACCACCACTGCAACCAAAAGATGTTCTGCTGCCTTTGCCAAAGATCATACCAAATCAATGTATGATGTGTTGGATCGAGTATCAGCAGATAGAACAAGTGCTGTGGATGCAGGTGCATTGCTTTTTGGATTATGGAATGATGTTGGCATTATTTTTTCATGAGTCACAAGAATACATAGGAAAATGTTAGCCAGGATATTCACAGCAAAAGACTAAACATGATTCGAAAAACTTGCTGTTGTTCCGAGGATATAATACTGAGAAAAGTATTTGGTTTCAAAAGAACTTGGGATCAAAATGGAACATTTGCAAAAAGGCCAAAGCTTATAAAACAAAAACATCGATGCTGAGCCTGTTCTTATTGCTTAACTTTTTCTGAACATATTTAAATTGATCTTACTGTTATCAAACTATCTACAAACAAGCAAACTAAATATTATGAAAACAGTAAACACATCACATGGTATCATGGACAAATCATAAGAAATGCCATACTGGGTCAGACCAGTGGTTCATCAAGCATCCTGTCACCGACACTGGCTAATCCAGATCTCAAGTACCTACCCAGCAGGATCCCAAAGAATAGAGTCAATCCTTCCTGCTCACAACCAGGGATAAGCAGTGGCTTTCCCAAGTCTATATGGCTAATAATGGCTTATGGGCTTGTAACCCTCGCTTGGGGTACATAAAATGATGGTAGCAGTTTCCCTATTTGATAAGGGTCAGCCGTTCCAAATGTATTTAGTGGGATCTTGGAGTAGCTCATGCAGATGGAGAAGTGGGACCTATACAGAGACAGCTGGAGTGGCGGCTAACCACACCCTTCTCTGGCTGGAAAGGGAGAGCTCACCTCATCTTCCCTCCATGAACTCTGGCCCATGCTTGCTGGCTAAAATAAAGTGTAGCAGACACCATTTTCAAACATCAAATAATTAACTTTATTTCTGGTGAACCAGCCAGCAACTATTAACAATGATTAGCGTAGGGTACAAAGGTACAAGCTGAAAATCTCTGAATTTATGGGCATTAACACTGTCAGAATCACATCTTATTCACCATAGCTACATTTATGAGGCTTACAGGGGTATCCTCCATTTTCTTTCCAGGGAACTGTGTTGGAACTCCCCCCTCTAATATCTCGTCAGAACAATAATAGTTACATTCCCTCATTTACCCCATTCCCCAACCCCTCTGTCTTGGAATGAGGGTTCACATGCTTGGAATTTTCTCAGACATCCCCTATTAAAATTCAATCCAAAAGTGACAGTGCAATTTCCTTTGCACTGCTTGGTCTATGACCTCCCACTCGATTTCCAAACCTCACCAGTCCCATAGAAAGTTGGCTTTCCTTGGCATTCCCCACACTGCAGACCACTTGGGACACTCCTCATCTTGGGCTCATCCCAGACTCCTCTTCTGGCCCTGTTCCTTTAGGGAAAAGATGCCACTCCACCCAGCCTAAGTCAGTTCCGTGGGAGGAGGAAGAAAAAACTCTCCACTTCTCGGTCTCAGGTCTCTCCCTTTGAGGGAAAGAGTCCCTGCAGGGAGCCACTCCACTTGTAAAGGTTCCTGGGTCCATCAGCCCACAGGCTGGCTACTCGAAGCAACTACATCCCTGGAGGTCCCTCTCCACATCCCACCCTAAGAAAGGCAGGATCCAAAAGAGCAAACCCCGCCAAAAACTTCCCTCTTTTATACCCCCCTGTTAAACCATGTCACTCATTCAGAAAAAAACCCACATATTTAAAGGAACACATACCATTTTCCCCAAAATTCACATGATCACATAAACAACAATTTTGCATTCTATAAAATGGCCATCTTGGGGTCATTTTGAGGTACTATAACAGAAAACTAGCAAGACATTTATCAACCAAATCAAATTTGATAAGTGCAGGGTCTCCCCCACTCAGAACATCTTGTGTTCCTGGAATCCAAAAAGAGGTCAATTTTGAGGGTCTCCCTCAGACATTTCCTCCAGAAACTTGCCTAAACCCTTTACAACTCAGCTACACTAATTGCTTTCACCATATCGTCTAGCAACAAATTCCACATTTTAATTGTGTGCTGAGTGAAAAACTACTTTTTCTGATTTGTTTTAAATGTGCTACTTACTAACATCATGGCATGCCCCTAGTCTTAGTACTATTGTTAAGGATAAATAACCATTCCCTGTTTATTTATTCCATTGCACTCAAGATTTTATAGACCTCTACCATATCTTCTTTTAGCCATCTGGCCAAGCTGAAGAGCCCTAACTTGTTTAGCCTTTCCTCATAGGGAAGATGTTCCATTATATATTTCTTTCTTTCAACTTTTTATATCCCTTGAATCCAATATGTTCAATGTGGGTTACGCTATAACATTCATAATTAAAACCACAATGCATAAACATTAAAACAAGAAGTAAAAACATTTAAACATAAAGTAATACAAAACATATACTATAAGTATTCTTCACTGCTATTTAACATCAGAATTATTACTCTCTAAAAAGCCTGCATTATCATGTTGGTAGCCTCTTTCTGTACCTTTCCTAGTTCCACAAAATCTTTTTGAGATGCAGTGACCAGAAATGTACTTAATTATCAAGGTACAGTCATATCCTGGATCAATACAATGATACTATATCTTCTGTTTTAGCTTACATTCTTCCCTAAAAAAAATTCCTAACATTTCATTTACTTAGAAAATTCCAGCAGCTGCTCATTAAAGCTTCCCCCCCCCCCCCTTCCACCCCAGTGCATCCACTTTGCAGCTGGGGAGAGCTACAAAGGTGGAGATGGTAAAGGCTGGGAAGGGAAGGAGGAAGAAGGGAGTGCCACAGAGGTAATGAACAGGGAGGGAAGAGGAGGAAGAGAACATAGTGATAGAGTGAAGTGCTCCTATCTCCTTCTCACAGCAGAAACACTAGCTAGCAAGTGTAAGTCTTTGGCCAGTGCCTTTGGAGTTGAAATTTCTTGCCCATCTCTCATATTTATCTCATCTCTAATAATGACTCTCTTCTTTCCTAGTATTCATCCCAAGCAATCATGTCTTGTAACAGATTTGTTAATTGGCACATCCTTTTCATATTTGTTCTCATCACCATGACAGGACAGTTCCAGGTAAATCCTGGGCATGTTCGCTAGATCTGTCTCCTTCTCTGACATCACAGTGTCAAGGCTTTTGGTCCAGTGGCAGTGCATCCCGGAATAAATCCAGTAATGAAACCACATCTCAGGAGTCTCCTGATCAGTGGTGGCATTGTGTACAGAAGATGCCTTCCCATTGTCTTTTTTTTTAATCTTCTTTTGTTCACATTCATCTCTTGCATAGCAGGGAGCAATCACAGTTAGATGTTGCTATTTTCTAAGATATATCTTGTTCCTATCAGTAGGACAATTGCTAGTGTCACATTCTGCAGTCAAGTGCAGGGCACAGCATCCCCGGTGCCAGCCAGTCAGCAGCTTTCCCAGGACAATCTGAAATGGTAAACTGGCATCTTTTTAGGCTTATCTGTACAAAGCGCACACTCCTGGAACATAAGAATATAAGATGTGCCATACTGGGTCAGACCAAAGAACAATTAAGCCCAGCATCAAGTCTCCAACAGTGGTCATTGTACCTGACAGGATCCCGAAGAATATTCAGGCCTTCTTGTTCATAATAAGTGATTAGAAGAGGTTTTCCAAAGTCTACCTGGCTAAGAATGTTTTATGGATTTTCATCCAGGAACTTGACCAAACCCTTTTTGAACCCAACTACACTAACTGCTTTCATCACATCCTCTGGCAACAAATTCCAGTTTAATTGTGTGCTGATGAAAAAATACTGTTGATTTGTTTTAAATGTACTACCTATTATCTTTATGGAGTTTAGAAGAGATTTAAGTTTTGTTTAAACAACTACAGATGATTTCATACGTTGGACAAATGACAAGATATGAGAATAGGAAAATTATGAAGTGCAGACCATTCTGACAGAGAAAAGAAGAAAGCCATGTTAGGTGAGTCCACGCAAGGTGAAGTCACATCTGATGCTGACAGAGGCAATGAAGTTCATAACGTTATCCTCTACCCAGTCACCGAGAGCATGAATCAGCATTTTTTTTTTTTGCAAGTAAGACACTCTATGCTGATTTTGTTTGTTTAGTCATGAGGAACTTTTCTGATATGAGACCTGTGTGAACTTTGGACACCGACACTGAAAGACTTAAGCAAGCAATTACTGAAATTTGATGGAAGGACCATAATTGAAAATGTACATAGTGAATTAACAAGTTCAGTGCAGTACTGGGATAAGCTAACTGCTCTGTCAGAGTGGTGAAAGGAATATCAGTGGAGTGCAGGAGTGAAGAATGTGATGACGTAGTGGAAGAGAGCTGGTAAATAATCCATGCTTTGCACGGAAAAACTGAATATTTGCTTTCAATTTTATGACGGTACAGTTTATTAACAGATGCTTATAATTTGGACAGGGCAATTGCTGGATAACATGGTGCCCTGGGCAAGGGTTGCTTTTTGGCATCTCCTTCCCTTTTGGACTCACAGACTGACTGCAAAAGATGATGTAGATTCCCCCCACCCCCAGCCTGGTGCCCAGGAGGGTTGCCATTCTTGCCCAAACCTTGCAATGACTGCATTTGTAATCCTTCATGTTGATGGCAACAGAGACATCCTTGAAAATCTTGATTTGGACTGAGTTATAAACAGAGCTGTAGAAAAAAAAGTGAACTCATGCAGAGTCCATGTAAGCCAGATTACTAAAAATAGTGTATTCCATACTGATGCACTTTACATTCCCTGATAGCAGTACATAGGAGCCTTTAGCTTTAAGGCCAGTGTTACCGGTCTTCCTTCAAGAATCCCAAATCTAGTTTCAGATCTGTAAGTTGCTAAAGGGAAAAGGCCTCACTGCTACTACCGTCCTGCTGCATGAAAGTTTATAACATATTTGCAGGGGCTGAGTTTGTCAGAGGCTGAGGAGAAGAAAGAGAGGAGGGCAGTGTTCAGTTATACATGTCTACTACAGAGGATCTGAGAGCAAGGACTGGATGTTGGGAAGCAGAAGCTGGGAACATTTCTGTTGGACCTGGTTCCTTTTCTGTAAGTTGCCATTAACTACTTGTGACCCTAGTCCCAAAAGTGTGACCTTTAGGTTTATAGTAAAATAAGTACTAAACCTTTACTGTACTTAACCTTTACTGTCATTGTCAGGGTGGGGGAATGACTCTGCAGTAGTAGGTTGTAATTATGTCACTCTGCCTTCAAGTGTGTCTGATTATAATGGATGACCTCTAGAGGGGATGTGTAACACTTTTTTTTTTCCTCAAGTGAGGAGGAACTTTCGAAAAAAAAAAAAAAAAAAGAGTCTGCCTTTGGAACTCAGGGGAACAAGGATCTGTCCTGGGGTTCTGATAATTTCCCTAAAGGCCTTCTGGTTTTCCCAGTCCAGGCTATGAAGGTATACAAACACAGGGTATCTATATTATTATACAGACCATTAATATAGAAGGACCCTGCTCATAGGGACAGCTGGGCGGGCGTACATGGACGCACGTAGGCCAGCTTGTGCCCATGGACGTGGCCATTTTAAAACATGCACGCATCTTATAAAATCGGCTGGACACACATAAATGTGCGCACCATTTTATATGGATGCATGCATGTGCCACTTCTACAGTGTAAGTGGGGGGGGGGTGGGGGGGTTAATAATCACATGCGCTGATGCAATTACCAGCTAAACCAGTTCGTTCCCACTTGCCCAGCTACAGGACAGGGCTTCCTGACCTCCCTAGCTAACTAACCTCTCTTTTACTCTACCTGCCCCAACCCTTAAAACCCCACTGACTAGCCTAGTGTTTTTTTGTTTTGTAACTTACACGCCATCTACTGCAGAAGTAAAGTTACATTGTAGGGGAACCCGGAGCGCGTTTGTGCGTGTAATTACTTATGCGCTGGTTTCCATTTAAATTCCCAGAACGCCCATGCCTTGCCCAGACCACGCCCCACTCCTTTTTTGGACTTTTTCTTTTGTGCTCGTATCGGGAGATATGCATGACCAGGGACACTTCTAAAAATACGCGCGGCATGCACCAGCCCAAGAGACGCGCGTATCTCCCTGATTTGGCATGCGTACGGCTTTTAAAATCTACCCCTAAATATATAACCTACATACACATCCAAATTGTCTTAAAGCCACATTCACATAATTTTCTCAACCCACCACTAGCAGTTAATTACTCTAAAAAAAAACCAAAAAACAATCATAACAAATGTTTTATTACAACAATTTTACAATATAAAACTAAAACGCCATACCATATGGCCCAATAAAGCATAAATACAATACACATGATTAAAACCATGCATACACAATATGTTCCAGTTATTTCTACATAAAGCATTTCACAAATTACCATTTTATAATTGCTCACTAACACAGGTATTCTGCCTTCTTATATCATCATAAATATGTCACAAACATAATCACTTCTAAAAAATACTTGCTAACAAGAAGAATACAGCTACTCAGATACATGAATGTTTCTTCACAATCCCTACAAGGTTGCTTGTTGTTGTGTATGCCGAGAAGAGTGTACCCTTAGCCCGAAGAGGAGTTGGTATCATCTGGGGAGACGGCTCCCCTGGGTTCCCTCGTCAGGTGAGGCTGGACTGAAGCAAGTGCCAACTGGATCTTCACCACTGGAAGCCCGTGGTCCCCCTATGTGGAGCCCGTAGAGACCCAGGCTGCTTGGTCTTACGTGGCCCTTGAGAAGGATGGAAGATTTGTCGGAGTCTGGTCCAGAGTCAGAAGGTAAGGAGTCGCTGAGGCAAGGGCCAACTGGATTTTCACCACTGGAAGCCTACGGTCCCCCCGGGTGGAGCCCGTAGGGACCTGTGCCGCTTGGACTTAGGTGGGCTCTTGAGAAGGAATGAAAATTTGTTGGAGTCCGGTCCAGGGTCAGAAATCAAAGAGTCGCCAATCGCAAGTCAGAAGCCAGAGAGTCATCAATCACCAGTCCAAGGTCAGAAGCCAGAGAGTCGTGCAGAAGCAGGAACAAGAGTACTAGAGGCACAGGCAACTTACAGAAGTAAGCAGACTCGTTGCCAAGTTGAAGAACAGGAAGAGGAAGCCTCCTTAAGTAGTTCCCTAAACCTGACCTATCTGTTGCAGCTGGAGCTGGTTTAGGTGACAAGGCCCCTTTAAATGTATGCAGGAGGCGCGGCCGCGCACCTAAGAGGAGGACGGCCCGAGGATGAACCAGGAAGTGCTACAGTGTGGCCCGACGTTGCGAAGAGGAGGTCGAGAGGCGCTCCCTCCATAACGAAACTTGGCAGGGGCTCGGAAGGGACTGCCCCGAGGGAGAGCAGGAGCCCACAGTGAGAATGTCTCCCCGCCGTTGCTGAGGTACCGGCGGCGGTCCCAATGCCGCAGAGGGAGGTAGGAGGGGCCAGCCGCGGCTGGGAGTTATAACACTTGTTTCACCATCCTCCATGATTTCCTCAGGGGACAATATGTAGGAAGATAATTCTAGTAGGCAGTAGCTTATTTCTGAATCAATATATACGGTAAGATGACAGTCTTAATATGGAAAAATATTATTCATATTAAAAATGATAACATCCAACTTTGATGTAGGTATGGAAAAATTTACTCCACTTGCAATCATGGGTATCTGTTGCTCCAACCTTTTGAACACTGCACTGACTTTTTAAACATTTTATGTGCATGAGCTATATTAGTGATGCTAATTTTCAAATTCTTCACAATCTGACTGTCCCACTACCATTGCTCACTGCTTCACAGTTTCACTCATTGAGTGCTTGCCTCTCAACATACATTTTCCTTTGATGATGGTCTTGCTGAACATATATTATATATATGCATAGTTTAATGGGACAAAGCTAATATGAATTTAGGTAAGGGAAGTCTTGCCTCACCAATTTGCTACATTATTTTGAGGGTGTAAAATAAATAAACATGTGGATAAAGGTGAGCCAGTTGATATAGTGCATCTGGATTTCCAGAAAGCATCTGACAAAGTTCCTCATGAGAGACTTCTTGGGAATTAAAATGTCATGGGATAGGAGGCAGTGTCCTATTGTAGATTGCCAACTGGTTAAAAGATAGGAAACAGAGAATAGGACTAAATGGTAAATTCCATGAATATCTTCCAATCCTACGATTCCGTTTATTGTGAAGCATGCAGCTGACGATCTTGCAAAATTCATAAGTTTGCACCAACTATGTGCCTCATGTTAAACAGTCACCCTGGCCACGTACCTCATGTGAACAAAGTCATAGGACTAGGACATTTAGAGGAGTAGCAGTAAAAAAGGAAGAAAGCCAAACACTGGGTTGGGGAATAGGAGAGAGGCTATTTCCTGCGAATTAGCAGGAAAGTGGAAATTATGCATCAGTTGTTGCGGCATCAGGGCAAACTGGGGGCCTTGATAAGTGGAAGTAGAAGTCTTGACAAATGTCATTTTTGTTTCGAGTATGTAAGCAGACATTTTGATATAAGAAAATGGATAAGATAATTTATTTGGAGTTTGCAATACATTTCATTGCAATGACAGCATATAAAGAGCAAAATGGCCTATGCAGTCTGTCCAGCGAGGTGTTCAGGTTGTAACTGCTGCCCGGCACAGGTCACCCACGTGCCTTCTTGTTTAGGGTTTCAGCAGTCACTATGTGCAGGTTACCCTCTATATAAATGTAAACCTCCCTTTGAGGTAGTTTATTATTTTTCCTTTTGTACAGGGAGGGGGAAATCTCCATAAAAGAAACAGTTATTTGTTTGCAACCTTGTGGGCTCAAGACAGGGTCCCATCCCCAATAGCATGCCCTGCCTTTCATCCCAAGAATCTCCTTACCAGTTACAAACTCCTGTCTTTATTATCTGGTAGAGATTTTTCTTTTTGGGGCTCTCCCTTTTTCACCTAGCAGAGATATTATTTCAGAATCCTGTATATTATTTATTATTTTCATAGTTGTTATGCCTCTCTTGTCTCTTCTCGGTCACATGTTTATATGTATCCCATTTATTTTGCTTTTCTAGGTGTTACACATCCTTTCACTTCAGTGTCTGATGTTGTTTTTTCAAATCCCCAGATGCAGGCATTGCTGAAACATAATCATGTTGGGATTTTTTATTTGCAATTTTATTTTTAATATTTGAATGCTATTTATATATTTTAGATAATTTTATTACATTTTATTCTACATGTAACATTGTTTCTTTTTAATTTTGTGGATAATTTTATTTCATTTTGATTACCTTTTGCTTTTACAGCAGTGTTTATGGTTTGTCTTTATAGTGTGCCACTCTTTTGTTCTTTTCTTGTTTACTGCGTTCACTGGCCTCTATTTTTTGTTCTTTAAAGCAGAGCCACATGCGAGCAACGCAGATTGTTTTTTTTTAATTTAATCTTTATTAAGTTTTCAAATTTTAACAAAGTATCTTCTTTGTACAGAAACATGGTGTCAATTAAAAAAAAAAAAAAAGAAAGAAAAGGAGAATTATAAACACACGAAAAAGAAAATTTGAAATTTATGTATTATAAACACCCATTAGACCTCTAAATTAGGGTAGGTAGCATAGTAATTTAGGAGATATTTTAAGAAATTAATAATAGAAGGGTATAACCCAGCGCTATTACAATTTACAATAAGATGATCAAACTTTAAACATTGCTAGCTTGTAGCAAAACCCTCTTGGTTTCTATGAAACTTTTCAACTGATCCGGTGTAAAAAATACATAGCTATCCCTATTATATTTTATCACACATTTACAGGGGAATCTTAAATAGTATATCATACCTAAAGCTAAAGCTTCCTGGCGTAACACCAAAAAACCTTTTCTTCTCTGTTGTGTGGATCTTGTCAGATCTGGAAAGATCCTTATTTTTTGCCCCATAGAGAATTTAGTTTCTTGAAATAAGACCACATTACATCACTTAGTTCTTTTTCAGAAAAAAATGTAATCAATAATATGACGCTCTTTATTATTTCATATGTCAAAGCCGAGGCTTCTAAGAAATCAGTTAGATTTCCCAGGGCCACCATTGCAGCTTGACCTTGTGGACTAGCCCTAGTTGGTAGAAAATAAACATATTTTAAAAAGCTGTGAAGTACACGCATATATGCCAGTGCACACGTCAAAAATAAGAGAGTGGAAAAGTGGCACGGCATGGGAATTCTGGGGCAGAGCTAACAGTTACATTCGTAACTCCTTATTTCAAAACTGGAGACCGTGGCGGACATTGACTTGTTATCCACATAACTTTGCTGCTGCTCCAGATGAGGAGCAAGTCTATAGAGTTGAGTTTTAGGGCTTACAGGACAAGGTTAGAGGTCTGGGTCAACTGGGGGATGTGCAAGATGAAGAACCAGAGGGGGTTTGGAAGATCTCGATATTAACTGGGCAAACTGGTGGACTAATTAGACAACTGGGTTGTCCCTCGCATGAGCATGTTATAAAATCCACCTACATACGCATGAAAAAGCCAACAAAGTACCATGGAAGACATATGCACTTTGCTCAAGTAACCTCTTAAAATTGGCATACTTATGCATGGTTGGTGTATTTTAAAACATGCGCGCAAGTGTGTGCACAATCTAAAATTCCAGTGTATCTTTGCTCACATGCTGATACACGCATGTATGGGCGCACACATATTTGTTTTAAAATTAGTCTGTCAGGGTTTTTCTTTACTTCAAATCAATAATTTCATATATAAACCTGATGACTTGAAATCTTGTTTTCATTTGAGTTATGAAAATATATAAAACATTTTAACGTACTGCATTTTTAAATAACAATAACATTTTGCGTTGGAGGCCTTGAGAATATACACCAGGGGTAGGCAATTCTAGTCCTGGAGTGCCACAAACAGGTCTGGTTTTCAGCACATCCACAATGAATATGCATGAGATCTATTTGTATACAATCGAGGCAGTGCATGTGAATATAGCTCATGCATATTCATTGTGAATATCCTAAAATCCTGCCTGTTTGTGGCACTCCAGGACAGTTGTTGTCTACCCCTGGTATTCACCTTTATTAACAAGGTGCTTTAGCCATTAAATGTGCAAAAATGAGCACTGAGGTAAGTAATGCACATCTTTTTAATGTGGCTTATTCACTAATAATGCACATTCACGCCTAATGCATCTTTGAGAATAGGGGTGGTAGTGACTTGGGACCTTTCAAAGACTGTTTGTATTTATGCTACATCTCTGTTCCCTTTTACAGTGAGCGTGATACATTTAAGTATAATGGCCAACTACCACATTCGGAAGTATCAGAACAGTGACTATGAGATTGTAAGGAACATCTACTCAGATGGAGTCAAAGAGCTCAGCCCCACCATGTTCCTTCATGTGCTGAAACTTCCAAGAACCATCGTCTTTCTCATGGGTGTGTTCCTCACTCTTCTGATGAGCCTCCAATCACTGCTCTGGGCACCGTTAGCTGTTGTTGTCCTTCTGGTTCTGGCCCGGGTAATTGTGGACGCTATCTGGACACAGTACGTGCAATGTTGTTTTCAGGAAGACCTGTTAGATATCCAGAAGTCATACCTGCAGAGCGAACATTCCTGCTTCTGGGTAGCAGAGGTCAAGGGGGAAGTTGTTGGCATCGTAGGGGCCCAACCAATTAGGAATGCTGAACAGGATGACAGGTTAGAGCTGAAACGGATGGTGGTGAAGAAGGGGCACCGTGGAAAGGGTATTGCAAAAGCTTTGTGTGGGACAATGATGAACTTTGCCCAGCGGCAGGGTTACAAAGCAATTGTCTTGGAAACCACTCAGCTGCAGCATGCAGGTCAGAAGTTATATGAGAGGCTGGGGTTCAAGAGGATGCATGAGATTCCTTTTTCTTCACCTGTTGGAGAGATAACCTGTGTTAACACCATCTTTTACAGATATGATATGCCAACAATTGATAAGGGAAAGGAAAAAGTCCCAACAGCAAAAAATGTCTCAGGAATTGGGTTTGTTTTTTAAAATATAATCTTTTGTGTTTATGTAATCAGACTGACATTGTTATCATTGAGTTCCCTTTTAAGTGTTCAGTACAGCAACTCCTTTTCCCATAAAGACAGTAATAATTATTTAATTAATAAAAGAAGGTTCATGTTGACTCAGAGATGTAAGTTCTATTTTTTCCCAAGAGAAAATATACATACTGAAGTTTAGCTAAAATCAGACAATGTCATATGCACCAAATATATACATTTAAGCTCATGCTTGACCTCAGCAAAACTCCACACACCCTTCCTGGTTTCCTTTTGTTTGGCATGAACTGTTGTCGTGCACACAGCACTTCTTTCTTTCTGAAACCTCAGCCTTCTGTTTGTGGGATACTTCTATACACTGATTTTAAAAACAAACCCAAAATCAAAGTACTATGGAGGTACAGTGCTTATGACTGCATCCTCAGTCTAATACAGGCCATAAATTAACAACGGGCAATTTTGTAACATCGTGCATAAGTTGCACCCAGTTTTCAAAGTGGACTCGTGCATACGTTCGCATTGGAAATTATCCCGGCAAAATACGTTTGATGACAAAATTTACATGTGCACTTTTTTAAAGTCCCAACCCCATCCAGACTCCACCTTAACTTTGTTTACTGCTCATAGCTACGCATATCTAGTCAGATAACAAAATATACAGTACCAGCCAAGTATTGTAAATTGCGGGGTTTACACGTGTGGCCAGGCCTTTTCCAAGGGGTGATCCGGCTGCCATTTGCCACTATACCCCGGGCACGCAAGTTGCTACTTCTCCAATGGAGCAGTAAGCAACAAAACAGAAAGGTAGAAGAAAGGGTTTAGGAGGTGGGGAGGAGACGGGAAAGGTAAGGGAGGTTAGGGTAGGGGGTAAGGAAGTTCCCTCCCAATGCGCTCCTTAATTGGAGCAGACTGGGAAGAAACTGGGGAAGGCCAGGATGCTTCGCAGTGCAGGAATTGCAAAAGTGTTCCCCCCCTTGTGCGTGCCGCACGCACATGTGTGCGCGGATTATAAAATCTGGCACGCATGTGTGTGTGTGGCCCTCGGATTTTATAACATGTGAGAGCCGGGAAGCGCGTGCAGATAGTTTCTAAAACCTACCCCTATGTTGGCAAGTGGAATGAAATCCCCCCGGGCTGGCCTGACTCTACTTCCCAACTCAGGCCTTCTGCTTCTTGGGTCACTCAGGACTGGGTATGCTAAAAATATAGCAATTACAACCCGTGGGGTAGGAAGTACGTCATCATGCAACAGTGACACATAAGCTCCAATTTTAAAAGCCCGATGCGCACAAAATCGGGGGATAAGTGCGTGGCTGGGCCCTGCGTGCGCTGAGCGCGTTTTAAAAGTTACCCAGCCACGCACTTATCCTCTGGTACACGTGGAAGTGCCGGGCTCCTTGAAAGGGGTGGAGCAGAGGGCAGGGTTTGGGCGGGGGGCTGATTGGGACAGCAGCCTTTAGGCCCTGTCCTGGGAAAGCGTGTATCAGCAGCCGGCTGACAGGCGGATCTTACTTCATCTATTCAGATGAAGTTCCAAAATTTAAACAAAAACAAAAAATGTAGGAAAAGGGGTTTTAGGTGTCAGGGAGGAGAGGGGGAAAGGGGAGGCAGAGTAGGAAGGGAGATAGGAAAGTTCCCTCCCAGTCCGTTTCTTAATTGAGGCGGATTGGGAGGGAACTGGTGCAGGCCTGATCACATCGTAATGCATATTTTTTTTAAAATCCTCCCCCCGTGCACACGAGACGCCATCCACCTGCACATGCGCCCGCCGCTATAAAAATTGCGTGCATGTTATAAAATTGCCACATGCATGTGCGTGCTCTGGGAACCGCACGCACATGGACGTGTATGCGTGGATTTTAAAATTTACCACTTAGTGGGCAGATTTAGGTCTATGATTGCAGGATTCTGGAAGCGGTACCTGGCAGATGTTAGATGGGAGGGGATACAGAAAAACAAAATGATTCTCACACACAGTTTATATAAAAGATGAAAGAAGGGCAAAAACATGGAAAAAGCTTACAAGTAGTTTGCTCGTACTGTTTTGAACTGGTGAATCTTTTCCTCAATACTTTAAGTCCCTGCAACTTATAGAAGAGAAAAAAAATTGGACAGAATAATGTATGCAAAATCTTTTGCAGAAAACCACTTTAGGACTTTTGTTCCTAAAATTACATTTAATGATTGGGCAAGGTCCAATGCATCAAAAGTGGAGACTGGGAAGGACCTGGCATGATTAACATAGGCAGTTGACAAGAAAGGTCTTTAAAGCGTATTGCAGGGAACCAGACGCCAAACTAAAGGTAAGGACCTCCCATGTAAATTCAGAAGTATTACAGGTGTTCCTCACTACGTTAAGAACATGAAGATTACAGAAGTTAGTTCCTGGTTTAGAGCAAGGTGTAGAGAACTTTGTAGGATAAATGAAACTAATATTGGGTGGAGGGATAGCATATGAACAGGAAGGGGTATGTGATAGAGGGAGTGTGATTAGTCAACAGAAGGATTGGTTAAACTAAGAGGGAGCGGTTAGGAGGTTAGATGGGAAGGTACCAATGGGAAAGAATGGGGGAGAAAAGATAAGACGGGGCCCAAAACTGTTAGAAACAGGAAAGCCAACATCAGCATAATCTTAATCAACTCAGTCTAAATTGTGGCAATGTATCTCATGAGACTGAGGCCAGATGGACGATTTTGGGCTTTAAACTTATGTCATTTGAAAATCTGACCATTTGCAATAAAATGATAAAAGTTTTGGATGCAAACAACAGAATCATGACAGGTAAAATGTAGTTTGTTTTTTAAATTAATAACAGCCAGTGATGAATATGATATCGGAATCTCTGAGACATGGTGGAACAGTCTCACAGCTGAGTGTAAGTTTTCACAGACAGCACAAAGGCAATATTCAAACCACCCACAGAAGGGTAAAGTCTGTGGGTGATCTTTACTCATGGACTTTGCACTGATTTTCAAAGGGAAAATCTTCCCTTTGAAAATTTCCTAAGAAAAAATATCTGTACACCTTTGCATTGGCTATTTGTGCAGGAACTTATCATGAGTAAACACAGTATGTATATATTTGCAAGCCCTTTCCCAACCTCACCCTCAGGAACGTTTCCCATCATTGTGGGAATATTAGAACATAAGAATTTGCATACTGGGTCATATCAAGGGTCCATCAAGCCCTGATCCTGTTTCCAACATTGGCCAATCCAGGTTGTAAGTACCTGGAAGGATCCCAAACACTAGACAGATACCATGCTGCTAACATCCAGGGATAAGTAGTTGCTTTCCCCAAGTTTATTAGACTAATAACATTTTATGGCCTACTCCTCCAGGAACTTGCCCAAACTTTTTTTTAAACCCAATTATGCTAACTGCATTTATCACATCCTCTGGCAATGAATTCCAGAGTGTAACTATGGGTTGATTGAAAAATGCTCTCTGATTTGCTTTAAATATGGTAATTACTAACTTCTTGGTGATTCTCCTAGTTTTTGTATTTTTTGAAAGAGTAAATAACTGATGCACATTTACTCATTCTATTCCACTCATGATTTTATAGACCTCTATCATATCTCCCCTCAGCTGTCTCTTCTCCAAGCTGAACAGCCCTAACCTCTTCAGCCTTTCCTCATAGGGGAGCCATTCCATCCCCTTTATCATTTTGGTCGCCCTTCTCTGTACCTTTTCTAGTTCAATTCTATCTTTTTTGAGATGTGGCAACCAGAATTGCACACAGTACTCAAGATGCCGTCTCAGCATGGAGTGATACAAAGGTTTCATGACATTCTCTGTTTTATTCTCCATGCCTTTCCTAATAATTTATAACATTATCAGGCCGATACAGTACAGTGCGCTCCGGTGGAGTGCATTGTTAACCGGCATTTGGACGCGCGTTTGACGCGCTAGCTTTACCCCTTATTCAGTAAGGGGTAATAGCACGTCGAAAACGCGTGTCCACCCCCCCCCCTGAGACTAATAGCGTCCGCAACATGCAAATGCATGTTGATGGCCCTATTAGTTATTCCCGCGGGATACAGTAAGTAAAATGTGCAGCCAAGCCGCACATTTTACTTTAAGAAATTAGGGCCTACCCAAAGGTAGGTGTTAATTTCTGCCGGTGCTGGGGAAGTGCACAGAAAAGCACAGAAAAAGTTAAAAATAGTAAAAAATAATAAAAAAAAAATTTAAAATCAGCTCGCGGGGTTGAAAACCGGAAGCTCAAGTTTGCCGGCGTCTGGTTTCCGAACCCGTGGCTGTCAGTGAGCTCGAGAACAGACGCCAGCAAAATTGAGCGTCGGCTGTCAAACCCGCTGACAGCCGCCGCTCCTGTCCGAAAAGAGGCGCTAGGGACGCGCTAGTGTCCCTAGCGCCTCTTTTTACCGCGGACCCTAATTTAAATATTTTGGTTTACTGAATTGCGCACACAGGACACTGGCCTGTGCGTGCGCCGGGAGAGCGGGGATTTTAAAATATTGGCCACAATGATGCCCAAATCCTTTTCTTGGGTTGTAATTCCTAATATGGAACCGAACATCATATAACTACAGCGTGGGTTGTTTCCCTATGTGCATCACTTTGCACTTGTCCACATTAAATCTCATCTACCATTTCAATGCCCAGTCTTCCAGTCTCGCAAGATTCTCCTGCAATTTCTACCAATCCACTTGTCATTTAATCACTTGGCATCATTTTCTGTCGTCTGCAAATCTGATCACCTTACTCATCATTCCCTTTTCTGGATTATTTAGAAATATATTAAAAAGCATCAGTCCCAGTACAGATCACGGAGGCACTCCACTGTTTACCTTTTTTCTCCACTTAGAAAACTGACCATTCAGCCCTACTCTCTGTTTCCTTTACAATCCACAATAGGATAGCACTTCCTATCCTGTGACTTTTTATTTTTTTTCAGGAACCTCTGATGAGGTACTTTGTCAAACAACTTCTGAAAATCCAGGACACTCTATCCACTGGCTCACCATTATCCACACGTTAATAAAAAAATATATAGTAGATTGGCGAGGCAAAACTTCCCTTGTATAAATTAATGCTGACAGACCCTCATTAAACCATGACTATTTTTATGTATTTATTTATTATAATACTTATAGTCTGCCTTTTTACCAAAGACTGTTCATGGTGGATTACAACCTATTTAAAACAATCAATACAATCACCAAATAAAATACAAGTTACATATTAAAAGCTTTCTTAAATAACAAACTCTTCAGAATTTTACAAAAACATTTCTAATCAGAAGTTAAACGAAGATTATCAGGGAGGGCAGTTGATAAAAATGGAGCAACCAAAGAAAAAGCCCTGTGGAGCCTGGCAGACTTAGCCTCAGGCAATGGACAGCAGTTGCTTATTACTAGATCTTAAAGAGCACTGCGACTGATGCAATGGAAGAACCTTTTTAAAATAGTCAGGACAAGGGCCATAAAGCACACAATGAACCAACACAAGAATCTTAACAGTTCACCCATTGCTCAATTGGCAATCAGTGCAACTGATACAGAACTGGTGAAATATGATTCTCTTGATGCGCATCTGGTCACCAACTGAGCAGCCGAGTTTAACAATAACTGGAGTGAATGCAGATGACAGTTTGGTAAACCAATATACAAAGCATTCCTGTTATCCAGAGAATATAACACAAAGGAATGAATCAGGGTTTTAAAATCCTCCTGACTTAAAACAAACCTTAAATGTCACAATTTACGTAGTTTGAAAAAAAACATTTCTCACCACCCTTTGCAAGTTACTCTGAAATAAGAATGAACTGTCAAAAATAATACCCAAATTCCAGGTAACCTCTGCAGATCCCACCACAATTCCATCCACAAACATTTTAGGAAACTGAATTGCCTCTTCTAACCCCACTACAGGTAGGACTTTTGTTTTTCTAATATTTAATATTAGGCCGTTTTTTGTAAGCCATTGATTTACTTCATTAATAAAAGTCCCTATATTATTTGCTATATCATTCATAGAGCTCTTTATAAGGAATACTATCTGCATATCATTAGCATAGAACCTAAAGAAGACTCCCAAATTTGTTAATAGTTGGCATATTGGACTGTAATAGATTCTGGAATGAGGTATTTGCCTTGCAGTCTGTATGACACAAACACACTAAGAAAAATAATTGTACCTGACTACAGCTTATGTGAAAGTATGAAAAGCTATATTTTTTTGTATAATATATACACAAACCAAATGCTTATAAGAACATCTGGGGAAGAAATAACAAACAAAAAGATTATAATACAATACTGGAGGTTCTGGGTCTTTTCTCTTGGTTCAGCTCTGATCAGAAGTCCCACTCATCCCACCTTGTATCCATATATTATGTCCTTGGCTGGCGCATGCTCAGAATAATTTTCTTTGTTCTAACTCCTGAAGTTTTGTCAAAATAATTGATAAGAAAAACTTACTGCATATGTTTCAGGACTACTCTAAAACAGTGAATTTCTTATCCATATTCCCTGTTTCACCATTTTGTTCATCATTGTCACTTGCGTAAATATTAGCCTTTTATATTATCTCATCAGTGTCATGTAATATAATATTCCTGACAGCAAACAAAACACTACTGTTAAATCACTATAAAATGGGCCTGCAAATACTGTGTGCAATTCATATTATGTATCTTTAATCTACTTCTTAATAGAATAGTTTTACTAAAACTAATCCAGGTATATGCCAGGTATTTTCAGCTTCAACATTTGCAAAATTACTTGTGCTGTGCTTGACTGATGCGGCCAGTCAAGGGCAAGTTTTAACTCTTAATCTGCTAGCTGGTTTTAAGTAAATGATGCTCTTATACTTTTATTTAAGTCTTGTCTCCATTTTGTACTCAATATCTATCTGCTTGTGATCTTGAAGCTTGCAGACTTCAAGTTAGGAGAAGGGAGAGCTAATAGGGGAACTGTGGGCTGTAACAGAGACTGCTGTGGATGGTAAATTTATAAAAATGTTTATATGAATAATTATTGGATTTCAAAATATCTGATGAACAGAATAAAAATCCAATAATTATTCATATAAACATTTTTATAAATTTACCACACGCCAATAAAATATTTCAAAACAGCAGTCACATTAAATAACTTCCAATAATTAAAACTAATAAGGATAAAAAAAAAATCCCTCACTTTCCAAACCTGGGAACCTTAGATTTCCAGTCACCCCAAGATTGTTATAGATTGGAGGAGGGTGCACAAACTTTATCCTGTCTCTCATATACATACTTTCTAACACACATATGTTGATTTTCTCACACACTCAATATCTCTTACACGCACACACATATTCTTTCTTTCTCTCACTTACGCAGGCTCTTTTTCACACAAACATACACACACACACACACACATCCTCTCACATTTGCATGCACATACATACAGGCATTCTCACAACTACACATTCAGGAACTCTTACACACAAACATACACTCTCACTGTCTCTCTCTCTCTCTCTCACACACACACACATAAGCACTCTTTTTCTTTCACTCTCACATAAACAGGCTCTCTTACACAGACAGAGTCTCTCTCAAATGTAGACACACTCTCTCTCACTCACACAAACACACAAGCTGTCAACATAGGCTCACTCCCAGCCTCTCCGTCTCTTCCTTGGCCACCGGTTGCAGAGGGAACACAGATGGCCTGCAGGGCCTCTTCTGCTCTTCTAGTGGCTAAAGACATGGAGACTCAGAACATCAAGGAAGACTCTCAGGATATGGGCCCCATGCTAACGACTCTCCTGACATTAAGATTTTTTGTTGCTGCAAAGCTGTTTCTTAAAGATTGTAAGAGAAAGGTAGAGTTGTCTGCTTCTTTATCAGGCATAAGCTACAAACTACCCCCAGGGATAATATTGGAAGACATGGATGAAGGAACAGAAACTTTATAAATAGAAATTAGGAGCCAAAACAATAAGACTCAAATATTTGGTGCACCATATGCTATCAACTAGTCAACAACATTACAAAGGATAATGAATAAGAAAGAAAAGAAAATCAAGAAAGTATACAAGGTTTCTGGATATTCTCAAGGATAGCTGCCTCCCCTTGGTAGATAAAAGCCCTGATTGAGTTTTAGACCTAGTCCTTACTAATCAGAAGGGGGATGAAAATGACTTGCAGGTCACAGAACATTTGGGGGATCAGTAACCACAACACTGTCATTTAAGATCAGCATAAATGTAGAAATGGCAATAGGAAAAAAACAACACATCATATTTTTAAAAGGACTGAGAATAAGGTAATGCAAAAATTGTTGATTAGGATAAACCTAGACAAAAGATTTACCACTAAACAAAAAAATAAAACAAAAAAAAGGGAGGTGTGTAAAAGGTAATTGCATTATAATTATTTCTGATGACTGAACCGTGAACCACACTGTTGGAGGACTCTTCCAGAGGTTTCTAGGAAAGCTTTGATACATGGGTGGAAGATATCCCCGTGCTGTTGCTGCACCTTTCTGCCCTTCAGCTGCTTGTATAGCTTAGCTAAATACTAACTTGTACGACTGGAGTAAGAACAGTGCCAGAATAGGAGGAAAGGTGGGCAGCGCGCGCATGTTATAAAATCGGGCGTAGATTTGTTCGCGCCGGGTTGCGCAAACAAATCTATGCCCGCGCATAACTTTGAAAATCTACCCCAGTATGTTTATTTATTTAAAACCTTTTCTATATCACCTTCTGGCTCAGAGCCAATCAAAGCAGTTTACAATACAAAATAAAAATCTTACATAAAATTATATGGCTGCCAATTCATAACTTCAGTTAAGTTAAGTAGATATTAACAGTGCAAAACTTCTTCTGTCTGCATTGACTCAAAACTCTTTGAGCCCAGCTAGGTGGCGATTATTATAGAGCAGCAAAATGCAGGAAATGCCAGGAAACATCTTCCTCCCTTCCCTCCACAACCCCACGAATTCCAATTGGAGGCTACTAAGTAAAATTAAGAAAAAAAAAATGTGCGAGTGTCCCCACTCTGCTCCCTGGCAGGGGTTGTTTACATGCAGCCAGCAGGATGACAGTGCACAAAGTAGGGCTGTGGATCATGGATCCAGTTAACTTTATTGCATGACGATTTCTACTGACTACTTTCTCAGCTTCTCTCCAGATATATTTTGCTTGTCTTTCTTGCTGTATGATCTCTTGTAATTTAAGAACACCGACCCTTTTTTTCAGCCACATCTTTAGAAAACCACCGTGGCCTCTTTTCCGCCCTACCTTTATCCAGGGCCCTAGGCGAGCCTTCTCCCTTGCGCCTCCACCCCACTCCCCCTCTGGTCACGCCACCCCATGGTCTCGGCCCTGACTCCTACATCGTTCTCGATCACGCCCGCCGACTGTGTGGTTTTTCTGGGTCGCGAGCAGGTTGGGCACTGCTCGTGGCCCGCCAAGTCTCCACGCCTCTTTGCCGCCGCTTGCGGCCCCTTATGGCTCGCATCCAGTGGCGCACCAAGGGTCTCCGGCACCCGGGGGCTAATGCATTTCTGTGCCTCTCCAGCATTCCCCCCGTAATCCTTCTTGTACTAATGCTTAAGGTCACAGAAAATCAGTGGCGTCTCTAGACAGAAGAATTTTTTTTTGGGGGGGGGGGGGGGGGAGCGGGAGCCAAAATGACATTTCTTCATCACACCCACCTCTATAGCATGGATCCTGCTTTAAAATTGGTTACAAAAAAAAAGTGTTAATAAAAAAGTATTGGTATTCTAGGACCCAGTGTAATATTTACCCTTACTTATTCACAGGTAGGGTTATTGTTGTTTGAGTCCTTGGTGTTATTACTGTTATGTTATGATGGGATTGCAGTATAGATTTTGGGTGTCTCTTTTGCGGTGCTTTATGTTAGTTCACAATGTGCCTGGCAGTAGAAGGTGTTTGTGCTGCTGTTACTGTGAGGTGACACCAGAATTTGAAAATATCTTTTAGTTTGCTGAGCTGTAAGGGAAACATCCAAGCTCCATTGTTTGGGGGAATTTCAGTGGATGCACAGAGTTAGAGAACTGGAGGTGTAGGATTTGTATTGACATTCTGTCCCTTCCTACATAGTCCAGACTTCACTCTCATAGCCATACAGAATTAGTTGAATGAGGCTATCAAATAATTTTATAGTGTGAAACTGGGCAGCTTTTTAAAATTGCGCAGAAAGGGTCTTCTGCGCAATTTTAAAAAGCTGCCCAGTTTCACACTATAAAATTATTTGATAGCCTCATTCAACTAATTCTGTATGGCTATGAGAGTGAAGTCTGGACTATGTAGGAAGGGACAGAATGTCAATACAAATCCTACACCTCCAGTTCTCTAACTCTGTGCATCCACTGAAATTCCCCCAAACAATGGAGCTTGGATGTTTCCCTTACAGCTCAGCAAACTAAAAGATATTTTCAAATTCTGGTGTCACCTCACAGTAACAGCAGCACAAACACCTTCTACTGCCAGGCACATTGTGAACTAACATAAAGCACCGCAAAAGAGACACCCAAAATCTATACTGCAATCCCATCATAACATAACAGTAATAACACCAAGGACTCAAACAACAATAACCCTACCTGTGAATAAGTAAGGGTAAATATTACACTGGGTCCTAGAATACCAATACACCACCTACTGAGGAAGCAAAACAAACCCGATTGCTATAGATTCCTATACAGATACTACATGCTAGCAGAATCTCTCATCACAGTCACACACACAGAGCAGAAACAGACTCTCACCAAATACAGAATACAAAATAAAGGAGCACAAATTAGACAAAACCTGAAATGGAAACTCCAAGAAGCCAGACTCTGTGTATTAACAATGGAAAAACAGAACCACCATTCCTCATAAAACAAATAATAATAATAAAAGAATAAAAGAATATTTTAAAACTATTGATAAATAGAATTTCTATTAATTAAAATCATATACATTTTTTACAATTTCCCAAACACCAATAAAATATTTCAAAACAGCACATATATCAAATAACACCCAATAATTAAACTAAATGAGGATTTTAAAAAGCCCCTGCTGTCCATATGAGGGAGCTCTTGATTTCCAGTCACCCTGATAGTGTCCTCTCTCACACATAACTCACATTTCCATTCTCTCTCACACATACATACACATTCATGCTCTTATACCCACCATAACCTCTCGCTCTCACAGACACTGACACACTCTCAGGCTCTAAGACACTCTCTACACCCCCCTCCCCCCCCAACACACACACACAAACTCTTACTCCCCTGGATTTTCTCATACACACTCTCACTGTCACTGGCTCCCTCACATACACACAAACACACACATCCAGGCAAGCTCCCAGTCATTCTCACACCACTCCCTCCCCATCCCCCAGTGCACACATTCATTCTCACACACACATACCCCACACACAGGCAGGCACCTATTCTCACACTTAGAAACCCCAGGAAGAACCCATTCATTCTCATACACAGACACACCCTCAGGCAGGCACCCATGCATTCACACACATGCACCCTCAGGCAGACTCTCATTCATACACATGCACACACTAAAGGCAGACCCTCCTCTCTTTCTTTTGCCAGCAACCTCAGAGCCTCTCTCATTCCTCTGCTGCCACAGTCACTGCTGCTGCGTGGCTATTGGAGAGGCGCTGATTCCTGCTACTGGCACTGAAGCCCATTCTGCTGCCTCCTCTGTACAGGCCCCGTGGGTTTCCACTTCCTCCATGCTGATCTCGTACATTGTGAGATCCGCATAGAGAAAGTGCTACTCTTGCACATTCCCAAAGATTACATGTGCCAATCACTAAAAAGTAGTTTATTTTTTACCTTTGCTGTTTGCTCTTAGTTTTCTAATCAGTTAGTCACAGGCTTTTTTTCCCACCTGCCCTTTCTTGTTCTTTTGCCAATTCCTTTTATATTGCCTTTTTTTCTATTTCTTTTCTCTCCATCTGTCTTCTTCCCTCAAACACAAAGTCAGGTTCTCGTTCTCACATGCTTTCTCTCTCTCTCTCACACACACACACACACTCTCTCACATGCTCTCTCATATACAATCATTCATACACACAGTCTCTCACTGGCACATGCTGTCTGACTCTCACACACACAGGCTCTCTCTCACTCCCACATGCTGTCTTGCTCAAGCACAGGCACTCACTGTCACATGCTGTCTCTCTCACACACATACACAGAAGCTCTCACATGCTGTCTCTGGAAACATTCAGGTTCTCACTCCCACACACAGTCTCTCAACTCATCTCATACACACATACAATCTCTCAACTCATCTCATACATGTACACACACTCTACATGCCCTCAGCCTCTCTCTTGCCTCTGGCCTCCTCTTCATGGGTCACCGCAGGAAGGGCTCTGCAGCGGCCCTGATCTTCTTGGGCCACCTGCGATGTTGAATCCTTGGTGGCCCTGCTACGGGCCTTCTCCTCTTCTCAGCCCACTGTGACTTGGGATTCGCAGATGACCATAAATGCTGCTCTTCATCTGCGCGCGGCTGCTGCTCCTCCTCCTTCCTGCCCGTGTGGCTCTGGCAACATTTTTCTTCCGGGGTCACATGGGCAGGAAGGAAGAGGAGCACCTGCAGGTTTGGCTATGACCCTTTTTCTTCGGGCTGTGGTGACATGAGCTCCACCACAGCCCCGCCAGTCTTCCTGCTCAGCCGCCAGTGGGATGAGGTCCACCGGTGGCCACATGAGCCTCCATGTTGGCCATCAGTGCCCCCCCATGGCCTTGCGCCTGGAGGCATTGCCCCCCCTCAGTACACCACTGCTCACGCCCCCTAATGCCCACCGCCCTAGGCCCAGGCCTAGTTTGCCTAGTGCTGCCACCGGCCCTGCCTTTATCTACAGTGCCTTGTAAAAGTCTTCAAACTCTTACTCGTTTTTCACATTCTGCTATGTAAAACAATGCAAATCAAAATATATTAAAGTAGGTGTCTGTTTCACTGAGTTCTACACAACACACTCTTTACTTTCATTGTGAAAGAATAATTATAGACTTGTTCCAAAAGTAGTTAAGAATAAAAACCAACAATTCTAGAATGCATAAGTCTTCCCATCCTTTGTCATAGCACACCCAAGTTAGCTCCAGTTCAAAAAATTGCCTTACTGAGGCTTTTAATAAATTAAATAGAGCCCATCTGTGTCCAGTCTCAGTAATTGAAGTGATTGAAATACTCTTAGATGAAGAATCAAGTGGTTGCTGTTGTGAATTGGAAGTAAAGGGGAGTGGAGGAGTAGCCTAGTGGTTGGAGCAGCGGGCAACAAGAGAGGGAAACCCGGGTTCAAATGCCACGGTCACTCCTTGTGACCTTGGGCAAGTCACTTTACCCTCCATTGCCTCAGATACAAACTTAGATTGTAAGCCCTCTGGGGATAGGGAAATACCTACAGTACCTGAATGTAATCCGCTTTGATGTACATTGTGAAGTGGCAAAAAGCAGAATATAAAAATCTAAAATAAGTAGAGATCCAAATATGCTGGAAAAGCAGCTGATAAAAGAACACTGAGATGATGTTATTCAAAAGTTACAGATCGGGGGAAAGGCCATAAGAAAATTTCAAGGGGTTGAATATCCCGTAGGTCATTGTCAGGTTCATCGTTGTAAAGTGGAAACAGTTTGGCATGATCAAGTTATTGCCAGAATCAAACCATTCCTCCAAAGACAGTAGCCATGGGTGAAGGAAACTGCTGCTGAAGGTCACTGGGAGGTGTAAGATTACTTTAAAAGAACTGTAGAGGGCTCCGGCTGAGCATGGGGAAAATGTTGACTGTTCAACAGTTTTTTTTGTTTTTGTTTTTTTTAAAGATTACACCACAAACATGGCCTGTATGGAAGGAATGAAATCACTGCTGAAGAAAATCCATATGATGTGCTGCTTAACATTTGCAGTCAGGAACACTGAGAGAAGGTTTTTTTTTGGTCTGCTGAGAGCAAAGTGGAAATTTTGCTCTTAGTGCTAAGTGATATGTAATTGTATGGCATAGAACAAACATAGCACATTACAATTACCCTGCTAACCCCCTCCCTACTATAAAGCAAGATGGTGGCAGCATTATGTTAGGAGGATACTGTGCAGCAGCAGCAGCAGGGACAGGAAGGCTTGTAAAGATCGCAGGAAAGATAGCAATGGTAATGATTATTTTTTTATACAGAATTTCAGCAAATAATTTCAAAAGTTTACAAAATAGTAAAATACAATAACAATAATCCAATATTATAAAATAATGTAAAAATATAACACGATAAACAAATAAAAACAATGGTAAATAAGAGCCTCGTGCACAAAAATAAATAATAATCCAGTAAAACTATAAATAACCTTTGAAGATCTGATTAAAAAGACAGGACTTGATTAGTTTCCTGAATTTCATAAAATTGGTGTCTTTTCGAAAATCCAGTAGAAGGGAATTCCACATTAAAGGTGCCTGGTGTTGAAAAGCACAATCCCAAGTTTCTTCCAGTCTCATTTCTTTTGTAAAGATCTTAGGATTCATATTGGATTGAAGGATAGCAACATATTAGCTAAATAATCCAGTTCACCACTTGCCAAAGTTTTAGAAGTCAAGCAAAGGATCTTGAAGAGTATTCTGCAGCATATCAGCAACAAGTGCAGTTCTTGATGGATGGGGCAATGTATAGCCAAACCAAGAAGGAAAACCTGTTTCAGTCTGCCATAGAATTGGGACTGGGTAGAAGATTCACCTTTCAGCAGAACATTGATCCTAAACACAAAGCAAAAGCAATAATGTAGTGACTCAGCAAGGAGAAACTGAATGCCCTTGAGTGGCCCAGTCAAAGCCCAGACCTGAATCCAATTGGCAATCTGTGGCAAGGCTTGAAGACTGCAGCTCACAGCTGATTTCCTGTCATCTTGAAAGAGTTTGAGCTCTTCTGCCTCTTATAAGAATGGGCAAAAAGTACACCATCCTGCTGTGCAAAGCTGCTGGACACTAGAAAGTGAATTTTAAAAGCTGGACACATGCCGGAAATGGGAGATGGGTGCACAATCTAGCACCAGTGCACGTCCATCCGATTTTCTAAAGTGGCATACACAAGAGCCAATGCACGCACATCTCACATCGGAGGAAAAAGTGGTGTGGTGTGGTGTGGATGGGGGATTCTAGGGCGGAGCAAGTACCTACGCGCCCAGGGCCAGTGCCACGTAACTTTACTTTTGCTGTGGAGGAGATGCAAGTTGGAAAAAGACAAAATGCAGGCATCTGTGAGGGATTTGAGGAGTTTTGGGTATCTAGGGGGGAACGTAGGCTAAAAAAGCCAGAGGAGTTGGAAGGGCCTAGAACACTGGGTGAACGAGTGGACAAACTGGTGAGGCTGGTTATGGTATGGTCGCGCACCTGTTATAACCCCCCCCCCCCCACTTGCGTGGCTCAAACCCGAATTTGTGCAGCTGTGCGCCCCCACCTGCAAAATGAAGTGCACACGTACATATGCATGCTAGAGCTATTTTATAAACACATGTGCGCATCATAACATTGCTGCATATCTGGGCGTGCACTGCCACACATGCATATACGTGCACCTGAATGCCCGTTTGAAAGTTACTGAACAACTCATGTGTTATTGCTGCAAAAGGGCTTCCACCAAGTCCAGGGGTGTGAAGACACCTGCAAAGCATTTTGATGGTAACTTTAATATCAGTACGCAGGTGCACACGTATGCCCTAATGTCAGCTTGCATCCAGAGGTGCGGCCATTTTATAACACATGCGCACATGGTACAAAATAGACTGTACGTGCGTAGTTGTGCACAATTTTATATGGACGCACGCATGTGTGCACAAATGCCGCCTCTACCACGAAGGTGGGGGGACTCTACTAGAAACACACACCAATGCAATTACCAGTTAAACCACTTCATTCTCAGTTCACCCAGGTAAGGGATAGGACTTCCTAACTCCACCTATCTAATTAGCCTTCCTTTTCCTCCTCTTAACCTCGACCCTTAAAATCTTACTGACATGCCTATGTTCTTTTGTTTTAGGACTTACACGCCATCCATTGCAGAAGTAAAGGTATGCGGTAGGGGATCCCAGCGTGCGCCTGTGTGCGTAGTTTTCACACGCTGGTTTCATCCAAAAATGCAGGAATGCCTATGCCCTACCCAGATCACACCCATAACCTTGCCCCATTTTTGGACTTTTTGTGCGCATACCAGGAGATCAGGCGTACTCGAGTGGCTTTTAAAATATCCGCTCAGTGTGCACTGGCCCGACTTGTTTGCGTATCTCCCGGTTTTGGCGCTTGTTTGTCTTTTAAAATTCAAATATTTGAGGTTTTAGAATATTTTCATAGTTATTCTTTCATGATGAAATCATAGGGATAGATTTTCAAAGGGATACGCGAATAACCCCCCGAAAACCTACCCCTGCGCGCGCCGAGCCTATTTTGCATAGGCTTGGCGGCGGGCGCAAGCCCCGGGACACGCGTATATCCCAGGGCTTTAAAAAATGGGCAGTCCGGGGGCGTGGCGGTGGCTCAGAGGCGCTCCGGGGTGGGCCAGAATCCTCCTGCACAGCGGCCTGTGCCGGGGGATGGCGAGATGGCGCATGCAAGCTACACCTGCCAGAAATAAGGTAGCGGGGGGGGGGGGGGGGGATTTAGGTAGGGCTGGGACAAAAAAAAAGTTCCCTCCAAGGCCACTCCGATTTCAGAGCGGCCTTGGAGGGAACGGGGAAAGCCATCGGGCATCCCCCAGGGCTCGGCGCACGCAAGGTGCACGAGTGTGCACCCCCCTTCTGTGCGCCGAACCCCGGATTTTATAACATGCGCGCGGCAGCACGCGCATGTTATAAAATCTGGTGTACATTTGTGCACGCCGGGTAGCGCGCACAAATGTATCCCACGCGCGTAATATTAAAAATCTGCCCCATAGTGTATAGTTCAGTGAAACAAACTCCTACTTTAATGCATTTTGATTTGTATTGTTTAGGCAACAGAATGTGAAAAATGTTCAAGAACATGAAGACTTTTACCAGGACTGTACCTTCCTGACAAAATGATTTATAGATGGTGTCTATTGGGATGCACCATAAGTCTTCATTCACAGCTATTCACGTTTTTTTTTCCATTTTAGAACCTACCCTCTTAGTCCAGCTACCTCAGCGACAGTTCCCGGTCAGGGGCCACAGATCACAGTTCCTTCAGAACCTGGGGACCTTGACTTTATTTCTCCCTTCTGAGAATGGGGGCAAGTTAAGCTATAGCACCTGCTTATTGTATTTTTGTATCGGTTGCTGCATTTACTTTAGGGTTTGATTTTTTCAATACATTATGTTAATTTGAATATTGTATTTAATTAATAAATGCAAACTCTTTTGGACCCAATTTGTTTTAAGGATGGCAATATAAAAGTATAACAGAGCATAAGCCTGAGACTGGGTACTAGGCGTCATTGTACGATGGATGAGACTCCCATCGCCTTGCGGGCCATGACTGCTGCCTCCGCAGCAGCTCCCGCCTGATCAGCCCAGGAAGCAGAGGCCATGCTCCGCATCAAACACAAGTCTCCCACAAGCACAGAGCCAGACAAGTGGGGGCCGATGCAATATTGTGCCCTCAGGCTAGTGCACAGCCAGCGACTGGATGTGCAGTTTGGGTGCGTTAGGCTAACACACGATGCAGTAAGGGGATTAGCGCATCCAAAATGCACATCCAAACTCACATGTAGCTAATAGCACTCATCACTTGTAAATGCCATATAGATGAGGCTATTAGCTATTACCACCGATTCAGAAAATTGCTGTACACTAGATGCTCACTTTTTAACACAGCAAATTTAACACCAGCCTCGGAGCTGGCTTACTAAAACACAAAAAACCCTGCTTTCTGGGGTTCTGCCTACTTTTAGTATTGTTGTGATACTAAGTAGGAGGAACCACAGCAAGCAGAAACATGAAAAAAAAAAAAAGTCTGGATGGCGGCCAGCGTAGGAAAACGGATGCTCAATTTATCAGCATCCATTTTCCTAACCCATGGCTGCATGCGGGTAAGGAAATTGGACACTTGTAATTGAGTGTCCATTTTCTAACCTGGGGCTGTGCACACAGCCATGGCCCCTGGGCGCCCGATGCCAAGGACGCATTAGGGACGCACACTTGATTGCTAGCGTGTCCTTTTAAGGGCAACACCTCATTATCATACTGCATCGGGTGCCTAGGAGACGTGTGCGTTAAAAAAAAACAACAAAAAACCCCAAAAAAACCAGGCACCCAGTTTGGACGCACATTTTTACACATTGCTTATTGCCTTGGCCCCTTGATGTATAAGGTAATTTACTTAAGAAGAACAGACACGAATAATAGACTTTAAATGGGGCAGTACTTATTGAGACTGACCAATAAAAAGAACCGGGTATAATATTTCCCTCTTTCAGTTCTCCCTGGAGCAGGGATGCTGTAGACTCCTGGCCTCACTGCTTGTCCATGAGCTGTGCTGCCGATTTCCTCAAACTGTCAGTGGACACTACAGATCTTTCCTCTTGGGTCCTGTCCTGTCCAAGATGCACCATTCCGGCACCCCCACCCACCCCCCCCCCCCCCCCCCCCCCCCCATTTAGTTTGTCTGACTGTATGGAGAAACAGCCCCACCGTCCAGACACTAGAGCAAAGTAAATCATCTAGTTTTAGGCAGAAATATTAAGTCACAGACAAGGCATACCCTAAAAAAGGCATTGTTACATTGTAGAATGACTAAAAATGGCAACTCATCTGGTCAGCTGTGGGCAATTACTATTTTCCTAGGAACTCAGTTCTAAAAAAAAATATATCTACAAATTTAAAATGTGTAGATACTATATAATAAATTATTTATTAAAAATTAATTATCCAACCCAAAACCACTGAGCCACTATTTTCTTTTTAAGGCAGGAATGGTAGCAGGATTTAAGAAACCATAGCACTAGAACGGATTCTCTGTGGTGGAGAAGTGAAGCCAGAGAGTGAGCAGGGTCACCAGCCGTGCAATCTTCATCGCCTCTCACATTCCAGTTTCCCATAAGGGCAATGTCTATGAGGAAACACAAGGGGACAGCAACGGTGTAGTATGGCAACAACCGTTGTTGCCTTTATATATTGGGATGTTCAGGGAACAGTTTGGCTACATTATGATCTGTTTTGCATGGACACTTTCCTCTGTAGATACATTTTATTATCAATTTCCTAGCAAGGGAGACAAAAAGTCTTAAATTTATTTATTTATTTATTTATTTATTTCTTTTGTATACCGACATTCGATCGAGATATCACATCGGTTTCCAGATAACTAAAGGAATAGGGTGGTAACAGCCCTATTTTACATTATAACATGGTAAATGACTGAGTGTTGGCCTAACAGATGAGCCTATAAATCTGACGCTTTCAATGTAATCAACTACAGCAAGTGTTGCTGTTGGTAAATTATTAAAACTAGTATCCCTCTACAATTATTTTTCATAAAAAACAAAAGATTATTTTTTTTAATCTAGTTGCCTACAGGCAAACTAGACTTACAACATTCAGTTCTGTATATCTGTCTGCCTTCATTAATCCAGTTTTATTCATATTTCTGCCCAATAGTAGAGCATCCCATCACCTTACGCTCAGTTTTTTTTTCTTGTGCCCATGCTGCTTTGAATTCTTTATATTTTCTATTATTTGCTGCTTCAAATTCTTTTTTTCTTTTTATTTTCTAAAGGGAAATAGTTCAATCAATTGAAATCGCAGGACATCAGCACCCATTGTGATATGTTCAAGCATGCTTTAAGTTACCCTGCTCTTAGTCGACAGTAAATATTTCAAAGATTTTCTGCGGGTGTTTAAATAGTCAAACATATGCAAATTACAAAGAAGGAACCTAGATATAAAATGTTCACACATCTCATTGTTTGATCAGGCTCCTGGCATGAAAATCTACAGTGCATGCAGAAAGTATGCAGACTCCTTCACTTTTTCCACATTTTGTTATGGTACAGCCTTATGCTAAAATGAATAATATGCATTTTTCCCCTACTCAATTTACACCCAATACCTCATAATGACAAAGCAAATCAAGTTTGTAGAAATGTGTACGAATTAATAAAAAAACCCCCAAACACTGAAATATCTCATTACATAAGTATTCAGACCCTTTGCTCAGTACTTTGTTGAGGCATCCTTTGCAAAGATTACAGCCTCAAGTCTTCTTGGGTATGACACTACAATCTTGGCACACCTGGATTTGGGGATTTTCTCCCATTCTTCTCTGCAGATCCTGTAAAGCTCTGTCAGGTTTGATGTGGAAAGTTAATGCACCTCTATTTTAAGATCTCTTCAATCGGGTTCAAGTCCAGGCTCCGGCTTGACTTGTGTGGAAGCCAATCCTGTCTTGGCCGTGTGCTTAGAGTCATTGTTGTGTTGGAAGATTACTCATCACCCACTCTGAGGGCCAGAGTGCTCTGGAGCAGATTTTCATTAAGGATCTCTCTCTGTAGATTGCTCTGTTCATCTTTTCCTTGATCCTGACTTGTCTCCCAGTTCCTACAGCTGAAAAACATCCCAACAGAATGATGCTGCCACCACCATGCTTCAATGTAAGGATGGTATTTGCTAGGTGATTAGCAGTGCCTGGTTTCCTCCAGACAGGACACTTGGCTTCAGGCCAAAAAGAGTTCAATTTTGCTTTCATCAGACCAGAGAATAAGAACATAAGAAAATGTCATACTGAGTCAGACCAAGGGTCCATCAAGCCCAGCATCCTGTTTCCAACAGTGGCCAATCCAGGCCATAAGAACCTGGCAAGTACCCAAAAACTAAGTCTATCCCATGCTACTGCTGCTAATAATAGCAGCGGCTAGAGATGTGAATCGGAACCGGAATTGGTTCGGATTCCGGTTCTGATTCACATCATGTTTTTTTTTCGTCTGGCCCGATCGCAGTTTTGTTTATCGGCTGAGTCTGAGCTGATAAACAAAAAACCCACCTGACCCTTTAAAACTAATCCCTTATCTTCCCCCCGAAAACTTATTTCAGGTACCTGGTGGTCCAGTGGGGGTCCCGGCGCGGGCCATCCAGTGCTCCTACCATGTGACAGGGGCTGGCCAATGGCACAGATACCCTGTCACATGGTAAGGGCAAAGGGCCATCGGCGCCATTTTGATTAGTGGCAGCAGACAGCCCGAGAGCGGGAGATCGCTCCCGGGACCCCCACTGGAGCACCAGGTACCTATAAAAGGTTTTTGGGGGGTCAAGAGGGTGGGGGAAGCTAAGGGATTAGTTTTAAAGGTTCGGGGTGGGGTTAGGGGTTATTTTTGTGTGCTGTTTTTCCCACCCTCCCCCAAAACGATAAGAGAACCGACATGAACAATATCGTGGGGTTTTCCTATTGTTTTGGGGGAGCCCCCAATTTCTGATGATTTTGAAAATATCATCTGATATTTTCAATCGGCCGAAGCCCGATTCACATCCCTAGCAGCGGCTATTCTCTAAGTCAACTTAATTAATAGCAGGTAATGGACTTCTCCTCCAAGAACTTATCCAATCCTTTTTTAAACACAGCTACACTAACTGCACTAACCACATCCTCTGGCAACCAATTCCAGAATTTAATTATGCGTTGAGTGAAAAATAATTTTCTCCGATCAGTTCAAGGAGTGCCCCCTAGTCTTTCTATTATCCAAAAGAGTAAATAACTGATTCACATTAACCCATTCTAGACCTCTCATGATTTTAAACACCTCTATCATATCCCCCCATAGCCATCTCTTCTCCAAGCTGAAAAGTCCTAATCTCTTTAGTCTTTCCTCATAGGGGAGCTGTTCCATTCTCTTTATCATTTTGGTCACCCTTCTCTGTACCTTTTCCATCGCAACTATATCTTTTTTGAGATGCGACGACCAGAATTGTACACAGTATTCAAGGTGCAGTCTCACCATGGGGCGATACAGAGGCATTATGACATTTTCTGTTTTATTCACCATTCCCTTTCTAATAATTCACAACAGTCTATTTGCTTTTTTGACTACCGCAGCACATTGAACAGACAATTTCAATGTGTTATCCACGATGATGCCTAGATCTCTTTCTTGGGTGGTAGCTCCTAATATGGAACCTAATATTGTGTAACTATAGCATGGGCTATTTTTCCCTATATGCATCACCTTGCACTTATCCACATTAAATTTCATCTGCCCAATTTTCCAGTCTCAGAAGGTCTTCTTGCAATTTATGACAATCTGCTTGTGATTTAATTACTCTGAACAATTTTGTATCATCTGCAAATTTGATTACCTCACTCATCGTATTTCTCTCCAGATCATTTATAAATATACTGAAAAGTACAGGTCCCAATACAGATCCCTGTGGCATGCCACTGCCCACTCCCTTCCACTGAGAAAATTGTCCATTTAATCCTACTCTGTTTCCTGTCTTTTAGCTAGTTTGTAATCCACAAAAGGACATTGCCACCTGTCCCATGACTTTTTACTTTTCCTAGAAGCCTCTCATGAGGAACTTTGTCAAACGCCTTCTGAAAATCCAAATATACTACATCTACCGGTTCACCTTTATCTGCATGTTTATTAACTCCTTCAAAAAGGTGAAGCAGATTTGTGAGGCAAGACCTGCCTTTGGTAAAGCCATGCTGACTTTGTTCCATTAAACCATGTCTGTCTATATGTTCTGTGATTTTGATATTTAGAACACTTTCCACTATTTTTCCTGGCACTGAAGTCAGGCTAACTGGTCTGTAGTTTCCCAGATCACCCCTGGAGCCTTTTTTAAATATTGGGGTTACATTAGCTATCCTCCACTCTTCAGGTACAATGGATGATTTTAATAATAGTTTACAAATTTTTACTAATAGGTCTGAAATTTAATTTTTGAGTTCTTTCAGAACCCTGGGGTGTATACCATACCATCCAGGTGATTTACTACTCTTCAGTTTGTTAATCAGGCCTACTACATCTTCTAGGTTCACCGTGATTTGGTTCAGTCCATCTGAATCATTACCCATGAAAACCTTCTCTGAGACGGGTATCTCCCCAACATCCTCTTCAGTAAACACTGAAGCAAAAAAATTATTTAATCTTTCTGGGATGGCCTTATCTTCTCTAATTTCCCCTTTAACCCCTCGATCATCTAACGGTCCCTCAGGCTTTCTGCTATATTTAAAAAAGTTTTTACTGTGACTTTTTGCCCCTACAACCAACTTCTTTTCAAATTCTCTCTTAGCCTGTCTTATCAATATCTTTCATTTAACTTGCCAATGCTTATGCATTATCCTATTTTCTTCTGTTGGATCCTTCTTCCAATTTTTGAATGAAGATCTTTTGGCTAAAATAGCTTCTTTCACCTCCCCTTTTAACCATGCCGGTAATCATTTTGCCTTCTTTCCATCTTTTTTAATGTATGGAATACATCTGGACTGTACTTCTAGGATGGTATTTTTTTTTAACAATGACCACACCTCTTGCACACTTTTTACCCTTGTAGCTGCTTCTTTCAGTTTTTTTCTATTTTTCTCATTTTATCAGTTTACCTTTTGAAAGTTTAGCACGAGAGCCTGGATTTGCTTTCTGTCCCCCTTCCAGTCATTAATTCAAATTTGATCATATTATGATCACTATTGCCAAGCGGCCCCACCACCATTACCTCTCTCACCAAATCCTGTGCTCCACTGAGAATTAGATCTAAAATGGCTCCCTCTCTCGTCGGTTCCTGAACCAATTGCTCCATAAAGCTGTCATTTATTCCATCCAGGAACACTATCTCTCTAGCATGTCCCGATGATACATTTACCCAGTCAATATTGGGGTAATTGAAATCTCCCATTATTACCGCACAACCAATTTGGTTAGCTTCCCTAATTTCTCTTAGCATTTCATTGTCTGTCTCACCATCTTGACCAGGTGGACCGTTGTATACTCCTATCACTATAATCTTCCACAACACCCATGGGATTTCTACCCATAAAGATTCGATTGTGCATTTAGTGTCATGCAGGATGTTTATCCTGTTGGACTCTATGCCATCCTGGACATAAAGCACCACACCGCCTCCTGGGTGCTCATCTCTGTCATTGCGATATAATTTGTACCCCAGTATAGCCTTGTCCCATTGGTTATCGTTCTTCCACCGATGCCAATTAAGTCTATGTCATCATTCACTGCTATACATTCTTAGACTTCTGGCATTAGCATACAAAAATTTCAAAGTTTGTTTTGTTGTTTGTATTTTCATTCTGCTTTTTAATTGATAGGGATAAGTTAGAATTTTTTAGCTCAGGTGGATTTTTATTTACAGGCACTTGGACTACTTTTCTTATTATTGGAACCTCACTGTCAGGATGCCCTAATTTTAATGCATCATTAGTATCCTTTAATGATACCACCCTCCGAACCATGCGCTGCTGAGCGACTGTCGACTTTCCCCTTTTTTCTAGTTTAAAAGCTGCTCTCTCCTTTTTAAAAGTTAGTTTCTTATGCTATGAGACTCCTTTAAGTGCCTTTTAGCAAACTCCAAGTGGGCTGTCATGTGCTTTTTACTGAGGAGTGGCTTCCGTCTGGCCACTCTACAATAAAGGCCTGATTGGTGGAGTGCTGCAGAGATAGTTGTCCTTCTTGAAGATTCTCCTCTCTCAACAGCAACATTGTGGAGCTCTAGCAGACTGAGCATTGGGCTCTTGATCACTTTCTTGACCAAGGCCCTTCTCCCCCCCTTGCTCAGTTTGGATTCATGGTCAGCACTACAATAAGTCTTGGTGATTCCAAAATTCTTCCAGTTAAGAATGATGGAGGCCACTTTGTTCTCCAGATCTTCAATGCTGTAGCAACTTTTTTGTACCCTTCCCCAGATCTGGGCCTCAACACAATCTTGTCCCACAGGTCTACAGCTAATTCCTTCAACTTTATGGCTTCGAGTTTGCTTTGACATGCACTGTCAACTGTGGGACCTTATGTAGACAGGTTTAAGCCTTTCCAAATCATGTCTTTTCAATTGAATTTACCACAGGTGGACTCCAATTAAATTGGAGAAACAACTCAAGGATGATCAATGGAAACAGGACAGGATGCACTTGAGCTCAACACTGAGTGTCATAGCAAAGGATCTGAATACTTACATAAATGTGATATTTCAGGGTTTTTTTTTCAGTTAATTTGTACAAATTTCTACAAACCTGATTTTGTGTTGCCATTATGGGGTAGGGTGTATAGACTGAGAAGGGGAAAAATACATACCTATTTTAGAATAATTTATTTAAAAATGTTTATATTTCACTTATATCAATACTATGCATTAAGGCTGTAATGTAACAAAATGTGGAAAAAGTGAAGGGGTCTGAATACTTTCTGAATGCACTGTACCTGTTGAGGTTGAGGCACAAATGGATAAGGAGGGAAAAATATATTATTAAGGCCATGGAAATGTTTAACAGTTTCTTAGGCGCAGGCTATCCTGTCAAAGCAACAATTCTCTTTGTGCAAATATCTGGTATCAACTAAGAAACACTGGCATAATAACTAGTAAGCTGTGAAGCAGGGTTGCCGAACACTTAAGTATCTCCAAGAACTCAACTGAAGCTGCAGTAATGCAATAGTGTCAGGAAATTTGAACATTTCGTTTCAAAGCGTGGGATACAGAGACAATCGTTCTCCGATTCCCGTATTACCGGGACTGAACTGAGACAGGTGGGCACGCCTTCAAACAGATATTTAATTTTGTGCCCTTTCAAACTGATATTTAGCGTTGCTTACAGGTTGGCTCGCTGGCCAGTTGCCTGACTGTGCCAACCTTTAATTCAGCCCTGTCTACATGACGAGTTCAGCAATGATCGTGAAACTTCATGAACTGGAAATGTTACTGCAGTTACACAGCAGGCACTAGATGACTCGCTTCCACTGCACTAGTGCCAAGAAACAAGGATTGTATTACACATATGGTTAATCTTCTACTTTGGCTAATGCAAATATCCATAGTGCAGGTTATGGGGTACATTTTCAAATGGGTCAGGAGAACCCAAAACTGCTGGCTAAAAAACAATAACCCCCCCCCCCAAAAAAAAACAAACAACAAAAAAAACAAAAATCTTAGCCCATCTTAAGCACATTTGCAGCTGCAAAACTGTTCCTAAATCTATCCAGCCAAAATTTGTATGGTCAGAGTTTCTCTTCCTAAATAGCTTGTTAGTGTCAAAAATCAACACTAGGCAGTTAGGTCATATTCATTATGGATGTTCTGAAAACCTGAATGACTCTTTATTTTATTTATATTCCACTTTTTGAATATAAAAAGTGGATTACATTCAGGTACTGTAGGTATTTCCCTATCCCCAGAGGCCTTACAATCTAAGGGTCTCATTTATTAAGCATTTTCCCAATAAACACAGAAAATCAGGTCCTGAGGCCATAGAGGTTTAAAATCAAAAGGAGCATCAGTGGTATTTCAACCTGGTTTCCCTGGTTCATAGATGGCTTGCACTAACCACTAGGTTTCTCCTTACCTCTTAAGAACCCCTACCCTAATGAATATAAAGAACTACATTTAGTCATCAGGGAAAAATGTTCAACTTGTTGGATCTAGCCACCTCATTTTGTAGGCAGCCAGATCCCTTTGAAAATCTTCCCTCATGAAATATACAATAGTTATTGTGCCAACTATTTGCTTTGGGTCTGCTTTCTAGTAATAGACTTTTTTTTTAAGCTATAAAAGTGTCTCATTTTATTTTCAGACTGAAAGTATGGCTCAGGGTGGACTGTGCAAGGTTAGACACTCGTGCAGAATTAAAAAAACAAAACAAAACAAAACAAAAACCACACACACCCCCTTACAATATATCCATAATCATCACCAAAACAACCCCAGTTCAATCATTAAATAAGGTGCGTTAAAGTATTATGTAAAGTTCTTTATTTGGTGTTGGAACTTTCAGCACGGTTCTGGAATTGAAATACAACAGTGCACTTGGCCAACCTCCAGTAATCTGTCACCGAAAAGTGCTTTAGCAGAGCAAGCACCCTACAGGCTGATGACAAGACATTCCCCCAGGCACACTGGAAAAGCAAAAGCCTTAAAAAACACAACATTCACGTCCAGCACCAACCAGTGGGAGAGAGCGCTCCTGCTCACAGTTTTGCATATGGAAACTCATGGTTAGTGCAAATAACGTTTCCATCACAGAGCACAACTGCATATTCTCTGTATGGGGTACTGCTCCCTCCACTAGAAGGAAAGGTTAAGTTCAGCATGGGCAGTTGTTTATCAAGTTTCTAGGCAAATTTCAGTTCGCACAATGTGACTGCACGTAGAAACCGCCAACCACGTGCCATCCATCCATTCATCACGTTCCCTTCCAATACTCACCAATTGCTCTCCACTTTTCCTTTAGTGCTTTTATTTGTTTTGCCAATAATATAATTACAAGTTTTCTAGCCTTCAGCACCTCAGCCTTCCTACACAGGATTTCTTTTTTATTGGCCATTCTTCTATCACAAGAAAAGGAGCAGCATTCCCAATAATCCTGTTTTGTTCCATGTACTGTACACAAAGCTATAAAGATTTAATACTAGAAAATTCAAATCAAGTTTTTCATAAGCCTCGTAACCTCTGCAGTTAAGTTTGGGCAAAAAAAAAGTGCAAAACGTCTGCAAGTTAACCGGCACCGTGGCTCAGCAGGCTTGAGCTTAAATCTCCGCTCCATCAGGACTGGCGGGGCTCAGAGGTGCTGTGAAGGAGATACATTTGCACCCCGTGAGGAAGGGAACATGGTACCTGTGGTGACCCCTGCCAGTCAGAAAGCAGTGTTGAGGGAAGATCTGGACAGAGCGTTCCCTCCACCCCTTGAGGCTGGTGAAGATTCTGTTCTTAACTGGGTATATGCTAGCACAGGTGTGTGGGAAGGGTGCGGAGGTATGAAAATTGGATAATTGAGGGAGAGAGGTGAAAATCCTCAAATCAGCTTGGTTACACATCTTTTTTTGACTCAAACATTAAAGGCCAGATTTTAAAAGGTCCGCGCGCGTAAAACCGGGGGGTTTATGTGTGTGGCCGCGCCTTATGCCTGCTGCGCGCATTTTAAAACGGGCCCAGCCATGCGCGTAAACCCCGGTATGCGCACAAGTGCCGGGCTGGGACAGCGGCATTGTACGCTGTCCTGATGATTTGCGCATCGGCAGCTGACCAGCGCGCGCACAACTTACTTCAGCTCCGGCCACTCGTTAATTGGAGCGGACTGGGAGGAAATGGGGGAAGGCACGATTTCGTCACACGTAAATTTACTAAAGTCCTCCCCCTGTACGCGCCGCCAGCACATGCGCGCAGATTATGAAATCCGCCCGTCCGTGTGCCGGGAATCGCGTGCGTACCTTTTAAAATCTGCCCCTTAATTTTCTGCAACGAAAGGAAGGGGAAAAATATCCAGAAAAGAAAATGCAAGCATACATTTCCATAAAAAGCACTGAGGGATTTTTGCTTTAAAGTTTAAATGTAATAATCAGGAGGAAAAAAAAAAAAAAAAAAAATCACAGCACTTTATTGTGAAGCTTTGGCGTTAATGATTTCTTTTGTTTCAGTGGGGTTTCCCCCCCCCTTTCCGTAGTTGCAGGAAATTAAAATTCTTGGGTAAAAATTAACAAATTTAAAAAGTTATGCAAGCTAATTTGCTGGGATTTTGAGGGTTTTTTTTTTTTTTTTATCATTTGAAATGTAAATTTGTTCCACGGTAACTTTAAACTGACGCGTCACCAGTGAATTATAGTCAGTCATAGAATGTGCCATCGTGATAGCCAACAATGGTAACACAATACAACAGTAATGACAGCTGTGCCTGAGGCTATAACCTGCACCTCCTGGGCAAACTAATACTCTGTTACTTCACCTTAAAGAAGGGAAGAGCGACTGTACTGGTTGATTGACAACTCATAGCAGCAATACCACTCAATACTTCATGATACCAGCTTGTCCATTGCATAATCCCATCATTCCTTCTTTGGGTCTCCTAAGCACTTTTGTTTTTGCAAATATTTTTCACTTTTCACATTCTCTGTAATACTAGTTGAATCTTTGCTGAAGTGCTATAATATCAGAGTATTTACAAAACTTGCAGCGGATGCCTTTCACTGGTGGTGTTTTTTTGTTTTCGGTACAGCAGCCCATTTCCAATGTTGGCAGAAGGTCTCCCCATTTCCAATATCAATGAAACTGCTTTGTAGCCACCGGCGAAGTTCTGGGCCATGCACTTTTCTTATACCACGGTGCTGATATTCAGCAGTCCTTAGTGAACATAACATCATGTCTTAGGCCTTTTATTCTGCTGCCTTTAAAACGGCCCATGAACTCATGAACGTCCTGGGGCAAGTGTTTGATATTGCACTGTAGTTTTCTCTCTCCCACATCCGTCCACAACAAGGTGAGCTGTCCAAATGTTACTGGCTCCACATCAGAGCTGTATTTCAAAATGCAATAATAAAAATATGAACTTCCTCTGGGAAAAAAACACGATGAGCAATGCCACCCTACTTCAATTGTGCCACAGCAGCCTTTGGGAGCACTCTGGCACAGAAAGCTTCCAAGCTTTTATAGTTTGTTTCTGGAATAGGATGCAGGAGTGAATGTTCTTTGCATTGGAGCATGTAAACATTGATTTCTCTGCCTCCAGCTATACGAAAGAGCCTAAGGCTTATGGTAGATGGGAGTAGGATAAATAAAACAGTGTATTACTGACCCCTGCTGGAGGATCCAGCTAACATTAGGCTGCCTACCTCTTTCTCACCAATTATTTCACCTTAAGTGCTTTATTCATCTCATTTTCATTTCTGACTTAGCATGCAAGATGGATTAAATTACATTATAATTTCATATTATACGAGACTGTTTCATATCTAACTCATTAAATAAAATGTAAGAAAGTACTTCTTCATAGAAAGAATACTGGATGCATGGAACAAGATTGCCAGTATAGGCACTAAAGATAAAAGCAAGAAGAGCATTCAGATGGGCCTGGGACAAATGGGGAATTCCTGGCTGGTGGGGAAATGAGGGGTAAAGCCAGAGATCTGGAAGGGCATGTACTGCAGCAGGAAGGGAAACTAAAAAAGACCCAAGTGGCCATGCGGTCGTATCTATCTGCCATCACTGCCTACGTTTTTAATGAGAAGAGCTTCACAGGGGACAACCCAATTTTTAGGAGACACATTAAACCTGTTGGCTGCAGTTAATCACATTTATTAATGTCATCTTTCCAATCAACGTGAATCCCTTCAAACACCTGTCAGAGAGGTAAGGATAACCAAGCCAGGAAACCGTTCACAGGCCTTGCAGCATCTACAGTAACTGGGAAAAGTGTCTCTCCATGTGGACATTAGCAGCCCTCTGTCCAGAGCCCCTCACAGTGCAAGGATGTGCCTTACAGAGAGGACAAAGAAAAGCCTAGGTCTATCTTCTGAAATCGCTCTGCTATCAAGGCTCTTTTTGGCACCCACCCTATCATTCCTTCTCATTTGATGTTATTATATGTTTTGTTTTGTGCATGGCAGGAATAAGTTTCCTTCTTGAGTCACACTGATCTTAAATGCTCACTTACTTTCTAAAACTTGCCACAGCAGCAATTTTTAATATGTTTGTTCCAAAAATTCTTCCTTCTGATACTTAAAAAGTGCCCCATTTATGGGCAGCATTTTTGGAAAGCCTAACTGGGGTTTTTGGGTGTTCAGGAAGATAAACATTTGCAGATTTTATTGCGTTGATGCATGCATCCCATCACCCTGGGGTTACGTTTAGTGTCTACCAACACAACACAAGTGAACCTCATGCCTGAGGTAGAGCATGTTGGGCTGACAGGTGGGTAGTATGGTGTTCAATAAGAACAGAATGGTGACTAAAGCTCATCCCACATTCATTACATATAAAGGACTCTTCACTGTTAGTGTCTCTAAACTGGATATGGAGTTTCTGGTGTTTAATGAGACCTGACTGGTAGCTAAAACATTTATCGCATTCAGTACATTTGTAAGGTCTTTCTCCTGTATGTGACCTCAAGTGGATACTAAGGTCTGAGCTCTGAATGAAGCTTTTCTCACATTCTGTACACTTAAAGGGTCTCTCATCCATGTGACTTCTCAGGTGTCGCACGAGAATTGGCTTGTTATTGAAGCTCTTTCCACACACGTTACATACAAATGGTCTTTCCCCGGTATGCATTCTCTTATGACTAATAAGATGTGAGTTCTGGCTGAAGCTTTTCTCACATTCAGTACATTTATAAGGCTTTTCCCCCGTGTGAGTACTATGATGTCTGATCAGAACTGATTGATAACTGAACGTTTTCCCACATTCTGTACATTCATAGGGCCTCTCCCCAGTGTGGATTCTTTGATGCTTAATTAAATTTGATTTCTGATTGAAGCTTTTCTCACACTCCAGACATCTGTATGGTCTTTCTTGAGTGTGGATTATCTGATGTTGAATCAGGACGGAGGCCTGACTGAAGCTTTTATCACATTCTGTACATGCATACGGTCTCTCTCCTGTGTGAGTCCTCATATGTTTACTGAGATCTGAGCTCTGAATGAAGCTTTTATCACATTCAGAACACTTATAAGGTCTCTCCCCAGTGTGGATTCTCTGATGTTTACTGAGGCTGGAACTGTCACAGAAGCTTTTCTCACATTCCACACATTTGAAGGGTCTCTCTCTCATATTGATCCTTCGGTGGTAGCAGCTGAAGCCAGAGTTCTCTGTAAAGCTTTGTTCCCATTCCATGTAGAAAGCAGAGTTCTCTCCTGCATGGATCTTCTGATGTTTGATGAGGTTTGATTTTTGGTTAAAGCTCTTCTCACAGTCTGTACAGTGGTATGGTTTCTCTCCTGTGTGGGTCCGCAAGTGCCGATTGAGGCTTGGTTTATTATTAAAGCGTTTTTGACATACACTGCACTGGTAGGGTCGCTCTTCTGTATGAATTCTCTGATGTTGAATCAGAATGGAGCCCTGTCTGAAGGTTTTATCGCACTCATTACATTTGTATGGCCTCTCCCCCGTGTGAATTCTCTGATGTTTGCTGAGATCTGAGCTTTGAATGAAGCACTTCTCACACTCATGACATTTATAGGGTCTCTCCCCCGTGTGGATTCTCTGATGTCTTATAAGACTAGGTTTGTTATTGAAGCTTTTCTCACAATGCGTACATGTGAAAGGCTTTTCCCCAGTGTGGATGCGCTGATGTTTTATAAGATTGGAGTTCTGGCTGAAGCCTCTCTCACAGTACATACATTTGTGGTATTTCTCTTTTTGATGGACTTTCTGATGTTTCAAAAGATTCATTGGCTCAGCAAAACTTTTTCCACAGTCAGTGCATACATAAAGCATCTCTAATTCTTTGTCACTGGTATATGAATTGTTGTCAGCCCTCTCCCACTGCAAAGGCTGCTCTAGACTGTTGTCTATGGGATCTCTCTGTTCGCTTTGTAATTTCTTCTGTTTCTTGCAAATTTCAGCCTCCTGTGAACAGTGCAGAATCTTCTCTTTGACCTTTCCTGACAATGCTGGATGTGGATCTTGTTTTTCAGAATGCCCATCTTGATGCTGCTTCTGTCTTTTAGCGACATCATCACCTGTTGAATTCAATAAAGTTTGCATATTAATTTGTGTGGCTAATTCAGAAACATGGAAAATGATGGCAGAAAAGGACTGCAAGCTCCATCTAAGATATCATGGTATACAGCCCATCTGATCTCAGGCTTCCTTCCCCTCCCCCAATATCCTGTGTGCTTATCTCATACCTTGAATTCTGGTACTGTTTTGGCATCCACAGGAAGACTGTTCTATGTATCCACTACCTTTTCTGTGAAGAAACATATCCTTATGCTACTCCTTTAGTCTATCCCCTCTGGGCCCTCATTAAAATGATCTTTCCATTGAAAACACTTGCTTCTTGTGCCTTATTTCTATTACTTATAACTTTGATGTAGGGTTATATTTTTTTATAGTGCAGACACTTAACTATTTTGGATACCCTTCACTGAACTGCCTCTGTCTATATCATTTTGATGATATGCTCTCCAGCTTTGGACAATATTCTAGAAGAGGTCTCATCAATTACCTACATAGAGGCATTATCATCTCCTTTTTTCTACTAGTTAGCACCTAACATTTATCCAGCTCTTCCCACTGCTTTGGCACATTGTTTTGCCATCTTGAAATAATTAAGTATGATCACCCTGTGTGTTAAGATTTTAGGTAGTTAGTAATTAGATTCCCAGAAGATTATTGTATGCAAAGTTGGGTTGATAGGAGATCAAAACAATCCTCAATAATTGATAAATGTGGATCAATATATGTATATTGCACATAGCTTAGCATAAGGATCATTGAGGCTTGAAACTGTAGCATTCTGCTTGGTACATATGAGCTAAAAAGACAAGGCAGGAGACATTTGCCTTTCTATTCACAATCTGACCCATTTCAAATTGACAAAACAGATACTAAAATATTTATGTAAGTGTAGTCAAAGTATAGAAAGCAAAAGTAATAGAAACAAAGATTTAAAAAGGGGGGACAGCAGCAAAGTAAAAGAAGAATTCAAAGGAAAACATTAAAAAAACAAAACACAGACCAATCCATCTCGGCATTGAGTCCATGAAGAGACATAGACTTCAGCAATTTATCCAGCGAAGTTCCCATTGAAGTAGTATATGGGAGAAATTCTGCCTGTTTGAACAGAAAACTTTTGGTTTATAACAAAACAAATACCCCACAGGTCCTCTGGTATTTGGAGTGCCTTTTGCCAGTGTTGTACAAGAGGTACATTTTCTCGAGAATGGCATAGACATGATAAAAGCTGAAAGATCTGTGTTCGGATCATATGGGTGGTTTTATCGAAATAGAGGAGAGAACAAGGACAGCGTATCACGTAGATAATGCCGGAAGTGTGACAGTCAGAGGAGAACCTTAAATCTACGGGTTTATGGAGAGAAGGATGTGAAAAGCCAGAAATGGTTAGAGAGAGTGGACATGCTTTGCACTTACCACAGGGGGAGTGCCCAGAGCTTAGGCACTCCCCCTGATACTCAGAAGATACAAGCTTGTCACGAAGGTTGTGTCCCCTGCGAAAGGCAAGGCGGAGACTTTTGAAAAATCAAGATGGGACGTAGTAGAGACCAGCGAGACTAGTTCCTTGCACAAAGCAACCTCGATGTTCACTTTCTCTCCCATGGTTATCCACATTGAGTGGTTAAATGCACTTTTAAAATGCGCTTTATATACTGATCGAGATTTATTTTTTCTGAAATCTTCCTCAATGATTCTGACACTTTTACCCATGTGCTTCTGTTTTTCCCTGCTTGTTTGAAATTTGTATCATTAAACAATGTCACCAGTCTCTACTACGTGTCCCATCCTGATTTTTTTAAAATGTCTCCATTTTGCCTTTCGAAGGGGATGCAAACTTTGCGATAGGCTTGTCTCCTCTGATTATCACGAACCTGTGCAGACACCCTCCCTACACTCCGGACGTTCCCCCTGTGGTAAGTGCAAAGCATGTCCACTCTCTCTAACCATTTCTGGCTTTTCACATCCTTCTCTCTATAAGCTTGTAGATTTAAGGTTCTCCTCAGACTGTAACACCACTGGCATTAACTATGAGATACGCTGTCCTTGTTCTCTCCTCTATAAATTGGTACAACCATCCTTATAATTTGAACTTGGATCTTTGAGCATTTATCATGTCTATGCCATTCTTGAGAAAAATGCTCCTCTTATACAATACTGGCGAGAGGCACACCATATACCAGAGGACCTGTGGTTTTTTTTGTTATAGACAATATTTACTGTTCAAACAGGGGGGGGGGGGGGGATTTCTCCAGTATACTTAGTCAACAGGAAGTTTGCTGGATATATACTCTGAAGTCTGTCTCCTCACGGACTCAATGCTGAGACTGACTGGTCTGTTTTCCCTTTGAATTCTTCTTTTCCTTTGCTGCCTACTCTCCTTTTTGAATTTTTGTAATTTCTTGTCCTTTTTTACAGCCTTTTACATCTCCTCTGATGCTCCTCATGATGTTTCCTGGCGTTGACCTGCTTGGTAGATACTGTCACATGATTTTCGTTATGGCACCCTTTGCACCACTATTTAAATCCTTCTCTTACCCGCCTCTGCAGCTATGCTATTCGTTATATCTGCCTCTTGATTAGAATCAGTAAGCTGCTGTTGTCACTTTTCTTTTACCTTTTTGTAACCTTAATTTTGTTCTACTTTATTTATACTAAACTGCTTCACCTAATTTTTTTTTTTTTTTTTACTTATTTCTTTTAGAAAAGCCCTTGAGTGTTTTGTTAAGCCATTGCTTTCAAATTACTGGTGAGACCCCATGGTGCTATTACTTTCACTTTCTATACTTTGACCATAATTATATATACTGTTTTAGCATCTGTTGTTTTATCACCTTGCCTGTCTACATTCTGACCCTTTTTTTTTTTTTTTCCCCCAGCTTTGGACCTTCCCAATGCAGTTTTTCTAAATGCGGTCTGTGTCGGGGGACCGCTAAATTACTGTTATAATATTGGAATCATCTCTATGAAACTTTAATTAAAGCTCGTCTCTGAACAGCATAAAGCTGTGGACATTAAAATTGTGCGCCCTAATCTGTTGGCCCCTACTGATGGAGTCCATTCACCAATTAAAAGGAAAATATTCTTACTATGTTTAGAAAACTGCAAATGCATATTGGGGCGGATTTTAAAAGGCCTGCGCGCGCCGGCGTGCCTATTTTGCATAGGCCGCCGGCGCGCGCAGAGCCCCGGGACGCGCGTAAGTCCCGGGGCTTTCTAAAAGGGGCGGGGAGGGGGCATGTCGGGGGCATTCCCGAAATGACGCGGCGTTTTGGGGCGTGCCCGGGGGCGTGGTGCCGGCCCGGAGGCGTGGTCGAGGCCTCCGGACCAGCTCCAGGGTCGGGTGACGGCGCGCCAGCAGCCCGCTGGCGCGCGCAGATTTACGTCTGCTTTTAGCAGGCGTAAATCTGCCAACAAAGGTAAGGGGGGGAGGGCAAAGGAAAGTTCCCTCAGAGGCCGCTCCGAAATCGGAGCGGCCTTGGAGGGAACAGGCAGCGCGCACTGGGCTCGGCGTGCGCAGGTTGCACAAATGTGCACCCCCTTGCGCGCGCCGACCCCGGATTTTATAAGATACGCGCTGCTACGCGCGTATCTTATAAAATCCAGCGTACTTTTGATCGCGCAATTTTTTAAATCTACCCCATTGTGTTTTGTTGGAAATCTGTTTGACTACAGAAGAACATAAAATTTAAATGTGATAGAATATGATATATACACATTGGTCTATCCTAGCAAACAAATGGGAGAGATTTCCATGCTACATAGAATTTGCCCTTTGAAATAGAAAACATAAATAAATAAATAAATTATAGATCCTGATGGCTTATTTGTCTGGATTGGTCTTGGTTCCAAAAGAAATAAATATTTATTAGAACTATTTATGCACCCAATGCATATAGTCATTCTATTTTTCACAATTAGTAACTTTACAGTCAGTTTATAGATCATATATTTACTATAGGGGGAGATTTTAATCTAAATCGATCCATGTGTTGATGCTATATCACCATGACTAGCTAAAATTCAGATGAAAGGGATGGGATTAGCTCTTTCTTTTGAAAGAGCTTCAGTTACTAGATGTCTGGTGGATATTAAATCCAGATGTGTTAAGACTTCATTTTACTCCAAACCTTATGATGGTTGCTCCCATATAGATTTGCTTAGCTCTACTTCCATGTTTTCATGAGTTCTATGGTATTATGGTACTATGACCATTTTTAATCATGACGCCATTTTCTTTGGTGCTGCAGTTGGACAAGGTCACATCTACAACTTTTAAATGGCACTTTAATAGTTTTTTTTATATCATGATACAACATTTTGTATCTTTATCAGATAAACAAGGCAAGAATATTTAAAGGTGAAAACCACCCATGAAATTACTCCAGATACCAGCAGTCCATAATATACTGTAAGACAGTAATGAGAGGCAAAATTAAAGCATACAGCAAATAGAAAAAATTTGCAATGCAGAAATTCTGAGATTGATCAAACTATTGATGCTTGAGAAGCAACAACATATTAAGATGACTGCTAAGAATAAAGTATATTTTGACTCAATTAGGAATAATTTAAATCATATACTGCATTAAAGGGCTTTAGATATGCTAATAAATCTAGCAAATTATTTTGGCTAGACTAGTTAAGAATACTCAACCTAAAAATTATATAACAGACATGAAAACTATAAAAAGGCTGAAAGACAGAGATATGGAACACATTACAAATTTTTTTTAGAATATTATAAAACAACTATATTCAGAATAATCTGCTTCTGCTGCTCGAAGCGAGCAGTTTGCAGTTGGTCTTCACAAGTTGATCAGTTAAATACTCCTATATCTGTGAAGTTGTTGTCAATGGATTAACATAAGAACATGCCACACTGGGTCAGACCAAGGGTCCATCAAGCCCAGCATCCTGTTTCCAACAGTGGCTAATCCAGGCCATAAGAATCTGGCAAGTACCCAAAAACTAAGTCTATTCCATGTTACCGTTGCTAGTAATAACAATGGCTATTTTCCAAGTCAACGTAATTAATAGCAGGTAATGGACTTCTCCTCCAAGAACTTATCCAATCCTTTTCTAAACACAGCTATACTAACTGCACTAACCACATCCTCTGGCAACAAATTCCAGAGTTTAATTGTGCGTTGAGTAAAAAAGAACTTTCTCCTATTAGTTTTAAATGTGCCATATGCTAACTTCATGGAGTGCCCCCTAGTCTATTATCCGAAAGAATAAATAACTGGTTCACATCTACTCGTTCTAGACCTCTCATGATTTTAAACACCTCTATCATATCCCCCCTCAGCTGTCTCTTCTCCAAGCTGAAAAGTCCTAACCTTTTAGTCTTTCCTCATAGGGGAGCTGTTCCATTCCCCTTATTTTGGTAGCCCTTCTCTGTACCTTCTCCATCGCAATTAGATCTTTTTTTAGATGCGGCGACCAGAATTGTACACAGCATTCAAGGTGTGGTCTCACCATGGAGCGATACAGAGGCATTATGACATTTTCCGTTTTATTCACCATTCCCTTTCTAATAATTCCCAACATTGTTTGCTTTTTTGACTGCCGCAGCACACTGAACTGACGATTTCAATGTGTTATCCACTATGATGCCTAGATCTCTTTCTTGGGTTGTAGCACCTAATATGGAACCTAACATTGTGTAACTATAGCATGGGTTCTTTTTCCCTATATGCATCACCTTGCACTTATCCACATTAAATTTCATCTGCCATTTGGATGCCCAATTTTCCAGTCTCTCAAGGTCTTCCTGCAATTTATCACAATCTACGGCCCTGGCCGACAGAATGGTCAAGAACTCTGATTCGAGAAGTCCTGTGTGATCGTCCCAGCTCCAGGATGGAATGGGCGGGAAGTCTGGGGGTACAGTTGAAAAATGTAGACGATAACCATGGGTTATGATGAACAGAACCCACCGATCCGTGGTAATTGGGTGCCAATTGGTTGCAAAGTGGCAGAGGCGGCCTCCCACTGGTAAACTGGGCTGTGGGATCAAGGGGGGGGGGATGACTGCTGCTCTCTGGAAAGGAGTCAAAATCCAGTCGCAGGCCCAGCTTGTGAAGCTGGTTGCGCTCTAGGTGTCCATGTCCTCTCCAAGGGGCCCGATCTAGTCGAGAACGGGATGTGGGAGAATAATATCTGCATGGTCTGTAGTATTGCTTTCTGGTGTCCCTGCAGGCTACGGAGGGTGCAACTGAGGTGACAGTTGTTACAGGGTCTCATGATGGCCCTTTAACTGGGCCACTGCATCTTAGATCTTGTCCCCGAACAGGTTTTCTCCTGTATAGGGGATATCTGCAAGCTTGTTCTGCATCTTCGGGCGTAGGTCTGAGGCCTATGCCCAGAGCCAGGCCCAGCGCCTATCACTAATGCCCGCTGCGGAGACTCTGATGCTGTTTCAAAAGAGTCATAAGCAGCTCTGACCTCATGTTTACCTGCTTCCAATCCTTTTTTCAGAATGGAGAACAATGTCTTTTGATTTTGCTGTGGTAAGGTGTCTGCAAAGTCCTGGACTTGTTTCCAGAGATTTCTGTTATATTGGGTCATGCTATTCGCACTATCAACATGGACCCTTGAAAGACTCTACGTCCCAATGCATCCACTGCCTTCTATTCCTTTCCAGGAGGAGCAGAGGAGTGCGGATGGGATATTTTAGCTTTCTTTTGTACCGATTCCACCACTACTGAATGGTGGGGCAATTGGCTTTTTTGAAATCCTGGGGCTTGTTGGACCAGGTAAGTAGCATCTGTCTTCCAGTTTACTGGAGAGTACCTGGATGGTCCCACAGGTGGTGCAAGATGTAAAGTAGAACTTTGTGCACTGGTATCGCCATTACCTCTTTTGGAGCATCTACAAATTGTAAGACCTCCAACATTTTATGGTGAGCATCCTCCTCCGTTATAAGTGGAAAAGGTACAATGTCAGACATCTCCTTGACAAAGCTGGCAAAAGAGAGGTCCTCTAGGGGAGAACGACACCGTTCTTCCGGAGGTGAAGGCTCTGAGAGCAATTCATCAGAGGCTTGTGAGGAATGGTCCGAGGATGCCTCCTCCCATGTATCATAGGGAGTTTCTTCCTGTCCCGCTGGTATTCCTGAGGGAGGAAGGATGCTAGAGCCTAGAGCAGGGGTGGGCAAGTCCGGTCCTCGAGGGCTGCAAACCAGTCGGATTTTCAGGATACTCCTAATGAATATGCATGAAATAGATTTGCATACAACTGAGGCAGTGTGTATGCAGGTCTCTCTCATGCATATTCATTAAGGATATCCTGAAAACCCGACTGGTTTGCAGCCCTCGAGGACCGGAATTGCCCACCCCTGGCCTAGAGGATGAGACGGCATCAATGTATGTTGAGGTGGCATCGATTGATGTGGCACCAGCTTTGAAGGAGGTGGTGCTAGCAGAGGGCACAGAGGCGGATGAGGTGCGCTTAGGCACAGACATTCCTGATGGACCTGGAATGGGCTCCGGCATCGGTGAATCCCATGCCGGGATCGGGCCAGAAGTCGCCTCCTCCTCCGAAGAATCCGTTATGGGAATTGGGATTTGTGGAGGCCTCGATGGTAGACTAGGTGCCAGCATGTCCGATGGCACGGGCTGAGTCAATAGGGCACCGATGAGGGTGTCCAAGCGCTCGAGGAGCAGTGCGAACATCAAGGGCACCAGTGGCGATTGGAAGGCCCAAAGGGCATTCAGCACTGCCTGTTGGACTAATCTGTCCAACTCCTCCCTGAAGACTGGTGTAGACAACACTGCGCCTGGGGTAGGAGGCAGGTTAGGCATAACTGGAGACTCCACAGGGGTCTGTGGAGGCTCAGTACCCGGCATCGATATCAGTGGGGGAACGCCTCGGGGTCTAGGGTCCAGAGGAGGATGGGGGCTCCTCTCCCTGGGCCCTCTTCGCAGGCGGCTCGGTGGAAGTCGATGCCGCTGCAGTATCGGTGCCGGCACCAGGCAGGGATGCATGTTGTTGCTGGTGTTTCCCCTCTGTGCTCGGTCCAGTCCTTCTCCGGCACCAAGGATGATGACTCCGATACTTTTGAAAGGGTTGGTGATGGATGGTCACCTGCACCATGATGTTCCTGGCGGGGCATCTCCAAGTAGATGGGCCCCATCTGGTCAACGTCACTTGAACTGGAGTCGATGGAGCAGAACGTTTCGACACAAACAAATGCTCCATCTTGTCCAGTCGAGCGTGCCGGCCTTTTGGGGGTCATTTGTGCACAACTGGGGTATCGACGGATGTCGTGCGAGGGTCCTAAGCACAAAATACAAACATTGTGTGGGTCTGTTATGGACATGGTTCTCGGACATTCGGGGCATTTTCTAAAGCCAGTCGCCATGCCAAAAATATGGCGCGTGGTCGGTGACTGTTGGGCACAGAGAGGTTTGCTGCCGGGAACAGACCGCAAACTACGGGGAAAACAATTACCGAGCGTCTGAGGGAATGGAGCGTGATGGGGGACCCCGGTGAGGGTGATATTTGGAAGGGAAACTTCAATTTCTTTCATGAAGAAAAAAAAGTGTGAGAAATGTCTCACAGAGCTTCTAAACCGCGAGGCAACTTGCTGAGCGGAAAAAAAAAAAAAAAAAAAGAGACTGAAGGGGGACCCCGTGTGGCCACAGGGTTTGTGGCACACTCACAGTGCCAGTCAAAGTTCTAGAAACTTTGACAAAAGTATTTTGTGACAGGGCTCCAACTGATGTCACCCACATGTGAGGACTGTCCTGGGAGAATAGCATTACTGAGCAGCTGCTCCTCGTCATGAGGAAGGCATTTTGAGCAACATACTGATTCCTCTATTTTTCTTTAGCACCATTTTTTCTCTGAACAGATGGTGCTGGGCATTAAAAAAAAAAAAAAAAAGTCCTGCTGCCAGAAATTTGGTATCTTGAGTTGAGATTGTACAATTTTCACTATAAAAACGGTAATGCACAGATTCCAGCATTCCCAGCTTTATAAGGCCTCCCGAGCTCTTCAATAGTTATTACCTTTAAGGACAACTCCAGTAATCTCTATTTCATCCGAGCTCCAGTGGTCCTCGACAAGCTCATCTTTTTCTTCAAGCCTCAATATAATCTCAGGTTCAGCAGCTGTAGAATCTGATCAGGTTCAAAAGAGAAACACATAAAATGATGATGAGCATCAGAAACATTTTATACAAAAGCTAAAAGTTAGTAATTACAACCACCTTTGGACAAATCAATGCTTATTTGTCTATACTAGACAACACATCACATGAACCCCTTAACATGTTAGTAAGCCAGACAGACATGTACTCTTTACTACTATGAGGTATTTAAAACATGAAGGCACAAAATTAGTCTTCCCTCAAAGGGCACTGCCATACAAGCCTATACCAAACCTGGGGGAAGAATCATGCTTAAGGCCAAATTGGTGCCTGAATGGCGAGCAATAGCAAATCGTCCTATAAATACATAAAGTCAAATCTACCCCCCCGCCCCCGGCTTTATTCTCATTTCTAACTAATTGTAAAGAAATTTGTTGGCGGAAGCAAAAATGAGCACACAAGGGGCCAATAAAAGTAAAAACATATTCCTACTTTAAATACATTTTTCCGTACAACCTAAGTTCTCCAAGAAGAATACAGCTACTAGCCCTGCACTTCAGCATGTACCAAAACCCTAAGCTGTTAAAAAGTTATTTGCTCCTCCCATGTCAGTGACATACATTGACAAGAAACGTGCCAACTGGGTGTGCGGCCCAAATAACCTCTCAATATCCTGCAGCCTTCCTGAGCTTTCCAGCTCCTTCTTTTTGCTCCTCACCTCTGTGAGTGCTTTCAGGTTTTTCTCTTTCCTGCAAACCCCAGTGATTCTGGAGAGGGTCTTCCCCGACCTCTTTAAGCCCCGACTGGATTTCAGGCTCAGCAGCTGTGCACCTCAAACCTGGAAAGGAAACAAAAAACATATTTTAGTTTACGTTTTAATTAAATTTTCCAAATGAATTCAGTGCTGGTGAGAGGTGCCAGAGTGACAGCATTAGAAACGTATCCACCTAACTGACACAGCATGGACAGCAGCATATTCAAGTTATCCCTCAGATTCGTCTTCCGAACAAATGAATAGGTGTTACCAATCTTCACACCGCCCCCCACTGCCAAATAGGGACAGCATAGCAGTATCAGTACAAACTACCTCACAACCCAAGAGTTTAAATACTGCACAGGCATCAGCAGTGCAAATCTCCCTCACACAGCAGAGACAACAGAGGCATTGGCAATAGACGTTTCCGCCACCTGGTGCCCCACCAAAAAGGGAAGAGAAAGAAAATCAGACAGGATTTTAAAAATTAACTTGCTGCTTGCCTGGGACGAGTGGAATTTTTTCAGCAGGCAAGGAGGCGGTGGCATCTTTGGCTCCAATTGGGGTCTGGGAATTCAGAGAGGGTTGTGGCAGGCAGGAGGAAAGTGGGTAGAAGAAAGAGTGGGAGGGATGGAGGGAAAAAGAAAGAGAGAGTGGAAGATTGCACATGATTGAGGTAGGTCAGGGAGAGGAGAGAGGGCTGGATGGGAATGAGCTGCAGGTGTGCACTTGCCAGGGAAGGAATACACTTACTATGTACTCCTGCCATCCATATCCCTCTAATTTTATCTGGATGAGGGGCAGGGGAGAATGGAGCGAGAAACATGACGAAGGGGGAATACATGGCAAGTGCATTTTCTTGGGGGAATTTTTCAAAGCCGGCAGATGGGAAGGCTGCAGAGAGACATGGAAAGGGGGCTTCTATGGACTATGTGCAAGTGCGAGTGTAAAGTGAGAGGAGTGATCAGGTACAAAAAAACAAAGCAGTCTGAATGTAACACAGGAGCTGGACACCATTGCAAGGACCTAGAATGGGAAGGAAGAGAGAGGAAGAAATTTGAGAGAGAATGGCATGGCTTGCGTTGGGGGTGGTCTAGCTCTGGATAGATTAGGTGGGGGAGGAGAGGCTGAGCAGGATTTGTTGCAGTAGTGTTAGGGAGAGACACTATGAGGTAGGGAGTCAAAAACGTTTGGCAATATGGTCGGTAGAGGGAAGATGATGAGGATCTTAAGTTATCCAACAGAGGAGATTTAAGGTGACAGAGCAGAGGTACTGAACGCCACTTCTCTGGATACAAATACATTTCATAAATAATCACTGCATATGGCCTGAAAACCAGACCTGCTGGTGGACCTTGATGTACAGCATTTGACGTCCCTCTGACAGAGGGAGATGAACAATAGAAGGAATGATGGACTTGAAGCTAAGGGTGGAGGTCCACAGAAGAGACGCGGAGCGCAATACCTTGCACATGAAGGTGGTGAATGAAATCTTAATGACCATGAAATAAGATTAAAAGCTAGTCTTTACCTAGGGATGTTTCGGCTTTATCATCTTCCTTCATTGTGCCCTCTTAAAGCGTCTTCCACCGTTTTTTCTAAAAGCTCCCACTCCTCTTCAGAGGCTGGACTGCAACAGCATAGGACGTAAGCAGCACCTGAAACAGGAAGCACACACTCATTGTCTCCTCAGTCCCAACCGGGGGTAACTCACAGCTGTTAGCCAAAAATATTACACACGCAACAGCAATTAGCTACAATGGCCATGGAATGCCGATGACATGGCAGTTCTTCTATTCTTCTGGGCAACCAGCAGTACATGCGCATCTTAAGTGGGTCGCAAAGGGCAGATAAGCCTTGGCTTTCTGACACATACTTGAAGGACGGTTTCTACACTGGCAAAATACCCAGTATCATCTCCAGCAGACAAACGGCTTGCTTCTCTACAAATCAATAAAGATATCCGAAATACACACTGAGTTATCAATTATTTGAGTACTTATTCAGGATTAAACCTAAATAAATTTGGCATAAAACTGAACTGTATGGGCCAGAATTAGTAACCAAACCCTGGAACTGCATGTTACATGCATAGATAATTTAAATACTAGGGTGCAATACCTGTTTACAACCCAAGAAATGCATTGAAGTACACTGTTGAGAAAGTTTTAAGACTAAATTCAAAATTTACCTCTCTTGGTGTAATCACACTGCCAGACTGCAGGAAATTGCATATAAAGTACCAGATAAGCCAAAAAAAAAAATAATAATAATTTGGGGATTTTTTTTTCCTGCCTTTCCAAATATTGCTCAAGGCGGCACACACTTACCAAGAGACCAGGTAAGTGAATCAGCTTGAAATGACCCAATAATGCCTGGGTATAAGTAACTCTGTTCCTGACCATTTCTATGTGGTTTAGCAGAGCACAGGATGGACTTGTGAAATGACATCCATGCCCTGGGAATATAAACCATGAGGACGACTCCAGCAAGGACTTGATGACAAGTACTGACCTGACTGCTAAACCAGACAGCTTGCAAATACTGACCGAGCAGCAAAGAGCACCAAGCTCTGGATACACCTGAATGCAACAGCTTTTGACAGACTGAGTAACCTTTTTTATTTTTTTTCAAGTTTCATCCCTTTAGGGCAGAGCTTTCCAAACTTTTCATGTTGGTGACACACTTTTTAGACAAACATAATTTCACGACACAGTAATTCAGTCTACTAGCAAACCAGAGGTTAAAGGTTAAAGAAACTAAACATATTTAGACAATTTATGTATGTTTCCTTAAATATATACATTTATTTATTTATTTATATTCCGCTTTTTGCACTTTTTTCAGCGCTTCAAAGTGGATTACATTCAGGTACTGTAGGTATTTTCCTATCCCCAGAGGGCTTACAATCTAGAGGGCCTCCACATAAATAAAAATGTTTCATGACACAACCTCTCTCATGAAAACCTTTCATTTATATTAAAAATATATAATATTCCAAGTGCTATTTTCCAAAAAAACCCAAGCCCAAGCACATGTCTGTCCCCCACACACATCTCTCTCCCTCCAGCACGTCTGGCTCCCACACTCATGAACCTCTTCTTTTTGATTGTTGCCAGTTAAGTGCTTCACTCCCTTCAGGGTTCAAGCCTGCCCTGGTGCATAACACCTTCCAGGATCACCAGACTCTGTTGCTTGGAGTCAGTAGTCCTCGTAGCCAGGCCTCATCGGCAGCAGCAGCCAGTGACAGGGACAGCTGGGCTTAAGTCCCACCCACCAAGCCCAAAAAAACCACAATTGACAGCAAAAGTCACCCAATAATAAGCAACCCACAAACTGAAAAAAAAAAAAAAGTGAATTGCTAGAAAAAAAAAAAGCCCAAACTCACGTTGGAGTTGACGGCGCGGTGTGCGACACACTACCGTGTCACGACACACAGTTTGGAAAGCTCTGCTTTAGGGATTCTTTTTCCCTTCACATCAGAAAATGGTTATGAGGTTTTAGGAAAGCAGTACATCAGCAAAAAAATACTCTCACTCTGGTCATCACCCTTCCTTGTTCTCACCACTGCCCTCCGTGCTAAATGGCATATTTGCATAATTTGGCATAAAAATCACACCTCTTACTATGCAAAAAAAAGAGTCCTTTTTTTTTCAACTACAATCCATTCAAGATGTTTTTAAACAATTTAAACTATATATAAAATGCATACATTCCTTCATGTAATTAACAGCATGAAAAACTGCTGATGTGGAGGGCATTTTTAACATATGTAAGCTAATATACTCAAAAGACAAGGACTTTCATGAAAATATAAAAAACAATTCAAAACAAAAAAGTGACATCTTGATAAGTTGTTGATTTTTGTATTTGCTACACTTTCTATATATTAGACACTTGGTAAATTAACAAGTTTGAAACTTGTTGGCATTAGTGTTAGACATTAATGCCCTCTCTGTTAGTTGTAGGGCACAAACAGTTAGACCTCAAAAACCACATCCATGTCTTTATAGCTGGTTGGCCACATGCAGGTCCAAAATCCATTTGCATAAAGATGAAATTCTTATAAAGGGACATTACTCAATCCACAAATATCAAAATCATCTTTGGTTTGATTTTAAAAGATCTTTGAGGGATTAAACATTCTGACTGCTTTCTCTGAGCACTCCAATTTCACACATCCTTTCCCAGGGGCGGATTGGTCTATCGGGGAATCGGGCATCCCCTGGTGGGCCGATCGCTCCAGTCACGTGGTCTGCCATGCACAGCCGTGCAGAGCTGTGCTCGGCAGATCATGTGACGTGTCCTGGGCGGCGAATACCCGGGCCGGTCCGACATCGTGAGCCCGCCTCTGTCTTTTCCTGTTACCTTCAGGGCAGGAGGAAATGGGGGGAGGGGACAAGAGAGGGAGAGAGGCTGCATTGGGGGAACAGGCCTCTTCTTTCATTTACTCTGTCTGCTCCAGCCTCAGCCTCACCCCAAGCCCTCCCCTCCTGTTCCTTGTAGGCTGTTTGTGAGGGAAGAGGCTGTAGCAGGAAGGTGCAATTGAAACTTACCTGTTAAATTTCCTTTCCTTTAATCCTGCCAGACCAGTCCAGGCAAGTGTGTTATGTCCTCCTGCCAGCAAATGAAGACAGAGAAAAAAAGCTCAAAGCTGACTTCACTACACCTGTAAAGATTTGGTTCAACTGAAGGCAATTATTTGTTTTGGTTTCCAAATAACAAAAATCTGATACAGCCAAGAAACTTCACTCTATGATCATCAACCCAGGAATAAAAATCCCTACACCAAGCTCATAATAGGCCAGTTGCTTTCTGCGTGGGCAGCAGTATACTCACTGTTAGATTTCTGACCTTATCAGACTAGGAACCCTTGATGTTTTGGCTTCCTTAGGTGGGTTCTGGACTGGTCTGGCAGGAGTAAAGGAAAGAAAATTAACAAGTAAGTTTAAAATTCACCTTCCTTATTGACCAGTTCAGACCAGTGGGATGTACCAAAGCTCCATCCAGCCTGGGCAGAAGGAAGCCATGATAGGTCTCAGGAGTCTTGTATCCTCTCCCCACCTATCCTGGGGTGATTAGAGCAGGGATGCAATGGGGGAAGGGGGCAAGGGTGCTGCCCTGCCATTATCTTCTGAACAGATAGATTGTGATTCAGAATTTTTTCACTCTTGTTAAGCAGGGTCACCGACGCCTGCAAACTCTGCTGGCAAGGCCAATTTGCTCTTCTCCTTAATTATTCCTGAAATTGATGCCTTAGAAACCACTGTGCTTTAACAGGTCACATTAATAGACCAAAGATCTATCTGAGAAGAAACTGGTCACTTATAAACATCTCAAAACAGACTTGAAGTGGCTGACCTTGTCCTAAACTACATCGCCTGTCAACCTCATAAGTGAAAATAGCCTGATTCCGACAGTAGTAAAACTCTACCCTTCCCTCCCTCCCCCAAAAAAGGGGAGGCATACTGGGCACATAGATACCCTTTCTTTTAAAATTACCAAAGGCACCAAGGAGTCCTATTTCACCAAGATGTTACCCTATGAAGCTCAAAAAGGAACCAGATCCCTTCAAAATAAGCTCACTTCCAAGCTGAAGAGACCTCCCACAGCGGAGGACTTGTGATCTTGAATCCTCGGAAGAAAATAAGTATCTTATCTGAAAAGGTAGCCAGGAAGCTTCCGTGCCTATGTCTCTTGCAGCAAGCCAAAATCAAATCTCTGTGAGTTATGTCTTCATCCTAATCTCCTTTGGCTGAAGGACAAGATTGAAGGAAGGGAATGAATCCCTCAATAGGAAACATTGTCTCCTTCGTAAACTGACTTTGCAGAGGCTCTAAACTTGAAAGGTCTGCTACGTTGTCTGCTTTCGCACCATCGACGACGGTAACCCCCAACATTTAAGTATCCTCACTATGTAGTCTGGTTTTCTTAGCAGCCAAGGTTGTAAAAGAGAATTGAAGGGATCTTCTAGGGAAGAATCCTCCGACTAGTGTGAAGGAGCACCCCTACTTTCAACTTCAGAACTCAGTCTAGGGAATGTACTGGACACCAGCAGACACACATGCCAGATGCGTGGAATACCCACCTGGAAGAGATGGTGAAGATGAGAACAGTAATGGAGTTCAAGGGGGCATGGGATAATCACTGTGGATCCCTAAAGGCTAGGGGGATGGAAATAAATAAATGGGGTAACCTATGTTAACTTGGTGTGTAATATTTCTCCACGACGATAACCTGCATGGAGCGGCAGTTACTCTGTAAACAACTTGCTGGGCAGACTGGATAGACCACTTGTTCTTTATCTACTGTCATTTACTATATTACTAATTCCCTCAGTTTGTTCATATCAGCTAAAGGCATTACACTGACCACTACCGCCCAGGCTACCTTCTTCCGAGCTAGAAGCCAGGATTCCTGGTGTGCTCGACAACTGGCTCTGACCCACTGCCTAGACTTAGGCCCATTGGTTCTTCATTAGGATTACTGCCCCTGCTTCAGCTGTCCTGGATCATAACTCCTTTCTTAATCTATAAGGCTCATGTCTACAACGCAAAAGAACCCTGAAAGAGACTCAAGATCTACTCCCTTCAGGAAGTAACTATGAAAAAAACCACCTGTTCAGGCTCCTTACAACTTCCCTAGAGAGAGGGAAAATAGCCTTGTGACCCTGGGCTACTGAATATCATCCTGAGAGGAGAGTAAATTGAGTGAGATGCACCTGGGTTTGTACCTAAGATACTACAGGGTGGCCCATGGAAAAGTAGCCTGCCTCCAATAAATGGTGCTGGTATTGGAGGCCACCCTGTATGTTCAGCTCCACTGCTCTGGAGCCTAGGACCTGCTGAACAGACCCTGGTTGGGGTGGTTTTGGAATGAGACAATTGGCCACCAAGAGCGAGGCCTTGAACCCATGATTTCCAAAGCCATAAGGTTACCCATCTTCTTTGGAGATATACGGGTTTCCTTATACATTAGAGACTGGGAAAGACTAATTGCTATTCAATATACGCATCAGTCAGCATAGGGTTTCCACCCCTATGTAATCCTGGGCTTTCCTGTTTCATCTTGGTCCTGAATATTTAGACATCTGATTAAGGGAGGCCTTTACTACTCTTTGACCAACATGTATTTGAAGTCCTGGGTAGCACAAGGGAACAGCCTCATAGCTGCCAGTAAGGGATCCAGGATAAATCATCTACCTCGTTATAATCCCTGGAGAGAATAAGCAGTAATGCCCCTGTGTATCTATGAGGGGAATCACCTAAGACAATTGTCTGTCATTTTCCATGGGACCACAAGAATAAAATACTTCATTGCCTCTAGTAGGAGACCTGAAATAAATCATACTATGCCCGTGTTCTCTTTTCAAGGAAGCAATAGTGCCCCAAAGCCGTAATTAACCAAACTAAACTAAACTAGTCTAGTATCATTGTCCCTGAGGCCTACACGGAAGGGACAAGGAAGTCTCCCAGCAATGTTCCACCATCTAGTACAGAAGACTTCAAGTGTTTCCATGAAGCAGCATACCCAGAACCCTGCCACGATTAGGAAACTGCCCCAGATAAATCGATTGTCTTGGAATCCTTCCCCAAGGAAGAGAGAGCTGCCTGAGCAGATTGCTTGTAGCCTCCGAAATGCCTCCCAACCATGACTGGTCTTGGGCTCTGAACTTTGAGCCCTAAACTTCCAGGATCCATACTACAAGACAGTTCTCTTAGAGGATACAAATGTACAACTAGAGGGAACGTCCTGAGAGGCAGAGCCATAAACTGTGTGACACCCCCCCCCCCTCCCCCCTCCTTGAACTAGCACTGATCAGGTCAGATGGGGATCTGACTAAAATGAGCTCCCAACTTCACTTATCTCCACAGTGTAAGCCTCACCAGCTATAAACACATCCAGGAGCTATTAGTTCCTGTATAGGGAGGTTCAAGACCTCCATCTTCTATATATCATTAACTGTGGAAATGGTCACTATGGCCTCCAATGAGGGATGTTGGACCCAATGCATGAGGATTTGAGTCACAAAGCCATTGTACATAGCAGCCTGGGAAGAGAAACTAGACATTAAAAAAAAAAAAAAAAAAAAAGAGAGACTATTTAAGCAGAATCTTGTGCTTTCTATCATGGGGGTCCCTGAACATTTTGCTTTCCTCCACCAACTGTGGTCTTAGCCTCTCCCCCATGATCCAATAGCCCATCCTTCTCTTCCCTGGGAAGGTAACATATTTCCCATATAGGCTTGGCCACTTTAAGGTTGGAATCAGGTGTCCCACACTGAGGAGAGCCCATCTCCAACTACCAGATATAGCAGCAAGTGTGTGTGTGTGTATGGCTAAGGGAACAGCTACAAAGCACCCAGGAACAGGATCCCCCTACAGACTGTCTACCAGTGTTTCACAGAGTGCTGCGACCTGGAATTAAGCATCACCAGCTCCTTTTCCTGAACAGCTTCCACATGGAGGCATTATCCTCCCTTCCAGGAGGCACAGCTATCTCCTCCTCTTGTCCTGTCGATTAACTAGGGCTGAGGGCTGTCCCAGCCAGAGGAGTGCTCCAAGCACTCTTAACATTGTCAAGGCCAGCTTGAGGGTCTTCCATGTGGGAACATGAATAAGGGCTAGGAAGCACTTGAGGAATCCATAAGGTGCTGCTCAAGTATAACCACACTGGGATTTTTTTTTTTTTTAATAGACTGCAGTCATTTTCAGCAGCACAAGTTTATTTGGTCTTAATAGTCCCTCTAAGAAGCCTCCTTTTAAGAAGAGGGGAGAGCAGCCAGTTCTATAGATCAGTGGTTCTCAACCTTTTTTCTGTCGGGACACACCTAACAGATGGTTCTCACATGTGTGACACACTGAACACATGACTCATGGGGCTAATGTAAACATACACTCTGCACCCACAGGGACCCCCTCGATCCCCAACAATGGGTGCAGAGCAGAACTAGGGCATTTTCCCATACAACACATCATACAAAAAAAGATGTTCTGGTGACACCTCAGTTAACGCAAAACAAACTCCCTCTACTACCCTCTACTACCAGTACAATAGCCTTCCTTATGAAAAGACAGTAATTTACCACTAATGCATGTCCTATTGAGAAAACACAACAAATAAGATTGATACAAATGTCTAATATGCTAGTAAAATACTGTATCTCGGTCACAAACACACAACTGACCTTCACCAAGTACAAAAAAAACAAAAATTATAAATATGGAGACAAACTGGAATGGAAATCCAAAAAAGCCACTCTGCATGCAGTGCAAACCTGATGAAATGGAAACAGAAATATAGCACATAACATAGTCCCAGGATCTGCAATAATGCACACAAACTAATCTGCACTCAAACAGTAACAACCCTATCTATGAAAAGGTAACACTAATACACCTCCTATTAGGAAAACAGAACAGGCCAAAGTTGCTATAGACCCCCACACAGAAATAATTGTAAAACTAAATGAATAAATATTTCAAAACAGCCGATGAACAGAGTAACATCCAACAAATAAAAACATAAAAATTATTTAAAATTCTCCAAACACCAATAGAATATTTCAAAATAGCAGATACATCACATAATACTCAATTAAAATGGCAGTCAATCAAGAAAAAAAAATAAACTTAAAAAGCCACCTTTACTTACCCTCTCCAGCAGCTTTCCTACTCCTTACCCTTGCAGGCCAAAAACACATACTAGAAGCAGCAGTGGCTACTGAAGCTCTGTCCTCATGGTCCTCTTCCTTAGGGCCCCACAACCAGTCTCACACAAACACACACACCAATTAGACCCCACAACCACTCTTTGTCTCTTACACACCAGTGATCTCCCTGACAAGTCTCTCTTCCTCACACACACACTGTAGGGAATTATGAGCTGATGCAGTGGGTTAGCAAATCCTACTGACTCAGCCCTTTCACATACCTTGACTTCCCTATCTCCAACATGCAGAGCACAGCAAGACCTAACCACTGTGAACTCTAAGCTTGTAAGTTGCCCCCATTGCTTAAAGACAGGATGTCTGTCTGCATGCACGCAACTGCCTGCATGAGTCATACACACAAGCTTTAGCAGCCCACCAAACTGCTCTTTCCCTGCTTCCTCTTATGCGGCTGTCACACTTAGGCAGCTAGGTTAGCCCATCTCAACCGCCTCATGTCCAGCTTGTGACATCCTCCCTCCCTGCCTGAATACAATGCTCGCTTGCACGTACTCAGCAAGAGGCCAGGAGAAAGACATATATGGTATAAAGGCTGCAGCAGCCAATAATACGAGGGGCATGTATTTACAAGAGCCAATAATGTTATGGCACATCTGTATGCTATGTATTATGTACAATAAAAGGAGAGCCCCGGGGGGAGAAAAAAAGGAGCCTTCCCGGGAGCCTTGACCACAAATCCTGCCTGATGTGTCTTCATTGCCGCAACACTTTTGACACAGCAGTCTTCTCCTGCGCCAGCTCAGTTGGAACCCAGGCTGGGCGCCATGGGCCTTTATTTGCCACTGCTCAGGCATTCCTTGCCCTCCCAACTCCGACCTAGCTTCATCAGGTGGGCAGGGATGGAGGAGGCAGATGGACTCATTCATGTCCAGTTCCTCACAGCTTCTGGAGGAGGGAGGGGGAGGGGGGGGGAGGGGGCAAGGAGAATGCAGACAGTTCTGCTTTGTCCTGATTTCTTCTCTATTTCATTGGGTGGGAAGGGAGAGGTAGACAGCCCTGCTTGTTCCCCACGCCTCTGTTTTGGTGGCTGGGTAGGCCGGGAGCCAGCAATAAACAGCAGGCTGCTTTCCTGTGGCGCTAGTTATTGTGTGCCCTTCCCCTGCCAGTGGTGTGTCTGCTATAATAAAACAGGTGACTAATGATGCCTTTTTTTCTAGGTAAATATATGTTGGGGGGAAAGTCAACATGGCTACTATGAAGGGATATCCTTATAGCAAGAAGATGACAGCAGAAAAGCAGCAATTCCTCACATTCCTTCTGAGCTTCATGTAAAGACCCCTTATTCTTGAGCTTTTCATTTGATGGGGGAAAATGATCCCTTCTGGTACTTTACTGAAGCCTTTTTGTACCACATTTCCCCTTTCCCTTCTTTCTTTATTCTAGAGGGTGCATCTTTAGCTACCACTACTACTTACCACTTCTATAGCGCTACTCAGTGTAAGTGGTGCTGTACAAATTAAATCAAGACATATCAAGGAAGAATTGAGAATTTCGTTTATTAAAAAAACAAAATAGTTAAAGTCAATACGGCTGTGAGCTGGATACAAATAGCTGAAATGACCCATTACCCTGAGTGTGACCCGAAATTATCCAATCACAGCTCTATCTGGATTTAAGGACTCCCTGGGCCATTGCACAGTTCAGGGAATCTCTCAATCACCCAAACCAATCAGGGATCACTAACCGCTGATCACGCCAGTCACTTCTGCTCAATTTATGTTAAGCATAATGCAGAGCGTGAACTATCAATTTGATCACATCCTGGCCGTTTGACTAAGATTGTGAACCTACACGATAGGGGAGATAACACCCTGCCACATTAGGACCTGGTCAAACTAAGAGGAGGATGAAACCAATATTTAATGTCCCTTGCAAAAACTCCACAGTAACTACTACAGTCCTACTGTATATACTTTATTAGTAGGAAGCCGAAACGGAAAACCGGATGCTCTGCTAGTTGTTTCCTGAGCTGACATCAGCACGCAGCACTCATTCTGTCAGCTCAAGAAAGACACATCCTCAGCCTGCAGAAAACAAAAGGGCACTATACATCTTTACTAGTAACCTGAGCAGCTACAGCCCAAAAGTTACAAGGTAGGCACACACGCCACAATCCAAAGGGCTCGTTTACACACTGCAACTGAATACGTACAAGTGCTAAATACTAGATGTCACAGCTATGGTCTTTAACCCTTAACGCCTCTGCCATGCTATCCCACTGCAACACCCTTTAAACCCAGCAGGTAATGCAAGCTTCAGCTTCGCACCTTTAAAGAGACAAGATAGGAACTCCCCCCCCCCAAAACACTTCGTTACAGGGCGGGGGCCTCTAGTCTTGTCTGCAGCAGGTTCCTGCCGTGCAAGCCTCTTTGTACCACATCCCCGTGGAAGGAAGCTCTCCAGAACCAGAGACGCCCTCTCTCCGGGATGAATCCAATTTGCTGCTCGCCTGCACCACGACAGAAGTTTCCCCTGCCCGTCTCCTACCTGAGCAGACAGCTGCTCCGCCCTTTGCCGTCTCGTTCCCCTTTGCATTGTGCAACGGTCTGAGTCTGAAGGCAGAAAGAAGCACCTCCAGGCTGCTGCTCCGGCTCGCCTGTCTCTCTTTTTTTTTTTTTTCCCTCCCGGAACAGGAAGCCCTTTGTTCCCCTGCAGCCCTCCAGTAAAGTTCCTCCTGCCGGGACTTCCTCCGGGGCCCGGCCAATCGCCGAGCTGCGCCCTGACCTCCCGGCTGTCACCGATCGCACAGAGGGGAGTGGGGACGGCGGGCCCGTGTGAGCTAGCGATGACGAGCTGGGCAGAGCCGAGCCGTGAACGAGCTGCTCCGCCGGGGGAGGGCTTAGGTTAAAGCCACCTCGCTCTGCTCGGACTCGCAGCGCCCCCTCCCGGGGGGGGGGGGGGCATGTTTGCAGGTTCGCGCTCCGGTCTCTGCCCTGCCCTGACCTCACCCCGAGGATTGCTGTCTGCTGAGTTCTGCGCCGGGGATTGCACGCCTTCTGCTTCTCTGTATTTCAGGAAATGGGAGGGCGAAAGGGGTTTGAATCCTTTCTTCGTTGTTGTGATGGCACCCATTTCCGTGAAAGAACTGTTTAACAAAAGTTTCCAATTCCAGTGTTTTTTTAAATACCCTTAAAGCAAGAATGTAATGAGCCAGGATAGTGTGGTTGTGTGAGAGAGGAGTGGAGTGGTAGTAGAAATCCATAATATCAAACGTGTGTCTCTTTAAATACAAACAAAAAAAACAAACCCAAACTAGATCACTATACACATAAGCCCATAGGATCTTCTAGGGATTTACTAGGAGAGCGGGTTTCCTTTGTACCAGGTTTCCATGTAGGGTCACCAGTATAAGTGATAGGTGTATCTCAGAAGTGGTAGGGGGCATTTGTGGGTATTACATTTAAATGGATTGGTTAGCCTTGAACCCAAACAAAAGGACTGGCAGATGACATAGGTAAAACAGAACTTACTTTCCTTCGGCAGTTACAGCCATCACAAGCTGCCCTGGCGCTCCTCCTGTTTGTCATCCTTCCTCAGTGATGTAACCCCCTTCTGACAGTTTCTCTGTATGTTCCCGAAAGGGGACACCGCAGGCTTCTTCTGTCAAATCTGTTTCAGTCTCTGTCCCTGAGCAGTGGCCGCCTGTGTTTGGAACTGGCAGGGGCTGAGAGCTTTTCCCATTTCTCCCCCTCGAACTATGCCTGTCTCTACTGCATATTCTGGAGGGCAAAGATAACTGATGGTTTACATCCTCTCCCAGGACTGTGGACTCTGCCCCACCCCAAAAATCTCCCCCCTTATCTGTTGGCAAACTTGCCTCTCTTTCTTGATTTCTAAACCCTCCTTCCCTCCTAAATATCAGCTGATTGACATGACATGTTAATATTCCAGACTGAACAGTTGATCTCATATTTACCTTATCCCATTCTTAAGACATTTGCATTTTCCCATCCCTTGTTTTGAGGCTCTTTTTTTTTTTTTTTTTACCTAAACTAAGGACAGAGCCGATGCAAGACTAGTAGGTGCCCTAAAGGAACCTTCAGCCTTGCATTCCCCCCCCCCCCCCCCCCCACACACACACAGGTACACAATTTTCAAAAAATATCAAGCATTACTATGAATGCAAATTCTGCATTTATACTAAGATTCACAGGAAAAAAGAATACAACTTGATATTTCAAAACAGCACACAAATAAAAACAGGCTTTCAAAGTGCAGTCTTCTGAGGGAAAGGGAAAACCACCCCACATGAACCCCCAGGCATCCCCCACACTCTGTGTCCCCTCGAGAAGATGCACTATGGTGATGTAATTCCCCTTGCGTCACTATTCGGTGAAAAGCATAGCTGCAGGCAGGAGAGTTTTGCCCTCCCTCCTCCCCTTGAAGACCTCCAGAGTCGCAGCCATTAAGCCAAGGACGGTCAGGTGCGCTAGCTTTACCCCTTATAGTGCGTCAAAAACGAGCGGCCAACCCCCCCCCCCCCCCCCAAAACGAATAGCTCCCGCAACATGCAAATGCATGTTGGTGGCCCTATTAGTTATTCCCGCGCGATCCAGAAAGCAAAATGTGCAGCGAAACCGCACATTTTACTTTCAAAAATTAACACCTGCCCAAAGGCTGGCGTTAATTTCTGCCGGCGCCGGGGAAGTGTACAGGAAAGCAGAAAAAAACTGCTTTTCTTAACACCCTCCGACGCGCTATTACCCTTTCCTGTATAAGGGGTAAAGCTAGCGTGTCGAAAACGCGCAGTCAAACCCGGGCTAACAGTGCGCTCCACTGCACTGCACTGTATCGGCCCATAAATAAGGTGATAGCTCCTGGTTTGGTACTTATATTACAGTACTGCCCGCTGTTTTTACTGTTAACTTAAGCTGCTAGAGCTCCTCAAAAGGGGCCGAACTGGAGCCTGGTAATATGCCGCAGGCCCTCTCCTAGATTTTGATTTTAAAAGTAACGAACCTTAATCATCTCACAATCACTCATTACCATGCTAATTGTTGGAGTGTGTCTTCAGATTAATAGGCAAGAAAACACACTGGGAATAGATCAAAAATAATTCTCCAATCCTTAAATGTACTCATACACATAGAGAATTATATAAACATTCCAATGATGTGCAATAATTGTTATTACTCTAACAAACTTGTAAACAATTACACCATTAAAATTCACCAATAACAATCACTCTTCCATTCATACATTAAAATCACAAACTGATGACACAGTATAATTCTTACAATTCATCATATATAAGTACAAATTTGCAAAATATCAAACTTTTAATGAGAAAAACTTTTCTTCATGGAGTTTCCAATGGCTTCCAACTTCTCATTAATGTGCTTATATCCTCCAAAGTTATACGTGTGTGTGCTGACTCTCTGCACACACTCGCCGCTGTTTGCAATATTCCACAGCTTTTTTATTTAACTCGTGCCAAGGGAACTAGCCCTATCAACACGTGAGATGCGTTACTTGTGGGAAAGCATTTGAACTCCTCGGAAGAGGTGGAATTTAATATCGGCATGAGAATTTTACCATTTGTACAGCGTTTGAAATTGTACTGAAAATATTAAGCACAGGTGAATACCTGGTAATTATTAATAGTATGTCCCTGATGAAGCCCAAACGTGGGTGAAACAAGGATCCGTTGTTGGACTGTATAAATGTGGATGGAGTGTTGATAGGGCTAGTTCCCTTGGCACGAGTTAAATAAAAAAGCTGTGGAATATTGCAAACAGCGGCGAGTGTGTGCAGAGTCAGCACACACATGTATAACTTTGGAGGATATAAGCACATTAATGAGAAGTTGGAAGGCATTGGAAACTCCATGAAGAAAAGTTTTTCTCATTAAAAGTTTGATATTTTGCAAATTTGTACTTATATATGATGAATTGTAAGAATTATACTGTGTCATCAGTTTGTGATTTTAATGTATGAATGGAAGAGTGATTGTTATTGGTGAATTTTAATGGTGTAATTGTTTACAAGTTTGTTAGAGTAATAAAAATTATTGCACAACATTGGAATGTTTATATAATTCTCTATGTGTATGAGTACATTCAGATTAATAGGGTCATTTATCAAAATGTTATAAGGCGTTTTCGCATGTGTTAAGGGCTTATCGCATGCGAAAAGCGCCGTTAACGCATGCGATGAAAACACCTTTAACGCATGCGATAGCACCATACTGTATGATGCGATGCAAATCCAAAAAAGAGGAGTGGGCTGGGTTTACCATTTTGCGAACCACTATCGCATGGCTTTAACGTCGATTTTAGCTACACCCTTTTCAGTTTTGGTGAGAGAGAGAGAGACTAGCCATAATGCCCTCACCCTAGATAGGTATTTATGAGAGGCCCACCTAGTAACTCGAGGTGAAGTTTAGGATTTAGTGTAGGGGTTAGGGGCCACTTTGACATTCAAAGTGAGACGTACCATATTTAGCTAAAGAGGAAGCAAGTGCAATAAGTGAAAATGTAGTGACACGTATTAGATTTTTACCAAATGTGGCAAGAATGGTGATTGGCAGGCATGCACTTTCAAAAGTGTTTCGAAATATTCTAAAGGAGAAAGAATAAAAAAACAAAAAAACAGGAACCCATCATCTCTACCGAAAACTTGCTTCAGTTCTCGGCAGCTACCGTCACTTGTAGAGAAGACAGAGAAGCAGGCTGTGGGTCTGTAGCTCAAGTCACCGCTCCTGCCCTCTGCCGGTAGGGATTTTATCTCTCTCAGCTGCACGTATTTGGGTTCACGGACTCGGGGCCTGCCGCGTGCTGTTAGGGTGCATTCTGCAGATTTCACACAAAAACCAAGAGACTCCTTTGATTCCAAGCGTGGTACTATTTTTCTCCCTTGCTCAGTTACAGAGAAAAAAAAGCATCTCAGATACATATAACTTTATTGACATGACAACGTTTGACAAAGTAATGTACAAACAAAATGGTCAAAATAAAAAATGGAAAAACATTTCAAAACAGCAATAATAGTAAGATAAAATTCGAGGGTATAGGAAGGACAATCACAGTTCCCAGATTTTGTGCTGGTCCTTATCGTCCCTAGTCAGATTCTGGCCTGGTGGCAGGATTCCACGTATTTTACTGCTGTAGCTCTGTTTCTCCTCGGATTATTTCCTGCTCATTGTTTTGTGGGAAGTCTTTGGCTTTCCCCGAAATGGGTTGGATCTCTGGCAGCAAAAGTCTCCCTAAAGCCGCGGCCAGGATTTTTCTGAACACAACAGAGCCCTTTCTGTGGAGGCTGCCCAGCGCATGTTTCCTTATAAGCCACCGTTTCGCTTATAAGGCTTATTGTGTTCTAGCAGGAGCAGTGGATCTCCTCTCGCTAGCCAGCCCGATACAATGAGGGAGGGTCCGGGTGAACCCCGCCGGGGTGAGGCTGTGGGATTGGCTCGGTCCTGCAGGAAGTCTGCTCGTGTTTCGCTCCCGGCGCTGGGAGGGACCGAGGCTTTGCTGTCAGAGCGGAAGAAGCGAGCCCAGAGTGCAGGGCAGGATCCGCCTGTGTCTGCCCCACTTCTGCAGCTGCACGATGCACACGGGGAAGAGACGGCAAAGATCGGAGCAACTTTCTGCTCAGGTAGGAAGGAGAAAGGCAGGAAACTTCTCCCGTATTGGTATGCACCTGGGTAGCAAATCCGAAGGCGGAATCATCCCAGAGGAGAGAATCTCTGGCCCAAGAGAGGGACAGGGATGTTAGAAATTAGTCTTTTGTCTAAAAATCTGGTGTCTGACAGTTTTTATTGGTTCTGTGGGTTTCTGTTAGACTTCGGGTAACTCAGTCTGTCCTGCATTGACCCATCTTTATTCAGAATTAAGAGTTCCTAGCTGCCTTCTTCATGGTCAGGCCAGCATTTTTTTTTTTTAAATCAGAATAAACGATTGCAGTTTTGGGTGCGACCAACACTTGTCTCTCTCCCTCCCTTTTCTATTGTCCTCACCCACCCTATACCCCCTCACCTCCTCTGCCACCATTCCCTTCCATTGCCTATTTCCATTTATGATCATTTAATTTATTTTGGGTGTTGCAAATGCACCACCTCATCTATACACGAGCTGTCATTGCTGAACGGATTTCAGTGGGAAATCAAGGAATGACCCTTCTCTTCATTTTATTTGATGGACTGTACAGACTCAGGATGCTTTACTGGGACGGATAGTGATTTACACCCTTCCCTCCACTGAAGTAGGCTTTCTCTGAGCATGAAGTGAGGCTTGTTGTCAGTCCTGGAATTGTTTCAAGCATGCAGTTAAGAAAAGGAAAAAGCAAAATATCACCCTTAGAACAGGAGTTTGAAGTTAGATGGAGAGCTGTGGGATTAAGGGGCTCTGGTAGAGCACTCCCATAGCTTGTATAAGATCAGGGTTGCACTGTCTACTACTATTACTACTACTACTTATCACTTCTATAACACTAACGATATATGCAGCTCTGTACAAACACATCTTCCCAGTTTTAAGACCCTGTTGTAATGTAACTTTTGTTCTCCTTGCACCTGTTTTTCGTTTCTTGTTCTCACCCCTTGTTTTATGTAAACCGGCATGATGTGGTTTCTAATCATGAATGCCGGTATAGAAAAACGCTAAATAAATAAATAAACATATAAGAGAGAGTTCCTTCTTAGTAGAGCGTACAGTCTATTCCAAAAAATTGTATTTCTTTAACTTATTACAATATTTATATTCCATTGATAACAACGTCATGCTCAGCGGATTACAATTGCTACATAAAATACAGCAAATAAAAATGAAAAAAATAACAAAATCACATAAACACATAAATTAAATATAAAAAGAAAATGTAAGAATAGGTTTAAAAATATGGTGGTGCTGCTGCCAAAGGGATTACTTAGGAAAAAGCCTCCACAAACAATAAACATAAGCTTTTTTGAAGGGGTGAATAAAAAGTGAACCTGTAGATGTGGTGTATTTGGATTTTCAGAAGGCGTTCAACATGAGAGGCTTCTAAGAAAACTAAAACGTCATGGGATAGGAGGCGATGTCTTTTTGTGGACTGAAAACTAATTAAAAGACAGGAAACAGAGAGTAGGATTAAATGGTCTGTTTTCACAGTGGAAAAAGGTAAACAGTGGAGTGCCTTGGACTGGTGCTTTTTAATATATTTATAAATGATCTGGAAAGGGGTATCAAAAGTGAGGTGATCAAATTTGAGGATGACACTAAATTATTCAGAGTAGTTAAATCTCAAGCGGATTGTGATAAATTGCAGGAGGACCTTGTGAGACTGGAAGTTTGTGCTTCCAAATAGCAGATGAAATTTAATGTGGACAAGTGCAAAGTGATGCATATATGGAAAAATAACCCTTGCTGTAGTTACACAATGTTAGGTTCTATCTTAGGATTTACCACCCAGGAAAGAGATCTAGGCATCTTAGTGGATAATGTATTGAAATCGTCGACTCAGTGTGCTGTGGCAGTCAAAAAAGCAAACAAAATATTTCTTAGCATCCAGACAGATCAATCTAGAACCAGTGGGTTATGCTTCTCTGCCAGCAAATGGAGATGGAACAAACTGATATCACAGTATATATACTCCTGCAGTGACATCAGCCTGCCAGTATTCTCTGTCTCCAGCAGATGGTGGTGTGCATTTCCCTACTGGGGATTGCTGCAAATTTAGAGGAGAATTAATTGAGATTAGATTTGCCCTGCTTTCCTGCAGTGATACCTAATGGTCCCTCCCCCAATTGAGAATTCTTGAGGTGACTTCTGTGGTCCCTTAGATGAGTGCCTTGGTCCAGTAGCTGGTTAAGGCCGGAGTGGACTTAGCTGTTTTAAAGCAGCGAAAAGCAAAGGAGAAACGGTCAGAGACAGAATGAAAAGGGAAGTGTAGTACTTCCTCCGATCTCTGTGCTTGGTGTGCCATCCCGATGTTTGTTCCCGCTCCCGTGGGGTTAGGGGAACTGGGCAGCCTGGCGGGTTGAGCAGCCCAGATGGGCTAGGCCTTGGGGCTAGGCTTCTTTGGGTGCACTACGTGGTAGGCCGCAGTGGTATTTTTGCATTCTTTTCTGTGTGGCTGCCCTCTATAGGATCGTCGGTGTGCGCAAGTACGTCTGGCTGTGCATCCAAATTGTGCGCCCAGTTTGTTTTGTATGCGCATTGTCCTACTTATCATTGTGTGAGCGCGGTGACAGTGCGCTTAGGGGCGGATTTTAAGAGCCCTGCTCGCCTAAATCCGCCCAAATCCGGGCGGATTTAGGCGAGCAGGGCCCTGCGCACCGGTGAGCCTATTTTACATAGGCCTACCGGCGCGCGCAGAGCCCCGGGACTTGCGTAAGTCCCGGGGTTTTCTGAGGGGGGCGTGTCGGGGGTGGGCCCGAACTGCGCAGCGTTTTCGGGGCGTGTCGGGAGCGTTCCGGGGGCGGGCCCGGGGGCGTGGCCGCGCCCTCCGGACCCGCCCCCAGGTCGCGTCCCGGCGCACTAGCGGCCCGCTGGCGCGCGGGGATTTACGCCTCCCGGAGGGAGGCGTAAATCCCCCGACAAAGGTAAGGATGGGGTTTAGTCAGGGCCGGGCGGGTGGGTTAGGTAGGGGAAGGGAGGGGAAGGTGAGGGGAGGGCAAAAGAAAGTTCCCTCCGAGGCTGCTCCGATTTCGGAGCGGCCTCGGAGGGAACGGAGGTAGGCTGCGCGGCTCGGCGCGCGCCGGCTATACAGAATCCATAGCCTTGCGCGCGCCGATCCCGGATTTTAGCGGATATGCGCTCAAGGAGAATTATCTTCATCTGATTTTACTAAGCCTGGGTCCTCCCAGCCTGATGACGACCTGGTTAAGGATATTTCAGGAGGAACACCTGAACTTGGAACTCCCTTGACTGGATCCTCAGCAGGGGCTGGCAGCTCAGTGGGCGCCGCACAAGCGCCTCCTGGGTTTGTCATGGATCCTTCTGCCTTTTCTTGGGTAGAAGTTTTTCAAGGATTATAAATAAACCTTTATTCAGGCACAGTCCTCGGCCCCCTTCAATCCGGTTAGGTCGGATCCTCAGGCGGTGGCCTCTCCATCTTCCGGTTCTTTGTTTAAGCGTGAAGTACACCTCGAGCGGCAGGTGTCTCGGATAGGAATCAGGATGGCACTGATGATGAGGCAGATCCTGACTTCTTGGAGGATGGGGAAATTCCTCCAGGACTGGAACCGTATAGAACTATGTTGCGGTTCTTTCATAGGGATGAACTGCTGGCCCTAACTTCCCAGACATTGAAGATTCTGGGAGTTCCTGGGGCTGATTCCATATCTGAGCCAAAGAAAAATCCCATCTTGGTCTCTTTGCATAAAGCCTCTTGTTTTTTTTCCCAGTTATGGAGGCCATTCAAGGATTGATCGATCTTGTGTTTTCCGAAAGTGGATGCGCTTGTCTGTGCCGTATCTAAACGGACTATCCCCGTGGAAGGAGGAGCGGCCTTGAAGGATGTGCATGATAGAAGGATTAAGGCCATTCTTAAGCGTTTGAAGCAGTAGCAATGACATTGCAGATCACTTCTTGTTCCCTCGTGACTCATTTTCGCATGGAAACATTGCGCTCAGTGATAATGGCCATCCAGTTGGGGGAACTTCTGACTTCCTTGAATCTGTCCGAGGCGTACCTCCATATTCCTGTTCAATTGGAGCACCAACGCTTTTTGCATTTTGTGGTGTTGGTGTGCCATTATCAGTTTGGGGCACTGCCTTTTGTTCTGGCCACTGCTCCCAGAACTTTTTCCAAGGTTATGGTGGTGGTGGCGGCAGCAGAACTGAATGGGATCCTCGTACACCCGTATCTAGACGATTGGTTGATTCTGGTCAAATCTCTGGAAGAGAGCCGTCTGGTGACCCACAGAGTGATCTCCCTGTTTCAGGAGCTCAGTTGGGTGGTAAACCTAGCCAGGAGCAGTCTTCAGCTATCCCAGTCGGAGTATCTGGGCGTGCTGTTCGACACGAAGCAGGGCAAGGTTTTTCTGCCATAAGCTCATATTCAGAAGTTGATGCCACAGGTGCGTCTCTTGGTAAACACCATATGCCTGACAGTGTAGTCCTATCTACAGGTACTCTGATGGCGGTGACCCTGGAAGTGGTGCTGTGGGCAAGAGTGCATATGCGTCCTCTTCAGCACTCCCTGCTGTCTTATTAGAACCCACAGTTTCAGGACTATTCGATTCGGCTCCACCTGCCGATGGAAGTCTGCTCTCACTTCCAGTGGTGGTTGTAAGTGGAGCATCTGAGAGAGGGAGTTTCCCTGACATCACCAGACTGGTTGATCCTCATGACAGATGTGAGCCTTCAGGGTTGGGGAGCTCACTGTCAGGAACTAAAGGCGCAAGGGCACTGGAATACAGAGGAGTCTGTCTGGAACATCAATTGGCTGGAAGCCCGGGTGGTCTGGTTGGCATGCTTGCAGTTCAGCGACAGGCTGTGGGGTTGAGCAGTCCGAGTAATGTTGGACAATGCAATGACGGTGGCTAACATCAATTGGCAGGGAAGAACCAAGAGCCAGCAAGTGTCACAGAAATGGGTGGATATGCATCTTCAGGAGATTTTGGCTTTGCAGAAAAAGACAATGTAAGAGCAGACTTTCTCAGCAGAGAGAGTCTGGACCCAGGAGAATGAGTATTGTTGAATGAGGCGTTTCAGCTGATAGTGGATTGCTAGGAACTTCCGTTTCTAGACCTGCTGGTGACTTCTCGCAGTGCTAAAGTTAATTGATTCTTCAGTTGCAGGAGAGATCCAAAGTCCTTGGGTATCGATGCTCTGGTGCAGATCTGGCTAGAGGACAAGCTGCTGTATGCCTGTCCCCTGTGGTCCATGTTGGGCAGAATAGTTTGGAGGGTTGAAGGCCACAGGGGCATGGTACTCTTGGTGGGACCAAATTGGCCCAGGAGACCATGGTATGTAGATCTGAGAAGGCTCCTGGTAGACTCCTCCCTCCATCTTCTGATCCACAGGAATCTATTGCAGCAGGGGCCTGTCCTTCACAAAGATCTGACTCAGTTTTGTCTTATGATATGGCCCTTGAGAGGGCTCGCTTGTTGAAGCGTGGATATTCTATTGCGGTGATTGCCATCTTGTTAAGCATGAAAGTTCTTCAGTTCGTTAGCCTATGTGCAGGTTTGGCGAGTGCTTGAGGCTTGGTGTGAAGATCGAGGAGTGCTTCCTCATTCAGTTAGGATCCCGCTCATTTTGGAATTTTTGCAGGATGGGTTAAGTAAAGGGTTGGCCCTTAATTCCTTGAAGGTACAGATAGCAGCACTTGCCTGTTTCAGGGGCCAGGTGAATGGTGAATCCTTATCATCTCATCCTGTTGTGGCCCGTTTCTTGAGGGGAGTGAAACATCTTCGTCCTCCTTTGCAGTTACCAGTTCTCTTGTGGAGTCTTAATCTGGTGTTTGGATTTCTTAGCGGGCCCTATGTTTTGATCGTTGCGTAGCCTTTGTTTGCAGTTACTGACCTTGAAAATGGTGTTTCTGGTAGCGATATGTTCTACACGTCGAATTTCCGAGCTGCAAGCCTTGTCTTGCCAGGAGCCGTTCCTTCAGGTGTCTCCAGGAATGATACAGCTGCATACTGTTCCTTCTTTCTTGCCTAAAGTGGTCTCGGATTTTCACATGATTGAGTCCATTTCTTTTCCGTCCTTGGATAAGGGAAGAGAAGCAGAGGAATAATGCTGTTGCAGTTCTTGTATGTCAAGAGATATGTCATGAGGTATCTGGAGGTTTCTAAATCTATCCGAAAGACAGATCGCCTGTTTGTCCTTCATGGTGGAGGGAAACAGGGCAAGCCAGCGTTGTGGGCTACAATAGTTCGCTGGATTAAGGAGGTAGTCACGGCTGCCTGTGTGTCTGCTGAAAAGTCATTGCCTACTCAGCTTAGGGCTCATTCCACTATGGCTCAGGTATGGGCGGAGGTTAGATTGTTGTCTCCCATCGACATTTTCCGAGCTACAATGTGGTCCTCCTTACACACCTTTTCCAGGTATTATTGCCTGGATGAGCAGGCCCAGGAGGATGCAGCCTTTGCACGTGCAGTTTTGACTGAACCAGGGGCAGCCTCTCACCCTATTCGGGAGTAGCCTGAGTACATCCCACTGGTCCTGAATCCATTTATCTACATGCTAGGAAATGAGAAATTACTACTTACCTGATAGTGTCCTTTTCCTTAAGGTAGATGGATTCAGCTTCCCGCCCTTGGCTGCTGAATGATTGTGTTATGGACCTTCTGTGTGGCTACGTGTTACAGGGATTACTGATAAGTGTTTATCCAGGCCCTCGATTAGTATTCATACATTCTTGCCTGAGTTCAGTGTTTCTTGTTGGTTGAGTACAGAAATGGTTGCCTGATTTTAATCAAGTTTTTTGCTAGTCTGTCCATAGTTGCTTTTGACGAGAATACTGACAGTATTCTCACTGCAGGAGTATATATACTGTGACATCAATTTGCTCCGTCTCCATCTGCTGATAGAGGTGTATAATCCACTAGTCCTGATTCCATCTATCTTCGTTAAGGAAAAGGAAATTATCAGGTAAGTAGTAATTTCTCATGTAATCTGTTGCTGCACAGGAAGGCAATGAATCTCCAATAATGGGGAGATATGATCTTTTTTTGCAGCTTTAAATATTAATTGTGCAGCTGAATTTTGTAAAAGCTGAAGAGAGCCTAAACAGTACTGTGGCAAGCCAATAAATAGGGAGTTATAGTAATCAACAGTAGTAAATATAAAAGTCTGAACAAGGGTGTGAAAATCTGAAACTGGTAAAAAAAAAAAAAAAAGGACGAAGGTGCGGAGTGTTCTAAATTTATAGTAGCTGGCAGCAAGAACCCTCTGCAAATGATAGGAGAAAGTTAACCTTAAATCAAAATAGAAACCAAGGTTCTGCATATTTTCTGAAAACTTAATCTTTTCCCCTTGAAAATTAAATTTGAGGGAGGGAGGGGACGAGTATTGGGTCCTGCAATCCAGGGAGCTTCGGTTTTAAACACATTGAAGGATACAGCATCTGTGTCATCCATTCAATAACTAGCGTTAAAATATTCACATATCTTATCAAAAGTATAAAAAACCATTTATCATTAACTGGGAAATACACCTGAAAATTATCAGCATAACATCTAAAAGTAGCATTACATGATTCTTACAGTGCACATAAAGGAGTCATAAAAAGATTAAATAATATAGATAGAGATGATCCGTGCAGAACACCTACAGACAACTGAGAAGACTATGAATTATTAATTTTAACCCACTGCACCCCAGGGGACAAATAAGCAAATCAGCTAAATACCTTACTGACAATCTCCACCTGGGATAATTTCATGATTGACTGAATCAAATAAGAACATAAGACTTGCTATACTGGGTCAAACCAAAGGTCCATCAAGCCCAGTATCCTCTTTCCAACAGTGGCCAAGCCAGGTCACAAATACCTGGCAGGATCCCATCGGGTAGATAGATTCCAAGCTGCTTATCCCAAGAATAACAGTGGATTTCTGCAACTCTTCTTTAATAATGGTTAATGGACTTTTTTCTCCAGGAACTTGTCCAAACCCTTTTTGAATGCAGCTACACTAATAACTTTTACCACATCCCCTGGCAATGAATTCCAGAGCTTAATTATACAATGAATAAAAAAATATTTTCTTTTATTAGTTTTAAATGTATTACCTAGTAACTTCATTGCGGATCCCCTAGTCTTTGTACTTTTTGAAAGAGTAAACAACTGATTAACGTTTACTTGCTCCATTTCACTCATTATTTTATAGACCTCTACCATATCTCCCCTCAGCAGTCTCTTCTCCAAGCTGAAGAGTCCTAACCTCTTTAGCCTTTCTTCATAGGGAATTGTTCCATCCCCTTTATCATTTTGGTTGTCCTTCTCTATATCTTTTCTAATTCTGCCATATCTTTTTTGAGATGTGGTATGAGATGTGGAATGCAGCAGAGATATCTAAGAAAATGGCAGTAACAGAAGATCCAGCATCCATGGTGTGAAGGAGGTAATTATTTATTGATACTAAGTGTCTCATTACTATGATTCATCTTGAACCCACATTGATTGTTGTGCAGTGCTTTTTGATCTGAGATATACTCATCTATTTGTTTAAAAAGAATCTTCTCCAATAACTTCCCCAATGTTAGAAGATTGGAGATTGTCTAGAACTCTCAGCTTGATCAAGTGGGAAGGATTTCTTCTTTAAGATTTGACGGATAACTGATTCCTGCAAAATGTCAGGAACAGATCCTTCAGCTAGAGAAAAATTAAGAATCCTGACAAAGGGTTCTGTATGTCATCTTTTAGATTATGTAATACCCAGAATGGACGCGGTCAAGGTTACAGTGTGACCTTTTTAATTGACTAAGCATATCCTCGACTTCCGTAGATGATACATACTCAAACATCTGCCATTTAGGGTTGCTAAATTCAGTTTTAGAGCATATTGTATTACAATTGTCGACTTACGTAAAACTTCCTTGGCGAGCCAATGAATTAGCCTTATGCTGCAAAAAATTAGTGTAGGTCTGAGGGGAAATATTTTCCAGAGTCTGCACATGATTAGATTCCAAAAAATTATTAATCATGCTGAACAACTCCATCGAACGACAGGGATTATTAAGAAGTTTTTTGGAAAAAAAAAGATCTTCTAGCTGATATGTAGGTGTTTCTATACTCTGACCTAGCAATCTTAAACAATGATAAATTGAGTTTGCAGGGATAATGCCTCCATTTACATTCAGCTTTCTGCACAAGTCTCTTTTAACATTTAATCTCATCAGAAAACCTTTGGACGCTTTTATGCTGAAAAGCCTTATCCTTAGTTTTTAATGGTACAACTACATCCATTGTAGATCTAAGGGTTGTAATCAATGAGCAAGATAAAACTTGGGTGGAGACTTTGCAATTTCTACTTTAACCTTTCTCCCAGATCTTTAAATTGTTCCATATCCATATGGCCCCAATACTCCTTTATCTCAATAAATGATTCTGTATTAGTATTCCCACTTTTTAAGGTTACATTAAAAGTAATTAAAACATGATCAGACCAGGGCACAGGAGAAACTGATGAATTGGAAACAGAAACATTAGCAATATATGGCAATGGGAATAGCAACTGATCCAAAGTATGGCCTGCTTTATGTGTGGAAGTTTGAATTGGCGGACTCAATTCAAACGTAGCTAATAAGTTCAAGAAACCATCAAAAATCCTCTTTGGTGAACATTGAGGGTGTAAATTCAAATCTCCAATAATGGACGCTTTAGATTGAGCATTTTGAATAAGATCAGCGAGCAAAGAAAGATCTTTTGAGAGTAGATTTTAGAAATTTTATTTATTAAAAAACATTCAGACAACATCCAACAAGGCAATGATCTGTGCAGTCTGGGTAAACAAGCATCGGGGTAACTTGCTTGATGCAGCGGTTACTACCCTTAACCATTAAGACTTATGTTCACCTTTGATGCAACTCCAACATTACTCTCTGCATCAATGGCAGGGGATGGCAGGAAACTTGAATCAGTTACCAACAAGGGCCCTGAAACTGGTGGTTGGTGAAACAGATACGTATGGGAAAATAAGTGTGGGAGCTTGCTGGGCAGACTGGATGGGCCGATTGGTCTTTTTCTGCCGTCATTTCTATATTTAATAGGGCTGCAATCAGGATAATCTTAAAAGCAGCCTAAAAAATGTGGGATTTTAGACTGGATTTAAATAAGGCAAGAGAGGGAGCATATTGCACCCAGCTCAGGAAGTGTATTCCAAGCATATGGTACAGCCAGGTAGAAAGCACAGAGTTGAGAATTGGCAGTAGAAGAGAAGAGCATAAATAGGAGTGACTTGCACGAGGAGGGGTGTAGGGAGGGAAAGATGAGAGAGGAGTGATAGTGAGAATCTGCAAAGTGAAGGTCCTTGTAGGTGAGTAAGGGTAGCTCGAACTGTATGCGGGAACAGATGGGGAGCCAATGTAGTGACCTGAGAAGAGAGATTATATGGGTGTAGTGATTTTGGCAAGAGATGTGCAGCTGAATTTTGGATGGATTGTAGTGGAGAAAGACGGGAGACGTGTGAGGAGCTGTTTGCAATAGTCTAAGCAGGAGGTGATGAGAGAGTGGATAAGGGTTCTGGTAGTGTGTTCAGAAAGAGCAGGATGGATTATGGTGATGATAGAAAGAAATGATACATTTTAGCAGTATTTTGAATGTGTGTAGAGAACGATAGTGAAGATGACCCCAAGTTTATGGGCTGATTGGACCGGGAGGATTGCAGTGTTATTCACAGAAATAAAGAAAGGAGGAAGAGAAGAAATGGGTTCGGTGAAAGATAAGGAGCTCAGTCTTAGTCATGTTGAATTTAAGATGGTGGTGGTGAGGCATCCAGGTAGCAATGTCAGAGAAGCAGGCTTATATTTGGGATTGGATTCCTAATGAAATATCTGGTACAGAGAGAGGTAAATCTGGGAATCAGTAGCATAAAGATGGTATTGAAAGCCATGAGAGGAGATCAGAACACTATGGGAATTAGTATAGAAAGAGAAGAGGACCCAGGACAGAGCCCTGAGGCACACCCACTGTTAGTGGGAGGGCAGTAGAGGAGGATCTGCCAGAGGGTACACTAAAAGTGTGATGGGAGAGGTAAGAAGAGAACCAAGAGAGGATGGAGTCCTGAAATCCATGTGAGAAAAGAGCATTAAGGAGTAGGTTGAGATCAACAGTGTAACAAGCAGCAGATAGTCATGGAGGATAAGGATTGAGTAAAGACCTTTGATTTTAGCCATAAACAGGACATTAGAGATTCTGTGGAATGTAGAGGGCAAAAACCAGACTTGAGTGGACTGAGAATGGCTCAAGATGAAAGTCAAGACAGCGGAGGTCAACAGCACAACAAGTAATTTGGAAGCGAAAGGAAGGAGGGGACGATAGCAAGGTAGGTAGGGTCCAGTGAGGTATTTTGAGTAGTGGTATGATCACAGTATGTTTGAAAGTAGCAGGAACAGTAGCGGTAGAAAGAGAGAGGTTGTAGATGTGACAGATAGAAGGAATTACCGCAGGGGTATTACAACTGAGGATCTGGGTGGGAATGGAATCAGAGGAACAAGGAGAGAAGATGGGGGTTTCCTCCATTGTGATTTCAAAAAAGAAGGAGAGGGTGACTGGGGCTAGAGGAAGAAAAGAGAAATGAAGTGGGGGAGAGGGAGGCAGAGGTGACCTGATTGAAACCTTGAGGCTAATTTTGTGACCTTGTCATGAAAGTAGTCAACCATAGTCTTGAGTGAAGGGGTGGAGGGAGGTTTGAGTAGGGAATTGAGTGTTGCAAAGAAATCGTGATGAGTGGATACAAGAGGATTTGTCAGATCGATTTCGTAGTCTTGCTAGGCAAGTGCAATAACAGACAAGAAGGAAATCAGCATGAATTTGAAATGCATGAAGTCAAGATGGGCACAGGAACCTAGCCAGAGACATTCTGCAGAGTGGCCACAGGAATATAGGAAGCAAATTATAGGAGTGAGCCGAGGCTGGGGTTTGATGCGTCTTCCACGTCAGGTAAGGAGGGGGTAAGAGTGTCTAAAGTAGAGGAGAGTATAGTGTTGTAAGAAGAAACTGCCTCTTCTACTGACTCTGGCAATGTAGTGGAGGAGAGGAGTGATGAATAGTGGAAAGGATACAAGGGTCGACAGTTTGGATATTCCTCAAGGTGTTGGTGGTGACTGATTGATTGAGGCTGTGGGGAGGGTGGTTTAGTGTGAAAGTTTTCAGATGATGGTCTGTGAAAAGAAGAACTGCGATGGAGAAGTCTGAGAGATAGCAGTTGGAAGAAAGGACTAGGTCAAGGCAGTGGCCATGCTAGTGAGTAGGGGCAGTAGAGAAGAGCTGGAGATCAAATGAGGAGGTTAAGGTAGGGAGTTTTGAGACACAAGCCCTCTTTCAACATTTTGTTGAAACAGCTTCCATTTCAACCTGGAACTCTCCTCTCCTCATTGCTCAACTAGAATATTCATCTGCCTGCTTCCAGGTCAGAGGCTGCTTTATAAAGAGTTTAATCACAGGTTTGGTTTTTTTAGGGTGGTGGTGGTAATACCGAGAGATTAAAAAGTGGGTGGCTGTGGGCAAAGTGGTCTCCTGGCTAGGCCGTTTTCCCCAGTGAGGCCATGGCCGAGCAGGGGGGGGTCAAAACTTGTGGCAGGACTATCAGTAGGGTGGCTGTTCTTCCCCTCCCCCAGGGCAAATAGGACTAAGTTCCCTTATCTCCCTAGATCAGGGAGAAAACAATGGAACTGCCCCTTTAAGGAACTGAACTTGTAAATATAAAAGGGGAATGAGGAGGAAAAGAGAGCCTGCGCTTGCAGTGAGCAGCCTGTGGCAGTGACTCGCCCTAAAGAGCTAGCAATGAGTGGTGCACTTCCCCAGCATTCCTGAAGGTATGGAGTGCAGGAGGAAATGTGGAGGCATTTGGTCTAGGGAGCAGGAAGCTGTTGAGTAAAAGAGAGCAAAGTTACATTTTGAGCAATTTTTGGCCTTGGAAGAAAATTCCCTGTTGGAGAAAGAGGAAGTTGAGTCACTCACAGACTCCCAACAAGTGCAGCTTGAAGGGATGGCAGAACAGCGGATGCTGTGATAAGACTGTTTAGGGGTGAAGGACTAGTGCAGTGGTGGCTAAGGTTTCCCACTCACTAAAATTGGAGGAAGAGCAGCCTAAACAGGAAGGCCCAAAGAGGAATCCACTACTGAAGGGCGTACAGAAGACCTGAAAGGCCTTTTCGGTACACTCGGCAATAATGGAAATACCAGGAGTAGCTTGGGAACGACCGGATGCAACGTTCAAATCCGGAAGGGCGATGGAAAAGTTTTATATCCTGTGCAGCAACCAAAAAAAGGAACAATTATTCCGACTGCCTAAAGTGGATGCCGCACTAGCAGCAGTAACTAAGAGAGCCATAATCCCGGTTGAAGGCGGGGCTGCACTTAAGGATCCTCAGGATAGGGAGGCGGAGTCTGCCTTCAGGTAGCCTTTATCCTCAGGCAGCTATTTGTGGGGGTTACGGAGCAAGGGCATTGCTCAGGTGGATACAGCAGTTCCCAGGGAGTGAGGATTCCCGACGCATCGCAGTCAAGCAATGCGCAGACAGCACAACTAGAGTCAGCAGCAGCCTTCATACGGGCCGATAGTGTACAGTGCGCGCCGGCGGAGCGCACTGTTAACCCGCGTTTGGATGTGCGTTTTCGTCACGCTAGCTTTACCCCTTATTCAGTAAGGGGTAATAGTGCATGGAAAACGCACGGCCAACCCCCCCCCGCCCCGAAACTAATAGTGCCCGCAACATGCAAATGCATGTTGACGGCCCTATTAGTTATTCCCGCACGATTCAGTAAGTAAAATGTGCAGCCAAGCCGCACATTTTACTTTCAGAAATTAGCGCCTACCCAAAGGTAGGAGTTAATTTCTGCCGGCACCGGGAAAGGGTACAGAAAAGCAGTAAAAACTGCTTTTCTGTGCACCCTCTGACTTAATATCATGGCGATATTAAGTTGGAGGTCCCAAAAGTAAAAAATAATTAAAAAAAAAAAAAAATGTATAATCAGCCCGCAGCTCTCAATTTTGCCAGCGTCCGGTTTCCAAACCCGTGGCTGTCAGCGGGCTCGAGAACCGACCCCGGAAAAATTGAGCATCGGCTGTCAAACTCGCTGACAGCTGCCGCTCCTGTCAAAAAGGAGGCGCTAGGGACGCGCTAGTGCAGCCCTTTCAAGGGAGCAGGGAGGAGGCACAGGCAAGGACAGCAAGGACCTTTAACAAGTAGACGTGCCCAGTGCACCTCCATGATCCTGCTGGTAGAAGGGTGTCCATAACAATATTATGAGGAGGAGGCCTGAATTACAGAAAACTGGTGGGTCCTAGAGCTGGTCTGGTGGGGGTATGCAATGCATTGGAAATGAAGGCCCTAGCAAAACAAGCACTCATTCAGTCCCCATGCAACGGACACAAAGAGATGGCAATACGGCAACAATAAACAGGTAACTAGAATATTCATGTGCCTGCTTCCAGGTCAGAGGCTGGTTTTTACAGAGTTTAATTACATTTTTTTTTTTTAGGGTAGAGGTGGTAATAAAGGGGAATACTGAGAGACCAAAAGTGGGTGGCTACGGGCAAAGAGAGAGCATATCATGGCAAATTTGCTACATTTTCTCCAATCACAATACAGGAAAAAGGGAAAGGCTGGTACTCGGTTTACTTTGTGGTGCCAAAGAAAGACGGGACCTTTCTTCTGCTACTAGACTTAAAAGGGTTAAACCAGTTGCTGCTGGTGCCCTATTTCTGCATGGAGACATTGAAATTGGTGATTATAGCAGTAAGAAAAGGGGAATTTCTGCGATAGTGTTGTGCGCTCCGTCCGCGGCCCCACCGCAGACGGCCCTGCTCACCTCGTTCGCGCTCCAACAGGCCCTGGTTCAGCTTCTTCCGCAGCCAGTCGCTCCTCGTCAGCGTCTCCTGCTCCGTCCGTGCCCTCGACCTCCCAGGCCGCCCTGCAGGCGTCTTGCAGGCCCTCGGCGTCCTCACTCTTCGGGACCACGCCCCGAGGCACGCACGCACGGATCCCATGGCCCTTTAAAGGGTCCGCGGCGGGAACTCACTCCGCAGCGCACAAGGATGATGTCAGCTGAATCGACTACTTAAGACGAGGCCCTTTCCCCAGTTCCTCGCCTTGGCAAACTGGTCGTCACCATTGTGTGAGCTAGTTGCCGTCCTTGTTCCTGCGTTCCTGTGCTTGTACCAGTGTTCCTGCATCTGTTCCTGTGTTCCTGTTCTCGTTCCAGTGTTCCTGCGTTTGTTCCTGTGTTCCCGTGGTCCTTCCTGTGTTCCAGCATCTGTTCCTGTGTTCCTTCGTTCCTGAGTCTTGTTCCACATTCCGCAACCCAGGTTGTACCTTTCTTGGACTGATACCCGGTACTGACCCCCTGCTTGCCTCTGACTATGCTTGGACTGATACCTGGAACTGACCCTTGCTTTGGCTGACCATCCTTGGATGGATACCCTGGCTTTGACCCTTGCGCTCCATTCGGACACTCTCTTCGCTTCTCCTATGACCACCAGGTCCGCCTGCCTCGACACCACCGGCAGCCTCCTTTGAGCTGGACCACTAGGCGCTGCTTACTCTGCCCGGAGGACCTTCAGTTCCTGCCTCGTACCCGTGGTCCCCGGTACTCTCTGTTCCGGTCTAGCTCGTCGGTTCACCGTCAGCCACGCACCTCTCCTCTTGGTGGGCACACCTCTCCATCATCTCTCCGGGAGACCCTCAGAGGCCCACCTAAGCCCAGGCAGCCCGGGAATCCAAGGGCTCAACCTGCGGAGCCCCCGGGCTGTTATTGGTGAAGCTCCTGCCAGCCTCTGTCTCCTTGTGTGCTTCGCCTCCTGGCGGCAGGCGCCCTCTGGGTCCCCTCAGAGGGCCGTACCAATCCTGCGCCAGGCCAAGGGTCCACCTCCAGCACAACAGATAGATCTCTTAGAGGCCTACGTTCACATACCGATAACAAACAACATCAGCAGTATTTGCATTTTACAGTGTTCTGGGACTATTACCAATCAAGGTCTTACTGTTCGGCCTAGCGACAGCCCCCACAGGACATTCACCAAAGTAATGGTAGTGGTAGGAACCTCCCTGTGCAGGAAGGGAATTAAGAGTTCAGCCGTTTCTGGATGACTGGTCCCAAGCCCTGCCCGGGGGGCCCAGCAGCCAGTCGGGTTTTCAGGATGTCCACAATGAATATGCATGGGGACCAGTGGCTTAGAGTAAGGAAGGAGCAAACTTCATTATCTTATTTCAAGGGTGTGGAAGATCTTTGAGATGTGGTGCAGGAATAGAGGGGTGAATCCGAGCAAGGCACAGGTTAGCCCCTGTCTTGGATTTCCTCCAGGATGGCCTGGACAAAGGCCTAGCAATCTAGTCACTAAGGGGTAGATTTTAAGAGGCGCGCGAACAGCCTACTTTTGCTTGCGCATCAGACTCAAGCAAAAGTACGCTGGATTTTAGTAGATACGCGCGGAGCCGCGCGTATCCACTAAAATCCGGGATCGGCGCGCGCAAGGCTATCGATTTTGTATAGCCTGCGCGCGCCGAGCCGCGCTGCCTCCCCCCGTTCCCTCCAAGGCCGCTCCGAAATCGGAGCGGCCTCGGAGGGAACTTTCCTTTGCCCTCCCCTCACCTTACCCCCCCTTCCCCTACCTAACCCACCCACCCGGCCCTGTCTACACCCCCCCCTTACCGTTGTCGGGGGATTTACGCCTCCCGGAGGGAGACGTAAATCCCCGCGCGCCAGCGGGCCTGCTGCGCGCCGGGCCGCGACCTGGGGGCGGGTACGGAGGGCGCGGCCACGCCCCCGGGCCGTAGCCACGCCCCGTACCCGCCCCCAAAACGCGGCCGACACGCCCCCGAACCGCCGCGTCGACCGGGCCCGCCCCCCGACACGCCCCCGACACGCCCCCCTCCGAAAACCCCGGGACGTACGCGAGTCCCGGGGCTCTGCGCGCGCCGGGAGGCCTATGTAAAATAGGCTTCCCGGCGCGCAGGGCCCTGCTCGCCTAAATCCGCCCGGTTTTGGGCGGATTTAGGCGAGCAGGGCTCTGAAAATCTACCCCTAAGGGTGCAGTTAGCCGCTATATCTTGTTTCAGGGGCAAATCAAAGAGAGCCCTATAATGTTCCATCTGGATGTGGGTTCTAGATAAACAAAAAAAAATTACTTGATTGAAACAGAAATAAGAGACTTCTAAAAATTAAAGTAAGAGGTCTCTCTTTTTCCCTTTCTTTTTTTTCCTCTCACTAAAAGGGCATGAATTTAAATGCAGCCGAGGAGGGAGAGCAGAAAATATGCTCATTCCTAAGACACTTTTTTTGTTCCTTAGTTTGTACTTGGATGTCTTTCATAACATTTTTTTGTTGAATTTCAGAGGAAGCCTTATCATTCAGCTTGAGCAAAAAGACTACTGACACTTTCCCTGCTGCCCCAGGCTATAGAGGGGGACGTCAGTACAAAAAGTTTGCATTCTGCCTCCATCTGCTGGTAGAGGAGACAGATCCCTCTTGTCTGGACTGATCTGTCAGGACTCAAGGAAAGAAAATTAGCAAGTAAAATCTAATTGAACTTTCTGGGGAAACCTTAAAAAAAATTAAATGTTCCTTTAGATGGAGGGAAAGTAATCGGCATATGATTTTCAGTTTTTCCCTGGCCAAAACCGGGGCAGAACATGGAAACATGATTTGGGGATCGGTGATGTTGGTGACATTTCTTTCTCCCTTCTGGGCCTGATTTGCTAGACGTTTTCCCCATAAACACAGAATGGGAGTAAAGCTTTAGTAAATTAAACACTCTATGTGTGGAAGTAGGTAAATCAATAATGATAATTGGTAAATAAAGAATTAAATGTAGGTATTTTTCAGTAGAATTGATGAAACTCCCTCAGAAATCAAGACAAATGTTGGTAAAATTCAATAGTTGCTTGTATCAAGAGATCAGGGACTTTTCAGTTAAAAAAAAAAAAAAAAAAGGATCAAAAGTGAAGGACCTTCTTAATGCAGCTTCTTGTTTCAGGCTCCATTGATCTTCGATGATCTTGCTGTGTACTTCTCTGATGAGGAATGGACTGACTCAGAAAAATGGCAAAATGAACTTTACAAGGATGTAATGAGGGAAAATGTTGAAGCACTGATGTCACTAGGTAAAGATTGTTTCTCCTGCTTATCTTTACTATCCTACCCCCCTTTTGGTTTTCATTTCTCCCTTAAATATCTAAGTAAGATTTTATCACCTTTTATTGATTGGGCAATTTCTCCTGTATTTGGCCTTTTTCTTCTCTAACTGCATTCCCTTTAGTTTTGCCTGTATTCCTCCTTTTGTGAGTTTGAGTGTGGAGGGATCTGCCTGGTGTTAGCAGCCTTGCCTGATTTCCACGACATTTAGCCTTTCTGTTCACACCATTTCTGACACCTCCCTATAGAGAACCCCCATTGGTCTCGTCTTCCTCTTCCCCTCGCTGGCTTGCCTTTACACAGTGATCTGTTGTCATTGTGAACTGGAAAGACACAGCAGAGCATGCTAACGAACAACTCATCCATAAATTAAGAACAGAATTTACCTTGCAAACTGATGAAGCAACGGGTATGGCCCGCGATACACACTTCCAGCATGCGTAAGGCAGCAAGTGCTGTGAGGTGCGCTTTTTCTCCAGCCTCTCTGCTCTTGTAAAACCTGCTGGCTTTCTTCTGAGCAAACTGTTCCCAAGAGCATTTCAGGTTAGAAAGGAGCTGCGTATTTTCCTGGGAGGAAAGTCTAGCTCCTGCTTCTCTCATGTCTGACAAATGTATTTGAAAAATGTAACATTCTCGACCCCTCTCTTTAAATACAAATTTCAGATGATATTAGGGCAAATTTGCTGCCAGTTATGAAGAAGCTTCTCCAATTGCTCAAGCTCATAGAAACATACTTGAAATTCCCTAAACTAATATTACACTTACATAGGAACCGCAACAGGAACGCTATTACCTGCTGTCTCTTTTCCAAAAATTATTTACGCCTAATCTGGATAGATCTGAATACACCTGGAAGTACTGCAATAGATTTAGCCAAGAAAACTTTCTGATTCAGTCTAAAATACATTTGTAAAAAATTATCATCAGATTCTGAGGCTACAAGCAAAGTAGCACCCAGGAGATTCTCCTGCCGAGACTTAGGCAATGTAATGTCCACACCAGTATTCTCAGTTGGTAATACATCTCCAACCGGGGTACTGACTGAGGGTTTCACAGTGCTTCATATGGGGAGATAAAATAACTGAGAAATCAAAGGAATTAAATCAAAAGGAAACATTTAAACATTCGGTATAATATCTCCTGAGCATGTCCTTTGAAACTTTTGGAAAATTTAGAAAACGTAAAATTCTCTATGTGAGAAATTTTTTTTTAGCATTTTCAAATTTACGATGTAATACCTCATTGCCCTTTATAAGGGCTAATGGGAAATTCTGCAAATTAAGAATCTGTGAACCCAAACTTGAAACTTTCCATTGTGCTCTTGAATAGAAGAAGTATGGGAAATAATTAGGGAGATGATCCTGTTCCATTGAAGGTTTGACCCTGTCAGTGCTTGAAGACAACGTCTATTGCAATATTTTAATAACTGACCAAAGTGTTTCAAGGGTAATAACAGGTAGTTCATCCCCCACAGAGGAAGGGATCCCAGATACATCACTCACTAAATTTCCTTGTGGTTCTTCCCAGGCTTTCAACACCGCACAACCTTGTACACTGCTAATACATGCAAGTGCCTGCACACAGAGTGTGCGTACGAATTGAGCGGTGCTTGTTTTTTGGAGGGTGCCTAATTTTTGTGTGCATAAATTTTTGAGCACGAGCTGCTTGGACACACATTAATCACCACGATGGCACCTTTGAACAAGAAGCCTAAGCGCCTTTCTCTGTCATATCCAGGCTTCTCAGCCTGACGTGGCTTCTTATCTGTGTTAGTGATGTTTGGACACTCAGGGAGAGTTGTCTTCCTCTGATTTTGCTAAGCCTGGGTCCTCCCATCTTGATGAAGGTTTGGTGACCGCTTTGTATGGAGGTTCGTCAGACGTTGGTAATCCCTTGAGTGGCTCCTCTGCAGGAAACGGCAGTTCAGTTGGCCCTGCTCCAGTTTTTTCTGGGTTTGGACTGGATCCAGCTGCATTTTCTTGGGTGGAGTTTTTTTTTTCCAGCATTTATTTTATTTTATTTTATTTATTTATTTATTTATTTATTTATTTATTTATTAACTAGCATGTAAGAATGCTTTTACATTTAACAAGGAAAGAATAACTTGGAGCCATGAAACAGGGTAAAAAAACAATTAAATAATAGGATTTTTTCGTGGGACCAGAGATTTACAATCCTTTTTTCAGGCGCAGTCCTTCACTTTACCCAATCTGGTCAGGTCGGACCCTCAGCCCGTGGCCCCTCCCTCTTCCACTCCTGTGGTTCAACGCCAGGGTGTGCCTCGTTTCGCTGCGGGTATTCCTGACAGGAACCCAGATGGCACGGATGATGATGCTGGTCCTGAATCCCTGGAGGATGGGGAAATTCCTCCGGGACTGGAACCGTATTGGACCATGTTACGGTTCTTTCATAGAGATGAGCTGCCGGCTCTGATTTTCCAGACCTTGCAGAAGCTGGGTGTTCCTTGTGCAAATTCTGTGTCAGAACCGAAGAAGAATCCCATTTTGGTTTCTTTGCGTAAAGCCTCTTGTTTTTTCCCAGTTATGGATGCCATCCAGGAATTGATTGATCTGGAATGAAACACCCCAGAGGCAAATTTCAAAGCGGGTTGGATATTGGAAGGTCTGTTCCCCTGGATCCAGCTGTGAGAGATTAAGAACATAAGAAAATGCCATACTGGGTCAGACCAAGGGTCCATCAAGCCCAGCATCCTGTTTCCAACAGTGGCCAATCCAGGCCATAAGAACCTGGCAAGTACCCATAAGAACCTGGCAAGTACCCAAAAACGTCTTCCCAAAGTGGATGCGCTGGTCTGTGCCATCTGTAAACGGACTACTATCCCTGTGGCGGGAGCAGCGGCCTTGAAGAGTGACCTTGATAGGCGGATTGAGTCTATGCTTAATCGGGCCTTTGAAGCAGTAGCGATGACTTTGCAGATTCCTTCATCTTGCACTCTTGTGGCCCGTTCTTGCCTGCTTCTCTCTCAAGAAGTTGATGATTCTGAGGTGAATTTCAGAGCAGTTATGGTACCCGCTGGCGCCTTTTTGGTAGATGTGGGCTATGATTTGGTCTGTACCTTGGCCAGCGGAGTGGCTTCTATGGTAGCGGCCAGGCGTCAACTATGGTTGCAAAATTGGTCAGCTGACGCAGCTTCCAAAGCTAATCTTATGAAAATGCCTTTTAATGGCTCGTGCTTGTTTAGGAGCGAGTTGGAGAAGCTGGCCAGAAGTGGGGCGAGTTTCCAGTTCCCCAGTTGCTGGAAGACAAGAAGCAATTGCAGCACCCCTCTGCTATGAGGGGTCATTTCCGGGGCTTCCAGCAATTTTGTCTCTACAGAGGGGCGACCTTTCAGAGGACTCAGCCTTCTGATAGGTCTCACTCCTTTTGTCCCAGACAGTTCAGGAGAGGATTGGGCTTGGATGGTGGATCTTCTTGAACTTCTCAATGAAGTTTTGCCAATCCACCTTTGGTAACAAGAGATAGGAGATGTCTCTCTCTCTTTTATCAGCGGTGGGTCAAGATCACATCAGATCATTGGGTCATGGAGGTGTTAGAGGGATATGTGCTGGAATTTCGCAGTATCCTTCAGGACATGTTAATGGAGTCTCCTTGCCACTCCCCGCAGAAGAAACAGGCAGTGTAGTCTGCGCTTCTGAGGCTCCTCAGGTTGAGGAGTGTGGTTCCTGTGCCTCCGTTTCAGGAAAGATCGGGGCGATATTCCATTTCTTTTGTTGTGCCCAAGAAGGGAGGGTTCCTTTTGCCCCATCCTGGATCTCAAGTTTGAGGGTGATTCATTTTTGCATGGAAACCTTGTTCTCAGTCATAATGGCCGTGTTATCGGGGGAATTTCTGACATCCCTTCATATTCCCATCCATTTGAAACAATGTTTTCCATGTCTTGCGATGTTGGGGCACCATTATCAGTTTTGGGTGCTGCCCTTTGGTCTAGCCACTGCCCCCAGAACATTTTCCAAGGCAATGGTGGCAGTAGTGGCAGCATTGAGAAGAGATGGGATCCTTCTGCACCCCTACGTGGATGACTGACTGATTCAAGTCAAGCCTCAGGGGGAGAGCCACCTGGTAACCAACAATGTAATCTTCCTTGTTGCAAGAGCTCGGTTGGGTGGTGAACCTGGCCAAGAGCGGTCTTTGGCCCTCCCAGTCATTGGAGTATCTGGGAGTCCGTTTCGACACGAGGCTGGGCAAGGTTTTCCTGCCGGAAGTTTGGATTCAGAAATTGATGTCAGTGTGCTGCTATCTTCAGGTGCTCGGCTTGATGGCAGCAACCTTGCAAGTGGTGCCATGGACGGGGCGCATATGCGTCCTCTTCGGCGCTCACTGCTGTCTCGTTGGAACCCACAGTCTCAGGACTATTCTGTTCAGCTCCTCCTGCCGATGGAAATCTGCTCTTCTTCTGGTGCTGGTTGCAGGAGGCTCACCTGAGCACAGGAGTTTCCTTGTCCTCCCCGCTGTGGTTAGTGCTCACAACAGATGCGAGTCTCCAGGGCTGGAGAGCTCACTGTTGAGAGCTGTCAGCCCAAGGATATTGGCGTGCCAAGGAGTCCCTTTGGAACATCAATTGCCTGGAAGCCTAGGTGGTCTGGTTGGCATATTTGCAGGGTCAAGCATTCCGCGTGATGTCTGACAATGTGACGATGGTGGCCTCTATCAACTACCAGGGAGGAACCAAGAGCCAGCAAGTGTCGCTGGAAATAGACTGCTTATGGAGTAGGCAGAAGGACATCTACAGATGATCTCGGCAGCTCACGTTGCAGGAAAAGACAACATAAGAGCAGACTTTCTCAGCAGAGAGAGTCTAGAGCCAGGAGAATGGGTGTTGTCGGATGAGGTATTTCAGCTGATAGGGGATTGCTGGGGCCTTCCATTTTTTAACCTCCTGGTGACTTCTTGCAATGTGAAGGTTCCTTGATTCTTCAGTCGCTGGAGAGATCCGTGGTCCCTGGGCATAGAGACTGTCATACAGGTCTGGCCGGAAGACAAGTTGCTGTATGCTTTTCCTCCATGGCCCTTGTTGGGCAGGATAGTTCGCAAGATTGAAGGCCACAGGGGGCTAGTACTTCTGGGAGCGCCGGACTGGCCCAGGAGACCATAGTAAGCAGATCTATGAAGACTACTGGTGGAGACCCCCCATTTGTCTTCTGCTGCACATGAATCTGTTGTGGCAGGGTCTGGTTCTGCACGAGGATCCGACTCTGTGCTGTCTTATGGTTTGGCCTTTGAGAGGGCTTGCTTACTGAAGTGTGGATGTTCTTCTGTGGTGATTACTACCTTACTCCGTGCTCAGAAGTTCTCCACTTCCTTGGCCTAGGTGTGGGTTTGGTGAGTGTTTGAGGCCTGGTGTGAGGAATGCGGTATTCTTCCACACTCTGAGATTCTGCTCATTTTGGACTTTTTGCAGGATGGGTTGCATAAAGGATTGGCCCTGAATTCCTTGAAGGTACATGTTGCGGCTCTTGCCTGTTTTGGGACCCAGTGAATGGTGTTTTCTTGTTGTCTCATTCTGATGTGGCCATTTTTTGAAGGTAATGAAGCATCTTCAGCTTCCCTTGAGGTTACTGGTTCCCTTGTGGAGTCTTAATTTGGTACTGGATTTTTTGGCAGGCCATATGTTCCAACCACTTTGTGGCATTTCCTTGCAGTTATTGACCTTGAAGACAGTGCTCCTGGTGGCTATATGTTCTGCATGTCGAATTCTGAGCTGCAGGCCTTGTCTTGCTGGGAGCCATTTCTTCAGGTGACTCCAGGGGCATTACAGCTGCATACTGTTACATCCTTTTTGACTAAGATGGTCTCAGAATTTCATTTGTATCAATCCATTTCCTTGCTGTCCCTGGATAAGGTCAGGGACACTGAGGAGTATCGCCTCCTACATCGTTTGGATATCCAGAGACTTGTCGGGTGTTATCTGGAGGTTTCTGAACCTTTCCAAAAGATGGATCGCCTGTTTGTCCTCCATGGTGGGAGGAAGCAGAGTGAACCAGCTTCACGGGTTACAGTAGCTTACTGGATTAAGGAAGTAGTCACGGTCGTGTATGTAGATTCTGAAAAGCTGTTGCCTATTCAGCTTAGGGCTCATTCCATTAGGGCTTAGGTAGTGTCATGGGCGGAGGTTAGTTTGTTGTCTTCTGTTGATATCTGCCGAGCTGTGACATGGTCCTCCTTACTCACTTTTTCCAGATTTTATCATCTGGATGTGCAGGCCCGGGAGGATGCAGCGTTTGTACATACGATGTTGACTGGACTGCGGGCAGCCTCCCACCCTGTTGGGGAGTAGCTTTGGTATATCCCGCTGGTCCTGAGTCCATCTGTCTACACTAAGGAAAATGAAATTATCAGGAAAGTAATTTCTCCATTTTCTGCTTACCATTCCTCTCCCTATGAACTCAGGTATCTTTCTTGCTTTTGCTGTCATCTTTGGCCACCTTGAAATCATCAGATATAATCAGTCCCAGATCCTGCTTTAGTTTCACGCGTAGAAAAATTTCACCCCCTAGACTATAAGCTCCCTTGGGTTTTTACAACCCAAATGCATGAACCTGCATTTTTTAGCATTAAATCTTAGCTGCCACTCTAGACCATTCCTCAAGCTTTACTAGATCCAGTCTTATGTTTTTCACTCTTTCCAAAAGATAAACCTTTCCCAGTAGACGTTCCACAATGTCACTTACAAAAATGTTCAAAAGAACCGGTCCAAGAACCGATTCCATGCACCACTAGTAACGCCCCTCTACTCACAGTGAACTCCGTTTATCACTGCCCTTTATTGCCTCTCACTCAACCAATTTCTAACCCAGTCGGTTGCCTTAGGGCCCACGTTTATCTATAAGTCTGCTATGCAGAACCCTTCGCTTTTCTTGGCTCATCAGTGTCTCTTCAGGAAGGCAGGAATCCCATTCGTTTCTGTCTTCGTCAGGCAGACAGGGAGATATAGCTGTTCAATATCAGCTCCTGGCAGCTCAGAAAGCTTCATATGTGCATAGGGCTCCATCTGCAGGCAGTTTAGCATGTATTATTTCTGCAGGAGGAAATTCCATATCAGATAGAAACTGTCTCAGGTCCTCTTGCGATATATCCACCCCTGCCCTCTCTTTGTTTCTCCTCTCCTGGGTTTGTGGCCACCCCATCCCCCAGGTTGAAAACCTCTGGTTAAAAGCACAAATACTTGTTAGATTCAGCAGAATTTCAGCCTGCTGTTTCTTGGCTCCATTGTGTCCTGTTTTTGATATATTCCTGGGTCACCTTTCATTTTTCTCTTTTTATGGACATGACCCCTGTTTTGTTAGAAACCTCTTTTCCTGAGCCCACTTGTATCACTGGTGTTGGCATGGTGTCAGCTCCTAGGCACTCAGTGCTGACATCATGCCAACCTCCCCCTTCCCGGGGCAAACCAAACTCTCTTTTCTGCTCTTCCCCCTGCCCCAGACCTTGGTTCCAGTGACATGATTTTCACAATACTGCACAGAAGCCCAAGGGGAAACGGGCAGGATCCCAAACATTAGACAGATCTCAAGCTACTATTGCTTATTAATTACCATCAGAGCAGTTTATGGATTTTTCCTCTAGGAACTTATCCAAACATAAAGTCAGTTTACATGAAGTTAAAATGTATTGAAAACATGTACATAACATAAGACAATATGCTTGATATGCTGCTATTAAAAAAATATACTTTACATGCTATCAATACTAATCCATCTGCTTTTATAACCTAATAATCATAGGAGTACCTGAGAACTTAATTGTAAACAATTACCTCAAGTCATCTCAATAGGATGATATAAAACATTAAAAAATAACAGTCCTAAGATTTAAATTAAACTCCTAAAACCTAACATAGCCTGAATCAACGAGAAACAGTAAAAGACACGATGATCAAATCAGTCATGTACTTCCCAGAATATATATGCTTGGTTAAAAAGGAGAGTTTTTACAATTTTCCTGAATTTAAGGAATATTCAGTTTTAGCCTCAATAGGAAGGGTGTTCCACAGTAATGGGCCCTGTATACAAAAGAGTCACTCATGTGATTCATCGTCTTATCAGTTTAACAGAAGGAACAGAGTAAATGATGAGCTGCATTTCCAAGTTGGTTGATAGGGCTTCAAGGCATAGTGAAGGTCGATAATATCAGGCCATGGAGTTCTTTAAAAACCATTAATAGCATCTTAAACTTAACTCTCCAGGCTAGAGGAAGCTAATGATACTGAATCCAGAAGAGGGAAATGTGTTGTCTCATTGAAGTTCCTGATACTACTCTAGACGCAGAGTTTTAAACATACTGAAGAGCCTGCACATTAGTTTGAGGCAGACCGAGATAGAGGACATTACAGTAGTCTAAAGAAGACGTAATTAACCCCTTACCGGAAGACGTAATTAACCCCCCCCCCGGAATATATTCTTCAGTGAGCCTATTGTATTGTGTTTTCTCATCCTGAAAGGGGTTAAGGCATGAACTACTGTTTTAAGGTGGTTTTTTTGGTCAAATAAGTGTGAATTCTACGTATCACCCTAAGCTTATAAAAGAAGTTTCTAACCAGTAAATTTATATGAGGGTGAAGTGATAAATTGGTGTCCACAATTGTGCACCCCCTTGTGCGCGCCGACCCCCGATTTTATAACTTGCGCGCGCCTGTGCACGCAAATTATAAAATCAGGCGTACATGTGTGCGCGCCGGGTAGCGCGCGCACATGTACGCCCGCGCGCACCTTTTAAAATCTACCCCTATGGTTTTATCAATAGCCTCTTTCCGGGAACTTTTGACAGGGACATAGAATTGCACATCATCTGCATAGATAGGCTAGACAAGATCTAGTGCTGCGAGAATTTTACAAATTGGCATCATAAAAATATTAAAAAGCCAAACAGAAAGCACCGATCCCTGAGGAACTCTAATAGAAACATCATATAATGCTAACTTAAGAGTTTAGAAATATATGACTTTCTGAGATCTCCTGTCCAAGAATGAAGAAAACCACTGCGGAACAATATTAGCAGTTCCAATATCCTTCAGTCTTTTTAGAAGTTTATCATGGTCTACAGTGTCAAAGGTTATGGTTAAATCTAAAAGCACCAAGAAGAATTCAGTCCCAGAATCGAATCCTCTACGAAAACAATCAAAAAGAGATGTCACTAGATTCCCGGTACTGTGGCTTGCCCGAAACCCATATCGATGCAAATCCAAAATTGCGTATTCATCAAGAAAAGATTGAAGCTGGGGTTTTTTTTGTATTTAAACGTTTTTTATTGAGCCATTCAGAATAGAAAAACAAAACAAGCATATCAAATGCCATAAAACAGATTGCATACAAAAGCGTCAACACTGTAGTTTACATGCATAGATTATGGCTTTAGAGTTTTAACTTTGTCTCCCTTCCCTCTCCCCTCCCCTCCCCTCGGCAACAAATTAAATTAAATTCAAGGGATTATGTTTAGATGTAAGGGCGAGTTTTTAGAAACACAGTATAATGCACATAACCCAACAACTTCTTAGCCTTCATCGGGACATTGCATAACGGGCTCTGAGGTGAAAACTCCTAACAACTAATATTGACAGGTACAACATGGACACTCATAAAGTTCCTCCTATTCTTGTTCCGCAAGCCACTTAATATATGGATCCCATGTCGCATGAAAGGGTTTCAGTCGGTCATGGTGAGTCGCTGTGATACGTTCTAGTTGGTAATAACCGTGTAGTCTATGTAAAGCTTTAGCTAAACTGGGTATGTAACACTTTTTCCAGTGGGCTGCCAGCTCAATTCTTGCTGCAATAAATACCTGTTGTGAAAAACGCTGTGTTAGTATATTCAAAGTTTCTATAGGTAGGGTTAAGAGGACATGCCAAGGTTTCACGGCTAAAGGTTGGTGAGTAACTAGAGTGATCCAGTTGATTATTGCCGGCCAGATGTTTTGTAACTTCACACATTGCCACCATATATGATAGTAAGAGCCAACACCCCCACATTCCCTCCAACAAGCAGTGGAAATGGCGGGTATGTAACGATGTTGGACGGTTGGAGTAAGGTGCCACAGGTACAGCATTTTATAACAGTTTTAAGAACATAAGAAATTGCCATGCTGGGTCAGACCAAGGGTCCATCAAGCCCAGCATCCTGTTTCCAACAGAGGCCAAACCAGGCCACAAGAACCTGGCAATTACCCAAACACTAAGAAGATCCCATACTACTGATGCAATTAATAGCAGTGGCTATTACCTAAGTAAACTTGATTAATAGCCGGTAAATCCATGTTGACCGTGTTCCATAAAACCATGTCTTTCTATATGCTCTACCATTTGGATCTTAAGAATAGTTTCCACTATTTTTCCCGGCACTGAAGTCAGGCTCACTGGTCTATAGTTACCCGGATCGCCCCTGGAGCCTTTTTTAAATATTGGGGTTACATTGGCCACCCTCCAGTCTTCAGGTACAATGGATGATTTTAATGATAGGTTACAAATTTTAACTAAAAGATCAGAAATTTCATTTTTGAGTTCCTTCAGTACCCTAGGATGCATACCATCCGGTCCAGGTGATTTGCTACTCTTTAGATTGTCAATCTGGCCTACTACATCTTCCAGGTTCACAGTGATTTCGTTCAGTTCGTCAGTTTTCCTGGATGCTTGCTGAGATAGAGTACTTGTGTGTGATTGTGAATATTTGCACCCATTCTTCTCCATCCAACGTATGCCCAGAGGCCTCGACCAAACCCCTTGTTGTCTGATCTTACCCAGAGACCTCCTAAGCAACAGGGCATATATTTTAGATATTAGGCCTCACATGTTGTGTGCATTCATACAGAAGGTTTCAAATAAAGAGCCTGAGAGGCTTCTCGGAAAGGGTCGAAATTTCATTGTTGATGTAAGTTTGATGTGTTGTTAGTTGATTTATGGCGTCACCGTGGCCCTCCACCCGATTATGCACTTCATCGACCTGCGTGCCGAGAGCTGCAAGGTCCTCCTTAATGTCCGCCATTGAGGCCAGGAGGTCGTTTTTGTGCTGTCGCAGGTCGGTACATAGTTCCATAAACCAATTTCTTATTTCATCTTTCGGTAGTGAGTCGACAGTGCTATTCAATCTGATCGTGTTAGGAGATCCAGAGTCGTTGCTCTTATGACCAGGTGTCTCCCCAGTCAATCCGGCCTGCTCACCATCCTCGGGCCCGGCGTCCGTGGCTGTTTTGCTGTAGGAAGATTGCTTTAAGTTGGCCGTCTTCCGTTTCGTCGCCATGCTGAGAAGTATACAGGATGGTGCTGATTTGTGTGCAAACGTTGAGGTTCAAGCACTGATATAAATGGTATTAAGTCATGTGGGGGATGGAGCTCAGTTCTCAGGAGTCCACTCCCATCAGTAGCAGTATAGCACCCCAGATTGAAGCTGTTTTAATGATTCTTTCTCAAAAACTTTAGCCAAGAAAGGCAAGTTAGAGAGAGGCCAGTAATTATTAAGATCATTATTTTTATTGTATTTATTTATTTATTTATATTCCGCTTTTCGCACTTTTTTCAGCGCTTCAAAGTGGATTACATTCAGGTACTGTAGGTATTTCCCTATCCCCAGCATCAAGATTTTTAAGTTTTTAAGTTTTGGATTAACTGAAACAGTTTTTAGGCTAGCAGGAACATAACCTTCTATAAGATTAAACGTGTGCAATATAATGAGCAATATCCAACTGAATACATTTCAAATGGGTATTAGGAGAGTAACTCCTTCAAATGAGATTCTGGTGGCACACATCCCAGATTGCAGAGGGCCCATGATTTCTGGTTCCCTACTAAGGGTTGTTGCTGTGATAGCTGGGTTATGAAAGAAGATGGTGGGGCCTCCTCAGGGAGGAAAATCCATGGTGGTTATGAATGAAAGCCTCATGGCACCTTAACTTCATGCCTGCCTCTGCCAGTCATAAACAGCAGTGAGTGGGGAGGTTCTGGCTGGGCTGAAACTTTGCAGAAAATAGGAACCCAAAGAGTGAAAAAGAACTGATACCCAAAACAAAATTTTACTCAAATCAGCAACGCAACACAGTAGTGTATTAAATGTGTATTGAGGCACTTTTATGTTAATGGACCTCATGCAAAGGCACCTAGACTGCGCCATTGGATGTGGTGTCTTAAGTCTTGCGAATTGAGATGGTGCCTACATTGCATTTATAATCATTGGTCCAGGATAATTATCACCATCGATCACAGATATGTTGTTTTGGGCTGAAACTTCAGCATGGAAGAAGGTGAACCAGGCCTCCACCCTCCAAAAAAAGGTCTGAATGAATTTATTGATGTATTTCAGTGAGTAGCTGAAGCATCTCCCAAAATGCCAGTACTGCAATGTTTGTTTAAAAAAAAAAAAAAAAAAAAAAAAAAAAAAGCTAACAGTGTCATTGGGTGGTGATGATAAAGCTAACGAATGTTTTATAAGGCTAACAGAAGTTTACAAATACAAGCCCTCGGGGCTACTAAGATTCATTCATGTTTATAAACTAGCTCTGCGTCTCAGCCAGTCTACTACAGGTTTCACATACGCTCCCTTCTACACTAGGATTAGTTAATCCTGTATACTAGATCAGGTGGTTTGGCTTCACTCCCTGTTCTGTTCACACTGTAGAATTACTCCAGGAATGAATGTAGAAGTTTCTGTTTCTCTTCAGGCTTGGTTCTAGAATGAAGTACAAAATGCCATGTGCCTACATTTTAATCCAGCATTAGTAACTTCTGGAATATTTAATCCAGAAGTAGAGCCACCTCTCAGAGAAGGAATTTGGTTAATGTGGTATTAATGTGCACCTGCTCCCTGCGCACTCTGCAGTGTGAATGCTTACAAAGAGTGAAGCCGGCCCAAAACTGCACTAGGAGCAGAATTAGCCGCATACATGAAAGTGGGATTTCTCTCTCAAGCTGCTATAACATGGCTCTTTTTCTCAATTATTAAACAAGTAAGATTGCAGTCCCTCTCCCTCTTCTTACAATCTCTTAAAAAAAAAAAAAATGTACGGCGACAAAAACAAACATGCTGAGTTAGGTTTCCTTCAGAACCTGCCATATTGTAAGAAGGGTTTGTTTTTTTTAATAGTTAAAACCTTTTAAATGAAAACTGTACTATACAGAAACAATTCCTTCCCCCCTTCCTTGTTCATTAGCATTTGAACTAATATCTGGAATGTCAATTTAATTCAACAGATGATGACGGTATCAACATACCCAAGGAAAAGAATCGGGAAGGAATTGCAGCAGAGATGGAGTCCTGTGCAACGTTATCAGAAAAAACTACAAAGGTTATCTGGTCTTCAGACTATGGAGGGAGCACGTCACAGAGACACAAGGATTCCACAGAAAGCAGCGTGGATCAGTTTGCCGAAGGTGAAAGAGGAATTGCCATGTCCAAAAATGCCCTTCCACAGGAGGTGACCCAGGCAGAAGCAAAACCCTTTAAGTGCACTGAATGTGAGAGAAGCTTCACAAAAAATTCACACCTCATCATACATCATAGAATCCACACAGGAGAGCGACCCTACAAATGCAGCTGCTGTGAAAAAAGTTTCAGCCAGAACTCGGACCTTAGCCGGCATCAGAGGATTCACACAGGGGAGAAACCATTCCGGTGTCCCAATTGCGGGAAGAGTTTTAGTCAGAACTCGATACTCAACAGGCACCAGAGAACTCATACAGGGGAAAAGCCGTATAAATGTAACGAGTGTGAAAAGAGCTTCAGTCAGTATTCAAATCTTATCAACCACTGGAGAACTCACACTGACGAAAGGCCCTATAAATGTGCCGAGTGCGATAAGAGCTTTAGCACAAACTCGCATCTTGCACATCATCAGAGGAGCCATATAGCAAAGAGCCTGCGCCACATTATTGACGGCGCCGAAAGCTTTGATGGCTGCCCAAACCTAGTCACGTACCCGAGCAACTGCGTGGAGGAGAACACCTACGACTGTTCGGAATGTGGGAAAAACTTCATCAGCAGGGCTTGTCTGAAATCTCACCAGAGAAACCATTCCAGGGAGAAAATCTACAAGTGTGCAGAATGTGATAAGAGCTTCAGTCGTAGCTCCGATTATATTAGGCATCAGAGGATCCATACGGGAGAGAGGCCCTACAAATGCCATGAATGCGAAAAGACCTTTAGCGAAAATTCGTACCTCCTTAAACACCGGAGAATTCATACAGGGGAGAAACCCTATAAGTGTACGGAATGTGACAGAAGTTTCACAGAAAATTCACATCTTGTTACCCATCAGAGAACTCACACCGGTGAGAAACCGTATGAGTGCACAGAGTGTGGGAAAGGCTTCGCTCTGAACTCCCATCGTGTCGCTCATCAGAGGATACACACCGGAGAGAAACCATTTTTTTGCCTGCACTGTGGGAAAAGCTTCAGTGAAAGTTCAAATCTCGTCAAACACCAGAGAACTCACACAGGCGAGAAACCATATGCGTGTAAGGAATGCGAGAAAAGCTTCAGCCAGTACACGAACCTTAAAAACCACTGGAGAACCCACGCCGGCAAGAGAACTTTATAATATATAGAAGGGGAAAAAAGCTTTAGCAAGAGCTCACCTCTTCATAGACATCAGAGAGCTCACACAAGAGAGCGCCCACCTAGATATGCCAGTGCAAATTGTGATCTGGTATGATGTACAGAAATTGTTCTTGGCACAAGAAATGTGCGAGTTTAGGGTGGGAGAAGAAAGAGGTTCATTCCTCCATGGCATGTGGAGAAATGGGATCAGTTTGGAGACATTTCCCTTATTCTGGAGTATGGAAAATAAACCCGTTTTCCCTAAGAGCAGTGCACACAGAGCTACTCGGCCACCAGTAAGTCAGTAGCTACAGATAGCACTTGTTCTCTTGCCTCCTTGTAGCAAGGAGAGGCATGATGGGTTGTACAGGGTGCCTGCATGCTTGATTTAAAGCTACTGTCCCAGTGTTGGGAATTGCACTCGTGGTCAGAGACGGAGAAAAGTTTCTGGTGCTAATGTTAGTCTACGGGCAGAAGCTGGAGTTCTGGCGTCAGGCCCTGTAATTGAGATTTATGAGCAGAAAATTATGCTTTGCACTGAAATAATATTTTATGTGCACAAGTCACGTTTTATGCACATTAAATACTTTTTAATGTGTGACTTGAGTTTTTTGTGTGCATAAATCACATCTGAGAGACTTCCCCCCCCCCCCCCCAAGTTTAAAATGTGGTTCAGCCTATACTGAGCACACATTTTAACTGGGGTTTGTGCGCACATTTTCCTGTCCGTGTACTACTTTAACTCCCGATGCATTAGCGTACCATAAGTGTATTGCAGTGGGAGTTCAACATTGTTTTAACCTTGGCGTTAAGAAACACTGCACTGAGTTTCAGTGCACAGTTTTAACTCACACCTTACCTCAGGCTCTTGAGGTCTAAATTTAGCACTCATTTTTTTTTTTTTTTTTAATATCAGCCTCATGGTAATTACACAAAGAAAAATGATTGAATTGGCACAGGTTTTGAAGCTCATGAGCAGTAACAGTTATCAAGGCTGTGAGCTTTGTTGAAACTGACAATTTAAGGTTTGCACTGTGACAGGAATATTTTACGTTACGTCCTCTGATAATCAACACAGATGTTGTACGGTTTAAGAGAGATTGCACAGAATCGGTAAAGTGGCAAGAAAAATCTAGAACCAAGGGATCATGAGGCTGGAATGGGGCAGACTTGAAAGTAAACGAAACATTTCTCAGGGGTACTGGATGGCTTAATGGTTTTACAGAGCCTTTTGCCGCTAGGTGACCGGAAGGAATCAAGCTCAGTCACTGAAAATAAACATGATCAGAAGCCATTTGGACTTGGTGGTGTTCTTCCTCTTCCCCTTGGACAGGCATCCGTATTGCTGAAACCACCATCTTAGTTTGGCAGTAACCGGTACCTTGTTGGCAGTCTTGGCAAGCATGGGGGAGACTTGAGTTTACTTTTTCACCCTCAGCGGTGGTCCCAGCGACACAGAGCTGAGGTGTCGGCCGGGTATGGAAGCTGGCATTCTCACTACCCATGTCGTGACTCTTCTGGAGATTTCCCACGTAGTCAAAATGGCACTGTTCACCAGCACTGAAATCACTAGACAAAGCTATTTTTTTTTTCCAAGAGGTTTAATCTTCCTGCAGCAGCAATGGTCAGAACACCATCAAGTATCCAGTGGGGTCAGGCGGCAGGGTGTTAATACTTCATATTGGACATGTTTTCAATCTCAGGCAAAATGCCAAAAAGGGACTGTCCTCGGCTCATAGTTCAGAGGGACTGAGAAGGAGGAGGGGAAAAAGAACAGTGAAATGAGAGGAACAGAAATAATTATAATTCAAAAAGAATAATCCCTTACCAGCAGCACTATAAATGTACTGTGGTCTGTAAAGGCATCTGGGGCTCCCTGCTGCTTGGGTGACAGCATGGCAGTCTGGAAGGTAACTGTGGCAGCGCAGCTGACAGCCAGGTCAAAGGTAAGTTTGACTCCAGCTGTTGGATGGAGGTGAGCGAAAAGGAGAAATTATGAATACGGCCACAACAACCCCCTCCCCTGCCCATGGGGTTTCCTGCAGCAGCTCAGGGGTAAATTCACTGGCACTTTGGCATTTTTGCACATGGAGTTTTGTTATTTCATATGTGTGAGTCACAATTTGTATTGCAAAATTTTCAATTAAACGTTTTCAGTTAAACAGTATTTGACAATTTTTAAATTCTTAAGAACATAAGAAATGGCCATGCTGGGTCAGAGACCAAGGGTCCATCAAGCCCAGCATCCTGTTTCCAACAGAGGCCAAACCAGGCCACAAGAACCTGGCAAGTACCCAAACACCAAGATGTTTCTTTCTCCATTTCTTTTCAAAGTTTTACTTTTTTCCTTTTTTCTGTTCTCTGAAACCTCTCTCCCCTCACAAATATGCTTCTTTTTTCTTCCCCTTTCTCCTTCCTTCTCCTCCTTCCTTCCCATTCTCTGCTTGATCCTCCATCCATTTTTCCTTGCTTCCCTATGTATTTCCTCCTTCCTCTCTCCCATTCATCCTTTCCTTGCTCCTGTTTTTATCTCCCTCCCTCCCTCCCAATTTTTTCCTCCTAGTTCCCACCCTCTCCCTCAATCATGAGCCTCTCTTGCTTCTAGCACCCCCCCCCCCCACCATCAAGCCTGCACTCTTCAGCTTGCATTTTGTGTGAGCAGCATAGCAATGGCATTTAACTCTTTCTTGACATTTTTCCCGGAATTCTACAGTAGGGCACCCGCACATTTGGCTCAGGAAGCACAGAGCTGCGCCATTGCTTGTTGAACTGGATGCATGGCAGTGTCAGGTCAGCAGCAGAACAGGGGGACCAGGTGGGTATTTGGGCTGTTTCCTGGGATTCGGTTGCATGGCCCAGATTCTACAGCAGGAGGCAGCTGTTGCTGAGGCCGATGAATTGCAGGAAACAGGGGGGGGGGGGGGAGGGACCCTTAATCTAGTAAGGTTAACAGATGCTTCGGGTCATCGGGAACAGAATGAGCCAGTCCAGGTTTTGGGTCATGACATCTGTGTACTTGCAGCTCCAGTTACCTTAAGAAAATGCAGGAAAATTGGGATCAACTCTGGCTGCCCCTGTTGACGTGGGGGTCATGTGAAAATCCTACCATGTAAGGATGACAGAGGCAAAGCTTCAGACCCTCAGCAACACAAAAGGGCCTGCAGGCTGTTATCGCCAGCTAAGTCTGCTTCTGTCAGGATGGAGCCCATCATGGGGAGGAAACTGGCACTGCACAGAAAGGAGTGATGCAGGGGATGATAGGAGGGCAAAGGAAGAAGATTTAAAGAGGCAAAGGGAAAGCAATTTAAAATGACAGAACTGCAAATAGAGAAGCAGAGGACTAGAGGCCAGCAGCAAAGTTTCCTCATAGAATATGCACTGACAAATCAGCAAATTGCCTGCCTGGAGCTAAGTGATGACAAAGATAATATTAAAGCAAAAACTAGCAAAAAAAAGTAATTTAAATGGCAGGTAAACAAAGTAATTGTCTCGTTCTATGTCTGATTTTTTTTATTCATTCTTGAGAGGACAATGAAAGCTCTTCTCACCATTATGAACTTAGAAGATGCAAATGCTGCTGTGCTGATTGTTGCATGAATCGCACTGGCCTGCTGCAGCACATGCAGGTGCTGAATGGACTCGGGGGACTTTTTTTTTTATTACTTAGAATGGACTCGGGGGGGGGGGACTTTTTTTTGTATTACATGATGCTAGTGTTTGATGCTAGTGTTCATGTAATGGTCTGGACACTTCACTTAGAACAATTGCCACATTTTTTTTTTAACCGTATACTGTGCCTCCATATAAATTATCAGCATCTTCCTCCAAGGCTTCTGTTGCAAAAACCTCACTTTTGCCTTGACCTCACTTTATCAAGCTGCATTAATGGTGCCATATTTTTCTACAGCAAAATCTCAAAAGGCCAGTGCCGTTATGAGAAACGGCATTGGCGGGGCAGGAATGAGTGGGGATCACTCGCCCTGGGGAGGGGTTTACTCAGGCATGTTAAGGAGGAATCCGGGGGACCTGCTGGGGGCATGGGAGTGAGTCTGGGGGTGACCATGGAAGGGGGGGAGAGGGGAGGGAGAAAGACCTGGGGAGGGACTTTGTAAAAATGGTGGTAGGCTTTTTTCAAGGGTTTTTTTTTAATTAATAGTGCTGCCATGAAATGAAACACAAACATTGTTTGTTTTTCCTTTCATTTTGAAAACGAAACAAAACAGGATATGCCCTTGACATTTCCTATTTTGTTTCAAACTACAGCACATCCCTGTCCCTGCTCTGCTAGTGCTAACTTCCGGAAACCACCTAAACTAGAGCAAAAATTAGTAAGAATCAAGTTTCTAACAGAAATTCAAGACAAAATCTCTGCAATATGTCATGCTGCAAACTATGGCTAATCTGTGATTTCTTTCTATTCTATGGTACTGTGATTTGCTTATTCTATTCTGACCTGAGGAAGGGAGTATTGGCTGCCAGATCTAGTCAAGAAATGTTTTTAGTCCAATGAACAAATATCACCTTATGTATAGTTCTTGGGGATTTTTTATTTTGTGTTTTATTTGTTAATTTTTTACTCTGACCTCATTCTGTTTGGACCTGAGGAACAGCGTTAATGCTGGAAAGCTCATCAAGAAACCTACTGAGTTAGTCCAATAAAATGATAGCACCCTTATATTTTCTTGTTTGTTGCATTCAAGTGGGCTAACACAGCAACCCCATTTCTTTATTCAGTACTGGTAAAAATGGGCACTGATGAATGGTGACACCCCCCAGTGGCAAAATAGTGTAATGCACTTTTACACTGGTTTTTTTTTTTATTATTTGACTAGTGGAAGTGTCTGCCAAAAATGACCAGCAAAAAAGGCAAGTGCATGTGTAGATTCAGTTCTCTGGAATGCACGATGTCTCTGGCGCAGATGGAATGTACGGGTACTTGGCGCAGAGGGTTAAAAATATATGCGCTGTGTGACGGCACGTATACTTTACATGCACAAAGGACAGAAAATATTCAAACTGCAGATTATGTGCACGTACATGCTCTCATGTGCAGGAAATATGTAAAGCATAAAATGCTTTTTAATGGTATTTCTTCCTTAAGGGACGATTTTGGATGAGATATGAAGAGGACAGCTAAGCCACTGAATACAATCACAAAATCTCCTGAAAAAGCAGCGCAAATAGGGTTTTTCAAGAATTATGCATAGAGTGACCAATACACAAATGTAGTAAATTATATATAGAGAGATCCTAAGTAGGTAGAGTATATCCTGTTAGTGACCTTTAGCGGTGGAAAGGAATCATACACTTTGGACTAAATTATTTTAATTAATTATTTGGTGATGAATAAGCAAATGTTCACTTTTTTTTTCTTTACAGCCTTTAATAAACCTCATAGCTGTACTTATTTTAGATATTAGATTTTATGAGAGTTTGCTGGTCTCCAGGCTAAGTAACAAATTTTACCAATACATTTTGGCCCGAGTGCCTTGCGCTGTGAGTTTTCTTCCCAGGCAGCCGGCAACCCTCAATACTCTTACTGGCAGGAAACAAGAAGAATGGAAGCACAATTGGAACAACTGAAAAGAATAATGAAAGGGGCAGACGTCCTCATCAGCTGCAGCAGGGATCCACACCAAACCCAGAGCCAGTAGCACTACCTGTGAGGAGTGGTAAGGACAACTCTGGTGGAGGGCAGGGCTCTGCAGCCTTACACTTCTTTTATAAATTGTGAGCATTAAGCTTTGTTGAATCCACAGACGTAACGTCACGTTGGGTGTGTGTGTGGCATCTGGGACTCAAATACCAGACTCTGGCATAGCTGTTCTTTCCCATTGTGGCATTTTGATTTTGTAGCTGAATCCTTGGCTTACTCTCCTGGCAGCTGGAGAGCTGCCTTCAAAGATGTGTTCAATCAGATACAGGAGAAATCTTTGCCTGTTTTCACTTTAATCTGTTATTCTTCCTCCTATATAAGCCCCACACACATAATTTGGTTTCAGTTCAAACTGAATGCCACTTAAGTATGCTCCAATATTTGTCATCATTTATTGGCTAAATAAATATAAAACCTCTTTTTAGATTCACAACTTCTCAGTTCCCAGTGCAACACTGGTTGCAGTATAAATTTGTAGCAATATGCTCTCAGTTCACTTTGCATTTAAATTGGGCCACCATGATAAATGCTTTTACTCTGTGCATTGGATGCAATAATGTTCTCCAGCAGCCTCTTGCTCAGAGGTATTTGATTGAGGTCTTCAAGGGTTGTAAGAAGGTCTTCAGGGTGACCAAATAATGCAAATTAACCAAGATCTTAGATCAAGTATATGCAAGTCTATCTGATGAATAGTTATTGTGAATATCTTGAAAACAGGACCTGTTTCTGGACTCTCAAGGACCAGGGTTGAACAACCTTGCTCTAATATCAGGAGGTCATGGTGCAGCTGACATAATTGTATGCTAGGCTTGTGAACACTCCCTTTGGCTGTGAAAATGAGACATGCTCCCTATAATTAGCGCTGGAACCTTAGATAGATAAGGCAGTTGCCCTACCGCTCTTGCTGCCAATAATTGAGGTAGAGTTTCCTCCATGCTTATACTTGGATGTATTTAACCCTCAAGCAGGAAGTTTAATGAGGAACTGCAGGAGCTGTCAAACCATTACTTCAGACCATGGAAGCAGCAGGAAATGAAAGTGAGAACTTGCATGAATTGGGTACTCTGCTTCTTCTAAGCAGCCGTTTCATCTGGATATTATCTGGTGAATGTTTGGGAGGAGATAAGGGGAAGTATGTAAATGATTGGAGGAATGAGAGGATGAAAGAGAAGAGGGTGAAGAGGAAAATGTAAAAAATAGAGCAGCATATAGAAAACAACAGGAGACAAGAGAAAAAAAAAAGACATTGGTAAGAGGCAGATGTGGAGGAGAAGACATGCATGAGACTGGAAACATAAGATGGAATGGCAAGAGACATCCTAGGGAGGGATAGAATTAAGTCTATTCCCAGCTTGGGCACATAAAATGTAACCTGTTAATGGTGACTGGTGGCTTAAAACCTTTTCATTGGTTACAGGGTTCTTTATTGTAGTGGATCAGGCTCAAGATGATTTCCTTCACACACTCTGTGACTGGAGTGCTTAACCCAGGTTGGCAACTTTCAATTCACTTAAGCCCAAGCCTTGGAACTAAGTTCAATCCAAGCATGGAACAGTGGTTCTAATTTCCCAATGTATTTAACACAAAAAAGGGTATGCCAACAGAATGCAAATGCCACAGGCTCCACAGCAAAAGATCACAGGCAGTAGCACACTGATAGCAGCAAATTAAACCTTCACATATAGAGATTATTTTCTAGCAAAACCAGTACAGTTCATCCTCAATACAGATGAATTACTCACTAATTTCTGAAGTTGAGATAAGAGTTGTGACTTCCAACAACCCACTTTGTTTTTCCTTTGTCCTCATCATCCTCTGAGAAGGCCAAAGATCTAGGACAGTGTTTCCCAATTCTTTCCTGAAGGCACATCTATCCATTCGGGTTTTCAGGATTGCCACAATGAATATGCATGAGATAAATTTGGATATTATGGAGAGCCAATGTATGAAAATGTATCTCATGCATATTCATTGTGGCAATCCTGAAAATCCAACTGGATAGGTATGCCCCCAAAAAAGGGTTGGGAAACACTGACCTAAGAGTAGAGCTTTGAATTTACTTCCTCCATGAGAAAATTGCTTTGGACTGCTGCATACACAGGTCTTGGAAAACTCTCAGCAGAGAAGGGCAAACTAAAAGAATAAAGACCAACACCCACTGCAGGTCTCTACTTTTATACCCACCAGGCATCACTGTTAATATCTGCCCTCAGAAAATCCCACCTTATGGGCCAATTTTAAATCTTACGCGCGCAGGGTACGTTTGTGCGCGCCACCCAGTGCACACAAATGTACACCCGATTTTATAACCTGTGCGCTGCCGCGCGCATCTTATAAAATCAGGGGTCGGCAAGCACAAGGGGGTGCACACTTCTTATCGCACAAAGGATAAGTAGAAGAAGCACAAAGACCCGAGTTTTGCAGTTCAAAAACACGGACTTTGAGGAAATGGGGAAGTACCTGGAGGAAGAACTAAAATGCTGGGAGAATAAGAGAGATGTGGATCAACAGTGGACCAAACTAAAAGGAGCAATTATCAAAGCAACTAATCTATATGTTAGAAAAGTAAAGAAAAGCAAAAGAAAAATGAAACCTATATGGTTCTCAAAGGAAGTGGCTGTCAAAAGCTAAAAGAACAGCATTCAAGAAATATAAAGGATCCCAAAGGGAAGAGCACAAAGAAGAATATCTGGTACAACTGAGGGAGACGAAGAAAGTAATCAAGAAGGCAAAAAGTCAAGCGGAAGAAAGGATTGCCAAAGAGGTAAGGAGAGGTGACAAAACGTTTTTCAGATACATCAGAGAAAGGAGAAAAGTTCAAAGTGGTATAGTGAAATTGAAAGGTGAAAAGGATCAATGTGTAGAGAGAGATGAAAAAAATGGCAGAAATACTAAATGAATACTTCAGTTCGGTGTTCACTAAAGAGGACCCAGGTGAAGGACTGTCGCTAGTTAACAAGAAACTGGAGTGGCGTGGAGTAGATGTTACTCCATTTACAGTGGAGAATGTGTGGGAAGAGCTGGGAAAACTGAAAGTAAACAAAGCCATGGGGCCTGACGAGGTTCATCCCAGGATACTGAGGGAGCTCAGAGATGTGCTAGTGGGTCCGCTGCGTGACCTGTTCAATAGATCACTAGAAACGGGAGTGGTGCCGAGTGATTGGAGAAGAGCGGTGGTGATCCCGCTTCACAAGAGTGGGAGCAGAGAGGAGGCTGGAAACTACAGGCCGGTTAGCCTCACCTCAGTGGTGGGTAAAGTGATGGAGTTGATGCTGAAAGAGAGAATAGTGAATTATCTACAGTCTGAAGAATTGCTGGACCAAAGGCAGGGGAAGATCCTGTCAGACAAATCTGATTGACTTTTTCGACTGGATGACTAGGGAATTGGATCAAGGAAGAGTGCTCGATGTCATCTACTTGGATTTCAGCTTTTGATATGGTCCCGCACAGGAGGCTGGTGAATAAAATGAGAAGCTTAGAGTGAGTGCCGAGGTGGTGGCCTGGATTGCAAACTGGTTGACGGACAGACGACAATGTGTGATGGTAAATGGAACTTATTCTGAAGAGAGAGCGGTGTTGAGCGGAATGCCGCAAGGATCAGTGTTGGGACTGGTCCTGTTCAATATCTATGTGAGTGCTAGAATAAAGGGTATACAGTCCCGGAATTCCACATCAATTTTTAATGTCACATATTTTTATTATTTATATTGGCAACTCCACTGTATAAATCAGCAATTGTTTCAACAAGAAGGGTCCCCCGACACGGACCCGTGTTTCGCCAGGGGCTGCATTGGGAGGGACGCACAAAAGAGTTTAAATGAGTACTGTGAATAAAACATAAACATGGGACTGTATTAAAGAAAGCAGCCAGTGCCATATATACCAGACATTTCATAAGTATAAAATTTCAAAAGGAACACTTACCAAGATGTAGTCTTTAGAAATTATGACAGGGAACGCGTTACCTATAATCAGACAGGGAGCTTTAAAGCTGTCAAAAGGCGCCAAAAACAGTCACAGACCAATCGGTTGAGGAGAATAACCCACCAATCAGGACCTAGAATTCTTATCCAATCAGAAATCAGGTGAAATGAACCCATTCAATTTCTTTGTTTAACCCTGCCGGAGTAACAGTGTTTAAACGGTGAATCCAGCGTTGTTCACATTGAATCAAATGGGAATCAAAATCCCCTCCCCTGGGGAGGGCAGAAACCACTTCCAATACAAAAAAGAATAAGTCTGATATTGTATGAGATGAGGATATCCAGTGGTCAACAAGAGGGGCCAGGGCTCTAGCGTGTTTGATATTAGAGCGATGCTCAATCACCCTCGTTCTGATCTGACGTTTAGTCTTGCCTATATAAAGTTTTGCACATGGGCAGCGTATCACATAAATAACTCCAGCAGAACTGCAATCAGAGGAGCTATATAGTGTGTAGACTTTTCCTGAATTGGGGTCAGTGAATTGAGTCATATCAGATGTATGTTTACAAACAGAGCAATTGCCACATGGAGTGTGGCTGCCTGGAATACGTTTCAGTGATGTTTGTGAAAAATCAGACCGAATTAAAATATCTCTTAAATTCCTACCTCTGCGATAGGTAAAACGCAAGGAACCTTGAAATAACTCTGAAAAAGATAAAGCCGACCAGTGTCTCTGGATGATCGTGGAGACATCATGGCTAAAAGGTGTAAATGGTAAAATGCAATTTAAAGTGTTACTGCCATCCTTCTGTGTTGGGAGAAACAAAACATCTCTGTTAACATATAGAGCTCTTTTAAAAGCACGTTTGAGAGTTCTTAGAGGGTACCCCCTCTGCTGGAACCGGGAGATCATCTCCTTAGCTTTAATTGTGTACTCAGCTCTAGAAGAGCAGAGCCGTTGGAGTCGAAGGAATTGACCAGTTGGGATGTTTGATTTAAGGGTTTTGGGGTGGCAAATATCATATTTGAGAATGGTATTCCGATCGGTTTGTTTCCTATAAATGGAAGTTGAAAAAAGACCATCTTTTAACGTGACTAACATATCCAAAAATGAAATCTGATCATGGTGAAAATCAAAACAAAACTGTAAGTGTGGATTGCAAGTATTAAGCCAATCAAAAAATAAAAAGAACTGAATTTCAGTGCCCAGCCAAACCAAAAAAACATCATCAATATATCGATACCAAGCGTGTATAAATCTCTGCCAAGAAGAGGGATATATATGAGTCTCTTCAAATCGTGATACGTATAAACAAGCTAAACTGGGGGCCATTGTGGCCCCCATTGCTGTCCCCTTAATTTGCTGATAGAAGGTATTTTCAAAACGAAAAAAATTTTTTGTTGCCAATATAAATAATAAAAATATGTGACATTAAAAATTGATGTGGAATTCCGGGACTGTATACCCTTTATTCTAGCACTCACTTTCTGATTTGGATATATATTTGAGTGCTAGTTGTGCTCGGTTTGCTGTGGACCTTACAATATCTATGTGAGCAACATAGCAGACAAGATAGAAGGTAAGGTTTGTCTGTTTGCAGATGACACTAAGATCTGCAACAGAGTGGACACGCCAGAAGGAGTGGAGAGAATGAAACGGGATTTAAGGAAGCTGGAAGAGTGGTTGAAGATATGGCAGCTGAGATTCAATGCCAAGAAGTGCAAAGTCATGCATATGGGGTGTGGAAATCCGAAAGAACTGTATTCAATGGGGGGTGAAGGGCTGATGTCCATGGAGCAGGAGAGAGACCTTGGGGTGATAGTGTCTAATGATCTGAAGTCGGCGAAACAATGTGACAAGGCGATAGCTAAAGCCAGAAGAATGCCTGGCTGCATAGAGAGAGGAATATCGAGTAAGAAAAGGGAAGTGATTATCCCCTGGTACAGGTCCTTGGTGAGGCCTCACCTGGAGTACTGTGCTCAGTTCTGGAGACCGTATCTACGAAGGGACAGAGACAGGATGGAGGCGGTCCAGAGAAGGGCGACCAAAAAGGTGGAGGGTCTTCATCGAATGTCTTATGAGGAGAGATTGAAGAATCTAAATATGTACACCCTGGAGGAAAGGAGGAGCAGAGGTGATATGATACAGACTTTCAGATACTTGAAAGGTTTTAATGATCCAAAGATAACAACAAACCTTTTCCGTCGGAAAAAAATCAGCAGAACCAGGGGTCACAATTTAAAACTCCAGGGAGGAAGATTCAGAACCAATATCAGGAACTGTTTCTTCATGGCGAGGGTGGTGGACGCCTGGAATGCCCTTCTGGAAGAAGTGGTTGTTATGAATCGGCTCCTGAGGAAGGGAGGAGTTAGCAATCTGTAATGAATCTGCTCCTATGGAAGGAGGAGTTAGCAATCTGATATGCTCAGCTCCTGTAGAGGGAGTAGTAAACAATCTGTTAGGGTTTAGACTGCGGAGTAGCAATCTGTTATGAATCTGTTGCTGAAGACTCCTGATGGAGAAGGAGTAGCAATCTGTTACCAGCGGAGTGCTTGGAGAGGGCACTCAGCTGTAGAGGAATGTAGATTGGTGGATCCTTGGGCTGATGGCAGATGACTGCGCCCCCAGGAGGATATCCTGAGAGGGACCACCGGCTAGGCTTAAGTACTGAGACAGACACAGATAATTCTTTTATTAGATAGGTTAGTAGAACCACCAGAGGTGACAGTAGTGAGCTGATATGCCCGGCAGGGCTGAAGTCCCTCAGGTACTGGAACAGTGATCCCAGGGTTGCTGAACTGTAGGGAAACTATAGATAGTGAGTAGACAGGGTATGCTGTGTTCATAGCCAGAACTATATGACAAAACTCACATAAGGTCTTAAGGAAGCTCAGTAGCTGGAAAGGGTTAGGCCCTCAAGGAGCAAGTACCTGGTTCCAGAGAAAGCTCTGAGAGAGCGATGGTAACTCACAAATGTCTGAATCTGCAATAACTTCCAGGCAGTAGAGAATTTTCAGAGTGTTCAGGAACATGGGCTCTAGAGGAGCGAGTACCAGTTCCCATCTGCAATCTGAAATAAAGAAAAGAGAGCGAGGCCCGCGAGGAGCGGGTACCCCTGGTAAGTCCGAGGAGGCAGAGTAGCTTGGGAGTAAAGCCGAAGTAATCCCCTTGCTAACTCGATTCATTAGTGAATACTGAGACCTTTTATATTGGAAGCGGATGACGTCATCTCAGGGGGACGCCCCCGAGATTTGCGCCCTTGCTGGTACATCATTTGGCGCGCCTGCGCGCCCTACGTCATCAGGAACATGGTGGATCCGCAGCGTCGTGCCGGTCCGGGGATGCCGGAGAGAGACGGCAAGAAGACGCTGCGGCAGCTAACCGTCCATCAGACCCGGAGGGAGTCACTACAGAGGTAAAGCGGGAGGAGTGAGGGCGTCGAGCAGTGACGGATGCAACAGTGGTGAAGACCAGAACTGTGAAGGACTTCAAAGGGGCGTGGGATAAACACTGTGGATCCATAAAGTCTAGAGGATGTGTATGAAGAGTGGGTGGCTCACGAGAATGACGGCTACTACCGGAGATAATACCCTTATTCAATAAACATACACAGTTAATGCAACGCCAACATTGTTCTAAGCTTCAATAGCAAGAGGTAATGTGGGGGGGGAAAAAAAAGGATTTCCATACACAAAAAAGCAGGGAGTAGCTTGCTTGTTACAGTGGATTCTCCTTCAAACCAAATAAGCCTGATACTTCACTTTCAATGCATATCCAGCATAGCTCTCTGCTTCTACGGCAGGGGAGAAAGTCTGATACTGCATATCCAGCATAGCTCTCTGCTTCAACGGCAAGGGAGAAAGACTGGTACTTCATGCATATCCAGTACAGCTCTATGCTTCTACGGCAGGGGAGAAAGTCTGATATTTCACTTTCAATGCATATTACTCTCTGCTTCAACGGCAAGGGAGAAAGCCTGATACTTCACTTTCAATGCATATCCAGCATAGCTCTCTGCTTCAATGGCAGGGGGGAATGAAGAAAAGTGGATCTATATACAGACAACAACCAACAAGGACTGAATTACATAGTTGGGGTAAACAAGCATGGGTGTAGCTTGCTTATAGCGGCGGTTACTATCCCTAACTAACGGGTCGATACTGTAAGGCCGCGGTAGAAACAGTGCGGCAGTGTCAGGCGCACCCTTCCTCCCCGCACGCACAGTTCTCTAGACCTAGCGCCTGATACTCTCTTCTAATTGCATGCAAATGCATGCCGCGGCTGTGAAGCGTTAGGGAAGGGTTATGCCCGCGCAACCCATTTTACTTTATAGGCGCTTAATACAGCGCCTATACAGTAACCTGGGTGCACTGGTACCTGTCATTTCAAATGTCATTTGAAATGACAGGCACCAGGAAGTGTAAAAAAAACCCAAAAAAACAAAAAGATGTAAAAACCAGAGTGTTAAAAAAAATAAATTTAAATACCTGTCACTTTCGTGCGGTCATCCAGGCAGCGGCGGGAGCCGGAGGGCCGCGTGGGTCCAGGCGATACTGGCCGGTCCAGGCGGCCAGCAGGCGGCGGCGGGAGCCGGGTGTTCGAGGCCGCGGGCCGCAGACGGGTAGGCGCGTGTTCGATCGGGCGGGTAGGCGGCGGGATCCGGGGGACGGGTAGGCGCGTGTTCTATCGGGCGGGTAGGCCGCGGGCCGGGTCGCACAGGCGCGCATTCATCCAGGCAGAGGGAACCGTAGGCCGTTTTCGCCTCCGGTTCCCTCTGCCTGGATGAATGGCCGTGCGATTTCAGCGCTGAAAGCAGTCACATGCCGTGACGTCACGGCATGTGACTGCCTTCAGCGCTGAAATCGCACGGCCATTCCTTCACTGCCGGTGGCCGTGCATTCATCCAGGCAGAGGGAATCGGAGGCCTTTTTCGCCACTGGCTCCCTCTGCCTGGATGAATGGCCGTGCGATTTCAGCGCTGAAGGCAGTCACATGCTGTGCCGTGATGTCACGGCATGTGACTGCCTTCAGCGCTGAAATCGCACGGCCATTCCTTCACTGCCGGTGGCCGTGCATTCATCCAGGCAGAGGGAACCGTGGGCCGTTTTCGCCACCGGTTCCCTCTGCCTGGATGAATGGCCGTGCGATTTTGGCGCTCATGGCATGAGCGCCAAAATCGCACGGGCATTCATTCCGGCGGGGGCTGTGCGGTCATCCAGGCAGAGGGAGCCGGCGGTCGTCGGCTCCCTCTGCCTCGGCCTTGTATAGAGCCTTACCTAAGATTGCAGGGACCTACTGCGGCCTTGGCCAAGGCTTCAGCCTAGGCCTAGGCCTCACCAGCAGATCTCCAGCAGACCAGATAAGTGAGGGATGGGAAGGATCCTTGCCCTAGCATTTTTCTGGATGGGCGAGATGGGTGGTGGGGTCAGGATTCCTGTTTCCTTTTTTTTTTTTTTGGTGGGGGGTTAATGTTTTATTTTTATTTTTTAAACAAAAGAAATGAATCAAATATTCTACAAATTGAAATTTCTGGTAAAAAAAAAAACCCCTCCCAAAAATGAACTGAAAGATGAAACATTTTTACTCTTGCACATTCCTATTATGAAATTGCAGGGGTTGAAATATGCATTAATACAAAACTTCTTCATGAATTGTTTGTTTACAGCATGGTACATATATTCCCAATAAAAATTATAAGCAAGATGATGTATAATTTCTTTTTTTGCTAAGTGTGTCATAGCAGAATTCTACACACTAATATACTGATTAATATAAAACTGTAAAAAAGTGAATAGTAGAATAAAATATAAAAGATGTATGAAATTTTGAAAACTCAGACAATTTACACAAACTTTTGATAAACAAGCTGTCATTCTTAATGAATATTTTAATGCAAAGCTGTCATGCAGGGGATGCAAAGGAGACAGAAAAGATAGAAAGACATTGCTGCTTGTGGCGGCTGAGGCTGTGAATTACCCCCCGTCTTCCCTATGGGCCGCCTCTGGTACCCCATGGACCCACCTCTGGTTTAAACTCTTGAATCATTGTCAGGATGTCAAACTTTGGTGGCAGGTTGGCTGGATATGAATGATTTTAGCTTCCACAGTGTTAAGCAGCATCTCTTACTATTTAGTCCATTTTAGGTCTTGCATTTCCCTTTTTGCTGAACTTTGATAGAATGTACGTGGATTTATTTTCCATCGTCCAAATCCAGTTAAAGAGATAGTTATTTGTCCTTGAGATAAGTGAATTACTCTCCTGATGGCGATGGGGGTTGTGAGATAGGTTCAAATGAATCCTGTCTATCTCAATTTTCTCACCATTGCAAATTGCTTTGTGTTCCTAATATCATCGCACATGTAAACCTTTCGTTATGCAACAATTGAATGTGTTTGCACATTTAAAACTTTTGTTACATTTTTTGAGCACAAGTTTCTTTATGTTACTAATATCTTCTCTTAATTAATATATATCCATGCGGGTGCATGTTTGGCTGTGATGTTATTTCCCGTGAAATCATTAAATGTGGCTATCTCCACATGCTCCAACTTAATACCAAAAATAAGAAATAGCCATTGACTGAGCATGCACAATGACGACATCATTTCCTCTCAGATCATAAAACATGGCTAACACCGTATGTTCCACAGCAATGTTTACTGTGCATGATTGGCCGTGATGTCATTTCCTGCCCCCATATCCCTGGCACTGCAGCACCTACTCAGACTGATAGGACACAGCTTTTAGTTCAAACCATAGGGGCGGATTTTAAGAGCCGGCGCGCACAGAGCCCCGGGACTCGCGTAAGTCCCGGGGTTTGTCGAGGGGGGCGTGTCAGGGGCGTGGCCGATCGGCGCGGTGGGGGGAGGGCGAAAGAAAGTTCCCTCCGAGGCCGCTCCGAAATCGGAGAGGCCTCGGAGGGAACAGGCAGCGCGCGCTGGGCTCAGCACGCGCAGGTTGCACAAATGTGCACCCCCTTGCGCGTGCCGACCCCGGATTTTATAAGATACGCGCGGCTACGCGCGTATCTGTAATAAAAAATGATATAAACACATTTATAATAAAAATACTGGGGTAGATTTTTTAAAAAAGCGCGTTCGCGTACTTTTGTTGACGCACCAGGCGCAAACAAAAGTACGCTGGATTTTATAAGATACGCGTGTCTTATAAAATCCTGGATCAGCGTGCGCAAGGCTGCCGATTTTGGGCAGCCGGCGCGCGCCGAGCCGCGCAGCCTGCATCCATTCCCTCCGAGGCCGCTCCGAAATCGGAGCGGCCTCGGAGGGAGCTTTCTTTCGCCCTCCCCTCACCTTCCCCCCCCTTCCCCTACCTAACCCCCCCCCCCCCCCCCGGCCCTATGTAACCCCCCCCCCTACCTTTATCCATGGATTTACGCCTCCCAGAGGGAGACGTAAATCCACGCGCACCAGCGGGCTGCTGGCGCGCCGTGACCCGACCCGGGGGCGGTTACGGAGGGCGCGGCCACGCCCCCGGAACACCCCGGGCCGAAATCACGCCCCCAGGCCCGCCCCCGATATGCCGCGTCCTGCCCCCAAAACGCTGCATCGTTCAGCCCCGCCCCCGACACGCCCCTGACAGGCCCCCTTCAGAAAACCCCGGGACCTACGCGTGTCCCGGGGCTCTGCGCGCGCCGGCGGCCTATGCAAAATAGGCGCGCCGGCGAGCAGGGCTTTTAAAATCCGCCCGAAAGAGTTGCAGGTCGATATGAAAAGTACCTCTAAACAAATACACCAACAAGAACAGTTAACTTCTCAAGGTAAAACTCTAAGTAACACTGTCGAGAGGGGGGCCTCCCAGTTTTTTGCATCGAGTGTCACATGTATGATTTTTTACCTGCCGATGAGAAGTTGTACGTGTGCATCTGATGCAAAGAGCTTCTGTCTCTCAGAGAACAAGTCCGATCTCTAGAGGTTAGAGTAGCAGACCTGGAGGAGCTGAGGCAGACAGAGAAGTGGATAGATGAGACCTTCAGGGACATAATAGCCAAGTCCCAACTTCAGACTGGCAGCCTTGGAGGAGCAAGATCTCATGATCAGACAGCATCAACCTGGTGCAGCAGGAAAGGATCCTGTAGCAAGCCCCTGCTCTCCAGGTGGTGCATTGTCCTCTTGCACCGAGGATGTTTCTTCCAGGGCTATTGCCCAGGAGGGAAGGGTTAGGTCGGCCGTCATAGTTGGTGATTCGATTATTAGGAATATAGACTGCTGAGTGGCTGGTGGGCTTAAGGATTGCCTGGTAACATGCCTACCTGGTGTGAAGGTGGCGGAACTCACACGTTACCTAAAAAGGATTTTAGACAGTGCTTGGGAGGAGCCAGCTGTCATGGTACATGTGGGCACCAATGACATAGGAAAATGTGAGATGGAGATTCTGGAAGCCAAATTAAGTCTCTTAGGTAGAAAGCTGAATTCCAGAACCTCCAGGGTAGCATTCTCTGAAATGCTCCCTGTTCCACACGCAGGTCCCCAGAGGCAGGCAGAGCTCCAGAATTTCAATGCATGGATGAGATGATGGTGCAACAAAGAGGGTTTCAGTTTCTAAGGAACTGGGGAACCTTTTGGGGAAGGGGGAGATTTTTCCGAAGGAATAGGCTCCACCTTAACCAGAGTGGAACCAGGCTGCTGGCGCTAACCTTTAAAAAGGAGATAGAGCAGCTTTTAAACTAGAACAAAGGGGAAAGCCAACAGTCGCTCAGCAGCACATGGTTCGAAGGGAGGTATCTTCAAAGGATACTAATGACGCATTAGAATTAGGGCATCCTGACAGTGAAGTTCCAGTAATAAGACAAGCAGTCCAAGTGCCTGTAATTAGAAATTTACCTGAGCTAAAAGACTCCAATTTATCTCTATCAATTAAAAAGCAGAATGAAAATTAAAAAAAAACACACTTTGAAATGTTTGTATGCTAATGCCAGAAATCTAAGAAGTAAGATGGGAGAATTAGAATGTATAGCAGTGAATGATGACAGTCTTAATTGGCATCTCAGAGACATGGTGGAAGGAGGATAACTAATGGGACAGTGCTATACTGAGGTACAAATTATATCACAATGATAGAGAGGAGCATCAGGGAGGTGGGGTGGTGCTAAATGTCTGGGATGGTATCCTGCTTGAAACTAATGGGTAGATTTTTTAAAAAAGCGCGTTCGCGTACTTTTGTTTGCGCAGCAGGCGCAAACAAAAGTACGCTGTATTTTATAAGATACGAGCGTAGCCGCGCGTATCTTCTAAAATCCTGGATCGGTGCACACAAGGCTGCCGATTTTGGGCAGCCGGCGCGCGCCGAGCCGCGCAGCCTGTCTCCATTCCCTCCGAGGCCGCTCCGAAATCGGAGCGGCCTCGGAGGGAACTTGCTTTCGCCCTCCCCTCACCTTCCCCTCCCTTCCCCTACCTAACCCAGTCCCCCGGCCCTATCTAACCCCCCCCCCCTTACCTTTATCCACGGATTTACGCCTCCCGGAGGGAGACGTAAATCCATGCGTGCCAGCGGGCTGCTGGCTCGCCGAGACCCGACCCGGGGGCGGTTCCGGAGGGCGCGGCCACGCCCCCGGAATGCCCCGGGCTGGCGCCACGCCCCGATCCCGCCCCCGAAACGCCCCACCCCGCCCCCGAAATGCCGCGTCGTTCGGCCCCGCCCTGACACGCCCCCCTTCCAAAAACCCTGGGACCTACGCGCGTCCCGGGGTTCTGCACGCACCGGCGGCCTATGGAAAATAGGCGCGCCAGCGCGCAAGGCCCTGCTCGCGTAAATCCGGGCGGATTTACGCGAGCAGGGCTTTTAAAATCCGCCCCTAAATGCACAACTGAATCTTTATGTGTAGAAATTCCTTGTGTGTTGGGGAAGAGTATAGTAATAGGAGTATTCTACCATCCACCTGGCCAAGATGGTGAGATGGAGTGTGAAATGCTAAGAGAAATTAGGGAAGCTAACCAAATTGGTAGTGCTGTAACAATGGAAGTTTTCAATTACCCCAATACTGACTGGGTAAATATAACATCAGGACATGCAAGAGAGATAAAGTTCCTGGATGGAATAAATGACAGTTTTATACAGCAACTGGTTCAGGAACTGATGAGAGAGGGAGAAATTTTAGATCTAATTCTTAGTGGATCACAGGATTTGGTGAGAGAAGTAGCAGTGGTGGAGTACTTTGTAATAGTGATCATAATATGATCAAATTTGAATTAATGACTGGAAGGGGACAGTAAGTAAATCCATGGCTCTAGTGCTAAACTTTCAAAAGGGAAACTTTGATAAAATGATAAAAATAGTTAGAAAAAAACTGAAAGCAGCTACAAAGGTAAAAGGTGAGCAAGAGGCATGAACATTGTTAAAAAATACCATCCTAGAAGCACAGTCCAGATGTATTCCACACATTAAGAAAGGTGGAAGGAAGGTAAAACAATTACCAGCATGGTTAATAGGTGAGGTGAAAGAGGATATTTTAGCTAAAATATCTTGATTCAAAAATTGAAAGAAGGATCCAACAGAAGAAAATAGGATAAAGCATAAGTGTTGGCAAGTTAAATGTAAGACATTAATAAGAGGCTAAGAGAGAAAAAGAAGTTGACCATAGAGCAAAAACTCACAGTAAAAACTTTTAAAAATATATCCGAAGCAGAAAGCCTGCAAGGGAGTCAGTTGGACCGTTAGATGATTGAGGGGTTAAAGGAGCACTTTAAAGAAGATAAGGCCATCATGGAAAAATTAAATGATTTATTTGCTTCGGTATTTACTGAAGAGGATGTTGGCGAGATGCCTGTTCCAGAGAAGGTTTTCATAGGTAATGATTCAGATGAACTGAACGAAATCACGGTGAACGTGGAAGATGTGGCAAGCCTGATTGACAAACTGAAGAGTAGTAAATCACCTGGACCAGATGGTATACATCCCAGGGTTCTGAAGGAACTAAAAATTGAAATTTCTGATCTATTAGTTAAAATTTGTAAACTATCATTAAAGTAATCCTTTGTACCTGAAGACTGGAGGGGGGCTAATGTAACCCCAATATTTAAAAAGGGCTCCAGAGGCGATGCAGGAAACTACAGACCAGTTAGCCTGACGTCAGTGCCAGGAAAAATAGTGGAAAGTGTTCTAAAGATCAAAATCACAGAACATATAGAAAGACATTGTTTAATGGCACAAAGTCAGCATGGCTTTACCCAAGGGAAGTCTTGCCTCACAAATCTGCTTCACTTTTTTGAAGGGGTTAATAAACATGTAGATAAAGGTGAACAGGTAGATGTAGTGTATTTGGATTTTCAGAAGGCATTTGACAGAGTTCCTCATGAGAGGCTTCTAGGAAAAGTAAAAAGTCATGGGATAGGTGGCAATGTCCTTTCATGGATTACAAACTGCTTAAAAGACAGGAAACAGAGAGTAGGATTAAATGGACAATTTTCTCAGTGGAAAAGGGTAAACAGTGGAGTGCCTCAAGGATCTATACTAGGACCCGAGCTTTTCAATATAGAAACATAGAAACATATAGAAATAGAAATGATGGCAGAAAAAGAACACACAGCCTGTCCACTCTGCCCAGCAAGTTCTCACACTTAGTTTCCCATATTTATTTGTTTCACCAACCATCAAGTTCAGGGCTCTTGTTGGTAACTGTTTGATTCGAATTTCCTGCCACCCCCTGCCGTTGATGCAGAGAATAATGTGCATCAAAGGTGAATCATAAGGCTTAATGGTTAAGGGTAGTAACCACCACATCAAGCAAGTTACCCCAATGCTTATTTACCCAGACTGCACAAATCAATGCCTTGTTGGATGTTGTCTGAATGTAAATCCTCTTTTCCACATTTCCCCCTGCCATTGAAGCAGAGAGCAACGCTGTATATGCATTCAAAGTGAAGTATCAGGCTTAATTGATTTAGGGTCCCTTCAATAAACACTGCCCTCTTGGCCTTAGTCCGAGACAGAGTTATTTCCATTGCAGGGCCAAGTGTTTGGAATACTATGCCAGCAGACTTAAGATTGGAGACAGAGCTAAAAAAATTTAAGAAAGGACTGAAGACGTGGCTCTTTGAGTAAGCCTTTATGGATAGTCTACAAACAAATCATTAATTTGAGAATTAACCATACCTGATTTGTCACAATGCATATTTCTTTTAATGTTAAATTGTTTTATGCCTCTTTTAAAGTGTACTAATTGCTGTTCCTTGCGATGTATTTCGTTTAATGCTTTAAGGTCTTTGTACACTGTTGAGATGTAAACACAAACTACGGTATATAAAATCTTTTAAATAAAATAAATAAAGGGTAGTAACTGCCACAATAAGCAAGCTACCCCCACGCTTATTTGCTTACCCATACTGTGTAGTTAAGTCCTTGTAGATTGTGGTCTGAATGCAAATCCTCTTTTCCACATTTCCCCTTGCATTGAAGCAGAGAGCAATGTTGGAGTTGCATTAACTGTGTGAAGGCCTATTGAGTAACGGTAGTAATCACCAGGTAGTAGCCACCATTCCAGCAAGCCACCCCCATGGCTCTTCTCTTCATTACCATTCTCTAGCCTTTATGGATCCACAGTGTTTATCCAATGCCCCTTTGAAATCCTTCACAGTTTTAGTCTTCACGACATGATCTGGAAGGAATACGACGAGTGAGATAATCAAATCTGCAGATGATACAAAATTATTCAGAGTAGTTAAATCACAAGCAGATTGTGATAAATTGCAAGAGGACTTTGTGAGACTGGAAGGTTGGGCATCCAGTGGCAGATGAAATTTAATATGGATAAGTGCAAGGTGATGCATATAAGGAAAAATAACACATGCTGTAGTTACATGATGTTAGGTTCCATATTAGAAGCTACCACCCAGGAAAGAGATCTATGCATCATAGTGGATAATACATTGAAATTGTTAACTCAGTGTGCTTCAGCAGTCAAAAAAGCAAACAGAATGTTAGGAATTATTAGAAAGGGAATGGTGAATAAAACAGAAAATGTCATAATGCCTCTGTATCGCTCCATGGTGAGACCGCACCTTGAATACTGTGTATAATTCTGGTTGCCGCATCTCAAAAAAGATATAGTTACGATGGAGAAGGTACAGAGAAGGGCAACCAAAATGACAGATGGAACAGCTCCCCTTAAGGAAAGACTAAAAAGGTTAGGGTTATTCAGCTTGGAGAAGAGATGGCTTAAGGGGGGATATGATAGAGGTCTTTAAAACCATGAGAGTTCTAAAATGGGTAAATGTGAATCGGTTATTTACTCTTTCAGATAATAGAAGGATTAGGGGGCACTCCATGAAGTTAGCATGTAGCACATTTAAAACTAATAGGAGAAAATTCTTTTTCACTCAACGCACAATTAAACTCTGGAATTTATTGCCAGGGGATGTGGTTAGTGCAGTTAATGTAGCTGGGTTTAAAAAAGGTTTGGATAAGTTCTTGGAGGAGAAGTCCATTACCTGCTATTAATCAAGTTGACTTAGAAAATAACCACTGCTATTACTAGCATCAGCAGCATGGGATATATTTAGTTTTTGGGTACTTGCCAGGTACTTCTAGTCTGGATTGGCCACTGTTGGAAAACAGGATGCTGGGCATGATGGACCCTTGGTCTGACCCCGTATAGCAATTTCTTATGTTTCTTATGTTCTTAACCTACTTTCTCAAGCAATTGAACATAATCAAGAGGACATTACCACCATTAAAACTGAGCTGAGCGAGTACCATACTTTTATCCAGCCCATTCAAGTGACAACCAATGACTTGTTTAGAGAGCTGGACAACAGCAGGACAGATTACAATTTAGTTTCTCCAGATATCATTACCGATGCTTTTGCTAAAACTACATTTATTTATTTATTTATTTAAGTGTTTTTATATACCGGGATACGTTGGGAACATCATCCCGGTTCACAGATAACTGAACATAGCAACAAGCTTTACATAGAATGAGTTACAAGGAGAACGTTAATAAAGGGAACCGTGATAAACATGTGCAAGTAAAACAGGCAATACAGAGAAACTAGTTACAAATTAAGCATTGGTATAATGCAGTCATGAATAAATTAGGTTGGTATAAGGCAGTCATGAATAAATTAGGTTATTAACAGTTTAAGTTTTATAGAGAGTAATATTGTGACAGGAGTGTTAAAAGTGGGTAACATTGTGGGGAGAGGGAGGCAAAGTGCGCAGGAGAACACCTGGCACAAAAGGTGGCATGGAGTAAAGGGGGGAAGGGGAGAGGAGGGGTGAACTAGCTGGGGTATACTGGATATTTCTAAAGAGATTCAAAGGAGCAAAGAGGAAAACAATGAGATTATGAGGGGGGTTAGGTGAAGGCCTGTTTGAAGAGCCAGGTCTTGAGGTTCTGTTTGAATCTTTTATGACAAGATTCTAAGCGAAGGGTTGGGGGCATTTTATTCCAGAGGGCGGGTCCGGCTAGGGAGAGGGCACGTGCCCTGGTGGATTTAAGTTTGGACATCTTAGGAGAGGGAATATGCATTGTGGCAAGGTGTTGCGCTCTGGTAGGTCTGTTGTGAACGCAGATTCGGAGGTGATTTTGGAACCAGGACATGTCGCGATTGTGAGTGGATTTGTGGATGGGGGTGAGTGCTTTGTAAGTGATCCTGGAGTTGATTGGCAGCCAATGTAGGTGCTTGAGGACGGGGGTGATGTGATCCTCTCGGTGGGCATTAGTGAGAATGCGCGCTGCTGAGTTTTGGAGCATCTGTAAGGGCCATAGGGCGTTTTTTGGGAGGCCGAGGAGGATGGCATTACAGTAGTCGAGCTTGGCAAGAATGGTGGCTTGCAGAACTGTGCGGAAATCATTGATGTGGAGCAGGGGTTTCAGTTTTTTGAGTGTGTGGAGCTTGAAGAAACCCTCTTTCAAAGTTGAGTTAATGAATGTTTTCAAATTGTGGTGGTTATCAAGGACGACACCAAGGCTACGCACTTGTTGAGTGAATGTGGAGGGGAGAAGAGGTGTGTGGAGGGTGGAGTCTTGGTTGCAGTAGGGGGGTGAGATGAAGAGGAGCTCTGTTTTGGAGGCATTGAGAGCGAAATAATTGTTTGTGAGCAGGGTGCTGATGGCTGCAAGGGCGGTTTCCCAAGTTTTTAGGGCCATGGGTATGGTATCGGTTACAGGAATCAGGATTTGAACATCATCGGCATATATGAAATGTGGGAGGCCGAGACTTGACAGCAGTTGGCAGAGGGGTAAGAGGTATATATTGAACATGGTGGAGGAGAGGGCAGAGCCTTGGGGGACACCTTGCAATAGATTGACAGGTTTCGATTGGCAGGGTCCGCTTTTTACTTGGTATTGCCTGTTGGAGAGGTATGATTTGAACCAGGAGAGAGTGGCATTAGTTATACCAATTTCTCTTAGTTGCTCAATTAGTAGGGTGTGATGGACCATGTCAAAGGCTGCAGAGATATCCAGAAGGGCAAGGATATATGATTGACCTCTGTCAAGGGCTTTTAGAATGTGGTCAGAGGGGGAGGTGAGGAGGGTTTCAGTGCTATGGTGCCGGCTAAATCCGAATTGCGATGGGAATAGGATGTGGTGGTCATCAAGATAGGTTGTAAGTTGCCTGTTGATGACTTTTTCTAGTATTTTCGAGATAAAGGATAGATTGGAGATTGGGCGGTAGTTGGCTGGGTCTGTTGGATCCAGAGTAGGTTTTTTAAGGATTGGTTTAATTATAGCTTGTTTGAGTAGGCTGGGTACTGTGCCGGAGGAGATTGAGCAATTAATAATGTCTGTGATAGGTTTAGAGATGATGTTGGGGATTGAGAGAAGGGTTTTGGTGGGGATGGTATCTGTAGGATGGGTTGCAGGGTTGATTTTTTTAAGAATAGTTTCTATTTCCGTGTATGTTATGGTATCAAAAGAACTGAGGGTTGCAGGTGTGTTGCTTAGTTGTGTGGTAGTGGGGCTGTGTGAGGGGATTAAGGGGATGCTCGGTGTACTAATGGGAAGAGTTGTGTAGGGGGGGAGAAGCGTGACATGATTGTGTCAATTTTTTTGTGAAAGTATTGTGCAAGTTCTTCGCATTTAGCGGGGTGATTTGTGTCAGGAGGGAGGGTGGAATTGGATTTGGTGAGGGAGGCAGCAAAGTTGAAGAGGGTCTTAGCATTGAATTGGAGGTGGTGGATCTTCTGGGCATAGTAATCCCTCTTGGCTTTGTCAGTGGCCTCTTTATAGGAATGGAGGTAGGATCCAAAGGCAGATTGGTGGGATGTGGACTGCTCCCTGCGCCATTTTTTTTCAAGTTTTCTGAGATGGCGCTTCATGGCTTGGAGCTCGGGGGAGTACCATGGCTTCTTTCTGGTATTAGCGGGGTTGATTTCTCAGAGGGTGTTGGCTATGTCGCTAGTTATCTGATGCCATGAGGAGAGTGCAGATTCTGCATCAGAGAGATCTAGGTTGGATAGCTCATTGGTGAGGGCAGAGATGAGCTCTTCCGTTGAGCAGGATTTTCGGAAATGAATGGTTTCTTTGGGTGGTGTGAGGGAAGGAGGGAGATTGATGGAGCATGTGGTTTCGATGCGAAAATGGTCAGACCAGGGGATAGGTTGATAGGAGGGCGGTTCAGATTGAATCTTGTCGTTGGTAAAGAGGTCTAGGGTGTGGCCTGCCTTGTGGGTGGGGTTAGATATAATTTGTTTGAAGCCTAGGGCTAGTAGTGAGGTGAGTAGGGAGTGGCATGTTGGAGAGAGGGGGGTCTTGTCAACATGGAGGTTTAGATCGCCGAGGATGATGGTAGGGGTACGTAAGTCCAAGTACTTGGATATATATTCAATTAGAGGGGATGGGTCATTTTCAAGGAGTCCAGGTGGGGCATAGATAAGACAGATTTGTAGGGTTGGTGATTTAAATAGGGTGATTTCGAGACGGCGAGGGGGGGGAATGGGCTGGAGGGTTAGGTTGAATGTTTTTTTTGGCAGCGAGCAGGAGTCCACCTCCTCTTTTTTTGATTTTGGGAATGGAGAATATGCAGTATTGGTCTGTAGGAAGTTGGTTGATGAGAACAGAGTCGGACTCCTTTAGCCAGGTTTCTGTGAGTGCGCAGATGTCAGGGCAGTCATCGGTGAGGATGTCATTGAGTAAGCTCATCTTCTTGATGATTGATTGAGTGTTTATGAGAAGTATTGTGAAGGTAGTGATGTCAATTAGTTGTGTGAGAGGGGAGGTCATGATGGGAAGAAGGGATCTGCGGCGTTCCTGAGGGTAGTTGAGATAGTTGGGGTGGGAGTATGTGGTGTTGTATTTGAGGATTGGAATCGGGAAGGACTGCATATTGGGCTAGGTATAGGGTAGGAGAGATGGAGTGGGATTATGTGGTAGGGGAATATTTGGGGAGGTAAGGGGGTTGTTTGGGGCGTGTGTGTGTGTGGGGGGGTGTTTTAGCAAGGGGAGTGTGGGGATAAGATGAAGGTTTTGTGGAGGGGGGTGATAGGATGGTGGGTGAGAAGGAGTGATGAGGTAAAGGGTTTGGTTCCGGGGGTCCAGGAAGGCACAAAATTGGCACAAAGGGGCCAATTTCGATGTTACATGAAGTAACATCGAATCTGTCCAGGTCCAGATTGCTTATCATATGGGTAATGCTATACCTCTGCATGTGGACATTGAGAATATGGAGGTTGGGCATGTTTTAAATTTGCCTTTCATTTTACCTGAGAATATTTACCAATTGAAAGAATTAATGTAGGTACCTTTCAAATAATGTATACCTTCCAGCCTATCAGAGTGACAATCCACAGCAATATTTAGTTCCTAATTTAGGCCTATGCCAATAAACAAAGGATATACATTGTTTATGTTCTGGTAAGTGTTGCGTCCATCGGTCTCAGACGGCTTTGACCTCTGTGCCTCACCTTTCTTTCTTCTCTCTCCACAAGCCTTGGGAAGATGGCTGCTGCCGGGTCTTCATGCCGCTCTCCCCGGCGTCCCTGGAATGGCAACGGCGACGGTGTTCGCCATGTTTCTCCTGAGGGCCTCCTAGGGTGCACGTGTGCATGCCACCCACGTCTTTATCCACATCATGGCGGGAACCTCAGGGGTGTCCCCTCTGAGTGATGTCACAACATCCTGGTATTTAGCCTGCCCTTCGTTTGCTAACAAACTGAGTTAGCAAGGATTGGAATGCCTCTGGTCTAAGCTGCTCTGCTGCTTCCTTGCTGCCACAGGACGTTCTCTCTGCCCTTTGGGGTATTTCATCGCTAACCTGGGTACCTGCTCCTCGGGGGCCCTTATTCTCTCTTACAGGTACCTATCTGTGATATTGGGTACTTGCTCCTCGAGGGCCTGCTCTTCCTACTCTGGTGCTTTACTGATCTACTTCTACCTGCTAGGATCTTTATCAATATAGCTATCTACTTCAGTGAGTAACTAACCTTGTCAGTCTGACTCACCTCCAGCTTCAGCGCTCGGAGTCTGCATCCGGGACTTTTCTCTACCACCCTGTGCTGCCTACCATCTACTTGAGTATGGGACTGGTCTCCTCTGCTGAGGAACCCTGTACTACTTCTACTGGGTTACCTCACTGCTGCTGCTCCCTGGGCATACCACCAAGCTGTATAATAAATACAAATTATTTGTGTCTGCGTGTATAGAGTCTAGCCTCATGGGGCTCCTCCCCTTGGGAGTGACCATCACTGCAGTACCCAAGAATCCACTCCAACACCTCAAAACCAAAACAGTAAGCCTTTGCTAAAAGATACTACAGAAGCTCTGTATGGATTGTCCTTGGATAATGTCCAAGAGAAATGTAAGATTAACATGACAAAGTATGATCGATTCTCTGAAACCAAGGTTGCTGTTGTAAATAATGTTTGGTTAGCACCCCTCTGAAAATTCTTGCTATTTCTAACATGCATGATGTTACCAGTAAGGTTCCCTTACCCAGTAATGTTTCTTTAGTCACAGTACCTAAGAACTCAATAGTTAGTGTAGGGGATATATCCTTAGACTGCCTAGAACCAGACCCAGTTCCCACAGAGGTAGAAATCCTGAATGTGTTCTGGGGCCATGAAATTAACTTTGATGAAAACCTGGTATATCTTTTAGGCTTTAAAGTCTCTTATACTGTGGATCAGTCTGTAGACCAAGACACAGCAGAAATTGCTGACTACAGCTATGATTCCAGAGATGAAGATATTTTAGATACTGTCTATATCCTGTCTTATGCTTTACCTGCCCTAGCCATGGTGATTGTGGTCCACCTGCTATTTTCAATCACTGTTTTTAAAAGAGTAATGGCCCTAATGAGTCATACACAGGAAAGTTCTTGCCATAAAGCTATGTGCTTGTGAAACCTCCAACTGCCCCCATCTCTGGAACCATATGAGGCACCAGGTACTCAGTGATCACACTTCATTACTTTCAAGACTAGGGAAAGGAGGGTTGCACAAACAGATACTCTACCTCATGTCTGAGATAATGTCCCTACCTCATGTTTCTACAGCACGCACCATGTGAGAACTATATTATTTCCCTATTTCTTATCATACTTATATATATTTCCTGTTACTATTCCACACTTATTTTCCTTCGATATACTTTTTTGCCTTTCCTCATTATATCAATGATTTTATCCACTGTTATTCTATTACATTATTACATTACTATTATTATTATTACTCCCATTCTATTTTTACTATTATGATTTCTTATAAGTACTATGACTATTATTGTTGATGCATATATAAAAATCCTAAATAAATAAATAAATAAATAATTCCTTCCTCAAGTTGATAATGTCATCATTGGTGATCATACATGTCATACAGCTGAAGCCTGCATAGTAGCCTGATAGTTAGACTTAAATAGTGATAAGCTCCATTGCTGGCTCATCCCGCTTAAGAAGGGAGAAATGTAGGGAGATATCCCATGTTTTACCATTGAAAGTATGTAATATGAATCATAATAGCCAAGAAGTATGCAGACAATATACTGCCAGGCCAAACTGCTGTCATATCTAAAGAAAAGAAACTTTGCCCAGACGAGAACTTTAAACCAGAATTGAAGGATGCTTATCAAGATCTGCCTATTTGTAAGCTCCTGTGTAAATAAAACCAAGGCACTAAGGCAGAGGGACAATGCAGCAACTTAAGCTCATAAGCTGAAGTCATTAACCAGCCAAGGAAAGTCTAGAAGTCATAAAGACCCCCACCCTTGAATGATGGGGGTATTCTGAAATGGAGAAAATACTGACTCTGGCATACAGCTTGGCATACAGATATGGCAGGACCCCCCCCCCCCCCACACACACACACAAAGAAAAGGGGAGGGGGAAATGACCTGCAATGCAGCAAAGACCCTCCACCCACAATGCAAGAGCTTATGCATATTTATCAGCTGGAAAGTATAAGATAGGGGGCAAATAAGGAGAAAAAAGAAAAAATCTGAAGCAACCTAGCACCCCCTGCAATCAAGGAGGGAGGAGACTAGGTCAGGAGACTGGAGAGAGGAGACACTCTGCTTAGGGTCAGAGGGGCTTGCAGTGTGAGGCGAGTGAGGAGCCGTGAGCAGCACAGTAGCTCTACCAGTATCAGACCCAGAAGCAAGCCCAGACAGCCTGACAGCTCTTCAGTACCAGACCCAGAAGCAAGCCTCCTTCCTGGACTACCCTGCAGCTCTGCCAGTCCCAGATCAGGAAGCAAGCCTCTTCCCTTGCCCACATTCTCCAGACCTTCAGCCAGAGCCTGCTTTAGAGGTAATTAGGGAAATCACCCGAAGTTGGGACCAAGGGTAAGTTAGTTAGCCATAAGTACTAATATATTGGGCAGGCTAAAGTTTATGGCATGTTTGAAACCACCCATGGTACAAAACTTTCTTTAGGGTAAACTGCTGTTTAGTGGCCAGAATGTTAGAGACAGGAATTGTTGTTATTTTCTAAATGCTAAATCCTGCCAAATATGATAAATAAAAGTCTAATTCTGAGAAGAACATGTTGTCTTTTCCTGAACTCAGGATCGTGAAGTGTGAGGGGAACTGGAAGTGTCCTGTAGCAGACAGGTCCCTGTGCCCCTAAACATACTTACAGTATGAATGTGCTTTACTGAATGAATAGATTTTCTATACATCAAACCAATAGGCCTAGTTACTAAAGTGTACTACTGCCTTTCCACAGTTAGCATGCATTACTAATGCAGCTGTGTAATTAGGTCTCATTCATTGTAATGTAAACTGTATTTAAATAGATCATTAATACATTAATATGCATTATAATGGCCTATATTTTGCATGGCTTAGGAAATAAACTTCCCAAAACTAATTTTCTAAACCTTGTGATAGGATAGCTTGTTAAGAAAAAAAAAAAAAAAGGCAAAACTATCAAAAGTGCAGATGGCTTGTGCTGGAAAGAGTTGAATAGCTTTGCACCCTATCACTCACTATATGAGAATGGCCAGAATGACTCCTCCCGTCCCAGGAATCTAGCATCACTTGCATTTCACAGGTAGCCCATAGACGCCAAACCTTTTCACATGCTGTATTTATAATGGGTGGTAGCTGTATCTGCTCGCTGGCTGACTTTCCTGCTTTCCAGTAGCTCCGAATTCCCCAGATAAGTATTTGCAAACACAGCCTTCAGTCAGCTGGCAGTAAAAAGAGAAGAGGTGGGGGCGAGCAGAGTATTAGGAGGGGAGCCCCAGGAATTCTCTCTAAAGAGAAAAGGCCAAGCGGAGGCAAAAAACTACACTACAGGGATGCAGTGGACAGACAGCCTGCCAGGGGTCCTCTTCTGACCTTTACCTCCCAGCTCAGGGAGCCACAGTGAGATCTGGACTAATCCTGACCTGCTTCATTTTTGAGATGTGTTAAATTTCTCACAAAAGTGTCAGACATTTCATACTTTGCTGCCAAAGGCAGGGGGGTGGTGGAGAACCATTGGAGAAAGCCTCTGTGTGTACAGCGATTGTAAAGGCTGCAGTCAGTGACAGCCACAGAACAAGTACAAGAGAACAGAAGGGGGCAATTAAGAGCATAAGCAGACACTGTAGCAGGATGCCTCGTGGTGGTAGGAAGGCTGTTGCAGAGGTGCCGGCAGCATTACCTTTGCTCTGCCACCCCTGGGTGTGAGTGGCTGTGCACCCGCGTTAGTAGTCCCCCCCCCACCCCCCCAAAAAAAAAAAAAAAAAAAGGGCGATTATGTTCTTCTTCGTGGCAGCGCTTTGGCCGCTGTTTTCTAACGCTGGTTTGGTGAGCAGCCTCTCAGCATTGCAGCACAGGAACTGTCCAGAGGGCTACCGCTTCAGGAAGGACAACACAACGTGCGCTGGTAAGTAAAGCACTGCAGATCGGTGTTCAGAGAGGCTGCCTGGCTGTGTCCCTTCTTACCGCTCATTCTGTAAAGGTGCACTTTGCCCAGGTGTTAGAATTTGGATTTCAAAAAATGAGTCAATTGTTCTTAACTTGTCCTAGAGTAGAAATAATAGATAAGTGTGTGTGTGTGTGTGTGTATATATATATGTGTGTGTGTGTGTGTGTGTGTGTGTGTGTGTGTATATATATATATATATATATATATATATATATATATATTATATTATATTATATTATATTATATTATCTATTATATTATTTCAAATAAGTAGTATGGCATTCAAATAAGAAATTCGTAATTCGCATTTCTGGCCCCTTTGGGGAAACTGGGAAAGATGAAAAGTTTTGCTCCCCTGCAAAAATAGTTGCTGGTTTGCACCTGGATGTTTCTTTGATAAAGTGAGGCAAAACTTTGCTAAAATCTCCCTCCCCACCTCGGTGTTATTAAAGATAAAGGGTCCATGTTTCTTTTGTTTGATTCTGTTTGCATGTTTGATCGCTGTCCTTCACGTCCTTGATTTCTGCAGTGGTCACTCTAAATAAAAGATCCCTTCAGGAAAAAAAAACAAAACCTTTTGGTTTAAAGACAACTAAGATGCATCCCTTAGGAGAAGAAGTCAATAGCATTGAGACTGACTGTGGTTATAGAGAAGGGATCGGCATACAGCAGTATGCTCATTACAAAAGTTATGAAACTTGCATTCTGGAAAGACATAATGCTCCCGCAAAGTGCCAGGTTATCATTTTGTTATTGTGTGGAATTCGATCTGAGCTCTGTACCTTTGAAGAATAAAGATGGATTTTTTGTTATCCGCCTTGAACTTTAGATATGAGTAGAATACAAATTTCTGAAATAAATAAATGTTCTTGGTGAGGCTGAGCCCTATCTGTTAACTGCAGCAATAAACAAATCATCAATATTCCAGAGTCTTCACTTTTTAACAATTAGCTGCAGCCGTTCTGCTTTGCATTTTCCAAATTCGCATTGACGGTGCAGTGCTGTGTGAACAATGTCCCCCGTTTTTTGTTCTCTGCTCATTCTGCAAACGCCAAAGTGAGTGCACACATACATTATCCCGAGATTTGTTCAGTGTGAGCACTCATGAATCTCCATGGATCGTTATATAACTAAGGCTCACATACTAAACGCTTTCTTCCCTTTTGGGCCAGATGGATTAAGCATTTTTCCCACAGACACAAAATGAGAAAACCCTTTTATTACATCTGGCTTACTTATTACATGGGGAGGGCCTTAATAACATTTGTGAATTTGGTAGCAGCGGGCTTTCCAGAGCAGGTCTACAAATCTGCATTACCTAACCCAAGTCATTTCATTTTTCTTGTAAGACAATTCTTCCAGTCTTCTTACACAGTTACTCTAAAACCCCAAATGTGAACTGGAATGTTTAGCTAGAAATTTCGTGTCAGAAATTCTGAAATCTGGAAACATTTTCATGAGTTTTAACTGTTAGAATAATAATAATAATGACTACTGTTCATATAAATCTGGTGCTTTCAGCTCTTTGAGGAGAGATTTGGAAGCAGGCCCTCCTACAGTTTACCTGAAACTCTGAGCCTGCCTCACTCTTTTCTCTTTCCTTGTGGTCAAGTAGTGCTGCCGATAGACACTGCACTGTCAAACAAGAAGATCCAGGCAGAACTAAAGGAGGCTGCTTTCTGGAATATGCGTTCACACATATATGTGGATCAAATAATAATAATAATAATAATAATAATAATAATAATATGCCTGTCAGGATCTCGTTGAACTCCCTGACATGTGCTGAAGATTGGGTGGGAATAGGACACACAAAAAAAGACAAAATGTATGGAGGGTGGGGAGAACACACACACACACACACACACACACACACACACACACACACGGTAAGGGGAAGGAGCACTACTGAGGCCATCCGACTGCCTTCTGAACTGAGCTTTGCTAGCAGGAAAGTAAAAGGAGCCTTAGCCTTACTTTGCCAGTCCTGTTTTTCTGACAGACCCTCTAGTTATTTTGTAACAGGTGGCTCCTGAGGTCCTGCCAGAGGAACAGCAGTTAGGAAACAGATACAGAAGAAGATCGTGCATGTTAAATGCACATTTTAGGGCGCTGGCTCTATTTTGCTAAGGGTGCCTGTGAAAAGTACAATTCTTCATAACTTATATTTGCCATAAATCTTAATGGGGGCGTTTCCGAGTGACAAAAGAATAATGGATAAATAATAATTTCTGCATTTTGCTGGGGTTTTGTTTTTTGTTAAGAATTCCGGATTTTGCATTTTGGGAAAAGTGATCAGATAGATTCATATCATAGAGGACAGCAGAAGCAGTCTTCGTTTTACCCTGTTTCAGCTGCGGACTTGTAGATCTTAATTTCTTTTAAGAACGCCAGGGGCCTGACCCTTCAAAGTCTTTGACAAAGATACAGAATGGGAGAAAGACCTTTGTGCAGGAGTTCCCAAGCCTGTTTTCCTTTTCCCTAAGTCATTCGGGTTTTCAGGATATCCACAATCTACATGCATGAAAACGATTTACGGATACTGGGTCTTCAATGCAGCTCACGTATTCGTTGTTAAATACCCTGAAAACCGGACTGGCTGATTTGGGAACCTCTGCCTTGATGAATCAGTCCCTTAGGACAACAAATTGGTAGATGAAGTCCGATATAACTAGGACTGGCTCAGCTCCATGCTTTCATAAGGAATAGGCTGCCGGGTTACCATAGTTGTGAGGATGTAGTGAAACAGTGCAAAACCAAAAATTTATTATTTTTTTATTTTTAATTTTTATATACCGGAATTCCTGTATACAATACAAATCAAACAAAAAAAAAAAGCCAGGGTTATTGTTTTGCTTGCTTCATCAAAATGTTTCCCGTTAAATTCCATAATGGAATGATTTGAAACAAAAAAATGTACTTCTGCGAATTTCCCTGCGTTTCCCCAATTTTACTATTGCTGCACATCTCTTCAGGCATCTGTAATTGCTACAGAGTACATACATTTGGAATGGAAATAAGGCTAGACATCAGTTACAGTAGCAATGATGCATTGGAAGCCAGCTCGTGCTGTTGTGGGATAAAGTTAGAAAAAGCTTAGTCATGACTTACACAAGTAAAATAAGGAGTAAAGCGCGTAAGTTGGCCGTATGTGCCTATGCAACGTTTCAACCCCATACATTCATGAGTACATTTAGCTGCATAGAAGAAGGTGGTTTGGGGAGCGTGTTCAGGATGTAGGGATGTGAATCGTTTTTTGACGATTTAAAATATCGTCCGATATATTTTAAATCGTCAAAAATCATTAGGGCCACGATACAATACCAATTCCCCCGATTTATCGTCAAAAAATCGTAAATCGGGGGAAGGGGGAGGGCAGGAAAACCGGCACACTAAAACACCCTAAAACCCACCCCCGACCCTTTAAATTAAATCCCCCACCCTCCCGAACCCCCCCCAAATGCCTTAAAATCCCTGGGGGTCCAGCGGCACACTAAAACACGGCACGCTAAAACCCACCCCGACCCTTTAAATTAAATCCCCCACCCCAAATGCCTTAAATTACCTGGGGGTCCGTAGCCTTAAATTACCTCCGTAGCGGCGGTCCGTAGCTAAATCGGGGAAAGGGGGAGAGCAGGAAAAGCGGCACACTAAATCGTGTGGTCTTCAGCCGGTGCCATTTTGCAAAATGGCCGCAAAATGGCGGCGGCCATAGACCAAAACAATTCGACGCAGGAGGTCGTTCCGGACCCCCGCTGGCTTTTGGCAAGTCTTGTGGGGGTCAGGAGGCCCCCCCAAGCTGGCCAAAAGTTCCTGGGGGTCCAGCGGGCGTCCGGGAGCGATTTCCTGCCGCAAATTGTTTTCCGTACGGAAAATGGCGCCGGCAGGAGATCGACTGCAGGAGGTCGTTCAGCGGGGGTCAGAACCCTCGCTGAATATTCCTAACTGTTTTATTTCACACAGGGGGTTCCGACCCCCGCTGAACGACCTCCTGCAGTCGATCTCCTGCCGGCACCATTTTCCGTACGGAAAACGATTTGCGGCAGGAAATCGCTCCCGGACGCCCGCTGGACCCCCAGGAACTTTTGGCCAGCTTGGGGGGGGCCTTCTGACCCCCACAAGACTTGCCAAAAGTCCAGCGGGGGTCCGGAACGACCTCCTGCGTCGAATCGTTTTGGTCTATGGCCGCCGCCATTTTGCGGCGGCCATTTTGCAAAATGGCGCCGGCTGAAGACCACACGATTTAGTGTGCCGCTTTTCCTGCTCTCCCCCTTTCCCCGATTTAGCTACGGACCGCCACTACGGAGGTAATTTAAGGCTACGGACTCCCAGGTAATTTAAGGCATTTGGGGGTGGGGGATTAAATTTAAAGGGTCGGGGTGGGTTTTAGGGGGTTTTAGTGTGCTGCTGGACCCCCAGGTAATTTAAGGCATTTGGGGGGGTTCAGGAGGTTGGGGGATTTAATTTAAAGGGTCGGGGTGGGCTTTAGGGGGTTTTAGTGTGCCGGCTCACGATTTTAACGATTTTCACGATACTTTACACACCCAAACGGCAACAATACGATTCCCTCCCCTCCCAGCCGAAATCGATCGTTAAGACGATCGAGGACACGATTCACATAAGGTGCTTGAATGTTCAAAACGTATACACGGAAACGGCACGATCTTCATGTCCACAACCTTCTCCTTCTTCATGATCAGTGAGAATAAAACCTTTATCTAATAGCAAACTCTGAGTATGATAAAAAAAACAAAAACAAAGAAACAATGAAAAGAATAACACAATGAGAAATGTTTTACTGCACAGAAAGAAAGTACACAATAAGTATCGATCTTACTGAGTGCTGCTAGGTGCAAAATAGAAACAGAGAATATGACATCAAATAAAGATATGAGTCTCCCTTCTTATTTGTAATACTGAAGACCCTACCTGATCTCCAGTTTTACCCTCACTTCCCCATTGTTTAGGACCCCAAGTTTTCCCCCTAGACACAGACTAGGAGAATAAGTCTTAGGCGTCTGTTTTGCGAACCCCCCAGCCAGCTACATTGTGCCTGAAAGTTCAGCTAAATTGACTTAAAATTTGAATTTGTCGTGACTGGGACATTCCTTCCTGTCAGCAACCTTTCGATTGACATCTTCATAGGGGCGGGGAGGGGAAACATGACCTTCTCTGTCAGCATCAGGGCTTCAGGTGAGAGGGAGGATTACAGTTTGGGGGATGGGGGGTAATCTATTGAGTTTTGGTTGCCAAGGTTGAAGGGAGAGAGAGAGAGAGAGAGAGAGAGAGAGCCAGGTCCAGGCCACATAGCCACCTAAATTTTATTTCTGCTACTGCAGCACTTAAGTTCGGTCGGACAATTTCAGGGTTTAGTGCAGAAAATCAGCACTGGATGCCTTTCTTCTACTACCTGAGGTGCCCAGAATTTGAGACCCCATTCAAAAGGGGGCAATTTTCAAAGCCGCCTTAGTTAGGCAGCTAGATGGCTTTCAAAAATTGAGACCGTAGTGAATCAGGCTCTTAGGATCCCCACTGTGCTTGTCCCAGGCTTTTTTGAATTCTGTTACCATTTTTATCTCCACCATCTCCCCTGGGAGAATGTTGTGTGTATTCTCCACTCTTTCTGTGAAGAAATACTATTTTATATTACTCCTGAATCTATTTCCTCCAGATTTATATCATGATTCCTTGTTCTGGAACTCCTTTTCTACTAAAAAAAAAAAAAAAAGTTGCTTGCCTTAGGTGATTATTTATACATTTGAAGTATTTGAATACCTTAAGAACATAAGATTTGCCATACTGGGTCAGACCAAAGGTCCATCAAGCCAAGGATCCTGTTTCCAACAGTGACAAATCCAGGTCACAAGTATCTGGCAGGATCCCAAGGGGTAGAGAGATTCCATGCTGCTTATCCCAGGGATAGGAAGTGGATTTTTGTAATCCCATCTTAATAATGGTTTATGGACTTTTCTTCCAGCAACTCATCTACACTAACAGCTAGTACCACATCTTCTGGCAATGAATTCCAGAGGTTAATTATATGTTGAGTAAAAACCTATTTTCTCCTATTTGTCTAAAATGTATTACTAAGTAATTGCATTGTGTCCCCTAGTCTATGTACTTTTTTTAAAAGAGTAAACAATTTAATAGTGTTTACCAGTTCCACTCCACTCATTATTTTATATATCTCTATCAGATCTCCCCTAAGCCATCTCTTCTCCAAGCTGAAGAGGCCTAATCTCTTTAGCTTTTCCTCATAGGGGAATCGTTTCATCCCTTTTATTACTTTGGTTGCCCTTCACTGTACCTTTCTAGTTCTGCTATATCTTTTTTGAGATGCAATGACCAGAATTGTACATAATACACAAGGTGTGGTTGTACCATGGAGAGATACAGAGACATTATAGCATTCTCTATTTTATTCTCCATTCTTTTCCTAATAATTCCTAGCATTCTATTTGCTTTTTAGGCCACCACCATACAGTGAGGTGAGAATTTCAACATAATATATAGAAATATAGAAATGATGGCAGAAGAAGACCAAACGGCCCATCCAGTCTGCCCAGCAAGCTTCGCACTTTTTTTTTTCTCATACTTATCTGTTACTCTTGGCTCTTAGTAATGTTTTGGTTCTATTTCTCTTCCACCCCCACTATTAATGTAGAGAGCAGTATTGGAACTGCATCTAAGTGAAATATCTAGCTTAATTAGTTAGGAGTAGTAACCGCCGCAATAAGCAAGCTACACCCATGCTTATTTGTTTACCCAGTCCTTATCTGTATATAGATCCACTTTTCTTCATTTCCTCCTAGCGTTGAAGCAGAGAGTTATGCTAGATATGCATTGAAAGTGAAGTATCAGACTTTCTCTGCTTAAATCATGCTTTTCCTGGGTGGTGACTCCCAATCTGGAACCTTGCATTGTGTAGCTATAATTTGGGTTGCTCTTCCATACATGCATCACTTTATACTTGTCCACATTAAATGTCATCTGCCATTTGGATGACCAGTCTCCCAGTCTCACAAGGTCATAAGAACATAAGAACATGCCATACTGGGTCAGACCAAGGGTCCATCAAGCCCAGCATCCTGTTTCCAACAGTGGCCAATCAGGTCATAAGAACCTGGCAAGTACCCAAAAACTAAGTCTATTCCATGTTACCGTTGCTAGTAATAGAAGTGGCTATTTTCTAAGTCAACTTAATTAATAGCAGGTAATGGACTTCTCCTCCAAGAACTTATCCAATCCTTTTTTAAACACAGCTATACTAACTGCACTAATCACATCCTCTGACAACAAATTCCAGAGTTTAATTGTGCGTTGAGTAAAAAAGAACTTTCTCCAATTAGTTTTAAATGTGCCACATGCTAACTTCATGGAGTGCCCCCTAGTCTTTCAATTATCCGAAAGAGTAAATAACCGATTCACATCTACCTGTTCTAGACCTCTCATGATTTTAAACACCTCTATCATATCCCCCCTCAGCCATCTCTTCTCCAAGCTGAAAAGTCCTAACCTCTTTAGTCTTTCCTCATAGGGGAGCTGTTCCATTCCCCTTATCATTTTGGTAGCCCTTCTCTGCACCTTCTCCATCGCAATTATATCTTTTTTGAGATGCGGCAACCAGAATTGAACACAGTATTCAAGTTGTGGTCTCACCATGGAGCGATAGAGAGGCATTATGACATTTTCCGTTTTATTCACCATTCCCTTTCTAATAATTCCCAACATTCTGTTTGCTTTTTTGACTGCCGCAGCACACTGAACTGATGATTTCAATGTGTTATCCACTATGACACCTAGATCTCTAAGTCCTCTTGTAATTTCTCACAATCTTCTTGTGATTTAATCATGTCAGAAAATATATCAAAGTTAATGATAGCTTCATTCTGTAAACTTAACCTCTTAAAAAGACTCAAGCGACTACTTTTTCAAGATGACTTCAGATCTGTTCTTCAAGCACGTATTCTCTCAGGAATGGATTACTGTAATTCTTTATATAATGGTCTTCCAGAATCAGCACTCTGTCCTCTCCAACTTATTCAAAATTCTGCTGTCCGACTCTTAACTGGCTCCAGACTAAAAGATCACATATCACTTATTTTGTTAAATCTTCACTGGTTACTTATCAAACAATGAATTCACTACAAAATTCTGATGCTAATATTTAATTTAATCCACAACCCTTCAGCCATTTGGTTATGTCCAACTCTTCATCTTTACCAACCCTGGCTCCACTTATGATCACTAGATAAAAATCTCCTCGAGGTTCCAACAGTTAAAATTGCGAGACTAGAAATGACTAGGAAATGTGCTTTCTCAGTGGCAGGTCCTTTACTTTGGAATTCTCTCCCAACCTCCCTCAGAATCATATCCAATCCAAAAGAATTTAAGAAAAAACTGAAAACATATCTCTGTTGTACCGCATTTAATTTAACTTACACAGATCAATAATATCACTCCTCTTTCCTTTTCCTTTTACATTCCTATGTTTTACATCATGTTTACTTTAATTTTAAACATGTTTTTATCCATTTTGTTATGTTTTTGGATTTGATTGTATTCACTATAGTTTGTTCTATGTATTTTACTTTAAATTTATGTATGTGATTTTAGTTTGTAAACTGCTTAGACCATAACATGTATAAACAGTATATAAAAAAAAGTTAAAACAAATAAATAAATAAAACCACTTTGAATAATTTTGTATTATCAACAAATTGATCACCTCACTCATTCTTCCCATTTATAAGTCATTTATAAATATGTTTAAAGAAAGTGGTTTCACTAAAGATCCATGGGGCAGTCCACTATTCACCTTTCTCCATTGAGAAAAATGACCAATTAGCTCTACTGTGACACCCTCCCTCTTGGTCTGGATTATGAATTACCCCTATGTTTGGGGTGGGGAATACCACATGAGAAATTATATTTACTAATATGATTTATCTTCAGATTTATTTATTTATTTATTTATTTATTTATTTATTTATTTAAGGTTTTTATATACCGGCATTCATGATAAAATCACATCATGCTGGTTTACATATGAACAGGCGTGAATAAATACATCAACTAGAACTATCGTGCAGGAAAAAGCAGTTACAAATAACAAGGAATGATGAACTGGGAGAAGATGGACATAAAGGAAAGAGATTAGTAATGGCTAAAAACTATGTACAAGGAGACGGAGATGAGCTGCTTGTTTTAAATATATAGAAGGTGAAGGCATTAGTTTGAGTCAGGGAAGGCTTGCTTGAACAGCCAAGTCTTAAGTCTTTTTCTAAAGGTGGGGAGGCAGGGCTCCTGTCTGAGATCAGGTGGGATGGAGTTCCATAACGGTGGACCAGCTGTAGAAAGGGCTCGATCTCTTAAGGTGACATGTCTGGTTGTTTTGGCGGGAGGTACTTGGAGAGATCTTTTGTAAGCATCTCTGGTAGGTCTGTAGCCTGAATGGGGTTTGTAGCCTGAATGGGGGATGAGACAGGGTCCTGGTTACCCTGATACCAAAACTTCTGACTTGTGGCACCACAGACCAGATAAAATCATCACACCAGAATAAAACAGTAAACAACTTTATTACTAGTATTGTGTAAGTAGACAGTAAATCCAACCAGAACATTAAACAGGAAAAGTACAGTAGGGAAGTATAATATAAAGCAGTTTTCTTATTTTATCAAGCAATGCAAAAATGCAAAAATAACACTGTTAACCTAGGAAACCAACATACTCATATGAATAGTAAAAAAAAAAAAAGAATGCTAATAGAGAAAGGTTGGGAGAAAGGCAGTGAAGTATACAGCTTTACCTCTGAATACTTAAAAAAAAAAGGAGGGGGGGGTGAGAAGAAATCCAACCAGTTTGTAGAAGGTGCACTCTGAGCCAAACACAAAATTGTGTGAAATAAAACAGTTAGGAATATGAAGAAGTCCCTCTTGATGGTGGAGCTGGCTATTTATTTATTTATTTATTTTAACATTTTTCTATACCATCGTATGGTGGGGACCGTCACAATGGTTTACATTAAGGCACATAAAAATAATGCTAAAGTATTTTAAGTTACATAGGTGCCGTTAAGGATCGGTAACATAGTTTGCAATAATATTAATAGGTAAGTGTAATAAATCAATGTCCAATTCACCTTGTATTGGTTTAGGCTACGATATTACCTTTATCATTGTACTTTTACCTTTTACTGCTGAGCTAGATAACAAACCAAACAGATGAGCTCTGCAGTGTGTGAATGGTCTCTCTGTCTCTCCTGGGGAGCTTACTGAAATGGTTCACTTACTACTAAACAGAAAGCTCTTACAGAAAGACCACGGTCCATCAGCTTCTCTTTCCCAGTGCTACCTCATGTGGCTGTAGCAAGGGTTTATGCTTGACTTTGTCTGAAAGGCTAAAACAGTTAAGATGAGATACTGAAATTGAGGACAAAAGGCAAGGAAATAAACCTTCTCCTTCCTCTACTAAGGTACACTCTGTACAAAGTTTAGATTACTTAACTCAATCTCTTAGGAGGATGATCCAGCCATATGGTCCTGGACCTGGATATCTGTGGAAAGGAAGTCTCCCAGTCTCCCAGTGTCTCAGCTCCTGGTTCCTCTGTTCCTTGTTGGGGATTTTGCTTGTAGCTTGGCTAAGAAGCAAGAACAGCTGTCTCTCTATTTCCTCATGTGCAGACTTTTGTCTCTCCCTCTTGATAATTAGCTGTTCAGGAGAAGAACTGATTGCAGGACTGCCAGATGCACTCCTCTCTTCCTGGCTCCTGGCTCCAACTTTTGGCCATCCCCGCCCCGTATACACAAAGAGAGCCAGCCAAATTATGCCTTTTCTACCTTAAATGGTCTCCCAGTATTCCTTTGGTGTCCTCCTCTGTTGGCTATGTAGTGCTATTCTCTGGGAAGGCTAAATAGTACAGCCCTTTTCCCAACTTGCCAACACTATGAGTGCTGGATGCTGGCTCCTGCAGAACACCTTTCCTTCACAGGAGAAATGACAGGGGTTTCAAAGCAATTTCTATTTTCCTCAGGCTGAAACCCCCCCCCAAATCAGGTCCAAAACATATCACCCAGATGCAGCTCGGTCCTCACTGCAAAGCTCCAACACATGGTGAGCTCATGGGGGCAAGAGTCTGGTCCATAGTAGATTCCTACACCCCCTACACTTAATTGGGGAGCGTGTCCTCATGTCTCTGAAAAGGAAATGGGTTAAAGCAACCTCAATCTAATACAATTAAATTAGTAACTAATGAAACAGTAACATTAACAACTTTCTCTATCCTCTCCCCACTCTCCTTTCTCTCCTAAAAGTTGTACATTTTGGTTGTTAGTGTCTCCTTATAAGGAGACACTACCATTTTGGTAGCCCTCATCTGCTGTACATTCCAAGGTACAGAAATTTTATTGTAGAGGTTAAGTCACATGAAATCTAAGATGGCAGTACAAGAGACAGGGTGTTGTGTTGGTAAGTCAAAGAGAGTCTAGGCTTGCAGAATATGAAACTTGGAATATGGAAATGGGCGACAGTTAATGGGGTAAAGGTCTGACTGTGGGGGTAATTTACAGGGAGGAGAAGATGACAGTTAATGAGGTAAGGAAGTCTGATTCTAGGGTTAAGTCACAGGGAACGCAGGCTGACAGTTAACGGGATAAAGAAGTCTGATTCTGGGGAAAAGTCACAGGGAGGGCAGGGTGACAGTTAATGGGGTAAGGAAGTCTGATTCTGGGGGTAAGTCACAAGGAGGATAAAGTGACAGTTAATAGGGTAAAGAAGACTGATTCTGGGGTTAAGTCATGGGGAGGACAGGGTGACAGTTAATAGGGTAAGGAAGTCTGATTCTGGGGGTAAGTCAACAAAGAGGGTAGAGTGACAGTTTAATGGGGTAAGGAAGTCTGATTCTGGGGGTAAGTCACATGGAGGACAGGGTGGCAGTTATTGGGGTAAGGAAGTCTGATTTTGGAGGAAAGTCACGGGGAGGGCAGGGTGACAGTTAATGAGGTAAGGAAGTCTGATTCTGGTGGTAAGTCAACAAAGAGGGTAGAGTGACAGTTTAATGGGGTAAGGAAGTCTGATGCTGGGGTTAAGTCACAGGGAACACAGGCTGACAGTTAATGGGGTAAGGAAGTCTGATTCTGGGGGTAAGTCACAAGGAGGATAAAGTGACAGTTAATGGGGTAAAGAAGTCTGATTCTGGGGGTAAGTCACATGGAGGACAGGATGGCAGTTATTGGGGTAAGGAAGTCTGATTTTGGAGGAAAGTCACGGGGAGGGCAGGGTGACAGTTAATGAGGTAAGGAAGTCTGATTCTGGGGGTAAGCCAGAAGGAGGGTAGAGTAACAGTTAATGGGGTAAAGAAGTCTGATTCTGGGGGTAAGTCACATGGAGGACAGGGTGGCAGTTATTGGGGTAAGGAAGTCTGATTCTGGGGGAAAGTCACGGGGAGGGCAGGGTGACAGTTAATGAGGTAAGGAAGTCTGATTCTGGGGGTAAGTCAGAAGGAGGGTAGAGTAACAGTTAATGGGGTAAAGAAGTCTGATTCTGGGGGAAAGTCACATGGAGGGTAGAGTGACAGTTAATGGGGTAAGGGAGTCTGATTTTGGGGGTAAGTCACAAGGAGGGTAGAGTGACAGTTAATGTGGGAAGGAAGTCTGATTCTGGGGGAAAGTCACGGGGAGGACAGGATGACAGTTAATGGGGTAAGATAGTCTGATTCTGGGGGAAAGTTGCAGGGAGAACAGGGTGACTCTACTTGTAATAAGTTATAAGGAGTTCTGGATGACAGTATTTGGGGTAAGGAGGGTTGATTGTGGGGGTAAGTCACAGACAGTGCTGCAGTGCAGGATGATGACATTTTAATTGTTCCTATAAGGGTAAGCAGTGACTTTGATCCATACTTTGGAAGTCCTGTTGGTTTGAAACTGGATCTTCCTGGCAGTATTACTCTTGGGCAGTGACGAAGCCAGAACTGAATTTTTTAGGGAGACCCAAGGTTAATTTGGGTGGGCAGTAAACATATAGGATTAGGCCCTACTAGTTATATTATTGATAAATAATGCCTTAGAGTACATCTGACAATGGATTTCTAAGTAGTCTGCAACAACCATCATAAATCATGAGTGACACTTCTAAATATTTTATTTTAACCACTTACCAATATTAAAAATGCCCTATTAATCTGTATTATTTTATATTTATTGCAGTTTATAAATACACAAGAATATCATATAAAAATGTAAACAAAGAACACTTAACAGAAATCACGTAATAAAACAACTATCAATGTATTCTTTTATGAATCCTCTTTCCAAAAATGAAGAGGATATTATAACTACAATAATACAGCAATAATCATAATAATCATATAAACTTAAGATTTGCAATGTGTGCAGAACAGAACTAGAACATGCCAAAAATATGTATTCAAATTCTGGTGTCACCTCTGCAACAGCAAAACAAACTCTCTCCACTGCCAAACACTTTGGGAATAGAAACCCCTACAAAAATATAATAAAAAGCTACCTAAAACCTTGCCATATCATACCATTACAGCAGTAACTTTCAGGACTCAAAACAGCAACAACCTTATCTATGAAAAGGCAGCAATGCAAATATTACCCCAGGCCCTAGAACACTAATACACCACCTATTAGGCAAACAGAACAAGCCAGATTGCTACAAAATCCTACAGAGAAACTACACACTAGCCAAAAAACTGCATCTCTGTCACATATGTGCAACACAGACAAAATAAGAGGCTACAAATTAGAAATATAAGTATGCAGAATAAACTGAAATGGTAAGCCTAAGAAAAGAGACTCTGTGAACAGTAGAATACTGAATAAAAAGCATAATTCAAATATATACAGCAAGAAATGCACATTCCCAAAGATGGCATAGTCCAATAGCTGAAAGTTAAAATAATTTTTTTTACCTTTGTTGTTTGATCTTATTTTTCTAATCGGTTGGTCCCAGTCTCTTTTTTCCCCCTTGTCTGTCTTTTCCTAATTCCCTTTTCAGGGTCTCTTTTATTCTTTCTTCTCTCTCCTTCTTTCTTTTTTCCTTCCTCTCTTCCTCATACACACACACACACACACACTGGTTCTCTCTCACATGTGCTCTCTTTCTCTCTCTCTCTCTCTCTCTCACACACACATACACACACACACACACTCACACACACACACACACTTTCTCTCATATAGGCTCCCACTCTTGCATGCTCTGTCTCAGGCACACACACACACACACAGGCTCCTACTCCCACACATACTTTCTCACCCAGGCTCCCACTGCTAGACCCAGGCTCCCACTCTCATATGCTCTCTCTCACATGCAGGCTTTCATTCTCACATGCTCTCACTCACACACAGGCTCCCACTCCCACACACACACACTCACAGGCTCTCACTCTCACATGCTCTTATATGCAGGCTCTCATTCCCACAAATAGACATACAAATGCTCTAGCTTGCTTTCTCTCACCCACAGGCTCCCACTCCCCCTCCAACACACACACACCTCACTCTCACATGCTCTTACATGCAGGTTCTCGCTCTCGCTCTTACATGTGCTCTCTCACGCACAGGCTCCCATTCCCACACATACAGGCTCCCACTCTCACATGCTCTCTTTCACAATCAGGCTTCCATTCCCACCTCACACATGTACAGGCTCTCTCACCCACATGCTCTCTCTCTCTCTCTCACACACACACACACACACATACTCTCTCTCTCTCTCTACCAGAGTCTCTCTCTCTCTCTTCCAGTCCTCCTTGCTTCAAGGTCTCCTCTTCTTGGGACACTGCAGGATGAGCTCTGCAGCAGCCCTGTGGCAGAGCCTTCTTTTCTTGAGCAGCCGTGAGATGAGCTATTAGGTGACCCTGTGGCATGGTCTCCTCTTCTCGGAGACCGCAGTCCTATGGCAGCATCTCTAGTTGTGCCGCCGTGGGCTATGCTGATTGGGTAGGCCTGAGCCCAAAATGGGTGGTCCATGGCCAACCCAGGCCCACCCATGGCTATGCCACTGCTCTTGTTGGGGAGGGCAATTTCTAAGGCAATGCACTGTGTGGAAAGTGTTCTACCTGGGTTAATTGTCTGAAACTTGCACCTTTTCCAATGGGGCTGTAAGTTTGTGTTGTATCCCATGTGGAAACTTTTAATCATCTTCGTAGGAGGTATTTCCGGGGGCGTGTTTAGGTCAGGGGAGGAAATGTACGTGCACAGGAGATACGTTCAAGTCTTCACAGAGAAGGGCATGAGCAAACGTCCAAATATCCGCATCAAGTTTGAAAGCAAAAGCATGCGCACACTTTCACTCTGAAAACTGGTGGAACTCCATGGGGTAGAGAGAGTACCACGGACTTTGTCCAGTGTGGACAGTCTGAGAAGCTGCTCCTCTAGGAAGCAATTTCTCAAACCATGCAGGCAGGCAAAAAATCAGCCAGTGTTTCTATCCATGGATTTTGCAGCAGTTTTCCCAAGAAAGAAAAAAAAAAGTCTGCCTGTACATTCCGTTTAGAAAACTATCCAAAGAAAAGTAATTGCAGAGATTTGCACCTCCTCCTCCCGAAGATGCTATTTATGACCAAAATAACATGAAAATCCCAAAGCTTCTTTTCTCCCCCAACCAAACCTGCCCTTGGGTACGCCTTCACTACAATGTGGGCAAGGAGTCGATGCATCAATGTACCTGGATTCAGGGACGGGCAGTTCTCAAAATATCCTTCTACCCACTTAAATGCCTTTGGAAAATTGCCCTCTTACAAGTAGTTTTTGCAATGGCCACCTACATTTGAAATGAAATACGCCCATGAGTTACAACAGTTTTCAAAGTGAATTTATGCCAGTAAATTCGCATTGAAAATTATTCCACCAAAATCTACCCACACATGGTTATACCTGCTAATTTGTGCACAGCTTCGTTTTCTTTTTTTTTTTTTCCAGGACAATTTCCTTGCATACTTTTGAAAATGCAAAATTGTGTGTGTAAATGCAAACTCCTCCTCGATCCCATGCCCAGGAAGTCCTCCACTCAGGCCGGGTAAACGTTCGTATCAGGCAGGCAGTTTTGTGAAAGGCCATTTCTGCAGGTCCAAGCAGTTTTAACTGCAGGCATGCGGCTGAAAATTACCCTCTTAATGTAATCATTTAATTAGTTTCCTGTCTTTTGTGCATAGTATATCTAATTTATAGCATCCTGGCACCAAAATTGGTAATAAAAAGCTGTAGCTAGGTAGGAGTGAGCTTCCTTTGACCCAGTTTCAAATCTGCACGTATTTGAATATACTTGAATAGTCAGAATCTGTTTCTTTTTAACTTACTTTCTAAAGGGAAGAAGGCTTGTGAGATCACTGTCCCCTCTCATAACGTCTGTGTTTATCCACGCCACATTTTCAGTACAGGTCAGGAGGTCTAAGGGGATCTGGATGAGTTTTTGATCCACATACACACATGGATGCACATGTACATCCCAGAAAGTAGGCTCCATTCATGCTGGATGGAACATTTCGTTCTTATTTGAACTATCTGAGATTTTTTTTAACTTTGAATAATGTGAATACAACTGTGAATCTCTGATGCTTCACAGCTGAATCTAGTAAAAAAATTCAAATTCAGCAAGTATAGGGAATGGAGCACTCAACCCTGACATTTCAGTATATAGGAACTCCTGTCCCTGTGTATTTATTTTCAGCCTTTCTATAGTAGCCTGCCCAGGAAGCTTTACAGTGAATGTATCTGTTGGTCCAGCTATCTGTCTGTCTTTCTGTTAGCACACTGACACCTTATATACTAAAATAGTTAATATAAGTGAGGCAGAAAATGCAAGGCTGTCATTCTACAACAGTGTTGAATTTGTCAAAGCACGTACAGTAATTTTGTGTGAATTGTCACCAGGTTCAGGTTCTGATACTTCCTCCTTCTAGTTTCTGTGTACCAGCATTGTTACTGATGCTGAAAATGTGTGATAGGAAGCCAATTTTTGTTTTCTAAGGCAGATGAATATTTAAATGGATCTCGCAGCCTGTAGCTGCAATGTAACAGAAGCTGATGGGAGCAGTCGTTTGGAACTTCCAAGCCTTGCTTCTTCATTGGAAGCCAGCAATGCTGTAAGCAAAGCCTCAACAAAGCTGTTGACCGTTGATGTTTGCAGTCATTTTGTGCTTGGGAGACCACACCTTGAATATGTATGCAGTTCTGGTCACTGCATCTCAAAAAAGATTTAGTTGCACTAGAGAAAGTACCAAAATGATAAAGGGGATGGAACAGCTCCCCTATGAGGAAAGGCTGAAGAGGTTAGGGCTGTTCAGCTTGGAGAAGAGACGGCTGAGGAGGGATATGATAGAGGTGTTTAAGATCATGAGATGTCTAGAACGGGTAAATGTGAATCAGTTATTTACTCTTTTGGATAATATAAGGACTAGGGGCACTCCATGAAGTTAGCAAGTAGCTAATTTAAAGCTTTTCACTCATCGCATAATTAAGCTCTAGAAGTCATTGCCAGAGGATGTGGTTATGGCAGTTAGTGTAGCTGGGTTTAAAAATGGTTTGAATAAGTTCCTAGAGCAGAAGTCCATAAACCGCTATTAATCAATAAGGATTAGTAGCTTGGGATCTATTCATTTAATGTTTGGGTACTTGCCAGGTATTTGTGACTTGGTTGGCCACTGTTGGATACAGGATGCTGGGCTTGATGGACCCTTTGTCTGACCCAGTATGGCATATCTTATGTTCTTATATGTTCTTATTTTGGGCTTGCTTGCTAGATAAAGCATGCAGAAGGAAGACATATCAGGAATTAAGACTGAGGAAACTAGAGGGCATTAAGAGAGAAGTATGATTTCTGGCAGCAAACCATGAGAAACCCCAAGCTCCCACACTGCCTAAGGGTCAGCCAAAATATCCATTACTGGCAAATCAGAATTGGACAAGAAGACTGTTTTAAAGATAATTTGGTATCCTTTATCATTTGTTTCCCAAATATAACATCAGATGTGCATTCAGTTGAAATTTTCCTCCAGAATCTATTCAGTGCAAATCCTGCCAAGCTAATCTTGCAGCCCTTTTTCCTCTAGTGTTCTCAGGGAATTTTCAAAAACTTGTCTAATCCCAAAGCAGAAATATCTGACTCTGGATTTGAGCTGTATTACCAACTGCATGGGGGCAGGAGGGGGGAGAAATTATGAGAAGAGAGAGAACAGGGCTTGTGCAATCCACTGTAAAGGCCTTTCAGAGGACAGCAGCTGCCTGGGGGTGACCCGGCGGACCCCAACCCGCCAGCAGCCAGTGGAGTCTCCTGGTACAGGTGGAAGACATCAACAGGAGAATGTGGCAGCCCAGCAGACCCCAACCTCTGGTGGCAGAATACGTGAAGAGGAGAGCCAGAGGCTGCCGGGGCACTTCAATCAAAGAAGAGAGGGAGAGGCCTGGTTGAGTGAGGGCAGAGGCGGAGGTTCTTGTGGATTTTTGGAAGGAGCTTCTCCGCACAAGATGAATAAGCGGTGGATTCTTGTGATAATCCCAACAACGGCATCCTTGCTCAAGGTCAAAAACTGGGTAACGGCAACAGATGTGAACGGTGACCCAGTGGAGGGCACCGCCAAGTTTACCATTGCAGATGAACTGTGGATTTGCAGCAGAGGTAACGCAAAAGATGTAATGCAGAGATGAAGTTAAAGCTGAAGGGGCGGACAAAGGCCTTGGGTGCAGGCGCCTACTGCAGGTCAGATGGGTCAAGGATCCTGGGACAGCTGTAAATCGATGACTGGATGCAGGCATCCCCTGCAGGTCAAGGACTCTTGATAGAAAGCCAGCAGTCTTGAAGCCAATAAAGTTGAACCCTGGGTGCAGGCGCCTCCTGCAGGTGGAGAAAAAATAACCCCAGGGAAAAAAATCTGAAGACTGGCAAGGGACAAAATGAGTCCTAAAAGTGGAGACTGTTGATGGATCAAGAAGGCTCCAGGAGCAAACTGAAGAGCTTGAGAAACCTGGGTGCAGGCGACTCCTGCAGGTTGTAAAAAGTAAACCCAGGCACAATAACAGGTGCTCCAAAAGGAGCGGAAGATTGAAAGCAAATGCAGGTGCCGCCTGTGGGTCATGAAAAAATAAAAAATCCAAACACAGATTAAAAAATGTTGGCAAGATCAGAGCAAAAAATCCAGGAAAACTTGGGCAAAAATTCTTGACAAGGAGCAAGACATCAGATAGTCCAAAGACTTGCCAGTCACAGGAACACACCCACTGAGCTCTTGGCCTTCGCATCCTGTTGCAAACACAAAGGTGCGGTAGCTTGCTCTAGGGGGATGTGAGCTCTTGGGCCACAGCGTGGCTCAGGGAGGAGCCCCAAGGCACACACTATGGGAGGCGAGAGTGTTCAAGAATGGGCTGGAGATTTTTATTATTAGATGTTCCATTTGTCAACTGTTTTGAAATATTTATTCTTTTTATTTGTATGGTTTTATTATTATAATTTTTGTTTTATACATCTTGATTTTATTGTTTGATGTTTTATGAGAAATGTAATGTTTGTTTTTCCATTGTTTCACTGATACAGAGTCTGGCTGCTTACAGTCTTCAGTTCAGTTTTTGTTTGCACATTTTTATTTATACTTTATGGTCATTTTATTCTGTATTTTGCAAGGGTCTGCTGCCTATTGCATGTGTGACCAAGGCGAGGTATTCTGCTAGCATGTAGTTTCTGTGTAGGGATCTATAGCAGCTTAGTTTATTCTGTTTTCCTAATAACAGGTATATTGGTGTTTTAGAGTCTAGTGTAATATTTGCAATATATCTTTTTCATAGTTAGGATTATTAACTGTTTGAGTGCTAGCAGTTAGTGATTTATTGGTATGGGAGGTTTACTATATTGTAATTGTAATTCACTCAGTTTACTCATGGATTTTTGAGGACCAAGCCTACACATACCATGAAGTCTAATACCATATGAGTTACAAATGTAATTTTTGCAGGGTTTCTGATTGGCACCACAGCAGTGCATGTAAATATAATATACATGTTGTTGTGGGATTTTTACCTCAGAAGACTGCACTTTGAAAATCCTCTTTCCTTCGGCTAGTTAGCCAGGTAAACATATTTGGCTAGCTAGCAGGGTATATTCAGTTGTGCTACTGAATATACTCAGCTATATTATAGCTAGAATTATCAAAATGTGATCATTTTCACATGAATAATGCCTGTGATAAGGAAAAGGGGCATGGCTATGATAATTTTAGAGTTACTACTTCTCAAAGGTATTTTATTGTAATGTGTGTCAAAGTTATTGCACCCTGTGATATTTGTAGTTTGCAAGTTGTGAAGTGCCCAGACAGGCATGAGAGAGAGAGAGAGAGTGAGGGAGAGAGAGATAGAGAGAGAGAGACTTTTTATAGGGCTCTCATAGTAGTCAACTCTTTATACCACTATAGGAGGGCCAGCTAGTAACTCAAGGTGAGGTTTTAGTGGGGGTCTAGAGTTTTGGGGCCAGTTTTACATGCACAGTGAGATGTATGAATAGCACATTACACATCATTGAAGATTTGACATGTTTGGAGTGAGGAAAGTCAGTACTCTGGTAGAGTCCATCAAGCTAGGGCGAGAGAGCATTGTAGAAATCTCATTTTTGTGTGACTTTTTTTTGTCCTTTCATTTTTATAATCCTGGACAGCATGATGCCCAGGTAGTTGCAGAAACCTTTGGTGACCCGAGAGCTGTAAGGGTGCCTTCTACATGGCATGCTTGCAGTGCCGCTAGTTGGCTGGCAGGGACTGCCACTGTAGCAGTAGTCTTCTTCCCTAGGTAGACATGCATGCACCATTTGCGTGGTTTTCTTAGGCCCCAAAAGGCCTGACATGAGGGGGATATGAACTTGGATCCCTTATGTCACAGCAAACAGCCCTATGAGCCAAGCCACAGGGCCAGCCTGCTACAGAGGTTTCTGAGGGGTGTCATTGACTGAATTATACTTGCAGCTTTCTTACAAGATGACCCAAGCAGTAGCTTCAGCAAGTGCCCATTTAGGAAAAAAGAAAGCGCTTTACCACTACAAAAGAGAAAAAAATGGAAGCAGAGTAGAATGCTTAAATACCAAACAATATCATGTTAGGTTAAGTACTGCAGGACCTGATTTGGGGGTTTTCAGCATACGGTTGTTCTCTGAGAGTGACTACATTGGCAGTCTGATTCAGTTGTTTTTTGCAGAGTGTAATTATGAGGTTCATTTCTTTTCTCATCCCGTCCAGATCTCAATCCCCACAGCAGCCACATTGTACCATTTTATAATGAAGTCAATGACCTTTTTTAGAGGTAGTGCAGGTTCGGAGGGGGGGGGGGAGGGGGAATCACTGTTTGGAGGTATCTGAAGGACAAAAGATGACATTTTCTGTAGTAGTCTGTTTCAAGAACCTCAGTTCTCCCCTACCTTTCAACACTAGGAGATGTCTTTTTCCATGGACAACAGTTTAACAGTACCTAAGCCAAGGCCAAATAGTACAACCAGCAGAGACTGTTAACAGACCATGGTGAGATGGGGCTTCTTTTTAGAGTTGGATGTGTTACCCATGAGTCTCAGAAGTACAAACAAATATGAAATCTTGCATATTGATAACTGGGGGAACAGTCCCATGTGCAGTCAGGTGTTACATGCCTAGATTCTGGATGGTGAGCTATGATACTGGAGCTGAGTGCCACAAACATGCCTAGCTTTCAGAGGTTTGCAAAGAGACAGATCTTTAACACAAGAGCCAGCTTCATTTTAGGCCTATTCAAACCTATTTGTGACACCCGAGCACCAGAGGTCTCTATCCCTGTGCTATTGTTTCCTACAAGAAGGAGAAGGTCAAATCAGTGCAAGGTTTGCATGGTTGCACACCCCGTACTGTCTGCACAGAGTGGGTTTTTCAACATGCAAACAAAAACTGAACTAATGTCCACAAAAATATATATTGTGTTAAACATTACTAAAATTCAAACAAAGAAATCCACAAGCAACAAATTGCAGGCTCTTAGTGAATTAAAATGAGTCCAAGTTATGTTGTTAAGTATGTTCTGAGAAGCAATTATGCCTCCTCCTTATCTGTTGCTTAAGTTGGCACAATCAGCATATAAAATCAAGAGACAATCCATATTACATACCAGACATACCAAAATAAGCAGTCAAAAGGCACCTGGCTGGCTAGGATGACAAATACAATGTATGTTTATTGGCTAGTCATAGAAGGTACTATGTCTCTTTCAAGAGTAATTAGTTATACTGAAACCATCTCATAAATCATGACTCATCTCGATATCATGTTCTTGTTTATTTCCTAGTTTAAGGATCTGTCCCTTGCTGCGTAACCCTTGGGTCTATTGTAGCAATGCATTTTGACCTGTAGTACAAGAATCATGTTTGAAGAGCATTTTTCTACACCCTGACACTCCTCTGTTTACAAGCAGATATCAGGCCTATCATTTCCAATATACAGAATGTTTGGAAAGAATTATGTAAAAGAGATCAATATCTGCCTGTCTGTAAGTACAATAACTCCAAAAAAAGGGATGTAAATTTATTAAATTTGCCATGCAGGAAAAAAATGTGATTATTTCAGATGTGTTAGAGAGCTGTACACTTTGGGTGAATATTTTCAGAGAATTGAGCTTCCAAAATAATTTCCATTGCTTTCTATAGAAAACAGTTACAGGCGAAGTTCCATTTCAAAAGGTCCCCCACCCCTTCCTTCCAACGTTGGCACAGAGCAACACAGGCAAGAAGAAACAGATAGCAATAACTGAAACAGCTGTGAAGGATGGCACCAAAAAGAAACTTCAAAGCCACCTCCCCCCACACTTCCAAAATTGCTGTCTTACACACTGTTATACTCAAGTCCTGGGCCCAGGCCGGGACCCTCTCCTTCTCGAGGCCAGAAGGCCTCCGCTCCTGCTAACATTGGTGCAGCCCTGCTGGTGCGCAGGACCCTGCTGGCGCAGCTCCCGATGGCCTCCAGCTCTAGGCGCGTGCCTTCTGACAAGATTTAAAGGGCCCGCAGCAGGAAGATGCCACCGGCACTTCCCCTTGACATCAGGGCCTGGACCTTTACAACCTCACTTCCGATGATGCTTAGACGACTTGGCAACAAGTCTTCGTGGCTGTGCTTCGGTGCTGTGCTTCGTGCGTTCCTGCCTTCCGGTTCCTGTCCCTGCTTCCTGGTTCCTGTTCTTGCCTTCTGAGTCTTGTTCCTGCCTTCTGAGTCCTGCTCCTGCTCCCTTCCTTGTCTCTTGCGGACGGATTCTTCTGGCTTCTGACCCCGGTCTAGCTATCGGCGATCCTCTGGTTTCTGATCTTGGACTGTATTGTGACGACTCTTCCGGCTGTCCCACAACCATCTTCACAGGGGCCCACCTAAGACCAGCCGGCCCCCGCACCCAAAGGCTCAACTCGTGGAGATCGGGGTTGGTATTGGCGAAGCTCCAGCTGGCCCCTGCACCAGCCCGGCCTTGCCTCCCGACGGTGGGGACCTGCGGGGGTTCTCCCTCTCAGGTTGCGTCAACTCCACCTCGGGTGAGGGGTCCACATTCTCATCCATCTATGCAACAGATTGCCAAGTCCATGGACCCGGCAGAGGCCTCTGCCCGACAGGCCATACCAGGCCTTGTCCAGAAATTCCTGGAACAGCAGAAGGTCCTTGAGTCCCTCGCCTTGACAGTGGAGCGTCTCAACCAGCTCCTTGAGTCCTCCATTCAACAGGAGGCATTTGCCCTGGCCACTGAGCATCTCTCGCCTTCCATGCCTTCTGCACGACTGGTCCTACCGCTTCCAGCTCCTCCACGCTTCGCCGAGGACTCTCAGCTGTGTCATGGCTTCATTAATCAGTGCCACATGCATTTTTGCCTGCAGTCCACTCTCTTTCCCTCGGACCTCACCAAGATCACCTACATGCTCTCCCTTTTGGACGGTAAGGCCCTGGCCTGGGCCTCCCTGCTTTGGGAGCAAGCTGATCCGGTTCTGGAGGATCTTCATGCGTTTCTTTCATTGTTCCGTACCATCTTTGATGACCCCGGATGGCAGACAGTCTCCAGCAGCACTCTGCTGCATCTGCGCAAGGGTCTTGTTCCCTTACAGACTTTGTGATACAGTTCCGCACCTTGGTGTTCTAACTTCACTGGGGCGAGGACTATTTGCGCTCAATTTTCTTGGATGGTTTAAACCCATGGATCAAGGATGAGTTGGCGGCCTGTGAGTTTCCTTCTTCATTGGACACCTTGATTGACCTGGCCGGCCGTATTGATCGCCGGCTCCAGGAAAGGTCCCAGGAGTTATCAACTACTAGGAGACCAATACCCACAGCTTGGCCCCCTTGCCATTCACCTTCTCCCAATCCAGTACCGCCTGCGCCAGGGAAACGCCTGAAGAACCCATGCAGTTGGGTCGCAGTCACTTGACCCCCGAAGAACTGCTCCAACGGAGTCGTGCAGGACTCTGCTTGTACTGCAGAGGAGCAGGGCATCTCCTTGCCCATTGTCTGGTGCGCACAGAAAACTTCTGAGCCTAGGGCAAATCGGGAGACTTTCCCTAGGCCTAACTTCTCCTGCTCCCCTGCTTACATTACCAGTTACCATCGTCGGTGAGAAGGAAGATTTTCACACCTTGGCTTTAGTTGATTCCGGTTCAGGCAGAAATTTCATTCTTAAACGACTGGTTCAACATTTATGGATCCCCACCTGTCTCGCTCCAATGCCGCTGATAATTTCTTCCATCTCAGGTGAGCCCTTGCCAGGGAGGATCACTCATACTACAATACCCATGACGATGCGCACCGGTGTCCTTCACAAGGAAAGCATCAACTTTCACATCTTGGACCGTGCTATTCACCCCATAGTTCTGGGGTTGCCCTGGCTCTGAAAACACTCCCCTCAATTTGAGTGGATCTCCATGCAGTTGTCACAGTGGGGTCCCTTATGTCATGGTGCCTGCCTAAAGACACCTTCCACTCAACACTGCCTCGCTACCGCCCTGGCTCCTGTCTATCTACCAGCCCACTATACCACCTATACGGACGTTTTTTCGAAACAAGGGGTGGATATTCTACCACCCCATTATCCGTATGATTGCGCCATCAATCTTCTATCTAATACGGAACCTCTTCGTGGGCGTGTCTATCCTCTCTCCCTTTCTGAGACCAAGGCCATGTCTGACTATGTGCAGGATAATTTGGCTAAGGGATTCATATGACAGTCAACATCCCCTGCTGGAGCAGGATTTTTTTTTGTGGGAAAAAAGGATGCGTCTCTGTGACCCTCCATAGACTACAGGGGTTTGAACACCATTACCCAAAAGGACTGTTATCCGTTGCCACTCATCTCAGAGTTATTCCATCACCTACGAGGAGCCAGAATTTTCTTGAAACTTGATCTCCGCGGGGCCCTACAACCTAATTTGCATACGAGAGGGCGATGAGTGGAAGATGGTGTTCAATACTTGAGATGGGCACTATGAGTACCTTGTTATGCCATTTGGCTGGTGCAATGCCCCCGCCACCTTTCAAAACATGATGAATTAAATTTTTTGCGATCTTTTATACAGCTGTGTAGTTATCTACTTAGATGATATCCTGGTCTTCTCCAAAGACTTACACATACATTGCCAAGATGTTGTCCAGGTACTTCAGCATCTTTGAAACAACCATCTGTTTGTTAAACTGGAGAAATTCTCCTTTGAGGTGGAAAGTTTACCGTTTCTTGGTTATATCGTCTCTCGACATTGATTCCAAATGGACCCCGAAAAACTCAAAAGCATTCTGAACTGGCCCCAGTCAATCGGCTTGCAAGCCCTACAGCTCTTCCTAGGATTCGCTAACTATTATCATACTTTTATCCATAACTATGCAAAACTAGTGGCGCCTCTCACTGCTTTGATCCGAAGACAGCGAACCCGAAGCAGTGGCCTGCTGTGGCTGTATCCGCTTTTCAACATCTAAAAAATGCCTTCCTTCAGGAACCTTGTCTCCGGCATCCCAATCCGTCGCGGCCATTCCTGATTGAAGTGGATGCCTCCTCCGTAGGGGTGGGAGCAGTTTTGAGCCAGCATTCCCCTACGGCACTCTTCATCCATGCTCCTTCTATTCAAAACAATTTCCCCCTGCAGAACACAACTATGGAATTGGTGACAAAGAGCTCCTGGCGGTGAAACTCGCTTTCGAGGAATAGCGGCCTTGGCTCAAAGGAGCACAATATCCCATTATTGTATACATGGACCATAAAAATTTAAAATACCTTCATCAAGCCCAGAGACTGAATCCCCGTCAGGCCCGCTGGGCCCTCTTCTTCACTCATTTCAATTTCTGTCTATGCTACCGCCCTGCTACAAAAAAATCTCAAAGCTGCGCCCTCTCTTGTTCCTTTATCCCAGAGGACATCGAAGAACCTCCAGACCATATCATCGACTTGGCTCGGGTCATCCTCTCCGCCACCACAACCGTGCCTTTGGGGAAGACGGTTGTCCCGCATCGACGGTGGAACACCGTTATGCAATGGGCCCATGATGCCCGCACTGTGGGTCACCTTGGGAGAGCTCATACGTTGGCCGCTCTACAACACTTCTACTGGTGGCCCACGATCAGACATGATGTAAATAACTACGTGGATTCCTGCCCAGTTTGCACTCAACAAAAACCACTCGCTGGACAACCCTAGGGCCTACTGCAACCCTTTCCTGTGCCCACGGAGCCATGGACGCACATCACCACGGATTTTGTGGTAGACCTGCCATCCTCTGAGGGAAACACCGTCATATGGTCGATAGTAGACCGGTTCTCCAAAATGGCACACTTTGTCGCCTTGCCTGCTCTTCTCTCCGCCTTGCAGTTGGCACAACTTTTCGATCAACACATCTTCCGCCTCCATGGCCTTCCCCAGCATATTGTTTCAGATCGTGGAATGCAATTTGCAACCAAATTTCGAAAAGCCCTTTGCAAAAAGTTTAATATTTCGCTAGACTTCACCACAGCATATCACTCGCAAGCGAATGGACAAGCAGGAAGGACCCTCCTGCCCTGGGCATCCCTCCTGCCCTGGGCAGAATTCACACTGAATTTTCACTTCTCTTCAGCCACCAAGATGTCTCCTTTCCTCCTGGTCTATGGCCGACAGCCTCTTCCTCCTTTACCAGTACCACTAGCAGTACCATCTCCAGCAGCTCAGCTAAAAGTTCAAGAGGTACATGCTCTTTGGAAGGATACCCACAAGGCCAAGAAAATGGAGGATGTCCACCAGAGATCGGCATCTCAGTTCAGGCCAGGTGAAAAAGTCTGGCTCAGCACCCGAAATATACGCCTTAAACTCTCATCCATGCGCCTGGCTCCACAATATATTGGACCATTCCCATCCTCCATCGCTTGGGCTCTGCCACCTATCAGCTTCACTTACCCCCATCACTACGAATCCACAATTCCTTTCATGTATTGCTCCTGAAACCTTTGATCCCCTCATGGCCCACCAGGAAACAACCGGAACCACAACCTATAGCCTTTGAGGACGACGCTACCTATCAAGTCTGAGACGATCTGGATGTAAGAAAGTGAGGTCGCAAATGGGAGTACCTCCTCGCCTGGGAGGGTTTTGGCCCAGAGGAGAACTCCTGGGAACCCGCCATCAACATTCTGGATAAAAATCTGCTACTTCAGTTCCATGCTTCTCACCCCAAGAAGCCAAAGCCACCTGGGAGGGGACTTAGGAGGGGGGGTACTGTTATACTCACATCCCGGTCCCGGTCCCGGGCCGGGCCCCCCTCCTGCTTCGTTTCTCAAGGCCAGAAGGCCTCCGCTCCTGCTAACGTCGCAATTTCCCAGTTTACTATGCCCTTGTTTTTTGTAATTGATTATTTTGTTTCCTCTGTTCCATGTAAACCGGCATGATGTCCCTGACGAATGTCGGTAAAAAAAAACTTTAAATAAGTAAATAAATACATAAATAAATAAAATAACATTGGCGCGGCCCTGCCGGCGTGCAGGATGCCGCCAGCACAGCTCCCGACAGCCTCCAGCTCTAGGCGTGTGCGCCTTCTGACAAGATTTAAAGGGCCCGTGGCAGAAAGATGCCGCTGGCCCTTCCCCTTGACATCAGGGCCTGGACCTTTAAAACCTCACTTCCAATGATCCTTAGACGACTTGGCAACAGGTCTTCGTGGCTGTGCTTCGGTGCTGTGCTTCTTCGTGCATTCCTGCCTTCTGGTTCCTGTCCCTGCCTCCTGGTTCCTGTTCCTGCCTTCCGAGTCTTGTTCCTGCCTTCCGAGTCCTGCTTCTGCTCCCTTCCTTGACTCCTGCGGATGGATTCTTCTGGCTTATGACCTCGGACTGGCTTCAGTGATTCTTCTGGCTTCTGACCCCGGACTGGCTTCAGTGATTCTTCTGGCTTCTGATCCCGGACTGGCTATCGGCGATCCTTTGGCTTCTCATCTTGGACTGTATTTGGACGACTCTTCCGGCTGTCCCACAACCATCTTCACAGGGGCCCACCTAAGACCAGCAGGCCCCCGCACCCAAAGGCTCAATCTGCGGGGAATGGGGTTGGTATTGGCAAAGCTCCAGCTGGCCCCTGCATAAGCCTGGCCTCGCCTTCCGATGGTGGGGATCTGCGGAGGTTCGCCCTTTCAGGTTGCGTCAACTCCACCTCGGGCGAGGGGGGTCCACATTCTCATCCATCTACACAACACACACACACTCACACATACACACCTTGTCCCTCACACCCAGACACACTATCCTTCCTCCCCCACCCAAACCACATATGTAATAGCCCACCCCTAACACACACTTCCAACACAAATTCCCCCAGTTACCTAAATACCCCCCATATACATATCCCCTGCATACCCTCACCCAACTAGATATACAACCCTCTGCATAAAATCTCATACCCCTACTTATGTCCCGTATTCACACTCCGACACCTCCACACTCCGAAACACCCATGCATCCCCCATTCACCATATTCCCCACCTCACACCCATACCTCCGTCATACCACACAGCCAAACCCATACCTATGCACCTGCCCACATATATCCATCAAACACCTACTTCCCACATCTCTACCCCATCAAATACCTTCACTCACTCCCCACAGATCTATCTACATACACACATCCCTCCCACACATTGACTGTTGCCCACATCCCATCCCACTACCCTACATACACACACCACATTTCCTACACATAGATTTATGTTGCAAAGCATTCTCAAAGTCATGCTTCCGTATGCTTTCCCTATTTGTATTGCAATAAAATTGTTGTTTTAAGATTCTGTGGCGAAGCAAGATGGTAGCATGATGGAGGGCTTGTTTAGCTGCTGAGCACTCCCCGGGTTTCTCTTTGTTGTTTCTCTTCATGATGTTGTCTAAAAGGAGGGGGAAGGTGAGGGTGTTTCCCTCCATATCTATTCAACTTGATGGCCTGCAGCTTATTTCAGCCTACATGTTCTCTGGAACTACTGTCCAAGGGGGTGATGTCCCCACTGTGAATTCAGGTGAAGGAGTGTCAGTTTCACCAGGGGAGGAAACATCTTTCAGCCCCCTTAACCTGCGACCACTGCCAACTTACCTCATGAGCTGTCCGTGGTGCAGTCCGATAATGTAATCAGTGCAACCTCAATGGAGGGGGTTTGCGCCAAAGCAGAAGTGGAGTCACCACTGAAGGAGGAAGGAAGCAAGGGTACTGCCTCATGGCTGTTTTCTCCAATGCTGGTTGTTGGAGGAGGTGTGGATACAGCAGGGTTTTCTCCCATGACATCATCCTATTTGGAGTGGCCTGCCATCTCTGGTGAGTTTCTCTCAGTACCAACTAAGCCAGTGGTGGTGACCTTAGACCCATTGTAGGAACTAACGGCTGACTTTGGGAAAGCCATTGATGACTGTACTATCAAACTTGAATTTGTTTCAACTAATTTAGAGCCTATGGTGAAGAGGCATAGAATTTAATAATGGAAGCTAATGATTCAAGCTGTGGAGTCCAATGTTAAGAACATTCAGAGTTTCAATGCTTCCATGGTTAAAGATAGGAATTCCCTCTCTAGAAGGACTGAATTGATAGAAAATTGGAATAGCATAATGGAGAGGATGAGCGGTACACACAGGGATGATATCCAAAATGTGAAAGTGTAGCACTAATACAGGTCAGGATCCTTTCTTGCAAGGAAGACTAATTCAATCGCTCAGGTGCAGTGAAAATCCATCTTGAATATAAATCCAAATAGTGTGTCAAGAAAGAACCGGAAATTGTTTGTTTCTCAGCACACTGAATTTATATTCAGGATGGATTTTCACTGCTCCTGAGCGATTGAATTAGTCTTCCTTGCAAGACAAGATCCTGACTTGTATTAGTGCTACACTTTCACATTTTAGAAAATTGGAATTGGCATTTGACTCTTCGGATGGTAATTTTTCCTAAAATCATGGGTGAAATGGTGTATGTAAACCTTGAAGAAATATTTCCTGGAAGTTCTACACATTGTAGTCGACCAAATTCCTTCTGTTAATAAGGTTTATTTTTTGCCTACTTTGGTTCAAGCGGATCTCCAACAATTTCAGTTCACTCATGTTTCTAAAAAATCTCATTAACCTGACAAATTTCCAGGCAAATTCTTGTCTGGAGGTTATACAGTATTAGTTTTCTTTGTTACAGAGATAAATAGTTTAAGTATTTGAATTCTCTGTTTTATGGTCAAACTGAAAGAGGCTTTTCTTGATATCACTAAAATAACTCAAGAAAAAAGGAGGAGTTTTCTAGCTTTGAGGCAGGACACTATTGTTTTAGGTGCTTCATTCACATTGCGTTATTCATGCAAGTGCATTGTTAAATTTAATAATGATTGTTATATTTTTGTTGTGCCTGAACAACTGAAATCTTTTCTGGATTCTAAAAAGTTGTTGGTTGACTCTTTAGTTTCCAATTAGTCTAATTCAGATCTGATATTATATGGTGGCTCCTTTTCATGTGATGCTGTTCCTGATTAAGTTTTTTTTTCTTTTTATCTCCTTGATTTTCTGCCTCTTCCCAGAAGCTGTTGTGCGATTGAATAGGAAACTATAAATATGCTATATTTTCTCATTTGTAATTAATACTATTTTTTTATGTGTTACCATATACAAAGTGCTTTTTTTTGTATATTTGGTAAAAATTAATAAATATAAAGTTTTACAAATTGTTTTAGAATTTATATAAATAACAATATTCGTTAAGGAATCAAATATCAGCTGTGAAATGTCCCTTGGCAGAATGAAATGTTCATATACTCTCTGCTCAAAGGTGAATGCATTTTCTTTCCCTTGCCCCATTCTGCTTATTGATCTGCAGCTTCCTGCTGCTCAGTGCATGCATCCGACTTGGTCTGAGGTGCTGTGAGCTTTCGCTTGCAGGCCATTGGGTTCCCCCCCCAATAATTTAATCTCTTCCCTCTTGTCTCCCGTCCCCTACACCCAGCCTGGCTGTTGCAGTGATGGTCCTTGGCTGAGAAACATAGACCACAGCTTTGTGGAGCCTTGTGCAAATGCACTTTTGAATCAATCAGGAGGAGTCACTATAGAGAGACTGCTGGAGGATCAGCGGTCCCAGTCTGGAAATTGAACCTAGATCTCTTGCTCAGTGGTGTGCAGTGCTGGCTCTGGATCATTGAACTGGATCCCATAGAACAGTTTCTTATTTGTGATTTGATGTGCTGAATTTGCAGTATTTTACTAAAAGCTGAAATTATATCAGTATCTGCCCTTTTTCTTCTTAAAATCCCTGTCAATCTAATTGTATAATAATCTTTCACTAGCAACTGCTGAATTAGCCTCTGCTCTGTCTTCCTTCCCAAAGCGAAGGGACACCAAAGTGAAGCCATTAATAATGTTTTAGCTATCATAGGTATCCCAGCAACAGCTTCCCTTAATGGGACCCTTCCTGTGAATGAAATTGGTTTAGGAAGTACAAAGAGCTATGTGCAGTCACATGACCGGCCCTTCTGAATGGAAGAATGAAGTTCTTGGCACTGCTGTATAAAGCTCCTTTATGTGGTCTCAGTGGACAATGCTTTCAGGAGTCGGCAACAGTGGTGACTCATATTGCAGTGTTGGCAGTTCTGAATGCCATTGTGCATCAGCACGAATCTCCATTCCGCTTAATATCAAAGCCTGAGAGATGCTGCAGTCTCACAAGACAGGACATTAGCATGCTTGACAGGGTAGAGAGCATCTGAGCATGAAGGACTTATGTGCTGTCACGTCCCTGGGTTGCTAGTGAAGGCCAAAATCAAGACTTGTTTTTTTAAGGTAAGATATGAACAATTTGTGCAAATTAAATTATGTATGGTTGGATATCAGGACCCATTCCAAAGTTTCTGAAGTGGCCGGTAGAATAAATAATGAGTCTTCAGATAGCTATGGGAAACTATTTTAATGTACCTCACACAGCTGTCTGCAGCCTTTTAGTTTTTTACCCCTGGCAGCCACTATTGTGAATGATTCCAGTATTCATAAGTGAGCTACTCTGTTTGGAGGAACTGTACTTTAAGTTCCAATTTAGTCTTTAATTTTTTTCCCCCTTATTCTGAGTTTGGCCTTGTAGGCTCTATCTAAGTGAGCCCTACCCCTGTCTATTTTTAAACTGGTGGCCTGTGCACTGAACATTCACATAAGTCATCAGGAGTTCAAAAAAAAGCTAAAAACCTGGCTTTTCCGCCAAGCCTTCCCAGACACTTAATGCTGCCTAGATGCTATGATAAACCCAATTAGGGGATACCTCATTGAATTATCCTATCATGACTTTTTTAATTGCACTATGATTTAGAGTTCATACGTTTCTTGTATTTATACTATACTATGTTTAATTTGTAATTTGTACTTTGCTCTATTGTTCTAAAGTTCTAATGTTCTATGTAAAGCCCCTCCCCTTTTTTGGGCATTTCACTGTTATATGTAAACTGGAGTGATTTGTATTTCATACAAGAACATCGGTATATAAAAATAATAAATAAATAAATAAATTAAAAGCCCTTATAAATGACATATAGCATGCTAAAACACCTATAACATGTTGCTGATCAATTATACTCCAGATTGGGAAGAGTACTTCCCCCATGTAAAATCATTACTTGAGGGAGAATAAAAGGTCTCTCCCATGATAGCAAAATCACTAGAGGGGAGCAGTGACAAAATCATTTCTTGGTTGGGGGTAGAGTGATGTGGGGGATGGGTGGGTGGGTGTCAGAATGTTTTGTACATGGCACATTTTAGAAAATATTTATGTATTGTAATTTAAACAATCCATTGTACAAATGTTCATTTCTCATCTTACTCCTCAGGCCTTTTAATGATGGTGTAAGTCATGGAGCTAGCTGTGGATCAGTTGACAGCAGGCCTGAATGTGTACAACCTCACTCTAAACCACAACTGGTTCCTAGAAAAGAGGAAGATATCTTTGATGCAGTAGTGTGCATTCTTGGAAACAGTCTGTAGAATACCAGTGGGTTCCAAGATGGCTGCTGCATCTCTTGTGTTTGTTTTCAAATTTAATTTCTAATGGCCACATGGAAGGGCAATATCCCCTCTCCTTTAGGAGAGACCCACCAGACATCTATTCTTCCATTTTTGGTCAAGAAGGATTCTTTGGGATAAGTACCAGAGAGTCATTAGTACCAAGTTTTTAAACTAGTACCCTGGCTATTCATTCAGTCCCCAATCTAGAACTTACCCAGGCTTCTAAGATTTCTCAGTACTCTGCACTGTTTCCTGCAGGACCAGATGTGTATGAGCAGAATTCGCTTCTGAGTTTGGTTTCCCTGCAGGAGTCACCCATGAGGTATTTCTTCCCTATGTCGGCATTGGATAAAGATCTGTGTTCAGTAGTGGAGGGACTTGTGAGTCCCTCCACTACTGAACACAGGTTGTCACAGGAGGTGAGTAAAGTGACAGGCCTTAGCCCAACAGCAGCAACAGTTATATGGAGGTTGATTCTGATAGTGGCAAGTGCAGCAATGGAGGATGCTACTATACTGGATCGAGCTGATTATGTTATATGAATTGGATTATTTTCCTCATCATCTATTTTGCCTGAAGAGAGAGGGATGGTTGATCAGAAGAGTTCTGTTTCAACGATGCAGCATGAGGTGGACTTGATGGCTGCAGGAGGTGAATGTAAGGAGCTCAGTATCGTTGGGCCCTTAGTGCTGTAGCATGGTTGGCACAACCTAGCAGGTGGCAGACATCTTGCAGTGGGACAAACTGGAGCTTCACCTATACCAGCCACCTTCCCTGCAGGTTGAGCCCTTGGGTTCTGATGGCCAGCAGGACTTATGTAGGTCCCTGGGACAGTCAGGTAGACGAGAGTCCAAAGACAGACCAAGGTCAGGGCTGGCAGTAGACAGGAGATATCGAAGACAGGCCAGAGATCGGGGAAGGCAGCAAACAGGATATATCGGAAACATGCCAAAGGTCAGAGCAGGCAGCAGACAGGGCATAGTCAGATCCAAGACAAAGATCAGGTCCAGGCAGCAATCAAAGAATGGTCAAGGTCCGAGCAGAGGTCAGAATCCAAGAAGGCAAGCCGAGGGAAGACAAGGAGAGACAAGACAAAGACAAGAACCAAGACAAGGGCAAAGACAATGGCTAGGGCACAGCTGGGCAAGGCAAACAAGGATGGAGCAAGGCAAAGTGGCCAGGAACAAGGCAGGAAGGCGAGGGATAGACAGGAACACAGGAACAGGAATGCTGGAACATAGGAATGAAAGCAACACACACTGAAGCACAAGGCATATCAGGAGACCTGTTTCTGAGGCATCTGTTGCTCCTCTGATGGAGCCTTTATTAGAGAGGGACCAGTGAAGTCAGAGGGCACCATAGCTGTCTTTCCACCACAGGCCCTTTAAGGGTCATGCTGTTGGCAAGCATGCACCTAAAGCAGGATGGGGGAGCAGTGGCAAGGTGGTGTCCTAAGCCGCGCTCGGCAAGGCTGTGTTGCTGGCAATGTCCAGGCTGCGGGGGATTTCCGATGACATTGGGGTGAGTGAGGCAGCTCATGAGGATGTCCTGTGAGCTGCCAAACCTAACAGTGAATTTTTGGATAAAACATATTCTGGTCAGGTTTCTCTAGGGAAAATAACTTTATTTCTGTCAGACTCGCATCAAGAGGTTAAAAACTTTGAATCATAGGGTTCTCAATTAGAGACTATATTACAAAGCATTTGTTTGGTTGGAATTTTCGGTTGTGACTAAAATTGAATTACACCTGGCAAAACAATCTCCACTATAGAGTGACAATATCAAAATCAATCAATTACATGGCACCCTATTATACCATGAACAGCTGAATGTCAATACAAAATATAATTAATGATGGAAGGTGGTAGTTTCATAAATGGACCAACACAATATACCATCCAGGTTACTGTGGACAAATACTGTAATCATTGACTGCCACCCAACACACCTAAAAGAAATGTTTTGTTATGGCAGTCAATCAAATTGAAAAAAAAAAAATATATATATATATATATATTTTTTTTTTTGTAATTTACATTTTATTATTTTCTTCAATGAATTAACATCATGAAATAAGAAAAAAATGTGTTACAATCAAATTAATTTTTACAAAAATCAATCAATATGGTGAAGGACCATCATCTCCACCTCAGCCAAATAGAGAACTGGTAGGAGCTGTTCATGGGGATTTGAGCTTGGGAACACAAGCGGTATCTTCATGGACTGATAATGTTGTTAATACTAATTCTGTTCAAATGAATAATTTGATTAAAGTAAAGCTCCCAGTTGAAATAGAGAATAATATTAGTCCAATTGTTATACCTGACAATGTTACTCTGTTAGATTTAGGGCGAATGATAGCTAGACTGGATAGTAATATAATGATGATGAACAAAACCTTGTCGACTGTAATTAATTAATTTATTTATTTTATTTATTTATTTAACATTTTTATATACCGGGCTTCATGCAGGATTGCATATCAGCTCGGTTTACATTATAACTGAACAAGACATGCATGTAGAATGCAAGTTACATAGAACAGGGACTTAAAAACTTGGAACAGAATACATGGGTAAAATAACTTAAAACATAAAGGAAGAATATAAAATATATTAAAATATAAAGGAAGAACATAAAAAATTAATGGTAATAGTGCATCAATTGATGACCAAGGAAAGAGAATATCCACTGTGAGAAGGAAGTAGTTACTTTAACAACAAAAGTTCAGTTAATACAAAACTCTGAAAATGTGTTTATTAGAGATAGTCTAGTAATGCATAACGAGATTGAATATATTGAAAATCTGTATAGGATAAAAAATCTTAGAATTATTAATTTTCCTCAAATGCATTTGTTATCGCCTTTAGAGATGTTCAAGAAATTTTTGAAAGAAATATTGTTATATGGAGAAAAAGATATTCCTAATGTGTCAAAAATATATTATTTTCCTAGTAAAATGGTAAAAAATATGGAAGAACAAAGAATTAATGAAGCTATTTCTCCTAGTATGATTATTTCAACCTTCTTGGAAGAATCTGTTGATGTGATAAATAATAGGGCAACCCTCTCTGTTTATTTATGGCTGAGCAGGACAAGGATATATTAATCAAAATTTTTTTTAGGAATAAAGATGTTTTATTCTGTGTTCATAAAGTCCAAATATTCCCGGATGTGGCATGAGCTACCCAAGCATGGAGGAAGTTTTTCTTATCTTTAAAAAGTCGAGTGTTAGCACATGGGGCAACATTCTTCTTAAAGTTTCCATGTTTGTGTTATGTGACCTGTCAAAGAAAAAATTTGGATTTACTGACCCTACTCATTTGGAAACGTTTTTGATTGATAAAAATCCAGTTCAGATACCAGAGGGCGAAGTCCATTAAAAATTGAAATAACTTTCTCTCTCCAGTACTAATTTGTTTTTCCAGTAATGCCCATTAGTGAAAATAGGGCATTATATGGTTAATATTATATATATATATTGGATAATTATCCATATATATTACTTCTTTTTCCCCCCATATTATGGGATTTGTGCTACAAATAAAAAATTTTTTAACACAAGCTTTTTTAAAAAAAATATTTTGTAACTGTTGCGCTGGAGGTGGACCCTTGGCCTGGTGCAGGATTGGTACGGCCCACCGGTTGGACCCGGAGAGCGCCTGGCACCAGGAGGCGGAGCACAGGAGGAGACAGAGGCTAGCTGGAGCTTCGCCAGTAGCAACCGGGGGTTCCCTTAGGTTGAGCCCTTGGTTACCCGGGCCGCCTGGACTTAGGTGGGCCTCGCAGGGTCTCCTAGAGAGAAAGTTCAAAGACGTGCCCATCATGAACAAGGGTGAACGGTCAATGTTCAATCAGGGATGGCCAGAGGTCGCAGGAGGCCAGAGGAGAGTGTCCGAGTGGATAGCGAGGATCAAGGCCAGAGTATCAGCCCAGAATGGTCAGCCGAAGCAGGGGTCAGTATCTGTAGTCAATCCAAGTGTAATCAGGTCAGGCAGAGGTCAAGTTCCAGGCAGCGATCAAGAGTAGTCAGGTCAGGCAGAGGTCAAGTTCCAGGCAGCGATCAAGAATGGTCAGAGAACAGGCAAAGGTCAGGTCAGGCAGCAATCAGGAGTAGTCGAAGAACAGGCAAAGGTCAGTACCGTGAGATCAGTCTGAAGGGTACTACCAGGGATGGAGAGACGAAGGAGCAGGAGATGCTGGAACAAGAGGCACAGGAGACGCTGGAACAGGAGACGCTGGAAGAGGAGACACAGGAGACGCTGGAACAGGAAATGCTGGAATAGGAGACACTGAAACAGAAGACACTGGAACAAGAGACGCTTGGAAGGCAAACTAAGGAACTCCAGAGGGTACGACCCGATTGCCAAGGCACTGTTCAGGGGAACGGGCCTTGCCTTATATACCTGGGTTGCATGATGACATCAGGGAGCGCTGGGTTCGGGTTTCCCGCGCTTGGCCCTTTAAATAGGGCGACGTCGGCTGCGTGTGTGCCTAGGGGCGGGGCTGAGGAGCAGATAGACGCGGAGTCCCTATGAGAGCTCCGCTGTGAGGCCGGCAACGGAGACAGTGAGCGGGGGAGCAGGGGACACCGCAAACTAGCTGCGGTTGCGGCTGAGGACAGCCCAGAGCTTGTGGACAGGAGAGAGAGGTAAGCAGGCCCTGCCGTGGAGCAGACGTGGCCGGGAAGCGCTACAGTAACTTTGAAGTATATTCATACAGAAATGAAAAAGATACTTAAGCCACAATTTTATCATGGTGTTTCTTCTCCATTTTCACCATGCTAATTCAGTGTTTGATTCTGCGCAGGCAGTTATTTATGGAGTGTTTGTCTCCCCATCAGATTTTGTTCTCCACAATAATCCAAATCCATCCAATCTGGCCCAGGAACAATAATAATAAATTTGAGTTGTGATGGCTACAAAACTTCCACTCCAATCAGGATCTTACATTATAATCTTCAAACTACAAAGATTGAAATGGCATCCATTTTGAACTGCCCGTGAAACTTGGAAACAAACTCAAATTGTTTTTTCAAAAATAGAAAGCCAATCCAAAGCCTAACTTGATATCCACTAGTAAGGAGACTCTCCATAATGGCCAATCAAAAATTGTCTATTCAACAACAAGTGTTATGTACACATATATTTGCCCGTGCCACACACATAGTAAAGATGTTGCGAGCCCCATCCGCACTCGGCCCGCACACGGGCCTGCTCACCTTCCCAACTCTTCCGCAGGTCCTAGGTCGGCGTCTCCAGTGGCTGCAGATAGCTCCTCGAGGCCGAGGCCTCCCACGGCAGCGGTCGCCAGGTCTTCCTCAGTGCACCAGGCCTCATGACGGGACTCCCTCCATGACATCGGCCCCGCCCCTAGGCGCGCGTGCGGACCGCCCAGCCCCTTAAAGGGCTAGGGGCGGGTCCAAGCTCTGCGGTGCGTCCTGATTGAGCACAGTATATCAGGAAGTTCCTGCCTGCACTTCCTTGCCTTGGCAATCGGGTTGACACCGTGTGTGTACTAGTTTGCCTCAGTGTCTCATCGCTTGTTCCAGTCTTGTTCCAGCCTTGTTCCAGCGTCCTTCTGTTCCAGCGTCCTCCTGTTCCTGTGTTCCCTCAGGTAGTACCTCTTGGACTAACTCTCTGGTACTGACCTCTGCCTGTTCTTGACTACGCTGATTGCTGCCTGGATATTGACCTCTGCCTGCTCTTGACTACGCTGATCGCTGCCCAGATTCTGACCTTTGCCTGCCTCCTTGACCACGACTGATCTCTGGAACCTGACCCCTGCTTTGGTTTAATCTCGGACTGATCTTTGGAGCTTGACCCCTGCTATCACTGACCACGCCTCCTTGAGCCTGGCCCTGCTCCTAGCCTGGTTATCGCAGACACTGTTCTGGCCTTCCTTGATTTCCAAGCCTCCAGTCTTGACATCAACCATGCACCCTTGATCCTGGTGGGCACAACCCTATACTTCCTTTCCAGGAGACCCTGTGAGGCCCACCTAAGTCCAAGCAGCCTGGGTCCCCAAGGGCTCCACCTGGGGGGACCTCAGGCTTCCAGTGGTGAAGCTCCAGCTAGCCTATGTCTCCTCCTGTGCTCCGCCTTCTAGTGGCAGGTGTTTCCTGGGCCTGACCAGGACAAGGGTCCACCTGCAGGCGCAACAAAAGATCAGACTTACAAAACACCGATCACATTTACATATGGTTAAAGTGGGGGAACCTATAGTGCAACATTGTACTGACTATTCCCAACATTGTACTGACTATTCTTATGTTTGACCAGCTTCAGTGGACTATCATTGAACAAGTTAATAAGTCACCATGGGAGGGAGGATGATTTAACAGTCAGGTTAAATTACCATGAATAGTTTTGGATTTATTCACTCAACTGTATTTTCCTGGTGGGTATGAATGAAGAGCTGGATTGATCAACAGTACTGCAAGCTTGTATATTGACATTTTTCTCTTTCGGTGTTGTTGGATGGACAATTTTTGATTGTCCATTATGGAGAGTCTCCATACTATTGGAGATCGAGTTAGGCTTTTGATTGGCTTTCTATTTTTTTTAAATATTTATTTATTGGCATTTATAAATAAAAGCACACATTACAATACTTTGAAGTGATTCTTAAATGTAAATAACCAAAGAAATAGCATAAAGAAACAATATGTAATCAGAATATTTTGTTATCCATTATGAAATAAGAAAATTGGGAGGAAAGCAAAGAAAAAAGAGATTATAAAGTAAATTATAAAGAAAATGTTGCGTGTCCCGGCCTTGTTGGTGCAGCGACCGGGCCTGCTCACCTCTCGCTTCCCTCCACCAGCTCTGGTTCCTACCACTTGCCGTTGCTGCCAGCTCCCAACGTCCCCGACGCTCACCGTGGCCCTCTCAGGCTTCCTCCACGCTGCAGGCCTCTCAGCGGAGCTCCCCTAGGGGCTCTGCGTCTTCAACCTCCTCGGTCCCACCCCTAGGTGCACGCGCGTGGCCGACACTAGAACATGTAAAGGGCCAAGTGAGGGAAGCTTATCTCGGATGCCGCCCAATGACGTCACCTAAGGCTCCTACTTAAGGCGAGGCTCTGTTCCCAGAACCTCGCCTTGGCAATCCAGGTCGACACTTCAGTGTAGCTAGTTTGCTGTTCCTCGTTCCTGTGTTCTCCTGCTTCCTTGATCCAGTCTTATTCCAGCGTTCCTGTGTGTCTTGTTCCAGTACTCCTGTGTTCCTGTGTTCCTCTCTGTGTTCCAGTATCTCTTCTGATTCCTGCTCTACGTTCCTCCTCTTGTCTTACCTTCTCGGATTGATTTACGGTACTGACCTCTGCTTGCCTGACTAGTTTGACCACTGCCTGGAACTTCCCACTGCCTGCCTTCTGACCACATTTGACCGCTGCCTGGAACCAACCACTGCCTGCCTTCTGACCATGTTTGACTGCCACCTGGAACTGACCTTTGCTCATCTTGACTACATATGGACTGATGTTGGAACTGACCCATGCTTTGGCTGACCACACTCGGACGGACACCCTGGCTTTGACCCTTGCACTACATTCGGATACTCTGTTCACTCCTGTGACCACCAGAGCAACCTGCTCGGACACTGCCCATGGCCTACATCTGACTAGACCAGTGGGCGCTGCCTATTTCACCCGGAGGACTTTCACTTCCTGTCTCCTTCCAGAGGTCTCCGGTGATCCTGATCCTGGTCTATCCCATCCTTTCTTCACCAGCTGTGCACCTTTGCTCATGGTGGGCACACCTCTCCACCATCTCTCTGGGAGACCCTCGGAGGCCCACCTAAGTCCAGGTGGTATGGGTACCCAAGGGCTCAACCTGCGGAAATCCCGGATTGCTATTGGCGAAGCTCCAGCTAGCCTCTGTCTCCTTGTGTGCTCCGCCTCCTGGTGGCAGACGCTCTCTGGGTCCGACAAGAGGGCCGTACTAATCCTGCACCAGGCCAAGGGTCCACCTCCAGTGCAACAGAAAAGACGATAGCAATGGATAAGACTCCTGCTTAAAATACATACAAGCTATATAGATCAACTAGAGAACTGGCAAAGATGATACAACTTTCCTTGCATCAATAAAAGATCTAAGCCGTTCAGAAGAGAAGAAAATATGGCTAACTGAAAGATAAGTAACACAACATTTACAGGGGTAACAAAGAATAAAAATATCACCTATTCCTAGTACCTCCTGTCTCAAAAGAAGAAAACATTTTCTCCGCTCCTGAGTGATCCTCGAAAGGTTTGGGAAAATACGAAAAACTTGCCCATGAAAATTGGAGTTAAGATTGCGAAAATATAGACATTATCTTACTTAGATCCCCCTCAGTAACAAAGTAGGTTGGCATCTTGTAACCAGGGCAAGGTTGGCATGGCCCTCCGGTCAGACCCGGATGGCGCCTGCCACCAGAAGGCGGAGTACAGACAGAGATGGTCAACAGTGGGCCTCACAGGATCTCAGAAGAGACAGTTCAGAGGAGTGCCCACTACCACCAGGGTGCACAGTCATTGTTCAAGGAGGTAGGCCGGAGATCAAGGGAGGCCAGCAAGAAGAGTCCATATGGAAATCAGGGGTCGGTACCAAGAGATCAGTCCAGAATAGTTAACCAAAACAAGGTCGGGTTCCAGAAGGCAATCAGCGTAGTCAGGTCCCAGGCATAGGTCCGGGCAAGCGGCAGGCAAGGATGGTCGAGGAACAGGCAAAAGATCAGTACTGAGAAGACTGTCCGGGGGTACTACCTTAAGAACATAAGAACTTAAGAACATGCCATACTGGGTCAGACCAAGGGTCCATCAAGCCCAGCATCCTGTTTCCAACAGTGGCCATTCCAGGCCATAAGAACCTGGCAAGTACCCAAAAACCTTGGAAGGAGAGACGAGGGAACTGGAGACGTAGGAGACACTGGAGGTACTGGAACAGAAGGACACAAGGATGCTGGAACTGAAGGCACTTGGAACAGGAGACAGGAGTGACAACCTGATGAAGGATCGACCTGAGCGACTGTTCTTCTGGACCTGAGTCCCAGCTACCATGGAAGCGGACGCCGGACGGAACGGTAGTCCCAGGATGCAGTCAACCAGGACATGGGATCCGGAGCAAGCACTGGACAAGGAGCTGTAGAACAATCCAATTCCAAGGCAAAGACTGAATGGCAACTGAGCCCTTTTGTAGGGCTAGGAGGCAACTTCCTGGGAGGAGCTTGCGGAAGGAGTCCCCAGGACCACACCCTCACTGTCCCTTTAAATAGGGAAGAGAGCCGCAAGCCTGCCCCCTAGGAGGAGCTGTAGCAGGACCTTGGACAGCAGCCATGCTGCCGCTGTAGCAGGAGAGTGTGGGAAGCTGGAGAAGCAGACCCTGACGTCGTCGTTGGCATCAGCCACGTAGGAGGGGTCCGGGGGTAGCACCGCCGAACAGGTCCCAGCTTCAGCGGCCTCCAGGCTGAGTTGGAGAGGCGGCAAGATGGCAGCCAGGCCATGGGGATCCGCGGCAATGATGATTCCAGGCTGGCCATGGGAGCGGTGAAGATAGCGGCCTCTGGGCTGTGAGGGAAGTCAGGCTGCAGCCTTGCTGGGCTGTGGGGCGGTGGCGATGGAGGTAAGAGGCAGCTCATGGCTCCAGCCACGGGCCGCATTGCAACACAGATGACTCAATAAGTGAGTTACATTTAAAAAGGGAGAAGGAAAATTACTGGAGGAGGAAGGTAAGAAAAAAGCTTTGTTAATATAAGGAAGGGAGTCCAATGGAATTTTTAAAACATCCATAAAGTATCTCTGTAAGGTCATAATGGGGAGTTCCCCCATTACTTTAGGAAATTGCAAGAAGTGAAGATTCAACAACATGAAGAATTCTCCAGGAACTCAACCCTTCTGGAAATAGTGTTCTGTCTTGAACTAATTGAGCCTGAACAGTGGTCACCTTGAATAAATCTTGCTGAATTGAAGAAAGTTTAATTTCATGTCACCCAACTTAGTCTCATGCATACTAACTATAGGATCTAATTTTGCCACAAAAGAATCCAGCTTAGAAGCAGAAATAGCCAGAGCCTGGCCAACATGTGATATCAGCTCCCATAAAGAATCTAAAGTTACCTCTGCAGGCTTTTTAGAAAGAAATACTCTGATAATGGTAACAGGGAAGTACTGTTTTCAAAAGGTACAGCAAAGAAACTGCCCCCAGGTTTTCCAAGGAGACTTTTGAGGAAATCAATGCTGGAGTAGATCCTCTCTCTCCCAAAGATGAAACGCTGGATGCAAGACCTATGGCGTCCCTCTACCATACCGGCAATGGTCTACGTTTGACCCGTGCCATAGCGGCCATCAAAAAGGAATCACTTCCAGGAGCCTGCAGAGATGCTTGTGGGTGGGGGCTGAGGGAAACCTCTTCTCTCAGTGAGATCAGTGCTCCTCAATTAACTCTCACATCGGGACTTCCACCACCCAATCCAGGAGCAGAAGACGCAAACAAGGTGATAAGCTGCTGACTTTTGAGGTAAGAGGTCTCTGAGGTGAGACCTTTACCTTCCCTTTGTGTTTGGGAGCCAAGAGAACAACTGGAAAGAAAAGGAGCAATGGGAAAGGAGCAGCAGAAGTTGGCATCTCAGTCAAGCGGCCATCTTGCTTCCCCCTCTCTTGAAATACTGAATGTCGGCTTTCTATTTTTGGAAAAATTATTTGATAGGTTGTTTCCAAGTTTCATGGGCAGTTCAAAATGGTTGCATTTCAATTTTTGTTGTTTGAAGACTATAACGTAAGATCCTGATTGGAGTGGAAGTTTTGTAGCCATCACAAAAGTTTATTATTATTGTTCTCTGATGAAAGATTCTTTTCCGAAATGTGGCCACGTTGGATAGATTTGGATTATTGTGGTGAATAAAATCTGATGGGGAGATGAATACGCTGTAAATAACTGTTGACGCAGAGTATGAAATTGGTTTAGCATGGTGAACGTGGAGAAGAAATGTGGCTTAAGTATCATCTTTTTCATTTCTGTATGGAAATACTTCAAGGTTACAAAATATTTTAAATACATAAAAATAAAAAAAAATCTTGTGTTAAAAAAAGATTTTTCAAATGGATTGACTACCATAACAAAAAATGTCTTTTAGGTAGGTTGGGTGGCAGTTAATGATTAGAGTATTTGTCCACAGTAACCTGGATATAATACATTGTGTTGGACCATTTATGAAATTACCACCTTCCACCATTAATTATATTTTGAATTGACAGTCATCTATCCATAGTGTAATAAGATGTCATGTAATTAATAAAAATTGAATTACAGCATGAATTAGTAGTGATTAAATATGAAAATCAAATGGAGAAATGTACTGAAATAGTAGTGGGCACATAGTCTAACATTACCCAGAGGCAAGATACTTGTGATTTATTGGTAAAAGATAATATGATATTACATTGTAAACTGGAAAATTCAGAAAATGCATTGAAGTGTAGAAATTTATTACTAGTTAATATCCCTAAATTGCCTAATATTTCAGGTTCAGATTTGTTGAATAGTTATTTAAAAGAAACGGAAAGCCCGGAGGCAGTATACCACCATTGATTTTTGCATATTATTTGCCAGTTAAAAAAAGGGATAATTTTCAAACAAACTTAAACAGAAAGATTAGTATAGATTCTTCTTCTTCAGAGATGTCTTTGGAAATGTTGCCAGAGTCTATGGCTAAGGGTACTCTGTTAGTCACTCTGTTGTTAAAAGTCTGAATAATACTGGGTTTTAAAATAATTTTTGTCCTGGTGAGATAAGAAATGTATTGGTCAACTAATAAGAATCTACCCAGATGTTACTAGAGAGACTCAGGTTCGTCACTAAAAACTTATATTACTGCATTCTCAAACTTTAGCTGCAAGTGCTATGTTTTTTTAAAATTTACCCTTGCAATTGTAAAATTGTTAACCAGCATACAATCTATATTTTCTTTGAAACGGATCAACTGTCCTCTTTTTTGGGGAATTTATCTTGTACAAAAATGGAAATCCTGGCTCATTATCTTCCTTGGAAGACTAATCATATTGTATTTAATATTTGTTTCTTTTGTCTGGCATAATAGCTGCCATATCGCTCAAGGTTTGGGCCTCTTGGTTTCCTCCAGAGTGGATTTAATAATGGGAAGTCAATCTCTTGCTTTGCTTGTCCTCTCTTCCATTTCTCTCTGATATTTTATAAGTGCAAGAATTTCTTCATGATTGAAATGTTTATTTTTTACTTGTAAGATTTATGACTTCAAATAGAAAAAAAGTAAAAAAAAAAGAAAAAAAAAAAGAACATTGGTGGATTACACATACTTCCATGTGATGCAGTCTCTTAATTTGTATCCATGGTCTTAATTAAGTCATGTGAGAGGGGCTACTCCATGGTCTCAGCTTGTGAATCACTTTCACGAGTCTCTCTTCCCAACAGTTCAGGGTTTGCTCTCTCTTTCCTGAACCAGTTACCTAGGATCTTGATTAGGCTTACCTGATAGGGAAGGTGAGCCTGGCAGAAGCCATGTCCCACTCTGATCAGCATGGTCTCTGACTTCCTGCAGTTCACGTCATCTGATCCTCTCCTAAAGTACTCGTACACATTTCTTTGTCCTCATTTTCGCACAAGATGGTGACATTGTCTTTATAGAGCGAGCACTTCATTTGATGTCTTCCTTGGGTGTCTTGGACTGTGATCCTTTTAATTTCTGTGTGCATACTGATGTGCTCTATGAAAAACTCTATAAAACAAACATAAGAGGTGAGAGAGGGAAGCCTTTTTTACCCCTGACCTGATGGAAAAAGAGTCTGCTTTCTAGCTGTTAACTAATGCAGTGCTAAAAATGTCAGTATATATCAACATATGTCAGGATATACATGTACCTTTATGCATCTAGAACAATTCACCCTTCCTAAATCTGCAGAGCCCCTGTCCAGAAAGTCAAAGAAGATGTGCCTTTCATTAGTTCAGGTTCATAAGTACAGCTCAGATCTGGAAGTCCTTTATACACTAAATCATGTCCCTGATCAGAAGCAGGCTGAAGTTTCTTTTTCCTAGCTTTCTGACTAACAGAGGTATTGATGACATCATCAAAGTTCAGTGCTCTGGACAAATCTTTCAAGTGCTATAGTTGCATGGCTATTAATTTGATCATGGCCCGTGGTAGACTGCAAATAGTTTTTAACTGTTTTCAGTTTGGAAAATGATCCTTTTGCACTACAATTTTGTTGCTGCAGTACTTAAAAACTCATATTGCCATATCAATGTGACGTTTTTCTCCAGAATACGTTTACCTAGTGTAAGCAATGAGGTATTTTCATCATTCTTTGTCATTCCAGATGGGTAAGCCTGGAAATGAAGGTATTCTTCAACAAATGTTTCTTCCAAATTGATTGGGTAGTGGTTCAAGAAATTTTTTGATTTCTCTAAAATTTCTGACAGTTCCATGCTGCATATTTTAGGAAGAAAGGCAAACAGATCTACAAATGACTTATATGTTTTACTGCACCAAATCAATTCTGATATGAGGAAAAAGGTATTTATTTGAAAATTATCCCTTTCGGTCAATTCAATTTCATTGCCTTGCATTTATCAAAAAAATGATTTTCTTTTCTCTTTTCTGAACATATTCTGACAACCCAGAGAAATTCATTGCATTTTGTTCAAATTCATCAAACCTTTTGCTGTTGTGCATAGCAGATATAAATACAATCAATGAGGGGTAAGGTTCTACCACAATGCCAACATCGATGCTAATCGCATCAAATCTCTCCAATATTTTGTTCCAGAAAATACACATGAAAGCTATTTCAAGATTTTCTAATTGCTTTTGCAATCCTGAAGCTTCCCACCATCTACTAGCCTTTTCTGAAGAATCATTCTCAATTGTTTCTAAAACTTTAATGAATTTTTTTTTCCAGGAATCACTTAAACTTTTGCAAACATCTTCATGGGCTGACCATCATATTACTGACAAGCACTTCACAACTTTTTTAGGCTTGATATGAGAAAGAAGAATTTCCCATCGATATGTTGATGATTTAAAGAAGGTATAAATGTGCTGCAAAATACTAAAAAAAGCAGCAGCATTTTGGCAGCTGTCGGCAGCACAAGTTCCTGCAAGATGTAGTGAATGAGCTAAACATGGTACAAATACAGCAAGTTCATTCATTTATTTTATCATAACCTGAATGCTGGTGAATATTCCAGCCATATGTCTTAGGATTGTCCTCTACAATTAGTAGTAGCAATATTACATTCTTGTAATTTATTTAGGACAATATCAAATAACTCCTGAGATTTGTGGCCTAGACTTTCTTACAAACATAAAAAGCGTTCTACAGTGTTAAGTTTGCCGGTCCAGTCGCAATCATCCTTGCCTCCCAACGGCAGCTTTATATAAACCTCCCTTCTTTCTCCGTAGGGTTATGAGCCTCCTGGTTTGGGAACTACTTCTCTGCCTATTAACAAGGTCAATGGCTGCTTCAAGTTTAATTTCATTTACCTTGCTCTTGATACACACCCATTGACTGCATCAGATGCATGGAAAATGAGCAGTCTTTTCATCTTAAAGACCTTCAACAGGGGCATTATCCAGAAATGAGTGATTCCTTCCACAGGGAAGCTTCATATTATAAATTCTTCACTTGGGTTTTCCTTTCCCTGTTGATATTTGAGCCCTAAATAAAGCTTTTTGTATTTTACTGGCCAGTCAAAAATTGTGTAATCTTTTGTCTAAAGGTAATAATGGGCAAGAAAAATGCACTATGGCTGTCAGGATCCTGAGACAAATCAAAGAAACTGTAGTTTAACATTCATTTGCCATTTACGTAAAGCCAGGCTAAATATTTTAAATATTCTCACATTCAGCTGTCCAGTGTCAACATTGGATGAACAGGGACTAACTTTCTAGAAGCAGCTGTTCAAATCTGATAAAAGCCTTGAACAACCTGAGGAAAGGCGGCCTATAAACTCAGTTTCTTCTGCAGCACCTTTTATTTCGTGTTATAGCAGTGGGCAAGGCTTTCGTTCCAAATCAGGCAATGATGGTCAGCCTAATTTTATAGAAATAAGTAAATACAAACTAGCATGCTCGCAATCAGAAGCAATTATGACAGAACAAGAGGCATCCCATGTCTATTACAATTCTTCAGGCTTTATAGTGTTATGAAGGAGGAGTGGGTGAAGGAGGGATGAGAAGAGCCGTGGCCGGCTCTTCTCACCCCTCCTTTGCTGCGCAGACGACTTCCTCCCGCGGCGCGGCCGTTGCAATCAACCTCCAGCCCTTGCGTTGCGTCCCTGCCGCCGAGCCCTGTTCTAGCCAAAGATTCCCCTAGCGCGGGCATGCGCACCCTTCCCCGAGGCTTAAAGGGGCCGTGACATGCTAGGGCTGCCGGGCCTCTTCCGATGACGTAATTCCCTTGGGATCATATAAGGCAAGCTCTGGCAACCAGAGCTTGCCTTTGCAACTGGCTTCCTCCTTAGGTTGTCTGGGCTCCTGTTTCCGTTTCAAGTTTCTTGAATCTCTTCGTTTGTCCATTTTTGACCTCGGCCTGCCTGTGGCCTCGTCTGACTTCCGGAACCCGACCTCAGCCTGATTGACCACGCTTATCCTTCAGTCCTATTACAGCGCCCTGCTGTCTCAGCACCTGTCTGTTCCTGCGCAACCCCAGGTTGGACCTTTGAACTGTCTCTTGGTACTGACCCCGGCTTGTCTCTTGACCCACCTGTCTGTCGCCAGCCTCAAAGACCTCAGCCTATTCCAGACCTGCTCGCCTGTCTGCCACCTGCCTCTTGACCTCTGCTTGCCTCTGACTACGTCTCACCTCCGGTATCTGACCCTTGCCTCGTTGACCATTCCTCGGACTGACCTACGGACATTGACCTTTTGTCTGCCTGACTTTACCTCCGGATTCTGGCTCTGTTCCTCGCCTTGTAATCACCAACTCCGTTCTGGTTCTTCCAGCTCGAAATCGACCGCACTCCTTCTGTGTCTGTGGGCACACTGGACTTCCACTCTCCCAGGAGACCCTGCGAGGCCCACCTAAGTCCAAGCGGCCCAGGTCCCTACGAGCTCCTCCCGGGGGGACCTCGGGCTTCCAGTGGTGAGGCTTCCTAGCCTCTGTCTCCTTCCGTGCTCCACCTCCTGGGGGCAGTTATCTCCTGTTCCCTTTCAGGATGCTTTCCATCCTTGCCTCAGGACAAGGGTCCACCCCCGAGCACAACATTATAGTGCACATTTTGAGGCTGTTTAGCTAGATTTTAACTTATTCAGAAGAACTTTGCCATGTCTTTTTTAGACAATGTTCTCTAGTCAAGATGGAAGATCAAACTTTCCACCTGAGTTATTTATAAAAATGTTTCAATATGGTATAATATTTTATATCCTGCCTAGCAGGGCCATTGCAAGGATATTAGGTGCCCTAGGCAAACTTTTGTCTTTTTGTCAAAAGCGGCTCTGGCATAGTGTCCCGTCCCCCCCGCCCCCGTCCCACTCAGTGTCCACCTCTCACTCTCCTCTGACTCTCTGTCAAGTCCTGCATCTCCCTCCCTTTGCCTTCTGTTCACAGTGCCCAGCATCCTTTCTATCCACCTGTCCTGCATCTCTCCCCTTTTCTTCTTTCTCCCTTTCACTCCCTGCTCAGCATATCCCCATCTCGTTGCCCCTTTTTTGCAGTGCCCAGAATCCTCTCTTGTCTCTCTCTCTCTCCCATCTACCAGCCCAGAATTCTCTCTCTCCATCTCACCATTACCTGCTCAGCTCCTCTCTCTCCACATCTCCTGCATCCACCCAACTTCCTCTCTGTCTCCACACCCCACATCTGCCCAGCAGCCATTCCTTTCTCTCTTGTGCTGTTGGGCCTTAAAAGTGGGTAGACGACATCTGGAGCTTTCTGGGGTTTCGCTGCCCCCAATCCCCCAAATTTTGGCATCCTAAGGAACTGCCTAGCTCGTCTAATGGAAGAATGGCCCTGCTGCTTAGACCTCTTTTTTTATGAATCTGTCTGCATTGAATGCAACTAGTAATAACTGCTTGCAATATAATTTGTGGGTTTACTTTTGATAGCTGTGTACATTCATTTTCAAAAATGATGCTTTATTACTCATCAGGGTTGGTTTTTTTTTTCCAGAAAGCCTTTATCAGCATTCCAAATCTCTTGCAGCAGATTTGGCTTCACTGTGCACAACTCTAAATTTTCTAAAATTTGCAGTAGTAGGATATGGTAATCACATTTCTCTTGAAGTGCACTGCTTGATGTGATACTGCACATTGCTGTGGGAAGCCATAGTTTAGAACATGGTACAATATGGCAAGGGTAACCCCAAGCAATGCACCGTCCAATAAACTGAGAATTATTTTGTGCTCATTGTACTGATCAACTGCCAGAAAGATATTTGGATGGTAGATGAATTCAATGTAAAAACAGATAGGGAGGGTCATACAGCCCACATAAGGAAGTGGATTAATGCATATAAATCCCCTTTGAAGATGATCTAAAATAACGCGCATGCACTGACCCGCATACAGTTCTGCTTACTCTTTTACCGGGCGTAGCTTGTAGCCTTGTACCCGTTCATTCATGTGCATACTTTTTAAAAATCAAAGGTATGCATCTAAAACTCAATTCCACTCTAAATCCTGCCCCCCCCCCCCCCCGGGAATGCCTATCTTTTGCGTGCATAAAAGCATGCGTGAAATCAGATTACACACTTTTATGTGCACAACCCCCGGACAATGTTATAACCAGCTGTTTATGTGTATAAACCCATGCTTTGTACGTGTAAGTGGCTTTGAAAATTACTCTCATATTGTTTAATTGGTAGATTGACCTGCATGCCAATGACAATTAGGCTCTTAATGCTTATAAACTCTGCAAGCTCTTTTATATTGGCTTTCTTTGTAGTGCTGTTGACTTCTGCTTGCATGTGGTGCCAGATTTCAAGTGAACAAACTGTGTAGAGCAATACAATATAAACAACACCACCACCAACAAATGGCCTTCCAAAATGCATTCTAATGACCAAGAATATATGGTATTTTTCAGCTCCTGAACCATTCTTGATTTTTAGCCATGAAGATGCCATTTTTAGAATTGACAGAGAAGGGACTAATCACCAAAAATTGGTGGCTAGTGCTGGCATGTCAATACTGCTGGATTTCCATTACGAAGAAGGAAGAATCTATTGGGTGGACACTGAAAGGAGACTCTTACAGAGAATATTCCTTAATGGCACCAAACAAGAGGTAAAGTAGCTTCTCTTCTTTTGACACTTTCATAAGGAAGGTAAGGAAGATGCATGAAGACTTGCCTGAAACTGACAAGCAATGTAGTGACCAAATCTACGAATATATTGTTTCAAGGCATACACTGTTCAAACTGTTGTTACACAATGGTGCTAATTCTGTAGTATCAGCTGTTTATATTACTTCAACAAAGTTTGATCAAATTTACTCATGATCATTAGCGCAGGGTCAGTTCCAAAGCTGGGGCAGGCCCTCTGTGCACCACAAGGAGAAATGAATAAATAAAGTTGGGAGGGGATAGTCTGGACATCCCCCTGCTTGTATGGCTCAGATGGGGCCCCTTTACCCTTAATATACTTACAGACAAAAAGTTGAAAAGGGGTACAGGTCTGGCCATTACTTGCTATTATGGCTTGGATGGGGTCTCCCAGCCCTTAGGGTAATCTGCATGGAGCAGCAATTGTACCCCTGAACACCTTGCTGGGCAGACTGAATGAACCATTTTTCTATTTATCTGCTGTCATTTACTATGTTAAGATGTGAAGGGGAAGATAGAAATCAGCGGTGATTATCCAGAGTCTAAAGTCTAAGGCAGAGGTTCTCAGCCCAGTCATTGGGAACCAATTAGCCCATCAGGTTGTCGGGATATACTCAGTGAATATGCATGAGGTAGCTTTGCATACGCTGCCTCCATGACTGGCTAGCTGGGGACTGGATTGAGAACCCCTGCTCTAAGGCATTTTATCAGGAAAAAAGTGATCAGACTAGATGAGCCTTACACTCCTTTTCCGCTGTCAGTTTCTCTGTTTTGAATATGAAAGAGCATGCTGTCTTTACTTTCAAATAATATTTTTTGATGTGAAGGTAATTGTTTTTGGTTACTGGAAGATGATGATTACTCTGTTAATTTATATAAATCTGATTTTATTTTTGGGTTAGCTCTTATTAATGTTGCTTATTATTTGATTTAATTGTTATCATTTGAATTTGAATCTTGATTGGTTAATGATTTCACTGATTTATTGTTGCTTGTATGTATTTTAATTTTTGTATGTAAATCTGTTGTTCCTTGCTCGGAGGGCTTTTTTGGTTTCCAAGCAAGTAAAAACACCAACAGATAAATACATAAACAAAGAAATATATCAGAACAGTTTTCTAGATTGGAAATCCTATGTATGGAATGTCACTGTATTTCTGTTCCGTTAACACAGTCTTTTAGCTTTTGTTTTATTTTCATTTTACAGAAGGTGAGTTTTGTTAAAAAAGGAGTTTTAGGATTTGCAATAGACTGGATTAAAAAAGTCATTCTTTGGGCCAACCAGCAGAAGAGAAGCATTGAATCAACAGACCTGAATGGAAAGAATTCCACAACCCTTCTCAGTTTAGTCCACCCCACGGGCCTGGCTGTTGATGCTGTTGAAAGGTAGGCAGAGCTTTCCAGGCAAAACCAGGATGCTAGCACTATGGAGAAATGCTCTTATATTTAATCGCAGTGGCAGGACACTGTGAGGGTAAATTTCATAGGATATTTCCATGGATAAAAACGATACTTCCCCTACGGAAATGGCCTGCTATGAAATTACTCATCCGCTATGTGGGTAAACATACACACGTATGTCATGGATGCACATAAGTGCACTGGGACTGAGCAGAGGCGGTCCCGGGGGTGTGGTTGGGGAGGGGGCTTAGCACTTCTGTGCTTTTTTTCACTCGCAAAAGTATGAACATAACATTTCCTGAAAGATGTCTGTGCATGCAACAGCAGATGCAATTGTGTGCAGGGTGGTTTGACAGGCATAGTTTTCACTGCGTCCCTGACGCCTGCAGGTTTCCTTGGAAAACTGGTGCAACCCTATGCACGTGTTTGCTGTCAGCTTCAGGTGGGCTGTAACAGAATGACCCACTCTGCGTTCACTGCCTGCGCTTGCAGCGAATGTGGAAAGCGAAACTACCCAGGGAATTTCTTTTTTTTTTAAATGAACCAGCATAAAATATACTCAACATTGTACCCAAAAAAAATCCCCTTGGAACACACCTGAACTCAAAACTATGAAAACCAATCTCCGTATGAAAGAAAGAAACTGGCGCAAAAATCCCTCCCCGCATCTAGCGGCCATATACAAATCCTCCCTATACACCTACAGACTTGCCACACTCAATGCGAAACGAGATTTCTTTGCAGCCAAAATACGCAATTACATGTACAACCCCAAAGCTCTATTCTCCATTCGTCTCTGACATTACGAAACCTATACCCCCCAGCATCCCTGACAAGGAAGCCCCCCAAAAAAGTGAAGAGCTTGCCTCATTCTTCCACAATAAAATAGCAAACATCCTTCGTAGATTCCCCAACAACCCCCTTCCCATACCCATCACCTCCACCACTACCAACACCAATCTTAGCTCCCTTGACCTTACCTCTTCAAAGGAAATAGACTAGATCCTAAAAAAAACTTAAACCAGCTTCCCACCCCACTGACACCATCCCCACAAAAACGCTCTTATCTATTCCCAACGCCATGGCGAAACCTTTAGCTGACATTATCAATTGTTCCCTAACCTCGGGCTTAGTCCCAGACTCTCTGAAACATGCAATTGTCAAACCCCTCATCAAAAAACCCTCTCTGGACCCCCAAGACCCTTCGAACTACTGCCCCATTTCCAATCTTCCATTTATTGCCAAAATTATGGAAAAAGTGGTTAATACTCAACTCATGGACTACCTTGATGATAGCAATATCCTCCACCCATCCCAGTTTGGCTTTCGAAAAAATCTAAATACGGAAACCCTCCTCCTTGCCCTCTTAGACACCCTTTTCTTAGGCATGGGCCAAGGACAAAGCTACATTCTGGCACTCCTTGACATCTCCGCCGCATTAGATACCATCAGTCACAACCTCATGCTTTCCCGCCTCGCCGAGATTGGCATCTCTGGTACAGCCCTGCTCTGGTTCGCCTCATACCTAGCCAACAGAAAATTTTCTGTTAAAATCGGCAATGCAGAGTCCCCCCATCACCCCCTTTCTCAAGGAGTCCCACAAAGCTTTTCCCTCTCTTCTACTCTATTTAATATTTACTAGGGATGTGCATTCGGATTGACCGCATATGGAAAACGCAACTCAATTTTTTTTTTTTACTTAAAAAAAAGATGGGGCGTATACGAGCAGATTTCCGACATAAATGAACATAGATATGTCGGATACGGCGAATCGCCATGCGCGCGCTTTCTCGCCGCCATTACCTGCGACTCGAGCTCGGAGCCCCGGATTACCTGAAAATGGCGGCGCCCCTGCGGTAACCTATGCCAACCTGTCTGACCCTGTCCTGTGAGTCTCAGTGACTCACAGGAAAGGGTGGGACAGGTCGGCATGGATACCGGAACGCAGCGAATCTGCGTTCACCTTTTCAGAGAAGCACTGAATGCAGCGAATCGCGCTGTCATTCCGTGCTTCTCTGAGGATTTCCTGACGAGCCAGCAGCACTATAAAAGCAGCAGCAGCACGAGGACTGACGGACATTGTCAGCGATTCAGTGGGGAGGTGGGATCGGGATCGTGCAGGGTGGGCTTAGGCAGGCTGAGGCAGAGAAGATAGCAGAACCCGATTTGATAGACAACACAGAACAGAACCAGATTTGATAGACAACACAGAACAGATTCTTTGTTAGGGAAAAAAAAAAAAGAACATTCTTATTGAGTGAGTCTGTACATTTTATCCTGGGCAGTGCCAGGCAGGGCTGGCAGTACTCTGCCTCATATTTGCTATTTTTAAACAGACTTAAAAGCATTCTCCTTGAGTGGTTCAGTGCTGGCTGGGCAGCAGTTCCAGGGCTGGGAGTACTCTGCCTCATATCTACTTTAGTTCTATGTGCACTGCAGTGCACACAGACAGACACATTCCGTGCATTGCCAGGCAGACAGTGAGGCAGTGGGCATTGTAAACAGAGTGAACATTGCCCTTCAGCGAGTCTGTTACATTTGCTATTTTTAAACAGACTTAAAAGCATTCTCCTTGAGTGGTTCAGTGCTGGGTGGGCACTGGGCAGCAGTTCCAAGGCTGGGAATACCCTGCCTCATATATACTTTAGTTCTATGTGCACTGCAGTGCACACAGACAGACACATTCTGTGCATTGCCAGGCAGACAGTGAGGCAGTGGGCATTGTAAACAGAGTGAACATTGCCCTTCAGCGAGTCTGTTACATTTGCTATTTTTAAACAGACTTAAAAGCATTCTCCTTGAGTGGTTCAGTGCTGGGTGGGCACTGGGCAGCAGTTCCAGGGCTGGGAATACCCTGCCTCATATATACTTTAGTTCTATGTGCACTGCAGTGCACACAGACAGACACATTCCGTGCATTGCCAGGCAGACAGTGAGGCAGTGGGCATTGTAAACAGAGTGAACATTGCCCTTCAGCGAGTCTGTTACATTTGCTATTTTTAAACAGACTTAAAAGCATTCTCCTTGAGTGGTTCAGTGCTGGGTGGGCAGTGCCAGGGCTGGCACTGGCAGTACTCTGCCTCATATCTACTGAAAAGGAAGCTTGTTCTCTGTGCACTCACTGCACACACACAGACAGACACATTCCGTGCATTGCCAGGCAGGCAGTGAGGCAGTGGGCATTGTAAACAGAGTGAACACATTCTCCTTCAGTGGTTCAGTGCTGGGTGGGCAGCAGTTCCAGTGCTGGGAGTACCCTGCCTCATATCTACTTTAGTTCTATGTGCACTGCAGTGCACACAGACAGACACATTCCGTGCATTGCCAGGCAGGCAGTGAGGCAGTGGGCATTGTAAACAGAGTGAACATTGCCCTTCAGCGAGTCTGTTACATTTGCTATTTTTAAACAGACTTAACCGCATTGTCCTTGAGTGGTTCAGTGCTGGGTGGGCAGCAGTTCCAGGGCTGGGAGTACCCTGCCTCATATCTACTGAAAAGGAAGCTTGTTCTCTGTGCACTCACTGCACACACACAGACAGACACATTCCGTGCATTGCCAGGCAGGCAGTGAGGCAGTGGGCATTGTAAACAGAGTGAAGATTGGCCTTCAGCGAGTCTATTCAATCTGCTATTTTTAAACAGACTTAAAAGCATTCTCCTTGAGTGGTTCAGTGCTGGCTGGGCAGCAGTTCCAGGGCTGGGAGTACTCTGCCTCATATCTACTTTAGTTCTATGTGCACTGCAGTGCACACAGACAGACACATTCCGTGCATTGCCAGGCAGACAGTGAGGCAGTGGGCATTGTAAACAGAGTGAACATTGCCCTTCAGCGAGTCTGTTACATTTGCTATTTTTAAACAGACTTAAAAGCATTCTCCTTGAGTGGTTCAGTGCTGGGTGGGCACTGGGCAGCAGTTCCAAGGCTGGGAATACCCTGCCTCATATATACTTTAGTTCTATGTGCACTGCAGTGCACACAGACAGACACATTCTGTGCATTGCCAGGCAGACAGTGAGGCAGTGGGCATTGTAAACAGAGTGAACATTGCCCTTCAGCGAGTCTGTTACATTTGCTATTTTTAAACAGACTTAAAAGCATTCTCCTTGAGTGGTTCAGTGCTGGGTGGGCAGCAGTTCCAGGGCTGGGAGTACCCTGCCTCATATCTACTGAAAAGGAAGCTTGTTCTCTGTGCACTCACTGCACACACACAGACAGACACATTCCGTGCATTGCCAGGCAGGCAGTGAGGCAGTGGGCATTGTAAACAGAGTGAACATTGCCCTTCAGCGAGTCTGTTACATTTGCTATTTTTAAACAGACTTAAAAGCATTCTCCTTGAGTGGTTCAGTGCTGGGTGGGCAGCAGTTCCAGGGCTGGGAGTACCCTGCCTCATATCTACTGAAAAGGAAGCTTGTTCTCTGTGCACTCACTGCACACACACAGACAGACACATTCCGTGCATTGCCAGGCAGGCAGTGGGCATAAACAGAGTGAAGATTGGCCTTAAGCGAGTCTGTTCAATTTGTTATTTTTAAACAGACTTAACCGCATTGTCCTTGAGTGGTTCAGTGCTGGGTGGGCAGCAGTTCCAGGGCTGGGAGTACCCTGCCTCATATCTACTGAAAAGGAAGCTTGTTCTCTGTGCACTCACTGCACACACACAGACAGACACATTCCGTGCATTGCCAGGCAGGCAGTGGGCATAAACAGAGTGAAGATTGGCCTTAAGCGAGTCTGTTCAATTTGTTATTTTTAAACAGACTTAACCGCATTGTCCTTGAGTGGTTCAGTGCTGGGTGGGCAGCAGTTCCAGGGCTGGGAGTACCCTGCCTCATATCTACTGAAAAGGAAGCTTGTTCTCTGTGCACTCACTGCACACACACAGACAGACACATTCCGTGCATTGCCAGGCAGGCAGTGAGGCAGTGGGCATTGTAAACAGAGTGAACATTGCCCTTCAGCGAGTCTGTTACATTCTGCTATTTTTAAACAGACTTAAAAGCATTCTCCTTGAGTGGTTCAGTGCTGGGTGGGCAGCAGTTCCAGGGCTGGGAGTACCCTGCCTCATATCTACTGAAAAGGAAGCTTGTTCTCTGTGCACTCACTGCACACACACAGACAGACACATTCCGTGCATTGCCAGGCAGGCAGTGAGGCAGTGGGCATTGTAAACAGAGTGAACATTGCCCTTCAGCGAGTCTGTTACATTTGCTATTTTTAAACAGACTTAAAAGCATTCTCCTTGAGTGGTTCAGTGCTGGGTGGGCAGCAGTTCCAGGGCTGGGAGTACCCTGCCTCATATCTACTGAAAAGGAAGCTTGTTCTCTGTGCACTCACTGCACACACACAGACAGACACATTCCGTGCATTGCCAGGCAGGCAGTGAGGCAGTGGGCATTGTAAACAGAGTGAAGATTGGCCTTCAGCGAGTCTGTTCAATCTGCTATTTTTAAACAGACTTAAAAGCATTCTCCTTGAGTGGTTCAGTGCTGGGTGGGCAGCAGTTCCAGGGCTGGGAGTACCCTGTCTCATATCTACTGAAAAGGAAGCTTGTTCTCTGTGCACTCACTGCACACACACAGACAGACACATTCCGTGCATTGCCAGGCAGGCAGTGGGCATAAACAGAGTGAAGATTGGCCTTAAGCGAGTCTGTTCAATTTGTTATTTTTAAACAGACTTAACCGCATTGTCCTTGAGTGGTTCAGTGCTGGGTGGGCAGCAGTTCCAGGGCTGGGAGTACCCTGCCTCATATCTACTGAAAAGGAAGCTTGTTCTCTGTGCACTCACTGCACACACACAGACAGACACATTCCGTGCATTGCCAGGCAGGCAGTGAGGCAGTGGGCATTGTAAACAGAGTGAAGATTGGCCTTCAGCGAGTCTGTTCAATCTGCTATTTTTAAACAGACTTAACCGCATTGTCCTTGACTTGGTCCGTTCATTTTGTTATTTTAAACAGACTGAGCATTCTTCTTGAGTGGGTCTGTTAATTTAGTTATTTTAAACTGACCGAACATTATTATTGTGGGACAGTGGGCAGTGTTACCACTAGTACTCATTGACATTAAATCCATAATGTCAGGGAAAGGGAGATGCAAGCGACTTAGTGGGAATGGCAGCGGAGGCACCGCAAAAGACACCAGCGCAACACCACCAGTACAGGTAAAAAGGCAACTGTCGCAATCAAACGTCTTTGTAGGGGATGGCAGTTCCATGGCAAAAAAAAAGAAATCAGACCATGAAACTTTGCAATCGCCAGCACCTGTTTCTGGCACTGTAGTTTTGGAGGAGAGTGAAGAGGAGGCAGAGTCTAGCCAGACAAAAGTTACACACCCAAGAGCAGCCAGGGGACAGAAGTGTCCTGCAAAACTTTGCGGTGACAAGGTAGCGCTGGCACTGTTAGCTTCTGATTCAGAAGAAGAATCTTCTTGGATGGGATTCTCATCAGAAACGGAAGATGTAATACCTGAGCAATCTTCGGTAGAATTGTCAGTTAGTCCTGTTTTAGCCTCCACCTCCAGAAATCTGCGGCAGGGGAGACATTCCACTGATATCGAGGAGGAGGAAGAGCTGTCAGAAGGGAGACAGAGGGTGACTGTTGCCCCCGCTGGCATTGCTTCGCCGGGTGCAGTGGGTGCACCACCCACACCCAGTAGTACCTCAACTCCAGTGCCACCATCCACCCCCAGGGCGGGAAAGAGAGGAGGATCACAAAAGAAATCTGCGATCTGGGCACATTTTAAAGTGACAGAAGACCCGCGTTATGCTCGGTGTAATTACTGTGCCAGGGATATTAGCAGAGGCAAGCAACTGGGACATCTGTCAAATTTTGGCATGGAGTATCATGTTAAGAGGCAACACCCAACAAGATTACTGCCATCTGGGGATGGTAGCATTTTCCGTCAGGGGACCCCTTCCCCTTCCAACCAGGGTGCAGTGGTAGGAAAGCAGCAGAGTCAGCCCACGCCCTCATACCCTTCTAGCAGTCAGGCGGCAGGCCAGAAACCCACTGACATGTGGGAGAAGCGACAATGCACCATGGAGGAAATGGGGTGGAGTGCGGTAACGCTATCCCGGGGTAGGAGGCAGGCAGCCGCAAAAGTAGTAACCAGGAGCATTGGGGAAATGATTGCCCTTGATGACCAGCCCCTGCAGTTAGTTGAGAATGTGGGTTTCAAACGTTTCTTGAAGGTCGTACTTCCAAATTACAAAGTCCCCTCCAGAACCACATTTAGTAGAAAGGTCATCCCCAGCCTGTACAAGCACTGTGTCAGTCGCCTGCAAGCACTGCTAGGTAAGGCAGACGGAAGAGTGCATTTCACCTGCGATATCTGGACCGCCATGAATGCTGCACACTCTTACCTCTCTCTGACAGCACACTGGTGGGACATGGCAGAGGCAGGGGCAGCCAGCAGCTCTATTACTGAACAAGCATCAGGGTGGAGGTGGGCTTTACTGAACACCCACCTGACGGACCATTCCCATACCGCTGCCAATATTCTAGCATGCATCAGAAAGATGCTGGCGAGCTGGAAAGTACACCAGCGAGACAGTAAAACGCGGGCAGGCTTTTTTGTCACAGACAACGGTGCAAACATGGTTAAGGCAATAAGCGATGGGCGGTTTAAGAACATCCGATGTTTTGCACACACTCTGCATCTGGTAGTGAAGTCAGGTTTGGGCTTGGAGTCCAAGGACAAGGAGACTGAATACCTGCGTCGGTTAATACACAAGTGCAGGAACATAGCAGCACACTTCCACAGAAGTGTCAGGGCGGGGCAGGTTCTCCGAGAAAATCAGACTGCTTTGGATATGCCCGAGAAGCGTCTCATTCAAGACGTTCCTACCCGGTGGAATTCCACCTTTATGATGCTGGAGAGGTTATTGGAGCTGCAGACACCCCTTCATGAACTTTCTGGTACAATAGACATAGGTGTACAGAATCCCCTAGGGCATCACGATTGGTTAGTCATGAGTCAGCTGTTAAAAATCCTGCAGCCCTTCAAGGACGTCACGGAGGAGCTGAGTTCCAGAAGTTCCACCTTGGCTGACATCATCCCTATAGTGAAATTCCTGGATGACCATTTGGAAGGCATTAAACGGCAAGAGGGAATGACTGCTGAGGTGCTGCAGTGTGTGGACGTTTTGCAGCAGCAGGTGAAAGACAGATTAAGGCCTTTAACAGAGGACAGCACATACATGCTCGCCTCTGTCTGTGATCCCCGTGTGAAAGGTAAAATCGCCCTACAGACCAATTGTCTGTCATTTGTGAAGGAGCTGTTGTTAGCACAGGTCCGTGAACAGGAGCACCATAGGCGGAGACAGATTAGGCTTGAAGCACAGGTGGAAACAGCAGGCACGTCACAGAGTTGTGCTGCTGCTAGCCCTGGCAGGAGAAGGACTGTGTCAGTGACAGATACTATTACTAGTGCCTCCACCTCAACGTCAGAACGCCCAAGGCATGTTGGCCATAAAGATACATCAGTAGTGCAACAGGCGAGAGAGAAAGTAACTGGATTGAGTGACTCTCAGCCCTCCCAAGCACAGGAGGAGACAGCAGCAGAGCTGTCAGTGAAACGGTATCTCTCAGAGCCGATAGAGAACACGCAGACAGATCCGCTGGCATATTGGGCACACAAGTCCACTGTCTGGCCACACCTAGCCAAAGTGGCTGAAGGATATCTGTCATGTCCACCAACAAGTGTGCCCAGTGAACGTGTTTTTTCAATGACAGGGGATATCATGAGCCCTCACCGCTCAAGGCTTTCACCGGTCTTGATGGAAATGCTAGTGTTTTTGAAAGTAAACCTGCCATTGCTTGGCTTTCCCGATTTTCCTTGTGAATGGCAAGATGAATAAAAGCTATTGAAAGGAGCCTTGCAGCAGTTCCAATTGCCTCCTATGCTCAAGATAATGTAAGCAGTAAGCACTGCAGCACATGTTCTTGACATGAATCGCTGTGTCTGACCGGCATCTACTGTGCAGCCCTAGTGTTCCCACAAGTGTTTTAACTCCGTTGCTGTTCCTGCCTGTACCTCCAGGCATTGTGTTCCTAGCTGGGCAGTTCCATTTGGTTATTTTAAACAGACTGAGCATTGTCCTTCAGAGTGGGTCTGTTGATATTGCTATTTTAAACAGACTGAGCATTGACCTTCAGAGTGGGTCCGTTAATTTTCTTATTTTAAACAGACTGAGCATAGTCCTTGAGTGGGTCCGTTAATTTTGTTCTTTTAAACAGACTGAGCATGGTCCTTCAGAGTGGGTCCGTTAATTTTCTTATTTTAAACAGACTGAGCTTTCTTCTTCAAGGCCGAAGTGGAGAAGGGTTCCATGTGAACAGCAGTTCAACATGGGTCAGCCGGTCCTAACAGATAGGCGAGCGCCGTTCGGAAGGGACGGGCGATGGCCTCCGTCGTCCTCGGCTGATCGAAAGGGAATCGGGTTCAGATCCACGAACCCGGAGTGGTGGAGAATCGGCGCTGGGCTCTTCCCTCTTCACTCGCCGTTACTGAGGGAATCCTGGTCAGTTTCTTTTCCTATGCGACTTGTGTCCCTAGCTGGGATTGACCTCTGTCCTCCAATGATGTGCCTGTTCCTCCAGGCCTTGTGTTCCCACAAGTGTTTTAACTCCGTTGCTGTTCCTGCCTGTACCTCCAGGCATTGTGTTTCTACTGGTGTTTTAACTCCATTGCTGTGCCTGCCTGTCCCTCCAGGCCTTGTGTCCCTAGCCGGGATTGACCTCTGTCCACCAATGATGTGCCTGTTCCTCCAGGCCTTGTGTCCCTAGCTGGGCAGTTCCATTTTGTTATTTTAAACAGACTGAGCATTGTCCTTCAGAGTGGGTCTGTTGATATTGCTATTTTAAACAGACTGAGCATTGACCTTCAGAGTGGGTCCGTTAATTGTGTTCTTTTAAACAGACTGAGCATAGTCCTTGAGTGGGTCCGTTAATTTTGTTCTTTTAAACAGACTGAGCATTCTTCTTCAAGGCCGAAGTGGAGAAGGGTTCCATGTGAACAGCAGTTCAACATGGGTCAGCCGGTCCTAACAGATAGGCGAGCGCCGTTCGGAAGGGACGGGCGATGGCCTCCGTCGTCCTCGGCCGATCGAAAGGGAGTCGGGTTCAGATCCCCGAACCCGGAGTGGCGGAGATTCGGCGCTGGGCTCTTCCCTCTTCACTCGCCGTTACTGAGGGAATCCTGGTTAGTTTCTTTTCCTACGCTGCTTGTGTCCCTAGCTGGGATTGACATCTGTCCTCAAATGATGTGCCTGTTCATCCAGACCTTGTGTTCCCACGCGTATTCTTATTTCTGAGAGATTTTCCGATTCCTTTGTCATCAGCTAAAGTGCATAAGATGCGTTGATGAATAGTTTTGAAGATGACACATATGGCTTTATAGATGATACGGAAGTGGACGGGTAGCCAATGTAACTCTTTCAGAATGGGAGATATGTGGTCTCTCTTTCTTGCGCCTGTTAGTAATCGGGCTGCTGAATTTTGAACCATCTGTAGTGGTTTGGAATAGGATGAGGGCAGACCTAGCAATAGGGAACTGCAGTAGTCTAATTTCGCAAAAATGACTGCTTGGATGATCGTTCTGAAGTCTTGAGCATGGAAAAGAGGTCTTATCCTCTTCCGAACCTGGAGTTTATAGAAGCAGTCTTTGGTTGTTTTGTTGATATGTGCCTTGAAGTTTAGCCGGTTGTCTATTATCACTCCTAAGTCTGTAACTTGTGTGGTAGGTAGGTTGGTGGGAAGAGTAGTGTTGGAGATATTGTTTTCAGGAGAGATGAGTAGGATTTCTGTCTTGGATGAGTTTAAGATGAGGTGTAGGTTGTTTACTACTTGTTTGATTTTCTGGTGGCATGTTTCCCAGTAGTCAAGAGTTTTAGAGTATGTGTCTTTGATATGGATGATGATTTCAATATCATCTGCGTAAAGGAAGTACTTTAGATTGAGGTCGGTAAGAAGTTGGCAGAGAGGAAGAAGATAGATATTAAATAGGGTCGGAGATAATCAAGAACCTTGAGGGACTCCTATGACAGAGTCAAATCTTGAGGATTCCTTGTTTTGGAGTTTAACTTTGTAACCTCTGTTATTGAGAAACGTTTTGAACCAGGATCGGACGGTGCCGCTGATTCCTATGGACGAAAGCTGGTTTAGGAGGATGGCGTGGTTGACCGTGTCGAACGCTGCGGAAAGGTCTAACAAGATCAATAGGAAAGAGTTTCCTTTGTCGAGGCCCATTAAGATATAATATTATATCTTACAGTTGTGGTTTGGATCATATTCTTTAGGTGAAGACGGTTGTCTATAATTACTCCCAGGTCTCTCACATGGTTGTGGGTGAGAAGGTGTTTGTGATGGATCTGAGATGGGAGGTTTTCTTGCTTGTAGGAAATGAAGAGGAGTTTAGTTTTAGAGGCATTGAGGACCAGGTTTAGACTGTTGAGGAGATTAGTGGTGGCTTCGGCTTGTAAGCTGTTGTTCCAAAGTGCGATGGCTTTCTTAATAGATTCTGTTATGGGAATAAGAATCTGAACATCGTCTGCATAGATGTAGTGAATGAGGTTAAGACTAAACAGTTGGCAAAGGGGAAGGAGGAAACGGCGGGGGAAACGGCAAAGCTGCTGCCAGGGGGGGCTATAACACGCGCCGCCGGAGCGGCGGCCCACCTGCCCCCCCTGGGCCTTCCCAGCCGACACGGAGCCGGTTGCGGCGCTCCGCCGCGGAGGAAATGCGCCCTGCGGCCGTCCGGGAGGCGTTCCCCGCCCCCCCGCGAAAGGGGTGGGGGATGCGCCGAAACCCCCCCGGTCCCACCGAACCCGCCGCCGGGTTGAATCCTCCAGGCGGACTGCACGCACCCCACCCGTTTACCTCTTAACGGTTTCCCGCCCTTTTGAACTCGCTCTTGAAAGTTATTTTCAACTTTCCCTTACGTACTTATTGATTTTATATATTTACTTTATTTTTTTATTCCTGGACGGGGCCGGGGCCGTCCGGGAGGCGTTCCCCGCCCCCCCGCGAAAGGGGTGGGGGATGCGCCGAAACCACCCCCGGTCCCACCGAACCCGCCGGGTTCAATCCTCCAGGTGGACTGCACGCACCTCACCCGTTTAACTCTTAACGGTTTCCCGCCCTTTTGAACTCGCTCTTGAAAGTTGTTTTCAACTTTCCCTTACGTACTTATTGATTTTATATATTTACTTTATTTTTTTTATTCCTGGACGGGGCCGGGGCCGTCCGGGAGGCGTTCCCCGCCCCCCCGCGAAAGGGGTGGGGGATGCGCCGAAACCACCCCCGGTCCCACCGAACCCGCCGGGTTCAATCCTCCAGGCGGACTGCACGCACCCCACCCGTTTAACTTTTAACGGTTTCCCGCCCTTTTGAACTCGCTCTTGAAAGTTGTTTTCAACTTTCCCTTACGTACTTATTGATTTTATATATTTACTTTATTTTTTTTATTCCTGGACGGGGCCGGGGCCGTCCGGGAGGCGTTCCCCGCCCCCCCGCGAAAGGGGTGGGGGATGCGCCGAAACCACCCCCGGTCCCACCGAACCCGCCGCCGGTTTGAATCCTCCAGGCGGACTGCACGCACCCCACCCGTTTACCTCTTAACGGTTTCCCGCCCTTTTGAACTCGCTCTTGAAAGTTGTTTTCAACTTTCCCTTACGTACTTATTGATTTTATTGATTTACTTTATTTTTTTTATTCCTGGACGGGGCCGGGGCCGCGGACTGCACGCACCCCACCCGTTTACCTCTTAACGGTTTCCCGCCCTTTTGAACTCGCTCTTGAAAGTTATTTTCAACTTTCCCTTACGTACTTATTGATTTTATTTATTTATTTTATTTATTTATACCGGCATTGCATCCGCTGTAGGCTTCCCTGGTCGGTCTTGTGCATTTGAATAAACGGAGAGGAATTTGTAGGTCGATAATGGTGTGTTGGTGAATGATTTTTTATATCAAGGTGATGGATTTGTAAATGACTCTGAACTGAATTGGTAACCAGTGGAGGTCTTTTAGGACTGGGGAAATGTGGCCTCCTTTCCTAGTGTTTGTTAGTAGACGGGCTGCTGCGTTTTCAACCATTTGGAGTGGTTTCGTGTATGAGGAAGGGAGTCCAAGTAATGTAGAGTTGCAGTAGTAGAAAATGAGGGCTTGGAGGATGGTTCTGAAGTGTTTGGCGTGGAAGAGTGGTCTTATCCTTTTTTAAACTTGCAGTTTATAGAAGCAGTCTTTGGTGGTTTTATTGGGGGGCCACTACCGGCCTAACACCGTCCGCCGGCTGATCCTCCATCAGAAGGACTTGGGCCCCCGAGCGGCGCTGGGGAGCCGGTCTTCCGTATGCCACATTTCCCGCGCCCGCCGGACAGGCGGGGATTCGGCGCTGGGCTCTTCCCTCTTCACTCACCGTTACTGAGGGAATCCTGGTTAGTTTATTTTCCTCCACAGCTTGTGTCCCTAGGTGGTCCCTGCGGGTCGGTACGGCAAGAGCGGTATTCAAACAGCAAGCACTGGGGTATGAAAATACAGACCCCTGTGTACTTACTTGGTAGAGGTTTTGCTAGGAGTAAGAATTTATTGAGGATAATGTCAGTTTCTTAATAAGATCTCATGCTTTGACTGTTGAGGAGATTAGTGATGGCTTGTAAGCTGTTGTTCCAAAGTGCGATGGCTTTGTTAATAGATTCTGTTATGGGAATAAGAATCTGAACATCGTCTGCATAGATGTAGTGAATGAGGTTAAGACTAGTTAACAGTTGGCAAAGGGGAAGGAGGAAACGGCGGGGGAAACGGCGAAGCTGCTGCCAGGGGGGGCTATAACACGCGCCGCCGGAGCGGCGGGCCACCTGTATATACAATATATACAGCTTCTGAGCAGAGAATTTATTGATGGTGCGTGTTAGGTGGAGTTCGGGAAGGCTTGCCTGAAAAGCCATGTCTTGAGTCTTTCCCGAAAGGTTAGGAGGCGAGGTTCATTTCTGAGATCTCCCCGTGTACAACATTTTGAATTAAACATGCCACTTTATATTGTATGCGATATTGGATGGACATGCACAGCATTCCAGGTCAAACCCTTTTAGAGACGTCAAGCCTCGACAGACAAAGTAAAGAGTAAGAAATTGTTGAACTTGGAGGTGGACCCTTGTCCGGGGGAAACGGCGAAGCTGCTGCCGGGGGGGGGGGGGCAATAACACGCGCCGGAGCCGGTATTTACCCTTAGATGGAGTTTACCACCCACTTTGGCCTGCATTCCCAAACAAACAGACTACGAGAAAACCCGGTCCCGGAGCACCGGGGGCCGCTACCGGCCTAACACCGTCCGCGGGCTGAGGCTTGATGAGAAGGACTTGGGCCCCCGAGCGGCGCCAGAGAGGCGATCTTCCGTATGCCACATTTCCCGCGCCCGCCGGACGAGCGGGGATTCGGCGCTGGGCTCTTCCCTCTTCACTCGCCGTTACGGAGGGAATCCTGGTTAGTTTCTTTTCCTCCGCGGCTTGTGTCCATAGGTGGGATTGACCTCTGTCCTAGAATGATGTGCCTCTTCATCCAGGCCTAGTGTTCCTACTGGTGTTTTAAGTCCATTGCTGTGCCTGCCTGTTCATCCAGACCTTGTGTTCCCACACGTATTATTATTTCTGAGAGATCTTACAATTCCTTTGTCATTTTCTGAAGTGCATAAGTAGGGTAGCTAAATGAGGAGAATATTGGAGGGGCGAAGTTCCATATTCAAAGCTGAGTAGCTGTACTTATCTAGTGAAAGTTTGAAGGATCAGGGAAGGCTTGTAAGAATAGCCAAGTTTGTTAATAGATTCTGTTATGGGAATAAGAATCTGAACATCGTCTGCATAGATGTAGTGAATGAGGTTAAGACAAGTTAACAGTTGCCAAAGGGGAAGGAGGAAACGCCGGGAGGGGGGTCTATAACACGCGCCGCCGGAGCAGCGGGCCACCTGCCCCCCTGGGCCTTCCCAGCCGACCCGTTGCCGGTCGCGGCGCACCGCCGCGGAGGAAATGCGCCCTGCGGGGGCCGGGGCCGTCCGGGAGGCGTTCCCCGCCCCTCCCCCACCCCCCGCGAAAGGGGTGGGGGTGGGGGATCCGCCGAAACCCCGGTCCGACCGAACCCGCCGGGTTGAATCCTGTGGGCGGACTGCACGGACCCCACCCATTTACCTCTTTACAATTTCACGCCCTCTTGAACTCCCTCTTCAAAGTTGTTTTCAACTTTCCCTTGCGGTACTTACTTATTTATTTTATTTATTTAAGGTTTTTTTATACCGGCATTCATGAAATCGTTCACATGATGTCACTTTACAGAAAACAGGGGTGCAAAGAAAACAACCTATAACATAAATACACGTGGTGAAGAGATGCAGTTACAATTAACTGGGGCTATGAACTGGGAGTGTAAGAAATAAAGAGGGATAGAGGAGGTTAATTATATACATGTGTAGAATATAAAAATATACAAGAGTACATTACAAATATGGCGTCCAATATATACAGCTTCTGAGCTGAGAATTTATTGATGGTGTGTGTTAGGTGCAGTTCGGGAAGGCTTGCCTGAAAAGCCATGTCTTGAGTCTTTTCCGAAAGGTTAGGAGGCAAGGTTCATTTCTGAGATCTGGGGGGATGGAGTTCCATAACGGTGGACCTGCTGTGGAAAGGGCTCAATCTCTAAAGGTGCTGTGATAAGTGGTTTTGGAGGGTGGAACAAGGAGGCATCCTCTGTAGGCTTCCCTGGTCGGTCTTGTGCATTTGTATAAACGGAGAGGAATTTGTAGGTCGATTATGGTGTGTTGGTGAAAGATTTTGTATATCAAGGTGATGGATTTGTAAATGACTCTGAACTGAATTGGTAACCAGTGGAGGTCTTTTAGGACTGGGGAAATGTGGTCTCTTTTCCTAGTGTTTGTTAGTAGACGGGCTGCTGCGTTTTGAACCATTTGGAGTGGTTTTGTGTATGAGGAAGGGAGTCCAAGAAATGTAGAGTTGCAGTAGTCTAATTTGGAGAAAATGAGGGCTTGGAGGATCCTGGTTAGTGTCTTTTCCTCCGCGGCTTGTGTCCCTAGCTGTGATTGAACTCTGTCCTCGAATGATGTGCCTCTTCATCCAGGCCTTGTGTCCCTAGCTGGGATCGACCTCTGTGCTCGACTGCTGCGCCTCTTCATCCCGGCCTTGTGTTCCCACAAGTGTTTTAACTCCGTTGCTGTGCCCGTTCCTGCAGGCCTTGTGTTCCTCTGGGGATAGGGAAATACATACAGTAACTGAGTGTAAGCAAGTATGATTTGCATTGAATACAAGAATGTCAGTATATAAAAATGACAAATAAATATAAAAATAAATGAAGTGCTATAAACTTTTTAAAAAAAGAATATAAATCCATAAAAAAAAAATTGTACTATCCGAGTATCAGTGTTCATCCATGTTCCTACTGGTGTTTTAACTCCATTGCTGTGCCTGCCTGTTCATCCAGGCCTTGTGTTCCCACAGGTGTTTAACTCAGTGGCGGTGCCTGTTCATCCAGGCCTTGTGTTCCTCTGGGGATAGGGAAATACCTACAGTACCTGAGTGTAATCAAGTATGACGTGCTAGAAACGTTTTCGAATAAGAATATAAATACATTAAAAAAACACATAATTACTATCCGAGTATCCGTGTTCATCCAGGCCTTGTGTTCCCACAGGTGTTTTAACTCAGTTGCTGTGCCCATTCTTCCGGGCCTTGTGTTCCCACAGGTGTTTTAACTCAGTGGCGGTGCCTGTTCATCCAGGCCTTGTGTTCCCACAGGTGTTTTAACTCAGTGGCTGTGCCTGTTCATCCAGGCCTTGTGTTCCCACAAGTGTTTTAACCTGGTTGCTGTGCCTGTTCATGCAGGCCTTGTGTCCCTAGCTGGAATTGACCTCTGTCCTTGAATGATGTACCTGTTCATCCAGGCCTTGTGTTCCCACACGTATTCTTATTTGTGAGAGATCCTAGGCTCCAATTCGTTTGTCATCAGCTGAAGTGCGTAAGTACAGTCTGAATTCACTAGACGCCAACGGAATTCACTAGACGCCAACGATATTCACTGGACGCCAATGTAAACACCGGGTACACACAACTCTAGGGGTGGACCCGTTCCAGGGAGTCCTTCCCTGAACAAGCATGAGGGTGGAGGTGGGCTTTACTGCACACCCACCTGACGGACCATGCCCACACCGCTGCCAATATTCTAGCATGCATCAGAAAGATGCTGGCGAGCTACCAGTGTTTTAACCTAGTTCCTGTGCCTGTTCATGCAGGCCTTGTGTCCCTAGCTGGGATTGACCTCTGTCCTCGAAGGAAGTGCCTGTTCATCCAGGCCTTGTGTTCCTACTGCTGTTTTAACTCCATTGCTGTGCCTGCCTGTTCATCCAGACCTTGTGTTCCCACACGTATTCTTATTTCTGAGAGATCCTCCAATTCCTTTGTCATCTGCTGAAGTGCGTAAGTACCGTCTGAATTCACTAGACGCCAACGGAATTCACTAGACGCCAACGATATTCACTGGACGCCAATGTAAACACCGGGTACACACAACTCTAGGGGTGGACCCTTTCCAGGGAGTACTTCCCTGCACAAAGGAAAGGGAACTCTCTCCTGGGCCAATTGATAAGAAAACCACAATTCTGCAGCCAAAAATAGGCTGGAAATCCTTCCCCCATTGACTTTAATGGGCGACATATGTACATATACCCAACTCATTAGATTTTTTTTATGTCCATATTGGCCGCAAGTGGGACCCCCTTTCGGACATAAGAAATATGAACATAAAATTTTGCTCTGCACATCCCTAATATTTACCTCCTTCCCCTCTGCCACCTCCTAACCAATCTGGGGCTCAAAATTTTCATCTACGCTGATGACGTACAAATCATCATCCCTATACAAAGCTCCTTAACAGACACCCTCAATTTCTGGGACAAATGCCTCAACTCAATAAACAACCTCCTCTCAACCCTCCAACTAGCCCTGAATTCCTCAAAAACAGAGCTACTACTCATAACCAACTATCAAACCCTGAAGCCGGCACTTGCAAATGACCCCGCTTTCAATTCCATTGCCACTCAACTCTGCGCACGAGACCTAGGAGTCAAAATTGACCAATCCCTAAACTTTAGAAAACACATTAACAAAGTACTGAAGGAAGGATTTCTTAAACTCAACGTCATGAAAAAGCTTAAACCCCTTCTCCACTCCCAAGATCTCCGCACTGTCATTCAGTCAACCCTCATATCTAGACTCGACTACTGTAATTCCATCCTCCTTTGCCTCCCCTACACTACCATCAGACCCCTACAAATGCTGCAGAACGCGGCAGCAAGAATCATCGCCCATGCACGCAAATCAGACCACATCACCCCTATCCTTAAAGACCTACACTGGCTCCACGTTCCCTTCCGTATCCTCCACAAAACACTGACCATCATTCACAAATCCATCTATTCACATAACTCTAACTGGCTAGGCGAACCTTTCACTCTCGCTCAACCTAGCCGCCCCACTCAAACAAAACGTTTGGGTATGCTCCAAATACCCTCCCTCAAAAAAGCACACCTTTCCTCAACAAGAGACAGAGACTTGTCTATTGCGGGCCCTACCTGTTGGAACAAACTACCTCCAAACCTCCGTCTTGAGCCCTGCCCCAAAAATTTCAAAAAAAAATTAAAGACCTGGCTATTTAAACAGACATACCCAGAATAGGACCCACTCCAGCCTCTCCCCCCCCCCCCCCCCCCCCCCCCTTCTGCTTTGACTCGGATATGATCACCTTGCCTTGCCTTGTCTACCTATCTGTAACGCACTCTCAGTTTACTATTTAACTATTTATTTACCTTGCATTTGTTGTTGACCTCATTGTTATGCATTAGTTGTTAACTTTAACCTCTCTCTGCCTCACCCCCTAGTTATCTTCCCTCCCTGTCCCAGTTTCCCCCCTACCCTGTTCGATGTAATTTCTATCTTTTGTTTGATGTAAACCAATATGATGTTCACACGAATACCGGTATAGAAATGTTGTTAAATAAATAAATAAATAAATACTCAAAGGAAAGCGCCTGCGCACTTTGCACCCGTTACTTGTTTGGGCAGCTAAGGGTCGCATGCTTTAGAACCTGCCAAGTACGCGGGCTGTTTACCTCTGCTGATCTAAACAACCCTGCCTCACCCTGTCCCGGGAGGGAGTGCCTCTTTTCAATCCGGATAAAACTAGGCGCGCAATGGGAATCCGCACACACTTTCAGCTGGTCAGGGGAAAGCAATGATTTTCTGACAGGCTAATACAGCCGGGCGAGTGGCTTTGAAAGTTGCCCTCGGAATTTGTAATGGGAGAAGGTAAAGCAGCGAAAGAGGGGGGGATCACCACCCTATGTGCAAGCCAGTCAGGTCACCGGGAATTAACCAAAGATTTTCTTTAATTTACAACTGTGCTATGCAAGGCAACGCAACCTCCCTGATAGTTTCTCTTCTGCATGTTTCCCCTTCTCCTTTCTTTGTCCCCATCACTTTTGTTTAAGAGTTTGGGGGGCGGTTTATGAGGAATTCATCAAACGCATTTGCCCCTGTTTTCCAGGAGGTGTTTGATATATTAATTGGGCATTTTGCATGGCAGCTCCAATGGATGACTTTTTCCAGGCTGCAAATAGAGACGTCTAAATAAATTCATAGCGAGGGCAAAAATGATAAGGAAAATTAGGCGGTGAGCCTTTGCAAACAATGCCTGCTTCTAAATGAACAAAGCCAATGTTTGTTTTTAAAGGCAGATGCGACTCACTTCTCTGGCCAGTGAAATATATGTTCATTCTTAACGTTTTCATGAATCACATTTTCTATTTCATTTTTTGTGAGAACTTGAGGATTTACTTCTAAGTGTTTAGAGAGCTGTAATAGGTTTTTATGCAGGTTTCTGTCTGTGTAACAATGTGTCTGAAATATTGCGGGTAATGGTATGTGTTCTGTAAAACAGGGTGCGTAATTGTGGGTGCAATGAAGTTGGGGAGTGAAAGTATACATAGAAATTTCCTATACTTTCAGTTGTGTGCTTTGCATCTGATTCTATGAAAGCAAAATGTACACGGGATACAAATGTGCCTGTGGTGTGCGCGCCAGCCACATTTTCAAAGGGAAACTCTTGGGAGTTTCTCTTCAAAAAAGAATTCACCCTCCCGCAGGCAAGATCTGCAGGGAGATTGATTATTGCCTTCCCCCATGTACAATGCAGCATTTTAATATCAAATGAAAAGACCATTAAAAAAATAGTTGCTTATAATAGTCACAAACATGGTAGAGTGCAAGACAGATTTAAAACAATTGTACTCCACTATGTTTTCGGATAACACAGCATTTTATCCATAAAGAGGATACTTTCCTAAGATTTTATGTTGGTAAACTCCTTTACCAATGTAAAAATGTCTTTTGAAAACTGCTCCCTCAGTGTGGGTGAAAGTCTGAATGCTGTTCGATGACACCTGCACAGGGAAAAGGGAGTGGGACTAGATGAGGGGAGAAGTCTATGGGGTGATTTCACGTGGAAAACACGGTAGGTATCCTTGCCAGTGCATCCTTAGCTCCTGCTGCCATGCAGGTGCACAGTCCCTGGGTACTTGTTCAAAATGAGTCACATGTTTGTGGGTGCAAAGCACAAAATACCCACAGGCCTGCAAACTGCCGGGGGAGACTGAAAATTGGCACCCCCTCACCCCCAATATTTGCATGTTTCCCTTTTATAAGGCTAACAGTATCTTTAATCTCTGGTTTTTGTAGTTTGAATGAGGTAATATGGAGGCAGAAACACGTAAGCCCTTCAACCAAAAAACAAAATTGAAAACATAGGTCACAGCTAATAATTTTGAACAGTGGGAGGTGTCTGCAGTTCCACAGCTACTTTCATTATGGCCCTTCCCATATTTAATGCTTCATCTGGGTTTAATTTTACTTTAAATGAAGCTCAGTGTAAAGACAGCCTAGCCGTTGACCTATAAATGTTTTCACCATTGCCATATTTGCTGGAGTCTGTTAGTAGTGACTTCTGGGAGCCATTATATAAATGCAATTACAGGTATATGTTTTATTTTCTTCAGATTCATATTTTGGTCTTCAGGTATTGCTCCTTTTGGAATTCATAAGGCAACAGTTGATGGAGCCTATCCTACTGCCCTCCTAAGAGCCCCAGAAATAGTACAGACCCTGTCACTGGATTTAACGGAAAAGAGAATATTTTGGATCCAGTATGATGGTGAAGATTTTCCAAGCATTGGTTCGTGTAATTATGATGGTGGCGCTACTAATTTGCTCAAATATTCTGAACAGTAAGTCTTATATGTTTCATTTGGGGGGAAAAAAATCAAAACAAAAACAATGCACAACAGTTTCTGAAGCTTTTTATTATTATTTATTTACAGTTTGGTAAAGGTTTATTTCAACAATAATAATACAAAACAATGAGTGTAGAATTGTGTGTCAATTTAAAAGAGTGAATTTTATGAGTAGCTTTGCAGAACTGACAAGGCAGGGGTATAGGTTGTTTGCTGTAATGGCCTGCACGTGGCTCATGCACAGGCTACAGGTAGTCCAGACCTCAGGAATACTAGTTGGTTTTTTGAAAGTTGAGTAACAATCATACTATCTTTGGAAATTGCGTATTGCATAATTCTAAACAAAGGATTACATGGAAAGTTGGTTTAAGGACAATGAATTGAATGGAAATGAATTGATTCAACAAGTACATTCTTGAACTGATTTAAAAAAATCTTGTTCTTGTTGTGTTGTGACTAGAAGTCACCACAAATTGATTTTGGGAGAAAATAATTTTTTGAAAGTTGAATGATAACGATAGCCAACTTTTTCCTTCAATTTAATGTACATGCTTACGTTTAAGAAAAATTAAGAAAATTGATTAAAAAGATTTAAAATTAATAAATCAGTTAAAAGGTTGGAGGTTTTTTAAAGACCAATGATTACAACTACCTCCTATATGTTAAAAGTTCTATGTAGAACATAACATGAGGTCCTGAGGCCTTTTTTCCTCCGATTTTTTTCTAAACATCTGTAAGTTCAAATTCCGGTGTCACCTCAGTGACAGCAAAACACAATCCCTTCACTTCCAAACACTTTGTAAAGTAACACAAACCCTGCAAACAAATAAATAAATAACACTTTACCATACCATAACACTTACCTAAGACAGAATAAGGGACTACAAATTAGAAACAAACATTCAAACAAAACTGAAATGGAAAACCTGAGAAACCAGACTATGTGACTACTGGAATGCTGAAGAAAAAGCAAAAGAAATATATAAGAAATGCACATTCCCAAAGATAGTATATTCCAATTGCTGAAAAGTTTTTGCATGTCCTAGTTCTGTTCTGCACCTGTTGCTGAAGATTTGCAGCCTTCCAGCTGTATTCAGTATCAGTCAGCAGAGACGAGCCCTCTGCTTCCTGATCAAGCCCCTCCATTCCCAGATAGCAAAGGGGGAACAGGATGAGAGGGGATGAGCCTGGAATACACTTAGTAAAGGGGGATCATTTTTGGGAAGTTATGAGGGACTGAATGGGGATTATTCGGAGATAAGGAAAGATGCTAGCAAATGAAAGTGAATTGAGTAGGAGATTGTGTGTGAGAGAGAAGAGATTGGGGCTGGGTGTGCATAGGCCAGACTGAGAAGTCAGAGAGGGGACGCAGGGGGGAGCAGGAACTGAGCACAGTAGGGACACCTATCTCCTCTCCTCTCCTCTCCCCTCCCCTCTTTCCTACCTCAATTCAGAGTCTCTCTCCCTTGATCTTGAATTCTGTCCCCCCGGATCATGGATCATCCCTTCCTCCTTCTGCCTTCTCTCCAGATCCTGGAACCCACTCCTGAACCTATCCTACTCCCTCCTCCATGGCTGGTGCAAGCGTTTTTGATGACCTAGGTGAATCTTGGGTCATACACCTCGTCCCTTAGCTTACCTATTGATGGGAATGTTTGCCAATGTGCTTCAGAATTGTCTAATTACTGTGAGGCTATACCTTGGACTCCTGCTTCCTGTTCTTTGACTTTATCAGGGGGAAGGAGCAATAACAGCAACAGTACCTAGGGGTGGCAAGACCCTAAATCCATCTCTGCATCTACCGGCTCACCTTTATCCACATGTCTATTAACCCCTTCAAAAAAATGAAGCAGATTTGTGAGGAAAGACTTCCCTTGGGTAAATCCATGCTGGCTGTGTCCCATTAAACCATGTCTGTCTATAGGTTCTGTGATTTTGTTCTTTAGAATAGTTTCCATGATTTGTCCTGGCACTGAAGTCAGGCTCATTGGGCTATAGTTTCTCAGATCACCCCTGGAGCCTTTTTTAAATATCAGGGTTACACTGGCCACCCATCAATCTTCAGGTACAATAACTCGAACCTAATCGAAATATCTTTAAGCAGCTCCAGAAACACACAGGATCAAAAACAGCTAAGTTATTTTCAGAAATGGATGTTAAAAAAAATGTTCAGAAATGAAAAATCATGTTTGATTTGTTTTTCTCCTCAGATACCGTGTGATTGGGCTCTCTCTATTTGCTGACAATGTCTATTATTCTGAATGGAAAACTGGTACTATCCGAAGAGTCAATAAATATACTGGGGAAGAGATTGTAAAAATGACCCTGACAACTTCACAGTCGCCTCCTGCTGAAGTAAAAGTAGTGCATCCGTTAAAGCAACCTGGCAGTAGAGCAGATTCACACAGTTCCCGTAAGTTGCAAAGTACTAACAGTACCTAAAGAATAATGATGATATTTGTCGTTAACTAGTTTGGTGATGCTCTACGTCCCCGGTGCCCTACTGTGATGCTTCTTCAATCTAGTCTTAGCCCCCAGTCTAGGTGACATGCCTTGTGCTCTTCCCTCTCGAATATTAATGATACTCCTTCACCATATGTTCCTTTCTATGATGCTCTTCCTCAGCCTTCATTCCTCTGGAGCAGCCTCGGAGGGAACGGAGGCAGGCTGCGCAGCTCGGCGCGCGCAGGCTGCTGATTTTGCGCAGCCTTGCGCACGCCGACCCTGGATTTTATAAGATACGCGCGGTTACGCGCGTATCTTATAAAATCTGGTGTATTTTTGTTTGCGCCGGTGGCGCGAACAAAAGTACACGCGCGCGTATGTTTGAAGATCTACCTCTTAGGGAATAGCCACTGCTATTAATTGCATCAGTAGCATGGGTTCTTCTTAGTGTTTGGGTAATTGCCAGGTTCTTGTGGCCTGGTTTTGGCCTCTGTTGGAAACAGGATGCTGGGCTTGATGGACCCTTGGTCTGACCCAGCATGGCAATTTCTTATGTTCTTATGACATCCAGGAAGGTGTGGAGGGATGCAGAGGGATCAAGGAAAACTAAAGGAATGGTCTAGAGTCTGGCAGCTGAAGCTAAAAAATACAGTCATGCATCTAGTCTGCAAAAACCCATAGGAGTGGTGCAGTTCAGGGGATGAAATTATTCTAAGCACAAAGAGCGGGATCGGGGGGGGGGGGGGGGGGGGTGGGGGGGGGGGGGAATTGTATCTGATGATCTTAAGGTGATCAAACAGGTGAATAAAACAATGGAAAAAGCCAGAAAAGTGATTGGGTGCACAGGGAGAGGAATGGCCAGCAGAAAAGAGTGCCCCTATATGTATCTGGTGAGACCTCTTTAGAGTACTGCGTTCAATTCTGGAGACTGAACCTTCAAAAGAATGTAAACTAGTTGGAATCAGTCCAGAGAGTGACTACTAAAATGGTCACTGTCTTCATTCTAAAGCATATGGGGACAGATATAAAGGTCTAAACATTTGTACTCTAGAGGCAAGGTGGGATAGAGGAAATATGGTAGAGAAATTTAAATACCTCCAAGGTTTCCATGCACAGGAGGCAGGCCTCTTTTAATGGATTGGAGGCTTTAGGGCAAGGGATCATGGGATAAGGGTACAAGGGGGTAGATTCAAGAATAATCTAAGGAAATATTTCTTTACAGAGAGGGTGTGACTGTGACTTTACTGGGGAGACTGCTAACAAATTGGTATCATATTATTTGGCTCAGAAATTTGATGAATGCATGAAGTACTGTGAGAAAACTGTAACCTTAATGCAGGAGACTAGTGTCATTCTTAGGGGTAACCTCCATTTAGAACAAATTGGAAAATCTGAAAAATACTTCTAAAAGGAAGAATTAGAGATGTTAAAGAAATTTCAGGAGTTTAATCTATGTTTAATGAGAACTTTTTTTTTCTGCTATTGTGTTGACTATATATATATATATTTCCCATCAACATTTTGTATGTTGATTATATTTGATTGAAAATTATAAATTATTTTTTTTAAAAATTGTGCATTCGCATCTTATTGCAGCATGTTTAATGCATTATTTACACAAGGTAATTTTCAAAGGAATATTCATGGCAAGCAGGTAACTTTTTTCCCGGTAGAATTATCTGGATAACTTTACTAAGTTATTCAGCTGGTTATGCGTTCTACTGAATATACCCAGATAAAGTTATCTGGACTACTTTAGAACTGCTATCTGGCACAGCCAGACTTACCTGGTTAACTTAGCTGGATAATGGCATTATCTGACTAAATTATCAGGACTGCTTCTGATCTATCGGGGTAAGTTTTATTCTGCTAAATTTTACCAGTTTAAATCAGCTGCAAATCAGGGGCAAAGTGTCAATACTCCATGCTGCTATAGTGGCAATAGGAACTCAGTTAAATCCTTACATGACTGCTTGTATATATCATGCAGCCTCATCATCCAAGGGGGATATACACACATCCCCCCACCTGTAGCCAGCTGGACACGTGTCAGAATTGGGCCAGTGCAATGTGAATATGTATACACTGTATACGATAATATGTGTCACCAAACATGATGCTTTTCTATTTTTACCATTAAGTAAATACATTGTTTTTGTTTCCCAGCCCAGGAATCGTGTCATCTAAGTAAAGGAGATTGCTGGAGCATGTGCAATCAAGACTCTAAGGTCCAGCAATGCACATGCTCAGATGGTTTTGTCCTGAACAAATATGGGGCATTCTGTGAAGGTAATGAACTACCAAAAGCAAAAGGGTGCTTCGCTATGCGTTTAGGCCGCTTAGCTCTGCAGCCGTGCTGCCATTAATGAGATTTCTTTCTTTCTCTTGTTAGATGTGAATGAGTGTGCCTTGTGGAACCATGGCTGTACTCTTGGCTGTGCAAATATCCCTGGTTCCTATTACTGCACCTGCCCTGAAAGATTTGTTCTGCTTCCTGATCTGAAAACTTGTCACGGTAGGTGATAGCAGTAAATATATATAGAAAGGATGGGATGGACCATTCCAGCTTGAATGATGAAAAATGACAGGCCACTGAGATAGGTGTTCTCAACCCTCATGACCACTGTACACCCTTTCAAGAGTTTGAGGTATCAGGCAAACCCCCCAGGCTTGCAAAAATTCAAAATTCAAAATTCATAGTAAATACTATTGTTACCTCAGTTAATGCACATAAAATAAAGGTCCTGGCTGAAAGGTTTTTTTCAGCTTGGCTCCTGGTCTCAGGGTTCAAAAACTGGTCAGGTAAGATGCTGGATTGAAATGGGCTCTTTGTTCACTGGGGTGTGTGTGTGTTTGTTTCTCTGCTGGACAGGGAAAAAGAAAAAAAACAATGTTTTTCTCCATGACTGTAACTTGTGCCCTCCCCACCCCCCCAGTGAATCCTCTTCACCCATCTCTTTGGTGGCCTCAGCTTCTTCAAATCCATACCCTGGAAATCAATTAAAGAAATCTCTTGGCTTGGAGATTCCAACTTTAACTGAAATGAGTTTACTCTTTAGGAGTAATTAGGAATAAATTAATACAGGAATCGGTCACAGGCTCCACAATTGAGAAATAGCAGCAAATCAGCCAAAATTCTAATTCTTCCAAACAGACATTGTCAGTCCCGTCAGTACTCAAACATGCACAATGAGTTCCTTGAGAGACGGAAAAAAGGATTTCCAGCAAATAGTTGGTTCCAGAGAAGGAAAAAATTTCCAGTAAATAGATGTAAAACGGAGCATTAGAGCAGTTTTTGCAGTCTAATGCATTACAAGATCCAAGGTAGGTTTTGTCAGATGAAAATGAATAATTTCTTTGGTTGGCAGTCGAGAGAGTTGGATCAGGGGAGAGTGCAAGATATAGTGCACTTGGATTTCAGTGAGGCCTTTGACATGGTTCCGCTGTAGTGGAACATGGAAGACAGTATTTACATAGCTAATGATGCTGTAGATCCTTCCCTGGTCAGGCGGCACCTGCTCAGTGTATTTATGATTCAACTTAAGGCCTGTTATCACCAGACTGTGAGACGAGTGCTTACCATCCTGCAGCTTTACACGCTGCATGTACTGAGAACTCTGGGTTCATGGCTTTGTGTGTATGTGTGTGTGTGTGTGTGTGTGTCTGTGGGGGGGGGGGGGGGGGAGGTCGTGGCAAGTTTGCCACTTCACACAGGCATTGGGAACATCCTATTAAAGTCCCATTTTTTTTGTCACTGTTGTCTGTTAGCATCTCTCAGTATTTCATATCATGCACAGTTGACATGGAGGTTGGCACACCAGCCCCCCCTTTTTTTTTATCACTCCCTCTGTGCTGTGTACACGCAGGAACGGTACGCCTGCCGTCTATCGCCTATATGAAAAACAATACCTTGGCCCTTATTGGCCATTTTGTTCATGTTCAGGCCTCTTGCCTCGCCGTGGCTTCCCACTTGGGGGGGAGGGTATATGTTTTGAGGGTCTACCCCTGCTGCGTCTTCCATCTCCAGGACTGCTGCGGGGTGTGGATGCGAGGGATGCACCTGACGACTCTGACGGCTGCTCTGTCATGCACTGAAGGATTTGGGTCAGCATGGTGGTGAGGTTGCTGATAGCTACAACAATTGTGTTGGCATTTTGGGTGTTGGCTGTCATGGTTTGCTGCAGGATCCTATTTGGCACTCTACAGATCATGTCAGGACCCGTATTGCTCCCTGCAAGTGCCTGACTTCACCTCCAGTCATGCCTGCTGCAGGTGTCGGTGCCGGTTCTGGTCCTGATGGTGGTGTGGCTGCTGCTGACGGTGGCTGTGGCCCCAATGGTGGCAGTGGCCCCGATGGTAGGGGTGTGGGTGCTGCTGACGGTGGCTGTGGCCCCAATGGTGGCAGTGGCCCCGATGGTGGTGGTGTCGGTGCAGGTGCTGAAGATATATGTGGTATCTGAGAGTGCAAATTATGTGGTCTGGTGATGTTAAGACTGCAGAGTGGCGTGGGGTGTTGGTTCCTGCCTATTGCTCGTCTGAAGGTTGCCAGTCCAGATTCCCTGCCTCCATTAATGTCTCCAGATCGAGGTGGATGTGAACTGGGGTTCTGAGCCTAGGAGCTGCAACAAGAACATAGCCTATGATTGCTCTGCCTCCTGCTGCTCCTTCTACCGCTGTGTCTCAACGTCCATCTGTAAGGGCCTCTGGAGCATTGGTATTGGGTGGCTAGTCCCTGGGGCTTCCCAGCTGGGTCTTGGGTTCTCCTGGCTGGGACTGGCAGCTTCCTGCTCGAGAGCTGTGGAAACAGAGAAGAAACAGAAAACAAAGGCATAAGTACATATGCCAGTAAGTATAGTTTATTTCTTTGGCATCAGAAGTGCTCTTTTGTTCTTTGCAAAGTGATCATCTTATGCCAAATTATGGGGTCTGTTTACAAAAGGGTTTTTCCCATTTTGTGTGTATGGGAAAAACACCTAGTAAAAGATCCCCTATGTGTACACTTGTTGCTGTCTGCCCGTTCATGGGTGAGATGAGCTTACAGGTAGTGGCTCATGAGGTGTCTAGCTGCTCATCCATGCCCTCGAACATGTCCAGTCTCAGCCTTTCTATCAGTTGCTGCTCCATTTCTGTCACTACTATGGGACAGGGGCCCTTCCTCCAGTTTGCCGTTGGTATTTCAATCTTGCTGCAAGCTTGGCCTTGATCTGGGTTTCCATGTCCCGGTAACAATGGGTGACCTGCTCCCTGCTTCGTTGCACTCCGCTCTGGCGGCTGATGGCCTGGGAAATATTTCGCCATATTTGGCCCTTGGCTGCCTTTGAAGTCTTTGCTGCCTGGTTTCCAAATAACATGTCGTAATGCTGCAGGACTCTAGTGATGAGTATCTCATTCTCTGCCTCACTGAACTTTATGGCCCTCAGTCTCTGCCGTGGTGCAGCTTGGTAGCCGAAAGGGATGCCACTTCCTCTCCCGGAGAGGTGTCCTTCCTGCCCTCACTCTCCGTTCTGCTGTCCCGTCCCCCCCCCCACCTCACCCTGGCTTACCAACTCCATTCCCCTCTGCCCTGTCTGATTATCCTTATGCTGCCCTACTCCTCCCACCACTCTTTCTTACCTAACTCCTTCCCCCCCCCCACCCTCCTATCTCTTCCCTCATGCCTCTCTCTATTTCTCCTCCTGTCCCTATTTCTCTTCCCACTTCTCCTTCCCCTGTCACTCCTGCCCTCCTCCTCCCCCCACTCCCTTTGCCTCCTCCTCCCTCTGCTGTCCTCACTCATTTTTCATTTTCATTTATTAAAATTTATTAATCGCTTAACACAAAAAAGGTCTCTCCTCTCTTTCCAGGCCTATCATACTCCATGTTCTCACCGCTCACACACACACACTCCTCCTCCGTTCCTCCTCACACACTCCTGCTCTGCTCCTCCTCACAATCATACTCCTCTACTCCTCCTCCTCCACTCCTCCTCACCACCTCCACTCAAAAAGACAAACAGGACTTACAAGTTTTCACTCCAACAAATATCACAAAAGGGAAAGGAAAGAGATGACTACAGAAAATAGCACAACTCAATCAGTAATCGCAAGCTTCCATTCTCACCCACCCACACAAACCCAGGCTCTCATTCTCACCCATATATACACACATTCAAGCTCCCATTCTCACCCACCCACAAACCCAGGCTCCCATTCTCAACCACACATACACACATTCAAGCTCCCATTCACCCACATATTCAAGCTTCCATTCTCACCCACATACACACCCAGGCTCCAGTTTTCACCCACACACACACACTCCCATTCTCATCCTCTCCTCCAATGCCCAACATTCCCATTCTCATCCTCTCATCCTCTCCTCTCCTCCAATGCCCAACATTCCCATTCTCATCCTCTCCTCTCACTCCAATGCCCAACACACCCTCAAAGAAGAAGGTGCAGGTAGCCAGCATTTATACAGGGGAAAAAATAATGCACTGCGCAAAGACGCACGACACACCTCAATGATGCACCACTGTGTGTGATAATGGATCACCGCGGGCAGTATTTACCTCTGCGATGCGGCAGGCTGCCGACTTGAATACACACACCCCTTTTGTTTATCGCCACTGAATATACCCGACTATTTTAAAGTTAACCATATTAGTTTATCTGGCTAACTTTAGTCTGCTTTATAGGGTTATTTGGCTCACCCTGGTCAGACAGGCAGAATTTTAAAATTCCAGCATTTCTCCGGCTAAGTGCCAAACTTAACTGGACAAGTGCACTGAATGCACTGAATATGGACCTCTGGACATGTGAACTCTCTCTGAGACATTATGTGCATTGAATGACAGGTATAACTGAGTGTCTAATTCTGCTGGGATAATTTTCAAAGTTTGCTTTGAAATTTGGTATAAATTGGGTGCATAAGTCTGCAAAATTTGTGCTGCCTGTTATAAAATCACTCCATATATAATTAATAAAAGATTGGGAGGGGGGGGGGGGAGAGAGATGATAAGAAAGAGCTGTCTAGTAGTTAGCTATTTATATCTCTATAGGAGGCCCACCTAGTAACTTGAGGTGAGGTTTAGGTAGTAGTGTAGGGGTTAGGGGCCACTTTTACATGCAGAGTGAGACGTATGAACAGAACAGTGCTCTCTTGTGAAGATTTGATGTCCTTCGGAGTGAGGAAACTCACACAAAGATGAGATTTGCACAATGTTCTCTCAACCTAGCTTGATGTTAACCAGATAGAGAGTCCATCAAGCTAGGTTGAGAGAACATTGTACAAATCTCATCGTTGTGTGAGTTTCCTCACTCCAAAGGACATCAGATCTTCACAAGAGTGTACTGTTCTGTCGTACGTCTCACTCTGCATGTAAAAGTGGCCACTAACTCCTACACTACTACCTAAACCTCACCTCGACTTACTAGGTGGGCCTCCTATAGTAGCAAAAATAACTGCTTACTATGGTGCCCCCTCCCATATGTTCTCTCTCTCTCCTTTCCCTCACAATCTCAGGCCCTCCCCAAGCCTAAAAATGCCCAAAACGGAATTTGCAAAAAAATCACAAATTGATTTATGAGCATAATGCACAATATCATACAGCTTAATGCAACTGAAAAAGGTGTAGTTATTTTCGGCATTAAAACAGTGCGTTATAGCTTCACACTTTGTGACGCCAGCCCACTTTTTCAGAAATCTCACCCCTGACTCCTCTCCAATCCCTCCCCTTTAAAAAAATTTTGCATTGCACCATGTGTTATAGTGCTTATCACATGCATTAAGGCGTTTTCGCGTGTATTAAGGCGTTTTTTGCATGCAAAAATGCCTTAATGCATGCAAAAATTGTTGCGGTCTCTACCGCTTCCCTCCGCCTAAGGCCCAAACCTGCCTACCTCCGCTTCAGGAATCACCGCGCTCCACCCGCTACGGACCTCGGGGGCTTCTCTCACTCCACGTGGTGGCTGCCATTACGTGCCTGCTTCTCTTCTGTCTCGTGCGCGCGCGAGGACGCCAGTCTTGAGCGCTCAACCCCCGGAAGCCTGGCCCCGCCCGTGCGGGTGACGTCACGCCCAAGTCCCAATATAACTGGCGCTCAAACTCTCTCTCATCGCCTTGCAACGAGGTTCACAACTCCATAGTTGTTCTTAGTTGCGTTCCTGGTGATCTCCACGTTGCCTGCTTATGACTCCGGTTTGCTTTTGACTTCGCTTCAGCCTGCTGCCTGCCTCTGATTCCGGTTTGCTTCTGACTTCCGCTTCAGCCTGCTGCCTGCCTCCGACTCCGGTTTGCCTCTGACTCCGCTTCAGCCTGCTGCCTGCCTCCGACTCCGGTTTGCCTCTGACTCCGCTTCTGCCTGCTGCCTGCCTCCGACTCCGGTTTGCCTCCGACTCCGCTTCAGTCTGCAGCCAGCCTCTGACCTCGGCCTGCGTCCACCAGTGGCGTAGCCAGAATTGATTTTTTGGGTGGGCACAAGGTTAACATGGGTGGGCTGTAGGCATGCAGGTCTACTAGTTGTTTTTTTACTGATAAATAATGCCAAATTATGCAGAACAGCATTCACATCTACACCTAAGTATAAGGTCTACTTAATGATACAAACATAATTCACGGTGATTTGTGGTACTTTAGCCTTCTTATTGTTACGATTTTATACACGGCTCCTACCTGTCCATAAATTTTGAGAGAGCGGTTGTGTTGCTTATATTTAAATTGCTAACATCTCAAAATATAGATATATATTTTTACCTTTGTTGTCTGATCTTTGTATGTTTCTAATCAGTTGGTCCTGGTCTCTTTTTCCCATTTTTTCCCTTATAGCTCATTTCCTAATTCCTTTTCAGTGTCTTTCTTCTATTACTGTCTTCTTCCCTTCCACACACACACACACATGCTTTCTCTCACAGACTCCCTCTCACACACTCAAGCTGTCACTCTCATATGCTCTCCCCCCCCCCCCCCCCCCCCACAAGCTCACATTCAAGTTCTCACTTTCTCACCCCTCCCCAGGCTTATATTCTTATGCACACACAGACACACATCCAGGCACCCATTCTCACCCACACACATAAACCCAGACTCCCATTCTCACCCACAAACCCATGCTCCCAGTCTCACCCACACATATCCAAGCTCCCATTCTCATCCATACATATACACATTTAAGGTACTATTCTCACCCACACATACACACATTCAAGCACCCATTCTTATCCACATATTCAAGCTTCCATTCTCACCCACCCACACAAACCCAGGCTCTCATTCTCACCCATATATACACACATTCAAGCTCCCATTCTCACCCACCCACAAACCCAGGCTCCCATTCTCAACCACACATACACACATTCAAGCTCCCATTCACCCACATATTCAAGCTTCCATTCTCACCCACATACACACCCAGGCTCCAGTTTTCACCCACACACACACACTCCCATTCTCATCCACACATACACATTCAAGCACGTGCACAGCTTCCGCTTTCTCCCCCAAAGCAGGAAGATCAGCTGCCTCTCCTGCTGCCACTGGCCTCCTGCTATCTTCGGGCGTCGGGCCGTACTGCCCGCCGAACTTCCTGTCGGGGGGGGGGGAGCGGAAGCGCAGCGCACAACGTCCGCTTCCTCCCCCCCAAGCAGGAAGATCGGCGGGCAGTACGGCCCGACGCCCGAAGATAGCAGGAGGCCGGTGGCAGCAGGAGAGGCAGCTGATCTTCCTGTTTTGGGGGAGAAAGCGGAAGCTGTGCGCGGCGCTTCCGCTCCCCCAAACAGGAAGTTCGGCGGGCCGTTTGGTCCGAAGATAGCCGGAGAACGGGTGGCAGCAGGAGAGGCAGCTGATCTTCCTGCATTGGGGGGAGGAAGCGGAAGCTGCCCGCGGCGCTTCCGCTCCCCACCCCCAAACAGGAAGACCGGTTGGCCATACGGCCGCAGCAGCGCTTCCCCTTGTGTGCCGTGATGGCGCGCGAGGCGTGGGTTCTCTTGTTCGCTGTCGCGGGGATGGGATCCCGCGACAGCCTTGCAGTTCCGGTGCTAGTTGGGTGGGCCTGGGTCTAAGTTGGGTGGGCACCTGCCCACCCAGGCCCACCCGTGGCTACGCCACTGGCGTCCACTTCAGCCTACAGCCTGCTTCAGCCTCCGGTTTGCTACCGATTCCGCTTCAGCCTACAGCCTGCTTCAGCCTCCGGTTTGCTACCGATTCCGCTTAAGCCTACAGCCTGCTTCCGCCTCCGGTTTGCTACAGACTCCGCTGCTGCCTGCTGCCCGCTGCCCTGCCTTCAGCCGGCCCTCAGCCCTGTACAGCCGGCCCCTGTCTCCCGGGTACCTTGGACTGCCTATCCTTCCTGCTTGCTCTGGTCCCGGTTTAGCCTATCTAAGTTCCTGGACTTTCTGTCTCCATACCAAGTCCCGAGGACCCGGTGCCCTACGGGCTCCTCCCGGGGGGTTCCTGGTTCCTGGGTGAACACCTTCTGCTTGTGGCTCCGCCCCCCGGCCTGCCCTGTCACCCTAGGTAGGCCGGCCCAAGGGTCCACTATCTCGCCAGCAGTGTCCAACTGCAACAAAAATGCCTTAACGCAATTTGATAAATGACCCTGTAAGAATTTAGCAAAACAAGCTGATTTGATAGAATTGCTTTTAATTCAACTTTTGAGCAGAACGCTATGAATCATTCTTTTCAAGCTATTGTGGGTAATCCTGCCTAATGCTTTTTTTTTCTTTCTCCCTAGATCTCCTTCCCTGCACACAGAATTATACAGCATGTAGCCATGGCTGCACCGAGACATCAAAAGGGCCGATCTGCTTTTGCCCCAAGGGATCAGTGCTGAAGGAGGACAGAAAAACATGCACAGGTGAGCAGGTGCGTTCTAGGGTAGTCGGTCATTCTACTGTCCCCCTCTTTTTTTCTAACAGCTTTAATAATACTGGAAGTGTTTTAAAATTGCAACTTCTCATATAGTATATTTGACACCCCATCTTGAGCTGGAAATTGCTTTAGGTTTAAAAAAAATTATCAACAAACTCTTCTCTTGATTTCACTAATGAGGGGGAGTACGTGATAGTGGTTGGAATGTAGCGCTGAAAATCAGGGTCTGCTGGCTTCTGCAGTTCCTACTCTTTCAATGACTGCAGGTGCTGTTCAGTTCACAAATGTTTGTCCCTGGCAGGGCAAACCTGGAATAACGAGGAGAGTGAGGAGCGGAGAGGGAAGGTAAACTAAAGTTGCTACTGATAGAAGTAGAAAGACCGGATTATAAAACTATTAAGCTATTTTAATTAATATTAAAGACTGCTTCATTTGGGAAGGGGGGTGAGGGGGCACCTAATTGATATTGCTTCACTCCAGGATATGCCTGAACTGAACACTGACTGTCTGATACTGCTTTCGCAGATCTCAGATGTAATGGAGTCATAATAATTGCAATACTGTAACAATAACACTGCTAATAAACATAATAGAAATACAATAGTATTTATTATTTCCTGTAAGACCGTCAGTGAACACTTCAGAAGATATTTCAAATTATCTTTTAATACACCTTGATGCCATATAAATTGAAGATATTATAAAATATAAAATTATTTAAAAATTCCCTGTATGAGCTATAAATAGTCCAAAAGCTATCTGTATCCAAATTACAATTAACCAGTGGACTGGTTATCAGTAAATGGCCAATACTGGTGAGGGCCATCAGATGTTAAAGACAGACAGCAAGAAAGAAAAATCTGTGTGTGTGTGTGCGTGTATGTATATGCGTCTCTATGTACTGGCTTGCTTGAATCAGTGTTTGGAAAGCAGAAAGAGAATACCATAACTAGTCTTGGAAGAAACCTCTCTAGCACATGGCCAGCAAATGGTCCTATGTAATTGTCTTCAGGAGGAGAAACAAAAGAAAGTGGGGGGCAAATTCTTGCCCAAAAATATAATCCCTCTGAACCTTTGTGTATACGACCTTGCCCTGTCAGATGTATGAATTAACTGGATCTGCTCCCCTTCTAAGGTTGTACATCTCCAGACAATGGTGGATGTAGCCAGATCTGTGTCCCTTTCAGTCCAGTGATCTGGGAATGTGATTGCTTCCCTGGGTATAACCTCCACCCGGATAAAAGGCGCTGCATTGCCTCAGGTCAGTGACTTGTAATTCAAATAGAGTATGTCATCTGGAAGACAGAAGAAAATTAACAGACAGCCTTATAGACTTTACACATTGGGCTTTTTGCTCGCTGGACCTTGACTTTTTGCAGTGTTTTAGCAAGAGATTGTGTGGGCCCCAAATCCTTGTCAAACAAATTCATAATCCCTATGAGGCACACCACCACCCACTCCCCTTCTGGGGTTTGTCTGTTTATTTATTACTTCCCTTATTCACTAACGATGAAGGTGTTCCCTAAGGCCTAAGGGATGACCTCTGCTGGCTCATGCCCAGTACTTAAGTGGTCAGCCTTTCTGTTTCAGAAGGTTATTGAGAAACCACAAGAAAACAAATAACCAGTATACACAGCAGTAAACATCTCACTACAGAAACAATCAATAATTATGTTCCTCTGTTTTTTTTGGAAAAAATAGAGCAAAATAAAAACAACAAAAATGCCAAACACTGCCTGTGCCTTTCTCAACAAATTTCCCTCAGTCATGCTAAAATTAAACTAAAGACCAAACTCTTTATTTAAATGTCAATGGTTCAAATTAGCCCAGGTTTTTTTTTAACCTTTCCAAGTGAATTGGTCATTCTCGCCAACACCAAATGTTCATATGATGCTTTAGAGGAGACCACATTATACCATTCTTGAAAATGATCAATTTCAATTAATTTCCGCTGTCTCAGAATTATTATTTGTCCTAATAAAATATCTAGCACCATCTTCTGATGTACTTCCAAGGAACTGAGGTTTCAAAAGCCAATTCTGGTATTTGAGGCAACTGACATTCAATAACAAATGAAAAAAAAAGTTATACTTTTGCCAGAACTGTAAGATTAGGTGGACAAAAGCACAACATACGCATATGGATATCTTCTACCTAATAACCTCTCCAACAATTATTAGATAGAGCTAAAATGTATAAATTCTGGAGGGTGTCAGCTTTGCCCTATAGATTATTTCAAAAGATTTCAGCCTGGAATTGTAGTCTTACATAATCTTTCCATAGATGAAATGGCTCACTCTTCATTGGCTATCTTAATATTTAAATGGCCAGGTCTCTCTCTCATGTACCTTGAAGCAGTCAGTATTGTTGGGGGCCTTCCTTCTAGCCTTCATCATTAAGGAGATGAGGAAATGAAAAATACAATAAAAAAATGGAAGTGCTAGAGTGTAATAAAGCATATCTCTAAACACCTTGAGGAATCAAAACCATACTATTTCTCGCTATAATAAAATTTACTACATTTGTGTGTTGGTCACTCTGTCAGTCATGCTCCAAAAACCATATTTGCACTGACTTTTTGGGATATTAACAGAGTTTTTTTCCTTAGGATTTACTCTCGAAATCCCATCAAAAATTGTCCCTTAGCAAACTTATTTGAATATGAAATACAATAAAAATGACTTTCTCATGGGGTACATAAATATGGCAATTTTCTATGTATTTCACATGGGTAAAACTGTTTACGTGGTTATAACTCCCTTCTGAACATTGTCTGGCCTCTGTCTGGTAAAAGCATTATGGCCGCTGGCGCCTATTTTCAACTACTGAGAAAAGCACCGTTCCTGGGGGTGGGGTGAGGTCCAATGAGTGAGTTCACACACACAGATACCACGTTTTCCCATCATTTTTGATGAGACCTTAGGCTAATCTTATTTATAGATTACTATAGACTGCAACATTAATGTATAATACTTGCACAATCCTTTTCACAGGTCCTAGACCTTTTTTATTATTTTCAAATTTTCAAGATATACGACGAATCAACTTTGATGGAACAGACTATGAAAGCCTTCTCGACTGGCAGATAGGAAGAGTCTTAGCGCTGGATTATGATCCATCCGAAAATAAGGTAAGACATTGGAACAAGAGGATTTCCTAGTGATAAGGATTAATTTGTGCTTCTTCTTGACTTAAATCAACCTGTTTATTGCGCTGATTAGTGCTTTAGTATGACTTCTCTCGTAACATGACCTGTTTCAGACTTGCAGTCTTTAGCCCATTTTAATTATGTTTGAAACTAGAGTTGAAATCAGATGTTTAGAAATTTGTATTCTGGTATTAGAAGAGGGTCTGTTGTAACCATATTGAATGTTACGAATGGAAAATCAATTTCTGTCAAATCCATCACGGTCTCTATAGTCTCATGGAGGAATGAGGGTTGGAGTAGTGTTAGGTCTTCCAGGTAGAACCAAACTAAATCTTTTCCATATAAGATACAGATTTAATCTGAACCAGGGCTAGTGGACGCACTGGCAGACTAGACTGCCACCTAGAGCGCCACAGGTATGGGGGCAGCTGCTTAGTGGTTCCACTGACCCTGCATGTACTTCCCTAGTCCTAGTGCAATGTATTGCCCTAGTTGTATGGACAGGCACAGGAGATTTAGGAAGTGGTTGCTCACACTGAAGCTTCCTGGGCGGTGGCAGCGATGCACAAGTGTTAATCCATTGTACTTACCCCTGCATTGTTTCCTCTGCTGAGGGCCCAGTCCTGTTTGCTGACACAAGGAGTGTGCTGTATGGTGGAGGAGGAATGGCCACAGGAGACGCAGAGCAGGAGGACACCAAGTCTTAACTTCCCCTGTGGCCTCTATCTAGGCCAGACCATTCCCACTAGGACCATCATGATTAACGACTCCACCACAACTACTGCACTATGCCTAGTAGCACCCTCTTCTCCAGCGGTGAGGGTATCCTGATCTTCCAGAGCTGGAGAGATGGAGGGGTGAGAGAGACAGAGAGAGTGTGTGTGTTGGGTGAGAGAGAGCATATGAGAGACAGTGCGTATATGTGTATGTGTTTGTATGTATGTGTATGTGAGAAACAGAGCACTTGTGAGTGTGAGCATGTGAGGGAGACTGCGTGCATGCGTGTGTGTGTGAGAGCATATGTGTATTGTTGGAGAGTATGTGAATGTTAAAGAAAGAGGGGAAAATTTGTGAGCATATTACTTCCCATCCTTCAACTAATCTACGACAATCTCAGGGTGACTGGAAATCAAAATGTCCCAGGTACGGAGAGTGAGATTTGTTGTATTCTTAAAAGATTTAATTATTAGGTGTTATTTGATGGGCTTGCAGTTTTGAAATATTTTTGTTATGGGAGCACTGGGAAGTGGTCCCAATTCCCTCTGTGGTCGCGCCATGGCCCTCGGACGACGGCGCGACTGCAGAGGGGCTCCAGGGAAGCGCTGAGGCAGGTGAGACGTGTCCAAGCAAGGGCAGACAGACTGAAGATCAGGGGCCCTTACCTCTGCCGAACCTGAACGCATCAAAGAGACCCAGCAATCCAATGTTGGTCTCTGGGGTAGCCCTCCGGCCACTTGATAGCCCTTTCGGACCTGCTGCTTGGGTCTCAGGGTCTAGATCAAGGACAGAAGCAGGCACAAAGTACTCCGAAGACTGGGAACAGGATACAGGACTCAGGATTCAAGACTCGGAACTTGGAACATTAAAAGCAAGGGTCTACCAGAGGCTTGCGCTGCCGTGGAAAGGACATCTGGATACAAGGACATCAAGGGACATCTGGAACATCAGGACATCGAACCCTCCAGACACTCAAGAGCATCAAGGAGGCGCTGAGAAATGGAACATCTGGGCATCAGGACATCTGGAGAACAGGACATTCATTCATTCATTTATTTATTTATTTATTTATTTCTATACCAACATTCGATTTGACATATCACATTGGTTTACATATAACAGGATGTCTAAGGCTGGCCTTATAATGACATGATATAATATAACAGCTTAATTGAGTAACTAGCTAAGTACATAAAACTGTTTTATAAGATATTATTAAAATATAACATGCTTATTAGCATAACTTCTTACAGAATATATCAAGAGTTAAATTTAAATTAACTATGTTCAGTGGCAGGATTGGGACTGGGGGGTGGGAGGGGGGGTTGTTATAAGGTGGGAGGTGGGGGGGCTGTGGCGGGATTATTTATCTAGTGTGAATGCTTTCCGGAAGAGCCAGGTTTTGAGGTTCTTTCGGAAGGTGGGTGTAGAGGGGTCAGTTCTGAGAGCAGGTGGAAGGTTGTTTCAGAGATGAGGGCCGGCTACAGATGCAGCGCGTTCTCTAGTGGAGACTCTATGTACTTCCTTGGTGGGGGGAATGGGGAGTAGGCCTGTGTTGGTTGAGCGGAGATTTCTAGTGGGGTTGTGAGGGGTCAGAGGTTCTTGTAGCCAGCTGGCTTTGGCATTATGGATTGCTTTGTGTATGAGCATGAGTGTTTTGTGTTGAGATCTGAATGGGACGGGCAGCCAGTGGAGTTGTTTAAGTGCGGGCGTGATGTGATCTGATTTTTTCTTATTCGTTAATGACCGAGTGGCAGCATTTTGTAGAAGCTGGAGGGGCTTGAGGGTGGATGCGGGAAGGCCAGTTAGGAGGGCGTTGCAATAGACTATCTTGGTGAAAAGGAGGGATTGCAGTACCATCCGGTAGTCTGGGGGATGTAGTAGAGGTTGGAGTTTCTTTAGGATTTCTAATTTGTAGAATCCTTCTTTTATCAGTTTCTTGATATGAGATTTGAAGTTCAGTTCCTGCTCCAGGGTTACGCCGAGGTCTCTAACCGTCGAGAGCATGTTGTAATTGGATAGGGTTGTGGGGTCAGAGATGGGTGTTGAGGTTTTTCTGGAGAGGTGAAGAATTTACGTCTTGCTCTGGTTGAGCGTTAGTGCCATTTCTGAGAGGATGGAGGTTATGTCTGTCCGGTATGCTTCCCATCGGTTTAGGGTATTGCTGATGTTATCTCCGAGGGGGAGCAAGATCTGTACGTCATCTGTGTAAAGAAAATATGTGAGCCCTGTTTTGTCTAAGTATTTGCATAGTGGCAGCATATAGACTTTGAAGAGGGTAGGGGATAGGGATGAGCCTTGTGGGACTCCCTGTGAAAGGGGGATTCTTTTTGATGTTGTATTTTCTTCGGCTACTTTAAAAGATCTGTTGGTGAGGAATGATTGAAACCATTTGAGAATGATGCCGCTGATGCTTATTTCTCTTAGTCTGTGGATTAGAATCTTATAGCTGACTGTGACAAATGCGGCGGAGATATCCAGTAGGATTAGGAGGAAGGATGTGCCTTTGTCAAATCCTCGTAGTATGGTATCTGTGAGGGTGAGTAGTAGTGATTCGGTGCTGTGAAATTTTTTTGAAGCCGTGTTGAGCGGGGGCCAGTATGTTGTGGTTTTCCAGGAATTCTGAGAGTTGGTGGTTGACGGTCTTCTCGATGATCTTGGCCAGGAACGGTAGATTTGAGATGGGTCAGTAGTTGGATGGGATGGTCGGGTTGAGTTGGGTTTTTTTTAGGATAGGCTTGACTACAGCACATTTAAGGGAATCCGGGAGTACTCCTTGCTCGAGGAAGAGATTGGTGATGTCAGCGATGGGTCTAGTTAGGCAGTTTGGAATTAGCTTGAGGGTTTTTGTTGGGATGGGGTCGAGCGGGTGTGCAGCTGGGTTGATCTTTCGCACAATGTTTTCCACCTCAGTGGAGGCTATGGTCTCAAACTGTGACCATGTTGATGCTGTGAGTATGTTTGTGAGTTGGGTTCGAGGTTGATTGGTGGGTCTTTTGAGTTAAGTTTAGCTGTTTTGTCTATAAGGTATTGGGCGAAGCTGTGGCTGGATATTGTTGCAGTTTCTTTTTGTGCGGGGTTGCTGATGGGTTGCGTCAGCTGGGTTACATACTCAAACAGGACTCTCGGGTTGTATTGGTAATTGTGAATTCTTTGGGAGTAGAAGTTCCGTTTGGCTTCGTTGATGTCGGTTGTATAAATGTATAGGAGAGTTCTATATCAGTCACGTAGTTGGCTAGTGGGGTTGCTTCGCCATGCTTTTTCTGCTTGTCTTAGTTGGCGTTTTATGTTTTTTAGATCCTGGTTATACCAGGGTGATTTGCGTTTTGCTGTGGTTTCGATTTCCTTCTCGATGGTTGGGCAGATTGTTTTTGCTGTCTCCATGTTGATTGTGGCCCAAGAGTTGACTGCATTAATGGTATTAGAGGTGTCTAGTTGCTTTAGGACATCAGGTAAGGTTTTTTCTAGGGTCTTGCTGGAGCATGGTTTGGTGAAGATTATATGTTTTTTGTCTTTTAGAGTGTGGATGTGGGTATGGTCCACTTGGAGTTTTGTTTTTATTATCATGTGATCTGACCAGGGGACAGAAGAGGTGGTGGTGGTGGTGGGGGGGGGGGGGGGGTTGAGTGTTATTTTGTTGTTGATGAAGATCAGATCCAGGATGTGGCCTGATTTCTGCTTGGGGGAGTTTATTATTTGTATGAAGCCCATAGCAGTTAGTGAGTTGAGGAGGAGCTCACAAGAAGGGGAGAGGGGAGAATTGTCAAAGTGGAGGTTAAAGTCTCCTAGGATGATGGTGGGGTGGTTGGTGTTGATGTTAGATGTGATGGTTTTGATGAGAGGGCTAGGATCTTTGTTGAGAGGTCATTCAGCGGCGGTCCAGAACCCCCGCTGAATGACCTCCTGCAGTCGATCTCCTGCCGGCGCCATTTTCCGTACGGAAAATGATTCGCGGCAGGAGATCGCTCCCGGACCCCCGCTGGACCCCCAGGGACTTTTGGCCAGCTTGGGGGGGGGCCTCCTGACCCCCACAAGACTAGCCAAAAGTCCAGCGGGGGTCCGGAACAACCTCCTGCAGTCGAATCGTGTTGGTCTATGGCCGCCGCCATTTTGAGGCCGCCATTTTGCAAAATGGCACCGGCTGAAGACAACACAATTCAATTGCAGGAGCCCGTTCCGGACCGCCGCTGGACCCCCAGGTAATTTAAGGCATTTGGGGGGGGTTCAGGAGGGTGGGGGATTTAATTTAAAGGGTCGGGGGTGGGTTTTAGTGTGCCGGTTTTCCTGCCATTGGTTTAGGGCAAGTAAGTACTTCCCTCCCAAAGTTGATGAAGTATTAAGGCATTTGGGGTGGGGGATTTAATTTAAAGGGTCGGGGGTGGGTTTTAGGGGGTTTTAGTGTGCCGGCTCACGATTCTAACGATTTTCACGATATTTTAAACACCCAAACGGCAACAATACGATTCCCTCCCCCTCCCAGCCGAAATCGATCGTTAAGACGATCGAGGACACGATTCACATCTCTAATAGCCACTACTATTAATTGCATCAGTAGTATGGGATCTTCTTAGTGTTTGGGTAATTGCCAGGTTCTTGTGGCCTGGTTTGGCCTCTGTTGGAAACAGGATACTGGGCTTGATGGACCCTTGGTCTGACTCAGCCTGGCAATTTTTTATGTTCTTATTGATGAGGCAACGTGTATTAGTATTGGGAGTCTCTTTCTCTTAGGTTTCCATGCAAATTTTTGGTTTCATATCAGAATAACAAATTTTAATTTACTGATCCTATTAATTTGGAAACATTTCTGAGTGATAAAAGGGGGGAACATATGTTTTATATGAAGTTTATATCTCCAGGATATAAATTGGGGGGTAGTATATAATTTTGATGTATTCATTGCTGTGCTGATTCTTCTTATCTCTGTTTTATGTTTTGTTGCCCCTCTATAATGTGGACTAGATTATGTATATGCAAAATGGAATTTTCTTGATTAGTGAATACTTTTTCTTTGTCTTTTTGAAAGAAGTATTATACGATTTTCTTTATCTATTTGTAGTAGATGTAAAACCTTTTTTGAAAAAATGTAAATAAAAAAAAATTCTGATTTCCATACCTGGGATCTTTTGATTTCCAATCACCCTGTATTATCGAGCATTAGGGGAGAGAAGGCCGCACAAACTATCTTCTCTCTCTCCCTTACTCACACACACATACTAACATATTCATTCTTTCCAACACTCCCTCTTTCATAAATACACTCCCTCTCTCTCTCACACACACAAGCACTCTCTTCCTCACACACACACTCACTGTGTGCGTGCACATGCCTGTGCTTGGGACACATAGGCTCTCACAGGCATGCGCTCATACACACAGGCTCTTACAAACACATGATATAGCACAGTCTCTAAACACAGACACACATAGCCTCTCACATTTACAGGGCCTCTTACAGACATTATACACCCACCCACAGGCTCTCACACAGACAAACACACATACAAATAGGCTCTCACAGACATATACACATGCCCACAAGCTCTCACATAGACATAAACGCACAAACACACGCAGTCTCCTCTTCACATTTGGCCCTGCCCTGCCAGCCTCCTCTTCACTTTGGGTTGTAGTGGGAATGGGGTCCACCATGGTCATGGAGGCTACCTCTTCACTTCAAGCCATGGCAGGATGGGATCCACCATGGTCCCAGTGGCCTCCTCTTCACTTTCAGCTGTGGCAAAATGGGGGTCTGTCACGGCCCCGGCAGCATCCTCTACACTTACGGCCCTTAGGCCTCCTCTTCACTTTGGGTTGTGGTAGGAATGGGGTCCACCATGGTCATGGTGGTCTCCTCTTCACTTCAGGCCATAGTGGGATTGGGTTCATCACGGTCCTGGTGGCCTCCTCTTCACTTCGGACTGTGGCAGGATGTGGTTCACCACACCACAGCCCTGCTGGCCTCCTCTTCGCTTTGGGCCATTATGTGATGGTGTCCACCATGGTCCTGCTGGTCTCCTCTTCACTTTGAGTGTTGCGGGATGAGGTCCTCCATAGCCCCGCTGGCCTCTGCATTTGGGCCCTGGCGTGATGGGGTCTGTCACGGCTGCACTGGTATCCTTCAGGCCATGGCAGCATTGGGTCTGTTACAGCCGCCTGCTGGCCTCCTCTTCGCTTCGGGCTGTGGTGTGATAGGACCATCACAGCTCCACTGATTTCTTCTTTACTTCAGGCCGTGACAGGATTGGAACACCATGGCACCGCTGGTCTCTTTTTCACTTTGGGCTGTGGTGGGATGGGGTCTGCCATTGCCCCAGTGGCCTCCTCTTCAATTTGGGCTGTGGCAGAATGGGGTCTGCCACTGCCACGGCATCCTGCACTTCACTTCAGGGTGTGGCAGGATGAGGTCCACCATGACTCTGCTGGCTTTCTCTTCACTTTGGGCTGTGGCGGGATGGGGTCTGCCATGTCCCCGATGGCCTTCTGTGCATTTGTGCTGTGGTGCGATGGGGTCCGGCATGGCCCTGCTGGCCTTTTCTTCACTTGGGCCATGGCGGCATTGGATCTACTGTGGCCACTTGTTAACCTCCTCTTTGCTTTAGGGGTGAGAGAGAGAGCACATATGAGGGTGTGTGAGTGTGGGTGCCAAAGAGAGGGAGCCTATGTGAGAAGATTGTGAAGGAGTGTGTATATGTGTGAGAGATTGGGAACCAGTGTGTGAAAAAGGGATTGTGTGTATGTGAAAGTGCTTGTTTGTTAGCGAGGGGGCCTGTGTGATAGTGTGTGAATGTGTAAGAAAGAGAGCCTGTGTGAAGGGATGTATGTGTTTGTGTGTGTGTAAGAGAGAGAGAGAGGGAGCCTATGTATAAGGGGGATGAGCGAGAGAGGGAGCCAGTGTGCAGGGGTATGTGAGAGAGAGAGACATAGGTGGCTTGTGTCATGGTGAGTGCGTGAGAGAGAAAGAAGGAGCCTGTATGAGTGTGTGTGCGAGCGTGTGTGTGTGTGTATGTGTGTGAGAGAGAGGGAGCCTGTATGAGGGTGTGTGTGTGTGTGTGTGTATGTGCTTTAGAGAGAATGGGAGCCTGTATGTGTGTGTGTATGAGAGAGATAGAGAGAGAGTCAGAGGGAGCCTGTGTGAAGGGCAGTACTGAGAGAGAGGTCAAACTCTGGGAGTGGAGACAGAGTGGAAGGGATTGAGCCTAGAGCGGGAGGGGAGAGATAGTAGCAAATGGAGGAGTTGTGGCCTGAGAGGACAAAGTGAAAGGAGACTGGCTGGGGAGTAGGGAGAGAGGATGGAAGAGATACTCTTCCAGTGAACCTCTAGGGAAGATTTTTATATATTACATTTTAAATTGATTACTTAAAGACTGTCATGTATATTGTGTTATTTTGACCTATATAAAATATGCAGAATTTTAAGGTTTTGTGCACAGAATTTTAAATTTTTGTGTGCAGAATTCCACAGGAGTAAGATTTGTCCAATAGGAAGGCATTGCCTGCTGCTGCTTTTTATTTCTATGTGCAAGCATTTACACATGCCAATCTATCTCATGCGTATGCATTGTGACAATCTCAAAAGCTCAACTAGATAGATGCACCTCCAGAAGTGGGTTGAGAATCACTGGGATACTGAATACAATGATCCGTGCTCACGCTGATGAGCACATTAGGAGCCAGCATCATAAGTGTAGCCCGGGTGCCACTAGATGGCATGTTTAGTCCTGTATTTTACAAGGGCTCATAGTTTTTGTGCCTTTACCATAGGACTGTTCTTTCAAGGTTATCCTGAGGTTTCAGTAAGTGGGTGGTTTCTAGGGCAGGAGAGTTTAGTAGCCTTGCCCCTGGGAGGGTGGTGGTTCTAAATGGTTAAAAGTTTTCCTTATTCTGTAAAATGTGGAATGTTCCAGATGAGGCTGCAAGGGACGGCCCCAGAAGCTGTGTGCCAGGGTGTGAGTGATTCTTAGCCAATAGTTCTGGGGAGTGAGTGTCGTTTAGAAAGGAGTGTTTGCCCTTTCTAAGGGGCTGGTTGTCTAAGGAAGGAATCTCAGGCGATTTTGAGTGTTCTGGAGGAGCTTTTCTATAGGAGTGACTGGAGAAACAGCAGATCCCTCCCCTTGAGGGACACAGCTTGCTGGAAGCAGTGACTTGGGAGAGCGTGGAGTTACAGAGGTGAAAGAAGAAGTAAGTGTGGATTGAAATATCATCTGAGAGCTCTCCTCAGCTCTCTGGACTGAGAGGAGATTTGGCAGAAGTGTGAGTGCAGCGGACAGAGAGAAAGAGGTCTTTAGCTTGGAGATTGTACTGAGGAACTATGGTGGTGGTGGGTGCTGGCTGGACCTAAGGGAGAGGTACCAGTTGGTTATTTCACCACAGGGCTCGGGATTGGCACTGGCCCGATATGCCCGGGGTGACCTGCCCCTGGAGCTGCTCCTGCAGTGGGATAACAGCTTCTGAAGTGTGAGTAAATTGGTTTGTTTTCTGTGACAGAAAGAGATTCCATTTAGGAACCCTCTTGGGACCCTAAAAGAGAGACTGTATCAATGTAAATTAGGATGAGTGGAAGAGAGGGAGACAGAGAGACTGCTCTTATGGAGAAGTGTGAACAGGAGCAGTGGGAAGGTGAACCAGAGCCTCTTAAGCTCTGGGAGTAATCTGGATGCGTGGAAGTGCAGTGGAAAGGTAAACCGGGGCCCCTGAGGTGTGAAGAGTAGCTTAAAGGGGTACAAATGGAACCGCTCAGAAGTGGGAAAATATTGAATTAAGATCTTTTTTTTTCCTGGAAGACATGACCAAGTTGGCAAGGAAAAGGACTGTAAAAATGGACTATGGTTCTAACCTGGTCTTTTTGCTACTACTGTTTTGGAATTTGACATTAAATGTTCTAATTTTTGGAGCACCAGAGTGATGTGGACATTGGAGTTATTCTGGGAGGTCCTCCGTCCAGTTTGGCCTTGCAGGGAAAGCTGGCCCCAGCCTGCAGCCCTGGAGAAAATGTACCCCACGTTGGTGACACAGGCCCAGTGCTCACCAGGCCTGGGAAGATGAACCCCGGGGACAGGAGAAATTATAAGCAGGAGCAGAAATTGTTGCAAAATCTCTGCACAGAAAGACACTATTTTCCAGACCAAATTTAGAAATCACAGAAGCTGTATCACATTCCGCATGGGTTTTACCACACTGAGTACCTAACTTTCAAACGAATCCATGGTACAGCATTTGCACACGTATGTGGATGTACGGAAATTAATGCTAGTATTTTGTAAACTCTGCAATGGGAGCTGCATATTTAGTAAAATACTGCATATTTCTGCTCCAATTGTATGTGCATATTTCAGTATCCATGTATATTCCCACAGCATACTTTCTCTACCCTTTTTATAAACATATCAAGATCAATATTCAAAGCGCATTCAGCGTAATTTAGCCACATAAGTATATCTTATCCGGCTAAGTAGTGGCAGCTGAATATGCACCTATGTTCAGCCGCTGCTACTTAGCTGGATAAGTGACTTAACCAGCTAAAAGGTTATGTGCATAAGTTGCGGGCAGGCAATGGGAGGATCACGGCAGAGCTGCTTTGATGCATATTCAGCGTATATTCAGTGGTTTAACCGTGCCACTGAATATACCTTGTAACATAGCCGGATATGCTATATCTGTCTAAGTTACTAAACAGCTAACTTTTAAATATTGACCTCTTTATGTAAATTTCACGTGAGAAATATTTGTGACATTGTGCGAATGAACACCCAGAATTAAGCATGGAGGCAGGTATTTTGTAAAGTACTTAAAGGACAATTACATAAACGTATATTGTACTGTGGATATGATGTATGACTGCCACAACATTTCAAAAAATTGGCCACAGACTTTATCCTTAAGTTGCCCAAGGAAGCAGGGTTCTTGGGTGGAAGGTAACTGATGATACACTTCCGTGCTGCATGTAACTCAGCCAGTTCCAAGAAAACTTCGGTGCTATGTAAACTAGAGAAAACGTCAGTATCTGATGTAAAACGGCCATGAAATGTACACCCACGGAAAAGAGAACTTTACTTTTCTTCTTTCCAGATTTACTTTGCACACACAGCCTTGAAGTGGATAGAAAGAGCGAACATGGATGGCTCGGAGCGGGAGAAAGTGATTTCTGCAGATTTGGATAACCCCGAAGGCCTTGCCGTGGACTGGATTAACCGTAAACTCTACTGGACTGACAAGGGGTATGTGCTTCCTGCAGAAATGATCTCAGAACTCATGGAAAAGTTTCACTCTAGTCCAACTGCATGCTTATTTTACCTGGAGAAATTTGTTTATAAATTAAGTAGCCCTCCAATTTTCTTAAATGTCTGCAGACAATAAACTTCAAAACTCACTGATTTTACAGAAGAATATAAGTGCCCTAGCCCCTAGGCAACAGGCAGAGAACTGGCAAAGGAGAATTAGTGGTGACAATTGTAGGGTCACGAGAATAGGGTAAGCACATTATACTTCTAAATGGGTACTGCTTGCTAACAGTAACCAGGAAAAAGAGCTGAGTACGTTAGTTGATAATAAACTGGGAATAAATGGGCAAAGCCAAGCAGTAGCAGTCAAAGCTGGGCTCATCGTGGTGGGCATTAACCGTGGTGGAAACAAAGAGCAAGAGGTCATCCCGAGAGGCAGATTTGGAACAGGAAGTTCATTTTTGGGCAATTGGTCTCAAAAAGGATAGCCAAGGACCCAAGTTAATACAAAGGACGTGAGGGTTTACCTTTTCTGAAAGCTTACCCAAGCTAAGTCTTTAAAAAAAACAAAGATGAATGAGAGAGAGGGGATTTATTATATTGTACAAATGTCCCAGAGGACCTTATAGGGATCTAGCAGAATATCTTTTAATTCTGGAGGGATAAAGAAACCCAAATCAGTGGGAGACGGGGTCCTCTCGGGCTAAGGGAAAAAATAGATTCCACTACAAATAGAGGTGGGATTCTATACCCAAAAAGTGCTGAAATTATTGGGTCAGTTTTCCGAGCGCCCACATTGATGCAAAGGGCTTTGTATCAGTTCTCAAAGGGAAAGGTATGTGCGTTGTGGATGTACAATGCTCTTAGATGACATGAAAAGAACCGCGTGGTAAGACACTATTTTTGCAACCCTTTCAGGAGGTCCCATATTGAAAGAAGCGAATTGAATGGAATAAACAGAGAAATAATCATCAAGGAAAGCATTGATCGGCCGAGAGGGATCGCTGTCCACCCATTGGCTAAGTACGAAGCAACATATGACAGCCGCCCACACTATAAGCAGGGGAAAATGGCTTGCACTGGAGGTTTTCCCCTGTGTCCTTTTACCAATTGCTTGGCTCCTGGCTCGAGTGAAAAGAATAAAGGAATATCTAAATGCTGGTACAGCTGACAGCTACTGGCACGTAGATATTTGCCCTGTGGGAGGAAGTAAGAGCCTTTCTTCTGCCTGCTGGGGTATAGGGAGATTTATGGAGATTTGGATGGGAGGGGGAATGCCCCATTTGTTTATGAAGGGGGAGTAAGTCGGCTGTTCAGCCCATAACATGTTTTTTTAAATTATTTTGCGGGGTTAGAAGCTTAAAAACATAGAAATGTGATGGCAGAAAAAAGACCATATGGCCTATGCAGTCTGCCAGTCCACCTAAATAATTCAGCTTTTCGATTCCTCTCACTCCCTCAGAGATCTCCTGTGTTTATCCCATGCTTTCAGATATAATTTTTGGCTCTACCACTTCTAGGAGGAGGCTGTTCCACAAGAAGGCATCCACTACCCTCTCCATAAAGAAATATTTCCTTAGATCAGGGCTTCCTTAACCTGTCCTGGGGACTCCACAGCCAATCAGGTTTTCAGGATATCCACAATGAATAGGCATGAGACATGCCCTATTTTCTATACAAATATTTCAAATTTACTTTTCTTAGGGTTTTGTTCACCCATCACCAATGGTCCTAGTTTTAAAGCCCTCCTTAGTAGATTTGCCAGTCTATGCTGGAAGTCATTGGGATAAGTGGGAGGGATATAACCACTACTGGGATGTGAGGGTTGGTTTTTTTTTTTTTTTTTCGCTTACTCAGCTAAGTTTAGACATGCCATTTTTTTTCCTGATCAGAATTAGTTGGGTAAGTTTACTTGTTAAGTGCTGAATGTCAATGCTAGATGTATACATTTTGGCTATACTTCTGGAATACCCCTGCCTCTTTTTTTTTCTGGCTAAAACAAAGCTGTTTGATGGACAGGATATAAATCCAAAACTTAGCTGGACAAACCCTTTTGAATGTCGACCCTTTAGTGTTTTCTTTAATGTTATTGTAAGCCCTTGACATGGCACATAAAAATGTGAGAGGTGTCTGGTGCTCGTTTGTGAGCTGAGCATCAGTTTCTTGGTAGGTTCATTAAAAACAATGGTCAAGCAGATGGTGTAGTGGATCAGGCACAGAGGCAAAGGGCAATATTTACCAAGCTGGAAAGGGAACCTGAAAGCACTTCTGTTTCCCCTCTGTGAATCCCACTTCTTTCCACCTTCCTCCAACACTGATACCAGCCTCTGATGAACTCGCACCTTTGGATAAAGGAGGGACTTACATACAAAGGTGTCATCAACAAATAGAACCTTTATTTCTGGGGTTTCTGGCAGAAATTTGCAAAGTATTTAAAAGACACTGATTTGATCAGGGTTCACAGGTTTCTACAGCTAGGCTATAGCAGCTTTGCCATAACAAAATAAACATGAACAAAATATTTCTTACCACCTATTTACTTATTCTCTAAAAGAAAGTTCAAATAGTACTCCCCAACCCTTCTCTTAAGTAGAAGAGATTCCACGCATTTCTCTCAGCGCTCACTTCACACATAGATCCATCATTAACTCCCACTTGAAAAATGTATACTTCTTCTTCTCATCTCACACTGCAACTCAATATCCTTGCAAAATAGACTCCAGATTTTTGCATTTGCAAGGGATTCCCTGGCATCCTGAGCTTCTACCCACGAAGAACCACTGCACTCTTTGGTCCTCCCTAGAGAATGGGACCTCAGTTTATTTTTCAATTATTAGGACCATATCCTCATCCTTTAGTCCCTTTAAAGAAAAACTACTCCAGCCTCAGGCTTTTCCCCTTGAAAGGAAAAAAACCTGCACTTCGGAGACCCCAAATGTTTGGTGGTCCCTCCAATCTCCTCCCCCCAAACTTTCAACATATGCATATTCATTGTGGATATCCTGAAAACCTGACTGGCTGGGGGGTCCCCAGGACAGGGTTGGGAACCACTGCTCTAGAGGATCCTCTTCTGCAAATCAACATCCAAAAGAAATTACATTCACAAATTTCCCATTAGATAACATACACATGTTCTTCTGCCATCTGGTGGCTATTCAAGGTAACTGTCTTATCGGTTATTTTCCATAAAGCTTAACTTTTCCTAATCAGACATTCAGAAACACCATCAATCATGTACAAAACCCTAGGAAAGAGGTCAGAGGAATCCCCCTACCCAGATTCTCTCCCAGGCCATATGCAGTGACATAGAGCCTAGTTTGGAGGCCTGTAACATTATTTTATAAATGCTTTGCATTTTTTGCAGGTAATTTTAATTAATGTTGGTATACATTTTGAAGGAAATAAGAGTCTGAGCATGCCACAAACTCACATTTTGTTTTAGAGAATTAGGGTCACTTGTACAAAGCAGTTTTGCCATTGACACAGAATGTGATATGTCCCTTAGCATAGCTGACCCTTAGTGTTTGAAAGAAGAAACTAATCATATAGGCCTGGATTCTCTAAGGTCACAGACCTTAGAGAATCCGGCGGTAATGGGGGGGGGGGGGGGGGGGCGAAGCTGGGGGCAGACCTGTGATTGCTGCCTACTTTCATGCCGAATAACTACACCATAGCCCCAAGCTAGCTATCGCATGCGATAGCATTAGAGAATGACCCCCATAGTTTGAAAAATTAGGCAATCCCTGCAAATGCTTTGAATGTAATTGTGTTTATGTGTATGTGCTGAGAAGACAGGCACAAAGGGTGAAATATTCAGCCTTTGGCCGGCTTGCAGAATTAACCAGCTATACTTATTGGCTGACTTCGGCAGGATGTCCAGTGGCATTGCTGCAGCACTGAATATATCCAACTATCTTAAAGTTAGCCAGACATGTTTATTTCACTAACTTTAGGACTACTTTACAGCACAAATGTGACTGGCCAGAGAAGTTATCCAACTAACTGAATATCAGAGTTAGTCAGATAAGTTATCTGGCTAATTTAACTCTACCCTGGAATTTTAGCTGGACAAGTGAGGGAAATATTCAAATGACATTTAGCTGTATAATTCACAAGTTATCTAGCTAAATGCCACTGAATATGGACTCCTTAATATTTTATGCCTCAGCCTGAATCCCTTGTTTACATTTTCTTATACTCTTTCGTAAAGTAGCAAACAGAGGGCGTGAGTTTCCAAAAGTCTTCTTGACCACTGGAAGGCAAATAGTGGAAAACCCCCAAAGCATTGTCAGAGAAAAGAAAATATTTGTCATGGCCTGGAAAAATACATTCTGGGTGTGCAAAAGAGGGTATCATCTTAGATACTTCATGAACATGCCTCACTCTGTCCACACACATTTCCTTAAATTTATGTATGTATTTTATTTACCTTTGTCATTCCTAAGACCAGGGTATAGTTATTTTTTCTTGAGAAGAGCACAGCTCTATCCATGCCTCTCCTATTATTTCTTTTGGGCATTTTTTTAACACATGGAAGTCTGCACCCCCACATTTCACAAACAGAAGCGGTTGCTTTAACTCTACAAGAAACAGAGGTTACTTGATAATTGTTGCTTTCCAAGAATTTGTTTTAGAGCATGTTCTGCATACTCTCGTAATACCTATAATACTGTCTTATCTGTTATGTGCTATCAAATTAGCTAATCTGTACAACTCAGGTGTACATCAAGCAGATGTAGACCACATCCTCCTTACTGCATGGATCAAATATCTGAGAAATAACCCAAAACATTATCACACAAGACATATCAAGAAATATCTCTGACAGTCTTTCAAAGTGTAAAATCCATTTGCCATCCTTTTCTATAATGCTGCACCAGAAATATCTCCTTTGCCTCCATAGTCACCATCCACATTTGAAGAGAGCTCTTGAAAGAGTGTAACCCACTCAAGGCATAACAGACTCCAAGGAAATTGCCAGCACACCATGACAATCACTGATATTGATGGACCTCCAAAACCACTTTAGCACCAAATGCTGTACAGATTTTTATTATATTCAGAGGTCCTTCATTGATATGCAAATACTTGAAAAGGAGGGAGAATAAATCAGTTTCAGCAGAGCATATAGACAGGAGGATATGAGCCAAAAACATATAAGAACATAAAATATGCCATACCGGGTCAGATCAAGGGTCCATCAAGCCGAATATCCTGTTTCCAACAGTGGCCAATCCAAGTCACAAGTACCTAACAAGTACATTAGATAGATCTCAAGCTACTATTCCTTATTAATGAACAGCAGTTTATGGGTTTTTCCTATAGGAGCTTATCCAAACCTTTTTTAAACTCAGTTACATTAACTGCCGTAACCAGAGCTTAACTACGCACTGTGTGAAAAAGAATTTTCTTCAATTTGTTTTAGGCAGAAAAAGAGAAAAAAGGATTAGAGCTCAGGAGGTGAGATGAACATGGGGAAAGATGGAAAGGGAAGTGGTGGACCTATGAACAAAAGAACCTGTCCCAACTCCTGAACCTCTGCCAGAACTCCTAGCTCTCAAAATTTGATGACCAGAAGCTTGTGAGCTAGGAGACAGATGTGGACCCAGAAGAAGAGAAAAGGCAGTAGAGGAACTGAGCACTAAGTTTATCTTACTAACTTTAGGACAGGTGTATGGGCTGACCAGAGATAGCTGGATAGCTTATCTGGCTTATTCAACTACTCCCTGATCTGCCTATTCCCCACCCCTGAGTTGTCCGGGAACCGCACACACATGGATGCCTGCACACGGGTTATAAGTTTACTTTTGCGTGAATTAGGTACTTAGTGATTTCCTTCTGACAGAAAGTACACTCTCTCCCAGGGCCTGAGCCTCTTCTTCAGCTGCCAGCGGGATGAGGTCTGCTTGTGTCCCTGGGTCCTCTCTCAAATTCATGGTGTTGGCCTGCTGCATCACGGCGTGCACGGCAACAAGAGTCACATTTAACCAAAAGTCATCTCCTGCTGCCACGGGGCAGGTCTTGTGATAAGAGTTGCGAGAATGCCCCCAGGGGATCAGGAGATAAAATTCATTTGAACATGATTCCTGTTGTCAGCTCCTACCCCTTTCCCCTCCCTCCTTCCCTTCTCCCTCCTTCCCTTCTCCCTTCTCCCTCCTTCTCTTCCTTCTCCTCCTTCTCCTCCCTCTTCCCCTCTCCTTAATTTCTCTCCTCCCTCTCCCTTTCCCTCTCCTGCTTCCCCTCCAACTTCCCCCTCTCACTCCTTCTCCCTCCTTATCCTTAATCTCTCCTTCCTCTTCCCCTCCTTCTCCCTCTTCCTCTTTAATCCCCCTCCCCCTCCCTTTCCCTTTCCCCTTCTCCTTAATCCCCCTCCTTCTTTCCCCTCCTCCTTAATCCCCTCCTTCTTTCCCCTCCTCCTTAATCCCCTCCTTCTTCCTATTCCTCCTTCTCCCTCTTCCTTCTTAATCCTCCTCCTTCTCCTTTGTCCTCCTTAACCCCCTCCCCCCCCAACAGCGGTTTGTTTACCTCTTTCTCACAGGGCAGGAATAATATGCACTGAATGGGAAACAAACAGTGGAGTGCAATCTTCAAGCTGCCTGGTTATTTATTTATTTATTTATTTATAACTTTTCTATACCGAAGTTCAGGTAACAGAATTACTTATCACTCCGGTTTACATTATAACAGGTAGTAAACAATGACAACGTATGTCTTACAATGAACAAGGGAGTGAACAACTTGGATAATATAACATAACATAACTAGGAACAGTAGTAGTATGCACTATTAGAGCGAAACTAGTGCATGGGGAGGGAAATTTGCTAATGGGGGGGAGGGGGAAGGAAGGTTGTTCATGGAGGGGAGGAGGAGGGAGAAATTTCTTATTGATGAGTAAAAACAAGAGCATAGGTTCTGGACGTCAACCGTATGAAAACTGTCTATGGGAGCTGTGGAAGACTTAGTAAGTTATAGGGATGTGAATCGTTTTTTAACGATTAAAATTATCGTCCGTTAATTTTAATATCGTCTTAAATAGTTATAGAACACAATACAATAGAAATTCTAACGATTTATCGTTAAAAATCGTTAAATCGTGTTAGTGCGCACTAACTCGAGTTAGTGCGCACTAACTGAAAATGATACAAATTGACACTTTCCAGGTCAGTAAAGGTCAGTTAGGAATGAATATGTGTTCCTATTGGCTGGCTGCCCTCTTATCTATTGATGTTAACCAGGTTCCCACTGAGGTGATGGTTGGGGGGATGGGAAATGGAAATGGGAACTCAGGAACACTAACAGAAAATGATACAAATTATTGACACTATCCAGGTCAGTAAAGGTCAGTTAGGAATAAATATGTATTCCTATTGGCTGGCTGCCCTCTTATCTATTGATGTTACCAAGGTTCCAACTGAGGTGATGGTTGGGGGGAGGGGAAATGGAAACTGTTTGTAGTTGACAAAAAAAGTAATGTGATCAGTCAATATGACTAGAACCTGTGCCCTATTCCTGATACCAGGGGTGTTGTGATCTTCCTGCACTCAGTGCCCTATCCCTGATACCAGTCTGAGACAGCTCCCTCCCTGCATTACTAGTGAGAGGCTGGCTTCACAGACAGGGGGGAGCTGTCTGACCCTCACTCCTGACTTCCCCCATGTCCCAGCTAGTGAATGGTGTGTGGGTGAGGGGGGGGGGGGAGGATGGTGAAGTCTGAGACAGCTCCCTCCCTGCATTACTAGTGAGAGGCTGGCTTCACAGACAGGGGGGAGCTGCCTGACCCTCACTCCTCCGGGGTATTGTGATCTTCCTGCACACAGTGCCCTATCCCTGATACCAGGGGTGTTGTGATCTTCCTGCATGCAGTGCCCTATCCCTATTAATACCAGGAGTGTTGTGATCTTCCTGCACGCAGTGCCCTATCCCTAATACCAGGGGTGTTGTGATCTTCCTGCACACAGTGCCCTATTCCTGATACCAAGAGTGTTGTGATCTTCCTGCATGCAGTGCCCTATCCCTGATACCGGGATGTGTGCAAGAAGATCACAACACCCCCGGTATCAGGAATAGGGCACTGTGTGCAGGAAGATCACAACACCCCCGGTATCAGGAATAGGGCACTGTGTGCAGGAAGATCACAACACCCCTGGTATTAATGATAGGGCACTGTGTACAGGAAGATCACAACACTCCTGGTATTAATAGGGATAGGGCACTGTGTACATGAAGATCACAACACCCCTGGTGCCAGGGTTAGGGCACTGTGTGCAGGAAGATCACAACACTCCTGGTATTAATAGGGATAGGGCACTGTGTGCAGGAAGATCACAACACCCCTGGTGCCAGGGTTAGGGCACTGTGTGCAGGAAGATCACAACACTCCTGGTATTAATAGGGATAGGGCACTGTGTGCAGGAAGATCACAATACCCCTGGTATCAGGGTTAGGGCACAAGTTCTAGTCACATTGACTGATCACATTACTTGTTTTGTCAAGCTACCAACTGTTTCCATTTCCCATCCCCCATATACTGTCAGTGGGAACCTTGGTAACATGAATAAATAAGAGGGCAGCCAATAGGAATACATATTCATTCCTAAACTGACCTTAACTGACCTGAAAAGTGTCAAATTGTATCATTTTCAGTTAGTGCGCACTAACTCCCGTTAGTGCGCACTAATCGGAAAAAACGATTTTTAACGATTTTTTAACTAAAAAATCGTGCCTAACACGATTTTCTTGCCCTGCCACACGATTTCTATCGTTAAGACGATATGGAAAACGATTCACATCCCTAGTAAGTTAAGGGAATGCTTGACCGAACAGCCATGTCTTGAGTCTTTTTTTGAACGTGTTGGGGCAATGTATCAGCCTTAGCTCCGGAGGATGCAGATTCCACTGTTTGGGGCCTGCTGTGGATAGAGCTCTTTTACTTAAAGATGTTTTCATGGGAGGTGCATGTAGAGTTCCTCTTTGTGCTAATCTTAGCGGTCGGGAAGACGTGTGAAGCTGAAGAGGGATTCTGAGGTCCAGTGGAGTGTTGTTGAATATGGCTTTGTGGGTGATTGATAGCAGTTTAAACAGGATTCGGGATTTGACTGGGAGCCAGTTGAGCTTCTTTAGAATTGGTGTTATATGATCTCTTTTGTTGCATTTAGTGAGACACCTTGCTGTAGCGTTCTGTAACAGTTGAAGAGGCTTTAGGGTGTAGACTGGGAGTCCATGTAGCAGTGAATTACAGTAGTCCATTTTCGAGAAGATGATGGATTGTAACACTGACCTGAAATTGTGAAAATGAAGGAGGGGTCGAAGCCTTTTTAGAACTTGGAGTTTGTAGTAGCACTCTTTAACCGTAGTGTTGATGAAATCAGAAAAGCTCAGTTGGTTATCCATGACCACCCCAAGGTTTCTGACTCGTGGGGAGAGAACTGGGAGCGGCGTAAGGTGAGAGCTATTCAATGGAAGGTGAGAGCTATTCAATGGAAGGTGAGAGCTATTCAATGGAAGGGTGCCATCTTGAGTGATCAGGAGGAATTCTGTCTTGTCAGTGTTGAGTATCAGGTTAAGGTTAGACAGGAGTTTGTTAATGGAGAGGAGGCAGGAGTTCCAAAAAAGTACGGTCTTTTGTAGTGATTCAGTGATAGGAATAAGGATTTGGATGTCATCTGCATATAAGTAATGGGTTAACTTTAGAGTGGAAAGGAGATGACAAAGCGGGAGAAGATAGATATTGAATAACGTAGGGCAAAGCGAAGAGCCTTGAGGGACCCCTAATGTGGAACTGAACGGTGGTGACTCTTTGCTATTGATCTTAACTTTGTAGTATCTGATCTGGAGGAAAGATTTGAACCAGTTTAGAGCTTTGTTTTTGATGCAGATCTCGGATAGTCTTTTGATGAGATAATCATGGTTGACCGTGTCAAAGGCGGCCGAAAGATCAAGGAGGATGAGCAAGCAGGGATGTTTGTTTTCTAGATTCATGAGGATGTTGTTATTTTCAAGGAATTCAGAGAGCTGTTTGTTGACTATTCTTTCCAGGATTTTGGCAATGATCGGAAGATTAGCAATCAGGCGGAAATTTGCTGGGTTATCTGTAGAGAGATTTGGTTTTTTTAATAAGGGTTTTAAGATGGCAAGTTTGAGGTGGTCAGGGACCAGGCCCTGTGATAGAGAGGCATTGATGATCTGGGTGATAGGCTTAGCGACGTCTTCAGCGCAGGTTATGAGAAGGTTAGCCGGAATTGCATCAAGAGGGTGTGAGGATGGCTTGAGTTTCTTTAAAAGGTTTACAATCTCTAAAGAAGATGTAAGCTCGAAATCCTCTAAGCAGGCCGTTTGTGGCGAGGAAGCTGAGGAAAGTTGAGGATATATTGGGCTGAGTGGTAGATCAGGAGAGCATGAATGATGCTGGGTAGGAACCTTATTGCTTGTACTGCTGGTTATGCTTGGTTATGCTGCATAACTGCTTGGTTATGCTGCATTCGCAAAGGCCCCGACCCACCTATTCAGGCAGACTCACAGAGCTAGGCTATAAATGATGTGCTACCTCCTGCGAAACTGGCACATTCTTCTGGGATCATGGAGTCCTGCAGATAAACGCCCTCCTCTTCCGGCAGGCTTGCGGAGCCATTATTGCCATGATCCTACCTGCATTTGAGGTCGGAACAATGGTGGGGCCTGGAAGCAGCGAATTCTGCAAGGTAAATATGAAAATCTGCACAAAGGGGGAAATCTGTGGAAATTCTGTATTCCGCAGTAGCGCAGAATTCCCCCAGGACTGAGGACCTACTTTAACATGAAAACAAGGATAATGGCAGATTCTATTTCAATACATATGAATGTGATATCAATATATGATCAGTAAAAAAAAAAAGAAAAATTTTCCAAAAGGCCATTGTCAGCAAATTAAAAAAAAAAAGAAAGCCTAGATTTCTACCTGAAGTAATCTCAATTCCACTGAATTCAGTCGGTTCTGCAAACAACATTCTGTCCATAGAGAAATGATCTATAGAACCTAACCATATCATCACAACATATTTCTATTTTAGGATCATATTAACAAAGATATCTGCTTCAAAATCAAAAGCTATCAGAATAGCTCACTACGTGTACACTCATTGCTAAAAAATCTAAAATACTTAGCTGTCAAATTTCGGACAATGGTTGCTTTATAGGATTTAATATCGCGAACTCACCACGGAAAATCAGAAAAGACCAGCATTGTTGTCGACAAACAATATCTTTGGTCAAATGATAAACAAACAAAAAAAAAGGAAAAGAAGAAACTTTCCACAAAAAAATAAAGGGGTAGATTTTAAAACTTACATGCGTGCACATATGGACGCGGCTATTTTATAACACGCATGCATTGGCGCAAGGTTGTTATAAAATAAGAGGGGCGCGCGCACATGCGTGGCAGATTTTAACATCTGTGCACGGCCTGGGACTCACGTGCGCAGGGAGAGGTAAATTTTTAATTTATGCGTGGTGACACGATGGTCCCTTTTCCCAGTTCCTTCTTAGTCCGCTCCAATTAAAGAGCGGACTAGGAGGGAATTTTCCTACTCCCTACTCTAACCTCCCATCCCCTTCCCACTCCTCCCCATCCTCTAAACCCCCCTTTTTTTTTTTTTCCTTTTAATCGGCAAGTTACTTCAGGGCCTCACCTGAAATAACTTGCTTGCGCTGGCAGCCGGGATAGCGAGGAATGGCGCTGCCATGGCCCGCCCCATCCCCGGAACCATCCTTTCATAGAGGCCTGACTCTTGTGCGGGTTACATGCGTGGCCGGGCCTCTTCTAAAATGTACGCAGTGCGTGCAAGGTCCGTCCGCATGCATAAGCCCTGTTTTTTACATGCGGGGGGTGGTCTAAAATCAGCCCGAATGGTTGAAGGACAAAAGTCAACGCATAATATATTCACCTACAACATTTAGCGAGGGAGTCCCCAGTTGTGTGGCTGTACTGTCTGGCTGGTCAACAGAGAAAGCAAAGTCGCTTACCTGTAACAGTTGTTCTCTGTGGATAACAGGACAAACAGCCACAGAAACCTATTCTCCTCCACGGTAAGTTAATGTAAGCTAGGTATTAGACTGAGATGTCTTCTGTAGTAGAGTTGTCACAGGAAGCACTGCACATGCTAGTAGAATACCTGACTCGGCAACATCAGATGACAACACCAAGTTTTGTGGCTGTTTGTCTTGTGGTCCATGGAGAACACCTGTTACGGGTAAGCAAGTTTGCTTTCTGTCTTCAGTTTCATTACTTTCAGATTGCCAGCAAACTGCAGTAGACACATTTTTCTTTTTATTGGTTCTCTTGCTGCAAGCAGGTTTCTGATTGGGCAGTGCTTCTTTCAGTCACTGTGTCCATCAAGCTGAGTTGAACTAGCAGAGATAACTGAGTGAAAAGTGAAAGTGACTATAAGTAAAAATTTTCATAGTTTCGAAAAGCAGTGCTGTAGGTTACGATCCTGCTCGCAGACCTCACCCCGCAAGGAGGTCTCCACTCACTGCCATCGGCCCGATGCCGCAGGACTCCGTTGTTGCAGCCTATGCAGTTCCGGACCGCTGCTGCTTCGCGGCCGACGCCACTCTCGCAGCAGGAAGGGCCCTTACCATCCTCCTGTGCGGCTGGTAAGTTGCCGCCGCTGACTTTGCTTCCACGGCGGGGAAACCACTGCAGAGATCTTCTTTTCGTGGCTGGGCTGCTGCCGCTCGCTGCTCCCCGGGGCCTTGTTTGTGCGGCCAGATGCCGCTGACGCCATCTGCACAGCCTGGTGCCGCTGCTACGGATGCTGCTGGGGCCTTTCCTCATGGCCTGGTGCTGCTGGGCCCTGCTTCCTCTTTTGCGGCCTGGAATGCCGCCGCCGCTGCCATATACCTCCACAGCGGGAGACCACCTGGCTCCTTCTCCCTGATCAGCAGGGGGCTGCTGTTCCTTCATTCTTTGCAGCCACCACTGACCTTGGTCCTGCTCCATTTCCTGGGCCCTCCTCTAGGCACCGGCATGCGCCTCTTCACTTCATTTAAAGAGCCAGCGGCGTGAAAAGCCCGCGACCCCACCGGAAGTCCTCATCTGCTTCACTTCCTGCTTCAGCCCTATAAAAGGGCTCAATTCCTGTTCCTTGAGGCCTTCGGACTGGATCCCATGGTCGTCCATGTTCTCCTTCGCCGGTCAAGGTCCTCCGTGGTCTTCATTTGTCTAAGATGGCTCTTCATTCCATGTCTTTGATGTTCCTGGTCTCATTCCTAGTCGGAGCTCCTTCGTTGTCTTGTCCTAGTTCCAGATGTTCCAAGTTCCGAGTCTTCCAGCTCTTTCAGTCCTCCAGATGGCCACCCCGAGGGTAAATCCTTATAGATATGGTTCCTGTTTCTGGTCATTGGAGCCTCATTTGGTTGGATCCCCTTCTGACGCTTGTCTTGCTCCTGCGTGGTCCACAACCAGCCTTCCTAGGATGTGTAGGGCGTGCAAGTGGACATGATGGTCCATGACCAGCCCATGGGGGGCTGTGTAGGGCGCCCTGAGGGACAGTGCCCCCCTGCACCTTCCAAGTTCCAAGTCCTCATCTTGTTCCTGCCCTCAGCCTCCGTCTGGCCTCACGCACTTGTCGTTCCCAAGCGGTGTGTCTGGAAGGGCTTTCGAGTGACCAGAGGGCTACTCCCGAGACCAGTATTGCGTTGCTGCGTCGCATTGGTGCGTGTGGGTCCAGCAGAGGGATGATCCTGCCTGGTTTCTGTTCTGAGTGTTATTATTTGTGATAATTGTGGGTGGATCTTTAGGCCGGTGGCAGATGACCACGCCCCCGGGGGAAGATCCCGAGAGGGGCCACAGGTCAAGCTCAGAGTTGGGAGACAGACACACACTAGATCTTTTATTAAACTGTATATTGAACCACCAGAGGTAGCAGTAGTGAGCTGGAAGAGCCCAGCTGGGCTGTGGACCCTCAGGTACTGGAACAGCGATCCCAGGATGGCTGAGCTGTAGAGAAACTGAGTATAGTGAGTAGGGAGAGTATGCAGAGTTCAGGAACAGAACCTTGATGGTAACACTCACACAATAGTCTCCTCCTTCCACCATGTCTCTGAGATGCCAATTAAGTCCATGTCATCATTCATTGCTATACTCTCTAATTCTCCCATCTTACTTCTTAGACTTTTGGCATTAGCATACAAACATTTCAAAATGTGTTTTTTGTTTGTATTTACATTATGCTTTTCAGTTGTCAGGGATAAATTGGAATCTTTTAGCTCAGGTGAGTTTTTAATTACAGGCACTTGGAGTACTTTTCTTATTATTGGAACCTCTCTCTTTCCATTATTCATAGCTTAATTCATAATCATACATTCACCTGGCTCTGCTCACTACTACGCATCTACAAACCAACGCGACATTTAAGATCACTTAATCAAAATCTACTAGATATCCCTTCTCCCAAACAAGCCAGACTAGATCTCACCAGAAAGAGAGCCTTTTCAATAGCCGGACCAATACTCTGGAATTCTCTACCAAACCATCTCCGTTCAATATCTATTCCCTCTCATTTCAAAAAATCTCTTAAAACCTACCTCTTCCAACTTGCATTTAATACCTCATCTAACTAAACTGTTACCAATACCCAATCTACATTTACAAAGTTACTTCCACCCTCCATAACTCTCACCTTATACAATCTATAATTACAAAACATGCTCATTCTCTCCATAAACTCTCATCTCATACTTTCTTTAATCAATACATCCTTCACTCCCCTTATAATATCATACAACCTCTATATTTCACATTCTCTACCTATCCATTCCCCCAAAATAATAAGCCCCACGGCACCAAAAAATCCTTTTATTTATAAAAGCCTTAATGCTAGCACTCTGACTAGCCATTGACTATTTTATGTAAAATTTAAAAATTCCATTTTATTTTAATTATTTTATGTTTTATTTTTATCTTTGTGAACCGTTTTTGAGAAAAAATTATTTTTAAAAAAAGGTATATAAAAGCTTTTAAATAAAAATAAAATAAATAAATTATAACGCATCATTAGTCTCCATCAAAGATACCTCCTTTTGAACCATGCACTGCTGAGCGACTGTCGGCTTATCCCTTTGTTTAAAAGCTGCTCTATCTCCTTTTTAAAAGTTAGCACTAGCAGCTTGGTTCCATCCCAGTTAAGGTGGAGCCCATCCCTTCAATCTCCCTTCCCCTTTGTTCAATATTCCTTAAAAAAATAAAACAATCTAACTCAGACCAAGAAGAGAAGTGGAAAAGGAAAAGTGCTGAGTCTTGAGATGCGATTTGAAAGGTGGAAGAGAGTTGATGTGAAGAAGACAACAGAGTTGCCATCTGGTTCTATTTTCCCCAGATAGGTTGATCCAGTCCTGCAAGCCAGGAGCCACTTTTTCTGCTTTTCTTAAATAAATCTGACCTTTGAGCCCAAATTGCAATATGGTAAAGCTGGGACTGGAATAGTCTTTCTGAAAAAAAATGTCAGACCCAGCTGGTAACCCTAGGCGAGATGCCATTTCATGTGGTCTGTTAGAGAGGAATCACAAAGACAAGATTTCAAACCCCGTAATATTATGAGATGGGAGTTTAAAAATACAATCCTAATAAATAGAAGGCATGACGTGACATGCACAGAGAAGCAGTCACACCCCTAAACACCTTGCTGGTCCATTTTGGTCTCTGTCTTCTGTCATTTACTCTGTACTGTGTTATAAGACTGTGTGGACTGTGTGGAAATATCTCATGAAAGACGGGGTTCCCTAACATTACAGTTTATATAATATGGCATTTTTACCTAATACACTTTATGGGCACCGGTTACAATTAGTATTACCTACCTAGTGAGAAGTGATGAATGACTAAGTGTCAACCCTGCTGGGCCTGGAACCTTTTGTGAACCACAGTTTTGCACCCTTGCTACAGACAGACATTACCAGAACAGTCTCTGCACTGCAGCATATACACAACAGCACTTGGCTAGCTCTGCCAGTCACAATGGAAACAATAACACAGTGCTCTGGATCGATGTGCATGTCTTATAGGTTTGCTCCAAAGCCATGCTTGTAACATTCTGTTTGGAGTATTTCTGGCTGACTAGTGTTTGGCGAGGCGTGTGGCTGGTGTCACACTACATGCCCACAGTCCAGAGCCAGAATGCTTGTCAGTCAGGATGCTCCTATGCCTTTTACTTGCTGGCTTGTAAGGATTTACAGAGCTGTGTGATCGCTCTGGGTGGCGGATTATTGTCTGCTGTCTGTATAAATTCCCCTCCATCCCATTTGTGAAAGGTAAAGGTGCAGTCTGCTAGGGCGTGAGTCCATTTCAAGCAATGTCTTCACTTATTTATTTTTGGATTTAGCCCACACCTTTTCATTGGTAGCTCAAGGCAAGCTGCATTCAGGTGCACTAGGTATGTCCCTGTCCCCAGAGGGCTCACATGTCTTATATTACCAACGAGCTACTTATTTACAATAAGCCTGTCTGATGCTCTTTCTGTGTGAAAACATTGCAAGGAGCTGTCATTCTTAGGGGACTACTAGACTTCCTTTTGGGAAGAGTGTCTGAAAGGGCCCCCCTGCTCCAGACACGGCAGGTTTTGCAAAAACCATCTGATATCTTGATATTCTAAATAACTGAAAGGTTAGGATGTGGGAGGAGACATGGTCTAATAATTAGAGAAATACATTGCAAGTGGGAAGTCTTGGGATATTGATCTCTGCCACTGATTCTCTTGTGGCTCTGGGAAACTCAACTTTGTTTATCTATAACAGGGAAATTATTATTATTATTATTATTATAACATGGTTTCTTCTCCCATCTCTCTTTTGGAGGTTTAGAAGCAATTCAGGTGACAGAATAGTCTGCTGGGACATCTACCTTTGAGGTGGCTGCATGTATGTTTATGAAGCATTTTTAAAAAAGTGCTGCGATTTGTTTGAATAAAAGGCACTAAATAAATCCAAATAATTACTGGGATCCACTTAAGGTCAGGTATACTAACCTTTTTTTCTTCCTTATAGACACAAAATGGGAAAAACACTTACTACACTCGCTCCATGCTCTTTGTCTTACCAGATTCAAATTAATCCATCCTAAATGTATTTATTTATTTGATTTATATTCCACCTTTTGGCACTTCAAAAAGCTCACTTCATCAAGGCTGCTTTTAAAACTCAAAGCTCAGTTTTTCTTGCTCATGCAACAGATTCATCCATTTGAACTGAGGAGTGCATTTCTCTGTTTCAGACAGAACTCAAGGCCTGTTGCATTATATAAGAGAGACTGATCAGCAACAACGTACATGGCCAAAATTCTCTTTGAAACATTTACAGACTCCTACATCATTTTGTATTAATACTTAAAGTTGCCGCTTCCTCAGTTTAATCTCACCTACTAAATCTTCTCAGTTGTGGCCTTGCTATTTCTTTTGAAAACTTTTGATTACAGTGAAAAGTATATAGCAATCACCTGAGATACGTTTGGTTCTGATGCATACCAGACCCTCAGAACAGGCATTTCCATGTACATACCCGGATCAGTCCAGACTGTTGGGTTTTGCCTCCCTTCCAGCAGATGGAGACAGAGAGAAAAAACTTGAAGAGCACCCCCTCTTAACCTGGTGTTCCACCTGCATCTCTTCAGTATTTCTCTGTCTCCAGCAGATGGAAATGGTGCAAAACCTGCGGGCTTGAACCAATCTCAAGATTTAAAAAAAAAAAAAAAAAAAGAGAGAGAAAGAAGATCAAGCACAACAACAAGAGGTGAAATTTCCTCCCAGGGGGTCGGCAGGTCCTGGTGGGACCATCCCCCCTGGTAGAGCAGGGGTTGGATACCTCATAAAGTTCTCCGTTCTAGTCAGGCACCAGGGGTGATCACCGGTGGTCCGGTCCCTCCCCCTCAACCAGCCCAGTCCTGGAGCAGCCTGTATGCCATGCTGGTAACCTTTTTCCTTTATTATGCTCAGCACTTAAAAAAAAAGAGACTATATGCAGGCTGTCACTGTTTGCTGTGTGGCAGTGTTTCTTATTTGTGGTCCGAGGATGTGTGAGCGGCTGTGACCGCCCATCGGGTCCCCAAAGCCCTTCCTCTTGATTTGTATTCGCAATGACACCTTCCCTGATCGCTTGTCTACACATCGGTATCCACAAAGATCACTGGAAGTTTCTTCAGTTCATGATCCTCAGAATGCATTTCCAGCTCCGGGTCCCCCCATTTGGTCTGGTTTCAGCTTCTTGCTCTTTCACCAAGGTGATGATGGTGGTGGTGGCCGCAGCTCTTGGGGGGGGAGGGAAGACTGGTCCCTCATACCTGGATGACTGGCTCATTTAGGCAAAGTTGAAAGAAGTCTGCGAGCTGGCGGTCAGCAAGGCCTTACACCTTTTGCAGTCCCTCAGATGAGTTGCCATCAGGTCAAGCATCCTCTCTTCCTTCTCAGGTCTTGGACTTCCTGTGAGCGTGGTTCAACACACGAGTGAGTAAAGTCTTCCTATAGGAGGAGCAGATTACCATGTTAACGCAACACGTTGCAGCTCCTTGGCTCAATAACGTCCGCTCTGGAATTGCTCATGGCCACTTGCTCATATGAGGCCTTTACAGTGAGTGTTACTATCCTGTTGGGATCTGATGTTGGAAGAGTTCCAGATACCCTTACCGCTCACAGCTTCCGCCAAGTCCAGTCTTGGTTGGTGGCTCGCCCCAGAACACTAGAGGCACGGGGTGGATCTCGAGGTGCCTTAATGGGTGATTGGCTCCACGAGTGCCAGTCTCTCCAGCTGAGGAGTACTGTGCCAGTCTCATTCAGTCTAGGGCCAGTGGTCACAGGTGGGGGGGGGGGGGGCGCACTAGTCCATCAATTGCCTGGAAATGAGAGCGGTCCGTTTGGCATTACAGAATTTTCTGCTCTTGTACGCAACCGGGCAGTGCGAGTTTTATCCAACAATGTGACAATTGTAGCCTATATTGACCATCAAGGAGGAATCAAAAGTCGTCTGGTAGTCCTGGAAGCGGTGCAGCTGATGGCCTGTGCGGAACAGCATCTAGTCTTGATAGCGGCATCACACATGGCAGGGACGGACATTGTACAAACGGATTTTCAGAGCTGGCAGAGGTTAGTCCCTGGAGAGTGGGAACTCTCAGGCGAAGCAATGAACCTCATCTCTCGCAGATGGGGTCCTACCCATCTGGACTTGATGGCGAATCAGGCTCCATGCTTCTTCAGTCGCAGTGGAGAACACGGTGCGGAAGGGGTTAACACACTGGTGCTCCCATGGCCGACCGACATGCTCCTCTATGCGTTCCTTCTGTGGCCTCTGGTAGGCAAGATTCTCCGGAGAATGGAAGTTCATCCCGGAATGGTAATCGTAGTAGCCCTGGAGTGGAACCAGCGGCCCTGATTCGCGGACCTAATCAACCTTGCGGTGGACAGTTCCCTGAGGCTAGGTCATCTTCCAAATCTCCTTTGTCAACGCTCCATATATTTCGACCAGTCGAATCGCCTTTTGTCTAGTGGCTTGGCTTTTGAAAAGCAGCAATTGAAGAAGAAGGGTTATCCGGAGGACCCCTACCTCTTTAACTTGTTATGGTATAGAAGGTCTTTGAATCGTGGTGTCATGAGTGGGAGGTCCTCTCTTGTTAGTCCTTGGTGGCGCGGATTCTGACATTCTTACAGAAAGGCCTAAGAAAAGGGCTGTCTTTTCATTCCCTCCAGCTGCAGATGGCGGCCTTGGGTTGCCTTAGAGGCAAGGTTCATGATGTGGCACTACTGCGCATCTGGATGTGATGCGTTTCCTCCAAGGGACGAAGCTTTTGAATCTCCCAATCCGTCTGGTCTGTCTGGCCTGGAGCCTTAAATTTAGTCCTCAGGATCTTGGGTAAAGCCCCTTTGAGCCTCTATGATCTAACTCTGAAGGCAATGTTTTTGCGAATCTCCAAATCCGGAGTCTCTCTCAGACCAGTTACATCTTTTTTGCCAAGAGTTGTGTTGGCCTTACACGTGATTCTATATGTAGAACTTCTGGCTTCGAGGTGGAGGTGCCTTATGCTAGGGAGTTGAGGCATCTAGATTCTAGAAAGATGCTGTGGCCATTTGGTTGAAAGTGGCCATGGCTTCCGCTTACATTTGCCGCAGATGGGCTGTCCCTGATGTTTTGAAAGCGCATTCGATGCGGTCTCAGGCTGCTTCTTGCTCAGCATGCCGGTTGGTCTCGCCACAAGAAACCTGCATGGCAGAGACCTGGAAGTCTTTACATACTTTTGCTGGGCATTACCGTTTGGCCATCCAGGCACCGGAGGTCAGCAGTTTCGGGAGCAGTGTCATTCAGCAGGACTTTCAAGGTCTCACCCCAGATAGGGAAGCTTTGGTTCAAACCAGCAGTCTGGCCTGATCCGGGTACGTACATGGAAAGGAAAATTTGGTTCTTACCTGCTAATCTTTTTTCCTATAGTTCCACGGATAAGTCCAGATGCCCTCCCATTGGGGGGATGATCAGTCAGTTTCTTGAGAGTCCACTCTAATTGTTTCAAGCACTGCAGAAGGCTACAGGTTTCTCCTTATCCTGTACTCCGGTTTTTTCCAAATTTATGGTTACTTTTGCTTGATCTGTACTATATCCTTTTATTGTGTTCTGCTTTGGTAATGTTCATACTGAAGAGATGCAGGTGGCACATCAGGTTAAGAGGGGGTGCTCCAAGTTTTTTTCTCTGTCTCCATCTGCTGGAAGGGAGGCAAAACCCACAGTCTGGACTGATCCTTGGTACTACAGGAATGAAAATTAGCAGGTAAGAACCAATTTTCCTATCTAGTACAAACTGAGAATTTTAACATTTTAGAAGTAGAAATCCTGTCAAATACACACAAAACCAAATGCTCACACCACCTTTCCTCTCCTCTCCTGACCCTTAAGTTAAACTATATTCCAGATCATTATCCAAATCAAAATATTTGAGTACATGACATCAAGCTCTGGAGGGCAAGGAGTAAATATATTCCTCACAGGGATGCAAGTACACTTTTCTATTTACAGAGATTCAGACTTTACTATTTCTATTTGGGCTATAAAATAGATTTCTCCATTTCCTAGAGGCAGAAGAATTTAACTGCTCTCCAATTCCATAGAATTGCTTTCTTTCCTATTAAAAAAGCCTTTCTAACAAACAGTTTCAGAGGTTTCCCCATTAGATCTAAAGTAGAAACATCATCTAGTAAGATCACTGTTGGAATAAGCCTAAATGACCCCTCCTATCAGCTGACAGACATTGCTCGACCTTTCTCCCAGTACAAGTGAACAATTGGGCAAGACCAAAACATATGACCCAATGAGCCACACTCTAAAATTACACACATCCTTTCAGACACACCCATCTTGAATGCCAGTACTCATGAGACATGTGCCCTGTTCAGGAGCCTGTATTGGGTTTCCCTTAAAGCAAAATTAGCAGTCAGCTCAGGAATCCTTTTTAATACTTCCTATCAGCAGAGACTCAGCAAAATCTTCCTGCAATTCCATATTCCACTTATCTACAAGAGAGTCAAATCCTTTTTTAACCTCTAGCTCCCAAATAAACTTTTAGGTTGCTCTTCCAATCTAAAATAAAGCTTTTTACTTGAAACACACTCTAGTATTATTAACCCCGAGTTAGTTAGTTATGTAATATCCCCTGATGAAGCCATTGGTGAAACAAGGGCCTTTGTTGGGTACACAGAAGGATTGTAATAGGGGCATAGGAAAATGTATTTAGTGTGTGTACTTTTGTGTTTTAAGGATGTGTATTATATGTATATCTATGTTTGGGGTAAGTTACATATGTTTGTATAATTTTTTATAATAGTTTTTATGCTGATTTTGTAAGAAATGATTGAATATGATATACGGTAAAATTAAAATTAGGGGAAGGGGGTGGAGTTAGGGAGGGGTCTAGGGAAATGGGGTGGTGGTGGCACCGCTGCCGGCGGTAATGTTTTGGACATTATCGCCAGCAGTAGCATGGGAAATAGCAATGCCTTTTAGCGTGGCGCTATGTGCGGTACAGCCGCATCGCGATGGGAGAAACTGCACCACCAGCTGCATTCTAGCTCCCTGCCCCTTTTTTCGCCGCTCTGCCCCCATTACTGCGGCAGCTCATCATTCCACAGGGAATGATGAATCTAGCCCTTAGCCAGCTAACTTTGAATATTGGAGTTAATCAGATAACTTAGCCACCTAAACCAATGTATGCCTAGATTCACCATTTTGTGATATAGTGCCTGCAGTCTATTGCATTTTGAGCTGCTTGAGAGAGAGAGAGGTGTCGAAGCTCACAAAAAAGTTAACTATTTATACCACTGTATGAGAGGGCACTAGTAATTCTGGGTGAGGATTCTGGGGTGGGGTGGTTTCTGAAGGGCAATTTTACATACACAGTCATAGGTACGAACAGCACAGTTACCATCAGTGAAGATTTAATGTGATTTGGAGGGATGAAAGGTGAAAGAAGAGTAGATTTGTACCATGTACTCTTCACCTAGCTTGCTGCATTCACCTTTTATCCCTCCAAATCACATTAAATCTTCACTGATGGTAACTGTGCTGTTCATACCTATGACTATGCATGTAAAACTGTCCATAAAGCCCAATTCATCCCATAAACTTCACCCCAAGTTCATAATGCTCCCTCTTACAGTGGGTCTCCAGAGAGGATCTCTGTCTCTGCCTCTCTCTCTCCCTCTCCTCCCCTTTCCTCTCCCTCTCCCCTCCTGAAACAGGATTTGCGATAAATCCCTTTTCGGTCATAACGCACAGCTATCACAGGCATAATACCCAGAAAAGAGATATAGTTATTTCTGGAGGTAAATCCCGTGATAGTGTGCGTTACGTTATCACATGCAATGTTAACCAGCCCTCATTACTATTACTCCGCCCAAACTTATAAGAACATAAGAAAATGCCATACTGGGTCAGACCAAGGGTCCATCAAGCCCAGCATCCTGTTTCCAACAGTGGCCAATCCAGGCCATAAGAACTTGGCAAGTACCCAAACACCAAGAACATCCCATGCTACTGATGCAATTAAAAGCAGTGGCTATTCCCCTAAGTAAACTTGATTAATAGCAGTTAATGGACTTTTCCTCTAAATGAACTTAATAGCAGGTAATGGACTTCTCCTCCAAAAACTTATCCAATCCTTTGTCAAACACAGCTATACTAACTGCACTAACCACATCCTCTGGCAACAAATTCCAGAGTTTAATTGTGAGTTGAGTAAAAAAGAACTTTCTCCGATTAGTTTTAAATATGCCCCATGCTAACTTCATGGAGTGCCCCCTAGTCTTTCTATTATCCAAAAGAGTAAATAACCGATTCACATCTACCCGTTCTAGACCTCTCATGATTTTAAACACCTCTATTATATCCCCCCTCAGCCGTCTCTTCTCCAAGCTGAAAAGTCCTAACCTCTTTAGTCTTTCCTCATAGGGGAGCTGTTCCATTCCCCTTATCATTTTGGTAGCCCTTCTCTGTACCTTCTCCATCGCAATTATATCTTTTTTGAGATGCGGTGACCAGAATTGTACACAGTATTCAAGGTGCGGTCTCACCATGGAGCGATACAGAGGCATTATGACATTTTCCGTTTTATTCACCATTCCCTTTCTAATAATTCCCAACATTCTGTTTGCTTTTTTGACTGCCACAGCACACTGAACCGACAATTTCAATGTGTTATCCACTATGACGCCTAGATCTCTTTCTTGGGTTGTAGCACCTAATATGGAACCTTGAATACAATTTACAAATTTGCGTACACATTTTATGATGCGGTGTTTATCACATGTGTTACGGCGTTATCGCGTGCGTTAGAGCCCTAAAGCCCTAGCGCATTTTGATAAATGACCCCCTTAGCTGGGTAACTGATTAGCTGGCTAAAATATAAGCTGGCTAAGTGCTCAAATATTCATTTAGCTGGATAACTTCTGAGTTATCCATTTTAAATGCTTCTGAATATGAACTTCACAGGTTTTCAGGTCAGGTGAGATCCCATCTTCGGGCAGTGTCTCAGCCTGCATCTTCAAACCTCCTCTACTTGGCTGCTGCTGTGCAGTGCTGTGAGCAAGATCTGGGTTTAGTTATTGGGGCCAGCTGGGGATGGTGCAGAGGCAGTATTCATAGCCCCAGGGGTGGGGGCAGAGGCCGTAGACTCAGCTATTACTCAACAGTGGCACCTAATGACCAGGCTTGGGAAGCTGAACAAGGACTAGTGCTGAGATGACTGGGCAGGAAAAATAAGGGAAAATGTGGTAGTTGCCAATGAAGGTTCATGGTGATGTAGCTTAGTTGAGGCTGGTTCTGACTGAACTGAAAAGCAAAAGGACAAGAGGAAACTGCCAGGCCAAGCCTCCCCCATCCTCAAAAAAAAAAAAAAGGCAACATTCTCTACTCAGGTATTTTGCTGGTTTTCCTTTAACAGCATTTATTTTTGAGAGGGCTATCATGTCATTCTCTCTACTTTCTGTTGCATCCACTTGTGATAATTAAAAAAAAAGTCTTCTTTAATTCATATTACATTACTTTTACAGCGTCATTATTTATGTATTTACTCTATAAAATAAATAATAAAGTAAATAAATAATAATAATTCATATTACATTACTTTTACAGCTAAGGAGATAAATCTGAACGGAGCTGAGGGATAGACTATGAAATAACTTATAGTTAATGACCAATTGGGTTAATGATAGAAATACACAACAGACTGTTTACCTCCTCTGTAAACTTCTGTAAAGGATCACGGGACATGATGAACAGTATGCATGTAAAGCACCTGCTGCTTACAACGTTTACTCTCTATTATATACGTGCTTGATTTGCATATAACTTTAGGTGATGTGGTATATAAGAAGCAATAGGCCTATTCACTGACTTCTTTGTGCATGTATTTTTTTTGTGTTTAAGGAGGTTATTCTGGACGGATCTGGGGGTAAATCCATACATTGGAAGCTCTTCCCTACAAGGCGCTGACCGACTGGTGATAGCTAATACTGACCTGGTGTGGCCCAGTGGAATAACAATAGACTTCCTGGCTGACAAGCTGTATTGGTGTGATGCTAAACACTCTATTGAAACTGCAAATCTGGATGGCTCAAATCGCCAAACGCTTACACAGAATGAAGTAGGTGAGGTTTTTGGGTAGAAGATTACCTGTTATATAGGAGTTTGTGTGTTTGCTGTATAGGAGTTTGTGTGTTTGCTGGTACTTTACCTGGGTCACTTTATGCACTTTTTGAAAGATTTAAATCCCTGGGGTGAGTATACAACTCCTTATGTAAAAGCTGGAACCCCAGACACTTACTGTGAAGACTTTCAGGCCATTTACCGATAGTATCAGAATGATATTTAGAAAAGTTTAATCAGCCTCCAGCAAACAATAGCGTGTCATGGGATAATCATTTTCCACTGGCTACCAGTCTCTGTGATACATATCTGTCATTTTTTCCCTTTCTGTAAAGATGGATAAGTCATTCTGGGCATTCCTGTTTTTAAATACCGCCAATGAGAACAGTGCAAAGAACTCTTGTGCCACATGGAAAGAAAGCATTATAGACATTTGTTTGAGCATGGCTCCCACAGTTTGATCATGGTACTTTTGGTCAGCTTGGGAGAATCTCCCGTGTTCGAAGTTTGACATGTATTTTGCTTTGATATTTAAAACTAATCAGAGAAAGTTCTTTTTTACTCAACGCACAATTAAACTCTGGAATTTGTTGCCAGAGGATGTGGTTAGTGCAGTTAGTATAGCTGTGTTTAAAAAAGGATTGGATAAGTTCTTGGAGGAGAAGTCCATTACCTGCTATTAAGTTCACTTAGAGAATAGCCACTGCCATTAGCAATGGTTACATGGAATAGACTTAGTTTTTGGGTACATGCCAGGTTCTTATGGCCTGGATTGGCCACTGTTGGAAACAGGATGCTGGGCTTGATGGACCCTTGGTCTGACCCAGTATGGCATGTTCTTATGTTCTTATGAACTTATGTTATTTTCCGCCCACTTTTAGTGCAGCTATTTGTTCTACTTAACTACATGCATGATTGTACAATTATCTCACTACCCATTGTAGTGGGATAATTGTACGCTGTAGTAAGGAGGCCATATGGCTTGAGGAGTGTCATCTTAGTCCTACTGATGTGGTCATTGCTGCTTTCACTATAAAGTGACAGTGTCATTCTATATTTAATTTGTTCCACTATCCTATAAAACACAGTGAATAGAAGTTTAATTATGCCATCATGTTTAACTATAGTCTAGGGATGGGCATTCAGGAGAAATGAAATAGGAATGAGATGAAATTTTCTATTTTGTTTCATTTCATTCTCAATGCAAAACAAATGAAAATCTGATGAAACTTGTTGGTTTTCACATTTCATTTTATAAACAAAAAAATTGATCCATTGGGCCTAGGCCAGAGCCAAAGCCGGTGCCTCACCTAGGGAATAGGCCGAGTGCAACACCAAGGCCGGGGCCTCGCCTAGAAATAAGCTGCAGCCTGATGCAGGAGTCTTGGCTTACGACCGTGCATGACGACGGGGTCTTGGATGAGACTTGGGCCTAATACTGGGGCCACAGTTGAGGACACAAAAATTGGAAAACTTACCTATTCCATTGAGGATCTAGTGTCGCGGTCTAGGCCAGACGCCTCAGCCCAGGTCGGAGATCAGGTTTTGAGCAGGGGTCTCGGCCTGAACCCAGGCCCAATTCTGGGTCCCGGACCAGAGACCAGATCCCGACACTGGGGCCTCGGTCTTGGAGGTCTTCTGTCTTCTTCTACAATGAAATGTCGCCATCTGCTTGGGAGGTGCTGGAGTTAATTAACTCTGCCACATCCTCCTCAGTGGGGGGGGGGGGGGGGTACCATTTGATGTACAGCATAACAATTAGGCTGCCATCTATCAAAATGGCGCATTCCACCTCCCAAGAAGATGGCATCATTTCGTTGAAGAAGAAAGAAGACAGAAAGCTTCTGAGACCTGGGATCCGGTCTCCAGACCGGGCTGCATCATTGGGCCCAGGCCCTGGCCTAGGCCAAAGTCCAGGTGTTGGGACCGCGCCTCCGGGTTCAGTTCTGGTGTTGGGCCTGGGCCTGGGCTGAGGTCCCGGAGTTGGGACTTGACCTCCAGGTTCAACCGATTTTTGGGCCTGGGTCCAGACCGAGGCACCAGTGTCAGGACCCAATCTCTGGATCGGGCTGTAGCCCTGTGCCTGGGCCCGGTCCCCAGCCTAGGCCGAGGCCAAGGCATCGAGACCTGGCCTCTGGGTCAGGCCCCGACATCAGGCCTGCGTCCGGGCCAATGCCCTGGCATCGAGACCCAGTTCCTGGATTGGGCCCTGTTATGCCTGGGCCACACCGAGGCCCAGGCATCAGGTCCAGCCATCGAAGCATAGGCCTTGCTTACGGTCTAGGCTGAAGTCCCGGCAACCTACCATGGCCTAGGTCTGCGCAAGCCTAAGGCTTCTGTCTGGGCCTAGATGTCTGGACCAGGCCTTGAAGCAGCTTCCCGCCACCTGGGCTCAGGCTTTGCGTAGGCCCCTTTAGGTTGCTGTAACCTTGGCCTAGGCCCTATGCAATGCCTAGGCTTCGTTCTGGGCCTAGGCCTTGGAATCAGATCTCCCCAGACCAGGTAAGTAGGTGCTGGGGAGGATTCTGGCCCTGGCATTTTTTGGGTTGTGCGGTTGGGTTGAGGGGACATGGGAGGCCCCATTTCTGTTTTTTTTTCACTTTTGCGTTTTTTTTAATGTTTATTTCTTTTCTTTTTTTTTAAACTAAATAAACAAAATAACATTAGATGAAACAAAATCTGTGGGAAACCAACGCCACCCCCCCAAAATGAAACAAAATGTTTTATTCTTCCCACCCCTACATAGACAGCAACGTGAACTATTGCCTGTTTAGAGGACAAAACCTTATTCTATTTTTAGTCGTGATGAATCAGTCAGGAACCCTGTGACAAATCAGAAGCTTAAACCTAATACCTTCCCATTTGTTTCTCTATCATCTGTCTTAAAACTATATACAATATAGTACATCTGCACATAACATAACCCTTCAAGCGTAAACTTCCAGGAGGCATGAATTGTGGCTTTTTATTTGTTGTTAGAACTTTAATCCATGCTCTTGAGTTAGGGTACAGTGGTGCAACCAAAGCTTAAGTTATCAGAATATTTCCCAGAGCCCCATGCCTGCTCTCAGCTGCCCCCCCCCCCCCCAACTCCCATATGATTTTTTCACTTTCATTTTTTTCCCCTAATGGACAAAACTGAAAGTGAAAACTTTTTGAATGCAGCAAACAAAGGATAAATATTTACCGAGTTTCTGTGAAAGGGGGAAGGCAGGGGATGCAGCATGAATCTCCTTTTTGGTAAAGATGGGTTTTAATTTTGGAAACAGGGAAGTGAAAGACAGGCAGGAGAATGAAGAAGAAATTGCTTGCCTTGTGGCTGAGCGATAAATAAAGCTAGGAAGGAAGTTGTAGGGCAGAGGACTCTGCTAAACGCGGTGTTCTGTAGTTCATTCAGATTTTAACAAAAGAGGGAAAGACTAAACTTATCCATTGAACTATTTCCTACTTTCTGCACCTAAGTAGCCTGAAACACGCCTGAGCTTGTCATATTAGTGCCACAGTTTTTTGTTTTTTTTTCATATAAATTCTAAACTCCACAGTCCATGCTCTTCTGTCTGTCTTCTTCCTGAATCCACCCCCTGCAGGTCGTTTGGTTGCCGGGCCGTGCTCCATTCCTGCGCCCGTGTACCAGGCATGTAATACTGCGAGTTAAAATCATTTTTTTTCGAGCAGTATAAAGTTCAATAGTGCAGATATTGAAGGTTATTGACATATAGTGGAAAATGCTGGCGGCGCAGGGTAAAGGCATGTCTTCAAGGGAAGATAGTAACTCCTTCAGTCTTCTGCTTCAGGCACTGTAATCAACCCCTTTAGTTTTCCAATAAAAGCCTCAAGTCTAGCCAAATTTTGCATATCTGTGTGGACACATTTCCAATCCTATAGATTACAATAAACATGCCTGCCAATACTGCCATTGCATGTGCTTAATTTATGTAACGCTGGGAGAGATGACTTTGTATTATTGTGGGATTATTTTGAGTATAAATAAAAGTTGCATGTGGTATTGACCAGGCTTACTGTGAGGATAGTAATACTTTTTACAAGTTTTGCATTCAAGATTTGTGGACATTTTCTTTCAGAGAGTTTGCTGTGTTTATTTTTGCTAGGCCAAAACTTGAAAGGTAGCCGAGGTTTCTCTCTCTCTCTTTCAGTTTAATACTTACGTGTCTCTGCTATCTACAAAAAATATATAGACAAATATTATACAGTAAAAGATACGGTTTGCATATGCAATTTGAGTAATCTGATGCACTATAATGTATGAAAATAATGTTTCCTAGGCCGTCCATTTGATATAGCAGTGTTTGAAGATCATGTCTGGTTCTCGGATTGGGCTCAGACTTCACTAATAAGAGTGGACAAGAAGACTGGACAAAACAGAGTCCGTCTGCGGGGGAGCATGTGGAGGCCATCATCAGTGGTGGTAGTTCATCCCCTAGCCAAGCCAGGTAGATAGCATTGTTTACCTTGGTTTTCTTGTTGATTATTAATATTATTATTTTTTACAGAGAAACATATGTGGCCACAATTTTCAGTATTCTTAGAAATTAAACCTTCTTAAAAGAAAATATGGAAGATTTGTTTTCCTAATGGTTCTTACATGAGGCAGGGCCTAGTACTCAGGAACACAGCTATGCCTTTTCATCTTGAGGAAACTGCTGCTCCTAAACAGGTTTTTCTGCTAGTTCATGGTTTTTTTTATTTTTCACGTGTCAAGGTACATTAGAGCATCATCTTCTTGAGACAATGCTGGTGGCTTTCTCCAGCTCAAAAGCCAAAGACTGACAGCGCTTGAGAAGAAGATTAGCTGAAAGCAGGGGGATGTCTTAATCCTCCACTGCAATGCACTGGGGTCAGGCAAGGAGTGAAGAAAGGAAATGTATAATTTGTGAATATTCTGAAAAAAATGCAAACTCACAAAATATTCACCATAAAAAGATAAAAAATAAAGGCAAATAACAACACAAGGCCCATCTAGTCAGCTCTTTTCTCTTTACCTACTGTCTACTTCATCTCTGAGTTTATTCTAGTTCCTTTCCTCAAGGAGCATTTGTGTTTATAGAAATGCCAAAACATACTTTGGAAAATTCTACCTTCTGTCACCTTACAGAGGCTCGCTGGATATTGGATATCTCTCCTTGCAGCCAATGTAATAAGGGGTGCTAATGTTAGTGCAGGGTTTTTTTTTTACTCCTGTTTTAGAACCCATTTTTCTTGCATAACTTAACCAGAGGTTTTAACCCCTAAAAAAATGGGCGCTAAAACAGGAATAAAAACCAGCATTAAAATTAGCACTGGTTCATGCAAATCCCATGTAAAAGAAGGTGTTAGCGATACCCCAGCAATGCAGAGAGGCGCCCTTTCAGACAGTTTAAAGCACATTTTCTTAACGCTGGAAATTTAACTTCTGGGTAAGAGCAGGAGTAAAACTTAACTCGTATTCTGGTTGCCATATTATGCTATTGTTGTGCCCAGTGTGGAGGTGTCTAGCTGCTTCTGCCACACTGGGCACAGTAAATAGAATAACCTTGGCCATCAGAAATGTGAGTTTATTTATGATCCTCTCGGGGAGAGCACCAGCAGTTGAACAGTACATTGGCACCTTGCATCCAACTCTAGCATACTGTTTAGCTGCCACTTTGTTCAGCCAGCTGTAAGTGCTGTTAGGCGCCCTGGCCACGGGCCCATGCGGCTGGGTCCCCTCACTTTGAGAGGCAGAAGGCCCGCTCCTGCCCTGTCCTTCACCGGCCCTCGCCTCCGGCACCGGCCTCAACCTTCTTGGCCTGCCTCTGCCCTCACGGCATGTCTCGATGCTGCTGACTCCTCCCGCGGTCCCTCTAGGCACTCGCACATGCCACTTCCAGTAATTTAAAGGGCCAATGCAGGAAAGCTCCCTGCGGCCCAGGAAGATGACATCAGGCAAGGCAGGTATAAATACCCTGCCTTGCCGTTCCCTCTTCACCTCAGCCACGGGTCCTGCTCTTTCCAGAGTGTCTTGGTTCCTGCGTTCCTGATTCCTGCTCCTAGATCCTGCGTTCTTGATTCCTGTTCCTGGTTCCTGCTCCGTCTCTGGATTCTTGATTCCTGGTCCTGGTTCCTGTCTTGACTCCTCGCCCCCTCAGATTGCTCTCCTGGCTCTGACCCTGCTTCATTCCTGGATTCTGCTTTGACTGATACCTGTCCTGACCATCTGCCTGATCTCTGACTCTTCTCGTTTGCTGCTGCCCTGACTCCTGGACTGTGCCTAGTTCCTCTCATCTGCTGCCTGCTCTGACCTCTAATACATCTAACGTCGCTTCTGCCTCCTGTCTTCTGGGATTGTCTTTGAAAGAGAACTGAGCCTAAGTCCTGCCGGCCCCGGTACCCAAGGGCTCAACCTGCGGGGAACGTGGGCTGGTATAGGTGAAGTTCCAATTAGGTCTTCTCTCCCGGATCCGCTTTCCGACGACGAGAACCTACAGGGGTCATCCCCTGAAGGTAGCGTCAACCTCGTCTCGACTCAAGGGTCCACTATCCTAACAAGTGCCCACTCCAAAGAGCAAATTTTTGTATCCAAGGTGCTTTTGGCAGAGAATGGCAAGTAAAGTCAAAGCATAAGCTTTTTGGGGTGAGCACCTACAGCTAACTAAAAGTGTAAATTCTCTGCTGGAGCACCTATAGTTGGATGCAGAGTGCCAAAGTGCATACAGTTCAGCTAAAGGTACTTGCTTATGTTATCATTGTGGACCTTTGGGCCGGAGTGAGTGATAACGTAACCACTGAGGGATTGCCCCCAATGGGTCTTGTCTCCAGTAGGTGGAGCTGGCGAGGACAACCCGGCAGGACCTTCACCTATACCAGCCCTCGTTCCCCACAGGTTGAGCTCTTGGGTGCCGGGGCTGGCAGGACTTAGGTGCGGGTGCCTCGTGGAAGCAGATGGAGCTGAGAGTGAAGACAGGGTCAGAGGTCCAGGTCTGGGCTGGCAGCAAAGGTGGGGAATGGAGTCCAAACTGAAGATCCGGGGCAGGCAAACAGGCAAGAGCGAAGTACCAGGCCAAGGGTCAAGATGGGCAGCAGACAAGTAGAGATGAGAAGGCAAGCCGAGGTCAAACCAGGAGATCAAGCCGAGTATGGGATCACAGGATCAAGGAGAAGACCGGAGACTGGAACGAAGGCATGGGCAGGAAAGCAAGAGCTGGAATGCCAGGACAGGACTCAGGAACACAAGGACTGGAGCAGAAGCAGGAACGGAACCAGGATCAGGATCAAGGCAGGAACAGGAACAAAGACGTCAGGAACAGCAACTAGCACACCGAGGAAACGACCTGTTGCAAAGGCAAAGGACTGAAGACTGCTGCAGGGTTTAAATAGCCCTCCCTTTTGATGTCATCTCCCGGGGCTGGGCTGAGGTTTCCTGCCGTGGCCCCTTTAAAGGGCAGAGCCTCTCGCACACACACATGCCTAGGGAGAACCCCGCTGGACGGAGAAGAATGGCGTTCGCTTCCATGCGATAGTCCACAGTCAGCCTGCCGCAGAGCGGGGCATGCTGCTCCGGGCTGCGGCGGAGGTCAGCAGTGGAGCAGGTAGGGGGGACGGCAGCCGCAACAGTAACCCCCCTTAAGCCCCCTCACAGAAAGGCCAGGCTTGCCTGGGTGTGTGCGATGGAAGTGCTGGAGTAAGGATTTATCCAAGATATTGGATGCTGGTTCCCACGTATTCTCTTCAGAACCAAAGCCTTCTCAGGCGATAAAGTATTCCCAGTGCCTGTGAGTTTGACGATGTCCAAAATATCCCAGACCTGGTAGATAGGGTCATCCTCAGAAACCACTTCTGGAGGCTTGGGTGGAGTGGGGTGGAAAGGAGAGAGTATCAAGGGCTTCAATAGAGATACCTGAAAGGAATTATATATCTGGAGGCTGGTGGGAAGTCGTAAGCGGTAGGTCACTGGACCCAGGCGTTCACTGACAGAGAATGGACCGATGTACCTGGGAGCCAGCCTTATTGAAGGAACCCAAAGGCAGAGTGGCGGATACTGAGCCAAACCCAGTCCCCCGGGTTTAAGAGAGGAGCAGGGCGATGGTGCTTGTCCGACATATGCTTGGCAGAGTTGGCAGCTTTCACCAGATTAGCGTTGGTAGACTCCCACAAGTCGTGCAGCTGTTCTTCTGTGAGCTGAGCTGCTGGAGAAGGTACGGAGAGAGGCAAAGGCAAGGGAGGCCTTGTATATTTGCCATACACAACTTGAAAGGGAGAAGTTCCAGTAGCGGAGTGCACGTATGAATTGTGTGAAAATTCTGCCCACGGTAGTAGTGTGGCCCAGTTATCATGGCTGCTCCCTACAAACAAGCAGAGGAAGGTTTTCGACCCCTGGTCAATCCGTTTGGCTTGCCCATTCCCTTGAGGGTAAAAGGCTGTAGTGGAGTCCAACTGCACACCGAATGTTTTGCACAATGCGCCCCAGTACTGACCATGAATTGGGGACCACGATCAGACGCAATGTGCAGGAGGAGGCCATGTAGTCGGAAGATATGCTGGGTAAACAGTTGTGCCAATTCAGGAGCTGACGGCAGCTTGGGTAGGGGTATAAAATGTGCCATTTTGGAGAACCTGTTGACTACTACCCATAGCACCTGGTTGCCAGAGGAGAGGGGCAGGTCTACGACGAAGTCCGTGGAGAAGTGGGTCCACGGCTCCCGCGGAGCTGGAAGAGGCTGTAGGAGTCCCCATGGCCAGCCGGGCAGTGGTTTTTGTTGTGCATAAGTTGGAAAGGAGCTGACATAGGCATGAACTTCCTGAGTCATACTGGGCTACCAGTAATAACGGGACAACAATTCCAAGGTTCGTGTTCTGCCTGGGTGTCCAGCAGTGAGGGAATCGTGAGCCCAAGATAGTACCTTGGGTCGAAGGTGGAGTGGGACCACAGTCTTCCCTTGAGGCACCGTGTCTGTGGTGGCCAGTAGGATTTTATCAGGGTCCAAAATATAATGAGGTAGGTCCGGTGTGTCTTCAGCCTCATGAAGTCTAGATAGGGCATCTGCCCGGGTGTTCTTCGTTGTGGGACGATAGTGCAGCACAAAGTTGAACTGGCTGAAGAAAAGGGACCAGCAGGCCTGGCGTGGGTTCAGATGCTGTGCTTTGCTGAGGTACTCTAAGTTTTTGTGGTCTGTGTAGACCGTGATGGGGTGTTGCGCCCCCTCCAACCATTGTCTCCATTCTTCAAAGGCCATCTTTATGGCCAACAGCTCTTTATCTCCAATTCCATACTTCTTTTCTGTGGGAGAAAATTTGTGGGAGAAGGAACAGGGGAGTAGAGCCCCTTGGCTGGAGTGCTGACTAAGGACTGCCCCTACGGCTATGTCAGAGGTGTCAACTTCCATGATGAATGGACGAGCCGGGTCTGGGTGGTGGAGACCGGGCTCTTGTAAGAATGACCTCTTAAGCTCTTCAAAGGCTTGGACAGCCTCAGTGGGCCAATGCCTGGTGTCAGAGCCTTTCCTAGATAGGACTGTAAGTGGTGCCACGATATGGGAATATCGTGGGATGAAGTTTCTGTAAAAGTTGGCAAAACCAAGGAACTGCTGCAATGAACAAAGTCCCACCGGTTGCGGCCACTCCCGGATGCTGGTTAGCTTGTCCGGGTCCATTCGGAAGCCGGAGGTGAAAAGTCAGCGCCCGCTTTCCACAAATTTTATTGCATCGGCCCCACTGTTCTATACAGCAGCTTTCTCCAGGAGTTGCCACAGCTTCAAACACACACAAAGGATGCTCACACCACTGTCTGGGCCATAGATGAGAGTCTCCCCCCACAGAAAAAAATCCCCCTCCGGGATAGAGAGCTCAGGAACTGGGAGGAGTGCTACCCGCATTTTTGTAATAATTGTAGAACACTTAATTGCATTTTTAGGCAGATCATTATTTAACAAATTATAATAATCAAGAGAAGTAATTATAAAAACTTGAACAACTGTACAAAAATGTGGAACAGAAAGCTAAAAGATGAGTTTTAAAAGCCCTAGGTTCGCCAAACCCGGGAGATACCCACACATGTGGGGCCAGTGCGCACAACGCGGATTTTAAAAGGCGCCCATGCACGCACGTATCTCGCGGTACATCGCAAGTCAAAGGTTCAGAAAAAGGGGCGTCGCTGTGGGCTTGGTATGGGCAGGGCATAGGTGTGTAAGGTGAAGGTCGAGAGATGTGTGCGTCCCGGGGTCCCCTGCCGTGTAACTTCACTACTGCTGTGGATGCTGATTAAGTACAAAAACAAAAAAATCTAGGCTAGTCAGCGGGGTTTTATGGGTTAGGGCTAACAGGGGGAAAGGGAGGCTAATAAATTAGAGGGGTTTGGAAGTGCTATCCCTAAACTGGATGAACTGGGAAAGGAAATGGTATGGCGACGGCGTGCGTCTCTTATCAAATTTCCCCTGCTTAAGCAGTAGAGGCGGCATTTGCGTCCACATGCGCGAGGCCATATAAATTTGTGCTCCACGCGGTCATCCTTTTTCATAACATGCGCGCATATACGCGTGTACGTTATAAAATGGCCACGTTTCTAGACGCGAGCCGGCACACGCACATACATGTGCGCTCCCGTGGCTGTTTAAAGTTACCGTCATATATCTGAACTGCCTAATCTTGATTTGTAAAAAGCAGATTTTAACACTGATCATATCCGAGGTTTTAGTCAAATGGGAGTCCAACAAAAACCTCAAAATCATGTACACGCTGAGAGAAATATATGGGCATCCCATTAACTGATAAAGAGGGTATTCTGAAGTTGCACTCACACCCTCAAAGCTTCTGATGTATGTAGATTTCATTGATTTGATAACTTTTCACAATATTGTATATAAAGGTCATTTACATTTGTTCTTTTATGATGTTTTTCTCAATGGATTTCATTTTTTTCCATTACTGCCTAATTTTTCATTAATACCTTCCAGCTCAAATAGGTAGGAAGCTCGTCAGGATAATGAGAAGCTTTTCTTAATCAACACAATGGCACTTATCATTAATCCTTTCCTTTCTTTAGGTAAACTCTGTTCCATATTCACTATTCCAAAATAGATCCATTCACTGGACCATAGTAGTGAACTGCTCAGTAATTTTTCCAGTCAAATATTTTCCTCCCAAAAGAAGTCAATTTGTGACATTTTGTGAACATATGATACAATGTTCCTGGCAGGTAATTACATTCTTCACATAAATCTGATTGCCTTGGCTCCCCTGATGCTAATGATTCACATACTCTGTGAATTAGTTTGAACTGCATTATTCTCCTATTCACTGGCGTCAAGAGTTTTACTGATTAATGAAAATGTCTGTTAGATCTTTTCAGATTTCAGATTCTCTGAAATTTGCCCTCCACAAGTATTTTTCATAATCTCCTTTTATGTAATATACCATGTGACTATTTTATTGTTTTTACTGCTTTGATTTCTTTTCTAAGAGTGTTTTTTGTGTGCGCACACATACGCACAGAGAGACACACACACGCTCGCAAAAGGTTTACTCAAATCATTTCTTGACAAGCTGCGTATTTGTGCATGTTAAAGAGAAAATCCAGTGCTCCCCATTCTTACAGAGCAGTTCTCAAAGGCATTTACCCAGGTAAAATGGCCTGGTAAATGTATTCCTCAAATTTGGCTGAAACATGGCTTCCATAGTGCATGTAGTATTAGCCACATAAAAAGAGGACATAAGAACATAAGAAAATGCCATACTGGGTCAGACCAAGGGTCCATCAAGCCCAGCATCCTGTTTCCAACAGTGGCCAATCCAGGCCATAAGAACCTGGCAAGTACCCAAAAGAACCTGGCAAGTAGGTGGGTTTAGGTCAGGGATTTCCAAAATTACCGGCGCTATTATACCCCCAGTGGGCCTCCCACACAAATAGCAAGTGCCAAGTACATGGATTAATTTTAATTTGCTCACTTTGCACCTGCTTGTTTTCAAAGGGAAAGGAAGTGGGAATTGGTGAAATTAGATGTGGGCTAAAATAGCCCACATACTTTGCACAGAAAATGGGCTACTGAAAATTTCCTCCATCCTGACTTATAGTGCTGTGGAAGCACCCCAGGTTGGGCAATACATTTAGTCCCTATCTAATTTCGTGAGTCATATTCTGTCTGCAGCGGTAGAGCAATTAGTGATGTTAGCATGTCCCTTCTTTCTCTGTCCAAAGAAACAAACCGGAAACTGATCCAGTATTGCAAGTAGCGACCAAACGGAGAGGATCGGTAGACACCAAGTGAACTTTATTGAAAAAATGCCCGTCTCAGGCCGAGTTTCGCTCAATTCTGAGCTACTTCACATCCGATCTGACAGCAGCGATCGCGGCAGCGCGTTCTTAATGTTGATTTAAAGCACTTTACACTACTCTTAGCCAGCCTTGGAGTGAACAAAATAAGATTTAAGTGGCCTCGGCAAGCGCGCATGACCACCACACACATCCAGGTTGTTAGCAGTAACTGCGGAGACGAGCTTGAAATGTGGTTTAACAGTTTCAAACAATCCTGGTCACAGGCAGGATTTGGCACGTAAACACTATGTTTTAAAAGGCTTTGAAAAGGAGGTACTCCTGCATTATACTTTGGTCTGACAGTGAAGGTTGAACAATAGCAACAGATGTGGATGAGCACACTACTAGAATTGATGCCAGTTGAATCTAATGCTAACAGATCCCACCGACTTCAACGGCCTTCTTTCTCTTTGACATGGGGGACATGCTCACATGACTATTCTGTTATTGACACAAACTATGCTTCTGATAGTGGCAGGGAGCCCTTTTAGCAAGATCATAATTTGTTTGGGTCTAAAATATATAGAGCACAGTGCCATGTCTTCCCATATGGTAAGATTACTTAAAAGAAACCCAGCAAAGTAGTTGGGTAGATATGAAACCTTTATAACGATAACCACATACTCTTGAAAGTTTGCATCTTTAAACATTCATTTGCCTTATGATGGTCATTAATTTAGTGAGTCAGCTTGCTTGAGAGATTTAAACCATACATGCAAATCCATGCAAATGGAGAGTGGAGGGGTGGCCTAGTAGAGCAGCAGGCTGAATAGTAGGGAATCCAGGGCTGAAATCCTACTTCTGACACACCTTCTTTCCTGGGGCATGTAATTTTACCCTTCACTACCTCAGGTTCTAACTTAGGGACAGATTTAATAAGCCATGGTATTTTCACAAAGAGCCTGTGTGGCCTGCATATTCCCCCACCCCCTCTCGATAGTGAAGACGCCCTCCCTTTTTCACCCCACTCTCTAAAGGCAGCCAAAGTTGTTAAAAATAAAAACAAACATGTCCTGGCAAGGCACAATCCCACCAGTCCAAATCCTGCCCCTTGTAATTTAAAAAGTTCTCCTCCCCGCACTCCTTTGACCTCCTTCCCATCCCTACTCCTGATCCCTCTGTCCCCAACCATTATTTACTTGGTGGCTCACAGTGCCAAGAGTACCCCCTAGGCCTCTAGGACTAGCTGCACCATATTCAAAATGTCACTAACTGGCCTCAGGAACACTTTTGCCCCATCATGTGCCTTAGCATATTTATGACCTGATTTGCATGCACATCAGATTATTTAAATACCCATATTGAGATGTTTTATTCAGAAGTTCATGCGGAATTTGAAATCCCATGCATTATCTCTGCAGTAATACATTTACCATGTAAAAAATGCTCTTTACTGTGTGGTAAAGCCTTACCACAGCTTAGTTAAATTTACCCTTGAGACTGTAAAACCCACAGTGGGCAGGGCCCTATCTATTGGGTCTGAATGCAATGCGCCTTGACCATGGACCAGATCAACTACCTAAGAGGCCGATTCAGTACGGTGCCCTCAGGCCGAGCGCACCGTTAGCCCCCGTTTGGACGCGTGTTTTTGTCGTGCTATTATTACCCCTTATACAGTAAGTGGAGAGTGGCCTGGGCGCGCGTTGGGAGAGCGGGCGCTCGCCTCGGAGCGCCAGCTCTCCTGCGTAGTTTACTGAATTGGCCTGATAGTATTCTCTCTGTTGGAAGAGCTTTGATTATGGAAAAGTGAAGTCATGCCTCCCACAGTAAATCATGGTCACTGTTTTTCCAGTAGTCAAATTCTGTTACGGTAATCACGTTAGCTCCTAGCCTCTTCGATCTAATGAGGAACTCACTTTACTAAGAGTATGAGTCTTGTCTGTCCCACAAACCAGATTCATTCATTCATTCATTCATTTATTTATTTATTTATTTATTTACGGTTTTTATATACCGACATTCATTTCAAAAAGAGATATCACATCGGTTTACAATAAGGTACAATAGGTAATTCACTATCCCCTAAAAGGGCTTACAATCTAAAATTTTTGTACCTGAGGCTAAGACATTACAAAAATAAAACCATCAAAATCAAAGTTTTTAACAATTAAGCAAAAGGTATAACAAGGAGCATATTAAAGAAATAACACAAAGGGTTGCACGAAGGGGTGCACAAAGGGGAGTGCCCCTTTGTCGCGCCCCTTCGGCGGGCGACACCTACTGGCTTGGCGCCTTTCAAACTGCCCGGCTCCGTTTGCGATGATGTCAGGGGAGGGGGCGGGTCTCAGAATTATGGCTTTCCCCACAGAAATCTCTTCTCAGTTTTAAAGGCAGTTTTTTCAATTTTTTTTTGTCTTTTTACCTTGGATGTTAGCTGTTACAAGGTTATCAGCACTGGTGGGTAGCCCTCCCCATCAGGCTTGGCACCTTTCAAACTGCCTTGTTAGCCAGATTTATTTTCTTGGGGAGTTGTTATTGTTGACTGGTGTTGAAAGAAAATTGAATGCAGGTGAATTTCTCAGCTCAGATTAGCAACACCGTGGTCTTCTCCAGATCATGAAAAAGCTGGCCCATTTCTAAGCATGCTCACTTCTTCCTCCTCTTCTGTCGATCCAGGAGGTCCCTTTGCACGAGAGGAGGAGGAGGCGCTGCGTAATACGACAGCAGTGCATGAAGCCTTTCCCCTCAGCCCCTCAGCTGGCAGCTCATACACTCCAGAGGAGCCAGGAGAGACGCACGCTAAGCACCGGCTGGCCGCAGAGATAATGGTGTCAGGTGAGGTCTTGCTTGTTCATTTAATACCATTCTGTAACCCGCACGTCTCAGTGTTCAACGTCAGCGAACAAAATGTGCGTACACAGATCTGCAGTTCTGTTCATCCTCTTCAGGTGGATTTTTATACAATGGTGCCAGTGGGTTTGGCCAGGGACAAACTGGATTTCTGATGATTCTAAGATTTTTCACCCCTGTTCAAGAATAGATACAGCCTTCCCTGCATCTTTTGAGGGTATTCTGAGTAAGTCGGTACTTACGTGCATCAGTCAGTGCATCTAAAGCGTGTTCCGGGAGCAGCACGGTTTTTATAAAATACCGTGTATTTCTGCCCCAAAAGTACATGCTTATGTTTCAGTATGCAGGTATATATTTGTGATGCAGGAAAGCGCATGCTTTCTCTATCCATTTTATAAAAGTATGTGCATATATTTTACGTGCACCATAATTGTAACAAGTGCGTGTAAGAACCTTGAGTTATACATGGAGGCATGTGTTTTATAAAGAATGCACCTACTCTGCTTATGAAAATACTTACTTGTGTGCATATTAGCAAACACGAGTTCGCCAACAGCTCCAGCAATTCCCCCAGACCTACACCTGTTAACCCTGACCCTCCAACACTTAACCCAGATGTTCCACCAAAACCTGCAAATAAAAGACAATGCAGTTTCATTTCACACCCAGGGCCGAATTTTAAAAGCGTTGCTTGCGCTAAAATTGCCCACACACCGCGAGTATGTGGGCCGTGCATGAGCAATGCAGATTTGAAAAGGCTGCGATTTATGTGCGTGTGTGCAAGAAAAAAAATAAGGGAGTGGAAAAGGGGCAGGCAGTTATCCACCTAACTCCATATTTTGCAACCGGAGGCCAGAACCTGTGGTGGCTTCTTAGCTGCATAACTTTACTCTTGCTCCATACGAGGAGCAAGTCTGCAGAACTCACATTTTAGGGTTTATAGGACAAGGTGAGGAGGCAGGGTCAACTGGGGAGGCGAGCAGGATGAAGAACCAGAGGGGGTCTGGAAGACCTTGATATCGACTGAGCAAACTGGTGGACTAATTGGATAAACTGGGAATCTCCCTCGCGTGTGCATGTTTTAATATCCGCTTACATGGCGATGTTAAAGCTGGCAAAGTCTTATGGAAGATACGCAAAGTAGGAGCATAGTTATGTGCACAATTTTAAATTGCAGCGTATCTCCACTCGCGCAGCCATGTACATGTGTATGGGCGCCTGCCCACTCATTTTAAAATTGGCCTGTTAATTAGCAGGTGTAAAAGTGTATGGGCAAGTTTGGTAATGAATGTACATATACCATTTAGAAAACACTAACTTGTGTGCCAAATTCTGAACCCCGCGCTGAAATGCTCCTAACCCGCCCCTTATATCTTTCACATTTATGTGTGACACTGCTAGGACACGCTCTTGCAAAATGCTGCTTATGCACATAAGTGCTGCTTACTTGTGTAACTTCCGATTTTACACATGTAAACGTCTTAAGAATGCACCTCTTTATGATTAGTGCAGATTTTGAATTATATGGTTTTGCAGAGCTTGGTGTTCTTTCTTCCACAGATCAGGATGATTGTGCAGCATCAGACTGTGACATCAATGCTCACTGTGTTTCATCGGATGATGGTGACACATGCCAGTGTTTGGAAGGATTTACTGGGGATGGCAAATCATGTGATGGTAATGGTGTAAAGTGTCTACATTCTAGATAAATATACGTGCTGTAAAATGCTATCAAATCAGGAGGAATAAAGCTTTATTTCCAAAAGTTTGCATTTCATAACATAGAAAGGAAATAGCATAGTGCATAATTGAAAGCAAATACATGAAGAATTGAATTATGTGTAACTTTCTGATGGGGCACATAAAATAAAAGGGTTCTGATGCTGAGATTTCTGGGTTCCTGGCACCAGTCTCCATGGCTTCAAAATGTAATTTTGTTGAGCAAATGATGGACTGGACCTGGCTCAGAGGCGAAGAGCTATATTTTCATGCACTGGATAGGGAAAGCATAAAAATCCTCTTTTGTCCTCTGTGACCACCTTGACTGCATTTCTATAATCAAAATATTCAATCTTCTCTTGCTTAAGTAGGCAGTGTCTCTCCACAGCCCTGAGATAATTTAAACAGACTTGCATCCGGTGGTTACATTGCTAAATTATAACTTTTGTTCTTCTGGGGTTACATAGAAACAGAAATAACAGCAGAAAAGGACCAAATGATTCACCCAGTCTGCCCAACATGCTTATGCCAGTATCTACTGCACTGTGCCAGAATCCACTGCACTATGCAGAATACCCCAATGCTTATCAGTTTATCAGACCGTAAAAGTCAGGGCCCTCGGATGCTGTTTGAATCCAGTTTCCCTTGACCATTGCCGTGGAAACAGAGAGCAATGTTGGAGTTGCATCAAAGGAATCAGGCTTAGTGCTTAAGGGTGGTAAGTGCCGTATCAGCTAGTTAACCCCATGTTTATTTGTTCCCTAAATCGTAAAAGTCGGGGCACTTGTTGGTTCTGTCTGAATCCAATTCCCCTTTTCTCACTGCCGTTGAAGCAGAGAGCAATGATGGAGTTGCAATAACAGTATCAAGGCTTAATTGTTAAGGGTAGCAACTACCACACCAGCAATTACCCCCAGTTACCCCCCATGCACTGTTTTCTTTATTTCCAAACTCTAGCCTTTAGGGATCCACAGGGTTTATCCCATGCCCCTTTGAATTCCTTGACTGTTTTCATCTTCACCACCTCTTCCAGAAGGGCATTCCAGGCATTCACCACCCTCTCCATGATGAAATATTTCCTGACATTGGTACTGAGTCATCCTCCCTGGAGTTTCATTTCATAACCCCTAGTTCTATTGATTTCTTTCCAACATAATAGGTTTGACAATTTTGCATCATTAAAACCTTTCCTGTATCTGAAGGTCTGTATCATATCTCCCCTGCACCTCCTCTCTTCCAGGGTTTAAATATTCAGATCCTTCAGCCTCTCCTCATAATTCTTCCAATGCTGACCCCTCACCATTTTGGTGTCTCTTCTTTGGACCGCCTCTATACTGACTTTATCCTGTTTGAGATACGGGCACCAGTATTGAATGAAATAGTCCAGGTGAGGCCTCACCAAGGACCTGTACAAGGGCATTATCACCTCTTTTTTTTCTTACTGGTTATTCCTCTCTCTATTCAGCCCAGCACTCTTCTGGCTTTAGCTTTTGTCTTGTCACATTGCTTCGCCATCTTCAGATCATCAGACACTATCACACCAAGGTTCATCTCCCAGTCCGTCCACATTAGTCTTTCACCGCCCATCACACAAAGCTCTTTTGGATTGCCGCACCCCAGATGCATGACTTTGCACTTCCTGGCATTGAATCCCAGCTGCCAAATCATCAACCACTCTTCAAGTTTTCTTAAATCACTTTTCATTCTCTCTTCTCCTTCAGACATGTCCACTCTGTTGCAGATCTTAGAATCATCCGCAAATAGACAAATACATTCCAGTTTACTAGGCTAAAAGTTTTGAAAATTGCTCTAAAGAGCAATAAAGCTGCAAATTCAGATTTTCATTATTATTGTGATTATGAAAAACTAAGTTATGAATATTCAGCCAATATCAGCACAGCTTCCATGGCCTGCTGTCATTTCATAATACATGTCATTACACATGACCCTTTCACAAGAGAAAGTGCCATCCAGGATGCAGCAAGAATGTAAGAAGCAATTCCTTATTTTCTCCTTCTCCTCCTCTGATAAGATAAGCCAGAAAAACAATGTAGCTGAGAAGAATAAGCGAGGATACACCATGCATGTGCGGGGATTTGGAGACCTTTTTAAACTTGCCCTTATTGAAAAGGGCCTTGCTGAGGCCCAGTTGAGGTTGTTTTCAATAGAATATGGGTCAGAACCATGTTCCACCTCTCCTCCCTAATTTTGGTACCAATTGGTTCACAGGGATGTGACTTATCATGCCTCTAGAATGGGGTGCTCAAACTGGTTCTACGGGCTCCCCATCCCAGCCAGCTGGGTTTCCAGGATATCCCTAATGAATATGCATGAGATGTATTTGCACGCATTACCTCCTGTGTATGCAAATATTTCTCATGCATATTCATTAGGGATATCCTGAAAACCCGACTGGCTGGGGGAGCCCATAGGACAGGTTGAGCACCCCTGCTCTAGAAGACAGACAGATGGATTGAATCACTGATGATATAGTGCTTTCAGCGTCAGATGAAAAGCGCAAAAAAGTATATTCCACAAATTCAGTTTGGATTATATTGTCAGTGGTTTTTCTTTGTTGTTTTCAATACTTGTACTAGTGCCCTGTGGTACTAGCTTACTATGGTATTATTTTGTAGATATTGACGAGTGTTCTATTAGTGGTGACTTCTGCAGCCAAAACTTAACAGATTGCATCAATACCGAGGGTAGCTATGTCTGCAAATGCTCAGAGGGCTTCACTGGAGATGGACTTCAATGTCAAGGTAAGAGGAAAACAAAAGGTTAATGACTTGACTCAGTGCGATAGCCAAGATACAGAAGGGATCATACTGATCCTGGTATTAGATGGGGAAAGCTCTGAATGCTACTTTTGGCATCCCCTCTGTCAGTGCCTTGCTGAGTATCAGTGTCAGCTGCTGGTCAGTATGGAAAGCCTATAGTGATCAATGGATGTGCCTCCATTTCTCTATACTTTGGCAGCTGAGTTGGCATGAAAAATACATATAGGTTTATTGGAAATAATTGCTATAGCTGAAGATTAACATAGACATTGATTTGTGTACAGTACTTGACGTAATTCTAGATTAATTTAATAGTCATAAAAGCCCGAGGACATTTACAACTGGGTCAACAAAGCAAGTCTCTGATTGAAAGGGTTGTTCTCTTTACATCGTGCTCATGATTTGCCTGTTTTTTCCCATCATCACTCTGGTCCTGTCTTACTTTGCAGTTTGTATGCAACGCTGTCTCTTCACCGTACATACAAAAGAAATGTATGTAATATACGAATAGAAAAATCCTTTCCGATCCAGTTTCCTTTAAAGGTCTTTGCTTGGCTTCAGTTCTAATAGGAGGAGCCATTCCTTCTCTCCATGCAGAGCAGACGCATCCATGAGGAAGAGCCACAGGATTCCAGCCTATTAATAAAATCTGAATTGTACTGAATTAATATGGATTCTTTCTGGGTTGTGATACCTTTTATTGTTTCAAAGTAAGAATTATCCAAAGATGTTATGTATGAGCTTTTATGATCGTATTGGTTCTTTCTTCAGATGAAACAAGTAGGGAATGCATGCAGAGGCAAGACTTTGGAATTGCTTTCTAATACAGATTTGTAGAAGTGGGTGTTGGGTTTCTTACATTACATTTTGTAGGTGATTTTAAAACTACTCGCATTGATACAAAATTTGCAGGGAATTTTTGCCTGCGGACTTTACATTCATTTTCAGAGTGAAAGTATGTGTGTACTTTGACTTTGACAATTACTTATTTCTTAACAAATTTATATAGTGCATAATTAGTATAAAAACCAATAAAAGCATTTTACAGAAAAACACTCACAATCATCCACACAAAGGGTCTGATTTTAAAAAGCATTTACATGCGTAAATCTGGGTTTTACGCATGTAAATGCACTTTACTCGAGTAAGTGGGCTTTTGAAAATTGCTACAATATATGCCATTGAATCGTCCATAGGATTTATTCGCATAAGTGCACTTTACGTGAGTAAATGGCTTTTGAAAATTGCTACAATAGTAGTTACATTTATGCGCGTAACTCCTTTGAAAATTACTCCCTATATCAATATAAACAATAGATAAATTAAAAAATACATCAATTAAAAACATGTCTACATAAAACAGATTAAAATTAAACATAAAAATTAAAAACCTACCCACCATTTCACCCAAAAATCATTCCACCTTGAGAAATAAGTAAGCCTTGATCTGATTGTGAAATTCCTATTTATTTAGAAAATTATATCAGGAAAACTACCTGTACACATTTACATCTGAGAAAAAATAGGCATATACTTTTGGAAATCCCACCCCCCAATCCCACCTCCAGGAATGCCTCTTCACACTATGGTAAAAGCCCAACTTTCAAACCTTTTCACATACAGCATTTATGCACATAACTAGACACTTGGAGATTAATGCTAGACTTTATAACTGTGTGGCAGAAGCTGCACAGTTTGTTTATTTATTTAACTATTTATTTTGATTTTATTTAAAAAAAAATTAGTATATCGCATTTATCAAAAGTCCACAGTGGCTAACAAAATTACATTCACAATGAAAAACAAACAGATATAAACAAGCAACTAAAATGTTAGTACTCAAGACTTGAAGGACATACATGATTAGCACTGGAGGCATCGTATAATAAATTTGATTCAGGCAAAAAGATTCTACCAACCAGATAGCTTTCAACTGTTCCATAGAAGAGCTTTAACTCAAGTCAAATGCTTCTACAAACAGAACAGATTTCAGCTGTTTCCTAAAGGTTTTAATATGATACCCTCCTAAGCATTTCCGGCATCCCATTCCAAAAAGTGGAAGCCATTGTTGAAAACATCCTTTCACTGGACTCAACTAATCTGTTTTGTCTTGTATCAGGAATTTCAAGCAGACCCTTCTCAGCTGATCAGAGGGTCCTAGTAGTTGGGCAGCAAAGCTTAAGAAGTGAACTGATGCAGAGAGATATATCATCATTCAGAGCTTTATGAGCAAGCATAATGATCTTAAACTAAACCAGCCAAACAGAGAGCCAGTGAAGTGCAGAAAGAGCGTGATGTGCTTGTAGCAGGCTGATCCTATCACAATCCTGGCCGCCAAACAACCTAGAGTGTCTTAATAGAACAGTGGGGTGAGTTCAAGGTTAACAGAGTTTTAGTAGTCCGGGTTAGATGATAATCAAAGCCTGGAGTATTGTTCTGAAATCCCTCATCTTCAGGTATGGCTTAATAGGGATGTGCATTCGTTTCATTCGTTTAATTTGTTTCATTCCTTTCCCATTACACTTCAATTAGATGTGCATTCGTTTCATATGTTTCATACGTTTCATATTACATGCTTGTATAGGAAACGGATGAAACAAATGCACATCCCTATGGCTTAACTTTCCTCAAAATCATAACTTGAAGAAAGATCTTTGGACCATTGACTTAATCTGGGCATTAAACATAAGTCCAGTATTTTTTATTTATTTAGATTTTTATATATACTGCTTTTCAACACTTCAAAGTGTACATCAAAGCGGATTACATTATATAGGTATTTCCCTATCCCCACAAGGCTTTCAATCTAATTTTGTACAATACCAAGATTCCTTCTTTCATTAGCCACATGGATAGAAACTCCATGAAACTGATTGGAAAAATAGTTGTTACACGATGGCTCAGCTTTATAATTTTTAACTTGGGAGATATTGAGTTAACCTGTTGTGAGCTAACCAGCTCTGAATGGCATTCAGATACATAGAAAGATACCCCATGGAGGTATTGACATCAGTATCAACTGGAAAAAGAACTGAATGTCATCCACATAAATGTGGTAGTGAAGATCCAGGCCCACCAGTAATTTACAAATAGGTCTTAAATAAATATTAAACAGTATGGCAGACAAAGATAAACCTTGAGGTACTCCTGTTATAGAATAATACATGGCTAAAGTTTCACTACCACAAAAGATCTGCTGGAACCGGTCTGGTAAATATGAAAGGAACCATGCAAGGTCACACCCAGCTCAGCAAAACACTTAATTGATATCCTATGATCAACAGTATCAAACACTGCCGACATTTTGTGCCTACATCAAAACCTCGCCAGATGATGCCTAACCTGGATCTGAGTAGGATTTCAGTAGGGTAAAAGCCAAATTGAACTGGTCAAGGACATCTTGATCATCCAGAAAATTATGCAACTGCTTAAAAACAACAGATTCAATCATTTTAGCCAGGAAGGTATTCATGGAAATTGCTCTATAGTTAGATATATCTGTTGGGTCGAGATGAGCATTTTTTTTTTAAAATAAAGGGCAGACAGCAGATAGTTTTAGCTGGGAAGGGAATTCTCCTTTGATCAGAAAATTGACTAAGGTATTTTCCATTACCACAGAATGGGAGAAAAGCCTTAGTGAATCAGGCAGTAAATCCTTTAACGGGAAAGCAATATCATCAATAATCATCTTGAGTGTCGCAGGACTGCAGGAATTTAAAGGGCAGGATGTTGCCTTCGTGGCTGATAGTTTGTTCAATTTCTTCAAATGATATTAAATCAAAATCTTCCCAAAGTACAGTCAATTCAGAAGAAGTTTATAAAGTACCAAAATGTGCAGACCTGATTTTACGTGCGCTAGTCAGTCAGCAGGTGTAGAAGTGTACGAGTGAGTTCAGTGCTGTGTGCATGCATATCTCCTTACAAAATAGCAACTTCCTCGCCTCTTTCTTAATCTGTGCCCCTTGTTCCCCTGGTAAAATGTGTGCACTAAACCGAAAATTTCCACGCACTCTTGACATTTGTAGGAAAGCATGTGCGAACCGATTTCTAAAAGCCCTTTTCTGTGCGTAAAGCACTGTTTTACCTGCAGAAATGACTTAGAACTTACCCTTTCTGAGTGCAGGCTAAGCCTTGGCACGGTTTTTTTTTGTTTTTTTTTTACAATTGTTGGAACATGTTCAATACTTTAGTCCATTTTCAAAAACCTGCTAAATGGGTAAAGATAACCAGGCAAAAGTTTCTTTCTTTCTTCCTTTCTTTCTTCTTATATTCCATAATTTCCAATACAATTGTCCAGTGTGGATTACATGGCAAACATTCATCATAATTATACATCAACAAACTTTAGTATTCAAATAACCAACATATAATGAATGCAGTCTTTCTCCTAGCTTAATATCTGGCTAAATCTGACTGGCTAGATTTAGTGCATCTGGGTTTCCCCAGTTAAACTTTGCTGGATGGCCCTGAAAGTCAGCATTAACTGGATAAGTTGTTTTTCAGATCCACAAAAAATAGTGATCCCTGCCACTCTCCCTCTGTCCTGAGCGGTATGCAAGGAAATATAAACTCCCCCCATCATCCTCTCTCTGGCACCGATAGTAAAATAAAAGGAGGGCGAGTGATCCCCCTCCCGATAACCCTTCCCTCCCCCCCCCCACTCCGCTGTCTCCTATGGCCACCTCCATAGGGCCCCACCAGATTTATTCAGAGTGAGCCAGCAGGAGGACGGACCGGGCTTCTCTCTTTCCTCTGTCAAAGTTAGTTCATGTCCTACCTACAAAGAAAAGAAAAATCTATGGGAAAAGAGAAGGCAATACTGTTTCAGAGTAAAATGTATTTTATTTAAGACAATATTAGGCGTCTTGAACATTTGACCCTAAGCCCTCAACCATATTGAAGGGAGAGAAGGAGAGAAAGGGGAGCGCCTGCCCTTCCTGCTCTGCTTTCCTCACCCCCCTCCCACCCCCTCACCCCTCAGTCATTCGCTCCCTCACTCATCTTTCTCCCTCCCACCCAATCACCCTGTCACTCTCCTCTCTTCCTGCCCCAACTTACCACTTGCTCTTCTCTCTCCCCTCCACCATTCACCCCTCATTCTTTCCTGTTCCCCACCCGCTCACCCTCCCTCCCACCCACCCCTCTCATTTCTACTCTATCTCCCACCCAATGCCTATCTCCTCTCTCATCTCTGTCCTCATGCAGGCACCCCTTCTTTCCCCCTCCTTTCCCCCTTTTCTATTCTTCTTCCCCACCCACTTCCCCTGGCTTCCCCTGCTGTTCTTTGGCTGGGAGGGCCTGAGGGCTCCTGCCAGCCCCACTGATCTGGCTGCCAGATCCTCTCCCTCATCTTCAACTGGCAAGGATGGAGACCCCCAGTCAGTCTCACTGTTCAGGCTCCTGGCTGCTTTGCTTTGCCTAGTGGGGCTTGGGAAATCCTGCCAGCTCCTCTGAGCCTGCCCCTGTTTTCAGCCTGTGTTTTTTTTTAATTATAAATTTAAATTTCTTGTTAACCTTCATAACTTTGCATGGGCTGGGAACTTGCATGCATAGGTTTTTGCTCATTTGCAGATGTAGAACTAAATGAACACATTGTTAGGCACATAAGACGTTCCTACTGTACTTTACTGTACAGAGTGCCTAAAAATAGAAAAGTGAAAAATATTTGCACTTCACTGATAATGCTGTTATGGTATTAGCTGGGTGTTCAGGAAAATATTGTAACTTGTAGTCCAGTCATTCCTCCAACTGAAAAATCTCTGTGTCTGGCAGATATTGATGAGTGCAGGCTGGGGACCCATACATGCGGAGAACAAGCCATCTGCGTGAACACGGAGGGGAACTACACCTGCGTGTGCATCAGCGACTCTGTCGGCACGAGCATCAACTGCACTGGTATGTAGGCACTTTCACTGGGCCAGGCAGATTAGCGATGTAAGTTCATTCCTGGGGCACTCACCCATCTCTGGGAAAGATGAGGAGTATTAATATTTGTAGGCTTGTCTATAAATTCTTTAAGAAGCTAAATCGCAGCATGGAAGAGAGATTGAGAATGCCTTCTATTTACTAATGTTTAGGATGCCACCTGGACAGAGTAGGTAAGATAACCGGGCTGATGTGTTGGCTCTTTATTTTTAGGACAATATTCAGCTCACTCTAACCAGCTTAGGTTTTCAGCAGAATATTTATCTGTCAAAATTTGACCGACTAGATTTAGTGCAACTGGGTTCTCCAGCTACACTTAGCCAATTCGCACTGGAACCAGCACCAACCAGCAGAGCACTCTAACAACCTGCCACAGCCCCGGGTTTAGGCACAGGTAACAGAGGCAACTGCCTAGGGCGCCAAATGTTGGCAGTGCCAAATACCCAGGCCTAAGAGGAGCCTTCTCCCACTTACTTTAGGGCCCATGTGCCACTGCCGCTCCAAAGAGGCATCACCGTGGCACATGGGCCATGCTTCAAAGAGGCATCACCGTGGCACTCTGTCCAAACAACCATCCCCCGCTTTACAGTCTCCAGCGGTGAAATCCCTGCTCTCCGAAATCCTGGGGGAGGGAATCCTGCCTATGGGCACCAAAGTCTTATATGCAGCCCGGCCCTACTACCATCAAGGCAAGATCCCCCCTCACTCCAGACTGTATTTTTATTTACCAAAAAAAAAGACTTGTTGCCCTCCTTTCCCTCCCAATCTCCCTGCCATTAAAAACTAAGAAAATGTTCCCGCCTGTCACCTCCCCTCAATCTCCTCAATCCCCTTTACCCCACTTCAATAAAATAAAATGTAAAAGCTGACTCCTGACCCTGCCAGCCCCCTCCGTCCCACTGACCTCACTTTTAAAAAGAAAAAAAGTCTGACTCTGCAGACCACCTTCTCTCCCTCCAACCATGATTATAAAGTTAAAAAACCCCTTTCCACTCTGGTTCCCTTCCCTGACCCCGGTCTCCCCCTCATGAAAAGGTTAAAAAAAAAAAACCCCCAAAACTCTGACCCTGCACAGTCTCAATCAAAGCTCCTACTCTAACCTGAAGATTTCCAAATGGTGCCAAACTGTCCAGAAAAGGATCAAGAAAGCCAAAACCAATAATGGGGATAAAAATCGAGACTCACACCAGTGTCCCTCCATTCAGTTCTTGCACTGGAATTAACAGGAAAAATCAAACAGGAGTCCAAAAATGAGGTTCAAAGTAAAGTCTTTACTGCAGCTTAAAGAAAAGGATCCAAGCCAGAATCACAAAAATCAAGATCAGCATACAACAGACCACCAAAATAAAACAGATGGTTTCCCTGTCCATTGTAAATGTTCTCACAGCTCTCCTGCTCCTTCCACCTTCATCCATAGAAATATATATCTTCACCAGTGAGGATGGGATAGCAAGAGTGTAGCTCCAGTTCTGGCATGAACTGGTCAGAAAAAAAAGTAACCCCAAGCAAAACGTGTTCCAAAAAAGTCAAAAACACTTCAACTGTAGTCCAAACTCTCAAAATCCATGTCTCTTGAGTTATTGGCTCAAAAGTCTTATTCCTTCTCCTCATTCATGCTGTTTACTGGCTGCTTGGCAAAAACAATCCTTAATCCAGTTCCTTGGGATGCTGGGGGTGTGCCCTTCCCTCTGGCACTGGTCAATCCAATCCAAAAATCTTGTAAAGAATCTTTTCCTGAGCTCAGGCTTAGGCTTTGTTACTAGGCCCAGGCAGTTTTTTGGTCCTGGAAGGCCCAGCCAGGGCCCCAAGCAGGGCGTAACTTGTACTTGACAACTTCCATGCATGCTTTCGAAAATACAAAAGAATATGCATAAGTCATGCCTCTACTCCTACCTCTGGAACACGTACTCCATTTGTCTAAAAGTACATGCAGAACTGGGTTACAAAGGTACTGTTACATCCACTGAGCCTGGGTCTGTTTGCTGACTTAAAACATCATGCCTTAAATGTAAAAATAAAGAAAAAAAAAGCATATGCCACCCTATTGAGTAACTAATTGCTTCATGCATTTTATCAATCAAGAGTGTAATTCTATGGTCACTGAACTGGAGCTGGGGATGTTTCGGTCTTATAGTATGGTATGGTCAGTGACAGTTTACAGGCTATGTAAGTTTTATAATATTGCAGTACTGGGTCATGTTGAATGTATAGAGAAATAAAAGTTTCACCATTACTGCCCCATGTAGTTTGCATGTGAATGTGAGATTTCTTTGGAATTATTGCTTTTATCCTGCTACGAGAAGCTGAGGCCTCGAGATTAGAGAGGGAGCAGTCAGAAGAGCTCTTGAGATCAAATGCCTGCTTTGCCACCGTCGCCCGTGTGACCTTAGCCGAGTCGCTTTATCTCACTGTGCTTCCCTTTTAGAAACTGTCGTGTAGATTGGGCATCAAACTGAACTTTCCACCTTAGAGATGGATGTTATTTCATGCTTTTGAAGTATGAAAATGTAAAGTACGAACTAGAATCCAGTCAGGGCAAAAGGTGCTATATAATTCAAAATTAACATCATATGCTGTTAATGGTTACAAAAATATAGGTATGACTTCCTGTCTTACAAATGCTTACTTATTTTCCTAGCTTAGTTTCTGAGAGCACCACGCCCAGCTCTAAAGTTTAATGAACTAAAGTTGTGTGTCTGTATGAAACCTTCCAGAATTTTCCATTCCCGCTCCTGTCAGCACCATCTATCCCACCACATCAGGGCAAAGCGGCTACCTGAGAATCTGCCTGCCACCCTACGATGAATATTGCTTTAATGGAGGAGCCTGTATGTACTTTCTGGACCTGCAGGAATATGCATGCACGTAAGTTGGAAGTAGTTGTTGATTCATTCTTGCATAGCAGGTGGACCTTCATCTGAGCTATGCATATCAGGCTAGAATGTCTTGCCTGGAATGAGCCCCACTGTTTTGCCATGTTCTGTTCCTTGAGGCTGACTGACAGCACACAAACGCCAGCGGTGCATGCTGCTTGCATTGACAAGGCGTTCACATCATCACACAGTACTGGGGGGTGCTGCTTGCAAGAAAGGGACTGGGCATTTGGAGATCCATATTCAATCACTGTCCGCATAGCAAAGATAACCGGATAAAATTATCTGGCTAACTTTGGAGATATATTCAATAGTAAAGCCGCAGTACTGAATATATATGGCTCTCTTAAAGTTAGTCAGCTATCCGGCTAACGTAGGACTGCTCTTTGACCCAGCCAGACTTGGCTGGCTAAAGGGGTTATTTTCTAACTCTATTGCACGCGAAAAGGGACTTTTCATGTGCGATACCTAGATCGGGGCGGAGTCAGGCCGGCATCAGCACCGGAAGAGGAGGAGTCGGGGCGTCGTCGGGATGGAAGCCGCGGAAACTTCACTGACGGCGAAAAGGTAAGGCCCTTTATCGCCGCCAGTAGCGCACCCAATAGCACCACCTTTTACGATGGCGCTATCGGGTGCAAAATCTGGCAGCGATCGCACCATGGTGGTGCGATCGCTGCCGACTTTCGCAGCCCACCCCCCCTTTAGCGCCGGGATTCACAAACCGGTGCAAAGATAGAAAATCCAGCCCTAAGTTAGCTAGCTAATTTTGAATATCGGAGTTAGCTGGATAACTTAGTTGGCTAACTCAACACCTCCCAGTTATGCCCATGGAACACCCCTAACTTATCTGGCTAAATTCTAGCTGGCTAAGTGCCCAAATATTAATTTAGCCGAATAACTACTGAGTTATCTGTTTAAATGCGTCTGAATATTATTATTTTTTAAAACTTTATATATTGCTTGTAAATCATCTAACCAAGTGGATTCATAAATGAAATGGTTCTTAAAAATCAGAAGAGAACCAAACAAAACACGACTCTTTGACGTACAAGAGCTCCACCCCCTCAACACTACATAACCTTATAGTTTTAATTTTTTTCTAGTACTTTTGACCTTTCAAGTCCAATTAGTTGTTCAATGCAAACAAAGCTGGGGCTTAGAAGTGACGAGGGTGGGGATACTTTTTACTTTTGCAGAGAAGATGGGGAGAACAGAGTGGATGAAATTATTGAATGGACGCTGTCAGGGCTGGCAAATGGGAATGGGAATATTGTTGACATTTTTCTCACAGCCGGTGCAGCAGGAATGAAATAAAGGATCTGGCCTTCCCTCCTGAGCCTCTACTGCTTCCCCTGCTCCAGTTAGAAACTACCAACAATCTTCAAATTTTCATAAATATGAAAAATAACCAGAAAACAGAAAGAAATGCACAGCATTATCTAAATAAGTGACAAGAAATATCAGTGGACTAAAAGGCAGATTTACTAAATGTAACCCCCATACTAAGATCCTAGGAGTCCACAGGGCATGCACTCAATACCTGGGGCTAAGTGTCTATCTCAGTTTAGTCAGTCTCTTCAAATCCTCAGGGGGCGGAGCTGGAGGGGAAGGATAATCTCATGGGTCCTGGGCATTAATTATTTGTTTCTTTCTTTCTTTTATTTATTCTATTTAAAAAATTGTTTGTATGCCGCCTTTACAAAAATAATATTTGATGAAAACGGTTCACAATAAAACAAACATAATTATAATTATATTATTGAATGCGATAAACCAACCTGCACAAAAAGCTGGTATTCCAAACAACTTTACTGATGAAACAGTTCCATCATGTAACATGGCTCTTGGTACAAGTTTTTTTTTTTCAGATGATATCCATAAAGCAAGAGTTGCCCCGGTCCCATTCCGGTTCTGGACATGGGGGGCACACGGGTTGGGCCACAGACCGTGCAAGGCCGCATGACTATCCCAGGGTTCCCGCACAGGGGGGAAATGCAAGTTTTTAAGGCCTAAAAGAGTAGATTTTTAAAAAATATGCGCGCGCGACCATGTGTGGGTGCGCGCTACCCGGCACGCACACATGGATGCGTGATTTTATAACATGCGCGTACGCCGGCGTGAGCATGTTATAAAATCTGGGGCGGCGCACGCGGGGGGGGGGGGGGTGTGTGTGTGTAGAAATTTGCATGTTTCGCGTGGCGACGAGATCGGGCCTCCCCCAGTTCCCTCCCAGTCTGCTCCAATTAAGGAGTGGACTGGGAAGGAACTTTCCTACCCCCCTGCCTACCCTCCCTCCCTCTTCCCCTCTCCTCCCTGACCCCTTAGAAGGCCCTACCTTATTTTTGTTTCCTTGTTGTAGAACTTACACCAGCTGCCGGCGCGCGATCCCCCGGCACAGCAGCAAATGGCCGCTGTACCGGCCGCCTCCAGCCCTGCCCCTCCCCGCCCCCCTGGACCTCACCTTTTCTTGGGCCCGGCGCTTCTGCACGTAACGGGAGTTATGCGCGTGGCCGGGCCCCTTTGCAGATGCTAGTGGCGCGCAAGGCCCAGCCGCGCACATGAGCCCCATTTTCCCTGCGCACAGGGGATTTAAAATTTAGCCGTTAGGGTTTTGTATCGCAGGGCTCTTCTGCTCACTAGTTGGGTAACAAAACGCTCTTCTACCACCAAGCTGGTGTTCAAAATAAAGTCTTTACTTCTTTACTCAAAGAAAGTGCTAGCAAAACATAGGTCCAGAATTCAGCGCACAAAGGATAGCGCATCAATACTGTAACACAGTTCTACAGCACAAAAAAACAAAAATCAGTCTCTTTCTACCTCTCTTAAAACCAGGACAGCTCTTTTGGGAAGGAATCCTCCTCTCCCCTGGGCACCCCCAGTACCTGTTTGGCAGATGCAATCTGCTTCTCCAGGGTCCTTTTCTCTTCCTCTCACTCTGCTGTGAGTCTTGGGCTGAATTTAGCTGAAACAGCCTCTGACTTCTGGTGAACTTTCCCAGGGAGGTTACCCTTTCTCCTGGCACCTCCCAGTACACACTGGTCCACCAACTCTTCCAGGCTTTCCCTCTCTTCTGGTCTCCCAGGCACTTCCACCCTGGAACAGTGCTCTTAGGGCCTCTCTTGGGGGACAGGTCCTATGGAGACCCTCTGTGGGAGATGGCTCTACACAGCCCTGACTAGGGCTTAGAATCCTACTCCGTATATCTCTCAACAGTCCACCCTTGATGACTCCTACTCACATGGGAGCAGAGTATTTTTTAAACCTCTGTTTTATACCATTGGGGAATGGTGCTCCTCCTTAACACACTGACACTAACTTGTCATCACCAACTGGCAGAATCTGGTGAGACCTGTGTCACACCGAGGGCACTCAGACCAGCTGAAGCCACATCCTGCATGCTTGCAAAAGGGCGTGGACACTTGCCAAAGGCTAAGAGGGGGCTCTCAAAATAGTGAATCTGTGATCCCTTGATACAGTCCTTGCAATCTCGTCTTTATCTTTGGCTAGAATTGAAGGCTTCCTGGGTTACTATGAAATATGGGGGAGGACTTCCCAATTTACTTCCCTGTTCAGATTCCTGGGATCCAAATGCTTCATCTTGAATTCCTTTTCCTCTCCTCTCCTTGTACAGGTCAGGTACCTCCTAGATTCTCCACTCTATACCAGATGGGTATCTGTTGTGATTATCTCCTCACCTCTTATTTCCACTCCCTCTGTTGGACACTGGATAGGTATTCCTCTTTCTTCCTCCACGTTTGCCAAATGGGCAAGGGAATCACTTACACTAAGTGATGCCAACTTGACCAGGAGACTTCATATTCCTTTCTAGGTGGTCAGGAAGGGTGGACAAAACTTCCTCCTGAACAAAAATCCGCTTAAGAATACTTAACTACAAAAACCACTAGACATATATCTCCAACTACTGAATGGAAGCTGTGACCCGCTCTCTTAACAGGGTTTGAGCCTGCAGCCTTGGGAGCTTCAGGCAGTGAACCTACCACAGAGCTATAGGAGTTATTGCTTTGTCCTGACTTCCTGGTGTTTTTATCCTCTGTACTACTGAGAGCTAGACATACTTCTACAGTCTGAATGGACCAGCACTGGGTGTGCCCCAATTTGATTCCAACATATGTGGCATGCTCGGTAGACACACAGAGCTAGTCCAGTCACCTTCTTGGCATTCAAGGCCTGCTCTAGGCTAACCGGTGCCCTGTGCAAGATCTGAAATTGTCACACTTCACCCTTACCCCCAGTGAAAAATGCTGGCTTCACTCATGCTAGTGCCCGCAGCCACTTCAGGGATCTCTCCTATCCCACCTCCAGATCCCTACCCAGTCTTCCTCTGACCTTTACCCTCTCCCAATAACAAATGTAGGTTTTTGCTACCCCTGGGCACTGATGCTGCCATCACACTGCCCTCTGACACTGCCCTCTGACACTCCCCCAATAAGATCAGTCAACCCTAATGAAGTGTGCCATACCAAAATATTACTAAACCGCAACAATCCTAACTATCAAAAGTCAACAGGCCCTAGAACACAATATATTACCTATTGGAAAACAAAACAAGCTAGTTTACTACTGAGCCTTACACAAGCTGCATGCTAGCAAAATTATCTAACCTGTGTCACACATGTACATCACAGACAGATCCTCAACAAATACAGAATAAGTGACCACAAGTTGGAAACAGAAACATGCAAGCAAAAGATGAAATGGAAACCCCAAGAAGCCAGACTCAGCATGTAATGCAACATCAGAGAAACAGAAGCAGAAATGCATTTCCTCCTGTATTGTACAAAGCAGAAAGATATCACAGATGCACATTCCCAGAGTTAACATATTCCATTCACTAAAGTAAAAATAAAATGCTTTCCTCTACCTTTGTAGTCTGCACATTTTATTTTTCTCATCACTTTGGTTCTCATCTCTTTTTTTCTGTTTTCTTATTGACAGTCTACTAACTTCTTTTTCAGGGTCTCCTGTCCTTTTACCATTTCTTCCCTCCCCTTATATCTTCACTTCCTTCCCTATATCTCTCATTGAGCTTTTCCTGTCATCTCATTTTTCTCCAGGGCTTTTTTTCAGGGGGTACCTGCGACCAGCACTTTTTTCTTGACCTGCCTGATTTGCCCTATGGTCCCTCAAAAAAAAACAAAACAACCCATACATTCAAGTACCGTAGGTATTTTCCTGTCCCCAGAGGGCTTGTAGTTTTGGCTAAAGTGACTTGCATAAGGTTACAAAGAATGTCAGTAAGATCTGAGCTCCCCAGCTCATTGCTGTAACCACTAGGATAGTCCTTAGTTGAGACATTGCTAGATGTAATCATACTTTTATGTATGTACTACTGTACTCTACCCAGAACTGTGAATATGAAATTCTTTAAGTAAATACGGTAAGTGGGCTACATGCCTCCAGCACAGCCTGATCTTACTGTTTCCTTTGTCCTGTTGTCCATTGCACAATGCACACAGCGTCCTTTCCAATAGACATTCCATCCTCCTTTATCTGTATTGTGACTTTGTGTTCCACAAATATCAGCAACAAAGAAATCCAAACAGGACACAGAAAGTGTTCTTGGGGAACAAGAATCATGGGTCTTATAAAGCCAAGGTCCTTTAATTTAAGAAAGTCCACTGTAAATGCTAAAGCTACATTTAGCTATGACACAGCTGAGGGAGATAGTTGTGTATGAGGACACTTTCACAGCCCCTTTGCATGTGCTCACTACAGTTGACACCACATGGCAATGCCCAGGGGGGTAAACAGCTGGAGTTTATGGGCTCAGTTCTATTACATAGTTTCGTCTTGTGGGTGATTGATATCTCTGCTGGCACCACATTATTCAAAGTTGGTAAACTGAGCTGCATGGTAAAGGAGGGCAGGGTCACTCTGCAGAACATTACTTCATATTACTTCTGCTCCCTCCTGTGATATGAGCTCATTTTACCACATTATCCTGGTGAGGAAGGAGAGGGGACAAATGTTCAAATGGATAGATAGCACCATCTCTAGCTTTTTTGATTGCATTGCACTGATAGTTGCTAATGAAATTGTTCAGTGATATTTTTCTTTTACATTGTTTTTCTTTTACAATGGCTTCTTTATTTGTATGCTTTGATTCTGATGGAATTGAGGGTTTTAGTTATATTTGGGTGTGTAGGTGTTTTAACCTTGAGAGCTGTAATGTTATAATATGGTGGACCTATTGACCCTATTTTGGCCATCTGATTGTTCTTGCTCCTGCTTTTATTTGTTGTGTATTATATATCATATTTATGTTTTATCTGGTTTTTTTACTTATTGTTTTTTTATGTTTTATATTATTATATTTATGTTTTGATATTTTAATCTACCTTGCTTGGCTAACTCTGTAGAAGTGGAATATAGATTTTTTAAAATTAAATTAAATTTAAAAAGCTGGTTAAAATAAAAAGATGTTTCCCATAGGCATCAACTATGTGCTTGCTCTAAGGCTTGAGCACCCACAGAAATTTTTTTTAAAGGAGCTCAGCAACCACAGAGAGAATTATTCTTGCCTGTGGTGAAAGCAACTGGAGCCCATCCCTACTGCTCTAGGCACTGTCCATTCCAGCTACACCTCCCTCTCTGCCTTCCCCTCTCTCTCTTCCATGCCTTCTTCACATGATGGAAATATTGGAACCCAATTACTGCTGCTTCTGACACCATTCCTTCAACCACAACTTGCCTCTCTTGCTCCTTTTGTTTTTCTAACCCCATACTCCCAGTGGGAGAAAGGAATAGAGAGAGAGAGGGAAGGAGAGATGGAAACAGAGTGGAGGTACAGGGGGAGAAAAGGGGATTGGGGAGAGAGGTGTAGGAAGCCAGAGGGGGTCATTTTCAAAAGTCCCTTATCGCGTGCGATACCAAGTTCGGGGCGGAGTCGGGGCGGCGTTAGCCCTGGAAGAGGAGTCGGGGGCGACACTGGGACCAACGCCGCGAAGACTTCGTCGACAGCCAAAGGTACGCAACTTTATCGCAGCCAGTTTCACGCTGAATAATTACACCTTTCATGGTGTAGTTATTCAGCACGACGCCGGCAGTGATTGCACCGCGGTGGTGCGATTGCTGCACGCTTCGCCCCCCCCCCCCCGCTCCCTATTACCACAGGATTCAAGGAGCTCGGCGGTATTAGTAAATCCAGCCCTAAATCTCCCATTTCTTCCAGGAAACTCTCAGGCAGCCTGCATTCCCTCCCATCTCCGAGATTGCCTGCAGGTCTCCCTGCTCGGATGCTGGAGCTCCGGGTCTCAGACAGCAGACACGCATTTCCCTTCCTCCTCCTCTTCCTTTCCAGTCCCTGAATAGCAGCGGCACTGCGGTACAGCCCAGGAACACTGATAGAGACCGTGCTCTGCGCTTGCATGGGTCCTCCTCATACACTGACACTGCTACTTGTTTTCTGTTTAGAAAGGAAGCACGCCCCTTTCAGAAAAAAGGGAGCTGTTATAGGAATTTTGAACTTGCAGCACATCAGCCTCCCCATAACCTCACCAATCTGAGGCTCTTCTAACATAGTAACATAGTAATGATGGCAGAAAAAGACCAAAATGGTCCATCCAGTCTGCCCAGCTAGCTTCCCAAGGTAGTAACTGCCGCTCCGCGAAGGTTACCCCCATGTTTCTCTTAAGTTTCTGACCAGCCTCAGGAACAATGTCCGCAACACTGCCAATATCCTCCTCATGTGCATCAGGGTCACAATGTAGGGTTAGACCTTTTATTATATTGGTCTTTGTGGGAACACTGCTCCTCTCAGCATCCCCAGCACCTGGGAGAATCGCATCAACATCATCAGTCAGCAGCTCCCCCAGCTGCAATGAAAAGAGTCCAGCAGCTGTGGGATGGACTGGAGGCGTTCTGATCACCAGACTAAGAGATGCCTTCAAGCTGGGGGAGATGGGAGCAAGCATTCCCCTCCCAGAACTCCTCAACGGCTCCTCTGTCAACATGAGGCATCCATGAGTCCGCGTGGAGTAGAGGCAAGTATTGCTGCAGGGGTTCTTACCAGTTTGCCCTTTCTTTTCCAACCCATATCAAAAGAGGAAATAGGTTCCACTGGATCAGGAGCTGTTTTCTAGTTGCCTGTTGCCATCTTGGATTCCCCAGAACTCCTGTCAAAATATGACTTTTTTTTGGCTGCACATCTCTATTCATTCTTACCTTTTTTTGACAAGATTCAAGAAGAGGATTTGTCACATTCACAAATTTTGGTTGATTTGAGTCCTCTCTAGCCATACATGCACTGTGTGTGACTATCTAGTACAGAAGTCTGGTTACTAAAAGTGCACGCATAGCATTGCACAGCAGATGGCACCACTGTTCCATTGTTGTTGTCATGTCCCATTCAACAGAAGAGGTAGCAACCTAAACAGCAATAGAATGCAAGCTTGTGAGTGCAGATATTGAGAGTGGTAAAACCAATGCAAGGATATTAGGCACCCTAGGCAAACCTTCAGCCTTTTGCCTCCCCAGTAATTAGCTTTCAGGCTCATAGGCCATGTCCCATTGAGAGATTTTTTTAAACTCTTTATTTATAACTTTTCAAAACAATACAGTACAAGTAAACAGAAATACCGGTGACATGACAAAGATTGCAACTATGCATCCACAAACGCAGTACAGATCATAAATCTACCTGCTCTCCTGCCACAATCTGCCGCTTGATATTCCCCTGGCTATCCTGGATCCCATAGATTAAAGAGTTCTTTTTACTCAACTGGATAGCCTTAGCTAACAAGGAGCCAGTTTTATTGCCATGCTCATAATTCCGTTGTTTCAGAAAATTCATAGACTTTTCAATAAAATCTACTTGTAACTCTTTAAGGCGATCTTGAAGCAGACATAGTTTCCTACAGGTCACCGGAGAGCAGTCTAGTTTATGCTGAGTTTCCAGTAACCTAATCTGACCCTACAAGGCAACCTGCTCAGCCTTTCTCTGTTTATTATGGTGACTAGCATAAGATATAATATACCCGCGTATCATCGCTTTCAGGGACTTCCATCTAAGAGTAGGGTTAAAAGCGGTTGGAGGATTATGCACCTCAAAATTGGCTATAACTGCCCGACTCCCTCCTGAAAATCAGCTCTCCCTAACAGGGGGGATGTGTTAAGTCTCCAGCATTTATAGCTCTTGTCTCCACATACTGAAAATGCCAGAGGAATAGCATGATGATCAGAGAGAGTGCACCCCAAAATCTCACCATCAAATTCTGAGCGAACCAACCCCCTACTGCACAAAAAAAAATAAATCGAGGCAACTATAAATATGAAAGCATGGAGAAAAATACGTATAATTCCTACTACTAGGGTTTTGTAGCCTCCAAATATTCACAAGATCAAAGGTCTGCATCAAGTCCCCAGATCCCTTACCACTATTATCCTGTACCTTCCGGACTCCTGACCTGTCGAGAAGCGGACAGAGACACGCATTCCAGTCGCCCCCCCATACAAGCTCGCATCATATCATAATTTGCCAAGGTCTTCTGCAGTTTACTGTAAAAAGCAGCCTGGCCCCTATTTGGCCCGTAGAAGATTATTAAGGTATTCAAACTCCTGTACATACGACATTCCAAAATTACATAATGGCCTTCTGGGTCACAATAGGAGTTGTGAACCTGCAACGGAAGATTTTTATGAATTAACACACAGACTCCCCTACATCTGGAGGAAAAAGAGGCCATATAGACCTACCTCACCCATGCTTCTTGCAATTTTTCATGCTTACTATCCACGAGGTGGGTCTATTGTAAGAAAGCAATAGTTGCTGCCTTCTGTCTCAGAAACTGCAGAATCTTAGTGTGTTTCACAGCGGATAAAATTCTCCTGACATTCAAAGATATTTTATTTCAGCCATGGTCAAAGATGTAAATAATATCTGTACCAGAAATTTCCCATAGGGAATACCCCTCCTGGCAGGCAACCAGAATTCCCTTCCAGAACACTGACAGAGAAGCCCAGGTGTCACCTATATGAAATTGAAAACCCCAATGCGGAGAGTCCCCAACACACATCTCTCTGAAAAGTATACAACCTCCCCACAGAACCCAACCCCTCCAACAAATAAACTTCATTACCTTGAAAAACCCCAACCTGAACCCCACCACCCCCTCACCCAATCCACACCAACAACAGTCAAAGCAATTAATGAGAAGACCTTGGTGCCAATGTCCCTGTTCTGTAGCAAAAAAAAATCCCAGAAGCATGACTCCCAAGGTATAAACCACCTGCTAGCACATGCAAAAAGAATCCCTGCCTAGCAATCTCCGAGGGGAGAACCCCCCAGGGATGCCAGCCAATACCAAGGTAAGGAAAAAAGAAGAAAAAAATATATATAAAAGTAAAAAGAGGCATATGAAAAAATGGCACATCCTACACAGAAACACAAGTCCAAGACATATTAGCAGATCTCTGACAGCATATCAAAAACAATGTAAGAACAATGCAGCATCGCATCTAGAGATGCACTTCACTTCATCTGAAGATCCCTCTGTCCGGAGCAGTGCAAGTTGCAAAGGCACCCGAGGATCCTCTACTTCCCTCGGGCCACCTTGAAAAGCCAGGGGTCACCCAAAAATTGAAATAACTGCCAAGCCAGGACCATAGTAAAGCAAAAAAGTAGTGGGCACTGAGAGTGAACGACCTCCAGGCATGATGAATCTAGAAATCCAGCTGACAAAAACCCCTCACCAGTCTTCTGAACATAGGAAACATGAAATTAAAAATTAAAAAAATAGGAGACACATAAACCACCAACAGGAAGAAAAAAGATAAGGCCATCAAAAAAGGGGCCCATGGTGCTCCTCAATATGGTGCCATTACACTCCTTCAGCACACTTACCCCAGCAAATAAAAAAAGAAGTAAAACCCTCTCTCTCTCATGAGGGCCTCAATGATCTTGTATACCACCATTTTCCCCATTGGGACCAGTATTCGCAGCTGAAAGAAAATACTTTACAGCCTTGACTGTATCAGAAAAGATGGAAGGTTGGCCTGCTGGCATAACCTTAAGTCAGGCAGGATATAACAGGGCATAGGAATACCCCTTGGCTCGTAATCCCTGCTTCACCTCATGGAAGCCCGCCCGTCTGTTTTGCACAAATAGAGAAAAGTCATACGTGATAGAGGGCTGCTTCTAATAGGGAGTACTACTTAACACCCTTACATGGAAATCCCATGCAAATGAGGGTATTAAGCAATACTCCTGATGCAGGGAGACTGCATCAGAACAGCGCACATTTTTTTTAGGGATGAAAATTTAACTCCAAAACAGAGTTGGAGTTAAGTTTACAGTGCTACTGTGCTGGCATTTAAAGCCCTTAAAAAAAGGATAGAAAGTTTCAAAAATTGTTTAAAAATGTCTGCGGATAAGTACAGACTTATCGGGGTAAGTGGTGGCAGCTTACTTATACAAGTAAGTTGGTGTCGCTACTTCCCGCATAAGTACTGACTTATCCGGCTATCTGGCAGTGCTTCTTGCTGCCAGATAGACTTATAAATCAGTATTTATCCAGCTAAGTGGCGACTGTGACTGTCACAGACAGCTCCCCTCTCCCTTCCTGAGTTTAAATGTGCGTTTGACCTGTGCCGAACGCACATTTTAAAGTTTTTGCTCATTTTTTTTAACTCCCGATGCATTAGCATATCATTAGCTTACTGCATTGGGAGTTAAAAAAAAATTAACTTGAGCATTAAAAATGTGCGCTGCAAACCAATGCACAGTTTTATAACACTCATATTATTACATTGGCCCTTTAGCTAGATAACGTACCTGCATAACCCAGATATTTAAAGTTATCCAGTAAGTTATCCAGATAAACTTAGTCATGCTATGATGCAGCCTGAACTTATCCGAATAACTTTATCTGGATATATTCATCAGTACAGCCATGCCACTGCTTATTTTGTCTAAATTATCCAGATAATTATCCAGATAATTATGCAGCAACTGAATATTGACCTCCATAACTTTGTTTTATATACTGTATGTACGCATATACATACATATATATGTATCATGTTTGACAAACATGATTCGGAAAAGAAAGTAAATGGCGTAAAGCCCCTTCCCCCTCCACACTTTCTACATACAAACTCGCCCTCCAATCATACAAGAGCTCCACTTTAAAAACAAAAAGGGACTTCTATGCACACAAGATTCATAACATTATATTCGATTCCAAAGCGCTATTCACATTTGTCTCCAATCTAACTCAGGCAAACCCTCCTGACATACCACCTATCCAAGCTCAAACAAAAGCTGATGAGCTGGCACTCTTCTTCAGTAAGAAAATCACGAACCTACTAACACAATTAAAGCATAATACCGGCACACCAACCAGTAATTACATTCTTCATAATAAAGACATCTCCCTCCAATCTCTTGAACTCACCTCTTCCTCAGAGATCCAAACACTTCTTAAGAAAATGAAACCCTCATCGCATCCACTAGACCAGATTCCGTCTAAATTACTACTGCTAATCCCGGACACCATAACCAAAACCCTAGCAGACATTATAAACTGCTCATTCATCCAGGGTTTCTACCCAGACGACCTCAAAATAGCATCCATCAAACCGCTACTTAAGAAGCCTAACTTGGACCCCAAAGATCCTAACAACTTCCGTCCAATCTCAAATCTGCCTTTCATTGCCAAGGTGATGGAGAAACTAGTTAACACACAACTAGCAGATTACATAGAAGAACACAAAATTCTTTTCCCCACTCAATTCGGTTTTAGAAAAGCCTCAAGCACCTAATCCCTTCTCATCTCACTGACTGACTACATTATTTTGGGCCTCGATAAAGGACAGGCCTTCCTACTGATCTTATTGGATCTATCGGCAGCGTTCGATACTGTAACCATGCCATATTACTAAATCAACTAGCGATCATCGGTATTGTAGGATCAGCACTAACATGGTTCAAAACATTCCTAGAAAATAGAGGTTTTAAAGTTAAAATCCACAACAAAGAATCCTCCAGATACCCATCATCACAAGGAGTTCCTCAGGGTTCCTCTCTCTCACCAACACTTTTCAACTTATACCTTCTCCCGCTTTGCCAACTGCTAAACAAATTAAACCTAAAACACTTCATATTTGCCGACGACGTCCAGATTGTGATCCCCATCAAAGAATCCATCACTAAAGCGCTAGAACTTTGGGAAAATGGCTTTCAAGAAATTAACGAGCTCTTATCCAGCTTAAACCTAATCCTAAACCAATCAAAAAGTGAATTCATTCTAATCTCTCCAGATAATTGCAAAATCACTACAAACCCGCCAGCCAACTTGCAAACCTCAAAAGTAAGAGATTTAGGAGTCTCCATAGACAACCGGCTAAATTTGAAATCGTTTATCAACCAAACAATCAAAGACTGCTTCCACAAACTGCACGTATTAAAAAGAATAAAACCCCTATTTCACTTCCATGATTATAGAACAGTGCTCCAAGCAATAATATTTGCAAAAATTGATTACTGCAACTCGATCCTACTAGGCCTCCCATCATCACATACTAAACCGCTCCAAATGATACAGAACACCGCAGCAAGAATTCTAACAAACAAAAGAAGAAGAGATCACATTACACCAGTCCTTAAAGACCTACACTGGTTACCAATCCACTACAGAATAATTCATAAATCCCTCACCACAATCTACAAGAATATCCATGGACTGGCTCCACTCCATCTACAAATAGCTCTTAAAAAACACTCCTCCAACAGACCCATCAGAGAAGCATATAGAGAATATCTACAGGTACCACACAACAATACCACCCAACATATAACATTGAGAGATCGGGCCTTCTCCACAGCAGGTCCCCCACTGTGGAACTCCATCCCCCTAGAACTAAGACAGGAACCATGTCTTCCAACCTTCAGGAAAAGACTGAAAACATGGCTGTTCATGAAAGCATTTCCGGACCCTTAAAGATTCACTACCATCAAATGCAGCATTACTGAACATTTCCTATTAAACTGAAACAGTCACTATCTACCAATCATTACAATGTTTTACTTCTGGTTAAACTTTTTATCTTTCCTCTAACTCTAATCCCAGTTAGAATGACCCCCGTTTTATTGTAACTTTTTCTTCCATGCACTTGTTTTACTTTTTAATGTATACTCTTATGTTATTAGTTATTTACGTTATAATGTATTTCTCACCCCTTGTTTTATGTAAACCGACATGATACGAACTCCGTGAATGCCGGTATAGAAAAATACTAAATAAATAAATAAATAAATGATCTTGTAATGCAGGATGCGAAAGACTTTAGGAAGAGGGTAAAAACATTTTTTTCCAAGAAGCATATGGTATTAATGAGATGTGTTAATTTTACATAACGGTTATGTAATATATGGGTGTTGTTTGTTATATAGAGTTTAGAGTTATGTTAAACTAATTTCTTTCGCTCTTAATTCTCCAGTACTGTAAATCCCTGTTCATTGTAACTTTCTTCTATTTAATTGGTTATCCCTGGTTACACTGTAAACCGGTACGATAAGACCTTCGTCTTGAGCATCGGTATATTAAAAGAATTTAAATAAATAAATAAATAAAAATAAATCATGTCACAGTGTCTGATAAATGTCATTTGTGATTTGTGGGGTAGACTGCAAAAAAAAAAAAAATATCAAGATATGCATACATTTATAAATGAAAAGAAATCTATACCACATTGCTTGAAGGTAATCTTTGAAATGGCTGGCTGGTCTGAACTAGGATATTTCCCTTTACTATTCACCATACAAAAGAAATTCAAATTCTCTTGTCACCTCGGTAACAGTGACACAGATTTGCTCCATTACCAAGCATTTTGTGAAGTAACACAAACCCCTTCAGAAACTGGCAATATAGCTAATCTGTCATACCAAAACAATTACTCAGTCACAACCCAGTCTATGAAAAGGCAACACTGCAGATATTACAGGGGTCCTAGAACACCGATTCATTTCCTAGTGGGAACACAGAACAAGCAGGACTGCCACAGATCTCTCCACAGAAACTACACACAAGAAAAATACCTCACCTGAGTCACACAAGCAGAATACAGAGCCTTACAAAATACAGAATAAGAAATTAGAAACAGAAATATGCAAACAAAATATGAACTCTTGTTTGCTTCTGTCCTCTCCAATCTCACTTACTCCCTTCTGTTTCCTGCAGACTAAAGGGGTAAGGGTGGTTAACAACAGGAGGGGAGGGGGTTGGAATAGGGCCCAGAGTAGCTCTTCTTTGCTGTGTTCTGTGCACTCCAGTCTCACACTCTCCCCTCCTAATCCCTGCATGCTGCCAGGGATGGGAGGGATCAGTTTTCTGTTGCATAACACGGTAGTCACCCTTCCTTCTGCCCCCAAAATTGCAGGACTCTAGGTAATCAGTCGCTCAGTAGCGTAGCCACGGGTGGGCCTGAGTGGGCTGTAGCTCACCCACTTTGTTTTCAGGCCTACCCAATTTGTGTTACCTGGGGCCGAGAAGAGGAGGCCCATCGTAGGGCCATCGCAGAGCTCACCCTGCACGGCCTGAGAAGAGGAGGCTCGATGCAGGGTGATCGCAGAGCTCATTCCAAGCGGCCCAAGAAGAAAAGGCCTGATGCAGGGCCATTGCGGAGTTTATCCCATGTGGCCCGAAAAGGAGGCCTTTTGTAGCAAGGAGGCCCAGGAGAGAAGGATAGCGCTGATAGAGTGTATGGGAGTGAGAAGCCTATGTGTGTGTATGCATGAGGGAGAGCATGGAGTGAGAACCCTGTGTGTGTGTGTGTATGCATGAGGGAGAGCATGGAGTGAGAAGCCTGTGTGTGTGTGTATATATGCATAAGAGAGAGCATGGAGTGAGAAGCCTGTGTGTGTGTATGCATGAGAGAGATCATGGAGTGAGAAGCCTGTGTGTATGCATGAGAGAGATCATGGAGTGAGAAGCCTTTGTGTGTGTGTGAGGGAGAACATGAAGTGAGAAGCCTGTGTGTATGTGTGTGAGAGAGTATGTGGGAGTGAGTCTATATTTTTGAGAGAGAGAATGTGGAGTGGAAAACTTGCATGGGAGTGAGAAAGAGAGAGTATGTGGGCATGAGGTCCTGTGGATGCAAGAGACATCAAGCATGTAGAAGTGGGAGCCTGCATGTGAGAGACAGCATGTAACAGTGAGAGTCTGTGTGTGAATGGGAGTGGGAACCTTCGTGTGAGAGAAAGTATATGAAAATGAGAGCCTGGATGTGAGAGTGAGAGCCTGGGTAAGAGAGTATGTGGGAGTGGGAGCCTTTGTGAGGGAGGAAGGAAAGAAGACAGGAGAAGAGAGAAGAAGCAGAAGAATAAAAGAAACATTGGAAAAGGAATTAGGAAAAGACAGACAAGGGGAAAAAGAGACTGTGACCAGCTAATTAGTGTCATAATCCGCTATGAAACCATCCTCTCATCCCTTAGACACAATTCCAAACAACCTCCTCATCGCTATAAGGAATACCATTTCAAAGCCAATTGCCGATATCATTAATTGCTCTCTTTCCCAAGGTCTAGTTCCTGACCAACTTAAGCTAGCAATTCTTAAACCTCTTCTTAAAAAACCGAATCTTCCGGCTACAGATCCAGCTAACTTCCGCCCAATAGCCAATTTGCCAATGATCGCCAAAATTATGGAAAAGATAGTCAATAGACAACTATCCGAGTACCTGGAAGAAAACTACATTCTTGCACCTTCCCAGTACAGTTTTCGTAAATCGTTAAGCACTGAATCCCTACTTATCTCTCTCACCGACAATATTCTAACTAATATGGATAAAAAACAACCTCACCTCCTTATTCTTTTAGATCTCTCTGCGGCCTTTGACACTGTCAACCATTCATCTTTATTACAAGGTCTGATAGACATAGGCATTAAGGGAACAGTACTCAGCTGGTTCAAGTCCTTCCTGGTTAATAGACAATTCAAGGTAAAGATAAACAACAAAGAATCACACCCGGTCCCAGCAAATCAAGGAGTCCCTCAAGGTTCCTCCCTCTCTCCAACCCTTTTCAACATTTACCTTCTCCCTCTCTGTCGACTTCTTAATAATCTAAATCTAACACACTACATTTACGCGGATGACATCCAAATACTCATCCCAATCTCAGAATCCCTACACAAAACCTTGATTCACTGGAATAATTGCTTGCAACTAATCAATCATCTTCTCTCCAGTCTCAGCCTCATTCTTAACAACAACAAAACCGAGATCTTAATTATCAATCATGACGTTAATAACAATCTAATATACCCAGCTGTCCCACTCATTTCTACCACTCCTATAATAATTCACTCACCATATGTACGTGATTTAGGCGTCATGATAGATAATCAGCTCAACTTCAAAAAATTTATAAGCACCACCACTAAAGACTGCTTCTATAAACTTCTTGTCCTGAGAAAATTGAAACCACTTCTCCACTTCAATGATTTTCGGATGGTTCTACAAGCCATTATACTAACAAAAATCGACTATTGCAACTCGCTCCTTTTTGGCCTCCCAACCTCATCCATCAAACCCCTCCAGATGATTCAAAACTCTGCAGCTAGAATCCTTACCAATACGAATAAAAGAGACCACATAACCCCCATACTAAAACTCCTCCACTGGCTGCCTATTAAGCAAAGGATTCTCTATAAAGTATACACAGCAATTCATAAATCTATTTACAACATATCCCCACTCCACTTAAGCACCCAACTACGTTTTCACTCTTCAACTAGACCTATCAGAGGAGCTTATAAAGGCACACTCTATGTTCCTTCAACAATATCCTTACATCAGAAACGTACCATTTCTTTAGCAGGACCCGTCCAATGGAACATGCTCCCGCCAGACATCCGCCTTGAGATCTGCTTCGCTTCCTTCAAAAAGAAAATTAAAACCTGGCTCTTTAGCCAAGCTTTTCCAGAACTATGATTATTTTTTCACCTCCAGCTATCAAGATTTTCTCACCATCGCAATCCCTTCTGCAGATCACATTTAACTTAGACAATTACGCCTTATTTTATGATTTGGTTTCTCAAAGAGACTTTACAATTTTCTCAATGTTATTTTTCGAATCTGTTTTCCCTGTTTTCCAAGTTCTATAACCTTGTTATATGTACCGCCTCTTGGCGTAATTTTTATGTTTCAATGTAAACCGATGTGATCTGTATTTTAATACAGGAACACCGGTATATAAAAATCTAAAAATAAATAAATAAATAAATAAATAAATGTTGATGGGAGGAGCAATCAGATAGGAGTAGCAATCTGATGTATTCCTTAGGCGGAGAAGCAATCTCTTGTTACAGACTGCTGGAGAATAGTGGGTGGATCCTTGGCTGGTGGCAGATGACCACACCCCCAGGGGAAGATCCCCTAGAGGGACCACCGGCTAGGCTTAGAGTATGGAGAAAGACACACACTAGTTCTTTTATTAAACAGATCTTGAAACCACCAGAGGTGGCAGTAGTGAGCTGAAGTGCCCGGCAGGGCTGAAGTCCCTCAGATACTGGAACAGCGATCCCTGGATGGCTGAGCTGTTGAGAAACTGTAGATAGTGAGTAGGCAGGGTATGCAGAGTTCATGAACAGAACTTAGATGACAACACTCACATATTGGTCTCAAGGAACTCAGGATCTGGAAAGGATAGGTCCTCGAGGAGCGAGTACCTGGTTCCAGGGAAAGCTCTGAGAGAGCGATGGTAACTCACAATGATGTAGACAGTGATGGCTTCCAGGCAGAAGAGAATCAGCAGATAGTCAGGAACAAGGGCCCTCGAGGAGCGAGTACTGGTTCCTGTCTGTAACCTGAAAAGCAAAAAGGACCTTTAATGGTGGATGGGGATGGTAGAGAGGAAGGGGGAAATGACTGTAGATGGTGGGAGAAGACTGGCAATGGGAGGTGAGAGAGAGAGAAAAGACCCTGGATTGGGGGGAAGGAAGCAAGGGAGACAATGGAGGAGAAAGGAGATGAGGAATGGAGGAGAAAGCATAGGAGTGAAGGAAAGAGGAATGAGGAAAAGGAAAGCATCAAAGAATAGGAAGAGGCGACAAGGAAGAAGAGAAGCAGAGGAGAGCAGAACGAGAAGGAAGAGGAAAGTATTAAGAGGAAAGCTACAAAGGAGGGAGGAAGAGAACTGGAACAGAAAAGGAAAAGGAAAAGGGAGAAAGACATTAGAAAGTGTGAGGAAGCAGAGCTGGAACTGAGAGAAGGAGAACAGGCAGAGACAGAGGAAAGACATCCAACTAAAGCCACAGGGATTGGAATATTCTTTAAATAGCTGCTAGTCTAAGGCAAGGGGCTCCAAGAGGCAGGGGAAATGGCTGATTCTTGTCCTTTTCTTTCATTCCTGCTGTCCCTCTGGCCAGTGTAAATGATTGATTGTTTGTTTTACAGCTCCCTGAGCACCACTCACCTCCCACTTTTCTCCAAATAAACATCTCAGCCTTTTCTTTTTTTGGGGTGCGGGGGGAGGGGGGGGGGGCGGGTGGAAACATGATCAAATCATTCCATTTCCCTTCCAGGTGAGGGCAGAGCCCCTGAAAGGATCCCCACCAGGCGGTGCAGGACTGGTGAGATGTTCTCATGGCATGTCTTGCTCTCTCTCTCCCCCACCCACAGCTGCGCCCCAGGCTACATGGGGGAGCGCTGCCAGTTCAGCGACTTGGAGTGGCGGGAGCAGCGGCGCGTGGAGGCAATGAAGAAGCGCACCGTGGCGATCGCAGCCTGCCTGGCCGCCCTGGTCCTGCTGCTGGGCCTGGCATCCTGCGCTGCTTACTGCTACAGGTGAGGCTTTCCTGCACGCGCAGGCTCGATTCCCCACCACAAGTAAGGGAAGACGTTTGCTTTTATTTTACTTTCTCCCCCCCCCCCCCCCCCCCGTGCCACTTTTTGGTGCCTGTGTTGAGATAAGCTTTTCCCTTCCCGCCTGTCACTATGCAGAGGCGATAGCTTATTTGAGGCTCACCGTCCTTAATGTCCAGGAAACTGTCCACGTTTCGGAGTGGGGTGCTCATTTCCCGATGGCTACTCCCTCTTTGCTAGGGATTTGACTATTCTTTCCCTCTTTGGGGGCAAAGTCCTTAGTGAAAGTTCCTCTTTTTTTTTTTTTTTGGTGGTAGGTTCCCTCCTGATCCAGGGCAACTTTGACAGGCTGGTTTGTTCCTGACTTTTTAAAACAACTGTTTCATTGCACTCTGGGACTTGCAGTATGATATTTATAAGTAACAAAAGTCTCAATGTAATGAGATGAGGACTGGGTTAATTTGTCAAGACTGACCTGGCTTAAGCAGCTACACTAGATACTTGGGAGTTGCTTTCACAAAGATGTGGTGTTTTTCCCTGCTTCTGTGTGTGTCCTTTTGGTGCGTTCAGGTTCGGCAGAGGTCAGTGCTCCTGGTCGTCACCCTGACTGCCTGAGCTTGGACACGTCTTGCCTGTCTTGGTGCTTCCTCGGAGCTCCTCTGCAGTTGCGCCGTGGTCCAAGGGCACACCAATCTCCCCCGAATTGGGACTGCTTCCTAGTGCTCCCGTAACACCCACTTCAAATAATCCAGCTGAGTTTTTATTCCTGATGGACATAGATACACCCATGCCGAAGCCAACCTTTAAGATGAATTTCAAAATGTCACGCATGTAAAAATTAGCATCTGCTCGTATAAGTAACTTCTATTTGCATATTCTGTGTTCTATAAAAGTTCAAACTATGTGCATATGTTCACTTTTGCGTGCACATATTTGTATGCATAAAAGCAGTGTTCTAGGGTTGTTCCTGGGCAGCTCCAACAGTTACACGTATAAGTTGCTATTTTAAAAGTCATGCGCATACATTTTCTGACTTACGTATTTTTCCACCTGCTAGTTATCTAGTGGAAGTGATTTAAACCTGTTTATTGTGTAGTACTTACTGGGTGGGAGGTCTGGGTGAACTGGGGGGAGTTTAGGCTGAAGAACCAGGAAGATCTTGATAATCTGGAGAAGGACTGGGCAAACTGGTGGATTAATTGGATAAACTGGTAATTTTACTCACGCATGTATGTTTTAAAATGCACCGATTTACACGAGTAAGTCCTACTTTATTTTCATACATAAAATATATGCATTGAAATATGTCGTTTCAATGCATTGCATGAATTAACACATTGGCCTACATACGTCCTGTGTTGTGGGGTAAACATACGTGAGGTTTATAAAACGTGTATGTGATGTTATAAAATACTATGGTAAATCAATGCGCGGTCACATACACATGTATATGCAGCCATGCACAGTTGTTTAAATGTTATCCTCTTACAGGTAAATTTTAAAAGAAGCTCACATGCGCCCATATTGGCACACAGGCAGAGATACACTTAATTTTATATCATGCGTACAAATGGCACGAGAGAGAGATAGAGAGAATCTGACACTCTCTATATTCCACTGTAAGAGGGGCACGTTCAGCTCAGGGTGGGTTTGGGGGAGGCAGTGTTACAAAGGTCTACAGAGCCTTGTGCCTTAGGCAGACCAATGTAACACTGCCCCACCCTGAGCTGAAAGTGCCCCTCTTAAATGAGAGATGTAGAGAGGGTCAGCTTTTTCTCTTTCTTTCTCTCCCTCTCTCTCAGAGATTGGCTGATATGGCTGTCAGGAGGATCGGAGGGTGGCTTTCGGAGGTCATGGGTGGGGTTGGTAGTGATTTGGGGGGCCCTTTGGAGGCTGGGGATGCCTAATTTTTCAAAGTGTTGGGAAGGGAGAGGGCCATTGCCACTCGATTTTGATTCTATTTTGTTTTACCCTTGATAATTTGGGGATGTATCTAGACATGGCAGAGGATTGGGACAGGAGTCTCCCACAAGACAGTAGGGGGGGGGGTATTTTACACATGTTGGGGAAGGGCTTTCTTTCCAGCCATTGTGGCCTTTTATGTTATAGCCCAGGAGCATCAGGACCTGTGTTAGGGAAAATTGTGAGCCTCTGGGGACAGGGAAATGACTACAGTACCTGAATGTAATCTGCTTTGAAGTGCTCGAAAAGTGGAATATAAATCAAATAAATAATAAATCCTATTGGCTCTGTATTGAGCAATGGTGCAACTGCATATTGAGTAATGAATGTTATAGGCAATTCTGGTTGCCAGATCTCAAACAAGATATACGGTAGCAGAACTAGAAAAGGTGCAGAGGGCGACAAAAAATGATAAAGGGGCTGGAACATCTCTCCTACGATGAGAGGCTATGCAGGCTAGGGCTCTTCAGCTTGGAAAAAAGATGGCTGAAAGGGGACATGATATTTATTTTATTTATTTATTTATGGTTTTTATATACCGATCTTCTTACATTATATGTAAATCAAATCGGTTTACAGAGAACAGTTGAATAAGCTTGCTTGTGGGCAATTACATATAACAAAGAACTTTTTTGAGTAACATATTGTATAACTTTTTGAATAACATTTAAACATAAGAGCAAAATATACTATACATGGCACAACAGGTCTTATATGTCTAAATCTTAATGTTTTAGATTGAGCTTTTCTAAATAGCATTTAAAGAAGAAATAAATAGCCAAAGAAGACAATGTCTAAAATATGGTATTATGGAATATTCCTAGTTCCTAATTGTACAGATCTCTTACAGGAATTTGTTAACAGTAGTCTAAGATAATTTACTTCTGCATTGGTAATTCGAAGTAATTTATATAGACGTATATAAAATCATGAGTGGAGAAGAATGGGCAAATAAAAGATGGTTATTTAATCTTTCAATTAATATTAAAGCAAGGGGGACATTCCATGAAACTAACAACTAGCAGATGCAAAACAGATTGTAGAAAGTGTGCTACCAGGTTATGGAATCTGTTGCCAGAGGGCGGGATCAAATTGACTAGCATTGCAGGGTTTAAAATAGGTTTGGACAAGTTCCTAGAGGAAAAGTCCTTAATACATTATTAGCCAGGTAGACTAAAGAAAGCTATTGCTATCCCTAGGAGTGAGTAGCAGGAACTACATCTACTTTATGGGATCTGCCACATACTTGTGACTGAAGACTGGAGGGTGACCAAAGTAACTCTAATATTTAAAAAGGGCTCCAGGGGCGATTCGGGAAACTATAGAACAGTGAGCCTGACTTCAGTGCCAGGAAAAATAGGGGAAACTATTCTAAAGATCAAAATCACAGAACACATAGACAGACGTGGTTTAACTCCCTTTCCGGTCCACCCCGAATATATTCATCAGTGAGCCTATTGTATTGTGTTGTCTCGAGGGGTTAATGGAACACAGTCAACATGGATTTACCCAAGGGAAGTCTTGCCTCACAAATCTGCTTCATTTTTTGAAGGGGTTAATAAACATGTGGATAAAGGTGAATCGTAGATGTAGTGTATTTGGATTTTCAGAAAGCATTTAACAAAGTCCCTCATGAGAGGCTTCTAAGAAAACTAAAAAGTCATGGGATAGGAGGCGATGTCCTTTCGTGGATTACAAACTGGTTGAAAGACAGGAAACAGAGAGTAGGATTAAATGGACAATTTTCTCAGTGGTAAAGGGTAAACAGTGGAGTGCCTCAGGGATCTGTACTTGGACCAGTGCTTTTCAATATATTTATAAATGATCTGGAAAGGAATACAGGGGTACGTTTTAAAAAACAGCACGTGCGCACCAGGTGCAAACAAACGTACGCTGGATTTTATAAGATACACGCGTAGCCCCGCGTATCTTATAAAATCCGGGGTCGGCGCGCGCAAGGGGGTGCACATTTGTGCACCTTGCACGCACCAAGCCCTGCGCATGCTGCCCGTTCCCTCCGAGGCCGCTCCGAAATCATAGAAACATAGAAGTGACGGCAGAAGAAGACCAACGGCCCATCCAGTCTGCCCAGCAAGCTACGCAGTTTATCCATTTTTTTCCCCCCCTTTTTTCTCCCTCCCACCCATCTCTATTGGCTTCCAGCACCCTCCGGCCCCAATTCCCTTCCACCCCTCCACCAATGCAGAGAGCAGCGCCATCCTAGTGAACATCCAGCTCAATCAGGGGTAGCAACCGCCGCAACCAGCAGGCCACACCCCTGCCCCTTACCCACCACTGTTTTGTTTGCTTGTTTGTTTTTTTTTATTTTTTGAGATGGCAGCCCTCCATCCTTCCACTCCGTGAAGGTGGAACACCAACCACTGGCCACTGGCATCCCGCTCCGTGAATGCCTCAGTGGCTACTGCCGCTCCGTGCAGTGTTTTGCTGCACGGAGCGGCACGGAGGGATCTTTCCTTCCACCCCCCCCCCCCCCCCCCCCCGCATCTTCCCCTCCCTTCCCCTACCTAACCACACCCCCCCCCCCCCGGCCCTCTCTAAACCCCCACCTACCTTTATTTGAAAAGTTACGCTTGCCTCCGGCCTCAGCCGCGCCCCCGGAACACCCCTGGGCTGGCACCACGCCCCCCGACATGCCCCCCGGAATGCCCCGAACGTCGCGACGCCCACCCAACACGCCCCCGACACGCCGCCCTAGCAAAGCCCCAGGACTTACGCGCGTCCCAGGGTTTGCGCGTGCCGCCGAGCCTATGCAAAATAGGCTCGGCGCCTGCAGGGGCATTTTAAAAGGGTTACATGCGTACCTTATGCACATAACCCTTTTAAAATCTACCCCACAATGAGTGAGGTAATCAAAATTGCAGATGATACAAAATTATTCAGAGTAGTTAAATCACAAGCGGATTGTGATAAATTGCAGGAGGACCTTGCGAGACAGGAAAATTAGGCATCCAAATGGCAGATGAAATTTAATGTGGATATGTGCAAGGTGATGCATATAAGGAAAAATAACCCGTGCTATAGTTACAAGATGTTAGGTTCCATATTAGTGCCTACCACCCAAGAAAGAGCTCTAGGATTCATAGTGGATAATACTCTGAAATCGTCAATGTGCTGTGCCAGTCAGAAAAGCAAAAGGAATGTTAGGAATTATTAGGAAGGGAATGGCAAATAAAACGGAGGATATCATAATGCCTTTGTATTGCTCCATGGTGAGACTACACATTGAGTACTGTATACTAGAGATGTGAATCGGAACCAGAATCGGTTCGGATTTCAGTTCCGATTCACATCTCTACTGTATACAATTCTGGTCACCGAATCTCAGAAAAGATATAGTTGTGATGGAGAAGGTACAGAGAAGGGCAACCAAAATGATAAAAGGGTTGGAACAGCTCCCCTATGAGGAAAGGCTGAATAGGTTAGGACTTTTCAGCTTGGAGAAGAGGGGGTAGATTTTCAGACGAGCGCGAACAGCCTACTTTTGTTTGCGCTCCAGGCGCAAACAAAAGTACGCTGGATTTTAGTAGATACGCGCGGAGCCGCGCGTATCCACTAAAATCCTGGATCGGCGCGCGCAAGGCTATCGATTTTGTATAGCCTGCGCGCGCCGAGCCGCGCTGCCTCCCCCCGTTCCCTCCAAGGCCGCTCCGAAATCGGAGCGGCCTCGGAGGGAACTTTCCTTTGCCCTCCCCTCACCTTACCCTCCCTTCCCCTACCTAACCCACCCCCCCGGCCCTGTCTACACCCCCCCCTTACCTTTGTCGGGGGATTTACGCCTCCCGGAGGGAGACGTAAATCCCCGCGCGCCAGCGGGCCTGCTGCGCGCCGGGCCGCGACCTGGGGGCGGGTACGGAGGGCGCGGCCACGCCCCCGGGCCGTAGCCACGCCCCGTACCCGCCCCCAAAACGCTGCCGACACGCCCCCGCAACGCCGCGCGCTCCGGCCCCGCCCCCCGACACGCCCCCCTCCGAGAACCCCGGGACGTACGCGAGTCCTGGGGCTCTGCGCGCGCCGGGAGGCCTATGTAAAATAGGCTTCCCGGCGCGCAGGGCCCTGCTCGCGTAAATCCGCCCGGTTTTGGGCGGATTTACGCGAGCAGGGCTCTGAAAATCCGCCCCGAGATGCCTAAGGCGGGATATGATACAGGACTTTAAAATCATGAGATGCCTAGAATGGATAGATGTGATTCAGTTACTCTTTTGGATAATAGAAGGGCTAGGGGGCTCTCCATGAAGTTACTAAGTAGCACTTTTTTCACTCAACGCTCAATTAAGCTCTGGAATTTGTTGCCAGAGGATGTGGTTAGTGCAGTTAGTGTAGCTGGGTTTAAAAAAGATTTGGATAAGCTCTTGGAAGAGAAGTCCATTACCTGCTATTAATCAAGTTGTCTTAGAGAACAGCCACTACTATTACTGGCATTAGTAGCATGGGATCTACTTAGTGTTTGGTTACTTGCCGGATACTTGTAGCCTGGATTGCCCATAGTTGGAAACAGGATGCTGGACTTGATGGACCCTTGGTCTGACCCAGCATGGCAATGCTCTTAAGTGTGACTTCAGAGTAAGGAAGGATGCATGTGCAAATCCCATCTGTTGCCTTGCCCAAGTCATTATATCTATCTGAACTATAGTGGGGTAACAATCATAATGTTCCTTCTTCCCTTATATCTCTTGGAATCTTTCATGCAATTCAGGCACCAGAAATAAGCTCTTAGGCCATAAACTGCAGAGGAGGCTGAATACATGTGGCTGAAGTATTCAACTGTAATTTGCACTAGGAATTAATCTGGATGCAAAGCACTATCTACTTTTTAAAAAACAACTTGATAATCCATGAAAATGCTTCCAGATTGGGCTACATGGAATCCTTTCTCTTTATACTGTAATTGCACTGCTGAGTACGTGACGAGTTCTGCAGTGCCCTTTCCTCTGTTCTGCTGCCCACGTCTCTATATGGAGACTATAGTACTGGAAAAGCACCTATCCCTTTCTCAGTGCCTAGTGATGGCTGCTGAATAGACAGAGGGTAACAGATTTGTCCTGTTCCCTGAGAGTACCCCCTGCTGTAGGCCAATTCAGTAAAGTGTGCGGGAGAGCCGGGGCTCCGAGGAGGGCACCCGCTCACCCAATGCGCGCCAAGGCCCCTCTCCTGGGCGCGCAATTCTGTATTTAAATTAGGGCCCGCGCTAATAAGAAGGCACTAGGGACACTAGCGCATCCCTAGCGCCTTTTTATTGGCGGAAGCGGCGGCTGTCAGCGGGTTTGACAGCCGACGCTTAATTTTACCAGCGTCGGTTGTCGAACCCGCTGACAGCCACGGGTTCAGAACACAGACGCCGGCAAAATTGAGCGTCTGTTTTCCAACCCGCGGGCCGCGGGCAGATTTTATTTGGATGTTTTTTATTTTGTTTTTATTTTTGGGGCCTCCGACTTAATATCGCTATGATATTAAGTCGGAGGGTGTACAGAAAAGCATTTTTTTCTGCTTTTCTGTACATTTGCCTGATGCCGGCTGAAATACTGCTTTTCTGTACACTTGCCCGGTGCCGGCTGAAATTAAGTCCTGCCTTTGGCAGGAGTTAATTTCTGAGACACATTCTTTATTGTTAAAACCAGAAATGGATGCAGGGATGTACAGCATGCCCACCAGGCGTAAGCTTCCGAGACCCCACTGGAAACAGGCTCAGAGCTTGGCCGCACATTTTACTTTCTGTATCGAGCGTGAATAACTAATAGGCTCATCAACATGCATTTGTCTATTAGTTTCGGGGGGGGGGGGGGGGGGGGGGTTGGCCGCACATTTTCCACGAGCTATTACCCTTTACTGTATAAGGGGTAATAATAGCGTGTCAAAAACGCGCATCCATCGGGGACTAAAGGTGCGCTCGGCCTGCTAGAGCTTTGTCACTGGTTAATGTTGTATGTGAAGACTCCCTCAGCTTGCTGTAGTGTCAGCTTTTCTGCTGCTGTTTTGCCTGCAGAGGATGAAATGCAGGTGACTCCAGGCAGCGGGTGGAGGGAGGGATGGGGTCCTGGTTATGAGGAGATAATCTTAGTTTCTGCAGGGCCTCGCTGCAAGCTTCCCACCCCACTGATTCACTTTTGTTCTTTTTTCCAAATGCTTTTGATCTGTACAAATGTTTATCTGCCCTTTACACAGCAAATCTGCAGTGCAAGCTGGCTAGATTTGTAAGGCCAACCATCCTGGGACCCTAACCATTTCAAACTAAAGGCCAGGGAGCTGAAGTTCAGATGAGAGCGAAGCACAGCGACTGATATTAAGCATGACAACTCTGTCTTCCCTGACCTACCTCATCAGCAGAAAGACTTGTGCAATTTAATATCCTAGAGCACTTCCACAAAGATCGTTTTTGTTTCCTCTCTGTCCTTTTAAGTCTGGAGCTTGTGCCGTTATTTTCAATTATTAGTGTGTTGTTCTCAGTTCTCTTATCATGTTTGTACAAGTCTGGCAAGATGTTTCTAACATAAAATCATATCTATGTTAAAAAAAAAAAAATGCTATGTGCTTCAATCTTATACATGAGGAAACAGACTCTAAATGGAAATAAATAAATACAACACTGGAGCAGATTCCACTTCCTTTTCCTGGCGAGAATCTCAATCTCCCATGGCAGGATCTCTTCACTGGTCTGACTGACAGTCTTTCCCCTTTGGTGTGGGAGATGTGTAGGCCTGGAAAAAGACGTAAATGGGCCCCGTTCATTTTTTTTTTTTTTTGCCAGAGAAGACACATCTCATGCTCTGAGCCCGTTTCCAGTGGGGTCTCGGAAGCTTACGCCTGTTGGCCATGCTGTACATCCCTGCATCCATTTCTGGTTTTAACAATAAAGAATGTGTCCAAACAAAAGCTCGCTCACGGAAGGAGCCCTACAGAGAGTGAAGCCCGGACACAAGCCATTGCTTGCTGGACACCAGCGTCAGCATGCATTAAAATCACTGGAGCCGGGGAAGGGAAGGACCCAGTATTCAAAGGTAGCCATTTTATTCAAATGCATTATTAAGGAGTAAGTCGCTCGAAACGCCATGGGGGATTTTATCTCGGGTCCCTCACCTGTGAAGGATAGCTTTACATGCATTTTTAATGATATTTTAAATAAAACTGAGGCATTTTAATATGGGATCCTCTCCAGTTTGGGATTTTGGTGAATGTGATGCTTGGTGATTTTGGTCTACAGTATGGAATAAGACCAAGTTATTGTTGTGAAAACCTTTATTGAAATTGTCTCAGTGACATCCGACTGTGGAGCTCTTATGTCGGTGCTTTGCAATTTCTTGAACTAAATTTACCAACTCAAGAATCTGCATTGCTGGCAGAGAATGCCAAAGTAGCAGCTAAGCTAACCACAGTATTTTGAAGTGGAGTAGCATTAGCCATGTGCATATGGAGCATTCAGGAATTGGGAAAAGTTTTTGCAACCCATCATACATGAGTGCTCAGCTGGCCCTTGCTAGAGTTTCCTTTCTAGGTGAGTGATAGAGCTAAGGTGAGGGGATTATTACCAGTAGAGTGAGGGGGTCCCAGAGTCTGGACTGCAGCCTCCACACATTGCCACTCACTACTGCTTCTGAACAAGTATTTTCTAGACCTAGTGCAAAACATAGTGCGAAAGTAATCAAGCTAATGTGACTTATTTTTCTTCCTATTATATTTAGGTAGTTTGCATTTTTCAATCATTAAAAATTTATGGCAAAAAGATTTACTAAATTAGGAACAAAAGAATGTGCATGTGTAATGGGTGAATACAATAAAAGATCATTGGCAAAGTAGGTGAGTAGAGAACGTTTCTACATACAATTAGCGCAGTAATGTAATAAGTGTGATTAAGTCATACAAATTGTAATGAATGAATAAAGAAGAGCATATCTCCTGGTTGGGATGCACAGGGAGGGCTGTAATGTTCCATCTGCGTTTCCTTTTCAGAAGCCAGAGGCTGCATAAGAAGAGTGTGCAGGATAACAGGAGTGAGAGCCAAACACCTACCAGCAGCAGGCCTGAGGTAAGGTATGAGGGGAAAATGCAGGCAGCATCAAAGAGCATTAGCGATCCACTTGACATTAAGCCATCAAATAATTCACATCTGAAATATACTAAATGACAGCAGGAATCAGGGAGTGGTTTTGCTGTGACCCCCCCATGCCCTGGATGTGTAACAGACATTTGTCTGTGTGTTATTGTTAGCTCTCAGCACAACAGTTGCAGAACCAGGCGTCTAAATTAAGGAAATAGCAGTGGTGATGACATGGCACATCACTGGGAGTTGTGATTTCCCTGGAAGCCATGCATTCTGCATGCCAGAAGAAGATGGCAGCTTGTGCCTTCTCTTTGTTTTTAAGATTTTTATTCCTTTTTTCATTGTTTGGAGTGGAGGAGTAGCCTAGTGGTTATAGCAGTGGGGGACATTCATCAGAAGAGAGCTATCTTAGTGCAAATTGCAATAACTTTTTCACAATAAGTGCCAGAATTGATGTATTTCCTACATATAGCCACTGGGGAGGACCATGTTTAAGCTCCTGGAGAGCCAGTCAAGGAGTGAGAGAGAGAGAGAAAAAGAGAGAGAGAGAGACTAACCATAATGCCTGCACACTAGATAGGTATTTATATCTCTATGGGAGGCCCACCTAGTAACTCGAGGTGAGGTTTAGGTATTAGTGTAAGGGTTAGGGGCCACTTTGACATTCAAAGTGAGATGTACAAACAGAACAGTGCTCTCTTGTGAAGATTTGATGACCTTCAGAGTGAGGAAACTCACCCAAAGATGAGATTTGTGCAATGTTCTCTCAACCTAGCTTGATGGACTCTCTACCTGGGTAACATCAAGCTAGGTTGAAAGAACACTACACAAATCTCATCTTTGGGTGAGTTTCCTCACTCCAAAGGTCATCAAATCAGAATGATAATTAACTCTGTTATTTGAACTTCGGTATAGAAAAGTTATAAATAAAATAAATAAATCTTCACAAGAGAGCACTAGTTCTGTTCGTACATCTCACTTTGAATGTCAAAGTGGCCCCTAACCCCTACACTAATACCTAAACCTCACCTCGAGTTACTAGGTGGGCCTCCCATAGAGATATAAATACCTATCTAGTGTGAGTGTATTATGGTTAGTCTTTCACTCTCTCTCTCTCTCTCCTTCCTTCTCTTCCCCCCCCCCGAAACATCATGAACCATGATAATCCTTTACCAGCCTTGGAAAATGACCCCCTATGTTGTTTGACCTTATTCAGTCAACTTACCTGGTGATGTTGTTTTGTTTTTGTTTGACGTCATGTCATGTTGTAAACCGTTGAGATCTTTATTTGGAATGATGATGATATATAAAATGGCTAAATAAATAACACAGGAACTTTTCTGACTTGGGGGACCCTTCAATCATATTTTTCTTTGCGACAGCATTAAACATCAAGGTCACCAGGTACTGTTCCAGGATTTCAATAAAGGAAAATTTGGCTGCATAAGTCTTCTCAAGCATGTGGTGTCAAGCACGGCTGTGTGTTTCCCCAATTAAACTTATAATCAAAGAAGTTCCAAATTTTAGAAAAGAAAGGGATCAAAGGATTGTAATTGCCTATTTTTGACCTTGCTGTTCAGTATCCAGAACAATTATGCATATTCCCATTCCTAATCACACAGAGTGGGGGGAATCCTCTACATCCTGACCTTGAGTCATTGGCTCTAACTACATGGATGTTGAAAGCAAGCCAATATCTTCTTTACATTTGCCTTCTGAAGTGGGCAAAGTTCTTCTTGCATCTAGAAAATACTCAACAAGATGAGCTTATTTCTTCAAATGGAAAAAGTTTACTATCTGGTGCTCTTCTTGTCTAAAAGATCCCTTTACATGTCTATTTCTTTGTTATTTCAATAACTGTGATGCCTTTTTAAATCAAGATTGAAACTAACTCTGTCAGGATTCACATTGAATAAGGATTTCTATGCAGTTTTCAGCCTGGGAGACCCAACTTGTGTTTGCTGATCCTTGTCCTGCTTGTCCATGGAGAAAATCAGTTGCTCACCTGTAACAGATGTTCTTCATAGAAAGTAGGGCAAATCAGCCACACAGTCTCACCCTCCTCCTCCTCCTCTTAGAGTTGAAGGTCAGCTTGCTAGAAAGACTGAGGAGATCTGTGCAGTGGTGCCTGTGTTGGAAGATCTGCTTGTGCTCAGAAAGATCTCTCTAGTTTTTCTGAGCTCTGACAGTTTTCCATTTTGGTGCTGTCAGATGACATCACTCACTTGCGTGGCTACAGAGAGCATCTGTTACAGGTGAGATACTTTGCTGAACCCAGGTAAGTAGGCATTTAGATAAGTACATGACTTTTGAATATTGCCCTCCCTATACATATTTTCTGTGTATAAATAGTAAACTGTTTCTTGCAGTGACTGTTTCATAATAGGAGAAACCGCTTAGCACCTCTGGACCTACTTATTGAAGACATACATATTACCCTTACTATATATAGCACTTTACAAAATGACTATTGTTGTTTCACTGCCCCTTTCCTGAAGAGCTTACACTCAAGAGTGTGAACTCTAGCTACTCAGGTGAGTAGGGGAACCATGGTTTGCAACTCTGACATCTAAGCACCATGTTGCATTCACAACTCCCTTAAATACAGTTGCTAAATGACACCCAACTTTCAAAGAATGTATTTTTCACCCATCAAAAATCAGGCATGTCCATGGTGCATAACATTTATGTTCCTTTCTTTTCCTTGCAGTTCATTGTTGTGATGGAACACAGTGGGCACAAGAACTGTCGAGTTGTGGATCTAGTTGTCTGTGAGACAAAAGAGCCATGTCCCGCCCCCTGCCCCTCACGTCTGGGTGAGCAGAAGTCCGTTCTTCCTTTCGCAATTACTTTACCAAAAATTTTGATAGGTCTATTCGGGGTATTATTGTTATAATTTCAATGAAAAATATGCATTTATATACTGCCTATTCAGCATGCTGTCAATTTATAATACTTCAGAAGTCTGGCTATCATACTTTGTGTCTGATTTTCATGAAAACTTTCAAAACTTTTTGTTTCCTAGCCTTCGCCCAGTTTTTGATTCATGAAAGGTGTTTTCCTCTTATTTCATGACAATTTAGTTTCATGAAGAGCTTTTAGTGAGGGACCATATCTGAAGGTTTTTTGTTTGTTTTATTTAAATCTAAGTGTATTATATCATCTGTATCCTTCTTATCGACATGCTCGTTAGCACTTGGAAAGAATTCCAACAGGTTAACGAAAAATGGCTTTGCAGAAGTCCATCTCATTTCTTCCCCAACATTTTTTTCTGTGATTAATGATTCTACCAATTTTTCCAGAGCAGCAGTTCTGGAAAAATTGGTCTGTAATTTCCTGGATCACCCTTAGAGCTCTTTATGAAGATCGGTATCCCATACCCAACTGTTCAGTCCTTTGACTCCAACACTGATTTTAGAGATAGATTTACATATTGTTAGCAGTTTTGCAATTTCATATTTAAGTTCCTGTATAACCCTTGGGTGAATGCTGCATGCTCCAGATAGTTCACTTCTGCTTAATATCTCACTTTTTTCTAAAATCCCCTCAACTAATCACCTCAGTTTGAGCCAATTTGGAAGCTTTATCCTCTGAAAAGAATATCTCTGGTTTGGGAACTTCCAAACAACTTTAGCAAAGGCTAAAGTTGTTTGCTCTTTAGCAAAGGCTAAAGAGCAAAGAATCTGCAATGTATCTACTTGAGTGTGCCTTTTATATCTTGATCATCCAGTGGTCCCATTCTATGCGGCAGGATTTCTGCTTCTAATGCATATTAAAAAATTATCATTAAGTTTTTTATTTCTTAGTAAAGATGCTTCTCAAATGCTTTTTTCGGCCTGTCTTATTACTGTTTAACATTTAATATTGCACACTGTGTACCTTTCTATTTTCCTCTCTTGAGCATGTTTCCATTTTCAGACACATGCTATGTGACTGCCACTGTAAACGTTTGCAATAAGAACATATCTTAGTTACATGGTAAGCTTGTTGATTCTGTGAATCATAAAAATACATAACAATTTAGCTTAATGGTCCTCATGTGTTTAGAAACATTCCTCAAGATCCGTTAACTGTTCCAGGTTACACTCAAGCGCTGGATCTTTAACAGGGACTTCCCTTGACTATCCTTTCCCATACTAAGGATACTAAGGGATAAATTCAAATCCTATGCCATAAGGCATTTAAACTAAATGACGAGGGTGGCAGGGGGACATTGGAATGTCACCTCTCAACAACAACAAAAACAAAACCAAATACAAAAACAAAGTAAAAGGGTGAAAGAGATAACAAAAGTCAGCTAAGTAAGGCAAAAAGCAAATCCAAGAAAAGCAGTAAACAGAACGAGAGAAACTGGAGAGCAGAGAGCACAAATGCTCATAGTTTGAGAAATAAAATCCCAGACCTGCAAGCCCTAATGGTGGAGGTGGACTTGGATGTTGTTGCTGTCACAGAGGCCTGGTTCACGGAATCTCATGATTGGGATATGACCATAATGGGCTATAACCTGTTAAGGAAGGACAGAGAGGACAGAAAAGGGGGAGCAGTAGCTCTCTATGTCAAAAACAATATCCAGGCAACTGAACTGCAAGGAATAGGGAGTAGAGAAGAAGCATTTTGGGCCATCCTAAAAAAAGAGGTTGGTGCATCCATTTTTACTGGAGTGGTTTACAGACCTATGACTCAAATGGAAGAACTAGACAGAGAGCTGATTGAGGACATCCAAAAGGTGGGAAGAAAGGGAGATGTGCTGATTGTTGGAGATTTTAATCTGCCAGATGTAGACTGGAGGATTCCCTTCTGCAGAATCTAACAGAAGCAGAGAGAGAGTGGATACCCTGCAAGGGGCTCTGTTCAAACAAATTGTAATGGAACACATTAGGGAGGGACCTATTCTCGACTTAGTATTCACAAACAGGGATAGCGTCTCAAATGTCCAGGTGCGGGCCCACTTTAGAACCAGTGATCATCAAACAATATGGTTTGATATTGCAAATAGGATACAGAGAAGTCACATGAAGAGCCGAGTTTTGAACTTCAAAAATACGGACTTTGCTGAAATGGGAAAATTCTTTGAGATGGAACTTGAAGACTGGGAGAAAATGGGAGAGGTGGAACAACTGTGGGCCAAACTAAAAGGAGCAATTACAAAGGCAACTAATCTTTATATTAGAAAAATAAACAAAAGCAAGAGAAATAGGAAACTTATCTGGTTCTCAAAGGATGTGGCTGATAAAATAAAAATAAAAAGAACAGCTTTCAAGAAATATAAAGGATCCCAAAAAAAGGAACACAGGGAAGAATATCTGGTTAAACTAAGAGAAACGAAGAAAGTAATCAGGAAAGCAAAAAGTCTGGCGGATGAAAGGATTGCCAAAGAGGTAAAGAGATGTGACAAAAGTTTTTTCAGGTACATCAAAGAAAGGAAAAAGGTCCGAAGTGGTATAGTGAAACTGAAAGGTGAAAAGGATCAATGTGTGGAAGGAGACAAAGAAAAGGCAGAAATACTAAACAAATACCTCAGTTCGGTGTTCACTAAGGAAGACCCTGGAGAAGGACCATCGCTGGTTAACAAGGCTGTGGATGGGGTGGATTTGATGAAACCCTGTTTATGGAAGAGTATGAATGGGAAGAGCTAGGAAAACTGAAAGTGGGCAAAGCCATGGAGCCTGATGAGATTCATCCAAGGATACTGAGAGAGCTCAGAGATGTGCTGGGGGGGTCCGCTGAGTGACCTGTTCAATAGATCCCTGGAAACGGGAGTGGTGCCGAGTGACTGGAGAGTTCCCACTCTTGTGAAGCGGTGGTCCCGCTTCACAAGAGTGGGAACAGAGAGGAGGCTGGAAATTACAGGCCGGTTATTTTCACCTCGGTGGTGGGAAAATTAATGGAGACCCTGCTGAAAGAAAGGATAGTGAACTACCTACAATCTGGTGACCTGCTCGATCTGCAACAGCACGGATTCACCAGGGGAAGGTCAGACAAATCTGATTGATTTTTTTGATTGGGTGACTAAAGAATTGGATCGAGGAAGAGCACTCGATGTGATCTACTTGGATTTCGGCAAAGCTTTTGATACTGTCCCGCATAGGAGGCTTATGAATAAATGAGAAGCCTAGGAATGAGCGCAAATGTGGTGGCATGGATTACAGACTGGATGACAGATAGAAGACAGCATGTGATGGTGAATGGAACCTACTCTGAAGAATGAACAGCGTTAAGCAGAGTGCCACAAGGATTGGTGTTAGGTCCGGTTCTGTTCAATATCTTTGTGAGCGACATTGTGGAAGAGATAGAAGGTAAAGTTTGTCTGTTTGTGAATGATAGTAAGATCTGCAACAGAGTGGACACACAGGAAGGAGTACAGAGAATGAGACGCAATTTAAGGAAGCTTGAACAGAGATCGAAGATATGGAAGTTGAGATTCAGTGCCAAGATGTGCAGAGTCCTGCATCTGGGGTGCGGTAATTCAAAAGAGCTGTATGTGATGAGGGGTGAAAGGTTGTTGTGATAGTATCTAGCGATCTGAAGATGGTGAAACAATGTGACAAGGTGATAGCTAAAGCCAGAAGAATGCTGGGCTGCATAGAGAGAGGAATAATCAGTAACAAAAAGAAGGTGATAATCCCCTTGTACAGGTCCTTGGTGAGGCCTCACCTAGAATACTATGTTCAGTTCTGGAGACCATATCTCAAAAGGGACAGAGACAGGATGGAGGTAGTCCAGAGAAGGGTGACCAAAATGGGGTGGGGGTGGGGGGGGGGTGGTGTCTCCATCAAATGACTTATGAGGAGAGGTTGAAGGACCTAAATATGTATATCCTGGAGGAGAAGAGGTGCAGGGGAAAGATGATACAGTCCTTCAGATACCTGAAAGGGTTTTATGATGCACAATCAACACATTTTTTCCGCTGGAAAGAAATTAGTAGAACCAGGGGTCATGAAAAGAAACTCCAGGAAGGACGACTCAGAACCAACGTCAGGAACTATTTCTTCATGGAGAGGGTGGTGGATGCCTGGAATGCCCTTCTAGAAGAGATGGTGAAGACAAAAAGAGAGAAAAAGTTAAAAGGGGCATGGGATAAACACTGAGGATCCCTAAAGGCTAGAGGATGGAAATGAGGAAAAGAGTGCATGGGGATAACTTGCTGGTGTGGTGGTTACTATCCTTAACTTCATACTATTGATGCAACTCTATTATCCCTCTCTGCTTCAATGGCAGGGGCAAAAGAGGAAAAGGGGAATTTGATTCAGACAGCAACCAACAAGGACATCAAATTTTATGGTCTGAGAAAACAAATAAGCGTGAGGGTAACTTGCTGATGCAGAGCTTACTACCCTTAACAATAAACCTGATACTTTTGATGCAACTCCAACATTGCTCTCTGCTTCAATGGCAAGAGATAATGGGGAATTGGACTCAGACAGCAACCAACAAGGGTCCTGACTTTTACAATCTGGGAAACTGGTAAAAATGGGGGTGGCCTGTACGGCACAGCAGATACTACCATAAGTTTTTCTACCATCATTTCTATGTTTCTGTGTAACATTTGAAGCATAAATGGTGGCAATGCATAGTGCTTCTCCCCTGGAAACAATATTAAGAAAACGTTAGCGCCCCTTTGTGTCCCTCTTCAAGGATCTGAGTGTTATTATTGCTACAAAAAAGTATTCCCACTCTACAAGTCTGCTTTCCTGAGTTAGAGGTGAATACCCCCAAGTTCTACCCTTGGAATCTCATTAGACTTTCATTTCTCCTCCTCAGATGCGTTTCCTGAAGAAGATAATATCTGCAGCACTTCGGCGGATCTCCTTGAGAAACAATTGTAATTTCATTTGTGTGTTCAAGCCTCAAACATTATACCCCCGTGTACTCCCCACTCTCTGCCTTGCACCCCATGCTCTCTCCTCCCCCCAGCTCCTATTTCCCCTCCATCCCCTATGTCCCCTCTACTCATATCCCATCCCTGCCCCTCCATGAAGCCATCCTCCAATCCCTTTACCCCCACCCCCTCCTGTAACATACCAAAGTCTCGACTGCTCCCTACTCTTGAGCAGACAATAGTGCAGAGGAGTGATGCACCAGCCCTCCAAGCCTTACTTCCCTTCTGGACTTCGCTCTTAATAAACTGGTATCAGAGTCCCCCTCTTTCAAGAAATGGTAACGAACAATCTACATCAACCACAGGAACAGTAATGGAGCACCATTACTTTATGTTGCCCCCAGGGTCTCCCCAGTAGACATTTCAATTCTCAAGCAACTCTCCTGGGCCACTCATCGTTTGCCCCCTCTTTTGTTGCCAACTGGGACCCTTTACCATTTCACTTTTCGCTAGCAGTTTTTCCCATGCTTTTTCAATCTGCTCATCCTCTGCAGATCCTTCTGCTCTTAGTCCCACTCTCACCAAGGCCTTATGACCCTCCTCCACTGATTTCTCTCCAAGGTGAAGAGGAGACAGAACAGCAGTTGCCATCAATATAGCACATTTCCTTGTTTTAAGACCTCTGTGACCACCTCCATCTCTCTGAACCATCTGAGTCACTGACAATAGATCATTGAAAATTTCCAACCGGTGTTCTTCCCACACAACAGTACTCATTGTTTGGGCTTTTCTTATTATTTACTCCTTAAGAAACATAAGAAATTGCCATACTGGGTCAGACCAAGGGACCATCAAGCCCAGCATCTTGTTTCCAACAGTGGCCAATCATGACTACAAGTACCTGACAAGTACCCAAAAACTAAATATATCCCATGCTACTGATGCTAGTAATAGCAGTGGCTATTTTCTAGGGATGTGAATCATTTTTCTGACGGATGAAAATATCGTAGAATATTTTCTGATCCGTCAGATATCAGGGGGTCACCGAAAGTGATAGGAAAACCCCACACAATTTTTCGTGTGGTTTTCTTATAGTTTTGGGGGAGGGGGGAAGAAAGGGCACACAAAAAAACCCCACCCTGACCCTTTAAATCTAATTAATGAGAATCTCCCACCCTCCCGACCCCCCAAAACTTTCTTAAAGTACCTGGTGGTCCAGCGGGGGTCTCGGGAGCGATCTCCCGCTCTCGGGCCTCAGCTGCCACTAATCAAAATGGCGCCGATGGCCCTTTGCCCTTACTATGTGACAGGGGTTATCGGTGCCATTGGCTGGCTCCTACCAATGGCGCGGGCCCCATTGGTAGGAGCAATGGATGGCCCGCGCCATTTTTTAAGATGGCGCCGACCATCCATTGCTCCTACCATGTGACAGGGGCTGGCCAATGACACCGATAGCCCCTGTTACATGGTAAGGGCAACTTGTCATTGGCACCATTTTGTTTACTGGCAGCCGATGGCCCGAGAGCAGGAGATTGCTCCCTGGACCCCCGCTGGACCACCAGGTACTTTAAGAAAGTTTTGGGGGGGTCGGGAGGGTGGGAGATTCTAACTAATTAGATTTAAAGGGTCAGGGTGGGGTTTTTGTTTTTCAGCTCTGGCGCAGCCGATAAAAAGAAAAAACGTTTGGACCACAGGAAATTGAATTTCTCACGAGTCCACGATACTGATACCGGAACAAATTCTGGTACAGATTCACATCCCTACTATTTTCTAAATCAGCTTGATTAATATCAGGTAATGGACTTCTCCAAGAACTTATCCAAACCTTTTTTAAACCCAACTACACTAACTGCACAAATCACATCCCCTGGCAACAAATTCCAAAGTTTAATTGTGCGTTGAGTGAAAAAAGAATTTTCTCCAATTAATTTTAAATGTGCTACTTGCTAACTTCATGGAGTGCCCTCTAGTCCTTCTATTATCCAAAAGAGTAAATAACCAATTCACATTTACCCGTTCTAGACCTCTCATGTTTTTAAAGACCTCTATCATATCCCCCTTCAGCCGTCTCTTCTCCAATCTGAACAGCCCTAACCTCTTTAGTCTTTCCTCATATGGGAACTGTTCCATCCCCTTTGTCATTTTGGTACCTTCTCCATCACCATCTCTGTACCTTCTCCATCACAACTATATCTTTTTTGAGAAGCAGCGACCAGAATTGTACACAGTATTCAAGGTGTGGTCTCACCATAGAGACCTTGGTGGGGAAATCTCTATAGCAGACAAGTATGTCTTTTAGCAGATTTGGTTTTTGGGATCCAGTACTCTATGCACTCACTCAGTTGTGATGTCTGGGGCATTGCTGGGATCTCAGATCTCCTATTCATAGTGGAGTGAGTTAAATCCTTTGAGTTAAATCCTTTGGACCACTTCTATACAATCCATATACTACTTTCCGGTAGACCTCGGATGTGAATTGCAGCTGATTCTCCAGATTCTCTAACTTATTCCATACCTCTGCAGGGTTAGTCTGCTCTGTCTCCTTGGTGAGGCCCACCAGCTGCTCTGCATGGTCCTCTGTTCAATCTCATCAATATGGCCACCCACCATAATGTTGCCATGCAGCTCTGTAATCATGGCCATGGTAAAACTCATTTACCCCAGTCAAGTTCTCTTTTAATTCACAGAATCAACACTTCAGCTCTCCCCATGAGGTTGCTTGCATTGCGTTCCTTGTACTTTCATTCTGACTAGCACCATCTCAGTTCCAGTCGGCCTGCACATGTGATTCCTTAACTTTGCTAGTGCACTGCACTCCTGACTCGCACATTCCAAAATATGATTTTATTTCCCCGGTTTTTCAATGAGTCAAAATACCTGGTCAGTCAAGCTTGTGTGTCCTACATAAGGGGAGTCATTTCACTTCTGAAATCCTGTTCCTTTGCACTTATTTCACTGAGCCATGCATACAACTTATGCGACCATGCAGGACCATGATGTCACTTCCTCTTCCCTGTTGTCTTTTCTGCCTTGTATCCCCCTTCATGGACCCTTAAAATGCTGATGCCATTCTTGGTGCCAGTTTGCTTCTTGTGCTGCTTTTGAGGTTTTATATCACTGTTGTTGGTGCCCTCTTTTGAAACCTTGGGGTGTTCTTCGTTTTCTTGCTGATGCTTTGCTCCTCTAAAAATACCTTGAGAACTGCCACTACTTGTATCCCTTTGCTCATTAACAGTACCTTAGACTATTCATGTCACTTATGGTGACTCTTTGCCATAGTCTATATGCCTTGGAGTTCTTTTTCCCTTCTGATGATGTCTTCCCACAAATTTCATTAGAATTAATGAGAGAACCTCAATTCTGAAGCTCAAAACAGGCTGCAGTGCTTTCCCTATTGACTTTAATGGCAAATGAATGAATGAATAAAAAAAAATAAAACAAATAATAATTTTTAAACTAATGAAACAAATTGAGGTGCCCATGAAAAAATGAATGAACCAAAATGAATCTTTTTCTCTGAGCATGCCTACAGAAGACTAGCAATAACATTAACCTTGCTTATGATAACTAAATATATATCAAGTATATTACAGTATCAATACCAAGTTATACAGGTATTCATTCTGTCCTATGAAGTGCAGGCTTGCATGTAGCCTTAGTTTGAGTCCTATAAATGTTAGATTTATACATTTTTCTAAGATTTGTCTTTTACCAGGATGAGAGCTAAATCCTGATTCCAGCTCCTCTTAAACAGTCTCTGCAGTAGGCAGACATCCCCTCCAGAGATTTAGATATTCTACAAGTAGTGTCCCCCACCACGCCCTCAAATGTCTCTGGCATGGTGCCTTATCCTGGCTACTTTGAAGACCACCTGTATTGTTTTAACTCTTCACATGCTTTTGAGTTCCTGCCTTCACCTCCCTGTGTGCCATACCAATCTTATTAACAGCAGTTTGAACTTGATGCAATATCAGATGCTTCCTGCGTTTCCCAGTGGTGCTAACCTGCTCTTCATAGAGCTGTGGGATATGTGAAGCCATTTTATGAACCAAGACTTCCACTTCCCTGGGATGAAAGTTGATAATCTGAGGTTTCTTCCTCCTCTGTACTTGGTCTACCACAAACATAAGAACATGCCATACTGGGTCAGACCAAGGGTCTATCAAGCCCAGCATTCTGTCTCCAACAGTGGCCAATCCAGGCCATAAGAACCTGGCAAGTACCCAAAAACTAAGGCCCGGATTTTCAAAAGCCTACGTGATTCAGGCCTATTTTAAAAAGGGGGGTTCGTGAGGGTGGGGGATTCATTTTAAAGGGTCGGGGTGAGTTTAGGGGATGTTTTGGTGTGCCGGTTTTCCTGCCCTCCCCCGATTTACGATTTTTCACGATAAATCAGGGGAATTTCTATTGTATCGCGACTCTTTTGACGATTTTTTTAAATCATCAAAAAACAATGCACATCCCTACATGGTAGTCATGAACCATATTACCCGATATTCCATACTGCAGCAAGTAAAGGTATAATGTGCACAGGTAATCTATATATTTAGCTGATGGGCTAAGTGCACATAAAAATACACATATTACCCAGTTTAGTACATACTTTTACATGCACTGAGAAGCATTCCTGGGAAGGAGGGGGGTTTGGAGTTGGAGCACTGTCAGTATTTCTGCACATACTTTTTAATTTGAAAAAGTCTGTAGATCATTTTCAAAAGGATTTACATGCGTAAATGAACTTTTGAAAATTGCTACTTTTACATGCATAACTCCTTTGGAAATTCACGGCATAGGGATGAATTTTCAAAAGGCTTTACACGCATAAATGGGCTTTGGAAATGGGCTTTGATATATGCTACTTTTAAGGTGAATTTCATAAACCCGGTGTGCGCATCAATGAGGTGATTTGAGCACAAGTCGGGCTTCCTCGCGCCGACCAGATTTTAAAAGCCGATTAGATGCAAGTGTATCTCTTGCAGTGCTCACATCTCACTCCATTTCAAAAAGGGGCATAGTGTGGGCATGGCCTAGGTGGGGCATAAGCATTTCAGGGCATGGCCAAAGATGTGCTCATAAATACTTACGCGCCCAGGTCCACTGCCAGGTAAGTTTACTTCTGCTACAGAGGAGGTGTAAGTTTAAAATAAAAACAGCAATTTCGGAGGGGTTTAAAGGGGTTGGGGTAACTAGGGGAGTGCAGGCTATTAAACCAGGGGGGTTTGGAGGAATTAACTGTAGACTAAGAGAAGTGGTGGATGAACATGTGAAACTGGTCATGGCGTGGCATGCCCATTTTAAAATACCCTGTCTTACGCAGTACAAATCTGATTTACTCTGATATCCTTGCAAGTGCATCATTAGATATCATAATAATTATGTTTTCTTTCTTAGGCTGATGCAATAAAGTGTGCTCAGCCAAGTGCACAGGTTAACCCGCAGCTGGACATGCGTTTCAAATGTGCTAGACTTATACCCGATGCAATAAGGGGATTAGTACATCCAAAATGTGCGTCCAAACAAATGCGTAGCTAATAGTGCCAATGACTTGTAAATACCTTGTAGATGAGGCTATTAGCTATTACCCCTGATGCAAAAAATCACACTTTTTAACACAGCAAATTTAATGCCAGCCCCAAAGCTAGTGTAAAGTCTTCACATGTGTCAAGAGCTCAACTAAAAAACAAAAAATACTATTTTTCTGTGGTTTCTCCTATTTAATATCATTGCAGTACTAAGATCTACTCCTTGTGATGAATAAAATTATAAAAAAATTAAATTTTGGGGGTGCACAATACACAAACAAAATATACATGCTCCATGCAGTGTATATTGTGTGGGTAAATGAACTGTTGCGGGATAAAACAGATGCTCACATTGAGCGTCCATTTTCCTAACCGGTGCACAGCCATGTCTCCTGGGTGCCCAATACTTTTGAGCGTTAGGGATGCACAATTTATTCCTAGCATGTCCTTTTTAGTGCAGTAGCTCATTAGAATATTGCATTGCATGCCCAGGAGAGGTGGAAGTGCGCGCATTGAAAATGGGCCCAATTTGGATGCATGTTTTTACATGTGTGATATTGCATCATGATATTGCAATCTGCCTGAACAATTTAAGTACTTTTTAGATTCCAGATGTGGTCCAACAACTTCCTCTGGTTCTCAGTAGGATTAATGCATTGATCCATTGTATAGGTAGTGCTGCTTGTTCATGTTAAACTAGTTTCTTCCTTTTTGCTTTTTTCCCTTTATTCTCCTATTTTTTGCCACCTCCTTTCTTCAAGTGTTTTCCTTTTATTAGATTGATGATTACATTTATAATTGCTTTCTGTAAAATGTTTTCTTTATTCTATAATTATCTGTCTTTTTCTGTATGTAAGCATTATTGTTTTGTATATAATTATACATTTAGGGGTAGATTGTTTTTTTTTTTAAATTTAATGTTTATTAATCTTTTTCCATAATTTATAAGACTAACAAACTTTTTTAAACATACAATGCAATTATATCCATCCTTATTTCACATTCCACAAGTGAAAAACAAGAAGAAAAACATATGAATTATACATCAATGCCAATAAGGATTTCAAATCACCCTCTTGTATTCATAGATAACTTCGTTAAGGTACGTATGTGGGGGATCCAGACGTTATAAAGATCATTACTTTCCAAATACTATGTCAAAAGAAATCAAAAAGGAAGAGGTGCACATTATCCATATTGCCCTTACTCTAGGATTTAGCTCTCAGTTCCATAATTATCTATAAAGGATCGCAAGTGTATAGGATCATAATACACATATTTGTTATTATTAATATACATTAAACATTAACAAGGATATCTTATTGTTATTTTTGCTCCAAGTTGTCTAGCTTCTTGACACATCTGTAACATTTGCTTTCTACGCTGCTGTGTATTTCTTGCGATATCTGGGTAAATTCTAATTTTCTCCTCGAAAAACAACTTTTCTCTATTACGAAGAAAACTCTTTAAAACCAAATCACAGTCCCCAGAAAAAACAAATGTACACAATACTGTTCCACGGAACTCTACTTGCTCCATTGTAGAAAATTCAAGAAATGCTGTTAAATCAACCCCTATGTTATTAGGGGGATTCTGTTCTTGCTGGGATCCGTCAATCATTTTCTTCACAAAATATATTTTAGTGATAGGTGGTATAGCCTCATTTGAAAATAGTAAAACTTCCTTCAAATATTTTTTAAAGAGGTCACGCAATGAGATCTATTTTATAGAGGGAAAGTTTAGTATCCTGAGGTTTAGATATCTTTGGTAATTTTCCAGCTCTTCCAGCTTTCTCATAGTATTAGCCTCACTTTTAATTAAATTCACTTGGACTTCTTGAACTTTTGTCATAGTCTCTTCAATTTCTTTAACCTTCTTATCATGCGAATCCAATATAGGTTTAATTTCACTGTCCTTTTGTTGTAAGTTGGTTACAGCTGCAGTTAAAGTTACAATTGCTTTTTCTAGAGCAACCAGGGCACTCCATACACTATCCAATGTTACAACTTGCGGCCTTGATAATTTGAAACTGGTATCCAGGCTTACCTCCTGACTCCGACAGACCTCTGAGATTCTCATTCCTCTGTCGGTTCCTCTCCCCCTCCGATGATATTCGCAGCTGCGTTCTCATCCGCCTTGACCTGCATTGCGGTTCTTTGTTGTTCAATCCGCTCTCCTCTGGTGTTCAGAGACGCTGCTGCTCCCATGGCTCCCGATCCAGAAGCAGTCACATCCGCCTGGCCTCCTATGGGCCCCTTCGGCCGCGTTGCCCAGGCCTTCTCGGGGATCGCGCCGTGTGTAGGGGAGAGGGAGTATTGGGCACCCCAGGGCTTAGAGAAGTTGAAATGCCCAACGGCGTCTGAGTTTGCTCCATTCCCGACGCCTCCGCGGGCCGTCTCTGGGGTGGAAGTTGATGCCGCGCCGAAGAAGCCCTCAACCGATGGTTGGAGGGTGTCTGGCAAGGCTGTGGATGCAGAAACCAGCCTTACCTTCCCCTTCCTCTTAGTGTGAGGCATTCTTTTTCGAGGAAGGAAAGAAAATTGAAATGAGTGAGGAGCTCCTCTCGGTGCATCCTCTCCTTACGGCGCCATCTTGGATCCCCCTAGGGGTAGATTTTATAATTTTGTGCGCGCGAACAAAAGTACGCTGGGTTTTATAAGATATGCGCGTAGCCGCGCATATCTTATAAAATCCGGGGTTGGCGCGCGCAAGGGGGTGCACATTTGTGCAATCTGCGCGCGCTGAGCCCAGCGTGCGCTGCCTGTTCCCTCCGAGGCCGCTCCGATTTCGGAGCGGCCTCGGAGGGAACTTTCCTTCGCCCTCCCCCCACCTTCCCCTCCATTCCCCGGCCCTATCTAAACCCCCCTTACCTTTGTTGGCAGATTTACGCCTGCTGAAAGCAGACGTAAATCTGCGCACGCCAGCGGACTGCTGGCGCGCCATCACCTGACCCAGGGACTGGTCCGGAGGCCTCGACCATGCCCTCGGGCTGGCACCACGCCCCCAGGGCCGCCCCAGAAACGCCGCGACATTTACGCGACGTCCCCGACACGCCCCTTTTACGAAGCCCCGGGACTTACGCGCGTCCCGGGGCTCTGCACGCGCCGGCGGCCTATGCAAAACAGGCGCGCCGGTGCACGAGGGCCTTGTGCGCGTAAATCCAGCTTTCCCTGCCCCAACTTTAAATCCCCCCCCCCCACACACACACAAGAATGCCTCTTGCTGTTATGGATTAAAATATGCGTGCAATGAGGTTTCATGCATACTTTTACATGCACATTCTCCTAAATTTATTTATATATTTATTTTATTTCTAAATTCTTTTACACCACCATATCAGGTACCAGACCTGGTCAAAGCAGTGTACATCATTAAAACAGAATAAAAACACTAAATTAAAAAAATACAATGATTTTGAAAGTGCCACTTATACGCATATATAACAGGGTTTTATGAAAGTAAGTTGCTTTCAAAGACAAGCTCTAAATGACTAGAGCATTTTAAGTTCCTAAACCAGGATAGGCCAATAGGGATCCAAGGCACACTCAGACCCAGATATGTAAAAAATAAAGAGTATTTAAAATAGTTTTTCATTTGCGCACAGCTGCCTACCTCCTCATCACAAAACTAACAGCGGGAAGGGAAGAAGAGACAAGAACCAAAACTGGCACTGTAGCATCCTCCACCAATCTCTCTTTCATCCAAGCAGAATCCCATGATGCACTGCAACTGTGCAGAGGCACGTATACAACTAACTCAAGGGTGGAAAGCCTAGCCTCCAGTTTCGTGCTCGATATTCTGCATGAAACTGTCTTATAAAAAGTAGCAGGACATAGGTATATTATTATTCCAAATGAATCACTGCACAGCCAAATAAATGGTATAAACTAAGAGAGGTTGTCTCCAAAAGTAGGCTCAAGCAGGAAGACTTTGTCGCATTCATAGGAGCCAACTTTTGAAAATTATTAGGGGTGTTGGATTCAACAGAAATTACACAACGCCCGCAAAAAAGAAAAAAACTGAAAACAGTGATCTTGAGTGTGACTGACCTGTCAGTAAGTTACAGATTACAGAAAGTACAATATTAGGGAAATGTCTCAGGTTTTGGTGCTGGCCTTGTGGCAGGATATGTTTGTGTTTGGTTTCCTAAGTATTATTTATTTTCGCTTAAATACACTGCCTTGCAGCCTCTCAGGAGAGGTGGTCAACACATTTGTAAATAAATAAATAACAATTTCATTGCTCTTGCTAAAAAACAACAAAGGGGTTATGATTGTTTCAGCTGGTTGAATATGGGAACATTCAAATGGTAAACTCCCTACAGCAAAAGAAAATTCCTTTTCCACTTTTTTCCCTCTGGTCTGTAGCCAAGCTGCAAGTATGCATCACCTCAGTGCTCTATATCCCCCTGCCTCTTTTCTCTCTCTCTCTCTCTCTCTCTCTCAGACTCTAAATAAAAACTGTCACTTTAAAAATATTCATTAGTGAATCCCTTGCTTTTTATTGGCTACTGGGAATATATAAGTAATTATTTTATTTTATGATTGGTAATGTTATACATTTATTCTATATTTTGTTTGTTAGTAATTTTACTGATTCATTTAATTTTATGTATTTATTATACTGTGTTTATGTGTATAACATGGTAAATGTGTAATTGTAAACTGCCTAGTACAATGTTTTTGCTTTAGGTGGTATATAAAAATGTTTAAATAAATATTGCTTACCTAAGCACTGATGCAAAGATATACCATTTGTCAGTTCAAATATAAATTAGTATTTCATAAGTGAACAAGGAAAGGTAATTATAATAAATTCTAGTATTCTCCCTTTTCAGTAATATCTATTAATTTCACTGTTGTCTAATGAATTGCTGTTCTAATAGAATCATATACATAATTGGTATTGATAAGGTCAGTGTTCCCCACTTAACACTTCAAGAGGAAATACAGCTCTCAAGTACCTATCATAAATAAGGTTGATTACACTTTTTTTTCAAACAAACATCCACTGGCATCAACCCTTAGGCATTTTGTCTGTGATTGACAAAAGGACTGCAAAGGGTTATTTACATGTCGCCATTTGTCCTTGTAACTTAGGAATTGCTGGCAGAGGGAGAAATGTTTACTTCAATAAATGCTCCTACAAACCAGTGACTTACAATTGGATATGGGTGGTGTGGAAACCCTAGTTATGACCTATTTTGCTTCTTTTTTTTACATGGCAGTTTCATCCTGCTTCTTTGTACTTCCAGCTTAATCAAAACCAGAACTGAGATCTGTTGGCATCAGCTAACATTCACAACTACCTAGGGAATTTTTTCCTTATTATATATCCTCTCCCAATTTATGTTTAGTTCAGTCATTGCAATTATGATCCTGGGCTGGGGTCATGCACTAGGGTTCCTTCCAAAACCCTGAAACCATGGACCCTGAATCTGGCCACTTAACTGTTAACCTTAAGCATGACTCCCTTCCTCCTTCCCAAGGGCTGTGAAAATTGCCTCTGTAGCAGCCTCAGCCCTGGCCAACCCAGGGAGCCGAAGTCCTGATCCAGAGATCAAATCAGGGACCTTCCACATGGAAGTGCCAGGCATTTACTACTTAAGCCAGCAAACCACCCAGTGATGCTTGAGCTTACTGCAACAGTTGATATAGTAGATGATACAATTTTACTTGATTGCTTATCAAAAATAGATATTGGAGGTACAGTTTTTAAATTTATGCAGGTCATTTTTAATAGAAAACAGAAAGTGGTTATTAGTGGGGGGGGGGGGGGGGGGCAGGAATTTTGTAACAGTGGGCTGGCTTTGCAAAGCCATAATGCATAATATCAATTGCAATTTTTGAGAGTGAGAAAGAGAGAGAACAGCTATAAAGCCTTTCTAGTAGTTAGGTATTTATATCTCTATAGGAGGCCCACCTAGTAACTCGAGGTGAGGTTTAGGTAGTGGTTTTGGAGGTTAGGGTCCATTTTGACATGCAGAGTGAGACGTACATCTAGAACAGTACACTCTTGTGAAGATTTGATGTCCTTCGGAGTGAGGAAACTCACACAAAGATGAGATTTGTACAATGTTCTCTCAACCTAGCTTGATGTTACCCAAGTTGAGAGTCCATCAAGCTAGGTTGAGAGAACATTGTACAAATCTCATCTTTGTGTGGGTTTCCTCACTCTGAAGGACATGCAGGTAAATATACTGGTGGAAAGGTATTGGGGAGTACAGTATAAACTTTCTACACACATGCATACCAAGGCAGCCCACAAATTTTAAAAGAAGACTTATGCATGTAAATCTGATTTGAAAATTCAGGCTGTTATAAAATTACCCTCCCTAAAAGCACATTTCAGTTTTTTGGGATTGCTGCTGAAGGACTGGACTGTCTTTTTTTTTTTTTTTTTTACTGTCCTGTAGAGGAAACTTTAACGACTATCATGCCCATTCCTTTAAATAACAGGTTTTGCACTTTGTCTGCAGGGTGTGCAGAGCCTTGCGAATATAATGGAGAAGCAAGTGGACTGCCAGAAATGGAAAAAACACTGGGATGCTGGCACCAGCTGATTAACAGCAAAACATTAACTTCTCATGAAGTTGAAAAGCAAAGTCCCGAGCAGAGAAGGGGGACTGGAGACCTGCAGAGAAGCCAGCCTCAGCGTGACGGCAGTCTGACTCAGCAGCCAGGGAAGGCCAGCCAGCCACTGCAGCCAGACTAAAGATCGCAAGGGCTGCAGCCCAACGGCTGGAATGAACTTAATATTAAAGAACAGATTTACATTTTGGCCCAAAGCAGGACACAAACCTACGAAAACCTGCAAGTCAGTTGGTTTGCACAGTTTCAAAACATCTTTTGCCCAAGGTTCTTTAATTGTCTGCATATTCAGAAAGGAAAGAAAGTCCACAGGAAAAAAAATATATATACCAGACAAAATGTCCTACAATCTGTGCCTGATTCTTATATTTAGCACTTTCACACAATATTCCCAAAGAACTGGCAGCCTTTTTGTGTCTTACTTTCCCCCGAAACGTAAATCTGGCCCTATTTGTATCTCTTGTGCGGCTCTAGTAAAATAGTGAATTTGTAAAAATCAAACAATTAAAGAGGCAGGCATTGCAGCTGTCAGCACAGGACGGGAGGACCTACAGTAATAGGGTGGGGGCGAGACTGAACAGGAAAATTACATTTGACGTGCTCCATTAACAACTGCTAATAACATGCTGTGCATTACACAGTATAGGTATACTTATGAAACTAAGGAGGTGCACTTATGCGCCATAACAACCCAAGCCCACCAGCACTAAGCATCCTCCAGGCCCCGTGGACACCAATCTGCTCAGGTTTTCAGGATATCCCTAATGAGGCAGTTGATGCCGTGTGCATGCAAACATACCACATGCCTATTCATTAGGAATAGACCAAAAACCTGAGCAGATTGGTGTCCACGGGGACTGGAGGCTGCCTACCTCTGTGCTTTACAGTCGGGAAGCAGGAAGCCTATACTTAATCCACAATTCTTGGCATTCGCTATGCTAAAAAAATGAAGAAAAAATAAACATTACCAATTAATTTTGTTTTAACTGGTGTCAAACTATCTGATGATATTGATGTAAATCCTGTTATTTTTATGTGTGTGAAATTTCTCCCAATTATTATTTATATGCCATTTACTGTAAGTATGTGATTGGATTGTTCTGTGACATGTGAGGAATCTCAGACCAGGTTTCTTCCCAAATGATCTGACTGGATTGTGAAAGCGCTTTCTCAGTGAGGAAGACAAATAGAAAAGCCAGGTTTGAACTATGTTGTTTTTTGACATTTGTTTAAGGGTCAGTGGAAAGGGAAATCATTCACATCGGATTGGTTTGAAGCAGAAAAGCCTCATTATAGGATGCACTGTAAGCATAAGGTACAAGAAACATTGTTTAGAATCTAGAGAAAGGGGTAAGCCCAGTGATACGTGGGTAAATGCGGGCTTACCAGCCTTAAAAAACAATTTGAAAATCCCACACGATCTCTCCCCCTCCTCACGTCACCTTCTGGTGTGCAGGTAAATATGAGCTGTTTCACAGCGTGCATGCTTTTACCCTCACTAAAAAAAAGGGGTAGAGTTAGGTCAGGGGGAAGAAAGCATACATAGAGATTTCATGTTCAAAACTCCATGTGTGCTTTCACCTTTTGACTTCCAAACAGCCTCCATGCAGGTGCAAAGAACACAGGTACTCGGTGAACGTGACCATATAGTCCAGTCCCATATAGTCCCATGGGTGTGGGATACCCCCTGGGACTTGCAAGCTCAGTGGGGAGACTCAAAATGGCCCTCTGGAAAGACAATTTTCAAACTATTTTACCTAGGTAACTAAGCAATTAACTGGGTAAAGTTGAGAAGGGGGCCCCCAAATATTGCCCTCCTGTTCTGTGGATAAAAGTACCCATGCAGCCAGCTCCTGTGTTTCCAATGGTAAACTCTGCAGGGTTTTTCTCTTTGGAAACGTTGCTTACAGGCCCTGCGTAGACTTTCCAAATCGGCCCCTTAATTTGTAAAATTGCTCCCATCCAATGTCTCAAAGGTGCTCCCTGAGGAAATGTCACATTTTGAAAACAGTTTGCAAATGGAGTTTGTATGAGGAAACTCTCGGCCTCCCCCATTCCCCTCACTGTCCCTTCCCGCACAAAACACACACACACACACACACACACACATCAATGTCTCAGGAATTTTTGAGCCAGAAGGAGGAAATGCAAAATGTGTAATATTTATCCCTTGTGATTTATTTATAACAGCAACACCTAAAGGAACTTTCCCCTTTACTTTTCTTATTGAAAATACATGGAAGCATTTTATCAAGGATGCTTTCATTTTTATTAAAAAAAAAAAAAAAAATCCTATGGGTTCACTATTGATGGCACATTATTTTCTGAAGAACACACCACTTGTAGCCTTGCAAGTGAATTTTCAAAAGCTTACACATGCATAAAAGCTCATACGCGTGTGTAGATGGAGCCCGAGTGCACAATACAAATTTTATAAACATGTAACATGCATGTATATATATAGGCCTGCACAAGTAAAAATACCTGTGATAAAGGCATGATAGGGGCATGGTTTGCACATATGTGAGTAGTGAGCTATTTTACTAGTGACTTCCACGTGAATTTCATTGTAACAGACTAACAGCTGGGCTGTGCATGAAATGCTAACAGTTTTCTGGAATAACTTTCTCAGAACAGCTACTTTCAGTCACAACAGCTTTATTCCATGTTCAATATTCAAATTTTCACTCCACGTTCCCATTTTATTACATTTTTAAAGCTAAATGAAAGAATACTGAATGAAATTTAATTTATTTTGGTTTTAAAAAAACAAACATTGTCACCACTGCTAAACTTTCCTCCCTCTCCCACGTGAGTCCTCCCAATCCTCCTCCCGAGTTCCCAAACTCTCCCACGTGAGTCCTCCCAATCCTCCTCCCAAGTTCCCATCCCTCTTATCCTCTTGTTGAAAATTTCTTCACGGAGCATGAGCAATCCCTTGTGGTGCCCGCCCTGCAGCTACTGCTATTGCAAATGGTGTGGTAGAAGCAACCATGGTAGCTCCTGACCCATGAAGAAATTTGCAATAAATTCATAAGAAAGTCTAGGGAGGGGAGGACTGAAAGGAAATAAGAGAGGGCCCACAAGTGGAGGGGTTTTTTTTAGGTTGTGGACCCATTTGTTTACTTTTGTTTTCCATTTTATGTTTTCTGTTTCTTTTGTTGTTTGTTTTTTGTTATACAGAAATGAAAAGAAATGAAACAAACAATAAACAAAATGAAAATGATAAAAATCCTCCAAAGCGAAAAGCAAAACAAAATGAAAAAATGTCTGTGCACACCCCTAGTAATTTTTGTTTCAGAGGGATATAATCATTAGAGATTTTACATTTATATATTTATACTAAAAATATTGCATTACTAAAGCTAAGAAGTTAGATATATAATATCAGTTTATTGTTTGCATTCTGTTTGGCAATTTCTACAAAAATAAAAAAGATACTTCTCCACTTCTGCCTAGTTAATAATTTAATTATTTGTTTATTCAGGGCCCCTGGTCTCCTGTAAGTCTGTGGCTGTAGTAAGGGCCACAAAATTCATCCCTTGCCATGGAATTCCCTCCTTCCCATGGAATCACCATAGTAGATTGAGGCCCAGAAAACTGGTGTGAAGCGTTCAAGATTATTTTGGTCCAGTAAGGGTTTTTTTTCATACCACTGCATTTTCCAAGCTCTTAGGCACAACTCTTTTGCTGAAGGAAACATTTGATATAGAGACAAACCATACAAAAATTACCCCCCTCCTACTACCACCACCGCCACCACCACCACCACAATCACAGCCAAGAAGGAGAAGGAGGATCTGGACAAATTGTTGCTCTCATTTCTTTAAAGACCCAAACAAGGTCTTCTGATCAACCAGTTTAAAACCATTCAGTATAGTCAGGCTTTCTACAGCAAAGGATACTGTATGTTTGATGGTTCAGTCAGTCTAACATTTGCCAACTCGCTACAAATTTTTGTAATTTTTATCATTAAAAAACGTGCAGTTTCTCACATTCTAAATTTGAATGAGTGATGCTTACTCGCTGAATGAGAGAATAATGTCTTAACTATTTGGAATAGTCTCCTACAGCTATTTTACACTGAAACCATAGTGGAAGAAAGCTTCTTTATCTTAGCAGTCGTAACTGTAGTCTTATGTGGTCTGATATCAGCCACACACAGAAGGTTACCTGAATTCAAAAGCATTTTACACCAGCTCCCTCTCAAGGTGTCAGCTTAACGGTTTCATTACTCACAATTTCTCTGAGAACCAAGCCGCTGATTTTGAGAAACATACTCAATGGGCTTTAACCGGAAAACCATATCTAACATTTTTCTCAGCTCCCCTTTCCATTAAGTAAAAATCTCCCTTCCACACCTGGACTGGACAGGGAGCACATCTGGGAGATGCTGGGCCATCGCGTAACAAATGGGTTTCCCTGAGGTTCCTCTAGACTTGCTTCAAGAACCAAAGGGCTAGAAACATACTCTTGTGGGCTTGCAATAAAGGCTACTCAATAGTGTTTACCAAGAAACGTGTGGATTATACATTTTCTTTTGGTGATATCCACAAATTAAATATAAATAGTCACAAACATGTAGGGGCTTCATTTGACTCCAAGAAACTATCCCTGGCTCTCCTGGACTCCCCTTTATACTTGACTCCTCCCCTCTTCTTTTTCCCTGGAAGTTCTTTGAATGATCACTCTGTTCCAGAAGATTGATGCTTCAGTCTCTAGGTTCTCTTTTTCCCTTCTTGAATTGACAAAACACTGGAGAAGCTCCTACTGCACTGTCCTTTGTAGCATAACTTCCACAATTGCAGACCCCTGGAACCTGGCTTGTTCCTGAGGGTATACACTTGCTTCAGATCACATTGGTGTGAATAAATCCCAGTACAACAAGAAGAATGGCAAATGCTTCCCTTTCAATAGGAATCACTATACACATTCCCATTTGGAGACCCCTCCCAGCTGCTGTAAGAACACCCCCTCATTTTAGTCCCAGGGACTCCAACCATGAATCTTAGACCCACTACAGAAGAGAGATTCCAGAACTTTCTGTGTGCTTGGTTTTATTCCATCTCTGAAACCTCAGGCACCACCCATTGGGGTGCGTATGTATATCATTAAACTCCTCCTATGACCTCATATACATATGTGCTCCACTGGCACATATACTGTTTATGCTTCCTACTAAGGATCCCGTGAGCACTCTGATATAACCAAAATGTCAACCAGCATATTCAATAACTCAGAGGAAAAACTTCCTATGGATCATTCAGGAGCTTCAGGAGAATTACAAGGAATCAACGTAAATTATCTGAAAAATACCTTAGAAGTCCAGTTTTAATTGGTAGAGGTGTGGCTGAAATATTGCACATTCACACATATTTTTGTTCTGTACTTTTGGTCCAAACAAATAAAGCCCCGCAAAAACTGTCCTCAACTAAAAAATCAACCACACAAAAGGCACTCGGGCAGATTTTAAATGCCTGGCGAGCGGAAATTCCGGTCTTTATGCGTGTGGCCGGGCCTTACGCACACCGGGCATATTTTCCAAGAGGCCCAGTCACACGCGTAAAGGCTGGTAGGCACTCAAGTGCTGGGTTTCTTGGAAGAGTTGGGCTGGAGGGGGGGGGGGATGTTCTGGGCGGGCTGGGACAGCGCCATTGTTTGCTGTCTCGGAGCCTCACGCGCTGGCTGGCTGCTGGCACATGCAACTTACTTCAGCTCCTGAGCTGAAGTAAGTTGCTCTACAAAGGTAAAAAAAAAAAAATTGGATTTAGGGGGTAGGAAGGAGAGGGAAAGGGTAGGGAAGGTGAGGTAGAGGGGTAGGGAAATTCCCTCCCAGTCCGCTCCTTAATTGGAGCAGTCTGGGAGTGAACTGGGGAAGGCCAGAATGCATCGCCACGTGAAAATTGCATAATACCCCCTCCTTGCGCGCGCCACACCCACATGTGTGCGCGGATTATAAAATCCAGCACACATGGTACAGTCCCTAGATTTCATAACATGCGCACGCTGGCGTGCGCATGTTATAAAATTGGTGTATCCATGTGTGTGCACCGGGAAGCACATGCATAGGTTTAAAAATCTACCCCACAGTGTAAGACAAAATGAATAAAGGCAATCGAAAGAAATACAAGTCAACACAAATCCTCAAAACTTATTTAAATCAAGAGATGGAGTGTCAGCAAGCCAGGTGCTTAAAGAAGGAGATTACCCGGACAACTCAGTCATCCATCCCTGGCCCTTGGTAGGCAACAATCATATCAATATTTTTTAAGTATACTTTTGAAAAATTGTAAATAAAAAACACTTAGAGGCATAAATAAGAAAAGGATGGACCCAAAAAACAGCAGGGTAGGCGATCCAGTGAAGCCGTAAGGAAATAACAAATGGTGGATGCCACAAGAAGTCTTTTTCAAATATTTATTGTAGGAGACGTTAAAATCATATATTGATGCCCGACTCTGGCCGAGTTTCGCCACTGTGGGTGGCTGCCTCAGGGGCTTTTGTATCAGAGAATCAGTGAGATGATGGTTTAAATAGATTCCGACGTGCATATATATATCTTGTTTCTACACCGGCACGATCTGTCTCCTCTCACACAAAACTTCTGTGTAGAAACAAGATTTATATATGCACGTCGGAATCTATTTAAACCATCATCTCACTGATTCTCTGATACAAAAGCCCCTGAGGCAGCCACCCACAGTGGCGAAACTCGGCCAGAGTCGGGCATCAATATATGATTTTAACGTCTCCTACAATAAATATTTGAAAAAGACTTCTTGTGGCATCCACCATTTGTTATATAAATAAGAAAAGAACACATTGACATAAGAGAGCCAAACCCTGACATCAGCTGGCATTTTGGATCTCCTGCCTCTTAAATGAAGTGTCATCTGAAGCGATAGCTCTAACTGTATCAGCTGATCGCCATATGTTGAAAAGAAGTTGTCCTGACACGACCATGAGCAATTCTTTATGAAGATGCAATGAGAGAAATGACATCATCTGGCCTTCCTGAACAGAAAAACTTTATTAGCACCAACCATTGAAAACAGCTACAAAGTAATCATAAAAATACAGACACATCTAAATCTGTATTCAATCCAGACGGCATAAGAGTTTGTAAACATCATAAGAGTTGTTCAATTTGCAAAAGACATCGGGAAAAGTGCCCCCCCTCCACGCCAATTGCAATAAGACACATCTATAACATAGATCCAACATCTGGTATAAGTTTTTTTCCTGGATTGTAACCTGAAAAATAAATGTGTCTTGTTTGAAATTTCAGTTGAGACCAAGGCTGCAGTGAATTGGTGGTGAGATGACTCTTAGGTCTAGGTCCTTTGGATCCTTTGCATGGTTGTCCAAAAAGAATGCCTTCACTACCTTTGCACTGTTGGAAGCTATTTTGTGCAGACTCAAGTTAGCAACGGCTAACATCTGTTGCATCCTTTTCATCAGGTCAGTGGCCTCTTCCTCTGTAGGCATAGACTTGAATCCATTGGCTACATAAGAGTCCCTTTCCACAAACTCTGGCATTTGTAACATACTCCATTTCTCCTTTTTGTGCTGTTCATCTGAGTCCATAAGTAGCTACAGTGGGGGATGGACTGTTGGCAAAGTCATGCACTCTCATATGGTATTTGATGATGTCAATGCTAATGTTATTGTCACAGTACCCTAGGAACCTTAAGTAATTCCTATTATCTTCTCGGACCAAAAATATTTAGCAGTTACAGCAACAGGCTCTTTTCTGAACTGGATCAAAACTCCTAAAAGGCTGTTTGTCAAGTCTGCTCCAGTAAGAAGCACATCATTCAGAGAAACTCCTTGAAACTGTGCCCTTGAATCAAATACAATCCTGATTTGACCAGATTTCTGAGAATGTTATACACCAAAGGTAGGAAAATATCAGCACTCTTCATATTCTTTTTGTGATGGAGCTGGCTCTGCATGACCATTGTTCAATTACTGGGTCTTCCCATATGTAGCTTAAAACCATTACAATTACTGCGCATATCTTTTAAAATCCGGGGTCGGCGCACGCAAGGTGGTGCACATTTGTGCACCTTGCGCGCGCCGAGCCCTGCGCGCGCTGCCCATTCCCTCTGAGGCCACTCCGAGGCCGCTCCGAAATCGGAGGGAAATTTCCTTCCGCCTCCCCCACCTTTCCCTACCTAACCCACCCACCCCCAGCCCTATCTAAACCCCCCCACCTTTATTGCAAAAGTTATGCCTGCTCGAGGCAGGCGTAATTCGCGTGTGCCGGTGGCCCGCTGGCGTGCCATCACCCGACCCATGGGCTGGTCCAGAGGCCTCAGCCACGCCCCCCGGAATGCCCTGGGTCGGCACCACGCCCCCCGGAACGCCCCAAACGTCGCGCCGCCCCCTGACATGCCCCCGACACGCCCCCCTAGCAAAGCCCCGGGACTTACGCGTGTCCCAGGGCTTGCGTGCGCCGCCGAGCCTATGCAAAATAGGCTCGGCGCACGCAGGGGTTTTTTTTTAAGGGTTACACGCGTAACTTATGCGTGTAACCCTTTTAAAATCCGCCCCTCTGTGAACTTAATGGCTGCTTTACAGGTTTTAGAGAGGTGATTTGTGGAAGAACAGCATCTGAAGCAGATTCTTATTTCCTTGAGTAAGTTTTTATGTTCACCTAGCCACTTATCCCTGAAGCCAAGGCACTTCTTTAGAGGGTGAGGTTTTTTTGTCTGTCTAGATCTTCTACTTTCTTGATTGTGGCAGTAGGAAGGTGTAGATGTCATGGGTGAAACTTCTGTTTTGTGCACAGCTACAGGTTGTTTTTATGTTACCATATTTTGTAGTTGGCTGTTCTTCCCAGGGGGTGGCTTGGGCTGATCATATCTAGCACATCATGTATAAAATTTGGCTCATTTTTCTTCACTGCTAAGTCCCGGATGAACCTGGAGAAAACTGTGAAAAGTGAAAAAGCACCAATATTGACCATTTTATATTTTGAACCTTAGAAAACCCACATTTCCTGCAGACTTGATGGCAGTTTCTTCAAGATCAGTTTTACTACATAAGCAGTGTCTAGATAGCTAAGGCTTGAAAGATATATGTGTCAACTTTAGCCATGTAGTAGATCTCCAAGCTCTTGCAGCTTGTGATTATCTTTGAGATTTTTAGAAAGTCCTCAATCCTCTTGAACAGAGCACTCTCAATTGCTTCTGGGCTACCATAGCATTGTTCAAGTCTTTGCCACATTACACATTACTAAGGGATTATATATGCACTGACCTTAGTCTCTTTACGTGTTCTGAAGATTTATTCTCCAACCATTTCACCAATATGTTAATCTCCTCACTTGGTGTAATGTTCAGTTCTGAGATGATGCCTTTGAATAGAGATTCCCATGTTCTGTAGTATTCCAAGCAGTCATTCAACTTGGTAAGCCCTGTATTGACAAGCTCACAATGAACCATGTATTTAGAACGATCTGACATGCCCTTGTCCTCAGTCTGTGATTGATGAAATACTTTGGGATACTCTTGGAAGTTATATGACTTTGTTCATCACCTAGCATGTCAGTTTTTAATTCTAAAGTAGGGCAAGTTTCATCAGGAAGGTTGCAGCCATATCATGATCCCAATTCATGTGGGATAGTTGTGGGCAAGAAGTAGTGTGTATCTCTGAGCAGACATGCCTGGATCTGGAGTCAGTGGTAGTGCATCCATGGTAGGGCATGCATTGAGTTGATCTCTGTCAGACGTGACATTTACTTCATGAGAAGTCTATATTGCCTCAACATCTGATATCTCATTGCATTGGGAGGGAAATCTGGCAGAGTAGCTTATCCTCTGAGGCAATTCGACTAACCCAGGTCTCCCCGCCATCCTGCCCTGCAGCTGTACCAAGTATCTCAGCCTGAGCCTTAACTGCAGCTGCTTCCTTTCTATTATCTAGTAGCTGGTTCCTTTGCTTGTAATACACCTAGGTTAGCTTCTAACTCGGCTTTCTTGTGTACAGGGGCAACTGCAGCATTCTGCTCCTGCTCCTCCACGCTGGCTCTTTCCAGTTTTAAGGCTGCCTCTTTCCTGCTAGAAGATGCAAGTACCTGTGTGGCTTCTGCTTCAGTATGTGCTCTGGTGGCAGCTGCACTTGTTGAAAATGGTTTGAGTGCACTGATTTTGAGGATTTTGTTCTGCATCTAGAAGACCTGGAGCACTGCTACACATTATTTTTTTATGTTTACATATCTTTATTGAAATATCAATATAACACACAACTTTGAAAACAGACTACATTGACATCAAATAAAGAACAATAGTTTATCACATCCAATACAGTCCTCGAACCAAGCAAGGTCAACTACAGTCAATAGTTTCTATTCGTCTAGTTTCTCTTCTTTTCTGAATTTTTTACTCCCCTCCTTTCAGGATCCCAAAAATCTCCATTTACATACATGTAAACAACTGGGCCTGGATGTCTTTTTCTGGCATATCCAGGCTCCCATAATTTTAAGGATCCCACAAATATGAGACTCTCCCCCCTACCATATCATACCCCAACCCTAAACTTCCTACATGTAGTATTCAAGGGACTAATACCCAGCATACACCAAATTTCTCGAGTGTCAATTCAAGCTTCTCTATAAATTATTCAAAATCAAACTTCTAGCTCTCCCAAATAGGCTTTGAATATAATTATCCCAAGTGTTCAAAAAATCATTTTCTATAAGCAAAAGAGGTATGAACCGCTAATGATTCCATAAACATCATGATATGTAAGGCATGCCACCATTGCCAGTAAGAGGTGGACTGGTGTCATGCCAGACCAATGAAATTGATTTCTTGCCCAGAACCAATGCTTTACTAACAAAAACCCTATCCCCTTCCTCCTTTACATGTTTAGGTAGTTCCATGCCAAACAATTCCAGACACACCCAAAAGATCACCCACATAAGATCTTCTCCCAAAACTGCAATATTATAGGGCATGTCCAAAAGCATGCGTAATTGATCTTTTGACTTTTTCCCTGTGAGCATTTTAGACAAATCTCGGAATTAGTAATATACACGTTAAAGGCCAACAATGGAGAGATATATGCTCTATGTAAAAATTTAAATTACATTTCCTGAAGTAAATATTTGAGGATACACTCTTCAAATTATTAAAGCAGGTTACTAAGACATTTTGAGAGATAGTAAAACCGCTCACTGCTTTTCAACTATTCCACAGAGAACCAATCCAGGAATCTTGCAACTATTTGTGAATTCAGGAAAGGGAAAGCTTTGTACGCTCTGTATGAAAGAAATTACAAATATCTCAACCGTATTCATATCCGTCTTCCTTTCGCAATGAAAGACATAGTGACACAATTGCACTTATTATGAATAGAAATCAGAGTCCCTCAATTCAAATTGATTTTTTAACAATTGAAAAGATAATAATGCTCCATTATCTGACTATACATGTTGGATTTGTGTGATACCTTGGTCCTCTCAGAAAATAAAGCATCTGGACTGAGAACCAGGTAAAAAAATCTAAATTTCCCTGAATCGGCAAAAACAGAAAACATGCACTAGCCATCTTCAACATAGCTGTAAATTTCCTCCGTGCCCAGTGTAGCGATGTCACCAACCATTTACTCACTAGACCGGTGGGCAATCTACCTAGGGCAGCATGAAGAACACCCAGTTTTTTTTTAAAGCAATCCATTTGAGATTCTACTTCTGCTACAATCACTCTGACCAAACTATCATGTCTCTGCTCAATAGTTTGCTGAAGATACTGCTGCTGCAAGCTGTCATCCGAATTGATCCATGTAAGTGTAACCCCATCCCGGGGAGCTAACTGCACTCTGATGAGGTCATAAAAGAACTGAAAGTCTCTTTGGGGCTAGAGCCACTCCTGATGAGCTCTTTTCTTGTCTCTTTCCCCCATGGTATGAACCTTTTGTTGGGTGGGGGGGAAGGTTTTCCTTTCAAGGCCCGGAGGGCTAGGGGTGATTCTTTTACACGTTCTTTCCCTGGGAGAGGTGTACGTTTTCCCACTGTGTGTGCCGTAAGTGCCAATAACCAGCCTGGAGACGTTAGCTTTAGGGTCCAAATTCAAACTCTTTACTGATGGGTAATCAGATTGAAAAATGGCACAATAACAGAGCCCTCAGCACCACAGATTTTCCTTTCTCTCTTACAGTCTTTTTCCCTTTGTGTATGGGAATCAGTACAAGGGCAGGGAAACATCTACACTCCAGGACTTGGCTAAGACGAGTTTCAAGCTGGGTAGGGTATCCTTTAGTTGGACAGGAAGACCCCTTTCAAAACTGGTAAAAAAAAAAGGATGAAACACGGTCTCTGCACAGAGTCCAAATCCTGGCTCTCCCCAGGGATGAAGACTTCAAGGGGGTCCTCAGATGTAACTCAATATTAATTTTACTCATAATTTTCCAAATATCTCTCTCGATCTTTTTCTCTGTTTCCTTTTCGAATCTTGTTGGAAAGGGATCCCTTGGAACACACAGCTCTCGATGCTCCTCTGTCAGGGCAGGGGCAGCAAAAACTCTTCCTCCCAGATCTTCTAACCCCAAAATATCTCTTTCCAAATATCAGGGGACAGTGCAGCAGGCCACCACCATTTATTTATCTGCTTCCTTGGAAGATCAGAGTGGGGCAGGTCTTCCCTATCCTGGACCCACCCCCCCCCCCCCCCCAGGGAGAGGGCTCCCCCATGCTCTCACCCCAAGCAACGCCCAGAAGTCTCACAGGCTTCTTACAAAGAAAATGCTTCAAAATGCCAGACAAACAAACCCAAGAACAAACTCAGCCAGCTTGTGAGTGGACTGAAAGGGATGCTCCCACAACCTAGCCCAGAGACTGCAAGTGGATGGCACCTGTGCCCCAGGATAGGCCAAAAACCAATGAAGGCAAACTCCAACACTTCCTCTAACTTCCAAAACCAAGCTGCACTGCCCCCAGTACTCTCAGAAGAAAGTTGTTTTTATTACTTTCCAGGGGGTTGGCCATTCCAGCACCCTCAAAGGGAGGCATTATTTTAGTTTTTATATTCACCGTTAACTTTAAGAAAAAGATACAGTTCAAAAGAGTCATACATGTAAACAAAACTGTTACATGTATAATAGGACAAGATTTAGTACACTCATCAATTAGTCTTTATTGTGAAACTATGTTACCGGAACCTTTATGGCGCTTTTTATAAAACGTATTACCCAACACAATTCTGAACAGTACTATATGTGCCACTCTGTAAACCGTTGTGATGGTATATAACTTAACGACAGTATAGAAAAGATTTTAAATAAGTAAATATGAATGAGACCTCTCCCTAATTACCAAACGTATACTGCACTAGCTGAAAGAAGTTCACCCAGGGCTTAATAGTAATGTATCCAGAGGGTCCCATTACATAAGGAAAGTGAAATATTCTCGTGATAGTACATGGTAGCTCCTGTAAGCGGACCTAAGGTAGCTCACAGTTTGTTTACTTGCTGTGCTTGTAATATTATACATACCAATGAGTCTTTTTCCAGATTTTGTCCAATTTCTTATGATCCTGGTCTCTGACAATTTCATAGTTTTCTCTGGCCTTCTGTGTGAGAATCACAGTCCTCTTAGGCCTTCTACTTTCCTGAATTTGCTGAGGGAGGATTTCAGCCTCTGTGGTTTCTGCAAAAATTATAGTAGTGTCTGTGAACCTAGATTCTGCCATAATGCCTGCTTATGAGTCTCTAGCACTGACAACCCACAAGCAGGGTTAAAGGGTGACAGAGTTCAGATGGCACTGCTTTGAATCCTGTTGTGGATCAGCTGGATACTGTCTTAGAGGTTACAGCAGTCAGTGGAACAGCAGATCTGAAGCTTGCACTTTGCTCCTGGTTTTGACTGTATGTCCAAAGGCCGGCAGTAAGGAGAGGCCAGACAGTAGAGATATAGCCACAGGAGTGAATCTGCTGTGAGAGCTAGTGCAATGCTGCTTCTTTTCTAATCCCATTGTTTAATCCCTTATTTTACAATTCTGTCTTCGCTACACGTTTCATATGTACAACTTGAACAGATAAATTAACTCAGTCTTTACATGCGAACTGAGGAGGCTGCTTTTTCTAAACTTTATTAATGGGCAAAACAATTAACAGTATTTTACTGTATGTAAACTGGAGATAACAGCAACCAGTGTAGTCTAAGCCAAAGATATAAAAGATAATAAAAAGGATTATTTTGCAAAAGTGGGTCAGATTAGCTGCTGCATTGCACAGGCCAGAGCTGACCAAAGATGACAAAAAAACACGAGGAAAAACATCCAGGAGCCTCTGCTTCCAAGTCAGAGGTTAACCCTTTAGAGTCAGCTGCACTGAATACAGAAGAAGCTGTGAACATGCAGACTGACCACCAGTTGTCAGTATAACAGAAACAAGAAAAGTATGCAGAATGAAAACACGAACACAGCATTAGCAACAGAAACAGACTGCGTTGGAAGCAAGACACTGTGAAAGCCAGACATAAAAACACCTGTGGAGACAGGACACAGGCCTAAATTTAGCATCCTAACTTTTAGGTATCTAAATTTATGTGAATTTTCAGCTGAAAACGTAAGATTCTAACAGGGTCATTCTTTAAAACACAATGGGCCATTATCGCGTTTTCGCGCAATAATGCACGTAGAAACACCTAATGCACACGATAACTAACTACCGCATCGCAACCTTAAAATTGAAATGAGGGAAAGGGGATAGGGTGGGGTTAATAACATTTTAATGCCCTTACCGCTGCAGGCGATAATGTTTTACACATTATCGCTGGCATTAGCACCGGAAATGACTACACCTTTTGCTGTGGTGCTATGTGAGCGATAATGGGCAGCATGGCCGTGCTGCGGCCGCCTGCTCAGTATTACCCCCACCCCTTTTTTTTCGCAACTCATCATTCTGCTATAATCCCGGGGTAGGTTTGGCTAAAAATAGGCTCCTAAGTGAAGCACCTAATTTAGGATTTGAAATTTAGGGATTCTGTTTTTTTGGAACAACTGCCCCCATGTGTATAATCTTTATATTCATCCTGTATCATGAGTTATGTCCTACTTTATACATACTCACAAGGTGCAGTCTAATGAATCACAATATCAATTTTTCTGGCCCATTTTATAAGATGCATTTAACAGATAGTGAATATATACACCATATGATCCCATACGTACCGTATCAGCCTGACTGAATGATGTCTGCAAATATAGGACAATCCTCATATATTTAGGCCAACGTGATGCTTCTGAGCCCTAAACTCATCTTTTGGCCTCCTCTTTCACCTGTGCCTGGTGGGAGGCTGCTGCTTTATCCTCCGGCTGAGCCTTACATGTGGCTACTTCCTCTTCCTCTGCAGACCCCAGGAAGAACACTACTGGCTCCTCCTCCACCCAGGCCTACCAAGATACCATTGCCATCACTTGAGCTTCTCCACTTGGCTACGATTTATAAGATGAGGTAGGACTTGAAAATGCACTTCCCCCCCCCCCCCAAAAAAAAAAAAAAAAAAAAAAAAAAAAGATCTCATCTTGTAATTGGGCCACTATGGTAATCCAAATAAACATTATGAAAGTAGGAAAATGTATTTATATTGTAAATATAAACATAAATAGTTTGGGTTTTTTTTTTATTGAAATCCCAATCTCTACCACCTTCAACTATAGCAAACAAAGGAGAAAATCGGTCTTAAGAACGAAAATAAAACAGCTTAATAGGTAGTAGGTTATGCCTGGATATTTCTGACATTGCTTGCTAGCAATGCGAAAAACAATTTCAGTATTTCATTTTGAAGAGGAAGTAAGCAGCCTCCAACTGCCCTCCAAAGAAGGGATGCGCAGAAACTAGTAAGTATATAGACACCTGAATAGTGATGAGCTGTAGCTGAGCCATGCCCATATCATACAGGTTCAAATGCTGGATGTAATGCATTGCTTTTGGGGACAGAAGAAATTATGCTTTTTGATATTTGCATTTCTTCTGTGATTTCAGTTTCTGGTACGTTTTTGACTGAACTCGCATTATGAAACTCTAGTAATATAACAATCATCGATATCCCTATGCTTTGGTATGATAAAGCTGTTCCTGACTCATGCATACAGCCAAAAATACTGTACTTTGTTGGGGAGGGGGGAAGGGTATTCTATTTTTACCTAAGTTGCTGCTTCTTTTCTTACATTCTGTAAAAGTGTTAATTAAGGAGCAGATTTTGCATGGTTATTAGTATTTGTATTGGTGCATTCAGTTCATCATTATAGCTTTTCGAGAGAAAACTGAAAACCACCCATTGCTAAAGGAACAGCTAAAGCTACTACTCAGAATTACATTTTTATTTATTTATTTAACATATTTATGACTTGCATTTACAGTTAGTTCAAAGCAGAGGACAATCATGAAAAAAAAATAATATTACATTTAAGACAAATCCAAGATGAATAGTCAAAAGGCAGATAAAATATAAAGGGGCAGATTTTCAAAGGGGTACGTGCGTAAAATACGCGCATAGCCCCCGAAAACCTGCCCCAAGCTCCCCCTGAGTGCACCAAGCCTATGTTGCATAGGCTGCCAGCGCGCGCAAAGCCCTGGGACGCGTGTAAGTCCCAGGGCTTTCCTGGGGGGCGAGTCGGGGGCGTGTCGCAGCTGGCGCATCATCGGGGGCATTCCGGATGCGGGGCCGCGGGTGTGGTTCCAGCCCGGGGGCATGGCCGCGGCCTCCGGACCAGCCCCCGGACCGGAACATGGCGCGCCTTCCTCGTGCAGGCGTAACTTTTTGAACAAAGGTAGGGGGGTTTAGATAGGGCTGTGGGGTAGGATAGGTAGGGAAAGGGAGAGGAAGGTGCGGGGGGTGGAAGGAAAGTTCCCTCCTAGGCCTCTCCGATTTCGGAGCGGCCTCGGAGGGAACGGAGGCAGGCTGCACGGCTCAATGTGCACAGGCTGCCGATTTTGCGCAGCCTTGCGCGCGCCGACCCCGGATTTTAAAAGATACGCCCATATCTATTAAAATCCGGCGTACTTTTGTTTGCACCGGTCGCACGAACAAAAGTATGCGCGGGCATAGTTTTTTTAAATCTGCCCCAAAATAATAAAAGTTAATCTTATTAAATGTATTTTGGATCCTCTTCTACAACCTACAGTTTTCCCCTAAATCAATTCACTGGTTCTCTTTACATAAGAACATAAGATTTATTTTTTATTTATTTATTTGAGTTTTTCTATACCGGCATTCACGGAGAATCGTATCATGTCGGTTTACATAAAACAGGGGTGATCAATACATTATAAACGTGTATAAATATAACATGAGTATACATTTTATATATTTACAAATTATAACAAGTTATAACAGTGCGCAGAAAAAAATCAGTTACAATAAAACAAGGATGGTTCTAACTGGGAAAAGAAGAAGAATAAGACGATAGAAATTTAACAAGAATAAGAACGTGTAGTGTTTGGTATGTCCGTATCAGTTTAGTGGGAGATAGATATGTCATATTGGGTCAGATAGATATGTCATATTGGGTCAGACCAAGGGTGCATCAAGCCCAGTATCCTGTTTCCAACAGTGGCTCATTCAAGTGACACATACCTGGCAAATACCCAAACATTAAATAGATCCCAAGGTACTAATGCTAGTAACAAGCAAAATGGCTGTTCTGCTATTGATTAATAGCAGTTTATAGACTTCTCCAGGAATTTATCCAAACCTTTTTTAAACCCAGCTACACCAACTGCCTTAACCACATCCTCTGGCAATGAATTCCAGAGCTTAATTGAGCTTTGAGTGAAAAAGAATTTTCTCCGATTTCTTTTAAATGTGTTACTTGCTAAGTTCATGGAATGTCTCCTAGTCTTTCTATTATCTGAAAGAGTAAATAACTGATTCATATTTACTCATTCAAGTCCTTTCATGATTTTGTAGACCTCTATCATATACCCTCTCAGCAGTCTCTTCTCCAAGCTAATCAGTCCTAACCTCTTTAGCCTTTCCTCACAGGAGAAGCATACCATGCCCTTTATCATTTTGGTCGCCCTTCTCTATACTTTCTTCAGTGCAACTATATCTTTTTTGGGATGCAGTGACCAGAATTGCACACAGTATTCAAGGTGTGGTCTTACCATGGAGCGATACAGAAGCATTATGATATCCACCATTTTATTTGCCATTCCCTTCCTAATAATTCCTAATATTCTGTTTGTTTTTTTTACTGCCAAAGCATACTGAGCCAACAATATCAATATGTATTATTATCCACTATGATGACTAGATCTCTTTATTGGATGGTAGTTCCTAATATGGAACCTAATATCGTGTAACTACAGCAAGGGTTATTTTTCCCTATATGCATCACCTTGCACTTACCCACATTAAATTTCACCTACCATTTGGACATCCAATCTTCCAGTCTCATACAGTCCTCTTGCAATTTATCACAATCCATTTGTGATTTAACTATTCTGAATAATTTTGTGTCATCTTCAAATTTCATTACCTCACTTGTCATAACCCCTTTCAGATCATGTATAAATATATTAAAAATAATTGGTCCAATTACATATCCCTGAGACATGCCACTGTTTAACTTTTTCCATTGTGAAACAGCCCATTTAATCCTACTCTCTGTTTCCTGCTTTTTACCCACTTTGCATTCCACAAAAGGACATCTCCTTCTTTCCCATGACTTTCTAATTTTCTTAGAAACCTCTCATGAGGGACTTTGTCAAACATCTTCTGAAAATCTGGAGTCTGTGACTGAACCGTATGCAGGCTAATCTGACCGCCCGGGCTTCCAGTCGGTTGATGTTCCATCCCGACTCTTCCTTGTCCCATTGCCCCTGGGCCGTCAGTTGCTGGCAGTGAGCTCCCCACCCTTGTAGGCTCGCGTCCGTGGTGAGTAAGATCCATCGGTCCTGAGTCCATCTGCTACACGCTAGGAAAACTTGATTTTTGTTGATCATTTTATTAGTCACCCAGTCTAAAAACGAGATTTTTTTCAAAAGCTTGCCATCTATTTTATATCATCTTTAGTGTTCTTGCCATAATAAGTAGGCATTAGAGAAACCACAGCAATCCAAAAAAAGTAAATCTTAGATTTTCAATAGAGATAATTAAAAAAAAAAAAAAAAAAAAGCAACCATCTTTTGCTCTATGACGTTAAGCCAAGCACATGGCACACCTACTTTAACAAAATGTTGTGAAGCTAAGCACACAGGTTTTCTTGCAGCAGGCAATGCAGAAACAGAAGACTCATATGCTTAAAAGAATAGCTAGGGAAGCACTGGAAACCCCACCAGTCTTTCTTTCAAATTTTAAAATAAAGGAAGAGAGGTGTGAGTCACACACATGAACCTATCACAATACAGCAGCTCCTGCTATATACAAGTGCCTCAGAAGAGAGAAGTCGGTGTGGTGTGGGTGGGCGCAAATGGCTGCCAGAGCTCCTTCACTGTTGTTTCCAGCACTCAGCCTAAGCCACACCGAGGGTTCAGTGTATGCTCTCCCCTTCTTATTTAGCCTGGGATAAGAAGGAAGCTGGAACAGGAGGAGATTCAAGACCGGGAAGAGGAGGAGGAGCTGTGTGCACTGGGTGTGCTGGACATAGCGGGGCGGGGGCCCAACTATCCTTGCCCTTTAATTACCACACTCTGGGGCTCATGCTGTAGCCAGGAAAAGGAGGCATGCATGAATACACATGTTCTCAGAAAGGAGCTCTGATACATTTAAAAGCCTCTGCTGGAGTCTCTGATTGCTGCAAAGTGCTGACAGCAGAGCCCAGGTGCTGGCCTGCATCTGAGCATCAGGCAGTGGTGACCTTTCTGTGGTGCACCTGATCAGGCTGAGGGCGTGTACCAAGGTACACTGGTTGGGAAACTCTGCATTAACCCACTGATTTCACATTATTGTTTTTTACTAGAATTCACCATCAATTTCAGGAGCGTTTGAAACTATATTCTTTTTGGCGTAATAGTACATCCTCTAGTGAAAGAAAAACATGAAACAAAAAAAAAAAGTATTTTTTATCCATCCTATGCTGGCAAGCCATTGGATTCTTCCCACATTGACAAAGACACCACAGTCTTTTGACTTTTTCTCATGGTTTTCCACTGGCCTAGACAGAGCCGTTCCCAAAATCTGCAGGTTTAAGGGCATCGGCTAGGAATTCAGGTCCTATAGGCAGATGTTCTGTGTCTATGGGTGACGATTTTCAGCTGCAGAGCAGCATGGCACGTGGCCACTTATGTACCAGCATACGTTTAGCAAATATTCAAAGAGGAATCTATACTGATATTTTCCCTTTACAAATTCGCTACACATTATGCGGGTACAAAAGCAGCCGTGTGCTCAGTCCCTACTAGTTCTGCGGATGGGATTAGATGCACAGTTTTCTCCCCCCCCCCCCCAGTCATGGTACCCCGGCCTTCCCTTGGGCAGCTACATTTAGAGCTGCTAATTAGCCTCGCAGAGAATCCAGGTGAGTCTAGCTAGCCGCATGGCAGCGGGGCAATTTTCCTACAGGAGATCTCACCAACCAATTCTGTGGTTAGGTCAGCTATATTCCTTTGTCAACTGCTTTCACACTTATGACAGGGAGAGGAGAAAGAGAACTAGCAAGGCAGAGTGAGAATGGGAAGACAATTTTCAAAATATTTTACTAACAGGCCGATACAGTACAGTGCGCTCCGACGGAACGCACTGTTAGCCTGCTATTGGACACGCGTTTTCCCTTACCCCTTATTCGGTAAGGGGCGGAAAATGCGCGTCCAACCCGCCAAACCTAATAGTGCCCTCAACATGCAAATGCATGTTGAGGGCACTATTAGGTATTCGCGCGTGATTCAGAAAGTAAAATGTGCAGCCAAGCCGCACCTCCGACTTAATATCATGACGGTATTAAGTCGGAGGTCCCAACTTAATATCGCCCGCTCTCCCGCGGACTTTACTGAATCAGCCTGTAAGTTATTATCTAAGCAATTACCCGGTAAATTTAGGGGCTGGAAAAATTGTCCTCCCAGTTTCACAGGGGGTGTGGGACTGAGGCCAGGGGAAGGCTAGGAACTGGCAAGAAACGCATGAGAATTTTGTTTTTGAAAAGTCCAAGCTGGACTTTGCACCTGCAAATTCTGGGGGTACTGAAGTACCTGTGGTGCTGCCAGCCTCCAAACTGCAGGGAGGATGACTTTGAAAATTTGTTTGCAGGTACAATGTATCTACGAGTCTGCAAACCCCGTAAAAAATGTTTTCTTTAAATTACCTGCTAAATTAGGAACAATCATATATTAAAAAGAAAAATTCAGAAGCACAAAATCCTTTTATGATTTTTTAACTATTGCTAAAATTGTATTTAGTATACCACATGGAACGAACAGTTGATCTCCAATTTGATAAAATGAACAGATGCACCATAATTGTAGTGCTGCCACCCTATGTCTGCACAGCCAGAGAGCCAAAATAGTATCAGTACTGTATTACGCCCTGCGGCCCAACTTACCACTCCACTGCTGTAGGGAAAAGCAATGCGCCAGGCCACACAGGGTGTCTGGGAGGGATTTTCTGAGTGAAAAACATCATTTGCAAGTCTTAATTCAGACAGAGAAGAAAATTGCACCCAATAAATGTGCTTGATTTGCAAATGGTATAAAAGGAAACATATTCTCAAACAGGTTTAAAAATGCCTGATTAGAAATTACTTTTGGAGTTTCAAGACATCAGTCAACTTATTGTTTCCTTGATGCCGAACATCTGATTTGAAACCTCCTGCTGGTAATTACAAGAGGTTACAGATCCCCCCCTTCTGTATGAAATAGTTACAGAGTTGAAACTCATTTCCTCAGACCAAATGTTGAACATTAATGGGTGCTGCAGCAGCAGTGGAATTTGCTTATATTCAGTTCAGGTGTCTGGAATTAAAGTAAAGACAAAGGGATAAAGGTTAATCCATGTGATGAGAGCAGGGCCAGCAGGGAGAGGGGTCCAGCTTGCACTGGGTTTTCCTTCTTTCTCTGCCAGAGAGTAGTATTGGTCTTAAGTAGCAGTCCTTTCTGCACAGATCTTGCTGATGAAGATCTAAAGGAGGTATTAACTACCCACTCAAAGGCTTTGCCATTATCCTCAAGGTCATAACGCTCTCTCTTTTTTTTTTTTTTTTGGCTTATGAACCAGAAGACCGTTCTGTTTGCCCGAGCAGTCAAAGATGTACTAAAATACAATAAATGTACTTTAGAATTATTAACACAGATGACAAACATAATCCTTCAGAGCAGGGACATTGGGACAACTCTTACATCAATACATTAAGACCCAGCAAACCTTGGACTCATGTGCAAACCGAGGGGGTCCCTTCTTACTAGACACCACCCCTGCCCCAAACTTTGAAATAACTAGAGCCCTCACCGTCAATGAGAAAAACAAGCCACTTCTTTATTTGGTATGATATGGCCGCAGCCCAGCAAACTTAAATATCATTACATTTAACATGTGCCTAAATAACAACTGGCACTATCTAACACCAACAATATGCATTCAAAATATGTCAGTGCCTGAACTTGTGAATCCAATTGTGCAATGAGTGACCCACATTCTGTAAATTGTTGTGCCTCAGGCTGCCGTCTGCCCCTTGTAACCCATTTGCCCGGCCATAAAAGCCAGTTCAATGGTTTGTATGCTAATCTTGCTGTCAAGCGTCCTGATCCGTCAAAGGCACAGCTTTCGAGTGGTAACGTAGCACTGTCTTGCCCCATCCGCCATCGAAGTGGTGAGTGCACACTGGTGGTCTCATGTACTCTGCTGCTAGTGGGCTAACAAGCGTGCAAAGTAATGTTGAAGCGCAGACAGCTCAGTGCTAGCTCCCTCTACAGCATAGTTGACAGTTGTACCCAAAGCCTTCCCAGTCTGTTTATACCACTACTATATTGTCAGATCGGAAATCCACTTTTGCATTGCTTAGGGCCTTTCCCCAGATTTTAAGGGTTACTACAATGGGGAACATTCCTGGTAATGCCATTTTCATGCCACTCTGTAGGCCAAGCCTCAGCACACCAAGCCCCCCTGAAATAAATACCAAAACCGCTCCCACCTGCTGCATCTGTAAAGAACTCAAGCTCAGAATTGTATCTCAGTGGGTTTTGCCATATTGTGAACCCATTGAAATCACTGAGGAAAGATCTCCATATTCCAATATCCTGCCTGATAGGTACTCCTGGTGACACGAATACGGTGGTGCTTTTTGCTAACACCTGCCATTGCCATAGCGAGATGGTGAGTGAAAACCCTCCCCATTGGCATGACTTGGCATGTGAAATTTAACAATCTTTTGAGTGACTGAAATTACCCCAATATAGCCTTCCATGACCCGCAAACTGCTTCCAAAGCCTCTGAGAGCCTGGCAACTTTTTCTTGAGGTAATCTGGTCAGCCTAGCATTAACATAAATCTCAATACCCAAAAATGTAATAATCTCAGATGGACCTTCAGTCTTGTCTTTTGCTAGCAGAATAATGAACATTTTGGCCATCAGCTGAAAAGATGACAGGAGATGGAAACATTCGCTTGCATCACTACCCATGAACAGAAAATTGTCCAGATAATGAACGATATTCCATGACCCTGATACTTGCCCTGCAACCCAGTATAAGAAGGTGCAGAAGCTCTCAAAGTAAGCACAAGATATCGTGCACCCCATGGAAATGCAACTGTCAAAAAAGTACTTCCCCAAGAATTGGAACCCAAGAAGATGAAAAGAAGAAGGATGAAGTGGAAGCAAACGGAAAGTCAATTTGATGGTTTGCCAAGCCTGCCTGCTTATCCAAGCTGCGAATGATGTCTAATGCTTGATCAAAAGAAGTGTATGTTTTGCAGGTCTAACCAGTCATTAACTAACCGACCTTCTGGGTATGATAAGTTATAGTCTAAATTTTTCTGGCTCCTTTTTAGGTACCATCACTAGCGGGTACAAGACAAAATTCTAAAACAGTGGATGTTGAAAAAGGCCAGCTATCCTACCCAAGGTGACCTCCTGACTAATCTTTTTCCCAGCTATTTTCATGTGTTGTTCAAGGGACTTTGCGTTACATACGTGACTTGGCTTATAATCAAGAGGAATATTGCATGGAATAATATATCCAGTTCAGAAACCCTTTATTATCTCACCAGCCTGTTACCTGAAAGGGTATTCCTTAAGCCAAGGCACCATGGCCTCAATGTTGACTGGGTTAGGGGCTCGTTCCCTCATTGCCTCGAGGAAGCAATGATGTCTGCTGGCGCCTATCTTTTTGCGTGTTGCACTGGATGCCCTGATCTGCAAATTGAGCAACTGTGCCGGAACTTTCAACTCTCCCAGGTGCAATGGCCTGAATTATATTGCCTGCAGAAATCACACCTCCCCACTGAGAAATTTGAGTCCTTGTCCCTTGCAACATTTTGAAGGAAGCTGCTAGATCTGTCCAAAGAGAATGGTCTTTGCATAGTCATCTCATCGAGCCACAAGTCTACAACCCGATGTCTCCATGAGCTAGAGCTGTCCTCTTCCATGCTCCACTAGAATTTGATATCATAATTAAGCCACACCCAGTCACCAAAACGCTTGTGACCTTTCATTATTGTATCTAAATACCTTATTAGAAAGGGGGCGTGTTCTGGCTCACGCTCAGCTATGACATTCATAAAAATATGGAATGCTGCAACCCAGTTCTGGATAGTCTTTAGGTCCTTGGGTCTCTTTTCTTTGCTGTCCACTGACCCATCCCTGACCTTAGACTCACTACCATCCCCTTCCTGGTCAGTAATTAAAAGGGAAAAAATATCAATGAATTCTTGCCTCCATATCTTCTTTTTAATTTTTCGCAAAATACCTCTCGACAGCATGTTAACACCGCATAAAATATCCTCTTTATGGTGAGTATTATGCAAAGGGATAACAGAAGAAGTACTGCAAGCTGGGATGGAGGTAGAAGTATCTGTGGACCGTGGCAGGTCATGACCCCATACTGTACCAGCAGAGCTTTCTTTTTTGGCTGCTCTCATTTTTTTGAAAGTCTGCTATCAGAGATGGAACCGGTGTCAGAAGAACCGACACCTGGCGTAGAAATATGGACTTTTCTCTTACCTGAATCTGGCAGATTGCCCTGCGCTGACGCACCAGGCACTGCTGCCAGTCCCTGGCTTGGGCAAAGCAGGGAGTTCATTATGCGTCAACCTGCTTCACAGCCATTGTGTACCATGGGTCATTGCCTGCTGGCGTACTTCCTTTGAGATCCTGCTGGTCACTAGTAGCTTTGCTGGTATGCCCAGATGGCACTCGTATCCCAGCTGGGGCTGCAGTGCGGGCGGCTTTCTTTCTTTTGTTGCCGCTGGAAATAGGCCTGCTGGCCTCTTTTTTATTTGGCCCTTTGGGCACTGCCTTATCCTCAGCAGTAGTGCTCCCAGACCGCTTCCTTGGTGCATCATCAGCTCCTTATTCAGGAATTCCTATGGGAATAGCAACATAAGCAGAGAAGCAAATCGATGGTCAGTGGTTAACATTATTTCTCTGTTTGTTTTATCTGCTTTCAACATTAGCAAAACACTGGATAAAGCAATAATAATAATAAGAAATTGTGTCCTGCAGCAGAATTGGACATAGCAGCTCCTAGTTGTTTGCTGCTCCAGCTAAAACAATGCTCTGCCCCTTAAATCTTTTTATCCAGCCCCTTTGATTTGCCTGCAGGTCATTCTGACTATACTCTTTTGAATTCAACAACAAATAAAGTACAAATGCTCACAATCTCCCAGTCTTGTAGGCCTTTTTGTTGTATCCCTCCCCCAGCCCTGCAAACACCATTCTAACTAACGGGCCAATGCAATACCGATGCATGTTAAAGGGGCGATCATACAGGCCGATACAGTACAGTGCGCTCCAACATGCCCTAATAGGGCCATCAACATGCAAATGCATGTTGATGGCCCTATTAGGTATGCCCGCGCGATACAGAAAGTAAAATGTGCAGCCAAGCCGCACATTTTACTTTAAGAAATTAGCGCCTACCCAAAGGTAGGCGCTAGTTTCTGCAGGCACCGGGAAAGTGCACAGAAAAGCAGTTTTTACTGCTTTTCTGTGCACCCTCCGACTTAATATCATGGCGATATTAAGTCGGAGGTCCTGAAGGGTAAAAAAAAGTAAAAAAGAAAAAGAAAAATTTTTTTTTAAATGGGCCGGCGGCTGTCGGGCTGAAAACCGGACGCTCAATTTTGCCGGCGTCCGGTTTCCGAGCCCGTGGCTGTCAGCGGGCTCGAGACCGACGCCGGCTGACAGCCGCCGCTCCGAGTCAAAAGGAGGCGCTAGGGACGCGCTAGTGTCCCTAGCGCCTCCTTTTTCCCGTTTCTACCGCACCACCTAATTTAAATACAGAATCGCGCGCACCGGCAAGTGGCCGGTGCGTGCGCCGGGAGAGCGGGTGTTCGCCCCCTCTCCCGCGGACTTTACTGTATCGGCCTGATAATTAGGCGCCTGCTCCTTTAACGTGCACCGATCCTCCTCTCCGGGGCACCCGAGGCTAAATGCAAATGGTCTGCCACGGTAAAAAGGAGGCGCTAGGGGAAACTGCGCACCCCTACTGCCTCCCCGACAGTGGGGGCCTGGGAGAGGTGGCTATCATCCACAGGTTAGGAAACAGATGCTCAGTTTTAGAGTGTCCGTTTTCTTAACCTGATCGCCGGCACACTTTTTTTTTTTTTAATTTTTGTTTTTGGGACCTTGCTTATTTTTATTAATTCCTCCAACTTAATATCGCCACGATATTAAGTCAGCAGAAGGATGGAAAAGCAGTATTTTCTATTTTCTGCTTTTATGTACACTTTTTGGACTCCTCAAGTCTTAATGCCAGCTCCAGAGCTGGTGTTAATTTTTGAGAGTAAAAATGTGCGCCTCCCCCGCACGCACAGTGGACCACGTGGCAGCAATTGATTCAACAAATAACCTGGCCATGCCTGCTTTCCGACACCCACCAGCCATATACATATTTTTATTTTAAAATAAATTCACAGCCAAACTCAAAGACGTTGGAAGATATACGAACCTCCCACATGACCTGAAGGTGTCCTCAAAATGACCGCTCACAACTTCTCCCCGCCCACCTATCTCCTCCGAGCAGCATGCCACCAAGCCACCCACAGCCCGTCGGATCTGATGGCCAAGCCGGACCCTGCAACAAGGTCTGATCCAACTTTGATTACAATTGCTTCTCTTCCTTCCCTTTTTAAATACAAATATAGCACGATACTCACTGGCAAAAAACAGGTTGGCAGTAAGGGCATCGTTCAGACCCTCCACGGCCCCTCCATCCACATAGAGCTGCCCGATGCCCCCTCCACCCCCGCAAGTGCCGAATCGATCACTGAGCAATGAAGCAAATTGCACCAGCGGGCACCGCCCACACCCCTCCTTGCTGCTATCTTCCAACTCCACCTTGAAAAAGTAAAAGAATTTGCTGCTAAAGGGGAAGCCAGACCACTGCTCCTCCACTATACATACACTCTGTGTAACGCATAGGGATGTGAATCGTTTTAGGACGATTAAAATTATCGTCCGATAATTTTAATATCGTCTTAAACCGTTATGGAACACAATACAATACAGATTCTAACGATTTATCGTTATAAATCGTTAGAATCGTGAGCCGGCACACTAAAACCCCCTAAAACCCACCCCCGACCCTTTAAATTAAATCCCCCACCCTCCCGAACCCCCCCCCAAATAACTTAAATAACCTGCGGGTCCAGCGGCGGTCCGGAACGGCAGCGGTCCGGAACGGGCTCCTGCTCCTGAATCTTGTCGTCTTCAGCCGGCGCCATTTTGGAAAATGGCGCCGAAAAATGGCGGCGGCCATAGACGAAAAAGATTGGACGGCAGGAGGTCCTTCCGGACCCCCGCTGGACTTTTGGCAAGTCTCGTGGGGGTCAGGAGGCCCCCCACAAGCTGGCCAAAAGTTCCTGGAGGTCCAGCGGGGTCAGGGAGCGATTTCCCGCCACGAATCGTTTTCGTACGGAAAATGGCGCCGGCCATACGCGTATGGCCGGTGCCATTTTCCGTACGGAAAATGGCGCCGGCAGGAGATCGACTGCAGGAGGTCGTTCAGCGAGGGTTCCGGCGCCTCGCTGAACGACCTCCTGCAGTCGATCTCCTGCCGGCGCCATTTTCCGTACGAAAACGATTCGCGGCGGGAAATCGCTCCCTGACCCCCGCTGGACCTCCAGGAACTTTTGGCCAGCTTGTGGGGGGCCTCCTGACCCCCACGAGACTTGCCAAAAGTCCAGCGGGGGTCCGGAAGGACCTCCTGCCGTCCAATCTTTTTCGTCTATGGCCGCCGCCATTTTTCGGCGCCATTTTGGAAAATGGCGCCGGCTGAAGACGACAAGATTGAGGAGCAGGAGCCCGTTCCGGACCGCCGCTGGACCCGCAGGTTATTTAAGTTATTTGGGGGGGGGGTTCGGGAGGGTGGGGGATTTAATTTAAAGGGTCGGGGGGGGGTTTTAGGGGGGTTTAGTGTGCCGGTTTTTCGATTTTTCGATTTTTTCGATTTTTAACGATGTTCCGGCGAGGGATGGGGTTCGGGAGGGTGGGGGATTTAATTTAAAGGGTCGGGGGTGGGTTTTAGGGGGTTTTAATGTGCCGGTTTTTCGATTTTTTGATTTTTCGATTTTTAACGATTTTTAACGATTTTTCACGATATTTTACCCCCCCAAACGGCAACAATACGATTCCCTCCCCCTCCCAGCCGAAATCGATCGTTAAGACGATCGAGGACACGATTCACATCCCTAGTAACGCATGCTACTTGTCAGCCGTTTGCTGCTATCGAGAGGCACCGGCTGCACAAGCCATCCAGATGCCGGCTTCCTTGACCAGCAAGGAGGCCGGCCATTGCGTGGCCTGGTAGAAGAAATTGGGGGATGGAGGTTTGGAGTGGCGCCAAATGCAAAATGCAGCTGACTGCTCTTGGATTATCGCTGCTTGTCCAATCTCTGTTCGGCACTAGAGGATATGCGCTCGGAGAAGCTTCTCAGGTGAAACCTCTCTGGCCGGCTTGCAGGAACGAAAGGAAGGGGGTTTCTGATCCCTTCCTCTTTTTGTTCTCCTGCCGGCATGCCCCTGGTACCTGGCCCCACCCTCCTCCTCCTTTCCTATTTTAAATCCCTTTGGTATTCCTGTACGACTCAATCCCCTCATCCCTGCCCCCCCCCCCTCCTTCCCTCAACGTCTCTAATCTGATCTTCTTCCCTTAGCCATCCTTTTGCCATCCCTCAGCAACCCCCCCTCGGGACTCTTCCAGTTGCTGCCCATGTTGTGCCCTGCTCCTCTACAATCCCTTTTATCGCAGGGGGTCCTATACAAAGCTTATTTATCTATTGTTTTGTATCTAAATATTTCATGGCAAGTAGGGATGTGCATTTGTTTTTAAACAACATGAAAAAGTGATGGAACACTTGTGTTTTGTTTCATTTTCCTTGGCTCCTGGCTGAAATCCCCGCTCAACCTCCCATTTGGCTACAACATTGGGGGAAGGGAGGGGCAGAGGCCCTTTAAGATGATGACGGACCCATGAGGTTGGAGCCGCCATCGCGTTAAAGGGCTGCTTGCCGCATTCTTTTGTGTTGCTGTGTTTGACCGTGACATAAAAGAAATCACCACAGAGCCACGGTGCTTTTTTGGGGGAGGGTACCAATTATTGCCGTGACACCCTTCTGTGATAGTGAGACCCTTCCTGTAAAAAAACATTGCGGCTTGATAAATCTTGGGATGTAAATTTAGGTGAATATTCAGTAGAAAATTTAGGTCCTGAAGTATGATTGAAAATCTGTCTAAATTATGTGCCTAAAATGTAGGAGCCTAATTTAGGAATTGAGCATTTTTGAAAATCGACTTTGGGGAGGGCAGTAATCAGATCTTGGTGAGGAGATGGGCCTGTTGGTACCTGCAAGCTAATTTTCAAAGGTAAACTCCCCATATAGTTCTCCTTTGAAAATTTGGATCGATATTCAGTGCTCACACATGGACACATGCTGGTCTTGCAGATTGGCAGTTCCTCTTGTCTTGCGGCTTGATAAGACATTTGTGATTTTTCTTCTTACTGTAATAAGAAGTTTTTAAATGCGTGTACATGCAGTGGTTTATCCCATTGATGTCTATGGAACTGGGGTGAATACTTGTTCAGAGATAATACAAATGAGGTAATGTGCAGTTTCCTTGCCCTTTTTTTTATTATTATTATAGACCAACATTACTTGAGTGACTTTGCATGTCTGGAAATGGATAATCCTGCGCATGCACTGAGGAGGCATCTAATGCATTGCACAGCTTGGGGGTGGGGAGGTGGGCTCAAAATGATTCATTACATGTTCATTTTCACCCTATTTGCCTCATTTGGCTTCCTGCATAGCCTCTGCACCAGTTTTGAATTCAAAATCGTTTTGGTCTCTGACCAGCCCAAACAGCCTATTCACCTCAGGTTCATTTGCAGCTGCAAAATGAGAGTTGTATGACTGCCACAGCTTAGGTAATCTTTTCCATATCAACGTCCAATCAAAAGTCTGCCAACTGCAGACCTGGAAAATATGAAAGCTCTTCAAGCTATCCAGCTAGAATGCAACCAGAAAAGTCTAAGGAGCGAATGGAAGGAAGTTTTAACATTTAGACCAAACAAATAATATGTTTCAAAATCCTAGGAAAGGATGTATGCATAGTCAGATACTAATACCAGCAAATGACTAAACAGGGAAAGTTCCAGTGAAAGGATGTCATATCAGAGGCTTTAAAGAATAAACACTAGTCTTCCGAATAAAAAAAAACCTGGCAGAAAATAAAAAGACGAATGAAGATTAAGCTTTATTCTTTCCACATGTTCTTGCAGAGAAGCTTAAAAGACAATATCCAATTTGAAGTTTCAACTTTTGCCTTTGTAACCTTTTTTTCTTGTGTTTGTTTTCTCACTTAATCCAGCATTCATTGTCTGCGCTTCTACTCAGAGCTTCAAATTCTGGTGACTTTATGGTGCAGGCACAGCAGGTTTCCTGAGGCTATTTCACAGGGAACTAAGCTGTTCAGCAGTCATTTTTGGAATCTGTGCATTGCAACCAAATGACACGAGGCAGTCACTCAAGGAATTTTGAACAATTAAATTTGTAATTGGGACCAGCTGGTGATCCGAGGGGATGCTGGATGCAGGGTGAAGGTAAACAGATGAAGAGATTAAGACAAGATTAAGACAAACAAAAGATCGGGAGCGTAATTATCATGGTGACATCTGCCATGGAAATTGATCGATTAAAGATTGCCCATACTCAGTGCAGCTAAAAATGTGCTTGTTGTTTCATGACCAGAGCAGCTTTGGCCACATTGAGGAGGCGTTTCGGGGGGGCTTATTTAGACTGGGAGAGGAAAAGTACATGCGGGCTTTGCATTTTCAGATCTACGTGCATACTTTCCCAGCCAAATTCTATCTGCACAAAAAAAGCAAGGTGCAGGCAAGGCAATTTTCAAAGGGAAAGTTCCTGGGAGCAATATTCATACTGCCTGCAGTCTTGGCACAAATTTTCAAAGGTGACAAGACTGAAAATCGGCATGGATGCACCTGCGATGGCTGCACCTGCCTTTTGTGCAAGCAGAATTTTGTTGGGGAAAACATGTCTATATTTGAAAATGCAATTTATATACATGCTTTTCCTCCCATGACCTAAAATCACCCTGGTAACACCTCCTCTGAATGCAGCCAAAAGTATGCATGCTGTGAAACAGTGTGCAGAATGTCAGTCACATTGAGAACATGCAATATTCAGAGAGACGATTTAGCTGAGTAAAATGCTTTTCACCTGCAGAGACCCTGTGGAGATGCTGTATGGAGGCAGAACCAATGTTGACCCATTAAACCCTGTATTGCCATTTGCATCTGTCTCGCGCGTGAGTAGAGATGAATTTAATGACAGTTTGCATAATGAAGCTGATCCATTGGAGCAATCTCTGAATGTCAGGTATCTTCAGCTAGTATATACATGATGCCAGGAGCTTTGAAAAAGTTGGTGATGTAAGGTCTTGGTTACTTGAGGATTTCCTAGTCATTTGTAGAAGTAAAGGAGAGAGTAAACATCTACTGAATTGTGACAAAGAATGATATCTGTCCACTGAGTGGTGAATCAAAACAGGTCTCACAACCCCAAAAAGCAACGCACAAGGAGAAATAGTGGTTGAATTAAAATATCTATGTAAGTCTATAGAATGCAAAGAACACTTACATCCTGTGTACAGAGACAATGTCAGCTCAGTATGGAAGAAGGAGCTCTCTTAAGACTCAGGGTATGGTCCATAGAAACATAACCTAATAGTCTAACCACATGGCCCTCCAAGAAGAAAAAAATACAACTAAGAAAAAGAACCCCCACCTTTTATTCAACACTTAAATATAGAGACCCAGGGTAATCATGTTTTGGGAACCATTTGCTTTTATCAGGGGCAAATTATTTAAAAGAAATTATACTCCAAAATTATTATTTAACTTTAGAAAAGTAAAGGAAAATAAGAGGAAAAAGAAAAATAAATTCCTTATTGCATTCTACAAATGAGTTCAACAGGGAATGGACTGACTGCTTTCACCCTTGGAGTAAGCCTAGGAGTGAGCCAGTCCAGAAGGGAGAGTTACAAGAGTAGAGAAAATGCTAGAGTTGGAATAGTGAATTCAAGGTGAGAGAGCAGGAGTGAGACTGAGAGGGGCCTTGGTGGAGCAGAGCTATCTGTGCACATGCACTGAGAGAATCTTCCTCTAGGTGGTGTGCTGAGCCGCAGGACCAGGAAAAAAAAGGGCTCTCCTGTGTGGGCAGTGGGTGCGTTTTTAAAAGTTTATAACAGAAGCTTGTTTGAGTGGGAAACGTGAGCGTTGTCCCACCCCTCCCAGGCTCAAGTATTGGTATAAATTTATATAAATTAAAATTACTGCCCAGTTAGTGGGTTGGGAAACCAATTGTGCATAATTGGAGTCAATTAGTGACCTCGCATCACTAAGGCAAAATTACCCAGAAATTTAAAGAAATAGCAGATCAGTTATAGATAGGGTCTCTGATTTTCAGTTAGAACTGAGAAATCTTGATAGAACACTCCTGATGGGGAAATTGGGTTTTTTGGTTTTAACTGCTAAAACCTGAAAATAGGCCTACCTTGTGGACGCTGTCCATGATGTCATCTAGCACATGAGCTGTGGCCAGATGATGTCATGGGAGTGGGCCAGCATGGAGACCAAGCCCTACCGGCCATAGAAGGAACAAGCCGGAAGAGTGGGCTGGCAGGGAGCCCAAACTCTGCTGCAAGCTGCAGGACATATGAGCAGAGAAGGGAAAGGTGTGCAATGGGAAAGGGAAGAGAAATGCAGTGGGCTGGGATGGGACAGAGAGGGGGTGACAAAGGGGGAGGGGGGAAGGAGGGAAGGGAAGTGCAATGGGATGGGGAAGGGTGGAGAGGGGCGGGGGAGTAAAAGGGGGAGTGCAATAGGGAAGGACCCACTGAACCACAGCAGCAAACCCCCCCACCACCACCACCACCACCACATAAGCGCCCTGTGACTCCCATAGCCTCACACAGTCCCCCACCAACCCCAAAGCTTCACACACCCTGCTATCCCCCAGGCACACACACCCTGCTATCCCCCAGGCATACACACACACCCACATTTACTCTTCCACTCTCCTACCCCCACGTCCTTACCCCACCCCCTCAGCTACACACCCCCTCTGCCACTCCCACCCTAGCCACATACACACATTGAGCAGTACAGTATGTAAACACTTGAAGATACATTGATTTATGCCTTTTACAATTGAATCCTCCTAAAAATGTGCAAAACATTTTAATTTGCACCATGAAAACACTGTTAATGATTTTAGTACCTGCCAAACACACCAAAATGCCTGGAAAAAACCCCCCTAAATTTACAATTTATAAAACCCCTAAGATCAGAAGCCATAATTATAGGTTATGGGAAAACAGAGTAAACAAAAATAAATTACATTTCAGGAACCTAAACTTTAAAAAGAAATTATGAACAAAAAGATGCTTCAGCAGTTAAGATGGTATTTTGCATCGAGCGTCACATATATGAGTATCTGCCTGCTGTTGGGAGGTTCTATATTTGTACCCAGTGAAAAGAGCTCCTGGATCTCAGAGAACAAGCTTGATCTATTTAGGCTACAGTGGAAAACCTGAAGGAGTTGAGATAGATAAAGGGGTATATAGAGGAGACCTCAGGGACATAGTAGAGTCTGGCCTCTGTGCTGTCTTGGAGGATCAAGGTCACCAGGAAGGACAGCATCACCTTGGTTTGGCAGAAAGCAATCCTGTAGCTAGGATCTCCCATCCAGATGATGAGCTATCCTCTCTCACTGAGGAAGTATCTCCAAGGGCATGTGCCCAGGTGGGATGGGATGGGATTGGACTGTCATCATTACTGGCAAATTAATCGTTAGAAAATGTAGATGTGGGCATGCAGATCATTCGGTAATTTGCCTGTCTGGTGCAAAGATGGCAGACCTCATGCACCACCTAGACAGGATCTTAGAGAGGGCTGGGGAGGAGCCAGCTGTTTTGTGGTACACGTGGGCACCAATGACATAGGAAAATGTAGTAGAGCTTAAAGAGCCAACTGAAATGACTTAGCACAAACCTTGAGCTTCACAGCCTCTTCCTCTTTCATGGAAACAGCAGCTACCACTGAACTGCCTGCCTTCACTACAAGATATACATACAACGCCTCTTTTCATCTTTTCTTCTTTATCCCTATACCTGTTATGACCTTCGGTTGCAGACGGCTGCAACCGCGTCTACTCACGTCTTGTACTGCTCTGCTTCCCTCTCCGGGCCTGCTCCCGCCGGGGGCTAGCCTCTGCCGCCGTGTATCTCATGGTTCCTCGTGGCGGCCGGGATGCCGCCACCACCCAGGCCGACTCTGGGCCTTCCTAGGTGCACATGCTTGCCACCGGGCCCTCTTTTGAAGTTGCTACGGCGGGAACCTCAGGGGCAACCCTGACTGATGACATCACTTGGTCAGGGTTCTTAAGCATCGCCTTCCTCCCCCTGCTAGCCGACTTGGCAACGAGTTCCATCACTACTCTACCTGTTCCTGTCTCCTCGGACCTGTGGTCACTGTCGTGAACCCTTCTTGGACTCTGGACTCTGTCTCAGGTACCCACTTCTCAGGGGTCTGCGTGCGCTGTCTCTGGAGACCCGGTCTCCTGGCTTCCCCTGCTTCTCGGGCTAGGCCTGCGCCTTCCAGGAGTCCTACCCGCCGGCTTCCGGCTCCTCGGGGTCACCTCTGGGAATGCTCTCACCACTTGGGAGACCTACAGTATCTCCGTGCTCCCATGCTCCTCGGGGCAGTGCCTACATTCTACACCAGAGACTGTGCTTCCCCGCTCCTTGGGGCAGTGCCTACTTTCAAACACCGGTGATTTCCTGTACTTCCCCGCTTCTTCGGGTTGTCTACGTCATTGCCTGGAGACCCGCTCTGGCTTCCCCGCTCTGCGGGTTAGCCTACATCATCACATCAGTACCTTCCTCGCTACACAACTCTGCCCCCCGGGGTTGCCTCAGCAATATACCTCTTGCACTTCCTGCCTCGAGTTTCCCGCTCCTCAGGCCTGCCTAGCGCCATCCTCTCAGAGGTCTCTGCCCAGGTACTGCTCTCCAGCCCACCCTGCTTACTGTGGGGTACCTCATTGCTGTGTCTCTCACCCCACTCCTCGGGACCTTCCCACAGATTCCCTCCCAGAGCTCCTGCTGTACCTGACCTCGCCTCCTAACAGTGTGGACCTGTGGGGCTCCTCCCCACAGGTGGTAACAACTCTCACCTCAGGCCAAGGGTCCACGAAACCCACAAACCATAACAATACCCTTCCTTGTGAACTCTCTTCATTGAGCAAGTCATTCTCATCTGTGCCCTTCTTCTTCACTGACTCCTGTTTGTCATGTATGTTTGTCGTCACTAGATTGTAAGCTCCATGGAGCAGGGACTGTCTCTTATCTGTATCTGTACAGCGCTGCATATGTCTAATAGCACTTTAGAAATGATCAATAGCAATAATAGTAGTAGTAGAGAAGTTCTGGAAGCCAGATTAACCCATTATGTCCCAAATTTTTTAAGAAGCTCTGCTCTAAATAGGACACTGGAACATAATGGGTTAAGGTTTATAGGTAGGAGATTAAAATCTAAATTCTCCAGGGTTGCATTGTCATAAATGTTCCTACTTTCATGCTCAAGAAGACTCCAGGAGTAGGCCGAGCTCTAGAGTCTCAATGCGTGGATGAGACGATGGTGCAGTGAAGAGGGTTTTAGATTTGTTAGGAATTGGGGAACATTTTGGAGAAGGAAGAGCCTATTCTGATTGGATGGACTCCATCTTAATCAGGTTGGAACCCAGTTAATGATGCTAATTGTTTTTAACATTTTTATGTTTTACTCTGTAACCTGATGTTATAGGATGGCACTTTTAACTTTTATATTGTAATTTATTGGGTGCCTTACTGTAAATCGTTGTGATGGTTAACACTTAAACGACAGTCTACAAAAAACATAAAAATAAATAAATAAATAAATAACATTCAGCAAGGAGATAGAGCAGCTTATAACCTAGGTCATGGGGGAAGCCAACATCCACACAGGAGTGCATGGCTCAGAGAGATGCACCTTCTAAGGAAGTGGTTCCCAGTCTTTATTATGCCATAGCAGCAACACTGGGTTCACTTTGTTGCAGCACACCATCACCTCCCTCCCCCCCACCCACCATCCCCTGGTATCATCCTCAACCGCCCCACCCTGGCATCATTCCCTTCCTTTCCACCCCTTGGCATCACCCCCATCCCACCTCCCCACCCTCTGACATCATTCCCTTCCTTTCCACCCCCTTGGCATCACCCCCATCCCACCTCCCCACCCTCTGACATCATTAAATTTCCTCCTCCCCACCCTCCTGGTATCATCGCTTTCCAACCCCCTTCCTCCGACATCACCACTACCATCATCCCTTCCATTTTTCTCCTCCCCACCCCTTTGCATCACTATTTTCCTTCCTTCCCTCCCTCTCCTACCTGCCTGGCATCATCACCATCCCAGCCCTTCCCTACCTACACCGCCTGGCATCACTACCTTCCTTCCCCTCCCCTACCCCCCTGCCATTACCATCTTCCCTTTCCTCCCACACCTCTTGGCACTACTTCCCTTCTCTCCTCTTAGGCATCACCACCATTCCTTCCCTTTCCACCCTCACCCTGGCATCACTACTTCCCTTCCTTCCCTTCATACCCTGGCAGCACCACCTTTCTTCCCACCAACTCCTGGGATCACCACATTCCTTCCTTCTCCCCACCTCCCTGGCATCACCACCTTCCCTTCCCTGCTCCCATCCCCTGGCAGCACCACTTACCTTTCCTCCCTGCCATCCCCATCATCCCTTCCCTTCCTCCTCCTTCTCACCCTTTAGCATCACCATCTTTCCTTCTCTCCCACCCCATGGCACCACTACTTTCTTCCCATCCCTGTTCCCTTACCCACTTGGGTTCATCTCCATCTCCTGTTGCTGCTGCCGCCTCTTCCTTCTATGGCTTCCTGCTGAAGTTTGAACGATGCAGGGCTCCATAGTTTCAGGAAAGCCATCAGTTCCATGCATTTCTGACTTCAGCAGGAAGCTAGCAGAGGAGGTAGTAGCAGCCGATGAGTGTTACTCAGTGACTCCTGTTGGCACAATGGCAGGAGACAACTGTGCAAGAGCTGCAGGCGGAAAAAGAAAGAGGAAGACTTTTCTGCCAGCAGTGGCAGCAGTTAAGACCCGCTCCTGTCTTCCCTCTGCAGGTGGCCAAATTTTTTTGGCACGCATGAAGTTCTCGTGGCACACCAGCTGGGAACCTCTGTTCCAAGAATATTGTCAAAACAGCGAAGAGAGATTGTGGTAAGGGCTGAAGAAGCTCAGATGGATTTATATATAGCAGACAAATACAAATGATTCAAATTACCTGTTTCAAACAGGCTGAGAATAGAAAGTGTCTCTCATGAGAGATTCCTCAGGAAATTAAAGAGAAACAGAAGTGGAGGCAAATCCTGCCAGGTACTTGTGACCTAGATTTGCCTCTGTTAGAAACAGGATACTGGGCTTGAAGGACCTTGTCTGATCCCAGTATGGCAAAATTTATGTTTTTATGATCTGCTCTGGGTTGGTAACTGGTTAAAAGATAGGAAATAGATAGTTGGACTAAATAGGTAGCTTTCCCAAAGGAGAAAGGTGAATAGTGACTTATTCCTGCTTTGGTTATCTTTCATTTACGTGAATTTGTTACTCTAGTTTTTTCCCTTTGTTAAACTGTAAACCGATCCGATATGGTAATCTACTATGAAGGTCGGTATATAAAATTGTTAAATAAATAAATAAAATAAATCTGTAGTGGGATCGGTACTGTTTAACATTTACATAAATGATCTGGAAAAGGGAGCAAGGAGTGAGGTGATCAGATTTGCAGATGACACAAAATTATTCAAAGTTGTTAAAAAAAACCACAAGCAGGCTGTGAAGAACTACAAAAGGACTTTGCCAGCCTGGGGAGCTGGGCATCTAAATGGCAGATGAAATTTAATGTGGACAAATGCAAATTGATGCACATAGGTAAAAATAATCCTAACTATAGTGTAATGCTGGGTTCTATATTAGGAAAAGGAAAAGGATTTTGGAGTCATTATAGACAAGGTATTGAAATCCTTTGCTCAACGTGCAGTGGCAGTCAAGAGAGGCAAATAGAATGTTTGGAATTATTCTAACTAAAGCAATGGAGAATACAATGAAGAATATCATAATTCTTCTGTATAGATCTATGGTGCGACCGCACCTTGAGTATTTTGTACACTTCTTGTCACCCCATCTCATAAAGGATATAATGGAACTTTAAAAGGAACAGAGAAGGACAACAAAAATGATAGAGAGGATTGAATGGTTCCCCTTTGAAGAAAGACCAAACAGGTTAGGGATCTTCATCTTGGAGAAGAGGTAAACAAAATCATGAGTAGAGTGGTGGAACAAATAACTAGGGAGCAATTAATTATGCTTCCAAATAGAACGAATGCCAGAGGATTCTCCATGAAACTAATAGTAACAAATTTACAACAAATCAATGAAAGTAGCTTTTTCCCTCAACACACAGTTAAACCGTGTGGAATTTGATGCTGGAGAATGTGGTCAAGATATCTAGCATAGCAAGGTTTAAAAGGTGTTTGGTCAAGTTTCTGGAGGAAAAGTCCATAAACAATTACTAGCCAGATAGACTGGAGAAAGTCACCACTTGTTCCTGGGAGTAAGCAAAAAGAAATGGATCTACCTCTTTGTGCCTCTTGCCGAGTACCTCTTAGCAACCTGGTTTAGCCACTGTAGGAGACAGGACACTGGACTCAATGGACCTTAGGTCTGACCTAACAGGGCACACACACACACACACACACACACACCTGGACACACACACACTGAGCCCTATATAGGAAACTTCCTTACTCCTTTCCCATAAATTAGGGGAAAAAAACAGAGGACTGGAACAGAGAACTCCTGCTCCAACTAAATCCAAACTAAAATCCACGAGGATAGATGATGCTTTGCGATGATAAACAGCTATGACACACCATCGGCATCTCCCACATGGGGGAGTAAGACCCAAACCTCTCTTTACTAATCTATTCATAAACCTCCCCAGATAGTTTGTACACTCCTGTTAGGAAAAACAGAGGTTCCCTACACTTACGTAAGGCCTGATTTACTAAGGCTTTTCTCCCATTCTGTGTCTATGGAAAAAATGCTTAGTAAATGAAGCCCTTAGTTGAATTTTTTTTAACCTGTTTAAAGGACTAAAGGGAATTATTTATTTGCCTTTTTTGTAAATATTTTCTCCAGTGACTATTTGATAATTTCTACCTCAAAGATATACAAGTCATTGGGACCCCATGCCTATGGGTGAAGTGGTTTGTTGCAGTTATCCTGTATTTCCTTCCATTGAGGGTCCAATTCACTATCTTCATTATCCTTTATTGGGACTCATGCTCCATGTCTCCCTGATGTTTCCAAACTGTGTCTTTATGTAACATGGTACTCTAGTGGCCCCTAATGGTGAGTTTTAGTATTTTTGGCTGCTATAAAAGAGCATGCTCCATTTTTGTGAGGTCACTCCATGACGGCAGGAGAGCATGCATCATCGGCTCTTCTAGGATGCTGCCTTAGGAGGACCCAGCTCCCTGTAGAGCAATCCGGGGGCTTCAAGGAGGATAATTCCAGCTGTCTTTCTGGAACTCCTCCTGCCAAGACTCAGACAGGCCCTCAGTGCATGAGTACCATAGAGAGTTACATCAGTTCCACTGTTAGTGAATTCTCTAAAATATGAGCAGCATTGTCTGATGCAGGACTGATTAATGACATCAGGCAGTAACATCATCTATTAAAGTGCTGGTGATTATGGGATTCCTTTGAATGTATTCAACAATCTCACGTTTGGAACCTGTATTCTCTGTATTTAAATGTGCCAGGAAATAAACAAGACATTTGAACTCAGTGAATCCTGTAGTTTTATTTGGAGCTGCATGAGAGCATGGAGGGTGGAGGGACTGGATAAAGAGTTTACCCCCCCCCCCTCCCCCAAAGTCTACACCCTGTGAAATCCTGCTGAATTAGAAGGACAGTGTAGTGGCAGGTTCTATTTTAGTCATTGGTTTCCTCTTTTTATACAGATATAAGATTTATAATGTCCAGTACAACTGATGGGAGCATACCACAAACGAAGTACTTATTTTGGAGTGTTTTGTCACAAGCTGTGTGCTGTGGCATACTGGTGGGCCTCGGGAAAGTTCCTCCCATGCAGCAATGCTGTCTGCCTCAGAATGATCCTCCTCCCCGGGCTCATGCTCTGACTCCATTGGACAGCGCCCCCATATCTCTTGCATGCTGCTTCAGCTCCTCCCACCTGTCCCCATGGCACAAGACAGCATTGAGGAAGACTGGAGGGAGGGGTAGAAGCAGGGAGCCTTCGCAGATGCAGTGAATGACAGAGAAGAGCCTGTGCTCCCTGCTCCAGCCCCTCCCCACCTGCTGCCTGGAGTATAGTGTCCTTCAGTACTATGCTCTGTTTGCTTGAAGAATCACTGCCCCCCAGCCTTAGATGTCAGCGCTGCAGGGACTTGGGAATCGCTCAGCTGACAGCAGAAGAGGGTGTCAACCGGAACTCCAGGCAGGTGACATTGGTTTGTAGGAAGGGAAGGCGGGTGAATGCTGAAAGGGGGTGAGGGGAGAAAGGGGTGAATGGTTTTATGGGGGGGGGGGGGGGGGGGGCCAGGGGCAGTGCAAAAGTTGATGAATGTTGGACAAAGTAAGGAGGGGTGTGAATGCTTGGGGGAGGAGGCACAGGATGCTGACATGATATTATGCACTGCTGTTCCTCCTGGCCAGGGGTGGGAAGAGGATTGGGAGGACAAGCTGGGACATTTCAGGGAAGGAGAGAGAGAGAGAAAGGAGGCTGAAGGTGGATCTGCTGCATGACAGTGTCATACCCACTGGCATCATTTATTGAATTCAATGTCAACTCAGCATAAATCAAATCACTGCAGCAAATATGGAAACAAAACAAAACAGAGTTTATATCGTTGCTCATTATGTTTGCTTTAATGTGTTTATTACATTTAAAACTATTTTAAAAAGTTTATAAAAAACAAAAACCTGACATCGTTATTACCAGACATGTCTTACTGTAGACGCCTAAAGGATGTGATAGAGGGCATACATGGGCTACTACACTGAAAACGAGTATTTTAGCTTGGAGACTGACTTCATTCTTTGATGATTTGTATTGCCCTGAGAATTCGCAAATGTGATATGCAAAGTACATTCTGGTTTGGAAATACAACACTATGTCACAGACATGTAAAAACAAATTCATTCTTTTGTTTGCTAAACACTCTTCATTTTTAAGAACACAGCTATAAATTTTAGTACTGAAGGCTGACAAATGTTTAGGAACTTTTGTCACAGACACACAATGGAATCCTTTTAAAAATAGAGGGATTTTCTTAAAAAAAAACAAACCTCAAAAAAACATTAAGTCCAGTTCTAAGGCCTGAAACTGCACAAAGCAAGTTCCCCTTATTACATCCAACCTTTACAATACTGTTAAATAAATATTACCCACTATTAGATAAAATAGCTGGTGCAATCAATTTCAGCTGCCTATTTTAGATTTGTTTCATGAGTTGATTTAAGCAATGACAAACCATTATACAGAAATAAATATCAGAAGATGCACCATATGGTTGCATCTAAGTTTGCACATGCTAGAGAGTAGTGAAGGTCATCAGGATCCAGTTTGTACATAAGGAGCTGTCATAAATCAAAATCACCACAATTATGAGCAATGACCCACTGAGATAGCTTAAGTGCCCAAGACATGTCCTACCCGTCATACTTCTGGTAAACTATGGTCTTCACTGCAACTGAAGTCACAAGAGTAGCAGGATGGACAGGCTACAAGTTGTCATTCCCAGTTACCATACTGACTTTCCCTTACATAGGCACTTTACATGGTTTTATATAATGCTAATTCTGCAAGAAATAAATAAGAGAAAAATATCTCATCCACTTGGAAATGCTGCAGAATAAAACTTTATGGGCTCAATATTTGGAAGAAAATGGCTAGGTAAATCAGCCGGATAAAATTTATCCAGCTAATTTTACATGGGATATTCACAAGCACAGCTATGTGGCTGAAAATCCTTATATTTGGTGCTACTTATCCAGATAAATTGTATCCAGCTAAATTAGACCTGATCCATGGCAGGTCCAATTTATCCAATTAACTTAACCAAATAAGTATGAATATTGCTACTTATCCAGCTAAGCAGCACTGTCCCAACCTGCCCACTGCATATCTAGCTAACTACTTATCTGGATAGGTGACTTATTCAGCTAAATGGTGGCTGCTGAATGTGGCCAGATATTCATCAGCCACCACGTAGCCAGATAAGTCACTTCTGAACATTGGCTTCAATGTACAAAGGTTTGCTCAGCACCTCTTTTATCTGATTTTACATATTTAGCAGCTATTGCTTTGCAGCCCTCTTTTAGGAATCTATTATGCCTGTGCCTAGGGCGGCAAACATTTCGGGGCAGCAAGATGGCTACGATTTGCTGTCTTCCAGCTCCGCTGAATCTCATTCAGCAGAGAACAGCCTTCTGCTACCCTGTTACAGACTCTTGCAGGAGGTGGGATGGTAAAAGCACCAAATGTGCTCAACAGCAGCAAAATCCTAAATCTGTCCCTGACTACCGATGGATCTGACACTATTGACACCATTTGTTTCACAGCCAGGTTTTTCCATATGCTGCTTTTCTTCTCAGACTTCTCTGAATATTTCACTGTTTTTATACCTTGGGAAGAAGACATACTTGTGTACTTTTTTTTACATAGTCCCCACCTGATCTCTGAGGTCACTCGGACTGAGCATGGAGTTCCATACCTTACATAAATCGGAGTGATGTCAGCACAGGCTTATGATCAAGGTAAAGTGCAAGGTACTACCTGTAATCATATTCCTTAATATTATTATTATTTTTTTTTTATTACTATTCCCCCATTTTCCTGTAAATAGCTCCCCTTTTCTTGCCCCTATTTTATACTTTATTGCTCCCATCTCAGTTAATGCCCTTCATAAGTTAACTGTTGATTCTGTCTTGTATTTAATTATCTGTTCTGTTACTATTTTACATTTGGTTCCAAGTTCCAACTTCTATGTAAAGCTCGGTTAGCTATAATTTTGTTTTAAAGTAAACCGATGAGATGTTCCCAACGTTCATCGGTATATAAATTTTCTAAATAAATAAATAAAATGATGATGACTGATATAGGTGCAGGGCAGGCCAACTCCACTCTACCAAGTTTACAAATGGGTCTGGTATACAAATTATATAATAAATAAATTAACAGCATTCTTATTCAAGGTAGTCCTACTATATCCATGGCTACTCCTTGTGGATATCCAAATCAAACCTGTTTCCAGTCGTAGAAGCCTGTTCCTGCTTTAGATTGGCACTGATGGAAGAGTTCAAAAATGAAAGAAAAATCTGAAATAATGATTCTGTTTCTTTTAAGTGAAAACATTCTTTTTGGTAGAACAGCCATTTCAGTATCACTTTACCCAGCACTCTGGCATGCTTCATGAAGGAGATGATTGGACAGATTGGGTTAGAATTTAAAAGCTGTGCGCCCGCGTTCATGTGTGTGCGCTTCCTGGTGCATGCACATGGAGTGCTGATTTTCTAACACGCACGCGCTGGCGCGCGCGTGTTAGAAAATCCAGATACCACGCACACATGTGCACCGTATTTTATAATCCGTGCACGTATGTGCAGGCGGCGGGTGCAAGAGGAGGGGGGAGTAGACTAACACAATTTCTGCACGGTGACACATCCTGGCCTTCCCCTGTCCATTTAAGGAGCAGACTGGGAGGGAACTTCCCTACTCCCCCTATCTAACCTCCTTTCCCCCTCCTCCCCAGCCCCTAAACCCTTTTGTCTACCTTTACTTTTTATTATTTTATTGCTTACTGCTCCATTGGAGCAGAAGCAACTTGTGCGTGCCGGCCGACTGCCGGTGCGCGCTTCCCGAGCACAGCAGCAAATGGCTGCTGTACTAGCAGCCTCCAGCCCCGCCCCTCCCCTTTCTCTAGGCCCGGCACTTCGGCGTGTAACAGGGGTTACGCGCGTGACTGGGCCTCTTTGAAAATGTGTGCAGCACGCACAAGGCCTGGCCACGCACGCGCGTAACCTGTTTTTTTTTATGTGCGCAGGGGATTTAAAATTCATCCGATTATGTCTAGAAAAGCCAAGTCCTTGCAACTTGCTTTACACCGTTTGTTTTTTTTTCCCCCCCACCAAAGAGTTCAGGAACCTTAATGTTAGTTCAGATAGAAACGGTTTTGTCCTCACAAACAATATCATCAACATTTCCAAATATCTTTGGAGATTTCATAAATTTTTGGTAATGTTCCTAGACAGAAATTCTATTGAGTGAATTTTCAAAGGGGTTTAGCAGGTAAAAATAGCATCTGCGCACGTAAGCAGAATGTACGTGACTATATGCTACTTTATAAACCTTGAGTGTATGCGTGTGTGCACATTTTACTGGGGAAAAAGAAAGGGTGATCAGGTGCATTCTGGGACAGGGTTCAGAAGTAGACAAGCGCTATGCATGCATACATTACTGTACTTGACTTTTACACCTGTTAATAGACTCATGCAATTGAAATCTGATTTGTCTTTTGTCTGCAATTTTTGGATGGGAGGTCTGGGTCAATTGGTGGGTGTTCAGAGTGAAGTGCTAGAGGGTCTAGGTGAACTGGGGAAGAAGTGGTATCAATGACACCATGCATGATATGTGCAATACATCAATTCCTGCCTCCACATTTAATTTAGACTTAATGGGTGGATATGTTGTATAATTTTATGTGCCTAAAATATAAGTGCATACATGATTAAAATAGAGAGGAAAAGGAAGCATTTTCTGGCATTGGAACTGTATGCATTTACTGCAACAGATGCACATACTTTTGGGCAGAAATACTCAGCATTTTATAAACTGTGCAGCACTCGCCACATGGTTTATAAAGTACTTGCATAAATCTTCCATGCAATTTATGCATATAAATTGTGCACTGCAGACAATTTTGAAAGCTGAGCTCTGTAAGTTTATCCTTGAACACAATCAAAGTTTACGAAGTTCTCTATAAGCCAGTGGGCAAATTTTGGGTTCAGTTCAGACCTCCTTCCCCCCCATCAGCTTCATCACCAACCCTCACCAGGGTAGGGGTTTTCAACCCAGTCCTTGGTACACACCTGGTCAGTCAGCTTTTTAGGATATCCACAATGAATATGCATGATATATATTTGCATATAATGGAGGCAGTGCATGCAAATCTACCTCATGCATATTCATTGTGAATATCCTGAAAATCTGACTGGCTAGGTGTGTTCCGAGGACAGGGTTCAGAACCACTGCACCAGGGTATATCAGTTTTCAGCAGGAAGGAGGTAGGAATCTGAGCTAGGGTATACCTATATCATTCGTCCCTGGTAACTCTCCATGTAAGTCATCTATTTTCATTTTATAAGGTGCCTATATGCAATCAATGCTGCAAAACAACACAGCTTGCCCAGAGTAGCAGTTTTGCTTATTTACTTCACAGCCGTATATACTGATGATGTGCCCTTACCGAAAGATTCAGTACCTCTTCTTCATAATCTGCTGGGGTACTGCAACCATACAAGAAAACCAATACGTCATAGAATCATGTGGGTCGCTTAACATAAAATGTAAACTTTATTGTTCATTACAATTATCACTTGATCTGCAAGACGGCTCTGTTCTCCTGCAAGGCAGAATGGAGACCTTGTGATCCTCCTTAATGGAATGAGACAATAAGAAACTTTGTCACCTCTTAACAAGAAGCAGCTCTGTTGTACGAGTGACAGCACCGTTAAAGCTTAAAAAAAAAAAGATCCCTCACATTCCTCATCTTTTACATTAAAGTAAAAACGTCAGTCTTCAATTAATCAGTAAAATGTGCTTCTCTTCTGAAGGGTTTTAAATGGGAAAATTCACTGGGTGGTAGCCGAATATGTAGCTATGCCATGTACATGTGTGCTAGGTATCTATGCAGAAGAGGAGCATCTAACGCTGGTCATCTAATCTTTTAATATATCAAACTACCGAATCAATACAGTTTTGAAGATAACATGAACACACCAAACATCAAGTTTACATTATGCTTCTTCAAAATACTAGGAGCTTATACACATTTTATTTGGCTTGTGAGGACAAATATTAGAGTTAATGCAGTCTACCTTGAGGTTATGGCTCGTATAACGTAGTTCTCTGAACTTCAGCCTTGACTGCTGGACTTTTGCTTAAGTCTTTAGACCACTTGAGAGTGGAACATCTCCTTCTGTGATTAACAGGGCACTGCACACTACATAATCCTTTAGTAGAAGACAAGTCTCCTGGGTCCTTTTTTTTCTCAAATTGTGTTTTGAGGGATCGGCACCTTTCTGTTGGTCAATCAGCAGTGCAATGCAGTAAGCATTATTTTCGAGTAGCCAAAGTGGCTGCTAAAACATTTTAAGTCATGTTTCTAATTTTGTTTCCTTAAACTAAATGCTTTTCAAAGCAACAGTCCTCTATCCTAGATAACTACTTCGGTTTTTTCACCTTTGGTGCAGAACATCTAACTGCAATAGCAGGGATGTTTATATAGCAGTACTGTCCATTACAGTGTGTGTCTGTAGCCGAACAAATACAATATGCCTTCGTATGAATTCTTTTTTTTTTTTTTTTTTAAATGAAAATTGTAGTTTGGCTGTAATGTAAGGGGATTTTCTGTGGAATTATCCTCGCACAGACCAGAAGAGGGCATAAGGAATATCTCTGCACTGCTTCTGAAGCGAATACAGCAGCACAGTGTTACTGAGCAGCACCACAGAAGCCCTGCAAGCGTTTATTAACATTACAGATCTTTTGAAGGTCACAAAAATACTATCATTTGCCCCAGGCTTTTATTCGGAAACTGAATGCACAGATATAGTACTTGTTATAGTAATACTGTTTTTGTCTGTTTTTTGCTTGTTCCTTAACTGGAAATCGTACTGCCCAGATGAACCAGAGGCATTTTGATAAATATTCGTCATTTACTTGCCCTTTTCCCCATAGTTCATTCCAGTCTTTAGTTTCAGAGTCCAGGTAACTCATCAAGGAATGAATGGTTTAACCCTTTACTTCTCATCACTCACATCAACTGCAGTTACAGAGCAATTGCCCAATCCCATACAGAAATGTATTGGTAAATTAATCTATTGGATAAGCATCACATTAAGGATTTTGCATAAATACTGTACTATCAACTCAGTTGAAATGGTTTCTTAATATACCAAATGTCCAAAATCTACCTTTTGAGTCATCATACACAATGGTGGAACCAAGTTATAGCACACCTATTCCAACCATTTTCATAGGACACCAGCCACATCGAGCTAATTGTGTATTTCAGCATGAAAACTATGTTCCTAGAGAAAGCTTTCTTCTTTTAACAGCACTGCAGTCGTGTTACACATCTTACATAACAAAAAGTGCAATTTCATTCACACGAGACCAAGGGATGTTCATCAGCCAAACAATGAATGAAGTCTCCCTGTAATGCGCTGCAGCCATGGTTCTCCCTTCCTTGTCTCAAAGACAACTTGGGACTCTCCTCAGTATCCAAGCTGCACGCTACACATTGACTTAAAAGTCCCAAAGGCACCTGAATGTATTCGAAATAGTGAACTATTTAAAAACACTTAAAACATTTTATGAAAAATACAAAAATTCACAGACCCCCCCCCCTGAATTCCTCATTTTGACACTGCTTTTCTGTCTACTGGGGTACTCTCACCTACCTCAGAAATTACAAAAATAACATAGCTGATACGCGCTCTAAACTAAAGCAACTGTGGGTGTGAACCGCCTCATGGTATACTTTGCAAGATACCATCTTGTTTTCAAGGGGACCCAATCTCTCCAAAACAATGTTAACTCTGACACTGACTGCTCACATAATAACATGTAATTAGCTCACTTAGCCTGCTACATATTCATTTGAGATGTAACACAAAATGATTTGTATATCTTTGGATTTAGACAAACATACTTACCAAGATTCTTTGCAAACCCTCACAAAAATCTCCTTATCCTATTGCATATCAGCATTTCATTACACAAAAACCTAATTGGCAGCTCTATCTTATGTAGATCTCATCATGGGAATGTACTGACAGAAAGTCTCTCCATACACTATTGGCTTAACCCTGAAACACATGGGCAATGGCCATACGTGTACACTACATACCGGAGCGGTTCTTAGTGAATTTTTGTATTTAGTTTCCCTTTAATGAATTTTTGTATAACTTTTTGCTTTTTCTTTTACTGTTCTATTTTGAATAAAAGAAATTATTTGTGCTTCTGGATCAGCTTTGATTGGGATGCAACACACAGACTGGAAACACGATAGTTTCTCATACAGATATATGCTGTGACTACACTGTATATTACATGGAGACTTTATGCATAGTTTGAGACAAGCATAGTGCAATATGCCTCAACTTTAGCGGTTTCAATTGTTCAATGTCATGATCTTCAGTAGAATGCAGCACAGATTTTCAGCAAATAAAAATAAATTCTTTAAAAAGAAACTTTAGTCCTCACATGGGTGAGGAAGGGAGAGTGAGTGGACGGGCATGGAGGAGGGACAGGATAAGGATTGGCTGAAACAACACTTTTAAAAATATTAAATACCGCATCTCGTAAAAATGTTTAACCTTCTTAATGTGTATCTTTTTAGAGCTGACAGGTGCAAGAGGGAAGAGGTCTTTCATCAGTAGCTCTTTTAGATGGAGTAGAACTCAGCAGGCCCTCACCGGTTAAAGGATCATAAACTTACTGGGTTTAAAATAAGCTAGCTGTCCCCAAAGCTCAAGTTTTAGCTGCTCCAGATACATATTCCTTTGTGCCATTGAATTCTGCGTATTGTAGTTCCCACTTGATGACCCTGAGCTGTGTGGCATCTAGCACGTTCCACCATCAGTTGGCCTTCTCTGCCTTTCTCGCCCTGGCCATGTAGGCTCGGAAGAAAAAATGGCAGAAGAGCACAAAATAGCTGAGGTACATGATAGAGGACCAGACGATGTTCTGGACATGGGAAGGGCACTGGCCCTGCTGCATCCAGGAGAAGACCAGGTAATTCACTACGCAGCCCACCAGCATCTGGGTGATTTGTGTCAAGGTGATCAGCATGGCAAATTTGCGCGAGACCCGGAAGCCAGCAGCCCGCAAGGCATAGTAAGTGTACATCACTGCATGAACCCCATAGTTCATGGTCATAAACCAGCCACCTCCAGCGACCATGTCTTTGTAAGAGTACCAGGAGTAAAGCAGCACGGTAATGTGATGGTACCAGTGTAGGAAGATCAGCTTCTGTTTCCTAAGGATGATGAAAATTGTATCTCCTGTCAAAAGAATAAAAAACAAGAAAAAGAATTAAAATAATAAAAGCCAAACACAAACATATTACAAACCAAAAATGATTAATCTGTCCTAAAAAGCTTTAATAAATAAACGTTTATTTTGGATTATTTGTTATTTAAATCCATGTAGATATTTTTTTCCAGGTCCAAGAACCATCCAACATGGCGAACAAAAGAGCAAGCAATCTGCAGCAAAACCACTGTACTGTATTTTAGCATGCTCTCAACCCTGCTCAGGATGGCCCCAATAATTCAGCTTTCCTGCGTACTTGTACATGCAAATCAGACCTGGTTTCTGTACACTGGCTGATGCACGTGCAAGGTGAAAGTGAGCACCTTTTGCACTAATCAAGTGTGAGCTGCAAGTGATTATTCAGCAGCGGTATATTGGGAATAGGTTGTTTGGAAGGTGATGGGGGGGGAAAGAGCACAGATTTACACGATCCTAAATTGCTCTCTTGTTAAAAAAAAAAAATAAAAAAAAATACTGGAAGTCTCCAGGCTGGTTTTCATGATAACATTCATCAAATCTCTCGTTATTTATACGAATGTGTCTTTGCTGCTGTTGTAGTCTGACTTTAGTCCATTCACATGCTTGCATCTGATAGAAATAAACAGCATTAAAAACTAAATACCAGACATCGGAAATGTGTTAAACAACTGCTTTTTACATTATCTGATGGCTGGATCAGGGTGTAAACAATGAAATGAAGCCCTTCCAAATGTACACCCCCCCCCCCCCAACCCAAATATCCCAACCTGAAACAAAACAACGGAAGCAAGGGACTCATTTCCTACAAACGCACACAGAAGGCCCACCCTCGTAAAAAGGGAAAAAGAAAAAGGCAGGGAGGAAAACTGCTAAAACAATTACAAATAAACCTTTTTAGTATAAAAATTAAGATCAAAATGCTACAGGCTTTCCTCTACTGTTTAGCAAAGTTTTTTGGGCGCCGTGTTGGTGCACTTGACTATGTAGAAATAAGGGGCAAGAGACAAGTCATAGGTGAGACCTTTTCATTGGACAGACTCTACAATATCTGTGATTGGCTTTCATATAATGGCACTGTTTCTTCACTGACCTACTGAAGAGTGCATAGCTCTCAAAAGCTAGACATCCCGGTAAATGTATTAAGACAGTCCCATAAAAGGGTATCACAGCTTGTTTAGTTGACTTTTATTTCTACTGTTCAGGTACCAGAACCCAACGGTGTCTTCCAGGAGGAGGCAACTTCGATCCTCAAGTGCCATACATCGGTCAGGTTTTCAAGATATCCACATTGAATATGCATGAGGTACATTTGCATGCACTGCCTCTACTGCACGCAAATGTATCTTATGCATAATCATTGTGGATATCCTGAAAACCTGTCCAACTTGTGGCACTCAAGGATCAGAATTGCCTCCCCTTGATTTTATTCCAGTACATCCCCTTTGAAACTGGGGGCTTTTTTTTCTTTTGGCCTGACAGTTTCTTCCTGCATCTTCTAGTCTTGTGGCTAAATTGGAGCCAGTTTCTAATGGTGCTACAATGCTATGAGCCTTCATTTGCAACATGACATTAATTGTTGCTACTGTATGATGCAGGGGCATAGACAGAACTGCAATTTTGTTTGGGGGGCAAAGTGAACATAGTTGAGCACTGTGGCCAGCCCCAGTCCCATCCTCATCACTTACTCCACCCTATGTAGATCTTCAAGGTTACAAAACCCTTTGCATTTCTGCCAACATTCTCTATCTCCGGTCTCTTCACATTCTGCTTGCCCTATCTTTGCTATTTCTCATTCTCCCTCTGTGGTTATAGCAGGATAAATGTCTCAGGCAGCTGAAAAGCAAGCATGGAAACAAGCTTCTACCCAGACCAGGAATTCCAGAACGTTTGGGATAAATAACTGCCTGCAAAAATTATACAAGAAGAATTTGATAGTCTTAAACTTTTAATGTCTAAGATGAGGGCAGGGGTGTTTCCCTGTTCAAGTTAGCTCCCTTAAAGGTTCCAGAGATCATGGACTGGCAGTGATTCCAATGCCACTAGGCTCTCTAAATGCTGCATCTTTAAGGTGCTGACTCAAATGAGACACAACCCTGCTACTAGGGGTGGGGACCTAAGTCAAAAGTGAGGGACACAAGCCCCCAAGGTCCACCCATTGCTACACCCCTGGTATGATGTCTGGGATGCTCTCCTCTCTCTCTGGTGGCCATTAATACTGTCTCCAGCATTTCCAGCCTTGGAAACCCAGAAAATAAAGTCCAGGTTTGGGAGCACTTTGGAAGCACAAAAGCACAGAAAGACTTTGAGACATAGCTAAAGACTTTAGCCATGCCTGGGATCCTTCGCCAGCTGTGAGAGCACTTTAAGAAGAGATCATTGAAGGGTGTACATAGTAGAGATGTGAATAGTTTTTTGTGTTCGTGTCATTCTTTGTTATTCAGCCGCCGCGGGAAATGTCGTTATTTTGCGGTTCGGGGTTTTTTTCTGTGAAAAATCTTTTTTTGGGTTAGTGCGCGCTAACTCCTCGTTAGCGCGCACTAACAAAAACCATTAGATTTTGTTACTTTTTGTTAGTGCGTACTAATCCAAAAAACAAATTTTCGGGAAAAAACAGGAAAATCCTGATCCTTTTCGGGCTCCCCGAAACATGCCAAATTGGACAATTTCGTTGAAATTTTCCAATTCGGCAAAAACGAATGCACATCTCTAGTAGATAGTTGATGCACTTATATTTCCATAATACTGGGAAAAATGAGCAAATCCTCCCTAATACGCATTGAGCCAGATTTTAAAAGCCCTGCACGCGCAGAGCCTATTTTGCATAGGCCCGGTGACACGCGCAAGCCCCGGGGCTTGAAAAAAAAGGCTGGGCGCAGGCGGGGTGAGGGCGTGGCCAGAGGCCTCTGTAGGGTTTCAAGGCTGGGGGATCACGTGCCGGCACTCGGCTGGCACGGCAACCTACGCCTGCCCGGAGGCAGGCGCAACTTCTTTAACAAAGGTGAGGGGGAGTTTTAGGTAGGGGAAGGGAGGGCAAGGTACGGGGGGGGAAGGAATGTTTCCTCTGAGGCCGCTCTGATTTCGGAGAGGCCTCGGAGGGAACTGGGAAAGCCATCGGGGCTCCCCTAGGGCTCGGCGCGCGCAAGGTGCACAAGTGTGCACCCCCATGTGCGCACCGACCCTGGATTTTATAACATGCGCGCGGCTGCGCGCGCATGTTATAAAATCGGGCGTAGATTTGTATTCGACGGGTTGCACGCACAAATATATGCCCGTGCCTAACTCTTAAAATCTGGCCCTTTGTGCTCACAATAGAATGCATGCATCTATTCGGGTTATGCTCTGCCATTCTCATGATGTTTAGACTTCAATCAAATTTAAGCAAATGAACAGAGGGTTTTCTTGGGATCCAGTGGAAGAAAAACACTCACACCTCTTCTTCCTCAGCCTCCGTTGCTCACTCCCACCCCACCTTCCCTAGCCGCATTGGTCACTCTCTTTCACTATCCCAATTACTCTCTCTTCATCTCTGATGCTCCTATGAACTCACATCTCATGGTGTGTAGTCTCTTTGAGCCACGCAATATCTGTATTTCCACACTTCCTGATAATCATTACCTGGGTACCTCATGATCCAAACTTTCTGAAAGCCAAATGTATACCATTTATTTTCTCTAACAAACTGCATATATCCATGGGATCATGAAATTAGAAAACTACATGGATAAGAAAAAATATATGCCGTATTGGCATACTGCAACACTATATTAACAAGCAGGCCTCATCCTCACTACTCATAGCCCCTACTGCATACAAACAAATTTTAAGCATGCAAGCTGTTGTACAAACACTTCTCAACCCTCCACACCGAGCATAACACACCACACATTACCAGTAACGGTAAAATTCTCATTTAATTTCCTGAATATACATCAAGAGTAAAAAGAATTTATGCAGAAACTGAGACCACACACTCGATATATTAAGCTAAAACTTTATTTACAGAACAACAAAGAAACATAACAAAAAACACTTAAATTCTGCCTCCCCTGTGTTGGCTCATGGAATGATCATTGGGGTAGGGTGCTGGTTGCATTCCTCCTTTCCTCCGTAGTTGCTGGGGACTAAGAAGGGTATGTGGTGGGTCCTTTTTCTTTACAAAGATGATCCAGACCCCTCTAGCATCAGTCTGATAAACAAAAGTAAAAAAAATCAGGAAACTAATAGAAACATTTATAACCTATATATGTTTTAAGACACTTTACCCTGTTTTTCTAGATTATTATAAAAGCATGCATAATTAAGTCATAGCAACTATATACATATGTCCATATCAAATATTATACACTATGAATAAAGAATATAATGGAAAGATATGTACTTAAAGGGCTTGGTAGTAGAACTTTCCAGTATGCCTTCTCCAGCTTCTAAAACTATCCAGAAAACCAGCTGTGGAAAAGGGGAAAAACTTTGTCTTGCAATTAATAAATTGGACAGGTTCAGTTGCTGTTTTTTCATTGGTAGCCCAAGGTGAATTACCGGTGGGTAATGAAGCAATGGAGAGAATAAAATAATTTGTTCAGGATTTAGAACCCTGACGTCCCTAGGCTACTCCTCCAGATCTAATCTAGTAAGAAAGAAGCAGGTTCAAGTGGGGCAAAATATTGGCACAGGCATGAGCTGCTGTGACTGCTCTTTCTATGGGGCATCTATGGTTATTTTCTTTAAGAATTCTCTTGGCACATTTGTGGAGGCTACATATATTATTTACTTGTTTTTAGTTACAACATGATAGCTGATTTATTAAACTCTACCTCACTTTGATTTACTGGTATAAGAAATGCGATAAATCAAGAAATAAACTAAACTATGTTTTTCTCTGTTTGAGGCATGCTTTCATATTCCTATACACAAATGTAGGGGCAGATTTATTCTGCAGAACTGACCCGGAACCCAGCATTCGTCATTCCAGGAAGCTGCACCATAGTAGTGGCTGAGTCATCAACAAGCACCACAGTGGAGCTGGAGGCCTCAGTTTCTCCAATGACGGGTTGACTTGCTGCATCACTAGTGTCTAAAATGCCATGCCCAGACCAGACTCCCTACCCAGAGCGTGCTTCGTCGGAGAACACAGACAGCTGTGAATTGGTGGGAATGGATATTCCCACAGATCTGGATAACAGAGACAAGGAAGAGAGAAAGTCTGAATCCTCCATATAAAGCTATGACAATATTTCTTCAACAAACTGCTTAAATATCGTTGATCTTGTGCAAGTCCCTACCAAGATTGCTTTAGATATACCTTGGCATGCGGTTATGATGAAAATAAAAAAAAGGTGTGACTATTTCAATCTACCTCTAAACAGGCTAACAGGAGCTTAAACTTCAGGTGGGTGGGAAGCACAGGGTTTGATGATATTACAGCAGAAAATTCTATTTAAAAGGTAAAGGGGATCTCCTCTGTGAATCCAGTACTACTGATTAGAGAGAATTTTGCACTGAAGTGAAAAATTAAGAATATGTAAAATTCTTGAATGTTAAGAAATCTCAGAAAAGTGGAATTTCTTAAAACTGCTTTTCCCTTGACATCAGAACTATACAAAAGATACATGATAGAGTGCGTCACAATCTCTATGCAAGTTCTCATGTCAATCTTGAGGGCACATTTTTTTTACCTTTGATGTCTCAGGGCTTTAGAGGACTGTATGGTTCCAATAATTCAGGTGATTCTACAAATTTGGAATGTGAAAGATCTGCTCTTCTAGTATCCTTTGTCTTAGAACTTATTAATATTAAAATTATTCTTACAGATGCTCGTTATTACTTTTTGGAGTTTTAAGATTGGACTCTATCCAGTTGTCACTTCTGAAACCGAGGGACAATGGAAGAAACGTTTCTGACTCTAAAGCATTATGTGATGGCCTTAGGGGCTAATTTTGTGCTGCATTCTCCAGCCAAACACAGAATTAAGTTCAAGGATAATTTCAATTTGTTCTGGGACCTAGATCAACATTTGAAATTTATTAAAAAGAATTTGTTAACATATGAATTTATTTAAACTGTGGCTGATCTTTGCTTGGTTTTCTGTCTGGTAGACTGATCATGGCCTCTTTTATTCTTTTTAACTTTGGGAACTGTACTTTGGATATCTTGTTCCTCCTACCTATTTTATAGAGGGTTTGCGGCAAGAACATAATTCATTTTCATTTTCTGCATCCTTGCTCATTATTGTAAAACTAATATAGAAAAGGAAGCAAGTCTGAAACCTTAAACTTTCAAGCAATTCACATTTATTTTTAGAGACCCAATAATCAAACAAGCCCTTTTCTCAATATACAGTAATCAAAAACAAGCATAACTATTTTTTACACATCAGCAATTCTGTTCAGCTCCTTGGTGAAATAGGAAATCATTGTGGACATATCTATTATGGTTACGGAACTCCCAAAGTGAGCACGCAAGTTCAAATAATATAGATAAGTACTGAAGTTATATCACAGGAAACAGAGTTGCTTACCTGTGACAGGTGTTTTCCCAGGACAGCAGGATGTTAGACATCACAGAAGCGTGACATCATCAGATGGAGCCCGGCACAGAATACTTTTGTCAAAGTTTCTAGAAACTTTGACTGGCACACTGAGCATGCCCAGCATGCCACTAACCCCATAGTTGCACGGGGTCCCCTTTCAGTCTCGTATCAAAGCAGAAAAGATCAAGTGAAAAAATAAAATAACAAAACGCAGGCGAACCCAACTCCGCGGGGTGGCGGGTGGGTTCCCTGAGAACTAATATTCTGCTGTCCAGGGAGAACACCTGTTACAGGTAAGCAACTCTACTTTCTCCCAGGACAAGCAGGAAGGTAGTCCTCACAGATGGGTGAATACCAAGCTTCAGGTTGCCCCCGGAACACACTGGGCCAACAGGCACCCAATAAAGTGCAACAGGCACAACAACAGGGGTGCTGTTGGCAACAATGGGGCAAGCTGAACCTCATACTGGGCCCTAGGAAGGGAGAGCTGGGTTCTCACACTGGGAATAGGTTACGGAGGACAGACTGGCCAAAGACACTGTCCTATTGGCCATCCTTGTCCAGACAGTAATGGGCTGCGAAGGTTTGAAGGGAACTCCACGTTGCAGCCTTACAGATTTCAGCAATAGGGACTGCCCAGACGTGTGCTACTGACGCTGCCATGGCCCTTACTGAGTGCGCTTTCACGCGGCCTCCGAGCGGAAGGCTCGCTTGCGCATAACAGAAAGTGATACAGTCCGCCAACCAATTGAACAGGGTCTGCTTGCCCACCGCATCTCCAAGTCTATTCTTGTCAAAGGAGACAGAGTTGGGTGGACTGCCTGTGGGCTGCGGTGCACTCTAGATAAAAAGTGAGAGCACGATTGCAGTCCAAGGTGTGCAGAGCCTGCTCACCTGGGTGAGAGTATGACTTTGGGAAAAAGATGGGCAACTCGATGGACTGATTCAGGTGGAAGTCAGTCACCACCTTAGGCAGGAAATTAGGACGAGTGCGCAACACTATTCTGCATTGGAAGAACCTTGTAAAGGCAGGTAGGTCACTAGGGCCTGTAGTTCACTGACTCTGAGAGCAGAAGTCACTGCCACTAGGAAGATGACCTTCCAGGTGAGATGCTTCAACTCGCAGGAGTGCAGGGGCTCAAACAGAGGCCGCATGAGGCATGCCAGCACTATGTTGAGGTCCCAGACCACAACCGGAGGATGTAGTGGAGGCTTCAGTTGAAGTTAGCCTCTCATGAAGCGCCCCATTAAGGGCTGCACCGAAATTGGAGTGTCGCCCACTCTGCGGTAGTAGGCACTGATGGCACTCAGATGTACCCGGATTGAGGTAATCTGTAACCCAGACTCCGAGAGGTGCCAGAGGTAGTCCAAACGCCTAGGTGTGGGGCAAGTGAAAGGGTCAAGACCCTGTTCCGCATACCAGGGTGAGAACCTCCTCCACTTCGCTTGGTAGGACTTCCGCATGGAAGGCTTACACAAAGCTACCAGGACTTGTGAGTCATTGTCCAAAAGGTTGAGGGACTGCAGCACTAGCCTTTCAACATCAAGCCGTGAGGACCAATGACCGGAGGTTTGGGTGGTGCAATCTGTCCTGATCCTGTGTGATGAAGTCAGGTGAGGTGCCCAGGATGGGCTCCTGGACCAATAGGTTGCAGAGGATCAGAAACCAGACCTGTGTGGCCAGTGTGGGGCTATGAGGATCATGGCGCCTCGGTCCTGTTGTAGCTTCACGAGAGTCTTGTCTATGAGTGGAATCGGAGGGTATGCATACAGGAAACCTGCACTCCAGTAGTGGGTGAAGGCATCCACGGTTGGTCCTTTTCCCTCCCTGTGCAGGCAGCAGAAGCGGGTGACCTAGTGGTTCTGCGAGGATGCGAAGAGATCCACGTCAGGCTGACCCCACCGGGAAGATCTTGTCCACCACAGAGGGGTTCAGAGACCACTCGTGGGGGTGGAATGTGTGACTGAGGCAGTTTGCCACCAATTCTCTGTCCCTGCCAGGTAGATCGCGCGCAGGAGCATGGAACGTGACAGGACCCAGGCCCAAATCTGCGCTGCCTCTTGGCAGAGGAGATAAGAGCCTGTGCCCCCCTGTTTGTTCACGTACCACATGGCCACTTGGATGTCCGTCTGAATAAAGACGACCATGTTGGACAGGCAGTCCTGGAATGCAAAGAGTGCATACTGCATCACTCGGAGTTCCAGGAAGTTTATCTGGCATCTCGCCTCAGGCTATGACCACACCCCTTGCATGTGGAGGCTGTTGACATGGGCTCCCCAGCCTCAGTTGGAGGCATCCATGGTCAGGATCACCTGAGCAGTCGGGGGCTGAAAAGGAAGTCCCTTGCTCAGGTTGGATTCCTGTGCCCACCAGGTGAAGGAGAGCTGAAATGGTTTGGTAATCCAGACCAGTGTACTTGACAGGCTTGGTGCTACTGAGACCACAGAGTCCACTGAGTAACCCTCATGGCCAGGTGGGCCATTGGGGTGACATGTACCGATGACGTCATGTGACCCAGCAACTTCAGGAGCAGGTGGGCTGAGGCTGTCTGCCGGCGATGAATGGACCTGACTAACCCATCCAGGGTGGCTATGCGATCACTGGGAAGGAACACTTTGGCCACCGTGGTGTCCAGATCCGCCCCGATGAAACTGAACCGCTGGGATGGCATTAGTTGGGATTTCGGGAAATTGACGAGGAACCCCAGCGATTGGAGGAGTCCCAACGTCACGTTCAAGGACTGAAGGGCTCCTTCCCTCAAATAACTCCTGATAAGCCAATCATCCAGATATGGGAACACATGACGCTTCCGGCGCAAATGTGCTCCCACCACTGCTAGGCACTTTGTAAAAACCTGGGGTGTGGAGACAAGCCCGAAGGGAAGAACCCTGTACTGGAAGTGCCGCTGGCCTCCCACAAAGCGCAGATATTTACGATGAGGCAGAAAAATGGTGATGTATGCCTAGGCGTCCTGTAGATTGAGAGAGCAGAGCCAGTCCCCTTGATGAAGAAGCGGGAGTAAGGTGCCCAAGGATATCATTTTGAACTGCTCTCTCCAGAGGAACTTGTTTAAGGCCCAGAGGTTGAGGATGGGACAGAGGCCACCTGTTCTCTTTGGAATGAGAAAATACCTGGAGTAGAACCCCCGGCCATGCTGAGCCTGGGGGACCGGTTCTATCGCTCTGGACCATAGCAGGGCTGAGAGCTCTAGCTTGAGGGTCATTGCATGTTCCACAAGGCTCCACGCTGGAGAGGGAGGGGAGTCTGGGGGAACACTGAGAAGGTTCGGGCAGTAACCCTGTGCTATGATGGATAACACCCATCGGTCGGTGGCAATGGGGGACCAACTTTTTGTGAATAGACAGAATCAGCCCTCTACTGGTGGGTCGGACAGAGTGGGCACTGGGGTTAGGTTGTTACTTTCTCTGTGCCAGTCAAAAGCCAGTCGCAGGGCTAGGCTGAGGGGCTGGCTCAAGCTGAGGTACCTGCTGTTGGCAGAGATGGCCCTTTGGGGCAGCCCGAGCTGGTCAAGCAAGTGAAGCTGGAGGGTAATATTTATTTATTTATTTATTTATTTTTAACTTTTTTATACCGACGTTCCTGTATAAAATACATATCACACCGGTTTACAATGAAACTGTAAATTCGCTCGGGGGCGATTCAAGGAACAGGGAATAACAAGTAACTGTGACGAGGGAAACTATAAAATCTTCATTATTGTAAAATGGCTTCCTGACATCTCTATGTGCTGCCCTGCAGGTTGCCGAAGAGGGGTCCAAGATGGTAGTAGACAACTGGCACAGGGTCTCATGGTGATCTTTGAGCTGGGCCACTGCGTCCCGGATTTTGTCCCTAAATGGGTTCTCTCCTGTACAGGGGAAGTTGGCCAGTTTGCCTTGGATCTCTGGATGGAGGTCGGAAGCTTTCAGCCAGGCTCATCGTTGGGCACTAATACCCACCGCTGAGACCCTTACCGCCATCTCAAAGATGTCGTATGCTCCCCTCACTTCATGCTTACCTGCCTCAAATCCTTTTTGGACAATGGATTCCAGGCCCTCCTGGAACTGTTTCAGCAAACTCCTGGACCTGTTTCCAGAGGTTTCGGTTGCTCTGGTTCATGTATAACTGGTATGCCGCTATTTGGGCGATGAGCATGGCCCCTTGGAAAACTTTCCAGTCTAGAGCATCTAAGGCTCTGTGGTCCTTCCCTGGAGGGGTGGAGGAGTGAGGGCGGGCTCTCTTGGCCTTTTTTGGGCTGATTCTACTATCACTGACTGGTGAGGCAACTGGCTCTTCTGGAAGCCCAGGGCCTGTTGCACTAAATATATGGCATCCGTCTTTCTGTTGACTGGAGCCATGGAACCCGGATTCTCCCAGAGTGGGTAGAGGAGGTCTAGGAGAGCCTCATGTACTGGGATGGCCGCCACCTCCTTAGGGACATCCACAAATTGGAGGACCACCAATATCTTGTGGCAGGCAACCTCTTCCATTAAAAGTTGGAAGGGAATGGTTTCCGCTATCGCCCGCACAAAGCTTATGAAAGAAAAGTCCTCAGGAGTTGAGCGCCGTCTCTTGTCTGGGGAAGAAGGCTCCGACAGAAGGTCTTTGGAGGCCTCCGAGGAATGCTCAGAGGAGGCATCTCTCCACGGGTCATAAGGGGCCTCCTCCTCACCATTAAACTGTCTGGGTCAAGGAGGAAAAATAAAACCCAAATCACAGGACGTAGGCACCGATGGTCAGCGAGGGGGAACTGACAGCGGTTGTGCCAGCATTGAGGGCATGGGGACCTGCGATGGACGGCAGGGTACCGGGAGGCCAGAGGGTCTGGGAATGGGATCCGGCACCGGCAGCACTGCTCATGGAGTTGAGAGTAGAGCCGCATCTTCCTCCTCCAAGGAGCCTGGAATTGGGATCATGACCGGGGGAGGGACTGGTGGCAGACAGAGCACCGGGGGGCCCACCGGTACAGGCTGTGTTAGTAAGGCACCGAGCAGTACGTCCAGCCTTTCCAGGAGAGGCGCCAACATGGAGGGCGATGGTTCCAGTGCTGGTATGGGGGCCGGCGTTGGTGGCTGCTAGAGAGCCTGGAGGGCATTTAGCACTGCCTGTTGAACCTCACGGTCCAACTCCTCTCTAAATGTGGGTGCGCTGAACACCGAACTGGGAGGAGGAGGCAGGCTGGGCGTCACTAGAGCATCCACGGGGTTCCGTGGGGGCTCAATGCCCGACATCAAAATTGGTGGGGAACACCCTGGGCTCCCAGGCTTGGAGGAGGATGAGGCCTCCTCCCTTCGGGGCCTCTTTGGAGGGAGTTTGGCAGAGGCCGATGTCCCTCCGGTGTCAGTGCCGGCACCGGACGGTGAAGACCTTCGTTCCGGTGTCGATGCTTCCCACGGTGCTCAGCCCAGTCCTTCTCCTGCATCGAGGAAGATGATCCAGAAGCCTTCGAATGTCGCGATGCCGGTGAGGGGCGATCTCCTGCCCCTTGATCAACGCGGCAGGGCACCGAAGGCGAAGATCCCAAGTCAGATCGATCCCCGCGACTCGATGTATCCGGTACTGGAGTTGATGGAATCAATTGCTTGGAACCAAACAAGTGTTCCATCTTGTCCAGTCGGGCACACCAGCCTTTGGGTGTCATCTGAGCACAGCTGGGACACCGATGGAGATCGTAGGAAGGCCCCAGATACAGGACACAAACGTTGTGTGGGTCCGTGATGGACATAGTCTGCGGACACGCAGGGCACTTCCTAAAAAGGTGGCCAGTGGCTACCGGAAGGTAGATGCTCGGGAACCAACTGCAACAACGCGAAAAGGTACATACCGAACACTGGAGGAATCGATTCATGATGAGGGACACCGAGGTGGGGAAAAATTAAGAAAAAACGGTGAAATTCTTCCGTGAGAGAAAAATAATGAGAGCTCCACAAACCTCAAGGCAACATCACCGTATTCCGTGCCGGGCTCCATCTGATGATCTCACCCATCTGTGAGGACTACCATCCTGCTTATCCTGGGAGAAGAGTTTAGAGTTAGAAAACTTTGTAAATTGAGGATGGCAACTCAGAATATCAGGGTGTAGGCCGAATGTTGTTTGCAGTTAAATGTGAGCAACTTTGTACTTTTCTACATTTCTTGTATCAGGGATCATTATTACATGTGTGAATTGATCTGAAAACATTTTTCAAAGAAAATCTTTCTCAATGGCAACAAAGTTGCATCCTATCCTATCCCATTCTATCACAAAATGCTATTAAAGTTGCAAGGACAGAGGGAGAAAATGATCTGCCCACAGTGCCACAGAGATTTACTAGTAGAACAGGGCTTGAACGTGTATCTGTCCAGTATTTATTCCAACTCATTGCTCTGTGTTTGAAGAACCAGACCATGCTGCCTTGTAACAATAAGTTACAATTTCTGCACACTTCATGAAAGTGTTAAATGGACATTGCTATTATATAGACAAATGCTCTTTGAAAGAAACATTTAAAGATGGCTGATTAGAAGATGAGGCAGAAGAGTGAAATGCTCACCTATAGGTGTGGACACACTTCAGTATTAAAAATAGTTTTCATTCTCAGAAGAATGTTTCCCCAATTAAACAAAATATAATCCCAAGAATCTTACTGCAGCAGTTTTTTTCTTTAAATTACATCAGGGAATGCTAATAACCAGAAGAAAACATTGTTATCTGTAGGTGTTAGAATTTTTTAGCTGTATTTTCCTACACTTACATTCTTAGAAAGTATATGAAACTAAATTTAAATATATTTGGAACTGAAAAAATACGTTTTTTGGTTTTGCATGCACATTTACCTATGGAAAGACTGGTGGTCTAGGGGCGTTCTGGGGTGTAGCCATGAGGTATGTACTGTATGCAAGTTGCTATTTTGTAAGAGATTTACATGCTCCCGCCAGACATCCGCCTTGAGATCTGCTTCGCTTCCTTCAAAAAGAAAATTAAAACCTGGCTCTTTAGCCAAGCTTTTCCAGAACTTTGATTATTTTTTACCTCCAGCTATCAAGATTTTCTCACCATCGCAATCCCTTCTGCAGATCACATTTATCTTAGACAATTACGCCTTATTTTATGATTTGGTTTCTCAAAGAGACTATACAATTTTCTCAATGTTATTTTTCGAACCTGTTTTCCATGTTTTCCAAGTTCTATAACCTTGTTATATGTACCGCCTCTTGGCGTAATTTTTATGTTTCAATGTAAACCGATGTGATCTGTATTTTAATACAGGAACACCGGTATATAAAAATCTAAAAATAAAATAAATAAATAAATGAATATATTAGACAATTTATCAATTTTACACCTACTAATTTATGATATCAGACACCTGTTGTCTGCCATTGGTAGGAGGTTTGGGTGAACTGGGGGAAGGATGAAATACTAGAAGGGTCTTGGTGAGCTAGAGACGGACTGGGTGAACTGGTGGAGGTATTGAGAAACAGGTGATTTCAGTTATATGCGCATATTTTAAAATATACCTACTTCCGCATATAAATCAGGGTTTTATGTGAGCAAATTATTTTTTTCACACGAAAATATAGGTGCATATGCCTATAAAATAGGTAGGAAAAGGTTGTACTTTCAATTCATTATAGGTATTTGCGTGTAATCAAACATACATGTATTTTATAATCTGCACATATCTGATATGCACATGTTAGATCTCTGGGCAGACCCATATACACATGTGTATGGGGGCCGCACGGAGTTGTTTGACAGTTATCCTCAATGCATGAAACTGAAAATATGTGCATAGTCTCAAGGGTTATGAATAGCATAAATATATGTATATGCTACTTACACACATGAAACCCCTTTGATAATTCACTCCAATATATACTGTGATGGAAAATGGGTTCTGTCAAGACCCAGTAGTGGCAAGAAAAAGATAGGCCCCAGGGCAGAGCTAAAAGTAGAGAGATCAAGGAAAACTAAAGTTCCCAAAATTCCCAGGGAAGCCTGGAGAAGGAAGAGGGACTCTAGGGGAGGAGTCTTTGAAGGCAGAGATTCCCAAACTTCCATGGGCTGGAACACGGGCTGACGTGTGAGTAAACCTGCATTAGTTGGGTCTAAACTCTGAATTACTATAGTGGGGCTGGGCAGCAAGGACTCATGACTGCTTGTTTAAAAGACAAACCATTATGGCAGTAGCGGGGTCAAATGGTAGCAGGGGACGAAAGAGAACTCACTCCAGTATCTTGGATCGCCATTATTACCAGCTGCTATGGTGTGCTGTGTTGACACTGGGAAACCGTCAGTGGGGAATCCTCATTTACGTAGGCAAAAAACTTGAAAGGGAATCTGAGCCAGAACATGAATTGAGTTTCAGACTTTAAGCATCAGAACATCTGCGGGGAGTCCAGGGAATGGGGGAATTGACCATTGTAACCAACAACCTCGCATAAAGCTATTTTAAGCCCTGCAGAGACTCAGCTTGGGCACCGGATACTGATAGTATGTGTAATCTTTATTATCCAGCTTTCCTTATGCCTAAGACACTAAGGGGGTCATATTCCAAAGTTTTGGCACGCGAAACATCCCTTTTCGAGTGCGATATCTAAATCAGGGCGGAGTCCGCATCGGAAGGGGCGGCCTCGGGGCGGCCACTGCGATGACTTCACTGACGGCGAAAAGGTAGGACACCTTATCGCTGCCAGCAGTGCGCCCAATAGCGCCACCTTTCATGGTGGCGCTATTGGGTGCGAAAGCCGGCAGCGATCGCACCGCAGAGGTGCGATCGCTGCCGGCTTTCGCAGGCCCGCCCACGCTTCGCCCCTCCCCACCCCCCCGTTACCGCCAGATTTTCTAAGGTCTGCGACATTAGAAAATCCAGGCCTAAGGAAGGCATACCCTGAAGGAATCAAGAAATGTCTTGTATACAAGGTAAGGAGAGTGCTAGCTTGATAGGAAATTACATTATTTGGAAGAGAAAACCATCTTTTATTGTATCAAAGGTTTTTCATGGTTGAACTTTTACTTTTGAAATGGCATCATAATTTGTATTTGTGTGTAACCACAATATGGATCATTTTTGATTAAATTGGAGCAAGAACTGGAGAAAGTGCTGACAGCGGAATCTTCATCTGCTGGTGTGGACGTACTGGGAAGAAGCACTTATCTTGAGACAAAATAAAAATCATTTTTGGAGGGTTAAACTATTATTGGCTATTTATATTGTCTGCTAGTTTTAAGGTTCGTATTTGTTTGCCAGAATTAGAATTGTCTGTGTTGTGGGAAAATAAGCTCTGATTCTCTGAGCTAGTTAAAGATAGCATTTCTTTGCCATTGTTTGAATTGTGAGTTTGCAAAGGTCACTAACAATCTGAGAAGGTGGGAATACTGATTCCTGGGCAACTAATTAGTTTAATTCCCATCCTGCCACCCATCCCTGTCTTATTATTTTTTAAGCACTTTATTATAAAATGACCACAGACAAAACCAGTCAAAACAAAAATGACAGCAGGGTAATAGTACGAAGTACAATCAACACAAGGACAGTGCAGGTAAGGTGTACAGACTACTCTCGGCAGAGAAACATTAACGGGTTGATTTTAAGACCCGCGCGCGCATGTTATAAAATATGATATCCGTGCACACATGTGCACCCGATTTTATAATCGGCACGCGCATGTGCGGGCAGGTGTCATCTAATGCATGCAAGGGGGGGGGGATTTAAAAAAAAAAATTACATGTGGCATATTTTTCCATATACCCCTTCCTGCTCTGCCTCCCTTTTCCACTCTCCTCCCCGATCCCCAAAACCCCTTCCCATAGCTGTTTTTTGCTATTTTGGAACTTATTTCATCTGAATAGATGAAGTAAGTTCTGTGGGTTGGCCGGCTGCTGGTGCGAGCTTCCCCAGGACACAGGGCCTAATGGCCGCTGTCCCGGCCGGCCTCCGTCCCGCCCCGCCCAGACCCCACACACTCCTTTGATCGAGCCCGGCACTTCTGTGTGTTTCAGGAGACATGCGCTTGGTCGGGCTGTTTTAAAATTGCGCTCAGCACGCACAAGGCTCAGCCACGAGTGTATCTCCCGGTTTTCACACGCACCTGGATTTTAAAATGTGGGCGTAATCAAGTAGGCAACATGCAATGGTTAATTAGTAAGTTTCCTCCGTCCCTGTCTCATTTTTTGATACTTATATTATCATCCCCATTAGGAGGAAGGTCTTCAAAATAAGTCAATTAGTCACTTAAAATAGCATTAATTTAGCCCTGATTTCAGTGATTTACTAATTGTAGTCCTGCTATTGGTCATTCACTAATTAACATTAATCACCCAGTTATCAAATTTAAAAACCATAGATTTTAAGACAATCTAATCACATTTAACAATCCTTAAATTGAGACATACCTACTCCTTAATCAGCCTTTAAGACTTTATCAACTCAACAAATTAAGATGCAGACAGAAGCCCGGCAGCAAGATGGGGGCTCTCCAGTCTTTTGCACTGAGTGCCACATGTATGACTATCTTCCTGTTGGTTAAAGGTTGTATATGTGCACCTGGTGTAAAACCCTCCTGGCTTTCAGAGAATGAGTCCAATATCTGGAGGCCAGTAGCAGACCTGTAGAAAAAGGTATTCAGAGGAGATCTGCAGGGACATAGTAGAGCGGTCCTAACTCCAGTCTAGCATCCCTTGTACTGCTTTGGGGGGAACAAGGTCATCTGGCAGGAGACGACCACCACCTTGGTGTGGCAAGAAATGCTTCTGTACCTAGAATATGCCTTCCAGGTGATGCTTTATCTTCTCACATCAAGGATATGTCTCCAGGGTCCATGCCCAGAAGGAAAGGGTTAGGACAGTGATTGTAGTGGATGATTCAATCATTAGGAAAGTAGCTAGCTGGGTGGATGGTGGGCATGAGGGCTGCTTGGTAACTTGCCTGCCTGGTGCGAAGGAAGTGAACCTCAGGTGCCATCTAATAAGATGGGTACCAATGACACAGGAAGGTGCAGGAGGGAGGTTCTGCAGGTTACATTTTGGATCTTAAGTAGGAAATTTAGATTCAGAAGAACATCCTGGGTTGCATTCTCAGAAATGCTTCCTGTACCACACACAGGGCTCCAAATCTCAATGCGTAGATGAGACGATGGTGCAGGTAAGAGGGTTTCATGTTTGTTAGGAACTGCGGAACATTCTGGGGAAATGGGGCCTATTTCAATGGGATGGGCTCCACCAGAATGGAACTTTGATGCTAACTTTTGAAAAGGAAATAGCACAGCTTTTAGCTTTTAAACTAGAACATTGGAGGGGGGGGGGGGGGTGTGTGTGTGAAGCCAACAGTAAGTCTGCAGCTCATGACTCGAAGGAAGGAATCTTCAAAGGATATTGGTAAACCAAGTAAACTAGAATGTTCTGATAGAGAGATGGTTGTAAAAGCTGAAAAAGATTTATTTACATACAAAGCATGCAGATAAAAATGATTCCAAACTGCCTGTATCATTTGATAATAAGCTGGTTGTGGCTACATATAAAAATATAAATACAATTAAACTACTTTAAAATATCTGTATTCAAATGCCAGAAATCTGAAAAATAAGACTGGAGAGTTACAATGTATGGCATGGAAGGAAGATATAGAAATAATAGGCATCTCGGAGTCCAAGTGGAAGGAGGATAACCAATGGGACACTGTGATACTAGGGTACAAATTATATCGACATGACAGGGCAGATAAAACGGGTGGAAGGGTGGCACTATATGTTAAGGGTGGCATAGAGCCAAGCAGGATAAAAGTTTTGCAGGAGACAAACTGCACTTTGGAATCCTTTTGAATAGAAATTCCAAGAGTGAAATGGGATGAGGAAACAGACTGCAAAATGCTAACAGAGATTAGATTGGCTAGTAAAATTGGCAATTCAATAAAAGGCGACTTCAATTTCCTGAGTATTGATTGGGTAAATATCACATCAGGACATGCAATGGATAGATGCCATGAATAATTGCTTCATGCAGCAGTTGGTCACATAACTTATGAAAGGAGGAACTATATTATCTTTAGTTATCAGTGAAACACAGGATCTGGGGCAAGAAATAAAGGTGATGGATTCGCTTGGCAACAGAGACCATAATGTAATAACATTTGACATAATCGCTGGAGGGAAAATACTAAGTAAAACTACTGCAGTAGCATTTAACTATAAAAAGAAGTCTAGGCTAAAATGAGGAAATTTGTTAGAAAAAATTGAAAGAAGAAATCCACAAGCTTAAAAACTTGCAGGTCACTGTTTAAAATTACCATCTTTGAGGCCCAGACAAAATATATTCTGTGCATTAAAATTGTAGAAGTAAAACTATTGACTGCTGGCATGGTTAAATAGTGAGGTGAAAGAAGTAATTAAAGTCAGAAGAGCATTATTCAAAAAATGGAAAGCAGACCCAAATGAGGAAAATAGAGAAAAGCATAAGCACTGGCAAGTTAAAGGTAAAAAAGTAATTACTGTATATACTCATGTATATGTCAATCTCGTGGATAAGTCGAGGGCAATTTTTGGGCCACAAAAGTAAGAAAATTGCTGTGACCCATGGATAAGTCTAGGGTAAAACCTAGAGGGCTTATGGCTATCCCTGGTGGTTCAGGCCTTTTCTCTCCCCGCTGGCTATCCCCAGTAGTTCACTCCTTTCCTCCCTTCCCATAGCTATCCATGGGTCAATGATATTTTCCTCCTCCTCCTCCCTCCCATAATTATTATTCTGAGGGGTATCCCTGGTCCTTCCCTCCCTCCCTCATGGCTTCCCTCACTTCCCCTCCCGATACCTTAACTCACCCACTGCGTGCAGGACAAAGATGGGAGTTTGGGGGCATCCCGGGCCTGGGCTGGAGCTGTGGGAATGACAGGAGAGGTTGATCTAGCTGCCATGGTCATCACAGAGGAGCAGGAGGAGTGTGATGAGCTGTTCGAGGCAGCCCATGCCCCACAGCTGCAGAGAAAGTGCCGGCCAGCCTGTGTTTCCTGGGTTGTGGCGGTGAAGAGCTGTGTGTCAGGAGAGGAGGTGGAGCTAACACCCATGATTGCGGGTGAACCTGGGACTTACCGTAACTCACCCACTGCTAGCTGAAAGATGACGGGAGTTGCGGCTGTTCAGATGTATCCTCCCTCCTCCCCTGCAGGGTCCCAGTGTTGAACATGTGGCTCTAAGTGCACCAATCAGGCACTGGCAGGGGAGAAGAGAGGATGCATCAGACCAGCTGCAACTCTCGTCGTTGTCCTGCTAGCAGCAGGTAAGTTATGGTAAGTCCCAGGTTCACCTACGATCATGGGTGTTAGCTCCACCTCCTCTCCCAGCACACAGCTCTTTACCGCCCTGACCCGGGAAACACAGGCTGGCCGGCACTTTCTCTGCAGCCGTGGGGCATGGGACCCTCGTGGCTGTCTCAAACAGCTCATCACACTCCTCCTGCTCCTCTGTGATGAACATGGCAGCTAAATCAATCTTTTCTGTCATTCCTACAGCTGCAGTCCAGGCCCGGAATGCCCCCAAACTCCCATTGTTGTCCTGGTAGCAGTGGGTGAGTTAAGGGATTGAGTGGAGGAGGGAGGAAAAGAGTGAACAAGTGGGGAATGTCATCAAAATAATTATGGGAGAGGACACTAGCATTGACCCATGGATAAGATGACCCTGTTTTTAAGATTAATGTTAAGACTTAAATTTCTCAACTTATAAACGAGTATATACAGAGTAAGCAGGCTAAAAGATAATTTGAAAGAAGTTTGCCATAGAGGTAAAAACAAGTAATAAAAACGTCTTCAAGTACATTTGAAGCAAAAAGCCTGTGAAAGAATCAGTTAGGCCACTAAATAACCTAGGGGTAAAAGAGGTGCTCAGGGAGGAAAAGGAAATAGCAGAAAAACTAAATGAATTCTATGTTTATATCTTCACTGAGGAGGATGTCGGTGTCATATCCATACTGGAAACATTTGAAATTGGAGAATGTAATAACTCAGATTAACAGACTAAAGAATAAGAAATCACTAGGACTGGATGGCATTCACCTCAGAATTCTGAAGGAACTCAAGATTGAAACTGACCTGTTTCTGGGGATTTACAATTTATCATTTAAAACAGCCACAGTACCAGAAGACTGGAGGGTGGCAAATGTGACACAAATTTTTAAAAAGGGCTGCAGGGGTGAATCAGGAAACTATAGACAAGTGAGGCTGATGTTGGTGCCAAGCAAAATGGTTGAAGCTATTCTCAAAAACAAAATTACTGACCACATAAATAGACATAGTTTAATGGGGGAGAATCAACATGGGTTTTGCAAAGGAAAGTCTTGCCTTACCAATTTATTAGATTTCTTTGAGGGTGTAAATGTGGACAAAGGTGAGCCGGTTGATATAGTGTATTTGGATTTTCAGATGGCATTTGACAAAGTCCCTCATGAGACTCCTCAGGAAATGGGGAGGTCATAGGATCAGAGGCAGTGTCCTATTGTGGATTGGTAACTGAATAAAAGACTGTAACAGAGGGACTAAATGGTCAGTTTTCCAAATGCGAAAAGGTCATTAATGGAGTGCCCCAGGGGTCTGTATTAGGTCATGTGCTATTTAGCATATTCATAAATGATCTGGAGAAAGGAATGACGAGTAATGTGACCAAATTTGCAAATGACACAAAATTGTTTCGAGTCGTTAAAATGGCAGTGGATTGTGAAGAACTTCAGAAGGACCTTGTGAGGTTAGGAGACTGGGCTTCTAAATGGCAAATGCAATTGAATGTGGGCAAGTGCAAAGTAATGCACTTAGCGAAAAATAGTCCCGATTACAAATACAGGATATTGGGTTCTGTGTTAGGGGTCACCACCCAGGAAAAAAGACCTTGGAGTCCTTGCGGACAATACCTTGAAATCTTCGACTCAGAATGCAGCAGTGGTCAAAAAAGCAAATAGAATGTTAGAAAATATTTGGAAAGTAACGGAGAATAAAATTATCATAATGCCTTTGTATAGATCCATGTTGCAACCACACCTTGAGTACTGTGTGCAATTCTGGTCGCCCCAACTCAAAAAAGACATAGTGAACATAGAATAGGTATAGAAAAGAGCAATAAAAATGATAAAGGGGATGGGAAAGCTCCCTCATGGAGAAAGTCTAAACAGGTTAGGGCTCTTTAGCTTGGAAAATAGACAACTGAGAGGGAATATGATTGAAATGTATAAAATCATGAGTGAAGAGCAATGGGTAAATAGGGAACAGTTATTTACCTTTTCAAATAACACTAGAACTAATAGTCTCAAAACTAGCAACCTGCATTTGAAACTGCACTGGGCCCTGTAGGCTCACAAGTCCTACTGGCCCCATGCAGTACCCATTACAGAGGGAAACAGGCAGAGGAGAAGGAAGCAGCACCAGGTAAGTGGTGCTGGAAGGGGGCAGCCACATTTGCTAGGAAGTTGGGGGTGTTGGGGGAGAGGGAAGGGAAGGGAAAGTGATGAGGTATGTGGGTGGACAGAGGGAATGAAAGAGAAAGTGCTGATGCCAAGGAGGCGAGTGGATAGGAAAGGGAAAGTGATGGAAGGAGGTGGTAGAATGAGAGGGTAGGAGAGAGAAGGCAATAGAGATGATGTCAGGGGTGGAGGGAAAGAACAGGGAGGGGAAGGTGATAGCGATGATGTGTGTGTGGGGGGGGGGGGGGAGGGAGAGAGAACGGAGAAGGTGCGGAAGAAAGTGTGTGGGGGAAGGTAATACCAGGGGGGTGAGGGAAGAGTAAAGGGAAGAGAAGGTGATGATGCAGAGGGTAGAAGGGAGAGAAAAGGGAAGAGAAACTGATGATGCCGGGGATAGAGAGAAAGGTAAGAGAAAGTGATGATGCTGGAGGATAGGGAGAGAGGGAAGAGGAGGTGATGATGCCAAGGGTGGTGGAGAGAAGATGAGGACTGCAGAGGGTTGAAGGGAGAGGGAATAGAGGGCGAAAAGATGGTAATGATGTGATGAGTGGGAGTTAGGGGGGCAGAGAGAAGGGGGAAGAGAAAAGATGATGATGATGGGGGGGGGGGAGGAGAGTGAAGGGAAGGTGATGATGCCAGGCGTGGGAGGAAGAGATAAAAGAAAAGAGAGAATGACACCAGAGAAATGGGGGCTAAGGAAGGTGATGGTGTGCCATGATGAAGTGAGCCCAATGCCAGGTGTACCACGACACAAAAAAGGCTGGGAACCATTGTTCTAGAGGATGAATCCAAAAGGGACATAGCTCAAAAGTGATGCACAGTGCATAAATCCAAATAAATAAAACTAAATGTTCAGTAAGTTTTTATTCTATTTAGCACGGGACAGGCATATGTTCGATACAAAGGAAGGAAAAATTGACTCCTGATACTGCGAATGTATTGATATACTGCACTTTATTTGATGGGGGAACAGCATTCGCTATTAATCATGGACATAGCCCAATTTCTCTGAAGTTTGCTTTAAAAATTTCCTTTCAGCTGCGATAGACCTGGGATGGGAAGCAATGCTGTTACCTTGCATGGCATCTTCCCTCTTTCCTCTCCCCTCCCCAAAAGTGTTAAGTTATTTGTTGGCCCGACTCAGGACCATTGTCCTGAGTCCCAGCCTTCGAGAAGAACTCTCCTCCTGCACCTTTAGTTCTTTAGGACACTGGGCAGCAGACCGTGCATGCTTTACTGAGTTCCACTCTGTTCCCAGAAAACTAAACAGAAAATGCTTGGCAGCTGGAAGAGATCCTAACCAGGAGCTTAAAGTGTTCCTCTGTCCTCTACAAGTCCCCTCTGCTTTAAAAAAAAATATAAATAAATAAAAATACTGTAAGCAAAATCAAAGTATTGGATGACCTATGGGAGTACCCAAGGAAGACAACAAAGGGGATGCCACAAAGAAGCCTTTTTCAATTCTTTATTGGTGGAGACGTAAACAACTGCCCGACTCTGGCCGAGTTTCGCCACATAAAGTGGCTGCCTCAGGGGCTCAATAAGTGTCAGATGTGCTTAAAATTCTATTGGTTCCGTTCATCAACTGTACATATAGCAACGCACAGCACGGATCGTCTCCACTCTCATCGATTGAATCGTCTGACACTTACTGAGCCCCTGAGGCAGCCACTTTATGTGGCGAAACTCGGCCAGAGTCGGGCAGTTGTTTACGTCTCCACCAATAAAGAATTGAAAAAGGCTTCTTTGTGGCATCCCCTTTGTTGTCTTCCTTCGGTTCTACTGGATCGCCTACCTTGCTGTTTTTTGGGTCCGTCCCCTATGGGAGTACCCAGACAGATACTTGCTTTTCCAATTGTTTTTTTAGCAGAATAATATAAAGATATGAACAACCAAGCAATGAAAATCATAAGAAGGCAGAGACAAAATTAACCAGTACAGACGTAGAGTATCAAGTAAGAGTCTCAAATTGCTTCATTGTGTACCTTTATTTTACAGCATCTATAAACAGTTTTCTTTTTAATAATTCTGCATAACTACGTTCATCCCTGCTGGTAGTTTGCTTTAAAAAAAAAAATGCTCAGGAATGGTGAGCAGTACAGAGACCAGAATTTGCCGCACAGCACTGAAAGGTCATTTTCGGGTAGAAGCCTACCAGGAAGCCATACTACCATGGAGCCCACCCTGGTCTCTGGGTCATTCCCTTTCCAGGGTTTCTTAACCGTTGGTTAGGAATGGGAAAAGTCACATGGAGCTTCAGAACAAAATCCCATTCTTTTACAAGAACAGTCCTGCCTGGCACTCTAAGGGTCCCTGTCTGCAATCTCTTCTAAAAAGGGGGAAAAGGGGGATGGAAGGAAGAGACATGCTCCATTTGAAATGAGCACTGCTGATGTTCAGATAAGCCTGGCTTCAGAAACAAGGCCTTCTACCTAATTTTTCACAGCTCTAATAATAGGCCAGCTACAAAAACAAGGCAAAAAAAATAACCCTTTGCAGAAAATGCAGACGTTGACTAATCTAATAAAGGAAGCAATTTATCATTATTTATTGAGAAATGCTGCATGTGTTCTCCGTGTTTTCTTCTATTCTAAAAATATGCGCATTAAGCAAAAATGAGAGACAGGGAAGGAGGAGGTAGAGTCACTCACCTAGTTCAGGTGCTTTGCTTAGCACAAATGCATAAGCCCAGAATTTGCTGACAGGTCCATTATAGAAACTCTGGTCACAAACGGACTGCTTCAGCCCTTTGGTCATCAAAATGTACAGCATATAAGCACCAGTTCGAACAGCACCAAATATACTTCATGAGGAAAGAAAATAAAAAAGATAAATTAATAGAATTAGTATCCTGCACTCAAACCAGCCAGTCAAGTTCATTAACTTCTCAGAATTTTTGTAACCATGTGTATGAGGTAAACGGGACCCTGACTGATACGCAACAGTTATCAGCCTTGTTATTATTATTCTAGGCCTATGTCAAAAGTGACAATATTCTAAGCAAAGACCAGCCAAAATTTCATGATCCATGATATAAACCTCTGTCCATTATCCAAGTGTTACCAGTCCGGTGAGATTTTAATGATCACAATTGTTCACTGAAAAAATTTGACCTGGGAAATTCAGAATCCTTTTCCCCATGTACTAACAGCATGCGGGACTTTGTAAAAATATTCTGTGATTTTCCTGCATCCAATTCTTTTCCATCTGAGACTGCAAGCATTAAAACCAGATAATGGAAAGAGATTCTGAAGAGGGCTGTAGAGCGTAATATTTGACCCATCTCTAAGCATTATACTACATTTTAATTCAGTTGTTCCATATTTATAAACAGGAAATTTGAAAACTGCATGCTAGAATCAAGGAACTTGTCCAACTGCCCAATAAGACAATTTCTCCATTATGATATTCACAAATTGCCAGAATTCTGTGTCCCTGCAAAGGGATACCAAGTAGGCTGTGGGGTCCCCAGGACAGGGTTGAGAACCACTGATGTAGACCAATGAAAAGTTAACAATTCCTCTGATCATCCAAGGTCTAACTCTATTACTTTTCCTGAAGCTGCCGACAGATCGCCCCCAGTTACTCATGGACTTCTGACAGATCTCCACACTGCACTGCGAGGGAGTAGATGTTTTTCTATACACTTACAATGTTAACATTTTTCTTAAATCTTTTAGGTTGAATAAAGTGGAGTTACTTACCTCTGATGGACAGCAGGATGTCAGTCCTCACATATGGGTTACATCATCCGATGGAGCCCGGAACGGAACTTTGATTTCAAAGCTTCCAGAAGCTTTGAGCATGCTCTAATGAGCACATGCAGCCTATAGCCACCTCCCTGCATACCAGGCAGGGCCCCTCAATCCATGATTTGGAAAAAAGCAACTCCATGGGGAGGTGGGAGAGTTTCATGAGGACTGACATCCTGCTGTCCTTTGGACAGCCACTTTTTACAGGTAAGTTACTTCACTTTCTCTGAGGACAAGCAAGATGGCAGTCCTCACATGTGGGGGACTTCCAAGCTACAGGCTGCCTCAAACAAAAAAGGAAAATCTAAACAGTGCCAAAGGCACTACTGTTTTGGGTAGTGACAGGCCAACCTCATTTATTTATTTTTTGAGGAAGCCTGTCCAATAACGGGCTCTAGGAGGAATGTAGTTGGGTTCTCACCTCAAAGAGACTCCATTCATTTTTGTGTCAGGACCCCTTGCCAAAACAAGGGTGCATTGTGAGTGTGGGTGGTGAAAATCTCACTTCACTGCTTTGAAACAGATACAGTTAGAGCTCCAGCACAGTGAGTATTCACATGCCCCACTAGACCCATGGGCGAGAGAAAGGGCACAATTCACTAACCAAGAGAAATAAAGCTCTTGGCTCTAGACATTTCAGGTTTTCTGGTGTCAAGAAGAAACCCGACTAGATCATCTGGGGCTTCAGAGCCCTCCAGATGGAGGACTGTGGATTACTTATATCAAACAGTAACAACAGATTGCCTTTACAGATTTATGCATGACGTTAGTTAATGACTAAAAATGTGCACAGAAACAATTTACTTGGGAAAAAGCTTTGAAGAAGGTGGGAAAGGCACCAGGTTCTGTGGCAGACCCCACCTGCAGAGTGACCACAAATAAAAGCCTGAACTCCCAGGTCATATATTATGCTAACAAGAGTGGAGAAGCATGAAGAAGCTCCTATCCACCGTCTGAACACTGTGCTGAGATCCCACGACACAGTGGAAGGTTCAGTGGAGAACTTTGACTGAAGCCCACTTAATATAAAGAACATGCAAGGCTATCCTTTGACAGGACTTATCTACCACATGGTGAAAGTGAATCGCATTGGTTAATCAGTTGATACGTGAAAAAGCAGAAGGCGCAGTAAACAGGTTTCTGGTGAAAGAGGGTAAAGGTTCTTGGAAATTTTCTTGAAGCCATACATTGTTTCTTTTCACACCGTGGCTTTTCCCCTGAAATCCCTTCTGGATGCAGAGGGATAGAAGATATATTACTAGACAGACTCCAGGGCTATAGGGATACAGAAGCAGCCCCTAGGCAATTTTCCAACCTTATTAACTCCCTGATGAATGTTCATTCAGGGAACTTCCATTGAATCTGTCTCATCCATTAGGATCTAGCTTTTTCTCAGTATACATATTGCTATGTAAACTGAGTGATATGAATAAAATCTAATAAAAACCCCACACTCCAGTCTAGGGTTAGAATATCCTGAGGCAGACGTTACTACCTTTAACAGACACATGGGGGTAACCTGCATGGAGTGGCAGTTACTACCATAAGAAACTTGCTGGGCATACTGGATGGACCATTTGGTCTGCTAATAATACTATCTTATTATGTTACTATAACCCCCGGAATCTCCCCAGTGAGGGAATCCAGGTTGAAAGCTGTTTGCAAGCTGTTATAGGAGAGATCATTTGGAGGTCTTTCTTCTCTTCGTGAGGGAGATAAAATAGGGCTCCAGTCCTCTAACTCTACCCTCCTGATACCCATTCCAATAGGGTGGTCCAACCAGGAGTGAGCAGAAACTCACTCATATATGTGGGGGGCTCGGCTGAAGGTCTACCATCCCACCCCAGAGAAATCTTGCTTTACTGGTAATTTTGTTGCACCAGTATTTGATGCCCCTTGTCACTAAGTAGAGCACAACATAGGACACTGATTTTCGGTGACACAGCAGTACTAAACATTAATATGATGTCTCCATCACTTTTCAGTATTGCAGCACTGATCGACCTTGCAGTCATTGGCACAGGTGCATCTGATGTCATTGCACCAGAAATTGGTTCGGTGTTGGCATGGCGGCCTAAGCCCATGCCGCAGGATATTCTATCATCCATGCCATGGCAGGAATCAACGTCGATTCCATTGGTGCACCTGATGTTGATCTGTGATGACATCAATGGCACCCATCACCCATTGTGTATTTCAGTCATGCAGATTCCATCTGAGCCTGGTGTCTTACAGTGCCCAATGGCATCAGGCGCCCGATGTCACCAGATGGCATTTGATGGCTCTCATGGCCAACAGCGCTTGAGTGGTACCCAGCACTCATGATGCTCAGTGGCACTCAACAGCACTTGGCATTGATAGTACCTGGTTTTAAAATATATTGACTTCTATGTATAACTCAGGGTTTTATGTGAACAAGTTCAACTTTTTTTCATGCATACAGTATACACGTGTATGTTTACAAAATAGGTAGAGAACGTATGTGCTTTCATTGCATTAGAGATAGTTGCGTGTTGGAGGGGTAGACATACATGTATTTTATAATCTGTGCGTAACTGATAAGCACAGGTTATAAAATACTGTAATAGATCTCTGCTCGGCCATATACACATGTATATGAGGCCGTGCGGACTTGATTGAAAATTATTCTCCCTACTTTTATTCCCATAAACACAGAATGGGAGACAAGCCTTAGTGAATCAGGCCCTTATTCTTATATTATGAACACCTCTATAGCACAAGACTGCAAAGATCAGGAAACTAGCAATAACATGTGCTTGTTTTGATCGATGCCATTTATCCTTACTCAGGATATGCATTTGTTTTAAATTAATTGAGTAAAAAACAACAAATGAAGCCATTTCAGTTTGTTCCAAATGAAACAGAAAATAGCATCTGACTAAAAAATCCAAAAACGTTTCGGTAATTTCTTATTTGGTTAATTAAAAAAAAGGGCCTCTGGCAGGACCGGTCCTTGGCTTCATTCTTGCTGAAGCCTAGGCCTGAGGCTAACTCCTGTTGCTGAGGCCTGGGCCTAGGTTTAGGCCCGACGCTGGGCCCTGGCCTGAGGCTGGTTCCTGTCACCGAGGCCTGGATGTAGACCCAGCCTGAAGCCAGATCCTGTTGCCGAGGCCCGGGCTTAAGCCTGAAGTGGGGCCTGGCCCAAAGCTGGGTCCCATCACTAGGACCCAGGCCCGATGCAGAGGCCCAACCTAATGCTGGATTCCTTTGCTGAGGCCCAGTCTTAGACCCAGGCCCAGAGGCTCATGATCAGGCCTTCTGTTGTCTTCTTTTTTCTTCTGTCGATTAAAAACGATGCCATCTACTTAAGGATGCACCACAGTGATGCCACTATGGTGACTTCTTCTAGAGTAGATGGCACCATTTTCATACCAAACTGGTGCCATCTGCTTGGTACAAAGGTGCCAAAGTGCCATCACTGCAATGTGTCCTTTAGGCAGATGGTATCATTTTTAGGAAGAAGATGATGGAAGGCCTGGTACTTGGCCTCTGGGCCTGGGCCTAAGCCTAGACCTAGGCAGGGCCTAGGCTACGAGACATGGCCTGTGGCCGGGGCCTGGTGTCAGGCCTAAGCCTGGGCCCAAGCACAGGCCTTGGAGATGGGACTTGTGGGACAGACTTGGACTGTGCCCCAGCATGGGACCTGTGCCTAGAGCTGGGACTAGGCAATGGGAGCTGGACTCAGGTTGGGCCCTACATTGGGCTTCAGCCTAGGCCCTATTTTTCTTTCACATTGATGTCAGTAAGGCCTATGGATTGCTTCCCCTACTGAAACTGATGTAAAACAAATGACATGAACAACCAAATTTTTTTTTTCATTTGAGACAAAACTGATAATTGCGAAACAAATGAACAAACCGAAACAAATTGTACATCTCTAATCAGTATGAAGCTACATACCTTTTAGTCTCTCCAGTCTTTGACTCTTGATTTCATAGCAGGGAGGAAAGGCAAGCAGACATTCAGTTCAAAAGCCAAATAATGGGAACTTAATTTTGAGATAGACCTAGGACAACTAGACTTCAAGTCATTCACACTGTTGGTAGAATACAATCTATATTTGAGAAGCCTTAAAGAGAACATCAAACTTCCTGCCTACTGAAAGTCAAGCTAAGCAGGCCCTTCTTACACGCAGGGGTAGATTTCATAAACTTGCGCAAACGCGTACTTTTGTTCACGCACCAGGCGCGAACAAGAGTACGCAGGATTTCAATAGAATCGCGCGTAGCCGCGCATATCCATTAAAATCCGGGGTCAGCTGCGCAGCCTGCCTCCGTTCCCTCCGAGGCCGCTCCAAAATCGGAGCGGCCTCGGAGGGAACTTTCCTTCTGCCTCCCCCCACCTTCCCCTCCCTAACCCACCCCCCCGGCCCTCTGTCGCAAAAGTTACGCCTGCTCAAGGTGTCCCGGGGCTTTGCGCACGCCGGAAGCCTATGCAACATAGGCTCGGCGCGTGCAGGGGGTGTTTGGGCCAGGCTTTCGGGGGTACGGGCGTATCTTACGCGTGTACCTCTTTGAAAATCTGGCCCCTACTGTTTCAAGTTAGCAACTTAGTGGAAGGAACTGAATACATTTCAGATGAAGGCAGCAGTCCAGCAGCCTGATTTAAGTGCGAGGAAAAATAGTGGAAAGTGTTCTAAAGATCAAAATCACAGAACATATAGAAAGACATGGAACAAAGTCAGCATGGCTTTAACCAAGGCAAGTCTTGCCTCACAAATCTGCTTAATTTTTTTGAAGGGGGTTAATAAACATGTAGATATAGGTGAACCGGTAGATATTGTGTATATGGATTTTCAGAAGGCATTTGACAAAGTTCCTCATGAGAGGCTTCTAAGAAAAGTACAAAGTTATTTATTTATTTTTATATACCGATGTTTGATTTACATATCACATTGGTTTACATATAACTTCATATCGGATTACATATAACTTCACATTGGTTTATGTGGTTTAGGTAACTTACAAATAACTTACAAAGTGCAGGACGTTAAGCATTTCTTTTTGCATTAGAGGTAGTAAAGTGAGGAGTAACAGTAATATGATTAAATGATGGTGGTAAAAGTTAACAGAGAAACATATAAATGACGGCAGAAGAAAAGTTAACATAGAAACATAGAAATGTCGGTAGAAGAAGACCAAACGGCCCATCCAGTCTGCCAAGCAAGCTTTCACACTTAGCGGTGACCTTTCGTGGATTACAAACTGGTTAAAAGATAGTAAACAGAGAGTAGGATTAAATGGACAATTTTCTTAGTGGAAAATGGTATACAGTGGAGTGCTTCAAGGATCTGTACTAGGACCTGTGCTTTTCAATATATTTATAAATGATCTGGAAAGGAATACGACGAGTGAGGTAATCAAATTTGCAGATGATACAAAATTATTCAGAGTAGTTAAATTGCAAGCAGATTGTGATAAATTGCAGGAGGATCTTGTGAGACTGGAAAATTGGGCATCCAAATGGCAGATGAAATTTAATGTGGATAAATGCAAGGTGATGCATACAGGGAAAAATAACCCATTCTGTAGTTACACGATGTTAGGTTCCATATTAGGAGCTACTGCCCAGGAAAGAGATCTAGGTGTCATAGTGGATAATACTTGAAATCATCGGCTCAGTATGCTGTGGCAGTCCAAAAAGCAAACAGAATGTTAGGAATTATTAGGAAGTGAATGGTGAATAAAACAGAGGATGTCATAATGCCTCTGTATCGCTCCATGGTGAGACCACACCTTGAATGCTGTGTTCAGTTCTGGTCGCCGCATCTCAAGAAAGATATAGTTGTAATGCAGAAGGTACAGAGAAGGGCGACCAAAATGATAAAGTGGATGGAACAGCTCCCCTATGAGGAAACACTAACGGATCGATACTGTAAAATCGCGGGAGAGCGGACGAACGCCCGCTCTCCCGGCGCACGCACCGGCCCTTCGCCGGTGCGAGCGATCCAGTATTCAAATGAGGTGACGCGGTGCAAACGAGGAAAAGGAGGCGCTAGGGACACTAGCGCGTCCCTAGCGCCTCCTTTTGGCCTGGAGCAGCGGCTGTCAGCGGGTTTGACAGCCGACGCTCAATTTTGCCGGCGTCGGTTCTCGAGCCCGCTGACAGCCACGGGCTCGGAAACCGGACGCCGGCAAAATTGAGCGTCCGGTTTTCGGCCCGACAGCCGCGGGCAGAATTCAAATTTTTTTTATTTTTTTTTTTACTTTTTTGGACCTCCGACTTAATATCGCTCTGATATTAAGTCGGAGCCGGAAGAAATTAGCGCCGACCTTTGGGTCGGCGCTAATTTCTTAGAGTAAAATGTGCGGCTTGGCTGCACATTTTACTTACTGGATCCCGCGCGCATACCTAATAGCGCCCTCAACATGCATTTGCATGTTGAGGGCGCTATTAGGTGCCGCGGGTGGGCCGCGTGTTTTCCTCCCCTTACTGAATAAGGGGTAAGGGAAAACACGTGTCCAGAGCAGGCTGACAGTGCGCTCCGACGGAGCACACTTTACTGTATCGACCTGTAAAGAAGTTAGGGCTGTTCAGCTTGGATAAGAGACGGCTGAGTGGGGATAAGATAGAGGTCTTTAGAATCATGAGAGATTTAGAACAGGTAAATGTGAATCGATTATTCTTTCGAATAATAGAAGGACTAGGGGGCATTCCATGAAGTTAGCATGTAGCACATTTAAAACTAATTGGAGCAAATTCTTTTTCACTCAATGCACAATTAAACTCTGGAATTTGTTGCCAGGGGATGTGGTTAATGCAGTTAGTGTAGCTGGGTTTAAAAAAGGTTTGGATACGTTCCTGGAGGAGAAGCCCATTACCTGCTATTAATCAAGTTGACTTAGAAAATAGTCACTGTTATTACTAGCATCAGTAGCATAGGATATACTTAGTTTTTGGATACTTGCCAGGTACTTATGGCCTGGATTGGCCACTGTTGGAATCAGGATGCTGGACTTGATGGACCCTTGGTCTGACCCAGTATGGCAGTTTCTTATGTTCTTATGAAGTTGACAGAGGGGACCTGACAGAAAAACTGAATAAATTAGCTTTTGCACTGGGGAGAGGGAGGACTAGTAAAAGCTCTTTCAACACTTAAGGGTGGATTTTAAAACGCACGCGCAGTTCCCTGCGTGCAAATAGATGCAGCTATTTTATAACATGTGCATGTCGGCATGTGCATATTATAAAGTAGGATTCCCGCACGTACATGCGCACCGAATTTTAATATCTGTGCCCTCCTACGCGAGCGGGGGGGGGGGGGGTTGACTTTTTAAATTACGAGCGGCAACATGAGTAGGGCTTCCTTTAATGGAGCAGATTGGGAGGGAGCTTCCCTACCCCTATCCTTCATCCCTCTTCCCCTCTCCTCCCCGCGACCCCTAAACTAACCCTATCTATCCCCAATTTTTTATTTTTATATTTACTGCTCCTCTGGAGCAGAATTAAACTCCGTGCGCCGGCCAGCTGCCAGCGCATGCTTACTCGGGATAGTATCTAATGGCGCTGTCCTGATCTTCCCCCTGCCCAAATCCCACCCCCTACGGCCTGCCCCTTTTCAATTGCCTGGCACTTCTGCACGTACCGGGGGTTGTGCGCATGGCCGGGTCCTTTCGAAAATGTGCTTGGCGTGTGCAGGGTGCAGCCACACACTTAAGTCCCAGTTTTACCCCGCGCAGGTCTTTTAAAATTCAGCCATTAGGGACTCAGGCAGTCATGGCAGGAACCAAGACATCTAATACCAGCAGAACAGAAGGGGTATATTGGCATGAAAGAAGAAACCAAGATCTATGTCATATTGAAAAGTTAATAATTAAAGTTAATAGTTGTAGATGATCTATTTTTCAGGTAATTTTAAATCAAGTTTAGCAACATAAATAGAAGCTTAAACATGGGACCTATGTGAAATCAGTTGTTGGTCTTCATACAGTTCCCAATGGACAGATGTCAACAAGGGCTCCCAGAGGTAGCAGAAACAGCTGTTATCTGTCCTCCTCATTTATGTTGTGCGTCCCGTCCGCGCTTGGCCCACGCAAGGGCCTGCTCACCTTCCCAACTCCTCGGCAGGTCCCGGGTCGGCCTCTCCCGCGGCTGCAGCTAGCTCCTCGAGGCCTTGGTGTCCTGCGGCGGCAGTCTCTGGGCCTTCCTCAACGCACCAGGCATGACGGAGCTCGGCATCCTCCGTGGCGTTGGCCCCGCCCCTAGGCGCGCGCGTGTGCGGACCTCCCGGCCCCTTAAAGGGCCAGGGGCGGGACCAGGCTCCGCGGCACGCCCTGATTGAGCACAGTATATCAGGAAGTTCCTGCCTGCACTCCTTGCTTTGGCAATCGGGTCGACACTGTATATGTACTAGTTTGCCTCAGTGTCTCATCGCTTGTTCCAGTCTTGTTCCAGTTTTGTTCCAGCGTCCTTCTGTTCCAGCGCCTGTCTGTTCCTGCGTTCCCTCAGGTAGTACCTCTTAGAGTGACTCTCTGGTACTGACTACGCTGATCGGATTCTGACCTTTGCTTGCATCCTTGACCACGTCTGACCTCTGGAACCTGATCCCTGCTTTGGCTGACTACTCTCGGACTGACCTTTGGAACCTGACCCCTTCTTTGGCTGACTACTCTTGGACTGACCTTGGAACTTGACCCTTGCTATCACTGACCACGCCTCCTTGAGCCTGGCCCTTCTCCCAGCCTTGTCATCGCAGACACTGTTCTGGCCTTCCTTGATTCCCCAAGTTTCCAGTCTCGACATCAACCGCGCACCCTTGATCTTGGTGGGCACACCTCTCCACTTCCTTTCCGGGAGACCCTGCGAGGCCCACCTAAGTCCAAGTGGCCTGGGTCCCCAAGGGCTCCACCTGGGAGGACCTCGGGCTTCCAGTGGTGAAGCTCCAGCTAGCCTCTGTCTCCTCCTGTGCTCCGCCCCTGGTGGCAGATGCTTCCTGGGCCCGACCAGGGAGCCGCTCCTTACTGTCTCAGGACAAGGGTCCACCTCCAGGTGCAACAATTCATCCCTGTTGTCGCCAGTGTAAATAAGGTATTTTTCTGGAAGGGCACTGGGGTGGAGGAGGGTTAATTGTGACACATGCGAAAAATCTCCCTCTTAAAAATTGCTCTCTCTTGACAGTTCTTTTTTTAGTTTGCACTTAAATTTTTATTTACCACAGTTTTACAGACTACTTTTATTTTATAATTTTATATTTTTATTGATTTATTAATTGTATTTATGACTATGAATTTGTAATATTTTTAACGCTTTTTTATTATCTTGTTTTAGATTACGTTTCATTTTATGTTTAGATATATTTTTATTCGAATTTGTATATTTTGAAATGTTTGTAAACCGTTGACGGCTAGTCTAAACAACGGTATATAAAAGTCTAACAAATAAATAAATAAATCATGAAAACAGCTATGATTTGGCAGGAATTGGTATCCTCGCTGGGCATCTTAGCAGAGAGGTCAAAGACTGCATAGTCAGGGAGACTGAACTATTTTGTCTCTTCCCTAGAGGTGAAATGCACATATTCTTTAGAAAATGACCTCCTATTGCTGTGAACCAGGCATCTTTCACAAATACTAGAAAATTACTAGAAAATCACTAGAAAATTACTAGAAAATCACTAGAAAATTAAAAAAATGAACAACAAAAGATCAGCAACATTTACATTTTAACCCTCTGTTGCTCATAATTTGGATTTTCTGACAAAATCCAACAGAAGTCATGATACTGTAGATCAGAAGTTGTAGGCTACAATGGATTAAACCTGACAAGATTCTAGGTTTAAGTCTGAAAGAGAAGAGAACAGATTGTGACAGAACCAAAGATCTTAAATGAAGCAAGCACATTGGGATAATCCATTGATGAGGCATTCAGCATGGGAGCAGACCTTTCAAAGTGATAAATAACACTTTTATTCAAATCTCTGTTATTCCAAATAGATGTAGCCCAGACGGATACGTTCTGTTTTTTTTACTATTTTCTCTGAGCTGATTTTGAAGTGTGGATATTTGAACAGTCTGCTGAATTAGTATTCCAGTTTGGAGAAAAAAAAACATTTAACCCTGTTGCTCCTCTTTCAGAATTTTGGGTTTACCAACTGGTTCCCCCTTCTCAGGACTGGTTGAATACAGTTCTCTTTTAACCCTGCAGCATGCATGCACTTGCAGTTCTGATCTGCATAAGAAAAGGGGAATTGTGTGTTTTATAGGGAACAAAATATGAAATATTTCCATATGTACAGTTTCTTCTGTATTTTATGTATGGTGTTAATCACCATCTTTGAGGGGGATTTTTCTCTAATATAAGAAATTTATTTAATACAAACAAAATGAAAAGTTAAGATGCAAGTTTGTGCTTGCAGTGTGGTGAAATGGACTGGCTCAGCCTGTCGTGAAATAATAGAGCCAGTTGGTAAACCTATGCCCATATTTTTGGCAGGATTTTTTTTGTTGTTGTTGTCAACTTGCATTTGAGGGAAAATTTGGTGACAACAGCTTGGAAAAAAAAATATGGACCTGAATGAAAAATGAACTTTGTGAAGAGTATCAGTTAGATCCCCACCTATCTTTCAACCTTTACGGGGCCTACTAAAAATACAGATATGTAACGCAAATGGAGGGCCAGGAGTTCCTTTGAAGCTTAGTGGCTAGGTTCTGCTATGAACAAATGCCCAGAGCAGATTCTGCGGTCAGCACTGGACACTGCAGCTTTCGTGCCAGCCTTCTTTTGCATTGTATAAAATGGCAAATCAGTGACAGAAAATTCAAGTTCTTCACTTACACTGCCAAACAGGGAGAGTGACCTGTGGTTATTGATTTGCGGAGTACTTATTTTTATCCCATATAATGTAAAATAGAATTGCTGTGATGTTTTCACTTAGCAAGTAAAAGGAATATCTCTTTCAGTGCATCTCACACCCAGGGAGATTGATTGGAGAAGGCAGCAATGGGAATAAGCAGTATTTAATTATTTAAACACATAGGGGGTAATTTTCAAAAGGAGTTATACATGTAAATGTAACTACTATTGTAGCAATTTTCAAAAGCCATTTACTGGAGTAAAGTGCACTTACACAAGTAAATCCTATGAACAATTCAATGGCATATATTATAGCAATTTTCAAAAGCCCACTTACTCAAGTAAAGTGCATTTACTCGAGTAAAACCCTGTTTTACTCGAGTAAATGCTTTTTAAAATCAGGCCCATATTGTACTCCACACATGTCTAGGCTTTACAGTGAGACAAACCAAAGAACCCTGGTGCATGCCAAAAGTTATGTCCCTACAGCAAACCACCTCGCTTGACAACATTTGCTTATACTAACTAATAAATACTCATTTGAGCTGGTCAGAGGATAGGTTTGTTCTTCAATGATTCACTCACAATTTAAAGCTAGACAATTTTTTGCAAATTATTTCTTCATCGAGCATGGACTTCTCCACCCTTTTCCTCCCCATGAACTTTTGTGGACACTCCAAATTTGGAAAACATGGTTTGTTAAGTTTTCAGCCTAACCTTCTCCGGTATCCATGCCACTGCTCCATGCTATCTCCATCCTTTCTTTGGATGATCACTAGGGATTAACAGATGAAGGTTGAAGAGAGCATGGATTTAGTAATTTTATAACACTGCACATTCTGGTAAAGTCTGCATACCTTTGTTACACACAGGCCTTACTGCTAATTTTTTTTTTTTTTAAATTTGCTTAACTTGTAACAAAAAATCCATAGTATACAACATCTCATCAACAGAGGATCAACACACTGAAATATGTACTGGAGGCATTACAAAAGCATCAAAATATATGCAGTAACCCATGTCATGAATATAAAATAACAAGTGAGACAAATTGAAAATAGTCAACCTACTGACCAATATATCCCCATATTTTATCATACAGTACACTCTTGTTCTGCAATGAAAAGGTCAGCTTCTCAGCCATTGTGCTAGCGATGACCCAGATGTATCAATGGCAAACGTAGCTTCTAAGAGGAGTTACTCACACATTTTACATTGATAAATGTTCAACCCAAGTATTATGCCCGTCGGTCGCAGATGGCTGTGACCTCTCATGCTCACCTCTTTCTTTGCTGCTCCATCAATTCTGAGAAGAATGGAGGCCTCCGCCAGTCACCGCCAACCTACCTGGCATTCCTGGGATGGCGAGGGCGATGTTGACTGCCATCTTGTTTCAGGAATCACATAAGCCATGTGCGTGCAAGGGCCATCTTTGTACATGTCATGGCGGGAACCTCGGGGGCGTCCCCTGCGGATGACGTCACTTCGATGCTGTACTTAAACCAACTGGCCCTGTGCTTCTACGAGTTAGCAAGGAGTTCCCTTGTTGCTGAATCTGCTCCAACCTTGGACTTCCGGTTCCAGTTTCCTTGCTTGGCATATGAACGCTCTGGGTACCCGCTCCTCGGGGGCCCTTCTGCATTCCTGCCTTGGACTTCTACATATTGTCCCAAGTCCCGGGACATCCTCCTGGAACTACATCATGTGAGTACTTTACTACGGACTTCAACGATATCAAACCTTACTGAGATTCTCTACAGTGTACCCTGTGCCTCGGGCCATTACCGTATCTTCCTCAGTAGGAGTCACTCTGATATATGCTGCACTGCAGGTTATTGCATCACCATCTCCAGGATCCACCACGAGGTCCTGCACCTCAGACTAATTCGTCATCACCACAAGAACAGACATCCTCAGCGTACCCCGCTCTGCGGGCCACTACCAGATCTGTACATCTAAGGTAATTGCTACACCTCCGAAGAGACTCCTGGTGTACCCCGCTCTGCGGGCCACTACCGGATCTTCACATCGGAGGTATCACTCTGGGTATACCCCTCTGCTCTGAACAGTACTTTAATTCAGCTCCCGCTCCGCAGGCTCTGCTTTTCCTTCCTTTATAATAAAGTCTCTACCTTACAGCTGTGTCCTACGCCACTGAGACCACGCCTACTGAAGGTGAGGCTCACAGGGCTCCTCCCTGTGGGCTGAGACACCTCTCACCTCGGCCCAGGACTCTTACAAAAACATAACACCAAGAAGGTAGATAATTGGTATAAAACTCAACTTTCTTCTCATAATATTCTCAATTCTTCCCCAGAAGTTCTGAATGCAGGGACAAGCCCACCACACATGAAAGTAAATGTTTTCCTTTCTACACCCCTGCCAGCACATCTTCGAGTATGAGGGCAAGAATCTTGCAGGCATCTGTATGTGCTATGTAACAATGAATAAACCATTTCCACCCTGTGACTGCAAACTGAAGCTCTGCACGCCACTCTCCATATTGTCTGCCAATCCCTGTGGTCCCCAAATCAACGTTCCACTGATCAATCAAGGACGTACGGGGTTCCATGTCCTCACAGAGTTGGATAATAGCTTTATTTAATGGAGAAATAATTTTACATCCCTTCTCTGCTAAAATTAATACCTCCTCTATTTCAGTAGGCAAATGCCTCCTGCATCCTGCTCTTATGTAACTTTGAAAAAGCATCTCTAATTCTATTGTATAAAGCTCTAGACTCTGATCTGAGACTAAATTCACTTTTCAAAGTATCAAATGTGAGCTAGTTCTTTTCGTCCCATAGCTTCCCCAAGAATTTCAACCTAGTATTCCACCAATCCATCACCTCCTCATTAAATGTAAAAACTGAGATGCCTGGATTATATTTCAAAAGTGACTGGGGAAGGAAGGAAGGGGAAAGAACCATATGGAATGCCAAGCCCTTTATACATCTACCAGGTCTGAACCGTATATGCAGCAATATAATTGGAACAAAGAATTCACTGAATCGGAATTGCAAAAGGGGACATCATTAAATCTGAGGACAAATCAACTCCTTCAGCCATTCCCGCCTCCAAGGACAACCAGGGTAACCTATCATCTGTGCTTAGTCAGTGTTTCAGACGTGCTAATCTAAACACCCAGTAATATCCCAATAAGTTAGGAACGGCAATACCACCATTTAATTTAATGTGCCGTGAAGTCCACAGTTTTAATTTTGAGACTTCACTTTTCCATATAAACTGTGAAATTTCCCTATTAATATTAGCAAAGAGCCTCATGGGAAGTGTGCTGCAGCTGTTGGCCGCGGCAACCCCCGACCGAGACCTCCTACCCGCTCTGCTGCTCCTCTTCGCCGTGGCTCAGCGTGGCACGATCTGCTCCACAGCAGGCTTCCTGCGGTCTGCCGCATGGCCGCCAACGCTGTCGTCCTCTCTTCAGCGGACACGTGCGCGGAAGGCCCCGCCCTTGGGGCAGTGGCACGAAAACCAAGTCCGGCCCCAGAGGATGATGTCATCATCCACAGCTGCCCCAGATGTTATCATCCACAGTCCGGCCCCAGAGGATGATGTCATCATCCACAGCTGCCACAGAAGACTGCCTTTGCAAAGGGTCTTCTCTGCGGAGTGTCTAGTTGCTGTGCGTTTGTTCCTGCCTTGCTTCAGTTCCTGCCTTTGTTCCTGCCTTGATCCAGCTCCTGCCTCATCCCTGCTCCTGTATCCAGTCCTCGGCTTGATCTCCAGGTTTGACCTCGGCTTGTCTTCTCGTCTCTGCTAGTCTGCTGCCCTTCTCGACCCCTGGCCTGTTTCACCGTATCCGCCTCTTCGCTGCCTGCTGTGGATCTTCTGCCTGGACTCTGGTTCTGCTTCTTCGCTGCCTGCCCAGACCCGGACTGCTGACCTTGTCTTCGTCTCATCCCTCACCAGCACCACCTCCCGGAGATGAGTTCCATTGGGGCAATCCCTCGGTGGATTTCATCACTCACTCTGGCTCAAGGGTCCACAATCGTAACAGTTTGTAAAAGTCATGGACCCGGTGGACATGTCCGGCCTCCAGGCCATTCTGGGTATGGCCCAACGTATGCAGCAATAGCAGCAATGTATGGAGGCTTTGTCCGCCACAGTGGAGCGCCTGGCCAGTCGCTTATAATCTGCGTCTGGGTCTGGGGCCACTGCCTCTCATCCCACGGTTCCAGTTGCTCCGTTTCCCTTGACTCATTTGCCTGGCCCACCTCGGTTTTCCGGGGAGCCAAAGCAGTGCCGAGGATTTTTGAATCACTGCTTCATCAGGTTCTCGCTCCAGGCCCAGCAGTTCCTGACAGATCAGGTCAAGACGTCATTCATCTTGTTCTTACTGGACGGCAAGGTGCTGGCCTGAGCATCCCCGCTGTGGGAGTGTAGAGATTCCATTCTCAGGGACCTGGCCCGATTTGTCCAGACCTTCCACCAAGTATTTGATGAGCCGGGCCGTCTGCCTACTGCTGCCTCTGAACTACTTCACCTCCGCCAAGGTTCACGCCCGCTGGCCGAGTTTGCAGTAGAGTTCCGCACCTTGGCATCTGAACTGGGTTGGCGTGAGGACAGCCTATGCAGTATCTTCCTCGAGGGGTTGTTCTCCCGTATCAAGGATGAGCTGTCCACTCGAGACCTCCCGGATGACCTCGAGGCTCTCATTGACCTGGCTGGTCAGATCGATCAGCATTTGCAGCAACGTGCAAAGGAACTCAAGCTGGTTCGCCGCACAGTTCCCCTGTCTCCTTCCTTCTCTCGCCCATTGGTCTCCCCAGCAACATCTGGGGCTTTGCCGGAACACAGGGAGGCACCCATGCAGCTGGGTCGCACTCACCTAACCTCAGAAGAGAAACAGCGCTACAGAACACTTGGATTGTGCCTCTATTGCGGAGGTAAGGGTCACCTGTTGGCCCAATGCTCTGAGCGTCTGGGAAACTCCCAGGCCTAGGTGTCACCGGGGAGCTGATCCTAGGCTGCATCAACCATGCTCCTCAATGTACTGTTCCTGTCACACTCCAGCTCTCCAAAGGATCATTCAAGACTCTGGCCTTCATCGATTCTAGGGCTGGAGGAAACTTCATACTAGCAGAGTTAGTTCGTCAACTTCAATTTCCGGTGCTCCCCCACAATCCACCGTTGCTCATCTCATCTATCCAAGGGGAATCACTCCCTGGCCAAGTCACCTCCTGCATGGCTCCAGTGACCCTCCATACTGGAGTTCTCCACAAGGAGGAGATATCCTTCCTCATCCTGGAAAAAGCTGTCCACCCAATTGTACTGGGCCTTCCTTGGTTGCAGAAACACTCCTCCACCATTGACTGGAGGAGCCTCCAAATTGCGGCTTGGGGACCTGAATGTTTTGCAACTTGGCTACGTCAGAAGCCGTAACCACAAGTCCATCTTGCTACTACTAACATTCATCTGCCTCCACAGTATGCCGACTTTTCTGATGCCTTTTCCAAAGAGGAGGCGGAGACCCTGCCAGTGCATCAACCCTTCAATTGTGCCATTGATCTGTTACCTGATACTGTTCCGCCCTGAGGACGGGTATACCTGCTGTCGTTGCAAGAGACTCAAGTACATGTCCAAGTACATAAAAGAGAATCTGGACCAGGGGTTCAATCGCCCTTCCTCTTCTCCAGCCGGTGCAGTGTTTTTCTTTGTTTCCAAGAAGGACCCTGCAAAGATTATAGGGGGCTCAACGCTACCACCCACAAAGATCACTATCCTCTCCCTCTGATTCCTGAGCTCTTGGACCACCTCCACAGAGCCAGAATATTCACCAAACTGGACCTGCGTGGCGCTTACAACTTGGTCCGAATAAAACCTGGAGATGAATGGAAGACCGTGTTTAACACACGCGACAGTCATTACGAGTATCTGGTGATGCCATTCAGACTGTGAAACGTGCCCGCAGGTTTTCAGAATTTAATGAATAAAGTATTTTGGGATATGCTTCATAAAGGAGTAATTGTCTACCTTGACGACGTCCTAATCTACTCCAAGGATCTAACTACCCATCACTCTGATGTCTGTCATGTTCTCCAGCACATAAGAGAGAACCGCTTATTTGTAAAACTTGAGATGTGCCTTTTTGAACAACAATCACTACTATTCCTGGGCTTTATTGTCTCCACCATCGGCTTCCAAATGGAACCGGATAAGCTAGTGAGCATCCGGGAGTGGCCGCAACCAGTGGGACTTTGCTTGTTACAATGCTTCCTTGGCTTCGCCAACTTTTACAGGAATTTCATCCCACGTTATTCTCACATCTTGGCACCAATTACGGCTCTGACCAAGAAGAGTTCTGATCCTAGACATTGGCCCAGTGAGGCTATTCAAGCTTTCAAGAAACTCAAGGCAGCATTCCTGCAAGAGCCATGTCTCCACCACTTAGATCCAACTCGGCCATTTGTTGTAGAGGTGGATGCTTCTGATGTTGCAGTAGGGGCGGTCCTTAGTCAACACTCTGACCAAGGAACTCTATTCTCCTGCTCCTATTTCTCTCGCAAGTTTTCTCCGGCAGAGAAAAACTATGGGATTGGCAACAAAGTGTTGCTGGTGATAAAAATGGCTTTTGAAAAATGGAGGCAATGGCTGGAAGGGGCGCAACACCCCATCATGGACTACACCGACCACAAGAACTTAGAGTATCTCAGCAAAGCACAACATCTGAACCCACGCCAAGCCCGCTGGTCCTTGTTCTTCAGCTGTTTTAACTTTATACTATGCTACTGCCCTGCAACAAAAAATGTTCGAGCAGATGCCCTCTCCAGGCTGCATGAGTCTGAGGACACCCAAGACCCACCTAGCTACATTCTGGACCCAGATAAAGTTTTATTAGCCATCACGGATATCGTGCTGCCAGGGAAGTCTGTGGATCCGCTCTGCCTTCGACCCAAAGTACTATCTTGGGCACACGATTCCCTCACCATGGGGCACCCAGGAAAGGCACGAACCCTGGAACTGTTGTCACGCTACTACTGGTGGCCTCACATGACTCAAGATGTTCGTGCCTACGTCAGCTCCTGCCCAACTTGTGCCTAGCAGAAGCCGCTACCCGGTCGGCCATGGAGCCTCCTTCAACCTCTCCCACCACCACGAGAACCTTGGACTCATATATCCACGGAGTTTGTGGTGGACCTGCTCGTCTCTTCGGGGAACCAGGTAATATGGGTCATGGTTGACAGGTTCTCCAAAATGGCACACTTCATCCTGCTGCCCAAGCTGCCATCAGCTCCCGAGGTGGCGTGACTGATCTCTCTACATGTGTTTCGACTACATGGTTTCCCGCTACACATAACTTCAGTCCGGGGTCCTCAATTCACAGCCAAATATTGGGGGCGCACTGTGCAAAAAATTTGGAGTGCAGTTGGATTTCATCACAGCCTTCCACCCAGAGGGGAATGGACAAGCAGAACATGTCAACAGGGGCTTGAAGACATTCATACGCTCATTTGTGAACTGTCGCCAAGATGATTGGGCTACACTTTTGTCATGGGCAGAGTTTTCACACAATTCCCACTTGCACTCTGCTACCAGGAATTCTCCTTTCCAAATTGTGTATGGCAAGCTCCTGAGACCCCTGCTTCCGTTGCCGCTCTTTGTAGGGTCCCCAGCGGCTCAGCTTACAGCCAAACAGCTACATGACCTATGGGAGTCTACCAACTCCAATTTACTGCAAGCTGCCAACTCTGCCAAACAAATGGCAGATAAACAACATTGCCCGGCTCCGCTGTTCAACACAGGAGACCGAGTTTGGCTTAGTACCCGCCACATCCGCCTGAGGGTCCCTTCCATGAGACTTGCTCCCAGGTACATCGGACCTTTTTCAGTTTCTGAACACTTGGAACCAGTAACCTACTGCTTATGGCTTCCTGCAAGCCTCCGGATAAATAACTCCTTTCATGTATCACTATTAAAGCCATTAATACTTTCTCCTTTCCATGCTGCTCCACCTAAACCACCTGATGTGGAGTCTGATGATGACCCTATCTACCAGGTTCAGGAGATCCTTGATGTTCGTCGGCACCATAGGCGCTGGGAATATCTGATTGCCTGGAAGGGCTTCGGTGCTGAAGAAAATTCTTGGGAGCCATCGTCTAACATTTTAGATAAAATTTTACTCCAGCACTTCCATCAAACGCACCCTGGCAAGCCTGGTCCTTCTCGGAGGGGGCGTAAGAGGGGGGTACTGTTGTGGCTCTCTGCCGCGGCAAGCCCCAACGGAGCCCTCCTACCAGCTCTCCTGCTCCTCTTCGCCGCAGCTCTGCGCGGCAGGCCTCCTGTGGCCTGCCACATGGCCGCCAACGCCGTCCTCCTCTCTTCAGCAGGGGTCTATGTAGGCGTGCGCACGTGGGAGGCCCCGCCCTTTAAAGGGGCAGTGGCATGAAAACCAAGTCTGGCCTCGGAGGATGACGTCATCAAGGAGGGGTATTTAAATCCCACAGCTGCCACAGAAGATTGCCTTTGCAACGGGTCTTCACTGCGCAGTGTCTATTTGCTGTGCGTTTGTTCCTGCATTCCTGCCTTGCTTCAGTTCCTGCCTTCGCTCCTGCCTTGATCCAGTTCCTGCCTTGATCCAGCTCCTACCTCAACCCTGCTCCTGTATCCAGTCTTTGGCTTGATCTCCAGATTTGACCTCGGCTTGTCTTCTCGTCTCTGCTAGTCTGCTGCCTGTCGCGACCCCTGGCCTGTTTCACCGTATCCGCCTCTTTGCTGCCTGCCCCAAATCTTCTGCCTGGACTATGGTTCTGCTTCTTCACTGCCTGCCCAGACCTGGACTGCTGATCTTGTCTTTGTCTCATTCCTCACCAGCACCTCCCTGAGACGAGTTCCATTGGGGCTATCCCTCGGTGGATTTCATCACTCGCTCCGGTTCAAGGGTCCACAACCGTAATACGTGTATATGGATATGTTGGAATAAATGTGAAGGACGAGGTGATAAATTAATTTAATTATCCCTATTCCTCTTGCCCAAGACACAAACAAATCTTTCCAGTCCTTCAAATCATGTATTATTTTTCGCACTACTGGAGTATAATTACTTTTGTATAAGTAAGAAATAAGTCAGCTCTCTTAAAGTGAGACAGACAATGGGGAACCTGTGCATAGCTCTTTACCTCCTCGGGTAACAATTCTGATTTTTGATCATTTATCTTATACCCAGACATTACACTATACTCAAGTGTGAAGAAAATAAAAACAAAGCTAGACCGATATCTTGGAAGATATAATATTTATTCCAATTTAAAGTAGAAATTGCCCGACTCAGGCCGAGTTTTGCCTTTACAGCTGCATCAGGGGCTGCAAAAGTGATAATAATTTAATGTTTAATAAATGTTGATAAAAAAGTTAAGAACAAAATTAAATGAGCACAATAATCATAAAAACAAAAATTAATTATAAAGAACAATTACAAAAAGGAGGACTGCAAATGTATAAAAATACCATCAACAAAAGATTAAAAGAAACAGAACCAGATATTATTACTAAAAGCAGAAACCAAACCACAAAGAAGACAGTGCTTATCTTAATTGATTAATTACCTAAGAAATTTGATTATACAAGTGACTGTATGTTCTTTACATTCATATAAAAAGTTATTATCCATTAGGAATAAAACAGATAGATATATTGAGTAATCAGTTAATTTCATTATGACTAATCAACATATTTTATTTCAAAAGTAATAATAAATAATATTAATACAGGACTCATTAGGTAACATGATGAAATTTTATTGACATTTATTAAACATTAAATTATTATCACTTTTACAGCCCCTGATGCAGCCATAAAGGCAAAACTCAGCCTGAGTCAGGCAATTTCTACTTTAAATTGGAATAAATATTATATCTTCCAAGATATCGGTCTAGCTTTGTTTTTGTTTTCTTCACACTTGTGGCTACGCTCGACCAATTTCCACTTTGTTTCTTTGGAATTATACTATACTCAGCAAGGATGTCAAGCAATCTAGGAGCAGAGACTTTTAAAAACAATAGCATGTCATCAACATAGAGAGAGATCTTGCATGTTTTCCCATTAAACTGAGGATCAGCTCTAAACATCTGAGTCAAGATCTTTATGGCCAGATCAAATAGAAGAGGTGAGAATGGGCAGCCTTATGTAGTACCCCCATCTAACTGGAATAGGGTTAGAAAGGAGCCCATTTGTCAATGCTCTGGCAACAGGATGAGAATATAGCTCCATGATCCAATCCATGAAACCCCAGTCAAAACCATAAAAATGAAACACAACAAAGAAAAAAAACTAATACAGCCTATTGAAGGCTTTTTCCACATGTAGTGCTAGAATTAACAGAGAGTGTGCACCAACTAGTTAGCGCTATTTTATTAAAGATTCTACACATATTGGCCATAGACAGCTGCCCTTTGATAAAACCAGTATGGTCAGCCTTGACCAAAAACCCCATTAAACCTTCTAACCTGAGCTGGAGAATTTTTGCCAAAATGTTTATGATAGCATTCAACAGGAAGATGAGTCAGTGGGATCCCAGGTCCAACTCATCCTTACCCTTTTTATAAATTAAGACTATTGTAGCATCTATCACGCGATAAGAAAGCAGAATTGATATCCCTAAGTCCATAGACACTAGCTTTGAAGTGTCTAAAAGCATAATATAAATTAAATAATTAGGCCATCCTTTGTATGCATAACAGTGATATTAGTTCCCCAATTCCTTTTTTTGCGCATTCTAGTGAGCAAAGCTCCAGTTTTATTTCCATGCTCACAGAATTTTTGAAGTATCGCATAGAACGTTCTATTTGACCTATTTTAAGCCTCTCCAACTCTTTTCTGGACTTCTGCAGTTGCTTCCAGAAACGTTGAGAGCTATTCACTTGATGCTGCTTTTGAAGAGACCATATCTCAGTTTCAGTCTCCCTCTCCCTTTGGAGCCTACTTTTATTTAGATGGCTAGTGTAGCTATGACTTCTGAGAACTGCCTTCACTGTTTTCTATAACACTACCGCGTTATATTCCTCTACAGCATGCAAGAGATTCTTGAACAGACTGAGATATCATCTCTGAAAAGTCCACCTCCCAAGACTGACAAATTTAATCTTCAGGTCCACCCAGTAGACAGAGCCCATGAGATACCGAGAGACATGAAAACCAGATTGTTATCCAAAATATGTCCCGGTATTATAGCAATGGACTCTAATGTCCCATATAAACTGGCAGAACAAAGATAGAAGTCCAATAGCTGTAAGTATTGTGTACCTGTGAAAAAATATGTATAACTTCTACTAAAGGGATATCGAATGTTATGGATTAACGGTTTTAGTGGACCCTTTGGCCGGCCTGCAGGAGACTGGGGAGAGGTGGACTACAGTCTCAGTGTACAAGCAGGCCGGGAGGCGGATATCAGGCAGGATGTGAACGATGATCTTCACCCTGGAAGCCGGTGCTCCCCTGGGAGGAGCCCATAGGAGCCCAGCCGCTGGCACTTAGGAGATCGGTGGTGAGACTTCACCCTGGAAGCCGGAGCTTCCCCGGGAGGAGCCCATAGGAGCCCAGCCGCTGGGACTTAGGCGAGTACTGTAGCTGGGTCAGGAACAAGCAGGCTTGGGAACTGGAACCAGGCAGGGAACTGGAGCAAGACTCAAGTACTGGAACCAGGCAGGAACTGAAGCAAGACACGGGTACTGGAACCAGGCAGGAACTGGAGCAAGACACGGGTACTGGAACCAGGCAGGAACTGAAGCAAGGTCTGAAGCAGGAACCAGGCTGGAACATATGCAAGTCTGAAGCAGGAACCAAGCTGGAACGCAAGCAAAGTCTGAAGCAGGAACCAGGCTGGAACGGAGCAACTACTGGCAAGTAGTGACACATTCTGGGGCACGGAGCAACTGGGAACCGCAAGGTAACCTTGTTGCAAGGCAAAGACTGAGGGTCCGCGGCTGGCTTACATAGGCCGCGGCGTCTGATGTCAGGAAGCAGGCGGAGCTTTGAATAGCGGGAACAGGCCTACAAAGGCGTCCTTCCTGCGCGCACGCGCGCCTAAGGACAGGGCGTCCACCGAAGATCTTCCACCGGCGTCATCCCCGTGGGGACGCCGCCATACAGGCCGCAAACTCCGCCAGCTGAACCGGGAGCGGGACCAGGAACATGGAGGTAAGGGTCTGGTCGCGGCATACGCAACCGGGACCGTAACATCGAGTGTGCCAGACATCTATCAATCCTAGTCCCTCTATTAGAAGCTTAAATAACCTCCTATTCTGCTCAGTATGTGGAAGGCCATGAGAAAATCAGTCTATGGGAAGCTTCAAACATACATTTCTTTCCCTTGCAACCACTATGGGATTAGATGTAAAATTAACTATCTCCTATATCAAATGTCCATAATACATATTATGATTGGAATTTGGGCCATAAATATTAATTATATAAAAAACTTGCTCATAAAGTGACCCTTCCAGCATAATAAATCTAACATCTGGATCTCAATGCCATCTGTGAACTTTGAAGGGTAATAACTTGTGGACCATTATACAAACCTCGCCGCTTTTAGAGTTTCATGGGGTGCAACACACTTGTCCAGGCTACTCCCTTTTTAACTTTACAAACTTACTGTCCTTAAGGTGAGTTTCCTGCAACAGAGCTACTCGAACATTATTACTTTTAAAAAATTGTAGGTTTCCTTTTGATAGGGGATGAGATACCTCGCACATTAAGGGAGTCAAACTTCATCTGTGCACTTAAGCATTGTCAGTATACATGAAATAAATAAAGAACCATAAGAACCTCAAATATTAAAGTGGCTTCACCAATACAATGATCCTTCCTGCTGATCTCAAAATTCCCACTGCTTTGCAATATAACAACAGACACCAGAACCCCAACTTCCCCTCTTCTCTTCAACCCACTACCACCACTCCCAAAATGCAGTCCCGGAAGAGACAGAGACAAGCTAATCCTGACATGCCCTGCTACTCTGCTCCTTTCCATGACCACACACTCTCCGAGGAAAACACCTAAGCCCACCCAAACCTAGAATGCCGTCTGTGCAGGAGAGGATTTGGGGTACAGACTCTGCTTTACAAGACCCATCACTGCCTCCCCATCTGGTCCCTTCCCCCCGGTTCTTCCCCCCCCCCCCCGATACCCCTTCCATCTCAAACCCACATATTCCACAACTTAACACAACACACAAATGAAAAAATGGAGCAGCTCTTTATGAGTCAAACCCCAATAGACAAACCATGACCCTCCCTTAAACAGCAAATCAGCAGAGCACTCCTCTGCATCGGAAAGAGCAATGCTAATTAAAAAAAAAAAAAAAGACAATCTCTGCCTGAAGGTTGTGTAAAAATAAGCCCAAAACATACGACTGCTCTGTTCTCCAGTTCTGTCGAACAACTTGTATAGTCAGATGTCTGAGCTCCATAGTGTTGTCTTCGCGACAAGACCAGAAGAAACGAGGAACAGCAATGGCTCGCAAACATCTGGGTCCCGAGGATGTCTCCTTGCTGAGAGAAACAAATGGCTTCGCCTTAAATTGCCCTCTGTGCAATGTGCCGTAAATTAGAAAGTCTCTATTCCAAACAGTACGCCCTCCGGTCAGCAACCATGCCAACCCCGGCCCCCCATCCCTCATCAGTAGGTGGACAGATAAACCTGAAAGCACACAAATGATTACATTGATCAGGATAACAAGAAAAGGAGAAAAGATAAAACCTTTTCCAAAAGGGGCCAGGGACACGTAACAAAGACCACAAAAAAGTGAGAGCATTGTGAACTCCCCACATCCAGGCACTCTTGATCAGGGATGAATTCACAGATAAGTCCTCACTCGGGTACTGCTTTATCAGGCACCATCTGCTTTTTAGCTGCGATGATCTCTCTAGACTAATCTGGGTATCTCTAAATCTCCCCCGGAGTATTGAATGCTATGATCAATAACTTTCAGTCTTGCAAGGCAGAGCAGCACGAAAGTTCAACCATGCAAGGCCTTCTTTATGGAAGCATTTCCTCCATGCTTTTTCTGCAGCACAACAGAAAAGTCTTATAAAATCATTATACACCGACTTGGAAGGAGAACTCTTCCACTGAATGGGCTTTTTCTGAAATGCGCACTTAGCATAAAAGTGCAGCTGCAGGATGATTGTGTGGGGGTGGCTGGCAGGAATCAGGGGAGGAGCGAATGCACGATGGGTCCGCTCACCTATCAGTGCACCTCCCTTCTCTTGTAGGCCAAGAATTTCAGGGAGCCAATGGGAGAAAAAGGCCATCTGGTCCGATCGCTCTTCCCCCTCTGGCAGCCCCACCACTCTAAAATTCTTCGTGTGGCCCGGTTTTCTAAGTTTCAAGCTTGTCAGTGACCTCTTTCAATCTCTTCTCTAGCAAGTCAACTTTCCTGTGGGACCCAGTTAAAGAGTCCTCCAGCAACTCCACACAGGACTGTGAGGCATCCAGCTACATTGAATTCTCCTGCACTGAAACCATGAGGTCAGCACCGTTTTTGACAACCACATTAATGCTAGAGTGAAGTTTCTCAGAAAGTGTCTTGAATATGGTTTGGAGTGCTTTATTAATCTCATGTGGAGCTGAGGCTGTAGGCCACTCATGGTCTGAGGCCTGGTCAGCAGCTGCATCGGCCTAATCTGGAGCATTCTTCTTTCCAGATCTTTGTGCATTGCCAGCCTGATCAGCCCAAAAGGCTAGAAGCAAATTCTTAGCAGATTCCTTAGACATTTTAAAGATTTCAGACTCAAATCCAGGCAGGATGTAGGAGTGTAGCCAGGGGTGTGGAGAGCCCAAGATACACGTCTGCTCGCTCAGCTCATCACATGACCCTTACTGCTAATTTTCAAAGTGATTGTATGTGCATAAAATCGCTTTGAAAATGCTGTCTCTGAGTACGCACACGAGTTGCCCACAGGAAGTGACGCCTGTGCATTACGTCTGCGTGTGAACTTACGGCGCAGATACTGGAAAATTCTAAAGCTTGCGCGCAAGTCCTATCCCTGCCCCCAGCTCTGTCCCACGCAACGGCTACGGTGAGTCTATGCAAATGGATTAAACGCATATAAGCCAGGGCTATTTTAAAGAGCCCCCCCACGGCTTTTATGTGCCTGTAGCTTTGAAAATGACCCCCATAAAGACTCCCTTAAATCAGACTTGCTATGTTTTGTTACTGTCCCATGGTGGGGGTGCAGTATTTCACAGGACGCATGCACAAAGAATGTGTGTGCTCTGCACCTGCTAGTTGAGCAGGCAGCCGAGCGGGGGTAAAATAACATGCACACATTTTAAAACTCAAATATACGCAGGCTATTCCCCCAACGCTCCCTCACCCCTATTGAGAATGCCTCTTTTTAACCGGGAAAATGCATGGGCACCATGGAAGCCACTGGGTGTTATTAACCAGGTGGAGGAGGAAAATGTTTCGGCCGGGCCAGTTTGCCCGGGGAAATCGGTATTTCCCCGGGCACACGGCCTTGAAACTTGCCCTTACTATATAGTCTCCTTTGTCTTGCCCACACCCTTCTCATTCACTGATTCTTTTTTTTCCTCCCCTTTTCTCATGCCTCAGTTCTCCTTTTTGGCGGTGGAGATGGGTCAATGCTTTAAATTCAATAACTGTACCTGTTTTTTTACTGTTACAGTTTATTTATTCCAAGACACAGTTATTACCTTACACATAACAATCTGTGAGTTTACCACCATTTAATTGTCCCCCCCCCCCCCCGAAAAATAATGCAGTGTAAATCAAACAAGCTTTTAACGGCATTGCTCATTCCATTGCGGATGATTAGCTGAGAGATTTTCCTGTGCATTGCACTCCTCAAATGAGTCTGAAATGCATTCCATCCAAGTTCCAAGCAACATGGGATGCATTTCAAATCCACATGAGGAAAACGTATAGGCAGACTGCTAAGGATGTGCAGCAGGGACGGATTCGTCCCATGCGGTATTCGTATTCGTGGGGAGCCAAATCCGTTGCACCCGTTCTCGGGGGACCCCGATCCGTTCATTAGTTACGTATGTATTCGTTTCCCAAAAAAGCTCCATCCCAACTCTTTAAATGTAATTAACTACAACCCCCCACCCTCCTGACCCCCCCAAGACTTACCAAAAGTCCCTGGTGGTCCAGCGGGGGTCCTGGCGCGATCTCCTGCAGTCGGGCCGTCAGCTGCTGGTATTCAAAATGGCGCTGATAGCCTTTGCCCTCACTATGTCATAGGGGCTACCGGTGCCATTGGTCGGCCCCTGTCACATGGTAGGAGCAATGGACGACCGGCGCCATTTTGTGCTCCTACCATGTGACAGGAGCCGACCAATGGCACCGGTAGCCCCTGTGACATAGTAAGGGCAAAGGCTATTGGCGCCATTTTGAATACCAGCAGCCGATGGCCCGAGTGCAGGAGATCGCTCCAGGACCCCGCTGGACCACCAGGGACTTTTGGCAAGTCTTGGGAGGGTCAGAAGGATGAGGGGTTTATTCATTAGATACCTTGTATTCGTGGGATTTCACCCTATGTTTCATAACCCCACGAATACAACGAATAGGGACAAATATGTTGCGGATTGCCAATACGTCGAAAACAAACGCACACCCCTACAGACTGCAGGTTAGGTCTGTGGGAGCAATGATGTGGTGGGGGATGGTGTCTTTCTGCACTGTGCGGCTACTGCAAGGCATTAAAGTGAAGTACTTTCCAAAAGAGTAGCAGCCACTCTAGTGGTATCGGGGGGAGGGAGGAGGCCTCTAGAAACAAGGCAACTGGGAATTACTGAGCTATTATAGCCTTCCCAACAGAGCTGGCTCAGGCAATGCACCATAGGGCCTAAGTGTGCTTTCTCAAAATGGCTCATGTTCATTCCTTTCAGGTATGCGTTGGAGATGCGAACCGCCACATGTCAGAATGAGACTATAACCAGAATCCAGTTGCCCCTGGGCTCATGCATACATGCATTCGTATTTAAGAGGAAATAAGCCAGCCCCCTGAAAGATAAATCATTAGAGCAAGGAGGTTAATGTCAGGAAATCTTCAGTTGCCCAGGAAGCCATGTCTCATTCCCTGCATGCTGAATATATGCAGTATCCCTGCTGCCCGGCTCAGTAAGTACAGGAGAGAGCTCCACCACTGTGGATTTTTTATTGAACTTTTTGAGACTAGCTGCCGGATTCCCAAGTGCTGACCCAGCTCCCACAGTGCAGATTATTTCAATGCTGTGCTCACTGCACCTCTTCTTTATACAGCAATTTCTTCTGCTCTATGCAATGAATGATTCCATGCGCACAAATCTAGAGGTCCAATGCATTTTTGGCATTAGTATGCACATGTGCTAGCCCAGATACACAACAGATGGTTGAAACAGGGAGAGATGACTTAGCGTCTACAGCCAGCATGGCTAATGTAAGCAAAAGCCGGAATGAGAAACCATCAGGAATAATGATCACAGTTTAAAAAGCTTAAAAAAAAAACTGAGTTAGGGACGGATGTGTCAGCACAGCATTATTCAACCAGTAAAGCACTGGCTGGTGCACGTCGCCAATCAGGAGGCAGGAGATTAAATATGATCAAATCAATCTGCAGTAAAACATAAGAACAATAACGAAGGATGAGCTCATATGCACAGTCAGTGCAGTCCCACAGAAAAGGAATATTTAGCTGCAGATCAAGATGCTTCCTTGACAAAGATTTTTTAGGTTCATGCACATATTTGACATGTATATATTTCATTGAGCCTGATTATTTGGCTTTTTTTTTTTACACAATTTTATTTTTTGCAAAATATTGATTATTCCAGGCACTAACGCACGGAGGCACTGGGTGGATCAGCTGAGATAGCATTGGCCTATGACCACTTTCCCTGCGTTGACCTAAGCTCATTGAAACTGAAGCACAGACACTCTTCAGGTGAGGCTGCACTGATCGGCTCAGAGTTCACGGCTTGTGCACACAGTCACTGCTCTGCTTTCCAAACCCTTTGTGTCTGCTCACATGTCTCCAGTTACAAGAGGTCACAGTAGTGTTCCCAAATGTGCAATCAAATTGTGAAAAACTCTTCCAGATAAGGTTACTGTCCTTTAAATTTGGTTTGGCACAGTGTAGAGATACACAGAGGCCATCAAACAGGGCTGTTTCCCAGAGATTCACTTTTACCTAGATTACGCATCACTATTTCTCACTCATTTTTCCCCAGTGAGACACCACTTCTCCCCTTCCACTGTCATCTTGGGGGTCTCCAGCCTGGAATTTTGATATAATTCCACGGTGACATTTCTATTCTTTCCACTGAAAACTACTGTCCTTTCAGTGAAAAGTGCACAAACCTTTAGCTTTTAAAGGCTTTTGTACATTAATTTTTCTATTTATGCATTCTCTTTTGTGTTCCCCTGGGAATAAATTGCACAACGTAAGGAGGAAACTGATTTTATATATTTAATCTTAATTATAGGGGGGCAATAAACAAAGCTACACACCTTGCTGCAAACTCTGTGTGCATTTTTACCCATAGGGTTTGCACCAGTAGTCAAAGCAAAAGCCTAGACCGGCTTTCATTTTGATTGTTGCCCCGTAAAAATTACTCTACCTCTAATTTAACTGCTCATGTGATGTATATATTCAATCCTTCATCAAAAGAACATCAATATCAATGGAAACTGTTATGTTTATGTGAATGGAGACCTCATAGATGAATGTTGAGTGTTATCTTTTGACACACGACAAACAGTCTGTGTGCATATTTTGTATGATGACCACTAAAGACACGCCAAACATTTTTTATGGCGCTTATGACAATCTTTAATCATTGGTCCCCATGCACAACCTTGGAATTTTTAAATTTTTCAATAAATGTTTCAAAAATCTTTTTTGTATATATATATATATAAGTGACATATAGAAAGGACACTTATTTATGTTTCAGTCCTTTTCCAAAGATTTGAGAAAACAGTCAGGAAGCAGCCCCGATATCTCACTCTGTCTTGCCCAACACGGCTCGTGTTTCGTCTCCCTTCGTCAGGGGCACCGACAGTGTTTTTAATTTATCTATGAAAAAAAAGATAAGACAGTGCTTCGCTCTAGTGGTTAAATGCCTACTTCACTGGTAAATATAGTATTTAGTTACATACGCTCCTGTTGTTTCGTCACCCTTCTTGATTGTGATTCAGCGTTCCTGGCTTTGATCCTCCATTTTGTTTTTTCAGCTGCTTTAAGCTGACATACGGCTGCTACGTCAGCCAATCACCTACCTCCTAAACCAACATTAACCAATGGCCTGTTAGTTAGTGCAATTCAAATCAATGTCATCCAGTCTATAGAATCGTTCATGCTGTTCGGTGCTTGTGAAGACAAAGTGAAAATCCATTTCTGCTCGTAATAATTCAATTGGCTTTGAAGATCGCCTCCCCGTTCCAACTTCTGCACTTGATCTATGATGGTCCATTTGAGCTGTTCGAATGTGTGTTGATATTGAATGCAGACTTGGTAGTGAAACACAATTATTTCACATTTATTGGTGCGTTCTACCTACAAACGCATGGGAGTGCAATGGGGTCTTCAGCAGCCCCCTCTATAGCAAATCTTGTCATGGACCAGTTAGAACGACTGTACATATACAGTCACCGTGGTTCAATTATAAAAATCTTTGGATCAGGTATATATAGCAGGCCATTGGTTAATGTTGGTTTAGGAGGTAGGTGATTGGCTGACGTAGCAGCGTATGTCAGCTTAAAGCAGCTGAAAAAACAAAATGGAAGATCAAAGCTGGGAACGCTGAATCATGTGAAACAGGAGCATATGTAACTAAATACCATATTTACCAGTGAAGTAGGCGTTTAACCACTAGAGCGAAGCACTGTCTTATCTTTTTTTCGTAGATAAATTAAAAACACTGTCGGTGCCCCTGACGAAGGAAGATGAAACACGAGCGGTGTTGGGCAAGACAGAGTGAGATATCGGGGCTGCTTCCTAACTGTTTTCTCAGACCGTTGGAAAAGGACTGAGACATAAATAAGTGTCCTTTCTATATGTCACTTATATATATATATACACACAAAATGTTTTTTGAAAAATTGAAAACTTCCAAGGTTGTGCATGGGGACCAATGATTAAAGATTGTCATAAGTGCAATAAATAATTTTGGCGAGTCTGTAGTGGTCATCATACAAAATATCCACACAGACTGTTTGCCGTGTGTCAAAAGATAACACTCGACATTCCGTAAAAATTACTGGCAGAGATTGCACGTGCTTTCTCTGCATTTCATTTTTCTTTTGAGGAACTCCACAGGTAGGTTTGTCCCCCAGACCACCTCTTCTTTTTGTGGATAAAAGGTAAGCATGCTGTTGAACATTTTACCTGCTGACAGACTGGGAGGTGTTCAAATCTCTCATGGCCGTGGGTAGAATGCGTTTTTAATCCATAGAAAGTGCTTTGATTGCTGCCCTCATCATCTTTGCTGATATGACATTCTGAAGCATGGAAGCAGAAACAAGAGCCCAACCGTCCCTGTTACTCTAGGGTTGACCATGATCCTTCAAAGTGTGTTTCTTATCTCACGTGCCCTCTGCGGGGGCAATTACTTTGGTGTCCAATGGTGCTATGTCAAAGGGTGGCCTTAATCCCACCCTTCCACCTTCATGTGGCTGACTCTTATTTCTCACTGACAAATGATTTCAGTCATTCCCCCCCCCCCCCCTTTTTTTATTCTTTTACAAGTCCCTTCTGTAATTACAGGATTTCTCCTGGTTTTTATTTTTTGCTCAGCTGTATAAATTTGGAGAAGGGCGTTGAAAAGCAAACACAGGACTGACTGATAATAACCTTCGAGGCTTGTTGGTATTTGGCAGCCCTGTTTGTGCCAAAGTCCAAAAGAATCAGCTATGCCTGACAAGCCTGCGCTCCTGGAGAGGCAGTAAAATAATTGCATTTCATAAATATAAAGTTGCTGAAGTGACATTTGTAAAAGATTTCTAGCTCTGAACCAATAACAGACAGTAACAAGAGCAGATGGGATACACTAAGGGCTACAAACTCTGGTTTCCAGACCAGGGGGGCCCATTTACCCAGCAACAGCCACAAAAATTCTGGCCTATCTATAAAGGCTAGTGCGTGCTTATCAAACGGGGGCAAACAAGCTTAGGATTGTCCTAGAGGCCTCGCTTGCACATGCAAATGAGGCAGGGACAAAATCTGCTAAGAACTGTACCATGCCACTGTCCCACTGGGATTGGGCTGGGCTGCCCTGGCTGGAATTTTAAGTAAATAAATCAAGGCTCCATGATTTATGACTATGGCACCTCTAGGTTAATGCACCTTAAGCTTTAAACCGTATCCTCTATTGTATTTTCTTGATTATTACCACCTTTTATTTCCTTCCAGCTACATAAGCTTCCAAGTTCTTTCTCCTTGTTGAATGTAACTTTGCCTTATTCACCTCTATTGTTTAATTTACTTTAGTTACGCTCTAGTTATACCCTTGTTAAATGTAAACCGATCCGATATGGTTATTACTATGAAGGTCGGTATAAAAAAAGTGTTAAATAAATAAATAAATAAATAAATAAATAAATAAATAAATAAATAGCAAGCCACTTCATTTTTTTGTTCCCAGCATATCCTAACGGTCTTAATAACATTACCCACCAATTGGACACACTAAGGCCTGGATTCTCTAATACCGCCCTTTTTGCGGGCGATCACTTAAATTGGGGCGGAGTCGGGGAGGCGTCAAGAACGGAACAGGAGGAGTCGGGGCGGCACCGGGGCAGACGCTGCAAAGACATCGCGGACAGCGAAAAGGTAAGAACCCTTTTCACTTGCCAATTTCGCGCTCAATAGCACCACCTTTTATGATGGTGCTATTGGATGCGAAAGCCAGCAGTGATCGTACCACAGAGGTGCGATCGCTGCCGGCTTTCGCAGGCCCACCCCCCCGCTTTGCCCCCCCCCCCTGCCCCCCTGTACCACGCGATTCAAAGAGCCCGGCGGTATTAGAGAATCCAGGCCTAAGTGGAGGATAGGTCTGATGTTACAAATCTTTTCTCCCAGTGTAACCAATATGCCTGTGGTTTGTATTCAGCTAAGTTTCCTTACTAGATGAATCTGCAGGCAGAATTGCCTTTTTTTTCCTTTCTTGACATAGTACCAACCTGCATTTACAGGGTTAAATTTAGCACCAGCTGATGTCTGCCTTATGACTGACACTGTCAGTGACCAAACAAGAGCTGCCTGTGGAGCAGGACCAATCAGGAGAGGAGACAGTGTGCTGACTGGGAATTTGTGCAACAAGAGCATGGGGCGACTGCCCCTCAAGTATTGTGTGCTGTTCTGATTGCCCCATCTCAAAAAAGATACAGTAAAACTAGAAAGGTGCAGAGAAGGGTGACAAAAATGAGAAAGTAGCTACCTTATGAAAAATAGCTAAATAGGTTAGTGCTCTTCTGCTTGGAGAAGAGATGACAGAGAGGGGATGTGATAGAGGTTTATAAAATATGAGAGAGATGGAACCGTGAAACAGGGGATGGTTATTTACCCTTTCATATAGTAGTAAGACTAGTGAACACTCTATGAAACTAACAAGTAGCAGATTTAAAAGAAATGGGCCAGATTTTCAGAGGATATACGCACATGGGGGGGTGGGGGTTACGCGCGCCGGGCCTATTTTATAAAGGCCCGGCGACGTGCATAAAGCCCGGGTCGCGTCTAAGACCCAGGGCTTGCAAAAAGGGGCAGTCCGGGGGTGAGGCGTGGGTGGGGTGGGGTGGTCCAAGGGCGGAGTGGGGTCGGGGCAAGAGGAAAAGCCTCCACTGGGTGTGAGCAACAAGGAATGGATCTAGTCAGTCTTCAGAAAACTGCCAAGTATTTCTTAGGGACCTGGATGGACCACTGTTGGAGACAGGATGTTGGGCTCGATGGACCTTTGGTCTGATCCAACATGGGATATCTTAAGAGCAATGTGTACAGGTCAAGAGCAACTCGTGCACATATAGCAGAGGACAGGGAGAGAGAGCTGAAAGGTGTTGAATAGAGATGTGCTTCGGGTAAAAATTGTGTGTCAGGCTTTGTTTCGGGGCCCACCCGCGGGAATTTCGTTTTTCCCATGGTTTGGGATTTTTTTTTCGGGGGCTCCGATTTTCGGGTTAGTGCGCACCAACTCCCGTAAGCACGCACTAACTCAAAAATGAATTTTTTCCGAAATTTTGGAAAAAATTCAATCGTTATTCGGTTCTCCCGAACCATTCTGAATTAGGCAATTTTGTTGAAATTGCCTAATTCGGGGAAAAACGATTGCACATCCCTAGTGTTGAAGGGTGAGGAAGAAAAAAATCCTCCTGACATTTCTCTGGCTGCAACAGTCCAGGAGAGAGGAAAATCCTGCTCCCTAGGCAAGAGGAGAATGAATGGTTTTCCTCTTGATGGACCTTGGTCTGACCCAGCATGGCATTTCTTATGTTTTTATGTTCTTCTCTCATTTGGGAGCTGAAAACTAAAGAGCAAATCGCATGCAGTGCTTAGATCCAGGAGGGCAAGTCGTAGCTAAATCAGTCTGAGTGCTGGGTCTGCCTTTCACACACAATATGTGAAAAAATTCCTCACAGAGCAAAACAAATCTGCTTGATTCCTTCAGTTTGCCATGAAACAGCAGGGGTCTGCATCTAAACCAATAACTATTTAACCCAGACAGGATTTCCAGAGACTACCCTGTTTCAATTGAATAAAAGTGCTGTAAACGAGAAACACTTAATATTCAGCTAAGCCAGGATTTGCTTTTCCATAAATTCCACCAAGGGCTGTGACTTTGCTTCTTGTCTGCATGAACAAGAAAAGTGCTCCATCCCCATCCATACTGTGTGCTATACCGTCATTGCTTCCTTGCTCTTCCTGAGGACTCCTTTAGCCTTGGAACGAAGTGCAAGTAGAGATTTTCCAATTTTGCCGTTCCACATGTACATTTCTGCTTACTGTTATTTTTCTATTTCTTTGCTGTATTGTGTTTCTCTCTAACTCACACCAATCTCTGTTTTTAGCAATCTGGTCAGTATTGCTGAGCAACATCTGAATTATATTTGTAGCGTGCAGGTGCATTATTTCCAAATTGAAGGCAGAGGAGGAAGGGAGGGCAGAGGTGGGGGCCAGTGTACATCTTGCTGGAGCCATCTCGTACTGAAGAACCTGTATCAGGGTTTGCGTGGGAACAGAGGGCGCCAGAATTATACTTTCATCTCCTGTTGGTAAGAATCTGTTTTCTACACAGTTTTTCTAGCTGGGAGTATAATATTCATTTTTACAGTGATCCCCCCTCCCCACCAGCTAAAGTACTCAGAGGGGGGTTGCATAAGTGCATACATTTTCTTTAGTGGAAAAACCATGGGACAGAGGAGAGGCAGGAAGTCAAGGCAGAAGATGATATTTAAGGAAAAGAGATAAAGAGGCCAGTATTCAGCCGCTGTCTGGTTGCACAAATTATCTGGATAAACTTATTCAGCTGCCTTGGCCAAGATATTCAGGGAAGCAGCTATGCCGCTGAATACATTCAGCTATTTTATGGTTAATCGGATAAGTTTATCCAGCCACCTTCAGGACAGTCCTACACTTACCAGCTAACTAAGGGGGTCATTTTCTAAGGCTTATCGCGTGCGATATGCCTCTATCGTACGCGATAAGCCTCTATCGCACGTGAAAAGTCCCTTTTCGCGTGCGATAACTTGCTAGGGGCGGAGTCCGCGATGTCTTCGCTGGAGGCGATAAGATTAGTAACCTTAATGTCGCCAGTAGCGCGCCCAATAGCACCACCTTTCATGGTGGCGCTATTGGGTGCAAAGGCCGGCAGCGATAACACCACGGTGGTGCGATGGCTGCTGGCTTTCACAGGCCCTCCCCCACTTCGCCCCCCTCTACCCCCCGTTTTCGCTGGATTCACCATTCTGCGGTAGAATGGTGAATCCAGGCCTAAGCTGGATAACGCTGACTATTGGTGTTTATCCAGCTAAATTAGCCGGACAAGTGATCTGCCCTAGAATGCCCCATCCCACCTCTCATTTAACAGAATAAAATGTAAACAGGCTAAGTGGTAGTTACTGATGATGCCAGGATATTCAAATGGCACCACTTAGGAAGCTAACTTTGAACTTAACTGGCTACATTGTGCTGGATATTGGACCCAAAGATTTGTATATTGTCTGTGAAGCAATGAGATGAGCACTTGTGGGAGGTGAGAGGACCTAGGCCAGGGGTGGCCAATTCCAGTCCTCGAGAGCCACAAAAAAGGCCAGAATTTCAGGAAGTCCACTATGAATATGCATGAAATAGATTTACATAGAATAGAGGCAGTGCATGCAGATCTATCTCATGCATATTCATTTTGGATATCCTGAAAACCTGGCCTGTTTGTGGTGCTCAAGGACTGGAGTTGGCCACCCCTGACTTAGGCCTTAAAGGGAAATGGAAAAGTTGAAGGAACTCCGGACAGAACTCATGGGAACACCAACCGCTAAGGGTGAGGAATTATTAACAAGAATGCTGAAGAACCTGCTCAGACAGTTTACAGTGCATGGGAATTTTCTGAGGCAATCACATTGACTGAATGGCTAAGCGCAATCTGAATTGTTCAGCAGGGATGCCTTTTACTACTCTGTGTTGTAAAATAAAATTTGCAAATTACTTGTTACTGTTGTGAAGTTTTCTGTTGTGTGATGCAGTTCTATCAAATCATTCTCTATAAATACTTATCATTAAGGGCATTGCATTTCTTAATATATTATTGCAGTTTTTCTTTACCTTTTTGACAATGAAGGTAAGTACTTCATTCAGAAATTGTATTCACATTTTACATAATTTTCTTCTACGGATAAAGGTCCTCTGATTACAAATTCTGCCTAATTATATCCTGAAATGTCATGCCTTGAGATCGCTCGTTTTTTTAAAGAAAAAAAATTTGGGCTAACCTCATGGAAGCCCATTTAAAATTTCCCAAAGTTTATAGCTATAGCATAATAAGTGACAAAAATCATTAGCAATCAGGAGTACCTCACCTGCCTGGAATTAAGTATAGACTGGAGTCCTCCTCCAAATCATATCCAGAGCCTTAAAAACAATTGCATATAAAATAAAAACCCTGCCTACACAAAAACAAGTTTCCTCTGAGAACGATACATGCATTTTCTATCTATTCTCAGAAAAACAGAAATGTTTTCAGTGAGTTTGTGTTAACATAGGGCAGAAAAGGAAGTCATCAGGTAATAGAGATGTGCTTCGGGCAAAAATTGCCTGTCGGGCTTCGTTTCGGGGCCCCCTCCGTGGGTATTTTGTTTTTCCCGTGGTTCGGGGGGTTTTTTTTTTTTCGGGGGCCCCGATTTTTGAGTTAGCGCACACTAACTCAAAAATGATTTTTTTTCCCGAAATTCCGGAAAAAATTCAAACGTTTTTTTCGGTTCTCCCGAACCATTCCAAATTAGGCAATTTTGTTGACATTGCCTAATTCGGGAAAAATGATTGCACATCCCTATCAAGTAATGTCACTGGACTGACATACAAAGGAATCACCTGCTCCCTGTTTGCTGAATTTCGATCCCATGTGACATGGTGATCAGATTGCATCATTCAAGCCGTTTCTCAAAAAATTCTTTGCGCAGCCTATTGATCACGGTATAAGACAGACGTGAATATAAGTTGCCCCTCTTATATTTAGACCAATATGGCGTCGCTGCCCAGTAGATCATTGTTGCCTCCTTCTCCTGCCCGTGTGCTGCCGCCTCCTCCCTTGCTGGGCTTGGTGGAGCACCGAAATCAGCATTGACTTTGGAAGTGGGTGGCCCCGGAGCAACAGCAATTTATAAAATGTTTATGTGTCTTTGATTTTATGAATGTTTTTGTTTTATTTCCCGCTGCGAGCTTTGGAGCATGAAAGAGAGCAGTGGCAGATATAGAGGGGAAACCAAGAATGTCTTCGGCAGCAGGGAGCACTGTGAGAGTAACTTGGCTATATGATTATAAGACAAGGTAGACTTTTTTTAACATGAATGATGGCAAATTAAGCCTATACGGTGTACAGTTAAAAAAATATTACACAAGCAATAAAAGAATCTGTGGAAACATGCAACATGAATACAAATAAGGAAGGGGAAAAAATGAGCTGAAAAACAGAGACATAACCCCATTATGAAAATCATGTAAAACACTCCAACCAGGGGTCATTTCACTCCCTGCATTTTGGACCTCTGCTTGATAAACAGCAATTGTCATATAACGATCCCTGCATGAGATAGTCAGGCCTCCACTTGGCAAACAGTGGCAGAGTTATCAGTTTTCCCCAAACAGCTACTGCCATTAAAGGGGAATGTTCGTTACCTATTCGTATTGTTCTTAAATATTGAAAAACGTATTCGGAAAGGCATGAAAAGAGATATTGGGAGTACATGAGAGGCAAAAGTCACCCCATACTCTTTATTACTGGGCTCTGCTTCCAGTCCTGCCCTCAACATGGCTCTCCTGAACTTAATATTGAATGGAGAGAAATTACCCCTTATGCTGACTGTTTACACACAGTAACCTTGAGAGCAGGTCTGCATAGTATCATAAATCTGTGCAAGCCAAGAGTCAGAATAATTGGTGAAACATGTAATACCACTCCAGCGACCATAATACTATCAAAGACAACACAGCTCTCTGCAGGAACAGAAAGAAATTAGCCTCTGTAGTTTTAGAAAGCAAAACAAATCTCCTGATTCATTCTTCATTATGCTGCCCTTATTTGCATGTTTTATTAATGGCCTATGCAGTAATTAACAACCTCTAGCCCCGTTTTCAGCTTTTCTTATCTCTTGCTTTATTTTACTTTCAGTCCAGCTTGCACTGCACTCCTTGACTTTTTCCAGTTTGCGATAAGATGCCGCACATATCTGCAGCTTTCGAAATCCATTTCCATGTTGCTTCTCCCTCTTTCCTCTCCTCCCTAGCTCTTTCATGCCACTTGCCTTAAAATCATATGAAAAAAAAATAATTAATCACAGTCCTTGTGCTGCTGCATGATCTTGGGTAGCAAGGTGTGGAGGGCCATCCTCTAATCTACTGCAACTGCACAACTACACTGGGTGCCCCACAGCCTGGGATAGAGACCAACACAGGCATCTCATTGACTCTGAACTTAACAAAGCCACCATGAGTAATTGTGTTAGGTATACATTGATCTCAGTCTTTATGTACTGACTCATCCAGCGCCTCTGACATTTTGATGGAATGCCATCATCCTCAAACGTTCACCACTGTGGACGAAACAGCTTGCTTTACAGAAGACTGCTGATGGAGGCAATGCAGCCCTGAGTAGGATTCATGTCCCAAATGAATTTCCTTCATTCAGTATGTTTTCAAGATCAAATGATGCCTCAGCGCTCTCAGCTGTGTGGCACGTGGTTTTTAGATCATCATAAGAACATAAGATGTCTAAGATAACCTAGAACAGCAGTTTTCAACCTTTTTTCTGTCAGGACACACCTGCCAGATGGTTCTCACATGTGTGACACACTGAACATATGATCGTCACAGGGCTAATTGTAAACATACACTCTGCATCCACAGAAACCCCCCTCAACCCCCAACAATGGATGCAGAGCAGAACTAGAACATTATCCATTCAACTCACCATACCAAAAAAATATTCTGCTTCTGGTGTTATCTCAGTAACAGCAAAATAAACTCCCTCTAGTACCAGGCAACAAGGGCCCTCCTTATGAAAAGACAATAATTTATCACTAATGCATGTCCTATTGAGAAAAACACAACAAATAAGATTGATAGAAATGCCTACATGCTAATAAAATACTTAGTCCTGAGGGAATTCTGCACTACCGCGGAGCGCAGAATTTGCGCAGAATTACAATTTTCTGCAAAGAATTGCTACAGAAAATGGCAGAGGGGACCCCAGCATGCCATGAACGGAGCACGCGAAGATGAAGGCCCCGGCGCACTGTTCGCGGTGAAGATGAAGGCCCCCGTGTGCCTTGAATGGAGTGTGCTCCGCTCGCGGCAAAGATAAAGGTCCCCGTGTGCTGCGAACAGAGTATGCTCCGCTCGCGGCAAAGATGAAGGCCCCGGTGAGAGTGAATGTGTGTGTGTGAGAGGAGAGGGAGAGGGGTGTGAGAAAGGGGAGGGGGTGAGAGGGGAGGGGAGTGGGTGTGAGAGAGAGCATGGGAGGTGAAAGAGCAGGGGTGGGGGATGCTTGAGTATAGGTGCCAGAGAGAGGAAGCCTATATGAGTAGATTGTGAAGGAGTGTGTATGTGTGAGAGATTGGGAGCTCGTGTGAATTAAAAAGGGATTGTGTGTATGTGAGGGTGCTGGCCTGTGTGAATGGATTGTGTATATGTGAGACAGAGCCTGTGTGAAGGGGTGCGTGAGAGAAAGAGACATAGGTAGCCTGTGTGAGGATGTATGTGTGAGAGAGAAAGGGAGCTTGTGTGGGTGTGTATGCAAGAGAGAGGGCCGTGTATGAGGGAATGTGTGTATGCGAGAGAGTGAGGGAGCCTGTATGAGGGTGTGTGTATGTGTATTAGAGAGAGGGAGCATGTGTATGAGAGAGGGAGGGACAGAGGGAGCCTGTGTGAGGGGCAGTACTGAGAACAGGGTCAAACTCTGGGACTGGCGATAGAGTGGAAGAGGTTGAGCCTAGAGGTGGAGGGGAGAGATACTGGCAGGTGGAAGAGTTGGGGCCTGAGAGGGCAAAGTGGCCAGGGGAGTAGGGAGAGTGAGTGGAGGGGACACTCTTACAGTGAATTTCTAGGGAAATTCTGCTCAAAATATTTAACATTTTGCATTTTTAAAGTAATAACTTTTTTATGTACTAATTTAAAATGTAATTACTTAAAGACTGTCATGTAAATTGTGTTATTTTGACCAATATAAAGTTTTCAGAATTTTGCAGAATTTAAAGTTTTTGGGTGCAGAATTTAGTTTTTTTGCGCAAAATTCCCCCAGGAGTAAATACTTCATCTCGGTCACACACACAAAACAGGCCATCAACAAGTACAGAAAGACCACAAATTACAAATATGGAGACAGAAAGTAGAAGGGAAACCCAAAAAAGGCACTCTGCATGCAGTTCAAAACTGGAAAAATGGAAACAGAAATATAGCACCTAACAGACTCCCAGGAACTGTAGTAATGCACACAAACTAATGCACAAAAAGTTACACCTGCTTTATGGAACACACTCAAACAGTAACAATCCTATCTATGAGAAGGCAACACTATAAACATTAAACCAGGCCCTAAACACCAATACACCTCCTGTTAGTAAAACAGAGCAAGCCAAACTGCTATAGATCCCAATACAGAAACAATTGTAAAGCTATACTAATAAATGTTACTAAACAGCTGATGAACAGAATAACGGAATTTACTCCTGGGGGAATTAAAAACTCATAAAAATTATTTAAAATTGTGCAAATATCAATAAAATATTTCAAATCGGTATACACATCACATAATACCCAATAATTAAAATGCAGTCAATCAAGAAAAATAAACTTAAAAAGCCACCTCTACTTACCCTCTCCAGCTACTCTTTTCCCTTGCAGGCCAATAGCACACACCAGAAGCAGCAGTGGCTGCTGAAGCTCTGTCCTCACAGTTCTCTTCCTTAGGGCCCACAACTAGTCTCTCTCTCTCTCACACACACACACACACACCAGTTAGACTCCACAATCAGTCTCTGTCTCTCACACACCAGTGACCTCCCTGACCAATCTTTCTCTCTCTCACACCTGTCACCTCCCTGACTAGTCTCTTCCTCTCTCGCATAAATACCAGTCACCGAACTGACCAGTGTTCTCTCTCCCTCCCACACACCAGTCACCTCCCTGACCAGTCTCAGTCTCCCTCACACACATGCCAATCATCTCCCTGACCAGTCTGTCTCCCTCACACATACCAGTCCCTTCCTTGACCAATCTCTCTCTCTCTCTCACACACACACACAGTCACCTCCTTGACCAGTCTATCTCTCTCATACACACAAATATGTCACCTCCCTGACCAGTGTCTCTCTCAATCACACACTTGCTCTGTCTCTTATTTACACACATGCTGTCAATCATACACATGCTCTCTCACTTCGACACATAATGTCAATCACACTTGCACAAACATGCTCTCGCTCACTTACATACATGCTCCCAATCACACACACATGCTTTCTCTCCCTCTGGCTCGCTGTCACTTACGACCCCCCCCCCCTTCCCCAGCACAAATGGCAGCTGCACTAGCCTAATCTTCCAGCTCCCATGGCCCAAGAACGAAGAATTCCTTTGGCTGTGGGGGCTAATGCTGCTCTTTCTCTCATCACTGATCGCCGGCTGTGCTTTATTTTGTTCCAGGCCTGCACTGCTGCCGCTACTTTATGCAGCATGGTCTTCTCTTTTTCCCACGCGCCCCACTGTACATCGCGCCCCACTGTACATCGTTTCCTGTTCTGGGCCATGGGGGCGGGAAGAAGAAAGGGCTATATCGCTGATCTTGCCAGTATCCACTAACACTGCTGCCATTCCTGCCCGGACAGCATGGCAACAGGGTTAATGGAAGAATGTCTGCATCTCGCTGCGATGGAGAAGAGGGAAGGAAGCACAACTGGGGCAGCGGGACACTGGGAAGCTGGGACACACCTGCCAGTGCTTGGCGACCCACTGGCTGAGAATCACTGCTCTAGAAGGTTAACGGGACCAGATTTAAAGATCGGGAAAAAATTAAGGTCAAAAAGAGCAAAAAGATTTCTTGCACCATTCTGAAACGTCAGGTTATATATAATTCCCTGCAATTTCTGGAAGGAAAAAAAGTACAACTGAAAAAAATAATGCAAGTAGAAATAATGTTCAAAAGGCACTGCAAACCTTTGACCCCCTAAAGGACACATTTAAGGATGAGACAAAATGTCCCACTGTCTGTTTTGCACACAACGTTTCTTGCACAGTATTTTCAGTGGAATTTTTTTTCCCCTTCTATAACCTGTGGAAAATAGAAATCTTGAGGCAAGAAAAGCTGCGCACCTTCAAATCTGTGCAAAGAAACTAACTTGCAGGATCTTTTGCACCCTCCTCTCGCTAGTTTTGCTGTATCCACAAATCTGGCTTTGGGTACTAAATCCCTGCATCCTAACTGGCCAAGGAGGCCTTTTCTAACATAACATGCCCCTACATTCATGTCACAGTTTACTCCTGAGACCTGTCCTAGATTTTGTTTGCCGTCGGCCACAGATGATAGGACGAGCATGCCATGTTTCTTGTTCTTGCATGGGATTGCCCTGCCGGTGGAAGGACTGTGCATGTTTCTCTGAGGGAGGAACGCATCAAAATTAGCCTGCCTGTACCATGAATACGCTTGTGCACTGTCTTCTGAAGACGTCCACGACACCGAAGACCAAACGAGAGGGTATGGGAAGAGTTTGAACAGGTGAAGCCTAAAGAAACGACAACTTATGCTGGCCTTATCGAATCTAAAACATATTCCGTTACAGTTATCACCCCGGTTGTTGGAAAGACCTACCTGAAGACAGCGAGGCTCAGAGACCAGAGAACTAGTGGCTTCCTCAGCTCAAATTTGGCTCGTTGTTTCATTAGGTGCCGACCACCAAATATAAAGGCAGCGTAGAGAGCTGAAAACAGGAAAGATTTCTTCCTAGAAAGAGTCAGGAAATTAAGGAAAGGTAATCATTATTTACCCCTTGCCATTAAGTGCAGAAAGTCACTTAGTATAGGAAGACCTCCCCCTCTGCGGAAGAATTCATCAAATCCTCTTCATAGATACTATTTTACATACTGAAACCACTTAATAACATTTCTCACAGAAATACCACTGCTTCTCTTTGTTTGCAGAATGTGGCAATGCCTACAAGAAGAGTGGCCGAAAGATTATGGAAGGCAAGGGCATATAGTATGTCATTCACCGCGTCCAACATTTCCCAAAATAGTTATCAGCATTTCTCTGCACGTGCGGACAATGGAGATGCTATTTCTTCCTCTTGCAGGATGAAACACAGCCCTGATTTTTTTGCTAAGCTTTCAGTTAATGCTGTTTTCAGTTTTTCATAGGAAATTATTGTTGTGTGGGTATTATTTAAAGGTAATCTTGAATTAGTAAGAATATCACTAAGACCTCGATTCGTGTCTGCTTGAGACCTGGAAGCTTTTTGGCCATAATGTATTTAAATGGCCTGGTGGAATAAATGTGTATGCTGAGTTTGGAAAAGGCGGCCAGGAGAACCACGTGGCTGGGAAAAGCTAATTAACCTGCCCTTGTCCAGGGTTTTGGGTCTGCCTCTTCTCTCCGGCATGTCATATATTATTGGCATCGTTACAATGTGCAGAAGGTTCCTTAAAGCTTTTAAGACATCCCAAGTTGATCTTCTGATGTTAACATCCAGAATGGAAAAAGTGCATGGAGCATGCTCATGACATAACATCTGCAGAAAGCCTGTGTCAAATACCAAAACCATTTGCTCACACTTCAGTTTCTGCTTGGCCTCATTTAAATCTCTTCTCCAATATTTACTCAGCACTGCTGCACAGGCATCTGCCTTTGATTCTCTGCATGTTCTGCCTGGCTGGCAGACTTTGCAAGCTCCACCCAGCAGTGGCAGCTCCTTGACCACATGCACATTGGTTGCCCTGTTCCAGATTTTATCTTGTTAAAGTGAAGAAGAGGATCTGCCACAGCATGTCACTGGAATCCTAGTATGCCTCTCTGAGGACAAGCTGCATAAAGTATTCTCCGGGTGGGATATGGCAGAACTACTGTCAGGTCCACAATCGTTTGAGAATGCTTTTCATGGACTCATCATACCACTGATAACTTATACTTTAATATTCCCCTGATAAAGGCATGTAAGGACATAACCTCAGCCAATGCTGGGACTGAGATGGAGGCTGATATTAAGATTTTCAGATATTTTATGATTGTTTATGTGGAATTACTTTTTTTGTACTCTTTTGACACATCACTACTGGGAGTTCCCATTTTATTAGTCACACAGAAAATACACAAAAAGAGACATTGCTTCCAAGGCATAAGACGATTAGTGCCTGTGGGCTACAGTCATGTTTATTGCCAAAGCTCTCTGCATCTTATTCTATTGAAGTTTCACTGAATTTTTTTTAATAGGGGCGATTTTGTATATATTGTTTGGTTACACTGCTCTCTCTTTTAGGAATATTTGGAGTTAGTGTTCTTTTTTGCCCATTCTTCTGATACTGTTAAAAATATTTTTGCAGCTTTTGATTCCTCACACATTCTTTTCTGTTGATGTATTTTTACTGAAGTCACAAGACACGTTTTAGAGAATTTCCATTTAGTGAACATGACATTAACTCAACTGGGAGGATGCTATCCCATTTACTTTTGATTGTTTTGATCTAGTTTTATGTAATCCACTTGGCAAGATTTATTGTTATAAGTGGAATAAAAACATTTTAAAATAAATATTGAACAACATATTTTACTGAATGATACAACAAACAAGGGTGCAATTACAGCACCTGGAATACAAAATGATTTATAGGTTTCCATGAAGTCGATATTAAGTGCCACTTAGCCAGGTAAGTTCAGACTTCTGCTAATTCTCAAAGCCATGAACATGGATAAAAGCTTCTTTTAAGTGGACAGACTGGCTGTCTAATCTCCTTTAACATGGTTAAGAGCGCTCACTATTGCCTGAATGTTCACTGACCTGTGCATGCAAATGCTGGGAGGATACGCGCATGGCTGTGCCCTGCGTGCGCTGAGTGCTTTTTAGAAAGGGCCCGGCCAAGCGCGTATCTCCTGGTATGCGCAGAAGTGCCGGGCCAGCGAAGAGGAGTGGGCTGGGGGCGGGGTCTAGGCAGGGGTTGACCGGGACAGCAGTCATTAGGCCCGGTCCCGGGAAGAACATGCCGGCAGCCGGCCAGAGTGCGGTACTTACTTCTCTTCCGAAGAGGAAATAAGTAATAAAAAAAAGAAAAGGGTAGATAGGGTTAGTTTAGGGGTCAGGGAGGAGAGGGGGAGGAAGGATAGGTAGGGGTATAGGAAAGTATCTTCCCAATCCGCTCCTTAATTGGAGCAGACTGAGAGGGAACTGGGCAAAGGCCCGATCACATCGCCGCGCTTACTTTACAAAATCAACCCCCTCTGCGCGCGAGTTGCAACCCGCCCGCACATGCAGGAGCCGATTATAAAATCGAGCACGCACATATGCGCGGATATCGTATTTTATAACATGCGCACGGCGACGCACACAGGTTATAAAATCGACGTGTCCATGTGCGTACGACAGGAACATATTGCGCCAGATTTTAGTAGCTACGTGCGGGCGTAGATTTTATAACATGCGTGCGCAGCCACGCGCATGTTATAAAATCCGGGGTCAGCGCGCACAAGGGGAGCCCCGATGGCCACCCCCCCCCACCTTTCCCTACCTAATCTGCCCCCCAGCCCTACCTAAATCACCCCCCTACCTTTATTTTATAAGTTGCGCCTGCCTCTGGGCAGGTGTAGGTTGTACGCGCTGGCCAAGTGCTGGTGCCCGATCCCCCAGCAAAGCCACTTTGCCGGAGGCCTCGGTCCCGCCCCCGCACTGCCCCTGGACCACCCCGCCCACTCCTTTTTCAAGCCCCGGGACATAGGCGTGTCCTGGAGCTTCTGCGCGTCGCTTGGCCTATGCAAAATAGGTTCGGCGCACGTAAGCCTTTTAAAATCTATCCCTTAGGTTGGAGACGGAAAGTAATGTGCCTAGATTGCACTTTCAACTCTACGTATGTTATTTTCTATGGGAAATGAACCCACACACAAAGGAAGAGGAAAAGTCAGAGAAAGTACACATGGATGTTCAGGGTGCGAAGCTGAAAATATTTTGTTTGATGTCACTTAATTTTAGTGTGCTCTAAAGGTCACAAAACAAAGCAAATGAAGGCTCACCCTGGCATACTTTCTCGTCAAACCTTGCAAGCTCCATGGGTAAAAACCACCTGGGCACTTTCTTCCCCTTCCTTTTACATCACTATCTCTGTCCTCCAGTGCACATTTTCAATTTGTTCTCTCCATCTACCCTCTCAATTTTCCCCTCCATTTGCCTACTAATCTCCTTTTTCTCCATGTCTCATTTTCCAGCCTCTCCCCCCCTCCATCTCTCACCAACCCTGCTCATGTCTAACTCTTCATTCTCCTCACTCCCGCTATTGGGTCTCCATGTCTCCGTCTCACCCCCATGTCCATCCCTACATTTCCATTTCACCCACTCTTTCAACTCTCCCTATCTCCCCATCATGTCTATCTCCTGATCGCTCTGTGCCCACATCCCTTCAGCCACATCCTCAGTTTCCCCTCCAGCCGTTCTGCTCTTGCTCAACCTTTCTATCTCTACCCCTACTCTCTCTTTTAGCTTTTCTCCTCTAGCAACCCCTACTCTGAGTTCTCCCACCTCGGCAGCTGCTCTCTTTTAGCTATCCTCCTTCTTCAGCCATTTTTCTTTCTCTTAGCTTTTCCCGTCACCCCCAACCTCCCCTAGCTCACTGGCCATGTTAAACCAATTAACTGTGCAGTAGAAGAGGACCAGAAGGCTCATCTGCTTACTGTTCCCAGAATCACAGCAAGCGATCCAGGCTTCGAACGCAACAGCCCCAGCTTCCAGAGGCCCCACACCCTTTGGAGTAGAAGAGGAATGGAAGCATGCACCGAATCTCAAATCTCTCAGTCCTTTGAGTGAAGATCAACTTAATGGTGGTTGAAGAGGATTGGTAAGTATAGCTTTGGGAAATCTTGGGACTTAAAAAGTTTGAAGAGATGTGAAATAGTGGGATATATTCTTTAGAGTTTGTGTGTGTCTGAGATAATAAGCAAGCCAGAGTGAGTTAAGTCTAGTGTCTGTCTTTCCCTCCCACCCACCCCTAGGTCAACCCTTGATTTTTAGGCAAGAGACACTTTCTCATTAAAAATCAATTAGACTTATCTAAATCATACTATTGCACCAGCACTTATTGAGAGTTTAATCAACCCCTTGTAGGTCACTAGCAGATTAATTACATTTAAAGTACTCTAATTACAACTCCCTTAGCAACCTAAACTTAACTAGGAACTCAAAAAAATTAAGATGAAGGCAGCATTCCAGCAGCAAGAATCTTTTGCATCCAGTGTCACATGTATGATTTTTTACCTGCCGGTAAGAGATTGTATGTGTGCACCTGGTACAAAGAGATCCTGGCTCTCAGAGAACGAGTCCGATCTCTGGAGGCTAGACTGACCTGGAAGAGCTGAGGCAAACAGAGAAGTACATTGATGAGAGCTTCAGGGACATAATAGGCAAGTCCCAAATCCAGTCTGGCAGCCCTGGGGCTGCCTTGGGGCAGAAAGGTCTCCTGATTGGAGAGCATCATCCTGGTGTAACAAGAAATGATCCTGTGGCAAGGGCCTACTCTCCAGGTGATGCATTGTCCTCTCACACTGAGAACAAGTCTCCCAGGGCTACTGCCATCATAGTTGGTGATTCGATTATTAGAAATGTAGATGCTGGGTGGCTGGAGGACGTGAGGACCGCCTGGTAGAGATGTGAATCGGGTGCTGGAATCGGTTCTGGTTTTGGGATCGTGAACTTGTGGGAAATTCCGTTTCCCGCGGTCCGGATGGTTTTTGTTTTCGGCTGTTCTGAGCCGGAAAAAAAACAAACACCCCGACCCTTTAAATCTAATTATTTAGAATCCCCCAGCCTCCTGACCCCCCCCCAAACTTTCCTAAAGTATGTGGTGGTCCAGTGGGAGTCCCGGGAGTGATCTCCTGCTCTCGGGGCGTCAGCTGCCAGTAAACAAAATGGCGCCGGTGGCCTTTTGCCCTTACCATGTGACAGGGGCTATCTGTGCCATTGGCCGGTCCCTGTCACATGGTAGAAGCAATGGATGGCCGGCACCATCTTAAAAAATGGCGCGGGCCAACTGTGCCCTTTTTCTGTGTCCTTTCGTCCCCCCCAAAAAAACGTTAAGAAAACCACACAAAAATTTTGTGGGGTTTTCCTATCATTTTCGGGGACCCCGATACTTGACGGATTAAAAAATAACCTATGCTGTAGTTACATGATATTACATTCCATATTAGGAGCTACCACCCAGGAAAAAGATCTGGGTATCATAGTGGACAATACATTGAAATTATCGTCTCAGTGTGCTGCGGCAGTAAAAAAAAACAGAATGTTAGGAATTATTAGGAAAGGAATGGTCAATAAAACAGAAAATGATATAATGCCTCTGTATCACTCCATGGTGAGACCACACCTTGAGTACTGAGTACAGTTCTGGTCGCCGCATCTCAAAAAAGATATAGTTGAACTGGAGAATGTGCAGAAAAGGGCGGCCAAAATGATAAAGGGGATGGAACAGCTCATCTATGAGGAAAGGCTAAAGAGGTTAGGGCTGTTCATCTTGGAGAAGAGACAGCTGAGGAGGGATATGATAGAGGTCTTTAAAATCATGAGAGGTCTAGATTGGGTAAATGTGACTTGGTTATATACTCTTTCAGAGACAGATAATAGAAGGACTAGGGGGCACTCCATGAAGTTAGCAAGTAGCACATTTACAACTAATCGGAGAAAATTCTTTTTCACTCAATGCTTAATTAAGCTCTGGAATTTGTTGCCAGAGGATGTGGTTAGTGCAGTTAGTGTAGCTGGGTTCAAAAAAGGTTTGGATAAGTTCTTGGAGGAGACGTCAATTAGCTGCTATTAATCAATTATGACCTCTGCTATTACTGGCATCAGTAGCATGGGATCTACTTAATGTTTGGGTACTTGCCAGGTTCATGTGTCCTGGTTTGGCCTCTGTTGGAAACAGGATGTTGGGCTTGATGGATCCTTGGTCTGACCCAGCATGGCAATTTCTTATGTTCTTCTGGGGTGAGGGTAGGATTATTTATTAAAAATATTTATATACCGCATATCAAAATTCCTATCGGGTTTACCAAAGCGACATTCATAATAAACTCATTAAAAATACAATCCATTAAAGACAGACAAATTAATAAAAACAATAAAATAATAAAAAAAACTAGAGACAAAATAATAGCAATAAAATTAAACTAACTAATCTTTGACTTCGGGTGTTGAAGGGAGGTGCAAAATTCTATCACAACCCCCACTTCCAGATTATGTAATTAGAAGCCCACAATCTAGGTTCTCCCGGTGAATGAGAGAGGAGGCTAGGATGGAAAGATTAACAATAAAATGGAATAGGTAGATTACATCATGACTATATTTACAATATCTATTATACTTATAATACTATATGATAGAGGGAGCAATCACAGGAAGTTATATAAGAAGAGGCAGCAGTCTTCCCTCTTAACTCCTGTAAAGCATAAGCTTCTTTCCTTTACAATATATCTTTAATTGGATCTCTTATCAAAGACCAGGATTATAAAGAGTCAGGTAAGTGATTAGCCCTGTTTTTCTTTTCCCCTTTTAATGCTGAGGGGGGAGGGGAGGAGAGATTTCAAAGACAAACAAGGTGACTAGTTTCTCATTGAAACTGCATGCGCCTTGAAACCACCTGTGAAGTCTGCAACTGCGCTGGTCATTTGCAAATTGCCCTCTCTGTGTCTTTTATGATTAATTGTGCTTGTGAGTGTAAGGGAGACCCCCAAGTCTGCAGGAAGCCTCCTGCAGTGTGAAGTCAGTGGTGTCTATAGGCCCCGCCCATGTCAGTGAGCTCAGGGTAGGTGGGAGTGTTTAGGGAGATGCGACACTCCCCAGTGGGAGGGGTCACGGGTGTGCTAGAACTCCTGCCTGCACCCAGTTGAGGCAGTATGATTTGGAACTGGAGTCTGAGGAAGTAAGCGTCAGAAGAAGCCAGTTTGCCCACTGCAGTCTGAGGGTGCTGCTAGTGGGGGTCTTTCCTTTCACAGGGGAAGTATCTGGAGTGGGACCTTCTCACAACTGGGGAGTATCTGGGAAAGGAGAGGAGTCCTGACCAGTGAAAGGGGCCAGGGCCCAAGGTCAGGGCATCCAGTAATTCTAGGGAGCAAAAAGGCATTTGATGTTCAAAAGAGAAAACCTTAAAATGCCTAAAGAGGAGGAGAGGTTACCAGGATGCAGAGATGTTTGAAATTCCTCATCTGTCTTGGAAGAAATTTTGGAGAATTGTTCTCTGCGAAAAGATTTTGTCCTTGGTGGGAGTTTTGGAAAAGGAAAACTGCCCAGCTAAGGAAGAAATCTTAAGGAGTTTCTGGTTAGTTTGCAAGAAACGTACCAGAGTTGGAGAAGTTGCTAAGAGAAAAAAAAAAGAGCTGTTTTCAGAGCAGGAAGTTAGAGCTCCTGTCCCAAGAGCTGACCAGTTTTTTGAAGGCAGTGTTTTGCTGCTGAAAGTGACTGAGAATTAGTTTAATGTGCAAGTTTTGGACATTATGTGGCTTCCTGGTGCACTAGTCATTGGTGTATCACTATTTTTGGATTTTGCTTTACCTGCTATCAGTGCCAGTAAAGAACTTTTATTTTCAACAACAGCTTTGGAGTCAAGTGGTGTTTTGTGTGCTTAGATTAGGCTGATGAGCAGAAGAGCCCTAGCAAGGAAATAACCTAAGGTCCTTGAAGGGTTACATCCCCCCCCCCATCCAGGAACATGCCTGGGCCATCAGCTTGGGACAGGGGCTGCATAAGCTCACAACATTTTGCAGAATAAAATAAAGAATTTCCACTGTAGCTCCCATGATATAGATGAGCCTCTGGTTCTCAGAATATCCTATTTCCTTGTAGAGCTGGAAAAGCTAATACCATTAGTAGCTAAACTAATTCTACCACTCCTGACTATGGACATTCCCTCAAATGATATGTGTGAAAATAACATTTTACTGTGTTCCAGCTACAAAAGAACATAAGAAAATGTATCCTGAGGAGCAGGATATAGTTATTAGATTACTCATTTTGGCTTCAAGGTGCTTCAATACCGTAGTTACTTTGTCTATAAGAACTTTTAACTAACATTTTGTATTACATATTCTCAGCTGTTATCCATCAGGTTTTAAACTAATATGCTTTAAACTCCTGTAATATGGCATTTTAGTCAATAAGGATTATTATTAAGTTTATTTTATCCTATATACTATGCTTATTTCCTTATTCTGAGATATAGGCCACTTTTATGTACAGGTGAAGCTCTTCTATTAAAATATGTACCCTTGTTGCTAAATCATTTCAGTGTTAAAACACAAAACACCTATACTTTCACTGTAACAGCTCTCTCTCTCCCCTGTCTTCTCTATGACCAGAAATACTGGCTTACAGCTGCTACCGGCTAACAAGAATATGTGGGGTTTTTTTTCCTCTTTCTATTGGAAGAGGGATAGGCAAGTTTGCTTCTTGCTTTTTCTTTTTTTTGTTTACGTTCCTCTTCTAGCCTCTTCTTCTCTTTCCTTCCTTCCATTCTCCTCCTTCTTCATCTCCCATTCCATCCCCCAGGCCTTCTTCCCTTTCTCTCCCCAAAGCCGCCTCCTTTCCTCCATGCAAAGACCCTCTTCTCATAACCGGCACAACACCAGCAAATCCTCCTGCCAGATCTTCCTCAGTGCAGCTTACCCAGGCCCACAGTTGTACACTTGTCATCTCCCGGGCAGGTGTCAGGAGTGAAATTTTAGTCATGAAGGTGACTAGGAGTTTTCTACCCTTAACTGGAAGGTAGGGGGGAGAGAGGTGTTTAAAAATGTAAACTTTTTTTTTTCTTGAAAATCTGAACCCAGTTCTTTGGAAGTGCTTTGAGTCTGCTCTTCTGAAACCCACATCTGTGTCCTAAGCTCTTCACTCTGTTGTTTTCTCATTCATTCCTCCTAGAGGTCACTGAGGAATGGTGAGCGAATATTTATTTATTTATTTATTTATTTTATATTCAGGTACTGAAGGTAAATCAAGAAACTGATCTTACATTTTTTTTACAAGAAATTCAAGGAAATTAATAAAGCACTTTTCATGGGCTAAAATATTCCAGTGTAGTATACTGTAGCGTTGTTGACGCCTGACTGCATCTCTTATATTCAAAGGAATAGCATAGGCAGATGTCAACTATTTGCTTTGAGATTAGGCACAGATTGCTCAGAAAATCTATATTAGCATTCAGTGCACAGGGATTTCAGCCACAGAAGTGCCTTCACAAAACAAAATGATTTGCCAGTATGCTTTCAATACACATCAATTGATTCTTTAATAGTAAGACGCATATTCAAAAAGAGAAAAGTACAGCGGATGAGCCAGGATATTCATGTGTTCAAATAATCTAATTTGCTCTCATAGCTGAATATCCTCTTACATCTGTGCTTAGAGCAGGGATAATTAATGGCATTACTGCTTCAAAAATCTTACTGTGCCAAAGATGCAGGCTCAATTCTTGTCACTGGCTTTGAATGTTGTGCAAAAAAGGAACTATCACCAAATAGAAGACACTTGAAGGCCCATCCTTTAGTCTGTGGATTACTACTTAAAATCTATTTCCATTACAGAAAAAAGAATATATATTATGTGTCTGAGACAGAATGCTGGGTTCCATATTAGGAGTCACCGTCCACGAAAAGGAGTCCTTGAGGACATTACATGTCGAGGCCGATATTCAGTGCTACTTAGCTGGATAAGTGTTGGAGATTTTAATATGCCGGATGTAGGCTGGAGAATCCCTTCTGCAGAATCTAACAGTAGTAGAGAGATAGTGGATGCCCTGCAAGGGGCTCTGTTCAAACAAATGGTAATGGAACCCACGAGGGAGGGAGCTATACTCGACTTCGTTCTCACTAATGGAGATAACATCTCTAATGTCCAGGTGGGTGCCCACCTCAGCACCAGTGATCATCATACAGTATGGTTTCATATCACAAATAGGATACGGAGAAGTAGTACGAAGAGTTTTGCAGTTCAAAAACACGGACTTTGATGAAATGGGGAAGTACCTGGAGGAAGAACTAGAAGGCTGGGAGAACAAGAGAGATGTTGAACAACAGTGGACCAAACTAAAATGAGAAATTAGCAAGGCAACTAATTTATATGTTAGAAAAGTAAAGAAAAGCAAGAGAAAAATGAAACCTATCTGGTTCTCAAAGGAGGTGGCTGACAAAATAAAAGCTAAAAGAACAGCGTTCAAGAAATATAAAGAATCCCAAAGAGAAGAACACAAGGAAGAATATCTAGTGGAACTGAGGGAGACAAAGAAAGCAATCAAGAAAGTGAAAATTCAAGCGGAAGAAAGGATTGCCAAAGAGGTAAAGCAGGGTGACAAAACAATTTTCAGATACATCAGTGAAAGGAGAAAAGTCCAAAGTGGTATACTGAAATTGAAGATGAAAAGGATCAATGGGTGGAGACAGATGAAGAAATGGCAGAAACTATTAAACGAATACTTCAGTTCTGTGTTCACTAAAGAAGTCCCTGGAGAAGGGCCGTCGCTAGTTAACAAGAAAATAGAGGGGAATGGAGTAGATGTAACTCCATTTACAGTAGAGAATGTATGGGAAGAGCTCGGGAAACTGAAAGTGGACAAAGCCATGGGGCCTGATGAGGTTCATCCCAGGATACTGAGGGAGCTCAGAGATGTGCTGGCAGGTCCGCTGTGTGATCTGTTCAATAGATCCCTAGAAATGGGAGTGGTGCCGAGTGTTTGGAGAAGAGCAGTGGTGATCCCGCTTCACAAGAGTGGAAACAGAGAAGAGGCTGAAAACTACAGACCGGTTAGCCTCACCTCGGTGGTGGGAAAAGTAATGGAATCACTGTTAAAAGAAGGAATAGTGAACTATCTACAGTCGGAAGAATTGCTGGACCAGATGCAGCATGGATTCACCAGGGGAAGATCCTGTCAGACAAATCTGCTTGACTTTTTTGACTGGGTAACCAAGGAACTGGATCAAGGAAGATCACTCGATGTCATCTACTTGGACTTCAGCAAAGCTTTTGATATGGTCCTGCACAGGAGACTGGTGACTAAAATAAGAAACTTAGGAGTGAGTGTCAAGGTGCTGGCCTGGATTGCAAACTGGTTGACGGACAGAAGACAATGTGTGATAGTAAATGGAACTTACTCTGAAGAGAGAGCGGTGTTGAGCGGTGTGCCGCAGGGGTCGGTGTTGGGACCGGTCCTATTCAATATCTTTGTGAGCAACATTGCAGACGGGATAGAAGGTAAGATCTGCAACAGAGTGGACACGCCGGAAGAAGTGGAGAGAATGAGACGGGATTTAAGGAAGCTGGAAGAGTGGTCGAAGATATGGCAGCTGAGATTCAATGCCAAGAAGTGCAGTCATGCAGATGGGGTGTGGAAATCCGAATGAACTGTATTCGATGGGGGGAGAAGGGCTGATGTGCACAGGGCAGGAGAGAGACCTTGGGTGATAGTGTCTAATGATCTGAAGTTGGCGAAACAATGTGACAAGACGATAGCTAAAGCCAGAAGAATGCTGGGCTGCATAGAGAGAGGAACATCGAGTAAGAAAAGGGAAGTGATTATCCCCTTGTACAGGCCCTTGGTGAGGCCTCACCTGGAGTACGGTGTTCAGTTCTGGAGACTGTATCTCCGAAGAGACAGAGACAAGATGGAGGTGGTCCAGAGAAGGGCGACCAAAAAGGTGGAAGGTCTTCATTGAATGACATGAGGAGAGATTGAAGAATCTAAATATGTACCCCCTGGAGGAAAGGAGGAGCAGAGGTGATATGATACAGACTTTCAGATACTTGAAAGATTTTAATGATCCAAAGACAGCAACAAACCTTTTCCGTCGGAAAGAAATCAGTAGAACCAGGGGTCACGATTTGAAGCTCCAGGGAGGAAGACTCAGAACTAATGTCAGGAAGTATTTCTTCATAGAGAGGGTGGTGGATGCCTGGAATGCCCTTCCGGAGGAAGTGGTGAAGACCAGAACTGTGAAGGACTTCAAAGGGGCGTGGGATAAACACTGTGGATCCATAAAGTCTAGAGGACGTGAATGAAGAGTGGGTGGCTCACAGGAATGACGGCTACTACCTGGAGATAATACCCTTATTCAATAAACATACACACGGTTAATGCGACTCCAACACTGCTCTAAGCTTCAACGGCAAGAAGAAATGTGGAAAAAAGGATTTGCATTCACAAAAAGCGGGAAGTAGCTTGCTTGTTACAGCGGTTACTACCCCAAACCAAATAAGCCTGAATCTTCACTTTCAATACATATCCAGCATAGCTCTCTGCTTCAACGGCAGGGGAGAAACTCTAATACTTTGTGCATATCCAGCATATACTTCACTTTCAATGCATATCCAGCATAACTCTCTGCTTCAACGGCAGGAGGAATGAAGAAAAGTGGATCTATATACAGACAACAATCAACAAGGACTGAATTACATAGTCTGGGTAAACAAATAAGCATGGGTGTAGCTTGCTTATTGCGGCGGTTACTACCCCTAACTAGATTAGATGCAGCTCCAACACTGCTCTCTACATTAATGGTGGGGTTGGAAGGGAAATAGAACCAAAAGGTTACTAAGAGCCAAGAGTAACAGATAAATATGAGAAAAAAAAGTGCAAAGCTTGCTGGGCAGACTGGATGGGCCGTTTGGTCTTCTTCTGCCGTCATTTCTATGTTTCAATATCCGGCTACGTGGCAGACAGTGAAAATGTAGATAGCCGAATAAGTCAGGGGCAGGGAATGGGCATAATGGGGCGGTGCTACTTATCTGGCTAACTTAGCTGGATAAGTGCCAATATTCTGACTTATCCAGTTAAGTTAATTGGATAAGTTAGACCAGTCATAGGGCATGTCTAACTTAGCTAATTTATCCACCTGAGTGACGATTTATACACAGATATGCCGTAGCATAGCCATGCTGCTGAAAACTCCATGGATCCGGCTAACTTACATAAAGGTTTAGGTTTGATTAATGGGTCCTGAAATCCTCAGTTCAGTGTGCAGCAGTGGTCAAAAGAACAAATAGAATGTTAGGAATTATTTGGAAAAAATAGAACGAAAATGAGAAAATCATAACGCCACTGTCCTGATTCATGGCGTGACTGCTACAGTTCTAGTCATAGGGTTGCCACCTGGCTCCAGATTTTCAGGACAGGTTGATCCAGTCCTGATTTTACCTCAATACATGTTAGGATTTATTCTGATTTTCCTATTGCATTCCCTAAAAAAAGCAAGACTATAAGTACCTGTATGCAGGTGAAAAAAACCAGGACTAGGTCAACCTGTCCTGAAAATCTGGAGCCAATTGGCAACCCTGTTCTGGTCACCCCATCTCAAAGAAGATACTAATGGGATGGAACGGCTTCCTTATGAAGAAAGCTAAACAGGTTAGGGATCTGCAGCTTGGAAAAGAGGCGACTGAGAGGGAATATGACAGATCAAGGGTGGCTAATATATAGCTCCGTCATGTGCAAATTTATGGCTCTTCTACTGTCCCCATGGCAACTAAGCCACACTACAGGAGGGAGGGGCTGGAACAGAGAGCACACAGCAGCAGAACAGAGCAGAAAAAGAGCCATTCTGCTCCCTCCTCCAGCCCCTCCTCACCCTCCTCCAGTGCTGCTTGTTGCTATGGAGATGGGACAGAGGAACTGTGATAGAAAGCAGAGGCCTTTCTCTGCTCATCCCTGCTCTGCCCTCCTCTCCTCTTTGTAAGCAGTAGCAGTGGAGGGCAGAAAAGGAGGGGGGGGGGGGTAAGGCTGGAAGTAACAGGACAACAAAGAGGAACCAGTCAGCACCCTGATACAGCTTTCCCCATCCTGTCCAACCTCCCCGCCCCAACACACACCACCTGCTGCTTGGAGTAGAGAACTCTTCTCTGTTCTGCTGTCTGGAGGACAGGAGCTGAAGTCAACATCCTAGGCCCAGCAGATCCCTGTACTCTTCAGGACTGGATTCAGCTGACAGCAAAGGGGAGGAGGTAATCACCCAGCGCTCCAGTCAAGCCAGAATTATTTGTGGTGAGAAAGCGGGTGAATGCTGAAAGGGGAGGGGAGAAGATGGTTTACTATTTGAGGGGGCAGTGTATGTTGTTTGGGGAGATAGGGGGGTATGAATGCATGGGGGGGGGGGGGAGAAAGGAGTGCAAGAGGATGAATACATTGAAGAGGAAGCAGTGCGAGAGGGGGCAATGCAAGAAGGGGGAAATGCTTCCGGGGGTAGTGATATGAAAAGGGGTAAATGTCGGGAGAGCTGAAGAAGGGATGAATGCTGGGGGACAGCAAAAGGAGGAGCTGAATTCCAGAGGGAGGTGAGGAGGGGGGTTAAAGGCGGGGAGTAGCAGAAAGGGGAGCTGACTGTTGTAGAGGTAGTGAAGAGAAGGTAAGTGCTATCTCTCTTCCCATCTCCCTGAAATCATCAATGCAAATGGAACTGTCTGGCACTTTTTCGTCCCCAAGATCCATGCTGCCATGTGTTCTGCAGCAGACGTAAGGGGGATCAGGACTCTGATGGGGGAATAGAGGGCCAGGATACAGTTTGCATGAGAGCCATGTAGGAAGGGGGACCATTTATGAAATAGTATAGCAGAAATGAAGGGGGCATGAAAGAGACAGGGATGGGGCTTAAAGGGTTTTTTTTTTCAGTTCAAAAACTGAAGTACAGAAGAAAATATAAAACCATACTACATAGCATAATTAATAAACAGCAAACAGGAAGATAACAGAATCAACTAAAGACAAGACAGTGTCATATAAAATCTGAAGAAATAATTATGACAGCAAAAAGCCTATCAATGGATCCCATATGTTTCTGCAAATGAGTGCAGTGCCAGTCTTATCAGCAAAAGCCAATTCAGATTTAGAAAATCTACAGTCTGTATTCCACCACATATAGCTATCCAACATCGTGTTCTCCTTCCAAAGACGGAGAATCAATTTTGAAGCAACTGAGATTTTAAAAAATCAACGTTTGCTTTCTGCAGTTAACAAAAGGGATTGTAATGCCAAGGACTTCCAAATAATAATTTGAAAAGCTAAAGGTTCTTAAAAGTGAAGTACTTCACAAATACGGTCCCATACTCGCTGCCAAAATATGGATGAGTTAGCCCAAGAGAACAGCATATGTGATAAAGTTCCACTTCCTTCTTGCATGACCAACATTTAATCTCATCATAGTGTGACACTGTAGCAACTCTGACTGGAGTCCAAATCGCTCAAAGGGCAATAAAAAAATAAAGACTGAGGCAAAAAAAGAGATACGGATGGATGTGCCCCCAAAGTTTATCCCAAGATTTTGGTGCCAGTTCCATTTCAAGACCTTGTTCCCATGTTTTTTCCATACCCACACATCTGGAAGAAAGAGACGATTTAAAGACAGTATGGAAGCCTGTAACCTGCCTCCTGGAAGAAGAAATGCGTGAACAGAGTGATTGGACATCCTATACCTAGGCTCAGACAAACCTCACATATCCATTCTGAAAGAAGGAAAACAATGCTTCATTCACAACCAACTAAAGTATTGTGAATCTGATATCCCAAAATCATCCTTGCAGCTGACAGAATGACTTCCAGCCATTCCCATACACTAGATGTCCCAAGACCCATATACCCTTGTCAATAAATGATTTCCAAAACATTGTCCTTTTATTTATTTTTTAAGTTGGGGTAGTTCCAAACAGGAGTGTGCTTAGAGAAGGAACTAGAAGGATTCACTATTGATTTTATGGAATGAAAGGCATCTAATTGTTGCTCGCAAAACCAAAAAATCCTGCAAGGTCAAAGGAAGATACATAGTTAAAAAAAAAAAAAAGCTGGAGAGGCACCGGTGACACTAAAGGCTCTTTCAATTGTAACCAGACTGGGTTTCCCTGAACCATATCCCTAGTAAACCACTGATAACCTTGTAGCTTCATATCGGCCTGGCAATTTTTCAATTGCCCATTTCTGCAAGTAAAGCAGGTAAAGAACCCTTTGAAAATGACCCCATAGTGGTAACACACTCGAAATAAAATCTGAATTGATGACACGTGCAGCAAACGTTTCTGTAGCATATCACAGCAGATTGTACCAATTGGAAGTCTGGGTTTTATTTTTGCAGGAAGACAACACCACATAGGTGTTATCTGACAGGACGTCCAAGAGCCTCAGCATGCATTACATTCCGGTGCTGCAGCCGCAATGCTGTGTGACTGCTCCTCGATCGGCAGTAGGCCCTGCCACCGCTGAGGCATGCTTGATGCAAATTCTCAGAAAATCAACCTTCATCCAGTCTATCAACATGAAAATATAATTAAAAAGTTGAACCATTTAGATTTATCAATCTGCTCATCATACTTATTTCTATGTGTGCAACTGAAATTGAATTCATGCATAAACCTCTGTACTGTATACAGATGATTCTTATTTGGATTAAAAAAAACAGAGGTCCAATCATTTAGGTCAATAGTGTCATCTTTTCTTTGGTGCAATAAGCGCGCCAGAATAGGCTTTGACCCCCTAAGCAGGGACAGGAAATAAGGCAGGTTAGCTTTATCGGATCTCTGTATTTATATTGTGGCCTCTCTATTATGTCACATTCAGGATTGGTTTTCATTGCCTCACAAATTTAATGTGGAATGCTTGCTGGAGGAATTGGCTTAGCCCTATCATCCGGTCAACATTCTCCCTTTCCCTAAGAAGAGAGTTTCTGCTTCAGGAGCTTGGGGTTTTTGGTTTCTTGCCCTTAGGACGGCGTGGGCATGGTGGATGCATCTTTGCATTGGCCTTGAGCTGTATTGCCATTGATTTTCTTGGTGGGAAATCCAGAGTTTCCGATGGGGATGGATAAATCCATATTTAAAACCTGGAGGGAGGCTCATATTCAGTCCGAAACTGTAAAATCGGCGGGAGAGCCAGCGCTCTGAGGCGAGAGCCCGCTCTCCCAATGTGCGCCCAGGCTACTCTTCTGGGCGCGCAATCCAGTATTTAAATGAGGGCCTGCCCCTCCTTTTTGACAGGAGCAGCGGCTGTCAGCGGGTTTGACAGCTCAATTTTGCCGGCGTCAGTTCTCAAACCCACTGACAGCGGGTCGATTTTAATTTTTTTTTTAATTTTGGGGGCCTCCGACTTAATATTGCTATGATATTAAGTCGGAGGGTGTACAGAAAAGCAGTTTTTTCTGCTTTTCTGTACACTTTCCCAGCGCCGGCAGAAATTAATGCCAGCCAACCCCCCCAAAACTAATAGGACCATCAACATGCATTTGCATGTTGCGGGCGCTATTAGTTTTGGGGGGGTTGGCTGCGCGTTTTCAACACGCTATTACCCCTTACTGTATAAGGGGTAAAGCTCATGCATCGAAAACGTGCAGCCAAACCCAGGCTAACAGTGTGCTCCACCGGAGCGCACTGTACTGTATCAGCCCGATTGGGGCATTTTGTACATCTGGAAAGGAATGTTGCATTCATTCCAGCAGCTGCTGGAGGCATGGTCATTGCCAAATGATAATTTCTTTGCTTATTTGCAAGACAGACATTACTGCCAAAGTGTAATAAAGGATGACTTGGGTTGAATTATTTTATCCAAAGAAGATGAAAGCTAGATGCTATTCCTAAGTTTAATAAAATTGGAATATGGGCCCCCTCACATTTAAAAAACCCTCTCTAATCCTCATCTGGACAACTTGGCCTACCAGTGGGTAAGAGATCTAGGCATTATATTGGAGGATTCAGATATGTGTTATGCTTTTCAGCAGTGTACAAATATCTTTTGAATGCTAACCTGAGAGAAATACAATATAAGACCCTGCATAGAATTTAGCTCATGAGAAAATTGGGTGCCAAAATGCAGCTTTGGGAATCCGATTTGTGCCTAAAACATAATTGCTCCTTGGGAAATGTGTGTCATATATTCATAGAGTGTCATAAACTAGAGGCATTTTAGCGACAAATTCATGGGTTCTTTGAATATTTGTCGAGACAACAAATTGTGTGGAATGGAAACATGTATTTTTTACTTTTTGACAGATCTAATGTTTTACCTGCTGGAGCTATAAAACTTTCAGGAGTCCCTCTTAATTTAGTAAAAAAAAAGTTAAACTTTCATTGTGCCATAATGATGAAATACCAGTCTTTCGACAATGGAAATGATATGTTATGCTGCACTTGAGAATTTAAGACAGAAAGATATTAAGGGGCAGAAAATCTCGCAGACTCTAAAAGATTTTACAAATGCGGGAACATGGTGCAAACAGGGGGTTTCTAATGCGTACTCATACTGCTCTCTGTGGTGTGACTGTGGTATGTATGTTTTGTGTGTTGTATGTGTCTTTGGGTATCCAGGGGAACTGTATTAAAACAATGAGTTCAAATGTACTATTGATCATTGTAAAACTATTCAATTGAAGATATTTTGGTTTTACATTTCTGTTCATTAGAGATTACATATGCTACTCACTCAATAAATATACTGAACAAAAAAAAAAAGAATTAGAGTTCATGTGACTTCCTCTTAAGGAGCCTCTTTTATGTAACTGGTTCTTCCCTTTGCCTTTAAGAGAAATACTTTTCGTTTTAGAAGTCTTGATATCAAAAGATTTGGGATGTGCTCAAGTAATTCTAAAATGGTGTTATCTGTAAACCTAACAACATGAAACCTTCAGGATCCGAATCGCTATGTGCTGTCAACCTCAAATGGCAAGCAGCATAAAGTACATGATAATAACATGACCTAAAGGGCAAATCAGCAAATATAGATAATGGTGTTTGATGTCTGTATTTATCCTGATTTAAATCTGAACTGCATTAATTATTTTTCACAAAAAATAATGTTGAAGTAAAACTTATTATTGAATCTTAGCAAACATAATTAATAAAACTTATCATCAGTAAGGAATAAAGCTGCCATATTTAAAGGGCAGATGGAGGCAAGAGAGAATAGTGGTTTATATCAGCAGGTCCCAAACTCTACACCGAGACCCAACAGAGGATCCTAAAAACTTTTGGATATGTCATATACTGAAGCCCCACTAGGGGCACTCAACCAGAAAACTCAAGGGCTCCTTGGGACTTTGGGCAAGGCACTTTACCCTATAATGCAGTGCTATTCACTCCCAGTCCTCAAGAGCCACAAACAGGTCAGATGTTCAAGATACTCCTAATGAATATGCAAGAGACAGATTTGCATACAGTGGAGGCCATGTGCATGCAAATCTATCTCATGCATATTCATTAGGGATATCCTGAAAACCCAATCTGTTTTCAGCCCTGGACGGCTGGCAGCAAATACCACTGCTCTGCTGCCTCACGTACAAACATGGATTCTAAACCTTCTGGGGACAGAGAAAATACCTATAGTAACTGAATGTGACTCGCCTTCAGCTCCCAAAGAAAAGACGAGCTAAATCTAAATAAATAAGAGAAAAGCAGCACAGCGAGAGGATTATAAACATCAAGCCTCACTCTTATTAAAACTGTGAAAAAACCCACCAGGGTCCAATTTGGATTTTGAAGTTATTTGGTATTTTTATAGGTACTATTGTGGTTATGTAGCTGAGTCTTGAATGGAAAGTGTTTTGTCCACTCGGTTATAGCAGGCAGGAAAATGTTGATATTTGCAAGCATTTTCTCACCTGATGTAAGGAGGCTGCTGTGGGTGACTGAACACTTCTCGGGCTTTTAGGTATTCTTTACAAAAAGGTTGCCTTACAGGTAGATCGTTTCCATCCATCTGTGACCTAATATCAGCAGAGAAAACGGGTGGCGCAAGGGACGGAGTTAGGGTAGAGGGTAGAGTATGTAAAGAGTGCTTACTATTTCTGTGTCCAGCTGGCGAGACTACACATTATATACTTGTTGCTACGCTGGAGCTAAACTTTGCCAAAGTTACAGGTGAGGCAGCATCATCTTGGCATATTTGTGCATGTGTTGTGTAACTCGTAATTAAGCAAATAAACTGTCAACTGCCTATATATGGCGGATTACTGCACCACATTTGAAGGTAGCCAATGAAGGGAAAGAAACAGAGGACATCTGCTTTTGGGGGCTGCTTGGTGTCTTAGGGTAGCACAGGCCTGTTTTCTAAAAGGTACGTTTTGCATAGTGTTTATTAAAGGCACAACACAAAATGTGTGCGGAAAATTATAGCTTCTGAAAGTGTTTAAAATTTAAATGGTTCTGACTACTGAGTAGCTCTTGCACTTACAGAAGGCATTATTTACTACTATTACTGTTACTACCACTCACTGTTTATCATTCCTAAAGTGCTATTAGACATATGCAGCGCTGTACAGATACAGATAAGAGACAGTCCCTGCTCCAAGGAGCTTACCAACATAATGACAAACAAGAGTCTGTGGGAGTGCATTTATTGCACAGAAGTACTTAGGATTTAAAAGCGGCTTCAAAAAGGCGAATGTTTTAACTTGATATGAATACAAGTAGAGAGAGAGAGAGCATGATGCATGGACTCAGAAAGTCTATTACAAGTGTATAGCACAGCAAAGTGGAAAGCTCAGAGGAAGGAGTCGACAATGGAGAAGAAGGGCACAAATAAGAACATCTTAATGGATGAACAAAGTTCACAAGAAAGTAGGGAGACAGAAAAGATAGATAATGAGGAGATGCAAAGTGTATGCATTCATAGTTGAGTAAGCGAAGCTTGAACCGCATATTGAAGCAGACAAGGAGCCAATGCAGTGACTTCAGAAGAGAAGAGACGAGGTTGTGCAGCTGAATTCTGAATAACTTGCAGTGGAGAAAGACTGTTCAGTGGGCAACCTGCAAAGAGCAAGTTGCAGTGGTGTAAGTAGGAGGTGATAAGAGTGGGCCAGCAGTTTGATAGCCTGCTCAGAAAGGAAGGGAAGGATTTTATTTACTGAATTTATTTCCACTCTCATCCAGTAACAGCTAAATGAGACAACAAATTTCTCATGCTTGCCTGTTGGGAAAAGTGCATTCTCCAAATTAAAGCATTCCTTCTGGAGGATTTTCACAAGCAGCCGCTGCTGTAATAACAGTCTCCAGAGACAGCAATTTACTATAACAAGACTTGAAAGGTAGATCAATTGAATTGCTCATCTGCCAATATATATATATGCCCCTACTTTGTACAGCGTGAACAAAATATCACTTCCCTCCGTGACAATTCTAGCTTTCCTCGGCTTCTCTGCTGGACTCTTACCAGGAAACTTTCCAAGTGGCATGGGCTCCCTTATGAGTGCACCGCAGCGCAGCAAATTGACAGCCCTCTGTACACAGTGGCCAAGACAGGAACCTGCCACTGAGCGGGCTGCACATTTATCCAGTCTGCTGCCTCCTGGGGAAGCCCAACCCTGACTTTACCAAGCAGTGAAAGAAATTCTATCCATGTTTTAGATTGGGCTTGCTGTATGGAAGTGCACGGTGCTACAGCTCTATCACTGAGTCTGCTCTTTTTTTCCTCAGTACTTATGGTATCTTCATCAAAGCCATCACAAAATATGTACAGCAGTATCTATATGACATCAGTGAGCTATCTACTGTCTTCCTGGATGGCCCTTGTTTTCTTTGATGAATTTGACTTTCTTCTCTGCTGCTCTTTTCTGGAATATTCTAGCTTCGTTTCAGGTGATTTCTTTCTCTGTCTCTGTCCATCCATCATGTCCCCACCTATCATTCTCAATCTTCTACCCTGTTCCCACCAGTCTTCTTCTCTTTCTTTCTCCCTAGTTTCCCTCAATCCTCCCACCAGTCTCCTTTTTTCAAACCCATTCTATCCCAACCAGTCTCCCTCTCTCTCAATTTCTTCTCCCTTCTCCTACCCCCAAACCGTCTCTCTTAATCCTCTTACAGTGTCACACCAGTCTCTCTCTCAATCCCTCACGCTTTTCCCACCAATCTCTGACCAGCATCTCCCTCTTTATCTCCTCCCAATGCCTCTATCTTCCAATTCCCCCAACCCTGCCCCTACAAGAATTTTTTTCGGCAACCTCCCATAAGAACAATGATGGGGGCTCAGCAGCCCTAACGTAACACTTCCTGCTCTATCCCTTGTGCTACTTGCCACCTTCTTCCCTCACCCTCTATCCAGCATCAATATTCTACCTGACCCTCTATTTCCCCTTATCACCAACCCCTCTTTCCTCTCCCTTCCTACCCCATGTCCAGCACCAGTATCCTCCTTTCCCTACCTATCTCGTTCTCACCCCTGCCCCAACCCCCACCTCCTCTCTCTGCCTCACCCTCCTCTCTCTCTGACCCCACTCATCCCTCTCTCTTCCCCTCCCCTCTAGTACCCTCTCTGGCTATCTCATATACACCCTCTGCCATTACACCTTCTCGATATCGCACACACACACACACCCATCAATACCCATCTGTGTGTGTGTGTGTCTCAAGCTATTCCACCTCCCAGTCACCATCTCTAGCCTACACTCCCTTCCAACCCTCCCCCTACTACTTCTGGCACTTTGTCTCCCTCCCTATCCCCTGTCACCATTCCTTACCTCTCCCCTTTACCAACCTTGGCTCTGTCACCCTCCCTTCTCTTCACCACCTCTCACTCTCTCACACACACCCTCATCAGCAGCTCTAACCCACTCCCATCATGAAACCCACTCCCATCATGACACCATTTCTGGCTCTTTCATACCCTCCACCCCATCACCACTTCTGGCTTTCTTTCACACACACCATCCCCCTATGGCTTACTCACGCCCTTCTACTGCCTTCCCCCCAGTTTTTTAGAACCCCTTTAAATGCCTTGCTCTTTACAATCACAGGTGTATGCTGTGATGGGGCTATGCCAGTCACTAACACTTTCATTATGTGATTTTTCTATCTAGAGGCAATAGGAAGAGTTTGGGTATTTTTGATTCTTCCCCATGCTATAACCCCACCTTTTTACGGGACAGGCTTTTTTGGAGATATATATATATATATATATATATATATATATATATATATATATATATATAATGTTGGAGCATGCCCAGTGCTTCAGAGGTTAGTGGGAAAATGAATGAGGAAGTGTGAGTCAGGAGATAAGGAGAAGGAAGAAGGCTAGAGATTCCTCAAGGATCTTAAGGTAACAGGACAAGAGATTCCCCCAAAATCTCACAGAAGGCAATTCAAACATTTGGCAAGAGGTTTTGAGGAAGAGATTTTTGAGAAGATTTTTTCGATTTTGACTGACCAGTGTCTGAGGGAAGGGCATTCGCCCGGTATCCCAAAGGACTGGAATCAGAGATCTTTTGATCTATTTTGAGCCACTAACTCAAGAGACTTGTATTTTTGATAGTTGATTTGCAGTTTAAGATTTTGACTTCTTGGAGCCCTCGTTTGGATATTTTACTTGGGGATTTTTCCAAACCAGTTCATGCCTATACTGGAACTTCACTCTAGATATCCTACTCTCAATGGTGAGAATATTTTCAATAAGGACAAAGGTGCAAGAGCAGGAAGGGAAGTGATCAGAATAAGGATGGATAGATGTTGATCATTGGATGTATGTTGATTCTTAGTTTTGTCATTTTGACCTGGATCCTCTTCTTTAAGTTACAGTAAAGATTATCTTTTATTTGAACATCAACTACAGACTCAAGTGTTTCACTGAGTTTGACCTAAGTGTGGCCTTACTGGGATGGATGGACCCTTTTGTGATTCCTGGTTTCTTCCTGTGGTGATAATTTTGGCTTCCTTGCTTTTATTTTCACTATTTGGAACCTTCTGGAAATTGTCAATATAGAGTGTGAAGTGGTCACAGAGACTGTAGTGGATAGCACCAGGGGCCCCAGAAGAGAAATATTCCTCCCTATCTGGACCTGAACCTGGACCCATAGCACCCCTAGTCTAGGATAAAGCACTGAAAAGGGACCGACTACAATGCTGAAAGTAATGTTTGGCCATCTATTAGCTCAATATTTAAAAGCAAAGAAAAATAGACAAAGGAATAAGGCTATTAAATCTTTGGACAGATAGTATATAAGGTCCAAGATATAGTGCATCAGTTCAAAGAATATTATTCTCAGTTGTACTCCTCCAAGACTCATGCATCTCAAGATCAACTGGATTGCTTTTTGGACCTGCTAAAACATCCTTCTATTTCTGAGCAGGACCGTCACCTCTTGGAATCTGATATTACTGTAGAGGATATAACTGCTGCAGTCAGATCTTTGCCCCTTAATAAGTCTCCAGGTCCAGATGGGCTCTCAGTGGATTTTTTAAAGGGTGTTTGTTAAGGAGCTAGCCCCAAAGCTTCAAATTTTATTCAAGGAAATTCTACAAGCTGGCTATGCAAATGGCTCCTTTAGTGAGGCTCAAGTTATACTGATGGACAAACTGGGCAGAGACCCTTTATATGTGTAAAACTATAACCCTGTTTCTCTCATTAAAGTTGACTGCAAGATATTTGTGAAGATTTTGGCAAGGAGTCTAGTTAAAGTAATTGACTCTGAGGTCCCTACGGATCAAAATGGTTTTATGCCCAGATGAATACCCTCAGACAATGCCAGGCTCTTTTGCAATATCATTTCCATAACAAATTAATCTGAAGAACCTATGTTAGCCATATCTGTGGATACAGAAAAGACTTTTGATAGAGTGGAGTGGGAATATTTAGTTTTGGTTTAGAAATTATATGGATTTGGTCCTAGTTGGGAGGACGGGAACAGGACCGAGAAGAACAGGCAGCGGAGAACAGGAACAAGGCAGGAACAGGAACCCGGAGCTCAGGAACACCAGACCAGGAGCCAAGATACCAAGGCAAGGTCTGAGGAGCAGACCTTGCCTTAAATACAGGAAACCAGGAAGGAGGCCCAGGGAGGGGCAATGACCATTTCCTATTGTGGCCCCTTTAAATCCAGGCAGCAGCCGTGTGCGCGTCTCTAGGAGGCCCAGCGGGGTAGGAGTCAGCAGGAAGGCAGGCTGACAACGCAGCCAGGATTCAGCAGCGGCCGCAAGGAGAGCGTTGGAGGCGCTGCCTGCTCCTGCAGGCGCTTCCGGAGCGGCCTCAACGGCACGGGTAAATGCCCGACCCCGGTTGCGGACCGCCGCGACCGGCCATAACATGTTGGAGGAGACAGTTGCTAAAAATACTGAAAAGCTGATAAGGATTGCAAAGGATTTGGTCATTTTAAGTGCATCCGTGAAGGGCATTCCAAGGGGAGTGGGCAGGGTTGGGGAAGTGGAGTTTAGACAGGGTTTTGAAAAGTCTGGGTGTAAATTTCTCAAAAGGTTTCCCCGCACAAAGCAGCAGGTGCACCTTTGTGAGGGCAGTTTTACTGGGATGGTTTTCAAAGCAAACTTTTGCATGGAAGTTTGCTTTGAAAACTGGTGTAATTTATGCACATGGGAGCCCATAAATGTATGTGGCCTGTTATAAAATTGCCCCCATGTGTCCATATGATAGGTGTGCTTTGCCTTAATGCTTTGAAAATGCATTATTTGCAAAGGGTTGGTTTTTCTTTTTTTTTTTGGAAGAGGTACTCTTGTAAGCGGGCTCCGCTGTACTTTCCAATGTCATTCCTGAAATAAATGAGGACTGGAAATAATGAATGTTCTTACTTCATAGGTTTTCCCAGTGCTACACAAGCAGTTTTTCTCAGGCTCAACAGTCTCAGCTGACCTAGCTACGCACTTCACCTGTATGCTGAGCTGACATCTGCAGCCCACCTGCCAGAGAACTGCAGCAGGATGGAACACATGCACGGAATATAGCCATGACACAACTAATTTACAAGGAACAAAGAAAGAAAAGATCCCAGTATCTCAATCACCTGTGAATAAAGCTAGTAACTGATGAAATTCAAAGAAAAACTCTGCTTAACCCAAAGCTCTTTGTTACCAAAACAAAATACTGGGGGGGATGAAGAAGGAAACAAATTTCCAAGGCCCTCCAACGAATTTTAGACTTTGTAAACCCCTTCATTTCACTTGGTGATCAAAACACAGGATACAGGACATGTGGTTCTCAAAACAAAGTCCTTTACTTGAAGAAAGCAGCAAGAAAAATATTTGAAGTCTATTTACAATTCATCCAAAGATGCAGATCAAAAAGATGAACAATATAGGCATAGAGCATTTTCTGTAGCTTGAACAGTCTATTAATTATAGGAGTGTGCATTCGGTCCCTACGTATTGGCAATCCGCAACGGATGTGGCCATATTCATTGTATTCGTGGGGGAAGCGAAACGTAACGCGATTCCCCACGAATACACGAATCTTCGCCGAATTATTCGGTCGCCTACAGAAACCAATTTAAACAACCTCCACACCCTCCTGACCCCCCCAAGACTTACCAAAACTCCCTGGTGGTCCAGCGGGGGGTCCGGGAACCATCCCCTGCACTCACACCCTCGGTGCTGGTTTCAAAATGGCGCCGATAGCCTTTCACCTACTATGTCACAGGGGCTACCGGTGCCATTGGTCAGCTCCTGTCACATGGCCATCGGCGCCATCTTGTGCTCCTACCATGTGACAGGGGCTGACCAATGGCACCAGTAGCCCCTGTGACATAGTAGGTCAAAGGCTATCAGCGCCATTTTGATTACTGGCAGCCGACGGTCCGAGTGCAGGAGGTCGCTCCTGGACACCCGCTGGACCACCAGGGACATTTGGCAAGTCTTGGGGGACCCTCCTGACCCCCACAAGACTTGCCAAAAGTCCAGTGGGGGTCCGGTAGCGACCTCCTGCACTCCGGCCGTCGAATGCCAGTACTCAAAATGGCGCCGATCGCCTTTGCCGTCACTATGTCACAGGGGCCCGGGCCTTTTAACTTTTGAATAGCCAACTCTTCAAAAAATGTATTTGGGTACATACAGCTATTTCTTCTTTTTATTTTTCTTTACATTAATTTCAGTTCTTTCACCCTCAGCTTTTCTATTTTATTTTACTTTTCTTTCTACCTCTTCTGTTCTTCTTTCTTCCCCCCTTCTCTATTGCTTATCTTTCATGCTTTTTACTGGAATTGCTTTGATTTTTATCCCTTTAGAATCCATCTAATTTATTAAAATTTCCAGGAAAATTAACAGAGCCCAAGCAAAACACCATTCGCATCCCAGCTTGTCTCTAAGGCTCTCCTCTGTCTATCCTTTTTCCTTTGTGCTTTCTCTTCCCTAAGAGGCTGATGTTCTAATCTGCGATAATATGAGCTGTTAATTGTAATAAAATTTGTGTGATGGATTTCCCACCAAGGAATCTTTTTCCTCACTTAAGAGACCCATGGTGGAATTTTGGGTAGGGGAGATTGCTTGACTCCTATTTGATTCCTGAAAGTGTGATATTCAAAAGGACCAGTAGATGGCAGATTTTTATGGTGAACCTGAAGTAAAGCATTTACACTGGTCATGGTGACTAAGTGTTTTAGTTTTAAAGATATTTGGTCCTTTAGAAAGTTTAGTTACCAGATCTTGAAGAGTGAGGGTTTTCCTTCAGTATGAAAGGGGTGGTTTAGGATTTTGGCAGTGAGTAGTTGAGGAGAGTTGAAATGAGGGAAGTGGGTTCAGAACCGGGGCATTCTCTCAAGGGGAAAGGCCTGAGGTGGTAAGCTTTTCTTCATACGGAGAAACAGCTGAACAGTGATGTATCTCCTCAAGGAGGGACAACCAGGGGACCTGACCTGAGTATGGGTGTTGGAGGCGAATGTAGAGTGGCATGAGAAGACCAAAGCTATAGGAAGTGTGGTATAGAAGAACTGCAGAAGGGCAAAAGCCATGATGCTGGGGAAGTTCCTGCCTATGAGTATTGGAGAAGGAAATTCTAAAAAGGTCAGACTCTCTGGATCTTTGGAGAAGAGATATTGTGTAACAAGTAATGAGTACTGAAATAATGGGAGCTGTATATGTGGACGGTGATATCCATGGTCTCTCATGGCAAAGTGATGGGATTGTGAAACCTGTATTCTATTGATAGTCCTGTGAGCTGTTAGAAAGAGGAGGGGGTAGAAAATGTAAATATGAATTAGTTCTCCTTTTTATAAGAGGATAACTGTATATAGTTGCAGGAGCATTTATGCTCTTTATAACTACCTCAGTTTAGCTATGTAAGTATATGACCTAGATTTAATCAGTGAATCCATTCTACTCTTTTTTAAGCTCTGACCAGGCCTGGCGTGACCGGGTGTGCACACCTTGCATTTGCACGGGGCGGCACCCCTGAGGGGGCAGCAGCAGCAGGAGAGGACATGGGGCCGCCGGTGGACCTCAAACTGCCGGCGGCTGAAAATGAGAAAAGGCCAGGAAGAAGAGAGGCAGGTCACCGGGAGGTTGAGGAAAGGCCAGGACAGTTTTCTGTTAGCTGCACGCGTGCGCTCGCCGCTCACAGCTTTCCAGCCCCCGCCCCCACTCCTCCCCCCCTCAATCACGAGAAGGCCGGCGAATCCGAAGGAAAGACAAGCCTGCGGGGCTGTGGTGGAGCTCATCCCTCCACAGCCCGATATTAAGGCAGAAGGAGGCTGGCGGGGCCGTAGTGGAGCTCATTCCACTACAGCCCGATCTTAAGGGAGAAGGATGCCTACAGGGCCATGGTGGAGCTCATCCCACCATGGCCCGAAGTGAAGAAGAGGATGGATGGGGCCGCTCGAGGAGCCTGGAGAAAGGAGGCCGTGTGTGTGTGTGTGTGTGTGTGTGTGTGTGCAAGAACCTGTGTACATGTGCCTGTGTCCTGCTACACCAGTCTAGGACCTCTCTGTAGTCATCCTAAGGGTACGGCTCAGTTCTTTATATTTTGTATAATTTCTCAGACTCAGTGCAGATTCTTTATGATGCTTACCTTCCCGTTCTGTCTCTTGAGTTTCTAATGTTCTGGGATAGGCAAATGAAATCATGAGGATTTCATGTTATTAAATTGGGAGTTTATTGAGAATGTTATCTCAGCTGTAGTTTCTTGTAGTTGCTTCTCTGCTTTGACACTGGGGTATTGGATTCCTCCAGTGCTGCACCACCTAAACATAGCGGCATAATGTCACTGGAGAAATCAGTGTGCTCTGCCTCCAACTGCTGGTAGGGAAACATAACCCATATTTTTGAACTGGACCGGTGTAGCAGGACTCATGGAAAGAAAATTAACAGGTAACAAATTTCTCCTTCACTGTTTCCCTTCTACTCTGGCTGATTCCTCTTTCAGTCAACAACTTCAGAACCTTCCTCTGAACTCCCACCAAGAACAAGCCTCTTTTCTTCTCCATATTCTCCAGCTACTCTCTAGAGACAGATGAGGAATATGGATTTAAATCTCTTTCTTGACACTTCTTAACTTCACCAAACTCTCAGGAATTCACTCTCTGGACCCTCCAAGCCTTCTTCCCTCCCTGAAGATCTAGGAACCCTAATCCTGGGCCTCAGCCCTTCTTCTGGCAGCCCCCAGTGGAAAGACACATCCACTCCAGATTCTCCCCCTGAGGAGGGAAAGATCTCATACCAGCCCCTCTCCGTTGAGGGAGGTACTGCAGCCAGAACCTTCAAATCCCCCTGGATTATTATTATTTATTTATTTATTAGTTTATTTATTTGTCACCAGGGGTCAGGCTCTAGGTGATTGACCGGGTATACATTCATAATAAAAGCTTAAGGTAAACAAAAATAAAAGATCCTTTAAAAATTAAAATAGACCACAAAATATCACATAAGATGCAAATAATCCAATAAAGACTGCGCAACATTCCTTTTTTTTTTTTTTTTTCAAAAAAGCCTGCTGGTAAAGATAGGTTTATAACATGGTCTTAAATGTTTTTGCACAGGCCATAAGGCACAGATCCAAAATATTGGTGCAGCCGCTGAAAATGACCCTTCTCAGGCCTCAGCCAGGCATGTCGGGTGCACTGATGGAACATCGAGGAGACCTCTCTGATGGGTAGCGCAATGCTGCAAAAGGTTGGTACAAATGCAGTATGCGTTTGCCCACAATAAAAGAGTCCAGAGTCACTAAGGGCGCCTTTTTACATCTGACCCGGTATGCCAGAGGTCTCCACTGCAAATCAGTCAGGACCAGGGAAATATGATCACAAATATTTCCCCCAGAAATCAGTCTGGCAGAGGCATTCTGAAGAACTTTTAGCGCATAAGCAGGTGAGACCACTATAAACAGAACTGCAGTGCTCCATAAGTGGTAAAATAAAAGCAAGAACAACCGTTCGAAAACCACTAGGCTCCAAGAGAGGATTACGGCTACAGCTGTAACTTTAAAAAACCTGATTTAACAATGAACCTAATTTTAGGATGGAGCAAGGGGTTAGAATCAACAAGGATTCTGAGGCTTTTAACACATGAAACAACCGATAAATCTCAATTAATACGGGCAGTGACTGTGAGATATTATCATTTCAGTTTTAGATACATTCTAGGCTAGCTTATTATGGATCATCCAAGACTTGATAGTATTAATACAGACTGACACAGATTCGACAGATTCAGACCAGGAAGATGATCTCTGAATGAAAAACTGGATGTTGTTGGTGTATAATCTGTATCCTGCACACAGACCTGCCAGTAGCTTGCAGATGGGTGCCAGGAGTGCAGAAAGTGCTGAAGCTTGAGGCACCCCAGACGAAATGCCATGCCAATGGGAACAATGATTGTTGATTCTAACCTGCTGAGTTCTTCACGGTAAGGAAGATATGAAGCATGGACACAGGAGTTTTATTAAGCTTGTGACACCTCCCACTGGGAAGTGTCAAATCTCTCCAACCACTCCTACTCTAGTCTGACATCACTCACATGAGCAGGATCTGACTCTACATTAGCAAGGGGTAACTACCACTAGTAAGGGGCAAATCTGGAGTTCCCCTTACATATTCATAAAACTACTGAAAACAATAAATCAATGAATCTGCGATCCCTTAATCAGGGTTCCTTCTTTATCCTTGGATAGAAAGTGAAGCCTCCCTGGGTAAACTGGAAAGGTTTCTACCCTTCCTTGTCGACTCCCCCTGCAAACACTGGGAATCCTTTGAATGCTCTGGCTTCTCCTCTCTCATGTACCTTGTAGGCACCTCCTTAGCTGGAGGCTGTTTGTGAGCACTAGTGTGGTAGCACGAGTATTTCTCCTCTCTCCTCCTTCCTAGTTCTGGAATCCGATGGTATCTACTCCACCAACTGAAGGATAGGCAAAGGAATCCCTTAGACTGGAAGTCACCAAGATGACATGAAAAAAAGAAAACATCTTCTCTGTGCTTTCTGCTCTCATACGGGCCTCGCGCAAGCAATGCACATTTTAAGAAGCCGTGACGTACGCACATACATACCCGTGTGCATGTCAAAAAGAAGGGGACAGAAAAGGGGTGCGGAATGGGCGTTCCAAGGCAGGGTCAAGAAACATGCGCGCAAGTTTGCATTTTAGAAAAGCAAGTGTCGTCTTGCTATCCGTGTGACTTTACTTCTGGTCCTGATGAGGAGCAAGTCTGGAGCGTAAGGGTTCGGGGTCAAGAGGGGGGCTTGTAGGAGCGATCTTGAAGACTTTGATATGAACTGGGCAAACTGGTGGACTACCTGTAAAAACTGTTTTTTCCCTTGCTCGAGAATGTTTTAAAATCCACCTGCATACACGCACATAGACCGCTAAAGCCCTAGCCGACAAATGCGCGGGAGGGGTACTTTAAAGGATACGCACAATTTAAAATTGCAGCGTCTCTCCACTCACGCGCCGATATGTGCATTTATGGGTGCACTTGTGTTCCTTTTAAATTACCCTGTCAGGTAGGAACGGTGAGTAAAAACTTTCTCCCAACAAAACAGTAAACAAATAAAAAAATCTCTTATGGGTAATTTAGCAACCACTGCTTGTGAGCTGGAAATAAATTTCTGTACTTTCTAAGACTTTGGGCTTTTACCATACAAATGTAAAGAAAATGAAAGGAAAGAGCCTTCTCTTTCAAATACAAACTAAAAACTCCACACAAACACTAAGGCAGGGGTGGCCAACACTAGTCCTTAAAAGCCACAAGCAGGACTGATTTTCAGGATATCCACGATGAATACACATGGGATATATTTGCATACAATGGAGGCAGGGCATGCAAATCTATCTCATAAATATTCATTGTGGATATCCTAAAAACCAGACTGTTTGTTGCTTTTGAGGACTGGAGTTGGTCACCCCTACACCAGGGCTCACTTGCGTATATGCAAGCAGGAATAAACCATTACAGCAGCCACTGGTTGGGGGTGCGGTGGCAAAGATGGGACATTGCTCTAATCTACACTGCCCTGAACTAACTACAAGGTTATATTCCTTCCTAGGGATCCCAGTGGTGCCTGGCAATACCACAAACAGCCTAATAAAATAAATAACATAAATAGGTACTTCGAGATGTTGGTCTTTCTTGTTTTTAGTCAAAACATTTTATGCTTGTATTTTAAGTTTGTAAATCGCAATGATCCCTTTGTGACTTTGTGGTATAAAAGTCATTGTATAAATAAGAAAACTGAAAGTCACATGAAATAAAACAAATAATGTCAATGAAATCCATGTTAAATTATAGAGCATATTTGAACATCAAAATATACCATTGCAATACACATAAAGAAACCAATGAGGCAAACCCTTCTCCCAAAGGTGCCTCTTTCTCCTCTCTCTCTCTCATCCTGTGTGGCCTAGTCTCCCCTATACTACTCCTGCAACCTGTCTCTCCTCATCTCGCTTTCCCCCTTTCCTGGTGTCCTGTCTTTTCTCTCGGCCATGTGGTTCTGGTAATCATTAACTGCTTGTACTGTGTTTCAGATTTAGTAAAAGTAACTATGTGACAGAGAGGATACAGCTCGAGTTGTTAAGTGCCCACCTGGACTGCAGACTTGTACAGCTCTGATCTCAGATACGGCTGAAAATAGTTCATATTCTTAAGTATTTAAAATCATTTTGAGTGGGATAAGGAAAATTCTTCCCACTGACCACACACATCATAAAGAACTAGTTTGCAAAGCTGAATAAATACTAGCCACACAATAACTCTAGCAACAGCTGATGACACTGTAGTTTGTTCTATACTGAAACCGGGATTGTTTAACTACAAGGAGCTGCAATACCCGAAATGAACCTTCACGTCAGCAGTTCATTTACTTATTTTACTGCCAGAGAGGGTGGCACATAGACAGAGAAATCTATTGCATTGAATATTAGAGCTGTACTGTAACTCAGATATTAGGTAGGCTAAAATTTGGGGCATATCCTGCATGGCAAGTCATGAGTGAGTAATACATACAAGCATCTCACAATTTCAGTATAGTCTTTTGCAATCCTGTGACTCACAAGGGGGTCACATCAGGCCACCATTAAGAGCTAAGCAAAATCAGCTTACAAAACAACTCTCATGTTATTTGTGTACATGGAAATTTAAGATTAAAACCAGTATGCCTTTTACAAGCGTTTCTAGAAGAGGTGTGCCGGAGAATACAGTAAATTCAATTGCTTCTGAAGATAAAGAATGCTTGAACTTCACCTCATCAAACACTACCACTCAAAAAACCCTCCAACAAAACAACATTCATTCAACTTTCATCATATCTGCTAGCTGGAGAGGCCAGGTCTTGAAATTTAAATGCAATGCAACTCAAAAATGGATAAACGAATGAAGCAAAGTTATGTAACCATGTCATGTTAAAAAAAAAACCAGTATCCTGGCCACAGGGAAACCAAACAGGAGTTGAGAAGTTCCAACCAGCTTGTGCTGTTAGATCTTTAGCAGTATCTCCTGCTTTACAGACTGCATGGTAAGAAGGAGAGCTGCACAGCATGTCCATATCATAAAGTAAGGCTGGGTTACATTTTATGTGCCTGAGTCAGAAGGAGGGGAAAGAAACAGAGAAGGGAGAGAAGTGAAGCGAGGGACACGGTGATACGAGGAAAGGAATATCGGGGAGAGGGAAAGGGAGATAAGGAGAAGAGAGAGTCAAAGTGCAATTAAAATTGTGGTTGACTTAAGTGTAAATTGCATGGGTATACAAGTACAGGAAAAAGTGCAGAAACTCCCCTATAATACTTCAGGGGTGAAGGCAGCGAATGAATTGTCTGAAAATAATTGTTAGTACTGCTGCTGTAAAATGGAGGCCTAGCGGCAGTTTTCAGGCCACTCCATCTAGAAGAGCCCCTCCCCCGGCCACAGAGGCAGGCAGATATTTGGGAATTCTGTATGCGGAGGCTATGCTCAAAGCCAATATGCGAGCAGATAGGGATTTATACCCGTAAACTGCAAACCCCCCCCCCCCCAATGCTGCTAAAGAGGAGGCCTTCCCATGGGTGTGCTTTGATGAGGGGAGAAAAATCATGCACACAGATTGTATTTTCAATACTGTTTCCCATGGAAAAAATACCCACAGGAAAATAGGGTGGAAATGTCCGCAAGTACTCAGTCCCTGTACCAAATTTCAAAGTGAATGCATGTGCAGTTTTGTTTTGAAATTTGGGGAAAGTCCATAGGTAAAAAGTACCCATGGACTATGTCCCAAAAATACAGAGTTTGAAACTTGTACTATAGACTTAAATCTCAGGGGGAAATTCTGTGGCTTAGAATTGCAGGACGAGATTGCCTGTTCTAAGAAGCTGCTAATAGCACTTATCCTATCGGGAACCCCAGGGCCATTTGAACCGACTTATTCGTCGAGTAGAAATAGAAGAAATGAAGAAAAAGGATGTATGCGAAAATCAAAAATTAGGGAAAAATGATTTATTTCCCAGGCAAACGCGTGCCTGAGCCCTTCCCACATTATATTCCCACTCAATGAATTATACATGGAGGTCCATACTCAAAGGGTTCTTTTTGTCTGGGTAACTTTTCGAGTTGCCCATATACAAAACCCGAGATTGGAATATTTCTCCCCATTGTCTGGCTACATTTTCTGCAGGTGACTCCTTACATGTGCAAACTTTAGCTGGATGAATAGAGGCAGTGACGGAGGTGTTTTGGGGGTGTGTGTAAAATTTTAGCCAGTGAACGTTGATTTTCAGCGCTTCCCGGCTAACATTAGGTCTGATCAGGAAAGCGCTGTCCTAGCATTACCTGGTTCACTTTAACTGGCTATGTTCAGTAGAACACTTATCCAGGTAGATTCCACGGAATACACAGCTGAAGGTACCCAGGTAACTTTACTCAGATTGTCTTTTCTGGTCACTGGCTTGCTGAATTTTGACAAGAGGAGCTGACACTGCTCCAGAACTGTGAAGCCACTGCCAGGGCCGAGTGGAGCCTTCACCACTGCTGGCCCGCTATACAGAACAGAGACGGGGGGGGGGGGGGGAGAGGTTTGAAGGAGGCTGAAAGTGAGGGGAAGGGAAGAGAGGGGAGAGATAAGACTAAAAGGGAAGCAAAGAGGCTGGAGGGGAGGGAAAGGGAGAGAGAGGAAGGTAAAAGCAAAGTATAACACGGCAAAAATAAAGCAAATTAAGTACAAAAAAACCCCCTCAAAATATAGGCAAAACAAAATATATCATTCATAGAAGCACAAAAATGTTATTAAGAAAAATGTTTTCCCCCCAATGCTTACAAATTTTGGCTGGTGTCTACATTTTCTAAAAATAAGAACATAAGAAACTGCCATGCTGGGTCAGACCAAGGGTCCATCAAGCACAGCATCCTGTTTCCAACAGTGGCCAATCCAGGCCATAAGAACCTGGCATGATCCCAAAGACTGACAAGGCTCCACAAAGACTAAACCCTGCTCACCACTTTTTTCCTGTACCTGTGCTAAGTTGCATGTAGTTTTAGTGAATTGCATGTAAATGCACATTTTTATACCTGCAATATGTTTCCCATGTTGAAAAAAAAAGTTGCATTGGGACATGTTTCAGTGAATTTGCCCCTATGATTAATTTATAAATCTGGAGCACTTTTTCCATTGGAGCAGTGGCATAGCGTGGGGATGGGCTAATGCCCCCAGGTGCTGGCTTTAAGGTGAGGCAAGCAGCTTTGGCTGGGGTGGGAGGGGGGTCAGCAGCAGGAGAGGCTGTGGCCGGTGGAGCCCAACCTGCCAGCAGCCGAAGAGGAAGAGAGGTTGTGGGCCACCAGCAGAGCACAACCCACTGGCGGCCGAATATTTGGAGAGGCAGAAGCTATGCACATCTGCGAAAAAAGTGCGTTGGTCACTTCCCCACCATCAGCTCTGGAAGGCCAGTGGGCTGAGGTGAAGCTCATCCCACCACGGCCCAAAGTCAGTAGGTGGTGTATGCCTGTAAGGATCTGTGTGAAAGCCTGTATGTATGTTTGTCTATTTGAGAGCCTGTGTATGTGCCTGTGTGAGAGTCTGTATGCTATTGTCTGTGTGAGAGGCTGTCTGTGAGTGCCTGTGTGCATGTTAAGCCTGCCTGTGAGAGCCTGTGTCACATATAGGCTTTCATAGGTGTGAACATGCACACACAATGTATGTGTGAGAGAGGATGTGTGGGGGAAAGCATAGGCATGTGTATGAGAGAGTGGTAGCCTGCATGTGAGAGCAAGTAGGTATGTGTTTTTGTATAAATGTGTATGGTAATGGTAGAGGGCATGTGAGAGCCTGTGTGTCTGTGTGCGAATGTGAAACTGTGTGATAAAGCATGTAAGAGTGAGAACCTGGGTGGGTGGCAGGGAATGGGAGCCACAATGCAAGAAAGAGCATGTGAGAGTGGGAGCCTGTGTGTGTGTGTATGTGTGAAAATGGGAGACTGCATATGAGAGAGAGCCATTGTTGTAGCCAAGGGAGGGCTATGGTGCACCCTGTCAGCATTGCCTGAGAAACGGAGGCCAAGCTGCAGGGCTGCCGCGGTGCTTATCCTGCGGCAACCCAAGAAGAGAAGGCCATGGTGCAGTTTGCCACGGAGCTCATCCTGTGGTGATTCAAGAAAAGGAGGCGCTGCTGTGGAGTTCATCCCGAGAAGAGTCTTTGTAGCAAGGAGGCCCAGAAAAGAGTAGAGGCCCTGATAAAGTGTTGTTTGTATGTGTGAAGGAGATCATGTGGATGTGGAAGCCTGTGTGTGAGAGAACATGTGAAAATGAGAGCAAGAGCCTGTGTGTGTTTGTGAGAATAGGAGCCTGCTTGTAAAAGCATGGGAGTGGGAGTCTGCATGTGAGAGTGAGAGTGTGTGTGTGTGTGTTTGTGTGGGGGAGGAGTGGGAACCTATGTGTGTGTGTGAGAGCATGGAAGAGTGGGAGCCTGTGTGAGTGAAAGCATGAGTAAGAGAGTGCATGTGAGAGAGAACCTGTATGTGTGTTTTTAAGGAAGCAAGGAAAGACAGGTAGAGAAAAAACTGAATAAAAGAGACCCTGAGAAAGGAATTGGGAAAAGACAGACAAGGGGGAAAAAAGAGACTGGGACCAACAGATTAGAAAAATAAGATCAGACGACAAAGGGAAAAAAAAATACTATTTTGACTTTAAGCAGTTGGAATATGCCATCTTTGGGAATGGGATTTGCATTTCTTATATATTTGAATTTTGCTGTTTGTTTTTTTTCAGTATTCCACTGTTCAGAGTCTTTGGTTTCTCAGTCTTCCCATTTCAGTTTTGTCTGCATGTTTCTGTTTCTAATTTGTAGTCTCTTCTGTTTTAGGTAAGGGTTGATCTGTATGTGCTTGAGATGCAGTATTTCAGCTAGCATGTAGTTTCTCTGCAGGGATTTGTAGCAGTCCAGCTTGTTTACCCACTAGGTGGTGTATTAGTGTTTTAGGGCCTGGTGAATGTTTGCATTGCTACCTTTTCATAGATTAGATTGCTGCTGTTTCAGTTACTGAGTTATGGCAGAGTATGGCAAAATTCTAGCTGGGTTTTTTTTGTATGAGGTTTGTGTTCATAATTTGGCAATGGAGGAAGTTTGTTTTGCTGTTACTGAGGTGACAACAGAATTTGAATACACCTGTTGCAAATCTTAAGTTCTTATGATTATTATGAGTATTGCTGTTTTATTGTAGTTGATATTCTCTGTGTTTTGGGAAAGAGGATTCATAAAATTACATTCATTAATTTCATTAAGGCTCTTCAGAAAAGCCTTCCCACCAGATAATTAACTCAACCTCTCCGCACACAACCCTCCCTGAAAACAACTTCCTCTCTACAGCCACCCACAACCCCTCCCTCTCCCTGCCTCACCCTCCTCCCTCTTACCCACTTTCTCTCCTCTCACCCTCCCCTCCCCTCCCCACCTCCAGAATCTCCACACATCTTTTTTCCAAAGAATCCCTTAGATAATATCCTTTACAGCATCTCCGCAGTGCAATTTTAGAACACTCCTGTAAATATCTCTTTCCTCGTCGTTAGCAGTTACCTTCTTACATTGTAAATAAATAGATTGTGCTACTTAGGTAGCCACATGTTCAGTCAATTGTTCGTTATCATCAAATACCATGTATAGTCATTTGTTCGTTCCTTCCTGTTACCATGTTACAAACAGTTACCATGTTATAATGTAAAATAAGCAGGTCATGTCTTATTTGTTTTAGTTATATGTAAACCGATGTGATATCGCGATCGAATGTCGGTATATAAAAAACAATAAATAAATAAATAAATATTTGTTTTATTATGTGATTGGATCTGATGTTTGTGTTAAGTGTTCTTTGTTTACGTTTTACATGATATTAAGTATTTATAAATTATAATAAATTAATACAGGTTAATAAGACATTTTTAATACTGGTAAGTGCTTGAAATGATTTAATTAAAATATTTTAAAGCTTCATTCATGATGCATGATGGTGGTTGCATGCTATTTAGAAATCCATTCTCAGTAAGTACACTGTACACCTACTGTCCATCCATGTTAACTTTGGGGCCCCCCAAAATTGTTCTGGCTATGTCACTGGGAAGCGGGCTCTTGCCAGTGGGGTTACTGCTCATGCGCTTGAGTTCAACAGAAGTGAGGGGAGATTGTCTTTCTGTGCCTCAGGTGACTGTTTTGGCCTTGGCTTGTGGTACTGGGGTAGGGAGTGCAGCGCTGCTGGAATTAACCTGGGGGGGGAGGGCAGGGCATAGGCATCAGAATGGGGTGAACCACCCGGGACCTTACCCCGCTACGTTTTCTAGCTGCCAGGCTGCTGAAGATCTTCAACGTTTTGGCCAGGCCCCCAAACCACTAATGCTGGAACAGAGAAGCTTTAGCCCCCATAGGTTGTTCACAACAGTCTCTCAGTTCATTTCTGTTTCGGGGTTTGTATTAGTGTGACTTTCTGTAACCTTAAGCATTACTACAAGAAGGATTGGGGGGGGGGGGGCGCGAGGGAAGTGCAAGAATGCATTATTCCCTGGGTGTTGGAGACCCTCGCTATGCCACTGCATTAGAGCAAAACTTTGATAAATCCTCCCTTACAAATGCTGTTTTCCCTTTCTGTGTATTACAATTTTAAAAGCAACATGGTTTTAGTTATTTTATGCAACACTTGTCTATAGAGAATGGAGCTGTTATGGTAATATCAATGGGCCCATAAAGCCAAATAAGCAGACTTCATTTCTGTTTAAAGATAGGAAGTAACACCCAACACCATCAATGCTAGGGCTACTACCATCTTATTGTGAAGTTTTACAAGCCAACTGTAAGACTGAGAGTTTAACTACCATAGATCCCTATCTTGTACCTCTGTCCTTCCTTTTTCTCTAACAAGAAAATACACAATAAAGAAAAAAGGCAATGGTTATGAACAATGTACTGCCTTGGGTAAATTTATCGAGTGGTGATCAGCCTACACATGACAAAGTGTGATCATCAAAATCGGTCTGTATCACAAAAAAGATTTGGTGGCCTACTGAGTCTTGTTCTTTTCTAGTTTGGTACTCTTCCTAGCAGACTGCTCACTTGCCTGTCTCAACCTGTTGGTCAGAGAGAGCATTATTTGGTTGGGCAAGTGAATTGGTGATAAGGCTTAGCAATAATTGCTTTCATTCAAATTTAATTGCCTGCTTATTCCCCCATTCCCCAAAGAGATAAAAATGTTAGGGAAAAGAAAGCTCTGATATTCTTCTTTCTCTGTCTGAAACACAGATTTAGAAGTTAATAAATCTGGCCTATGTTTTTATGAAAATTACTTATTGCAGTCTCAGACTGACAGTCAAATGATAGAAAACACTTCTCTCTTTCTCCCGCTTCTTCCTCACCACCTACTTGGTTGTTATAACGGACAATGTGAAGTAGCTTCCTGGTTAAGTGCTAAAATGGAATCTGATACAAAGATGAACGCTTAAGTGCCTTCTCCCAAATCCTTGGAGTTGCACCCTGCTACTTGGGAGCTACTATGATGCTGTTCGTACATTTTAGATATGTAGACCTTTTTTTGGGGGGAGGCGAGTATTTTATTGGGCAGGTTTAAAAATCAGCTGCATACTGCAGAACCTACTCCACTCCTGGTACTCTCTAGCAGAACCAAAAGAGGACATTAATCCTGATTCACCATTTAAAAAAAAACAGCAAGCACGCCTCCCACAGCTGTGGCTGCTATGGTTGGATTTTCAAAGTAGAAACCAGTTTTCAACAATGCTCTTTCTTTCTGAGCATGGACTGCAGTATAATGGCAGGACACAGGTCCTTTAAGGTTACATTTTATGCTCTTAGATCATCTATGCAAATTTCATACCCACACCTCACAGGTATATTCCCAACTTCAGAGAGACTCGTAGCTGTAAAACAGGCAGTACACAACTGGGTGCTGTACAGTCAAGGTCCGTCATTTTCAGTTTAAACCAATTTTCACCCTAATTTTAGGATGATTAAAGAGCAACTCCAGAGCTGCAAGTTGCAGCATTTCAAGGCTTCCCGCCTGCGCGTTGTGATTCATGTCCCCCTCACCACCCCTCCAGCAAGTGCACTCGCCCTCCAATGCCACCCATGCAGCATTTCAACTCCCTCTCCCTCCCCCTCCCCTGAAGCAGCCAAAATGTCCACTGTCCGATGGCATCGAATAGGTGTTTGAAACGCCTCCCCCTGACCGGATGCACTTCCCAACAGGCTCTCCAGCCCGGCACAAAAGCAGACGTGCAGTGCTGCAGAGCGCGGGATCCACGGCAAGCTGCCACCAGTAGGGATGAAAGGGGGTGGTACGGGGAGGAGACAGAGAGAGAGAGAGAGAGAGGGGATGCTGCTGAGTTAGTGGGAGAATCCGCTTAATACCGGAGAGAATCCAGTGGGTGGTTGGATGTTGGGAGAATCTGTTTTACCTGTCCTGGCTGCTGTCCATGAAAATAAACTCTGAGATATATATATATATATATATATATAAAACCAAAAATGATCTCTATAACCAGTACATCTGAAATTCTCCCTTCATCCTGCCGTTATGCTGGTCCCATGTTGAACGGAGGCTTTACTGCCTAGCACTTTGACTCGGTGAAGAGGTCGGATGAGGCCAAGTTTATTACTTCCTCCTGCCACGTTCCCAGTTGTGTGTGTGTATGCCGGGGGAGTTTTGGTAGAGGTGGCTGGGAGTTTGACTTGGGGGAGTGGAAGGTTTGTGTCTGCAGGGGGGGTGAGCCCCAGGATAGCCTCCCCTCCATTGTTACTCACTAGCGCACTTCTAGAGATGTAGAACCCTGGAACCGGAGCCCCTGAGTTTCCTGCAGCATCTCGGGGGTAGATTCTACAGAAAGAGTTAGGAAATTCTGCCGCTGTTTTTGGCACGTCCGCATACATTTGAATCATTTTACATATTTAATAATGTTAATATGCATGTGCATAATAAAACTGAAATTGTTTTTCAAACTTGCTTTCAGTGTACATAATGTGCTTTGTTCTTTTAGGAGTTCTCTGGGCGGGGCGTCCCAGGTATGGGTGGGGGGGGGGGGGAGAAAGGAGATCTCAGAGATGAGGAGAGGAAAGTGAGAGAGGATCGGAGATGGACGGAGGAGAAGGTTGGGAGAAGGAAGTTCAAGGTTAGGGGATGGCGGAGGACAAGAGAAGATCGGGGGGGGGGGGGGGGGGAGAGAGGTATTCCTCACTGGCTGCAGCCCTCCTCCACCTTTGTAACCCCACTCTGGTCCATGCAAATCTATCTCCTCGTCACAGGTCCTTTTTTCTCTTCCTCTCCCCATCCCAGGTACCCTCTTGTCATCCTGCAACCCAAGTGCAGATATACACACATGCTCACACCCGTTCTCCCCTCAAACCCTCTTTTGTGCACGCCCCGATTCCCCCAGCTCCTTTCACACCATTCTCACTCCTTCTTTCACTTAGCCTGCCCTCCATTCCCTCGGCCCTTTTCTCACAGCCCCCAGCTCCAGCCCCTCTGTCACACGACTTCTCTGGCAACACTTTCACAACTCCCACCCCAAACCCCCATCCTCAGCTCCTCTTTCACAGCTCCTCTCCTTTTTTCACAACCCATCCCCTCCTCCCTAAACTACACCATCCCCGACCCATCAAAAAAGCCCTAACCCAGCTCTTTCACAATCCTCTCCCCTCCCAAAAAAAAAAAGTTCCCATCCCCATCTGCTCTTTCCTCTGACGATTCCACCTCCCCAGGCCCAGCTGCTGCTTCGTGCAGCACGGCTGAAAGTTTTACTGCTCATTCAAAGAAGCAGACAGCCCCCGGCGGCAGAGGAGGAGGAAGACGCAACCTGAGGAGTTGGCGCTATTCTCCTCCTCCTCCTTCCGCTGATCAGCACCAGAGGGGAAGGTGGGAGAAAATCAACCCATGGAGGGGAGGAGGAAGTGAAATGCATCGCTCGACAGCCTTTGTCTCACGGACCCAGGTCAGTCCCCGGTCTCCAGCGCTGGTTCCGCAGAACCCCGACAATTCTGTGGGAAAGGCTCGATTTTGCGGCCCTTCCCAGAACCGTGAAATCATGGGAGGACCAGGGGCCCCACCTGGAACGGCCATCCACGGCCAAAGAATAAGCAGCAGGGATTGGGGAGTGAAGGAAGAATTTGTTGTTACAACAAGGAAACATAGGGCTGATGAAGGAGTGCTGCCACTGGGCATGTGGAGAGGAAAAACAGCCGCCACTAGTCTGAGATGGGCCTCAGAGGCTGTATCAAAAACTCCTAAAATCAGAATAAAGTAAAATACAAAAGGAAACGCCAAAATACAAAATTAAATACAGGCCCAGGAAAGGTAAGAAGCATGAAGAGAACAGTACATAATTGCTATCTAAGCCTAGCCATTAATTATATACATCTGATGTCTGACATTTGAAAGATTTATAAAGGTAACTCCTGACATTTTCACTACGTTTTGCAAACTGTGGCTCTAGAATCTGAAGAAAATAAAGCTGTCGGAAGAAGGTGAGAAGCCCTCCCATATTTTGAGTTGCTAATCTTCTGTTACACATCAGTGGAAAAAAGGATTTCAAACCTAGGTGCACCATAATTACTCAAACTAGTTTGAATTCAGCAGGCGTAGCAACCCGATATCCCGCAGCAACATTAATAATGCACGTCAGACAGAACAGCTAAAACGTCTGTCGTCCAAGTAAGTTGAAAGACTAAACAGCAGCAGCAGCAGCTTCTCAACTGGGTTTCATTACGTTTGACCTGAATCAGTGAGCGACCCTACTACAACACTTGGTTGAAAGACATAAGGAGGGCAATTTTGAGTCTCCCCACAGTGCTTGCAGGCTTGAGGGTATTCTGTGTGGAGTTTCCCTTTAAAAATACACCAGCCAGCCAGTGCAAAATATGTGGGTTAATTACGGCATTGGGATTTCAAAATGAAATCTTGCCATTCATGTCAAGCTGTCCCATCCAGGATTGACTCCAGTGCCATCTCTTGTCCCCACGGGGAAACGTATGACGCTGTTGACAATGCGCATATTTCTTCCTGCGGAGGGCCCATGGTAATTTTTAAAGGGATCTACTCTGTGGGTGAAGAACTCTTTTACAAATTGTTCCCTTTATATCAAAGTGTGTACCAGTCTGTTCCATTGCTGAATAGTTATGAACTGTCCATTTTCCATTAATGGCTGCAGAGCAAACTGCATGAAACTGCAGGCTTGCATGCAGTTGCATGGACATTAAGAAAAAAATCTTTTACTAGAGATGGGTGAATGAGTCATCTGAAAACCAAAACATACAGAATTTGCCTCTTTTTCTTTTCTTTATAATAAGTACTGAGGTTACTGTGTTTGTCCACTTGAATATGCAGAAATATGTAAGGGCAGCTCCCAGGAAGCAACTTGCCTCAGCTACAGGTTCAGCTACTTCCTAGTAGTGCGTGTTGCTTCCTTGCGTTCCAGTCTTCAGTCTTCGTCCAACTTGTCTTCGATCTCCGCTGTTCCATTCACGCTGCCCACTTGTTCTTGTCCTTGCTTGCCTGCCTGCCCTGCCTATCCTTCCCTTTACTCTTCCCTCGGACAGATACCTCGTTTTGACCTTGGCCTGGAGCCCGGAAACAACTGACCACTGCCAGACTCTGACCATTGCCTGGACCTTGGATACACCTGATAGCCACCTACCCACAGCCCTAGTTACTATGGACCTCCCCTTCTGCCATCAGCAAAGACCCCCACCTACGTCCTGTCGGCCCCAGCACCCAAAGGCTCAACCTGAGGGGCATGTGGGCTGATATATGTGAAGGTCCCGACTAGTCTCTGCTTCACAGGGGTCCTCCTGCTGACGGTGGGAACCGGTAGATAGAGTCAATCCCACCTCATGCCAAAGGTCCGCAGATACACTTCCATATTGACAGCAAAGGTATTATGGCCACCTGGGTTAGATAAAGCATGAGACATGCAAGAAATCTTCCACTGTGTAGCAATTTCATTAGCTGAAAAACATTTACAGTAAATATACCAAAATTCAACATCACAGCCACTGTTAGGCTAACACGTCCCTTTTGAAGACACTTGATGATCATCACTTAAAATATCAAAAACTGATACGTCTTATGACATCAGTTGTTCTTCTGCATTGGTTCCTGGATAACAATGACCTCATCGGCACAGGACAACTTGCTCCTTCTGAGAGATTGAGTGTGCAGGGTGCGATTTTGATTACTTTCAATTATATAATAGGATTTTAAAACCATCCGAGCAGGCACATTGCCATTAATATATTTTGGGAAAACAAAAACAAAAAGAGCATGTGAGAGCACATACTTTAACATTTCAGAACCAGGCAGAGAAGGCAGAAGGTTTGGCTTCGTGGCAAGTGCTATGCACTGACGACAAGTAGGAGGCCTGAGCTTGATTTCCAGGCCAGGCATCTGCTCTTCCAGGACAGCTGGCGCTGGGGAGGCAACAGATATAGGGCTCACTGCAATGGTGACACCCAGTGGCCAGACTCGGGGTCTTTGGCAGCAGGGATCCAATGGGAGCCATAGTCCACAGGCCCTGGCCTGAAAACTTGCTGTGATAGCTGGACTGAGTTTGGAGGAAGGCGTGAAAAAAGGGAAACAAAGGCTCACGGTGCCATAGCCCAACAAAGGCTGGTTCTGATTGAGCTGGAAGCCCAGCGGAACAGAGGGAAAACAGAGGGAAACAGAGGGGAAACAGAGGGAAAACAGAGCTAAAAAGCCAGTTTTAAAATGTAACATTCATGCAAAAGTGCTAGCCACAAATCCTTCTGTTCTTGAAAGTGCACAGGAATCATTCAGGGATGAATCCCTGTAGAGCAGAGCCAAGTATCTTCTGAGCCAATCCATATACCTTGTTTGCTACATGAGAAAAAAATACCATGGGTTGAGTGTCTACCAATAATTATCCATTTATGAAGCGCAAGAATTTTTAGTTTCAAATATTTTTAATGTAAGCAAGCCACAACAAATATAAAATCTGGTGCACATGTGACACTGATGCGCATCAGGACAATCAGATAAGAAAATTACAGCTTACAGATTTTATTTCCTCCCCTCCAACATGCAGAAACGTAACTGAACAATGAAGAAGGAGAAGCAAGGAAATGTACAACAAATAGACGGACCCCTACTCTGCAAATATTCATCCCACACCTCTCAGGGATAATTAAGCACCAGACTTCTAGCCTTTGGAGACAAAGATTGAATGTACTTATCCCATACAGACACAAATCTCAGCTTACTCTTAAAAGATCTGGTGGTACCCAATTTTCCCATATGCATGAACACATGTGGACTCTTCCTCCATGCCCAATATGCAGGGGCATTCAAGGTACACCAAAAAGGAAGTACAGCTTTTTCCCCCAGTAACTTCGTCTTTGCCATCATACAATCAAATAATGTTTCATCGGGTGAGAGGGATATAGAAGTCTGTAAAATTCGTTGTAAATACCTCTATAATTTATATCAAAAGTCTTGCACAACTGGACAGGACCAAAACTCATGCCACAAAGTTCCCCTATCTTTAGCGCATTTAAGGCATAAGTCAGATGGTAGCAACCCCACCTTAAACAACCTGGCAGGCGGCAAGTACGCCCGCTTTAAAAATTTATACTGCAAGTCCCTTAAGTTTGCATTCCCTATCAATCCAGGGATTCCGCCAAAAGCTAAGAACAACCGCTTCTCCGCCACATGAAGCGGGAACTCAGCCCTCCATTTATCTACCAGAGGTTCAAGTGCAGGCAAATCTCGAAGCTTTGACAGGGCCTTATAAAAATGAGATATATGCATTTTCCATCTTTTATCAATTTGAAAAAAATCTTCAACTTGTACCTTAAACTTGTCCTAAAAATTATCACTGGAGAGGGCCCGCCAGTAATGTCAGAGTTGATTATAAGCAAATTGCTGCCCCATGATCATTCCAAAATGAATTTCTATATCCTGAGGAGAAAGAATATGCCCATCTATATGCACTATCTGTGCCATATGACCTATCCTCTTACGTGCCCAGTCTACAAAAGGTTTGGTATATAACCCAGGTAAGTATTCTCCATTACCCCGCAAAGGTAAGAAAATTGATTCCCGAAAACTGGGGTGGAATCCAGCGCAAAGAAACTGCCATACCTGTCTAAGGGACCTTACAATCCAATGGGGGCCACAGATTGGCTGGTATGGCAGAGTTCTCCGCATGTAAGACAAAACACAATGCCAGTGGCACCACCCACCTGCTTCCCAGGACTGGGGCGTATAGAAAAACGTGTCAAATAGCCAATCCCATAAATGACGAAGGATACAAGCTATATTGTACTTCTCAATGTTAGGAACACCCAGACCCTCTCCACTCCAACCACCCAACAAATGATGAAAAGGAATACGAGCACGCCTGCCCCACCACAGGAATCTAGAAATCATAGCATGACCCAACCATATGTCCTGCATCTGTAAAAAGATAGGCAAGACTTGTATAACATAGAGCCACTGAGGCCAAAGCATCATTTTGAAGATATTGAGATACACAGACAATGACAGCAGCAGAAATTTCCAGCATAGAAACGTCTTTCATACACTTCAACCGAGGTATAACATTCAGATCATAAATGTGTTCCAAGTTCAAAGTGAGAATAATCCCCAAAAGAACCATTAGCCCACTTTTACAGAAATGCATTTCCCCACAAAGATTGCACTTGGGGATCAGAAGCCAAAGCCTCTGACTTCTCCATATTAAGCTTAAATAATGAGAAGGAGCCTAATGCAGATATTACCTCTAGCACCACAACCAGGAGAGATGGACTAACAGGTTATCGGCAAAAGCCACAATCTTAAAAACCTGACCCCCAACCGGAATTCCAGCAAGCGCAAATATTTTTGGATTGAAGCAATACTGATAGGTCTGCTTCCCTTCTATGGAGCCAAAAAGAGAGCCATGAACAGACTTCCACTGCCAAATAGGAACACAGAGAATCAAAAAAAGGACTCTTATGTGCGCCCATGATAACTGTGTGTAGCGGGCACCGCTTTCAGTTAGTGACTCTCTCGGCCCCACCTGAAGTTACTTCTTGCCTGGGCGTTGCCTGTTCTTTTGGGCAGTGTAACTTACAGTACTGTCTTGCTTTGAAACACAGACAAGAACCAGAGAAGATGAGAACTTGCCTAACTTACAGGCCGATACAGTACAGTGCACTCCGGTGGAGCGCACTGTTAACCCATGTTTGGATGCACATTTTCAATGCGATAGCTTTACCCCTTATTCAGTAAGGGGAAATAGCGTGTCGAAAATGCGTGTCCAACCCCCCCGAAACTAATAGCGCCCGCAACATGCAAACGCATGTTGATGGGCCCTATTAGTTATTTCCGCGCGATACAGAAAGTAAAATGTGCAGCCAAGCCGCACATTTTACTTTCAGAAATTAGTGCCCACTCAGAGGTAGGCATTAATTTCTCTCGACACCGGGAAAGTGTACAGAAAAGCAGTAAAAACTGCTTTTCTGTACAACCTCTGACTTAATATCATGGCGATATTAAGTCGGAGGTCCCAAAAGTAAAAAATAATTAAAAATTTAAAAATTTAAAATCAGCCAGTGGCTCGCGGGTTGAAAACTGGACGCTCAATTTTGCCGGTGTCCGGTTTCCGAACCCGTGGCTGTCAGCAAGTCCGAGAACCGACGCCGGCAAAATTGAGCGTCAGCTGTCAAACCCGCTGACAGCCGCCGCTCCTGTCAAAAAGGAGGCGCTAGGGACATGCTAGTGGCCCTAGCACCTCCTTTTACCGCGGGCCCCAATTTGCATATTTTTATTTACTGGATCGTGCGCACAGGACACTGGCCTGTGCGCATGCCGGGAGAGCGGGTGCTCGCCCGCTCTTCTGCGTTTCTTTCTGTATCGGCCTGTTAAAGCTTAAGTCTCAGAAGCCATAATCACATGTCTGGCAAACTGACAGGGGCTGCTGAAAGACATCTGCTCTAGCACAAACGTTTTCTTAAAACATGGTCCCAAAAAAACAAAACCCACAAGCAGCTGCTGACAGAAAAAGTGCCTCACAGTTCTATTGGCTGCTCTAGTTCAGGCGCGGCCCTCTCCTTTTCTGTAACGTGCACCACCAGGGCTCCCAGCTTCTTATCACCCAAGGTGAATTTGGGCCTGTGTAAGGAAGTTTTTCTATGTCGTGGTGTAAACGTGTTTGTGTAACAGTTCGCAAACGCCTCAAAAACGTTCAGCTTTTGACCAGCACTGTGCTTTAAAAAAAAAAAAGTGCTTCTGGATTTTATTTTTTCTGCTTAATTTCTATTGTGTTCTTCTTTTCAAAAAGATAGTAATTTCTTTGTTGGCAGTTAATGGATTATATATATACTATATATATTATTATATATATATATATTTATTTTTTTTTTGTCTGCCTGTAGCTTTCTACCTTCATGACCCTGAGTTGGGGCTGTAAGTGGAAATGTTCTGGAATCTGGAAAGCACTGCCCTTCCAGCCTTGGGGCAGCAGTGAGCCAGCACTACCCATCATCAGCCTGTGGAGGTAAAATGGGGCAAAGAATGCTCTGCATCCAGCTCCTGCGGGCTTGGGTGAGGGGTACGGAGAGCAGTAAATTGGGAAGGGGCCTAATTTGAATGGTTTAATCCTGTCATTTTTTTATATGGTCATTTAGGCTAGTCATATTTTTCTTCACCATTTACTGCTTTGTGTGATGTGTCTCTACAGTGTGGTAGGTATTTTTAGCTCAAGCTGTTTATTTTTCCTGCCAATGTTTATTTTAATTTTATTTAGTCATTCTATTTAAAATGTTTTCAATTTAAAACATATTGATGGATTAATATGTTATTTAAAATGCTGTGTCACAAATTCTGCTGATGCTGAATTAATCTTCAGCCTACATAAAGATGGTCATAATCAAAAGGCATATTCGTGGGTAAATGCATGTTGTACCCATGGAAATGGGGACTGTTTGATTATTGTCCACCCTGAATGGAACAACACTCATTATTTCTGATTAAACAGATCTGCGCACATTGTTTAGTTTCTGAAAAATTACCCACAGAAAAATCAAATGCAAATCTCTGTGGGTAATCTTTTGTTAGGCAATGATCAAAAACAAAACCACCAGTGGGGTTTTGCACTGCCCTTGGAAGGAAGATGAGATTGTTTCCATAATGATTCACAGCTTTCTCTGGGATTGGGGGGAAAAACTCCTCCCGACCATTAGAATGATTGATAAACCTAGGCGAACATGAAAGCTCGTTTCTCTGCTGTTCAGCACCTTTGCCTGGACAGCTCCTGCAACCGACAGACCGACGGCAGCCCACATCAAAACGAACAGCATTTTTCAAACGTCTGAAATGCGCTACAAAAGGGGAAGAGGGGAAATGGGGCTGCGGCAGAATTGCAAAAGCAGCCAGAATGGCACATTTTGACATTTTTTTTTACCTGCTCTCTCCAAAATGTTCCCATTAAATTCATCAATGAAGAAATCTGCAGAAATATGAGAGACTGGTTTTTGCCATTTTTTGGTTCTGGCGGCATTTCAAGATCATGCATGCATTCTGATGTGATCTGACCCAACAGCCTCAGCTTTTGTCCCATGCACACAAGCCATGCTGTGTCTTGAAAACACACAGGGCGGACTCCAACCCTTTTATAGGCACTAACCAGGCAACAGCTCTTTCTGCTGTTTCCCCATTATAATGCATTAAACCAGCTTATGCAGCTGAAATTTTAGATCAAACCCCACTTATTTTCTTCACATTGGTAAATTGAATGGCTCATTTGAGCTGTTCAGATAGACATGAAATGCATTTTCCCTCCATCCCTCTTTCTGCTTGAAAAAGATAAGAAATTAGTGTCCTTTCTCTGAAGAACCTGTCATGCTTACACTCCTGAGGTGGCTGCACACAAGTTTCGGCAATCCAAAGGTCCTGAACTGTGCATCACATCCTCCAGCCACCTTCTAAGAAACCTAAATGATTATTCACAAAGGGGTACTAGCGGGCACTCGTCCATGTGCCCGTGCTACCCGGCACGCACACATGGACGCCCAATTTTATAACATGCGCGCATGTCATAGAATCGGGGGTCGGCGCAGGTAAGGGGGTGCACATTTGTGCAACTTGTGCGCGTCGACGCCCGCGGCCTTCCCCAGTTCCCTCCCAGTCCACTCCAATTTAGAAGCAGCCTGGGAGGGAACTTCCCTACCCCCTAATCTAACCTTTCTACCCCTTCCCCTAACCTTCCCACCCCCTAGCCCTATCTTAAGCTCCCCCCCCCCCAAATGGTGATCCTACCTTTTGCACATGCTGGCACCATGTCGGCAGGTGATCCCCCAACACAGCGGCAAATGGCCGCTGTGCCGGGGGCCTCTAGCCCCTCCCCAGCCCCTGGACCACCCTGCCCGCCCCTTTCCCGAAGCCCCGGGACTTACACGCGTCCCAGGGATTTACGCGCGTAGGCCTTTTCAAATCTGGCACAAAGTATGCATGGCCACGAGTTCTAAATCATTTCCCTAGGGCTTTCTGTCTTCCACCGTACACAAGTATCTCCCCCATCAGCAGTCACAATCTGAGCCTGGCACAAAAGCTCCACTGATGTTTCTGCCAGTGCATTTCTGGGAAGAGTATTAAAGCAAGAGGAAGAGAACAGAGCATGTATATTCACCCTCCAGAGCATAGCTTTCCTCCCTCTTTTCTTTTAAGTGAATGGGAGCCCAGTTAGCGTGAAGAAATGCTTTGAGTTGACTGTCTATGAGCTGGAGTCTGACACTGGCCAGGCACCACTAGTAACACTTCTCTCTCAAACATCCCATGATTAAAAAAAATATATGGAGGGAATTTTCAGAGTTAAGCACGGTGGTTGTGCACATAATCACAGCATGTAAGCGTGCAAGTAGGATATGCGCATGTATATATTTTAAAACCCTCCCAAGCACATGTGCACCTGCAGTATTACACATACATTTTAATGGGGAAAAGAAGGGGTGGACTAGGGGCAATCCAGGGTGGGGTTCATAAGTGCACGTACAAGTTGCCATTTTGTGAGCGGTATAGGCGCATACATTGCCAGATTTGTCTGAACACGTTTACAGCTGGTAACTGACTTGCGCAATTGCCTTTTGTCTGCAGTTTTTGGGTGGGAGGTCTGGGTGAACTGGTGGGAGTTCAGGCTGAAGTGCTAGAAGGCCTAAGTGAACTGGAGAAGGACTGGGTGAACTGGTGGAGGTATCAGCGAACTGGTGAGTCCAAGTACGTGTAACCATGTATTTTCAGAGTGGTGTGTGTGTTTATGTTAAAATATACCTGCCTTCCTGTTTAACTCTGGGTGAAAACGCATGAAGTGAAAATAGGTAGAGAAAGCATACATTTTCCTGCATTACAAATATATGAGTGTACCGAAATATATGCATGTAGTTTTGGGGGCAGAAATGTGTGGCATTTTAGAAACCTTGAGGCTACTGCCACACAGTTCGTAAAATACTAGCACTAATCTCCACAGGCCCACTTAGGTGCACAAATTGTGTACCTTGGAGAGTTTCGAAAGCTGGGCTCCCTGTGCCATAGTTGGAATGCAGCCCGATTATTGAGTGTTCTGAGTGCCCCTGCACTCTGTGCTCGACCTCGGAAGGATATTGCCTCAGACTGGATGCAAGGGTCTCTGTAAGATTCAGGTGATTTGCTGAGGGCAAAGTCCATCCCTCGCAGGGCTATCTGATGTCTCCTGACACTGTGATGAGAGAGTTTTTACGACACCCTAGCCATGAACGTCACAGCTGGCAGTGAATCTCTCCGTGCTTTCTCTCGCTTTAGCGCTTGTCTCCTTCTCTGCACACTCCCGCCCGGCAATTTAAGTGCAAGAACCTGGATACCTGCCCAGGGATGACGTGTGCTCTTGTAAAAAAAAAAAAAAAAAAAAAGGTGATCTGTAAGCTAAAGGAAGATGCCATTCACAAAATGCTATTTGTCTAGCGACAGCAGATGCACTGGCACACTTCTGCCATTATACATATATTGAATGGCACATGTGGTACTACAGACAGTCGCTCTATCTCTCTGTCTCACATCCATGCACACACACACACACACACACACACACACACGCAGAGGCACCTAGTGAGTTATTACTGAACATAACAGCCCTAGCAGTGAAAATATAGTTTAAGACAATTCATTTTGAAGTTTAAAAAAAATCAATGATTACCTGTTGTTCAGTCTGATTTTTATTTTGTTTCTGAGTCAGTATATTAGTGTTTAAGAGTTTTGAAAGCTTCTCCTACATATTCACATAACGCGATGATGAGCCTATGTAGATCAAAGTCTGCAGTGGCAGCGGTCATCAGAACGCCAGGCAGGCATCGCACACTGGTGCCTGCAAAGTCTGAAAGGGCCCCTGACAAATTCCAGCGTACTCCCAGCAAAAGAGGTTTCTAGAGGCAGAGAGCAGGGACACGAATACATGGTGTGCGCACCATTTATTCCAAAGCAAGGTAACAAGATACCAGTACAACAGATTAAGTGGAAAGAGATCTACGGTAGCAATAAGACCAAACAAAGCAGCAGAGCTAGTAAGAACCAGGAAATTAGAGTCTTAACTAGTACTGCAGCTTTTATGGTGGTGCCGCATACCGTACGTCTCAGGGGATATTGTCTTTCTTAACTTTTTTTTTCTTTGTCACCGTCAACCTCTCATCATATTTACTGGCAAGAACATTTAATAAGACTGTCAGGAAAGTAAAATAGGAAGCAGGAGAAAGGTGAATGTGAATCATCACACCAAAGTGCTATTACAGCTCTCTACTCTCAGCAATCCAAGTTAAGGGAAACAAGCCTAGAATTGTGTGGCAAATTTAAAAAGCATGTTTTATGAAATGAAGTTAGGTTTATTGCTAAATCTCTCACCTCCTCTATCTCTCGTGACTGCTCTAGTTCTTTTGTACCATATCTACTCCCTAGCTCTCTAGCATCTTCCTCCCCTGTGGTTCTCTTGTACCTCCTCTCTCCCTTTCCCCAACCAGTTCTCCCACATCATCTACTCACTTTCCCTCCACATGTTTCTTACAACCCTGATTCTCATGTATTCCTTTCACTCTCCCCAATCTCTTTCTTTCTCAAATGCCCTGCATCCTCCCTGCCCATGCTCTCTAACACTCTCTGAACTCCCTCACCGGCAGACTGTGTGGTCACAGAAGCAATAAAGTAGATGATTAAGAGCAAGCTGGAGGTATAGCATCACTTTCCACAAAGCTGCTCCAAACTGGAACATAACGGCAGGTTTCTGCCTCTGAAAGCCACGTCCATCCACATGCTTACTTCTTACCCAGTGACCACTTAGCATCATTCCAGCAGCAAAGCAGGAAGGCTGAAGCCGTGTCTTCTGCATGGATAACAATGCTTGCATATGAAAACTTAGCAACTTTCAATCTCACAAACACTTGTGTCAAGGCCCAGTCCGCCATGGTGTGTCTGGAGTCAGACCTTCTAGAGGGATTTTTTTTTCAAATAGTGTCTTGTCAAGATGTGTCAAAGCTGACCTGTCTTAGGCCCAATGTAATAAGTTGGGCTAGGCTGGGCACCCATCTCAGCACACAGTTCTGCAAACATTTTTATGTGCAAAATGTGCTTCCAATGTATAAGGAATTTCATGCACACAAAATGTGTGCACAATCCTGTGTAAAAATGCACACACAGCTTAGTGCTCCTCCATCTAACGCCTATGGTAATTGGGGCATTACCTAAGGAGGTGCACAGGATTTACTCATGTTTTCTTAACACTAGAAGGAAAGGCTTCTGGGGCTAAGTGTTAATCTACAGGGCTGAACCTGGAACTTGTGGTGTTGAGGTCCTGCACTCGCCATTTATGTACATAAAACATTATGAGGTCGATATTCAGCGCAGCTTAGCTGGATAATTCAGATTCATCTGGCTAAGTGGCGCTGCTACAATATTTGGCTGTATTCAGCGGCCACCAATTAGCTGGATAACTATTTATCTAACAAAATAATTATCCAACTTAGTGAGCGTTGGACGGGAGCATTTCGAGGCAGACCTAATTATCCATCAAATCACGACAGGGCCTTATCACGGGTGTTAGGGCCCTAATGCCCGCAAAAACACCATAATGCCCGTAATAAATAACGCATTGTGAGATGCATATGCAATTTTTTACATTTTTCCCAAATGGGAGGAGTTTGGGGGGCGTAAATTAAAATGAGGGGTGCTTAGCGTGTGTGTTAGTGTAATGCACATTTTCACGGGTTTTAATGCTGGAAATAATTACACCTTTCTTCCTGGCATTATGCTGCGCAATATGACCAAAACGGGATTTGCGCTAAAAATCGCAAATCCCGTTTTGGGCAAGAGAGGGGGGGAAGGGGAGAGGGGAAGGGAGGAAAGGGAGGGAAGGAGAGAGACCTCTGGGGAGGCACACATATTAGTCAACTTTTATACCTCTGTAGGAGGGGCAACTAGTAACTCAGGTTGAGGTTTTGGTGGTGGCCTAGTTTTTGAGGGGCAGTTTTACATGCACAGTCAGTCATACGAACAGCACAGTAGACATCAGTGAAAATTTGATGTGATTTGGAGTGAGGAAAGGTACAACTAAGCCCCTAAACGTAGGCCTGTTATTCATTTGTCGAGATTTAGGACCCTAAATTAGGTGCCTAGTTCTGAAAATCAGTGCTAAGCACTAACTTTCTCACTCTGCGCTAACTCCACCCCTGCAGCCATCTCCTTTTTATGTGTGATAGATGGCATGGGTGTGAGCCCTTGCTGCTGTGCCATAGTTGATATAGACTATTAGATTTGCCTACGAGGCCTACGCCAACAGCTGACGAATGCACCCTGTAGTGGGTCAGGCTGGAATTTCACCTATACCAGCCGCCTCCCCCGCATTTTGAGCCCTTGAGTTCTGGCGGCCGGCAGGGCTTAGGTAGTTCTTTAGGTGGTCTGGTAAGCAAACATCCTAGTGCACGCCAGGGGCAAGGCAAACATCAGACTGAAGGAATCGGAAATAGACCAAGGTCAGGGCAAGCGACAGGCAGGGGTGGTCAGATCCAAGCAAGAGATCACGGCCAGGCAGTAGGCAATTGTGGTCAGGTCCATGATGCAAGAGGTCAGGCCAAGGGAAGACAAAGACACATAGAAGACACAGGATGACATGAATAGGACAAGGTGAGGCTGGATGAGGCAGAACGAGGCAAGGCTGGACAAGGCAAGAATCAGGAACGCAGGACAATGGGAACCAGGAATTCAAAGCAACACACACACTACTATGGCAGGAGACCCACTGTTGAGGCATCAAGGCAGTGTTCAGGGGAGCATTATATACTGAGAGCCTGTGATGTCATCAAAGGGCATCACAATCTTTTCCCATCATAGCCCCTTTAAGTCCCAGTGTGCAATGCAAGCACATGCATCTATGGGGCCTCAGAGGAGAGCGCAATGATGACGACGTGCTAGCGGCGTCTGAGCCGCACCAAAGGCTGGGGCCTGCATGGGTATGGTGGAGGCGTGGGTAAGTGCAGCGGCTCGCAGAACTGACCAGCGAGCCACGAATATTAACATTAGACTCTTAAATGTTAACAGGAGGACCATATTCAGACAGACTGGATAGCAAAGTTAGCCAGATAAACTTTGGAGGTATATTCAATAGTGCAGCTGTACTAATGAATATAGCCAGCTATCTTAAAGTTAGCTGGCAAACCATAGCCAACTAACTTTAGGATAGCTCTTTGGCCCAACTAGACTTAGTTGGCAAATAAATCATCCGGCTTACTCTGAATATCGGAGGTAACCAGTTAACTTAGCTGGCTAATTTAACTCCTCCCAGCTATGTCCCTGGAACGCCCCTAACTTATCCGGCTAAATTCTAGTCCCCTAACTTATCAGCTGGCTAGAATTTAGCTGGCTTTATGCCCAAATATTCATTTAGCTGGCTAACTTCTGAGTTACCCAGCTAAATGCTTCTGAAAATGGATAGGTTCCTAAATTTATGCACTCAGCCCTAGAAAATGTTCAAAGGGGGACAATTTAAGAGCCTAAATCCAAAGGTTAGGAGCCTATTTGAAAATTGGCCCTTATGTGTTTTGTATGCACAACTTCTAGGTACACAACCATGCTCTAGTATAAATTAGGGGTGCAACATGATTTAGAAGCACCATTTTTATGCTCTTAACTCGTGCTTTGTATGCACAAGATTTGAGAGCACAACTTATATTCTAAGTTGAGTTAAGAGCAGAATACAAGGTAGGCAAACATCTTTTATGCTATCTCATGTTTTGTGTGCACAACTTTTATGTGCAGAAATCATGGTTAATGCTCCTGATGTTATGTATGCAATAAGCATGATTTATGCATGCAAAGCATCATCTAAACACATATACCATGTTTTGCGTGCACAGATCATGTTTTATGTTCAGAAGATACTATTTGTATGCAGGAAACATGTTTTATATGCATAAATTGTATTTTATGGATGCTACGCATGTCTTCTGCATACATGTTCAGGTTTGCATGCTTTTTTAACTCCCGATGTATTAGCATACCGCTAGCTTACAGGGTAAAGAGTTAAATTATTTTCAGCGTATGCACTAAGAGACTCATTGTTTTAAAACATGGATTATTACATCGGCCCTTAAACTGCTTCTCACCTGAAGCCTCAGGTGCTGAGCTATTCACTCGAGGCTTTCCAGCATGGTCATTGCATCTCTTCAGAACTGCATTCTCTGTCATCTAATTGAACCTGCAGGAATCAGCATGGATTGGCTGTTCTATATGCCTTTCTCTTTCAACTGTTCTTCCTGCAGATACAGTGTAGATAATTCTGCAACCAGCACTTGCTCCTGTTGCCTCTTACTTTTTACTGCTGACTTGACCTGGGTTGTTTCTGGGTCTTCCAAACTCCTTGAACACAATTGATTTTCTCACCACTGCCTGTTCCTATATCCTGCTTTTTGAACTGACAGCCCACATCTGACCTTGGCTTGGTCCTGAAATGCTTACTACACACCCAGTGTACCTTGTTCTTCACTCAGCTCATCTCTGCTCCCTGAACAGATACTTTATTTTGGCTATATACGCAGAGTGGACATGGAAGCAATGGCCATTCATAAATAAAGGGAACTACTAGCAGTGATGCATAAACATATAGTCACCTCAGTTGCCTGCAACATATGAACCCCCTATAGATCTCTGTACTGGAAGTTACTGAGCCACGCCATTTGTCCACTCTCACTGCATGAAACTAAGATGCTTTTGTCTTTCAGAGGACATAAAAACCTTTCAGGACTTTTTTTGAATCAGTGTCGTTTGCTATTTCATTGAGGAGAGTATCACCTTACTGGTGGCTGAAGAGAATTGGTAAGTACTGCTTTGGGAAATTTTAGAACTTAAAGGTTTTGAGGAGAATTAACTATTGGGGTATATTCTTTAGTGTGTTTGTGTGTCTGTATTAAATAACTAGTCAGAAGCAGGTAAAAGCCAGGAATTTGTGTGTTTATATTAAATAGCTAGTCAGAAGCAAGCAAAAGCAAGGAGTTTGTATGTTTATTTTCCCTCCTTCCCACCCCTCTCCCACGCACCCCTAGCTCATCCTTTGATTCATAGGCAGGAGATACTTTCAATTTTTAAAAAAATCTGCCTTTTAACTTAAACTCAGGATTGCCCCAGGCCTTATCAAGAGTTTAATCATCCCCTTCTAGGTCACTACCAGATAAATAGTGAATACAATAATAAATTTAAAGGATTCTAATTGTACATATTCCTACTCCCATAACAACCTAAAATTAACTAGGAACTGAACAAAATTAAGATGAAGGTAGCAGTCCAGCAGCAAGAGGGGACCTTCCAGTCTTCTGCATAAAGTGTCATGCTGGTGAGAGGTTGTATGTGTGAACCCGGTACAAAGAGCTCCTGTCTTTCAGAGAACTAGTCTGATCTCTGGAGGCAATAGTGGCAGACCTGGAGGAGCTGAGGCAGACAGAGAGGTATATAGATGAGACCTTTAGGGACATAGAAGCCAAGTCCCAACTCAGTCTGGCAGCCCTGGTGCTGCCTTAGAAGAGGAAGGTCTCCTGGTCAGAAAGCATCAACCTGGTGCAGCTGGAAATAATCCTGTAGCAAGGACCTGCTCTCCAGGTGATGCAGTGTCCTCTCGCACCAATGATGTGACTCCCTGGGCTACTGCCCAGGAGTGAAGAGTTAGGTCATCCATCATAGTTGGTGATTAGATTATTAGGAATGTAGATAGCTGGGTGGTTGGTGGGTGTGAGGACTGCTTGGTAGCATGCCTACCTGATGCAAAAGTAGCAAACTTCACACATTACCTAGATAGGATTTTAGACAGTGCTGGGGAACAGCCACCTGTTGTGGTACATGTGGGCACCAACAACATAGGAAAATGTGGGAAGAAGGTTCTTGAAACAAATAGAAGGACTAGGGGCATTCCATGAAGTTAGCAAGTAACACATTTAAAACTAATCAGAGAAAATTATTTTTCACTCAATGCACAATAAAGCTCTGGAATTTGTTGCCAGAGGATGTGGTTAGTGCAGTTAGTGTACCTGGGTTCAAAAAAGGTTTGGATAAGTTCTTGAAGAAGTCCATTAACTGCTATTAATCAAGTTTACTTAGGGAATAGCCACTGCTATTAATTGCATCAGTAGCATGGGATCTTCTTAGTGTTTGGGTAATTGCCAGGTTCTTGTGGCCTGGTTTGGTCTCTGTTGGAAACAGGATGCTGGGCTTGATGGACCCTTGGTCTGACCCAGCATGGAAATTTCTTATGTTCTTATTTAGGCTCTTAGGTAGAAAGCTGAAATCCAAAACCTCCAGGGTAGCATTCTCTGAAATGCTCCCTGTTCCAAGCGCAGGTCCACAGAGGCAGACAGAGCTCCGGAGTCTCAATGCGTGGATGAGACGATGGTGCAAGGAAGAGGGATTCAGTTTTGTAAGGAACTGGGGAACTGTTTGGGGAATGAGGAGTCTCTTCTAAAGGGATGGGTTTCACCTTAACCAGGGTGGAACAAGGCTAATGGCACTAACTTTTAAAAAGAAGATAGAGCAGTTTTTTAGCTAGAAGAAAGGGGAAAGCTGATAGTTGCTCAGCAGTGTATGGTTCGGAAGGAGGTATCTTCAAATGATACTTATGAAGCATTAGAGTTAGGGCATCCCAACAGAGAGGTTTCAAAAATAAGAAAAGTAGTTCATGTGCCTGTAAGTAAAGAATCACCTGAGTTAAAAAGATTCCAAATTATTCCTGACAACTGAAAAGCAGAATGTTAATACAAACAAAAGACACACTTTGAAATGTTTGTATGCTAATGCCAGAAGTCTAAGAAGTAAGATGGGAGAGTTAGAGTATATAGCAGTGAATGATGACATAGGCTTAACTGGCATCAAGGAGACATGGTAGAAAGAGGATAGCCAATTGGACACTGCTATACTAGAGTACACATTATATTGTAATAATAGAGAGGGGCAACTTGGTGGTGGGGTGGTGCTTTATGTCCAAGATGGCATAGAGTCCAACAAGATAAAGAACCTGCAAGATACTAAATGCACAACTGAATCTTTTTGCGTAGAAATCCCTTGTGTGTTGGGAAGAACTATAGCGATAGGAGTATATTACCATATGCCTGGCCAAAATGATGAGACGGAAGTGAAATGGTAAGAGAAATTAGGGAAGCTAATTCAATTGGTAGTGCAGTAATAATGGGTGATTTCAATTACCCTAATCTTGACTGGGTAAATGTAATGTCAGATATGCTAATGAGATAAAGTTCCTGGATGGAATAAATGACAGTTTTATGGAGAAATTGGTTCAGGAATCGACAAGAGAAGGAGCAATTTTAGATCTAATTCTCAGTAGAGCACTGGATTTTATGAGAGAGCTAATGGTGGTGGGGCTGCTTGGCAATAGTAATCATAATATGATCAAATTTGAATTAATGACTGGAAGGGAGACAGTAAGTAAATCCACAGTTCTAGACTAAATTTTGAAAAGGGAAACTTTGATAAAATAAGAAAAATTGTTTAAAAAAATGGAAAGGTGCAGCTACAAAGGTTAAGAGTGTACCTGTGGACATTGTTAAAAAATACCATTTTAGAAGCACAATCTAGATGTATTTCATGCAATAAGGGAGGTGGAAAGAAGACCAAATGATTGCCAGCACGGTTAAAAAGCGAGGTGAAAGAGGCTATTTTAGCCAAAAGATCTTCATTCAAAAATTGGAAGAAGGATCCATCAGAAGAAAATAAGATAAAGCATAAGCACTAGCAAGTTAAATCTAAGACATTGATAAGATAGGCTAAGAGAATTTGAAAAGAAGTTGGCTGTAGAGGCAAAAACTCATAGTAAAAACTTTTAAAAATATATCTGAAGCAGAAAACCTGCAAGGGAGTCCGATGGACTATTAGATGATAGAGAGTATAAAGGAATACTTAGGAAAGATAAGGTCATCACGGAAAAACTAAACAAATTCTTTTTTTTCAGTGTTTACTGAAGAGGATGTTGGGGAGATACCCGTTCCAGAGAAGGTTTTCAAGGGTAACGATTCAGATGAACTGAAAAGTAGTAAATCACCTGGACTGGATGGTATACACCCCAGGTTTCTGAAAGAATTAAAAAATGAGATTTCAGACCTATTACAATTCATTTGTAACCTATCATTAAAATCATCTGATGTACCTGAAGATTGGAAGATGGCTAATGTAATCCCTATATTTAAAAAGGGCTCCAGGGGTGATCCCGGAAACTACAGACCAGTAAGCCTGACTTCAGTGCCAGGAAAAATCATAGAAACTGTTCTAAAGAATAAAATCACAGAACATTTACCCAAGGGAAGTCTTGCCTCACAAATCTCCTACCTTTTTTTGAAGGGGCAAATGAACATGTGGACAAAAGTGTACCAGTAGATGTGGTGCATTTGGATTTTCAGATGTTTAACAAAGTCCCTCATGAGAGGCTTCTAAGAAAACTAAAAGTCATGGGATAGGAGGCAATGTCCTTTTGTGGACTGCAAAGTGGTTAAAAGACAGGAAACAGAAAGTAGGATTAAATGGTCTTTTCACAGTGGAAAAATATAAACAGTGAAGTGCCTCAGGGATCTATACTTGGACCGGTGCTTTTTAATATATTTATAAATGATCTGGAAAGGGTCTGCATGACGAGTGACAAGTGAGATGATCAAATTTGCGGATGACAAAAAATTATCCAGAGTAGTTAAATCTCAAACAGATTGTGTTGAATTGCAAGAGGATCTTGTGAGACTGGAAGACTGGGCGTCCAAATGGCAGATGAAATTTAATGTAGACAAGTGTAAGGTGATGCATATATGGAAAAATAACCCTTGCTATAGATACATGGTGTTAGGTTCCATATTAGAAGTTACCACCCAGGAAAGAGATCTAGGCGTCATAGTGGATAGTACATTGAAATCATTGGCTCAGTGTACTATGGCAGTCAAAAAAGCAAACAGAATGTTAGGAATTATTAGGAAGGGAATGGCGAATAAAACAGTGGGAGTCATAATGCCTCTGTATCGCTCCATGGTGAGACTGCACCATTAATACTGTGTACAATTCTGGTTGCCGCATCTCAAAAAAGATATAGTTGCACTGGAGAAAGTACAGAGAAGGGAGACCAAAATGATAAAGGGCATGGAATGGCTCCCCTATGAGGAAAGACTAAAGAGGTTAGGGCTTTTCAGCTTGGAGAAGAGATGGTTGAGGGGGGATATGATAGAGGTCTACAAAATCTTGAAAGGACTTAAGTAAATGTAAATTAGTTATTTACTCTCTCAGACAATAAAATGACTTAGGGGCATTCCATGAAGTTAGCAAGTAGCTCATTTAAAACAAATCGGAGAAAATTCTTTTTCACTCAACACATAATTAATTTCTCGAATTCATTGCCAAAGGATGTGGTTATGGCAGTTAGTGTAACTGGGTTTAAAAAAGGTTTGGATAAGTTCCTAGAGAAGTTCATAAACTGCTATTAATCAATAAGAAATAGTAGCTTGGAATCTATTTAATGTTTGGGTACTTGCTAGGTACTTGTCAGTTACTTTTGATTTGGATTGGTCACTGTTGGCAACAGGACGCTGGGCTTGATGGACCTTTGGTCTGACCCAGTATGACATGTTCTTATATTCTTATGTAACCTCATACTCACTGTGCAGTCATTGTCAAGGTGGGCCTGGTGATCATTTTGCTCACTAAAGACAATCTGGGCTGGGTCACACCCATGCTGGAGCCTGGCAGTCCTGTGCTTACTCCCTTTGAACAATTAGTGGCTTCAGTGTGATACAAATTTGGGGGAATATGATAGAATGCAACTCACTGAAGCCACTCTAAAGAATACGAAGCAAGGTCAGCACACAGTCACTGAGTATGCCTCTTATCTCCGCACGTGGGCATCGGAGCTCATGTGGAATGAGCCAGCTTCATGCTCTCATTCTAGAGGGGTCCTCATTAATAAAGGAAAGGGCAAACCAACCTGGCCCAACCCACCAGGGACACTGTCCTTTGATAGGAAGGAGAATACTAGCACTTTTTAGATTCTATTTTGATCCCTGGGTGAGATAACTTTTATAACTATGGCAAGTGTAACTCCGGACAAGAGTGGCAACACTAGTGTTTATTTTTTAATCAAGTTTTCCAGATATTAATGGGAGTTTATTTTAAATTTTAAAAAAAGTATATTGTAAAAAAAAAAAAAAAATGTCATTGAATGTTTGAAATCATAGAGCACCTTAGAGCAAGATGGATGTGTGAAAGATCGGAACAAGCCAAAACCTTTAAACGCTGCAAGTAAAATTGCTCTCTTTTCCAAATACTTATGCAAAGAGATAACTGTCGTGGTCATGGCACATAAGGCAGCCCAGAAGTGGCGTTTGTGATCTCACACGGCGTCAGAAGGTCCAAATGGGACCCTTCATCACCACAGGAAATTGCTGCTGGCAAAGAAAGTGAAACCTCCCTTGCATGATTGTGAAGGAGCTGCAATCCCTGAAGATACTTAATGACAGAGAATCTTGGTGCAGCTGAAGACATAAAAATGGAGCTGACGTCTCTTTCTTTCAAAACAGAGTGGATGAACTGGAGGAAAGAACTCATGTGACACTGCTACTGGACAAAGTCAAAATTATCGCTGAACTAAAAAAAGAGGCTGCAAAAATGCAAATAATAAGATTCAGAGAAACTAGTTGAGAATTTTTGGGATGCCAGAGGGAACTGAAGATGAAGACCAAGTACATTTTATGGAGACATATATCTGCCAGAGCTACTGTAAATTCAGTTCATGAAGGACTTTGAGACTGAAAGAGCAAATTCCCAGTAACAAAATATACCTGAAACCATTGGTGATTTATATCTAAGATACCCTCAATTATCAGAAATAATGAACCCCCCCCCCAAAAAAAAACCCAAGATATGGGCACTTGTATTTTGGGAAGGAATGAAAATGTTGACTCTCTCGGATCGACATAAAGTCACAGCCCAGAAAAAGACTTTTCTGGCAGAGCAAGAGTAACTAAGAAATCTGCAAAGTAAGGTTCAGTTTGTTCCATCCTGCGAGGATGAAAGTCACTGTGAATAAGACCAAAACCTTTGAGGATGCTGAAGAACTACAAAGTTAATACTGATTCTCTTCCAGAAAACTACATGGCGACCCAGCGATTCATATGCACAGAAGAAATCAAACGGAGAACACCAGGGTGAGACGGTTGAGTTTATGTCCTGTTTTCCTAGCTAAGAGATTACATGCTGATTTTTGATCTGTTCTGTTATTATAATCACGCTGAGTACCCGAGAGGCTTAGGAAGAGTTACTGTGATTTGGTTCACATGAGGCTTGCACAGTTTGAGAATTTTCAGGTCTGCAGGCAGGTTTCTTACTGTGAAGTCTGATTTATGTGTGCCAATTTACCGTATAAACAAAATAGAGTCCTGTCGTGCCTCTACACAATGTGAAAAATCTTGCCAGAAATTCCCTGGGAAATGTGACGGGTATGCAGAGAATGCATTGCAATCATCCAGGTCTACACGGAAATCTTGCAGGTGTGTTTCTGGTTCAGAAAGCAGTTAAAATCAATTTTGTTTAGGGAAGCTTTTAATCGGTGATTTGTTTTATTGTGTGTAATTGCAAGTTAAAATGTGATTGATGTTTTTTTTTATTGTTGTAATCCGCACCGAACAGTCTGTTGACTGGAGGGAGCGGACAATATGCGCTTGAATAAATAAATAAATAAATAACGAAATAAATAAGTTTGTATTTACCTTTAAACATGAACCAATGAGTTTTGCCAGCAAGCTATAGCTTTAATACATAATATAGAGAGGAAGATATGAGAACGCATGAAGTAATGGTAATAATCTACAGAACATATTTTTTGAGTTAATCAGAGCATGAGAACATGTGTAGTGACTTAAAAGTAACAAACGTAATGGAGATCAACTCTAATGGAGGCCTGATATTTTTACATGCACAGTCAAAGGAGGCAATTGGAGATTTCTAGAGAGATACATTGAATTTGTGATGGGTACTGAGAAGAACTACTGGATATATGAATTTAACTTGTAAAAACAAGAAGATCCAGCTTGTTTATTTGCAAAATGTAAAGTAGGGGTGAGCAAACTATGGCCTTCAGGCCAAAACCAGCCCACTGGACCCATTCATAGACTCCTCATCTCTTTTAAGATTGCAGCCCTACAGGTCCGCAGAGGCTCTAGCTCCTGTGAGGAGCGTATAGGTGTCTCCCTCAATCTACCTTAAAGGACTGGGCTCAGATAACCCGCCTGGTCTTCCTTAAGCATGGGCTCCCAAAGGTATCCTGGGAGGAGCAAGAAGTCCAATCCCTGAGCATAAAACCTGAGGGCCTAGACAGGTTGGATAGGTCTCCCAGCGTACTGACCGAGGATGTATCTTTAAGGTTGGTAAACTGCTTATGTTTAAAGCTTAGAGACTACTTGAGCTCAAAGAGTCTGTCCTATTGTCTGCTGCCAACTGTGTGTCAATAAAGATCACTGTAAATAAAGTGCACTTTAAGCGCAGCCAGAGTTTCTGTGTGCTTTCCTCTGGCTGAACCACGCCACTGACTGCTCGAGTGCCAGACTCCCAAGACCATCCCTGACTCTTGCCAATATCATCACCAAGAGTCCAGTGTTCTGCACCTGTCATAAAACATGGACATTTTGGGCTTTTGCTGATGAAATCGACAGGAGCCAGGGTTGGCCTCATAGCTACACTGTGGCACCATCTCTCCACTGTGGCCCGACTCCTCCAGTATTCACCAGTGCTTCTCCGGACCATGCAGCAAACAGCTGACAGCAGCGGGAGCTGTCAGGAATACTTCCACTGCTGTTTCTCTCAGTGCTGGTCCTCTCCTGCAGGTAGCAGCGATAACAGTGGCACTTCTGGGTTCAGAATTCGGACTCCCGCTGATCCCTCCCCCTGTTGCTGCTTCACTATTTTGGCCCCAAAATAGCTGTAGTGCACCTTCAGATTTGACTCAGCTCTCTGTCTGATATTGCTGTCTTGCAGGCTAAATGTTTTAAAGGTACATGGAAGTTAGTCATTTAGGGGTCAATTTTTAAACAGTTACATGGGAGTTGTGGGTGTAAAATCAGGATATATGTGCATTTGTAGCTCTTGCGGGTGGTAAGTAAAATTTTGAGAAGGTTGGACATCTGCATGCCCTTACCATTTTGCGCATACTTCTATGCGAGTATAAAAGAGGGCATTTCAAGGGTGTTCTGGGAAGGGTTTGGAAGTATGTGCACAAGTAAGTATTTTGTAAATGGTACACATACAACTTACACACACACTTTTACACCTGCTATTTGAGTTGCAGAAGTGAAATCACACTTGTCTTTTGTCTACATGTATGGAATGGGAGGTCAGGATGAAGCTGAGGGGAAGGGTCAAGATGAACTGGTGGAGGTGTCAGCAAATGGGTGATTTAAAGTACGCACACAAGTAAGTATTTTCATAAGCAGAGTGCGTGCATGCATTATAAACTTCCTGCTTCTGTGCAGAAATTGAGGGTAGTTACATACTCACAGGCTACAATTATTTCCTGTGTAAAATATATATGCATACTTACATAAAATAGATGCATGAACTACAGGGATTCCTACATTTCAAAATGTGACACATTATGTGCATGCTTTCGGGGCCAGAGAGATGCAATATTGTATGAACTGTGCAATTGCCGCCACACAGTTTAAAAACGCAGCCTTAATGTTAGAAGCACTGACTTCTGCGGATTTGCTGACATGCATGCTATTAAAAATTACCTTCTCTCCCTAAATCTGCTCTGTTTATCAGGATTAAAAGGGACATCTAGCACATTTTCAAACACCTCTAGTTATGCCCCTAAGTACCTCATTTATTTCCATTTTTCAGTTCTTACCACAATTGTTGAAGAGTGCGGTAAAGAGATAATTTTAAATAAACAAACAATAAATAAATAGATAGGTGTTGAAGGCGACTTACAAGAACCAAGAAAAATTTGGCTACCAACAATAAGAATAACATATTTCTCATTAAAATCAACATAAACACAATACAACAGTGTAGTCAGAAACAATGAAATATTTAAACCACAACTATCTATATAAATGAACAAATAAAATCTGTGAGCAAATAATAAAAAGATCACAGATTACAAATTCAGATTGAAAAACTCATCTTCTGTTCTTCCTAGTTAAAACAAAACAGCATAGTGCCATGCTTAAAAGTAAAAAGCCATGAGTTAGATAATTTGACAAAATTTAAGGTAGTGTACGGTTTGCACACTCATTCTCCAGCTATGATGCTATGCAAGAGAAGGCCCTATTTAATGGCATCTACAATTTTACTACGGCAAGAGGAGTTTGGACAGACTCCAACTGCCGAATGTAATGCCAGTTTTAGGGAGATAACATAGTAGATAATATTTTAAGTATGCAGGTGCAACATTGTTAAGAAGTGTGTGGGTCAAAGATAACACTTTAAATTTAGCACAAAGCAACTGGTAGCCAATGTAGCTCCTTTCAATCTAAGCATAGGATGATCTTTAGGCCACAGAGCAAGTGAGCAACAATGTTTTGAATAAGTTGTAATCTCTTACTACTTCTAGCAGAAAGACCCACACATAGGGGGCTACAACAGTCAAGGTGAAATAGTTACAAAGTTATCTTTAGATAGGGCCTGTGATAGAGGATGCGCGAGGCAAAGCTGACAAAAAAGAACTTACCTCTCATTGTAATCTGTGTTTCCATACTAACAGGCCTATTTTAAAACAAATGCATGTGCGCCCACACACATGGTATTGACGCGCGAGCAAAGATACGCTGGAATTTTAAATCATGCTCCCAATTTGAAGAGGTTACTCAAGCACAGCTAGCGCGCATGTTTTCCATCTGGAGCAGCAGTAAAGTTCCGCAGATAACCAGTCGATGCGGGCCATGGTCTCCAGTTTTAAAATCCAGAGTACATGCGTAACTGTTGGCCCCACCCCGGAATGCCCATGCTCTGCCCAGGCCCCGCCCTCTTATTTCTGACATGTACACCAGTACATACGCGTGTACTTCGAGGCTTTTCAAAATCTGCCTTCTTGTGCGCGGCCCACATATGCGCGTATGTGGGCATTTTGCGCAATCAATGCTTTTAAAATCTATCTCTAGTGAGAAAGCAATGAGAACACCCAGACTGTGTACTTATCAGCAAAGGGATCCCCTCTAGTTTTAAATAAATTGAAAGCTGGGGGGCTAGAATATTTTTTGAGCCATAATTGTTTTTAGTGGATTGAGTTTTTACACTTATTTTGCAGAAGCCAATCTTTAACCTGGTTTCAACATGCATTCGGTCTCACTACTGAAAGGATGTAAATGTCATCTGCATCGGTATAACATTTAATAATGTATTTTCTTTCAAATTTTTGCCAGTGTTTCATTAAAGGTATTAAGAACGATCAGTGACAAAACTGAGAGCCCTGGTGGACTCTTCAAGTGTCAAGTTCCATACAGTGAGCTATCAAAGCAAACTTGTTGAGATCTAATCTAAACCAAATACCCAAATAGTTGAGTTATTTGAATCCTTAGGTTAGTTTAACCTTAATATATACTGCCTTTCTATATAAATCATAAATCTATGTATCCCAGAACTCTCCACAAAGCTATCTAGGCATGACCAAATTAGATGACAAGATATTGGTCTGAGCCCACATTGCCACCAACATGGTCTGAATAACAAGGGTTCATTTTTCTATTGATTATTGGGGGGTCTAATTAATGTAATATAATGGTTTATACACTATAAGCCAGTTACTGTTGCCTTAGTCGCATACCTCCAAGGTGCCACGTGCCTTATCCTGAAAAATAAATTTAACATCGGTTTCTGCACTATAGCAACATAGGTCAGCAGAAAGGGATCTTTTGCCTACCAAGCCATCCATTTGCCCCCTGCCCTCTGTATCATTACAGACCCTACTTGATCTACAGTCATCTCCCTCCATTGCCCTTACCCTGACTAATGGATCTGGTCCAAGCCTATTTGAATTCTGTTACCATTTGGGTTGCTGCTACCTCTGCTGGTCAGTTAATTTTAGGCATCTACTATCCTCTCAGTGAAGAATTATTTTATCACATTTCCTCTAAGAAACCTTCTTTACAATTTCAGAGTATGACTCTTTGTCTTTGAGCTGTTTTTTTTTTATTCTTTCAGTGCAAAATGCTACCTTCTTCCAAAGGGTGGGAGGGCCTTCGGAGCAGAGAGACATGATTGTTGGTCATAACTGAATAGGTGAGATGGCCCTAATTGTTCTTGTACTAAGCTCAAGGAAAGAGAAGAAATGTCTCACTTTGCAGGAGTCTTACCATTGTCTCAGGACTGTGCACAAAAAAAGCAAGATACGGTTCCCTAAAATACAGTGAATTTGGTGGCTGAAAAGACCATAAGACCCATCTGTCTAATTTCATTTCTGGTGCAATGCCATAGACTCCTGCTGAGCTCTGGCTTTCCCCTCACTTCTCTGCAACCGGGAATTTTCTGAGCTTATCCCAAGCTTTCATGAATTCTGCTACTGTTTTTGTCTCCAGCACTGCCCTGCAAGGCCGTTCCAAGCATCCATTATCTTTTCTATGGAGAGATGATTTCTAATGTTGCTTCTGAGTTTCCTTTCTTGAAGCTTCCTACCTGGACCTCTTATTTTAGAGCAGGGGTAGGCAACTCCAGTCCTCCAGTACTGCAAGTCACTCCGTTTCTAGGATATCCATAATGAATATGTATGAGATGCACATGCATGAAGCAGAGGCAATGTATGCAAATGCATCTCATGTATATTTAGTATAGATGTTATGATTGGTGTGTGTCTGGGCCCTTGGCCCGAGGTGCGAGTTGACACAGCCTGTGGGGAGGAGCACCACAAGTCCGCACCATCAGGAGGTGAGGTACTGGAGTATAAGGAAGCTCTGTGCACAGTCGTGGGGAGAACCCCAGACACCAGGAGATGACCCCCGTAGGCTGCAGACCGTAGGCAGCACTTGGAGAGTCAGGTGAGAGAGGGCGCCAGGCAGACCACAGGGCAGTCGGCAACTGAACAGCCGAGCAGGTGATACTCCAATAGGACAGCCCCGAAGGGCGGAGCTACAATGTAGTGGGCATAGACGGGAGAGTGCAGGCAAACCCACAGGGCAGGGAGTCCGAGCCCAAATCCAGCAGCTCTCTTAAAAAGGTACCTGGAGATCGGAGGGTAGCTGGCTGAGTAGAAGAGAAGCAGACCCGAGGAGCGGGAAAGATCAGGGCAATCAGAGATTAGGTGAGCGCAGCCCGAGGAGCGGGAAGTGCAAACAGTTTTGAAATATATGGCACAACCCCCAGGAGTGGAGAAGGCCAGCTGAGGACTCACAAGTCGCTGCGGTAGTTCCCAAGAGGAGCCGAGAGATAGAGCAGGAAGCCAGATGGAACCCAAGAGGTGCAGGGCCAGCCCAAGGAGTGGGGTAGGCTAGGGAGCAAGTCCCTGTAGAGCGCACACTGACCCCCGAGGAGCGGATGCCAGGCAGAGGTCCATGAAGCAGGCAGGAGCGGCGTCTCAGGAATAAGATGCAAGCGTAGGACTCGTACGGAACTTGTTGTCAAGTTGGCTAGCTGGGGGCGAAGCAGGAGCTTAAATACAGGAGTCCGATGATATCATCAAACAGGGACGTCCCCGAGATTCCCTCCGAAGTGGCTACAAAGGCGGGACTTGTGACGCACGCACGCATCTAGGAGAGCCTGACATCGGAGCAGGAAGTAATGGCATCCATGCCTCCGCGAGGAGGCCCGCGGAACGTGGCGATGCAGGCAGGCCCGTGCAGCGAGCAGACCCAGGGAGGGTAGAAGTGTGGAACAAGCAGTGAGTACTCGCAGTCGCAGCTGTCTGCGACTGACAGGCATAACAGTACCCCCCTCTTAAGACCCTTCCCCAGGGGTTTGGGTCTGTGAGGATTGTTGGCATGGAACTGTCAAAGAAGATCCTTGTCGAGGATGTTAGCCATGGGTTCCCAGCTGTTCTCCTCAGGGCCAAACCCCTCCCATGACAGGAGACGAGGGACCAGGCACTGGATTACTTTGAAAGAGGTGAGGGGGCCGAGCTGCGGGTCTGCTGCAGCCGGCGCGCGTAACAGATTGTCCAAAAAGCGAAATTTAAATGCATCATGCTAATGTTTAAAGCCTATTTACAAACTGGACCCGATCACATATTGGGGTAGAGGATGCAGAGCCTGACAGGCCTTATGTGAGATTTTGAGGAGAATGGAGTGGATCAGGCCGCAGGGCCCTTTACTTTTTTTTTTTTTTATGTGATAGCGCTACTTAACTGGATATCTTTTGAAGATATCCCACTGAATATGCAGGACAAGTTATACGGCTAACTTTAGCTGGATAACTTGCCCATTGATCAACCTGTGGTACAGTATCAATTGAATATTGGCCTGACTATTGATACTGTACGACTCCAATATTACTCTGATACTAAATGAATATCTGTCTGTCACACACACTCAATTAAGTTGACAGACTGAGTTCACTTCAGTGCTTGCCAAGGACTACCAATTTGTCAAGCAGAGTTAGCAACTTGCTAATTGCATGAACTTAGACTCTGTATTTCTAGGGCTATCCCTCCCAGTATGTTAAAAAATGTCTCTCTCTCTCTCTGTTACACATGTGTATGTTTGTGCACTGCTGACTGGTTACTTTCACAGACACACAAAAATTTGTCAGAAAGAGAATAAACTGAAAAAGCTAGCAAAACTGCTTTTCATTCTAATCTGTCTGCAGATACGTAATGCAGTGCACTGTGAAAGTCAGACACATACAAAAAAATCAGTGTTCACTACTTCTGTATCTCCAGTCCACTACACTGCCCGAATGAACAGACTGAAAACAGTGGCTCTGCCTCTCTCTCTCGCAGTGAGAGGACTGTGAGTGCAGCACTGAAGATACAAAAAAACTCTTTACCAATACCAAAATTCTTTTCTTTTTAAAGTTTGTCTTTGACTAAGACAGCTTCTGAAAAGACAGTTTCTCTCTGTGAAATCCTACATAGAAAATAGAGTTTCTTTACACAAACTCAGACATTTCAGTGGGAGGATGTCAGCGTTACTTTATCCAGATGTCAGCTATAGGCTAGTTAAAAAAATGCTTCACATTGATTGGTCCTCCATTCCCATCTACTTTCCTACTTCTCCCTCCTTGGCTCTGGCCTGGCTGCTACCTCACACAGGCATTGCTTAGTTGCTATAGTTTCCAGTTTCATTGAAGCACTTTTCAATGGGCCACTGCATTTTACCCATTTTTTTCAAATCAAGGCACATCCCTAATATCTGGAAAAGCTAAGAGAAGATGAGAAAGTGGTCAAGACACCTAAGATGCAAATGGGAAAAAACTAGTAAATAAAACTGCAAGTAAACACTATTTTTAGATACTTTAGTGATAGGAAGAAGTGCAAAAATGGCACTGTGAGACTAAGAAGTGAAGGTGGAATAGTATGTAGAGGCTGATAAGGTAAAAGCAGCATTGTTCAACAAATATTTCTGTTTGGTATTCACTAACAGGTACATTTTAAAAGGAGCACGCGTGCACCCATAAACGCGCGAATTGGGCACATGAGGAAAAATACACCTGATTTTCTTTATCATTTAAAATATCCCTACCATGATTGGAATCTTTACACATGTACTCACGAGCGAGAGCATGAGAGAGAGACTCTTGTGCCCTAAGCAGACCAATGAAACACCACCACTTCCCCCACTCTAGGTTGAAAGTGCCCCTCTTACATGGGAGATATATTGAGTGTCACAACGTCTCTCTAACAGAGTATCTCCCTCTCTCTTTCTCTCCCTCACTGCCCCCCCCCCAGTATTCAGGACAAATTCTCCACACTTGTGCCTCGTCAGGACAGTAGTAAAGCTACATAGGTAAGATGGCACATGTTGCCATGTTCATCCTTACAAAATTCAGGGGTTATGCATGTAAGTCTTGGGACCACCCCTTTTCTGCCTCCTTATTCTTGATGCACGCACAGGTATGTATGCGCATATTTCCCGGCTTCTTAAATTTCGCTTTGTTCGCGCGTGGCCCACATATGCGTGTATGGAGCCGTTTTGCATGAGCAGCGCATTTAAAGTCTACCTGTAAGGAAGGGCTCGAAGCTGGACCACATAAAATGGACACAAGTAAAATTAGAAGTTAGTTAACCTTCAAATGATTTTCATAATCCCATGTTCATGAGGCGCTAGCTAAACTAGAAACAGATAAAGTGATGGGTCTGGATGGGATATATCCAAAGGTTTAAAGAGAACGTAGACACAGAGCTCTGCTGGCTGACCTTTTCAATGCTTCTATAAATTCGTGAATTCTTCCGGGGGACTGAAAGCTGAATGTGGCTCCTCTTCACAAAACTGGAAGTAAGGAGGAGGCTGGAAACTACAGGCCTGTAAGTCTGATTTCTGTGGTAAATTAATAGAATCACTGCTAAAACAGAGGATAGTATAGTTTCTGAATCCACTGGTTTATAAGAACCTAGGCTGCATGGTTGATACCAGAGGTAGGTCTTGTCAGATAAATATGATTAATTTCTCTGACTGGGCGACCAACGAGGTGGATCAGGAGAAAGCATTAGATGTAGTGGAATAAGGGAAAGCATTAGATGCAGTATCATTGGATTTTAGTAAGGCCTTTGATACAGTTCTGCAAAGACAACCTATAAATAAAATGAGGCTTTTGGTATAAGCCTAAATTGACTGTGTTGGGAACTGGTTGCATGGGAGGTAAAAAAGGGGAGTGATAAATAGAGTTAACTCCATGGAGAGAGGCATTACTAGCAGCATGCTGGAGGGATCGGTCATTGGACCAGTTATTTTCAACATTTTCATAAGCAATATCTGCAACAAGGGAAGCACCAAGAAAGGTGTATAAAACATAAGGAGAGATCTAATGAAGCTTAAGGAATGATCTAGAATCTGGCAGCTAAGATTTAATGCTAAAAAATGCAGGGTCATGCATATTGGCTTCTAAACCCCAAGGGAACCCTTGGATTGTTTGTTTTTTTTCTTTCATTTTTCCCATTTTAGTTAAAAAAAACAACAACAAAAACCCTTCCCATTTATCTGAATGTTGATCCTCCCCCACTAGCTGATCCCCCCCTCCCCCCCGATCCTCCCCAGGATTCACCAAAAAATGTCTGGAAGTATTGTGGGGGGCCCAGTTCTTGGGCCACCAACGGCCATTAGTCAAAATGGTGCTGGCCAACCCCCCCTGCGCGCACCGAGCCTATTTTGCATAGGCTCGGCGGCGCGTGCAAGCCCCGGGACACGCATTATGTCCCGGGCTTTGAAAAACAGGCAGGAAGGGGGCAGGGCTGTTGGCGTGGCGGCGGTCCGTGGGCGGTCCCGAGTCCTCCGGCACAGCGGCTGTGCCAGGGGATGGCGCGCCAGCAGTCGGCCGGCGCAAGTTACGCCTGCCTGAGGCAGGCGTAACTTAGAGAACAAAGGTAGGGGATGGGTTAGAGAGAGGAAGGGAGGGGAAGGAAGGGGAAGGTGGGAGGGAACAGGAAAAGCCATCAGGCTTAGGGCTCGGCGCGCACAAGGTGCACAAGTGTGCACCCCCTTGCGCGTGCCGACCCCGGATTTTATAACATGCGCGCGACAGAGCCTCGCTCAGCAGACCATGGGGTATCTTCTGGGCCAGTTTTAGGGAAAATCCCCAGGCTTATCTTTACCCGGAATCCGTCTCAGAATGGCACTATCCCAGCCCACCCCCTGCCAAGACCCCGCCCCATTCTTGAAGTCCGGCATACCTGGCCACGCATGTAACCCCCGAATTTTACCCATGCAGCCCTTTTATAATCCAGGCCATAGGGCTTAACCAGCTGTTTTAAGATATCCCGGCCCGGACCCCTGCTTGATCTTGAACATCCAAACCATGATCTTAAACTGGATTCATTCCTTAATTGGCAACTAATGAAGCTGTATTAGTGGTGGCTGTGCACTGAGCTGCCGAGGGCTGAAATAAACTAACCTCACTTCCATGTTCTGCTTTATCTGTATATGTTGCAAGGATCTCTCAGAAATACCTAACAACACCCCATTACAGTTATCCCAGACTGGGGAGTCTAGCACTTGAACCACCATTCAAAATGCCACAAAATGCAACAAACTTCTCAATTTCCATAGCTGACATAATTTTAAAAATATCCGCCTAACCTGATTGGAAATTTGATACTCAAAAGATATCTTTTCATCTATACAACTCCTAAATTTCTCACTTTTGATGAATGCACTACTCTCTCTTCCTTAATCATAAGGACCCCAGGGGGAAGAAAAGTGACCTTCTCTGAGACAAAAAAATCAATTTTTGTACTTTTTACCATTTAAGATCAATATATTTCTCTCAATCCAGTGCACAATCCTGAGCCTGCCAGTCCATCTTGAGCCTGCCTCAAAGATTCAAATCTTGCCCCATAGGCCAAACCAATTGCTCATCATCTGCATATAAAAACACTTTAAATTCCAAAGAATGAATAAATGGACAAGAGGCTGTAAAAAAATATTAAATTAAAGCAGGGACAAGGGGGAACCCTGAGGGATCCCACACTGACAGGCCGATACAGTACAGTGCGCTCCGATGGAGCGCACTGTTAGCCTGCTCTTGGAAGCGCATTTTCCCTTACCCCATATTCAGTAAGGGGAGGAAAACGCGCATCCAACCCACGGCACCTAATAGCGCCCTCAACATGCAAATGCATGTTGATGGCCCGATTAGGTATGCGCGCGGGATACAGAAAGTAAAATGTGTAGCCAAGCCGCACATTTTACTTTCAGAAATTAGCACCAACCTTCTTCCGGCGCCGGGAAAGTCAAGTAAAAACTGCTTTTCTGTGCACCCTCCGACTTAATATCATAGTGATATTAAGTCGGAGGTCCCGTAAAGTAAAAAAATTAAAAACAAAATAAAAATAAAAATTTGAATTCGGCCCGCAGCTGTTGGGCCGAAAACTGGACGCTCAATTTTGCCGGCGTCCGATTTCCGAGCCCGTGGCTGTCAGCGGGCTTGAGAACCGACGCCGGCAAAATTGAGCGTCGGCTGTTAAACCCGCTGACAGCCGCCGTTCCTATCAAAAAGGAGGCGCTAGGGACGTGCTAGTGTCCCTAGCGCCTCCTTTTCCCCGTTTTTACCGCGTCACCTAATTTAAATAGAGAATCACGCGCACCGGCAAAGGGCCAGTGCATGCGCCGGGAGAGCGGGCGTTCGTCCACTCTCCCGCGGACTTTACTGTATCGGCCTGTGAATGAGAAACAACCTGACAGACCATATGGTCTTTTTCTGTCATCATTTCTCCATGTAACAGACCCGGTACCGAAAAGACATTAAATGGATACTTGAGCTGGGATTTATGAAAGCATGCCAGTCACACAGACAACCTGCACAGTGCAAAACATAGACAAAAAAAATTAACCAAACTGGTAGAGAGCTTCAGCTATCCTAAACTTAGCTCCCCATTTACTAAGGGGGCAGATGAAATTAGCTGCAATAAACCTGCTGCGGGTAGGGTTGTCAACTAGTTCCAGATTTTCAGGACAGACTGATCCAGTCCTGGTTTTATCCCGTTGCATGCAGGGACTTGCAGTTTTGACTTCCCTATTGCAGCCTTCTGAAAGGTGATTGATCCTTTCACTGACATGTGACAGTGAAGGGACCAATCGGCAATAAGTGGAGTGAATAAATTAATATTAAGTACCTGACACTTTAATATTGATTTATACCCTCCTGAGGTGCCGGTAGTCAGGTTCGGAGAATAGCCACTGAATTTATCAGCATCTATTTTCCTAACCTGTGCATGTGTGCTGGTTAGGAAAATGGATGCTGATAAATTCAGCGTTCGTTTTCTTAACCAGCGGACAGTCGTCGACAGCGGACCTCTCTCGGGTGCATGCTGTCAAGGAGGCATGAGCCCTAATTTAAATACTGCATCGCACCCCCATGAGAGGTGCCTGGGGCCACGTTAGGAAAGCGGCCGCTGAACACTCAGTGCCCACTTTCAGCGCAACTTTTTTGCCTCGGTCCCTAAGGGTCTGGTGAAGCTTCTCAGAACCTAGCCATTTAACACGTCACAGCCAAGAATATCTGCTGCATTTCCCGCACTCACTGGCATTAGTCATTATAGCTCCCCTGAGGTCAGAGTCAGAATATGATGGGGTTAGACATTCCCCACCTTCAGTCCCACTCCCAGACCACTAACTTCTTCACTGTCTTATGAAAGAGAAAGGCTTTTGCCCCGAGAAACAATCGCAGGTCTCCACATGCCGATCTTTAATGCGGGTTTTCTGCACGGGTTTCTATATAGGACCTTAAGCACGTGTATTTGGTTTATGCGGATTTTCTGCACGTATCATTTACATACCCTTCATTACATGCTACAGTGCCGCTATGTTTTACCATGTGCACTCAAAAAATAATACATAGAAAAAGAGTATCAGTTTCAGCTTGGGTCTTATATACTGTATATATCCAGCTTCCTTCCTTCCTTTATGATGTGGAAAAGGCTTTCTTATGAAACAGGCCTGTCCTACGAAATATTCCAATTACAGGAGGCTATCCTATAGGGAGGGTAATTTTTTAACTTTCCACCTAGATGCAAAGAACCACAATTTCAGAGGGGAAGTGCTTTGGTACTGCTTTCCCTGTAGGTGAATTTTCAATAGCAAATATTGCACACCGATTTCAAAATTCAATCTATGGAGGTGATTTTCCCCCCTGACTTAAACACACCTCTGACAATGTCACCTCACCAACCAGAGGTATGTGTGCTATGAAAAACTATGCACGTTTAGCCAGGTTGGGGGAGGGGCCATTTTCAGACAGCTAAATGACTATTTTTCCATGTAAACGATTTGAAAAATGACCTCAAACGGTGTTATGTTTCCATTCGGAAGAAGTGAAAAAGGATCGACAGATAATTTTTAAACTTGAAAGAACGAAGTTAAAAATGCTCATAAACGTGATTTGTCACTTTTGAGTGTCATTTGAAAGCGTATGCATGCCCACACACACTAATACTGCTGAAACCCGATAGCACTCTACTCAACTGAGTAACCAGCCCCACCCCCCTGCAAATTGTCAGTGGTTTCAAGCAAGCCACTACTGTGACGTCACCATGCATAGTTAATCCCGGAGCGGTCAGCACAGAGCTCCAGCTCTCTGATTGGTGGGGGCTGTGTCAGCAGACATCAGATGATAGCTATTATTGGCCAGGCCATTACAACCCAAGCAGCTGCAACAGCAAAAGCAGCTGCCCTTCAATACGCTATTAGCCCAAAGCCCGGGAGGCTAAGCACGGGAGCGAGAGAGGAAGGAAATTAATTTCTCGTCTAGAGACTATTCATCATTTCCCCGATTTTTGCTGCCATCAGGCTCTTGTTTGCAGTCCTCTCTATGCGTGTGCAGTTTTCTCATTTTAATATCCTAGAATCCCCACTCCATTCGGCATTTCTCTTGTATGCCCTCCCTGTGCAATCTGTCATGGTGAAATCAGGAGGTAAAATAACATATTAAGACCACAGAAAGCTTTGCTTATTTTGCCTTTGCAGTTAAACTACTGTTTCTTAAGGAAGCTCATTAGCACAGAATTACTATTATAAACCTGATGGATCGTGGATATGTATTGGCCTTATTTTGACTGTCTATTGCATGCTTTTAGTAGACACAAATGTTCATTACAGACAGTGCAACAAGGGAAAAAATGTAATTCTCACTCTTCTCATACTTTCTAAGGTTTCTCTTAACTTTCTAAGTTATGACATGCAGAAGACATTTCCTAGCTTCGAAGACGAGATGGGTTTGTTGGATCACTGAAATTATTTATTTGCTAATTTTGTAAACCACTTTTCCAAATGCACAAAGCAGGGAGTAATTGAAATATAAAATACAGTATCATAAAACAATATCATAAATACAAATTTATACCAATACACACCGAGGTTGATAGCCAAAGATATTTATCCAGAAAACTTCTCAATTTATCCAGATAAATGCCTGGTTTTGAATATCACCTGGCGTTTATCTAGATAAATCTTTTCCGGATAATAATTTATCTGAATAAGTGAGCAGTGTTCCATGAGTTAGCCAAATAAAGCAAACTCAAGATGTGGACAATAGGAGGGTCAAAGTTATCCGGGAACATGTATCCAGTTACCTTTACATTAATCAGCTACATTGAAAGAACATAGCAGGCTAAGTGCCCACAAGGAAAAATAAGCCGAGCGGGCCTGCAGGCCCCCCCCCCAAAAAAAAAATGCTGAAAAGCCTAAATCCCCCTACCCTCAAGTTATTCAAAAATACTTATCTCCGGCCCCCTACACCCCTAACCAGTGCCTCTGAATTTTCTGTTCTGTTTGTATGAGTGTTGGATGCGCCTGAAGCTGGATGTATGTTCTCAGCTCCCAATCGCATTAAGGGGATTGGGAGGGGGTCCATCTGGGACAGGAGGGGTAGTGTTGGCTTGATGGATGGGCAGGTGGAGAGAGCTGGAAGTATTTTTAAACAAACTTGGGAGGGCAACGATTGGCCTGAGAGGCGAAACCAAATCTGTGCTTGTACTTGACGTTTATAAAATTGAATATATGTGTGTTCATGCTATTTTTACGTAAGGAGCCCCTTTGAAAATTCACTTCTTAGTGAATATATTTATTCATACCTTTATAAGAATCCCTGCTATATAAGAGGAATATACCAACATCCATTTTAAAAACATTTCTTACAGGTAAATAAATCCTGCTCAATCAAGTGTACAGGATGCCCTTGATCTAAAACCCTGTCAACAAATATGAGAACCAGAAATAGTTTTTCTGTTACGCATCATTTCTTTAGTCCAGGCTGCAATTGCAGAGTAACTGTCAAATCAAAGCTAGTGTCTGTCTATATTATGTGCCTATCAAACAGGCAGATTCAGTAAAAGTCGCTTGAGAGCCGGCGAGCGCCCGCTCTCCCGACGCACGCACAGGCCACTCTCCTGTGTGCGCTATTCAGGAGGGATCAACATACAAATGAGGGCCCGCGGTAAAAGGAGGTGGTAGGGGCACTAACGCGTCCCTAGCGCCTCCTTTTTGACAGAAGCGGCGGCTGTCAGCTGGTTTGACAGCCGCCGCCTCAATTTTACCGGCGTCGGTTCTTGAACCCGTTGACAGCTACGGGTTCGGAAAATGGACACCGGCAAAATTGAGCGTCCGTCTTCTGGGCCGTGGGCAGATTTGTATTTTTTTTTTTTTTAATTTTTACTTTTGGGACCTCCAACTTAATATCGCTATGATATGAAGTCGGAGGGTGTACAGAAAATCAGTTTTTACTGCTTTTCTGTACACTTTGCGGTGCCAGCCGAAATTAACGCCAGCCTTTGGCAGGCGTTAATTTCTGAAAGTAAAATGTGCGGCTTGGCTGCACATTTTACTTACTGTATCGCGCGGGAATAACTAATAGGGCCATCAACATGCATTTGCATGTTGCGGGCGCTATTAGTTTTTTTTTTGGGGGGGGGGGGGGTTGGCGGCGTGTTTTCAACACACTGTACTGTACTGTACTTTATCGTCGGCCTGATAGCAAAGAATGCAGAGAAAAGAGGCAAGAAAAAAAGACTGCCTGAGATTTAAAGGTTTTGCTGCTGAACAATAAATAAGAATAATCTTTCTTTCACTCATAAAATCTGAAAGTAGAGGAGTAGCCTAGTGGTTAGAGCAGTGGGCTATTAATCCAGGGAAACCAGAGTTCAAATGCCCCTGCCACTCCTTATGACCTTGGGTAAGTTGCTCTACCCTCTGTTGCTTCAAGTACAAACTTAAAGCATCATTCATCAAAATGCGTTATGGTGATAACATATTAATGCCATAACACATGTGATAATGTTATTGTACAGTGTGAATGCAAATTTTGGGAAGGAACGGGATTAGGGTGGAGTCTGGGTGGGATTTATGAAATTGAGGGGCACTATCACATCGTGAGTTAGCATAACGCATGCTATCGAACTGTTTTAACGCCGGAATAATTATACCTTTTTTCCTGGCATTAAGCCGTGCGATATGACTGTAAATTGATAAGTATGGGGGTAACCTGCACAGCGCGGCAGATACTACCATAAGCTTGCTGGGCAGACTGGATGGAACATTTGGTCCTTTTCTGCCGTCACGTGTATGTTACTATGATATCCGAGTAAGTAGCCGTGTTAGTTATCAGTATTAAAAATAAATAAATAAATAAAAAGGCTCACTCCTCTCAACCTTATGTGTAAATTACCCTGTGTTGCCCAGTGCTCCTCAACCCCCAAACATTACCAGGCCATATCCCCCCCCCCCCCCCCCCCCACCCCCCCCCCCCCCCCCCTGCACCCTTTCCCTGTTTTCATTTTAAAATTTTCAATCGCGACTTCCTCCAGATTTTGATACCTGCAGGCAGTCTCAAAATTAATTGTTAGCACCCTGGGCTCCCCCCTCCCCATCACCCCCCAAAATGGCAAAAAACATCCCTGTTGGGATCAAGGGTCTCACCCACTTGCTCCTGGAGTGGGTGAGTGTAACCCTCATTCCTGGTAGAGATGGGGTTTTTGCCACTGGGGAGGGGCTAACAATTGTTTCATATGGTAAATTCAGTTTGAAATATTAAAAATAAGGGGGGGGGGGAATATTTATATATATATATACATTTGTATAAGTAGCAAGTTATGCAGCCACACAAGGCCGGATAACTTTAATATCTAACTGGCTATATTCAAACATAGCCAATTATGTTTTAATGTTAGCCGGGTACATGTAGCCAATAACTTTAAGTATATTCAGTGGGACATTTATCCTAATGATTATATGGGACAAGTTATCCGGCTAACTTTAGCCGGATAACTTGTCCACTAAACAGCTTACTGAATATTGGCCTCGTGGCTTTAATTCACTTCTCTAAGGCTTCTACCTCAAACAGATTTACTCCAGCTCAGAGCAGGATTAAGTATGGATAAGCCTCCCTTTTTTGCCAATATACAGTAACTTCCATTATTTCTTAAGGGAAGAAACTTTTCTTTTTATATTCCTCCCATGGAAATTCAAGGGAGTTGGGCCAGTGTCACCCTCTCTTCTTGTATCTGATTTGATAGAAATGGCATTGGAAAAAATCCTCAGGAAGAAGTTGTAAAAAAAAAAAAAATATATATATATATATATAATTATATATATCTCCCATCTGGAGCTGTTTCTCACCAAAGAGACAGTATGATGATCGATACCGCATATCACAGAACTTACGTTTTTCCCAACTCTCCCATTTCACACCTGTTTTTCACAAGTACACGCTGGGGTAGATTTTATAAATGTACGCTCGGGCGTACTTTTGTTCGTGCACCAGGCGTGAACAAAAGTACGCTGGATTTTATAAGATACACGCGTATCTTATAAAATCCGGGGTCTGCGCGTGCAAGGGGGTGCACATTTGTGCAACCTGCGAGCGCCGAGCCCAGCGCGGCCTGTTCCCTCCGAGGCCGCTCCGAAATTGGAGCGGCCTCGGAGGGATCTTTTCTTCCGCTCCCCTCACCTCCCTTCCCCTCCCTTCCCCTACCTAACCCACCTATCTAAACCCCCCCCCCTCCCCTTGTTGGCAGATTTACGCCTGCGGAAAGCAGGCGTAAATCTGCGCGCGCCAGCGGGCTGCTGGCGCGCCAACACCCGTCCCGGGGGCTGGTCCGGAGGCCTCGACCATGCCCCCAGGCCGGTGCCACGCCCCGGGCCCGCCCCCAAAACGCTGCGTCACTCGCGGCCCGCCCCCAAAATGCTGCATCACTCGCAGCACGCCCCCCGACACGCCCCCAACACCCCCCCAACACGCCCCTCCATGCAAGCCCCGGGGCTTAGGCTCGGCGCGTGCAGGGGGGGGTTTGGGGTAGGTTTTCGGGGGGTACACGCGTATCGTACGCGCGTACCCCTTTGAAAATCTACCCCACTATCAGGATCTACCCTGTGAACACACACACTTATAGACAGAGTTCATGCAAACACACACATGTACACAAATTCTAGGAAAAAAAACAAAACAAAGGACAGCAAATGTCAGCCAAAAAGAAGAGTATTTACTTAGTACTAAACATATAATTGAAATATTATTCTCCTAGGACAAGCAGGATGGTAGTCCTCCTATGTGGGTGACATCATCAGATTGAGCCCAGCACAGAAAACTTCTGTCAAAGTTTGTAGAACTCAGACTATTTATTTTTATTTTTATTTATTTAGAAACTTTATATACCGGTATTAGTGGGGACATCATACCGGTTCACATGTTAACAGAAGGTTTGGAAATACATTTCAACAGGGAAGGCAAACTGGGCAGGGGGTTAACCTAAGGCAGTAGGAGAATAGATTAAACAACAAGAAATCAACAGGAGGTCATAACAAGAAGACACAATGTACAATGTGATTAAATTCCTTAATATAAGGAAAAGTGCCTAGTCCACTGGGCAAGCTCAGTGGACTAGGCACACTGAGCCTGCCCAGCATGCCACTATCCACTCCCCCACGCGGGTTCTCTTCTTTTCTGTGGAGCTATCGCCTCGTGGATGTGGAGCTCGCACTTTTTCCTTTGGAAAACTGTATTTTCAAGTTCATCTCTCATTCTTTTTCCCAAACTGGTTCCCTTGATCCATTCCCGGCCCTAATTAGAGATGTCGCGGTAAGTATAATGTTCTTTGCAGTCGATTACTGACGGTGCTGTCTCCCGGTGGCCGCCGGCCACTGACCACTTGGCGATTTCCTTTTTCTATGGTGTCCTCTGGTTTCTGCCGCTGCCCCCAGAGCATGTCCATCACAGACCCCCATGAGGTCTACATTCTGTGCCTGGGGCCTCACACGATGTACACGGCTGCTCTTTTTGTGCTCCTGGACAAGATGGTCGAGATTTTTGGAGCCAAGAAGTCCAAACCCTCGACATCAGTATTGGGGGCGTCAATGCCTTGTGGTAAAGAGGACCCTGGAGGTACTAGTGCCCTGTCTTGTCTTCTCCTTTGCCGATTTCCCCAGCTTGAAGTAGGTGCTGGGGATTGGACCCTGTCTATCCCTTCCCTCTTTAGGTCTGGATCATCACCATTTCCTCGGCACCGGGAAAGACTGGGTCGAGCATCATGAAAAATTGAGGAAGCACTGTCATCGTCCTCCCATGGTTCCAAGCTTGGAAAAATGCCGACATCGTCTGTGATACCAAAGTGGCCTCTTGCCGGGTACTGGTTTTCCAAGGGGCTCCGAGGGGAACCAAGTTACGCCTTCTCCTCCTCAAGCTATAATGTTATCGGCAGCATTCGAGGAAGAGTTGAACACAGAGTGCGGCTGGCGGTGGGACGAGTCCTGCAGAGCATCGAGTCACCGGCCCCCTTGGGGCCTCCGCCACCACCGGAGTCTGCACTGTCTATATTGGCACTGTTGCTGGTGCACCTGAATCTGCTCCTCAGTGCAGTTGCCGATGCAACCTGCGCTGATGCCTCGGGAGCCCTCTCTGCCACACGATCAGAGATCATCCCATCGCAGATTCCTCTGATAAGGAAGGGCCTCCGGCTCCAGTGGTACATCACCGCCGATTGGTTCTGTGGCCACCGAGCCTTGAGTTACCGGGTCCTTCGACACTGTTTGATGCTGACAGTGCCCCTGCTGGGGCTGTCGGTGCCCCAGCCCAGGACTATTCTTCATGCTACCTGCCCGGTGTTATCAGGTGCGAGCGAGGACGATTGCCCCTTACGACCCCATGGGAAGATGAGCCTTCCACCTCTTCCTCTGAGGAACTACTTTTTGAACCCTCTCCTCCAGAGGAGAGACGCCACTCCCCTCCAGAGGACTGACAATTCGCAGGCTTTGTATGAGCAATGGTGTAGTCAGTCCCCTTCCAGCTCCTGACTAAGACTCCAGGCACAAGATGCTGGAAATCCTATAGTTTGTGGATGCTCCTAAGGAGGAGGTTGCAGTCCCGGTCCATGATATCTTCAAGGATTGATTGTTTGGATCTGGGTACATCTGATCTTGGTCCCCCCGGTAAACAAGAAGACCAAAGTGATGCACCTAGTACAATCATCTACTGGATTTGAGTGGTGCCATCTCCCCCACCAGGCTGTGGTGGTGGAGTCAGCCCTTAAGAAAGCGAAGAGGTCTTGCACCATGCCTTGGCTCCACCAGACCGTGAGCACAAGGCCCTAGATGCCCTGGAACACAAGGTCTTCCAGGGATCTATGTTGGTGGACTACATTGCCTGCTACCAGTTATATATGAGCCAATATTCCAGAAACCTCTGGAGGCACACTCAGGATTTGGGGCAGGGGCCTCTTGTACGCCTATCCTCCGCTTCCCCTGGTGTCCAAGACGATCCTAAAGCTCCAGCAGGACCGGGGGACCATTATTCTCATCGTGCCTTATTGGCCCCGGCAGATCTGGTTCCCATTTCTGTAGGATCTTTCCCTGCAGGAACTGATCCATCTGGGAACGTCCCAGGACCTCTGGGAATGTCTCCGGACCTCCTGATGCTAGATCAGGGGAGGCTGCACCATCCCAACCTCCAGGTCTTGTCTTCTTACTGCTTGGATGTTGAAAGGGTGACCTTGCAGCCCCTGAATCTCGGAGGGAGTGTCTCAGGTCCTACTGGAGTCCAGAAAGCCTTCCACTAGGAAGTCTTATGGCCTGAAGTGGAGATTTTTGGTGTGTGTGGCAGCCAGGGGTTGAACCGGTTCTCGTGTTCCATCTCCAAGCTGTTGATTAACTGCTGCACCTCTCTGTGAGAGTGCATCTCAGTGCAATTGGAGCCTAACACCAAGGGGTGGACAGATCACCCATCTCAGCACAGCCTGTTGTGGGTCGTTTCATTCGGGGTCCACTCCAGCTGAAACCTCCCCTCAGGCCCCCTACGGTTTCCTGGGACCACAGCGTGGTCTTGGCCCACCTCATGAGGACTCCCTTTGAGCCTTTGCACTGTTATGACCTGAAGTACCTAACCTGGAAAAACATTTTCTTGGTAGCGGTCACCTCGACACGCAAGGTCAGTGAACTCCAGGTGCTGGTGTTGTATCCATCTTACACTAAGTTCTTGCACGATCGGGTGGTTCTTCGCACACACCCGAGGGTTCCTACCGAAAGCGGTGACTGACTTCCACCTAAATCAGTCCATCATCTTACCAACCTTCTTTCCTAACCCTCATTTGCACCGGGATGAGCGATCTCTGCATAACCTAGATTGCAAAAGGGCCCTAGCCTTTTACCTGGAACAAACAGCAGGCCACAGACAATATGCAACTCTTCATTTCTTTATACAAAAATAGATTGGGAGTTGCTGTATCCAAGCAAACCTTCTCCAACTGGCTTGCAGACTGCATCTCTTTCTGCTATGCGCAGACAAGTCTACAGCTGGGAGGCCATTTTAAAGCTCACTCCATTCGGGCCAAGGCAGCTTCAGTGGCCCACTTGTGTGCAGTCCCCATGGATGAAATTTGCAGAGCTGTGACATGGAGTTCCCTCCACACCTTTGCTTCTCACTACTACTTGGACAGAGAAGGGTCTACACGACAGCCATTTCGGTCAGTCTGTCTTTTCCTTAACTAAACCCAACTCTTCTGACCTTATGCCCCTTGTTCGAGTTCAGGCTGACTCCCTCTGTTGCCACCAGCAATAGTTTGTTGTGCCTGCTGGCACCTAGTTAAGTGCTGTGTGTCTCTTGTGCATACGGGAGCAGCCTGTAGCTAGGTATTCACTGACATGTGAGGACTACCATCCTGCTGGTCCTAGGAGAAAACAGAGTTGCTTACCTGTAACAGGTGTTCTCCTAGGACAGCAGGATGGTAGTCCTCAGGAAAGCCACCCCACCCACCACCCCCGTGGGTTTCTCCTTCGTTTTCTTATTTTATTTTTTCGTAAATTCTACGTTACGAGACTGAAGAGGGACCCCGCGTGGATAGTGGCATGTTTGACAGACGTTTTCTGTGCCAGGCTGCATCTGATGATGTCACCCCCATGTGAGGCCTAACATCCTGCTGTCATAGGCAAGCAACTCTGCTTTCTCCCTCCCTGGGGATCAGTAGGAAAGAGGGTACCAGAATTCTGGAGCCTCTTGGGTGGGAAGAGCGTGCAGAAACTCCTTCCGTGTCTGGGGGAGTTCTTCTTGCTGCTGCTTCTAGAGGTTTAGCATGAGTATTTTCAAACAAGGCTGAAAGAGAGGACAGTCAATTAGGTTGCCTCACAGACAAAACCAAAAACAGCTGCTTCAAAGCAGGAAGAAAGGCAGCGCATATAACTATACCCCTAATGGGGGAGGGGGGGAGGAATCTTTTCACTTCCAAACCCCAGAAAGGGCAGAATTCATGCATCCTCCTGTGACAATGCTTGCACTGCAGGAGCCCAACCCTTTGAATAGGTTGTTGCATAGTTGGTGGTACAGTAATGTTGGACGTTTAATGTTTGTTGGTTTTTTCTTATATACACATATTTCATTTCAATTCATATTTCTCTGGTGCAGGCAATTTGCCGAAACACAGCCATGTTGGGAATTTGGTATAAGGTGCACACTCAGAATGTGAGCCCTGTGGGGGACAGGTAAATACCTACCGTACCTGAATGTAATCTGCTTTGAAGTGTCTGAAAGGTGAATTATAAATCAAATGCTTAAATAATCTGGGTTGTCAGGGAAAGAGAAGACATGGTAAGAAACTCAAATGCAAAGGGGTTACAGTTACACTAAGAAGCACGAACAGAGGAGAGAAGACATACAGCGTAACCAAGAAGGTCAAAGACAAGCGACATTACAGACACTCCTCAAGGAACACCTTGAGGAGTGTTCCTTGAGGAGTGTCTGAGGAGAAACAGCACAAGCCTTTCTGATGCATGCAGCAGAGGACTGAAGCAGCAGCAGAGAGGAAACAAGGCCACAGCACGACCACACACCCATACACATGCACGCGCGCGCACACACACGGAAAAGTTGAACCATCTCCTTTTCTCGGTAAATCAATGCACATGAGAATGTGATGCGCGGATGTTTACACCGGGTCCAACATTATGACTGCCAACATTTAAAGGGCCTCAGCCTATAATATTTAATAATTACAGCAAGCTGGAGAGAAGGGGCAAGAAGACTGAGTGGCAATAGTTGCTCTTTGGCCTTCAGATGTGTCCCTCCGTCTGCACATAACTTGGTTGCTTCATAAGTCCTGATGTGCATCCTGTTCAGAGCAGTGATAGCAGGTGTGTGCAGGGCATCCTAACCTAGAGGGTACTATGTCAACCAATATGTAGGATAGATGCACTGCAGAAAGTGACAGGGTGTTTGCAAGGGTGGAATGCATGACGACAAACCCTCCCCTCTATTATGACATGACTGAGGGTACATAATTTTGTGTCTGATAGGTGGGGTTCTGCTAACCTTGCTGGTTTCTGTGGAAGGGAGTTGCAAGACTTGGATACCAGGACTGTAGTGCAGGGGCTAAGGATTGCATGGTATATGTAAGTGAAAGATGTATGGCTAGTGTCCTATGAATGTCATCCCTTCATGGAAAGGAGAGTTCTGATTGAAAGATTTATTTACTCAATCTTGTACTCTACCTTTCCAAGAAAATGCCTACAGCAGAGAACAGAAACATCAGATGAGTCCAATAGCTAAAATATCCAATAAAACAAAGACACATTAAAATACACACCAATAAAATGTCAGTACATCATAAAGTCCAAAATAAAAGGGTACAAAAGAAAATAACTTAAGATCATTTAAAATAAGAACTTCATAAAATAAACTGGATTAGCCATTCAAAGAGCTAACACATATTAGGCGCCATAATATAAATTGCAAAATTACCTTAGAATAAGTTATATCTGAGTAAAAACAGGACCCCAGAATTCATTGTAAGAAAATATGCTAAAATAGCAAGAACCAGAAATTAAATGTGAAGACAGAAACAATTTAAAAATATAAAGATTCAGAAAATGTTTTTTCTATTTTTTGCATTTGGACACATGCTCTGCACTATTGCCTTGCTAAGGCAATAGTGATTTATTTTATGATTGTAATAAGCTTCTTTTTAAGTCTCTTTGTTCTAGGATTTTTCCTAATTCATTCTGGTTACATGGGAATCAATAAGCGTTTCAAAGTATGCAAATGAGTTGGTATCAGAATAAAAGCGTGGGCAGGTGTACTGGTCTTTTGCCCTGAGATAATGCTGACATAAGTCTGAGCATGCTCAGTGTGGTTTCCCTGCCTTCCAATAGGGGAACAATGTCAGAGTGCGATTTGTATATCTGAAAAGAGACAAAGAGGCAGCTAGTGCGCTCCACCATTCAGAGCGAGGTGGGCCTGAAACAGTTCATTAAACAGCCATTTTTATCCTTTTCTATTTTCTGCACAACCTCTGATACAGCTCTGAATAGCAAATATTTTTGTTTGCTGGCCTGCCCAAATAGCTATTCACCTCTGCCTCTTTTCAGCCTCAAAATGGATAAAACTGACCTAAAGGGAAGTGCACTGAGGCACATTAAAAGCTAGAAATATCTGCTGAATTCTAGTTTCATGTCATGATTCCACCTGCTATGCAGCCTCCCCACCAGCAGAGGTCATCAGCAAGCCTTACAGCTGCTGTAGCCACCTCCTCACTGATCACATGATGCAGCAGTTCCAGCCCTACTTAACCCAGCATATCCATTCCCTCCTTGTCTCTTCATCAAGTAACCTCAGCTACTTGACCTAGCCATTCATGCTTCCTTGCCTTGCTTTCCTGCATCGCGGCCTACCTTGGCCTCCTGCCTTGTGGCCTTCCTGCCTTTCTCTGCACCCTTCCAGGTCTCTCTGCCTTGCTCTGTGGCATCTCAGGCCTGCCTGCCATGCTCAGTGGCCTCTTGGTCTTCCAATCCTACCTTGCAGCCTTTGGGCATTCTAGGTTCACCTAGCCCTGCCTTGAGCCCTGGTTGGGCCTTCTGGTTTATTGTTCTAGTTATTATTCTAGTCCTATCCTTGTCCAACCTATCCAGTCCTTGTCCTGTCCAATTCAGTCCCTGCTTGCCTCTGTTCCAGTCCAGCCTGCCTTGCCTTCGCTTCTAGTCTGGTATTCAGTCCATGCTTGCCTCTGTTCCAGTCCAGCCTGCCTTGCCTTCGCTTCTAGTCTGCTATTCAGTCCCTGCGTTTTCTCCAGCCCTAGCCTGGTCCCTGACTCCAGCCAGTGCCTCCAGCTGTATCCAACTTATTTGCCTTTGGTTTCAGCCTTGTCTGCAGCCCTGCTCATATTCAGTTCCTGCCTGCCGGCTTGTGTCTCCATTTCCTGTTTGTCACCATGATGTTCTCCAGCCCCCAGAACCTGAGTGCTCAGTCCATGGTCTGGCTAAACAGAACACCATCTCCAGTTCTGCCCTGCAGTCCTGTGTTAATTCTGTGGGGGTGATCCCAGAACCCAGCCTGCCAGACCATGACACTTCAATCTTACTCTTCTAATCTTCTTATGCCAACAATACATTAGTCTTGTTGCAAGACTTTTTCTCTAAGTTAAAAACACTTGCCAAGCAAAATGGTAGAAGCTATTCTTAAAAACACAAGTTACTGATCACATAAATACCATGGCTTAATGGGGGAGAGTCAACGTAGTTTTTGCAAAAGGAAGTCTTGCCTTATCAATTTACTAGAGTTTTTGGGGGGTGTAAATAAACATGTGGGAAAAAGGTGAACCGTCTGATATAGTGTATTTGGATTTTCATAAGACATTTGACAAAGTCCCTCATGAGAAATTGGGAGCTCATGGGATCCGAGGCAGTATCCTGTTGTGTACTGGTAACTAGATAAAAGACAGGAAATAGAGGGTAAAACTTTATGGTCACTTTTCCCACTGCAGACAGGTCATTAGTGGAGTTCTCCAAGGGTCTGTATTGGGACCTGTGCTATTTACTATATTTGGAAATGATCTGGAGAAAGGAATGAGGGAGGTGCACAAGTTGGCAGACGACACAAAATCGTTTTGAGTCGTTAAATAGCAGCTGATTGTGACGAACCTTGTGAGACTAGCAGAGTGGACTTCTAAATGGAAAATGCAATTTATTGTGGACCAGAACAAAGTATTGCATCTAGGGAAACATACTCCCAGCTACGGATACACGATACTAGGTTCTGTGCTAGGAATCACCTCCCAGGAAAAGAACCATTGGGGTAGATTTTGAAACATACGCGTGACTTTGTAACGTGCAGGCTGGCACCCGCATGTTATAAAATCCAGGGCAGCGCACACAAGGGGAGGTGGAATATTACAATTCTTGCACGGCAACACATCGCAGCCTCCCCCAGTTCCCTCCCAGTCCGCTCCAATTAAGGAGCGGACTGGGAAGGAACTTCCCTACCTCCCTGCCCTTACTCCCTCCCTCTGCCTCGTCCTCCCCGACCCCTTAAAACATCCTACCTGGTTTTTTTTTAATTTCAGAATTTACGCCAGCAGAGCGGCAAATGGCCGCTGTACCGGCCGCCTCCAGCTCCGCCCCCAGTCCGCCTCTTTTACAAGGCTCGGCTCATGTGCGCGTAATGGGGGTTACGCGCAAGGCCCGGCCACGTACGTGACCCCCGGATTTTATGTGGGGGTGGGGGGTGGGGTTTGAAAATTTGGCTGTTAGTCTTTGTGGACAATACCTTTACATTTTTGTCTCATCATGTGATGGCAGTCAAAAAGACACACTGAATGTTAGGAATTGTTTGGAAAGGAATAAAGAACAAAACTAAAAGTATCATAACGCCTTTCCATAGATCTATGGTGCAACTGCACCTTCAGTACTATGTGCAGTTTTGGTCAAAAAAAGACATAGTGGATATACAAAAGGTACAGAGAATGGCAACAAAAATGATAAAGGGGATGGAAAACCTCCCTTATGGAGAAAGTCTTAACAGATCAGAGCTCATTAGCTTGGAATAGAGACAAATGAGGATATAAATGGAATTTAAAAAATCATGAGTGGGATGGAACGGGTAAATATGGAATGGTTATTTACCTTTTCAAACAACACTAGGTCTAGGGGACACTCCATGGACTGGCAGTCAACAGATTTAAAACAAATCGTAGAAAGTAGTTTTTCCACTCAGCACACAATCAAACTATGGAATCTGTAGCCAGCGGATATGGTCTCCTAGGCAGTGGGGTTGAAAAGAGGATTGGAAAAGTCCATAACCAGGTAGACTTGGGAAACGCACACAGTAATAAGTAATGATAGCAGATAGAAAGCAAATGGTCCAGCTAATCTGCCCAGCCATTTGCTTATGGTAGTACCTGCCGCTCTTGCAAGTTATCCCCATGCATTCTGTTAAGGATAGTAACTGCCTCTCTGTGCAGGTTACTCCAATGCAGAAATGTTACACCATCCCTTACGGTTTTAGGGATCCGCAGTGTGTGTTTGTCCCATACCCCTTTGAATTCATTAACCGTTCTCATCTTCACCACCACTTCTGGGAGGGCACTCCAAAACATCCACAACTCTCTCCATGAAGAAATATTTCCTGATATTGATTCCGAGTCACCCCGGAGTTTCATACTGTGATCCCTAGTTCTACTGTTTCATGTTTTGTGCATTGTTAATACCTGGCAGGTATCTAAAGGTCTGTATCCTATCTCCTCTACACATCCTTTCCTCCATGGTAAACTTATTTAGATCCTTCAGCCTCTCCTCGTAGGACTTCTGAAACAGATCCCACACCATTTTGATCGCTTTCCTCTGGACCATTTCCATCCTGTCTCTATCCTTTTTGACATACGGTCTCCAGAACTAGACACAGGTGAGGCCTCACCAAGGATCTGTTCAAGGTTATTATCACTTCTCTTTCCTCTCTCTATACAACTTAGCATCTTGCTGGCTTTAGCTACCGTCCTGTCACATTGCTTCACTGCCTTCAGATTGCCAGACACTATTTCCCCAAGGTCCCTCTCCCAATCTGTGCATGATAGCCTTTCCCTCCACCTCCACATACAGCTCTTTTGGATTACCGCATCCAGTGCATGACTGCACTTTCTGGCAATGAATCGCAGCTGCCAATGTTTGACCATTCTTTAAGTTTTCTTAAATCACTTTTCATTCTCTCTACTCGTTCAGGTGTGTTGACTAGAATCATCTGCAAAAAGGCAAACTTTTCCTTCTAACCCCTCCGCAATGTTACTCACAAAGATATTGAACAGAACCGGTCCCAAAACCAATCCTTGAGGCACCGCTCTCTCATCAGAGCAGGATCCATTTACCATTGCACATTGTTTCCTGTCAGTCAACTTTGTTAATAATCCTCTCCAGTACCTTGGCACCCACACCCACGCTTCTTACTTTATTCACGAGCCTCTTATGCGGAACCATATCGAAATCTTTGCTGAAATCCAAGTAAATCACATTGAGTGCTCTTCCTTGATACAGTTCTCTCGTTACCCTATCAAAAAAAAGTCAATCAGATTTGTCTGGCAGGACCTTCCCCTGGTGAATCCATGCTGCCTCGGGTCCAGCAACTCAAAGGATTATAAATAGTTCACTATCCTTCCCTCAGCAGAGTTCTCCTTTAATTTTCCCACCACCCAGGTGAGGCTACTAAGTTTCCAGCCTCCTCTCTGCTACCTCTCCTGTGAAGCGGGACCACTGCCGCTCTTCTCCAATCATGCAGTAGCACTCCCCTTTCCTTGGGAGTAAGATACAAGAAATAGATCAACTACTAGAGATCTTCTGGTTACTTGTGACCCAGACTGACCACTGTTGAGGACAGAATGCTGGGTTTGATGGACCTTGGTCTGACTTAGTAAGGCACTTCTTATGTTCTTACGCTTAGTACATCCAAAAATGGCTAATTACTAGGGATGTGAATCGTTTTTCAACGATTAAAATTATCGTCCGATAATGTTAATATCGTCTTAAATCGTTATAGAACACGATACAATAGAAATTCTAACGATTTATCGTTAAAAATCGTTAAATCGTGTTAGTGCGCACTAACGGGAGTTAGTGCGCACTAACTCCCAGTTAGTGCGCACTAACTCGATTTAGTGCGCACTAACTGAAAATGATACAAATAAACACTTTCCAGGTCACTGAAGGTCAGTTAGGAATGAATATGTGTTCCTATTGGCTGGCTGCCCTCTTATCTATTGATGTTACCAAGGTTACCACTGAGGTGATGGTTGGGGGTATGGGAAATGGAACTGGAAACTAACGAACACCAACAGAAAATGAAACAAAGTGTTCACACTTCCCAGGTCAGTAAAGGTCACTTAGGAATGAATATGTATTCCTATTGGCTGGCTGTGCTCTTATCTATTGATGTTACCAAGGCTAACACTGAGGTAATGGTTGGGGGGATGTGAAATGGAAACAGTTGGAAGCTTGACAAAAAAAGTAATGTAATGATCAGCACTCACGTGACTAGAACTTGTTTGTTTATTATTTTTGTTAGCAGGCACCTGAAATACTAGTGCATGTTGAATTTGCCAATCGCTGTGCATTTTAGAAAGGTGGTCCTGGCTGGAACTGCACACAGTTCAAATATATCTAATTGATTGTTGGCAAGTGTAGATTTTAAGTGATTTTCCTGCACACAGTGCCCTAACCCTGGCACCAGGGGTGTTGTGATCTTCCTGCACACACAGTGCCCTAACCCTGGCACCAGGGGTGTTGTGATTTTCCTGCACACAGTGCCCTAACCCTGGCACCAGGGGTGTTGTGATTTTCCTGCACACAGTGCCCTAACCCTGGCACCAGGGGTGTTCTGATCTTCCTGCACACAGTGCCCTAACCCTGGCACCAGGGGTATTGTGATCTTCCTGCACACAGTGCCCTATCCCTATTAATACCAGGATTGTTGTGATCTTCCTGCACACACAGTGCCCTAACCCTGGCACCAGGGGTGTTGTGATCTTCCTGCACACAGTGCCCTAACCCTGGCACCAGGGGTGTTGGGATCTTCCTGCACACAGTGCCCTAACCCTGATACCAGTCTGAGACAGCTCCCTCCCTGCATTACTAGTGAGAGGCTGGCTTCACAGACAGGGGGGAGCTGCCTGACCCTCACTCCTGACTTCCCCCATGTCCCAGCTAGTGAATGTTGTGTGGGTGAGGGGGGGGGGGGGAGGATGGTGAAGTCTGAGACAGCTCCCTCCCTGCATTACTAGTGAGAGGCTGGCTTCAAAGACAGGGGGGAGCTGCCTGACCCTCACTCCTGACTTCCCCCATGCCCCAGCTAGTGAATGGTGTGTGGGTGAGGGGGGGGGGGGAGGAGGATGGTGAAGTCTGAGACAGCTCCCTCCCTGCATTACTAGTGAGAGGCTGGCTTCACAGACAGGGGGGAGCTGCCTGACCCTCACTCCTGACTTCCCCCATGTCCCAGCTAGTGAATGGTGTATGGGTGAGGGGGGGGGGGGAGGATGGTGAAGTCTGAGATAGCTCCCTCCCTGCATTACTAGTGAGAGGCTGGCTTCACAGACAGGGGGGAGCTGCCTGACCCTCACTCCTGACTTCCCCCATGTCCCAGCTAGTGAATGGTGTGTGGGTGAGGGGGGGGGAGGAATGTGAAGTCTGAGACAGCTCCCTCCCTGCATTACTAGTGAGAGGCTGGCTTCACAGACAGGGGGGAGCTGCCTGACCCTCACTCCTGACTTCCCCCATGTCCCAGCTAGTGAATGGTGTGTGGGTGAGGGGGGGGGAGGAATGTGAAGTCTGAGACAGCTCCCTCCCTGCATTACTAGTGAGAGGCTGGCTTCACAGACAGGGGGGAGCTGCCTGACCCTCACTCCTGACTTCCCCCATGTCCCAGCTAGTGAATGGTGTGTGGGTGAGGGGGGGGGGGGGGGAGGAGGATGGTGAAGTCTGAGACAGCTCCCTCCCTGCATTACTAGTGAGAGGCTGGCTTCACAGACAGGGGGGAGCTCCCTGACCCTCACTTCTGACTTCCCCCATGTCCCAGCTAGTGAATGGTGTGTGGGTGAGGGGGGGGGGAGGATGGTGAAGTCTGAGACAGCTCCCTCCCTGCATTACTAGTGAGAGGCTGGCTTCACAGACAGGGGGGAGCTGCCTGACCCTCACTCCTGACTTCCCCCATGTCCCAGCTAGTGAATGGTGTGTGGGGTGAGGAGGGGGGGGGGGAGGAGGATGGTGAAGTCTGAGACAGCTCCCTCCCTGCATTACTAGTGAGAGGCTGGCTTCACAGACAGGGGGGAGCTGCCTGACCCTCACTCCTGACTTCCCCCATGTCCCAGCTAGTGAATGGTGTGTGGGTGAGGGGGGGGGGAGGAGGATGGTGAAGTCTGAGACAGCTCCCTCCCTGCATTACTAGTGAGAGGCTGGCTTCACAGACAGGGGGGAGCTGCCTGACCCTCACTCCTCCGGGGTATTGTGATCTTCCTGCACACAGTGCCCTATCCCTGATACCAGGGGTGTTGTGATCTTCCTGCATGCAGTGCCCTATCCCTATTAATACCAGGAGTGTTGTGATCTTCCTGCACGCAGTGCCCTATCCCTAATACCAGGGGTGTTGTGATCTTCCTGCACACAGTGGCCTGTTCCTGATACCAGGAGTGTTGTGATCTTCCTGCATGCAGTGCCCTATCCCTGATACCGGGATGTGTGCAAGAAGATCCCAACACCCCCGGTATCAGGAATAGGGCACTGTGTGCAGGAAGATCACAACACCCCTGGTATTAGGGATAGGGCACTGTGTGCAGGAAGATCACAACACTCCTGGTATTAATAGGGATAGGGCACTGTGTACATGAAGATCACAACACCCCTGGTGCCAGGGAAAGGGCACTGTGTGCACGAAGATCACAACACCCCTGGTGTCAGGGTTAGGGCACTGTGTGCAGGAAGATCACAACACTCCTGATATTAATAGGGATAGGGCACTGTGTGCAGGAAGATCACAACACCCCTGGTGCCAGGGTTAGGGCACTGTGTGCAGGAAGATCACAACACTCCTGGTATTAATAGGGATAGGGCACTGTGTGCAGGAAGATCACAACACCCCTGGTGCCAGGGTTAGGGCACTGTGTGCAGGAAGATCACAACACTCCTGGTATTAATAGGGATAGGGCACTGTGTGCAGGAAGATCACAACACCCCTGGTGCCAGGGTTAGGGCACTGTGTGCAGGAAGATCACAACACTCCTGGTATTAATAGGGATAGGGCACTGTGTGCAGGAAGATCACAACACTCCTGGTATTAATAGGGATAGGGCACTGTGTGCAGGAAGATCACAACACCCCTGGTGCCAGGGGTAGGGCACTGTGTGCAGGAAGATCACAACACTCCTGGTATTAATAGGGATAGGGCACTGTGTGCAGGAAGATCACAATACCCCTGGTATCAGGGTTAGGGCACAAGTTCTAGTCACATTGACTGATCACATTACTTGTTTTGTCAAGCTACCAACTGTTTCCATTTCCCATCCCCCATATACTGTCAGTGGGAAGCTTGGTAACATGAATAAATAAGAGGGCAGCCAATAGGAATACATATTCATTCCTAAACTGACCTTAACTGACCTGAAAAGTGTCAAATTGTATCATTTTCAGTTAGTGCACACTAACTCTCCGTTAGTGCGCACTAACTCCCGTTAGTGCGCACTAACTCGAGTTAGTGCGCACTAATCGGAAAAAACGATTTTTAACGATTTTTTAACTAAAAAATCGTGCCTAACACGATTTTCTTGCCCTGCCACACGATTTCTATCGTTAAGACGATATGGAAAACGATTCACATCTCTACTAATTACTGTATACCAGGATATGAAATACATTATCAAACTGCAGTTGAAAGGGATGCCATGACCATTTCCTCTACCCTCCTGAGATTGTGGGGCTGTGGGAGAAACCACATAATTAGTTGGTTGCTGCATAATTTACAATCTGCCACAGAACCAACATTTCTGAAAATTTTCACACCTCTTAATTCAATCTTTTGAACAAAGGTGCAGGGCGCATGTCTGCCTGCCTGCCTTTCAGTCTTAGCTCTCTCTGCTCCTACTCCAGTCTCTTCCCAACTAACAGCCTGCAGGGAACCCTCTTCTTTCTACCCCCCCCCCCCCCCCAAAACACACACCCTCTTCCTCCTGCCCTGACGTGAACAGGAAGGGGGACTTTTGAAGTTGGAGTGGACAAAGAAAGCAATCAGAATGTTTGATCCTTCAAAGATCTCTTAAATCAAACCAAACATTATTTTAATATAATTCCTGGATGAACTGATGTCCCTTTAGAAGAATTTCATTCTTTAGTCCTGGGGGAATTCTGTGCTACTGCGGAGCGCAGAATTCCCCCCAGGCAGAATTGCCATTTTCTGTGCAGAAAATGACAGGAGACCCTGGCAGGCTGCGAACGGAGAGCGCGAAGATGAAGGCCCCGGCACGCCATTTGTGGCAAAGATGACCCCATGTGTCGCGGGACACGCTCCACTCGCAGCGACAATGAAGGCCCCGGTGCACCATTCGCGGCAAAGATGAAGGCCCCCATGTGCCACGAACGGAATATGCTCCACTCGCGGCAAAGGTGAAGGCCCCAGTGAGAGTAAATTTGTGTGTGTAAGAGGAGGGGGAGAGGGGTGTGAGAAGGGGTGGGGGAGGGAAGAGAGAAAGAGCAGGGAGGGGGTGTGGGAGAGGGAAGGGAAGGGTGAGAGCAGGGAGAGGTGTGTGGGGGAGGGGAGGCTGTGAGAGAGGGGAGGGAAGGATGAGAGCAGGGAGAGAGGTGTGGGGGAGGGGAGGGGGTGAGGGAGAAAGGAGGGTGAGAGCAGGGGGAGGGGAGGGTGAGAGAGAGAGAGCAGGGGGGTGAGGAGGGTGTGAGTGAGCATGGGAGGTGAGAGAGTGGTGGGGGGGATGCCAGAGAGAGGGAGCCTATATGAGGAGATTGTGAAGGAGTGGGTATGTGTGTGAGAGATTGGGAACGCATGTGTATGAAAAAGGAATCATATGTATGTGAGGGTGCTAGCCTGTGTGAAGGGATTGTGTATGTGTGAGACAGAGCCTGTATGAAGGGGTGCATGAGAGAGAGACAGGTAGCCTGTGAGAGGATGTATGCAAGAGAGAGGGACCCTGTATGAGGGGATGTGTGTGAACGAGAGAGTGAGGGAGCCTGTATGAGGGTGTGTGTATATGTACTAGAGAGAGGGAGTATGTATGTGAGACAGGGAAGGACAGAGGGAGCCTGTGTGAGGGGCAGTACTGAGAACAGGGTCAAACTCTGGGACTGTTGATAGAGTGGAAGGGGTTGAGCCTAGAGGAGGAGGAGAGAGATACTGGCAGGTAAGGAGTTGGGGCCTGAGAGGGCAAAGTGGCCAGGGGAGTAGGGAGAGCGAGTGGAAGGGACACTCTTACAGTGCATTTCTAGGGAAATTCTGCTCAAAATATTTAAAATTCTGCATCTCTAAGTAATAACTTTTTTCTGTATTAATTTAAAATGTAATTATGTAAAGACTATCATCTAAATTGTTATTTTGACCAATATAAAGTTTGCAGAATTTAAAGTTTTTGTGCGCAGAATTTTACTTTTTTTTTGTGCAGAATTCCCCCAGGAGTAATCTTTATACAAAGGTTCTTACATCTGCATATGTGGCCAATCATACACCATCTACAAAGAACTGGATACGTTTTGGAATTCTGCAACTGCTGGTGTTTTGCAACTAGTAGAGAAGGCATTAATTTCAATTCATAGAAGTTTTGATTACGGACACTACTGCACGTTTCAGACTTGTGCTAATTCAGCTCTTTGTTTCTGTTACCATGTGTCAATATATGTGCATATATCTTTCTTGTAATTAACAGCATAGCAAACTGCTGATGTTGAGGGCATGTTAGCATACAGAAGCTCATATACTTGCAAAGATGACAAGGACTTTCTCAAGAAAATATAAAAACGATGGTTGCCTTCAGCTACTAATGAACAGGCTTTTATTGTTGTTATTTTATTTGAATGTATTAAAATTTGTTATCTGCTTCATTACATTATCAATAAAAGTTTGAAGTGGATTACAATATAAAAACAGTACATACATAATCAATTAAAATAATACAAAGACTAACTTGCAGGCCGATACAGAATGGTGCGCTTGGCCGAGTGCACCGTTTAGCCCCCGTTTGGCTGCGCTTTTTAGAAGCACTGTTATTACCCACTCCTCCCTCCCAAAACTAATAGCGCTCATCATGTGCAAATGCATGTTGATGAGCCTGATGAGGGTGTACAGAAAAGCAGAAAAACTGCTTTTCTGTACACCCTCCGACTTAATATCATAGCGATATTAAGTCAGAGGCATCAAAAAGTAAAAAAAAATCTGCCTGCCGGTCAGAAGGTTCAATAAAGGACACTCAGATTTGCCGGCATCCGTTTTCCGAACCCGTGGCTGTCAGCGGATTTGAAAATCGACGCCGGTAAAATTAAGCGTCTGTTGTCGGACTCGCTGACAGCCGCCGCTTACGCTAATAAGGAGGCGCTAGGGACGTGCTAGTCTCCCTAGCGCCTCCTTAATAGTGCGCAGCCTAATTTGAATAGAGAATCGAGCGCCCAGGAGAAGTGCTGCTCAACTTGGAGTGCCGGCTCTCCCGCACGTTTTATTGAATCAGCCTGAAAGTCTGCAAAAAGCTACCATAAGGAGCTATTTCTGTTTAAAGAGAGGCAAAGCCGACAGATGATATAATGTTCTGCACAATAAAAACCAGGAGAACCCTAATAACTTCCTGAAAGAACTATGGCATTCAATAGTCTGAGTATGGTCTGGGAGAGAATTCCAAAAAAGTGGCACAGCAACAGAGAAGGCCAAATAGACCATAAATAAATACATTTCACAGTTAAAAGCTTGCAACATGTATTTTAACTTGATAAACTGATTATTTTTTGCCCTTGGTACATTTTTTTATTTGTATATATTTTAAATATTGTTTAAAAAAAAATGTGAATAGTTTTCAATAAAAAGCTGAATTTTTTTGCATAATCAGAGGTATGAATCTTTATGCAAAATTATGCAAATTTGCCAACTCATGCAGCAGAATCTTGATAAATCTTCTGCAGGAAACCGGAGGCTCTGGCCATGACTCATGGACAGCTAGTGGTGCATACACAGTATATAGTTGGGACCAGAATGGTAGTCCATTGCTTCAAACCACTTCAATTTTGTAGAAGTCACGTGAGCTTCAGATAAAACAGGACGCACAAAATGATAGGTTATTGCATTAAGTTCACCAACCCCTGCTGTTTTATATATTTCACCACAGTGTAATAGTAAAATGACTCTAATGCTATACTCCAGTGTGTGTGTGTGTGTTTGGTATTTATTTTTGGAGTTACTTGGCTGTGCGGTTTCATTTTTATATGAAGTCTCTGGGAACAGGGATTGCTAATTGTGGCCCTTGACTTGCTTTCTGCTGCATTTGTTAATATACAGATTGCACACAAATGCCTCATACCTTGTCATCTGGAGCAGATACTTCCATATATTCCCTGCTTCTCACTCATACGCAAGCTCATAGCTTCAAATTAAAGAACACACACACTCATGTATACAGTATATACTTAAAGCAGAAAGTAATATGTTCTAGTTGTCAAATGGCTCGGAACTGGTAGCCTGGATTCCAAGCAGAATGCATGGGCCAGATGTACTAAGATGTTTCCCCTATTGTGTGTCTATACAAACAATGCTTAGGACCCCATATGGAAGGGGTCCTATTCCCGGTTCTAGTACTGGCTCTCGTGCAATGTTTCCAACCAGGGTGGAACTCCTTGTTTTGATACTGCAGCCTAAAACTTAAAGCTGAGCCCTGATTCTTCAGTCAGAGAACCACATTCATGCAGCATAGTAAAATAAATATCATTATGCAATCAGAATGCTAATCTGAAAACTAAAACAAAGCAATAAACTACACAAAAATATAATAATAGGCGGGCGCCCTGTAACTAGAGACTGGTTGGAAAGCTACATCCAGGATCAATAGTCTAAAACCAGCCATTAATATGCACATCTACACAAACACCTGGATTAAGGTGCAGGATCATGATACAGCCCACATCTGAACGCAACAAAATGAAAAGTGAAACCTTCAGGTAACAAAGACTTTTGTCAGTATGTGTCAATAGCAAAGTACGACTTTTCATCTTGGAATGTTATTATGGGCAAGGGTTCTCTCTCTTTTTGAGGCTAATGTATTAACATGTGAAATTTTTCACAAACTGTGCTTCATGCAAAATATTCCTGAAAAGTGCATGTTGTTTGCGATAATGTGTGCTATTTAGCAGTTTTGTCTGGGAAGCAACGATTGTGAAAATTTTTGCTTTCATGAATAGTACAATTTTACACGTAATACACGAAAAATTGTATTCTAATTCAATGAGCTGCTGTGATACAATATCATGCAAAGCATATAGAAACATAGAAATGACGGCAGAAAAGGAACAAACGGCCCATCCAGTCTGCCCTGCAAGCTTATGGTAATATCTGCTGCGCCGTACAATGAATCAGTTTCCCAGACCATCAAAGTTAAGGCCCTTGTTGGTTGCTGTCTGAGTCGAATTCCCCGTTACCTCTTGCCGTTGAAGCAGAGAGCAATGTCAGAGTTGCATCAAAAGTATCAGGCTTATTGGTTAAGGGTAGAAAAAGCCACATCAGCAAGTTACCCCATGCTTATTTGTTTTCCCAGACCGTAAAATTCAATGTCCTTGTTGTTTGCTGTCTGAATCCAATTCCCCTTTTCCTCTTTTCCCCCTGCTGTTAAAGCAGAGAGCAATAATGGAGTTGCATCAACAGTATGAAGGCTCATTGGTTAAGAGTAGTAACTGCCACACCAGCAAGTTAACCCTATGCACTCTTTTCAACATTTCTATCCTCTAGCATTTAGGGATCCATGGTGTTTATCCCATGCCCCTTTGAAATCTTTCACCGTTTTTATCTTCACCACTTCCTCTAGAAGGGCATTCAGGCATCCACCACCCTCTCCATGAAGAAATATTTCCTGATGTTGGTTCTGAGTCGTCCTCCCTGGCGTTTCATTTCATGACCCCTTTTTCTACTGATTTCTTTCCAATGCAGAAAGTTTGCCGATTGTGCATCATTAAAACCTTTCAGGTATCTGAAGGTCTGTATGATATCTCCCCTGCACTTCCTCTCCTCCAGGATATACATATTTAGGTCCTTCAACCTCCTCATAAGTTATTTGATGGAGACCACCCACCATTTTGGTTGCCCTTCTCTGGACCGCCTCCATCCTGTCTCTGTCCCTTTTGCGATACGGTCTCCAGAACTGAATACAGTACTCCAGGTGAGGCCTCACCAAGGACCTATACAAGGGGATTATCACCTCCTTTTCTTACTGGTTATTCCTCTCTATGCAGCCCAGCAATCTTCTGGCTTTAGCTATCGCCTTGTCACATTGCTTCGACATCTTCAGATTGCTAGACACTATCACCCCAAGGGCCCTCTCTTGCTCCGTGCACAACAGCCCTTCACCCCCCATCATATACAGCTCTTTTGGATTACCGCATCCCAGATGCATGACTCTGCACTTCTTAGCATTGCATCCCAGCTGCCACATCGTCAACCACTGTTCAAGCTTCCTTAAATTATGTCTCATTCTCTCTGCTCCTGCCAGCGTGTCCATTCTGTTGCCGATCTTAGTATCATCCGCAAATAGACAAACCTTACCTTCTATCTCGTCCGCAATGTCGCTTTTAAAGATATTGAACGGAACAGTCCCAACACTGATGCTTGTGGCATTCCACTTAACACCATTCTCTCTTCAGAGAAGGTTCCATTTACCATCACATTGTCTTCTATCACACTGTCATCATGCTGTTATCCGTCAACCAGTTTGTAATCCACGCCACCTCTTTTGCACTCACTCCCAAGCTTCTCATTTTATTCACAACCCTCGTATGTGGGACCATATCAAAAGCTTTGCTAAAATCCAAGTAGATGACATCAAGCGCTCTTCCTCAATCTAATTCTTTAGTCACCCAATCCAAAAAATCAATCAAATTTCTCTGAAAAGACTTTCCCCCAGTGAATCCTTGTTGCTCATGTCCAGCAATCCTCCTGACTGTAGATAGTTCACTATCCTTTCCTTCAGCAGAGACTCCATTAGTTTTCCCACCACAAAGGTGAGGCTAACTGGCCTGTAGGTTCCAGCTTCCTCTCTGCTACTATTCTTGTGGAGCGGGACCACTACTGCTCTTCTCCAATCACACGACACCAGTCCCTTTCCAGGGATCTATTGAACAGGTCTTTCAGCAGACCTGCCAGCTCATCTCTGAGCTCCCTCAGTATCCTGGGATGAATCTCATCCGGCCCCATGGTGTTTTCCTAGCTCTTCCCATACATTCTCTTCTGTAAATGGAGTTTCATCTACCCCATCTCCATCTATGGTCTTGTCAACCAGCAACGGTCCTTCTCCAGGGTCTTTTTTTAGTGAATACCGAACTAAAGTATTTGTTTAATATTTACACCATTTCTTCATCTCTCTCCACACATTTGCTCCTTGTCACCTTTCAATTTCACTATTCCACTTCAGGCCTTCCTTCTTTTTCTGATATATCTGAAAAATGTTTTGTCTCCTTTCTTGCCCTCTTTGTCAATTCTTTCTTCCACTTGACTTTTTGCTTTCCTAATTTCTTTCTTCGTCTCCCTCATTTTTAACAGATTTCCCTGTGTTCCTTTTTTTGGGATCCTTTATACTTCTCAAATGCTGTTCTTTTTGCCTTAATTTTTTTCAGCTACTTCCTTAGACACCCAGATTGGTTTCTTTTTCCTCTTACTCTTCTTTACTTTCCTAACATATAGATTTGTTGCCTTTGTAATAGTTCCTATTAATTTGGCCCACTATTGTTCCAGCTCACCCATTTTCTCCCAGTCTTCCAGTTCTTCCATCAGGTACATCCTCGGTTTGACAAAGTCCGTCAAAACTCGGGTCTTTGTGTGACTTCTCTGTATCCTATTCGCAATATCGAACCATACCATCTGATGATCACTGGTGCTCAGGTGAGTCCCTACCTGAACATCAGAGACATTATCCCCATTAGTGAGCACTAGATCGAGGCTCACACCCTCCCTCGTGGGTTCCATTACCATTTGTTTGAGCAGAGCACCTTGAAAGGCATCCACTATCTACTTTTTGTAGATTCCGCAGAAGGGATGCTCCAATCCACAACTGGCAGATTAAAATCTCCAACGAGCAAAACCTCTCCCTTCTTTCCCAGCTTTTGGATTTCCTCCATCAGGTCTCTGTCCAGTTCATCCATTTGGGTTGGAGGCCTGTAGATCACACCAGTAAAAATGGAAGCACCATCTTCTCTTTTTAGGACGATCCATAAAGCTTCTTCTTTAACCCACATCCCTTGCAATTCAGTTGCTTGGATATTGTTTTTGATATACAGAGCTACTCCTCCCCCTTTTCTGTCCTCTCTGACCTTCCTTAACAAGTTACAGCCTGGGATGGCCGCATCCCAATCATGAGAATCCGTGAACCACGTCTCCATAACAGCAGTAATGTCCAAGTCCGCCTCCACCATTAGGGCCTGCAGGTCTGGGATTCTATTGCCCAGACTAGGAGCATTTGTAGTCATAGCTTTCCAGTTTTTCTCCTCTGGTTTTTTGCACTTCCTAGTCACCTGTTCTACTTTTTTAAGCTGATTGATTTTATTTTCTCCTCCCACAAGCAGCTCATTCATTCTGAATTCATTGTAACTGATGTGAGAATGTGTTCATGGACTAGTTTTCACAAAGAAAAGAACTGCCCCTTCTTGAGGTTTAGTTCTCTTTTACTGAGAATTAATTTTCAGGAAATTTTGCACGCAATTTTTATATGCAACTCTTTTGTGGCCCTGGAATTGTTAGCACTACTGACAATATTTTGTATTTATATCACGATTTTTATTCAAACAGGATCCCAACATGCTTTGTAAATACTGAATACATCGGAACCATACAGGCAGGCACCTCTTAAATAGAAAGTCTGGTACCAGTTTTAGTACTTCATTGATTTAAGGCTGTAAAAGGTCAAAAAGAATATTGCATTATGCAATTGCACTGGAGTAAACAGAAACAGAAGGAGAAATGACTTGTTCAAGGTCATACAGAGAATCCTTGGGAGAATCCCATGTGTCATGAGTTCTCCCATTAGATTTCTCCTTCTTTATATGAGAGCTATGCCCAGAAAAGAGAACAGGTGTTATTTTTAAAAGAAGAGCCAGAACCCAGAGCAGTTAGAAGAGATAAGGTCATGAACAAAGCAAAGCATTACTGTTCAATTACCGGAGTATTCTTATTTAGATTAAAGGGATCTAAACAGAAGGAAAACCATCCTCCCCCCCCTCCCCCAAAAGAGATTCTATAAAAGATCCATTTTGAAACTAGTCCACAGGACTTATTACAACTAGAACAGCACAAAGCATTCCCTGATCTGATGTTGTTGTGCCTTTTCCCTAGTTTAGTAGCACCTAAACTGAGAATATTCTGCCTTCTAAATTGCACATGGTATTGGTTCATTATGCCAGCTAATTGCTTGCCTTAACAGGTATATAATTTATCTGAAGTAGTTTTAAGTCCAGGAGTTGTATCTGAATTGGCACAGCGTGACAGTTCTCAGATGGCAGAATTTCTCATTAAGTGCCATTCTCTTCCTTTTCTTATACTGGTTCCTACCTGATGCAAACTGGTTGCTCTCAGTCAGTTGAAATATTACTAAAAGGTCCTTGCTCCTCTTCATAGCCATGAATACCAAACAGAAGGGAGGGGACAGAAGCAATCTCCGGTCACCTCTGCCCTGCTGGGATGTTTTTAAAATGGCCCCAAATGGCCCTGAGGCCAGTGCCATTCTGTTGATTGGCCAATGCCATTTTGAAAACAGGACCTGGTGGGGCAAGAGCAACCGGGAATCCCTCCTGACCCATTTTGACTTCCTGTCACCTGCAGAAGGTGTAAGATGTGTATGGAGTGGGTGGAAGGAGAGAGGAGGGCCCGAGAGGCTGCACAGGAGAGAGGATAGCCCTTCATCTGTTCGGAAGTGCCTTTTTACTCAGGACTTACTCAAAAGACATGGGCAAAGACTTCAGACACAGCACCCCGAAGAAATACTACATGTACCAATCATACTTTATGGATGCTGCAGACGCACACCTGCAGAGTGATCCAAGACCATTGAGGGCTGCTGTACTGCATAATCAATCTCCTTCTCTTTGAAAGGAACCACCTCATGCTATTAAAAAAAGGAAAATGATAGCCACCTTGCCTGCGGCAAGAGGATTCAGACAGACTACACCATCAACAGGCGTGAGGAGGGTCTCCCCTAAGAACTGATATGCATGGTGTGGTATGTTTCCATTATGACATGCAAAAGTTATGTAATCTGACATTTATGCATAAGCAAAACTTGTAACTTATAACATGATATTGCTAATGTGTCATTTACACTGTCTTATGTAACTAAAGTTAATTTTGATATTAAAGTGTAGAAATTAGCCTGCAATATTACTGCAGTTGGGTACTAGAAAACTGGTTTCATAAGTGCTGAGAGCAGTTTCTCACATCTAATAATAATAACATAATATTAATAATACATTTCTATATCACGCCTCATCACTACTGATGCTCGAAGCAAGTCCCAAATCCAAAGCGATCTGGCTGATTTTTTTAGGTTTTTCCCTGGGTCTAGAGAGAGAGTTCATCGGGTCACAAAGGTTTTTCCAATACAGCAAAAGTATAGCCTCTACCAGACTGAAAAAGTTAAAAGCAAACAAAAATGAACAAAAAAAGATTAAGTATCATCCTCTACATCACAAGCAAGTTTTCCTTCAGCTCCTGTAATCTAATCTTTTTTTGTTTGTGTTCAGCATGTGCAAAGCATACACGCCTAGTGATTAGAGCAATGGGTTCAAATCCTGCTGCCGCGCCCGGTGGCCTTGGGCAAGTCACTTCATCCTCCATTGCCTCAAGTACAAATTTAAGGCCGGATTCACTAAGGCTTTTCTCCCATTCTCTGTCTATAGGAAAAATGCTTATTAAATGCAACCCTTATTTATTTATATTCCGCTTTTCAGCATTTCAAAGCAGATTACATTCAGGTCCTGTAGGCATTTCCCTATCCCGGGAGGGCTTACGATGTAAAGGAAAATTTTTAAAAGCTAGACGTGTGCCAAAATTGGAACTTGGGAGTGCATCATGGGAAAAAAAAGGGGGCAAAATGTGGGCGGGGCATGGGTATTCTGGGATCAAGAGATAATGCACGCACATACCTTTGTATCTGGGCTGCACCCAGCTATTCTGCTGCACAAAGTTACTTCTGCCTTGGATGAGGAATTAAGTCTGAATAAAACTATTTCCAGCCATCTATTATGTGCCTGAAGGGTTAGGGTTAACGGGGAGGAGTGCAAGTTAACGAACCTAGCTATAAACTGGGCAAACTGGTGGACAAATTGTGAAACTGGTCATGGGTTGGATGTGCACCTGTTATAAAATTCCCTCATTTGCGTGGCTCAAAGCCAACATTACGCTGCTGTACACATACACTTTTAAAATTAGGGTCAGACATACATGTGCAAGGCCTGTTTTATAACATGGGCACGTACTTGCACGCAGGATATAAAATTTCAGCATGTATGGCTGCGCACCCATATACATGTGTGTATATGGGTATCTGCGCACCCATTTTAAAGTTACCATCCCTGGGGGTAATTTTCAAAAGGATTTACATGCTTAAAACTGGGTTTTACACTTTAAATGCACTTTATGCATGTAGGTGGGCTTTTGAAAATTGCTGCAATATATTTCATTGACTTGTCAATTGGTTTTATATGTGTAAATGCACTTTATGTGCGTAAGTGGGCTATTGAAAATTGCTATGTTACATTTACACATGCAGCTCCTTTGAAAATTACCTTTTAAGTTTGTACCTATGGCAACAGAGAGGAAAGTGACTTACCGAAGGTCGTGTGGAGCAGCAGGCGATTTGAACTTTAGCTGCTGGTTCATAAACCAACTGCCTCTAACCCCTAGCCTACTCTTCCACTCCTGAGATTATAAACCTTCTGAGGAGTGGGAAATATCTACTATACTTGAATGCAATCTGCTTTGAAGTGCCTGAAAGGCAGACTATTACTCCAATATATATATATATATATATATATAAATTATCAGTTTCAAGTTTATGCAAGAGAGACTGAGAAAAGATGAAGGAAAGGCAGGATCATACATGCTTGTGATGATTTAACCAGATGGAGCTGGCAAGTGCCCCCAGGGTAGGCCAACAAAACTCTGCACTATACAAATATTACTAAGTGGCACAGATATTTTGGTAAACGTTAGTGCTCTGGTTCTCAACCCTGTCCTGGATGCACAGATAAGCAGTAGGTTTTCAGGATAGCCTCAGTGAGTAAAAGATTTCCATGCACGTGGGTCTTCAATGTATGCAAATATCTCATTATTGATATAAAATATCTCATTATTGATATCCAAGAACCAGACAAATTAGGTATACTTCCAGGACAGGACTGACAACCACTGCTTTAGGTTTAAAGTGGGTGACTGGTTTAACCTTCCTGCAGACAATGTACAGTATATGTCTTCCCACTTTCTATTTATTATCTATATTGTGAGGCTGATGTACTGAAATGTGTGGAATTTTGCACAATATTTTGCTACCAGGACTTCCATGCAAACAAACCAAGCAGCAAAAATAGTGTGTGTACTTTTTCTACAAACTTTATTGTAAAAATTTAAACTGCAGCTCATTGAGGTGTTGGTACATTTTTTTGTGAAATCGCATTTACAAAGCTATATTCGTATTTAGTTTAAGCACGTGCATTCATAGCCAATGAGCTGCGTTAAGTAATTTTGCACTGCAGTCCCTGATTTACTAGTGATTTCGCAGAAGTTTAAGATATGCACGCTAAATAGCTATTTGCAAAGTCAATAGTTACATTTCATGTGTGAAAAAGCAAATAATACTTGTTATCCTATGTAATGCGCACTATTTGCTCTTTTAGCATGCAAAATGATCTTTGTGCAATTCCTTCACACTAAATACATCAGCCTCTCTATATGGTCTAATATGTACAAATGCAGAGTACTCTCATTTGGAGGGCAATAGAAGCTCTGGGGCCCCCAAATACAGTCGTTCTTATTACCAGCTCTCATTTGTTTCCAGCCCCGAACTCAGCCGGACCACGGGAGAGAGAGCGAGAGAGAGAGATTAAAGGGCTGGGACGTCATGCAAACCCATCCCATATCCCAGGAAACTGGTGCTCCCTAAACCTTCGCCAAATCAGGCCCGAGCTAAGGCCGCGCCTGCCTGGCAGTATGGAAAGGGTTAACTGATGGGCGAGGACAGCAGCTTCCTGCAGGCCCGGGGAGGGGATGGCAAGGATGAAAGAAGGGCTGGGCGAGCGCACGTGCATCTATATGAATGGACGGGTGCAACACGTATGAATGGAGGGGTACACATATGTCGTGTTAAATGTGCCAGTGTGTAACACCCCCACAAAGCTGGCGGTCACTCACCAGACGCCCCATCTCGCGGAAGGAGAGGATGTTCTCGCCCCCTCCCCCCACCTTCTCTCCGCAGCCCCACGCAATGATCTGACAGGATCTTGCCCGAGCATTCCCAGGACACAGAAGCTGCCATCTTGCTCTAGACATAAATTCTCCACCGGGAACAGAGCAGTCACCGCTTGTCGTGAAAACCCCCAAAACGTGAAAACACTACAGAGCTTCATCCTTGCCCTCCCCCCGATTGCCCCTCCCGCCCCCCGACCCCGAATCGCAGATCCAGACAAGCCGCGGATCGATTCACTGCACATTTGCTTCATTTTAGCTACTCACTTGCTTTGCACCCTGGAGATATTCCATGAACGCGCGCACACACATATATGTACACACACATATATGTACATTTCACCGATTCTTCTAGAGGTTTCAGACAGGCTCTCTGGCTGGCCCTGGTAATTATTTCTAATCGCTACCCACGATCAACATCCAGCACCGACAAGCCCTACACTGCAAGTAGCATGCCGACCTACCAGTTCTCTTGCATCCACTGGAATCGCTTCATTCTCGTTGAATTGCTTTTCAAATTCGTATTCTTGTAAAAGTCAGCACTGACATGTTCATTGGAACTGTATTTTTTGGGCCGGTACCCCTGGAAGGTATGAGGGTATAAATAGTCCTTCTTCCTCCCTCTCCTCTTGGCCCCCTTTCTTCCCCTTCCTCTCGGAGTCCCTCCCTCGGTTATATCCCTTGGTTTAGCTTTGCTTTTATCCTCTACCTCTCCTCCTCCCATGTCTGCAGCTCTCCTCCTCTCAGGATCAGCTGCACCCACCCTGAGAGGTGACGGCTGTTGTGCGGTCCTAAAGCTCGCCTGGTTCCCGCACGTGGAAACCGTGCCATCCCGCTCCCCTCTCTCCACCCCCATTCCACTCTTGGGGCAGAAATACCAGCAAGCAGATGTTGAAAAATACTTCACTTGACCAAAAAAAAGGTGATCTTATTCTGTGTTTTACGGTCTGAATTGTATGTAATGATTTTGAAAACAACCAGTCACTCCCCGCCCCCCATTCCAGTAAATCTTGCTGTTCCTGTGCTGAGCTTTATCACAGTGCCCTGTGGGCGCACACTGATTCCTATAAAACAGGAATATAGCACGTTACAATCAGTACGGCGGTCGATTAGGGAAGACTTTTAAAAACAGTGGGCATGACCATGTTAATAGAGTACTTTTTTTTTTTTTTTCAAAAAAAGCATACAATATAAGAAAATATTAGTACATGAAAGAAAGGAGACTTCAGAACAAGTCCAAAAGAAGAAACTCTAAAGCCGAGACGTAGGCAAACGGATAAACAGCTGCAAACTATGAAACTTCCAGTGGCACAAGAATAACATCTGCCCGAAATATTTACAAGCTTTGAAAATACCTGTTCATGACCCTGTGGAACTGAAGCAGTTTATCCACGGGAACAGATGGGTCCTGCCTATTGGCTTTAGTTTTCAACCAGTGAAGTTAATATTTTATTTCCTATACCTTAATATTGTAGGTATTACTGATGGTGTATGTTATTGTTTTAGAGAGAGAGAGAGAGAGAACTATAGAAGACAAACTAGAACAGGAGTGGTCAATTGTTCACACAGATCAAGATCCACAAAATAGAAGAATGCACGAGTAGCAGAGAACCACTGATACCTTTCAAGAGTTGGGGGGGAGGTTGTCCTCCTCTCTCCCCCCATGTGAAAGAAAGGCCTACGTTTCTCTTTTTCTGAAAACCCCCCCTCCCACATACGACACACAACAACAGACACTCACATCTCTCTCTATCTCCTCCTTTATCTCTATCTTCTATTCTCTTCTCCTTCCCCCAAGACATACACAGACACAACACATCACACACCTTCTCTCCAAATAAAAATATATAGAGAGAAATAGATAGAATAGATCTAGATTATCACACACCTACATGCATACAGACAGCCGTTCTCTCCTAACTGCCCAGAAATATACCACAGATAGACACAGACCACACCCTCACTCTCCTAGACATACACACTCTCCTCTCTCTTACAGACAAACATAACACACATGAATTCCCTCTCACTATCTCCCCCTCAAACACCCTGCTACAACCAGAACCCTCCAACCTACAGACACATTCTACTCACCCACACACACACACACACACACTCCCTTTCTCCCAGACATACACCACACCCCTTCTCTCCTCCACTCTCCCCCCCTACCTTCTCTCTCCCAGACCACACACACACATATACAACACCTCTCTCTCACTCCCACAAACACACACACTCTCCACTACACACAGCATATACAAACACCCACTCTCTCTCCCAGATAGACAACACACAGCACCCTCTCTCTCCCCAGACAGACATACATATTATTTCCCTCTTTCTCTTTCTCTTCTCCCTCTCCCACACACACACACACACACACACACCCTCTCTATTTCTCCTCCACACACACACATACCCACTCACTCAAGATATATACACACATACACCCTCTCTCCTAGAAATGTACACACATATACCAGACCCAGACACACACACACACACTCTTTCCCCTTGACATACTGTCTTTCTCCCCAAGCACACACCCTCTCTGTCTCTCTTTCCCAGACACACAGGCACCCACCTATACACAACCCTCTCTCTATCTCCATGCACATCACTCACTCTCTGCTGTCCTTCTCCTTGACACACAGATATACAAACACACTCTCCCCTGATAAAACCCTTCTCTCTCTCTTTCCAGACAGACACACACAAAAAAACACACACACCCCTTCTCTCTCTACTAGATTTACACACACTTTTATCTCCCAGACACACACACCAATCTCTCTCTCCTCCAGACACACACACTCTCTCTCTCTCTCCCCTCCCACACACATATCCTCTCTCTCAGATACACACATACCCTCTCACTCTCCAAGACTCTCTCTCTCTCTATCTCTCTCTCAATCTCCTAGCACACACAATACTCTCTTTTCCTATACACACATACATTTACAAACACCCCTCCCTTTCTCAGACAGACAGAAACAAACACCATCTCTTCTGTGACCCAGGAGTCTGGACTGATCCATGTACTACAGAAACGAAATTATCAGGTAAGAACCAATTTTCTTTTAATCAAGTTTACTTAGGGAATAGCCACTGCTAATTGCATCAATAGCATGGGATCTTCTTGGTGTTTGAGTAATTGCCAGGTTCTTGTGGCCTGGTTTGGCCTCTGTTGAAAACAGGATGCTGGGGCTTGATGGACCCTTGGTCTGACCCAGCATGGCAAATTTTCTTAAGTTCTTATGTTCTCCCTCCCAGACAACAACAATGCTTATTGTCTCCCTCTCCTCTCTTCTCTATCCCTCTCCCAACATACACCCTTCTCTTTCTCTCCAGGACACACACACACACACACCCTCTTTCAAGTTATATACACACATCACACCCTCTCTTTCTCTCTCCTAGAAATGTATATATACCACACATACACCCCTCTCTCTCCCCAGACACAACGCTCACACACAACAGACACTCACACATACACACACACTCTCTCTTTCTCTCCCCATGGCAACATTTTTCTCTCCCCAGACACACACTCTCTCTATCTCTCTTTCTCCACACACACACACCACACACACACAACACACAATCTCTCTCTCTTTCTCTCCCCCTACACACAGAACACCCTCCTCTCTCTCTAGATACACACACACAAACTCTCTCTCTCTTCAGACACACACACACACACACACTCTTTCTCTACATACCATGTCCCAGACAGCACACACACACACTTACTGGACTCTCTTTTCCTCTCTGCCCCATATACTCTCTCCTAAACATACACATATACAAACACGCTATCTCTCCTAAATAAAGACACACACACACACTCTCTTTCCAGACACTCTCAAACATACACACACCCTCTCTCTCCCTCCCAGATATACACATAAACATCCTCTCTCACTCTCCCAGACACAGACACCCTCTTTCTTGCTCTCCAAGACACACACACACCTCTCTCTGTCTCTCTTCTAGGCACACAAAAAACACACACACCCTATCCCTATTTCTCCCAAACACACACTCTCTCTCTCAGACACACACACATACACATCCTCTCTTCCAGGCACATACACGCCCTCTCTCTCTATCCTAGATAGACATGCACACACATGTCCTCTCTCTCTCTCTCAGACACATAGACTTTCTTCCAGACACACACACATACATACCCAGGCAGGCAACCATTCTCAAACAGACAGACCCCAGGAAGGCACCCATTATTCACCTACCCACTCCCAAGCAGTTACACATACACACCCACACACAGGCTCTCACCCCTCCCCCCCACTGACACACCCAGGCTCTCACCTCCCACTGACACACACACAAGGTCTCCCATACCCACACAGCCTCTCACCTATATACACAGGCTCTCACCCCCTCACCCCCTCCAACATACACACAAGAGGTCACCCATCTACCCACACAGGCATACATATACATACATACACACACACACACACACACAGGCAGTCACTCACACACAGCCAAAGGACTATCATTTTTTTCAGCCAACACATCCTCCTCCTCTCTTGGGTCGCAGCAATGTCATCTCCTGCTGCTATGAGACTCACGGCAGCAGGAGATGATGTTGGGGAAAACACAACTCCTGCTGCCCTGTCATAATCCGCTATGTTGTTGGGAGGAGCAATCAGATAGGAGTTGCAATCTGATGTATTCCGTAGGCGGAGATAGTAGTGGGGGGATCCTTGGGCCGGTGGCAGATGACCACACCCCCAGGGAAAGATCCTGAGAGGGACCACCGGCTAGGCTTAGAGTATGGAGACAGACTCACACTAGTTCTTTTATTAAACAGGTCTTGAAACCACCAGAGGTGGCAGTAGTATGAGCTGAAGTGCCCGGCAGGGCTGAAGTTCCTCAGATACTGGAACAGCGATCCCTGGATGGCTGAGCTGTTGAGAAACTGTAGATAGTGAGTAGGCAGGGTATGCAGAGTTCATGAATAGAACTTAGATGACAACACTCACATATTGGTCTCAGGGAGCTCAGGAGCTGGAAAGGATAGGCCCTCAAGGAGTGAGTACCTGGTTCCAGGGAAAGCTCTGAGAGAGCAATGGTAACTCACAATGATGTAGACAGTGATGACTTTCAGGCAGAAGAGAATCAGCAGATAGTCAGGAACGAGAACCCTTGAGGAGCGAGTTCCTGTCTGTAACCTGAAAAGTAAAGAGAGAGCGAGGCCCCTGAGGAGCGGGTACCTCTGGTAAGTTCGAGGAGGCAGAGTAGCATAGGCAGGGTAATCAGAGTAAACCTTGTCTGAACCCATCCGAATCTTTCCGAACCTTTGCTAACTCGGTTTGTCAGCGATATCAGAGACCTTTAAATATTGGAAGCGGATGACGTCATCTCAGGGGGACGCCCCTGAGGTTCGCGCCATTGCTGATACTTCACTCGGAGTGCGCACGCGCTCGCGCCCTAGGCTTCAAGCAACATGGCGGATCTGCAGCGTCGAGCCGGTCCGGCGACACCGGAAAGAGACGGCAGGGAGACGCCGCAGCAGCCAGCCGTCCTTCAGACCTGGAGGAGTTGCCACAGAGGTAAAGAGGGGGAGTGGAGACATCGGGCAGCGATGGTCGCAACATGCCCGGGGTTGCCACTGAGTGGATCGGGCAGGAGTTTGATTTATCCCTGCCCAATCCAATGTTTGACTTTGGAGGCAGGGTGAGGCAGTGGCTGCAGTACAGGTGTTTTGGAGGGGCACTTTTTGCCGCTCTAAAATTCTGACGCCTGAGGCCGCTGCCTCATGACAAACCACCCTTGCACATACACACACTACTTCTCTCTCTGTGACAAACACACATAGACCCTCTCTTCTTTCCCAGATACACACACACCCCATATCTGAGTGTGTGTGTCTCTTTCTCATACACACACACATACACACACTCTCTTCTCTCTTCCAGGCAAACAAACACAGACACACACCTCTCTCTCTCTCTCCCAGACACAAATACAAACACTCTCTCTTGTTTCCAGTCACACCAACACACACATTCCCTCACGGTCTCTCTCCTAGAGACATACACACCCTCTCTATTTCCCAGCCACATATACACACACACACACCACACACTCTCTCTTCTTTCTCTCCCAAACACAGCACCCTCCCTCTCACATGCACACTCTTTCTCACACTCACATGCACAACCCTCTTTTCTCTCCCAGATATACAAACACACACGACACACACACACACACCACACACCACCCTCTCTCTCTGTCCCTAGACACCACACACACACACCTTCTTTGTCTCCAAAACACATACACACACACACACTCACCCCTCTCTGTAATGGAGTGTGAGCACTTGGCTATGGCGTGATTGACACAGTCTGGCAAGCGAACCCACTATGCCCATGCTGACAACAAGTAGATGTGCTCTAACTGGGACGGGGTATGGCCTTCACCTATACCAGCCCCATTCCCCACTGGTTGAGCCCTTAGGTTCTATGGGCTGACAGGGCGTAGGCAAGGGTCTCGTAGAGAGTGGTCAGACAGAGTCTGGCAGCAAGCCAAGGTTGAGGTAGGCACAAACAAGTGGAGGTCGAGGTCAGTGTAGGCAGATATCAAGCAGTGTCAGGATCCAGGTAGTGGTCAGGACAGGCAGAAATCAAGCAGTTCAGGGGAGTGGGCCAGGGCAGCAGAGTCCAGTAGTGAAATCTGAATCCAAAGCAGAGGTCAGAACTGGAAAATCAGTCAAGAAACTGCGTAAGGAGACAAGGGCTAATGCAGACAAGATACAGACTAGGGGGACAGGAGCAGGTCAGATCGGACAAGGAGCTGGGCAAAAAAACAATGCAAAACATAGAGCAGGACTGGAAGAAGACAAGAGAACGCAGAGCAGGGCTGGAAAATGGCTGGAGACAAGGCAGCAACAAGCACTGCAGGCTAAGCAGGAGGCCCTGTTGCTGATGCAAAGATCCAGGGATCCAGCTGGTGTTTAAATGGCCCAGAGAGTCTGATGTCATCAGGTGGCGTCAAATGATGTTTCCCCCCATGGGGCCTTTATAATTGGAGCTAGGCTGTGCGCATCTAAGGAGGGCAGCAGCGAAGTTTAGATGGCAGCCATGGAGCCACAAAGAAGCGCATTGGTATCCTGGACCGGCCTGCAGCTGGCCAAATGTTATACTATCTCTTTCTCCCAGTCACACACATGCACATCCTCTCTCTCTCACAGATAAACACATACACACTCTCTCTCTTTTTCTCTGACATACAGACACATCCTCTATCTCTCTCTTAGACACAGACAGATGCACACACATAACCTGTCTTCCACATGCCCTCTCTCTCTCTTAAACATGCACACACACACATACACTCTCTCCCAGACACATACACAGACACATTATTTCTTTCTCTTCCAGACACATGCACATACACCCTCTCCCTCTCCCTGTCTCTCCTCTCTCCCAGGCACACAAAAACACCACACCCTCACTCATTCTGTCCTAGACAAACACCCCCTCTTTTTCTCTCAAAACACACCCACCCCTCTTTCTGTCCCAACCCCCCATCTCAGACACACACATGCACAGCCTCTTTCTCTCTCCCGACATACAAACGTACACACCTCTGTTTCATCCTAGAGAAACACACTCGCTCAAACCTCTGTCTCCCAGGCATACACATAAACTATTCTGGTCTCTCTCTCCCTCTCCCAGACACACACACCCCCTCTCTTTCTCTCCCGCAGCCACAGACCACACACCCTCTCGGTCCTCCCAAAACCACAACACAAACTTTATCTATCTCTATGCCAGACACACAACCTCTCTCTTTCTTCTCCCAGACACAGACACACATATACACACACACCAGAGCCCTCTTTCTTTCCCAGATACACATGCACACATACATGCACACACACACACACACACACACACACCTCTCTCTCATAAACATGCACACACACTCTTTCTCTTTCTCCCTGATACACACACCACTGCCATATCATTATGTAAAGTTATTTCTTATTGTCAGCCACCCACCTTGTACAGTCCCTTGCCCCCCCCCACCCCATTTCCCATTTCCACCTCTTCTCAGCACCTTACTGTCAAGAAGACTTACTGGTTCCACAGGCAGGAGCTCCTCTCAGAGCTCAGGTCAGCCACTTCCAGACAGAAAACCCTCAGCAAGCATGAGTAAACTTGAATTACAATTACAATATATCCTCTAATATCAAAACATTACTAACTGTCAGCACTCAAATAGTAATAACTAGGGATGTGAATCGTTTTTTGATGATTAAAAAAATCGTCAGATATTTTTTAAATCGTCAAACAATCGTTAGAGTCGCGATACAATAGAAATTCCCCGATTTATCGTGAAAAATCGTAAATCGGGGGAGGGGGAGGGCGGGAAAACGGCACACCAAAACAACCCTAAAACCCACCCAACCCTTTTAAAAACAAATCCCCCACCCTCCCGAACCCCCCCAAAATTTTTTAATTACCTGGTGGTCCAGTGGGGTGGTGGGGGTGGTGTCCCGCGCGATCTCCCGCTCTCGGGCCATCGGCGCCATTTTGGCTACCACTAATATAAATGGCGCCGATGGCCCGATAAAAAAAAAAAAACCCACCCGACCCTTTAAAATTACCCCCTTAGCCTCCCCCACTCTCCCGACCCCCCCCCAAACCTTTTTACACATACCTGGTGGTCCAGGGGGGCCACGGGGAGCGATCTTCCGGTCCCATGCTATCAGCTGCTCTAAAAAAAATGGTGCCGATGGCCCTTTGCCCTACCATGTGACAGGGCAAAGTTAGCGCCGGCGGCATTTTGAATATTGGGCAATACGGCCCGCATGCAGGAGATCACTCCCGAACCCCCCTTGGACCCCCAGGGACTTTTAGCCAGCTTGGGGGGGCCTCCTGATCCCCACAAGACTTGCCAAAAGTCCAGCGGGGGTCTGGGAGCGACCTCCTGCACTCCGGCCGTATTGCCAGTATTCAAAAATGGCGCTGGTGCCTACCTTTTGCCCTGTCACATGGTAAGGGCAAAGGGCCATCGGCGCCATTTTTTTAGAGCAGCTGATAGCGTGGGAACGGGGAAATCGATCCCCGCGGCTCCCCTGGACCACCAGGTATGTTTAAAAAGTTTGGGGGGGGAGGGGGTCGGGAGAGTGGGGGAGGCTAAGGGGGTAATTTTAAAGGGTCGGGGTGGGGTTTTTTATCGGCGCGGGCCTCACTAAAAAAATTAGTGATGTGAATTGGAATCGGAACCGATTCCAATTCACATCTCGTAACGATCAGATTTCCCTCCCCCCCCAGCCGAACCCAATCGTTAAAACGATCGGGGCAAACGATTCACATCCCTAGTAATAACTCTACCTATAAAAGGCCAAAACTGCAAATATTATGCCACACCCTAAAATACAATACAACCGCCTATTATGAAAATTGAATGAGCCAAGCTGCTATGGATCCCTACCACAGACACTACATGCTTGTAGAACACCTCACCTCTGTCACACATGCAGAACATACACTGACCCTCACCAAGTACAGATTAAAGAGAACCTAGGTATAAGTAGAAAATGCAGACAAAAAAAAATCCAGTCTCTGCATGCAGTGCAGTGGTAAAAAAAACTGAAACATCACTATTCCTCATAAAACATCCATCAATAAAATCAAGAAATGTAAAGCATCAATCATAATAGTAAAACCATACTAATAAAAGAATATTTCAAACAGCTGATGATAAAACATCCAATAATTAAAAACTCATATTTTTTTTTTTTATAATTTCCCAAACAGCAATAACATTTTTCAAAACGCAGATACATCCAATCATTTAAAAACTCCTCACTTCCTATACATGGGAGCTTTTGATTTCCAGTCACACTGAGGCCTGGATTTATCAAAATGCATGTGGGTAAATATTGCATGTAATGGGTATGTTTTAATGTTAATGTGAAGAGCTATGTTATTGTGGTAGCTTTTTCACACTTTGAGATAAGTGCCAGAATGTGGTATTTTCTACATACACATGAGAGAGAGAGAGAACCTAGCCATAGTGCTATCACCCTAGATAAGTATTTATATCTCTGTGAGAGGCCCACCTAGTAACTCGAGGTGAGGTTTAGGTATTAGTGTAGGGGGTTAGGGGCCAGTTTGACATTCAATGTGAGATGTATGAACAGAACAGTGTTCTCTTATGAACATTTGATGACCTTCGGAGTGAGGAAACTCACCCAAAGATGAGATTTGGTGCATGTTCTCTCAACCTACTTGATCACCCTAGATAAGTATTTATATCTCTGTGAGAGGCCCCCTAGTAACTCGAGGTAAGGTTTAGGTATTAGTGTAGGGGGTTAGGGGCCAGCTTTTGACATTCAAATGTGAGATGTACGAACAGAACAGTGTTCTCTTGTGAACATTTGATGACCTTCGGAGTGAGGAAACTCACCAAGTATGAGATTTGTGCAATGTTTCTCTCAACCTAACTTGATGGACGCTCTCAAGTTAGGTTGAGAGAACATTGCACAAATCTCATCTTTGGGTGAGTTTCCTCACTCCGAAGGTCATCAAATGTTCACAAGAGAACACTGTTCTGTTCGTACATCTCACATTGAATGTCAAACTGGGCCCCTAACCCCTACACTAATACCTAAATCTCACCTCGTAGTTACTAGGTGGGCCTCTCACAGAGATATAAATACTTATCTAGGGTGAGTAGTCCAGTTCTGCAATACCCTGCATTCATAGAAAGCTCCCTCAACAAAGGATGCAAGCAAAACTGGGGCCACTTCTCCTTACCACTCACCATACAAAAAGACCATTCAACCTTGGAGGCAACCTCATGTAACAGCAACACAATCAGCACACCTCAGTAGCGCTGTGTAATACTTCTATACCATAACACACTAACTGCCAGACTCAAACAGTAAGTAACAACCCTACCCCATGAAAAGGGTAATTCTGCAATATTACACAAGGCCCCTAAAACACAGAAGAAGCCAGGCTGCTATAGATTCTAAACAGAAACTGGCATGCTTGTAAAATACCTCACTTCAGTCACATGGAGAACACAGACCAACTGCAGAAATAAAGAGACCTTAAAGTATAAACAGAAAGTGTGCAGACAAAAATCTGACCTGGAAACCACAACATGCCAGAATCTGTAATGCAGTGCAACTAATAGAAAAAAAGAAAATCACCCAAATAACATCCTGTTAAATATCAAATACAATAAAAAAAAAATATAAAACATCAAACATACCAATAAAAGACTGGGTCCTTATATTCAGCTGGCAGATAGCCAGATAAGTTAAGACTTATTTGGCTATCTAGAGTCCACTGAATATCCACTTAAGTTCAGTGGCCACTAGATAGCTTGATAAGTCAGAGTTTGAATGGTATATTGTGGGCAGCAGTGGGGAAATTGGGGTGGCACTACTTAGCCAGATAACATATCCAGATAAGTAGCAATTTTGATACTTAGCCAAATAAATTGTCTGTCTAAGTTAGACCCACTCAATAGCAGGTCTAAACTTAGATGGATATAATTTATTCGGCTAAGTAGGAATATATACCTGGATATTCAGCTGCATAGCCATGCTGCTGAATATCCTTGTAACTTAGTTGGGTAAGTGTTATCTGGCTAAGTTACTTAGCCACCCAGGATTTGAATATTAGCCCCCCTATGTCAAATCAGTTGATGAATAAAGCAGCACCCAATAATTATAAACACATACAAAAATGTTTAAGAAATTACCAAGCTCCAATAAAATATTTCAAATCAGCAAACATGTCACATCCAATAATTAAAACTAATAAGTATTAAAAAATTCCTTGCTATCTGTATCTGTAATTTAGATTTCCAATCACCCTGAGATTATCATAGATTGGAGGGGGGCATACAATCTTTATATACACATTCTCTCACACAGAGGCTCTCTTTCTCACTCTCAAAGTCACACAGCAGTCTCTCTTTCATACACACAGATAAACTCTTTGTTGTGTTTCGGCCACTCTGCAGTCTCTCCTCTACCAGAGGACTCTGGTGAGCCCCGCTCTGAATTGTACTCTTCTACATGTCCCTGGTTTCTTGCCTCAGCCAGTCCTTCAGCCTCTGCGCCACCAGGGGACCTCCATGAGCTCACTCCCCTGCTGGCCAAGCCTCTCTTTGCCTGCCTGCACCATGCCCAGACCCCAGTCCTATTTAATCCTATCTAGCCTCTGCCTTAGTGCTTTGGCAGCAAGTTCTACTCAGCTCCTTGCTCTAGCCACTTGTCTTGCAGTCTTTTTAGGCCATTCCTTGTCTTGCCTCATGGCCTCCAGGCCTTCTGATTCCCTGTTTTGCCTTGCGTTGTCCTTTATCCCCTGGGCCTTCTAATTATTGTCTCTGTTCTGTGGCCTCCCAGCCTTCAGCTCTGTCCAAGCCTAACTCTGAGGCTTTCCTAAGCCTCTTCCTGATTCTAGGCCTCTCTCCTGTTTCCTGAACTCTGGCCTAGCCCTGAGAACTTCCCTAAGCCTCTTCCTGACACTAGTCTCTCTCTGTCCTGGAACACTGGACTAGCCCTGAGGCCTCCCTAAGTCTCTAATTGATTCTAGGCCTCTTTTGCATTATCCCTTGTTCCATGTTCTGTGGTGTCCTCGTCCTGTTCTGTCTTGTTTTGTTTTAGTCTGTCGTGCCCTAGCCTTTGATCCAGTTCCACGCTGTTCCTGTGTTCCAGTTCAATCTTTTTTTGTTTACTTTCTTTATTGTTTTTCAACAGAATTACAAAAGCAATTTAATCTTTGTACAGAAATAAATGAGATCTTCACCAGGCAATCACAATATTAAAGAAATAAAAAGCAAAACCAATATAATTAACAAGAGTCTACGCCTGTCATCTCAAATCTGGTTACACATCCAATAACAGGGAAAGCAAATATTGGAGCTTCTAAACAGAAATATTTTCCAATCGAAACATATAAGAAAAGCGGTATATATCACCCTAATTTATATAATACCTAGATTATTAAGGGATATCTTAAGACTGGGGACTTTTGGAGCTTTTCAGAAAACTATTCAATTGCTCTGGACTAAAGAACACATAAGTATTATTTCCTTTTTTTAATAAGACATCTACATGGATATCTCAATAAGAATGATGCTCCACTATCCAGTACCTCTTTTTATAAGTTTAGGAAAGCTTTACGGCGATCCTGTGTAGATTTAGAAAAATCATGATAGACACAAACTTGTCCACCATAAAAGGGAGTATTTAGGTTCTTAAAATAGTGCCTCATTACCATATTGAGATCTTGAAAAGAAGAAAAAGTGATCAGAAGAGTCACTCTCTCTAGGACCTCTTCTGATGAGGACTCTAGAAAGGCTGTTAACTCTCTTAATTTTTTTGAAATGATAGGATTTACAGTTACAGTTTGTTTCTTTTGAACTGGTAAAAACACGTTTTCACTTAAGACAGGAATTTTCTCAGCCGGAATTTTTAAAATTTTCAAAAAAATATTTTCTCACTATTACTAATATTGGTGCACCTATTACTTTAGGAAAATTAGTCATTCTTAAATTTAAACGACACAAATGATTTTCTAAGGATTCAATTCTTCTGATCGTATTAAGACGTTCTCTTACCATTAAAGCATTTGCATCCTGTAATTTTTTTATATCAATCCCCATAGTAAGAGTATGATCAATTAAATTTTCTGATGATCAGTCGCTACACAGTCCAGTTTATTAGAAACCTTTCCAGACGCTGTGATAATTCTCTGACAACTCGCATAAGATCCGCAGACAGATCCCAGAGTGTTTCTAAAGTCACCCACAGATGGTCTCATATAATCTTAGGAATATCTGGGACCATTGCTACAGCTGGTGTTACAGTTCCTGACAGTTGATCAATATCTCCCACAGGGGACGGGAGCTTGTATACTCGCTGTTGCTCCTTTATCCAACGAAGATATTAAAGTTGGAATATTTCCCTCAGATAATTTCAACCTGGTTTGATGCTACTCTTCCTTCTATCAATGAGACGTCATATTATTAGCTGTCTCACCAGATGAATTATCATCCTCAGGGAATTTTTAAAAGTGGTGTTCTAGGTTCAGGCGGTGTGTAAGTGAGAGAACCTTGGGTGAGAAAGGTACTCCTCTATCTATTATACCCGAGAGGCTTTACACTCGCTGGGTCGGGGTAGATACTACAAAATCTTGTAAATAACTCGTTGATCTGGAGGAGTGAAGATTCAGAAGGAAAAATCCTCACTTTTCCCTTCCTTTTATGAGGCATGTTCTTAGTAAATATAAAACAAGGAATTCCAGGAAGTAATACCAATAATTTTACAGATAATTATACCTCTTTGCTTAATACTTAAAAAAATTACCTTCCCTTGTGGGGACTGAACGCCGCGGGAGATCAGGATATCATCTTTGAAGAAAAACTTCAAACTTTCCAACTTAATCTTTTCAGGACAACTTTTCAGGTCAAAGCCATGCGCTGCTGCAGTCCAGATTATATGGGCAAGTTTCCCGACGTCGGGAGGAAGTGACGTCATGATGCGTCCACCTCCTCCTGGGAACAACAAGTCAGTTCTTTCAAAACTTTCTGCAGGGAAAGTATCCTCAGCAGGTATCTCCTCACCTCCTTCCGAGCGGGTCAGTCCCCCATTCTCATGCTGCTGCAGTCCAGAATTATATGGGCAAGTGTCCCGACGTCGGGAGGACGTGACGTCACGATGCCTCCGCCTCCTCCCGGAAACAACAAGGTCAGTTCTTTCAAAACTTTCTGCAGGGAAAGTATCCTCAGCAAGGTACCCTCCTCACCTCCTTCTGAGCGGGTCAGTCCCCTGTTCCAGTTCAATCTTAACTCCATGCAGTTCCAGTCTGTTCTTAATTTCCAGTCCAGTCTGCACTTCATTCCTGAGTTTCCAGTCCAGCCTGCTCTCGGTTGCTGAGTTGCAGCCTAGTCTGCACAGCTGCCTTGCTCCAGCCTCACTGGACCACCCAAGTCTAGTCCTGGTTTCGTCATGACAATCCGCGCCACTCCAGCGGTGGTGCCCACCATGCTCCCTGCACATGGTGCCACAAAACTCTCTCTCACCTCTACACACACAGGCACTTTCTCTTCACTCTCACATGCACACAGAGGATCCTCACTATCAACCACAGACACATAAAGCACTTTTCTCACACATACACCACACACACACACACAAACAACAAACACTTTCTCTTACTCACCAGGCACCTTCACTTCCACCCACAGACACAGAGACACTTTCTCACACACACAAAGGCAACACTCTCACACAGAAAGACACAATCTCTCCTCTCCATCACACACACACACACACACACACACACACATACACATACAGGCATTCACTCTCACATATACAGGCACACTTACACACACACTCACACATACTGTCTTTCGCACACATATACTTTCTTACACACACATAGGCACTTTCTGGACTTCTCTCTCTTCCTTAGCTGCTGGTTGCAGCAAATGCTGGTGATATTTCAGGCCCTCTTCCTCAGCCGCTGGCTGCAAGAAAATGCCAGTGACCCCATAGGATTTCTTTTACTCTGCAAGTGGCTGAAAACATAGAGACTTGGGGCACTGAGGTAGAAACTCGGTGCATGGACCCCTTGTATCCATTGGGAACGATACCCCTGTTGCTATGCAAGAAGGCCAATCCACTCTAGCCCTTCAGGTTTAGGTCTAAGTCCATCTCAATCAATGATGCGGCTTGGGGGAAGGGGACAAAGCAGTGTAAAGTTGAGTAGCTCATACAGGCAGCAATCTTCTCCCTTTTCAGAAGCTGGCTTGGGTGGACGTTGTAAACTTACAACTTCCAGCCATTAGCTGGCTGCTGAAAAGGGGGAGGATTGTTGCTTGCAGGAGGCAGATAGCAGTTGGCAGTGGAACAGTTGCATCTAGCAGTCAGTAGTGGAAGAAGATTTCACTTGAGAGTCACAGGTTGAGCTTGAAAGAGCCTCATGCTGCTTGCAAAACACCAGTTGGCCACCTTTAAACTAGAACAATCATATTCCCAGAGATAGTCTTTCTTAAGTTACAGAGACCCTCAGATAAGTTGGATGTCAGCAGCTACTTCTTTGGGGATATGGATGATAATCTATCACCTGAGCAGGGGCATTAGAGTCAATCACAGAAAGTTGATGTGTAACAGAAACTTCTCCATCATCATCATCAACATGTTTTTTGTTGAGTAAGAATGTGAAATGTATGCTTGAGTGAGAAGTGTCCAGAAACAGTTTGAAATGTGAAACATTTTTAGTTACTCTGTGACCATGGTGCCATTGACATTTGTAATTTGACATAGTTCAGGTCAAAAATGTGTGGACATTTTATTGAGAAGCTATATTACTTTGACCAAGACCATGTCTCCCAACTTGAGGGATATAGTTGTAGCTAATCTGCGTTGGTCAGTATATCTTTTCACTGTGAACATTGCTTCTGCATCTTGGTGACACAGAGATGCATCGTTTCCTTTTCTGTCACAGCTGGCTGCTAAACAGGACCATAGAAGGTGTCCTGTTAGTTGATCAGTGAGGAGTGGAACGGTAGCTATGGAGGAACTGATATGTCTCCTGTTTGATGTGATTTGTTGTCTTACCAACCACCTTTTCAGAAAGATATTTCCCAAGGCAGAGAAAACAAATATTAATACTTTTCACAGTAAAAAGCAAAACATAGCACAATAAAAAATTTTAAAAACCCCACAATAAAATCAAATTAATAATCGTAGCATTCAATAAACAAGCTAAAAACTTATCAGGCAAGGTAAAACATACTAGTCGTAAAATAAGTCTAAGAATGCTACAAATAACCACAACTTATAATAGTTCAAAAAACATTAATGGCCAGAATGAAAACAACTAGCTGTATCCTAACACTTTAGATCAGCAATTCTCAATTGGTGTGTCGTGATACACCAGTAGATCACCAAGCACCAGGAGATGTGTCGTGATACAACAGTGTGTTACCAAGTACTGGCAGGTATGTCACGTGCTTCCCGGTCTCCTGCTGCTCTTTCCTCTCTCTCCTCCACCTCATCTAGATGTAGACAATTCTTCGACACATACATTCAAGCCCAGATGGGAAGGACAGCAGTGTTTGTGGAACCCAGCAACAGCAACATGGGCTTTTCTTATTCCTGATCCTGTGGCTCAGAAGAAGATGTGATGTTCAGTAGGAAGAAGAAAGGGCCATGCTGCATTCAAAAATAGTGGCAGCATCGGCCCAAAGAAACAACCAGTGATCAACAAGATGAGGCAGATTAGCAATAGCCCCACGACTGAAAGGACTTCTTTCTTGGTCCGCAGGGGCTGAAGAAGGAGGCTTCTACAGCTGACATATGTGCTGGGGGGAGAATGAGTGAGAGTGAGCCAGCATATGTGTGAGAGAAAGCATGTGTGTAAGTGTGTGTGAGAGAGAGCATATGTATGATTGAGACCATGTGTATAAATAAAAGAGAGAAGGCATGTGTGAGAAAGAGAGACTGATCAAGGAGGTGACTGTTATATGTAACAGAGCAAGAGACTGGACAGGGAGGTGACTGTGTGAGAGAAAGAGACTGATCAGGGAGGTGACAGGTATGTATGAGAGAAAGAGAGATTGGTCAGGGAGGTGACTGGGTTGAGTGAGAGAAAGATAAATTGGTCAGGGAGGTGGCCAGTGTGGGTGAGAGAAAGAGATATTAGTTAGGGAGGTGACGTATTTGTGTGTGTGTGAAAGATAGGGAGACTGGTTGAGGAGATGACTGGTACGTGAGAGACAGAAATTGGTTTTGGGGGTGTGACTGGTGTGCATATGTGTGAGGACTGGTGTGCATGTATGTGAGGACTGGTGTGCATGTGGTTGTGAGCCCTAAGGAAGAGGACCATGAGGACAGAGCTTCAACAGCCACTGCTGCCTTTGGTGTGTGCTACTGGCCTGCAAGGAAAAGGCATAGAAGAGTTGCTGGAGAGGGTAAGTAAAGAGGTCTTTTTAATTTTATTTTTCTTGATGACTGTCATTTAAATTATTGGGTATTATATGATGTGTCTGCTGTTTGAAATATTTTATTGGTGTTTGGAGAATTGTTTACAATTTTTAAAGGTTTTTAATGATTGGATGTTATTCTATTTATCAGTTGTTTTGAAACATTTATTTTGTTTATTAGTATAGTTTTAGAATTATTATTTTTTATTTCTTGAGGAATGTATAAATAGAAATGTGTAGGCAAAAACTGAATGGGAAACAGCAAGAAGCCAGACACTGGGGTCAATTCAATAACGTGTGCTAGCCTCTGTGCACGGCCCAACACATGTTGGACACATTTTGCATTCGCATCCATAACTCCCAATCCAATATGGTGATTAGCTCTTCCAAAACGCACGTCCAAATCTCTGCATAGCTACTAGTGCTCATCACATGAACATAAGAACATAAGAACATAATAAATTGCCATACTGGGTCAGACCAAGGGTCCATCAAGTCCAGCATCCTGTTTTCAACAGTGGCCAAACCAGGCTACAAGAACCTGGCAAGTACCCAGACACTAAGAAGATCTCATGCTACTGATGCCAGTAGTAGCAGAGGCCATTCCCTACGTCATCTTGATTAATAGTAGTTAATGGACTTCTCCTCCAAGAACTTATCCAAACTTTTTTAAACCCAGCTACACTAACTGCACTAACCACATCCTCTGGCAACAAATTCCAGAGCTTAATTGTGCTTGAGTGAAAAAGAGTTTTCTCCGATTAGTTTTAAATGTGCTTTTTGCTAACTTCATGGAGTGCCCCTAGTCCTTCCACTACCCGAAACTGTAAATAACTGATTTAATCAAGTTTACTTAGCTAATAGCCTCTGCTATTAATTGCATCAGTAGCATGGGATCTTCTTGGTGTTTGGGTACTTGCCAGGTTCTTGTGACCTGGTTTGGCCTCTGTTGGAAACAGGATGCTGGGCTTGATGGACCTTTGGTCTGACCCAGCATCAAGAGTTCAAAAAAAGACTGAAGACCTGGCTTTTCCAACAAGCCTTCCCAGATTCTCAATGATACTTAGACAAGAGGACTTCCTAAATAATAGTATCCCTAAATTATCGACATCTCACCAATTCCTACTATCAGGACTCCACAACTGCTCAATCAATTTTTGAATCCATAAGTTCACTATATTACTCTTATTGTATCTATATGGTAGATTTGACAGGTCATCTCTACTACGTTAAATAGTTAAATTGTATGTACATATTATATTATATTATATTTATTATTACTATGTTAAATTGACATCCGGTTTTATTGTTCCTTATGTTCTACAGTTCTATGTAAAGCCCCCATCCGCTGTTGGGCAGTTCATCGTTTTATGTAAACCGGAGTGATTTGTAATTCCCACAAGAACTTCGGTATATAAAAATTAAAAATAAATAAATAAATAAAAATGTTCTTATGTTCTTACATTTACCCATTCTAGACCTCTCATGATTTTAAAGACCTGTATCATATCCTCCCTCAGCCGTCTCTTCTCCAAGCATTATGACATTTTCCATTTTATTCACCATTCCCTTCCTAATAATTCCTAACATTCTGTTTGCTTTTTTGACTGCTGCAGCACACTGAGCTGATGATTTCAATGTATTATCCACTATGATGCCTAGATCTTTTTCCTGGGTGGTAACTCCTAACATGGAACCTAACATCATGGAAATCCATGTAGATGAGGCTATTAGCTAACCCCCACAATCCAATATATTTTCTGCATAGCCAATGTGCCCTTGCTTTCTGAGATTCCTCCTGATAGTATCGTGGTGATATTATGTAGGAGGAACCAAATAAAGCAGTATTTATTTAAAAAAAAATTCTTCGGAAAAAAAATTTTGGACGTCCAATACACACACAAAATACACAGTCCAGGCCATGTATCTTGTGCGTGTATATGGTGATGGCAGGAGAAAACGGATGCTCATAGATTTTCCCAACCGGCTTGACAGCCCACATGACATGCACCTCTCCTGTGTACCCGATTCTGAGGAGTCACTAGGGACGCATATTTGTCCCTGGCGCCTCCTTTTAGCGCGACCCCTCATTTTAACATTGGATCGGGAGCCCAGGAAGGTGGCTAGGCACGTGTTAGGAAAATGGGTGCTCAACACTAAGTGTCTGTTTTTTGTACACATATATTGCATCGGCCCCTCTGTATGCAGTGCAACAACGGAAAAACAAAAACTTTAGCTTTATGGTCACTTTATTCTGTAGTTGGTGAGGTCTGTCTGTGTTCTGCATGTATGACCCAGGTAAGGGTATTCTGCAAGCTTGTAGTTTCTATGTAGGGATCTATAGCAGCTTGTTCATTTTTTCTAATAGGAGGTGTATTGGTGTTTAGGGCCTGGTTTAATATTTGTAGTGTTGCCTTTTCATTGGTAGGACTGTTACTGCTTGAGTGTGTTCTATAATGCAGGTGTAACTTTGTTCGGATTAGTTTGAGTGCATTATTGCAGATCCTGGGAGTATGTTAGATGCTATATTTCTATTTCCATTTCTCCAGGTTTGCACTGCATGCAGAGTGGCTTTTTTTGGGTTTCCATTCCAGTTTGTCTCCATATTTATAATTTGTGGTCTTTCTATACTTGGTGAAGGTCGGTTTTGTGTGTGTGACTGAGGTGAGGCATTTTACTGGCATGTAGGAATTTGTATTTGTCTTATTTATTGTGTTTTCTCACTAGGACATTCATTGGTGGTAAACTGCTGTCTTTTCATAAGTAGGGCTATTATGCCTGGTAGTAGGGTGAATTTGTGTTATTGTTACTGAGATGACACCAGAAATATATTTTTTGTATGGGGAATTGTATGAGGAATGCCCTAGTTCTGCTCTGCACCCATTGTTGGGGAAGTCAGGAGAGTTCCTGTGGATGTAGAGTGTATGTTTACATATAGCCCTGTGACTATGTGTTCAGTGTGTTATGCATGTGAGAACCATCTGTGAGGTGTGTCCTGACAGAAAAAAGATTGAGAACCACTGTTTTAGATTACTAAATCTACTTTAAAATTATTTGATATCTGAAAGCCAGATAAATTCGTAATGAGTATCTCTCGGAAGAGAATTTCCAAACTGGGAGGCAGGTGACACATGAAAATGCTTATCTCTTTGTCTTGGTCAGCTTTGTATCTGCAAAAGATGAAATGCACAGGAAAGCCTCCAGGATGGATCTCAATGCTGGTGACCTTGTATACCAGACCACGTGTTCTTTCAGATAATGCAGACCTAATTTCCTTTGTGCTCAAAAAATACTGTTAGAATTTAAATTGAACTTAGGGACCAACTGCCACCACTTGTAATTTACAAATAGTCTTAGTTCATAATTCTATGAAATATGTGTCAGTAATGCAAATGAGAGATAACCATATCATATACATTTTAAGGTCTGATTTCTCCAGATAAGGACACAATTGTTGAATCATTAGAAACTTGGAAAATGTTATCTTAGAAATAGATAAAATATGAAAATCCATTTTTAGTGCAAATCCAACGTAACTCCCAGAGTATAAACTTGAGCTTTCCATTGTGGATTAAAACCTCTGTCTTGTGCTCTTGCATGAGAATGTCACTCTGGTTGAGCTTGTAAAACTATAAAAGCTAGGTGTGTGCACAGACTTTTTTTTTTATGTTTGGTTATCATTTTGTTGTCTTTCTTTTTGAAACAAGAAAGACATTGGCTGGAAGAACTAGGCTGGGATCCAAGCAAACAACCAGAAGGCATCAAAACCCCTAAGTTGGTATATTTGGGACATGGCAGGTAAGTATACTAGCATCAAAGCCCCTTAAGGTGGTATATATGAGGCACGGCACATAGGCCTGTAGCAGCAAGACCTCTGAGGTGGTACATCAGGATCATAGCAAGTAGGCAGAGTGACAGCAAGACACCCAATGTGGTATATCTGTGACATGTGGCAGCAAGGCCCCTAAGGTGCTGCATCAGGGCACAGCAGGTACACAGAGCAGCAACAAAACCTCCAAGGTGGCATATCAAGAGCATGGCAGGTAGGTAGAAAGACAGCAAGACCTCTAATGTGAATATCTGTGGCATTTTAAGTAGGCATGTGACAGCAAAACCCCCAAAGTGGTATATCTGGGGCATGAAGTAGCTGTTTTAAAACAACTTAACACATTTTTGCAAGAACACCAGATGCTACACCATTTTCAGTTTGGTTTCCACAAAGGCTTAAACACTGATTTTATTGTTGTCCAGTGTGGATGTGCTGAGGAGGGTTTTCAGTTGTGGTCAAGGATATGTATCTGTTCAACTGCATATATCCGCAGGCTTTGATACAATAAATCAACAAATCTTGCTGTATGGGCTGTGAAAGTGTGGTATTTCTGGTATCATATTCAATTGGTTTAAGTCATATCTATCCAGGAGATCTCATTAAGTCAATATTGGCTCTCAGAATGGTGTCCAATAACAACCAGGGTCTCTCAGGGCTCAACCCTATCTTTCATGCTTTTAACATCTATATGCCACCTCTTTGCAGATTGTTGGCTGTGCTCTATGCGGTAGACTGTGAGTATACAGTTGACTTCCAGTTTTTCATTCTGTTTTCAATGGAAGTTTAGTAGTTAAAGCAGTGGGTGGAGAGCCAGAGTTCAAATCCTGCTGCCACTCCTTGTGACCTTGGGCAAGTTACCTCACCCCCTTCTGTCTAGGTACAAACTTACTGGGTCATTCATCAAGCCACGTTAGGGCCTAATGGTGTAAGAAATGGGGGTCTAACGTGCATTAGACACACAATGTTTATTGTGTTGGGTGTTAGCATGTAAATATAATAATAAGCCACAACAAGGTGTGGAATGTAATAATAAGAACATAAGAAGTTGCAATGCTGGGTCAGACCGAGGGTCCATTAAGCCCAGCATCCTGTTTTCAACAGTGGCCAATCCAGGTTACAAGTACCTGGCAAACATTAAGTAGATCCCATGCTACTAATGCCATTAATAGCAGTGACTATTCCCTAAGTCAACTTGATTTATAGCAGTTAACAGACTTCTCCTCTAGGAACTTATCCAAACTTTTTTTTTAAAACCAGCTACACTAACTGCCCTAACCGCATCCTCTTGCATAAAATTCCAGAGCTTAAATATGCTACTTGCTAACTTCATGGAGTGCTTCCTAGTAGGGATGTGAATCATTTTTTGACGATTTAAAACAATCGTCAGATATATTTTAAATCGTCAAAAATCGTTAGAGCCGCGATACAATAAAAATTCCCCCGATTTATCGTCAAAAAATCGTAAATCGGGGGAGGGCGGGAAAACTGGCACACCAAAACAACCCTAAAACCCACCCCGACCCTTTAAAACAAATTCCCCACCCTCCCGAACCCCCCCAAAATGTTTTAAATTACCTGGGGTCCAGTGGGGGGGGGGGGGTCCAGGCGCGATCTCCCGCTCTCTGGCCACGGCTGCGTTAAGAGAAATGGCGCCGGTGGCTCCCGACGTCACGCGTGCAGGAGATCGCTCCCGGGACTTTTGGCCAGCTTGCCATAGTGAGGGCAAAGGTAGCGCCGGCGCCATTTTGAATATTGGCAATACGGCCCGCGTGCAGGAGGTCGCTCCCGGACCCCCGCTGGACTTTTGGCAAGTCTTGTGGGGGTCAGGAGGCCCCCCCCCAAGCTGGCCAAAAGTCCCTGGGGGTCCAGCGGGGGTCCGGGAGCGATCTCCTGCACGCATGACGTCGGGAGCCAGGAACCAAAATGGCGCCGGCGCTACCTTTGCCCTGTCACATGATAAGGGCAAAGGGCCACCGGCACCATTTCTCAATGCAGCCGTGGCCAGAGAGCGGGAGATCGCACCGGGACCCCCCCACTGGACCCCAGGTAATTTAAAACATTTTGGGGCTGTTCGGGAGGGTGGGGGATTTGTTTTAAAGGGTCGGGTGGGTTTTAGAGTTGTTTTGGTGTGCCGGTTTTCCCGCCCTCCCCCGATTTACGATTTTTTGACGATAAATCGGGGGAATTGTTATTGATTTTATAGACCTCTATCATTGTTATTGATTTTATAGACCTCTATCATATCCCCCTTCAGTCGTCCCTTCTCCAAGCTGAACTGCCTAACCTCTTTAGTCTTTCCTCGTAGGGGAGCCGCTCCATCCCCTTTATCATTTTGGTCACACTTCTCTGTACCTTCTTCAGTGTAACTATATCATTTTTTAGATGTGGCGACCAGAATTGTACATAGTATTCAAAGTGCGGTCTCACCATGGAGTGATACAGAGGCATTATGACATCCTCCATTTTATTTGCCATTCACTTCCTAATAATAGCGAATATTCTGTTTCTTTTTCTGATCAACACAGCACACTGAGCTGATGATTTCACTGTATTATCCATTATGATGCTTAGATATCTTTCCTGGGTGGTAACTTCTAGATAGAACCTAACATTGTGTAACTACAGCAAGGGTTATTTTTCCATATATGCATCACTTTGCACTTGTCCATGTTAAATTCCATCTGCCATTTGGAAGCCCAGTCTTCCAGTCTCGCAAGGTCCTCCTGCAATTTATCACAATCCACTTGAGATTTAACTACTCTGCATAATTTTGTGTCATCCTCAGATTTGATCATCTCACTCATCGTACTCCTTTCCAGATCATTTATAAATATATTAAAAAGTACTGGTCCAAGTACAAATCCCTGAGGCACTCCACTGTTACCTTTTTCCACTCTCTGTTTCCTGTCTTTTCACCAGCTTGCAATCCACAAAAGGACATCCACCTCCTATCCCATGACTTTTTAGTTTTCTTAGAAGCCTCTCATGTGGGATTTTGTCCAACGCCTTCTAAAAATCCAAATACCCCCACATCTACCGGTTCACCTTTGTCCACATGCTTATTCACCCCTTCAAACAAATGTAGGAGATTTGTGAGGCAAGACTTCCCTTGGGTAAATCCATGTTGACTGTGTCCCATCAAACTATGCCTATCTAAATGTTTTATGATTTTATTTTTTATAACAGTTTCCATGATTTTTCCCAGCACTGAAGACAGGCTCACTGGTTTATAGTTTTCTAAATCACCCCAGATCCCTTTTTAAATATAGGGGTTACATTGGCTATCTTTCAATCTTCAGGTACACTGGATGATTTTAATGATAGGTTACAAATTAATTGAAATTTAATTTTTTAGTTCTTTCATAACCCTGGGATCTTTACCATCCGATCCAGGTGATTTACTACTCTTCAGTTTGTCTATCAAGCCTACCACATCTTCCAGGTTCACCATGATTTGGTTCAGTTGATCTGAATCATCACCCATGAAAACCTTCTCCGGAATGGGTATCTCTCCAACATCCTCTTCAGTAAGCACCGAAGCAAAGAAATCATTTAATCTTTCTGCGATGGCCTTATCTTCTCTAAGTGCCCCTTTAACCCTTTGATCATCCAGTGGTCCAACTGACTCCCTCACAGACTTTCTGCTTTGTATATATATTAAACATTTTTTATTGTGAGTTTTTGTCTATATGGCCAACTTCTTTTCAAATTCTCTCTTAGCCTGTCTTATCAATGTCTTACATTTAACTTGCCAATGCTTATGCTTTATCCTATTTAGCTAAAATAGCCTCTTTCAGCTCACCTTTTAACCATGCTGGTAATCGTTTTGCCTTCATTCCACCTTTCTTAATGAGTGGAATAATTCTGGACTGTGCTTCAAGAATTATAGTTTTTAACAATGTCCATGCCTGTTGCACACTTTTTACCTTTATAGCTGCATCTTTCAGGTTTTTTCTAACTGTTTTTCTCATTTTATCAAAGTTTCCCTTTTAAAGTTTAGTGCTAGAGCCTTGGATTTACTTAGTGTCCCATTTCCAGTTATTAATTCAAATTTGATTATATTATGACCACTTTTGGCAAGCAACCCCACCACCATTACCTCTCTCATCAAATCCTATGCTCCACTGAAAATCAGATCTAAAATTTCTCCCTCTCTCATTGGTTGCTGAACCAATTGCTCCATAAAACTGCCATTTATTCCATCCAGGAACTTTATCTCTCTAGCATGTCCTGATGTTTCACTTACCCAGTCAAGATTGGGGTAATTGAAATCTCCCATTATTACTGCACTACCAGTTTGGTTAGCTTCCCTAATTTCTCTTAGCATTTCACTGTCCATCTCAGCATTTTGGCCAGGTGGATGGTAGTATAATCCTATCACTATACTCTTCCCCAACACACAAGGGATTTCTACCCATAAAGATTTGATTATGTTCTTCGGGTCAGGTCGCAATGTCAGGCCTGGGTCCAGGCCGAGGCCCCAGCGTTGGGACCCAGCCTTCAGCCGGGTCTCGGCATTATGCCTGGGTCCAGGCCTCTGCCCTGATATTAGGACCTGGCCTTCATCCAATACCCAACAAATTAGGTAATTTTTTTTTTTGTTTAATTTTTGGGTGTCTCAGCTGAGGCTCCATTGTCGGCTCATGCCTCTGCTGAGAACCCGGCATCGTACTTGGGCGTAGGCCACGGTTCATGGTTTGCGCCTCAGCCTATGCCCTAGGTGAGGTCCCAGCTTCGGGCCTAGGCCATGGCACTGTAATTGCGCCTGGGCATAGGCCGCAGCCCCTACTTTGGACCTTGGCCTATGCTCTAGGTGAGGCCCTGGCTTTGGGCCTAGACCTAAGCCTGAATCATTAGTTTAAAATGATATGAACGAATAAGATTTGTTTCATTTGGGAAGCCTCCAATTCGATTTGGGGCCCCTCGAATGAAACTAATTAGCCTTGTTCGTCATGTTTTGCAGTTTTGTTTTAAATGAATACACGTCCCTATTGACTGCACTGATGTAGCCATCAGGAGATCTACTGCAACAGAAAGCACTTCCAAGCCATCAATGTGCAAATGGTCTGTGATGCTCAACTCTGAATTCTCGACATGGGCGCCAGATACCCAGGAGTTGTGCATGATTCCTTTATAGTTAGGCAATCTGGCCTGTTTAAAAATTTTGAAGATGGCCTCTACAGTGATGGTTGATTCATAGGTAAGAGAGCTGTTTCTTTCTATAGTCCTTCTCCGGCTATGTGTTTACAACCAAGCATTTCTCTTCCACTGGACAGCAATTAGAGGTGAACCTTAGCTAGATAGTTCTCATCTCACATAAATGCACATGTACCCAAGAGTTAGCTAAGAGTATGCTCTCTGGAGAAGGCAACATGCGCCACTTGTGAAGCTCCACAATAAGGAGTTTCCTGTTTTGCTATTGTTCTTTTCTGTGGGAGCATTCCAGGAGCTTTCTGTTTTAGGATATAAGGCATATGATCTTGCATATAAAATATTTGCCTAGTTGGAATGGGCTATTGCACTGTAGCATGCAAGCTCATGTGGGTCCCAAAACATTTTCCTAGTGAACCCGTAAGACAAAACCACACAATGAAAAGATATAAAAAGAGAGTGAAGTTTCAAAGCATGTGACCACATTATTAAACAGCAATTGTAGTCACCAGATTCAAAGCAAGTCAAAATCTTTGGTAATCACATTCTGCAAAAACAAGTTATCAATTAGCACAAGACATTGTAACTGAAATGACCAGCACATCTAATCAAGAGGTATATATAAATTGTAGAGATGTGCATTCTTTTATCACAAATTAGGCAATTTCAACAATTTTCCTAATTCATTGTGGTTCGGGGGACCCGAACCCCGAAATGGATTTTCCCCAAACTGCGGGGAAAATTTGTTTTTCGGGTTAGTGCGGGGGGAAGGGGGGGGGAGGGGCACATTTATTTTAAAAAAGAAAAAAACCACCCCAACCCTTCAATTTTACTTTATTACAAACCCCCCACCATCCCGATCCCTCCCCAAGACTTACTAAAAGCTCTGGTAGTCCAGCGGGGTCCCGCTAGTGATGTCGCCCTCTCTGGCCATCGGGCCTACCATGAATCAAAATGGCGACGGTGCCCTTTTCCCTTACCATGTGACAGGGGCTACCGGTGCCATTGGTCGGTCCCTGTCACATGGTAGGAGCAATGGACGGCCAGCGTCATCTTAGAAAATGCACTTGGGCAGCTGACTTTGCCTCGTAGAGCTGGTGGACACCGCTCTAATTTTGTATTTGCCTCGTTTCCCTGCCGCTGATCCCTGACGTTGGACGTCGGAGGGAGGAGCCACCACAGACGCCTTTAACAGTGGCGTCTGAGCGGAGAGACTTTGCAGCTGACTTTGCCTCGTAGAGCTGGTGGACACCGCTCTAATTTTGTATTTGCCTCGTTTCCCTGCCGCTGATCCCTGACGTTGGACGTCGGAGGGAGGAGCCACCACAGACGCCTTTAACAGCGGCGTCTGAGCGGAGAGACTTTGCAGCTGACTTTGCCTCGTAGAGCTGGTGGACACCGCTCTAATTTTGTATTTGCCTCGTTTCCCTGCCGCTGATCCCTGACGTTGGACGTCGGAGGGAGGAGCCACCACAGACGCCTTTAACAGCGGCGTCTGAGCGGAGAGACTTTGCAGCTGACTTTGCCTCGTAGAGCTGGTGGACACCGCTCTAATTTTGTATTTGCCTCGTTTCCCTGCCGCTGATCCCTGACGTTGGACGTCGGAGGGAGGAGCCACCACAGACGCCTTTAACAGCGGCGTCTGAGCGGAGAGACTTTGCAGCTGACTTTGCCTCGTAGAGCTGGTGGACACCGCTCTAATTTTGTATTTGCCTCGTTTCCCTGCCGCTGATCCCTGACGTTGGACGTCGGAGGGAGGAGCCACCACAGACGCCTTTAACAGCGGCGTCTGAGCGGAGAGACTTTGCAGCTGACTTTGCCTCGTAGAGCTGGTGGACACCGCTCTAATTTTGTATTTGCCTCGTTTCCCTGCCGCTGATCCCTGACGTTGGACGTCGGAGGGAGGAGCCACCACAGACGCCTTTAACAGCGGCGTCTGTGGTGGCTCCTCCCTCCGACGTCCAACGTCAGGGATCAGCGGCAGGGATTGGCGAGGAGATTAACTTTTAAGTACAGCTGCCACCGAGAGACTTGGAAATTAGTTTGGACTGTGGGAGACAAGAAGATCTATATTAAGTTTTCTTGAGGTATGTGTTTCATGTTATAATTATCGTGGGGAACAGCGTTTGGTTATGCCTCACACCAAACGGAAAGCTAAAATTAGGGAGACGTCATCTACCCCTACTGTTCCTGGGAACCAACCACGTATTCCAGATCTTTTTGGGAGAACCTTATCTTCGACACCAGGAAGTGAAGTCGCTGGGGTAGTAGGCCAAGAGCAGGGTCTTAGCCCCCTGACTTATGATACATCCTTAAGCCCTGGTGCCCCAAAAACACCTGAGCCACCATCAGGAAAAAGAGGTAGCGAAAGCACCCCTGAAGATTTGCCAACAAATTGGATATATCCATTGCTGTCAGATCAGAGAGGGGTAGAGGATAGTAAATCCTCCCCTACTCTGACCAATCCTAGGATTTCAGGAGATCTAAGCGAAAAAATAAAGATACAACATACATATCCTGAAAAGGCTACTACTGAGGAAGAGATGGCAGGTAGTCAAGGGAAAGCACTAGTTGATATACCTTTAATAACTCCCACTAAGTTTACTTTAGAAGAACTAGGGAGCATGATGATTACTATCCAAAAATCTATTAATAATCTGGCTGTGATGATGCAAGAGGCAATTAATAATAATAAAATATTGCAAACTAAAATGGAGAAAATGGAAAGTTTAATAAATACTATGGGAACTAGAATAGATGAGGTAGAGAAAGTTCAATGTAACTTAATTAAATCTGAAAAAAGACACTCTGATAAATTAGAACAATTAGATAATCAAGCTAGGAAAAGTAATTTAAGAGTGTTAAACTTTCCCAAGACATATTTATTATCACCTAAGGAACTGTTTAAAAGTTACCTTTTAAATGTCTTGAAATATGAACAAATAATGATTCCAGTAATTTCCAGAATCTACTATATTTCTCAGTCCTATAGTATGGAAGATACAAAAGATAAAGATAAAGCAGTGGGAGAATATAAAGAAGATTTAAATTTATCAGAACTATTAGAAAAATCTTCTGATATGGATATAAAGGACCGTGCCACTTTAATTGTGCAATTTGCATGTTTGTCTGAGAGAGATTCAGTCTTAAGACTGTATTTCAAAAATCAAAATACTAAATTCCATGGCCAGGTAATCAGAATTTTTCCCGACATCTCCCGAGACACCCAGCTAAGAAGGAAGGATTTCTTGGCTATGAGAGATAAAGTTACTCAGAAGGGAGCAAAATTTTTCCTACGATTTCCGTGTCGTTGTGTAATTATATTTCAAAATATAAGGTACATCTTTAACCAACCAGATCAACTTCGTGCATATCTTGACACCTAATCCTCCTTCTTTCTGTAATGTAATATTGGGGGTAATGAATGTAAAGTATTGAATAAGGTTCAACACAAATAATATTATTATTATTTAATTTCTAATTATATATACTGCTCTTTTCTTGATTTCCAAGCCTCTATTATTTCGTTCAATCGCATTACTGAGGTTTATCACACAATGTATGTAAAAGGTATATATAAGATACTATATTTTCATGTTTATATTGTGGATACAATTGTGTAATATCTTCTTAAAAATTGAAAAGTTCAATAAAAATAAAATTTAAAAAAAAAAAGAAAATGCACTTGGGTTCTGAGGTCTTTTTCCTCCACAAAGGATTATTGCATAATTTTTAACTATGGCGGAATAAATTGTTTGGTGTAAGGGATTTTTCATTTTGAATATTTCATTACTTTAGACATCCTGGTCCATATTCAAAAGCATTGAGCCAGCTAACTCAGAAGTTAGCCGGCTAAATGATTATTTCGGCACATATCCTGCTAAATTCTAGCCAGCTAATAAGATGTTAGAGGCATTCTAGGGGCATAACTGAGAGGAGTTGAGTTAACCGGTTAAGTTAACCGGCTAACTCTGATATTCAGAGTTAGCCAAATGACTTAGCTGGCTATGTCTGGTCGGGCCAAAGAGCTGCCCTAAAGATAGGTTATAGTTAGCCAGCTAAATTCAATAGTTTGGTTTCACTATTGAATATACCTCCAAAATTAGCCGGATAAGTTCATCTCGCTAGCTGTGCTTGCCGGACTGTATTTGGTAACATGGAATAGACTTAGTTTTTGGGTACTTGCTAGGTTCTTATGGCCTGGATTGGCCTCTGTTGGAAACAGGATGCTGGGCTTGATGGACCTTTAGTCTGACCCAGTATAGGCATTTTCTTATGTTCTTATGAATATGGACCTCTGATTATTGCAAAGAACCTAGAAAGTGGAAGTGGCAACCCAATAGCTACAGTACAGCTCTAATGTTAGAGCTGATGCCAGCACAACCATGAGATGGCAAGAGAAGGCCCAGACAGTCCATGTTGAAAGAGTGTTCTCAAAGAAGGAAAGCCTAAGGGGCATGGCAGCAAAGTTCAAGTAGCAGGGAGCAGGACCAGGACTGAAAAGCGCAGTATGGAGAAGGCAGGACCAGGACCGGAGAGCGCAGCATGGAGGCAGAAGCTACAGGAGATGAGAGCGCAGCATGGAGGCAGAAGCTACAGGAGATGAGACAGCAGCATGGAGCCAGCAGCAGGACCAGGAGGTAAATGATGAGAAGTGCCAGCAGCAGAATCGTGACTGGAGACTGCATCAAGGTGGCAGGACTATGGGAAGAGCATAAAGAAGGGCTTAACAAGTAAGCAGCAGGACAACACAGGCAGACAGTATACCATCCACATCAGCATGTGGGCACAGGAGCTCTCTAGCCTGGATGGGCCTAGCAGTCTTCTTCCATTTAGCTGGCCAGGAACTCTGTAGTCAGGATGGGCCCAGCAGTTGTCTTCCATCTAGCTGGCACAGGAACACTGTACAGAGGACTGGCCAGGCTTGTTTTGACAAGTCTCTTTGATTGCTTTTTATTTCTTGATAACTAGGGCCTCATGGGCCTTGTCCTCTGAGGGGCTTTTGGGTTGAGGGTGGCCTCTATTTGGAGGGCCTACCCCTGGGCTGTCCTGCTAGTTGGGGACTGCTGAGTGGACTCCTGGGGGGTTGGGACTGGCATGGTTGGAGGTTCTGGCAGTCTGTCAAGGATTTGTGTGTATTTGTCAGATTGTTAATGGAGGTGGAGACAGTGGTTGGGTCCCGCGTCAGTGCTGCTTTCTGTGCCTGCAGGGCCTGGGTTTGACAGATTTGAACCTTCCTCAACTGCACCAGCTTTGCCCATATATGGTGGAGGTGGAGCCCATGTCTCCTTTCGATGGCATCGAGCGTGTCTTGTACTGTCTGCTCTGGTGCTGTGCTTGATGGTGGTTGAAGTGCTATCTGTAGCTCCAAAGCCAGTATGTCTGGGCTGGTGCACCAATCTGACTGGGTGTCTGTTCCATCCTGCTGGTGACATGGCATGCAGGATGCAGATGGGCACTGGCCAGCTTGATCCAGCATCAGGCTGGAGAGGGTTAGGGTCATGTCAAGATGGAGGGGGGAAGTCAAGAGGTGGAAGTAGCTGTTGCTTTTCTGGTGGCTGCTGCTTCTCCTCTTCCTTGCTCCTCTGTGACGGAGCATCCAATTGCAAGGTTGCAGTGATTGCTGTTGCCGCACTGCTGGTCTCTGGTCTCTGGAGCTGTGCTGCTGATCCCTGGGGCTGCATTGCTGGTCCTTGGTGCTTCATAGCTGGGACCGGTGGGTTCCTGAGTAAGAACTGTGGAAACAAAGACAAAGGCATAAATATTTTTCCCACTGTCTGTCATAAAATATACCTGCTGAAGACTCCTGCCTTTCTGGTCTAGCTGTCAACCCTCCAGCAACTTTTTTTTATGGCTGATAGAATATTGCACAAGGTATGGGGCTATGCATCACCTGGATGTGTAGCAAAGCCCACCTGCACCTTCGTGCTTGGTCCCCGTTAGAGATTCTGCCTGTCCCTACTTCAGCCAGGTCCTACCAGTGTGCTGTCAGGGAGAAATAAATATGCGTGTGTGATAGAGTATATGACAGAGAGCCTCAGGCTGCCTTAATGGACCGGCTCCAGCTATCTGGCCTCGGTCCACCTTAAGACAGACAGGAAATGGATCCTCGGGTGGGGGCCTCACCTTTGTATCCCTTAGATACAAAGGTGAGGCCCTGAGAGAATTAGAGAGGAGCCCCAGGGAGAAGAAGGAAGCTGTAATGGAGTACTGTGCTCTTTTGGAAAAACTGTTCTTGCATTGTCAGTCTGCTGAGGTAAGCAGCCATTTTGATTCTGTCTTGCTGAACATTTTGTAATTAAACTGTTGAAAAGCAGAACAGACTCCAGTCTGGTCTGTTCTCCGACCTTCTCCTGTCTTAGACCGCTCCAAGGGCATCACATATGGTGGCAGAAGCGGGATTACTGTTCTAAGCATCACAGACAGGGACCCACACTAGCAGAAAAAAATAAATACATTTTGGGGGGGGGCCTGGCTGCAACGGGAGCCACACCGGATTTTTTTTGTTGTTTGTTGGTACTGGCTAAAGAGAGAAGCTCCGCCGGAGGGAGGGAACAGAAGAAGTGAGTTAGAGCTGGTGAAGCAGGCTTTTCTTTTGTTTGGAAGAAGGGAAAAGGTTTCCGGTCTTGAAGGGGCAGAGCTCAGAATATCCTCTGCAGGAACATCCCTGAGAAATGGAGCAGCTACTGCAAGCCCTGGTGGAGGGACAAGCTCAGTGCAGCCGCTCAGACCCAGTATGCACAGCACCAGTAGCTACTGCAACAATTGCAGCAACACCTGGAAGCCCAAGCACAGCTTAATGGCCAATTACTATGAAGGACACCAGCGCCAGGAACCGATGGGGTACACACCGGAACGGAACAGTGTCCAACTCCACCAACACTGGAAATTCGGCTGACAAAGATGAGGCCCCAAGATGACCCAGAGGCATTCCTGATCACCTTTGAAAGGGTGGCGGAGGCCACAGCCTGGCCTAGGTCCCAGTGGGCCATTAGAGTGGCCCCTCATTTAACCGGTGAGGCCCAGGCCACATACCGGGCCCTTGACAACCAGCAAGCCCAAGACTATTAGAAGGTAAAGGCTGCCATACTCAATAGACTGGGACTTCTAAGGAATCTTATCAGAAAAGTTTCCGGGGCTTAACCTTTACACCAAGAGAATTGAGGGGCGGAACCCTAAGCCGCTATATCGGCCGAGAAGTGAAGAGTCTCCTTACCTCACGAAACCCTGATAACGCATTAGAGGGACCTGAGGGCGGAACGAGTAAACACCTAGAAGCCGTGAAGCCCAAAGGGACCTGCTTCAACTGTGGAGAGAGGGGGCACTTTGCTCAGGACTGCTATTGAGTGGAGGATGAATTTATGGACGTCAATTTGGTGGCCCCTTACTCCTGCTCATTTGTGGACATTCCCCGCTCGGGGTTTACAACCTTCGTGGTTCCAGTGGAGCAAGATGGTGATTTGACCCAAGCCTTAGTAGATTTGGGAAGTGTAAAAACTCTCTTTCGGAGGGAACTGGTCAAAAGAATACAGATTGATTATGAACAGACAGTGACCCTCGCTTGTATATATGGAGACCAGAGACAATACCAAACCAATCAGGTCCTATTGAAGACTCCAGTGGGACAAGCGACAGTAGAAGTGGGAGTGCTCCCCTGGATACCATATCTGGTGATACTGGGATGAGATTATCCAGACTTTGGAACTCTTTGAGCCCGGCTCATGAGGGGCCCAGATGACTCTAGCAAGGAAGAAACCTCATTTCCGGAGGTCTTTCCATTAGAAGACCTGGACTTGTATATTAATAATCCTAAAATACCCAAGCCTCATAGCAACGTAGGATAGAAAAGTATAATTATTCCCAAGGTTTAGAGGCAGTTGTGGAGTTAGATGGGGCTCCCCAACCCATAGAGGTTCCCTCAGACTGGCTAGGCCAGGGAAACCTCGGGAAGTTTAGGCGGGCCCAACAAGAAGATGGGACACTAAAAGGAGCCCGGGAGAATATACAGATAATAGATGGGGAATTAGTCTCTGGGGTGGAGGGTCAAAAACCAGCACCCCCCCTTTTTGTTCTCAAGAAAAATCTAGTATACAGAGTAGCAAAGGGGAATATGGAGGGCGAAATGGTTGAGCAGCTTTTGGTTCCCCAGCAGTATCATCAGCAAGTGTTGCGGCTCGCCCATAGTCACCTTTTGGGGGGCCACCTAGGGGAAGAGAAAACACAAGAAAAGATTTTAGCCCAGTTCTATTGGCCTGGCTTGTGTCGACACGTTCAGACTATTGTCTGTCCTGCCCTACCTGTCAGCTGACCAGACCGGCAGCAACGCATGTAGCTCCTCTAGTGCCTATGCCAATTATAGAGACACCTTTTGAGAGGGTCGCTATGGACTTGGTAGGCCTCTTAGAGAGGTCTAGCCGTGGAAACAAATATATCCTGTTCATTCTCGATTATGCAACCAGGTATCCAGAAGCTATTCCCCTACGAGATATGAAGACTCAAACAATAGCCACTGCCTTGGTGGAGGTGATTTCCCGGGTGGGGTTACCCAAAGAGATATTAACCGACCAAGGGACCCCGTTTGTCTCTAAAGTGATGAAACAAGTTTGCACATTATTGCAGGTAAAAATCCTGCGGACATCAATTTACCATCCACAAACTGATGGGCTCGTGGAGCGTTTTAACAAAACTCTCAAACAGATATTGAGGAAGTTCATCGTGGAAGATGGCAAGAATTGGGACTTACTCTTGCCATATATATTGCTCGCCATTCGAGAGGTCCCTCAAAGTTCAACCGGGTTTTCCCCATTCAAATTATTGTATGTTAGAAGATCACGGGGAATCCTGGATGTAGTACGAGAGACCTGGGAGGAGGAAACCAATTCTGGATGGAATTTGGCCGACTATGTGATCCAGATGCAGGACCAACTGGGGAGGGCAAAAGGCCCAGGCTACCCAAGCCTGGCAATATAACCAGTCCGCTGTTCCTCTGGTCTTCCAGCCAGGAGACCGTGTACTAGTGCTACTACCAACATCGGAAAGTAAATTGCTGTCCCGTTGGCAAGGTCCATATGAGGTGCTGGAGAAGATGGGCCCAGTGGATTATAAAGTGGCCCAACCTGACTGACGGAAGAAGGCCCAGATCTTCCACGTGAATCTACTAAAAAAAATGGGTTGCTCCGACTTGAAGTCTGGTCCAAGAAGAAGACTTTGGCCCAGACGTTTCACAAACTTCCGAGCCCTAGATGATCCCATATGGGGACCAACTTTCCACAACACAGAAAGTGGACCTGGATAAACTAGTGACTCGGAATAAAGATGTCTTCTCGACTATGCCCGGGTGAACTCACTTAGCTTGTCACAAAATTTTATAACCCCAGGAGTAAGAGTTAAACAATGGCTCTACCAGATTCCTGAAGCCAGGAGGCAGTGGTAGAAACAGGTGAAAGAAATGCTTTGACTTGGAGTAATAGAGGAATCCAATAGTGATTGGTCCTCGCCTATTGTAATGGTACCTAAACTGGATGGTAGAATCCGGTTCTGTATTGACTTCCAGAAGGTCAATGAGGCTTCGAAGCTGGACGCATACCCGATGCCCCACGTGGATGAACTTATTGAACGCTTGGGAACTGCCCAGTTTATCTCCACACTTGATTTGACAAAGGGGTACTGGCAAGTTCCCCTGGCGCCAAGTGCGAAGGAGAAGATGGCTTTTTCAACACCGAAGGGACATTTCCAGTTTACGGTCCTGCCATTTGGACTTCATGGGGCTCCAGCTACCTTCCAACGCTTGGTAGACTGCTTACTATGCCCACATCAGGGTTATGCAGCAGCCTATCTTGACGACATCGTCATTTATAGTGGAGACTGGGAGACACACCTAAGGCAATTACAGGCTGTACTTACAAGTTTACGAAAGGCTGGATTGACAGCCAACCCCAAGAAATGTAAATTAGGGGGTCAAGAAGTACAATATCTGGGATACTCCCTTGGGAGAGGGAAAGTCCACCCACAGACATGGAAAATAGAAGCAATTACCTGAGTCCCAGTCCCACAGACAAAGAGTAAGGTGAAAGCCTTTTAGGCCTCATTGGTTACTATCGATGGTTCATACCAAACTTTTCAGAAAAAGAGGAGCCCCTCACATGCCTATTACAAAAGAAAGCCCCAGAGAAGGTTAGATGGTCTGCAGAGGCGGAGGAAGCCTTCCAGGGTTTAAAGAAAGACATATGCTAGGAACCCGTTCTACTAAGTCCGGACTTTACCAAGCCCTTTATAGTACAGACAGACACATCAGAGATGGGGCTAGGAGCCGTCCTCACACAAGAGAAAGGAGACGAAGAACACCCAGTAGCCTTCATTAGCAGGAAGCTACTACCCCGAGAGAGACGCTACTCAACGATAGAGAAAGAGGCCTTAGTTGTCAAATGGGCCTTGGAGGCTTTTCGTTATTACCTACTGGGCCACCAGTTCATGCTGGTAATAGATCACCAACCCATTATCTGGGTCGCTCGGAATAAAAAGTTCAATGGTCGAGTAATGAGGTGGTTTCTTGCACTCCAACCATTTGACTTTAAAACTGACACAGAGCAGGGAAGGCGAATATAAATGCAGACTTCCTTTCTAGAGAAGTCTCCCTTGTACAGGCAGGTGCTCAACTAAGGAAGATAGAGCTGAGGGGGAGGGAATGTGATAGAGTATGACAGAGAGCCTCAGACTGCCTTAATGGACTGGCTCCAGCTATCTGGCCTGGTCCACCTTAAGACAGACAGGAAATGTATCCTTGGGTAGGGGCATTTCCCTGAGGTAAGGTATGCAAAGCTGAGGCCCTGAGAAAGTTAGAGAGGCCCCAGGGAGAAGAAAGAAGCTGTAATGGAGTGCTGTGCTCTTTTGGAAAAAACTGTTCTTGCATTGTCAGTCTGCTGAAGTAAGCAGCCATTTTGATTCTGTGTTGCTGAACTTTTTATAATTAAACTGTTGAAAAGCAGAACAGACTCCAGCCTGGTCTGTTCCCCGACCTTCTCCTGTCTTAGACCGCTCCAAGGGCATCACAGCGTGGTGTTCGTGCTGTTCTAGATATTGCTTGTGAAATGCACACTACTTCCGTCTGCCTAGCTAGCTGTTCCTGGAAGCAACTGCAGAACTGGTTGTATAGGATGGGGATAACCTGCCTACTAAATGTAGTCCTGGAGGGGATTTTGTAATTGGGGGCTAGTATATCTTTATTAAATATTTATAAACCACCCATGCCAAGGCAAATAGGCAGTGTACAATAGAACATGCATAAAATGTACAAAACTAAAACATTATCAAAATTAATCAACAATGACTTGCAAAAATAAAATATTAACCAACAACCTAGTGAACCTTGTGTGAACCTACAAGGTTCACACAAGGATAACAGAACAACAATTTCCATGCCTTCACAAACCCCAGGTTGTGCCAGATATAGCAATTTACTCACATTTAGTAAGTAGAGTAACTATGAAAATGCCAGTTTAAACAAATGAGTCTTTAGCAAGGCTCTAGAAGTCTTTGAACACTCAGCTAATCACATATTCTCTGGAAGCAAGTTCCACAAGACAGGAGCAGCTACAGAAAAAGCCTTTTCTCTAGTATCGGAAAGCCAAACTTGTCTAAGAGAGAGAATGTCTAAAAGATCTCTTTGCATGGAACAATGCTATAGAACTGGTAAATCTAGCTATTTTCCACATTTTGTGCAGAAATTCCCCCATTAACTTCTACAGCAAATAGTTTCAGGAACATGCAAATATTGTAGCTTATTTGCACCAACATTATAAACAATGGAGAAGGGAGCAAGTCACACATAAATGCACCATACAAAGGAAAGAATGTGTCACAAGGCAAATCCATGATTTGCGAAGAAACTCCAAACTAAACCCTAGATTCATCAAGCTGCAGTAAAAATAGCAGAAATATGGCGTGTTAGTGTCCCGCAATAAAAAGATGGGCATGGTTAGGGAAATTAACGAAATACCACATCGCATATAAAAATATCGTGTTGTGCGAGTCTCTTTCGTGTCGCACATCATTTTACGCAACATTTCACATATGGCTCGTTATTTTTTTTGTTTATATATACTGGATTCCTGCAGCTGCTTCTTTAAGGGTGTGTCAGGAGTTAGAGGAGGAGAGGAGTTTGGTGTTGGTGAGTAGTTGATGTGTAGTTGGAGGAATAGTTTATTTATTTATTTATTTATTTATTATTTTTATTATACCGAGTTTCATGATAGGAATCACATCAACCCGGTTTACAATTAACAATGTGAGTAAAGGCAGAGAGTAACATAGTAAAACATTTCCCAATTCAACGTCACATATAGAATGAAACTTAACAGATATAATAGCAATATTTAGGATGTGAGAAAGTTACAAAAAACAAGGAAAAATAACTAGGATCTGAAAGGGGGAGGAAATTGAAGGAAGAATATTAACATTTTAGCCAACTGTATCAATTAATAAATATGTATAGTATTATAAAAATATAGATGAGTAGCAAAAATGATCAAATATGATGCTGTTGTGAAGTATAATAATAAGATGCTGTGACTGCGTATGAAGTTAGTGGGTTTATTACAGTTCACTAACTTTGTGTTTGTGCTGATGGGTGGGGAATTTAATCCAGTTCTGGGAACGCTTTTTTAAAAAGCCACGTTTTTAGTCTCTTCCTAAAAGTTGGGGCGCATGGTTCTTGTCTTAAGTCCGGTGGGATGGAGTTCCAAAGGATTGGACCTGCTGATGAAAGAGCTCTTGAACTGTAGGATTTATGTTGGTAAGTTTTGGCATGAGGTACCTGAAGTGATTCTTTGTAATGTTCCCTGGTGGGTCTGGCGGATGTGTATTTTTTAAAAGGGATTTGTAAGTCAAGTTGAGTGTGTTGATGGATGTTCTTGTAGATAATCATGATGGTTTTGTACATAATTCTGAAGTGGATCGGTAACCAATGAAGGTCTTTGAGGATGGGGGAGATATGGTCGATTTTCCTGGAGTTTGTAAGTATTCTAGCTGCTGTATTCTGTACCATTTGTAAAGGCTTGGTGTAAGAAGCTGGGAGGCCTAGTAGTAGAGAATTGCAATAATCTAGTTTGGAGAAGATTATTGCTTGCAGGATTGATCTAAAATCTTGCGCGTGGGAAAAGTGGCTTTATTCTTTCAGAATATGTAATTTGTGGAAGCAGTCTTTTGTAGTTCGGTTTATGAATGGTTTGAGGTTAAGACGGTTATCTAGGATGGCTCCTAGATCTCTTACATGGGTGGTTTGAAGGAGGGTAGGTGGCTTTGAGAGCGTGATGTTGTTGGTGCTATAAGGAGATATTCCGTTTTCGACGCATTAAGGACTAGGTTTAAGCTGGTAAGGAGGTGTTTGATTTCTAATAAGCAACTATCCCAATATTCCATTGTTGACGAGATTGAATCTTTTATAGGGATCACAATCTGTACGTCGTCCGCGAAGAGGAAGTGTTTAAGGCTTAGTTTTGTGAGTAGTTGACAGAGTGGTAGGAGGTATACATTAAATAGGGTGGGTGAGAGGGATGAACCTGGTGGCACCCCTCTGGTGGAGTGGTGATATTGGGATTCTGTATTGTGAATTTTGACCCTATATCCTCTGTTTTCCAGGAAGGTTTTGAACCATGTTAGTGAAGTAGCTGTCACTCCAATATTTGCCAGTTGTTTTAAGAGGAGGTAATGGTTGACGGTGTCAAAGGCCGCCGAGAAGTCGAGGAGGATTAGTAAAAATGCTTTGCCTTTATCGATGCCGGCGAGGAGGAAGTCTGAAAGTGCAAGAAGTAGTGTTTCTGTGCTTGCAGCTTTTCGAAAACCATATTGGTTTGGAGACAGAATGCTGTGGTCTTCCAAGTAGTTGGAAAGTTGGGTGTTCACCAATTTTTCCATTATTTTGGCTATGAATGGAAGGTTGGAAATAGGGCGGAAGTTGTTGGGATCACTTGGATTTAGATTCGGTTTTTTTAGGAGGGGTTTGATTGAAGCTGTTTTTATGAGTTTTTTATGAGTTTTTTATGAGTTTTTTATGAGTTTTTATTAGTTTTTTATTAGTTGTATGAGTTCTGTATTCGATTACCTAATTGTATTGTCCTGTTTCATGTTTATCATCTACATGGATATCTCAATATCCATGTAGATATCCATGTAGTGCGGTAGTGGCAAAGGAGCATGATCAACTAAAGAGGGACACAGGGAGTAATATTTGGGGGCCAGTAACAGTAGCGCCCATGCTCGGGACCCCCGCCGGGCTCAGGCTCTGCAGTTTCCCAGGCATAAGGGGCAGGATTGCAGGAGATGTCCGGAACCACCACAGTATAGACAAAGGCCTTGTTTCTTACATTGGAGGCGCTCTTCAGGGGATAAGTGCCCATGATTAATCTGCATCAGCTCCTCTGGTGATGGAGGAGGTGCCAGTATGGCCTTCAACTGGGGACTTGTAGCACGAGCTGGTCGTAAAGCAGAAGACCGGGGGACCTTTATCTCCTGGTGTCGCTGACGTAGGTGATGGTCAATCTTGCCAACAAGGGAAATCAAGTCATCAAGAGAAGTGGGAATCTCATGAGCAGCCAGCTCGTCCTTGAGGGCAGGAGATAAGCTATCCAGATAGGTTTCCCGTAGGCAGTCCTCTTGCTACCCCAGATCTGTGGCTAGTGTCCTGAATTCCACTGTGAATTCGGTGAGCAAATGCGAGCCTTGATGAAGGTGGAGAAGCTGGCAACCGCAACCGCCTGTTGGCTGGGGTCCTCGAAGGTCTGCTTGAAAAGGGAAATGAAGTGGGAGAGATGATGGAGGATATCATCAGAACGCCCCAAAAGTGGGGAAGCCCAAGCCAGGGCCTTCCCTTCAAGGTGTGAGAGGATGAAGGTGATCTTATTTTATTTATTTATTTAAGAGTTTTTATATACCATCATTAAGTTATTTACCATCATAATGGTTTACAATAGGGCACCTTTATCAAAGAGCATATAGATTCTAATTTACATGGGTGATGCCATTATTATTCGGTAACAGACAATATTATGAATGCTATAGTATGTGATAATGAGTTTACATTGGGAAACAGTGAAGGCTGTAGTGCGGATTGCATAAAACATTGGTTGAGGAAGCCTCGGCAGAAGCGCGGATCCCCATTAAAACGGGCTCAAACGCTGCCCGCGGGGGCAGGGTTTGAGCCAAACCCCCTGAATTGACCATAACAGAATCCTCTAATTGAGACCGTAGTCTCTCCACAGATGAAGTCAATGTTTCAATGGTTCGCTGTTGTTCTCGGACATGAGCTGCTAGGCCAGGGATGGCTTGCAAGGCGGGAGACTCCGCCGAGTCCATGGCCTTGGCAACCTGTTGCGCTGGAGGTGGACCCTTGGCCTAGTGCAGGATTGGTATGGCCCTCAGGTCGGACCCAGAGAGCGCCTGCCACTAGGAGGCGGAGCACAAGAGGAGACAGAGGCTAGCTGGAGCTTCGCCAATAGCAACCTGGGGTTTCTGTAGGTTGAACCCTTGGGTACCCGGGACGCCTGGTCTTAGGTAGGCCTTGCAGGGTCTCCTAGAGAGGAAGCACAGGGGAGTGCCCACTACGAACAAGGGTGCACGGTCGAAGTCTAAGCAAGAATATCCAGAGGTCACAGGAGGCTAGAACAGAGAGTCCGAGTGGATAGCGAGGATCAAGGCCAGAGTATCAGTCCAGAATGGTCAGCCGAAGCAGGAGTCAGTACCTGTAGTCAATCCAGGAGTAGTCAGGTCAGGCAGAGGTCAAGTTCCAGGCAGTGATCAGAAATAGTCAGTGGACAGGCAGAGGTCGGTTCCAGGCAGCGATCAGACGAGGTCGGTGAACAGGCAGAGGTTGGATCCAGGCAGCAGTCAGACGAGGTCAGTGAACAGTCAGAGGTCAGATCCAGGCAGCAGTCAGACGAGGTCAGTGAACAGTCAGAGGTCAGATCCAGGCAGCAGTCAGACGAGGTCAGGAGCAAGCAAAGGTCAGTACCGTGAGATCAGACCGAAGGGTGCTACCAGGAATGGAGAGACGAAGGAACAGGAGATGCAGGAACAGGAGACGCTGGAACAGGAGATACTGGAACAGGAGACACTGGAACAGGCAAACTAGAGAACACCGGAGTGTACGACCCGATTGCTAAGGCAAGGACGTGGTGTCTGACCACTTCCTAATATCCTTCCATCAATCAGGGGGCGCCACGGAGCTGGAAGCCGCCCTTGGCCCTTTAAGAGGCCGGGAGGTCCGCGCGCGTGCGCATAGGGGCGGGGCCGACCCCATGGAGGACGCCGAGCCCCGCTGCGAGGCCTGGATGGGAGATTGCGAGCGGGGGAGCTGGGGATGCCGCGAACTGGCCACGGCTGCGGAGTGGGAGAGCCCGGAGCGGTCGCGGCCGGGACGCGCAACATATGTGCTGATCGGTTCTGCATACCAGTTGCTGGAGGATGGATCTAAAAAGGAAAAGGAAGTAGAGAGGTAGAGGAGGTAGAGGTAGGGTGCCTGGTTATGGTAGGGTTTCCAGTGCATGATTCTTCCCCATATTATTTACAAAAATATTCATGTAATGAAAAATTTACATATCCTTCTTCACAGAGCAACTATATGCTGTTATTTATATTATTTTAGATTTTGCTTTTCACACTGCTTTATAGTGGATTGCCTTCAGGGACTGTAGCTATTTCCCTATCCCCAGAGGGCTCATAATCTAAGTTTGTACCTGAGACAATGGAGGGTAAAGTGACTTGCCCAAGGTGTGACAATGGGAATTGAACGCTGGTCTTCTGGTTTCTAGTATCTCAAAATGTCAGTAAGCCTGGTTTCTCCTTTAAATAATTTATACCAGCTATTATCCCATTCGATGACCATATAATTTTGTAGGACCACTACTCATAGGGTCACGGTATTTTACTAGACTCTTTTTATGGTTCAGGTCCGGTTTACTTTATATATGCTTTTTTATAATTTTTTGTAATTTTTTATAATTTTCTTTCTTTCCATCACCCTAATGAGAGCTCCAAGATAACATTTCAAATTACAGTCAACTAAATGTCACTTTCTTAATCCCAATTCAAAGTAATTCAGCAGTGATACTCATCTGCATAGCCCAACACGATTGCGTTTCGGACCCCCCTCTTTTAAGGTCCTGCTTCAGGGGAAACGATTTCCATTCTTGTTCCGTGACACTCCCAGGGCAATCATCAAACAACCAATAGGTTAATCTCCAATAGCTGTCTCCATCAAATAATGTAGATGCGGTCCCACCTTGGACTCGCCGTTCTGGTTTCTAGCCCACTGCTCTCATCACCAGGCTACTCCTCCACACCAGTGACAGCTATCAAAACACTGTTCCATATAAATCAGATATTTGTAAGGTACTTTCCCTCAAAAAGCTGCCATGCTAAATTTAAACAAGAAGTTGAAGTAATTTGCTTGAGGGCATGCAGTGGGCAATTTTGGAAAAGCCAATGAGCTGCAAGATAGCTGGCTAAGTGGCTGAAAGTTTCCCTAAATCTAGCAGGTCATAACATATCCAAGTAGATTTAACCCTTTAATCCCAGATAGCTATAAGCTGGTTTCAGCTGAAATTTCAGAACTAACAGGGTAAATTACTTCCTCTACCCATGCTCATCTCCCAAAATGTGGGGAAAATGTTTACTCTAACACATTGTAAGGGCAAAATTGCTTTGGTAAGTCTTGAGCTGCTGGTTTATTAGGATAAGAAGCTAGTGTTCTGCCTTTGAACCAGTGGCTGGCTCAGATGGGTTTAAGACTGAGCGTAGGCCAGCAGAGTTTGCATAGACTCCGAGGTAAAGACCTGAAGCCGTGCTCCTGAGGATGTGGATGGACCTCAGGGCTTACAGAAGGGATCTCTGAGAACACCACCTTATTCACAGCTGTACAGGAGAACCTGGTGGGAGATCCATTAAGTCTTGCTGGTGAAGTAAGTTGTCTGTATGCATGCTGAAGTGAAGGAACTGATTCCCTGGAGATTCTTACCTTAATACTGATCCATGTGAGTATAAAAGTCCTTTGAAGTAAATGGACTTCTGTTTATGTTGAAATCTACTTATGAAAATCAGGGCATTATTGACATGTTGCTAAACTGAATAATGCCAAGTTTGAGCCTTACAATCTTGTGGCATGCATTTGCAGAGGCTAAAACCCTGACACAGTCACAGATCTAGTATGCTGGATTCTTAGTTCACTAGATCTATGAGAAAATTGTCCTCCCAGTTAGTGGTGAATGGAGTCTTCAGCTTTCACATGCTAGATCTAACTACTGTGCTATATTGCCAGTCCAGAAGACTATCGACAATGACTGAATAAACGTTTCCATTCTAAATACCATTTTGCTGATCATTTTATTGTTAACATGCCAGGACATGTCAGGCAATTCAATGGCTTGACTGCCTGCTACTGCACTCCCCCTACTCCCGCTCGCTAACTCTTCCCATGCTACTATTTCCTTAACGGTGCCACTTCTTTAGAGTGGAAAAGCAATTTGGCTCTTTCACAGATGGCCAAGGGTAAACTATCCAGCTTAGACTTCTGGTGCCTATATAACTAGAGTTTACCAATGTTTTCAGCTGTTGAAAGTTTTTCCTCCCTTATTTGCATCTACACTTGGTTCAACAGTATGCAATGCATCCACATTTACAACATAAATCTGTTCAAACTAATATCAGATGAAGGAAGCCCAAGAGTTAAACACACCATGTGATAGTGATCATTATTCCAGATTGACTGGAAAACAATCTTTGATATGTAAATACATTAGTTCCTGCCATTCTGTCTCAATCCTCTGCTGTTCAGGATATAAAGTAGCCTTGGGCAATCTTGAATTCTGATTTGCAGAGCAGGTCTCAGGCGCATGGTGTGATGCTGTCACAGGTTCCTTAACAACCATCAGCTGCTGTATCTAGCAAAACAGCTTTATCTAGTCTCGATTGCATCACCGTGCCTTTCACTACTGTGGGCCAAATTCAGAACGATACAAATATACAAGCAAGAATCAAGTCAAACATTCGCAGATGGCCTGTGCCCTTCCCTAAAGAGAGGAGAGATTGCACCAGCCAGCCAAAGCTGAATTAGTCCTTCTGATTATCTGACTCAGGTTCATGTAGCACACATTTCTTGTCTCTACATGGAAGATATTTTCCAGTCCCAGAAGTCTGTACTGGCTTCCCAGGGTCTATGTACAGCAGGCTGGTGTGGAGGTTTCAGTTCAGTTCTTACCAGATTAATGTCCACATTGCTGACATCTCTGCAGGAAACATGAAATTAGCCCCTCCAGACAGTAAATGAGGCTAGAGGTGGACAAGAGACTTCAGTTTAGACCATCTGACCTGGAGGAATGAGGGAGAAGAAAGGGAAGATGGTAAGTGAGGCACGAATGGGGATTTGAAAGCATTTCAAAGTCAGCAGGTCCATATTCATTAGCAGCAGAAAGTTATAAATAATTCTCAGTGAATTTGGCTTCTCTGTCTTCGGAGATCTTTAATGCTGTCCTTTGATGCGGGAGGCTCCCGTCTTCTTTCTACATTGCTCCCATTTCTGCTATTCCTAAAGGAGGTCATTTTCAAAGGAGTTACGCATGTAAAAGTAACGTACCATCGTGCCAGTTTTCAGAAGCCCACTTACACGTGTAAAGTGCACTAACCCATGAATATCCTATGGGCAATTCAATGGCATGTACTGTGGCAATTTTCAAAAGCCCGCTTACACGCGTAAAGTGCATTTACATGTGAAAAAGCTGGTTTTAAGTGTGCAAATCCTTTTGAAAATTACCCCCATGAGGGGAAAGATTCCTTATCGTGCTCCAATTACAGGCTAAATGTAGACTATAAACTATTTGCTAAGATGTTGTGTTTATGCATTGAAAATTATATATCTTAAATTATTCACCCAGAACAATCAGGCTTTGTCAAGGGACAGTATGGCCTTGATCACATATATTGTTTGATTAATGTTCCGCATTTATCCAAGAGCTTCATGGGGAGATCAGCTATCCTGCCTTTAGGTGCTGAAAACGCTTTTGACAGGGTGGAATGGTCTTACCTATTTTGCATTTTATCTCATTTTGGCCTTGGCAATAATCGGATAGGGTCAGTACAAAGCCTTATATTTTCTTCTTTATGTTTGGTTTGTGTGAAAGGTTGGAGATCTTTATTTTTCCCATTATCTTCTGGGACTCGCCAAGGGCATCCCCTATCCACCCTGTTATTTCTTTTGGATAGGGCAGATCAAGGCAATCGGCTGCCTGAGGCAAGGGATGAGATCGTACCCTCCCACCCTGCAAGATGCGGCACAGGTCAAGACAGCAAGAAGGCAAAGGGGGAGGGTCCACCTTGGAGTCTGGCCAGTTTGGTGATTTGAAATGCTGAGAAAGAGGGGGTGACAGGGGTCAGGGTTCCCAGAGGAGTGGCAGATAAGACTGTCAGTGATAGTATTTCTAGGCAGCTGGCGACCCTGCCACACTCCCACGACACTGCCACCTGCCTCCCAAGCTTCCCCAACACCTGCACCTGCACCTTGGGGAAGTGGGAGATAGGTGAATGGTAGGTGTATGTGAGTGGTACACTCTCTCAGGACTGGTGAAAGGGTATTAGGTGCCCTAGGTGAACTTTACAACCTTGTTCCCCTTCCCACACACAAAATTAAAAATGAAGATTTAGAAACATAGTAGCACAGTAAATGATGGCAGATAAAGACCACAGATAAAGACCATAAGAACATAAATTGCCATACTGGGTCAGACCAAGGGTCCATCAAGCCCAGCATCCTGTTTCCAAAAGAGGCCAAACCAGGCCACAAGAACCTGGCAATTACCCAAACACTAAGAAGATCCCTTGCTACTGATGCAATTAATAGCAGTGGCTATTCCCTAAGTAAACTTGATTAAAGCAGTTAATGGACTTCTCCTCCAAGAACTTATCCAAACCTTTTTTAAACCCAGTTACACTAACTGCACTAACCACATCCTCTGGCAACAAATTCCAGAGCTTAATTGTGCGTTGAGTGAAAAATAATTTTCTCCGATTAATTTTAAATGTGTGACTTGCTAACTTCTAGTCTGCCCAGAAAGTTTTTTAGACTAATAGTAGTAACTGCCACTCTGTGCAGGTTACCCCCAAATCTTCTGCTAAGGGTAGTAGTAGTAATTGCCATACTTGGGAACTTTTGATTTTCAGTTACCCTGAGATTGTTGCAGATTGAGGCGATGGGGGAGGGGGGGGGCAGGTATGCAGGCACATGACAGTATCAGCATACATAAAAAACTTTCTCATACACACACATACCATCACACTTGCATGTTTATGCTCATACTCTCACACACATACATGCTCATTCTCACACACACACACACACACACGACTTAAACTCGCACTCTCATTCCTCTCAATCACCCCAAACAGACTTTCACACACATGTGCATTCATTCAGTTCTCCCCATCTTTCACACACACACACACACACACACACACACACACACACACACACACACACTCATCTCAGTAACAGCTCCCTCCACTGCCAAACACTTTGTGAAGTAACACAAACCTCTGCAAAAAAATAAATAAAAATAAAAAAGCACCTAGAACCTTAGCATACCATACCATAACAGCACTAAATCTCAGGTCTAAATCTTAGCAGTAACTTTATCTATGAAAAGACAGCAAAGCAAATTTTACACCATGCCCTAAAATACCATCCTAGTGGGGATACAGAATAAGCTGGACTTCTACAAATCCATACATAGAAACTACACGCTAACAGAAATACTACACTTCAGTTACACACGCAGATTATAGATTTACCCTTACCTAATACAGAATAAGGGCTACAAATTAGAAACAGAAATATGCAGACAAAAATAAATAGGAAAGCCTGAGAAAACAGATTCAGATTCAGTGGAATACTGAAAAAAAGAACAAAATACAAATATATAATGCACAGTCTCAACGATAGTATATGGCAATCACTAAAAACTTAAAATATATATTTTTCTTAGCTTTTTTGTCTGATCTTAATTTTCTAATTGGTTTGTCCCAGCCTCTTTTTTCCAAGTTTACCTTCTTGGTTTTATCCAAATTCCTTTTTCAGGGTCTCTTTTTTTCTTTCTGTTTCTCTATCTTTTTTCCTTCCTCCCTCAAAAACATACATAGGCTTTCATTCTCACATGCTCTACCCACATACACATGCTTTTCCTCTCAAATGCTCTTTCTCTCTTTCACACACACACAGGCTTTCACTCTTACATGCTATCTCTCTATTTCACATACACACACACACACACACACACACACACACACACACACACACACATAGACTCTCTTACATCTATCTTGCTCACTCACACACAGGGTCTCACTCTAACATGTTCTGTCTCTCATAAACACACACACAGGGTATCACTTTCACAGGCTCTCTCTCTCAATCAAAGATTGGTGTATCAAGGGACTTTTATTAGAATTTGCCCGACTCTGGCCGAGTTTCGCTCACACAGGAGCTGCCTCAGGGGCTACTGTATAAATGGATTCTTGATTATAGATACTTCAATGCAAAATCATCATAATATATTCATGTGGATTCTTAACGCTGTTTGTACAGTCATTCCCACGGATATAATTTAGTCAGGGTTTCCTAACAGCACCAGTTGTGCCAAGCAACATGTCAAAATTATGCGATGCCGTATGTCAAGTCAAAAACCGAAAGAGCACCTCTTCTGGATTTAAACAAACATTGTATACTCCGGCAAGGAACTGCAGCGTGTAGTGGAACTGAATCAAGAATCCATTTATACAGTAGCTCCTGAGGCAGCTTCTGTGTGAGTCGGAAAGTTCTAATAAAAGTCCCTTGATACACCGATCTTTTTCGTCTTTTCGCAATTCAGCAATATTGGATCAGCTTTTGCTTTGTTTTTTGGGTCTCTCATACAAACACACACAGGATCTCACTCTCACATGCTTCCTTGTTCTCACACAGATACACCACACACACACACACACACACACACACACACACACACACACACATACACACACACACAGAAGCATTCTGTCACACATACATACTCTATTAGGGCCTCAGCCTCCCCTTTTCCTCTGGTCCTCATTTTCTTGGAATGCCATTGGATGGAGTCTGCAACGGTCCTACTGCCAGATTTCCTCAGGCCACCATGGGATGGCTCCATGGTAACCCTGATCTTCTCGGGTCTGCTATAGGCCCATTGTTTAGTCACTGGGACAGATGCTGCATCTCTTTTTCTCTGAACGGGCCCAATGCTCCTCTTTTTTTCTGCCCATGTAACTTTGGCAACTTTGCTTCTGGGGAGTGCTTCTGCAGGAACACCCAGAATTTTGGGATATTTGCCCAGAAACCCGGCAATTCCTTCAGAATTCCAGAATCTATGGGCAAAATCTGGAGTGTTCTCAGATATGCTAACTGCTGATTCATGTAGGTTACCCCCAAGCAGAAATGTAAACTTTAGGTTACCCCATTTCTTCATTTTCATTCTCTAGCCAGCAGGGATCCTCAGTGTTTGTCCTGTGTCCTTTTGAATTCCATTACCATTCCTGTCTATACCACCTATTCTGGAAGGGCACTCCATGCATCCACTAACCTTTCTACAAAGAAATATTTCCTCACATTGTTCCTGAATCTTCCCCCTTGGAGATTTATATTGCGACCCCTTGTTTTACAACTTCCTTTCCATCGGAAAATATTTTATTTTTGTGCCTTATTAATTCTTTTCAGGTAGGTCTGTATCATACCCTGTCCCTTCTCTCCTTTGTGGTATACATATTAAGAACATAAGAACATAAGAAATTGCCATGCTGGGTCAGACCAAGGGTCCATCAAGCCCAACATCCTGTTTCCAACAGAGGCCAAAACCAGGCCACAAGAACCTGGCAATTACCCAAACACTAAGAAGAACCCATGCTACTGATGCAATTAATAGCAGTGGCTATTCCCTAAGTAAAATTGATTAATAGCCATTAATGGACTTCTCCTCCAAGAACTTATCCAAACCTCCTGGTTCCACCTACTGGTGTCATCTGGGAGTTGTCCCTTTTGCCCTACAAGAGGGCTTCATCGTCATTCCAGCTTTGCCTTTGCAAGGAGTAAGACCTCCTTAGGACTCCTCGTCTTCCAGCTTCTCTAAGGCACTCTGTTCCATGTGGGATCCCTAGTCTTCGTCCTTGGTCTCTGTCTTTGTCCTTGTTCCAGATGTTTCCTGATGTCTTGTTCCAGCCTAGATGTCTGCTGTATCCTGATGTCCATCCTGTCTAGATGTCTAGATGATCCATCCTGGAGTGGTCCGCGACCAGCCCGGCTGGGTTGGTAGGGCGCACTGCGGCCCAGTGGTCCGTGACCACCCCTGCTGGGGTGTGTAGGGAGCTGGTGGTTCTCTTCCATCTTTGGAACCGAGGATCTTCATGTTCCTGTCTGTCACCTCCTGGGTCTGGAGTCTCTGGATGTCCACTTCATCCGTTCTAGCTGCCCTTTATTGAGTGCCCGGAGAGTCCATCCTGGATGTCCTGGATCCTCGCCTTGGAGCCTCGTCTCTAATCATTCCTTCGATGTTCTGGACTTCGGCTATGCCTAGCCTCTGGCGGGCAGTGCTCCGGTGGATAGCCAAAGGGCCATTCTGGCCACTGCAGCCTCCTCCCTGGCTGTGGGTGTTAGAGCCTTATTCGGAGTCTTCTCCATCCTGAGTTTTATCCTGGTTTTAGCTTGTCTCTTCTCATCTGAATCTGAACCTGAATCTGAACCTGTTCTTCGCCATGCCTGACCTTCGTCCATGTCTGACCTTCATCCACATCTGACCTTCTTCTATCTCCAAGCCTGAGTCTTCATCTTCTTCAAGCCTGAGTCTTCGTCTACCTCGAAGCCTGAGTCTTTGTCTACCTCCAAGCCTGAGTCTTTGTCTACCTCAACGTCTGAGTTTGTCCTGTGTTAGATGTCTCCATCCGCCCTTGTCCTCTGTCCGTCCTGCTGCCCTTACTGTTACCCAGCAGCAGTCCGAAAAGGCTTGGAAGGGTCGGAGGACTGTTCAAGAGACCATTATTGCATTGATGGTCTCACCTGCGCGTGCAGGTTCGGTAGAGGCTCTCCATTCCCAGTTCCCAGACTTGGACCGTCTTGCCGCAGGGACACACATCTTTAGTCCCACGCTGAGGATCACCCCCTGGCACTCCCTTCCATCTGCAGTGCAATACCAATCATGAGATTCCGTGAACCATGTTCCCGTGACAACAATGTCCAAGTCCGCCTCCACCATTAGGGCTTGCAGATCTGGTATTTTATTGCCCAAACTACGGGCATTTGTGTTCATAGCTTTCCAGCTTTTCTCGTTCAGGTTACTGCTTTTCTTGGACTCCTTTTGTGACTTATTTAGTTGAGTTTTGTTATCCACTTCACCCTTTTCCATTGCATTTGTATTTGGGGGGTGACATTCTAATTTCATTCTGCCATCCCCAGCATCTAGTTTAAATTCCTTATGACATAGGATTTCAATTTATCTCTTAGGATCCTTTTTCCTGCCACAGACAGATGTAAGCCATCTTTGACAAAGAGCTTTTTACTGTTCCATACATGGTCCCAGCCCCCAATAAATCCAAAACGTTGTTCCTTACACCAGGATTTGAGCCATACATTGAAGTTATTAATATGGCTTCGCCTCTCCTTCCCCTTTCCATGAACAGGTAACACTTCTGAAAAGGCAATGGTTGCTGCCATGTGACTAATCTGCTTTGCTAGAAGTGACACATCTCATGCACTCTCCACCTGAGGGTCCTTCTCCTATTTTACAGTGAGATAGACTTTTAAGCCTGATACCCCTGTATGGCGAAGGAGCTCTCACCAGGGGACCAAAGACCTGTGAGCCTACGCTACTCTCTAGATAGCCAAGCATCAGTGATGGACCTTGCTGCAAAAGAAGTTATCCATTTTAACTTCTGAAAGTATGATTTGAACTTTGAGTTAAGTGGGGAGGTTTTGGATCTCCCTTCCCCACTGGGATGGCAGTGCTGAGAAATAGCCTGATCTCACTGACATTTCCCCAACAGAAATCACAGAAGTAACAGATAAGGAAAAGGAACAACTGAGTCAACAAAAAATAGCAAGAGGAGGAGACCCCATCCTTATCTCTGCAAATCAAGTTCCTTGATTCCAGGCTGGGTGTCTATGGGAAAGAAAAGGTCTAAAGGTAGGATTTTTGCAATGCAAGTAGGACCCCTTCCATAGAAATCCCTTACAGCCTCTGTGAGAGTATGCACATGTAAAATCACCATGGGATCTACCCAGATGTCTGTAACAAAGGACACCTCCTACCCATTCAAAAGACATTCCTATACCATCCATCATATGTAATCTCACACTTCTGAATTATGGGCTTTATTTTGCCTTAAACTAATCAGTAAATTACTATTTAATACCCAGTTCCTGGTCCTACCTGTTCTTTTGCAGTATCTCCCTCCCGGGGATGCCACAGCTACAAAACACGCAATGGACACACTAAAGTTCTTTCTTACTGTCTGGGCCAAAGACGAGAGTGTCCCTCCATAGAACAAATCCCCCCCTCCCACCCCAGAGACCAAGAGTCAAGCTGGGAAGGCGTCAGCTAGCCAGAGCAGCCCCAGTGGTTATAAATGTGATTGTGTGCCGTCGGGACTAAACACCCTGCATAAGGGTTACAATATATATTGCATTCATTTCCAAAAAGAAAAAGAAAAAAAATAGTATATATCCCAAAATGATTATTACAACCAAAATGTATGTATTTCACCAAGAGATTAATAAGACATTAAGGATGTGCACAGGAAATGTTTTCATTTGATTTGTTTTCAGTTCAAATGAATATTTCCTATATTTTTTCCAAAATACCCATTTGTTCTGGTTATTTGTATAAGTTATGTATGTAAATGCCATTATATGTGCTAAAGATCATGTGCATAAAAAAAAATGTATGTGCTATGCCCGTTGGTCGCAGTTGACTGCGACCTCTCATGCTCACCTCTTTTTTCCCTGCATCGTCAATCCTAGGAAGAATGGCGGCCTCCGCTAACCAACGCTGACCTCCCCGGTGTCCCTGGGATGGCGTGGGTGCTGCCGACTGCCATCTTGTCTCCGGAATCACTTAAGGCGTGCACGCGCAAGGGCCTCCTTGGTACACGTCATGGCGGGAAACTCGGGGGCATCGCCTCCCGATGACATCAACTCGCTGTTGTACTTAAGCTGACTGGCCCTCTGCTACTACGAGTTAGCAAGGAGTTTCCTCGTTGCTGAATCCGCTCCACTCTTGGACTTCCTGTTCCAGACTTGCTCTTGGTGTGTGGACACTCTGGGTACCGGCTCCTCAGGGGCCCTTCCATGTTCCTGGCTATCTGCTAGGGATGTGCAGAGGGACGCCATACTTCCGGGAGCGACCTCCTGCACTCCGGCCGTCGGCTGCCAGTATTCAAAATGGCGCCGATGGCCTGGCAGCCGTCGGCCCCTGTGACATTGTGACGGCAAAGGCTATCGGCTGCCAGTATTTAAAATGGCGCATACAAGTGCAGGAGATTGCTCCCGGGCCCCAGCTGGACATTTGGCAAGTCTTGTGGGGATCAGGAAGGTCCCACAAGACTTGCCAAAAGTCCCTGGTGGTCTAGCGGGGGTCCAGGAGTGATCTCCTGCACTCTGGCCGTCGGCTGCCAGTAATCAAAATGGCGCCGATAGCCTTTGCCCTTATGTCACAGGGGCTATCGGTGCCATTGGTCAGCCCCTGTCACATGGTAGGAGCACAAGATGGCGCCGATGGTCATGTGACAGGGGCTGACCAATGGCACCAGTAGCCCCTGTGACATAGTAAGGTCAAAGGCTATCAGCGCCATTTTGAAACCGGCAGCCGAGGGTGTGAGTGCAGGGGATGGCTCCTGGTCTCGCCACTGGACCACAAGGGAGTTTTGGTAAGTCTTGGGGGGGGGGGGGGGTCAGGAGGGTGGGGGGGTTTGTTTAAATTTGTTCCTTTAGGCGGCTGAATAATTCGGCAAAGATTCGTTGTATTCATGGGGAATTGCGATACGTTTCGCTTCCCCACAAAATCAACTAATAGGGCCTTATACATTGCGGATTCCCAATTTGTAGGGAATTAATGCACACCCCTACTATCCGCTCCTCGGAGGGCCTTCCTGCCTTGGACTACGACCTGACACACTTCTCGGGTAATTCTCCTGGAACTACCACTGTGAGTACCTTTCTACAGACTTTAGTGATACCAGCTTTACTGAAGCTTCTCTGCAGTGTACCCCGTTCCTTGAGCCACTACCATTCCTCTTCAGTAGAAGTTGTTCCAGTATACCCTGTGCTACAGGGTATTGCCATACCAGCTACAAGACCTTCTTCCGGGATCCTATACCTCAGACTGGTTCATCATCTTCATCACAGTCATCCTTGGCGTACCCCGTTCTGCGGGCCACTACCGGATCTACACTTCTGAGGTAATATCTACTCGGCTGAAGGGACTTCCTGGCATACCCTGCTCTGTGGGCCACTACCGGATCTTCACATCTGTGGTATCACCCTGGGCATACCCATTGCTCAGAACTGTACTATTTACAGCCCCCACTCTGCGGGGTCGACTTTTCCTTCCTTCATAATAAAGTCTATCATACAGCTGTGTCCTACGTTGCTGAGACCATGCCCATCGACAGTGAGGCCCACAGGGCTCCTCCCTGTGGGCGGAGACATCTCTCATCTCGACCCAGGGTTCACATCTATACAAAAACATAACAGTATGCATGCAAGTTTCTAAAAACAAACAGAACAAATGCACATCCCTTTAAAATATTATGAGGTCAATATTCAGAGGGCCAGTGAATGGGAAAGTTACCCGGGTAACTTTACACGGATAATAATTGGTGGCACTTAGCTGAAGGATGTCTGCTGCTGAATATACCCAGGTAAAGTTAGTTGGGTAACTTTAGGGTAATTGCTGAATATCAGCACTAGCGGGATAAATTTTAGCCCTGTCCTCGGAATGCCCCCCACTGTCCTGTTTCTTTTTGTCCTGCTAAATTTTAGCCATGTAATGATTTAACCGGGTAAAACTTTACTGGCGAGAGTGGCAGGAAATTCAAATATTGGCTTTTGTCTGGGCAGCTTCAAATATTAATTGGACAGTCCCTTTTATTAGTGACCTCTATCTATTTTCTTCTATTCTATTCTATGCTATGGCAGCATGGATTCAACAGGGGAAGGTCCTGCCAAACAAATCTGATTGACTTTTTTGATTGGGTGACTAGAGAACAAGATCAAGTAAGAACACTCAATGTTATTTACTTGGATTTCCATAAAGCTTTTGATACAGTCCCGCCTAGAAGGCTCATGAAGAAAATGAGAAGCTTGAGAACGGGCGCCAAAGTTGTGGAGTGGATTACTAACTGGTTGACAGGAAACAATGTGTAATGGTAAATGGAACCCACTCTGATGAGAGAACGATTCCAAGTGGAGCACCACAAGGATCGGTTGTAGGACCGGTTCTGTTCAATATCTTTGTGAGTGACATTGTGGGGGGGTTAGAAGGAAAATTTTTCCTTTTTGCAGATGATACTAAGATCTGCAATAGAGTGGACATGCCTGAAGGAGTAGAGAGAATGAAAAGTGATTTAAGAAAACTTGAAGAGTGGTCCAATATTTTGCAGCTGCAATTCAGTGCCAAGAAGTGCAGAGTTGTACACCTGGAATGTGGAAATCCAAAAGAGCTATATGTGATTGGGGGGGGGTGGTGGTGGTGAAAGACTATCACCTTGGGGTGATTGTGTCTGGTGATCTGAAGGTGGCAACATTATGTGACAAAATGGTAGCTAAAGACAGAAAGATGTTGGGCTGTATAGAGAAAGGAATAGCTAGCAGAAAAAGGGAAGTGATAATGCCTTCTACAGATCTTTGGTGAGATCTCACCTAGAGTACTGTGTTCAGTTCTGGAGACCATATCTCAAAAAGGATAAGACAGAATGGAAACAGTCATGAGGAAGGCAATGAAAATGGTGGTGGTGGGGGTATGTGTGTGGGGGTCTGTTTCAGAGGACCTATGAGGAGAGGCTGAAGTATCTAAATAACTATATCCTGGAGGAGAGGAAGTGCAGGGGAGATATGATTCAGACACCTGAAAGGTATTAACAGTGCACATCCTTCAAACCTTTTCTGCTGGAAAGGAAACAGTAGAACTAGGGGTCATGATATGAAACTCCAGAGGGGAAGACTCAGAACCAATATCAGGAAATATTTCTTCTCAGAGAGAGTGGTGGATGCCTGGAATACTCACCCAGAAGAGGTGGTGAAGAAAAGAAAAGTTAATGAATTCAAAAGGGAATGGGTCAAACACAGTGGATCACTAAAGGCTTAAAGAAAGGTATAGTGTAACATTTCAGCATGGGGGTAATGTGCATGGAGTGGCAGTTACCAAATTTAACAGAACACTTGGGGGCAATCTGCATGGAGTGACAGTTACTAAGAACATAAGAACATGCCATACTGGTCATGCCAGACTGGGTCAGACCAAGCATCCTGGGTCAGACCCAGCATCCTGTTTCCAACAGTGGCCAATCCAGGCCATAAGAACCTGGCAAGTACCCAAAAACTAAGTCTATTTCATGTTACCATTGCTAGTAATAGCAGTGGCTATTTTCTAAGTCAACTTAATTAATAGCAGGTAATGGACTTCTCCTCCAAGAACTTATCCAATCCTTTTTTAAACACAGCTATACCAACTGAACTAACCACGTCCTCTGGCAACAAATTCCAGAGTTTAATTGTGCATTGAGTGAAGAAGACCTTTTTCCGATTAGTTTTAAATGTGCCACATGCTAACTTCATGGAGTGCACCCTAGTCTTTCTATTACCTGAAAGACTAAATAACCAATTCACATCTACCCGTTCTAGACCTCTCATGATTTTAAACACCTCTATCATATACCCCCTCAGCCGTCTCTTCTCCAAGCTGAAAAGTCCTAACCTCTTTAGTCTTTCCTCATAGGGGAGCTGTTCCATTCCCCTTATCATTTTGGTCGCCCTTCTCTGTACCTTCTCCTTCGCAATTATATCTTTTTTGAGATGCGGTGACCAGAATTGTACACAGTATTCAAGGTGTGGTCTCACAATGGGGCGATACAGAGGCATTATGACATTTTCCGTTTTATTCACCATTCCCTTCCTAATAATTCCCAACATTCTGTTTGCTTTTTTGACTGCCACAGCACACTGAACCGACGATTTCAGTGTGTTATCCACTATGATGCTTAGATCTCTTTCTTGGGTTGTAGCACCTAATATGGAACCTAACATTGTGTAACTATAGCATGGGTTATTTTTCCCTATATGCATCACCTTGCACTTATCCACATTAAATTTCATCTGCCATTTAGATGCCCAATTTTCCAGTCTCACAAGGTCTTCCTGCAATTTATCACAATCTGCTTGTGATTTAACTACTCTGAACAATTTTGTATCATCTGCAAATTTGATTACCTCACTTGTCGTATTTCTTTCCAGATCATTTATAAGTATATTGAAAAGTAAGGGTCCCAATACAGATCCCTGAGGCACTTCACTGCCCACTCCCTTCCACTGAGAAAATTGTCCATTTAATCCTACTCTCTGTTTCCTGTCTTTTAGCCAGTTTGTAATCCATGAAAGGACATCACCACCTATCCCATGACATTTTACTTTTCCTAGAATCCTCTAATGAGGAACTTTATCAAATGCCTTTTGAAAATCCAAGTACACTACATCTACCGGTTCACCTTTATCCACATGTTTATTAATTCCTTCAAAAAAGTGAAGCAGATTTGTGAGGCAAGACTTGCGTTGGGTAAAGCCATGCTGACTTTGTTCCATTAAACCTTGTCTTTCTATATGTTCTGTGATTTTGATGCTTAGAACACTTTCCACTATTTTTCCTGGCACTGAAGTCAGGCTAACCGGTCTGTAGTTTCCCGGATCGCCCCTGGAGCCCTTTTTAAATATTGGGGTTACATTAGCTATCCTCCAATCTTCAGGTACAATGGATGATTTTAATGATAGGTTACATAGTTTTACTAATAGGTCTGAAATTTCATTTTTTAGTTCCTTCAGAACCCTGGGGTGTATACCATCCGGTCCAGGTGATTTACTACTTTTCAGTTTATCAATCAGACCTACCACATCTTCTAGGTTCACTGTGATTTGGTTCAGTCCATCTGAATCATTACCCATGAAAACCTTCTCCGGAACGGGTATCTCCCCAACATACTCTTTAGTAAACACCGACGCAAAGAAATCATTTAATCTTTCCACGATGGCCTTTTCTTCTCTAAGTGCCCCTTTAACCCCTCGATCATCTAATGGTCCAACTGACTCCCTCACAGGCTTTCTGCTTTGGATATATTTTAAAAAGTTTTTACTATGAGTTTTTGCCTCTACGGCCAACTTCTTTTCAAATTATCTCTTAGCCTGTCTTATCAATATCTTACATTTAACTTGCCAATGCTTATGCATTATACTATTTTCTTCTTTTGGATCCTTCCTCCAATTTTTGAATGAAGATCTTTTGGCTAAAATAGCTTCTTTTACTTTCCCTTTTAACCATGCCGGTAATCATTTTGCCTTCTTTCCACCTTTTTTAATGTGTGGAATACATCTGGACTGTGCTTCTAGGATGGTATTTTTTAACAATGACCACACCTCTTGCACACATTTTACCTTTGTAGCTGCTCTTTTCAGTTTTTTTCTTACAATTTTTCTCATTTTATCAAAGTTTCCCTTTTGAAAGTTTAGCATGAGAACCGTGGATTTGCTTACTGTCCCCCCTACCATAAGCAAACTGCTGGGCAGATTGGATGGACCATCTGGTCCTCATTTGCTGTCATTACTATGTTACTATGTTTTGGATTTTACTTTGGGGTGTTACCCACAGCTCTCCTCTAGTCCCTACAACCTATCAGAAGCCATTGCAACAGTACCCAACTCCTTCTAATTTAACAGAAAGCTGACTTTTTAACATGCTGCTGTTTAAATGTTTTTAAAATTCAGCAGTTAGCAAGAGAACTTGATAATAAACCATCTCAGAAAGTAGCGGCCGAGCCTGAAATCAAAATGTGAGCCATACATCCCACTCCACACTCACTTCTGTGATACAGCAGCAAGGGGAACCAAGGACTTAATTAGGTTATGGCCAACTTCCCAAAGCACTTGATGGGTATTAAAAGCTGGGCTGTCATTCCAATGTTTAATCAGTTTGGGAAAAGATTATGCAAATGTACAATGAAATGCCTGCATAACCACAGAAATGAAATAATGTCTTATTTTCTAATTAGTCTGTCTTGTATAACCTCACCTTGCTTTCACTCACCTTTACTGGTATATGGCTTGTTCTAACACTGGGATTAGAAATTCAATTTCTCATCTCATGAAGAAAGCAAAATGAAACTTTCATCAATGTCTTCTAGCAGGAAAAATGATTATGTGAACAAAAATATGTTCATTAAATTGTCTAACTTTATAATTGTTTTTAATAAAGTAAGAAAATGAAGCCAGGAAAAAAGAAGTTTATCTTTACAGTAATTTGGGGTAAACTGAGAAATTCCTTGAAAGTCTTTCAATCTTAAGAACATAAGATGTTGCCATACTGGGTCAGACCAAGGGTCCATCAAGCCCAGCATCCTGTTTCCAACAGTGACCAATCTAGGATACAAGTCCCTGGCAAGTACCCAAACATTAAATAGATCCCATGCTGCTAATGCCAGTAATAATCAGTGGCTATTCCCGAAGTCAACTTGATTATTAACAGTTTATGGACTTCTCTTCCAGGAACTTGTCCAACCCTTTTTTAAACCCAGCTAAGCTAACTGCCTTAACCACGTCCTCTGGCAATGAATTCCAGAGTTTAATTGTGAGTTGGAAGAAAATGTTGTTCTCCAATTGTTTTAAATGTGCTACTTGCTAACTTAATGAAGTGCTTCCTAGTCTTTGCATTATCTGAAAGAGTAACAAACCAATTCACATTTACCCGTTCTAGTCCTCTCATGATTTTATAGCTCTCCATCATATCCCTCCTCAGCCTTCTCTTTTCCAAGCTGAATAGCCCTAACTTCTTTAATCTTTCCTCATAGTGAAGCCATTCTGTCCCCTTTATCAGTTTGGTCACCCTTCTCTGTACTTTCTACAGTGCAACAAATACTTTCTGAGATGTGGCGACCAGAAGTAAACACAGTACTCATGGTGATGTCTCACCATGTAGTGATACAGAAGAATTATGACATTCTATCTTTTATTCACCATTCTCTTCCTAATTATTCCTAATATTTTGTTTGCTTTTTTGACCACAGCAGCATATTGAGCCAACGATTTCAATATATTGCCCACTATGATGCCTAGATCTTTTTTCTGGTTGGTAGCTCCTAATATAGAACCTAACATCGTGTAACTACAGCATGGGTTATTTTTCCCTCTATGCATCATTTTGCACTTGTCCACATTAAATTTCATCTGCCATTTGGATGACCAATCTTCCAGTCTCACAAGGTCCTCCTGCAATTTATCACTATCCGCTTGTGATTTAACTACTCTGATTAATTTTGTACCATCTGCAAATCTGATCACCTCACTCATCATTCCCCTTACCAGATCATTTACAAATATATTGAAAAGCACCAGTCCAAATACAGCTCCCTGAGGCACTCCACTGTTTACTTTTCTCCACTGAGAAAATTAACCATTTTATCCTACTCTGTTTCCTGTGTTTTAACCAGTTTGCAATCCACAAATGTACACTGCTTCCTATTCCATGACTTTTCAATTTTCATAGAAGCCTCTCATGGGGAACTTTGTCAAATGCCTTCTGAAAAACCAAATACATAACATCTACCGGCTCACCTTTATCCACATGCTGCTTATTCACACCTACAAAAAAAAATGCAGCAGATTTGTGAGGCAAGTCTTCCATTGGATAAATCCATGCTGGCTGTGTCTCATTAAATCATGTCTATCTTTAAATACATGAGGCTAAATCCTAAAATATCTAGGATCTCTGAAAGGTAAATAGCAGGAGATAGTCAACTTTATATGCTGAATATCAACTGTCAAAAAACATTTAGGCCAAAAAACAGGGAGGATAACTTTTAAAGATCTCTGTGCAGTCCCATGTATTCACATATATGGGCCTGCAGAAAACAGCAAACATATTTTATAATCTGCATGGATTGGTCTGCACAGATTGTAAAATATATATATCTCCTCCCTCCAACATATGCACGCAAGTTATAATATGCACATATGTACGAGTGTGTAAGAACTTATGTCTGCACATATGTTTTTGATGTGTGTGCATGTGCACATTTCTGATTTTCCTAGGCAGGCTCATTTCAGGGATGGCCCTTCCCCTGGCAAGACAGCCAAATTTCACCACCAGGGGTGTGGCCAGTCTAGCATTCCTGATGGTGAGGAGTTACAACCCAGGAAAAGTATTTGGCGTCATTATGGAAAATACTGAAAAATCCTCGGTTCAGTGTGCGGTGTCGGTTAAAAAAAGTAAACAGAATGTTAGGAATTATTAAGAAAGGAAAGGAGAATAAAACTGAGAATGTCATAATATCTTTGTATCACTCAATATGAGACCGCACAGGGATGGAAAATTTCAAAGTGGTGCATGGGCTCATATATGTGCGTTCATGCCAGCGCATGCCAAGAAATGCAGCCATTTTATAAAATTTGTGCAAATATGTACGCGTGTTATAAAACAGCCTGGCCGCATGCACATGCGCGCCAATCTTTTAAGTGGACACATGCATAGGCATGTAAACACCACGTCTATTTTTTTAAGTCAGGGAATTTTAAAAGGGGTGTGCCTCCACACCTGTTGCAACCGTCCCTTTCCAACGGCTTCACTCCGCCTACCTCTCTTTGTTTGCTCCTCCTCATGCTGCGGATGGACGCCTGGCTACCGCGGCGTCTGCCTGCCATGCTCTCCATCATCCCTGGACCGGCTTTGGCGCTGCCTCCCGCCATGCTCCGCTTGTACCATAGGGTGCGCGTGCCACGCAGCCCTTCTTCTTATTTCTTATCTGGCGCGAACCTCCGGGGCATCCCCCCCGATGACGTCATGATGCCCGGATATTTAAGGCCTACAATGTTTGCTAGCCTTTGAGTTAGCAAGGGGGTAATCCTACGGGAATCCTACGGATGGGATTCGTTCTCCGTACCCAGCTACTCTGCCTCTCCAATCTCTATTGGACTCTCTAACGCTAACGGGGTACCCGCTCCTCGGGGGCCTCACTTGCTTTCCAGGTCGCTATCAGGAAACCGGTACTCGCTCCTCGAGGGCCCATGTTCCCTCACTCGCTGCCTGCTCCTACCTTCTCTTCTGCCTGGAAGGATTTGCTAATCTTCCACATCTGTGAGTACTACCATCTTCACCTCAGAGCTGTTCCCTGGAACCAGGCACTCACTCCTCGAGGGCCTGCCTCCGTTCCAGCCCCAGTGCCATCTCTGTGGAACCGCTGTGTGAGTACATCATCTGCAAGCCTCCCAGCTCTCAGGGTTCAGATAATCACTCCTCGAGGGTCTGCTCTCCCTACCCTGGGGATCTCCAAACTGGGGTCTTGTATATTCTCCACTGTACTCATTCTCTCAGTTCTTTTCACTACAGCACTGCTACCGGAGGAGTTGCTGTTCCAGCGCCTGAGGGATACCAGCCCTGCCGGGCTATTCCAGCTGCTCACTACTGCCACCTCAGGTGACTTTCTTTCACAGTCTAATAAAAGATCAAACTCTGTGTTTGTGTGTCCTGAGCTAAGTCTGACCTGTGGTCCCTTACAGGACTTCCCCCCGTGGGCGTGGTCAGCTGCCACAGTGTCCAATGGTCCACCCAAACCTCACAGTTTACAACAACACCATTGCCAGTTTAACCAGTTTGTCCACCAGTTCACCCAGTTAACAGTTCAGTCCTCTAAACCCCCCCTGATTTGATATTCTACACTCCCCCCAATTACTCCAGACCCTTTAAACTCCTCAGAAATAACTTCATCATTTTATTTTAATACTTACACGCCCTTCATAGCAGAACTAAAGTTCCATGGCAGGGGATTTCGGAGTATTTACACGCATGTTTCTTGGCTAGGCCCCAAAATGCCCATGCCCCGCCCAGACCATGCCCAAGCCACACCCCTTCTTGGCAACTATTTAGATGTGTTTGTAGAGGGTTTTACGCACTTATCTGAGCACATTTTAAAATAGGTTGAGTGTGTGTAAACCCAACTTATCTGCATATCCTCCATTTGATGTGCACGTTAGGCTTTTAAAATTCACCTTTTAGAATACTGTGTGTAATTCTGGTTGCCTCATCTAAAAAAGATATAGCTGAACAGGAAAAGGTACAGATAAGGGCAAGATAAGAACATAACATAAGAACATAAGAAATGCCATATTGGATCAGACAAAGGGTCCATCAAGCCCAGCATCCTGTTTCTAACAGTGGCCAATCAAAGTCACACGTACCTGACAAGTACCCAAAGATTAGATAAATCACAGGCTACTATTTCTTATTAATTACCGTCATAGCAGTTTAAAGGGATGTGCATTTGTTTTGAACGAATGCGCAATCCGCAACATATAGGTCCCTATTCGTTGCATTCATGGGGTTCCAAAACGTATGGCGAACCCCCACGAATGCAATGTATCATTAACGAATAAAATCCCCACCCTCCTGACCCCCCCAAGACTTGCCAAAAGTCCCTGGTGGTCCAGTGGGGGTCCTGGAGTGATCTCTTGCACTCGGGCCGTCGGCTACCAGTATTCAAAATGGTGCCGATAGCCTTTCCCCTTACTATGTCACAGAGGCTACCGGTGCCATTGGTCGGCCCTATCACATGGTAGGAGCACAAGATGGCGCCGGCCATCCATTGCTTCTACCATGTGACAGGGGCCAACCAATGGCACCAGTAGCCCCTGTGACTTAATAAGGACAAAGGCTATCAGTGCCATTTTGAATACCGGTAGCTGACGGCCTAAGTGCAGGAGTCAGGAGGGGGGGGGGGGGGTTGTAGTTAATTAAGTTTAAAGGGTTGGGATGGGTTTTTTTTTTTAACTTTAGTGGGAAACAAATACCATACGTAACTAATGGACGAATCAGGGCCCCCCGAAAACGGATGTAACGGATTTGGGTCCCGATGAATATGAATACCGAATCGAACGTATCCATTCCTGCTGCACATCCCTAGCAGTTTATGGATTTAACCTCTAGGAACTTATCCAAATCTTTTTTAAACCCAGTAACTCTAACTGCTGAAACCACATTCCCTGGCAATGAATTCCAGAGGTTATGCGCTGAGTGAAAAATAATTTGATTTGTTTTAAATTAGCTACTTGCTAACTTCATGGAGTGCCCCCTGGTCCTTCTATTATCTGAGAGAGTAAATAACAGATTTAAGAACATAAGAACATAAGAACCTAAGAAAATGCCATACTGGGTCAGACCAAGGGTCCATCAAGCCCAGCATCCTGTTTCCAACAGTGGCCAATCCAGGCCATAAGAACCTGGCAAGTACCCAAAAACTAAGACTATTCCATGTAACCATTGCTAATGGCAGTGGCTATTCTCTAAGTGAACTTAATAGCAGGTAATGGACGTCTCCTCCAAGAACTTATCCAATCCTTTTTTAAACACAGCTATACTAACTGCACTAACCACATTCTCTGGCAACAAATTCCAGAGTTTAATTGTGCGTTGAGTAAAAAAGAACTTTCTCCGATTAGTTTTAAATGTGCCCCATGCTAACTTCATGGAGTGCCCCCTAGTCCTTCTACTATCTGAAAGAGTAAATAACCGATTCACATCTACCCGTTCTAGACCTCTCATGATTTTAAACACCTCTATCATATCCCCCCCTCAGTCGTCTCTTCTCCAAGCTCATTTTGGTAGCCCTTCTCCATCACAATTATACCTTTTTTGAGATGTGGCAACCAGAATTGTACACAGTATTCAAGGTGCGGTCTCGCAATGGAATGATACAGAGGCATTATGGCATCCTCTGGTTTAGACCAAAGAATCATTGCACAAAAGTGTCTGGACACTGAGCAAGAGGTGGGGATTAGGTATGAGCATAGGGGGTTGGGGGCCACTTTCACATTCAACATGAGACGTACGAACAGAACAGTGGTCTCTTGTGAAGATTTGATGACCTTCGGAGTGAGGAAACTCACTCCAAGAAGAGATTTGGGCAATGTTCTCTCAACCTAGCTTGTTGTTGCCCAGGTAGAGTGTCCATCAAGCTAGGTTGAGAGAACATTGCCCAAATCTCTTCTTGGAGTGAGTTTCCTCACTCCGAAGGTCATCAAATCTTCACAAGAGACCACTGTTCTGTTCGTACGTCTCATGTTGAATGTGAAAGTGGCCCCCAACCCCCTATGCTCATACCTAATCCCCACCTCGAGTTACTAGGTGGGCCTACCATAGGGATACAAATACCTGTCTAGGGAAGAGACAATATAGCAAGTCTCTCTCTCTCTCTCTCTCTCTCTCTCTCATATATTGTGTGATTTGCAAATTTATCTCCTGCAGTAACTCCTTGGAAAATGACCTCCTCAGTGAGAGAACATATGTGTGTGTGAGAAATCAAAAGTTCCCAGGTATGAAGATCAGAGGATTTTTTTTTAATTGTTGGTTTTAATTACTAGATATTCGGATCTGCTGTTTTGAAATTGTTGTGCCGGAGGTGGACTCTTGGGCTGTGTTGGGGTTGGCGCTACCCGTAGGAGGGATCCTACGGGTCCACACCATCGGCAGGTGGAATGGGCTGAAGAACAGAGGCCGTCTGGCGCGTCACCAACACCAGCCCTCATTCCCCGCAGGTTGAGCCTTTGGGTCCCGGGGCCTGCTGGACTCAGGTGGGCCTCTGTATGTTGTTGTTGATGAATGGATTGAAGAGTCAGCCCAGAGGGAGCAACAGTATAATGAAAGAGTCTGCACTGGACGAGGTGAAGTCCCAGAGACCCAGGCGCCAATAGAACCAAACTCAGGCAGGGGGCGCCTGAGCAAGAACATTCTGAAGCCTGAACAGGACAAGCCCAGGACATAGACTGAAGAAGCGTCAAAGGGCAAGCTGGAGTCAGGGCTGGCGGCAATCAGGAAGCAGTGGCAAGTGCGAGCTGAGGTCGGGACTTGGAGAGTGTCAATAACGTAGTCAAGCAATGCAGAGGTTTGGGCTTGGAGAGAGTCAATTGCGTAGCCAGGCAAAGCAGAGGTCCGGGCTTGGAGAAAGTCAACGGCGTGGTCAAGCAAAGCAGAGGTCCGGGCTTGGAGAGAGACAACGGTGTAGTCAGGAAAAGCAGAGGTCCAGGCTTGGAGAGAATCAACGGTGTGGTCAAGCAAAGCAGAGGTCCGGGCTTGGAGAGAGACAATAGCGTGGTCAGGCAAAGCAGAGGTCCAGGCTTGGAGAGAGTCAACGGCGTGGTCAGGCAAAGCAGAGGTCCGGGCTTGGAGAAAGTCAACGGCGTGGTCAAGCAAAGCAGAGGTCCGGGCTTGGAGAGAGACAACAGCGTGGTCAGGCAAAGCAGAGGTCTGGGCTTGGAGAGAGTCAATGGCGTGGTCAGGCAAAGCAGAGGTCCAGGCTTGGAGAGAGACAACAGCGTAGTCAGGAAAAGCAGAGGTCCAGGCTTGGAGAGAGTCAACGGCGTGGTCAAGCAAAGCAGAGGTCCGGGCTTGGAGAGAGACAATGGCGTAGACAGGAAAAGCAGAGGTCCAGGCTTGGAGAGAGTCAACAGCGTGGTCAAGCAAAGCAGAGGTCCGGGCTTGGAGAGAGACAATGGCGTAGACAGGAAAAGCAGAGGTCCAGGCTTGGAAAGAGTCAACGGCATGGTCAGGCAAAGCAGAGGTCTGGACTTGGAGAGAGTCAATGGCGTGGTCAGGCAAAGCAGAGGTCCATGCTTGGAGAGAAGCAACAGCGTGGTCAGGCAAAGCAGAGGTCCGGACTTGGAGAGAGTCAATGCGTGGTCAGGCAAAGCAGAGGTCCAGGCTTGGAGAGAGTCAATGCGTGGTCAGGCAAAGCAGGTGTCGTGTCTGAGAAGGAAATCCAAGGGTAAGTTAGGAATCAGGAACGCAGGAACGCAGGAACGAGGAAACCAGGAACAGGAGTCAGCGAGGATCAGCTTGGCCGCACATTTGACTTTTAGTATCTCGCGGGGATAACTAATAGGCTCATCAATATGCACTTACATGTGATGAGCGCTATTAGTTTTGGGGGGAGGGGCGTTGGCCCCGCGTTTTACACGCGCTATTACCCCTTCGAATATAAGGGATAATAATAGCGCGTGTAAAACGCGCTTTCAAATGGGGGATAAACTGTGCTGTATCGGCCTGTTTGTTAAAAAAGTTGTGCTGTTTTACTGCCCTTGCAAAAAAGAAATCTCTCTGGATTGTTTGTTTTTCTTTAGAAGGCATCTTCTTAATTAAACAAACTCTAATGTGCCATAAATCTCTAATAAACTCTTATTTTATGCACAGAACTCTTAGGAGTATAAATGTGCTTCTCACTCATGTTTTGTGCTTCTAACTTAGGGGTACAAATTTTATGCTCCTAACTCATGCTCCTGCTTGTGTTTCAGGACTGATGTAATAAAACAAAGCAAAAAATATGCATTTACTAAAACAGAATACTCCAGATGCAGGTTATAAAACAGTATATTCATGCATACCTGTTATTTATGCGTGCATATATATATTTATTTATTTAAAACATTTTCTATACCGACTTTCACAGACAAAGTCTGTCCAAGACTGTTCACAACTTCAAATATAAAGAAGGAAAAAAGAAGAAAAACTAAACAAAACAACTACGCAAATAAAAGAAAACCAATAAAAATAAACAAAGTAAAGTAATAGATTGAAATTGAAAAAATACTAGTTTTACGCATGAAACCCCTTTGAAAATATACTCCATTGTGGGCAGAAAACATGATTTGTACTCATTACAATTGTGCTCACAAAACATGCATTAGGAGCACAAATTATGCACATAAAGCATGAGTTGCAAGTATAAAATTTTATTCATAGGTTGTTTGCACAAAACACGTATAAATCATCTTTTATATGCATTAATCCCAAATGCAGGATCCCGGCATAATAAACTCCAGATTCGACATCACAGGCTACCACTAATCCCAGAAACTTTATTCCACCTCTGACCAAGAATTAAATTTCCAGCCTTAAGAAAACATGAGTTAAACCTACGCACCTCTCTGCTAATGTTTTGGAATTGCATGGAGGAGCGCTAAGCTTAAGCTATGCACATACGTTTGTAATCAGGTTGTGCGCACATGAAGGTGAATTTTAAAAGCCCAACATGCACCAAAGCCGGGAGATATGCAAATATGTTGGGCCAGCGCAAGCCGAGTGGATTTTAAAAGCCGCCCGGATATGTGCTGTATCTCCTGCTGTGCGCACACAGGGGCATGGTCTGGGCGGGGCATGGGCATTCCGGGGTTTCACATTGAAACCAGTGCATAAATACTTAAATGCACAAGCACACGCTGAGGTCCCCTGCTGCGTAACTTTAATTCTGCTATGGATGATGTATAAGTAATAATATAAATAGGTCAGTGGGGTTTTAAGGGTTGGACCAACAGAGGAGAAGGGAGGCTATTAAACTAGGGGGGTTTAGAAGTCCTATCCAAATGGGGAAATGGGCAGTGGCATCAGCACATGTGGCTTTTAAAATCCCCCCACTTACGTGGTAGATGCAACATTTGCACATATAGGCGCGCTCTCACTTAAAATTTCACGCACATGTGTAGACAATCAGCGAATTTTATCGCATGCATCTATGCACGCATTTTATAAAATGGCCATGCCCTTCAGCGCAGGCCGAAGAACACACCCACATATGCACCCATGTGCCTGTTTAAAAGTTACCATCCCTATCTGTGTGATAAACCCCTTGATACATTAAGAGTAAAGCTCCATCAACTAAAATATGCACAGAACCACATGCAGCCTATTGCACCTTGTGATAGCGAGGCCTTTGTAATCACATTTTTTATGTGCACAAATCATGTTATCTGCATACAATTACGCACAAACCATGTTTTGTGCCTTTAAAGCCTGGTTTGTGTGCCTAAATCTTATTTAGAAGCATAAACCATTAAAACATAATTTATGCATGTGCACATTTTTAATTTGGCGTGCTTATTAAAACTCAATGCATTTGCTTATTATCAGCATATGACATCTGGAGTAAACTTTTTTTTTTAGCACACAAATAAAAAATATGTGCTGAAGTACAGTACACATTTTTTACTCTTTTCTTATTATGTTGGACCCTTAGGTATGTAACTTTTGGCAACATATTTTGACTTTTAAAGATCAGAAACATTGTACAGAACAATGGCTCAGCTTTATTATGAGTGGTGCAACATATGGACATCTGAAGAAATAGTTACTTGTAATGCATTTGAAGCCATGTGCTGCCACCTGCAGGCCAAAATAAGCTTGCACTTGCAGAATGCTTGCCGATGGGTTTCAGAATTGGAGTGATAATAAAATCTAGAACAAACATAAAATCTTATAACCTCCTGGGGATAAAGGATAACTGACTATTGAGTCCATAAAATTTGCTGCTTGGTGGATAGTGTGTGACCAGCTGTACTACCGAGAGCAGCTGATATCGTCAAACAGCAAGATCATCATTCTTCAGACATGTCAGATCCTGAAATAACCATCAAAGTCCTCAGGCACTTTTACTATATGGTAACCAAAGCCATAAAAAAAGTAATTTCTAATCAGCAATGTAAGCTGATATATACTCAAAATCCTAGCACAGTCATAAATGTGTAACCTGAAGGTTTCTGTTTTCCCCAAGTGGACTTCATCTTTAGAGCTAGCTCCACTTTATATGCTCTAGTCTAGGTGATATGACTTGTGAGTAAACTTGGGGCCAGGGTCTAAATAGTCTGAGTCAAATCAGGGCTTGTGTGACCCACCTCTGATAAATTCAGATCAGGTGCGGGGGCTGTCTTTTCAGGTCTGGCTCATGTGCAAATATTCAAAAGTGTGCATATAGTACAGATACCTCAGATATACACATATCCTCCATTATCCACATGCTTTCACTGTTGTATGACGGAATAGTAAGGGTGAGGGATGGATGTACTGTGGCAGTATGTAGCTAATTTGTTATATAGTGAGTGGGTAAAGGAGTCTCAGGCTGGAGCTGAGGATGCATAACTGAGAATATTAATTAATTACTGACACTAAAAGAAAATTATTACTTACCTGCTAATTTTCGTTCCTGTAGTACCATGGATCAGTCCAGACAGTGGGTTATGTCCCCAATCCAGCAGATGGAGTCAGCCAAAGCTTCGAGGGGGCGTCACCATAAGTACTACTACCCCCTCTGCAGGAGTTCAGTATCGAGTATATCAAAGCCCGAGTAAACAAACCCCCGTATTGGATCAAGTTGAAAGTAAACGGCAACAATAAGCCGCTGAACCTAAGTAAAGAACTGCAACCGTCCCACCAACGGGTAGGAGGTGATGAATACAGCGTGTCAACCCAACAGGGCACTGTGACAAACAGTGAAAACTGAGAAATCGTGAAAGACAGAAAACACGACTGTATCTGAGAACAACAGCCAAGCAGGATTAGAACCCAAACGCGGTGGGCGTTTGGACTGATCCATGGTACTAAAGGAACGAAAATTAGCAGGTAAGTAATAATGTTCTTTTCCCTGTACGTACCTGGATCAGTCCAGACAGTGGGATGTACCCAAGCTTCCCTAACTCGGGTGGGGTCCTGCGAGGCCTGCTCGTAGAACCTGTTCGCCAAAGTGTCCAGAGACAGAAGAGGCGAGGTGCAGACGATAGTGCCTCGAGAACGTGTGTAACGATTTCCAGGTGGCTGCGCTACAGATTTCTTGAGAGGAAACCGAGCGAGCTTCCGCCCAGGGAGCCGCCTGAGAGCGTGTAGAGTACGCTACAATGCCGGGCGGGAGAGTCCGCCCCACCCCAACGTAGCAAACGGCAATGCCGGCCTTCAGCCATGGTCGTCTTCGAGGCCTGAGATCCTGTCCTAGGGCCGGACCAAAGTACGAAGAGATGGTCAGAAGTCCGGAGGTCATTCGTAGCCTCCAGGTAGAGGAGCAGTGTGCGCTTGACATCCAGGAGTCGGAGAGCCCTCGGCTCAGAGGAGGAGAAGGACGGCAGTCCCACCATCTGATTGACGTGAAACGTAGACACCACCTTCGGAAGGAAGGAAGGAACAGTGCGAAGAGAAACTCCAGAGTCGGAGAAACGGAGATAAGGCTCTCTACACGACAGGGCCTGCAGCTCCGAGATGCGTCGAGCGGAGCAGATGGCCACCAGAAACACAGTCTTGAGGGTGAGGTCCTTGATCGTCACATTCCGCAGTGGCTCGAACGGGGGCCCCGACATGGCACGGAGCACAAGTTTGAGACTCCAATGTCCGGGTGTTGCAGCAGAGAGCCCCCGTCGCGCAGGAGCGAACCAAGGGCGGCCACCTGAACCCGGAGCGAGTTGCAGGCAAGCCCCTTGTCCACCCCCACTTGTAGAAACTGAAGGATCTGGAGAACCGAAGCCGAAGCAGGTCTCGAGTTCTGGTCAGTACACCACAGCTCGAAAACCTTCCAGACCCGAGCATAGGCCACAGCCGTCGAAGGCTGTCGGGAACGCAACCGCGTGGACACTACCGCCTCCTGGTAGCCCTGGCGCCGAAGACGGTGCCTCTCAAAAGCCAGGCCACAAGACAGAAGAGTTCTGCCTGATCGAAAAATACCGGGTCCTGGTGCAGGAGGCGGGGGAGATGTCCCAGTTGGATGGGTCCGATGATCACCAGGTGGAGAAGGTCCGCAGCCCAGGGCCGTCTTGGCCACTCTGGGGCGACGAAGATCACAGTCCCCTGATGAGCCTCTATTCTGCGGAGTAGTCTTCCCACCAGTGGCCAAGGCGGGAACGCGTATAGGAGGAGATTTGTCGGCCACGGGAGCACTAGGGCATCCACTCCCTCCGCTCCTCGCTCTCTTCTGCGACTGAAGAAACGGGGAGCCTTGGTGTTTTGTGCGGACGCCATCAGATCCGTGTGGGGAGTTCCCCACCGCTGGACCAGAAGTTGCATCGCCTCGTCGGAGAGGGACCATCCTCCGGGATCCAGGAGCTGGCGACTGAGGAAATCCGCCTGGACGTTGTCCACGCCTGCGATGTGCGAGGCCGCCAGGCGGACCAGATGACGTTCCGCCCACTGCATCAGCATCACTGCCTCGAGCGCGACTTGCGGGCTGCGAGTGCCGCCCTGGCGATTGATATAGGCCACCGTGGCCTCGTTGTCCGATAAGATCCGAACCTCCCGAATCCGAAGGAGTGGCAAGAAGTGTCGCAGAGCTAGTCTGACCGCTCTGGTCTCCAGGCGATTGATGGACCACTTTGTCTCCTCCGCGGACCACGTCCCCTGCGTGGCGCCGCGGCCGCAGACCGCTCCCCAGCCGACGAGGCTGGCATCGGTGGTGACCACCACCCAATCTGGCAGGTCGAGGGACACGCCGCGAGCCAGATTCTTCGGATCCAGCCACCAGCCCAGGCTGATCCTGGCAAACTGCGGCAGGGGGAGGAGCATCTGGTAGTCCTGCGACAGCGGTTTCCAATGGGAGAGAAGTGCTCTTCGTAGGGGCCGGAGGTGCGCAAACGCCCAAGGAACCATGTCGATGGTGGAGCCCATCACCCCCAGGAGCTGCAGGTAATCCCAGGAGGTGGGAACTGGTAATGCAGAGAACCGCTGTATGTGTTCTCGCAGGGCGTGCGCCTCGTCCAGGAAAAACTTCGCTCGGATGAGCCAACCGTCCAGGTAAGGAGGAACTAAAATACCCTCTTTCCGAAGAGCCGCCGCCCCGACTACCATGATCTTGGTGAAAGTGCGCGGTGCCGTCGCCAACCCGAACGGGAGCGCCACAAACTGGAAATGTTGTTCCAGGATCTTAAACCGGAGAAGACGATGATGCTCCCGGTGGATGGGGATGTGAAGGTAGGCCTCCGTCAGGTCCAAGGAGGCTAGGAACTCCCCTCGATGCACCGCCGCAATCACCGAGCGCAGCGTTTCCATCCGAAACCGAACCACCCGGAGGGATTTGTTGACTTCCTTCAAGTCCAGGGTGGGCCGGTAGGAGCCGCCCTTGGGTACCACGAAGTAGATGGAATAATGGCCCAAGCCCACCTCTCTGGAGGGCACGGGCGCAGTGGCGCCAATCTCCCGAAGCCTGTCCAGTGTCAACTGCACCTCCCTTCGCTTGGAGACCGATCCGCAGGGGGAGAAGATGAACCGTCCCCTTGGAGCGCGGACAAATTCCAACGCGTAGCTGTGTTCTATGGTGTCCAAGACCCACTGGTCCGAGGTGATCCGCGCCCACTCCTTGTAGAAGAATGCCAGCCGTCCCCCAATCCGGGGGACGGTGGAGTGGGCGAGCCGAACATCATTGGGAGGACGTGGGAGAGGGTTGTCCCGTTCCCGAGGCGGGACGCACAGGCCTACACCCGCGAAGGGAGCGGGACCAGGGCTGCGACCTGGGGGCAGAGGGCCTGGAGACCGCCGGTCTGTAGTTCCTATAGCGCCGTTGCGCCCTGGATCTGGTGCGGGAGGACGAAAACGCCCTGGAGGGCCTGTACCTGTCCTCCGGCAGGCGATGGACTGCGCTTTCCCCCAGTGACTTGATGATCTGGTCCAAATCCTCTCCGAACAGGAACTTACCCCTGAATGGCAGGGAACCCAGGCTCGACTTGGAGGAAGTGTCCGTCGCCCAGTTGCGAAGCCATAGAAGGCGACGCGCCGCCACTACCGAGACCATGGATCGGGCCAGGACCCGAAGCAGGTCATAGAAGCAGGTTATAGGAGGCGTCAGCCCCGTAAGCCACCGCAGCTTCCAGCCTATCCGCTTGGGCGGCCTCCTCGGCCGGCAGAACCTGAGAGGTGAGAAGTTGTTGCACCCAGAGAAGACTCGCCCTCTGCGGAGACCTCGAAGACCCGCTTGAGGAAGACTTCCAACTTGTGATCCTGCGTATCCCGTAAGGCCGCGCCACCCGTCACTGGTATGGTCGTCCTCTTCGTGACCGCCGACACCGCGGAGTCCACTTTCGGAACCTTGATGAGATCCAGGAAATCCTCTGGTAGCGGATACAGCTTCTCCATGGCCCGACTGACCTTAAGGGAAGCTTCCGGGGCGTCCCACTCCCTAGTAAGAAGCTGCAGGAAGGAATCATGGATGGGAAACGCCCGAGCCCTCGGCCGGAGGGCTGCCAGCACCGGATCTCCCTTCTTGGCCGACGTGACGACGGCGGGCGCTACTGGAGCGGGTGGGTCCGGCGGCGGATCGAGATCCAGCTCCTGGATCCAAGACCCACTTGGAATAAGTTCGTCCAGCTCTTCCCCCTGGGAGAGACGCAGCGTGTGCGGATCGTCCCCCTCTGTGGTGGAATCCCCTTGGCCCCCTTCTCCCAGGTCCGGCCCAGGAGACGCCGGGCCTGTCACTGCTCCCTCGGAGCCCGCAGGAATCCAGGTGCGGGCGGGAGGCAGGGTGGCCCCCACACCCGCCGGGACGGGGGGGGGCCTGAGAGGGAGGCGAGAGCCGCGGGACCTTGGCTGGAGACGGTGCTGCGGGAGCGACGAGGCCCTGCAAATACGCAGTGTGCATTAACAGTACAAAGTCCGGGGAGAATCCCGGCCTAGCCCCGGAGGGGGGGGGACCCCGTGGGACCCTGGCCCGTCAGGCTGTTGTCCGGCAGCCAATTCGGTGGAGAAACCTCGGGGGAGTCCCTGTCATCCAGCGCTGCCTGAGTCCCCTCAGAGCGCTGGGCATGTAAAATGGCCGCCGTTCCCGCCAGTAATGGGGGAGGGGCCGGCCCGTGCCGCCCGGGCATGCCTGTCAAAACCGAAAATTCGCTAAGGGACTGCGATGGGCCCTCCCCCCCGGGGAGGCACCGGGCACAGATCCCTTCACGGGCAATCCGCGATCCCGGCTCACCGCAGGTCGAGCAACGTGCTGGCCGCGGCATCGTGAGCACTGCTGGCAACGGAGGAGACAGGCAAAATAAATGAAATGCCTCGGGGGGGCGGCCGCGAAGGAAAAACGCCGGCGCGGGGGGGCCCGAGCGGCCTGCACTGCCCGCCGATGAAGAACGGTGCCGCGGGGGGGGCCCGAGCGGCCTTCACTGCCCGCCAATGAAGAACGGTTCCGCGGGGGGGCCCGAGCGGCCTGCACTGCCCGCCGATGAAGAACGGTGTCGCGGGGGGGCCCGAGCGGCCTGCACTGCCCGCCGATGAACGGTGCCGCGGGGGGGCCCTCCTGGCCTCACAACCCGCCAACGAAGATCTCCCCGCTCACCTCCGCAGCCCACGAGGAACCGGCAAAATGGCTGCTGGTGAGGGAGAAAAAAAACAAAACAAAACGCGGCGAAGCCGAAGCAGCCGCGAGCAAAATCAGCTGCAAAGAGAAACACAGAAGAATGCACTTACCCCGGTTCACAAGTTACAGCTAGCACCGAGAGAGAAAGAGAGTGAGAGACAACGCAGAGGGAAGTCACGCCGTCCCAAATTGAACCCTCTTTAACTTTTTTTTTTTTTTTTTTAAATAAAGCAAACTTGATCCAACAGAAACAGTGAGAGAAAAACAGAGAAGACAAGTAATCACTGTAAGAAATGGTTTCAGGCAATCTGGAGCAACCCAGATTCTACTACTCGCATCTGCTGGAGTCAGAAGATACTGAACTCCTGCAGAGGGGGTAGTAGTACTTATGGTGACGCCCCCTCGAAGCTTTGGCTGACTCCATCTGCTGGATTGGGGACATAACCCACTGTCTGGACTGATCCAGGTACGTACAGGGAAATGGTGGTGCACATCAATCTGGATCAAGTGAACATGTGCAAGAAACTCTATTTGCTCTCTTTCATTTTGCTGAGAAGAGTTGTGTTTTCAGAGGTTCTCTTAGAGTGGAAGAAAAGCTTTTAAAAAGAAGCAATAGCAAAGGGCTTTTTCTGATCTTCTCTGCTGCAGTCAGTGGTCTTTCACTCACTGTGACAGAAAAAGCAGTATTTGCTGTGGGAAAGGAATGCAGACTTTCTGGACAGCCTGAGAGAGAGCACCTTGCTATAATGTCTACTCCCTAGACAGGTATTTGTATCCCTATGGGAGGGCCACCTAGTAACTCGAGGTGGGGATTAGGTATGAGTGTAGGGGGTTGGGGCCACTTTCACATTCAACATGAGACGTACGAACAGAACAGTGGTCTCTTGTGAAGATTTGATGACCTTCGGAGTGAGGAAACTCACTGCAAGATGAGATTTGGGCAATGTTCTCTCCACCTACCTTGATGGACACTCTACCTGGGCAACAACAAGCTAGGTGGAGAGAACATTGTCCAAATCTCATCTTAGAGTGAGTTTCCTCACTCCGAAGGCCATCAAATCTTCACAAGAGACCACTGTTCTGTTCGTACGTCTCATGTTGAATGTGAAAGTGGCCCCAACCCCCTACACTCACGCTGCACGAAAAAAGCCTCATTTGCATGGGAAACGCCCCTTAATGCGTTACCAATGCGATATTGGAAAATGAGGCCCCAAGTGTTTAGCTGTACACAGACTGAAGTGAAGAGAAGCACAGCGTTGCCGGCCTTCTTGGTTCTGTTTCTAACAGTATTTTTGTGTGTGCAAAAGGAGTCAGTCAGCAGTGCACACACATACACTGTATATGTGTCTGTGTGCGTGTCGGAGATAGAGACATTTTTGCACACGCTATCAAGCCAATTTTAAAATGAAAAAACGTGTGCCCATCCGCACGTGTATCAGCACGAGTGGAGATATGTTGGAATATTAAATCATGCACATATTTGCACACATATGATTTAAAATATGCCTATCACACATTAGTATGCTCCTAATTTTAAGAGGTTACTTGAGCAAACCTACTTCACATATCTTCCATAGGACTTTGCTGGCTTTAACTCACGTATGTAAATGGATTTTAAAACATACTCATGCAAGGGACATTCCCAGTTTTTCCAATTAGTCCACCAGACCCTCTGGTTCTTCATCCTGCATGCCCCCCAGTTGATCTGGACCCCTCACCTGACCTGTATGCCCTAAAATGCGAGATCTGCAGACTTGTTCCTCTTCAGAAGCAGCAGCAAAGTTACATGGCTAATAAACCGCTGCTTACTGCAGCCTCCGTTTTAAAATACAGAGTTAAGCACGTGGTGGCCCCGCCCCAGAACACCCATGCCCCGCCCCTTTTCTAGTGCCTTATTTTTGGCACACACAAATCGCGGCTTTTTTAAATCCACATTGCTCGCGTGAGGCCCACATACGTGTATATGTGGGCATTTTTGCACGAGCAAAGCTTTTAAAATCAACCTCTCTGAGGGTAGTGGACTGAAAGGATGAGCTACGAGAAAGACTGATCCAATCCTTTGGGAGTGGAGCAGGGTGCTGCAATTAGTGAAATTATAGGTTTTTGCTCTTTCAAGTGGGAGAAGCAGATGGAGTGTTCTGACTGTATATAAATCCCTGTCACCATCTCAGGGTGTGGCTTCTTAGTTCAGTTTTTGCTGAGTTATCCTTTACAGAGATAGGCTGTCTGTGCTATCCCTACTTCTGCTTATTTTTTCAGGGAAAGGGACTTTGAAGTTTTCATAGACAGAGGCCTGGGTAAAGAATTGGAGACATGGAAGTGCATATTCAGACACAGTCTGAATTGCAAAGTTAGGCCTGAATTCATCATTCAAGCTGAATGATGAATCCAGCGAAAATGGGGGTGGGCCTGCGAAAGCCCGCAGCCTTCGCACCACCACCACGGTTTCTTCACTGACTGCTTTCACACCAAATAGCGTCATTGTGAAAGGTGGTGCTATTTGGCGCGCTACTGCCATCGATAATGTTGGTAACGTTATTGCTGGCAGCGAAGACACTGCCGACTCCTCCTTCCCCCCGCCCCGATTTCTCCCCTCCCCGACTCCTCCCCTCCCCCTAATTTGCATTATATCGCATGTGAAAAGGCCCTTTTTGCATGTGATAAAGCTTTAGTGAATGACCCCCTTAGTTGGATAAACTTGGAGATATATTCAATAGTGCAGCTGCTGCACTACTGAATGTAGCCAGCTAACTTTAGGGCAGATCTTTGGCCTGACCAGACTTATCTGGCTAAGTTATCCAACTAACTCTGAATATCAAAGCTGGCTCCTCCCAGTTACACTCTCAGAACATGCCTAACTTAGCTATTTTATTAGCTAGAATTTAGAAGAATAAGTGCCCAAAGATTCATTTAGCCGGCTAACTTCTGAGTTAGCTGGTTAAATGCTTTTAAATCCAGACCTCATACATACATATAAGAACATAAGATATGACATACTGGGTCAGTCCAAGAGTCCATCAAACCCAGTATCCTGTTTCCAACAGTGGCCAATTCAAGTCACAAGTACCTGGCAAGTACTGAAACATTAGATCAATCACAAGCTACTAGTACTTATTAATTACTGTAATAACAGTTTATGGATTTTTCCTCTAGGAACTTATCAAAACCTTTTTTAAATTCAGTTACACTAAGTGCTGTAACCACATCCTCTGGCAATGAATTCCAGAGGTTAACTATGTGCTGAGTGAAAAAGAATTTTCTTAGATTTGTTTTAAAATAGCGACTTGCTAACTTCATGGAGTGCCCCCTGGTCATTCTATTATCTGAGATAGTAAATAACCAATTTTCTTTAACTTGTTCATGTCCTTTCATGATTTTGTAGACTTCTATTATATTGCCCCTCAGTCGTCTCTTCTTCAAACTGAACAGCCCTAACTTCTTTAGCCTTTCCTCATAGGATAGCCGTTTCATGCCCCTTATCATTTTGATCGCCCTTCTCTGCACTTTCTCCAGTGCACCTATATCCTTTCTGAGATGCGGTGACAAGAATTGCACACGGTATTCAAGGTGCAGTCTCACCATGGAGCGATACAGAGGCATTAAGACATCCTCCGTTTTATTCACCATTCCCTTTCTAATAATTCCCAACATTTATTTATTTATTTATTTATTTAAAGTTTTTATATACCGGCAATCATGAAAACATATCTTGCTGGTTTACATAGAATGGGGGTGCAATAAAATACATAGAACTTAAGAACAAAGAACTAGAACTGTGGTGACAGAAGGTACAGTTACATTTAACAAGGTGGCCAAACTTGGAGTAGGAAAAATAGAAAAGAGGATAGAAAATGGTTAAACAATATACAATTTAAATGTAGTATACAAAATAGATAAATGTTATAAACAAACGGCAAGGTGATTTAGGAGTTATTGCCTTTTTGATTGCCACAGCACACTGAGTCGATAATTTCAATGTATTATCCACTATGACGCCCAGATCTCTTTCCTGGATGGTAACTCCTAAGATAGAACCTAACATTGTGTAACTACAGCATGGGTTATTTTTCCCTATATGCATCACTTTGCACTTGTCCACATTAAATTTCATCTGCCTCTTGGAAGCCCAATCTTCCAGTCTTGCAAGGTCCTCCTGCAATTCATCACAATCCGCTTGAGATTTAACTACTCTGAATAATTTTGTATCATCCGCAAATTTGATCACCTCACTCATCGTACCCCTTTCCAGATCATTTATAAATATATTTAAAAGCACCGATCCAAGTACAGATCCCTGAGGCACTCCACTGTTTACCTTTTTTCACTGTGAAAACAGACCATTTAATCCTACTCTCTGTTTCCTGTCTTAACCAGTTTGTAATCCACGAAAAGACATCACCACCTATCTCATGACTTTTTAGTTTTCTTAGAAGCCTCTCATTTGGGACGTTGTCAAACGCCATCTGAAAATTCAAATACACCACATCTACTGATTCACCTTTGTCCACATGTTTATTCACCCCTTCAAAAAAATGTAGATTTGTGAGGCAAGACTTCCCTTGGGTAAATCCATGCTGGCTGTGTCCCATCAAGCCATGTCTATCTAAATGTTTTGATTTTAATCTTTATAACAGTTTCCATGATTTTTCCTAGGACTGATGTCAGGCTCACCGGTCTATAGTTGCCCGATCACTCCTGGAACCCTTTTTAAAAAGAGGGGTTACATTGGCCATCTTCCAATCTTCAGGTACATCAGATGATTTTAATGATAGGTTACATATTAATTGAAATAGGTCTGAAATTTCATTTTTTATTTCTTTCAGAACTCTGGGGTGTATACCATCAGAGTGCTTTGCCTCTATTTACATCCAGGTTTTGGAGACCTTTTGTTAATTGAGGTAGAAGATTTTTTTTTCACCCTTCCTGCCTCTTATTTGGTTTCCCTTTTGAGTAAGATTTTTCCTTTTTGTGTTCCTTGAGTAGCCTTGGGCTCGGGGACTCAGATTTTGTGTTATTTAGAAGGAAGTGTGTCTTTCATGTAGAAAGAACCAGTGGAGTAGCTCTATCATCTAGGAGGAATGCTTTCATATCCTTAACAAGCGAGAGAGAAGGAATGGAGAATGCCATTCAAGATTATATCATTACTGACACACAGGAGATCACACTTGGGAGGAAATGAGTAACACAGTGCCATCCTGGTACTGACCAGGAGAATGAGGAAATTAAAATAGAGAAGACTACAGGAGCGGTATGATAACTCACTCTTTTTCATTCTGGTAATTAATTGGGATTCTATTCTAGTCATTCTATTGCTAACTTTATTGACTTGGAAGTACATTCTCATACAAATTGGCTTTATTCAAATTGGAGATATTTTCTGGAATTAGGTAACAAATTGATTTGAAATTCTGATTGTACATCAATTGGATTTTAACACCAATGAGTTGTAAATAACTTTTCATTTCATTTATTCAACTATTAGTAAAATTGAGTTGGAAACCATTCAGCTTCCAGCTGGACACATCATGCTGAGGCAGAGGACACTCAACATGGCACCATGTCAGTCATGCTCCTTGGCATACTTCCTGTGACTTTGTGAATCATTCTACATTTGTTACAATTGGGGATTTATCACTGATACGTTTTTCATGCTTTATTGCATCATAGCATTTATAAACCTTATTTCATGGATGGATTCATGCCCATTATTATATGTGTGGTATTCTGAAGTTTAAAGCTTTTTTTTTCAGTCACCAGTATAAAGGAACATTTTTGCAAGAAGAAGCTGTGTTATAATATTGTTATTTTTCCTCTAGATAACATAGATTGGGATGATTTGTTTATTTTATAAAAATCTCTTCATCAGGCTCATAAGCTGCTGGTAAACCTGGCAAACAGAAAATCGATACAGTCTTCCAGATGTTTACAACAAATGTCCCTGTATAAAGCTCAGAGCTTAAAAAGAAAAATACAGTACTACTAAAGCAGTGGCAAGGAATTATGTGTAGGTTGTAACTCAAGAGATAATAAATGCGTGAGGATTGCTGCTTTCTCTGTGGATACAACTGCTAAAGCCAATGCCAAACTCCCGCAGTAAAAACAATTTAAAAAGCTATCACAGTCCATGCCCAACACACCTAAGGGGATGGTACCAGGACAAGGGGGACTTGAATCATAAAGCATGGACTGGCAATATGTATAGCCATACATACCTGCCATCCATTGTCAGCAGCAGCAGTACATCCCCTCTGTAACCAGCACACACACTTTCACCCACTGCAAGCAGCAAAACACATGCACCCACTCACCTTAGATAATAAATAAATACACAATCATTTACTGTTGTCAGTGTGGCATTCACTCATTCCTCCTCTCCTCACTGCAAATAGCACATATATGCTAATCATTCTCTCGTAATTAGGGTCACATACATTCCTTTCCTCTCCCCCAAGTAGCAGTGCACATATTATTTTCCTCTCCTTACCACCAACTGGCAGCACGCACACTCCCTCCCATCCTCTAGCAGGTGGCAGACCTACCGCTTTCCTGTCTCCCAGAAGCATCTGCGCTTATTTCTTCCTCCTATAGAAGGGACCAGAAGGTTCATCTGCATACTGCTCCCAGCATCCCCCAGGAGAGGAGTCCAGAGGTCACCGCGAACGATCCAGGGATTGAATTCCACAAGCCCCAGCTTCCAGAGGCCACGCACCCTTTGCCGTAGAAGAGGACCGGAAGGCTCATCTGCATACTGCTCCCAGCATCCCCAAGGAGAGGCATCTAGAGGTCACCGCAAGCGATCCAGGGATTGAATTCCACAGCCCCAGCTTCCAGAGGCCCCACACCCTTTGCAGTAGAAGAGAACCAGAAGTGTGCACTGAATCTCAGACCCTTCAATAATTTGAGTGAAGATCAATTTAATGGTGGTTAAAAAGGATTGGTAAGTATAGCTTGGGAAATCTATGTACTTATAAAAATTTGAGAAAGGTGATATGGTAGGATATATTCTTTAGAGTTTGTGTGTGTCTGAGGTAATAAGCAAGCCAGTAGGGATGTGCAGACCAAAAGTTTAAGTTCATAAGTCCATAAGTCGAAAGGGGGTCCCATTTGTGGTCAATATGGACATATGGAGAATTCCATAAGTTGAGTCTATGTCCATATGTGCAAATAAAAATTTAAACCCCTCACCCGCCTTAATCCCCCCCCCCCCCCAAGACTTACCACAACTCCCTGGTGGTCCAGCGGGGTCAGGACGCCATTCCTGAACTCCTTTGCAAGGAGCACGTGACGTCGGCGCCACGTCGGAGTGACGCGGCGTCACGTGATTCCCCTCGGGTTCGCTCCCGGACCCCTCGTTGGGCTCAAAAGGAACTTTTGGCCAGCTTGGGGGGGGCCTCCTGACCCCCCCAAGCTGGCCAAAAGTGCCTTTTGGCCCAACGAGGGGTCCGGGAGCGAACCCGAGGGGAATCACGTGACGTCGGCGCCACGTCAGAGTGACGTGGCGCCGACGTCACGTGCTCCTTGCAAAGGAGCACGTCACTCTGCGCCGACGCAGAGTGACGTGGTCAGGAGGCCCCCCCAAGCTGGCCAAAAGTTCCTTTTGAGCCCAACGAGGGGTCCGGGAGCGAACCCGAGGGGAATCACGTGACGCCGCGTCACTCTGACGTGGCGCCGACGTCACGTGATTCCCCACGCATCCGCTCCCGGACCCTCACGGAACTTTTGGCCAGCTTTGGTAAGTCTTGGGGGGGGGATTAAGGAGGGTGAGGGGTTTTAAATTTTTATTTAGATCAACAATCGCGATTTCCAACGTATTCAACATAGCTATGTTGAATAGTTGGAAATCCGATCGTTTAAGCCTCATCTTTTTTTTAAGTTAAAAAAAAAATAAGTTGCGTTTTCCATTTAAGTTCAAAATGAATGCACACCCCTACAAGCCAGTGATAGTTAAGTCTAGTGTCTGTCTTTCACACACACTCAACCCTTGATTTTTAGGGCAAGAGACACTTTCTCATTAAAAATCAATCAAGCTCATATCTAAATCATACTATTGTACCAGCCCTTATTGAAAGTTTAATCATCCCCTTGTAGGACACTAGCTGATTAATTGGTAAATTCACCTGTAAATATAAAGTACTCTAATTCTAACTCCCTTAGTATCCTATACTTAACTAGTACATTAATTGGTTGTTATTATTTAGGAGAGTTGTAGGTGGATCCTTGGACCGATGGCAGATGACCACGCCCCCAGGGGAAGATCCCGAGAGGGACCACCGGTCAGGCTCAGAGTTAGGAGACAGACACACACTAGTTCATTTATTAGACAGTATACTGAACCACCAGAGGTGGCAGTAGTGAGCTGGAATGCCCGGCTGGGCTGTAGTCCCTCAGATACTGGAACAGCGATCCCTGGAGGCTGAGCTGTAGAGAAACTGAAATATAGTGAGTAGGCAGGGTATATGCAGAGTTCATGGACAGAACCTGATGGTAACACTCACACAATGTCTCATAGAAGCCCAGGAGCTGGAATAAAGTAGGCCCCGAGGAGCGAGTACCTGGATCCAGGGAAAGCTCTGAGAGAGCGATTGTAACTCACAGATGTAGTAGGCAGCGATGACTTCCAGGCAGAAGTGAATTCCAAAGAGTCCGGGAACAAGGGCCCTCGAGAAGTGAATACCGATTCCAGACTGCAACCTACAAGTAAGAGAGAGGAGCGAGGCCCTTGAGGAGCGGGTACCCTGGTAAGTCCGAGGAGGCAAGTAGCTTGGAAAGTCGTAATGAGTCCGTTGCCATCCTTATCCTTGCTAACTCGAGTTGTTAGCAATTCAGAGACCTTTAAATATCTGAAGCGGATGACATCATCTCAGGGGGATGCCCCTGAGGTTCGCGCCATTTCTGGTACTTGAGGCGGGGCCACGCCGCGCACGCGCCCTTAGGCATCAGGTCAACATGGCAGATTGCAGCATCGGGACAGTCCGGGGACGCCGGACAAGGACGGCCGAAAGACGCCGCGGCAGTCAGCCTTCCATCAACCCTGGAGGGAGTCGCCAATGTGGTAAGGTGGGCAGAGTGGAGACGTCGGGCAGCGATGGTCGCAACATTGGTGAATACACCTGTAAATTTAAAGTACTCTAATTCCAACTCCCTTAGTATCCTAAACTTAACTAGGAACTCAATAAAATTAAGATGAAGGCAGCAGTCCAGCAGCAAGAGGGGGGCTTTCCAGTCTTTTGCATTGAGTGTCACATGCATGATTTTTTACCTGCCGGTGAAAGATTGTATGTGTGCACTCAGTGCAAAGAGCTCCTGGCTCTCAGGGAATGAGTTCGATCTCTGGAGGCTAGAGTAACAGACTTGGAGGAGCTAAGGCAGACAGAGAGGTACATTGATGAGACTTTCAGGGACATAGTAGCCAAGTCCCAAATCCAGTCTGGCAGCCCCAGTGCTGCCTTGAATCAGAAAAGTCACCCAGTAGGAAAACATCACCCTGGTGTAGCAGGAAGTTATCCTGTAGCAAGGACCTAATCTCCAGGTGATGTATTGTCATCTCGCACTGAGGACAAGTCTCCCAGGGCTACTGCCCAGGAGGGAAGGGTTAGGCCAACCATCATAGTTGGTGATTCAATTATTAGAAATGTAGATAGCAGGGTGGCTGCTGGACGTGAGGATCGCCTGGTAACTTGCCTGCTTGGTGCGAAGATGGCAGATCTTACGTGTCACCTATATATTTAAATATTAAATATTTAAATATTGAAGAGAGGCACGTCAGAAGCAGCCTCCAGGAAAGGCCGAGGCTTTTGCAGCCTCCAGCCGCAAAAATGGTGGAAGTCAGCGGCGGCTCTGTGCCGCGAATATAGCGATGAAAGTTCGCGGCTCCGGCCGTGGTGAAGGAACAAAGGGCAGCCTCCAGGCCGCAGGAAGGAATCAAGTCCGCGGCTCCGGCCGCGCAGGGAGACCCGACGAAGGCGTTCTGCCGCGTTGGTGAAGCGTGGGGTGAGGTAAGCAGTACCTGCTTGCGGGGGGACCCGTGGGCAGGCGTTTCATAACAGTACCCCCTCCTCAAAGCCCCCCTCCTCAAATCTCCTATCAACAGTTCGAGGATAAGGGTATCAGTCCATATTGGATGGAGGCATACGCGGGTCCCAAAAAATGGAAGCTGGTATATCCGGGGACACATGAAAACAGAGAAGAACAGCAGAAAAACACAACACATGAAGACAACGACGAGAAACCAAAGAGCATGAGACCGAGGGAACACGAGACCGAGCAAGCGGTGACCGTGCGAACAGGGACCGGGCGAACAGGGACCACGAGAACAGGGACCGCGCAACCAACACACAAAAAACAAAAGAGGGAGCAAGGGAACAGAGAGCAAGGGAACAGAGAGCAAGGGAACAGAGAGCGAAAGAGTGAAGGGCGAGGGAGCGGAGAGCCAAAGAGCAAAGGTCGAGAGAGCGAAGAACGAGGGAAGGAGAACAAGAGAACAAAACACGGGATCGAGGAGGATGGGAAACACATAACCGGAAAGCAACAAGTGGAAAACAAAACAAACGAAGAACAAACAAAGAACAGGACAAACGAGCAACAGACAAAGAACAAGGCATAAGAAGCAACAAACAAGACCCAGACAAGAAGCACCATGAAACACCAAAAAAGACCTCGGGGAGGGAACCCAGGGTGGGCAAAGCAAAACCAGTTAACCAGGTGGGGTGCAGGCGCCTCCTGCAGGTCATAAAGACCCCAAACTGGTCAACATGACAAAAAGTCTGGATGCAGGCGCCTCCTGCAGGTCGTATTAAAAAATAAATCTAGACAGCTGGCGCCTCCAGCAGGTCATAAAAATGGCAAAGCTGGCACCTCCAGTGGGTCAAGAACATAGAAAGTTTCTGAAAAAATGTATTGGTCCCAAACCAGTCCAGGAACAAACAAGGACTCTGGAACAAGGTGGATCCATCGGCGTAGCACCGTCGGGCACATGGCCTTGCATTCTGTTAGAAACGCGGCCTCTAAGGCCTTGCATTCTGTTGGAAACGGGGGGGTTTAGTGTGCCCTTGGGCCTCAGCCCGACACCAGACGGATCCAGGACCGAACCAAGGGTTGACGACGTGATCCGCTATGGCAAACGGTCTTACCCTCTGCCAGGCCTGCAAGCTCCCAAGGCCAACAACAGAATGATGTTGGAATGTGAATGGTCCTTCGACCATTCCGAGCCCTTTCGGACCTGCTGCTTGGATCGGCATGGAGCAGCAGGCCTGGCCTGAGGTCGAGGGCAGACGGGCCTTGACACGAAGACATGGCAGACTAGGGTTGATGCGACAGCATCACAGACGAAGACTTGGGTTGATGCGACGGCATCACAGACATGACGAGGAACTTGAAATCCAAACAAGACAAGACGCAAGGCAGGAGGACATTGGCACTGTCTCTCAGGGCGCTCTACTCAGCCCATCCGCGGGACTGAGTTGCAGACCACCCTCTCCCACTGCGCACCCTACATAGCCCGAGGAGGACTGGTCACGGACCACGCTGGGAGCGGGAGAAGCGCAGGAAGGATCCAGTCGAGGTGGGACTCCGACGACGGAGCCGATGTCATCCGAAGCACCAACACGGCTGGCAGGACAAGACTGCTCAGGAGCTTAGGACACCAGTCCACCCTGCAGGCCTCTCCAACCCGGGAAAGACTTCGTCCGAGGGAGCAGGACCGACAGGACCAGAAGGCTCAGGAGCACAGACATGAACACCAATGAGGGCAGGACACCAGGAGGCAAATCACCAGGAGATGAACACCAGGACACCTGGACGAGGACCTCAGGCACAAAGACATGGCATGAAGACATAAGTTGACATGGCGAGACAAAACGAAGAGGAGCTCACGAAGAAGACCTGATGGAGCTCTGGCAGGCAGGAGCCTCCAGAGTGAAGTAACTCCGATGCAAGGCAAAGACTGAGTGATGGAGCAGCCCTTTTATAGGGCTGAAGCAGGAAGTCCAATCTTAGGTGGGGCCAGGCACACTTCCTGTGACTGGCCTCTTTTTAAATATTGAAGAGAAGCGCAGCCGCGCGTCTAGAGGGAGCAGGAAGAGCTGTGCAGGGACCGCGGACAGTGGCCTGCACTGACATACAGCGTCAGAAAGCAGCAGGGCTGGGACTGGACGCAGGCCCCAATGACGGCAGTGGCTCCAGCCGCTGCAGGCAGCCTCGAGGGCGGCTCCAGCTGCCAGGAAAGAACCCGAGGATTTTGCTGCCTCTGGCCGCGAAGATGGTGGAAGTCAGCGGCGGCTCTGTGCCGCGAAGATAGCGATGAAAGTCTGTGGCTCCGGCCGCGGTGAAGGAACAAAGGGCAGCCTCCAGGCCACAGGAAGGAATCAAGTCCGCGGCTCCGGCCACGCAAGAAGACCAGACGATGGTCTTATCAAGGCCGCCGGCGTCTGACGTCAGGAGTTGGGCGGAGTCACTACTGGCGGGAAACAGCCTAGAAAAGCGCCCAAGTGGCGCGCGCGCGTGCCTAGGAGCCAGGCGTCCATGGGAGACCTCACAGCGGCGCAGCCCCAGCAGGGACGCCGCCAAACAGGCCGCAAACCAGGCCTCTGGAAGCTGGAGCAGGTCCGGGAGCCAGAGGTAAGGGCCTGGCCGCGGTGCTTGGGCCAGAACTGCAACCAAAAGGCTAAATAATTCTGGAAGTGTGTGAAAAAAGAATTAGTCTCTAGCCTATGAGATTCAGTGGTACCCTAGCCCATAACCTTTTTTTTATTTGGGGGGGGGGGCAGACTAAAAAAGCTTTTAACTTCCTTGAAGGAATATAATTCTGGGATATCACCATTATATAGAACATAGAAACATAGAAGTGACGGCAGAAGAAGACCAATGGCCCATCCAGTCTGCCCAGCAAGCTTTCACACCTATTTGTTTTCATACTTATCTGTTACTCTGACCGCTGAGGTCAGGGCCCTTATTGATAACTTTTGGTTCCAATTCCCTTCCACCCCCACCATCAATGGAGACAGCAGTGCTGGAGCTGCATCTAAGTGAAGTATCTAGCTAATTGTTTTGGGGTAGTAACCGCCGTAATAAGCAAGCTACTCTCACACTTGTTTACCCTGCCTGTGCAATTCAGTCCTTGTTGGTTGTCTGAATATAAATCTTCTTTACTTCATTCCCCCCTGCCGTTTGAAGCAGTGAGCTGCTCTGGATATGTATTCCAAGTGAAGTATCAGGCTTAATTGATTGGGGTAGTAACGGCCGTAAACAAGCAAGCTACACCCATGCTTATTTGTTTACCCAGACTATGTAATCATTCCTTGTTGGTTGTTGTCTGAATATAGATCATCTTTTCTTCATTCTCCCTGCCGTTGAAGCAGAGAGGTATGCTGGATATGCATTGAAAGTAAAGTATCAGGCTTATTTGGTTTGGGGTAGTAACTGCCGTAAAAAGCAAGCTATTCCCCTGCTTTTTTGTGGATGCAAATCCTTTTTTCCACATTTCCTCTTGCCGTTGAAGCATAGAACAATGTTGGAGTCGCATTAACTGTGTGTAAGTTTATTGAATAAGAATATTAATCTCCAGGTAGTAGCCGTCATTCCCGCAAGCAAGCCACCCCCGTGCCTTGCTTTATACACATTAAAATCCTAGATAAAATGTGCTGTATGAGAAGGCAGGGTATGATCCCACCTCTTTAGTAAATAAACCTTCCAAATCTTAAAGCGGTTTTGATTATTGTAACTTGTGAATCTAAACAAAATGCTATCCTAAATACAGGAAATTGTGATCCATGTGAAAATGATTTTAAATATTACCAGAGTGCCACATCTGGTAGAAAAACATATATAAGAAGAGAGAGAATATGGATCTTTGTCTTAGTATAGGCACAGGATAAAAGGATCAAAGGTGTTCCAGATTTAAGCACTTGAATGTCTGGAAAATAAAAAAAAGTGCAGGATAATCTGCACTGACAGGACATAAAATCACCTTGCAATCCAAAGCTGCACTTGCATTACCTGTATATGTTTTAATGACTGACTACTGAAACAAAGAAATTCAAACGTGACCTTAAAATGTGGTTATTTCAAAATGCCTATAACCTAACTTAATCTTTTCTGAAATCAGTATTTGCTCCAAATGGACAGATGCATTATGAATCTAACTAAAGAACTCAATACCACTTTACTTTCAAACCCAGCCCAAATAAATATATTTGAAACGTCTTCTCTCTCCTCCCAACTTTATATCCCTCTAGCACCTTGTGTTAAAAGTGCTACCTCATCCCTGTATATCCCTGACCACCTTACTCAATGTATGCGTCTTTCGCTAAAATGTATGATATATGAACACATCAAGTGAATGTAATTGTCTACCTATAATATTTATGTAATGATGTAAACAGTTGTGATCTTCACTTGGAACAATGGTATATAAATGGCTAATAAAGAAATAAATAAACTCTAAGACTCTCATGACAACCTTGGACTGAGACAGCCCAAACAAACAGAGTGAGAGAAAATTTTCTAAGTGTTTGAGCCAGCATATGAGCCACACCTCCCTCTTTGTCCTGATAGAAATAAGGAGGCAATTATCATTTATTTTTTTGAAGCCTTAGCTAGTATTAGTGACACCAAGGCGGTGAGAGAACAGTTAGTATACACTTTAGTTCCTTACCAGAAGGTTGTTGCATCAGAGTAAATAGGAATCCTGTTTTTCATTTATTTAAACTACAGATTAGGAGAAGATCAGCATATGATAATAAGAAGAGTTCCTGAAATGGATCTACCCAGTGCCTCTCAGATACTCAAGCAGCTAACTCAACCAGTGTCCCCTATCATCGATCCCTAGGAACGACGAGAGGACAAAGACCAGTGTACTCTAACACCAGGGTGTCGCACTCAAATCACTCATCAAACAAAGACACAGATGAGTGTACACTGACATTGCAGCCATAAGAAAGTGGAGCTAGAGCAACAGCCTGCAGAGAGTAAATAAAAAAAAAAAAGGACATTCACAAACTGAAAAAGCAGCAGTGAAAACAACAAAACAGAGGGCCTCATTTTCTAAAGTATCGCAGGCCTGCGATACTTTAGGGAATGAGGGGCGGGGAGCCGAAACGGGGGGGGGGGGGGGGGGGCGCGGGCCTGCGCTAGCCAGCGCCATTTTTATCAGTGGTAGCCAAAATGGCGCCGATTAGCCCGAGAGCAGGAGATCGTGCCGGGACCTCCCCCCACTGGACCACCAGGTAATTTAACATTTTGGGGGGTTCGGGAGGGTGGGGGAGGGTAAAGGATTGGTTTTAAAGGGTCAGGTGGGTTTAGGGGTTGTTTTGGTGTTCCGGTTTTCCTGCCCTCCCCCCAAATAATTCCCGTACTCGATTTAACAATTTTTCACATTAAATCGAGGGAATTCCTATTGTATCGAGTCCCTTACCGATTAATGACGATTTTAAAATTATCGGACGATAATTTAAATCGTTAAAAAACAATTCACATCCCTACTGTCCATACAAACTTGTTGTTTGCCACATAATGGTATCACTTCAAAATTGCATAGTCATTGATATCAGAAAATCAGCAAACATGTTGCTCCAAATTCATATTGCCGCTTGATAAAATGGACATCAAAATCCAAAAGGAATACCAGTCTGACAAGGATATATCCAATAAGCTTAATATTATGTGAATATCTTTCTCCATATACATTAGCAAAAGGGCAAGAACAGGAAATGAACAGAATTCTTTGGAAGCCGTGGACTACAAGATTTAAATAAAGATTGTATGGTCCTTCAGCTCATAACCTTCAGCTTAAGCTAACCACATATAATCATAGGCCCTCAGATCTTAAATATCTTTTAAGATATTTTTAATCCAACTGTTTTTTTATTTGATTTTTTAATACAATAAAATGCAATACTTGCTTTATGCAAATATCAGGTCTTTTTTAGCAACCTTATATTCGCATAAGGGAAGTATTGAATTTTTATTGCATTAAAAAATAAAATAAAAATGAAAACATTTGGATTAAAAGCATTAAAGGATATTAAGACATTTAAGATCTGAGGACATGATTATATGTGGTAGCTTTAAGCTCAAGGTACAATTTTGGCCTGTTGCTAACATGTTGAGGGTCCTTTTCTATATAACATTTTACATCAGATAAAACCATTGTGGATTTTGGTAATTAGTTTGCTGCCTTTGTTGAAGTAATTTTAAACAGTTTTTTTATGTGAATATATATGTCATCTAGTGTAGCACTTTTGGTTGAGTTTTTCTTTAAAAGTAAAGATGTTTCTTGTAGATGGGGCGCTGAATAATTTTGTCTTATACTTCAGGGCTATCTTCTTAAGACTCATAACTTCTATCCAGGACATTGCATGAAATTTCTCAAGAAAACAGGGATGGTAACTTTCAAACTGGCACACGGGTGCACATTGGCACACTTGAATTGGCTCACACCCAAGGACACGACCATTTTTATAACTTGCAACACGTACATACATGCATGTTATAAAATAGCCTGCCCATGTGCACATGAGCACCTGATTTTAAGTGAGCACTCAAATCCTGCTTCTACCACATAAATCCAGGAATTTTTAAAAGGGGTGCACCCCACACTATTCCCAGTTTACCAGTTCATTCACCAGTTGGCCCAGCTAACAGCTAGGTCCTTCAAACTCCCCTGCTTTGATAGTCTACACTCCCCCCAGTTACCCCTGACCTTTCAAACCCCTCAGAAATGGTTAGATGCTTTTATTTTATAACTTACATGTCATCCATTGCAGAGGTAGTTATGTGGCAGGGGACCTCAGTTTGGCCCGGGGCGCATTAGTATTTACACACACATCTCTTGGCCAGGCCCTGAAATGCCCACGCCCACACCCTGCCCAAGTCCATGCCAACGTCCTGCCTCTTTTTGGAAACTTTTGAGATGTACCACTGTGGTAATTACACACATATCTGGGTGCTTTTTAAATGTGGTTGGCACACATGAACACGACTCCTTCGCGCATATCCTAATTGATGTGTGCACTGAGCTTTTAAAATTCACCTTTTAATGATTGAGTTACACTATATTCAGCATTCAACTCTCCTCAAATGAGCCTGACAGAAAGAATATATCAGTCTACTGAGATCTATATCTTTAAGATACTCATATTCAAGCAGTTGTTTCTGATTTGTGGAGGTCCAAGAAGAAGCAGAAATCTTGAAAAGATTATATCATAAGAACATAAGAACATAAGAAAATGCCATACTGGGTCAGACCAAGGGTCCATCAAGCCCAGCATCCTGTTTCCAACAGTGGCCAATCCAGGCCATAAGAACCTGGCAAGTACCCAAAAACTAAGTCTATTCCATGTTACCATTGCTAATGGCAGTGGCTATTCTCTAAGTGAACTTAATAGCAGGTAATGGACTTCTCCTCCAAGAACTTATCCAATCTTTTTTAAACACAGCTATACTAACTGCACGAACCACATCCTCTGGCAACAATTCCAGAGTTTAATGTGCGTTGAGTAAAAAAGAACTTTCTCCGATTAGTTTTAAATGTGCCCCATGCTAACTTCATGGAGTGCCCCCTAGTCTTTCTACTATCCGAAAGAGTAAATAACCGATTCACATCTACCCGTTCTAGACCTCTCATGATTTTAAACACTTCTATCATATCCCCCTCAGTCATCTCTTCTCCAAGCTGAAAGTCCTAACCTCTTTAGTCTTTCCTCATAGGGGAGTTGTTCCATTCCCCTTATCATTCTGGTAACCCTTCTCTGTACCTTCTCCATCGCAATTATATCTTTTTTGAGATGCGGCGACCAGAATTGTACACAGTATTCAAGGTGCGGTCTCACCATGGAGCGATACAGAGGCATTATGACATGTTCCGTTTATTCACCATTCCCTTTCTGATAATTCCCAACATTCTGTTTGCTTTTTTTGACTGCTGCAGCACACTGTACCGACGATTTCAATGTGTTATCCACTATGATGCCTAGATCTCTTTCTTGGGTTGTAGCACCTAATATGGAACCCAACATTGTGTAATTATAGCATGGGTTATTTTTTCCCTATATGCATCACCTTGCACTTATCCACATTAATTTCATCTGCCATTTGGATGCCCAATTTTCCAGTCTCACAAGATCTTCCTGCAATTTATCACAATCTGCTTGTGATTTAACTACTCTGAACAATTTTGTGTCATCTGCAAATTTGATTATCTCACTCGTCGTATTTCTTTCCAGATCGTTTATAAATATATTGAAAAGAAAGGGTCCCAATACAGATCCCTGAGGCACTCCACTGTCCACTCCCTTCCACTGAGAACATTGTCCATTAATCCTACTCTCTTGTTTCCTGTCTTTTAGCCAGTTTGCAATCCACGAAAGGACATCGCCACCTATCCCATGACTTTTTACTTTTCCTAGAAGCCTCTCATGAGGAACTTTGTCAAACGCCTTCTGAAAATCCAAGTATACTATATCTACCGGTTCACCTTTATCCACATGTTTATTAACTCCTTCAAAAAGTGAAGCAGATTTGGAGGCAAGACTTGCCCTGGGTAAAGCCATGCTGACTTTGTTCCATTAAACCATGTCTTTCTATATGTTCTGTGATTTTGATGTTTAGAACACTTTCCACTATTTTTCCTGGCACTGAAGTCAGGCTAACCGGCCTGTAGTTTCCCGGATCGCCTCTGGAGCCCTTTTTAAATATTGGGGTTACATTTGCTATCCTCCAGTCTTCAGGTACAATTGATGATTTTAATGATAAGTTACAAATTTTTACTAATAGGTCTGAAATTTCATTTTTTTAGTTCCTGCAGAACTCTGGGGTGTATACCATCCGGTCCAGGTGATTACTACTCTTCAGTTTGTCAGTCAGGCCTACCACATCTTCTAGGTTCACCGTGATTTGATTCAGTCCATCTGAATCATTACCCATGAAAACCTTCTTCATTACGGGTACCTCCCCACATCCTCTTCAGTAAACACCGAAGCAAAGAAATCATTTAATCTTTCCGCGATGGCCTTATCTTCTCTAAGTGCCCCTTTAACCCCTTGATCATCTAACGGTCCAACTGACTCCCTCACAGGCTTTCTGCTTCGGATATATTTTAAAAAGTTTTACTGTGAGTTTTTGCCTCTACAGCCAACTTCTTTTCAAGTTCTCTCTTAGCCTGTCTTATCAATGTCTTACATTTAATTCTGACAGACCAAAAGTTCCTCTAATGATGTATGTAAAGAATATGCAATACAATGATAGCAATTCTTTCCTTATGTCACTGTAATATTATGGATACTAAAAACTTTTTTCATTTTCTGTTTGTTCTAAGCTTCATTTTAATTTAATTACTTTGGGGTAGATTATCTAAAATAACTTATGCGTGTAACCCTTTAAAACCCCCCCTGTGTGCGCCAAGCCTATTTTGCATAGGCTCGGCGGCCGTGCAAGCCCCCGGACACGCATAAGTCCTAGGGCTTTGCTAGGGGAGTGTGTCGGGGGGGGGGCGTGACGTTCGGGGCGTTCCGGGGGCATGTCGGGGGCGTGGTTGCTGGCTAGGGGACATTTCAGGGGCATGGCCAAGGCCTCCGAAATTGCTTCTGGGCCGGGGAATCATGCTCTAACAGCCTGCTGGCATGTGCGAGTTATGCCTGCCTTGGGCAGGCGTAACGTTCGCAACAAAGGTGTGGGGGGGGGGGTTTTAGATGGGGCCCGGGGGGGGGGGATGTGGGTTAGGTAGGGGAAGGGAGGAGAAGGTGGGGGGAGGCCGAATGAATGTTCCCGCCAAGGCCGCCTCCGATTTCGGAGCGTCCTCGGAGGGAACAGGCAGCGTGCGCAGGGCTTGGCACGTGAAAAGTGCACAAATGTGCACCCCCTTGCACATGACGACCCCGGAATTTATAAGATATGTGCGGCTACGCGCGTATCTTATAAAATCCGGTGTACTTTTGTTTGCACAGGCGTACTTTTCTAAAATCTACCCCTTTGTTTTTACTTTGCAGCTGGAAGGTTGCTGGTGCTTCTAAGAGTTCTTGTGGCATACATTGACATTAAAGTGTTCACCTTGTTTAAAAGAGTTTTACAAAAACCACTCTAGCTGATAGTCTTTTCACAGATGATATGGAATTGTTCTCAGTTTCTTCACATAATATAAGCAACTTCAATTTACTCTTTCTCCACATGTTTGTTCATCCCTTCATCAAAATGTAGGAGATTTGAAAGTCTTGCCTCACAAATCTCCTACATTTTTATGAAGAAAAACTAAATCTTCATAGGATAAATACCCCTTTTATTAACATTAGCAAGTACAGCTGCATATATTACAGAATTTCTCCTACAGTAACTTCTAGTGGTAAAGACTGGGAATATAGTGGCTAGGAGGTAGACAGAGAGCTAGAAGAATTGAGGTAGCTGGGAGGAGGTGAGAGGGAGAGGCTGAAGGAGATAATAGAGTGCTTGGGACTGGGAGGGACAAGATACGAAGAAGTGTGGCAGAAAGAGTTGAATTAGGAAGAGTGCAATAAGTAAATAATTATATGTCATGGGTGGGATGAGGAGCTTGGTAATGGTATGGCCTTGTAGTTAATAATGGGATTCAATCAAGTGGACCCACTGAAGGAGGCCCTAATGGAGAAGGGGGACACATTTCTTTTTTTTTTTTTTAATTCTTTATTTATGATTTTAATTTACAAATAAAAATCAAACATGTATTTAAAATATTCATACAATGAAGATTATTTTTGAGGAAGAAAGGTTACCATAATTACATCTCAAATTCTAAACAATATTCTAACAATTTATTCACCTTCTTCCGATTACTAAACAAATCTGGGGAGCCGTGATAAGCAAGTAAATAAAGTTAAGAGAATTAAATCCTAAACAAAATTACAGAAGTATCTCAGAATATCATATGATTCCAACAGTTATTCTTAGCTGGAGCTTCTATTTCCTTCTTCTGGGCCCTCTGCTCTTCTAAGAACTTTTCTAAATCCTGTGGCTCATAGTAAATATACTTTTTATCCTTCACCCACATTATGCATTTACATGGAAACCTTATAATAGTTCGAATTCCAAAAGTTTTAGCAAGATTTGCCAATGTAATAAACTTTTTTCTCCTAGATTGGGTTTCCTTGGCTATGTCTGGATAAATCCAGATCTTCTGGCCCAGGTAGAGAGAGGTTCTGTTTAACATAAAAAGTTTAAGAACTTATCTCTGTCTTCTGACAGAGAAAATTTTACCAAGAGGGTACCCCTATTCTCCACCTGAGCACTAAGAGATGTCTCTATTAACTCTGTAACATTCAGAGTTGTTTCCTGATATTCTCGATTTGCATTCTTACTTTGGTTACTCTCCCCTATAAAGTAGGCATTGGATATTGAGGGTAAATTCTCTGATGTTATAGAGAGAACATCCATAAAGTAATTTTTTAATTGCTCTCTAGCTGACTTGCATCTAGGGAAGTTAACTATTTCTAAGATTTAAATAGCGAACAGCATTTTCTAACGTTTCCACTTTCTTAACCAATACATTTTCTCCCTTAATAATATTAGCCTGTATGTTTTTAACAGAGTTTAATTCTTCCTCAACTTTTACCAATGTTACACTATTATTAGTAACCAAAGGATTTATATTTAGCAAAACGTTCTGCATCTCTTTTATATTCACATTTAAATTGGCAATATTTTTCTGTAAAGCTGTTATTGCTTGCCACAACATTTCTAATGAAACTTGTTTAGGGTTTACAGGTTTAGCAATTGGGGTTGAGGATAAAGCAAAATTTCCTTCAAGTTCTTGTCTGTCAGTATTCCCAGAGACAGGGGAAAGAAGCTTCTCTCCAAGGTCTTTTGATCTCCCGTCGGTTCCCAACGAATGTTCACCGACTTTATGCTCCCCCTCTTGAGATGTAAACGCTGCTTCTTCAAGCTCGCTTAATTGTACTGGTCTCATACCTTGAACCTCCTCATTTGGGCTCACTACAAAAAACGACTTCCGTATATTGAGTGAGCCTGGTTCATTGGTATTAACAGTAATCTGGGGGGCGGAGCAGGAACTGTTGGTGCCCCGGGACTAAGGCTGACTTCGCCTAATAGTGGAGATACTTGCTCTTTATATACCACTATAACAGGCCTCTCCGGGGTTAAAGTTTCTGACGGAGAGTAAAATCCCGTTATCATTGATTGGATAGGGTTAGGTCTCGCAGGTATTGAGGCCTCCTGCTTAACCTTGAGGGGGTCACATTTCATGTCTCTGTTTCTCCAGGAGTTGTGCATTTTTATGGTTATCTGCACTATTCAAACGTTGGGCTGCCATCCTCAGACAGATGGATTGGGATACTGATTTCAATGGACATTGAAATAGATAATTCAAAAATTCAAATCTATGGATATTAGAGACTGGAAAAAGATAATCCCTTTCCTGTTGTTTGTGATAGAGGAAGTGCCCCAAGTTTCAACTGAATTTGTGCCTTTCAAATTGTATAGCTGAGGGGCATCTTATATGCGGTCAAAGAGAGCTGGGAAGGAAGAACTTCCTGATTAGAGATTGTAGTTCAATTCATCTTGGAAATGAGAGAGAGAGAGAGATTGAGGAAAGTGACAGAAATAAAAAAAGAAGCCTCCTCAAGGCTCCGGAGGTTCAGAAGCAGCACTATAATAAGGAAGAAAAGTGAAGGGAATATCAGCGCATTCTCTTCCTAAAGAAACAGAAGAAATTAATAGTGAAATGGTGAGGAGGCCCTTATGAAATAACAGAAGGGAACGGCAGAGTTCTGAGAAGGTGGATGGGTCTAGAACTCCAAACCACTTCCAGCACAAAGGGAGGTAAAAAGCCGAGGAATTTGGGGAGCAGAGGTTGTTGAGAAAAGAGGAAGCGAGATGATGATCGGTGTCCGAAGGAAAGGCATCGAGGCAGCTAGAAGGATGACTGTAGTGTGATAATCGAATACCTGGTGGAGGGTGGTCACTATAAGGAAAAAGGAGGACTGTGAATTCTGAAAGGAAATGTCCAGGACTAGGCGAGTATCTTTGAAAGGAAAGATTGAGGTATCGCAGCATTTGATTCAGGGCACAGGAAGCAGGAGACAGCTGCCGTACCACAATGTTACACTATATAATCAACTGCCAGACTGAGGGATAGGGGGTTAGCAACGTGCTATTGTGCTTTTAGTTCTTGGGTTTCAGGTGTCCCAGGTGAGTATATTTAATTAAAAATGTACAATTTTATACAATAATAAAACATTCATGGATTTGATTCATTTTATGAGAGGCTGTCATTCAACTTTCACGTATCATTTGCTAACTATATCATTATGCTAAACTATAATGTATTAATTATTAACATTTTGAGGTTCAAGTTTTTTAGAAAATGAGGTACGTGAGTAATTTTTTATGTCTATGTTAAATGTTTGCTCAAACACCTCAGGGTAAGCAAAATATGGAAGTTCTCAGGTATTCCCAGACAGAAAGCGCAGAAGTGCACCAGTGACTCTACGACATATAAGAGTCTCTTGTTCTGGAGAGGAACTGAAATACTGGGGCCTCAGTTTTATCCAGCTTGGGTGCGGTTCTGGCCCATGCTGATGAGAAGGGCCTGAAACTGGATTTTCTCCCATCTGAAAAAGGAGGAGGAATAGTAGGGGGAGGATTTGATTAACTTTTGCAACAGTTTTTTTGTGCTTGAGCATACTATAAAATGTAGTAAACTCTGGAATTTGTTGCCAGAGAATGTGGTTCGTGCAGTTAGTATAGCTGTGTTTAAAAAAGGATTGGATAAGTTCTTGGAGGAGAAAGTCCATTACCTGCTATTAAGTTCACTTAGGGGTAGATTTTAAAAAGCATTTACTCGAGCAAAACTGGTTTTTGCTCGAGTAAATACACTGTACTCAAGTAAGTGGGTTTTTCAAAATTGCTACAATATATGCCATTGAATTGTCCATAGGAATTTACTCAAGTAAGTGCACTTTACTCGAGTAAATAGCTTTTGAAAATTGCTACGATAGCATGTCACATTTACATGTGTAAACTCCTTTGAAAATGACCCCCTTAGAGAATAGCCACTGCCATTAGCAATGGTTACATGGAATAGACTTAGTTTTTGGGTACTTGCCAGGTTCTTATGGCCTGGATTGGCCACTGTTGGAAACAGGATGCTGGGCTTGATCTGGTCTGACCCAGTATGGCATTTTCTTATGTTCTTATGTTCTTAGTTTAGGAGGCTACCTTTCCTATGATGGAAGCATAGTTCTCATGATGCTTAGCAAATTACAAGTTTGTGAATGTTTTGATTTTATGTCCGTGTCAACCACCTCAGCTACTAAAGACTAATTGTGACTTTTATCCCAATAAAAAAATTATTAAGGCAAAAAAAAGCAAAAAAATATATTTGTTGCTACATAGTTTTAGAAGTATATTTTTAAGGAATTTCTCTAACAGCAGAAAGAGGTAAGGAATTCCTTTGTACTCCTCGGATTTTTTTTTTTTATTGATTTTGCAGTTGGTACATAAATGTACTTGAACAGTTTTAGAGACATGATGACATTCAGTTCAAATAAAAGACGGTAAAGGTTTTTTCCTTAGAATAGTTTACATGCTGCATATAGAAGCAGTGCTTTCTACCAGTTTGACACTTATTTAGTGATCTATTTCAACTCTATCCTTCATGACTTGGGGGAGCTAACAAGTTAATTAGTTTGCAAGCGTAAGTAAACATAAATGGCCTTAAGCAAACACAGTGAAAGGCTCATTCATGCTTAAGATAAAAATATGAGTATCAGAGAGAGAGAGAGAGAGAGAGAGAACTAGCAAATTTCTATCCATTGCCGTGAATATTTAAGAAGAAAACTTGGCACAGAAAATGAGAATCTGCAAGTTGTGATACAATGGACTCACAGATCAATAATCAAACAGAAATAAAGACAGTCCCTCAGTAATGCATGGTTCAGAGGAATGAATCTTTGTAGGATACTAATGAAACAGGAGAGTTAGGGCATCCCAACAGAAAGGTTACAATAAAAGCAAAAGTAGTCCATGTACCTATAAGTAAATAATCACCTGAGCTAAGGATTGCAAATTATCCCTATCAACTGAAAGCAGGTTGTTAATACAAACAAAACCACACTTTGAAATGTCTGTATGCCAATGCCAGAAGTCTAAGAAGTAAGATGGGAGAGTGGGAGAGTTAGAATGTATAGCAGAGTGAATGATGAGAGTCGTAATTGGCATCTCAGAGAAATGTTGGAAGGAGGATACCAATGGGACAGTACTTCTCAGGGTACAAATTATATCACAGTGATAGGGAGGATCATCTTAAGAACATAAGATATGCCATTCTGGGTCAGACCAAGGATCCATCAAGCCTAGTATCTTATTTCCAACAGAGGTAATGGTGGTGGGGCCATCAAGCTCAGTATCCTGTTTCCAACAGAGGTAATGGTGGTGGGGCCACTTGACAATAGTGATCATAACATGATCAAAATTGACCCAATGACTGGAAGGGAGACAATATGTAAATCTACAGTTCTAACACTAAATTTTCAAAAAGGAAACTGAGGAAAATAGAAAAAACTAAAAGGTGCAGCTGTAAAGGTTAAAACATGTACAACAGGCATGGACATTGTTTAAAAATACAATCTTGGGAGACCAGACAGCTGAGTCCCTCTTCCGGGACCGGACCAACTACCCGCCCTTGCCGCTGTGAGGGGGAGGAGCCGTGAGCCATAAGAACGCAGCGGCGGCGTCTGAGAGCCGGAGACCAGACAGCTGAGTCCTCTTCCGGGACCGGACCAACTACCCGCCCTTGCCGCTGTGAGGGGGAGGAGCCGTGAGCCATAAGAACGCCGCGGCGGCGGCGCATCACCGCCGCCGGCGCGTCACCAAAGCGGTGCGCACGGCTTTTGTCCGGCTTAGTCCGGATTAAGTCGGGAGGAGGAAGAAGAAAACCCTGCGTCTGAGCCCCTTTACTGAGTTCAAAGTAAACAGGTACTATTTAAAGCGTCTATCTCATATTTATTTGTTGCTTGTTGAAATAATGCCTGCTAAGAGAAAAGGTAAGGTAAGGGTGTTTCCCTCAGAACCCCTGCCTCCCCTAATGCAATTAGAGATAGATCGCTTTATGTCCCAGTTAAAAAAAGATAATGCCGAGGAGTCCATTGGAGGCCTCTTGCAAGGAGAACAAGGAGCTTCCCAGGAAGAGGCATCTCTTAGTCCTGTATATCGTTTGTCTCCCTTCCAACGTGGAATAAACGGAGGAACTGAATCTTTGCCCACTGATGATGTGGAGCAAAAGATTGTACCTGAGGGAGTAACCTCCGTTTTGGTATCGGGTGCAAAAGGAACTGAGGAGGATCCTTTTGAGATAGGGGAACCCTCAGTGTCCTTAGCAGGTCCACAACTTCGACCTCCTCAACTCGATATCCCCGTGGAGGAACAGCCATTAACAACACGGCCAGAGACTGTAACGTTGGCTGCTATCTGGGACTTGGTGAGCGGATTGAATGCTACGGTGAATAGGTTGGAAGGGAAACTAGATAACGTAGCTTCCAATCTACAACAACAAGTTTCTAATATACAGAACCAAGTTACTGGTCTTTCTACTAGAGTTGATGCAATTGAGAAAAATATGGAAGAAGTAAAATTAGTGAAAAATAAGTTGATCAGTGATTATCTTGTATGTTCTAAACGTATAGAATATTTAGAAAATAATGCTAGACATTTGAATGTCAGGATTATTAATTTTCCAAAAATTCTAGGTGAAACTACTTTTACATCTTTAAAGAGATTCCTGTCTGAGATATTAGGATTTACAGAAAATGAAATGCCTCATATTAATATATGTTTCTTTGTAAAAAAGAGATCCTCGGATCCAGTAATAACTGTTCCAGATAACCTGACTGGTTTTCTGGAAGATTCAACTCTTCAGGTTCTAGACAGGAATACTCTAATTGTTTCTTTTATCACTACTGGTGATATTACTAAACTAATGAAACACTACTTCCGAAAGTTTCCTCTTGTTTATATGGGACAAGATGTCAAAATCTTCCCTGATTTAGCACCAGCTACTCGTAGTAAGCGTAGAGAATTCCTATTATTAAAACCTAGAGTTATCACTTTAGGTTTTTCTTTTCTCTTGAAATATCCTTGTAGATGTTTAATTAAGAGAGGTAATGAATCATTTTGTTTTAATCAAGTGGAACATCTGACTCAATTCATTGTAGCCAGAGAACCAATCACCTCTTCCCCAGTGGTAGCTTAGGAGTCAGGCAAAAAATATATACTGGGAAATGTACCTTAAAATTGAAATTTCCTGGTTTAAAATCTCCAATTATTTCCTTATACTTTGTTTCTCAGATGTTTGTATTTAATACTCCTGATGGAAAATTTACAAAACTTTTGTTCTTTTTTAAGAATGTTTTCATCTCAACATAGATAACTTTGAAATTTGAATATTATTAAATAGTTCCTTGTAATGTTGAAATGAAGAAATTGTAACAGGAATTTCAAATGGTGTATTTGAAATGGAAGATATTTATGTAATGAATTATTTGAAAATTATTATAAATAAATAATTAAAAAAAAAAATACAATCTTAGAAGTACAGTCCAGATGTATTCCATGCATTAAGAAAGGTGGAAGGAAGGCAAAACGATTACCGGCATGGTTAAAAGGTGAGGTGAAAGAGGCCAAAAAAAATCCTTCAAAAATTGGAAGAAGGATCTATCTGAAGAAAACAGGAAAAAGCATAAGCATTAATTAGCAAGTTAAATGTAAGACATTGATAAGACAGGCTAAGAGAGAATTTGAAAAGAAGTTGGCCGTTAGTGATGTGAATCGGTACCGGGCTTGTGTCCAGTATTGGGTTCGGGTAAAAACCGCGGGAAATCTTCATTACTCGTTTAAATTGGCTGTGTTGTGCCAAAAAAAAACAAAACACCAACCATTTAAATTTAATTCTTGCTAATCCCCTCCCTCCCGACCCCCCCAAACATTTTTAAAGTACCTGATGGTCCAGCGGGGGTCCTGGGAGCAATCTCCTGCTCTCGGGCCGTCGGTGCCAGTAAACAAAATGGCGCTGACGGCACTTTGCCCTTAGCATGTGACAGGGTATCTGTGCCATTGGCCGGCTCTTGTCACATGGTAGGAGTAATGGATGGCCAGCGCCATCTTTAAAAATGGCGCGGGTCATCCAGTGCTCCTACCGTGTGACATGAATAGAAGAAATCCGAAGCGGAGGGTTACGAGGGACTACTGGAAGTTGTAATTGCTGTACCAATTGCATGAGAATAAAGTTCCCTTTTGCTCCCAAATCAATAAAGGCAAGAGTGGAGAATGTTCCCCCGGGGAACTCAAGAGTCACGGGTACCGTACATTGAGGAGCGGGGTTAATGTAGCCTAGGGGGAGCTCCTCGATTAGACCTAGGCGCTGAAGTTTTCTGGTCACTCAGGGCATCGGGCTAAGAAATTCCCTTTACTCCCACATGTTAGGCAAAGGCCTAACGTGCGTCGACATCGTCTCTCCTCAGAAGAAAGAGGGCTTCGTCCCAGCTGCATGGGTTCTAAGCCTTGATTACCTGAAGAGGTAGAGGGGGCAGCCAAGGGTCGAGAGAATGCTAGCGTCAAAGTGACCGGTCTCCAGACCGTTTTGCCTTCTCGAGTTCTTTGTTGAAGCTGGCGGTCGACCCTTCCTGCTAGGGTCAATCAAGCTGTTGAGATCATCCGGAAGGTCTCTACCCGCCAGCTCATCCTTAAGACGTGAGGATATCCCCTTCAAAATGTTAGTCCTCACATATGGGTGACATCATCAGGATGGAGCCCAATCACGGAACACTTTTGTCAAAGTTTCTAGAACTTTGACTGGCACCTACTGGGCATGCCCAGCAATGCACTGATCCTGCATCCAGTAGGGGTTCCCCTTTAGTCTCGTCTTATAGTAAAAAGTGCGAAAAATAAAATAAGAAAACGTAAACGAACCCAACTCCGTGGGGTGGCGGGCAGGTTTCATGAGGACTAACATCCTGCTGTCCTATGAGAACACCTGTTACAGGTAAGCAACTCTGCTTTCTCACAGGATAAGCAGGATGGTATTTTATTTATTTATTTTTATTTATTTAAAAACTTTTCTATACCGTCGCTAAGTCATGTACCATCGCAACGGTTTACAAATAGGCACAAAATAAGGTATATATAGGTAGTTTATCGTACATTCTAACAAGTGCCAGTTAAGAACGGTTACAATATCATTAATAAAATCAAATTTTGGGGTAGTGGTAGATTAGTCCAGGAAAGTTATTTGAGATACTTTTATTTCGGTCTACTTCTTAACTGTATTATGTATTTATAATATTGTAATGTCATTTATTTTTAGCTGCGCTTTTCTGTATTTTCGTTCACTCTCTCCCTCTCTCCCCCACTGTTTCTTTTGGAAAGGCTTGCTTATAGAGCCATGTCTTTAAGCTTTTCTTAAAGGATTTGATATCACTCTGTAACCTGAGTTCAGTGGGCATTATGTTCCATAGGATGGGCCCAGCCAGTGATAAGTCCCTTTCTCTTACTTGGGTTAGTTTTGCCGATTTTACTGTAGGGATTGTTAGTTAGTTGGTAGTCCTCACATATGGGTGAGTACCGAGCTGAGGATGCCCGAGCAATACACCAAATGCACCAAAGACGTGCAACAGGCACAACAACAGGGGTAGATTTTGGTTAGAAGGGCATCCTGAACCCTACACGGGTTAGCAGAAGGATGTTGGTAAGTTAAACTGAAAATAAGTTGCGTAGAACAGACTGGCTGAAGATGGAAACTTGTCTGCCAGTCTTATCTAAGCAATAATGGGCTGCAAAAGTATGGAGAGAGCTCCAGGTAGCAGCCTTACATATGTCAGCAAGCGGCACCGAACGGAGATGCGCTACTGATGTCGCCATGGCCCTGATAGAGTGTGCTTTCACACGGTCTTGTAGCGGAATGCCAGCATGCTGGTAGCAAAAGGAGATACAGTCCACCAACCAGGAGGAGAGGATCTGCTTTCCCACAAGATTCCCCAGTTTGATGGTATCGAACGAAACAAACAATTGAGTGGATTTCCTCTGGGCTGACGTGCGTTCTAGATAGAAGGGTAGAGCACATTTGCAGTCTAAGGAATGCAGAGCCTGCTCTCCTGGACTGGAATGGGGCCTGGGAAAAAAGGTAGGTAGGATGATGGATTGATTGATATGAAATTCCGACACTACCTTTGGTAAAAATTTAGGGTGAGTGCAGAGTACCACCCTATCATGCAGGAGTTTAGTGTATGGCAGGTAGGTAACTAATGCCTGTAATTCACTAACTCTGCGAGCGGATGTGATCGCAAGAAGAAAAAACTACCTTCCAGGTAAGATAGCGGAGATCACAGGAGTGGAGAGGCTCAAACGGAGGTTTCAAGAGCCCCCCCCCAAAACCACATTAAGGTCCCAAGCAGGGGCAGGAGGGCACAGTGGAGGTTTTAAATGGAGCAAGCCTCTCCATTTAACATGATACTAAGGGTTGTGTTGAGATGGAGACATCTCCTATATCCTTATGGTACGCAGACAGTGCACTAACATGCACTCTGATAGAGGAAGTTTTTAGGCCTAACTCTGACAGGTGCCAGAGATAGTCTAGGAACCTCACAGTGGAACAAGTGAAGGGGTCTATGGACATGGAAGTGCACCAAGCCGTAAACCTCTTCCATTTAGAGCGATAAGACCTTCTCGTTAAAGGCTTTCGTGAAGCTACCAGGACTCGGGTACCGACTCTGAAAGGTTAAAAGGTTGGAGTATTAATCTTTCAACATCCAGGCTGTCAGAGACAGAGCCTGGAGGTTGGGATGATGCAGGTACCCTTTGTTCTGAGTGATTAGAAGGGGATCCTTCCCCAGAGGAATGTGCCAGCGTACTGAAAGGTCCTGGAGGATTGGAAACCACACCTGGCATGGCCAGTGGGGAGCTATCAGGATCATTAATCCCTTGTCCTGCCAGAGCTTCCCGAGAGTCTTTGAAATGAGAAGAAGTGGAGGGTACGCATAAAGGAGACCGCTGGCCCAGGAGAGGGCGAAGGCATCTCTTGATTGCGAATGGTGACTGCGAATGAGAGAGCAGAAGTTGTCTACTTTGTGGTTGTGGACCGACGCAAAGAGGTCTATGCAAGGGTAACCCCAGCATTGGAATATCGTGTCCGCTATCGTGGGGTTGAGAGACCATTCGTGCGGATGGAAAGTGTGACTTAGCTTGTCCGCCAAAAGATTGTCCACTCCCGGCAAGTAGGTTGCTTTGAGGTACATCGAGCGGAAAGGGCCTATGCCCATATCTGTACAGCTTCCTGACACAGGAAGTAGGAGCCAATTCCCCCTTGTTTGTTGATGTACCACATCGCAACCTAATTGTCGGTTTGAATCAGGATGACTTTGTTTGATAGGCAATCCTGAAAAGCTTTGAGGCATATCTGATCGCCCGTAGCTCCAGGAAATTTATCTGGTGTTTGACTTCCTCTGGAGACCAGGTTCTCTGAGTCTGCAGGTTGCCTACATGTGCACCCCTCCCGAGGTTGGATGCGTCTGTTGTTAAGGTAATTTGAGGATCTGGAGCCTGAAATGGAAGGCCTTGAATGAGATTGGAGTGGTGTATCCAGCAGGCTAGGGACAGACGGAGCTGTTTGGTAACCTGGATAATGGTGGACATTGGCTGACAAGCTTGAACCCACTAGTGTTTTAAGGTCCATTGTATCACTCTCATTGCTAGGCGAGCCATCGGAGTGACATGCTCCAAGGATGCCATGTGACACAACAGTATGAGGAAGTGACGAGCAGTTGAAGATACTCGAGTCTGTAGGTGATGTGCCAGAGATGCTATGGTGAAAGCACGATCCTGGGGGAGGAAGGCTTTCACCTGTATAGTGTTTAGGTTGGCCCCTATAAAGGATAGGGTTTGGGATGGAACTATCTTGGATTTGAGATAGTTGATTAGAAACCCTAAGGAGATCAGGGTGTGGATAGTGAAATGCAGGGAGGTTAATGCGCCCTGCTGAGTCGGAGCCCTTATCAACCAATCATCAAGATAAGGGTAGACATGCACACCCTATTCCTGAGGAAGGCCTTGACCACCACCAGGTACTTGGTGAATACTCGTGGAGTGGACGCTAGGCCGAATGGTAGTACACGGTACTGGAAGTGACGAGGGACAACCAGGAATCGCAGGTACTTGCAATGAGATGGAGTAATTGAGATGTGTGTGTAAGCGTCTTGGAGATCAAGAGAGCATAGCCAATCTCCTCTTTGTAGAAGAGGAAGTAGAGAGCCCAAGGTTACCATTTTGAATTTTTCTCTATGCAAAAATGTGTTTAGGGTGCGGAGGTCCAGTATCGGGCGTACGCCACCTGACTTTTTTGGTATTAGAAAATACCGGGAATAAAACCCCTGCCCCTGCTGGGAGAGGGGCACTGATTCTATTGCTCGGGATTTGAGGAGGGGGTGAGACCTCCTGTTCGAGCAAGGGAGAGTGGTCGGATGTCTCCCATGTCAGCTGAGGTGTAGAATCCACTGGAACAGTCTGGAAATTTAGGTAGTAACCCTGAGTGACTACTGCCCGTACCCACTGGTCTGTGGTTACTGTATGCCAAGCGCTGTTGAAGTGGCAGAGCCGACCGCCGACTGGTATGGATGGAAGAGGAGGTTGGCTTACACTCTCTAGGAAGGAGTCAAAACCCTGAAGCTGGTCCAGGCTGAGAAGCTGGCTGAGACTTTTGAGGCCGTCTGCATGGATTGACATTTTTGGTAAGGTCTGGAAAGGTGTCCTCTAGAAGCCGAAGGATAAAATTTCCTTGGCTTGTAGACCGGCCGCTTAGAGTCACGCCTGAAAGTTCTCTTAGGGGCGGAAGGAAATTCAGATGGCACAGAAGAAAGCTGGCGCAGCGTTTCATGGTGATCCTTCAACTGTGCCACGGTCTCTCTGTGCCACGGTCCCTGAAGAGATTATCACCCACACAGGGTAGATCTGCTAATCTGTCTTGGACTTCTGGTCTTAAGTCCGAGGATTTGAGCAAGGCCCATCTTCTTGCACTAATCCCCGCTGCAGACACTCTAGAGGCCGTGTCAAAGATATCATAAGCAGCACGGACCTTGTGCTTTCCAGCATCCAGACCTTTTTGAACCAGAGTATGACGTTGAGCCTGGAGTTGCTCTGGTAAAGAATCAGAGAAATCTTGGATCCTCTTAAAAATTTCTCTGTTATACTGAGTCATGTATAACTGGTAAGAGGCAATGCGAGATATGAACATTGAGCCATGGAAGACACGCCTGCCAAAAACATCCAGGGATTTTTGTTCCTTCCCTGGAGGTATGGAGGAATGAGGTTTTGAACGTCGTGCCTTCTTCTGGGCTGATTCAACAACAACAGATGATGATCCAACTGTGACTTCTGGAACCCAGGAGCTGACTGCACCAGATAGGTGGCATCTGTCTTGCAGTTGACAGGTGGGACTGAACATGGATGTTCCCAGTTTCTCTTCAGGAGATCAAGCAGGATTTCATGAATAGGTATAGACATGATTTCCTTAGGAGCATCTAGAAATTGGAGTACTTCCAGCATCTTGTGCCTAGAGTCCTCTTCTGTCTGAAGTTGAAAAGGAATGGTTTCAGACATTTCCTTGATGAAATTAATAAAAGACAGATCTTCTGGTGGAGAACGTCGTCTTTCATCTGGGGAGAGGGCTCTGATGGTCGATCATCTGTATCTTGGGAGATATCATCGGTCCAAGGATCATAGGGCTGATCTCCAGCACCTAGTGGGTCTCCAGCAGGGAGAAATGGTGCTAATCCTGAAGGACCAGGCCTAGGCATCGGTGGCATCGGAGGTGGCACCGACATCATCGATGGAGGCATCGACAGCATTGAAGGAGGCACCGACGGCATTGATGGAGGCACCAAAGGGACCGGTAACATCGATGGACGAGTCGGTGGTAAAATCCCAGATGGTGGAATGGGTATCGGTGCTTCCTCATCATCCAATGATAATGGAATCGGTGTGGAAGTCACTGGACCCACCGGTGCTCTCGGTTCCATCGGAGGCAGGGCACCGATCAATGCATCCAGTCTACCCAGTAGCGGTGCGAGCACTACGAGAATTGGATCGGTGACTGGCTCGGGGACTGGTACCAGCTTCAATGGAGGTTGGAAGCCCTGAAGTGCTTTACCGATGGCCTTTTGGATCATCTGATCCAATTCCTCGCGGAAGCCTGGGGTATGAAACCCCGGCTCCGGAGTAGGAGGCAGCACTGGCGTAGCCGGAGGGTCCACCGGAGGAATCACGGATCCTGGCACCACTGAAGGTGGGGAACATCTTGGTGACCCGGTCACAGAGGAGGATGGGGCTTTTTCTGGATGGGGCTTCTTTGCCATGGCTCTGTCGACACCGATGCCGAGGGCGTGCCTGGATCAGTGGACTGAGCCTTGCGATGATGGTGTCGGTCTTTCACAACGATCTCCTCAGTCCTTTTCTTGAGTAGGCAAGGAGGGAATCGACACTTTTGGAATCGTCGATGCCGATCGGGCAGCAGCGGTGTCCCAGTGCTGGCAAGAGGTCAATGGCACCGGCTTGGAGAAGTCGAAGCTATCGATGGAGTCGGGGTTTTTGACTGAAAGAGAAACTCCATTTTCCCTAAATGAGCCTTACGGCCCTTTGGTGTCATTTGGGCACATTTGGTGCAAGTTAGAACATTGTGGTCGGACCCAAAACACATAACACAGACCCCGTGCAGGTCAGTGATAGACATTGTTCGAGTATATTTATTTATTTATTTATTTAACAACTTTTAATATACCGACGTTCGTGAGGCACATCACGCCGGTTTACATAGTCGGGGCATCGACGAAAACCCGACGCTATGACTCCGACAAAAATTTAGCCGCGGTGCAGTCGATGGCCAGTAGGCCCTGAAGGGATAACTCGACGGGAATCGACCACAACAAGGGTAAAACCTTACCTTTCGACTGCGGAGTATGTATATGCATAGGGGGACTCCTACGGAGTATGTTTTTTAAAAAAATTTTTGAAAGAATTTCCGTGAAGAAAATTCCTGTCAGGAATCTCAAGAGAACTCCTTAACCCGCATGGCTACTGCTGCGCAGAAAAAAGAAGACTGAAGGGGGACCCCTGCTGGATGCAGGGTCAGTGCATTGCTGGGCATGCCCAGTAGGTGCCAGTCAAAGTTCTCGAAACTTTGACAAGTGTTCCGTGATTGGGCTCCATCCTGATGATGTCACCCATATATGAGGACTAACATCCTGCTGTCCTGTGAGAATAACACTGGCTCTATTTTTTTCTTTTTGTAATTTTTTTTTCCTAATGATAATTGTTTCTATAATGGATCCCGCATTGTGGGCTTACTGGAGAGAGAGTGATAATATAATTTACTATTTTCTTTCGTCTTTCCTTGCATTGTTATAATATTTCTTTACTTCTCTCCTTTTCTTTCTCAAGAGTGTAATTCTTGAAATTTATTGAAAAATTTGTAAATAAAGAATTAAAAAAAAAAATGCTGCCTTGCTTGGAGCAACAGCAGGTGCTAAAGGGGCATGGCTTGGATTTTGTCCATTATATAATCCAGCTCAGGTACGGGGTGATAAGTTTGATACTGTATTGTTTAAATAAAGCTGTGGTCTTTTACATCTGATCAATCCTCCTGATGTCCTTAGTTCACTGCAGGTGGGCATGGAGGGGCAGAGCCCATGCACTAGTCCCGGGCCGCCAGAGTTACATTCAGGTTCTATCTGAACTTTACTTAATCAGTTCTATTTGCAAATAATGAAAATTTGACTGAAATCACTTGCTATTTCTCCCCTTCTTGGTACAAAACCAGTACTTTCTCCAACTGTCGACTAGTAATTTTTGCTAATTTATCATACTATTTGTTTACCTACGATTTCTAATAGACCTATTTCTTTTAATTTTGGTTGGAGTTAATTTTGTACTTATTCGTGTAAAGCCACTAATTAATCTATTATACATAATTATCTTAAACTCCCTTTAATTTATGAAATGGACAAAATGGTGCTTTGAAATTTATTTAGTGTCAATCAATTTTGCATTTGTTGATTGCCAATCTGATAATGTTCCTAATCCTTTAATTACGCAGTAGTCCATATAATAAGAATTGAGTTAATAACATTTGAGTTATCTGGATAAATGCTTTTAAATATCAAACTCATTATCTTTACAGTTAGAGTAGTACAAAATTCCTTACTTCTATTATTTTCATGATCTTTCCCTCTTCTGAGATCATTTCTAGGTATGTGCATTTATTTTCCAACATAATATAAATTGCAACAAAAAGCCTTGTTTTATTTTCATACAAGCAAACAACATCCTGCCAAAATCAGGTTGTTTTTTCCCATTTCCTCTTGTTTTGGAAACAAACCCCTCTCCCCATGCTACCATTAAAAATGTAACCCCCCCCCCCCCCCCCCAGGCCTTCTCTTATGCTTCCTGCGCCCCTCGGATGCCTTTTACCTATCCTTTGGGTTTCCATAGTCGAAATGTAGCAGGACTGATCTCCAGTCGCTTCTGTCTTACCGGCTCCCATTTCTAAAATGGCTCTGGCTGGCCCTGAGGTTGGCACCTTTTTGATTTACGGCCAAACAACAAAATGGCACCAGTCTCAGGGCTGGCTAGCACTATTCTCAAAATGGGACTCAGCAGCGAAGCAGCAACTGGAGATCGTCCCTGTCACTTATCGCCTTTGGAGACCCCATGAAAGGGGTAAGATTTGGGAAGGGTGGAGGATAGGGGAGGGTTTGGAGAGGTTTTATTCTTAAATATTGGCAGCATTTGGGAGTTGTTTTTTTTTTTGGGGGGGGGGGATCCTTCCTTTCTTTTTGTTTTTTTTTTTTTATTTCCTCTCCCTCTTTTTTATTTTTGCTCTGATGTTTGATTCATTTCTACTAAACAAAAAGAACCAAAATCAACAAAACACGAGAAATGATCTCTCTCTGCCAGACACACGTTTGGTGGCAACCATTTAACAAATGTATGTGGCTTTCCAAAATACAATATTGTACATGAAACTAAAGCGTAACTTATTGTTGAGAAGATCACACTGGGCCTCATATACTCAGTGTCTGTCGTCTATTGTCAGGTTTAATTGCCTGGATCCTAGTACCAACTCTTTCCAGTTGATAGTGGAGCTCATTGATTCTCAAACAAGCCCCCAGGACCACCAGTCAGTCGAATTTTCTGGAAATCCACAAAGAATATACCTGAGATACATTTATATGCACTTCCTCCATTATATGCAAATATGTTCCTTGCATATTTATTGTGAATATCCTGAAAACCAAACTGTCCAATGGTCCACAAAGACATTGGAAACTACTCATACTTGCATGTTCTGGAGTCTGTTAAACATAAGGAACTTACTAAAAGTAAACTGTGTATCCTTGAGGTGATTATTTGTGTTTAATAATGGATAGGTAGAGCAACTAAAATGATGAAGGTAATTAGACTAAGAATACTTGATTTGCCTTTCACACCCTCCTTTCCAAGTTCAAAATGTTTGCTATATAAGGCTGTAAGGATAAGTGAACCTAGGACAATTCAGCGATATAAAATTCAATAAACAAATTCATAGTTGCTCCAGAATATGAAGTTAGTGCACATCAGTTATCATTTTCTGAACTAAAACATCACTGAGAAAACTACATGTACTGAATATTTGAAAAAATCTTTCAAACCTGTGGCACCAATGCCACAGAATGTGTATAGAGTAGAGATGTGAATCGGTACCGGACTCGTTTCCAGTATCGGATTCGTAGAACCGTGGGAAATCTTCATGTTCCGTGGTTCTGAATGCTTTTTTTTTCAGCTGTCCCGAGCCGAAAATAAACCCCCACCCGACCCTTTAAATCAAATTATTTAGGATTCCCCCACCCTCCCGACCCCCCCCCCAAAAAAAACTTTTCTAAAGTACTTGGTGGTCCAGCAGGGGTCCCGGGAGCGATCTCCCGCTCTTGGGCCGTTGGCTGCCAGTAAACAAAATGGCGCCAATGGCCCTTTGCCCTTACCATGTGACAGGGGCTATCGGTGCCATTGATCGGCCCCTGTCACATGGTAGGAGCAATGGACGGCCGGCACCATCTTAAAAAATGGTTTTTCTGTGTGCCCTTTCTTCCCGACCCTCCCAAAATGATAAGAAAACCACACGAAAATTTTGTGGGGTTTTCCTATCGCTTTCGGGGATCCCCCGATACCTGGCGGATGAGAAAATATCGTATGATATTTTCATCTGTCAGAAAAACGATTCACATCCCTAGTATAGAGTTTAAAGGAGCTGAGAGGTTTAATGGTGAAGTGCATGTTTCCTTTTGTTGAGAGCTTTGAATGGCTGAAAACTGTGTCACAATCAGCTGGAAGTGCACAGGATGTGCATGGGGCAAAAAGTTAATCTGGAAGCAGTATGGGAACATTCCAGAGCTCTGGGTCAGCTACATGTCAGGAGGCGTAACCTGCCTTCTTGACAGACAAGGGGGTTCATCCCCTGAGGGATTCGATTATGGAACAGAGGTGATAAAAGGCTCCGACTCTCCTGAGTCTGGGGCTGTTCCAAATTGCAAGGAAACAGAGTTGGTTGGACCTGTGATCCTCACCCAGGAACACAGAAGGGAGCAGCCAGGAGGGCAGGGATTTTCCCCTAAAAATCCCCAGAGGCTTGAGAGCAAAGGAGGAGAAGTACAGAGTACAATACAGTCTGGAAGTTAAAAGAGTAAAAGATAAAAGCTGCACTTAACTAAAGTAGGAACTAATCTGTGCCAGGAAGCCACACTGTGCTAGAGAGAACTTGTTTTGGGGATCGGAGAATCCTGAGGCTGTGCCAGAAGAATTTTTGATTGAGCTGAGCAGGATATTCTTGTGAATAACTATTTTGCTAAGGAGACTAAAAAAAGTACCAGGCTAGCTTGTGCAAAGACTAAGGGCCTCATGTTCAAAGCAGTTTACCACATGCAAATTAGTAATTTGGTATTCAGGGGGCAGAGCATATGCAAAGCAGTGTTAGCACAGCTGCTAACTACAACCGTCAAATTTGCAGTACAGACTGCACTACAGTAAAGGGGAGGGAGGGAGGGAGGGAGGGAGGGAGGGAGGGAGGGGGGAGAGAGAGAGAGAGAGAGAGAGAGAGAGAGAGAGAGAGAGAGAGAGAGAGAGAGAGAGAGAGAGAGAGAGAGAGAGAGAGAGAGAGAGAGAGAGAGAGAGAGAGAGAGAGAGAGAGAGAGAGAGAGAGGTATTTTAACCCCTATGGGAGGGCCACCTACGAACTCGGGGTGGGGATTAGGTATGAGCGTCGGGGGTTGGGGGCCACTTTCGCATTCCACATGAGACCTACGGAAAGAACAGTGGTCTCTAGTGAAGATTTGCTGGCCGTCGGAGTGAGGAAACTCACTCCAAGAAGAGATTTGGGCTACGTTCTCTCCACCTAGCTTGATGGACACTCTACCTGGGCAACAACAAGCTAGGTGGAGAGAACGTAGCCCAAATCTCTTCTTGGAGTGAGCGTCCTCACTCCGACAGCCAGCAAATCTGCACTAGAGACCACTGTTCTTTCCGTAGGTCTCATGTGGAATGCGAAAGTGGCCCCCAACCCCCGACGCTCATACCTAATCCCCACCCCGAGTTAGTAGGTGGCCCTCCCATAGGGGTTAAAATACCTGTCTAGGGCATAGGCACTATAGTCTCTCTCTCTCTCTCTCTCTCTCTCTCTCTCTCTCTCTCTCTCTCTCTCTCTCTCTCTCTCTCTCTCTCTCTCTCTCTCTCTCTCTCTCTCTCTCTCTCTCTCTCTCTCTCTCTCTCTCTCTCTCTCTCTCAGCTGTGGACTGTGAATGAGGCCCTAAGGAGTTAAGATTTCTGGAACCATACTTCTGTTTGAGTTCTACATCTGCCTGAACTGTCACTATCATTATGTAAGATTCTGCAGTAAACTATTATTTGGTGCACAACTTGAGTCTGGAGAGTGGTTTGTTTATGTGGAGTGTTCTCAGTCTGACACTGGCCCTGCAGGTTATCCTGCCCCCAGCTCACGGTTCCAAGATTTATTTCCCAACCTCGGGACAGTATTAACAATGCTCCCCAAAGCTGGGAAGGTGACCCTGGGCATACAGGGGGTTACAAACCCTTACAAAAATATTCAGATTGGACCAGGGATGCTGAGCGGCATTGTTCCATCCTATTAGAGAAAGGACAGATATAAAAATGACACAGAAGCTAGCAGTAAAACACATGCTTCCTATCTGATCGATGCAAAATCAGACTGCATTTGCAGACTGACTTCACAGACAAAATTAGGTTTGACAGGCCAGTGTTTCATTGAGGCGGATTTAAATATGGAAATGGGAAAACACAATCTTATGATTAGATTTTTGCAAGGTTCTAGCTAGCAAACATAAGAGTTAGCTGACTAGACTTGACTTTTAGAAACATTACCTCCAAGCAAAGGCAAAAAAAGTATGGGGTTCATGTTCAGCCTCTATCCAGCTGAGCAAGTTAGTTAGATAAATTTATCCAGTGAACTTGGTCGGGATATATAGTTACACCACAGTCCCACTGAATATACTCATCTATCTAATAGTTAGCTGTATAATGAGCTCCACTCTAGAATGCCCTGTCCTACTCCTCATTTATCCAGATAATTTTTTAGTGGGATAAAAAGTTATCCGGATTAATGATGGCCGCTGAATGCAGCCAAATATTAAAATGGTGCCACTTAGCTAGACAAGTCCAAACTTATCCACCTATGTGGTGCTGAATATTGGCCACCATACATATATTTTAGGGATGTGAATCGTTTTTCTGATGATTGAAAATATCATACGTTATTTTCAAACTTGTCAGATATCGGGGGGTCCCCGAAGCCGATAGGAAAACCCCACAACATTTTGTGGGGTTCTCTTATCGTTTTGGGGGGGGGGCAGGAAGAAAGGGCACCCAAAAACAACCCCCAAATCCACCCCGACCCTTTAAATCTAGTCCTTTAGCATCCCCCACCCTCCTGACCCCCCCAAAACTTTCTTAAAATACCTGGTGGTCCAGCGGGGTCCCAGGAGTGATCACCCACTCTCGGGCCATCGGCTGCAAGTAAACAAAATGGCGCCAACGGCTCTTTGCCCTTACTATGTCACTGGGGCCGACCAATGGCAGCGCTAGTCCCTGTGACATAGTAAGGGCAAAGGGCCGTCGGCTGCCAGTAATCAAAATGGCACCGACGGCTCTTCGCCCTTACTATGTCACAGGGGCTACCGCTGCCATTGGTTGGCCCCAGTGACATAGTAAGGGCAAAGGGCCGTCGGCGCCATTTTGATTACTGGCAACCGACGTCCCAAGCCCAGGAGATCACTCCCGGACCACTCCTGGACCCCGCTGGACCACCAGGGACTTTTGGCATGTCTTGGGGGGGGGGGGGGGTCAGGAGGGTGGGGGGTTGTAGTAAATTAATTTGGCAGGTCTTGGAGGGGGGTCAGGAGGGTGGGGGGTTGTTAATTAATTTAAAGGATTGGGATGGGTTGTTTTTTTTTTGGGGGGGTGTTCCCAGAGAAAGATAAAAGTTTTCTGATCTGAGGAGTGGACCGAAATGGCCCTCCCCAGACCCGAAAACAAAATGGGGAGAAAAAAAAAGTTATGCACTCCCCTAATTTGCTCCATAAGATGCACAGATGCCCGGGGACAGAGCCGGTTTAGCACAAATTTTGTTTTTTTAATTTTCCCCCTCTGAATCCTAGGTGCGTCTTATGGTCAGGTGTGTCTTATGGAGCGAAAAATATGGTAATTAATAGCAGGTAATGGACTTCTCCTCCAAGAACTTATCCAATCCTTTTTTAAACACAGCTATACTAACTTCATTAACCACATCCTCTGGCAACAAATTCCAGAGTTTAATTGTGCGTTGAGTAAAAAAGAACTTTCTCCAATTAGTTTTAAATGTGCCACATGCTAACTTCATGGAGTGCCCCCTAGTCTTTCTATTATCCGAAAGAGTAAATAACCGATTCACATCTACCCGTTCTAGACCTCTCATGATTTTAAAACAATAGTGAATCAACAACTCACGGAACATCTGGGAAAAAAAAAAATTCTCTACCCAGCACAATTTGGTTTTCGCAAAATTTTCAATACTGAGACACTTCTTGTCTCTCTTGTTGACACCGTCCTCAGAGGAGTGGACAGTGGCCAAACTCACCTCCTGATAATGTTAGACATTTCAGCAGCATTCGACACAGTCAACCATAACGTACTGATTAATAGATTAGCTGAAATCGGATTAAGGGATAATACAATTCATTGGTTTAAATCATACCTAGAAAATAGATCCTATAAAGTTAAGTTAGGCATTTATGAATCACAAAAAATTGACCTTGAGACTGATATTCCTCAGGGGTCCTCTCTCTCTGCAACGCTGTTTAATAAATATATGTAAACTACTAGCTGTTCTTGGACTAAATTACTACATCTTTGCAGATGACGTTCAAATTTAAGTACCGATTAAAGATTCTATTGAAAATTCATTAAAAGTATGGAGCACATATCTCTCCACCATCAAACAAGTTTCAACACATGAACATATGCTTAAATGAAGCCAAAACAGAAATCTTATTATTATGTAATAAACTAAATGAACATTTTATCCGTGAAATTAATGATTTAAAAAGCAATCAATCTGTAGAATATCATGTTAAAAACTTAGGAGTAATTTTAGATTTCAGAACTCAATTTCAAAAATCTTATTTCCTCTATAACTAAAGATGGCTTATTTAAGCTGCACGTACTTAAGAAACTTAAACTTACTTTTGCATAAAAATGATTTTAGAACAGTTTTACAAGCTCTGCTTTTCCTGAAATTAGACTACTGTAATGCATTATTTCTAGCCTCCCTGCATCCACTACCAGACCCCTTCAGATCCTGCAATACACAGCTGCTAGAATTCTCACAAACACAAAAAAATTTGATCATATTACCCCCATTCTGAAAGAACTTCACTGGTTACCAATTTCTTCTCAAATACAGTTTCCAACTCTAACACTAATACATAAAACATTATACAACAAAAGAATCGAATGGTTTAATTTCATATTACACTTTCATACACCACAAAGAAATTTGCATTCATCAAATAAAGGATTACTATCAATAGCGTCCTCCAAACTGGCTCATCTAAATACAGTTAGAGAGCAGGCACTTTCCTTGGTAGGGCCAACATTATGGAACTCCATACCAACAGAATTGAGAGCAGAGGTAAATCCTCAGGCATTTAAAAAGAAACTAAAGATGGTTATTTCAGCAAGCCTTCCCAGATTGACTTTTCCTCTTTTGCTTTGTTTTAGTATTTTATTGAGCCTTTTATTTGTATTTTATTTTATTGAATTTTCTATGAATATTGTTTTTATATTTTATTTATGATGTGTATGCTCTATTTTATTTTTATACTGATAGATTTTATTGTATTTGTTTTCTTTGTAAACCAATATGATGTTGTTTCGAATACCGGTATAGAAAACCAAATAAATAAAATATTGTATGATTGTTTGCTTAATTACATATACAGACTATGGGCCTCATTTTCCAAGCCGCTCGCACGCAATAATGGACCTTTCGCACACGAAAGGTAGGTGCCTTTTCACTGCCTATTTCGCTCCCAATAGCTAGACCTCCTATGGTGGCGCTATTGGGTGCGAAACCGGCAGCGATCGCACCGCGACGGTGCGATCACTGCCGGCTAGCGCAGGACCGCCCCCCGTTTCGAACCCCCGCCCCTCATCTTCAAAAGTATCACAGGCCTGCGATACTTTAGAAAATGAGGCCCTATGTTATTGGAATATTAACACTAATATTCCAATATTTGCTTATTTATTTGACATATATGTGTTATTCTATGTCTCATTCCTTACAGGGCAAATAGAGGCAGTAGCCACCACCAGTGCCACAGCAGCCACAGCCAATACCAGTACTGCCGTACTTCCTGCAGGATCTCCTGCCTGTGCTTGTCCTGCACAGTTTGCTATGTTGCAGGAGATCCTGCAGGAAGTACGGAAGTTTAGGGCAAAATATGATGCCGACTACATGGTGTTGCAGAATTTGGAGAGGAGGGTATCAGCCCTGGAAGAGGCCTCTCAGGAGCAGAGGGCAATGACATCCCATGAGCAGATTCCAGAGCAGGATCCTCCTGGGTCGCGACCCTCTTCTCCATCTTCTGCAACACCATGAAGTCTGCGGGACTCCAGGCCATAGTTGCTGGTTTTTTTTAAAAATATATAATTATAATTAAATTTAAAGGGTTGGGTGGGTTTGGGGATTATTTTTGAGTGCCCTTTTTTCCCGGCCCCTCCCCCAAAAAAAAAATACAATTTATTTTTTTTTTAAATATTATTTTGTTAGTTTTCTAAATAAAGTTGCTTAAAAACAAAAAATGTTTCTTTTTGCAATTTTAGAAATATTAGTGGACTGAGAGTTCCTCTAATGTGACAAGCTGCTCAGTGTGTTTGATTACATTCATAGATGTCTTTCTGTATTTATTACTACTAGTAAAAAAAGTTAGTTATTAATAATAATTAATTACTAAATTAGGTAGTTTGGTACTGTATTCATTCTTATTAAATTACAGAGAGCAGATATATACGTAATAATCCAACAAATTTCAGTATGGAACTCACTCATACACTTTCATAAATATTCAGTTTGGTTGAATTAGCACAAGTTGAATACTTGTGAGCAGTAGCACCAACGTCAAGGCTTCAACCATGGCTACTGACCATTCCCACATCTTTCAAACTGGCCAATGCAATATTGTGGACTTCACTGCACTCAGGCTGGTGCAATGGGTATACACTTCGATGCCAAAAATTGCTGCATGACCAAGGCAGCCATTTAAAGTGGCAAATGTAATGCTTGTGATACTAAAGTAGGACTAAGAAAGCAGAATCATGAAAAAAACAATCCTTCAGAAATATACAACTACTGGGCGCTCAGTTTTTCTTTTTTTATTATTATTTCTGAAGGTCTTTTTTTGTTTTGCATTATTCTGCTTTCTTAGTCCTACTTTACTAGTAGTATTGCAATGAACAACAATACTGGGACTGGCAGAATCACATAAAGCTCCCGGCCAAGCAAGCATTAGGGATGTGAATATCTGATGATTGAAAATATCGGACAATATTTTCATTCTCGTCAGATATTGGGGGGTCCCTGATAGCGATAGGAAACCCCACGATTAATTTTGTGGGGTTCTCTTATCATTTGGGGGGGGGGGAGAAAGGGCACTCAAAAATAATCCCCAAACCAACCTCGACCGTTTAAATTTAATTATTTTGAATCTCCCACCCTCCTGATCCCCCAAACTTTTTTTTTTTTCCAGTTTTTTATTTTTAATTTTTCAGCATATTACAACCAAAAATATCATAGGCATTCACTGAAGTATGGAAACATAAGGAAAAACTTAATTCCAAATTATTACATCCATTTAGAAATCCTCTAGAATCCATATTTCAGTACAATTTCTACAGGAAAACGAAAGGCATTTGTGTATTAATATGCGCAAAAACAAAGTATTGAAAAATATTAAATTCTTACTACAAAGAACCTTAGACAAAATCTTTCTCTGGCTCTCAACCTATCGCTACATTTTGGGGGTGGGAGTCCAAAAATAATTGTAAAGCATTGATATGATGAAATACATATTTCTGTTCTTTATACCAGATTTCACATTTGCAAGGGTATCGTAAGAAGAATTTAGCCCCTCTAACTAGGGCATCTGATTTTAATTTAAGAAATTGTTGTCTTCTTACCTGGGTCACCCTAGCAAGATCTGGATAAATCGAGATCTGGTGACCGTGAAAATTTTGTAATCTATTGCGAAGGAACAGAAGAAGTATTGTATCTCTTTCTGAGGAAAACACAAATGAAACAACTAAGGTTGCACTTGTTGGTATATCTGTGTCAATAGTTGTTTCCAAAAGGTCTGTGAGATTCATAGACTGTTCTGGTTGCGATTCCTCTAATCGGGTTCTCAACAACCTTATTCGTTGTTCAGAAATCCAATTCTTTTGACAGTGCTACCGCACTTCAGAAGGCCGATTCACTCAGAAGACAGGTGTTCAACTACTCCAGTCCAGTCCTCTGAACAACGAATAAGGGAAGTACCATTCCACATTAATTTTTAAAAAATTTTCAAAAATGAGAAAAAGTTCATAAATGAAAAAACACATTCATTAATAAAGGACTTGGACCGATGATTAAATATGACCCGTAGTGGCAATACATAAAGCTAAATTGCTTGTATGCCACGGGTATTATGACGGTCCTTCACACAAAGTGATATATATGAGATATTGCACATTGAAGAAAAATTGGAGTTTCACAATGTTTTGAAGTGAGATTTCAATTACCCCAATATTGACTGGGTAAATGTATCATCGGGACATGCTAGAGAGATAAAGTTCCTGGATGGAATAAATGATAGCTTTATGGAGCAATTGGTTCAGGAACTTACAAGAGAGGGAGCAATTTTAGATCTAATTCTCAGTGGAGCACAGGATTTGGTGAGAGAGGTAACAGTGGTAGGGCCGCTTGGCAATAGTGATCATAATATAATCAAATTTGAATTAATGACTGGAAGGGGCACAGTAAGTAAATCCACGACTCTCGTGCTAAACTTTCAAAAGGGAAACTTTGATAAAATGAGAAAAATAGTTAGAAAAAAACTGAAAGGAGCAGCTACAAAGGTAAAAAGTGTGCAAGAGGCGTGGTCATAGTTAAAAAATACCATCCTAGAAGCACAGTCCAGATGTATTCCACACATTAAGAAAGGTGGAAAGAAGGCAAAACAATCACCGGCATGGTTAAAAGGGGAGGTGAAAGAAGCTATTTTAGCCAAAAGATCTTCATTCAAAAATTGGAAGAAGGATCCAACAGAAGAAAATAGGATAATGCATAAGCGTTGGCAAGTTAAATGTAAGACATTGATAAGACAGGCTAAGAGGGAATTTGAAAAGAAGTTGGCTGTAGAGGCAAAAACTCACAGGAAAAACTTTTTAAAATATATCCGAAGCAGAAAGCCTGTTAGGGAGTCAGTTGGACTGATAGATGATCGAGGGGTTAAAGGGGCAATTAAAGAAGATAAGACCATTGCGGAAAGATTAAATGATTTTTTTGCTTCAGTGTTTACTGAAGAGGATGTTGGGGAGATACCCGTATCAGAGAAGGTTTTCATGGGTAATGATTCAGATGGACTGAACCAAATTACGGTGAACCTAGAAGATGTGGTAGGCCTGATTGACAAACTGAAGAGTAATAAATCACCTGGACTGGATGGTATACACCCCAGGGTTCTGAAGGAACTAAACAATGAAATTTCAGACCTAGTAGTAAAAATTTGTAACCTATCATTAAAATCATGCATTGTACCTGAAGACTAGAGGGTGGCTAATGTAACTTCAGTATTTAAAAAGGGCTCCAGTGGTGATCCAGGAAACTACAGATCAGTTAGCTTGACTTCAGTGCCAGGAAAACTAGTGGAAAGTGTTCTAAATATCAAAATCACAGAACATATAGAAAGACATGGTTTAATGGAACAAATTCAGCATGGCTTTACCCAAGGCAAGCCTTTTTTGAAAAAGTTAATAAACATGTAGATAAAGGTGAACCAGTAGATGTGGTATATTTGGATTTTCAGAAAGCGTTTGACAAAGTTTCTCATAAGAGGCTTCTAGGAAAAGTAAAGAGTCATGGGATAGGTGGCGATGTCCTTTCGTTGATTACAAACTGGCTAAAAGAAAGGAAACAGAGAGTAGGATTAAATAGACAATTTTCTCAGTAGAAGGGAATGGGCAGTGGAGTGCCTCAGGGATCTGTATTGGGACCCGTACATTCCAATATATTTATAAATGATCTGGAAAGAAATACGACGAGTGAGGTAATCAAATTTGCAAATGATACTAAATTGTTCAAAGTAGTTAAATCACAAACAGATTGTGATGAATTGCAGGAAGACCTTCTGAGACTGGAAAATTGGGCATCCAAATCGCAGATGAAATTTAATGTGGTTAAGTGCAAGGTGATGCATATAGGGAAAAATAACCCATGCTATAGTTACACAATGTTGGGTTCCACATTAGGAGCTACTACCCAAGAAAGATATCTGGGCTTCATAGTGGATAACTCATTGAAATCATTGGTTCAGTGTACTGCAGCAGTCAAGAAAGTAAACAGAATGTTGGGAATTATTAGAAAGGGAAAGGTGAATAAAACGGAAAATGTCATAATGCCTCTGTGTGGCTCCATGGTGAGACCACACCTTGAATACTGTGTACAATTCTGGTAGCTGCATCTCAAAAAAGATATAGTTGTGATGGAGAAGGTACAAAGAAGGGCGACCAAAATGATAAAGGGAATGGAAAAGCTCCTCTATGAGAAAAGACTAAAGAGGTTAGGACTTTTCAGCTTGGAGAAGAGATGGTGGAGGGGGGATATGAAGATGTGTTTAAAATCATGAGAGGTCTAGAATGGGTTCATGGCAATCAGTTATTTACTCTTTAGGATAATAGAAAGACTAGGGAGCACTCCATGAAGTTAGCATGTGGCATATTTAAAACTAATCGGAGAAAGTTCTTTTTCACTCAACGCACAATTAAACTCTGGAATTTGTTGCCAGAGGATGTGGTTAACGCAGTTAGTGTAGCTGTGTTTAAAAAAGGATTGGATATGTTTTTGGATGAGAAGTCCATTACCTGCTATTAATTAAGTTAACTTAGAAAATAGCCAGTGCCATTACTAGCAACGGTAGCATGAAATAGACTTACTTTTTGGGTACTTGCCAGGTTCTTATTGCCTGGATTTGCCACTGTTGGAAACAGGATGTTGGGCTTCATGGACCCTTGGTCTGACCCAGTATGACATGTTCTTATGTACTGGTGCCTTGTACAGGCCCTCTATCACCAGTGCTCCTACCACTAAACATTTGCCAGCCAATATTAGTACTTGTAGTACTAGTACTACTAGTACCACGTTTTCTTCCAGAGGGGAGTGGAATGATGATTGATTGAATGATTTTACTTACTTTGCAGATCACCACATATAATACACTACATTCTGCACAGAGACTCGATTTAGATCACTGAATGACCACAAGTGCTATCCTACTACTGTGTCTGCCTGCTTGGCTAACCTGCTAGCTAGGCACAGTCAAAGCTGCAAGTGCAAGTCCAGCACCAACAAGCAAGCAAGTAGCACACCTTATAAAGAAATTAAGAATATAGCTGGCACAGCAGTGTTATAGTGAGACATCATACTACTGCTAGTTAGTTTGTTATTTTTAAAACTTTACTTAGTTAATAAAATCAAGTGTTGTTAAGTTATAACAAGTTGCTATTGGCTAGCTATTAACTGTAGCAACTACTAATGGTGCTACCACCCACCACTAGTGTTGAAAATCAAATCAAATCCAGAGAGGTAGACAACTAACAGCGATTTTACTGAACTCTTTTATTAAATTTTGAAATTAGACACTGATCTGGTGATGTTATTGGTCCAGATGCCTCAGATCAGTGGCAACTGGAGACATATTGTATAGCCCAGACCAAAGGACACAGGATAGGAGATAGTTGATGATACTTTAGTCACCTAGTCGCAGCTCACCTTGCTGTAACCACTGGTGAGTGAGTCGCTGAATGACTACCACTGCTGTACTGTACTGTCTGCCTGCTCAGCTAGCCAGCCAACCAGGCACAATCAAAGCTGCAATTGCAAGTCCAGCACCAACAAGTAAGCAAGCAGCACACATCTTATAAAGAAATTAAGAATATAGCTGGCACAGCAGTGCTATAGTGAGACACTAGTTAGTTTGTTAATTTTAAAACTTTACTTAGTTAATGGCCCAGACCACAAGACAAGAGGATAGGATATAATGATGATTGATATACTAGTGATCTATGTGGTGGTGCTTCTGATGATGACTGAATCTACTGTCTGCCTGCTTGGCTAGCCTGCCAGCCAGGCACAATCAAAGCTGCAAATGCAAGTTCAGTACCAACAAGCAAGCAAGTAGCACACACACCTTCTAAAGAAATTAAGAATATAGCTGGCACAGCAGTGATAGTGAGACACTACTGCTAGACAGATGATAGGATATAGTTCATGACTGCACTGCACAGAAAGCGCCTACCTTATAAGTACTGCTGGTGTGGCACTGGTGCCTAGGCTAGGATAATGCTAAGTAAGTAGCAGTGGCTCATTGGCTAGTAGCCACTAGGCTAGTAGCTACTAGCTAGTTAGTTACCTATACTAGTAGCACTATAGCTAGGAGCTACCCCCTCAACAAGAAAGACTGATATTTTAGTATCAATCACCAGCTGCAGCTAACACTGATTGATTGATATAATAAAATATAATTTTTATACTCTAGTAGAACTTGAATGAATGGATTGAATAAAGAGCTGATGTTTTCTCCTCAAACCCCACAAAACAAAGGAACACACAAGCAGAGAATCCCTTATTGTATAGCTATTGAGTAAAAGTAGGAGGGAAAATAAACCTATAATTTGGCCAATTCAAAAATACACAACCAATTACCATGTACCTCTCATAAAAAATGAAGCAGGATTGGAAAATTAAAAGTATGTGTGTGTGCATAATGCATATATACAATATTTCAAAATGCCAGGACCCCCTTTTCTAAAATGCACAGGAATTGGTAAATTCAGAACATGCACTAGCATTTGATCTGACAGTGCCTGGTAACACAAGAATAAACAAACAAGTTCTAGTCACATGACTGATGACATGATATCACAGTAGGACTAGAACATCTTGGCATGCCACCCCATCCCCCAATAAACACCACCTCAGTGGGAACCTTGGCAACATGAATAAATAACAAGAAGACAGCCAATAGGAATACATATATTCATTCCTGTTCCTAACGAAGACTAAAAAGTGTCAATTTAGTATCATTTTCTCTTACTGCCCACTAAATGCTGTTAGTGTGCACTGACACAGAGTTACTCCGCACTAACGGGAATTACTGCACACTATGTTTCGCTAGTGTATACTGCCCACTAACTGTGTATACTGCCCACTAACTGTTAGTGCACATTAGACTGTAATGAACGATACTGCGCAGTATCTCTTGTTAGTGCGCACTAAGGCAGACACACTGCGCACCAATAATTGTTTGTGCATAGTATGTTTCATAAGTGCATACTGCGCTGTAATTCCCATTAGTGTGCAGTAATCTCTGTGTTAGTGCACACTAATGGGCATTACTGCGCAATATGCACTTATGAAACATACTGGGCCAGATTTTAAAAGGTACGCATGGGCGTACATTTGTGTGCGCAACCCAGCGCAACAAATGTACGCCCGATTTTGTACCATATGAGCGCAGCCACACGCATGTTATAAAATCCAGGGTTGGCGTGCAAGGGGGTGCCCAATTGTGCAACTTATGCATGCCGAGCCGTGCAGCCTTCCTCCGTTTCCTCCGAGGCCACTCCGAAATCAGAGCGGCCGAGAAGGGAACTTTCCTTCCGCCTCCCCCCCACCTTCCCCTCCCTTCCCCTACCTAACCCACCCCCAGCTCTACCTAAACACCCCTTACCTTTATCCTATAAGTTGCACCTGCCTCCGGGCAGGCATAGGTTGCGCGAGCCGGCTGATGGCTGGCCCGCGATCCCAGGCACAGCGACAAAGGTACTAGCATCCCGGGACTTGTGCGCATCACTGAGCCAATGCAAAATAGGCTCGGCGTGCATAACCTCCCTGCACATGTAAATCCAGCCGGATTTATGTGCGCAGGGCTTTTAAAATCTGCCCCAAAGTGCACTAATCGTTGTTAGCATGCACCAAGAGTGAGATTTTGCACAGCAATGAATGCACATGCCTGGAATTAATTCCTAAAAAGTTATTTATGAGAATGCAGAGGAAAATTGCATAAATAAAATAATGAAAATATGAGAGTGCTTCTGGCAATAGAGTTGTGCCTAAAACAGGAAGTCTGAAAGTGGAACATTAAAGAAACTTGAAAGTAGGCATTAATACAAACAGAAACAGTGTTGTAATGTTAATAGATTTGTAAACATTTTGATTCACAGATTAATGGCATGTCTTAGAAACCCTTTCACAATCTGATGATGGATGGAAAAGATTGTGCATGCAGGGCATCCAAAGTCAGGATTTAAATTCCTGGCCATAAAATATTATTCATCATCTTTAGTGAAATAATTACATCATTTGCTAAAAATGCAGCTTGGAGGTGCTACATATTTTGTGAAAAATGAATAAATCCCCTGCATGGATTCTCATCATCCATTATCAGCTTTGTTACAATGCATGAGTCTCATCATTATCCCTTTCTTGTTATGCATACTAGGAATGTGAATCGTTTTTTGACGATTTAAAATATCGTCCGATATATTTTAAATCGTCAAAAATCGTTAGAGCCGCGATACAATAACAATTCCCCCGATTTATCGTCAAAAAATCGTAAATCGGGGGAAGGGGGAGGGGAAGGGGGAGGGCGGGAAAACCGGCACACTAAAACAACCCTAAAACCCACCCCGACCCTTTAAAATAAATCCCCCACTCTCCCGAACCCCCCCAAAATGCCTTAAATTACCTGGGGTCCAGAGGAAGGGTCCCGGTGTGATCTTTTACTCTCGGACCTCCGGTGCTTGTAGAAATGGCGCCGGCGCTACCTTTGGTTTTTCCGTACGGAAAAACGATTCGCGGCAGGAGATCGCTCCCGGACCCCCGCTGGACCCCCAGGGACTTTTGGCCAGCTTGGGGGGGCCTCCTGACCCCCACAAGACTTGCCAAAAGTCCAGCGGGGGTCCGGAACGACCTCCTGCAGTCGAATCGTGTTGTCTACGGCCGGTACGGAAAAACGATTTGCATGCAGGAAGTCGTTCCCGGACCCCCGCTGGACTTTTAGCAAGTCTTGTGGGGGTCAGGAGGCCCCCCCAAGCTGGCCAAAAGTTCCTGGGGGTCCAGCGGGGGTCCGGGAGCGATCTCCTACGCTCCTGACCTCGGGGGACAAAAAACAAAATGGCGCCGGCGCTACCTTTGACCTGTCATATGACAAGGCAAAGGTAGCGCCGGCGCCATTTCTACAAGCACCGGAGGTCTGAGAGTAAAAGATCACACCTGGGACCCTTCCTCTGGACCCCAGGTAATTTAAGGCATTTTGGGGGGGTTCGGGAAGGTGGGGGATTTATTTTAAAGGGTCAGGGTGGGTTTTAGGGATGTTTTAGTGTGCCGGTTTTCGATTTACACGATTTTCACGATATTTAAAAAACCCAAACGGCGACGATCCGATTCCCTCCCCCTCCCAGCCGAAATTGATCGTTAAGACGATCGATCACACGATTCACATCTCTAATGCATACTCCCTCTCATGATGAAATTAAGATCTGAAACTGGAGGAAGAAAGCACATTGAGCATGCTCCTGATCAGATGACAGTGCAGACTAAAGGCAGGAATCCATAAATGATTACTCACGCTTCAAAAACAACATTGCCTCATGTGTAAATCACTTACTTGGACCCAGCACATAGGATTTAAACGGGAGGAGCGGGAAGGAAAAATAGAAGCAGTATACAGATGTTTATTTTCTGGTTCCAAAAATACTAATATTTAGAAGAATAAAAATGTATGTACAGGAATTAAGAAAGTCTCACCTTATTGCGGAATGCATTATACTCTGCTTTGCTCACAATTATTTAGCAAATGCACTGCACACTAAGGAAGATCATTCCTGCACAAACACCATCTCTCTGTATTCCACAGCCCTGATGCTTCATTATACACATCACCTCTTTTATCATACCACACATCTACATCTACAGGCTGCACACAACAGCTAATGATTCAAAGGAGAAGGGTTGGGAGACTTGAGGAAGAGTTGCCACCTAGTTAGCATACCTCAGCTACCCTTGGACTTACATCATGCAATGAGCATCACATGGAAGCACAATGGCATCTCTTGTCATGTATATCAGGGACAGAAGAATGCTTTTTGGTTGAGGGGAAGGGAAAATCAGCCTACCTTCACCCATCTCTCTCCTCTCAGCACTTCTCCTCTCTCTCTCCTGCTCCCAACCCCTCTCCTCTCTCTCTCCTCCAACCCCAAATTTCTAAGTGTCTGGTTCTTTCCTCCCCACCCTTTTTCTAGCATCCTGTTGACCTCTGCATCTTCTCAGGCAATAGAGGATTAGTGGTGGTGGTGATTCTTGTGGTCTGGCAGAGCAATCCTTCAAGCTCTGTGGTGGTGCTGGTGGTGGTGGTAGTGATGGTGTGCAGGAGGTGGGGTGGGGGGGGGGGGGGGTCCTAGGTGAACTAGTGAAATTGTCAGCAAACTAGTGATTAATAGTGCATGCACAAGTATATTCATACCAAAATATTAAAGAAAATCTCCACTCAGTAGGTTAATCATATAACAACTTCACACCAACAAAAGAGAACCCACCTCAATAACCCTTTATATTCATATGGATAAAAAACTGCTTTATATATTCAAATCATAAAATATTTAATGAGTGAGCGGTGATAGTTCCATATATGCACTTCTTTCAGGTACGATCCCGGTTACCAAATATTGTATAAATTATAATCATAAACACACCACCAGCCACCCTATATTTATGTTTGCAGTGCCACAAAAAAAGTTTTTTATATACATATAAAACTTAATATGCTGCCCTTAGCTGCACTCTGAATAGTCACATAAAGCTTCTTATCCCAATGTTCACTGCATATTAAATTGCTCAAAAAGAGCTATACTTAGCTTTTTTATTATTATCCCAACAAGGCCAAGTTTTGGAATAAATCCTTCCTTAGGGGCAGCATAATAAAGAGCTCTTTCTTGTAATAATGATGTTTTAGCGGCATGACCCAAAAATGGCAGACAGCGAGAGAACGAGAGAGACAGAGAGAGAGAGAGAGAGTGTCTTAGCTATTTATATCTTATAGGAGGCACACCGAATTACTTGAGGTGAGGTTTAAGAAGAGATTAGAGGCCACTTTGACATGCAGAGTGAGACGTACGAACAGAACAGTGCTCTCTTGTGAAGATTTGATGTCCTTTGGAGTGAGGAAACTCACACAAAGATGAGATTTGTACAATGTTCTCTCAACCAAGCTTGATGTTACCCAGGTAGAGAGTCCATCAAGCTAGCTAACATGCAATATTTACAGTACTTTGATAAATCCAGCTCTAAGGGGGTCATTTATCAAAGGCTTATCGCATATGATACGGCCATATCGCATGCAAAAAGGCTCTTTTCACATGTGATAGAATGAAAATTAGGGGGATGGGAGGAGTCGGGGTGGGGAGGGGAGAAGTCGGGTTGGGGAGGGGAGGAGTTGGGGTGGGTTAAGGGCAGAGTCTGCTGTGTCTTCGCTGCCAGCGATAAAGAGCCCACGACTCCATTGGGGAATAGGGCACAATGGGGGTGGGGAAGGCAAGGCAGGGTGGGATCAGGGGGCGGGGAGTGGGGCTTGAGCGACCCCCTTTTCGTCCAGGCACCACCTGCGCATGTTCTTGTGCTTCAGCCTCAGCGCGACCGTTTCTTGCTGGGCGAGTGTGTCGCTGCTCTCGCTTCGGCGCGGCTGCTGCCTCGTGCCGCCATTTCGCTTCCTTCCTCTCCGGTGTTGCTGCCCCGACTTCGGGATTCAGCGCGGCTGCCCCGACTTCAGGTTTCAGCGCGGCTTCTATCACTGATCGCGCCGCCGGATTCATTTCCTATTTTCATCCCTTTGCACACGTGTTTGCTGGCTGTGCTGTGCGTTGCAGATCCGGAGCTTCTAACATCCTTTGCAGGAGGCTGAAATTCTCAATTATCATAGCACAGTATTGTATAAATATAAAACAAAAACAACTTTTGTTACTTAAAGGGCCGTCGGCCCCTCCCATACTTTTAAAGGACCAGCGGTCCTTGTTTTTAATGCATGCCTGGTTATATTAAAATAAGTTCAATTTTAATTAAAGGACCAGCGGCCCCATACCTAGAAGGGACAGCAGTCCTTGATTTAATGCACGCCCGATTACAATAATAGCAATTTTGATTAAAGGGCCAGTGGCCTATGCCTTTAAAAAAAAAAAAAGGTTTGGCCGGCGGGTCATATTTACAGAGTGTTCTAATGCGCATTACCAGTTGTCCGCGTTTTTTCAAACGAACGGCTGGCCATTCCCTAAAATGGCAAATTTGCATTTTATAGTTAAAAACTTATGTTGAAATGTATCATTACCCAGTCATTAATTGATAACCTTTATGTGGAGCATTTACATGCCAATATTAGGGATGTGAATTTTTTTTTGACGAGTTAAAATATCGTCCGATATATTTTAAATCGTCAAAAATCATTAGGGCCACGATACAATACCAATTCCCCCGATTTATCGTCAAAAAATCGTAAATCGGGGGAAGGGGGAGGGCAGGAAAACCGGCACACTAAAACACCCTAAAACCCACCCCCAACCCTTTAAATTAAATCCCTCACCCTCCCTCACCCCCCCCCCCAATGCCTTAAATTACCTGGGGGTCCAGCGGCGGTCCGGAACGGTCTCCTGCAATTGAATTGTGTTGTCTTCAGCTGGCGCCATTCTGCGCTGCCATTTTGCAAAATGGCGGCGCAAAATGGCGGCGGCCATAGACCAACACGATTCGACTGCAGGAGGTCGTTCCGGACCCCCGATGGATTTTGGCAAGTCTTGTGGGGGTCAGGAGGCCCCCCCAAGCTGGCCAAAAGTCCCTGGGGGTCCAGCGGGGGTCCAGGAGCGATTTCCTGCCGCAAATCGTTTTCCGTACGGAAAATGGCGCCAGCAGGAGATCGACTGCAGGAGGTCGTTCAGCGGGGTCCGGAACTGATAGCGCAAGCATGCGCTAGCGTTAGAAAATGAGGCCCTAAGTTAGTTGAATAAGTTTATCTGGCTAACTTGCCGAGCCACACAGAGGCTGGATATAGATCTTCTAACGAGCAAATTTTAAAAGGCCCACTTGCGTAAAAATGTGGGGGCTATGCGTGTGGCCACTGCCCTGCATACAACGTGTGCATTTTCGAAAGGACCCGGCCATGCACATAAACCCTGATCTACACCGAAGTGCCGGGCCAGAAGAAAGGGGCAAGCCAGGGGGTGGAGTGGGGGCAGGCCGGGACAGCACCATTATATGCTGTCCCGAGGAAGTGCGTGCTGGAAGCTAGCTGGTGCACAGTCTTTGTTTCTGTTCTGGAGGAGCAGTAAGTAGAAAAATAAAAAAATTGGGGATAGCTAGGGTAGGTTTAGGGGTCAGGGAGGAGAGGGGAAGAGGGAGGAAGGATAGGGTTATGGTTAGGGAAGTTCCCTCCCAGTCCGCTCCTTAATTGGAGTGGACTGTAGAAGGTCCTGTTGTGTCGCTGCGCAATTCTTTGTACCCCTGTTGCGTGCGTTACAGGACACCCGCCCGCACAAGCGTGCTCTGATATTAAAACTGGCCGCGCAAGGGCGCACAGGAATCTTATTTTATAACGTGCACGGCAACGAGCGCATGTTATAAAATTGGTATGTCCATGTGTGTGTGCGCCAGGAACCATGCACACATGGACGCACGCGCACGGGTTTTAAAATCGACCCCCTATGCCTGTAAGCCTAACGTCTACAACAAACCCAGCCCAAAATTCCCTTCTCAGGTCTCTACTCTTTCTTCTTTTTCCTAGTTTTCCATAACTTTTAAGCAGTTCTTTGCTACCATTTCTCCTTGACAGCTTTTGCCCTTTTTCTAATTTTCCTGCTTCTCATTTTAGTTCCCTCACACACAAGAGTTGATCAGCCTGACCTTCTCTTCTGAAGACAGCTCTAAAAAGATGATGGAGAATGAGCTGAACATGTTCAGAGGTTACTGCTAGGAAGCTGAAATACCCAAGAATCACCAGAAGATAATATTTTACACTATATTGCAGTTGGAACCAGAAACAATCTGATTACCAATTGGCAATTCACCTCCCACCCTTTCTAGATCACTTGGATTACAAACAGTAAAATCCCCTGATGAACAGGAGGTTGTGACATTTTCATAAACCTTTCCCACCATTTCTAAATCATACTTTGGGTTTTACAAGCACTATTTATATTTAACAGGATAATTGCATTGTGTTAAACAATGTGGTAAAACCTTGAACACTGATCAAGGTAGAACCAATAAATATATAGATTTAGCTTTAAAATGTCTTCACAGTTTATTTTACTCACAAGTAAATTATTTATTTGGTGGGTTATTACTTTAAAGATGACTAAAATGCACAATTTGTGAAAGGTTATAAATGCTATCACAGAGGCTTATCAAGATTTACAAAAGTAATTTAGTTATGTTATCCATAAAACTAATCTCTCAAGTAACAATAAATACTTGTTAAAGTGGTATCAGTCTATAATTTGGTTGCAAAGTCCACTACTCTTAAGACTGGCAAAAGTAAAAGCCACTCATAATAATTATTTGTAATGATAGAAGTCTTACAGTAAGATGCAGTGAAATCTCATGCATGGTTTTTTCAGTACCGCTCTACATGGACAGGTTGTACACATGATCAATCCCTACCCAGGCTGCAGGACATATTTAAGATAACTGCTCAGCAAATGTAGATATTTTTATAGCTAGCACTTTTAGGAAATAGAATGTAAAGCACTAGCCAAAAGGTACATTTTTAATAGAGCACCTAACTTGAAAAGTACTTGTACTCTTTTCAGCCTGTACAAAGTCAACTTGTGACATGTCTACTGTACGTACATATTCATCTTCGTCGGCGGGGCTGTTGGAAGCCGCCTCGCATGGGAGACCGGCACCCATGGATGCCCTTCTACTGCTGCTGCTGGGGGCTTGCGTCTCTCTGCTGGGGCTGCAGCTGACTCGGTTCAAGAAAAATATACTTAGCATTTTGATGTTTTATAATGCATTTAGAGGGATATCTAAGGCTAAATACAGCCCCTCTTGCTGTTACTTCTGGCTTTAATGATAGAAACTTTTTCCTTTTACCTTGAGTAATGCGTGATATATCTGGATATATCCAGATTTTTTCCCCATGGTATAACTCTGATCGATTCCTCAAAAATCTCTTCATGATCAGTTCTCTGTCTGCTGCAAAAGTACATGATAGAAACAAAGTCATTCTTTTATGGATTTTATATTCAGTTGACATTTCCAAAATTTCAGTCAAGTTTAGCTGTTGCTCTTTCTCTTTCTCTTCTATATTGCTCCCTTTCACTGGTAGATAATAGAGTCTGGAAATTACCGGTAATCCTTCCGCTGGAATTTTCAAAACTTTAATCATATAGGGGTAGATTTTAAAAAATAGCGTGATCGCGTATTTTTGTTGGCGCACCAGGCGCAAACAAAAGTATGCTGGATTTTATAAGATACGCGCGTAGCCGCGCGTATCTTATAAAATCCAGGATCGGCGCGTGCAAGGCTGCCGATTTTGGGCAGCCTGCGTGTGCCAAGCCGCGCAGCCTGCCTCCGTTCCCTCCGAGGCCGCTCCGAAATCGGAGCGGCCTCGGAAGGAACTTTCTTTTGCCCTCCCCTCACCTTCCCCTCCCTTCCCCTACCTAACCCACCCCCCCGGCCCTATCTAACCCCCCCCCCCACCTTTATGCATGGATTTATGCCTGCCGGAGGCAGACGTAAATTCGCACACACCAGCGGGCTGCTGGCGCGCCAAGACCCGACCCGGGGGCTGTTCCGGAAGGCGCGGTCACGCCCCCAGAACGCCCCCGGGCCGAAACCACGCCCCCCAAAAGCCGCGTCACGCCCCCGAAACGCCGCATCATTTGGCGATGCCCCCAACACGCCCCTGACACGCCCCCTTTAAAAAGCCCTGGGACTTACGCGTGTCCCAGGGCTCTGCGCGCGCCGGTGGCCTATGCAAAATAGGCGCGCCGGCACGCGAGGGCCCTGCTCGCGTAAATCCGGCCGGATTTACGCGAGTAGGGCATTTAAAATCCGCCCGTCAGGTTTTAAATAACTCGTATGCTGAGATTTCTTTAATATAGGGAAAATTTAACACACGTAAATTTAGATACTTTACTTGATTTTCTAAATTTTCCAGTTTTTTCAAGTTAACATCTTCAACTCTTAGTATCTCTGTTTGTATACTCTCAATTTTCCCCACTCGTGTTTCAATCTGCTGGGCTCTGGTCGTTTGTGAGCTTATTTCCTTCTCAATATTCATAAACCTTTTATTTGAATCAAGTGTTATTTTAGTCAGATTCAGTACAACATTTTCAAGACTTTTCACAGTATACCATAAAGAGTCCATGGTTATAATAGAAGGTTTTTCCATTGGGACTAGCATTTCCAGCAGGGGTTTCTGTGCCTTCATCTCCCTTCCAGCCAAGTTCCCTCTTACCACCTCCTCGATCGCATCCATTTCCCCCAGCTCGCTGCTCAGGGGTAAGTAACTCCCTCCAAAGTTCTTCGAATCGGCGCCTCTATCATATCCACCGGGCGCCCCATGCAAAGAATTATGTCCTTGGGGACTTACCCCTCTAATGGCAGCCTCTGGTGGAACCGGAGATGGGGGGTCTCAGGTGCGCCGGGACTAAGAGTGATCTCCTCGGCCTGCAATGCCGGCATCCGCCCTTCATCTGCAGTTGCTGTGGCCTCCTCAACCGGCACTCCCCTTTCTCCCTCGGTAGCGAAAAAAGTTTCAATCCGCTGCTGTCCTTCCAAAACCGGAGATGAAGAAGTAAGAATTTCTCTAAGCCTTGCTTTTCTTTTCGAGTGCGGCATTTCTTTATTTTAAAATTTCTAAGTAGACCCGGGAGAGAATGATTTCACCAACCTTCTCATGCGGTGGCCATCTTAGATTCCCCAGCATTCCAATTTTTCTAAGTATAAGTTGCTTTGCACGCAGGATGTAAAAAGAGTTCTTCTGAGATATCTCAAGTTTTTCTAATGTGTTTAGGAAGTCAGAGGCTAGAATACAGGCAGATAATCGAGGAGGGCATTAGAAGTAGGAAGCAGGACAACACAGGCAGATGGTAGACCATCCCCATCAACAAGCTGGCACAGGAACTCTGTATTCAAGACGAGCTCATCCAGGCTTGTTTCCACAAGTATTGTAACATGGCGATATATGCCACCATTTTTGCAGCATCATGGCCCTTTTCCATGGCTTGGCTTCCCATTGGGGGCAGCATCTCTTTACTGGGGACCTTCTCCTGGGGTTGTTTCTCTGGCCAGGGACTGCTGCAGGGCATGGAGTCCTGGGATTCTGGGGAAGGCACAGGTGGAGGCTCGGGCATGTGTAGACAAATTTGGGTTAACAAGCTGGTCATGTTGTTAATAGATGTTGCCACTGTGGTGAGAGCTTGCGTGTGGGCTGCCATTTGGTCGCTCAGGGCCTGGGTCTAACTGTTGAGAGCCTTTTTCAGGCGTACTAGCTCTGCTCGTATGTGGCGAAGGTGTACACCATGCCTCCTTTCCAGCCAGTCTAACTGCTTGTACATTGAGGGTTGTGTTGGTGCTGGTGCTGTGCTGGGTGTGCTCAGAGCTGCTGTTTGGGACTGATGGGCTGCTCCAGCTCAGAGCCTGCTGCTTCCTGCTGGTGACATGGTGTGCTGGAGGTGGGTTGTGAGGTTTCGACTGCCTCCCACTGTAGGTTTGGGTCCTCCACGATGCATGATATTTTGAGGTTTATATTGAGCGGGCTTGCTGAGCTGAGGGGTGCCAGCATCTGCAGCTGCTCAGGAGGCTGGTGCTGTTGCTTCTCCTCCAGTTTGCTGACCAGTGTCTTGGCATCTAACTGTAAGGAGCGATGGAAAATAGGTGCAGTGCAGTTGATCTCTGGGGCTTGACAGCTGGGACCAGTGGAGTCCTGGGCGAGAGTATAGAAACAAAGAAGAAGTCATGAGTACCAATGCAAAGATGTACACATGTACCGTTTGGCATCAGATGTACACTTTGCATCGAACAATTTGAGCTCCTCCATTGGTGTCAATACGAACAGACAAGGGGTTCCTCCTCTGGTCTGCCATATATATTTGTTGTACTTAGCCACCTTCATTTCAGTTGGGCCTTAATGTTGCGGTACCTATGGGCCATCTGCTCCACACTCTGTTTCAAGCTGCTGCGCCTGTATACATCCTGTGCGATCATGCACTAGATCTGGCCCTTGTATGCTCTCGATGTCTTGGCTGGACAGTTGCTGAAGAGCACTGCATAGTTCTGAAGGACCCCAGTGATGATCTTATCATTATCCTTGATGGTGAATGCACCCTGCTGCCTGGCTGCCAGAATAGGGTGCCACCTATGCTTCCAAAGAGGTGACCTCCTTTTTCTCACTCTCTCTCCTACTCCCCTCTCCCCTTCCTTCCTTGCCCCCCCCCTCTGCACCTGTCCTACCAACTCCCCTCCCCTCTTCCCTCTCTTCTATCTCTAGCCTGCCGACCTCCTCCCTCCGTACTCGCCTGTCTATACCCTTCCCCCTCCCACTCCTCCTATCCCTTCCCTCCTACCTATCTCTACTCCTGTCCCTATCCCTACTCCTCCTCCTCTTCCTAACACTCCTGTCCTCGTCCTCCCTCCTCACCCTCCTCTACTCATGCCTGCCCCTTCCTCTCTCCCCAGACCTCTCATGCTCCATCCTCTCTACTCCTCACTCCTCCACACCACTCCTACTCCTCCCCACCACACCATGCCTCACCACCACCATGACTCACCACTCCTCCTGTAACCGTCTGTTTTTAATCAGTAAGGAGGTCCAGACAACTGATCCGCAAAGATAGACTTTTATTGCTAGCAAGATGCAGCTAAGACAAAGGCTCAGTACAACTGCATGCCACGCCCCCTTCGGAGCAAACCCTTATACACTTTACAGTTCTTATCTTTCACACATGCGTTCTGGTTTTGCTGAATAAACATTTTACAACTGCTGAGCGAGCATATTCCGGCTGAAGGGGCTACTGACCCCCTCCCTAGACACCCTGGAACTTTCGTGAAACTTCTCCCATGTTCTGCAGGAGAGGCTGCTGGGACTTGCAGTTCTGGAAAGGAATTTGCGAGTCTGCAGTAATACAGCCCATCACATAATACATCCATTGTTCTAATCTAGGTTACAGCAGTGAAAGCTTATCAGAGAATAAGAACAGCGAAGCCAAAAAAAAAATGAAAATGTGCAATGTGCTGACAGAGAGTTTCTCAATGTCCTAATTACAGCTGTATTGCAGACTGTAAGTAAACCCGTCATGAAGCAGGGAATTCTGGTATATGAAGTCCTTTGTCAGGTTGAAGCGTTCAGACTCCTTCATTCCCCCCTTTGATACTTCAACTTCGGTAAGAAGGCGTAAGTATCACCTTCATATGTGAAGTAACTTCCGCTGCTTCACCACACCACGCCTCACCAACACCTCACATCACCACCACTCCGCCTCACCACAGCATGCCTTACCACCACTCCTCTGCCTCACCACCACCACCACCACACCTCACCACTACTCCTTGACTCCACCACCACCATTCATCGCCACCACTCCTCCTCTGCCTCACAACCACCTCACCTCACTACCTTCTCATAACACAAAGACAAACAGGACAAACAAAGGCTTTCACTCCAACAAGAGCACAAAAGACCAAGGGAAAGGGAAACAGAGGACAACAGAATACAAGACAACGCACACAGGTAATCAATATAAATAAGCTACTCCCATTAGACCACTCACCTACTCTCCTCTTCTTCCTAAATGCCTGACACACCCTCAAAGAGGCAGCTGCAGGAAGCGAGTATATATAAACCAAAAAAATAACGCGCGATGCAGTAAATGACGTGCGCTGCAGTAAATGATGTGTGACGCACTAGGACATCGCGCAATGCGATAATATACCAATGCAGTAAATCTAGATTTTCCCTAACCACTACCCTTTTCTTAATGCAGATGCTATCGTGCCATACTTGTGCTATATTTATAGCAAAATTATAAATCTTGTCCTAGGTTTGTTACTTGTTTTTATTTTTTGGAAGAGAAGAAAATTTTGCTTTTTAAATTAATTATTAAGATAAAACTCTGAAATTTGGAGTCACTTGCCATTCCAGTCGACAGATTCCCCAACCCCATCTTTGGTGACGGCACATTAATTGGAAGTTAATCGAGTGGGCCGTTTTGTGTGTGGCCATTGTAGTTTTTGTTTGGTTACTTTACAGCTTACAGTATTTCAACATCCTACATTACACCAGTCATCTACTTACGTGGTATATGTGATTTGATTATATAGCTTTGTAATTTATTATATGTAGGAAAAATGACTTGACGATTGAGGAAATGATGATCTGTGTTATGACAGTGGCACTATTTAAATTGCCTTTTCCACAGTGAGGTTTTTAAACTTTATCATGAAGGTTTGGCAGGCTTTCATCTGCTGTTGAATTTTGTTGGCAGTTTATGAATAATGCCTTGTTTATCAGTTCATTGGCCCGAGCATCTTATTGTGAAATGTGGACTATGTTGGCTAGGCCGTTTGTTCTGGTGCTTGGGGAGACTGCACTGTGGCCTGACCTCCAGTGACATTTAGTTATTTGGTCCTACACCTCAAGAAAATCTGATTTTATGTCATCTTGTTTAGGATATTGTTAGCACTTTTGGAAATCATTTTGAATGACATGTACAGATTATTTTTCAATATTGAAAATATCACATTAAGATAAGCTTTCCTAAGGGTTTTTATCTGACAAAAGTGCTATTTGAAGGCCTTATGTTGCAGCTGAGTCAATGTCTTATTGGGACATGCTAGAGAGTTTAAGTTTCTAGATGCCATAAATAATGTAATATGGACTTCACCTCTAGGAACTTGTCCAAACCACTTTTAAAATCTTCTATGCTAGGCACTTGATCACATCGTCTGGCAACAGATTCCACAGATTGATAATGCACTGAGTGTGTTACATTTGGTTGGTTGTGGGTCTGTCCCATGACTGGCACACTTACCTTTCCTCCCAGGCAGCAGGAGGCCCACTGTCGTGAAAGCCCGACACGTTGCACTAGGGCCACCGCTCAGCTGAATGGGGCGTCCCTAGGTGCATGCGAGCAGCTTGAGCACTTTTAAAGGGCCCATGGAGGGAAATGGTGCCCTGAGATGATGTCACAGGCCTTCCACTATTTTTTTTTTGTAATTTAAGTTTTATTCAGTTTTCACCAACCAGGTAACACAACAACAGAGCATTCATAAGAACACATACAAAGGAAATGAACCATGGTCAGACCAGGCAATAAGCCCCTCCCTTCCCCCCTCCCCCTCCCCCCCCAAGGTGAGGTATCAGCTTAACCCACGAATAAAGAAGAGTCCAACAGGGTCCAAACAGTCTACCGAAAGCTGGGAGAGAGATCGCAATGGTGTTGGGTAGCACAGCAGACCAAGAGAAGTCATCCAGAAGCCCCACCGCTGAAAGGAAGATGAATAGCCCACCATCCACGGAAGGCCCTCCATAGGACACACCTCCTTCACAAGGGCGTCCAAGGCATGGCAGCCTTCACCGGGAAACAAACTCGAGAAAGGGTTGCCAAGTCTTACGATAAGACGCCACTTTGTTGTGCTTTGCAGCAGTCAACGATGCCATCTGCTGGTAGAAGTGCAATAGTTCCACAATAGAAAGAAATCCCGGTATCTGCGGAGACTTCCAATGGAGAGCAATCTTACTCCGCGTGGCAATAAACATTTGCATACAAAATCTTTGCATTGGTTTATCAATAACATCAGGGAAAAGGTGTAACAAAGCGGATTCAACATTAGCCTGAAAGTCAATCCCCAGTACCTTAGACAGCCAAGAGAAAACCTCCCTCCATAAGGGAGTAAGAAGAGGGCAACCCCACCAGATATGCAGGAATGTACCCCTGTGCCCACAATCTCTCCAACATAAAACAGACACAGAGGGAGAAAAGCGATGCAGGCGCTCTGGAGTAAGATACCATCGATAGATAATTTTGTAACAATTTTCCTGCATGCGGGCAGATATAGAGCAACGCCGCGCATTATTAAATATAGTGTCCCATGCCTGTTTCCCTAGGTGCCTTCCCAGGTCAGTCTCCCAGTGTATCATAAAGGAACATTGTCCCTGCATAGTGGGGGATAACAGCAAATACAATTTAGATATCATTCCCTTGAGCTTGTCGCTGTACCGACAATATGTTTCCAAAAGAGTCCTTCCGGCCCGCAAAGACCCAGCCCTCTGCAAACTTTGTATGTAATGGGTAGCTTGTGCATGGGCTAGGAAATCATGATGATCAAGGTGATAGGTCCCGAATACTAAGTCCCTGGAGGATAGAACCCCCTGTGACAATAAATGCCCAATAGTGGTGAGCCCACACGCTCGCCAGTGGAGGAACCTCAGCGATTGGAATCCACTCGGAAAAAGGGTATTGTGCATTAAAGAGGTCTGATAGAAAAACTTAAAATCCCCAAGAAGGCCCCGCCGATTATGGGACCAAACAGTGAGTGTGACCTGTAGCGCCCAGGGTATAGTTTTAAGTGGCCGCCATGTAGATCGAGGCTGCCAAGGCATAGCGGAGAGGGCCATCGGGCCCACCAAAGCTTGCTCCACCAAAACCCATTGCTTCACAGTGGACTGGCGATGGAAATCAACAATCGCCCTCAATTGAGCGGCACAAAAATATCTCGCAAGGTTGGGAACCCCCAAACCCCCTTGTGCTTTTGGCAGATATAGCACCTGTCTGGCCAAGCGCGGGGGTCTCCGTCTCCAGATGAAATCAAAGACTTTTTTCTGCCAGGACCGGAGAATGGGTGAAGGAATATAAACCGGCAGAGATGAAAAAAGGTATAGGAGCTTGGGCAGAACAGACATTTTGACAATAGCAATCCTGCCCAACCAGGAAAAACTGCCCTTGTTCCATCTACTCATATCAAGTGTAATTTTACTAATCAGTGGAGTGTAATTCAAAGTATATAAATCAGGTAAATTGGGTGTGATCTGTACCCCCAAATACTTTATAGAAGACTTGGCCCATCGGAAAGGGAACTTATCCCGCAAGAGCTGTACCTGAGCGGGAGCAAGATTAACATTCAGCAGCTCAGACTTGTCTACATTCACCTTTAACCCTGAAACACTGCTGAACGCTGAGAGTTCCTGCACCACACCCTGTAAGGACCTTTCTGGGTCAGTGAGTGTCAATAAAACATCGTCCGCAAACAGGGACAGGGTGTATTGAAGTGGGCCTAACTGTATCCCCTGGATAGCCGGGGAGGCTCGGATTTTAGCGGTCAGGGGCTCCATATATAAGGCGAACAATAACGGGGACATCGGGCACCCCTGCCTAGTACCTCTACCAATGTTGAACGCTGAACCATAACCATTGTTAACCTTCACCCTAGCCTGGGGTCTGTCATACAACTTTTGGATCCAGTTAATATAAAAGGGACCAAAAGCAAATTTCTGTAATGTGAGGAATAGAAAGGGCCAGTGTACGAGATCAAACGCTTTTTCAGCATCCAATGATAGTAGCACTGCCGGTATTCGCTCTCTCCGCACCCACCACACAAGGTCAATAACTTTACGGATATTATCCGCTGCCATTCTCTGAGGGACAAATCCCACCTGATCGGTATGCACCAGGCCCGGCAGATATTGATTGAGTCTGACTGCCAGAATGCGGGCTAGGATTTTTAAGTCTACATTAATAAGTGATATTGGGCGGTACGAGCTACACAACAAAGGATCCCGCCCCGGCTTAGCCAAGATAGTGACCCCGGCTGTATTAGCTTGTGATTCAATACACCCCTCCTCTCGAAGGCTATTAAAATATTCGGTCAAAGGGCCCACCAAGGTATCCGCACATTTTTTATAGTAAGCACCGGAAAAGCCATCTAATCCAGGTGCTTTCCCTAACTTTAGGGAATGAATCACAGAGGACACTTCTCCCTCAGTGATAGGTGCGTCCAAAGCTTCGCTTTGTTCCGAAGTAAGGATCGGTAAGGACACGCTGCCAAGATAGTCTACAATGTCCGACTGGAGTATAGCTGTCTGAGCCGTGTACAGTACGCCATAGAAGTCCGAAAAGGCCTTCCGCAGGTCCGTAGAGGATGTCACAACGTCCCCAGACCCCTGTTTAATTTTGGTTATATTATTCTGAACCATTCTAGAGCGTAATTGCTGGGCCAAAAGGCGGCCCGCTTTATCACCTCCTTCATAATAAACTTGCTTGGTAAGCTCTAGGGCGTGAAGGATACTAGAATTGTTTAGTTGGGCTAATTTATCCTTAATGACTAATAATTTGCGATAGCAGCGGGAGGACTGCGTTCTCATATGTTCCCGCGTCAGATCCGTGAGCTGTGATTGCAAATCCTGTCTCGCTTGGGCCCTCGTCCTTTTACAGGCCACGGCCCTAGAGATCAATAGCCCTCTAGCGACCGCTTTAGAGCATTCCCATATCGTACTCTCGCTAAGAGAGGAGTGACCATTTAATTGAAAGTATTCCTGTAGAGACTTATTAAGATCAGTGACAAAATCAGTATCCTGTAATAAGGATTCATTTAATTTCCAGTATCTGTCCCCAACATCGCCACGTCCCACATCAACTGTGAGTCTAATAGTAGCGTGATCAGACCATGAGATAGCCTCCAGGTCCACTGCGCGCACCCGATTGCTCAACCCCCTACCCACAAGGAAATAATCTATACGAGAATAGCTCTGATGGGGGGCCGAGAAATAGGAATACACCCGGGACCTAGGATTGCGGTTCCGCCAGACATCCACCAGCTGCCAGTCATGCAAAATGCCCCGCAGACCTGATCTATCGGAGGCTCTGGCTGGAAGAGCATTCGCGGAATTATCCCGCTCCGGGCATAAGGTAACATTAAAATCTCCGCCAATGATAATATCACCTTCAGCGTGGGCCAGCAACAACTGCTGAATGGACCGCCAGAAAGCACCCTGGTCCTTATTGGGGGCATAGATAGTTAATAAAGTGTAAATCATAGAGCCCAGCCGTATTTTTAAAAGCACATACCTCCCACCGATATCAGCAATGTGAAGGACATATTCAAACACCATCTGTGCAGAGAGCAAGATACCAGTGCCCGTATATTTGGCTTGTGGGTTGCAGGACGCCAAATATACATGAGGGTAACCCCGGAACGTTGCTAAATGGTCATGACGCCTCTTTAAATGTGTCTCCTGGATAAAGGCTATATCAGGTTGGTAGAGCTGTAATTCCTGTTTGAGTAAATAACGTTTACGAAAAGAGTTTAAACCCTTCACGTTCAGAGAGATTATACCAACCATAAGAACCAACAGTCAATGAGTTTTTCCCCCTGAGATACCCAACCTAGCCTGAGAGCAAGAATAACAAAAAGACTCCCCCAGGCGACTTGTAAAAGAGAAACTCTCCATAGTGTGGAAGTGCCCCCCCATACGTTGAACTCCACCCCAGAATACATACTTAGCTGACGCTGATACCCACCCCCCCCTCCCCCCCTACCTCTTTGATTCGCGAAACCTCGGCGAATCCCTTGTGGGGAACACATGTGTAGCAGCGCTGAATGTCCCCCCGTCCCACAACCCCTCCCTGAAAGTAGAACATGAGCCACATGAGGCTGATTCTGAGATGGCAGCCTTAGCGGTATACACTAGCAACAGATATACGTATTTCAACATGTAACCAAGAGAAAACAGTCTCACCAGAAAAAACAGATAAGCATAGGTATAAAAAACAGAACCCAGGCCCACCCAAATAGGCGAACGAGCTCAAACACACCGCAGCTTTACAGCCAGGCAAACATATTAAAGATACTAAGTGGAATAAAGTCAGCCTTTCTCCGCCGGAAGCTCTCCCTTCCAGGACTGCTGCCTCCGTAGACGGCCGCGTCCCGGGCCTGGCCGCTGCCACCGCGGTGTCGGATCCGCCGGGCGCGCACGCCGTGTAGGAGGATCATGCTGAAATGGGACCTCCAGTCCCGCTTTTTGGAAGCTTTCAGCTGCTTCTGCAAGGGACCTTACGTGGTACGTGATGCCCCGCCGTTGAAAAATGAGGGCAAACGGGAATCCCCATCGATAGCGAATTTCCTCGTTGCGCAGAGCCAGCGCCACCTCTCGAAGCTGAAATCTTTTTTGAAGGGTGACAGGAGCTAAATCGTTGTAAATAGATATGGAGTGGCCCTGCCAACTCCACTGCTGCTTGGCCCGAGCCCCTTGAAGAACCGCCTCCTTAACCCGGAACTTGTGAAATTTGATTATTATGTCCCGCGGCTGGTTGTCCCGTCGCGGACCCAAAGCTCTGTGGGCACGGTCCAAATCCACCGCTTGATCCGCTGATGGATTGTCAGCTCCGGGTGATCCCTGCGCTAGTATGAATTTACAGAGGGCCTCCGCAGTTTGCATACAGTCCTGAAACTGCTCTACCTCCGGGATTCCCCGCAGGCGAAGATTCGCCCTCCGCGAGCGATTTTCAAGGTCCTCAAGTTTGTCTTGGACCATTTCCAGTTCGTTGGTAATTTCCTTATTTTGAGAGGTAAGCGACTCGATAGCAATGCTGTGTGCGTCTCCCCGCACATCGATATCATCCACTCTGCGGCCTAGTGCGTTGAGATCCTCCCTCATATCGGTCATGGAAGCTAACAGCTCCGCTTTGTGAGCCTTGAGGTCAGCACGCAGCTCCACAAACCAGGATCTAAGTTCAGACCTCGTAGGAAAGTCCATAGTAGACACCATAGATGCAGGCGTCTCCGGACGAGGCGCACTGCTCTCCGTTTCCACGCTGTCAGCTGCATCGCCGCCCTCAGTTAAATTTGCGGCCTGGGCCTCTTCGGCGTCCAGCAGTTCCCCCGCACATTTAGAGAATGAAAACTGCTTTAAATCAACGGGGCGCCATCGCGCTGCCATCCTGAAGGATTCCCCTGCACACAGAACCCTTATAACCGATAGAATGCAAGGTGTTTTTATGCTTTTAAGCCTCTAATTGCTAGGTAGGGAGTGGAGCACGCGGGTTAGGCAGCCATCTTGCAGCGCTGCTCTCCAGCGCCCCGGCCTTCCACTATTTAAGGCCTGCTCTGCCCTACCTCAGATGCCTCGGCAATAGGTCAGACTCCCTGGAGTAGCTCTTTGCCACATCATTCCTGGTTCCTGATCCTGCTTCTGTTCCTGTGCCTTGCCTTCATGTTCCTGTGTCTTCGGAGTTCCTGCATCCCTGTTTCATGGTCCCATGCTTCCTTTGGTGTCTTCCCGCTGTGCTGACCCTGCCTTTCTTCCTTTGGATTGATTTCTCGACTTGATTTCGGACCTCTTCTTAACCATCATGGATTTCTGCCTGCCTTGAGACCTGTGCTTACTTCTCGTCTTCCTGAATGCTGCCTGCCCAGACCTCAGCCTCCTTCTCATCTTGCTGTCTGCTGCCAGCCCTGACCTCTGCTTGAGCTGACCCTGTTTTTTTTTATCGCTGGCTAACTGTTTCTTTGCCCTAGGATCCATCCCTGCACAGAGGCCCGCGCCTAAGTCCAGCCGGTCCCAGTACCTGAGGGCTCAACCTAAGGGGAACGGGGCTGGTACTGGTGAAGTTCCTGTTGGGCTTCTGCTCCAGCCAACTCCGCCTGCTGATGGTGAGGACCCGCAGGGCTTCTCCCTGTGGGTAATGCCAACATCACATTGGTCCAAGGGTCCACTTCCACAACAGATTGCCGAGGCAATGGACCCAGTGGATCTCTTGGGCCTCCAAGCCATTCTAGGCGTGGCACAGAAGATTCAGCAGCAGCAACTATTCCTGGAACTCCTGGTGGGCTCCTTGGAGTGCCTTAGTGCCTGCCTCAGTGCCTACCTCAATGCCATGGCAGCCTCCACATTCCTTCTGCCTCTTGCGGTATTAGCAGCTACGATGGCCGCACCCCTGGTGTGTCTCCCTGTTCGCACCAGTACCCAGGAGACCCCACACAGTGCCATGGATTCTTGAATCAGTGCTTTATGCATTTTTCTCTTCAGCCAATACAATTTCCCAGTGACACCTTTAAGACCACCTTTATCCTCTCCCTTCTGGATGGAAAGGCCCTGGCCATGGCCTCTCCTTTGTGGAAGCATGGGGATGCTGTACTTCAGAATCTACAATTCATCAAAGCATTCAAGAAGGTGTTCAAGAACCCGGCTGGCTGGCCATGGTAGGATCAGATTTCCTACATGTCTGGCAGAGTACTCAACCACTGATGGACTATGACATTGAATTCAGAACCTTGATCACTGAACTAAACTGGAGAGAGGATAGTCTCAGGAGTATCTTCCTGGAAGGGTTATCCTCCCGGGTGAAAAACGAGCTGGCCACATGGGAACTTTGAGTCCCTGGACGCACTCATTGCCTTGGCCAGGAGGATTGATCACTGCTTCCAGCAGTGGGCCTGGGAGCTGCAAACCCTGCAAAGGCAATTGGTGCAGGTGCCGACCTTTTCGCACCCTCTGTCTATCATACAGGGAACAGTCCCTACTGCTACACAGCCTGAGGAACCTACACAGCTGTGTCAGAGTCATCTGTTGCTGGAGGACAGGCTCTGCTGCCTCACTTTGGAACTCTACTTCTACTGTGTTGGGATGGGATGGGACACCAGTCAGCACACTGTCCCCAGAATCTTGGAAACTGGCAAGCCTAGGAGCCAGTAAGGAAATGATCCTAGGCTTTACCACATCTGCTCCCCAACTCACCCTTCCAGTGTCCATCTCTGTGAATGGTCACAAGTTTCCCACATTGTGGCGCTGGTTGATTCTAGTGCTGGAGGGAACTTCATTATGAAGGCCCCTGTGGACCATCTGAAATTTCCGGTCTTGGGAGACACCTGTAGTTAGCTCCTTGATCTACGGATAATCAGTGTCCAGTTGGATTACTACCACCACAGCTCCTCTGCAACTTCACACCGGCATCCTACATGTGGAGAGTATAACCTTCCACACTATCAAGAAAGCTGTACATCATATTATGGCTTCCCTGGCTGCAGCTCCACTCTCCTCAATTTGACTGGAGCTCGCTTAATTTGATGAGCCGGGGGATCCAGTGCTATGATTCTTTCCTTCTGCGAATCAAGCTGATCTTTGAGGAAAGGCTAAAGAAATTAGGGCTGTTCAGTTTGGAGAAGAGACTACTGAGGGGGGATATGATAGAGGTCTACAAAATCATGAAAGAACTTGAACAAGTTAATGTAAATTGATTATTTACTCTCTCAGATAATAGAAGGACCGGGGGCACTCCATGAAGTTAGCAAGTAGCTTTTTAAAACAAATCAAAGAAAATTCTTTTTCACTCAGCGCATAGTTAAGTTCTGGAATTCATTGCCAGAGGATGTGGTTACAGCAGTTAGTGTAAATGGTTTTAAAAAAGGTTAGGATAAGTTCCTAGAGGAAAAACCTATAAACTGCTATTAATTAATAAGCAATAGTAGCTTGGGATTTATTTAATGTTTGGGTACTTGTCAAGTACTTTTGACTTGGATTGACCACTGATGGAAACAGGACACTGGGTTTGATGGACCCTTGGTCTGACCCAGTATGGCATATCTTATGTTCTTATGTTCTAAGCCTCTGCCAGTTGTGTCACTGGCCTCAACCTCCTTAGGATTGCCTTCTCAGTACACAGAATATGCAGATGTGTTCTCTAAGAGTAAAGCAGAAACACTGTCTTCTCATTGGACCTTCGATTGTGCTATTAATCTGTTACCCATTACCACCCCTCCAAAAGGGTGTATCCTTTATCAATCCCAGAGATCACAGCCATTTCCCAAGAAAAACCTTGATCAATGTTTCATTAGGCCTTCCACGTCTCCCACTGAAGTGGGGTTCTTCTTTGTGTCCAAAAAGAATGGTTCATTACGCCCTTGCATAGATTATCGAGGTCTGAATGCTATAACAAAGAAAGACCGCTACCCCCTGCTGCTCATTTCCGAGCTTTTTGATTGCCTTCAGGGGGCCAGAGCGTTCATGAAGTTGGATCACTTCCAGCCTTTGTGTTTTCACTGTGTGCTCTTGTGCTGGAATAGAAAGGAAGTGAGAGGGCTAAAGGAAGTTACAGAGGAGAAGATACTCTTTCAGTGTATCCCACTGCTGTTCTAGTGTTAGCAATAAAATCTTGGACACAAAGGATCACCTGAATGCCTCCTGTTTTACAGGTGTAAACCAAGAATGGCTTACTCTAAAGATGGAAGGAGTATTGTTGCTTTTACAAAATGTCAAATGGACTTATATTCTCCATACTTATATTTTTACCCATGACCTAACTGATGATTTGTGAGGTAAAAGCACATATCTGATTATCTAAATTTCAAACTTTGTGTCATGGTCTGGCAGGCTGGAATTAAGGAGCACCCACACAGAAGTGGTTCAGGACTGCAGGGCAGGACTTGAGCTGGTTTTCTGCGTAACCAGCACCCTGCCCCGCAGGTTTAACCCTTGGGTTCTGGGGACTGGTAGGATTTATCTCCTGCAGAATATCATGGCTGGAGCAGACATGGACTGGGACCTGTGTACAGGCTGGGAGCTGGAGTCAGGCACAGGCTGGGGAGGTGGATCCAGGTACTGGCTAGAAGCTGGAACTAGGCACAAACTGGGCTGGTACTGAGGGCAGACAGGAGCTAGATGTCGGCAGGGCTTGAACCCAGGACAAGTGGAAGACATAGGAAACAGACAAGGAACTGAACTGGACTGGGCAGGACAAGGTTAGGACTGGACTAGACAAGGACAGGACTGGTCAAGGACTAGCAAGAACAGGACTAGGACACACAACAGTAAACAAGAAACCCAATAGGGTACAAGACTGAACAAGGTAATCCTAGTAGGCCTGAAGGCTGCATGGCAGGACAGGTAGGCCCAGATCGCCACTGAGCAATGCAAGAGAGCCAAGAATACTGCAGAACAAGCCAAGGAGGCCTGGAAGGCCACAGAGCAAGGCAGGAAGCCAAGGTAGGCTACAGAGCAAGGCTGGCGGCCAAGATAGACCGCAAGGCAAGGTAGAAGGCCAAGGCGAGGCAGGAAGTCTGGGTGGGATACAAGGCAAGGCAGCATGACTAGGCAGGCCACAAGGTAAGGAAGAGGTGGCCAGATCAAGGAGCTGAGGTGTTTCAATGAAGAAGCACCGAGGATTGGACAGACTGGATTAAGTAGACCTGGAGATGAGGCATCAGGTGATCAGTGAGGAGGTAACTTGCGCAGCTGGGATCGGGGCTTGCTGAGGAACCCTGGTAGAGGGGAGGCTGCACAGCAGGCAGAACCTTAATACTTTGATTACTGGCTTCACTTTCAATACCATAAACATCAGAACCAGTCTCAATCCACAAAGGACTGCTTTTTTCTCTCAATCATGGTAAGGTTCACTAGGTAGAATCATCTATGATTTGATGGGGAACAATTAGGTTGTGACCCAGTCCATTTCCCCTTATTCAATTGCAAAACCTATCTAATGATTGTTAACTTTACCCACAGATAGACAACCACAACCAAATACAGAGCACATGGTGGAAGTGGGGGTGGGGTAATTTGCAACATCAGACATAAGTTACACCAATTTTCAAAGCGGACTTAATGCATCTAAGTCTGCTTTGAAAATTATCCCAGCAAACCTACCTACATATATTCTTCCTGGCCCCACGCACCCAAGTGACATCGCTTCCAGGTCAGTCTTACTGAAAACGCTAGCCTGGTAGGACCAGTGAGTGTGCCACTGAAGGCAGTGAAGATAAGTAGTTCCAATGCATAGATTTACTGTTTTAAAAATATTTTGTATTTTTGAGCTGCTGGTATATGAGCATTGCTCTAAAAATTGTATCTATGAATGTATCTATTATTATATTACATTTTTTGTTTACTATATTAGTTGGTACTAGGATTTTCTTTCCTCGTTCCACCATGTACTGTATTTTTGCATGCATTGATCTGTGTTACTTTGGGGAAGGTTGCTAAATTTCAACATCCAAGATTTTTTTTTATCCCTGTTAATTTTCAGATTGTGACTCTCTTGTGAAGAATGAAAGGTTTGTAAGATATCTTGTGCCTTTGAGGATGGCACTTTTTTGCATGTTAGATCAGTTAATAATGTCATTTAATTCATGATTTAATTGAAGAGTGTAAGCTTGACCTTATAAGTATTACTGTAACCTTTTTGGGAAAAGAAGATGTACTTGTAATCAGGATTATACATATAGCAATGTTGCATGTGATTTTAAAAGGGGTGGGGAAGATGAAACACTTTTTCATCAGGCTTTGGGAATAAAATTATATGAAGTTATTCTGATTTTGAATATTTGATTTTATTAATGCCATGCACACTACCAATTAAATTAGTGATAGAGTTTGGGCTGCCATCTCTGTCTGTTGCTTGGAGCTATTAGAATTTATTAGTAGATATGGAGACTTGTTAATATGAAGCTGTTGTTACTGGGTGATTTTAACATCCATGCTGAAGATCCTAGTAAAAAGATAAAGGAAGAGCTCTTAGATTATCTGGAAATCTTTAGATTTATCTCAGTTAGTTAAGCATGTTAATTATTCTGGTGGTCACAGGCTTGATTTGGTCTTTGCCGCTTCAGATCCGTTTTTGGATCCAGTTGACATTTCTGTCTATCCTTTATCTTGGACAGACCATTTTTACTCAGATTTTCCATCATAGACCTATTATGTATGTCTCCAATAGAAGAGAGAGATCGAATTGAGAAGGAAAGGAGTTGACTGTTGAAAATATCTTGGGAGTCCCCTAACCTCCCTCAGCAGTGGTATTGGATAGGTCTGTGGATCAATTTATAATCAATAGAAGTTTGTGTTGAAGACAGCTGCAGATTCAGTTGCCCCAGTGAGAATTATAACTTTGAAGACAGGAATGTATGCTTCATTGTTTCAACAGGGGCTTCGTGTTTACAAATGTCAGTGTAGGCAATCAGAACGTAAATGGCAGAAAACTTGTACCTTAAACAATATTTCCTTGATCAAGCCATGTATTAAGAAATACAAAGAAGCAATTCAGATGTGCCAAAAATGCAATTTGCTGAAGATTTTATGCTGTCGGTCTTACCTGTTATGTGTAGCTGGTCCCCTGTGTGGGTAGTTATCTTCAACCAGGGGTGCAATGGGTCTGGGTTCAAGCCCAGATGGGGAGAAAGATGGGGAGAAATAATATTGCTAATGAGCTATGTCCCTTCTTTAAAAAAGTAATACGCCACAATCACAATTCCAAGAAACCTTGGTACACCATAGAACTAAAAAAACTTAAACTAGACCTCAGAAAAAAAGAGAGAAGCTGGTGTAAAGAGCCCACCCCTAACCAATCAGCCATCTACAAATCCGCCCTCCACACCTACAGAAATACCCCACTGATGACCAAATGCGACTACTATGCTGCCAAAATTCATGACTTACAGTATAATGCTAAGGCTCTCTTCTCAATGGTAGCAGAACTCACAAAGATAGTCCCCCACCCATCTCTGACGATGAATCCAAAGTTCTTTAACAATAAAATCAGCAACCTGATGCTCAGCTTCCCATCCACCACCCCTCTCACGAACCCCCTTCCTATAAATCACAATGCCAAATTAGAAACACTCAACCTTACCTCTTCCAAGGAAATAGAATTCATCCTAAAGAAAATTGTGAATTCCAGTTCAGTTTTTGCCTGCATGTTTGTATTTATACTTTATGGTCTTTTTAATTTGTATTTGGTGAGGGTCTATCTGTGTTCTACATGTGTGACTTAGGTGAGGTATCCTGCTAGCATGAATAAAGGAATCTAGAGCAGCCTCACTTGCTCTGTTTTCCTAATAGGAGATAACTTGTATATTGGTGTTTTAGGACCTGTTATAATATTTGCAGTGTTGCCTTTTCATAGGTAAGAGTTTTTCTATAGGCTCTGAGTACATCCCTGCCAGTTGCTTTCTCTCTCTCTCCACCAGTCCATCCCTGCCAGTCTGTCTCTCTCGCACTTTCTCCACCAATCCATGCCCACCACTCTCTCTCCCTCACCAGTCTTTCCCTCTCTCTCTCCCAAGTCCATGTTCACTAGTCTGTCTTTCCCTCTGTCACCCTGCCAATCACTCTCTCTCTCTATCCTCCTCCTCCACCAGTCCATTCCCCACAGTCGCTCCAGATCCAGCTCTGTGGGTACTTGTAGTTACTACATAAGTTATTGAATATAAGTTCATTCTTCCACATTTACTGCTGTGCTTTGCAATGATATGTATACCATTTATATCAGTAATAAGTTTTATATATTATGAATGTCTTGTGTGCATATAATTAATTTTTTGTTATTACATTAATAACTTTTCTCTATATGGCACATATCTGCAGGTAAAAATGAAAGAGAAGCATGTGGGAGTCCGCAAACTTTTTGGAACTTGAAAAGGGGAGCATGCTCCCAGGAAGTTTGGGAGCCCCTGCACTACAGCCATGTTGTTTAAAAAACTGGAATTTTAAATTGTAACTTCACCTTTTAGTGATGTGTATCATTGTCCCTGAAGAAGCTGATTGATGAAACTAGGGTCCTTGTTGGGAATGTAGGAAGATGTTATTATTGTTCATTGTATGTGTCTGTGCATTTGTTTCTTTGTTTTTTGCTGAAGTGTATTAGATTAGGTGCCCTTGCTATGGGTGTCTAAATTGTGCGGCCATAAGAAGCTGAGTTTCTTTTTTATCATCAATAATTCAATATACATTTATTTTTCTCCACCACAAGTGGTAAATTAGAGTCACAGTGATACTAAGGAGGGGGGAAACATTTATCGCAACATGGAGGACCATATTTTTTTATGTTTCTCATGAGCACTTGACCACAAGTTGACGTTACCCCACCTCTGGGGCTGGAGTTAAATTCCCTGTATTAAAAAGTGTGCATTCTGTGCCCAGTGCTTTTCTGTATTGGGCAGTAATAGCTAATGTCCTCATTTACATTGAATTTACATGTGGTGGGTGGTATTGGGTATGCATTTGTTAGGGCATGTGTTTTGGGTACACTTATCTCCTTACTGCATTGGGTGCCAATCTAGCACACCCAAACTGTGCACCCAACTGTGCACATGCACCAATGAGCTAGGCTGGGCGTATCTTATTGCATCGGCCTGTCAGTGAGCAATTCACAGCCCTGCGCTGTTACAGGCTTAGCTCACATGTGTTTAAATGAACTTGGAATGCAGATGGGGGCTAAGATGCTCCGACTGTGAAGTCAAGCAGGTTCCCAGCCCTGCAGATACCTTCCATCTTAAGGAAAACCTAGCAGAGTATCTCTAAGGTGGTCCCTCAAGCCAGGAAAAAACAATTGAGAGCAGAGCTGTTTGTTACAAGATACACACAGCAGGTTCAGAAACGCATATGACCATCAGGGGGAGGGAATCTCCCTTGACATTTAGGGGCATGCTAGGGCCAGCCCCAGGACAATATCTGAGGACAACCCTACCTTTGCCTCCCAAAAGGCCCAGGAGGGCTATAACGTTCCTTGGCGGTGTTCCCTTGCCCCAGAGTTAGAGCTTATCTAGCCGTGCAGGGACCTCAGCATTCGAGTGCCTCTGGTCCCTCCCAGGGGCAGCTGCCAAGGGGCTGAGGGAAAAGGCTGAAGGGAACTCTTAAACCCCAGGCCTCCAGGCCACCCTAGAGGAAGCAGGCATTAGATGATGAGGACTCCACTGTAATATGCCTATCCCTGAAAAAGGGAACTGCAGCCCTTATTTCTAGGACAGTGGTTACTTGAATGATATCTCCCGCCAAAAAAACATTTCTTTTCAGCGGAAGAGGATCCTTCGCTCCAGGGTACTGAGAATCCACTGAGGATGTCTCCCTCAGGAGCAGGGTACTCACTGAAGTGGATACCAAAAAAATAAAAATAAAAGAGGGAAGAATGTTAGGCAAAGCTATCCCCTGCCACAGGAGAAGAGGAATAGCCTCCTCACAGTCTCCTGAGCGGGTGCCTGGTCTCTGGAGGCATCGTGATAGAAGGGGGGATCAGCAATGAAGGTCAGAATATTGGAGGCATCCCTGAAATAGACCGTTTACACAGGAGTTCTGTGTAGAGTATTTTCATCTGCCACAATTTAGCCGAATATGTAGGCTGAGCAGCGGCATATAGGCAGATAACAAAGAAGATATTTCGGGGCGTGGTCAAACAGTGACAGGCTAGGGTACATTTTCAGCCACACATGGGCACATAGCTGATGATGTGTTTCCAACTAAACTTAGGACAGGTATTTGACTGCCTGTTGCAATGGTCCTTTTAAAATAGGCGAATAACTTTGTCCGGGTAGTGGTTTAAGCGGCTGTGCATGTAACTCTGCTAGATATTGCCCTTCATACATGCGATATGCTATCCATTTTGTGGTGGTGGTACTGATGGCAGCAAAGGAACGGGCAAGGCAGCAGCGGCAGCTGGCAAAATGGGGATATAAACCTCAACAGGTGTTCAGGGCCAGAAACAACTACTTTGAGCTCTCAGAGGAGCAAGCATTCTCCAGTTATTACTTTAATAAGCAAACACTATTGGAGATATGTGCCTGGCTAAAAAAGGATCTACAAAATACAACACAGAAGAGCCATGCTGTACCAGTACACATCAAAGTCCCCACAGCCTTGGCCTATTTAGTCACTGGCAGCTTCTAGGCCACTGTAGGTGATACTTCCGGCATTACTCAGTCTGTCACATCCCACTGTATTCATCAGTTTATCACTGCTCTGTGCAGAAGAATGAATGACTATATATATTACTTCCATCAACAAGACAGGAGAGACAAGAAACAATGAGGGCCTTCTTTGACATAGCAGATTTTCCATCAGTGGTTGGTGCAATTGATTGCACACATGTAGCCTTAAGGCCTCCAGTGCAGCATGAAAGAGCTTATAGAAACAGGAACATTTTTCACTCCATGAATGTGCAGGTTGTTAGTGATGCCAGGGGCATTATCACAGATGTACTAGCCAAATATCCTATATCCTGCCATGATGCTTTTATTCTAGCACACCATGGACTGGCAGAGCAATTGGCTCCTAAGGCAGAACCTTCTTTTAACTGAGAGTTTACTTTGGAGGGCAGGCTGTGCATACAGCATTTCACTCTCACTATTATTGGTGGCAGGGGGATTAATCTCTCAGACAATGGTTGGCAGCAATTTATCACCCCACCATAAACATAGCAACCTATACAATGCCACGTGTGGCACTTGGGCCAAAGATGCATGCTTCTCTACTAGTTAGCATGCTCTACATCCTTGCACATCCTTCCACTGTACAAGTGACAGAAGATATCCTTTGAAAACATGACTCTTAACCATAGTCTCTGGATTTAGCCTGGAGACTTGGAAATTTAGACAAATGATTGGTCTCCAGGCAGAACCATAAAATCTTTGGGTGGCGCAGATGCAAGCTCAGTACCACTATTTTCTACTTGTTGCGTGTCTCAGCCATCCGTGGCAGGCCCGCTACCGGGCCTAATCACTCCGGTGCCCAGCTCCCAGACCTGGTCCATCCTCTCTCAAAGCTGTGGGCAGCCGCCTACGCTCCCTAGCCTCCGTTGTCTCCCTCGGCCGTGTCTGGCTCCACTGTGGATCTCCCCTGCTCCCGGCGGGTCTCCCCACATGTGCCGCAGGGAAACACTGCTGTCTAGTGTCTTTCTGCCTTCTAGGCGTGAGCGTGCATGCACCTTACCAACTTTTAAAGGGGCCGCAGCAGGAAACTAGCCCGTGGCCCCGGATGATGACATCACCGAGCCCTGCTACTTAAGGCAGGGCCCGCCACTAGTTCCTTGCCTTGGAAACAGGTCTCCACGCTTGTCGTGTGCTCATTGCTTGTTCCTGCCTTCGTTCCTGGTTCCTGTTCCTGACTTCGTTCCTGGTTCCTTGTTCCTGACTTCGTTCCTGGACCCTTCCTAGCTCTGGACTGATCTCTGGCTTTGACCTTTGCTACGTCTGGACCACGCTCAGGACTGACCTCTGGCTTTGACCCTTGCTACATCTGGACCATGCTCAGGACTGATCTCTGGCTTTGACCCTTGCTACGTTTTGGACCACGCTTAGGACTGATCCCCAGCTTTGACCTTTTTTACGTTTTGGACTATACTTTGGACTGACCCCTAGCTTTGACCATTGCTCTGTTGAGCTCCATACCTTGCCTAGCTCAGCTGTCTGCCTTGATGCCAGCCTGTTCTTGACCATGCCTTCGGTATCTTCCTGGACTTGGCCTTCTCAGGCTCTGGCCTTCTTCTACCTGGGCATCGCCTGTTCTTGCTGCTGGCCATCCCTGGTGCCTGGGTCTCTGGATCCCTGCCTTATCCGGACCTGCTTCGGTCCTTCTGATACCTCTGCTGATCCCTGGCTACCTCCTACTTCTTCAACAGGGAGTTGTCTGACGGAGGCCCACCTAAGACCAGCCGCCCCGACACCCAAGGGCTCAACCTATGGGGAACATGGGCTGGTATTGGTGAAGCTCCAGTTGGTCTCCATCTCCTAGTCAGCTCCGCCTCCCGACGGTGGAGACCCGGAGGGCTTTCCCTATGGGTAGTGTCAACCCCATCTCGGGCCAAGGGTCCACCTCCAACGCAACATTACTTTGCCATGCACCGCTCCGTTTCCTCTCACTGTCCTTGGTTAACTTCTGGCCCATGTCATGTGCTGCAGCATGTTGGAGCCGCTGTCTTCGTGTGCACCTGCATGCGCGATGCATCTTATTTCATCTGGCAGCAGGTGACACTGATTGGTGAAGTAGGGTGTGAACGTGATTGATGATGATTTCAGCAACAGCAGCAGCTCAGTCATACAAGGTGAAGAATCAGCTGCACGAGGATTGCAGGGGCCCATGTTAAACGTGTTCAAGGCCAGAGACAGAGAAATGCCTGCAACCCTGCACACTTAGATAGCTGAGCTCCCCCTACTTTGTGTAAAGGGGTAAACAGAATAAAATAAATAAATACATAAACTGAAATAATAGTTAGAAAACTTACCTGTCCTGTAGCTCCACAAGTAGAGTCCAGAAGGTTCAGATTTTCAAGTGGCCAGAGTTGTGCCAGAGGCAGTGACAGTGGCAGGACGGAGACTGAAGACAGCACCCAGTCTTGCTACGAGGGACTGCCAGAGGCAAAGGCCAGGCGGAACTGAAGAAAGAAAAAGAACCCGTGAAAGAAGATGAGGACTGAAGCTACCAGAAGCAGCGTGGTGTTACCCGTGATCAGCTACTGTTAGTGCTTCTGGCAATGAGCAGAAACTGCACTCAGAATGTAAAGGACTCTGGACCAAGATGGGTGATACCTAATGATGGAAAATATTTCAGGAAGTGACAACAAGCAATGGAGAGAAAGGCAGAGGATGGCAGGAAAGGAATAAACAGGTGAAGAAATAAACCGGGAGGATTGAGCTACTATCAATGGTCAGCTTAAATGATTGAGAAAGAGAGAGACTGACACTACTGACAGAGATCTACTCCTGAGATGAGAGCTGTATATAAAAATAAAAAGAGAAGAAGTTGCTGACCTCCTGCTGCTGCTGTCACTGCTGAGGGTGTCTTATAGCTGATTTTGGTATTTTTGTTATCTTTTAATTTGTTCTGGAAACTGGCGTGGAGCTGCTGGATAGACAAAGGCAGGTTAGAAAGGAGAGTGCAGGAACTTCAGTGACGTCATCACTGAGACAAGGATTGCAAGTACTGTGAGGGGGTTAACAAGTTTAAGTAAAAAGAAGAAAAATAGAAGCTAATAAGCACAAACAAGAAATAATATTCAGGATAGAAAAAGGATACCTATATAATTAAATACAATGAAACTGTTCAGGAAGGAATTTTAGATTCCTCATTAAACTACACTATTTTAAAGCATAAGAAAGTTGATTGGAATCACCCAGCGCATCATCAACAAGGTTGCATGCGCACTGGATGATCAGGTTAGGCAGAGATAGCGTATCCTAGGAGACGCATCACTGGCTTCCCTGGTTACCAGTGAGAGGGCTGGCAAACGTGTACAGAAGTTAGACAAAGCACAGTGTAGGAATTTAAATTTCACAAAGATTTAAAAGACATTCAGATTACACAAAAATCAACTGAAGTCAGATACTGCAGGGAAAAATAAAAAGAGAAAGAATAAGCATAGTATAAAGACAAAAATAATCAGCTCTGAGGACTATTTAGCACTATGATGTCATCAAGTATTGAGACCAAGCAGACAGAAAGGAAAAAGACAAGTTACAGAATCAGAGCAGTTAGTGCCTGATCATTGATGGAGAAGGATCTGTTAAGCCAATCTTCTCATATCCAGGCCTAACAAATACAGATAAGTGTAGTTAAAGTACAGTTATAGTGAATGCATGATTGTTAGTAAGTGTAAAGGTGTGTATGATATACATTGTCTGTTTTGAAGCAGTAGTGCAAGGGTTATGAATTATATTTTTTTTTATTACTAGTTAGAATATAAAGTTGAAATAAAACAACAAGTAACATACTTGTTGTAATATGCAGAAGATCCTGAAACAGTGAAGGGAGTCAGTTTTGCTTCCTTTTAAGTTGTTTAAGATTAAGTTTAGGAAGAAGATTTCAAGATAAAAGAAAAGAAAGAAGAACTGGCCAGCAACGAAAAAAAGCAACATTAAAGATAAAAGAAAAGAAGGAAGAAAAACAGATAAGTGACTGTTGCATTGATGAACTCTGATGAACTCTCGCATTTAATAGTAATTTTATACTTGGGTTAATTAAAAGAAATATATAAGTAAAGTGAGAAATATATATATAAAGAGAGTAATAATAATACAATTCTTATTTGTAATTGTATTTTAATAGTTCATGAAATTTTAATAATAAGGAAATAACATATATTAATTATATATAAAGCAAATAATTTCTTTTAAAATAGAAAATATAAATAAAATTGAGAGTTTGAATTGTTTTGAATTGGTTATTCCAATTATTTTTAAGCGGTAAATAGTATTTCTGTATTTAACATCTGACTACCTTGCTGCCACACGACTACACTACTCGGCCACAGGAGTCTTCTAACAGAAGTACATTTAACCGGCTTACATTTGCATACCACGTCGCCTCAGTGACAGTCAGAGAGGAGAGGTAGGGTCAGTTCTCAGTAATTACCATAATTTTAAATGACTGAATAATAAGCAATTCATCATCATTTCTATTATATTAATCATCAGTTCATCATTATTATAATCACTGATTCTAATAATGATGAATTGATGATTAATATTAAATAATGATGCTGATGAATTGATTAAATTGATGCTTAATTAATGATGATGAATGGATTAATAATGAATTGATAATTTTGAATTGTTTGATTAATAATGATAAAGAATTGTTGATTGATGAATTGATTGAATAATAATGAATTGATTAATAATGATGAATTGGTGATTAAAAACAATGATAATGATAATTGGTGATTAAAAACAATGATAATGAACTGGATCAAGGCCTTTTCTATGAGAGTGTGCACAGGTTGGGATGGCGTAGATGGCGACTGTAGGGAAGAGCTGAATCAAAACTCTTGGTCACTGTGGCACAAGTGAATGGGGAGCATGGCTAGGGGGGAGATATAGTCAAAGACTGGAGAGCAGAGGATCAGGCAGGGGTTAGGGAGGGAGAGCACTAGGCATCCTTGAGTCATGGATGGTGGGAGGGTGGAAGAAAGAGGACGAGAGTTCAAGTAGGAGGAAGAAGGAATAAGATCTGTTATAGCAGGGGGAGGCGAGACTAGAGGGAAGGACAAGGTTTACAGAGGCAGAGGAAGAAGAGAATGCCTGCAGTGACAGGAGGAAGAAAACAAAAAAGAATTTCTGCAACAGCAGTAGAAAGGGAGAGAGTCTGCAACAAGAGGGAAAAGGAGAAACAGAGAAATGATGACAGAAAAGGACCAAATGATCCATCCAATCTGCCCAGCAAGCTTATGCTAGTATCTGCTGCACTGTGCAGATTCCCATACCTTAAAAGTCAGGGTCCTCGTTGGATGCTGTTTGAATCCAATTTACCTTAACCGTTGCCATGGAAGCAGAGAGAAATGTTGGAGTTGCGTCAAAAGTATCAGGTTTATTGGTTAAGGGTAGTAAAAACCACATCAGCACATTACCCCCATGCTTATTTGTTCCTCAGATCGTAAAAGTGGGGGCTCTCATTGGTTGCTGTGTAAATCCAAGGTCTGTGGCGGCAGAAGGGAAGAGAGAGGGTCTGCGGCATGAAGAGAGAGAAGTTTGGTGGTGAAAGGGGAAGAAGAGCGAAGTTTTGCAGTGGAAGAGGGTAGAGGATAAAAGATCATGGGACCAATGAAATAAATGAGCGAGGAAAACAGGCACTCGGTGTTGAGCGCCCGCGTTCCTAACGTGCGCTCAGGCGCCTCACCTGGGTGTGTGATGCAATATTTAAATGAGGGGTCACACTGCCAAGGAGGTGCTAGGGACAATTGTGCATCCCTAGCGCCTCCTTGGCAGCAGGCGCCCAGGATAGGTCGGCTGTCAGTGGGTTAGGAAAACGGACGCTCAATTTCTCGAGCGTTTGTTTCCTAACCAGTGCACAGGAAAATGGACGCTGGTTAATTGAACATCCATTTCCCTAACCTGACAGCAGGCACTTTAAAAAAAATGTTTTTTAAACCTTTTAAACTTTTTGGTTCCTCTGACTTAATATCTCCACAATATTAAGTTGGAGGATGTACATAAAAGCAGTATTTTCTGCTTTTCTGTACAACTTTTTGGGCTGAGAGCAGATGTTAATTCCTGAGCATAAAAATGTGCAGGTCAGGCACACATTTTCTTTTTTAGTTCAGGGGTGAATAACTAGTAGCCTCATCGACATGCATTTGCAAGTGATGAGCGCTATTAGTTTTGCCACGGGTTGGACGCATGTTTTGGACACGCTAATCCCCTTATAGCATAAGGGGCTGTGGACACGCATCCACATCGCATGTCTAACCATGGGTTAAACAGTGCGCTCAGCTGAGCGCACTGTGTTTTGCATTGGTTCCCATATCTGAAGTGAGAAGGGGAAATCCCATGCAGCCATGTCTAGGGTGCATGCACTATCTGCACATTTCCAGTGCCTGGTTAATGTTAAGACTTGGTGTGGCCTCTGGGCTGAGGTGAGGGATGGTACCACCCACAAGGAGGAGCCCTGTGAGCCTCACTGTCAGGAGGCATGGTCTCAGCAGATGTCAGACACAGCTGTGGAACAGAGTCTTTATTAGAGAGGTAGAAAGGCACAGCCCGTGGAGCGGGGGGTGCAGCGGGAGGTGCAGGAAAAGTAACAAGTAACAAGGTCAGAGTAGAGGGGTATACCCAAAGGGAATACCTTGGACGTGGAGATCCAGTAATGGTCCGTGGAGCGGGGTACACCGAACAAGTCTCTCTGTAGTGGTGATGCGGAAGTGGCCTGCAGCGCAGGGTACACCGAGGGATTCCTCACTCAGAGATGGTGTGGTAGTGGCCCGAGGTACAGGGTACACTGGTGAGGGTCCTTTAGCGGTGATGCGGTAATGGCCTGCAGCGCAGGAACCACTGGAGTGGTTCCTCACTTAGAGACGACACGGTAGTGGCCCGAGGCAAGGGGTACACTGGAGAGGATCCCACAATCAGGCTGGTATAGTAGTGGTTTGTCGAGTCAAGGTACTCACAGAGTGATAGTTCCAGGAGAGGTCCCGGGGAACGGGAACAGACAGCAGTCCAAGGCAGAAGGCCCTCCGAGGAGCGGATAGCCAGAGACGAGGAAGGGCCCCCGAGGAGCAGGTACCCAGAGCGTCTCACACGGAAGTGCAGAGACTGGAACAGGAAGTCCGAAAGAGTGAAGCGGATTCAGCAAAGAGGGAACTCCTTGCTAACTCGTCAATAGGCAGGGCCAGCCAGCTTAAGTATAGCAGAGTGAAGACGTCATCCGGAGGGGACGCCCCCGAGGTTCCCGCTTAAGACTGGCCTGTGCGTGCATGTGCGCTCGCCTAAGTGATCCTGAAGGCAAGATGGCGGTCGGCAGCACCCACGCTGTCCCGGGAACGCCAGGAAGGTCAGCGGTAGCTGGCGGAGACCGCCACTTTCCCCAGTGATGTTAAGGCAGCACAGAAAGAGGTGAGCATTAGTGGTCACAGCCGACTGCGACTGACGGGCGTAACAGTTAACACAATATTTTATAGACCAGTAGCTACGGTATATCTTTTTGCAGCACTGTAGGTGCTATTCCAGAGAGGGATTCTGTGGAATGTACAGATCACAATTTGAGTCACCTGGTCAATTTAAATTCTGATAAGATGTCAAAAAGAAAATACAGCTGCTCCTACAAGGATGAATATTCTGAGGAATATCCTGTTCTTAAAAGATCACGCAAGGGAAGTGATTTTATATGTTGTTCAATTTGCTGCACAGATGTTTCAATTAAACACAAGGGTCTTGGTGATTGTAAAGGTCACATAGAAAGTGCCTCACGTAGGAAGAGAGTAACTGCGCTAGATGATAAATCGCAGACCCGATTACATTTTACAAGTTTAAAAAGTGATCTTTCTCAGAAAAAAAACTGAAGCTGAGATACTTTTCACTGGATTTTTAATCAAGCACAACCTCCATTAGCAGCAGCAGATCATGCAGGCCCACTGTTTAAAAGGATGTTTAGCCACTCTAGCATTGCCAAGCATTATGCTTGTGGATGTCGCAAGACTACAGCTATAATTAACAACGCCTTTGCACCACCCTGTACAAGTGCTATACTGGACCTTGTAAAGAGAGAACCCTTTACATTATGGCTTCAGGGAAGCAATGATCTATATGCAGATAAATTGTATCCTTTATTGGTTTGGTTTCTTGACCCATCATCAGTACAAATTAGACTGGGCCTGCTCGAGCTGCTGTTTTGCAAGCATGTCCTGGGAGTCCAAACGTAATAGCTGATGCTCTCTCGTTTCCAATGGAAGGTTTTATGAAAAATGGCACCACGTACGAAGATGATGGTGGAGCAGTTCCCGGAGTACTTATGGAACCTAGGGAGGATGAAGAATGGAGATTGATACGGCAGTCAGTTGCCCTGGCCACATGGGTGGCATAATTTGGGTGAAGTAATGCGGTGGCTCGTTTTCTGTAGGCGGCAGGATGGAGGGGGGGAGGACAGTTCAGGAGAGGAGCATGGTTCAGTTTATTTTGTGGGCAAAACGTACTGGTTACTCGGTGGCAACGGTTAAGGCGTAGGTTGCGGGGTTTTCTTTTTCCCAGAAGTTACGGGGATGGGGGAACCCAATGCTCAACTTCATTGTAAAGCGGGTGTTAGGAGGGAGGCAGAAGGGTAGGGGAATGGACAGTGACACGAGGCGGCCGATACGATATAGGGATATGATCTATTTGATGGAGCAGTTGACCTCGGTGTGTTGGTCCAGTTACGAGGTACTGTTATTTCGGAAAGCCTTTTCGTTGGCCTTCTTTGGAGCGATGAGGATAAGCGAGTTAGTGGCAAAATCCAAGGCCAGTACAGTGGAGTTGGGGCTTCAAGTGCAGCAAGTCCAGGTGCACCGGGCATTGGTAACGCTGTTTTTGCAGAAATCTAAAACTGATCAAAAAGGGAGATGGCAGGTCATTACGCTCCTCCCAGCAAAGAGCCCCATGGTATGCCCAGTATTGGCGACTCAGGAGTATGTGTCATTGCACCCTAAAGTCCCAGGGTCCTTTCTCGTGCATAAGGATGGGGCGCCTTTAACCAGATTTCAATTTACAAGAGTGTTAAACTTGGTTGTTCACAGGGTTGGATGGGAGGTGAAGGATTATAGTTTGCATTCTTTTAGGATAGGTGCAGCCACTTTGGCGGTGGAATGTGGCATATCGGATGCAGAGATCAAAAGCTTTGGGAGATTGAAGTCTAACGCATTCCGGTCATATGTGCAGTCGTATGATCGGCACAAGGCAGGGTGAAAGCGGGGGGAAGGGTGGGATGACAGGTTTTAACTGACTTCTCTTCTTTTGCAGAGCTCATGGGGGACTTGCGAGTTCCAGGGTGTGCTTGGATCATGGGCCATTCTTTCATTCATTGGGCACAAAGAAGGGCACTACGAAGACCTTATGGAGAACACCTTGACCTTGAGTGCTGGAATTGGAGAGTTGCGTGGTTTAGCAGGCAGGGAATGGGATGGAATGAGTTGCTACCCTTCCTGCAGGAGCAGGTGGACATGTGGGGGATACCGAGAATTATTTTAATCCATTTAAGGGGCAATGACATAGGGTCAAATTCGTACAGAGACTTGGTAACATGCATGAAGAAGGATTTAGCATAGATTATGATGCGATGGCCGAGTGTTAGGGTGGGTTGATCGGACATCATTGTTTGACTAAAGTGTAAGGAGGAGGCCCTGTGGAAAAAAGGGTTGAAGAAGATAGAGAAATTGGGAAGTGGGTAATGTGGGAAGGGGGTTCTGGGTAAGACACGAATAGGCATGGGACATGGATGTAGGTCTGTTCCGAGGTGATGGAGTGCACTTGTCCGAAGTTGGAATGGATCTTTTCAACAATGCCTTGCAGGAAGGGATGGAGAAGGTGATTGTTAGAGGTTAAGGGCTGCAGTGGGGGAACAAGGATGACTGAAGACGTCCTTGTTTGTGGCAGAAACCCGAGCTCAAGTTATATTGGAATAATGCACTGGTAAAACGGAGTGGGGGGCATCTCGTATAGTTGGGGGGGGGCTGCTGCACGAGATGGCCAGTGAGCTGAGGGGCTAAAGCTCAAGGCCAGGCCTTGGTCTCACTGGGGGCGAGGCGGGGTAAGCAAGAAAGGGGAGGGAGGTTTACTGCTTTACCACTGGGACGAGGTGGTAGAGGCATCATGGAGGGAGGTAAAAAGGGGGAGGAAAAAGGGAGGATTATTGTTGAGGAAAAAAGGAGGAAAAAGGGAGGATTATTGTTGAGGAAAAAGGGAGGATTATTGTGGAGGAAAAAGGGAGGAAAAAGGGAGGATTATTGTAGTAATCAATAATGTTATGATCTGTTATATGGTTGTAAGGGCTCGGGTTAAGATTAATAAACTGCGGCCTGTTTTGTAATGCCAAAGTGTGTCCTGTCATTGGGTGAGGAGGAATGGGAGAGCCAAGCGCATGTCTTGCCTCCCTGTGTTATTAATGTAGTGAAAGATTTCTTCTTGAAGAAAGGAATTTCTTGGGAAAACTGTGTTGGCTTATCCATGGATAATGCTAGTGTGAACATGGGATGGATAAATGGTCTGAGGAAACTGATTTCTGATCAGGATCAAACTGTGATTGCACAGGGGTGCTGATGTCACCCGATTAACCTGTGCACTGAAAAGGCATTATCTGCTTTGTTGGTGGATCCTGGTTATGCTGTTTCTGTCATTTTTAATTACTTTTTAATTACTTTTTAATCACTTTTTAATTCTGTTATTTTTAATTACTTTTTAATTACTTTTCAAAAAGTTCAAAGAGGATGGCACAACTAAAGGAGTTTTGTGAATTCTGTGAAATTGAAAACAGATTTTAAAACATGTGGCTCCTCGTTGGCTATCTCTGGATAAGGTTGTAAGGAGAGTGCGGGATCAGCTGCCGGCTCTCAAATCATATGCATTGTCTCAAGAGCAATGGAAAGACCCCAGTTGCAGAGAATAAGGGAGATGTTCTGTGATCCAACAACAGAGTTGTATTTATTGTTTGTAAATTCGGCGCTACCTCTCTGTGCAACTGAACACATTCTGGCTATGATTTTGGCTTTCACAGAATTCTTTAAGAAACTGCTCAGCAGGTTCATAAAACCCAGTGTTACTGCTGAATCTACAATATTTGACGTAGATGCAGAGAAGCCTTCAAACTACTTAGAAAACCTGCATTTGCCCATTGGTTTCATAACCAAGCAGCTCATTAATTCATCTATACTAAGACCAAGAGACATAAGCAAGTTTTGCACAGATGTGATGAGTTTTTATGTGGCAGCTGCTTGTTATTTTTAGAAGAAGATGCCAATTCATGACCCCGTTTTGAACGAAGCAGCTCAGATTCTTGATGTGCCTAAAAAGATGGAATTAACATTTAAGCGCTTAGAAATTTTCATGGCAGCTTTCTCATCAGTGATAGCTGCTGAAAAAGTGGACCAGCTCCTGGAGGAATTCAATGATTGCCAAACACCGCAGGACACAGACATACTGGAGGCATGCCACCTTTGTCGGAAAAGCTCTGGTTTGAAATTTCTCAAAAGGAAACGTGTTTTCACTGGATTGAATCGTTTCCCTCTGTTATGGAAGGTTGTCAAACATCTCCTTGTGCTAGCACATAGTCATGCTGACAGAGAAAGAATATTCTCCCTGATCAAGAAAAATAAAACTGAATTCAGAGCTGCACTATCTTCGGAATCTACCTTGGGGGGGTCTCTGATTAAATGCAAGGTGAACATGTTTAAGTCTGACACCTGTCACTCCATTAAATATGGAAATGATATTCTGCACCAAGCAAAACAGTCAACTTACAGTGCCACTAGGACAAGGCCTTCAGCAGCAACAGAAGAGGTAACAGGTGAAGAAGACACAGTCACAACCTCATCCTCTGTCTCTGTCATAATGGGCCAGTAATATGAAAAGATATGTACAATCAGTTCACGTTTGGAATGCTATTATATGTGTACAGACGTAAGTTACATTCAAGAAAATTACAAAATGAAGAAAGGCCTGTTGTTTGGAAGTCTCAGGGTGAGCAGAATTCCTGTTTGGAATCCACAGACATGTGCTGAAGAAACGTATGATAGGCCCCACTGGCGAAGCCGGTCAGTGATAGAGCGAACCTTTGGCATTTTGAAGATTCAATTTAGATGTCTGGACAGGACAGAGGGTGTGTTACTGTATAGCCCAGACAATGAATGCCAGATCTTTGTGGCCTACTGTATTCTCTGCAACACAGCTACAGTAAGAGGGCTCCCATCAGCAGAGGAGGAGATATTGCAAGACAGTGACACCGAATCAGACACAGAGCCAGAACCAGGTCTCAGTGAAAGTAATGCTCCAGGTGCATCCCTCTCTGTAAGAGCAGCATTGATTCAAGAACACTTTCTGGTGAGTAAGACTCATTTATTGAATCATGCAATTGAAAGTATGACACACATAAAGCTAGTCCTTCCTCTTTCTCCCAAATCCTCCCTCTAAATCCCTTCTTCTATGGCTCTACTATTTCTTCGCAGAGGGGGAGCCTCAGAGGTGCTGCTTCCTTTCAGAGCATTGGGATGGTGCCGTGAAAACCTCTGGACTTCTCGAAGCCACAGGTGGAGCTGCTGGAGGAGAGGCAGATATAGGTGCCAGTACTGCTGTTCCTGAGCAGGTACAGTAGCAGCAGCAATGGGTGCCCACTGCTTGGATAATTCAGTCATTGCTTGCACCAGGGTCCCAAGATTCCAATTAATTAGCAACAAGGCTCCCCCTGTACCTTGTACATCTTCAGCCATTTGGCGGGTCAGCCCCAACATCTCCCTGTCTGATGCAGCATTCTCAGTTGGTATGGGCTGGGTAGCCTCTTCCTCCTCCTTCAAAGATGTAGGGGAATCCACTGCCTCCTGTTCTGGGAGTCCTTCCTCCATCATCCTTTCAGGCAGTGAAGATGGACTGTTCACTGCCATGCATACATCTACAGTCTCTGCCTGGTCTCCATCTGCTGTAGCAAAGGGCCAGCCAAGGCCTCACTTGCCTCTCTGTTGTCTCTTATAGCAAAGGAATAAAGCATATACGGGTGTTAAAAGTACAACTCTCATGCCATACTCTGGTAGCATGAAAGTGTGCTCGCACATAAGGAAGAAGATGCAGACTGGACAAAGGGGATCACAGGAATGGGACATCAGGTCTTTAAAATCATAGGGAGAAAGCACCATAGCATACATTATTTAGGGCATACCTGTTAATCCATCCTATATAACAAGGCATAATGCTGTCAGGATATATTGCGACAAAGAGAATGACATTTATGTCATAGGCCAGTATGTTTCATAACAGAAATCAGAGACATAGGATACCATGGCATCTGTGGCTATATCATACCAACTTGACAGATGAGAGCGTTCTAGCTTGTTTGTAGGGTGAACTCGGTCACTTTCTATCCCTGGGTGTTTTCTGCATCAGCTGCTGCTAATGTCTTCACCTTTGATTAGCGTAAATTACATGACAAGGCAGTCACTTGCGAACGGAGACCCTACCTGTTGCCAGAGTTCCAGCTGACTCCGTTTCCGGGCTCCTTGGACGTCACCGGGAGGGGCCTGCGCCCATATAATCGGCGGTATTGCGGAAGGGAAGCCGCAGTCACTTGCGAACGGAGACCCTACCTGTTGCCAGAGTTCCAGCTGACTCCGTTTCCGGGCTCCTTGGACGTCACCGGGAGGGGCCTGCGCCCATATAATCGGCGTCTCTAGGCGCGCCTTAGTCGCCGGCGCGCCGCCAAAGCCGCGTGCGCCTAAGGGGCGCGCGCGGCTTTGTCCGGCTTAGTCCGGAGAAGGACAGAGAGGCAACCGAGGACTCTTGTGACGCAGTGACTGCCAAGTGAGAGCCTAAGGTAACATTTGTTATTTGTGTGGGAAAGGACCGTTGAGATATTCCCTTTTGGTTTGATGCCGCACACAAAGAGGAAGGGGAGAGTTAGAGGGGAACCCCCGACCCCAACTATTCCTACATTACCTCAACCTACTATAGGTTCCTTCTTCACACGAAGTGGTATATTAACTCCGGGAGGGCTTCCAGACATGGGGTTAAATGGCGAGCAATCACAAATCCCGCTGGACTTTAATATCTCTTTAAGCCCCGGAGAGCCCGAGGCTCCGAAGCCACCGAACCTTGCTCAGTTTTAGATGAGCGGAATCAACCTAAGATGTTAGAGGAAGCCATCATTATCGGAGGAAATCTGGAGAAATTAGGGGCAAGGCCAAAAATTGGAGGGAATTCTAATGGAAAGACTGAATTCCCCCTAATGTCTACACCATCGGGGCATGAGGGGAGAACAGAGGCCTCTGAAAAGAGGGTTGAAACGTGTTCTCCAGGAACAGTGAACTTATTTGACAACTCTAAAGTGCCTCAATCACAGCCTATAACTTTAGAAAATGTATGGTCCACTTTAACCGATTTAAAATCTGTGATTTTGTCTTTGAATAATATAGTAGTAGATATACAAAATCGGATAATGAAAGTTGAACCAGAAATGTCTAAATATGAGGAAAAAATTGTAAGAATTGAAAATCGATGTGAGCAAATAGAGAAGGTCCAATCAGGGCTGATTCAGGGGGAATTAATCAATGATAAGAAAATTGAAATGATTGAAAACACAATTAGATATAATAACTTAAGAGTTCTCAATTTTCCCAATGTAAAGCTTATATCACCATTTGAACAGTATAAAAAATTTATGGTAGAAAATTTAAGACTAGATACAACTGAGTTACCATCTATAGAAAAAATTTTCTTTATTTCATTGGGAAAAAAGAAAAATGAAAAGAATAATGAAATGCAGGAAGTAGCTCAGCAAGATATAAAATCACAAAATGATATAAATAATCTTACTGCTTTCTTAGAACAATCTATGTCAGAGCAAGTTGAATTTAGGGGAACCTTATGTGTAAAGTTCATGAAAAGTTCAGAAAGGGATAAAATATTGAAATTGTCCTTAAAAAATAGAGATAAACTCTTCCTGGGACAGAAGGTTTGGACCTTCCCGGATATCACGAGGAGTACCCAAATTCGTAGAAGGAATTTCCTTCAGATGAATCAAGAGTTAAGATCAATAGGTGCTCAGAGTACAATATACTATCCAAGTAAATGTGTTGTGAAGCACCAACAGCAAAGGTATGTGTTTTTGGACCCAATTGAGTTAAGGAAATTTCTTGATGCCAAATTACCTACACTGATTCCTAGCCTCGGCAATGAAATTGTAGAACCACAAGTTTCTTAGTTCTATTTTTTCCTAAATTGCTCATAATGTATGTTATCTTGGCTCTTTTGTTACTTTATAACAGGGTTTGATTTCTTAAACAATGATAATTTAAGTTTGATTATTTACTTGCACCTGTATATGGCAAACTGTTATTGCTGTTTGTTTGTAAAATATTTGGCATAAATAAAAAATTAAAAAAATAAAAATAAAAAAAAAATTACATGACAAACAGCCTCAGAGGTGGGCTGGCTCAGAAGTAAGATGGCTGCTGTCAGGACCTAAGAATCAGAGGGCAATAGCATATCGGCAGAGTTGTATGTGGAGTTTACCATTGAAAACTTCTATGCTGTCAGGTAGCTTGCCCTACACAATTTAACTATAAGCTGCCAGAAAGTTTGATAGAGACAGGTGGGTTGCCATAAAAGGAAATTGGCTACTTTCACTCTTTAGGTAAGGTGTTGCTGGGCCTGTCTTCATTCATGCACAGGTGTACAGCCTTCCTGCTGCTGCCTTTCTTCAGCCTTCATCAAACTGCGAAACAGCCTGTTCAAATCTTAACCAAGACATATTACTGTGTAGGAATATATGTGATTAGCGTAATCTCCTAGCTCTTAGCTGTGTGCTGCATGTTTCCACAAAAGTAAAATGTTTGTGTACTGCTCTGTTTCAAGTTATAGCAGCACACAATAGAGCAGATGTAACAACTGAATGGGAGCTTTCCTGTATTAACAGTTCTTTGCCAGGACTTTTGCTAGGAATGGTAAAAAATGACCTTATCTAGGACTGTGAACCTCATTGCTATGGCTCATGATTTTGAGAACTGTATGTGCAGTTTGTGAGGTTCCTTCAGCTGGTTGAAGTTTACTGTAAGCTGTTTGTTCTTGCAACTTGTGGGTTCGGTTCAGCCATGCAAACAATAGTAATGCTAGCTATGATGCCTACAATAGATTATGTTTGCCCTTGCAACAGATAATGAGGGTCAGGCAGCTGGCAGGAACTTTGAGAGGCCCCAGAAGTTTATATGAGAAGGCATGCCATTGTTAGAAATCTTTATTTGGAGACACCTCTAACCAATGTGTGATCTATGGCCCACTAAGTGGCTAGATATATAACAGTATGTAAGGCTGCAGTTGTACTTTATAATCTGACACATCCTATGCTGGTCTGTGTCCCTACAATGGTGCAGGCAAGTTATACAAATGCAGTTTTAATGGCCATCTGTGCTCCAGATGCTGCTATACTACATTCATTGCCTAACAACATAGCTGACGATACATATATGAACTGCATTAACAGATGATCTCTTGCCCAGTCAGACATTCTGAAAGAAGTATGACCATGGCATGTTTCCATGTGGCAAGAAGGCTTCTCCTATAGTAGCTAGGAGTAGAGAAGTAGTTTCAGCTGTAAATGTCAACTCAGGATTAGTGTTACAGTTAGTTATAATGAATAGCACTATTAACCTGTGACTCAGTGGTGTGACTCAGAAACAGTGGTAACAGACAAAGCATACAAGCTAATACTTGGAGAGTGTGAAGGTGTGAGCCACAAAAATCAAAACAGCATGCTTTTCTTTGTGTGATGTGTGTCTTGTTTAGGACAGGGCAGCCAAAAATGGGGATATGCTAGTGGCTTGATGTGAAACCTTGCTTATCTGCTGGCTGCCTTGACAGAGATAGGATGCAATGGTGAACTGACTCTCATACCTTTCCCAGCATCAGACTTATATGTATTAAGGCACATTTTCTAGCTGTATCTGGATCTTGTGCTCATAAAGAGATGTCTAGCCACTTAGGTTCCAGAAAGGCTTGATGCTCTCTTAGAATTGCAATGCCAGCTTAAACAGGTAATGAATGGGTTCTGTTTGACTTCTCAGGCAACACAGTGAAGACCTGTGCCAGATCGATATTCACATGCTGTGGTTGTGCCTCTACCTGCTTAGCAGGCTGATACAGTACAGTGCGCTCCGACGGAGCACACTGTTAACCTGCTCTTGGACGCGCGTTTTCCCTTACCCTTTATTCAGTAAGGGGCGGAAAACGCGCGTCCAACCCGCGGCACCTAATAGGGCCCTCAACATGCAAATGCATGTTGAGGGCCCTATTAGGTATTCCCGCGCGATACAGAAAGTAAAATGTGCAGCCAAGCCTCACATTTTACTTTAAGAAATTAGCGCTACCCAAAGGTAGGCACTAGTTTCTGCCAGCACTGGGAAAGTGCACAGAAAAGCAGTAAAAACTGCTTTTCTGTGCACCATCCGACTTAATATCATGGCGATATGTCCCGAAGGGTAAAAAAAGTAAAAAAAAAAATAAAAAAATTTTTTTTAATGGGCTGGCGGCTGTCGGGTCGAAAACCGGACGCTCAGTTTTGTCGGTGTCTGGTTTCTGAGCCCGTGGCTGTCAGCGAGCTCGAGAACCGACGCCGGCAAAATTGAGCGTCGGATGTCAAACTCACTGACAGCCACCGCTCCGGGCTAAAGGGAGGTGCTATAGACGCGCTAGTGTCCCTAGTGCCTCCTTTTGCCTGTTTCTACCGCACCACCTAATTTAAATTCTGAATCGCGCGCACAGGCGAGTGACCTGTGCGCATGCCGGGAGAGCAGGCGTTCGTCTGCTCTCCCGCGGACTTTACTGAATCGGCCTGAAAGAGTGCAGAGAGTGTGCTGTGGCCTTGTCCCTTTCTGCATAGCACAGGCGTGCCAACCATGCTCTGTTGTCTGCTTTTGTGGTCTTTCGGGTGTAGTGATTCCCTGATAGGGATGTGCATAGTTTTTTTTGACGAATTAAAATATCATACGATATTTCTTAATTCGTCATGTATCGGGGGTCCCTGAAAATGATAGGAAAACCCCACGAAATTTCGTGTGGTTTTCTTATCGTTTTGGGGGGGGGAGAGAAAGGGCACACAGAAAAAAAACCTCAAAACCCACCCCAACCCTTCAGATCTAATTATTTACAATCCCCCACCATCCCGACCTCCCAAAACTTGCCTAAAGTCCCTGGTGGTCCAGCGGGGGTCCCGGGAGCAATGTCCCCCTCTCGGGCTGTCGGCTGCCACTAATCAAAATGCTGCCAATCATCCAAGGAGGACTATCAGTGCAATGATGTGGATTATATAAAGGCTTGTCTTCACTGGTGAGGCGTGATACTGAAAGCCTGTTAAAGTCGACTTTTCAGATGGCCTGGTAAGAACTGATGATAATATGGATAACAAACACACAGGCAGTCATGGCATTTTTGAGGGAGTCAATGGTGTGGTATTTGTGTAAGAAAGGTGAGGGGTACAGCAGCAACACTTTTGAAGGCGTTTTTTGTGGATATGAATTAGGAGACTTGAGGAGTCTGATGCAGCAAATATTTAAAGAGTTGAAGCATTGAGTTCATTTGAAGCTGAAGGATTTCTATGGAAATTAAAATCGAGTGCTGAGCGGTGATATCTTTTAGAAAAATTTAAGCAATATCGGCACCCGAGATTTGAAGAAATCTTTTAAGAATTGACTGATTAACAAAGAACTAGGCATCATAGTGGATAATACTTTAAAATCATCAGCTCATTGTGCTGCAGCAGTCAAAAAAGAAAACAGAATGTTAGGAAATATTAGGAAGGGAATGGTTAATAGAACGGAAAATGTCATAATGCCTCTGTATCGCTCCATGTTGAGACCACACCTTGAATACTGTGTACAATTCTGGTCGCCGCATCTCAAAAAAGATATAGTTACGATGGAGACGGTACAGAGAAGGGCGACCAAAATGATAAAGGGGATGAAACAGCTCCCCTATGAGGAAAGGTTGAAGAGGTTAGGGCTGTTCAGCGTGGAGAAGAGACGGCTGAGGGGGGATATGATAGAGGTCTTTAAGATCATGAGAGGTCTTGAGCAAGTAGAAGTGAATTGGTTATTTACACTTTCGGATAATAGAAGGACTAGGGGGCACTCCATGAAGTTAGCATGTGGCACATTTAAGACTAATTGGAGAAAATTCTTTTTCACTCAATGCACAATTAAGCTCTGGAATTTGTTGCCAGAGGATGTGGTTAGTGCAGTTAGTGTAACTGGGTTCAAAAAAGGTTTGGATAAGTTCTTGAAGGAGAAGTCCATTAACTGCTATTAATCAAGTTTACTTAGGGAATAGCCACTGCTATTAATTGCATCAATAGCATGGGATTTTCTTGGTGTTTGGGTAATTGCCAGGTTCTTATGGCCTGGATTGGCCACTGTTGGAAACAGGATGCTGGGCTTGATGGACCCTTGGTCTGACCCAGCATGGCAATTTCTCATGTTCTTATGAAAACTGACAGCCTTAATATTAAGTTAATGGAATATGAGTGATTTTGGAGTGGGAAGAATTATGTCATGGAACTCTCCAGTTAGAAAAGAACATTGTGAATAGAGTTCTAAATTTGAATATTGTAGAAAATTCCCTGAGGAAGCCTAATTCAGGCAAAACAAAGAGGATCCTGTTTTGTTGGGTGTTGGATTTTCATGATGACATTTTTAGCATGTATGGTATGAGTGGTGTGAATGATGAATGTGTGGTAAAATATAGACGTCTTTTGTATGTATTTTAAGTGGTGTAAAGAATTACTTGAGTAAGAATAACTTGATGTTTGTAAGATTTTGTAATAATAAATATATAGTGTGAAATAAATGATATATTATTGTTATTGATGAAATACTTAGTTGGAAGTGTTTCCTTAGGTTTTGAGGTTAATTGGGTTTAGGAAACGCGATATACCTTCTGTTGTATAATAACAAACACACATGCCTGTCATGCTCCGCGGCTGTTTTTCACCTCTTTGTTTGCTGCCTTAGCTCCATTAGGGGAACTCGCGGCCTCTGCCAGCTACCACCAGCCTTCCACCCTATATTCTCGGGCCTCCTCGAGCGGCATGGATGCCGCCGACCGTCATCTTACCCATGGGGTTCCCTAGGCGCATGCGCGTGTGCTCCCTGACCTGCTTTAACCATGTCATGGCGGGAACCTTGGGGGCGTCCCCACCAGTTAATGTCACTTAACCTGGATACTTAAGCTCACCAGCCCAGACAGACAGTGACTTGGCAACGAGTTCACTAGCTGCAACCTTCTACTTTCTCAGCAACGTTGTTCCGGTTCCTACTTATATGTTGGAGACTATCGGGTACCCGCTCCTCGGGGGCCCTATCTCGTCTCATAGCTATCCGCTCCTCAGAGGGCCTTCACACGGATTCCTGCCTGCCTCACTCCCCGAGTCTTCTCCGGACCTGCTACTGCCTTCAGTCACTGTGAGTACTACACTGCAGTTCCTGTTGTATTGTCTACATGGGAACTCTCTCCGGTGTACCCCACTCTGCGGACCTTTGCCGTGACATCTGAAGAGGAACCCTCGCCAGTGAACCCCGCTCTGTGGACCACTACCGTGACCTCCCACTGAGGAACCCTCTTGTTTACCCTCTCTACGGACCCAGTGTACTTTAGTGACTGTACATCTACCGACACCCCTGCTCCTCGGGTAGTGCCGCAACTATTTGTCTACTCCAGTTCCCAAGCTGAGTCTGATGTCAGCAGCTGCTCTGTCGCTCTGTGGCCTGTCTCCAGGGGTCACTCTCTCTCTCTCATTCTACCCACTGCTGTATCCCATCCCACAGCCGAGACTCCACCTCCCGACGGTGAGGATCAGTGGGGCTCCTCCCCTGGGTGGTTCCACCTCTCGCCTTGGTCAAAGGGTCCACATACTTACAAATCCTAACAATGCCATCCTTCCAATCTGATGTATGTAATTACAGATTTTTTGTATCATTGTTAGAGAGGAAAATATCCCCATGGGGTGTTATGTGTACAGAAAGATGGTAAGGTTTGATGATGATGTTACATTAAATGTTTATTTATTTATTTTATTTATTTATTTAGTGTTTTTAGTTATACCGACATTCAAGACAAGTGTCACATCATGCCGGTTTACATTTAACAAGGGAGTGAGAAACCAAAGTGAAAATACAATTTAACAGGTGCGCGGTTAGAAAATTGCAGTTACAATAAAACAGGGAGGTGCACAACTGGGAGCAGAAAAGAAAAAAAGGCAATAGGAATTTAACAGAGAGAGCAATTATTTACAATGTTGTAGAATTTTAGTTGTGATGGTAGTTATTAACAGTGTACTGGAGAAGTCTGCTAGTAAAATGTCAGTGAGATAAGGATCAGTTGGGGTCTGGAAATGTTAACAATAAAATGCTAACAATAAAGAGATGCCAACACACATAAGTGCAAAGGAAAATATATATTTATGAATATATAACACAACAACATCTTGTGAAGAGACATTTAAAATCAAACCCCTCCCCCCAGAGTTTCCCCAAACACTTGGAACTTCTAGGGTTGGCCCACAGTCCTTCCTCTTGTTGTCTTGCAAGTGCTGTAGCCACACTTACAATGGCCCTGTGCGGTCAATGCTCCAATTCAGCAGCTCCACGTGCTGCTTGAGGTCTGGGATTTCCCTGGTGAGGCCTTCTGAAGCTCCTATTTGCCTAAGCAGCCGTCTCCTCAGGGAATTCACAGCCACATTCAGGGTCTGTATGGCTTCCAGGAGCTGCCGTGAGTGGCGTAAGTGGGAGCAGCTGAAGGGACCTGGGGCCCAGATGTGGGCTGGGCTGCATTGGTCTGCTATTTGAGGCTCATCAATGTCCGCCCCCCTCCTCATTGCCAATCTCCTCTTCTTCTTCATCCTGCTCAGCTTCACCATAATGTATGGCTGCCTGAGCAGGTCCATCCTCTGGCTGGGATCCCCCTGAGAGTTCCTTGCAGGAAAAGATCAATATAGAGAAGTCTGTTTAACATGCAAGTCTCACGTGCATGTGGAAGATTGCCTCAGGATTAATGTATTTGGATGGCCTTTAATTAAAGGTGGTTCTGTTCAAAGAAACCTCAAAAAAGGACAGTATTAACATCTGTCAGGGTGACATTTTTGGGTACATCCCAGTAGAGGGACAAGAATCAATGTAGCAAGACCAGCTGATGCCCATTCCTAGCTTTATAGTGGCAGAGTTTAGAGTTAGAGGAACATTTATCTTTATATAACAAGCAGGAGCATAACAGATAGTTTCACCTGAATACTATTCTGTTAAAGATACAGTTACATATGTACTTGTACCCAAACTCTCAATAACAGATACCCAAGGTAACAAAGAGCCATGTAAATGATGGTCCAATAAAGAGAGCATATGCTGTGTGATGTGATTACATACTTGGCAATGGATTTAGGAGGAAGCAGTAAACATTTGATGATCTCATTCCATAGAAGGTCATTTGGGACCTTCATATCTATACATTCAGTTAGGAGATGTAAGGCACTGGAAAACAATCATGTCACAACTTCCTACACCTATCATCATGAAGCTTATGGCAAGGAGAATCTGTATCCAAGTTTGGGCTTGTATTGTAGTTAATACGTTGCCTTTGATAATATAGGGTTGGACTTCTCTACCCAGTCAGTGGGACTTACCAACACAGCAATCTTTACTGGATAATCTACCATGATTATGAATGATGTGAATTAGCATGTACTGCCCCCTACTCTGTGCTATGCTATCTAAGGGATATTCGTCATGGATATCCTACAAACCTGTCCTCGGGACAGGGTAAATAACCATGGGAGGAGGGTATGTAAAAAACCTGAGGAGTCTCGGCTTGATTTATTATATTTATGCTGATGATATCCAGATTTTATTTCCAATAGAAAGTAACATCGAGTCAACTTTTAAAATGATAAATATGTATTTGAAAATTATTGACCAACTTCTCGTACAAATGAAACTGGTTTTAAACATTAACAAATCTGTTTTTATGATTTTAGATCGGAAAAATTTTAGTCAAGAAAAAAAGTTAATCACACTAGACGATCAATCTAGTTTTAATTTATCTGATACTACCAGAAATCTTGGACTAACCGTGGATTATGAACTAAATTTTAAAGCGCACATATCTAAAAAAGTCAAAGAAGGTTTTAACAAGTTAAGGCTTTTAAAATGATTGAAACCCATACTTTCTCCATATAATTTTAGATATGTTTTACAGATGTTAGTGTTTTCAGGGCTTGATTATTATAATTCAACAATGTTGGGACTTCCTAAATCCACTATACGACCCCTTCAAATAATCCAGAATGTGGCAGCGAGGATACTAACAAATACGAAGAAAAGTGATCATATTACGCCAGTATTGAAATCATTACACTGGCTACCTGTGGAATTTCGAATAAAACACAAGACTCTTTGTATGATTCATAAGATAATTTACTGTGACAAAACAGATTGGCTGAGATCATCTAATAAAGGCTTGCTATCAGTACCCACTGTTAGATCGGCACATCTAAGTGAAGTCAGAGAGAGGGCCATTTCAGTTGCAGGACCGAAACTATGGAACAGTTTACCACTAAATTTGAGAATGCAGGATAATTTGAAGAAATTTAAGAAAGATCTTAAAACATGGTGTTTTTTACAAGCATACAAAGACTATACTTGAGAGGTTTTATAAGATTATAGCTGGGGTTTTTTCTGAACTCTATCTTATCTTTATTAATGCTTTTAGTTTATAAAATAATTTTAATTACCTCTTATTTATTTATTTATTTAAACATTTTTATATACCGGCATTAGTTGTGGACATCATGCTGGTTTACATCAAAACTGGTAAAGTATGGAAGTTACATTTTAACAGGGAATTAGAAAACTAGGAGGAGGGTAAATAATTAAATAGGATAGACGAGAAAATACCTCTTATTTTATTGAAGATTTTATTGTATTTATTTCTGTTTCTAAACTGTTTTTATATTAGTTATATTATGTAAACCGTTAAGATAGAACCTTGTGTCCTGGGTAACGGTATATAAAAATTGCATAAATAAATAATAAAATAAATAGTATTATTACAGCACCTTTTTCATCATAGCTGCCTCTCTTGCATGGCTATGTATGCTTGATGTGCATCCCATCTATAATAGAGAGATTACTAGTGTGTATGGCTAGATGTACATGTTAGCCTTTATTTCACTCTGCTTCCTCAAATATATGGCTTATGTTTTCTGTGTGACCCTGAATATTTAACATTCTTAGCTCTTCTAATATTAATATTTCCTGATGACTCCCATCCTACTCAAGTATGCAGGAGACATTTCCTTTCTTTAAAAAATAAGGTTCTTGCCCTGGGAGCATCCTTTTTTCTTAAGTTTCTCTGCAGATGTTTTATAACTTTGCATTCTAATAAGTTTGTGTTTACTGATCCTTTACATCTGGAAACTTTTATTTTGAATAAGTATGCTGAGAGAGGACTGGAAGATTTATTTCTTTTGTATGTTAATACTATTTTCTGTAATTATTTTTGCTTTGTAACAAACTGTATTTTCTTTACTTTATTGTAATCAAATAAGAAACTCAATAAAGATATAATTATTCAAAAACAAACAAACAAACAATCGCAACCCTTTGGTGACTTAGTGGTACATCAGCCGTCCTCATCCTGATGAATAAGCATGGAAAATTTTAGGCATACTGTTTGTGTTGTTCACTGTCAGTGTCAAACTACGGTCCCAGGCATACTGAACTATGTCTAACATGCCATTGTTTATCCCACAGGCAAAGTGACATATATTGCAATATGGAGGTCCTAAGGCCAGATTTCGGGTGCTGAGGCACTAGAATTCAGAGCCCGTACAGGAGTTTATTAGCCAGGGGCAATCTCCAAATCGTGTGATTATATGGGTACCTCTTATGGTCTTTATCTTTCAAAAGAGCTGTCATATCTTTTGCCCACAGAAGGAGATATCCTTGTTTTTTAAGTATTTATAAAACACCAAATCTTTATCCTGCTCTGCACAGATAGAAACAATTAAGGTGGCTTTATTACGTATTAAATCTAATGATTCCTCAAGAAATGTTGAAAGTCCAGGACTTTCTGGCAAAGGAGGCTGATTAACCTGATCTAGCCCTTTTTTCCTAGGTAAATAAAATATTTTAGAGATATCAGGTATCTCAGCCTCTGAGTATGATAAAACCTCCTTCAGGTATTTTTCAACATTTCGGTTGCAGATAACAGCTTAGTATAAGGGAAATTAATAAAACATAAATTCTTAACTTTAGTAAGATTTTCTAAAGCCTCAATCTCATTATGTAGTAATAAACTATCCTTAATATGTGCTGATTCTGCATTTAACAACAGAGGAATTTATAAATTCAAAGAAGATGTTTTTTCCAACTCTTGTAGTTTCTTCTTCTGAGCAAGAATAGAGGATTTGGTCTCATTCATAAAGGAATTAAACTGAGAAATGGAATGGGTCACATCATTATCCAATTTGGTAATCAATTTCCATAAATCGACAAGAGTAACATTGGATGGGACTTTACACTTATCCAGGGATGTTGCCATAAATTTAACCTTAGGATCTTCAATACCAGGTTTATCAGGAACCTCAATATCAGCAAATGTTGCAGAATTGAGTGTCTGTTGATCAACGTTTGGAACATCAGCTGCAATTGTTCTTACAATTTGGGAAAGCTCCAACCTCTCATCCTGTGATGGAGGAACTAATGGTTGGGGCTTCCACCGCAGTCACTGGTGGACAACTCACCTATCTGATGAAGATGATTGTCCATTGGGTCTCGAATTACTGCTGGAGCTGGAGATGTAGAAATCTTAAATTTTCTTTTCCTTCCCATCAAGACAAGCAGCGCGCCCCTTTGGCGCTATAGGTCTCAGGTTCTTATCTGGTTGAAGGGCCCTTTCCGATGTCATCGGTGCTGATGTCAGCAAGGGGGTTGGAGTGCCACCGCGGTTGACACGGGCAGTCAAGGGAAGCTCACAGCAGCCCCGAATCTCACATCCAGGTGTCTCCTTGAAGTTCTCCAACCCTCGCTCCGAGGGCCTCAAGTTCTTATCTGGTTTAAGGGCCCTTTCCGATGACATCAGTGCTGATGTCAGCAAAGGGGTGGAGCATCACTGTGGTTGACAAGGGCATTCAAGGGAAGCTCACAGCAGCCCCAAATCTCATACCCAGGTGTCTCCTTGAAGATCTCCCCAAAGGGTTGCTTTTTTCCATTGCTTTTCTTGACACCCCTGACCATGGCCTGCATGCCAATTTTTTTTACCCTGGATTCTGGCTACTTATTAAGGCTGCTAGGTGGAGCTATACAACATAGCCTTTTGTTGAACATTCCCTATTGCCAAACCTCCACCCCAACCCTTACACTACAGGTACAGTGTTAACTGTATCACAGAAGGAGGCTGATGAGTCCTGACCATCTGTAAGGTATTTGGGGACATACCAGGCACTGTACTATGAGTTCCTTGAACATCACATCAGACCTTCTGTAGCCGATCTGCCATAGCACACACCCACTACAGGGTGTCTGACAGTGCAAAAGTGGTTAAATGCATTGCGTCATCATTTTTCTATAAGCTTACTATGTGTGGTGAAGTTTTCTGCCATCAGCTGCATAACTAATCACCTAACCCTTGCTCCAGCTGTGGAAGATGCAACCTTAATTCTCTCAGGCAGTCTGTTATATGATTGCTGGATTTTGATGGAAAAGGCCATACATTAAGATCATACTTACCAATTAAAGGATTGATGGATAAAGGTCCAGGCCTGTGTCCTTGCTGTAAGGCTTTCCTTCCTGATCCCAGGGGGGAAGTGTCCTTTCTTTGGCCAGGACAAGCATGGCCAAAAATCTCAAATCAGTCTCGGAAAAGTTCACTTTCCTGTAGCGAGGAGCCATTTTGCGGTATGTTGTGTTCACCTGATAGACAATGCCATCTGAATGGCCAATCACACACAAGATGTCATTAACCTGTTATCTGTATTACATGGCTATTGTATTATAATTGGTTATAACAATATCCGGCTAAGTAGACATTTTAAGTAGACATTTTTAAACCATTTATATTACACATATTCATCTTTTGCATCTTCATCTCCACTAACATTCTATATTCATAATAGATAGATTATTATTTTGCATGGATAATCTACTATGTTCAGAGATATTCACATATATTATGTAAGTGCATATCTAATTATTTTCAATATTGTATGGTGTGGTAACTCGAGCGGTAGCAGCTTGGGGACAACCAGAGGAAAACAGGAGGCAGACTCTAGCTGTTCCTTAAGTGAAGTTTATTCACAGTAAAAACAAAGGAAAAGTGCAGTGCACAGCCAAAGAAAACAACTTAGGTAGCTCACCTTTCCTCAGGTATCACACAAATAACAAAGGACAGTGCAAAGCAAAGCAATCACTGGTAAGCAGCTCACCTTGACTTCTGGCAAGTTCCAAACTTAAAGTTGGCAGATCTTAACAGCTGTTACTTTCAAACCTTAAAGGTAGCAGGTCTTCTCATACAAGGCCCGCTTAACCCTTTTACTCTGGTGAAGGGCTCTTCAACTTCACCCAGGATTCCCTGTGGGTCTCAGTCTTAAGGAGGACTGGGCAAAACTGGTGTGCCTGGTCCCTTAAGGTGGTCTAAGGGAGTTTTCTGTATAATCATACCTGGAAACTTTTGATTTCCAGTCACCCTGAGATTACTGTTAATGCTGGGGGTGGGAAGGGGCCAAGGGAGTAGATGTGCACAAACTTACTCTCATACTCACACACATTACCACACTCATGTGTTCACACACACATGCTCTCATTCTTCATTCTTTGACACATTCTCACATGCTCACTTACAACTTTACTCCTCTCATTTTCCCACATACACACACTCTCACACACATGGTCATACACTCACTTCTCTCCCTCTTCCACATACACACATGCCCAATCACCCTCACACCCATGCTCATTCACACTTTCACTTCTCTTCTTCCTACACAAACACACACACATTCATATGCCCCCTCACACACATATATATATATATATATATATATATATATATATATACACACACACACACACATACACACACACACACACATGCCCTCCCTCCCTCACATACACACATACATGCCCCTTCACATATACATACACATACACACATACCACCCCCTCCCCCCCACTCACTACCTCTCCCCAGCCCATACTCACCAATAGCATCCTCCTCCTCCTGGGGTTGATGGAAGGATTCCCTTCTTCCAGCCAATAGTAGCAGCTGCATCTTCTGCTGCTGCTGTTGCCGCTGCCATCAGTTTCCTCCCTTCTTCCTGTCCCCACAGGCCAATCGGAGGCATCCTTCCTTCTTCCTGCCAGCACAGTCAGGAAAAAGGAAGGAGGCATACCATTGGTCTGCAGGTGCAGGAAGAAGAAAGGAGGCATCTGATTGGTCATAGGGCAAGGAAAAGGAAGGTGACATTAAATTGGCCCAAGAAGGTCAATCAGATACCTTCTAGTCTGGCTGCTTCACAAGCCCAGCAGCAGCAGGGCACCCAGAGATTATAGGTGTTTGCCCAGAGACCCGGCAATTCCATTAGAATTCCGAAGTCTCCAGGTTAAATCCAGAGGGTTGTATGCTATATACTCTCTCACATATGGATATATGCATATTCAAAGGGGCACTCAACTATTCTAGGTGGCTAAATATTTACGCTGCTATTCCTTTATTCTTGTATCTAAATGGCTATGATATTTGGCCTTTGAAGATATACACTCTTTTTTGACCAGTTTTCTTTAGCCACCTATATATATAGTAGCCGACTTACTGAATATGGACCTCTATATACCCTAGAGCCTTTTTCAATTTTTTCTATAGGGACAGAATGGGGAAAAGTCTTTTTTTTAATAAGACCCACAATATTGAATTTACTAGTGAAAGAAGACTAACTAGGCCTGTGCCCAGGGCAGCAAAAATCTGGGGGTGGAGGGAGTAGCAGACTGGCTGAAGATTTACTGTCTTTCAGCTGTGCTGGATTTCACTCAGCAAAGAATAGCCCTCTGCTTCCTGATCCAGCCCCTCCTTTCCCAGGCGGCATGCAGGGAACAAAATGGGAGGGGACTGAGCCTGGAGCACAAAAAACAACTCATTTTGGTAAGATTAGGAGGAGCTGAATGGGGATCATTGGGAGTGAGAAGAGGCTGAGGGATGAGAGTGGATCAGATGGGGCGAAGGAGGAAATGTGTGTGTGTGTGTGTGTGTGTGTGTGTGTGTGTGTGTGTGTGAGAGAGAAAGAGAGAGAGAGAGAGAGAGAAAAGGGATTGGTGCTGGTGTGTGTGTGCCAGATTGAGAGGTTAGAGAGGAATTGTAAGGAGGAGCTGGACCGGAGCACAGTAAGGATACCTCCCTCCGCCCTCACCCACTGAAGTTCCAGGTCCCTTGATCTCAGATGCCATCCCCAGATCCTGGAACATCACTTCTTTCCCTTCTCTCCAGATCCTGGAACCCTCCTCCCCCAACATGTCCTACTCCCTTTCCCCCCCTTTCTTAATCCCAAATCTTCCCCCTTCACTCTTTTCCTCCCATCTGAGATTCCTGATTTCCTCCTTTCCTCTATCTTCCCTTCTGCCATTCTACCTATCCCCAGTCCTCTTTCCTTTTCATACTCCTCCTCCTCAACTCATTCCTAGTCCTCCTCCTTTCCTCTCCCCATCCCTGGTCCTCTCACCCTCTTCTTCTCTTTTGCCCATCCCTGAGATCTCATCCCTCTACTGATTCTTAAGATCCATTTTCCTCGCCCAATAAAAAAAAAAAAAATTATACAGACACAAACAAGGTTGGAAAATGACAACTTTTATAATATGAAAGATGGAAATGTTTGCCAATGTGCTTCAGATTTTTCCAGTTTTTGTCACAGAATCTGTGCCTGAGCAGTGACAGCAAACTGTGGAACTGTGCCTTATGCCTCCTGAGGGGGGGGGGGGGGGGGGGGGGAGGGCGCAATAGCATCAACAGTGCCTAGGGATGGTAAACTACTAAAGCCATCTCTGAGAACAATGGCCTTTGTTTCAAACATAGGGTTGCCAGCTGGCTCCAGAATTTCAAGATCTGCTGATCTAGTCCTGGTTTTACCCCACTTGAAGCAGGGAATTGTGATCTTGGTTTTCTTAGGGACACAATAGGGAAATCAGAACCTAAGTCTCTTCATACAATAGGGAAAATTAGGACTGGATCAACCTGTCCTGAAAATCTAGAGCTAACTGGCAATCTGATGCAAGAGACTCTTAGGGGCACATATTTTGTTAGCAAATGAGATCATCTAGCTCAAGCTTAATATATGTAAAGCTTAATAAGTTTCTGCCAATACGCTCCTCAATGAGTACTTTTGCCAATTATATTTAGTTGTGTTGAATACAGAAAGGTGAGCATAATCATAGCTGATCGTGAAGAAACTGCTTAACTTGAAACTCATTGAAGAAACTGAGAAGTTGCTTACAATTTATCAGGCAAGTTAGCCTGGCCAATGAGTGGCCTTATTGCAAGACAAGTGCAGGTTTTACTGCACACGTACAAGTTAGATAGGCAAATGCATCACTTAGATAAACTGTTAGTGATAAGTGCCAATGATTTTCTCTTAAACACTTCCTTATTACTTAGGTGTCATTAAAAAAAAAAGAAAGGCAAATGCTTTGGAGCAGTCCATTCAGTACTGGAGAATGTTAAAGGGACTCTCCTGAGAAAGCAGACTTCCTTCTCCACGTCTCCAGGTTGGTTTCTATGGTGCTTTCACTGACTCCTCTTGCTTGTCACAGAAACAGTTCAGATAAGGATGGCCCTAGGGAAGTAGTAACATGTATTTCTTAACAGCTGCCCGATTAAGATTAAAACACTTCAGCTTGGGCAGTTGATATATACATTCCCCCCCCCCCCCCCCGATGGACAAGCCTAATCTAGCATTAGAACGTAAGGGGGTCCCAAAAAACTGTCCCTTATTAGCAGGCTTCAGAATCTCACGAGACCTGAGGGTGAGGTCCGAGTAGGGTATGGGGTGGCAAAGGTGGCTGGCATTGTCCAATGGGATGTGTCAGTAGTTTTACAAAATGTCTGTGCCCCCCCAAGGTTTCAGAGCTCCTTGAGGTGTCTTTTTCATAGAGAGGTCCTAAGGAGGCTGCCTCTCCAAGGAGCACAGACTGCCCGTCCCATTTCCTGGTCTAGGAAGGTGGCTGTGCTCACTCAGGCCTTCAGAACGAGGGAACATTTGCCATGGGGGGTGTCAAAAAATGGATTTCTAAGTTTGTGCAGAGGAACCAGAGAAGAGATCTACAAGGAAGAGGGATGATCATTTCTAACTTCTCATCTGTCCCAGAAAGGATTTCTTCATAATTGCAGAGAGAGAGAGAGAGAGAGAGAAGGGATTTATCTTTGTAGGAGTCAAAGCGAAGAATGCCTTACCAGGAATAGATCCCCAGAGTTGCTGTCTGAAGAAAGCACAGTAAAAGCTCACTTTGCCCTTGTCTAAAGAGGAGCATCCAGATTTTAATCCACTGGATTCCAGAATCTTCATCCAGATTTGCAGATATTAGTAGGGCAGGTGCCTGAGGAAATGTTTCCTGCCCAGGAGGACCTACTGCCAGGGCTGTGCAGCATTGCTACTGACTGAGACTCCTGGGTCTAATGGACTTTGTATTTCCATACTGAATATGCACTAAACCACAGTGTGACAACTGGGATTTTTCCTGCAAGCAAGTTTTACCAGTACACAGTACAGGATTTTATGTTGAACAGCACTCAGTGATGGTGGTAAGTGTTTCTTTGTTGGACTGCTGCAGAGGATTTCCAGAGAAAACCTAAGGGCATAGAACTTTGCCCCTTTTCCCCCCGTGTGGGAAGAACTTGGGAGCATGGATGCAGGAATGGCTCATGACCTCCCATGTGAGCCCTTGTCCAGAAGCTGGGGCAGGAAGTATAGCAAATCTGGCGGAAGTAAAGCAAATCTGATACAATCAGATACTTCTTCAACCCTAGGGGAGTGTGGCATAGTAGGGACAAAGGATAATGAAGTAGAGAATTAGCAGTAAGAACAACTAAAGCTAGTATTAAGGATCAGAACCATAGCTTACATGCATTTAAGTTATTCTGACTGATACTGAAACTACAGAAGAAATGAATGCATCGTTATCAGTTCATTGCAGGAAAAAAAAAGGTAGCTTTTGCATCTCATCTGTTGATTATATTCATAAGGAGGGTAATTTTCAAAACAATTCTCAGTGGTTAAAGCAAGTTTGCTTACCTGTAAATAGGGTTCTCTGCAGACAGCAAGATGAATTAGCCATAATGTATAAATGATGTCATCCAGTGGTGCTGACGTAGACTTAGCTCTCGGAGCTTTAAAGACTTTAGCGAGCAGATTCAGGAGTTCCTGCATGCAGACTCTGCCTCAGTCTCTTCCAGAGCTTAAGCTTTAGCTAGGTATTCAACTCTACAGGGAGGTCGGTTGATATTAAGTGTGGTTAATTCATCCTGCTGTCTATGGAGAACTCTGCTTACATGTAAGCAAACTTGCTTTCTCCATCAACAAGCAGGCATGAATTAGCCATAACATGTAGGGAATTCCAAGTTGAGGGTTGCATTGCAGAGCAATTATTCAAAGACAACCTGTCCTCAAGTGGAGAATAGGCTGGATGAATAGGCTGCACAGAGCTGTTTATATAAAGTTACTGTCTCTCCAGGACTTCATGACCAGATAGTAGTGGGATGTGAAGATATGAAAAGAAGACCAAGTAGCAGCTTTGTAAATGTCTTCATCAGAAATGGCCCTGAAAGGAGCTACTGAAGTTGCCATGGCTCTCACTTGATGAGCCTAGACAGAGTCTGTAATCTGAAATGCAGTGCATAACAGTGTGCTACACAGTACACTAGCTAATTAGACAGAGTTTGTTTAGCAACTGCCCTTCCCAATCTATTGAAATCAAAGGATGCAAACGGCTTTGTGGTAAGGATAAGTCCTCATTAAATAATATGCATGGGCTCTCTTGCAGTACAAGGAGTGAAGAGCCCATCCTTTTTTGTGCACATGTGATCTTGGAAAGAATGCTTGTAGCACAGTAGCTTGATTGATGTAGTTTACTGGCCGGAGGTTTGGAATGCCACAGTCCTTTCATGAACTTTGAAACAAAAGGATGGAAAGGAGCTCCTTCTATCTGCTGGTGATATGCTACATTGGCATGGAGATTAATTTTGACAGATGAGGTACTAAGGCCGGAGGATGAGAGGAAGAATAGATACTGAAGCAAGTCCTTTAGGCCATAAGAAAATGGATCCACCTGGCTTGTCCCATACCATGTTGAAAACCTTGTCCACTTGAAACTGTAGGATTTTTCTGGTTTTCTAGCTGCAATGAATGCATCCTTCACCTCCTATGGAAGGAGTTTTAACCTATACCTTTTTCAATTTGTGTAAAGTCATGCAATAGTGCTTTATTGTGATGTTTTCACACATGCTGTTTTTAGCTCTTGGAGAGCCAGCCTAGCCCCTACCACCATGGAGAGAGAGAAAGAGAGAAGAGAACCTAGCTATAATGCCCTCACACTAGATAGGTATTTATATCTTTATGGGAGGCCCACCTAGTCACTCAAGGTGAAGTTTAGGTATTAGTGTAGGGAGTTAGAGGCCACTTTGACATTCAAGTGAGACATTCGAACAGAACAGTGCTCTCTTGTGAAGATTTGATCACCTTCGGAGAGAGGAAACTCATCCAAAGATGAGATTTGTGCAATGTTCTGTCAACCTAGCTTGATGTTACCCAGGTAGAGTCCATCAAGCTAGGTTGAGAGAACATTGCACAAATCTCATCTTTGGGTGAGTTTCCTCACTCCGAAGTTCATCAAATATTCACAAGAGAGCACTGTTCTGTTTGTACGTCTCACTTTGAATGTCAAAGTGGCCCCTAACCCCTACACTAATACCTAAACCTCACCTCGAGTGACTAGGCGGGCCTCCCATAGAGATATAAATACCTATCTAGTATGAGGTCATTATGGCTAGGCTGTTGCTCTCTCTCTCTCTCTCTCTCTCTTCCTCTCCCTCCTCCTCCTCCCCCCCCCCCCCAGTTGGTTATAGGAGGGCCCCAATAGTTAGATTGGCTCTCTAGGAGCTTAAACCTACTAAACATGGTCCCCCCAGTATGCAGGAAATACAACAGTTCTAGCACTTATCACAAAGTGCAAAAAAGTTGTCTCAAGATAGCCCTTCACATAGGTATTAGCACAAATTGCAATAAACTGCCTATTACCATAAAACACACCCCTTTTCCTATCACATGCGATATTTAGTGCATTTTGATAACAGGCCTAAGTTAGACATGCTCAATAGCAGGTCTAAACTTAGTCAGGTAATACTTATCTATCTAAGTAGCAGTTTATCTGGAGATATTCAGCAGTAAAGCCATGCTTCTGAATATCCAGCTAACTTAAATAGATATTTTTTTAATATCTACCCCAGTAAGTTTAATTTGGAGTAAAGTAACAAAATAAATATATCTTCCTTATTTTAACTGATCTGGCTAGCATTGACATATGTGATATTAAAGAAATGATCCTCCAAATGTTCTGTCCATGTGGGGACTTTTAACTTTGTAATAGATATAACAACACTACAGGCCATTTATGGCTATTGCACCGGGTCTTAGAAAGATAGACTTCATAATTTCCCTTGCCTGAGATCATGTGAACAGCTATTCCATTGGACCCTTGTATGGTGTACATTGATATGGTTAAATGGATATAGTAAATATAATGGAGAAAAAGTAAATGGGCAAAATCTAAGACTGCAGGGGTAAATCAACCTGTGACAGTTAGCCATTTAAGCTAGAAATATGACCATGGTAAATAACTACACAACTCAAAAGGTAAAAACAGCCAACAGAAAACTCCTCAGATAGAACAAGCTAGACCTGAATTATAAGAGGTAATAACTAACCATGTCAAGCTATAAAAACTTTAAAAGGCATTATAACAAGAAATCAAAGAAGAAAAAATAGCATTACCTCAGTCCACCCTTCAGTCCACACCAAGTGGCACAGTTATAGGTGAATTTTCAAAACGTTGCATGCGTAAAAATAATCACATACACACATAAGTAGCCTATATTCACGTATTCTGTATTTTATAAAAGTAAAAAATATAGCCTTATTTTTACTTTCACACACACACACACACACACACACATGCATGTAAAAAGAGGTGATTTAGGACAGGGCCAAAACACAAGTGCATAAGTTGCTATTTTAAAAGACATGTGTGCACATCTCCTAACTTGCATGCATATTTTTATACCTGCTAATTATCTGGCATGAGTGATATTTAATGTGTTTATTGTATAAAGCTTAGCTTACTGGGTGGGAGGTCTGGGTGAACAAGGGGGGAGTTCAGACTGAAGAACCAGGAGGGCCTTGATGACCTGGAAAAAGACTGGGTTAACGTGGACTAATAGGTAAACTGATTAATTAAATTCACACACACATGTTTTAAAATTGGCTGACTTACATGCATAAAACAGGACTTAGGGGTGTAAGTTCTACATTACTGTCACATGTATATTTTAAAAATAGGAAAGGTATACACGTTCAGTACACGGATAAACATACTTTCAATGCATTGCATATATTCATGTGTAAGCATATATACACACATATGTTGCGGGATAAAGATACGCTTATTTTATTTTAGGTACATATGTGATATGCACAGGTTATAAAATGCTATTAAAACTATACGCAGGCATTATATGCTGTTGTGTACAGTTGTTTGAAAGTTATCCTCATATTTATAACAATTTATAACCCGCACAATTGCCAGATCACTGTTCTAGGTGGTTTATATCATCATATATGCAATAAAACAAAAAACATCATAAAAACAGACAAGACTATATGAAAACTTATCCAAAAGCTTCGCAATACAGATGAGCCTTTATGTTTGGTGTCAGCCCATGTAATGGCCGGCTATCTTTTTTTTTTTTTTTATCTTTATTGATTATAAAGAGACACTTTGCTCAGAAATACAGAAAGATAATACCTTTTTAAAATCTCATTCTCATAAAAAGAAAAATTTCACAAAACTTAGACCACAATCTTTTTTATGAAAGGGGTGAGAATAAGCAATTTTGGGAGTCTCAAAATATATATATTCAACAAAAGAAATCAGCCTAGCAAGCTTCCACTTTACCTTGTCTAAAGGTTTACTACCTGAATTAATTCACATGGTTTTCTCTAGGAGAGGAGGTTATCAAGTTTTCTTTCTCGAGTCTACAAACACTCTTAGTTGTTCCGGGGCATAGAATATATAGGTATCTTTATTATAAGTGAGCACGCATTTGCACGGATATCTAAGAAGAAATTTTGCCCCTCTTATAGTAGTTTCCTGTCTCATTGATAGAAAGGCATTCCTCCTCTCCTGTGTTGTTTTCGACAAATCTGGGAAAATGTGGACGCGTTGTCCCATAAAACTTTCCTCCATATGTTGAAAATAATATCTCATAATCAAACTTTCATCTGATTCAATAACTAAGGAAATAAGTAATGTTGCTCTCTCACAAATTTCTATTGAGGAATCCAAGAAATCTGTTAGATTATTAATATCAAGTTGTGGCTGATTTACCTCTCTCATTCTATTATATGGCAAAAAGTAGACTTTATTAATTGATGGTATACATTCAGTTTGGAATTTTTAATGCCTCTAGCATATACCTTTTTAATGTTATACGAGGCAACTCCCCAATAATTTTTGGGAAGTTTAGTATTCTTAAATTTAGTCTCCTCAGACTATTTTCGATGAACTCCACTTTTCTATTCACAGCTTGTTTATCTTGGATCAATATTTGGCAAATGTTCTGTGTAGACTTCACTGTTTCTTCTATACCAGAAATCTTGTTTGTATGCTCTTGAAGTAAATTATGATGTTCTTGGGACAATTTGTCCAATTTCCCTGATAAGGAATTCAACTGCTTTGTACACCCCTAGAAAACGGGGCCAAATGAGGCTACCAACTCCCATAGGGAGTCGAGAGTCACCCTGGCTGGTTTTGAGAACTCTTTAACCACAAGGCCTCCCTGCAGCTCTCCTCATTCTTCTACCGCATTCAGTCCCCCGACTTCCTCGAATCGAGGCAACTCACCACCTCCTCCGATGTTCAAGGACACATTGGCTGCAACTCCTGGGGTATCTGAGTCTCCCGATGCCGCTGTCTCTGGACCTTCCCTCTCCACCAAAGCTCCCTCCGGCATGGCCAAAGGACTCCTCAGTTCCATTTCCCATGTCGTTATCAAGGGGAGAGTCTGTAGTCCCGGCGCCACCGGGCTCCTCAGGTAAGGGGGTCTTAGAGATGTTTCACCCGATGCAAACGACGCTCCCATCGGCGTTCCATCAGCCAGGACTTTAGTCTCCCCAATAGGGTAAATTGTGGCTAGTTCTGGGATCGTATGCTGTCCAGGCAAAGTTGGGGGTATGGAGGGAAATACCCTTACTCTGCCTTTTCTCTTCGGAGGCATTATTTCTTGAGACAACAGTAGCAATTCAAAAGGGAGAGAAATGTGAACAGCTCCACTCTGTCGCTACAAGCCTGCTACCATCTTGGCTCCTCCCCCCACCAATGGCCGGCTATCTTTTAAAGGGGCCACTATCATCTTTTGTTGGCTGTGGAGGGCACAAATGGATTTGACAAATTGCCAGCAGACAGTGAAGTAAAGAGGGGAGATTGGGAAGAGAGTCTGTTCAAGCCCGAGGTTGGAAGATAATCTGTTCAAGCCCCTGCTCTGAATTTCCTGCCTAAAAGATTAAATATAGATTCCAGAATCTCCCTCCTACACCTTCCCATGTCACTGGTACCCATATGTACCATGACAGCCGGTTCCTTCCCAGCACTCTCTAAAATCCTATCTAGGGGGACGCAGGAGGTCCGCTACCTTTGCACTAGTTAGGTAGCAATCCTCATACTTAGCAGCTACTCAGTTATCTACATTCCTAATGATCAAATTGCCAATGACAATAGCAGTCCTAACCCTTCCATCCTGGGCACATGCCCCTAAAGAGACATTCTTAGTGCAAAAGCATAAGACATCCCCTGCAGGGCAGGTCCTAGATACTGGATCACTTCCTGCCACACCAGGTGACCTTGTTCCCCCAAAGCAGCAAAGGGCTGCTAGACTGGGTTTGAAACCCCTCTACTGTATCCCTGAAAGTCTACTCTACATACATCTCTGTTTGCCTCAGCTCCTCCAGGTCTGCCAGAGATTGGATTCATTCTTTGGGAGCTAAGAGTTCTTTGCATCGGGTGCTCCAATACAACCCCTACCAATAGGTAGATAATCATGCAGGTTTCACAGTACAAAAGACTAGATAGTAGGGATGTGAATAATTTTTCAACGATTAAAATTATCGTCCGATAATGTTAATATCGTCTTAAATCGTTATAGAACACAATACAATAGAAATTCTAACGATTTATCGTTAAAAATCGTTAAATTGTGTTAGTGCGCACTAACTCCCGTTAGTGCGCACTAACAGAAAATGATACAAATTGACACTTTCCAGGTCAGTGAAGGTCAGTTAGGAATGAATATGTATTCCTATTGGCTGGCTGCCCTCTTATCTATTGATGTTACCAAGGTTCCCACTGAGGTGATGGTTGGGGGGATGGGAAATGGAACTGGAAACTCACGAACACCAACAGAAAATGAAACAAAGTGTTGACACTTCCCAGGTCAGTAAAGGTCACTTAGGAATGAATATGTATTCCTATTGGCTGGCTGTGCTCTTATCTATTGATGTTACCAAGGTTCCCACTGAGGTAATGGTTGGGGGGATGTGAAATGGAAACAGTTGGAAGCTTGACAAAAAAAGTAATGTGATGATCATCACTCATGTGACTAGAACTTGTTTGTTTATTATTTTTGATAGCAGGCACGTGAAATGCTAGTGCATGTTTGTTGAATTTTCCAATCACTGTGCATTTTAGAAAGGTGGTCCTGGCTGGAACTACACAGTTCAAATATATGTGGTAATTGATTGTTGGTAAGTGTATTTTTTAAGTAGCCACACTGGCCACCAGTATGTTTACTTTTCCTCCTACTTAACTCACTAGCTCAGCTTTATAAGAAGGGCTTCTCTGCTTGTGTGTTGCTTTTGTTTGGTGTGAGGAGAGCAGAAACATCAGATCTTTATTCAGTCTACTACAGTCATCTATTATATTAACTTACTCAATTTTTTTAAATGATTTATTATATCACTGAATTAATAATTAATTATTATTAGGTGGTGGTGAATGTCTGACCAGGCTACTAGCCTAGTGTAACTGGTGAGGCTAGTGGCATTTTAGCAGAATTATAATTTATTTTTATTAGTACTGCAGCATTAATATATTCAAGCCTAGGTAGGCAGGCAGTGCACCACTCCAGCAGTCACATCATTGCTTCCTGTGCATTGCATTATGTCTGCACAGGTCTCCTTTACTGCACACACTGACTCCAGCTGTGGAAAAGGCAGGTCTCCTTTACTGCACACACTGACTCCAGCTGTGGAAAAGGCAGGTCTTAATAGGGATAGGGCACTGTGTGCAGGAAGATCACAACACCCCTGGTGTCAGGGTTAGGGCACTGTGTGCAGGAAGATCACAACACTCCTGGTATTAATAGGGATAGGGCACTGTGTGCAAGAAGATCACAACACCCCTGGTATCAGGGTTAGGGCACTGTGTGCAGGAAGATCACAACACTCCTGGTATTAATAGGGATAGGGCACTGTGTACATGAAGATCACAACACCCCTGGTGCCAGGGTTAGGGCACTGTGTGCAGGAAGATCACAACACCCCTGGTATCAGGGTTAGGGCACTGTGTGCAGGAAGATCACAACACCCCTGGTGTCAGGGTTAGGGCACTGTGTGCAGGAAGATCACAACACTCCTGGTATTAATAGGGATAGGGCACTGTGTGCAGGAAGATCACAACACCCCTGGTGTCAGGGTTAGGGCACTGTGTGCAGGAAGATCACAACACTCCTGGTATTAATAGGGATAGGGCACTGTGTGCAGGAAGATCACAACACTCCTGGTATTAATAGGGATAGGGCACTGTGTACAGGAAGATCACAACACCCCTGGTGCCAGGGTTAGGGCACTGTGTGCAGGAAGATCACAACACCCCTGGTATCAGGGTTAGGGCACTGTGTGTAGGAAGATCACAACAACCCTGGTGTCAGGGTTAGGGCACTGTGTGCAGGAAGATCACAACACTCCTGGTATTAATAGGGATAGGGCACTGTGTGCAGGAAGATCACAACACCCCTGGTGTCAGGGTTAGGGCACTGTGTGCAGGAAGATCACAACACTCCTGGTATTAATAGGGATAGGGCACTGTGTGCAGGAAGATCACAACACCCCTGGTATCAGGGTTAGGGCACTGTGTGCAGGAAGATCACAACACTCCTGGTATTAATAGGGATAGGGCACTGTGTGCAGGAAGATCACAACACCCCTGGTGTCAGGGTTAGGGCACTGTGTGCAGGAAGATCACAACACTCCTGGTATTAATAGGGATAGGGCACTGTGTGCAGGAAGATCACAACACTCCTGGTATTAATAGGGATAGGGCACTGTGTTCAGGAAGATCACAACACCCCTGGTATCAGGGTTAGGGCACTGTGTGCAGGAAGATCACAACACTCCTGGTATTAATAGGGATAGGGCACTGTGTACATGAAGATCACAACACCCCTGGTGCCAGGGTTAGGGCACTGTGTGCAGGAAGATCACAACACTCCTGGTATTAATAGGGATAGGGCACTGTGTACATGAAGATCACAACACCCCTGGTGCCAGGGTTAGGGCACTGTGTGCAGGAAGATCACAACACTCCTGGTATTAATAGGGATAGGGCACTGTGTACATGAAGATCACAACACCCCTGGTATCAGGGTTAGGGCACAAGTTCTAGTCACATTGACTGATCACATTACTTGTTTTGTCAAGCTACCAACTGTTTCCATTTCCCATCCCCCATATACTGTCAGTGGGAACCTTGGTAACATGAATAAATAAGAGGGCAGCCAATAGGAATACATATTCATTCCTAAACTGACCTTAACTGACCTGAAAAGTGTCAAATTTTATCATTTTCAGTTAGTGCGCACTAACTGGGAGTTAGTGCGCACTAACCGGAAAAAACGATTTTTAACGAGTTTTTAACTAAAAAATCGTGCCAAACACGATTTTCTTCTCCTGCCAGACGATTTCAATCGTTAAGATGATAGGGCACACGATTCACATCCCTACTAGATAGCCCCCATCTCGCTGCTGGACTTCTGTCTGTATCTTAATTTTTTTTCATTTGTAGGACCTGTGACCATAAATGTCCACTCAAAAGTGTTGCAGAGATGGAAAGAGTGAAAAGATAGAATCCCCAGCAAGTTCATTGCCACTGATCTCAGCACTCATGAAGGGCATATAAGGTTTTAAAGTACAGGCAATACAAGATGGCCAGTTATTCCTCAAAGCTTTAAAAAAGATTATTAGTATTTAAAATTTCACACATCAGGCAAGTGGAAATCAGTGTAAAGAGAACAATGGTGAAACATGATCACTATGCCGAGCATTCGGCACCAGGTTCCCTTTAGAAGGGATGTGCAGAAAGAAAACATGTGTTTCAATTCGGTATTCGTTTCACTGGGACCCAAATCCATTGCATTCATTTCAGGGGGGAAAACCCAATTTGTTGATTAGTTTTATTCGTTTTCCGATTTCCATTAAAGTCAATGGGGGAAGTATTTGCAGCCTATTTTTCGCTGCAGAATAGGAGTTTTCTTATCACTTCTGATGAAACTTCTGGGGAGAAATCATCAGAACGAGAAAAGAGCTCCAAGGTACTTAGACTGTGGCAAAGTGGCACCAAAGTGGCATGAATAGCCTAAGGCACTTTAAAGGGGCAAAGGGGTACCAGGAGTGGAAAGAGTGCTTTAACAGAGGTGCAAAGCAGCAGCGAAAGTGTCAAAACACACCACAGCTTCAAAAGAGAGCACCGATAACAGATGCATGAACCCTCGAAGGCAGCACAACAGGCAAAGTGGCAAGACAAGTGGCATCAACAACCTACAGCACAATGAGGGGGGAACATAGCAAGCAGAAACACTAGCACCAACACACTGAGGAACCATGATAGTGACAAGAACACCACAAGGAATTGAGTGAGTCATCTGGTATATGGCAGCAAGGCAGAGTGGCAGAAAGCTGATAGGAGCAAGACAGGCTGGCAGAGCAGAGGTAGTCTGGTCCCTGTGGTTTTGACAGGAGCAAGACAGGCTGACAGAGCTGAGGTAGTCAGGTCCCCGTGGTTTTGACAGGGGCAAGACAGGCTGGCCCCAGTAGAGTTCCCTTTCCTTTGTGCAGGAAAGGGCTCCCTAGAATGTGTTCGCCCCTAGAGTGGGGTGTTTCCATTGGCGTCTAGTGAGATGTCGCTGGTCTTTTGAAATCTGGTGGAGTTAGCAGATATACAAACGAGAATTTTCAAGGCCAAGGCGGAGGAGGGTGCCATGTGAACAGCAGTTTAACATGGGTCAACAGGTACTACGAGACAGGCAGGCCGTTACCCTGGGGAGAGTTCCCTTTCCTTTGAGCAGGAAAGGGCTCCCCGGAATGGGTTGGCCCCTAGAGTGGAGCATGAGCCTTCAAAGCATGGCAATGTGGAGCAGGGTGCCATGTGAACAGCGGTTCAACATGGGTCAACAGGTACTAAGAGACAGGCAGGCCGTTACCCTGGGGAGAGTTCCCTTTCCTTTGAGCAGGAAAGGGCTCCCTGGAATGGGTTGGCCCCTAGAGTGGAGCATTGAATTGCCAGAGACTGAGGGTTCCCTTTGCAACGAGGGTTCAGCCGTTAGGACCAAAAGAAGCGCTGACTTCATCTCCCGCCCAAATCTACAATATCAACCTATGTTGACATTGTAGTTTACACAGTGCCTCTGTAAACTATGGGAAGACAGAGGATGAACTAGACTGCAACTACCACCAATTCTCTATAGTACTAGAAACATTACCTAAGAAAGATTTCGGGAACATGGCCCATATTATGAAGGTCAGGAAAACTATTGAGCATATGAACTATGCAAGCTCCAAACATCTTATGTCTGCTGTTTATGTTCTTACATTCAAAATATGGATGGACAGGCACAGAATTCGAGGTCAAGCCCTTTTAGGGACATAAGGCCTGGATGGACAGGCACAGCATTCGAGGTCAAACCCTTGAGGAGACATAAAGCCTGGATGGACAGGCACAGCATTCGAGGTCAAGCCCTTTTAGGGACATAAATCCTGAACGGACAGACACAGTATTAGAGGTCAAGCCCTTTTAGGGACATAAATCCTGAACGGACAGGCACAGCATTTGAGGTCAAGCCCTTTTAGGGACATAAGGCCTGGACAGACAAGCAGAATATTCGAAGTCAAACCCTTGTAGAGACGTAAAGCCGGGATGGATAGGCACAGCATTCGAGGTCTAGCCCTTTTAGGGACATAAGGCCTACACAGACAGGCACAGCATTCAAGGTCAAGCCCTTTTAGGGACATAAGGCCTGGATGGACAGGCACAGCATTCAAGGTCAAGCCCTTTTAGGGACATAAGGCCTGGACAGACAGGCACAGCATTCGAGATCAAGCCCTTTTAGGGACGTAAGGCCTGGATGGACAAGCATAGCATTAGAGGATAGGAGTCAAGCCCTTGTAGTTACATAAGGCCTGGATGGACAGGTACAGCATTAGAGGATAGGAGTCAAGCCCTTGTAGGGACATAAGGCCTGGACGGACAAGCATAGCATTAGAGGATTTCTTTTGTGCAGGTATGTTGTGGTTGGATCTGTCACTTCTTCTTGAACTGGTTCCCTGCCAGAAGAAAATGGAATCTTTTTCATTTCTGAAAGATAATTCAACAGAGGATGCTTTTAGAGCAATAGAGACTGCTATTTGTGAAGCAAGAACTAATCTGGAGATTATTTGTGAATACCCAGAAGCTATTAACTGTACTTATGCACTTCAGCTGATGACAAAGGAACATGAAGAGCTCTCAGAAATAAGAAAAACGCAACTAAAGTCCAAATCTACAATATCAACCTATCTTGACTTTGTAGTTTACACAGTGCCTCTGTAAACTATTGGAAGACAGAAGATGAACTAGAGTGCAACTACCACCAGTTTTCTATAGTACTAGAAACATTACTGTTGGCACCTAAGAAAGATTTCGGAAACATGGCCCATATTATGAAGGTCAGGAAAACTACTAAATCAGCTTTTTATGTTCTTACATTCCAAATGTTGCAAAACAGGAAAATAATATTCTGGAAAGAAGTGATGCACAAATACATGAAACTGAAATTAGAAATACTAGAACTAAGCTCAGACAGGCACAGCGTTTCAGGTCAGGCTCTTGTAGGGATGGACGGCGTGGACAGTGGATGGACAGGCACAGTGTTTCAGGTCAGGTCATGTGCTGATTTTTACGAATCCTGCCCGCAGTGCCATTCCACGAGCAGGCCTCTCACCTTTTTCCCTGCGCTGCCTCTCCCAATGTGGCTGAAAGCCGCCACCAAGCACTCCTCGGACCACCCTCCTTCCACCATGCGGCTAGGAGGTCGCGTTGCTGCTGCTCACCGGACCGCAGTCACACTGCCGAGGGTCACGGCCTAGTGCCGCTGCCGACCTGTCTCCGCGGCATGGAGCCACTGATGCTGTCGCTGGGGTCCTTTCTGGGTGGCAGGAAGCCGTCCCAGCTGTTGCCTGCATCTCCGATTCGTCTGCTTCGTGGCAGTGTGCCGCTGCGAGACCCTGTTCCTTCTTGTGGCTGGGTGCCACTGTCCGAGGTGCTGTTCCTGTCTGCTTCCTGCCTCTGGGCGCTGGCGCCCGCCTCTTCAATATATTAAATGGGCCTGCGGCCGGATATGCCCCGGGCCCCACCTAATGATTACTTCCTGCTTCAGCCCTATAAAAGGGCCCTGCCTGCCTTCAGTCGGGGCCTTTGGATTGGGTTCTACAGTCGTCTGTGTCCTCATCTTCGGTCTAGGTCCTCCATGGTCTTCTCCTGCTTTGACGGCTACATCTTCATGTTCATGATGTCCTTCTTCCATGCTTCCAGATATCTTCGAGTACTTAATGTCCTTCGTCCGTGCCTCCAGATGTCTCCATGTTCCTGATGTCCGATGTTCCTCCCTAATGTCTTCATCTTCACTTTGCCTCCAGTTCCTTGGTTCCTTGATGCCCACCTTCCTGGCATGCCATTGTCGTGGTCCGCGACCAGCCCACGGGTGGGCTGTGTAGGGCGCTTCATGGTACAAGGCCGTCTTCTCCTCCGCAGTGCTAGCCTCCAGAAGACTTCTGCTTGAGTCCTAAGTTTGAACGTCGTGTTGTCTGAGTATCTTGTATCCTGAGCTTGAATCCTCTCGTGTGCTTCGGAGACCCTTGCATTTGCATCCGTCCATGTCTAAAACTCTGTTTGAACCTGCTCAGTTGCAGCGTGGTCCGTGACCAGCCATGGGCGGCTGTGTAGGGCACACCCCGGTGCAGGTCTCTTCAGGATCTTCGCCATGCTCCAGTCTCATCTACTCCACACCACATCTAGAGCCTGATTTGAGCCCAGCGTGGTCGATGACCAGCCCCGCGGGTGGGGTGTGTAGGGCATGCTGCGTCGCAGTCTCAACCCAGCTCTTGAACCTTGCTCCTGACTTCTAGTCTTCAAACCTTGCTGCTGAATTCTCATCTGCTGTACCTTGCTCCTGAATCCTCGTCTGCTGTACCTTGTTCCTGAACCCTCGTCTGCTGTACCTTGCTCCTGAGTCTTAGTCCAAGAGTCTTCGTCTACAGTGTTCGTTGAAATTGCCTAATTCATGATAAACGAACCACATCTCTATCAATCATACTCTGTGCCTGCGCTGACTGCTCTTCCTTCTCCTCATCATCAGTTTCATCTCTACCCTGCTGCACTGAAGTAGAGGCTAAGGCAGGAATAACTAATCCTCCTAAACCTTTTTCAGCTATTACCTCTTCCATTTCTGATGATGAGAATCCCTCACAAATTATTCTTCATTGGAATCAGAAGCAAACAGTGCCTGTGCTACATTGTCAATGCTAAGTCGAGTCTGCTTTTGCCCTGCTGCTTTTGAGTGTTGCCATGGCTCAGCCTCCCCTTCCCTCACCTCCAAAACTACAGGGTCAGAAACAGGTGGTGGCAATGCATCATCTTTAAATTTCCTTTTTCCGGATGGAACTGCCTGTCCCTCCAGAGATTTTAGATTGGAACAGGTCCCTTTTTAACTTTAATGGGGGACTGGCACTGCCTTTTGAATTGCCTCCTATGCCAGTCCCAATCACTCAACCACGTCTAGCTTTCCCTGACATTATGGATTTATTGCCCCTGCCTACTAGGGGCTTCAATTAAAAGAATTATTTCCAAAAGAGGCCCACTGGGGATTTGCCTTCACAGAGCACCACTGTCCCAATAATATATATGTGATTCTGCCAACTGCCCAGTGCCCACTGATGCCCAGTGAGTGCACTGCGTGTCTTCTTGGCTTAAAAGAGCACAAAGAGACAGCCTGAGTTCAATAAAAAAAAAACCAAAAACTGCAATTAAAGCACAGCAGCAAAAACTAAGAAATATATTTTTCAATGGAAAATTCTATGAAAGCAGCTAGCAATTTTATATATCACCCACCCACAACACCCAAATCCTGCTTGCAACCTAACCCAAGGGGTAAAATAAGTAGAAAAATGCCACTGCTAGCAGTTTCTCTCAGTGGCATAGAGAGACCATCTCAGATCAATAAATAAAAGTGCGGTCAAAAACGGCATGACTACGCTAGCTGGCTGGTGGCAGCACTGCAGCCAAATCAAAGAAATATCTTTTTCAATGGAAAATTCTATGAAAGTTGTTGTATTCGTGGGGGATCGCGATGCATTTCACGAACCCACGAATACAACGGATAGGGACATATATGTTGCGGATTGCCAATTCATTACAAATGAATGCACATCCCTACTCTTTAGGCTTGACTGTGCTGTCATTGTGTATGCTTTGTAATTTCCTTTCAAACCTTTATGAGACATATGCACAAAGACTTGTTCTCCCCAAGGTATGGGTCTGTGGAAGCAAATTGTTTTTTGAAACTATGAAAATGGACCAACTCACCACAAAACTGCTGGGAGGTCACTGTTAAGAAATTTTATTGTTTGGGAGCTATTCATAAAATCTTTCCCAAACCAACCATGAGAATCCTTTGCTGTTGCCCTTCATGTTTATATAAACATTTTCAAACTCATTATCTACCTTGTATGTTTACCATACATATAACAGCAATAACTGTACAAAGTTTTTGTAAGATAGGATTGTTGGGCAGAAAATTTGCTCTGTATGCTTTAAGAAAGTTGATTCATCCCCGGTAGTTTTAGCTTTCAGGAGTCAAATATTATCCAAACTTTGGGTTTACTAGAACATCTAATGTCAAAAAAGGTAATATTTGGCTGTTTATCAGTGAGTTTTCAAACTAATTAAAAGTTATTTGGAAGGGCCCAGAAAAAAAGATATTATAAAAGGCAGAGATACTTGTGCTGGCCATTACTGGAATTAATTTGTTTTGTGTCCATTTCCATCCACAGCTTACACAATTCATCCAGATATGTGGCTTTTATTTGCCTCTCTAAGGCCTCTGCTCACACTTAAAGCAAGAAAAAGTCTGGTTGGTTTCCCTTCTATCTGATTAGCTCCTATTATTTGAAATGGGAGGAAAGATTTTTCTTTTTTTGTAATGTTTTTTCTTCTCATGGAGATTCAAGGAAGCTGGCCCCCTGCCACACTGTTTCCAATTACTCTAATTCCACTGCTATGGATTCTGAAAAAAACCCAAAGAAAAAACTACCATGAAGATGTCTGGAGCCATTTCTCTTTACATTCAAAGGTTGCCATAGCTTGTCATGGCACTTGTCTGTTGAAAAACATCACTGGCAGGCCCTACTTATTGTATAAACATTTTAATACATTATCCACAAGTATCCCTTTCAGCTCTACTCCCCAAATCCATTGGGAGCACTGAGAGGAGAGGATCACCTTGCTGGTGGCTGAAAGGAATTAGTGGGTTTTTGCTTGGGAAATTTTCTTTGGGAATATTATTTAGTGTGTTTGTGCTTTTAATAATCAATAAGGCAGGGAATAAACTGAAGTTAGACTGTATTTTTAAATAGTCAGTCAGTAAGGCAGCTAATAAGCAGTAGTTAGTGCAGGGGTCAGGAACCTTTTTGGCTGAGAGAGCCATAAACGCCACATATTTTAAAATGTAATTCCATGAGAGCCATACAATATGTTTAAAACTAAATACAAGTAAATGTGTGCATTTTATGTAAGATCACACTTTTAAAGTACAATAAGTCTCTGAAAATATTACACCAGGCCTTAAGACACCAATACATCTCCTATTAGGAAAACGGACCAAGTCAGGCTGCTATAGAGTCCTACACAGAAACTACACGCCAGCAGAAAACCTCACCTGAATCACGTGCTGTCCCTCACCTAACATAGAATAAAGAGACCAAAACGCATAACAAGAAGCATGCAGACAAAAACTGAATTGGAAACTGCAACAAGCCAGAGTCTCTGTATGCAGTGTAACAAAGGAAAAAAGAAACATCACACATCCTTATAAAACAAATCAAGAAATATAAAATCATCAGCAGTAAAACTGTACTAACAAAAAGAACATATTTCGAAACAGCTGATGAGTGGAATATCCAATAATTAAAAACTCATATAAAACATTTCCAGATACCAACAAAATATTTCAAAATAGCAGACACAAAGATCCAGTAATGAAAAATAATAAGGATACAAATTTTTTTTTGCTCTGCATACCTGGGAACGTTTGATATCCAGGTGTCCTGAGATTGTTCTGAATTAGCAGGAGGTGGGGTGGTTTGCTTGGAACTTTCTCCTCTCTCAGTCACATACCAGCGCTCTCTCTCACACTGGCTCTCAATGACACACCTATACACACATGCTCTCAGTCACTCACATATACAAATGTTTTTTCTCTCTCACTTATATAGGCTCTTAATTACACATTTACACACATGCTGTCTATCTTTTCACGCTTACACACACACAGGCTTTCAATCACATAAATACATGCTGTCTTTTTCTCTCACACACAGACTCTCATTCACATGCTTACAAACATGTCCTCTCTTTCTCTCATTTACACACAGGCTCTCAATCACATACTCACATGCTCCCTCACCTAAATCAGCTCTCAATCACACAGACACACATGGTCTCTCTCTCTCATTTAAACACAGGCTCTCAATCACATACTCACATGCTCCCTCACCTAAATCAGCTCTCAATCACACAGACACACATGGTCTCTCTCTCTCATTTAAACACAGGCTCTCAATCACATACTCACATGCTCCATCACCTAAACCAGCTGTCAATCAGACACAGACACACATGATCTCTCTCTTACTTATACACACAGGCTCTTAATCATACATACACATGATCTCTCTCACACACAAAGGATCTCAATCATACACACATACTCTTTCAAACAAACAGGTTTTCAATTACAAACTTACACATACAGGTTCCCAATGGTAAACTTACATTCATGCTCTCTCTCTCACAGGCAGGATCTCAATCACAGACATACTCTCTTTCACATATACAGGCTCTCAATCATTCACATACATGCAATCTCTCACTCACACACACAGGATCTCAAACACACATGCTTGCTCGCTCATTCATTCACTCTCTCTCTCCCCCACCCCGGGAACTCGCGGCAGCAGCAGCCACCTCCCAACGCTAACCTCCTTCATTTTCAGCCCTCGCGGAGGCGAAGGCGGAGTCCCATCGGCCGCGGTTGAAGATTTTCATTTTCCTCCGAGCCGCGCTGCAGTCTTCTTCCCGCGCAGGCACCCGATGCTCTCCACTTCCTCTTCCGGGCCGCGGGAAGAAGAGAGCACCGGCGTGCTCTCTTCTTCCCGCGGCCCGGAAGAGGAAGTGGAGAGCATCGGGTGCCTGCGCGGGAAGACCCGCGCAGGCACCCGATGACTCCAGCGCTGGCACCCGGCTGACACCCGATGACTCCCGCGCAGGCACCCGGATGACTCCAGTCGGCGTGCTCTCTTCTCCTCCCCCCCGCGGCCCGGAAGAGGAAGTGGTGAGCATCGGGTGCCTGCGCGGAAGAAGAGACCACGCTAGTGTGGTCTCTTCTTCCCGCGCAGGCACCCGATGCTCTCCACTTCCTCTTCCGGGCCGCGGGGGGGGGGGGGGGGGGAGGAGAAGAGAGCACGCCGGTGCCGCTGACTCCAGCTGTCCTGCCGCGTTCCGCCCGGGCTGACAGCATTTTAAGCCCGGGCGGCGGAGGACCGGGGAGCAGCTGGGTCAGCGGGGAACCGCGAAGTATGGCGACAGTGTCTGCGAGCCAGATGCAGCCCTCAAAAGAGCCATATCTGGCTCGCGAGCCATGGGTTCCCGACCCCTGAGTTAGTGTATATATTTTTAATAGTCTGTAAGGCAGCAGAGATTAGAGTGTTGTTTGTATATTAAAAAGAAAAAAAAAGTAATCAGAAGCTAGAATTAAACTAGGAGCAGTTTATATCTAAGTAAAAAGGTTGAAAACTTCAGCACTCACCTCAGAAAGGTGTTAAGGTAGTGTGATTTGGTTTGATTACGTACCAACATTTGTTAATCAAGAGAGAAGTGAGTCACTCTGGCTGACTATCTGAAGTTAGACTGTTTGTATTTCCCAACCCTAGCTCATTCTTTAATTTATAGGCAGGTGCCACTTTCTCAAAAAAAAAAAAAAACAACCTTATTGAGAGTTTGATCATTTCCCTGTAGACCACTACCAGACATATAGGGCTAGATTTTAAAAGCTTTGCGCGCGCCGGCACGCATATTTTGCATAGGCCGCCGGCGCGCGCAAAGCCCTGAGATGCGCGTAAGTCCCGGGGCTTCGTAAAAGGGGTGGGAGGGGGCGTGTCAGGGGGGGTGTCAGCAGTCCGGGGGCGTAGCGATGGTTCGGGGGTGGGTGGGGGGGCGGTCCTGAGACCCACGGTACTGCGGCCTGTGTCGGGGGATGCCGAGGTAACGTGGGCAAGTTACGCCTGCTTCAAGCAGGCGTAACTTGCACAACAAAAGGTAGGGGGGATTAAGGTAGGGCTGGGGGGACGCGGAAGGAAAGTTCCCTCCGAGGCCGCTCCGATTTCGGAGCGGCCTCGAAGGGAACGGAGGCAGGCTGTGTGGCTTGGTGCGCACAGGCTGCCGATTTTGCGCAGCCTTGTGCACGCCGATCCTGGATTTTATAAGATACGTATGGCTATGCGCGTATCTTATAAAATCCGGCGTACTTTTGTTGGCGCTGGTTGCGCCAACAAAAGTTTGCGCGCGCGTACTGTTTTAAGATCTACCTCAGCGTGAATTCACTAATACATTTAAAGGACGTTAATTAGACACATTCCTACTCCCATAGCAACCTAAAACTTAAGTAGGAACTGAACAAATTTGAGATGAAGGCAGAAGTCCAGCAGCAAGAGGGGTGCTCCCAGTCTTTTGCATAGAGTGTCACATGTATGATTTTTTACCCACCGGTGAAAAATTGTACATGTGCATGCGATGCAAAGAGCTCCTGTCTCTCAGAGAACGAGTCCGATCTCTGGAGGCTAGAGTGGCAGACATTAGGGATGTGAATCGGGCTTCGGACGATTGAAAATATCGTCAATATTTTCAAAATAGTCAGAAATCGGGGGCTCCCTCAAAACGAAAGGAAAACCCCACGATATTGATCGTGGGGGTTCCCTTATCATTTTGGGGGAGGGCGGGAAAAACGGCACACAAAAATAACCCCTAAACCTACCCCGACCCTTTAAAACTAACCCCTTAGCTTCCCCCACCCTCCCGACGCCCCCAAAAACTTTTTACAGGTACCTGGTGGTCCAGTAGGGGTCCTGGGAGCTATCTCCCGCTCCCGGGAGCGATCACCCGCTCTGGGCCGTCCTCCTACTCCTGGGCCGTTGGCTGCCACTAATCAAAATGGCGCTGATGGCCCTTTGCCCTTACCATGTGACAGGGTATCCATGCCATTGGCCGGACCCTGTCACATGGTAGGAGCACTGGATGGCCGGCACCATCTTGTGCTCCTACCATGTGACAGGGGCTGACCAATGGCACCGGTAGCCCCTGTGACATAGTAAGGGCAAAGGCTAACGGCGCCATTTTGAATACTGGCAGCCGACGGTCCGAGTGCAGGAGGTCGCTCCTGGACCCCCGCTGGACTTTTGGCAAGTCTTGTGGGGGTCAGAAGGGTCCCCCAAGACTTGCCAAAAGCCCCTGGTGGGCCAGTGGGGTCCGGGAGCGATCTCCTGCACTCGGGCCGTCAGCTGCCAGTAATCAAAATGGCGCCAATAGCCTTTGCCCTTACTATGTCACAGGGGCTACCGGTGCCATTGGTCAGCCCCGTCACATGGTAGGAGCACAAGATGGCACCGGCCATCCAGTGCTCCTACCATGTGACAGGGTCCGGCCAATGGCACGGATACCCTGTAACATGGTAAGGGCAAAGGGCCATCGGCACCATTTTGATTAGTGGCAGCCGACGGCCCGGGAGTGGGAGGACTGCCCGGAGCGGGAGATCGCTCCCGGGACCCCCACTGGACCACCAGGTACCTGTAAAAAGTTTTTTTGGGGGGTTGGGAGGGTGGGGGAAGCTAAGGGGTTCGTTTTAAATGGTCAGGGTGGGTTTTTTGTGTATCGGCTCGGGCGCAGCTGAAACAAAACCGTGATCGGGCCCAATGCAAAAAAACCCACATGTGAATCGGAATCGGAATCCAAACCGATTCTGGTTCCGATTCACATCTCTAGCAGACATGGAGGAGCTGAGACAGTAAGAGAGGTATATAGATGAGACCTTCAGGGATATAGTAGCCAAGTCCCAACTTCAGACTAGCAGCCCTGGTGCTGCCTTGGAGGAAGAAGGTCTCATGATCAGAGAGTATCAACCTGGTGCAGCAGGAAAGGATCCTGCAGCAAGGACCTGCTCACCAGGTGGTGCATTGTCCTTTTGCACCAAGGATGTGTCTCCAAGGCCTTCTGCCAAGGGGGGAAGGGTTAGGTCAGCCGTCATAGTTGGAGATTCGATTATTTGGAATGTAGACAGCTGGGTGGCTGGTGGGCATGAGGATTATCTGGTAACATGCCTACCTGGTGCGAAGGTGGCGGACCTCACGAGTCATCTAGATAGGATTTTAGACAGTGCTGGGGAGGAGCCGGCTGTCATGGTACATGTGGGCACCAACGACATAGAAAAATGTGGGAGGGAGGTTCTGGAAGCCAAATTTAGGCTCTTAGGTAGAAAGCTTAAATCCAGAACCTCCAGGGTAGCATTCTCTGAAATGCTTCCTGTTCCACACGCAGGTCCCCAGAGACAGGCAGAGCTCCGGAGTCTCAATGCGTGGATGAGATGATGGTGCAAGGAAGAGGGATTCAGTTTTGTTAGGTACTGGGGAACCTTTTGGGGAAGGGGGAGTCTCTTCTGAAGGGATGGGCTCCACCTTAACCAGGGTGGAACCAGACTGCTGGCACTAAAATTTAAAAAGGAGATAGAGCAGTTTTTAAACTAGAACAAAAAGGAAATCCGACAGTTGCTCAGCAGCGCATGGTTCAGAGGGAGGTATCTTCAAAGGATACTAATGATGCATTAGAATAAGGGCATCCCGACAGTGAGGTTCCAATAATAAGAAAAGTAGTCCAAGTGCCTGTAATTAAAAACTCACCTGAGCTAAAAAAAATTCTAACTTATCCCTATCAATTAAAAAGCAGAATGAAAATACAAACAATAAACAAACTTTGAAATGTTTGTATGCTAATGCCAGAAATCTAAGAAGTAAGAATGGAGAATTGGAATTATAGAATCTCAGAGACATGGTGGAAGGAGGATAACCAATGGGACAGTGCTATACCGGGGTACAAATTATATCGCAATGACAGAGATGAGCACCCAGGAGGCGGTGCGGCACTTTATGACTGGGATGGCTTAGAGTCCAACAGGATAAACATCCTACATGAGACTAAATGAACAATCAAATCTTTATGGGTAGAAATCCCTTGTGTGTTGGGGAAGACTATAGTGATAGGAGTATACTACTGTCCACCTGTTCAAGATGGTGAGACGGACAGTGAAATGCTAAGAGAAATTAGGGAAGCTAACCAAATTGGTAGAGCGGTAATAATGGGATATTTCAATTACTCCAATATTGACTGGGTAAATGTATCATCGGGACATGCTAGAGAGATAAAAGTTCCTGGATGGAATAAATGACAGCTTTATGGAGCAATTGGTTCAGGAACCGAAGAGAGAGGGAGCCATTTTAGATCTAATTCTCAGTGGAGCACAAGATTTGGTGAGAGAGGTAACGGTGGTGGGGCCACTTGGCAATAGTGATCATATGATTAAATTTGAATTAATGACTGGAAGGGGGACAGTAAATAAATCCACGGCTCTTCTGCTAAACTTTCAAAAGGGAAACTGATAAAATGAGAAAAATAGTTAGAAAAAAACTGAAAGGAGCAGCTACAAGGGTAAAAATGTGCTAGAGGTGTGGTCATTGTTAAAAAATACCATCCTAGAAGCACAGTCCACATGTATTCCATACATTAAGAAAGATGGAAAGAAGGGAAAACGATCACCGACATGATTAAAAGGAGAGGTGAAAGAAGCTATTTTAGCCAAAAGATCTTCATTCAAAAATTGGAAGAAAGATCCAACAGAAGAAAATAGGATAATGCATAAGCGTTGGCAAGTTAAATGTAAGACATTGATAAGACAGGCTAAGAGAGAATTTGAAAAGAAGTTGGCCATAGAGGCAAAACCTCACAGTAAAAACTTTTTTAAATATATCGGAAGCAGAAAGCCTGTGAGGGAGTCAGTTGGACCGTTAGATGATCGAGGGGTTAAAGGGGAAATTAGAGAACATAAGGCCATCACGGAAAGATTAAATTATTTTTTTGCTTCAGTGTTTACTGAAGAGGATGTTGGGGAGATACCCGTATCAGAGAAGGTTTTCATGGGTGATGATTGAGATGGACTGAACCTAAACACGGTGAACCTAGAAGATGTGGTAGGCCTGATTGACAAACTGAAGAGTAGTAAATCACCTGGACCGAATGGTATACACCCCAGGGTTCTGAAGGAACTAAAAAATGAAATTTCAGACCTCTTAGTAAAAATTTGTAACCTATCATTAAAATTATCCATTGTACCTGACGACTGGAGGGTGGCTAATAGAGATGTGAATCGGAACCGGATTCGGTCCGGATTCTGGTTCGGATTCACATCGTGATTTTTTTTTCGTCCGGCACGATCTGGTTTTTTTTATCGGCTGCGCCCGAGCCGATAAACAAAAAACCCACCCCGACCTTTTAAAACTAATCCCTTAGCTTCCCCCACCCCCCAAAACCTTTTACAGGTACCTGGTGGTCGTGGGGGTCCCGGGAGCGATCTCCCGCTCTCGGGCCATCGGCTGCCACTAATAAAAATGGCGCCGATGGCCCTTTGCCCTTACCATGTGACAGGGTATCCGTGCCATTGGCCGGCCCCTGTCACATGGTAGGAGCACTGGATGGCCGCGCCATTCCCTGTTCCATCCCCTTTGTCATTTTGGTCGCCCTTCTCTGAACCTTCTCCATCGCAACTATATCTTTTTTGAGATGCGGCGACCAGAATTGTACACAGTATTCATGGAGCGATACAGAGGCATTATGACATTTTCAGTTTTATTCACCATTCCCTTTCTAATAATTCCCAACATTCTGTTTGCTTTTTTGACTGCCACAGCACATTGAACCGACAATTTCAATGTGCTATCCAGTCCACTATGATGCCTAGATCTTTTTCCTGGGTGGTAGCTCCTAATATGGAACCTAACATTCTATATCTAAAGCATGGGTTTTTTTTTCCCTATATGCATCACCATGCACTTATCCACATTAAATTTCATCTGCCATTTGGATGCCCAATTTTCCAGTCTCACAAGGTCTTCCTTCAATTTATCACAATCTGCTTGTGATTTAACTTCTCTGAACAAGTTTGTTTCATCTGTAAATTTGATTACCTCACTCATCGTATTTCTTTCCAGATCATTTATAAATATATTGAAAAGTATGGATCCCAATACAGATCCCTGAGGCACTCCACTGCCCACTCCCTTCCACTGAGAAAATTGTCCATTTAATCCTACTCTCTGTTTCCTGTCTTTTAGCCAGTTTGTAATCCATGAAAGGACATCGCCACCTATCCCATGACTTTTTACTTTTCCTAGAAGCCTCTCATGAGGAACTTTGTCAAATGCCTTCTTAAAATCCAAATACACTACATCTACAGGTTCACCTTTATCTACATGTTTATTAACTCCTTCAAAAAAGTGAAGCAGATTTGTGAGGCATGACCTGCCTTGGGTAAAGCCATGCTGACTTTGTTCCAGGCTGGCCTTGCATGCTAGCAATTCTTCATACACTACAGATTGCTAAGGCATTGATGGTTTTAGTAAGTATTTTTATTCCAGGTGGAAGTGTTGGCATTTTAAGAACATAAGAAATTGCCATGCTGGGTCAGACCAAGGGTCCATCAAGCACAGCATCCTGTTTCCAACAGAGGCCAAACCAGGCCACAAGAACCTGGCAATTATCCAAACACTAAGAAGATCCCATGCTACTGATGCAATTAATAGCAGTGGCTATTCCCTAAGTCAACTTGATTAATAGTCAATCATGGACTTCTCCTCCAAGAAACTTATCCAAACCTTTTTTGAACCCAGCTACACTAACTGCACTAACCACATCCTCTGGCAACAAATTCCAGAGATTTATTGTGCGCTGAGTGAAAAAGAATTTTCTCCGATTAGTCTTAAATGTGCTACTTGCTAACTTCATGGAATGCCCCCTAGTCCTTCTATTATTTGAAAGTGTAAATAACCGAGTCACATCTACTCATTCAAGACCTCTCATGATCTTAAAGACCTCTATCATATCCCCCCTCAGCCGTCTCTTCTCCAAGCTGAACAGCCCTAACCTCTTCAGCCTTTCCTCATAGGGGAGCTGTTCCATTCCCTTTATCATTTTGGTTGCCCTTCTCTGTACCTTCTCCATCGCAACTATATCTTTTTTGAGATGCGGCAACCAGAATTGTACACAGTATTCAAGGTGCGGTCTCACCATGGAGCGATATAGAGGCATTATGACATTTTCCGTTTTATTAACCATTCCCTTCCTAATAATTCCTAACATTCTGTTTGCTTTTTTGACTGCTGCAGTACACTGAGCTGATGCTTTTAAAGTATTATCCATTATGATGCCTAGATCTTTTTCCTGGGTGGTAGCTCCTAATATGGAATCTAACATCATGTAACTACAGCAAGGGTTATTTTTCCCTATATGCAACACCTTGCACTTGTCCACATTAAATTTCATCTGCCATTTGGATGCCCAATCTTCCAATCTTGCAAGGTCCTCCTGTAATGTATCACAGTCTGCTTGTGTTTTAACTACTCTGAATAATTTTGTATCATCTGCAAATTTGATAACCTCACTCGTCGTATTCCTTTCCAGATCATTTATATATATATTGAAAAGCACCGGTCCAAGTACAGATCCCTGAGGCACTCCACTGTTTACCCTTTTCCACTGAGAAAATTGACCATTTAATCCTACTCTCTGTTTCCTGTCTTTTAACCAGTTTGTAATCCAAAGGACATCACCTCCTATCCCATGACTTTTTAGTTTTTGTAGAATCCTTTCATGAAGGACTTTGTCAAACGCCTTCTGAAAATCCAAATACACTACATCTACCGGTTCACCTTTATCCACATATTTATTAACCCCTTCAAAAAAATGAAGCAGATTTGTTAGGCAAGACTTCACTTGGGTAAATCCATGTTGACTGTGTTCCATTAAATCACGTCTTTCTATATGCTCTATGATTTTGATCTTCAGAATAGTTTCCACTATTTTTCCTGGCACTGAAGTTAGATTCACTGGTCTATAGTTACTCGGATCACCCCTTGAGCCTTTTTTAAATATTGGGGTTACATTGGCCACCCTCCAGTCTTCAGGTACAATGGATGATTTTAATGATAGGTTACAAATTTTAACTAATAGATCAGAAATTTCATTTTTTAGTTCCTTCAGTACCCTAGAATGCATACCATCTGGTCCAGGTGATTTGCTACTCTTTAGTTTGTCAATCTGGCCTACTACATCTTCCAGGTTCACAGTGATTTCATTCAGTTTGTCTAACTCATCACCCCTGAAAACCATCTTCGGAACTGGTATCTCCCCAACATCCTCATTAGTAAACACGGAAGCAAAGAATTAATTTAGTCTTTCTGCAATGGCCTTATATTCCCTAAGAGCACCCTTTAACCCCTCGGTCATCTAATGGTCCAACCGACTCCCTCACAGGTTTCTTGCTTTGGATATATATTTTAAAAGTTTTTATTATGAGTTTTTGCCTCTATGGCCAACTTAATTTCAAATTCTCTCTCATAGTAAGGTCAAAGGCTATCGGCGCCATTTTGAATACCAGCAGCCGAGGGTGTGAGCACAGGAGATGGCTCCCGGACCCCCCGCTGGACCACCAGGGAGTTTTGGTAAGTCTTGGGGGGGGGGGGGGGGTGAGAGGGGTGGGGGGGTTGTAGTTAATTCAGTTTTAGCCAGGAAATGAATAAGAATTAATGCATGAACTTATTGGGGGCCCCCCCTTGCCAAATGCAACGTATCTGCCCCCCGACGAATATGAATCCCGAATGCAACATATGGTGTCCCTCTGCACATTCCTAGCATGGGGTATTTGGAGGTTTGAGTGTATATGTGGTGGGTAAGTGGGTATGTGTAGGTGTCAGGTAGGCGTTAGAATGATGGCTTGTAGGGCTGGTTCTATTGGGGGGGGGGTAATATATGGTAGATTTGTGTGAGTAAGGGGAGTTGTGGGTTTACTCAGGGGGGGGGGGGTTATGGCTGCATGTGTGTGTAGGTGGGAGTGTGGTTGGGGCAAGTGTGTGTTTGTGTATGTAGAAGGAATGAATTGAGACACTGTCATTTATTTTCCCTGTCTCTGAGAGAGCTGTGTGTGTCAGAGGTGTATGTGGGGGCTGTAGCATTGTGAGATGTGTGTGTGTGAGGGGTGTGGTATATATGTGTGAATATACTTTACCTTTTTGTGCCACTCTTTGCCAGTTTGTTATTTTCCCTGTCTCTCTCTCTCTGCCTGTGTTGCTGTGTGGCAAAGTGCTGGAAGGAATGGGGGAGTGTTTTGTTTTATTTTATTTATTTATTTATTTAGAGTTTTTCTATACCGGCATTCATGATACAATCACATCATGCTGGTTTACAATTTAGAATAGAACACTGGTCAGCATTCTAATAGTTCACCATTGAAAGCAATGTGGATTGTTTTGGAGGCTCTTTTCTCTGAAAATATTGTTCTGAGGGTTATGTTTTTTTTTAACTCATCCAAGATACTCACATTTTCTTCCTGCAAGCCAAATCTGGTTAATTTTCACCCCCGTTTTGGAAAGTTAATGAGCTTTCTGACAGATGAACATTGATCCCTTTACATATTCTTTCCAACATTCCATATGTTGAAAAACATAAAAAGTATAACTGAGACCAATGCACCGTGCAGTGAGACAGCTTATGCAGTCTGCAATTTGGAGCAGTAAAGACCTGAAATGCTTGAATAACAAATATTTTCATTCACTGGCCTGTCCCAGTAACTATTTACCTCAGCTTCCTTTCTGGCCTTAAAACAGGCAGATTAATCCTTAAACAAAGAACCAATAAAATAATTTACAAAATGGGAACACTTTAGATTAAAAGTAGTTAATACAAACACTTCTTTATGAAAGTAAGTGTTGCCTTGCTTGTAAAAAAAAAAAAAAAAAAAAAAGTACTATTGTTGTATAAGCAAGCTTGCTTAAAAGGCAGTGATTTATCATCCCCAACAGGTGCAAATGTCTGCTTGGCTGGATACTAGTTTTAGATGCAAGTAGCTCCGCTGCTAGGTCAATTCAGCTTGAAAGGCAGCCTAGAAAAGTATAAATAAAGCTGAATCAGTTTCTTGGGATCAGAAAGGATTAGATTTTTAAATCTGCAAAACAAAACTGCTGTAGTTCTTTTTTTTTTTTTTTTTAATATATGTCACCCTCTGGATTATTACCTATAAATTATTGGCCAAATACAGAGAATCCAACTTGTTGAACTGGTATGGTATCTTGTTTCAACCAAACCATGGAAGCATTCATATGCATCAATGGCTTATTTATATCCTGGCCTGTATCTCTCATCCTAGCTTAGGACACTAGAACGGATTTAGAATTTTCTCCCAACCACCCAATACACCAAGAGCGAGAAAGTTTCACCACCAGACTGCCTGAAGCCAACAAGAATGAAGAAATGAAAAAACAAAGAAACCAAAAAACAGCAGTACAATTAAAGTACTACTGTGTCCTCACAAAAAATAAAAGTAAACCAAAGTGGGTCAGAAATGAGAACTTCCAAAAGACAGCTTTTAGGACTATGAAAGTTCCTGCTTCCTGCAATGCCCTTGCTTGTTTCATTAGCCTAATGACAGACATGCAATCTCCATTCAACTACTTTATTGATTTTCTGTCAGTACAGTTGCATAAACAGTGACAACAGATTACCAGCAGTACTTTCCAATTCAGGACTACATACAAAAAAAAAAAAAAGATTCAAAATTAAAATATTTTAAATTTCATTTCTTTTATTAAAATTTATGAATCGCTTAACACAAAAAAATGCCTTAAGTGATGTACAAGCAGAGAATAAAACATTCATAAACGAACATATTAAAAACAAACAGGCAATTTGTCCATCTCATACAGATTTGGTAAATATGAATCGTTACATAACTGTTGGGAGAAAAAAAAGAAAAAGAAACTCATACATTTTTTTTAAGGCCAGAATTTCGTCAGCACAAAGTCTGGAAAGGGAAGATCAAGTGCACCAGAGGAGATAACCTGCTGACAGAGCCTTGGCATGTGATCATCCTTCCACAATTACTGATAACAACGCAACACCGATTTATGTTTAACTCAGCCCGAAAGCCAGGGGGAGGGAAGGAAGAAGATGCCGCGTTTATAAAAGAGCCAGGAGAGCGCCTCTTATTCTCTTGCCCGCCTGTCAACCTCCACGGCCGAACAGCTGGCTGTTAATTACAAACTTAGATGCAACCAAAACAAAGGGGACAGAGGATATAGAAGCAGCAGGGACCGAGTCTGGAGCGTTTCCTTCTGACGTGATCGGGATTTATCTTTTATTTAACAAGTTTACTTGGCTGGGGCTACTATTTCCCTTCCCTGCACCCAAGAGAAGAAGCATGCAAGGATTGGACATGGATTCCGAGGATGAGTGGAAGACCAAGCGCTACTGCATGCGCGGCAAACACGTGGCCCTGATCTGCGCCGCGGTGGCCGCCGTGGGGCTGGTGGTGGGGCTGGCCGTGGGGCTCACCCGACCCGAGCCCTGCGCGCCCCCTGCCCCGGCGGAGCCGACCGCGGAACCCACCGCCTCGCCCCCTGCCCCGGCGGAGCCGACCGCGGAACCCACCGCCTCGCCCCAGCCCGAGGATCCCTGCCCGCCAAGCACCAACGACGGAGGGGGCTGGAAAGACTTCCGCCTGCCGGACCACATCGAGCCGCTGCACTACGATCTGGAGCTGCGGCCGCGCCTGGCCGAAGACACGTACAGCGGCACGGTGAGCATCGCCCTGCGGCTGGCGAGCGCCACCCGCCACCTCTGGCTGCATCTGCGGGAGACGCGCGTCAGCCGCCCGCCCACCCTGCGCGGCGGCGGCGGCCGCCAGGTGCCGCTGCGGAGCTGCTTCAGGTACCCGCCGCAGGAGTACGTGGTGGTGGAGGCGGGGGAGCAGCTGGAGCCCGCCCCCTACCTGCTCACCTTCCACTTCGAGGGCCGGCTGAACGGCAGCCTGGTCGGCTTCTACAGGACCACCTACGTGGAAAACGGAATTGTCAAGTAAAGAATATTTTTCTTCTTCTTCTCTTCCTAGCATTTCGTTTTTATTATGGTTTTCCTTACTTTCAGTTTGAAAATTCTGTTTATAATGCTTTTTTGTTGTTGTTTCCAATCACATTTGTATTGGTTTGTCTGTCTACATATCATTTCCAGACGCATTCAATTTACAGCATCCACATGTTCAGGATAGGTCTAGCTGCATAACAGCTAGAAACCACAATAACAATAACCACAATAATAACTATTATTAACAATAACAATAATATTCTCATGATTCTACCTTGTTAGATGTTGCGTTATGCTCCACACATGCTTACTAAGTCTGATGTAAATCTAAGTTTTTTTTGTTATCCTTTAATATCTTTAATTGACTATTTCTTGTAATTAGTTGTAAGACAAGTTCTTTGATTTATCTATAATTTCATACGAAGTTCGACTTGTTATTTGTACCCACATGGTCGATGTAATTTCCAACTTTGGTTCTCTGTAAACCGACGCAATATGTACCAGTACATGAACATCGGTATATAAAAGCCAATAAATAAATAAATAAATAAATAAATAACATTTTCCCCTAAAACTAATGAATCTAGCCCAAAACGGAAAGCGCTCATACGAATTGTTCTGCAATTCTATTTTTACTTGTTATCTTTTAAATAAGTTGCCGTCCACTACTGCTCCTCCACCACACGCCATCTGGAGGGAAGAAGGGAGGAACTTGTAGGACCCATATGTGGATCCTTCAGCGTAATTAGGGTAGGGGAGCACCTGGCTGTAGGGGTGCACAGCATATGCCTAAAGGAATCAGGGAGCTCTGGTGCCTATTTCTAAGCTTGGGATAGGGGTGGGGCGGCCAAAGGCTGCCCCGCCCCTTAAAGGGAAAAGAGGGTTCTGTTCTCTGGTGCCCCCCAGTGGGGACACCGGAGACTGAAAGGGAAGAAAGTGGGGGGGGGGGGGGGGGCCTAGAACTAAAAGGGATGAAGGTTACCCTGCAGCCCTGTTCTCATGCCTGTCCCTACTACGCCCTCAGGCTGCAGCACCAGCTTTTCCAGGTGGTTACCTATCCAATACCCAGCCAGGCCCAACTCCACTTGGCTTCTGAGATCTGGTGAGATCGGGGGTGGGGGGTGTGTGAAGTGGAGGGTCATCAACCATCAGGGAGCTCTGGTGTGTCGACTCCCCCTTCCTTCCCCACCTACCCTTGCTATATTTTAGATTGCAGCTAATGACAGAGGGCAGAAGGTGGGACAGCAAACGCTGACTGAGTAGGCTTAGAAAGCGAACTGAAGAGCATAGGAGAACTGCTTAGAGCAGAGCTTCCTAAACTGGGGGTCAAGACCCCAAATGGGAGGGGAGGGGAAGGGAGGGATAAGTGTGTACGGTCCAGTGGAGATTGTCACTGCTCCTCTCTCCTTACCTACCACCAAATCTACCCAAGAGAAAAATGTTGCTCTTATCACCAGCCTGTCCTCTCTTCTCCCCAGTTATCATGTACCTTTGACTTGGAGCCCAAAGGAAAACGTTGCTGCTGAACCTGGCCAGGCATTTTGAGAAGGGATTGTTGGAAGGAAGGGATCAGATGCATGAAGGGGCGGGCTGGGGGGGGGGGGTGTTGAGGGTTGGATCATCTGGAGAGTGATTGACTTGATGGGAATGAAAGCAGTTCATCTTGGGGATGGGCAGGGGGTAAGAAGGGATCAGCTGTGGAAAATGTGAGAACAGGGTTGGGAGAGAGGAGGTGGGGGCTGGAAAGAGAGGGAAGGGGTAGGGGAGAATCAGTTTGGGGCTGTAAGAAGGAGGTTAGAGAAGATGATAAGGAGGGAGGATGCAAAAAAAGGGCTTAGGGGTTAAGTTAGGAAAGTGAGAGATGGTGGGGGATGTAAGAGGGGATCTGCTGGAGGAGCAGAGGTTAAGGGTATGCTGGAGAGAATGGAGGTCGAAAGGAAAGATTGACTAGAGAGGTGGAAGTCGAGAGAGGAGATCTGCTGGAGCGAGTGGAGTGATTGTTGGAGAGGGACCACAACCTTTGATAATTTGTTTTGGTCGTCCTCTGGGGGTCAGGTGAATTTTTTAGTGCTAAAACTGGGTCACACTAGCTAAAAGATTGGGAACCCGGGCATAGAGCTCGTTTGAGTGCTGGCTTTTGCCTGTGGTTGCTGCCCATTTAGTAGGCAGCAAGAGGCAAGCCAAGCCCAAGCCATTGAGCATGTTCATTTGCAGAGAGAACCAGCAAGGCCCTTTTTCTGTCCCATTGAACCCAGAAGGAAAGGAAGCTGCTGCAGCTGAGGGAGGTAGGATGTGCTGTGCAGTGAGAGGGAGGCCCCATTCCAAAGCAGGAAACACTGGTGCTGGGCTGCAGTGAAGGAAGAGGGGTCTGGGCAAACTGGTGCTGGGCTGGGGGAAAGAAAGAGAGAGGGGTGTTAGGAGCCAAGGCAAACTGGTGCTGATCCGCGTTATCTCTGGTCAATAAGGTCCTAGTCAGGTGGCAGGACACCACATATTTTGCTGCTGTTTCCCCTAGGATTCTCATTCTTTTGTGGGAACTCGTTGATTTTCTCTTAGTTTCTGAGAAATGTGCATCTCTGACATCTTTGTACTTTGCACAGTATTGGAGAAAATGCATTCCTATTGCAATTTTTCCTGTATTGCTTCAGATGCAGAGTCTGGCTTCTTGGGGTTTCCTTCCTCTAGTGCCTCTCCACCTAAGCAGTGTGGGAGCAGGCAGGGAGGGGCTGGAGCAGGCACATCGGCATCTTTTTATGATCCCAGGACTCAGCTGAAGGCTGAGTGGGGGAGGTGGGAAGAGACACTCTGGACAGGGTTGCCAACCTTGCTTATTTACTGTGAGTTTGGGCCTTTTTTTTTTTTTTTTTTTTTTAAACTTGTGGGTAGCTAATTATTGGGCTACTTTTGTTCCAACTCGTGTTTTTTTGGGCGGAATTTATGCCCCGCTGTTCCTGTCATCTCTGATTGGCTGTCTCGCCAGTGGATAGCTATAGGTGGGCTATGGCCCACCCAACTAGTGCTGTCTGTTGGAGTAGTGCTGTTGCGGGATCCCATCCCTGTGATGGCAAAGAGGACTGGAGCAGCAATGCTGTCGCGGGATCTCATCTCCATGGCGGCTAAAGTAGGGATTTGGCTGTGCGTAATGAAAAGGCCTTGTATATGTGTGGGTGAGAATGGGAGCCTGTGTGCATCTGTGTGTGAATAAGAATAGGAACCTGGGTGTGAGTCTGTGTGTGAAAATGGGAGCCTGGGAAGGAGCGTGAGAGTGAGATTTTGTATTTTTAGTAGTGCGTGTGAGAATGAGAGCTTGTGTGTGTAGAGAATTTGAGAGAGGTAGGTGTGTGTGTGTGTGTGGAAGGAAACAAGAAATTGCCATGCTGGGTCAGACCAAAGGTCCATCAAGCCCAGCATCCTGTTTCCAACAGAGGCCAAACTACGCCACAAGAACCTGGCAAGTACCCAACACCAAGAAGATCTCACGCTACTGATGCAATTAATGGCAGTAGTTATTACCGAAGTAAACTTGATTAATAGCAATTAATGGACTTCTCCTCCAAGAACTTATCCAAATCTTTTTTGAACCCAGCTACACTAACTGCACTAACCACATCCTCTGGCAACAAATTCCAGAACTTAATTGTGCATTGAGTGAAAAAGAATTTTCTCTGATTATTCTTAAATGTGCTACATGCTAACTTCATGGAATGCCCCCTGGTCCTTCTATTATCTGAAAGTATAAATAACCGATTCATATCTACTTGTTCAAGACCTCTATCATATCCCCCCTCAGCTGTCTCTTCTTCAAGCTGAACAGTAGGAGAAGAAACAGAATGAAAAGAGACCCTGAAAAGGAATTAGGAAATGATCAACAAGGGAAAAGTGGGGAAAAAAAAAAAGTCAGACCATCTGATTAGACTAATACAAATATCAGACAACAAAGGTAAAAAATAAAATATTTTGAGATTTTAGCATTTGGAATATGCCATCTTTGGGATTGTGCATTTCTTATATTTTTGTATTTGCTCTTTCTTCAGTATTCCGCTGTTCAGAGTCTGGTTTCTCAAGCTTTTTATTTCGGTTTTGTCTCATGTTTCTGTTTCTAATTTGTTGTCCTTTATTTCTATATTAGGTAAGGGTCAGTCTCTGTTCTGCCTGTGACTGAGGTGCAGTATTTCTGCTAGTGTGTAGTTACTCTGTAGGAGTTTGTAGCAATCCAACTTGTTCTGTTACCCCAGTAGGTGGTGTATTAATGTCTTAGGGCCTGGTTTAGTATTAGCATTGTTGCTTTTTCATAAGGTTGCTGATTGAATTCTGAGCATTAGTGCTGTGACTGTATGGTAAGGCAAGGTTGTAGACATCTCTTTTTTTTGCAGGAGTTTGTGTTACTTTTCAAAATTTTAGCAGTGGAGAGAGAGATTTTTCTGAGGTGACACCAGAATTTGAATTTCTTTTTCATGTTGGTTGTAATGCAAATTGACCTAGTTCTGCTCTATACCTGTTCTGATAATGAATACTATTTTATTGCAGTTGTGATGATTTCTGGCTTTCTGCAAAGAGGTTTCAAACCCAGTTCTATGTAATGCTTGTTGCAATAATTGAGTTCTACTGTAAACTGATATGATATGTTTCTTGCCACATGAATGTCAGTATAAAAAAAGTTCAAAATAAATAAATACATTTTTGTTTTATTACATGATTGATTGGATCTTTTTTTTTCTTTCTTACATAATATACTTGTGCAATATATAAACTGCAATAAATATAAAATAAATTAATAAAGATTAATAAGGAATTAGTTTTGGGCTTGTTTTTTCGGCAATGCATACTTGTTCTTTCATAAATATTTGGCAACACTGACTCTGGAGAACACAGCAGGTAGAGGTCATAAATACTGAAAGAAGTGTAAAAGTAGAGATTTTCTTTCAAAGCCAGTAAAATTGCATAAACACTCAATGACAATAGAAGATAACCAGTGGTACTTTGCATTCCATGACTACATACAAAAAAAAATAGAGCCGTAGCCAAACAATTTGGCATTTACAGACAAGTGAAAAAAATGTGCTCTCACCCTGTTAAATGTTGTTTGTTTAAAACATAACTTATTATTCATAATCTATAAGTAGACACAAGTGTGACCCTTAGGTCTATATGGATGTGATCCATAACGTCTACCCAACCGATTAGTAATCTGAACCTTGTTAAGCATTTGGAGTTGAAAAAGGAGTGTGTATGCCTAAGTCCGAGTGGACTGTTAAGTTTTGGGAAATGGATATATATTCTTAGGCATAGTTTGGGATGAGGTGGAGGTGTGGGTCCTAAAATAAGTCCTGTGACATTTACAGTTATCAAAATTATCATTAACTATTTTGAATAAGTACTTTTTTTTTATGAGTCAAAACATTTCATTTTGAAGGGTATGTATTTATTTGAAACCATTTATAGCCTATGCCCTCCAATGTTCTGGCCAGGTTTCAAAAAACATACACATTAAAATAACGAACAATAAAAACTAAAGGAAACATCTATCATGAAGACAGTATGCCTGACTTGTACAGTGGAGGAGGGGCTGAGCACTTAGGTGGAACGTTACTCTTCTACAAGCTCTTTGAATGCAATCCTGAACAAATGAGTTTTCAGAGATTTTTTTTAAATGTTGGAATCAGAAATGCTGCATAATTGCAAAGGTAAGGTATTTGAAAGGGAGGGGCCAGCTATGGAAAAGGCCCTCTCTCATGTGGACTCAAAGTGAGCTTGTCGAGGTGTTGGGATGTCAAGGAGTTGTCGCTTAGAGGACCTAAGGCGGCATGTAGATCTTCCAAGTGACCATAAACCAGGGAGAGTTAAGGTTGTACAATAAATTGTGAATCATGGTGGCTATCTTATGTTGGATGCACCTCTGTATGGGTTTCAAATGTAGTGAAAACAGGGTCAGTGTTATGTGATCTCTAATACCTGTAAATAACCTGTTACAGTTTTATTGCTTTAATTTCATTGCCCTCTGCTCTATGCATTTTCCTCCCTGTTTCCCCTCCCCGTTGATTGTAATTTCAGCCTTTCAGTTACAATGTGAACCGGTATGATGTATGCTTACTAATGCCGGTATATAAAACGTTTTAAATAAATAAATAAATAAATAAATAATACCTACTCCAGTGAGCATTCTAGCAGCTGAATTTGGATGATTTGCAAAAATCATAGGGGGTAGATTTTCAAAGGGGTATGCGCATACCCCCCGAAAACCTGCCCCAAGCTCCCCCTGCGTGCGCTGAGCCTATATTGCATAGGCTGCCGGCAAGCGCAAAGCCCCGGGACGCTCGTAAGTCCCGGGGCTTTCCTAGGGGGCGTTTCGGGGGCATGTTATGGCTGGTGTGCCATCGGGGGCATTCCGGGGGCGAGGCCGCGGGCGTGGTTCCGGCCCGGGAGCGTGGCCTCGGCCTCCAGACCAGCCCCCGGATCGGAACATGGCGCCGGCAGCCGGCCCAGTGCGTGCAAATTATGCTTGCCTCGGGCAGGCGTAACTTTTCGAACAAAGGTAGGGGGGGTGGGGTTAGGGAGGGGAAGGTGCGGGGGTGTGGAGGGAACGGAGGCAGGTTGCGTGGCTCAGCGCGCGCAGGCTGCTGATTTTGCGCAGCCTTGCGTGCGCTGACCCCGGATTTTAAAAGATACGCGCGTAGAGTGGAGTCGGATAAATATTGAAAGATGCAGTGAAGATCCTGTGGTATTCAGGTGGTTTAAGAAACCATAAAAAGGTGGAAATCGATATCCTAACTTGTGAACACTGTACTGTATTGGCCCGTTAGTTAACAAAGGAAGCAAAGAAACTGGACGGAAGTTAGGCAAGTCATAGGAATTTGCTGAGGACTTCTTTGGGATGGGGCAAATAGAAGCCCTTTTCACTTTTGGGGCAACTATCCAGAAGATAAAGAAGCATTTACGATTGAGACAATAGGTGAGAGAGGCTCATGTCTAGAGACTTTCAGTAGAGGGGTGGAACAAGGATAGAAAGGAGATGTGGAGGAGCTACGTTTATTGATTATGTCCAACAAGTCTGTTTGAGATGCAGGATCAAAAGTAGACAGAGGATGTATAAGGGGCCCTAAGCTGGCACTAGCTGAGGATGTTGCTTAAAAGCTCTCCAGGAACTGCCTGTTTTCATCATTCTTTTTACCTACTTTAAAATGGTTAAGCAGCGCAGAAGGCCAGAACTGTGAAGGACTTCGAAGGGGCGTGGGATAAACACTGTGGATCCATAAAGTCTAGAGGACGTGAATGAAGAGTGGGTGGCTCGTGGGAATGATGGCTACTACCTGGAGATAATACCTTTATTCAATAAACATACACACGGTTAATGTTAATACAACATTGCTCTAAGAGCCCAGCATTGTTCTAAGCTTCAACGGCAAGAGGAAATGTGGAAAAAAGGATTTGCATTCACAAAAAAGCAGGGAGTAGCTTGCTTGTTACGGCAGTTACTACCCCAAACCAAATAAGCCTGATACTTCACGCATATCCAGCATAGCTCTCTGCTTCAACGGCAGGGGAGAAAGTCTGCTACTTCACTTTCAATGCATATCCAGCATAACTCTCTGCTTCAACGGCAGGGGGAATGAAGAAAACTGGATCTATATACAGACAACAATCAACAAGGACTGAATTACATAGTCCGGGTAAACAAATAAGCATGGGGGTAGCTTGCTTATTGCGGCGGTTACTACCCCTAACTAATTAAGCTAGATATTCCACTTAGATGCAGTTCCAACACTGCTCTCTACATTAATGGTGGGGGTGGAAGGGAAATAGAACCAAAAGATTACTAAGAGCCAAGAGAAACAGATAAGTATGAGAGAAAAAAAAAAGTGCAAAGCTTGCTGGGCAGACTGGATGGGCCAGACTGGATGGGTCTTCTTCTGCCGTCATTTCTATGTTTCTATGTTTCTGCTTTAACACCAGGGTCAGTTTTTGATGCTGCTGTCTCTGAGGGAGCGGAGCACCGGCCTGAAGCTTGTTTGGACATCTCTTTGAGCCCTGATGATAGGACTCCCCCTTCCCGGATGTGGCTGCTTGTGACGCCACTGCCTGTTGACATGACTTTGGGCTCAGAGTGCCTGGATGTAGACCAGAGGGAGCTAGAGGTGTCTGCTTGTGATGCGATTAACCAGGGAACTGGAATCAGTCTTTTCCATGCCCATAATGGCATTGGAAAGGCTCTGCCTTCAGTCGGAACCCCAGATACAGCTGTGGGGTTAATTTCAGCTTCGAGAGGGGTGCTGACTGTATTTCATCAAGGTGAGCTGCTGCAATCTCTCTGTTCTGAGTCCTTTCCTTCCTAATTCCTCTCCTATAACTTTGGAGAATATCTGGATGGTTCTTTTCTCTGTGCAGCAGCCCCTCTTTTCTCTTCTTCTTTTGCAACATCAACTAATTTTAGGATTATAAATTTTCTAGTGGTCTCAATGATTTCTCCTTTGGAACTCTTTAAGATCTATATGAAGGATGTTCTTGGGCTTTCTCCAATCTGCCCTCCCATTGATTTGTAAAGCCTATTACCTTTATCCAGCTAAAAGGCCTGATGGAGTAGGTGTTGCTCAAGCTGCATTGGATTCTGGAGATGAATCTTTGGATATCTCTGCTATCCTGGTGTTATTATTTGTGATAGTTGTGGGTGGATCCTTGGGCCGGTGGCAGATGACCATGCCCTCGGGGGAAGATCCCGAGAGGGACCACCGGTCAGGCTCAGAGTTGGGAGAAAAACACACACACAAGTTCTTTTATTAAACAGTTCTTGAGAACCACCAGAGGTGGCAGTAGTGAGCTGGAAGAGCCTGGCTGGGCTGTAGTCCCTCAGGCACTGGAACAGCGATCCCAGAAAGGGATGCAGAGTCCAGTACCGATTCACATCTCTAGGAATTGCATCTTGAGTACTGTGTGCAGTTCTGGTCGTCCCATCTCAAAAAAGAGATAACAGAACTAGATAAGGTACAGAGAAGGGCAACTAAAATGATAGAAGAGATGAAAAGGCTAAACAGGTTAGGGCTCTTTGGCCTGGAGAAGAGACAGTTGAGACATGATATGATAGAGGTCTATAAAATCTTTAGTTGGATGGAATGGTTATTTACCCTTTACAACAGTACTAACTTGTAGACAGCACATTGAAAACAAATCAGAGAGAGGATTTTTTTCACTCGGTGCACAATTAAATTGTGGAATTTGTTCCCAAAGGATTTGATGGAATCAGCTAATGTAGCTGGATTTAAAAAGGGTATAGGCAAGTTCCTGGAGGAAATGGCCATAAACCATTATTAACCTTGCCCCCCCCTTCATATGGTATCACCTTCGGCAGCTGCAGTGCTGGTGAGCGACCCTTCTACAGCCCTGGAACAGATTCAAACACAAGAGTTCTGACCAGTGGGGAGCAGCAAATGCTGGGAGGCACACAAAAATAACGGTCCACAACCGGATGGTGTTCTAAACAGAGAAAAGAATTTATTTTAGAGATCAAAGCCGAGAAAGTTACAAAAAATTGAGAAATACCGTTCAGCACTTAATATCAAAGCCAGCATCTCAGTCAAATCACAAAAACCTTCACAGATGTTCCTCACAATTTAATCCCAGTAACTGTAGCAGAAAATCCTCTAGATATTTTTCCACTTTGGCTCCCCACTAAGGTCTCTCTCTCTCTCTTCTGTGAGACCCACTAAAGAACACAGGAAACCTTCGCTTCATACAACACTTTTTGCAATTGTGGGCTTTCCACAGAACCAGAGCCCCCTGGTCTTCGCTTCCTTGTTCTTCTTTGTAACTTGCAACTGAACTGGAGAGAGCTCTCTATTGCTTTTCCAACAAACTTCCTCAGTCACTATCTAACCCTGCAGGCCTCAAGAGCTAGCATCCCAGACTGTAAGATCCATAGCCTCAGAAATCCATCTTCACAACTCTTCCCAGTGCTTGTGAAAGCGCATTTTAAGCTGAATTATCAAAAGATGCATGAATAAAAATCAGCATATATTGTGTAAATTGCATATACTTGAATGTATGATATTTTAGAAACCCACAACATACATGTGTAAGTATGAGTGTGTGAGTAAATCTTTGTATGCAAAAAAGGGGTGGTCTTGGACTGGGTCAACGTTTACCTGGTGCGAAGAAGTCCAATCTCTGGAGGCTAGAGTGGTAGACCTGGAGGAGCTGAAGCAGGCAGAGTAATATATAGAGGAGACCTTCAGAGACATAGAAGCCAAGTCCAACTCCATGTCTGGCAGCCCTGGTGCTGCCTTCGTGGAGAAAGGTTACCTTGAAAGAAAGCATCATCCTGGTGTAGCAGGAAGTGATCCTGTAGCAAGGACCTGCTCTTCAGATGATGCATTATCCTCTCGCACCAAGGATGAGTCTCCCAGGGCTAGTGACCCGGAAGGAAGGGATAGATTAGATGTCTTAGTTGGTGATTCAATTATTAGGAATGTAGATAGCTTGGTAGCTCCTGGACATGAGGATCACTTGGTAACTTGTCTGCCTAGTGCCTCACATGTCATCTAGATAGGATTTTACACAGTGCTGGAAAGGAACCGGCTGTCAGGGTATATGTAGGCACCAACATAAGATATGTGGGAGGGAGCTTCTGAAAGCCAAATTTAGGCTTTTAGGTAGAAAGTTGAAATCTAGAATATCCAGGGTAGCATTCTCTGAAATGCTCCCTATTCCACGCGCAGTCCCAGAGGTAGGCAGAGTGTCGGATTTTCAATGCATGGATGAGATGATGCAGGGAAGTGAGATTTAGTTTTGAATGGAACTGGGCAGCCTTTTGGGGATAGGGGAGTCTCTTCTGGAAGAACGGGCTCCATCTTAACCTGAGTGGAATCAGGCTGCTGGCGCTAACCTTTAAAAAAGAGAGAGTGCAGCTTTTAAACTAGAACAAAGGGGAAAGCCGACAGTCACTCAGTAGTGCATGGTAGAGATGTGCAGGCAAAAAGTTTTCGTTGCGTACGCGATACGAATTCGTGGGGGGTCAATTCCGTTCAATGCGAACGTATGGCGAATTCAATAAGTTGTCGATCTGTAAATACGTTACTACTAAATTAACTACAACCCCCCACCCTCCTGACCCCCCCCCCACCCAAGAGTTACCAAAACTCCCTAGTGGTCCAGCGGGGAGTCAGGAAGCCATCCCTGCACTCGTTTGTGGTTTCCTCATGGCGCCGGTAGCCTGTGTCACAGGGGCTGCCGGTGCCATTGGTCAGCCCCTGTCACATGGTCACCGGCGCCATCTTGTGCTCCTACCACGTGACAGGTCATGTGGCAGGAGGTCGCTCCGGGACTCTCGTTGGACCCAACCGGAACTTTTGGCCAGCTTGGGGGGGGCCTCCTGACCCCCACAAGACTTGCCAAAAGTCCAGCGGGGGTCCGGGAGCGACCTCCTTTCACGCTGCCATTTTGAGTATTGGGATCGGACGGACAGCGTGAAAGGAGGTCACTCCCGGACCCCCGCTGGACTTTTGGCAAGTCTTGTGGGGGTCAGGAGGCCCCCCCCAAGCTGGCCAAAAGTTCCGGTTGGGTCCAACGAGGGTCCCGGAGTGACCTCCTGCCACATGACCTACCTGTCACGTGGTAGGAGCACAAGATGGCACCAGTGACCATGTGACAGGGGCTGACCAATGGCACCGGCAGCCCCTGTGACACAGGCTATCGGTGTCGTGAGGAAACCGCAAACGAGTGCAGGGATGGCTTCCTGACTCCCCGCTGGACCACCAGGGAGTTTTGGTAAGTCTTGGGGGGGTCAGGAGGGTGGGGGGTTTAAATGTTTATTTAGGAGGCCGAATACAACGGATATTTGTTGAATACGTGGGGAGTCGCGATGCGTTTTGCCTCCCCACGTATTTTTCAGATTGCAAAAAATAAGTTGCGGATTACAAATACGTGGAAAACAGATGCACACCCCTAGTGCATGGTTCAGAGGCGTGTATCTTTGAAGGATACTAATGAACAGGAGAGGGTGGCTAGTATATCCCCGATATTTCAAAAAAGGGCTCAGGGGTGATCCGGGAAATTATAGACTGGTTAGCCTGACTTCAGTGCCAGGAAAAATCATGAAAACCTATTTTAAAGAACAAAATCACAGAACATATAGATAGACCCAAGAGAAGTCTTGCCTCATAAATCTTCCACATGTATTTGAAGGGGTTAATAAACATATGGATTAATGGGAGCCCTTAGATGTTGTGTATTTGGATTTTCAGAAGGTGTTTGACAAAGTCCCAATGAGAGACTCCTAAGAAAATTTAAAAGCATGGGATAGGAGACAAACTAGTTAAAAGATAGGAAATAGAGAGTAGGATTAAATGGTCAGTTTTCTCAGTGAATAAAGAAACAGTGGAGTGCCTCAGGGAAATGTACTTGGACCAGCACATTTTAATATAGTTATAAATGATCTGGAAAGGGGGAATGATAAGTAAGGAAATCAACATTGCAGATGACTCAAAATTATTAAAAGTTATTAAATTGCAAGCAGATTGTGATAAATTGCAGGAGGCTCTTGTGAGACTGGAAGATTGGGATTCCAAATGGCAGATGCAATTTAATGTGGGAAGTGCAAGGTGATGCATATAGGGAAAAATAACCCATGCTGTACTTACAGGATGTTAGGTTTCATATTAGGAGTTACCACCCAGGAAAAAGATCTAGGCATCATAGTGGATAATATTTTGAATTGTGAGCTCAGTGTGCTGTGGCAGTCAAAAAAGCAAACAGAAATTATTAGGAAAGAAATGGTGAATAAAACAGAGAATGTCATGATGCCTTTGTGTTGCTCCATGGTGAGACCACACCTTGAGTACTGTGTGCAATTCTGGTCGCCGTATCTCAAAAAAAGATATAGTTGCACTAGAAAAGGCACAGAGAAGGGCGACCAAAAGGATAAAAGATTATGGAACAGCTCCCCTATGTGGAAAAACTAAAGCGGTTAGGACTGTTTTCTTTGGAGAAGAGTAACTGAGGGGTGATATGATGGAGGTCTATAAAATCATGAGAGGATTTGAACAGGTAAATGTGAATCAGTTATTTACTCTTTCAAATAATACAAGAACAAGGGGGCACATCATGAAGTTAGCACGTAGCACATTTAAAACAATTTGGAGAGCATTCTTTTTCACTCAACGAACAATCAAGCTCTGGAATTCATTACCAGAGGATGTGATAAAGGCAGTTTGCATATCTGGGTTTAATAAAGGTTGGACAAGTTTCTGGAGGAGAGATCCATAAACTATTAATCAAATTGATTTAGGAAATAGCCACTGCTTATTACCAGCATTAGGAGCATGGGATCTACTTAGTGTTTGGGTACTTGCCAGGTTTTTGTAGTCTGGATTGGCCACTGTTGGAAACAGGATGCTGGACTTGATGGACCCTCGGTCTGATCCAGTATGGCAATTTCTTATGTTCTTATGCATGTAGATTTGGCAGCTTATGCGTGTGTATTTACATCTGCTCATTATCTAGAATAAGTGATCGTAAATGTCTTAAAAGGTGGGGGGTCAGATGAAATGGAGGATTTTGAGGCTGAAGAGCCAGGAGGATCTTGAACACCTACAAATGGAGTCAGCGAACGGATAGACTAATTGGTAAAACTGGTAATTTCATTGCCACACGTTTATTAGAAAATCTCTCGATTTACGTGCATAAAACCCGACTTACTGGAGTTAAAAGCATGTAAATTACATGGGTAAAATCTCCAATGCATATATTTTTAAAGCTGTCAGTAAAAATACACAGTTATAGTAGTTGCGCACCATTTATCCAGATAAGTTCTGACTTATCAGGCTAAGTAACAGTTTTGCTGCTACTTAACCTGATAAGTCTTAAAAGCGTTACTTATCTGGCTAAGTAAGATAGACAGATAAGTCTCAAATAGAGCCACCTGTCTGGATAAGCAGCACTGTTTAAGACTTATCCGGCTATCTGACTTAGCCGGATAAGTAGCACTTTTAAGACATTTTCAGCTAAGTGACTGCCAAGCTGCTATTTAGCTGGATGTCTTGATTTATCTGGATAGGTGCAATATGTAATCACACTCTTTTTTTGTGTATAGTTACATGCAGTTTGCAGGGTACATTTGCGCATATTTTATACGTGCAGGTTATGAAATACAGGAGTAAACTTTTGCCCGCCTATATATATGCATATATGGGTATGCGCACAGCTATTTTAAAGTTTTCCTCCCTATGTCCTTACTTCAAACCCATCCCATTTGGAGAAAGGCACCCACCATCACTCAACACTAGATGCACACCTCTGCGAACTTCCCACCACTGTATAAAGTTCTACATTTTGCTGAATGGCACCTCTCTAGTGAACCCAGACAGAAGTCACATTTAGGAAATCTACAGCTTATCCCTGGTTATGAGCAAGAGGGACTGTATCTATTCTTTAGGATCCTGCCGAGTACTTGTGATCTGAATTGGCCACTGTCAGAAACAGTTTCCTGGGCTCGATGGACCTTTGATCTATTCCCAGTATGTTATTTTTTATGCTCTAATGATTTAGAGAGTGGAATCTGGGCAGATGCTGCCCCTGGGCACTGTTAATGCTGGTGCCACAAAACCATTCCCCTCTCTCGGCAAGTCTCTGAGGTCTGCAGAATTTTCTTTGTTTACCCCAACCCTGCGAAACGACTGATCTCTGTCTTAGCCCCCCCTCCCCCCCCCCAATAAGTGCAGAAACTGAGTCTGCCTGTTATCCCAGGCTCCACCCCCTCACAGAAGAGGCAGGGCCTGGAGTGCAAACTTAGTCCCCATGCTCACTGCATCAGAGAATAATAATGTCACTAAAATGGAAGGGGGTGGTGGCAGCGACTTTGGAAGGTATGGGGCAGGATGTGCAGCCTGCTGTGCAGCGGGGAACAGGGAATTTGGCAGTCTCCAAACTTTGCCACCCTAGGCAAAGGCCAAATAGTTTTAGCCCTGGATAAATATTGTCAAAGAGAAAAATGGAGAGAAGTGAGATGAGTGAAAGGTGTTTAAAGACGCAGGACCTAGAGAGACTGAAAAACCAGGAAAACTTAATTTGAGATTTCTATTCCACCTTTCATAACTTGAATGCCATTCCAAAGCAGATTACAATGAGGTCAAGCTTCGGCATTACATATAAGTAACAGTAAAATATTTAATCTTGCTTATATCAGGGTTGAAAGTTATATCATTTAGTTTATATCAGAGTTAGTAATGCGTCAGGAGTGTTTGGTCCATGGATCTGCTGCCTAGTAAGCTGAATTCTCAGTCTGTGCCAGTCTGCTAGATGAAAAGCCATGTTTTCAGATGGCGCCAGAAGTCTCCTGGGTCAGAGTACCCAACAGTCCCCAAAAAGCAGATCTATTTCTTGTTACTTACTCTCAGGGATAGCAATGCCTGGCTAATAATGTTTTATGGACTTTGCCTCCAAGAACTTGTCCAAATATCTTTGAAACTCTGCTATGCTAGTCGCCTTGAACGCATCCTCGGGCCACAGATTCCACTACTTAATTCTGCGCTGAGTGAAAATTTAATTTCTACGATTTGTTTTAAATATGCCACTGGTTAGTTTCATGCAGAGTTCCCTTCTCTTAGTATTTGAAAGGATGAATAACCATTCTTTATTCTACCCATTTTACCTCACTTGTGATTTTATAAACTTCTGTCATGTTCCTGGCATCATTGAGGAGTCATTCTATCCCCTTTATGAATTTTGTGTCCTTCTCTGGACCTTTTCTAGTTCCACTACATCTTTTTTGAGATGGGGCGACCAGAACTGCACACAATACTCAAGGTGCAGTCGCACTGTGGATCAATACAAAGACAGTATGTTGCTTTCTTTTTTTTCTCCATTCCCTTTCAGATCATTCCTAACATTTTGGTTGCTTTTTTGACCGCTACCAGTACCATCCACTGAGCTAAGGATTTGAATATATAGTCCACAATATATTCTTTTCCTAGGTGCTGGCTCCTAATATAGAACTCAGCACTTTGTACCTAAATTGGGATTATTTTTTCCTATGTGCAGTACTTTGCTTTTCATCTGCCATTCAGATGCCCAGGCTCACAAGGTTATTCTGCATTTCCTCAAAATATGCTGCTGTCTAAATGGCTTTGTATCATCTGCAGAACGGATCACCTCACTCGTTCCCTTTCCAGATCATTTATCAATGTGTTAGATATCACAGGTCCCAGGACAGATCCCCGGGCTACTGCTCTAATAACCTTTCTTCATTTAGAAAACTGACCATTTAGTCCTTCGCTCGGTTTCCTGTCTTTTAACCAATTACCAAATAGGACACTGCCTCCTATCCCATGACTTTTCAATTTCCTGAGGAGTCTCTTGTGTGGTCTTTGTCAAATGCCTTCTAAAAATCCAAATATGTCTCCGTTATCTACAGGCTGATTTATTTCTTCAAAAAACCTAATAGACTTGTAAGGCAAGACTTCCCTTTCCTTAAACCATGTTGACTTTTCCCTTTTATGTCATGTCTATCTATGTGTCCAGTAATTTTATTTTTAAGAATAAGTTCTACCGTTTTGCCTAACACTGATGTCAAGCTCACTGGGTCTAGGGTTTCTGGAGCCCTTTTTAAAAATAGGCATCTTATTGACCACCTTATAGTTCTCAGCTATTGTAGCTATTTTAAATGGTAGGTTATGTATTACTAGTAATGGATAGACCTAAGGAAATGGCATTATAGTAGTCTAAGTGAGTGAGTTCTAGCTTTTGCGTAACTGTTTGGAAGTCATTTGTTGCAGAAAAGTGCACAATTGCTTTATCATATGGAGGCACCACAAAGCATTCTTTGTTACTGCTGTGCTCAGGGCATAGTCGAAGATGACTCCTAAGTTTTTAACCTCTGCAGCTGAAGAGTGATGTCATCTGAAATAAGTGGAGGGGCATTATATGATCACGGAGAGCTGCTCTCCCATACAAGCTCTGTTTTGTCCCTATTTCTCATAAGTCAGTTATTATATCTAGGGTTTCTGGAGCCCTTTTTAAAAATAGGCATCATATTGACCACCTTATAGTTCTCAGCTATTGTAGCTATTTTAAATGGTAGGTTATGTATTACTAGTAATGGATAGACCTAAGGAAATGGCATTATAGTAGTCTAAGTGAGTGAGTTCTAAAAATAGGCGGTGACGTCAGAGGTGCGACCGGCGGGGTATTTAAACTGCCGCTCTCCTCTTCTTCCTCCTTTTCCTTCCACGGGGCTCCAGCGGTGAACTTGGCCTGCGCGTTCGGCGCTGAAGCCCGTCGGGGTAAGGCCTCCTGTTCCGCTCACCCCGATCGGGCTCCCTCGCCGATCGCCGGCCCTTCTCTTCAGCTGCTCACCTACCTGGAAGGACGCGATCCTCCGCCTCCAGCCGGCCTCGATTGGAGCCGCGAACCCCTGCCTCCAGCCGGCCTCGACCCGGACCACGAGCCCACGCCACCAGCAGGCCCCGAGCCGAGCCGCGAGCCTTCGCCCCGAACCGCCCACAAAAACGTCGCGGCGGTGACGTCAGAGGTGCGACCGGCGGGGTATTTAAACTACCACTCTCCCTGGCGTCGCGCGCCGGGCGTCGCGCGCACGAAGGAGCGCGACAAAGGGGCCTGCCCCTTTGTTTCGCCCCTTCGTTTCGACCCTCGCTTCCCCGAGCAGTTGCACACCAATATTACACTAGAGCTCAACCAGCGTCCAACATGCTCACGTCCTTCCAGCTCTCTTCCTTCAAGCAACCACCCAGCGCCCTTACAGCGCCCTCTAAGTAATCAACCTTCCTGCGCCCTCCCATCAAGCACCCAGCAAGCAACCATACTGCGCCCGCTCAGCAAGCAACCAGCAAGCAAACTCAGCAAGCAACCAGTCTGCGCCCTCGCAGCAAGCACTCAGCAAGCAAACTCAGCAAGCACTCAGCAAGCAAACTCAGCAAGCATCCAGCCTGCGCCCTCTCAGCAAGCACTCAGCAAGCAACCATACTGCGCCCGCTCAGCAAGCAACCAGCAAGCAAACTCAGCAAGCACTCAGCAAGCAAACTCAGCAAGCAACCAGCCTGCGCCCTTTCAGCAAGCAACCAGCCTGCGCCCTCCCAGCAAGCAACCAGTCTGCGCCCTCTCAGCAAGCACTCAGCAAGCAACCAGTCTACGCCCTTTCAGCAAGCTACCAGTCTGCGCCCTCCCAGCAAGCAACCAGTCTGCGCCCTCTCAGCAAGCACTCAGCAAGCAACCAGTCTACGCCCTTTCAGCAAGCTACCAGTCTGTGCCCTCACAGCAAGCAACCAGTCTGCGCCCTCTCAGCAAGCAACCAGTCTACGCCCTCTCAGCAAGCACTCAGCAAGCAACCAGTCTGCGCCCTCCCAGCAAGCAACCAGTCTGCGCCCTCTCAGCAAGCACTCAGCAAGCAACCAGCTTGCGCCCTTTCAGCAAGCAACCAGTCTGTGCCCTCCCAGCAAGCAACCAGCCTGCGCCCTCCCAGCAAGCAACCAGTCTGCGCCCTCCCAGCAAGCAACCAGTCTGCGCCCTCTCAGCAAGCACTCAGCAAGCAACCAGTCTACGCCCTTTCAGCAAGCTACCAGTCTGCGCCCTCACAGCAAGCAACCAGTCTGCGCCCTCTCAGCAAGCAACCAGTCTACGCCCTCTCAGCAAGCAACCAGTCTACGCCTTTTTCAGCAAGCAACCAGTCTGCGCCCATTTAGCAAGCATCCTTCCAGCGTTCTTCCAGAGCACTAACCAACCAATTATTTATCTCCTAATCTCAGCCTATCCTCCCATCTGCCATCCGCCTACACTCTGCGCCAGCCAGCTAACCTCCCACAATGTCTCTTGCTCTTCCAATACCAATCTTACAACACCGCCTCCTATCTAAAAGAACATCTACCAGACGAGCCCCTCACAATAACTTAAAAACCCTCACCCCTATCTTGATCACACCAATTACCCAGCTTCTAGGCCTCTCCCTCTTTTCACTTTCTCTTTTCAATGCACAATCTCTAACGAAGAAATCCCTAATTTTCAATGATTATCTCACCGACGCCAAGCCAGATATCTGTGCAGTAACCGAAACATGGCTTAAGCCCTCAGATACAGCTTTAATAAACCAACTACCTACACAAACCTATGACTTCTTCTCACTCCCGAGACTGAAAAAAAGAGGAGGGGGCATCCTTCTGGCTACCAAAAAAAGCCTTAACTTCTCCCAACATCCTTTCAGCTCTAACTCAAAACTGGAAGTCGGCTTCTTCACCTCACAACATCTTCAAATCCTTCTTGTCTACGCCCCCCCGGGACTCCTAGAAGCAGATGTCTCCCCCCTCCTTGAAATCACCACCATGCTCATCAACCTGGATACTCCAGCAATCATTTTAGGAGATTTCAATCTGCACATAGACAATCCCTCACCATCTAACAGCTGCGTAACACTCATCACAGCCCTGTCTGCTATGGGATTCCAACAACTAGTCAACGAACCCACACACAAAGCGGGTCACACTCTGGACTTGATTTTCGTCAACAAGGGCATTACGACTACATCCAATTTGAAGAACAAAAAGGTTCCATGGTCAGACCACACTCTCATCTCTACCTTATTCACGCTGAAAAAATCCAACACTCCCTACTCCCCCTCTCCTTCATTCCACTACAAGAGGCGATGCTCACCAGAAGACCTTAACAACCAATTGGTCTCTCAGCTACCCCTATTAGACCTCACCGACCCGAACACTGCCATTCGCTCCTGGAACAACATAACAGAAAACATAGCCAACAAGCTCTGTCCTTTAACTACAAAAAGATCTCACACCAATGCATCCAACAGACAACCGTGGTTCACTAATGAACTCAGAAAACTAAAACAAAGTTTAAGAAAAAAAGAAGCGACTTGGCGCAAAACCCCTTGTGACATCACCATTTTTTCATACAAATCCACACTTTACCAGTACAAATCTCTCACCTCAAAATCAAAAAAAGACTATTATGCATCTAAGATTCACAACCTGGTTTTTGACGCCAAAGCCCTCTTCGCTTATGTCTCCAGCCTCACTCAAACCATTCCGCGAGAAATCCCAGGCAACATGGCACAACCCAAAGCGGAAGAACTCGCTCAGTTTTTCCAAAATAAAATCACCAATCTCTTAACACAACTGCCTTCCAATACAGCCGACCTCCAGACATATCAACAACCTGCCCACAAAAACGTCAGCTTAAACACCTTTGAACCCGTCTCTTCCACGGAGATACAAACCATCCTGAGAAGAATGAAACCTTCGTCTCATCCTGCAGACCACATCCCCTCCAAACTTCTTCTATCTATTCCAGACACAATAGCCACTTCATTGAAAAATATCATCAACTGCTCTCTAGCCCAAGGAACCTTCCCAGATGATCTTAAAATGGCCTCAATCTCACCGCTCCTAAAGAAACCCAACCTAGACCCGAAGGACCCTAACAACTTCCGCCCCATAGCTAACCTCCCATTCATCGCCAAGATCATGGAAAAACTAGTGAACTCTCAACTCTCAGATTTCATCGAAGACAACAATCTTCTCTTCATCCCACAACACGGCTTCCGTAAAAATCGAGGCACAGAATCCCTCCTCACTTCGTTGACAGACCATATCTTACTGGGCCTCGACAAAGGAAACTCTTTTCTATTGATCTTGTTAGACCTATCAGCAGCGTTCGACACGGTCAACCACACCATCCTCTTAAACCAGTTATCGTCCATAGGAATCTGCGGCACCGTCCTATCTTGGTTCAAAACCTTTCTCAACAACAGAGGTTACAAAGTTAAACTCCAAAACAAGGAATCCTCAAGATTTGACTCTGCCATAGGAGTCCCACAAGGTTCTTCATTATCTCCGACTCTATTCAATATTTACCTGCTTCCTCTTTGCCAACTTCTCACTGACCTCAATCTAAAGTACTTCCTATACGCAGATGATATTCAAATCATCATCCCCGTCAAAGACACATACTCTAAAACTCTTGACTACTGGGAATCATGCCACCAAAAAATCAAACAACTTCTCAACAGCCTTCACCTCATCTTAAATTCCTCCAAGACAGAAATCCTACTCATCTCTCCCGAGAACAATACACCTAACATTACTCTTCCCACCAACCTACCTACTGCACAAGTTAGAGACTTAGGAGTGTTATTGGACAACCGGCTAAACTTCAAGGCACACATCAACAAAACAACCAAAGACTGCTTCTATAAACTCCAGGTTTTGAAAAGGATAAGACCTCTCTTCCATGCTCAAGACTTCAGAACGATCTTCCAGGCAGTCATTTTTTCAAAATTAGACTATTGCAACTCCCTATTGCTAGGTCTGCCTTCTTCCTATTCCAAACCATTACAGATGGTGCAAAATTCAGCAGCCCGACTACTAACAGGCACAAGAAAAAGAGACCACATATCTCCCATCCTGAAAGAGCTACATTGGCTACCCGTATACTTCCGTATCATGTACAAAACCATATGTATCATTTTCAAAACTATACATCAATGCACTTCCCTCGATCTTCAATTTCCTCTCCAAGTATACAACTCGACAAGACCTACCAGAGATAGGCACACTCCAAGTTCCCCCTGCAAAAACGACTAGACACATTACCCTAAGAGATCGCACCACCTCCACAGCTGGCCCCCTTCTGTGGAATTCATTGCCCACAGATCTCAGACTGGAACCTTGCCTCCCAACTTTTAGGAAAAGACTTAAGACTTGGTTATTCAAGCAAGCTTTCCAAGACACAATTTAATGACACAATCCAAGGACACAACCCAAGGACTCCTCAAAACATTCAGCCATTAATCATGCCATTTGTACATAACTTGTAATGTGACTTGTATATCGTTTAACCATTTATTCTTTCCTTTTTCTTCCTCTTCACCAAGTTCTGCCACCCTTGTTAATTGTAACTGTACTTTCGGCCACCTGAGTTCTAGTTTGATGTATTTAATGCACTCCCGTTTCATGTAAACCAGCAAGATATGTTCTCATGATTGCCGGTATATAAAAACCTTAAATAAATAAAATAAAAAATAAATCATCCAATTTGTTACTGCCTTGAGGCACTGTCTGAGGAGGGTTGTTGTTTCATCCCAGGTGTCCAAAAATGGTAGGAGAATCTGTGTGTTGTCAGTGCACAGAGTGCAAGTAGATCTTGAGCCCAAAGCTTCTTATGATGGCTCCTAAGGGGCCAGAGGTATACATTGAATAAAATGGGAAATAGTGAGGAGCCTTGGGATACAGCTCAATGCAGGAGCCAGGGTTTAAAGGATATTGTGTCCCAGGCTTTGTTTCTGAGATCTGGCCATCAGGAAGGATTTAAACCAGTTTTTCTTGCTTCCTCAGGCACTTAGTGCTGACCAGATTCTCAGGCATATCTGGTGACTGACCATGTCAAATGCGGCTGAGAAATCAAGGACAATCAATAGTCCTGATCTGCCTTGATCCATCAGTAGAGTAGGGATGTGTTTTCATTAAACAAGAATACAAAAAAAATGCAATGAATGAAGCCATTTTTCGTAGTGTTCCACATGAATGAACCATAAATGGCCTTGCAGAAAAACACTTGAAAATTTTTGGGTATGTTCATATTCATTGCAAAAACCAAACTATGCCTCCCATAGCTCTCCAACCACACTTCCACCCAGTACCTGGGCCTGCCTGGCTGGGGTTTCCATGGGCCCCTATATCCCAAACACCTTCCCATAAAATCAAATTTAGATTACTTACTTAGTAAGGACCCTTGTAAAAATGTGATGGGGCCAGGGACCTGCTTCCTTGGACCCCTGTTACCCCAGTTCCTGCCAGTCTTGCTAAAAGAACACTAAGGGCAGGAACAAAGCTCACGTGCTCCTGCCCTGGTATCTGGATCTTTCAAAATGGCACCGGCCACCTGGAGGATGGCACTGAAGTGATCTCTTTGGTGCCTTTTTTCAGTGTGGCTAGTGCCAGTCAGTGGGCATACAATATAATGGCACCAGCCGCACTGGAGATAGTTCTGATGTGACATTTTGTTGCCATCCTCCAGGTGGCTGGCACCATTTTTAAAGCTCATAAGATCCCAGTGCCAGGGCAGGAACAATTGGACTTTGCTCCTGCCCTCAGCTGGAACTGCAGGAATGGAGGCAGGAAGGCAGATCCCTGGCCCTGATACATTTTTAGGGGGGGGGGGGGGTATGGTGGTGAAAGGGAACCCTAAGAAGTCCAGCTAGATAGGTCCATTTCCTGAGCTCAGGTAGATTTTAGGGATTGGAGGGGCCTGAGGAGAAGAGGGCTGGGCGGGTTCGGGTTGAATTGTACAGGCATAGGATGCTTGGAGTCTGTGGGAGGCAGTATGGGGTTTGTTTTTGCCATGTTTTGAGAGATTTTTGGAGGTTTAATCTGGTTGGGTGTTTTTGGTTTGGGAAACAAATGGAACTCAAAAAAATATTATACGAATTGAAAGAAACCCCCCCCCCCCCCACATTGAAATGAAAAAACAAACCAAACCGAAAATATTTGAGCTGCACATCCCTATCAGTGAGTGAGATGAGTACTCTTTTGATGCTGTATCTAGTTTAGAATGCTAATTGGGTTGGATCTAATTTGTTAGTCACTTCAAGTAAATCTCTGTTTGGTGTCCACAGATTTTATATATTTTGCCGTCTTAAAAGGATTTGATATTGATAGGGACCTTTGTTTTAGCTTTTTATTTTTTTCCCCTGATTATTTATCCTTGTTTACTATAATGAACCAAATTGCAGAAAATTCAGTAGAAAAAAATATTTTTCCCCTAATGATTTTCTTCTCCTCTTGTTGGTTATAATAAACACTGATAAATAAATTCCCAGGCAATATAAAATAAAAATTGAAAGCAAAGTTCCCTAGATACTAACATGTAGGTACGGCATTCTGAGGCATCAGGCAAGGGCATCTTTAACACTGGTTAACTTTAAGATGCCTGGATAATGTCCTTGCTGGAGAGGCATTTCCAAGTTTGATGAAATGGGATTAACTTGATTCGGAAAGGTCTTCAAGGAAACAAGCATGGCAAAGATTAGAGAAGTGGCCACCATTTCATAAGCCACTTATGAATTTTTAAATGTCTTCAATGCCCACATTATCAAAATGAGTTGGAAGATATTAAAGAAACCCCCAAAAAAAACAAATCGGGGAACTGTATTGGTACAATGTACTCTGGTTTTCCGTAGCACTTTTATATAAGTGATAACCCTATATTGGTTATGACTCAAATACAAGTGTTTACTGTTTTTAATTTAATCAAAAAAGGAATATAGTATAATTGCTCTCAAAATTTTTTTTTATTTTGTTTGTTTTTTATTTTTAAAAAATGCCTTAGGTATTTTATAGGTATTTTTTACCCAGTACTCTCCTCAACGAGGAGGATGGAAGAGGTAAGGGATTCCCAAATTGTGGGTTTGGACCTATAAGTGGGTCCCATTGAACTTGCTGGTAGGTCAGGAGGGATGGCAGCATTGTGATCACTCAACCAGCAAAATGAAAATACAAAGCAGAACAGCATGGCAATGATCTGCAAATTATGTGAAACACAGTGTCACATTTATTATCATCGGAGCTGGGAAAAGGAATCCTGCCAGGTAGTGGCACTCGAGACCTGGATTGGCCACCGCTGGAAACAGGATGCTGGGCTTGATGGACCTTTGATCTAACTCAGTGAGGCAAAATGTTCTTAAATGCCATACACTGTTTTGATTTGGATAAATAATTTCATTTTATGATGAGTCCTGTGATTAAAAACTGGTTCACAAATGGAAAAGTTTGCAAATCAGTGGATTGGGTTATCTCTTGATGTTCCTTCCAGCCTTGACTAATTTTTTTTTTTTAATGTTACCTTAGTTTACATTTATTACTATAACAAAGAGGAAAGTTGCCCTTCATCTGCATTGCCAGTATACAAACTGAGCTCTGCCCCTCCTCCCGTATATTCTCCAGCTCTGCCCCACTGTCTCTGTGTCGAAACTGAGCTTCCCCCCCCCCCCCCTCTCCCTGAATTCTCCAGCTCTGTCCCTCTCTCCAGGCTCCGCCCCTCTCTCTGTATTGTCCAATCCACTGTCTACTACTATGTATGGGAATTGAGCTCTGCCCCTCTCTGGCTGTACTCTCCAGCTCTGACCTTCTTTCTCTCTGACTTGTCCAATCCCCTCTCTACCACCACACAGTGCACCCAAGCTCAGCCTGCACTCTCTATTACCACACATCTCAGTTACGTACTTCCTACACTTCACATTATTTCCCTATCTTGGGACGGACTTATACTAGTAGTACGGAAATAATTGGCACTCACACTTCACATTCTTCCTATTCTGAGGCCTTGCAGCTTCCTCCTGCTCTTAACGGTTTTCCAGGTCACTTGAAATAACTTCACTGAGCCTACCATGCTGTGGGCCTTATTCCCCTCCCCCACTGATTGTAGCCACCACCTCCTTGCCAGCCCGGCCACCACAGTGACAGTCCTCTGACTGAGGCATCAACCACAGTTTCCCATAGAAACTTATGCATGAGCCAGCCAGTGTCACTGTTGTGCGATGGCTGGGACTTCCTCTACCCTGGAAGCTGTGAAAGCTGCCTCTGCTGGCCCAAAGAGTAACTGTCGGGCTCAGAAATGGAACCTGTCTCCCATAGCAATTGGGCTAACCCCCCTTTCTCCTCCCACCTCACCTTTCCCATTTTCTCCCTCTTCAGCAATAGTAATGTGACTGTGGAAGCTGTCAAGAAACAAAAAAAAAAGTGTCAAACAGATTAAAGAATTTATAAGAACAAGCGAAGGGCAACCAAAATGATAAAGGGGATGGAACAACTCCCCTATGAGGAAAGGCTGAAGAGGTTAGGGCTGTTCAGCTTGGAGAAGAGACGGCTGAGGGGGGATATGATAGAGGTCTTTAAGATCATGAGAAGTATTGAACGAGTAGATGTGACTCGGTTATTTACACTTTCGAATAATAGAAGGACTAGGGGGCATTCCATGAAGTTAGCAAGTAGCACATTTAAGACTAATCGGAGAAAATTCTTTTTCACTCAATGCACAATTAAGCTCTGGAATTTGTTGCCAGAGGATGTGGTTAGTGCAGTTAGTGTAGCTGGGTTCAAAAAAGGTTTGGATAAGTTCTTGGAGGAGAAGTCCATTAATGGCTATTAATCAATTATACTTAGGGAATAGCCACTGCTATTAATTGCATCAGTAGCATGGGTTCTTCTTAGTGTTTGGGTAATTGCCAGGTTCTTGTGGCCTGGTTTTGGCCTCTGTTGGAAACAGGATGCTGGGCTTGATGGACCCTTGGTCTGACTCAGCATGGCAATTTCTTATGTTCTTATGTTCTTAAGCCAGCCTAGCACAAATATAGGGCCAGATTTTAAAAGGGTTACACACATAAGTTATGTGCGTAACCCTTAAAAACCCCTCCTGCGCGCCCCGAGCCTATTTTGCATAGGCTCGGCAGCGCGAGCAAGCCCCGGGACACGCGTAAGTCCCGGGGCTTGCAAAAAGGGGCGGTCGGGGTGTGACCAGGGGACGTGGTGTCAGCTTGGGGGCGTGTTCGGGGGCGTGGCCGAGTGCCCCGACATAACGGCCTGTGTCGGGGCCTGCCGCGCCAGCAGACAGCCGGTGCGCGTAAGTTACGACTGCCCAGAGGCAGGCGTAACTTCACGGATAAAGGTTAGTAGGGGGATTTAGATAGGGCTGGGGGGTGGATTAGATAGGGGAAGGGAGGGAGAGGTGGAGGGAATGGGCAGCGCGCGCAGGGCTCTGCGCACGCAAGCTGCACAAATGTGCACCCCCTTGCGTGCGCTGACCCCGGATTTTATAAGATACGTGCGTAGCCGCGTGTATCTTATAAAATCTGGCGTACTTTTGTTTGCGCCTGGTGCGCGAACAAAAGTGCGCACGCTGTTTTTTAAAATGTACCCCATAATTACCTGATTAATAGCGTGGGCAGTGTGTGGATATCTCTGGGGCTGTTGGTTAACTACTTCTGGTATTTCTGAACTGAGTGATGCACCAAACCATCTGCACCACGTCTTAAATCTGCTTACGTGTTTCGTGTATGAAATTAGTCCAGATTAGAAAACAGGACAACTGTGCTTCCTGTTCTTGCTTAAGAACAAAGACAATTTCTTTAAAAACAAAAGCAAAACAGGACTGTCCTGTACAAAAATGGGACATCTGGCCAGCCTACCCCCAGCAGTGATATTTTCCCTCAGGCCAGGGGCAAGAGTGTGTCGCCTCTACTGCATGTCTGCCTGCATGCAGGCCGAACTAGAAGACTAAGGTTATTGTACTTGTATTTTTCTATTTTTAATTATAAATCATTTGTTTTATTTCACATAGTTATTATAAAGAATATTTACCTCTGAGAATAAATGAAATTACACTGTTCTTTTATTTATTTATTTATTTATTTATTTTAATTCTCAAGGAGCATAGCAGCCACGGATCATGAGCCAACGGATGCGCGGAAGTCATTTCCTTGCTTTGATGAACCCAACAAAAAGGCAACCTATAATATAACTATCATCCATGAAGATGAGTACAATGTGCTTTCAAACATGCCTATTCTGGTATGTATATTAACATAGGCATAAAGAGAAGAATTTTGAGAAAAAATTATAATTCTCTTCATTCACAGCAAGAGAAAATCCTTTAATGGACTTTATAGTGGGAAGTTTGGTAAAGACCATATTCACATTTGTGTTATATAAATGTAAATATTCTAAATTCCTCCAGATTTCTGTCACACAAATATCACTTTTGAGGTGAGAGATCTTCAGATAACTAATTGGCATGTGAGGTAATAATAAGCTTGTAATGCCCACAGTTTAAAGCATAATCATAGCTTTCATGAAAGTCTATTGCTTTTTTTAACACATTTTTATAAATGTAATAAAAATACTGATCAAAGCAGAAAAATATTCCACGGGATATCAATCAAATGGAAGTCCGTCGATATTAAATAAAAAAAATAATAACCTGCTCATGTGCCAAGCAGCTAAAGGAAGGTCTTTCACCTCAAAAGTGACACTTGTGTGATGGAAACGTAGTAGAATGAAAATTGTTTTAAATATTCTACCTCTTTTTTTTTTTTTTGGAGTAAAGTGTTATATAAATATGACATCTGATTAACTTTCTGGTTCTTTCAAATGGATTATCATCAGAGGCATTGCTAACCAGTTTGATTCCTGAAACAACTTTCTCCCACTTTCACACGGAAAGAGAGTTTTCCAGGACACATTTGGAAAGATGGTCATCAACTGATATGTCAGCCCTTTTCAGATATTTATTTACATTCATTTGGTATTCTGCCTTTTCATGGAAGGCATAGTTGGGTTATAGGAAATGGTGTGAAATCAATAGGGACCTTTTGATTTTTAGTTTTTGTCCAGGGAATTTTATTACCACATAACAAAAAATGGAGAAATCAGTGGGGGAAAAAATGACTTGTTTTTCCAGGTAAATATCTTCTTTTGTTCTTGTTGTAATAAACACTGATAAATTCCTAGGACAAATAAAATAAAAACTAAAAACAAAGGTCCTGGAAATATATTAGCTCCAAGGATAGGAGAGTAAGCTGGCAATAGCACAGGCAGTAACATAAGTAAATTATAAGATAAACAAGTGGCACAAGGCCAAAGATTAAGGGACTGGAATGATTAGAGTGCAGTAAGGATACTCGGGTGATACAGGAACCAATCCCATAAAGATATAGTTGTGATGGAGAAGGTACAGAGAAGGGCGACCAAAATGATAAAAGGGATGGAACAGCTTCTCTATGAGGAAAGACTAAAGAGGTTAGGACTTTTCAGCTTGGAGAAGAGACGGCTGAGGGGAGGATATGATAGAAGTGTTTAAAATCATGAGAGGTCTAGAATGGGTAAATGTAAATCGGTTATTTACTCTTTCAGATAATAGACTAGGGGGCACTCCATGAAGTTAGCATGTGGCACATTTAAAAGTAATCGGAAAAAGTTCTTTTTTACTCAACGCACAATTAAACTCTGGAATTTGTTGCCAGAGGATGTGGTTAGTGCAGTTAGTGTAGCTGTGTTTAAAAAAGGATTGGATACGTTCTTGGAGGAGAAGTCCATTACCTGCTATTAATTAAGTTGACTTAGAAAATAGTCACTGCTATAGTAACATGGCTTCCGCAAGTTCTTCAGTACGGAAACACTCCTCATCTCTCTCTCAGATACCCTCCTTAAACGTCTTGACCAAGGACACTCCTACTTACTCGCCATGTTAGATATCTCCACTGCCTTTGACACTATTAACCACAACATTCTAATCAAACGCCTCGCAGAAATCGGTATCTCAGGAGCTGCCTTACTCTGGTTCATATCCTACCTGGAAAGCAGGCAACACACAGTCCATATCGCCAACACAGAATCCATCCATCTCTCCCAAGGAGTCCCCCAAGGATTGTCACTTTCATCTACCCTCTTTAACATATACCTCCTGTGCCTCTGCCAACTCCTCTCTGACCTCGGCCTCACCCACTATATCTACGCAGATGATGTACAAATCCTCAACCCTATACAAGAATCCCTACACAAATCCCTCAAAACCTGGGAAATCCACTTTAACTCTATAAACCACCTCCTCACCAACCTCCAATTTGCTCTCAACACTGCAAAAACAGAATTCATCATCATTTCCTCCCCCAATGATCCCTCACCCCCTCACCCCCTCCCAACCCCAACCCCCACCCCCTTCTACTTCTCTCCAGCGAAATGTATGAAACCTTGGTGTCATCATCGACAACAAATTCAACAAATTCAACCTAAAAACCTTCATCTATACAACCATAAAAGAATGCTACTACAAGCTCCATGTATTCAAAAAGCTCAAACCACTCCTCCACTTTAATGACTATCGCACAGTTCTCCAATCCACTATTTTTTCAAAAATTGATTACTGTAACACCTTGTTACTAGGCCTCCACACCTCATCCCTTAAACCCTTCCAAATGTTACAGGACGCAACTACTAGAATTCTAACAAGCTCCCGCAAAACAGACCACATTACTTCGGTCCTCAAAGAACTTCATTGGCTCCCAATTGCCTTTCGTATCACCTACAAAAGCCTATCTATTATTCACAAAAACCATCCACAACAACAGCATTCACTGGCTCGACAATTCCCTCTGTCTACGCACATACAACCGCCTAAACAGATCAGCCTACAGGTGCGTGCATGTTATAAAATTGGGCGTCCATGTGTGCGCACCGGGTAGCGCGCTTCTTTTAAAATCTACCCCTAACTGAAAATGTTACCAATCAGTTAAAAAGTGTCAATTTTGGAGGAATTTGTTAGCTAGAGGTATGGTTTTGCATTCCATTGGTTGCTTCCTTAGGTACCGGCACTTGTTTGTGTTGCTTTGATTGCAAGGTGGAGTTTGTGGGGGTAACAAGTGTAAACAAACAAGTGATGTAATTTTATAGCATCAAGTTCTAGTCACTAAAAGCATGTAATGCAAATGCATATTTAGAATTCACCAATCCTTTTGTATTTTAGGAAAGGGGCCCTGGCACTTTGGGATATGCATACTTTGAATTCCCCTGGTGTGAGTGTGTTTTGGGAGGGGGTGACTGGTGAGAGGGGAAGTGTCTTGGGTGAATGTATAGGATGACAGGTGGGAGAGAGTCTGGTTGGGGTGATTGTAGAGAGAGAGGCAGCTTGGTGTATGTGGGGGGTGGGGGTAACCTGTCACCCATACACCCCTTCCCCCCCACATACACACACCGAGCTGCCTCTTTCCCACGTCACACAATACAGTCACCCCAGTAACTTCCCCTCTCACTAGTCCCACCCCATACATAACAGACTGTTTCTCACCACTCACTACCCCAAGCAGTCTCTCTCTCACCTGTCATCTCATAGTCACCCCAGTCACCCCCCACATACCAGACTGCCCCTCTCTCACCAGTCACCACCTCAACAAGTCTCTCTCCACCACCTGACACTATGTAAGGTTACCCCAGTCACTCTTCCTCTCACCAATCATACCCCACATACCTGGCTGACGTACGAACAGAACAGTGCTCTCTTGTGAAGATTTGAGGACCCTCGGAGTGAGAAAACTCACTCAAAGATGAGATTTGTGCCATGTTCATGAGATTCCCCAGTGGGGAGTTGTCTTGTAAAGTGTGTTTAACAAAACTCACAAGCTCATTTTGGCTTATGTTTTTGTGTCCATCTTCCATCCTGGAAAGTCACTAAGACTCAGTTTGAGCCCTCAGGCCTTGGAGTTAGAAAGATTTTCTTGGGTTCCAAGGAAGATCCTGAGATTAAAAGAACCCAAAGAGGTGAAAAATAGTGATAGGGAAATTAGTCCCGTACTTCTTGAATTTCACTGAATATTTGTCTTAAGGTTTGCAGAGTGGTTTCAGGTTGGCATTAGAGTAAGGGTTGCCAGACTGGGAGAACTACTTTAGGAACTGCTGCTCAGGAAGCATCAGCAGAAGCTCAGCTGTTCAGGATGGTATTCCAGTTCAGTTACTGGACTACAGAAATCGGCATACCGAGTGGATATAGAAGAGGAAGAAAACCCCTACTGTGTGTAAAGACTGTTCAGTGTCTGTACTTTTTGGAATGTGTATTGTCTTTTGTTTTTGCTGCGCGGATTGCACTGTTTTCCAGTTGTGAATGCTACTGCTTTTATTCATCTGCATCAGTTATTCCAATAAAGGATATTTCTTATTTATCATTTTATACATTATACACAACTAAACTTAGAAACAACAGAGTGTTTTAATAATAACAAGGAAAATAGAAAAAAGAAATTCATTACAATCAAATGCTAATAGACAACCAGAAAGTTGGGGGAGCCTATCCTAACTAAATTCTCTCCAATGAAGAAAACATTTTTATACAGTATTAGTCATTATTGGGGACTCGAGCATTAATAAAGGATTTAAGTAGATCAGATTCTAGGAAAACACATTTTTCAGAAGGAAAAGTAACTATACATTTACAGGGAATTCACAAAAAAAAAAAAAAAATCTGGCCCCCACGTCCATTACTTCTTCTCACCTATCTTGTAATGCCTTTCTCCATGTCTATGTAGCCCTACAGAAATTAAGAATGATGTGAAGTTTGCCACCCATGAATGAAATATGTATAGATTGAAAATACAATTGAACATAAGAAATTGCCATGCTGGGTCAGACCAAGGGTCCATCAAGCCCAGCTTCCTGTTTCCAACAGTGGCCAATCCAGGCCATAAGAACCAGACAATTACCCAAACACTAAGAAATCCCATATTACTGATGCAATTAATAGCAGTGGCTATTCCCTAAGTAAATTTGATTAATAGCCATTAATGGACTTCTCCTCCAAGAACTTATCCAAAACTTTTTTGAACCCAGCTACACTAACTGCACTAACCACATCCTCCGGCAACAAATTCCATAGCTTTATTGTGCATTGAGTAAAAAAAGAATTATATCATGATCGTAACTTGAGGAAAAGTCACTAATAAAGTGGATCTATGTGACTCATCAACAGTAGTAGTAGCTTTCAAGATAGCAGGAATATCCAAAAGTTCCCTGCCACAGCTTGAAACATGAGCAGGGCCTCAACATGCTCCCTTGTGAATTAGCGGAAGAGCAGATTGAGACAACCCAAGCATCTCCCACATACAGGAATTTTGTTGTTTTTTTTTTACCACCAACTATAGGGCTATATTACATTTACTGGAAAGTGTCAGAAGACCTAACAGCCTAAGAGGTTGAAAGACTGTAACTCTCCCCCCCCCCCCCCCCATGTCAGGAAAAACCAAAGGGTGTATGGAGTGTCTGCTTGCCCCACCCTATCATGAATGTGCTCCAAAGTTCTAGTAGCCAGTGGAATAGGGATATAGGGGGTATAACCTTACAGCTGCATGATTAATAATGGAAACCAACAGCAAATATAAAGAAACTGATAAATTAACAAAAGGAGAAATATGTTGAAAAAATTCCAAAATGTACCCCAAAAAAAGGAGGCCAGGAGATATACAATCAAACACTTGGTGAGCAGAAACCTCAAATCAAAGGTAAGTGTAAAGATGTCAGCAGGTCTGTTGATGTGTATCAGTGTGGTAGGCCAGGACCACCCAATTAGTTCAATCATCCACCTTGGAAGTCACTATTTTTAAAAAAGTTGTTATGCATCATGTAAAATAAGTAGTCACAACAGTCTCAATGAATAATCCAACAAGCCCAACACGGCCAGTGTTTTGCCCTAAAAGCTTCCTCAGGTGTTAGATAACAACTTTTCAATCCACCACACAGACTGTTGCATATTCACTGGACCGAAGGTCTCAATAGTATTTTTAAAAAATAGTGACTTTCAAGGTGGATGATTGAACTGACTGGGTATTCCTCGCCTACCACAGCAGGACACACTGACAGGCTTGCAAACATCTCTACGCTTAGCTTCGATTTGAGGTTTCTTTAACCAAATACCTACAGTACCAGTTTTGATGTAAACCGGCATGATGTCCACAACTAATGCCGGTATATAAAAATGTTTAAATAAATAAATAAATGTAATCCACTTTGAAGTGCTGAAAAAAGTGCAAAAAGTGGAATATGAATCTAAATAAAGAAAGAAAGAACAAGTGTTTGATTGTATGTCTCTGGACCCTCTTTTCTTTTGGGTACCTAGTGTAAGTTTCAGGTTACCCTTGGCTCTTTTTGGGTCATGATAAAATTCCAAAGGCATATTTCTAAGTTTATTTTTTTTACATTCAGAAGATCAGGCCCAGAGCAAAGTTTGCACAGCTATAGATACAATTTCTATCTTTCAAGTATGGCCTCTATATGCCACAGAGTGAGTAGAAGGATTAATACAAAGATGATTTATTGTATTGTGACTTTTCCCCCAAGGGAAGTCCTGTAAGGGTTGTGCTGTTGTGATTGTGGGAAGGACAGAGGGTATGAAAGGCAACTCTGTGACAGACAGCCTGGCACAGCCCCTTTTGACCATGGTTATATAGGAGTATATAACCCTGTTCACTTTTGGCCTGGGGATTTCCTAGAATAACAGAGCAACAAGGAGGATGTAGCTGCTTCCCCTTCCAGGTGTTACAATGCGAGAGAAGCAGAAGTCAGGTGGGGATATACGCCAAGTGTCCCAGGAAACCTGAGGAAAGAACAGTTTGTGTGTAGATTGGGAAGGAAAATTGAGAAGAATTTGCTAAGTGTGGTGATAACCAACAGGATCAGAAGACCAACTTGTACCTAGCTGTAACTTGCCTCGGGGCTTGGAGGATGACCTTTCTGAGAGTATAAGAGGTGATCTTCCTTGCGCTGACCTGGATAATTGTGAGCAGCTCAATAGAGTGGGTAGAGTCTGAGTGGGCCTTTGTAGGCTAAAGAGTGAATTACCAAGTGAATTGTGGATTTTCTTTGTCTGATGTGGACAGCATTTGAGACTTTGTTTTTGCTTCTGCTCTGATTTATTGGTGACTGCTGGAAGACTTTCACAATAAATCTTTTTGTTTGGAGCATATTTTGGTGTTTTGATTGAAAGTGAGAGTGTGTCTGACCCTGTCCCCAGCCCAAGAGACTTGTGCTTTCTCACCTTGGAAGAGCCGGACAGTAGCTCCCCAGGTCTGGGAAGGTGACCCCTGAGGAAAAAGGGTTACACAAGGATCTAAAGGCAACAGCCAAACCATCAAAACTTGATATTGTCTGGTTCTCTACCTTGGCACTTGTGTTTCCTATGATACACTTGTTCACGGCATTCCCTATGTCACCAATATCAAGTTTCCCAATTTCCTTACATACTGTGTTGCCAAACAGGAAAAGAGAGTCAACTCATCAGAAAAGCTACAAGTAATTGTTTTTTTTTATGGCGTTTGAGCCTAATTAGGGATTCCTACAGGAGGAATGTCGGCTGTGCCAGCTGTATAATTTGTTTTGAAAATGTGGGAGGTCAGCTGCATAAGATAAGATGATTACTTTGTAAAAAGTGATTTAATAACTCTAGATTTTGTACTCCTACACAAGCATTCTTGCTCACAGGAGGATTCTGCTTCCTCCGCTTTCATATTATAAATGCTGATTTCCCAGCAGGAGTTGAGAGGGGCTAGCGTGGAGGAGCGTCTCCCCCCAAACAGTGCAGTGCTTAGGCCTTCTGCATGCATCTGCAACTTGACCTAAGTGTGGAAAGCAGATTGTTGATCTATTAGGCTATGTGACTGATCAAATAAACAAACTAACCCAAAATTAAATACATAGCAAGGACCTTTTGCTGAACTGAGTCCTCGATGAGGATTTTAAAAAAATGTTTTATATCTGCTAGAAAAAAACCTGTATAGGTTTGAATGATGTCAGAAACCACAAATAGTTTTTCACAATGTAAATCAAATGATTTTGTATGCATGCATGTAAACTTGTATAAGCTGTATATGTGTGTGTGTTTGTATACCTACACATACACACACACACATGCAATAATATTCTGGCAGTCCCTTCTGTCCATTTGTATGGTTTTTGAAATTCTATGGGAAGCTAGAGAAGAAATTCTGAAGAGTTTTCCTTTCTTTGCAGTTTCCTAGTTCAAATAATTTTTGAATTGACCATGCCAAATTGCCTTTTCTTTCCTTAGACCTCTGTTGAACATGAGAAAGGATGGAAGAAAACTACCTTTCAAAAGTCTGTACCCATGAGCACCTATTTGGTATGCTTTGCTGTGCATCAGTTTGACTTCATAGAAAAAAATTCGAGAAGAGGAATTCCTGTAAGTGCTCAGTTTTGTTTTAGTGCATCTTTACATTTTTTTGTATTTTTGCCCTTCTTTGACTTCTGCATCTTCTGGTCTTTCGCAAATGATGGGTGAGAGCTTGGTCTCGAACAGCTGCCCCGCACCTCTGGTCTTCTGCACCCTCCAACTCACTCTGCTGTCATTCTCATGGATTCTCGATACCTGTCCTGCATGAGGGGTCAGGGCAGGGCATGACCTTGAAAACCCTAATGGTGAATGACTTCTCCTTTAGCCATGAAAGCACCTGGGGGTTAAAGCAGCAGTGCAAGCACCTTTTAAAAGAACAGATGGTAATTAAATCAGAACCAAGCTTCCCCTTTTCCTTTATTATTTTTATTCTGTTGCCAAGAATACTGTTCCCTTCCAGACAATATATGTGGCCTTGAAGATGCAAAACTAAGCACGTTGTAGCATTCCCTGACCTTGGGAAGGCCTCCAACAATGTGTATATACACACACACACACACATACTATAATTTTTTTAACTCATTGAACAAGCAACATGTACAGGGAAGATGGTCAATTTTCAGATTTAGTGGATAAATAAAAATAGTCATTTGACTCTGTAAATGGCCTTTGAAAATTGCTCTGTAAGACAAGTGTTGACATTTTTTTTTAATGAAAGCTGTTCAAACTTAACCAGTCCCACCATTAGGAATAAGACCCAGATGACAATCCCCTGGTAGTTTTTCTTTGAAAATTAACTGCAAGTGTGATGTGGAAATGGGGCATGTACCTTGGACCTGCAGTGTTGACCGGTGGCTGATCAGTATTTGGGGGGGAATGGCACACACCCCGCTTGAAAATCCAAATGTGTGTGCAGTGTTTCCTCCTCCCAAACTAAATGCCCCCTCCCCAGACCAGGAACGCCTCTTTTTAACTCTGCTAAAAGTGGATGCATTGTGGAAGCTTATATGAACTTTTAGCTACACTGAGGAGGGAAAATTGCAGTCAGGGCAAACCATCCAGGCAGATTAGGCCTGATTTTAATGGCAGGTTATAAAATAGGCCGGGGGCTCACTGTGCCGAAACGTACTCATATCCTATAGTTTTGCTTATGCTTTTATGTGAACTGGGGTGAGGTGTTTGCTGAGGGAGGGGGGAGGGCATGGAGTCGGGGCTTTCACCCATGCTTGTTTATTAACAGATGTATGCACCTAAGTTATGCCCTCGAAAGAGCTGGCATAAGTTTCCGTGGGCCAGTTTGGTTTGTATGTTTTCCAGGCCACGTGCCCAGTAATTTTCGATGCAGACGTGTGCATGTCAGTTTGCTTGGAAAATATGCGGTAAATTCTGCACAGAAAAGGCACTCGCAGACTTTACCAGGGCCCGCACAGTTGGCTTACCAGTTGGGCTTGCCTGTACAAGGGCCAAATTTCTTCGCACATCTGGCCTTCAATAAAGTAGGAAGCTACTGTGCTGACTCACCAGAAACCTAGGCAGTCATTGCACTGACACACACACAAAGCATGAATACGACATGAACACCTGGAAAGTGCACAGGGGGACGGAGATGCACGCCCTTTGTTCCAAAAAGAGTTAGAGACTGTAAGAAATGCAATGCATAAAAAAAAAAAAAAAAGGACCAAGGAGGAAGCAAACACCAAGAATGTTAAGGCATCTGGCCAGCATCGGCTGCTGCAAGGAGGCTATACTGTTTGACGTGGCGTGCTCCTCATCCAGCTTACACTGTGAATGCCTGCTGCATTTAGTTTATAGGAGCAGCCCCTTGACTGGATGCTTGTGGAAATGTGAACACAGGTCAGAGAAATAGTAGACCAGGTCCATTACACTGTAAGTCTCTTTTTCCCATCAAAACCTCTTCTAAAGTCTGCTCTTACTACTTGAACATACCAAAATCTGTTTCTCCTTACTTCAGTCCACCCAGTCCCAATATATGGTAATATTATGGCAGTGTAGTGGTTCATTCTCTCTTTGTATCCACCCATCTTTTCTCCTTTCTGCCAATGGTGTTGGTAAGAATATAGGAACATCTGACAGTATGGTCAAAGATTGGACCCAGCCAGCAAAAACAATGCAAAGGAAGTGAGTAAAACGTTGCAAAGTGTTTGCTTCACATCTATGGGATTTTTTTTTTTTTTATAATTCCTTTTCTTCTTCATATGCTAAATTGAAAGACTGTGTTTGTACTGAATAGCATACACTTTCAAGACGACAGTGTGCACTATCTGCAAAAGCTTTATGCCTACCGATTACTACTTTGAATTCCATATAAATGGCGAGGCAAATTTTCAACAAGGTGACTAATCGATAGTGTGTGTGCACACTTTTCAGCCTGCACAAATGCCTCTGACTTTCAAACACAAAAAGTAGCCTGTGTAGCTTGCGTTTGAATACAGGAACTGATTCCCCCTTCCTCTCCCACTCCGAATGAGTCTGGGGCAGGCAGGGACACTGTACAGGCACCTGGTTCCCACCCAGAGTGAAGACGACCCATGAGCCAGCTCCCCACCCACCCACCAGGTCTCCTTCCCTAGGAAAGTTAGGGAGTGGTTATGCTAGCTTTATACATACCTTGTAATTTATAGTTGTATTGCTGTTGTTTATGCTGCAGCCAAATGCCTCCGCTATACAGGGCATTTCTTATCCAAACAAGAGTGCCCTTGATTCTTTAGGAGAAGGCAGGATGGGTGGGTGGCAGGGTGAGGAAAGGGCTGGTCAAAGGGGGACCAGCTGCCGACCTGATACATGGCCACGTTGTGCTTTGTGTTTGGAATATTTACGTGTTCAGCAGCTAAAAGTGCGTGTTCACATTTATACCCATTAGCATGCCTAGTGCAGCTGGACTTTTCGGAAACAAAATGTATGTGTGCAGTTTCCTGACGCACCTCAGAAACAAACCCCCCATGATGTTATGAAAGTATGTGCATCCTTTTTGGTGGCTAAAACCCCATGTCCCCCGGGTATGGCAGATTGAGGCGGGTTACCTTTATTTTTACTTATGTAAAAAGCCTTTGAAAATTTACCACAGCGTCTGAAGACTAGTCGTGCCTGGAGGCTTATCGAGTCTTGTTGCTGTGTGTTATGTCCGTTGCTAAAAGAATCTTGTTCCCTTCTTATTTGCAGCTCAGGATTTATGCCCAGCCGCAGCAAATACACACAGCAGAATTTGCAGCCAACGTTACAAGCACTGTATTTGATTTCTTCGAGGAGTATTTTAACATGAACTATTCTCTTCCAAAGTTAGGTAATTGCTACCACTTTGTCTCTCTCCACTATCACAAGTTCTTTACCACTTCTGAGTCTTTCCAGGTAACTCCTTCTTTTAAGTAACTGTCAAAATACTTAGCTAGATTGGAGTCTTGAGGCCCCTCTTGGATCAAATTCAGTAATTAATTTCTAAATTTGGTTAAATTTGTATCTTGTCTAATCTCTACACCATTTGTCTTGCTTTTCCTTGCAAACATAGATTATCTGTTCCATAAGTTATTTGCAGTGTACGTCTGCTTCAGGTATTGGTACTTACATACACATCTGACAAATCAAGATTTTTTTTTTTTTTAAATCTAAGGTTGTGTAGCCCCAAGGATTCAGCACCTGTGTGGGCCGCATGCCAGTCTCTTGGGGGAGGTTTCCGAACTGTGGGTCAAACAGATGGTGTAGTGAGTCTAGGCCGAGAGGTAGGAGAAGAAGGGAATTTGCTGAGCTGCACAGAGAAACCCACCACTTGGATTTCCCCTCTGTGACCCCTGCTCCTTGTTTATGCTGGTTAGAGATGTGCATTCTTGTATCACGAATTAGGCAATTCCAAAGAAATTGCCTAATTTGTCGTGGTTCGGGGTACCCTAACCCTGAAACGGATTTTCCCCGAAGTTCGGGGAAAATTCGTTTTTCGGGTTAGTGCCGGGGGGGGGGGAGGGGCACATTTATTTAAAAACAACAAAAAAAAAAAAAACCACCCCAACCCTTCAATTTTACTTTATTACAACCCTCCCCCCACCATCCCGATCCCTCCCCAAGACTTAGTGAAAGCCCTGGTGGTCCAGCAGGGGTCCCGTGAGTGATGTCTTCCTCTCAGGCCGTCGAGCCTACCATGAATCAAAATGGTGCTGGTGCCCTTTACCCTTACTATGTCACAGGGGCTACCGGTGCCATTGGTCGGCCCCTGTCACATTATAGAAGCAATGGACGGCTGGTGCCATCTTGTGCTCCTACCATATGACAGGGGCTGGCCAATGGCACCGGTAGCCCCTGTGACAATGTAAGGGCAAAGGCTATCGGTGCCATTTTGAATACTGGCAACCAACGGCCCGAGTGCAGGAGATTGCTCCAGGACCCCCGCTGGACCACCAGGGACTTTTGGCAAGTCTTGGGGGGTCAGGAGTGCCCCCCCAAGACTTGCCAAAAGCACAAAATGGTGCTGGCTGTCCATTGCTCCTACCATGTGATGGGGCCAACCAATGGCACCGGTAGCCCCTGTGACATAGTAAGGGCAAAGGGCACTGGCGCCATTTTAATTCATGGTAGGCCCGACTGCCTGAGAGGGAGACATCGCTCGTGGGATCCCGCAAGACTACCAGGGCTTTTAGTAAGTCTTGGGGAGGGATCGGGATGGTGGGGGGTTGTAATAAAGTAAAATTGAAGGGTTGGGGTAGGTTTTTTCCCTGACTCTTTTTTTTCCCAATTCGTTTTTTTCTTTCCGATTCATTTTCTGACTCGTTTCCTCTGATTCGTGCCGCCGAAAAACGACCGACAGAAAAATGACATTTTTCAACGAAGCACCCGAACTGAAATCTGACCCGACATGGAAAAACTAAGCTCATCTCTAATGCTGGTATTCCATCTGTACACAGAATACGGTGCACCACAATGTATATTCCTAAACTTTTATTTATGGGGTTACCAGCAATCAATATTTACAAAAGTGTGCTTTAATGATATCAAGTTAAGTCAGAGGCTTCTTTCCTATGTCTCAGCAGTACACTCAAACACCCCTCATTCTTCTGCACTTCAGGAAATATATTAGTCATATTCCCTTTTGCGATCCACAAAACTGGATTTACATTTTCTGAACTCTGCCATTAACTAGGGTATATCAGCGTTCTCTTGATACTCACATCAACTTCATTGACTTTGGTATTCACTCATGAGATACAGGGCAACACCTCTCCTTAGGTCCAATCCTTTGTATCCTTGACTCCACTACTCTCCTTCAGGCAGTATCCAAGGACTTCCCCGGCATCCTCAACACTCTTCCCATTCCATCTTCCTCTGGTTCTCCATGGGCTGTGGGACCATGTATCCTTTTCCCCTCCTACTCCTAGACCTAGGTTGAGACTCTTGGCAGTTTCCTTGTGAGAAGAAACACCACTTCAGCCTCAGGCCTTTCTCCTTAAGGGAAAAAGCTCCAGCAGGTACCTCTACAATGAGAAAGGGTCCCTGGACTCACCAGTTTTCTGGTGACCACCTCCAATCTACCCCCTCCCCCTTCAAACTTTGAACAAGCATTATATACTCCTGTGAACACTCCCTCTAGAGGATCCCATTCTTCACCCTCTTAAAGGAATACACCATCCTAATGCCAGTAGTAACACAATCTAGAAAGTTCCCCACTAAATAACATGCGGCGGGTTCTGTGCACCATTCCCCATGTCATCTAGTGGTGATTCACAGGCATAGCATACATAGTATGCATGTATGTATTTATTATTTAGATTTAGCTTACACCTTTTTATTGGTAGCTCAAGATGAGTTTTATTCAGGCATAGTAGATAATTTTCTCCAAATACCCTTAAAAGAAATCCGGAGGCTCCCCCACCCAAAATATCTTCCTCTGTTGGAGACAGGATGCTTGGCTTAATGGACCCTTGGTCTGAACCAGCATGGCATGTTCTTATGTTCTTAAGGCCATACTTTGATGAGGATCCAATTTCTGGGTCTCGTCACACAAGAAAACCATACGCGATTATGTAACCCTTCTTCCAAACATGGACTGTACATAGGAGCACATTGTAAAGCTGCTGACCCATCGTTGAACCCATGGGACTCCCTGAGCTGCTTCTGGCATGAGAGGAGTCTCGCTTTAGAGCCTTTAAGGCTATGGAAATACTCTTGCGGCTTTGGAATAAATGCACCACCAGACCAGACTGTGGTGTTCCACAATGAAAAGAGTTTACTGAGAAACTTGCTGAATAGTAGAGATGTGAATCATGTCCTCGATCGTCTTAACGATCGATTTTGGCTGGGAGGGGGAGGGAATCATATCGTCGCCGTTTGGGTGTTTAGAGTATCGTGAAAATCGTTAAAATCGTGAACCGGCACACTAAAACCCCCTAAAACCCACCCCCGACCCTTTAAATTAAATCCCCCACCCTCCCGAACCCCCCCCCCCAAATGCCTTAAATTACCTGGGGGTCCAGCGGCACACTAAAACACCCTAAAACCCACCCCCGGCACACTAAAACCCCCTAAAACCCACCCCAACCCTTTAAATTAAATCCCCCACCCTCCCGAACCCCCCCAAATGCCTTAAATTACCTGGGGGTCCGTAGCGGCGGTCCGTAGCTAAATTGGGGGAAGGGGAGAGCAGGAAAACCGGCACACTAAATCGTGTAGTCTTCAGCCGGCGCCATTTTGCAAAATGGCCGCCGCAAAATGGCGGCGGCCATAGACCAACACGATTCGACGCAGGAGGTCGTTCCGGACCCCCGCTGGACTTTTGGCAAGTCTTGTGGGGGGCAGGAGGCCCCCCCCCAAGCTGGCCAAAAGTTCCTGGGGGGCCAGCGGGGGTCCGGGAGCGATCTCCTACCGTGAATCGTTTTCCGTACGGAAAATGGTGCCAGCAGGAGATCGACTGCAGGAGGTCATTCAGCGAGGGTTCCGGACCCCCGCTGAACGACCTCCTGCAGTCGAGGGTTCCGGACCCCCGCTGAACGACCTCCTGCAGTCGATCTCCTGCCGGCGCCATTTTCCGTACGGAAAACGATTCGCGGCAGGAGATCGCTCCCGGACCCCCAGGAACTTTTGGCCAGCTTGAGGGGGCCTCCTGACCCCCACAAGACTTGCCAAAAGTCCAGCGGGGGTCCGGAACGACCTCCTGCGTCGAATCGTGTTGGTCTATGGCCGCCGCCATTTTGCGGTGGCCATTTTGCAAAATGGCGCCGGCTGAAGACTACACGATTTAGTGTGCCGGTTTTCCTGCACTCCCCCTTCCCCCGATTTAGCTATGGACCGCCGCTACGGACCCCCAGGTAATTTAAGGCTACGGAGGTAATTTAAGGCTACGGAGGTAATTTAAGCTACGGACCGCCGCTACGGAACCCCAGGTAATTTAAGGCTTTTGGGGGGGGGGGGTTCGGGAGGGTAGGGGATTTAATTTAAAGGGTCGGGGTGGGTTTTAGGGGGTTTTAGTGTGCCGTGTTTTAGTGTGCCGCTGGACCCCCAGGTAATTTAAGGCATTTGGGGGGGGTTCGGGAGGGTGGGGGATTTAATTTAAAGGGTCGGGGGTGGGTTTTAGGGTGTTTTAGTCTGCCGGTTTTCCTGCCCTCCCCCTTCCCCCAATTTACGATTTTTTGACGATAAATCGGGGGAATTGGTATTGTATCGTGGCCCTAACGATTTTTGACGATTTAAAATATATCGGACGATATTTTAAATCGTCAAAAAACGATTCACATCCCTACTGAATAGTAATAAATTGACAAAAGTAAATATTCTTGTGGTTATATCCCTAAAAAATTAAAATTAAAGCCACTGAAACAAACCCACATAGATGCAGGAACCTCCCTTAACTTTAGGCATCATGTCATGCTGCTCCAAGGAACTGTCCTTGACCAAGAGATAATATCTGATTACTCCTTGGGACTTTCTTTTTTTTCCTAACCTTGTTAGAATGAGCAGGGTTGGACACCCTGGACAAGGTGATAAGTCTGCTTGCCTCCTGCTTTCTGCTGGCGATAGACCCCACTGGAGAAGTTCCTGCTGCACTCTTCAGAATTTTCACAGCTGCAGACACACTGGAACATGCACAGTTTCTTTATGTCTCTTCAACTTTCTTAAAACCCTGGAGAGAATGAGACCCAATAACAAGGAGCCTCCTATACTCCCTTTCCCCAGGGATCCTCCGCATATTCCTTCCTGAAGCCCTCCCGTGGACTGCTGCTGGAACTCCTTACTTGAACCCTGGATCTACATCAGAGTCTCAGAACTTTCAGATCCTCTTCTCTTATTGCTCCTACCGAAACATCAGGCTCCACCCATTGGAGTACGTCAGTATTGCACTACTTCCCTTCCTATAACCTTATTCACATGAGCAACCTGGTGGAGACATGTCTACCAAGGAAGGTTCCTGTGGGCATCCTTACATCTTTACTATAGAAAAGTTGGAGGGGTACAGAAGATAAAATTATTAGGGATGTGAATCATTTTTATAATGAATTAAAATATCGTACGATATTTCTAAATTCGTTATATATCAGATAAAAAAAAGAAACTATCACTTTTCCCCAAAATTTTCGTAAAAATCGTTTTTCGGGTTAGTGCGTGCTAACTTGAGTATACTAACTTCGGGTTAGTGCGTGCTAACTTGAGTATACTAACTTGAGGCCGCCTATCTCCCGTTAGCGTGCACTAAGCTGAAATCCAATTTTTCACGAAACAAAAACAGCGATCCGCGGGAAAATGAGATTTTCCAGCGGCCAGATGAACCCAAAAGCGGGAACGATCGGGCATCCGATTCACATCCCTAAAAATTATACAGCAGTCACATAAGTGAATATATTTTCTACTGATTTTCTCTCTAAAAATTTTCAACTTTTTTATTAGTTTTGTTGTGACATGAAAAATGTAAGTTGATCAGCAGCTGACAAAATAATATAAATGTGATGTACATTTCAACTAGAAATAGCTGTATATACCCCCTTACATGCATTACATTGCAGGATGGAAGCTTTTCATGTTGGATACTGATGGTCTTGTAGCAGTATGGCTCCTTTTGAGCTGCAACACGAGAATGTTGTGCAGAAAGCGTATGTTTAGGAGCAAATCTCCATACAAAAGTCAAATATCTCCCAAGCCAACCTAAAATATATTTTATTGCCATAGCAACAAAATGCCATGCCTTTGACCGTTGAAAAGGCAATTTTCAAACTGTCTGCACTGGGACGAGGTCACTTTGCACCAGTTTTCAATGTGGAAGTGCTAATGTGCTTTAGTTCTAAAACTTGCCTTAGGTATAAAAGACCTGTGGACATTTTGCACCCACTTTTGTGCAGATACTTTTTCTATTTTTTTTTTCCTCCCCTGACCTGAGAGCACCTCCTCTAAATTCAGCTATTATGTATGCGCGCATTGTGGAACAACGCACTTACTTTGACCCTCACCGAGGCAGGGCAGCTTCCGGAGAGCTAGTGTACGTGCGCAAATTGTTCCAATAACCCATATAAATGGCTTTGAAAACTGTCCTGAGCCCCAACAATTACCATACAATTCTCTGCCCTTTCCTGCTCTGTCTTTTGGGATAAGCTGGAGTCACAAGAGCTCTCTGTCGGGCTATCAGGAGCTTCCACTGTGATTCTCCTGCGTTCCCAGTACCAGTGAAAGACAGAGGAGCTCTTGTGCGTTTCAGACCATGGTGATCATGTTCAGCAGAGTCTAACCTGGGCATGCTGTAGCTTCCCAGAATCCTGCCCTCCCGTCCCTGCTCCACTGCCAACAATGATGCAATACAAGTTCCATAATGCTCTTTATTGAGTGGATAAAGCGGTCACAGCCACACAAGCATGAAGATAACGTACTGAAAGACTTTTTGCAAACTTAACATTAACCTTTATAACAGTCTGGCCAACACCCCCACTGGCAAATACTGTATGCTGTTATCCCCCCCTCCCCCCCCATTTGCTGCCGCTATCCTGGTGAGGCGGCAGCCCTTCCACCATCCTGCTTTGTGAATGCCGCCATGGCTACTGTAGTGCGCTGCCGCCTCACCAACCCCCCCTGGCCATCCATGCAGGCCAAGCCAATTTATTTACGCAAGGCCTCCATTTGTCCCCCCCCCCCCATACTGGCCACCCATCTCGGTCTGTGCCGTCCATTGCATATGTCCACAGCCCCCACCTGTTAATAGACTGACCCTGCTTCATGTGCCCCCCCGCCCCCTCCCCCTCCCCCCTCGAAGCTTCCCCGTATGCGTAATCTTTGGCGCCTGGACCTTCCCCCTCCCTCAAACACCAAAGCATCCTCTATGCGATGTTGAGGGCCCTGCTACTGTTATCTTAAAGCTGTAACAAAGTCCCGCCCCCAACCCCCATGCCCTGTAGTGCCGAGGGGTGGTGGGAGGGTTGCTCTCTTGTCCTCCATTAGAAAATGTGCTGCACCACCTCCCCTACCCGCTATTCCTTCTGAGCCTTTGCTGCTTCTCCCCTTCTCATTGGCTCCCAGCTTAGTTTTAAATCAGCCATGAGCTTATTGCCCACTTCCCCACCTTGGGCTGGCTGCTGCATGCCTGCCCAGTTATGAGGCCCCTTCCTCAATCGCCTGGGCCTCCGGTATAGATCACTTGTTGGCTGCTGAATTCCAATCAGAGCAGGCTACTATCTATTTTTTTTTCATTTGCTATACTCTGAAATTTGACTTTCCTTTATCTCAGTTTATTGCAGTGCCTTAAAAATACAAGCTATTGCGTAGGACAGAGATGAGTGCATGTGCCTTAACTGGTCAGAAGGTTTCTCTTAGGGCTCTGATCAAAAACTACTTTGTACATCCAGCAAACACAGGGTCGAAGGACAGAAGCAATGAGCATCACCTACTCTAGACAAACCCTCCAGAGGGGCTGTACTCAGGAGGCAGAAAACCTATGAGGGTTAAATTTAGGTTTACCCAAAGAAATATTTCAGATGGAATGGGATATCTTTTTGATAAGTTTTTTTGGCTCTTTGTACTGGCCAGATAAAAGGAGTATGTTACAAGTGTATTGAGTTAGTCCAGTAAAAAAGAGTATTATCTACAACTTCTTTGACCTTTATTTCTATAATGCTAAAAGTCTGGCTGGTTTCATTTTAGATCAGATAGCTATTCCCGATTTTGGCACTGGTGCTATGGAGAACTGGGGTCTCATCACCTACAGAGAGACCAACTTGCTCTATGACCGCAATGAATCTGCATCAATAAACAAACAGAGAGTCGCAGCTGTGGTTGCTCACGAACTTGTGCACCAGGTACCAACTTATTAAAGTTGATTTCTCGTTAAAGTACGGTCCTGCTGGGGATACATACATAATAAACAATAAAACTAATGAAACAATCACTGCTAAATGAGGTTTAAGTTTGCATTTAAACTCAAGGCTATAGTTAATAATTGATGTCACAAACCTGAACATAGCAGAGTAAAGAATTATAGAGCTCTTTTATTCCATATCCAGTTTAACCAAAATGATTTTGGTTAAAAATAGTGAGGTCGATTATTCAATAACCAGCATATTTAAAGACTTATCTGACTAAATTCTAGCCGGATAACTTGTTATCCGGCTAGAATTTAGGGGTGTTCTGGGGGTGGGTGGGAGGTGTTTCGGGGAGGAATGGAGTTAGCCGCTTAAGTTAACTTGCTAATTCCGATATTCGGCTAACTTTAAGAGAGCCGGGTATATTTAACAACACGACTGCGCTGCTGAATATACCCTGCTAGTTAGCTGAATATGTTTATCCTCATTTTTTTTTTCCTGAGGCATTCAGAAAATAATTTCACTGTCTCAGGAAGTGAAACATTGTCAAATCATGTTGGTGTAGGTTGGACTTTGTTCATTTAATGCTAATTACAGCAACCAGTGAGGCTGAATTAGTGCTCAGTTCAAGTTACTTATTGTACCAGTCACTTGCTGAGCCTGGTTTTGAGTTTGCCTATGTTTTTGGATTATTTGTGCTAAGTGATATAAGGAGAGGAAATATCTCCTCACCTTTACAAAAATTCATCAGGATATATTGTTTCTATGAGAAAAGATCATCTGGATTGTTAGATTTGCAGAAGGACTAATGAAATAAACTGGCAATATTCACAAAACTGGAGCATTTACACTTTGATGAGACAGATGTGCCCTGAAAGAAGGTTACAGAGAATACACAAACTTTTATGGCTGTCTGTGGATGCAAACATAGTAACATATAATAAATGATGGCAGATAAAGAGCAATAAACCCATCCTGTCTGTCTAGCTGGGATTCTTCTTCTGGTTTTCTACCATCATGTGAAGATTTGCACAAACATTTCTGTTAAGTAAATCAGCATCAGCTGTAGGGCCCCTTCTCCCAAATGTCTTCCAGTGCCCCCTCCACATCTGACCCAAGCAGTCCAAAATCCTCCTATAGTTGTAGTTTTATGCCACTGAAATGTACAGAATAGTAAGGCACATCAGTAGGCAAGGACTTTTCTTTGCAACAAACAAGCTAGGAGTCCAGGAGTTTGTTCATAAAGAAGATTATTACTGCAAATAGAAGACTGGGAGAAGCAGGTCCAGGATAACCATAGCAGCAGCAGCAGCATCCAATCTATAACAGCCATCAGACTTTCCCATCTTTTCCCAAACCATGCAGTGAGCACACTGAAACCATCAGAGAGCAGAATGGAAACCAGTGCCTGTTAGCATTAATGCTGCTCGGAGCAGTTTAAAAAAAACAAGCAGGCAGTATTTCCGTGCAGGTGCTCAGGACTGAAACTAGTTTGGTGGGCATCTTGGGTGATATGCACATTGAACATTTGTCTGTAGACCTGGGGATCTGCAAATGCTGTTTTCCTGTATTCACTAGGGGTGTGCATTCGTTTGCTACATATTGGCAATCCGCAACGTATATGCCATATTCATTGTATTCGTGGGGGTCATGAAACGTATAACGAACCCCAACAAATACAACGTAACACTAACGAATAGACCCCCACCCTCCTGACCCCCCCCCCCAAGACTTGCCAAAAGTCCCTGGTGGTCCAGCGGGGGTCCTGGAGCCATATCCTGCACTCAGGCAGTCAGCTGCCGGTAAGTAAGGGCAAAGGCTATCGGCGCCATTTTGAATACCGGCAGCTGATGGCCCGAGTGCAGGAGATCGCTCCAGGACCACCGCTGGACCACCAGGGACTTTTGGCAAGTTTTGGGGGGGATCAGGAGGGTGGGGGGGTTGTAGTTAATTAAATTTAAAGGGTTGGGATAAGGTTTTTTTTGGGAAATGAATACATATTTAACTAATGAACAGATCGGGGTCCCCCAAGAACAGATGCAACGGAATTGGGTCCCGACGAATATGAATACCAAATGGGACAAATCCGTCCCTGCTGCACATCCCTAGTATTCACCTCACTCTGGGCCACATGTACTAATTACTTTTCTCATAGACACAAAATTGGAAAAATCCTTTAGTACATATAGCACATTCTGACCAAACTTAACATCTATTGACTTTTATCTGATACGTTGATGACTTTGCATGCATCTGAAAGTTATTCTGAAATGTAACTGCTGTCAATGATGTTATTTACAATTTGTTTTGTTTTAAAAGGGAATCATTATAGAGAAGCATAACTGAATATGATTTAATAGTTGCACAGTTTGTTTTCTTTCTCTTTCATTGAGAAAGTAATGTTATTGAAATTCCTAGGTTTAATGTTAAACAGCTGCTTGACATCTAATTTTAGTCCTGTAGCAGCAATGGATATTGTAAGGTGGTGTGTTCTGATATAACTGGTGTTAACATTTATTTGCAAATTTCTAATTCTTGTAACTTCAGTGGTTTGGGAACATTGTGACCATGGACTGGTGGGATGACTTGTGGCTGAATGAAGGATTCGCCAGTTTCTTTGAATACGTGGGAGTAAATCATGCTCATCCAGACTGGAAAATGGTAATTCTTGATCTTTTTTCCATATGCATATGCACTGTAGATGTATTTTGCTCTGATATGAAGCACAACCAAATCTAGCTAGTTAGTATTTTAGAACACATGGTAAGAAGTAGTGCAAAATTACTATCAGTAAAGTGAAGGTGGTCTCCTCAACAAATTTGATCTTCTATTTTAATTTATTTATTTAATTTATATACCATTATTCTAGATTCAGATTACAGTGATTTACATAAAATGTTCATAAAATGGTAAAAACATACAATACATAATCATCATAAAAGAAAATAACAATTAACATATTCTCTGTCTCCATTTCCAAAAAATAAGAAAATCAAGCCATAATTATGGATATAAACATGTTTTTCTCTGAGGACAAGAAGGATGGTAGTCCTCACACGTGGGTGACATCATTAGGTGGAGCCCCGATGCGGAAAACTGATGTCATAGTTTCTAGAACCTTGACTAGACACACTAAGCATGCCCAGCATGCCCTATACCAGGTGTCCATGTGGGGGTCCCTGTCCAGTCTCTCATTTTCCGCGGAGCTATAAGCCTTGTAGTGTGAGTGGGCTCACTTTTGGCTGTTTTTGGCTTTGTGGTAAGCTTTCTATTTTCTCGCATTTTTCACAGTTTTTTCTTGTTGTTCTGTCACCAGGTCCCTCTTGATGCCTTCCTATAGTATTCCTAGATAGTGTTTTTGGTGATTCTGGTAAGTTTGCTTTCACAGTCGATTCCCTATGGCGGCAGTGCCTCGGTGCCCACCAGCCATCGTTTTCTGGTTTGTGCCCCTTTTGTTTCATCCCAACATGTCCACATCCAGTTTCCGGCGATGCACCCGGTGTCTGAGGACAAGCCCATCACTGATCCGCATGAGATATGTGACCTCTACCTGGGCACGTCACATTTATTTATTTATTTATTTAGGTTTTTTATATACCGGCATTCGAGACAGCAGTCACATCATGCTGGTTCACATAAAACAGGAGTGCGTAATAAACTTAAACTAGAACTATGGCACGGAAAGGCAGTTACATGTAACAGGGTGACTAGAATAAGCGGCAACCCCAGATGTCACATGACATCTGGGGTTGCCGCTTATGCACCCAGATGACCCCAAAGGGATGTCTATTTTGATTCAACAAGATGGAGTATCTCTTTGGGTCGAAGAAGTCTGAGGCAGTGTCAACATCGATGGACCCAGGAGCTGCACCAATGGATACCACACAATCTTCATTAGCAGGACCATCTGTTCTATCAGTGCTGCTGGTGGATAGGGGTGCCGGAGACCAACCACCATCAGGCTGAGGATGTCGGGTTCCTTGTCATCAGTCTCAGTACTGGATAAGGACCAGGTCGAGTATCGATGAATGGTTCCATGCTGCAATGAATGGCTCATGCTGCAATGCCCCCAAAGTGACCCAGCAGCAAGCCGTGCAAGTCCTCCATTAGAGCCGGGGGTCCACGACATTCTCCACCAGTTCTGATGCCATTCACTGCTCCACCTTGTGGGTCCAAAGATCTGGCCACCCCTCCTTCCTCCTAGTCAGTGTTGGCATTGGCAATGTTTGAGAAGGAGCTGGAGCGCCGAGTCCAGCTGGCGGTGGAGTGGGCACTGCAGGGCTTCGGTCCTGTGGTACCGATGGCATCAGACCCAGTGCTGCCTTTCCTCATACCACTGCTGGAGAAGCTCAATGTGCTCATCAGTACATTACTGACCCAGCTGGTGTCAGTTCCTGGGATATCATTTATGCCCTGTGGGGAACAGAGGCTTCCCCCTACAGATATGGTGGTCATTACCAGTTCCTCCAAGGAGGAAGCTCCTCCTGGGCTGGCAGAGACGCTGAGGTCTGAAGCCCTCAGTCTAGTTTTACTGGGGCCTGCACCTCTGGACAAAAGCCGAGCACCTAGGGCCCCATCCCCTGTAGCTTACAGTGAGGATGAGGATCCCTATGACCCCTGAGGGGATGATGCTTCAGAGTCCTCTACCTAGGGCTCCAAGAGTTTCCCATCAGAACCCCTCCTCCAGAGGAGTGAAGGAAGTCTCTGCCTGAGGACTTGGCCTTCACAGAGTTTATGAGGGTGATGGCAGAAACCATCTCATTTCAGTTGTTAATGGAGGAGGATGCCAGGCACAAAATGCTTGAGATCCTCCAGTTTGTGGAGCCTTCTAAGGAAATTGTGACAGTCCTGGTGCACGAGATCCTTAAGGAGCTTCTGCTGAGAATATGGGAACACCCCTCACAGTACCTCCTGTTAATAAGAAGGTGGATGGAGTCTACCTCGTTCAGAAGGCTGCCAGATTTGATTAGTGTCAGCCGCCCCCTCCAGTCGGTGGTGATCGAATCTGCTCTCGAGGGCCAAGCATTCTCAGACTCATTCCTTGTGCTCTCAGAGAAAGACCACAGAGCTATGGATGATCTTGGGAGGAAGGTGTTTCAAGGCACCATGCTCATTGCCCGCATTGCTGCCTACCAGCTCCCTTCAAGCTGTTTAATAAAGAACTACTGTGTTTTGTGCATTACAAGTCTAGCCCAGTGCTGTGGCTCCTCACGGGGCTCCTCCCCATGGCGTGGTCATCTCCCACAGCACCCAAGGATCCACCAAAACACAATTAACCATAACAGTGTATATGTGTGTGACTGAGAATCAGTGTGAGAGTGAGTGCTTGTGTGAGACTAAGAGAGAGGATAAAGTTGCAAGCAATGCCCCTGCCCCCCCCCCCCTCCCCTCACCTGGATATCAAATATTCCTAGGTATGGAGAGCAAAGCATTTTTATTTCATTACTTTTAATTATTTGGTCTTTGTGTCTGCTGTTTTATTAGTGTCTGAAAAATTTTTATTTTAATTTTTAATTAATGGATATTTCATTCATCAGCTGGTTTGAATTAATCAGAACTATTTATTAGTATGGTTTTACTGCTATTGATGTAATATTTCTTGATTTGTTTTATGAGGCTGGTAATGTTTTTCTTTTTCCATTCTTACACTGCATACACTCTCTCTGGCTTTTTGCAGTTTCCAGTTTTTGTCTGCATATTTCTAGTTATGCTTCTTTGTTAGGTGCGGGTCTAGAACATGTGATTGAGGTGAGGTATTCTATTGGCATTTAGTTTCTGTGTAGTGCTCTATAGCAGCCTGGCTTTTCCATTTTCCTAATAGGAGGTGTATTGGTTTTTAAGGCCTGGTGTAATATTTTAGTATTGTCTTTTTTTAGGCAAGGTAGTTATTATTTGAGTGCTGGAAGTTGGTGCTGTTTTGGTATGGGAGTTTTACTATTTATGAAATTTCTGTTCAGACAGAGTACTTATCTTTCCCTTAGTCATTCTTAAAAATAAAATTAATACTGGGCCTTTATTTTTTATTTCCTCCATGGATTGTAATGAGCAGTGTGACACACATGTGAGCATTGTCCATCAGATATATCACGATGGGAATAAGATTGAGAACCACTGATCTAAAGGACTCATATACTCAAATCAAGAACTTCCCCGTCACAAGAAGTATCTCCAATTTGTGGTGGGAAAACAGCACTTCCAGTACTGGGTGTTGCTGTTCGGGCTAGCATCAGCCCCACGAGTCGTCACAAAATGCCTGGTTGTTGTGGTGGTGCACCTCCTCAGGCTGGGGTGCATGTTTTCCCTTATCTGGATGATTAGCTGGCCAAGAGCACATCTAAGGCAGGAGCTGCCAGGTCAATGCACTTAACTATCCGGGTATTGGAGTCACTAGGGTTTGTCATCAACTACACGAAATCCCATCTCAGCCCACACTTCAATTGGATTTTATAGAAGTCCTGCTAGACACGGCTCAGGCCAAGGCCTTCCTGCTGTGTCAAAGGGCTGTCACCTTGATGACCATCACGACAGAGATTCAGCAGATCCAGCAGGTTTCAGCCTAGCACATGTTGAGGCTGTTGGGCCTCATAACCACAACCATCCATGTCAATCCCTTGGCGCACAGAGTCCAATAGACCTTGAGGTGGCAGAGGCGCCAGGCTACTCGGAGCCTCCAGCATGCATCCATGATTGCATCCATGTCACCCCGTCTCTCATTGTCCTGGTGGAGGGTACTTTCAGATCTGGAATGGGGGATCTCTTTTCGAAGTCCCCCTACCCAAATTGTCCTAACCATGGATGCGTCTACCTTGGGGTGGAGAGCTCATGTAAATGGGCTCAGCAGCCAGGGTCTCTGGTGTGCTCAGGAACGCTCTTGTAAAATCAACTTCCTGGAGCTTCGGGTGATCAGGTTTGCGCTATGGGCTTTCAGAGATCGGCTGTCCTGATCAGAACTGACAGTCAGGTAGCCATGTCGTATGTCAACAAGCAGGGAGGCAAGGGATCGTACCTCCTGTGTCAGGAAGCAGTCCAGATTTGGTCATGGGCCTTGTCTCACGGAATAGTATTCAGGGCAATGTACCTGGCCAGAACGGAGAACGTGGTAGCGGACAGGTTGAGTTGAGCCTTCAGACCCCACAAGTGGTCCCTGGACCATGGGGTAGTGAATCGGATATTCTGCCTCTGGGGGTGTCTGGACATAGATCTGTTTGCGTCCCCTTGCAAAAGGAATGTGCCTCGGTTCTGCTCCCTGTACAGATCAGATGGCAAACCAGCCTCGAATGCCTTTGCCCATCATTGGGGCAAGGGTCTTCTGTATGTGTATCCTCCAATTCCCTTAGTGGTAAAAAGTCTCTTGAAGCTTCGCAAGGACAAGGGGACTATGATCCTTATAGTCCCTCATTGGCTGAGACAGGTCTGATTTCCAAACCTACGGGAGTTGTCCATCCAGAGGCCAATCAGTCTGGGGACTTCCCAAGATCTCATCATGCAAGATTGAGCCAAGTTGCAGCATCCCAATTTCGAGGCCCTGTCACTCACAGCTTGATGTTGAGGTTAATCCTGCAACCGCTCGATCTCTGAGGATATGTCTCGGGTCCTGGTGGCTTCTAGAAAGTCCTATGGACTGAAGTGGAGGAAGTTTTCCATGTGATGTCAGCAGAAGGCTTTTCTCCTACCTCACACAAAAACTGCTTGACTACCTCCTACACCTATCGGAGGCTAGCTTAAAAACCAACTCTGTTAAGAGTTCATCTCAGTGTAATTGGTGCATACCACCAAGATATAGATGGTATTCCTATCTCTGTACAGCCTATAATTGTACAATTCATGCAAGGCCTGCTTCAATTGAAGTATCCCCAAGGCCTCCTGCTGTGTCTTGGTGCTAGCTCAGCTGATGAAAGCTCCTTTCGAGCCGCTACACACCTGAAGTACCTAACCTGGAAGGTCATATTTTTGTGGTGGTCATTTCAGTGTGCAGGGTCAGTGAACTCCAGGCTTTAGTAATTTGTCCCCTTACACCAAGTTTTATCATGGCAGGGTGGTCTTGCATATGTTCCTGCCTAAGGTGGTGATGGACTTCCATCTTAACCAATCAGTCGTCCTTCCAACATTCTTTCCCAGGCTCCATTTGCACTTAAGAAAACAAGCACTGCACATTTTGGACCGCAACCGAGCCTTAGCCTTCTACTTGAAGTAGACACAAGCCCATAGACAGTCCACCCAACTTTTTATTTCTTTTGATAGGAATAGATTGGTTGTTGCCATTGCCAAACAGACACTATCCAATTGGATAGTGGGGTACATCTTCTTCTGTTAATCCCATTCTGTCAGAGCCATGGCAGCATTGGTGGCCCACTTGTGAGCAGTTCCCATGGAGGAGATCTGCAAGACTGTGATATGAAGCTCTATCCAGAACATTCACATCTCATTATTTTCTGGATAGGGGATTGCCAATGCAACAGTAGGTTTGGCCAGTCCCTCCTTCATAACCTGTTTGAGGTGTAGAACCCAACTCTCCCCACCTAGGGCCCATGTTAAGGTTCAGGCTGTCTCCTCTTCTGTTACCAACAGCATTGTTGTTATTGTGCCCGTTGGCACCTGGTTGGGTGTCTATTGGTCCCCTTTTGTGCTGGGAAGCAGCCTGTAGCTAGGAATTCACCTACATGTGAGGACTACCATCTTGCTTGTCTTCAGAGAAAGCAGAGTTGCTTACCTGTAACAGGTGTTCTCCGAGGTTAGCAGGATGTTAGTACTCACAAAACCCACCCACCACCCCGCAGGGTTGTGTTTCTCCTATTTTTTTCATTTATATATAATTCTGTGTTATAAGACTGGAGAGGGACCCTGCATGGATGCATGGTATAGGGCATGCTGGCCATGCTCAGCGTACCTAGTCAAAGTTCTAGAAACTTTGAAATGTTTTCCACATCAGGGCTCCATCTGATGATGTCACCCACATGTGAGGACTAACATTCTGCTGTCCTCAGAGAACACCAGTTACAGGTAAACAACTCTGCTTTCTCCAAATACCAGCTCATATTTGGCAACCAATTATAATTTATTCTTCAGGTAATATCAAATACCATTTTAAATAGCCATGTTTTCAGCTCTTTTTTTTTTCTTTTAATTTTTTATATTTATTTGTAATCAGAGCTCTTCTGGTACGGTATTCCATAATTTAGGCCCATTTACTGATATAGCTTTATCCCTAACTTCACTTAAATGAGCACTTTGAATTGACGGAATATTTAGTAAACCTTTGTTAGTTAACCTGAGAGCTCTTTTTGGTGTATGGAAATGCAGGGCTGCTTCTATCCAGCCAGATTCTTTATTGTTGACAGTTTTGTGAACGATGCATAATGTTTTACATTGAATGACATTTTATTGGTAACCAGTGTAATGACATCAAAACTAGAGTGATATGATCATATTTTTTACTTCCTGTAAGGACTCATGTTGTAGCATTTTGTGACATTTGCAATGATCTCGATGTATGTGAAGGTAATCTTAATCATAGTGAATTACAGTAATCTGTTTGAGAAAATCAAAGTCTGTAATATCATACAGAAGTCATTTAGCTCTAGCAAGTGTTTCAAACGATGCAGGAGGTGCAGTTTATTGTATCCAAACTTGATTGTAATATTTGTTTCCACATATTCAAATTATTGTCTAATATTACAAATAGATCACATACCTGTTCATTTATTTTAATTTTGTGTAATCCTCTTGTAAAATACAATGGATTGTCCAACAGTTTTTCAGTTTAGCCATATTATTTCTGGGTTTTTTTGAGTATTCAACACCAGTCTGATAAGGGATATAAATCTTTGATTGCTGCCATATAAATGCTGAAATTTTTAAGTGCATGCTCAATGGAATCGTCAACTGGTATAAAAAAAACTGTATGTCGTCAGCACAGATATGAAAATGTAGTCCAAGATCAGAAAGTAGTTTGCATAATGGGAAAAAATATAAATTAAACACAGTAGCTGATAGTGATAACCTTTGTGGGGCACCTGTGTTCATATTCTTGATATCAGATAATTTTCTATTTTTACTTGTTATGTTTTTTAATAATGAATTAAAACCATTTTAGTAACCTTCCAGAAATGCCAATTTTGTTCAATCTATGTGATAGTTATATGGTCCACAGTATCAAATGCTGCAGAAAGATAAAATAAAATGAGTTTGAAAGATTGTCCTGTATCAAAGCCTCAAAGCATTGTATCAGTCATGGATAGTAAAAGGTTTTCCGCATTATGTTTTTTTCTGAAGCCACATTATTATCTTCTTTTTTATTTTTATTTTTTATTTATGCCATTTTAAAACATTTTTTCAAGAATTACATCTTGATTGACAACAGTAAGTTTACATAGAAAAATCCAATAATTAAGAAATCAGGATTCAATATTAAATTCTTTTCTTACATTTATAGTCCACAATAAGAACATAAGAACATAAGAAAATGCCATACTGGGTCAGACCAAGGGTCCATCAAGCCCAGCATCCTGTTTCCAACAGTGGCCAATCCAGGCCATAAGAACCTGGCAAGTACCCAAAAACTAAGTCTATTCCATGTTACCATTGCTAATGGCAGTGGCTATTCTCTAAGTGAACTTAATAGTAGGGATGTGAATCGTTTTTGAACGATTAAAATTATCGTCAGATAATTTTAAAATCGTCCAAAATCGTTAGAGTGCACGATACAATACAAATGCCCACGATTTATCGTCAGGGGCATTTGTATTGTATCGTTAAATAGGGGGCGGGAAAACCGGCACACCAAAAAAACCCTAACACCCACCCCGAACCTTTAAGACAAACCCCCACCCTCCCGAACCCCCCCCAATATGTTTTAAATGACCTGGGGTCCAGTGGGAGGGTCCCGGCGCGATGTCCCGCTCTCTGGCCACACCAAAAAAACCCTAACACCCACCCCGAACCTTTAAAACAAACCCCCACCCTCCCGAATCCCCCCAAAATGTTTTAAATGACCTGGGGTCCAGTGGGAGGGTCCTGGCGCGATCCCGGCGCGATGTCCCACTCCTGCTGTGAAGAGAAATGGCGCCGGTGGCCCTTTGCCCTTATCATGTGACAGGGCAAAGGTAGCGCCAGCGCCATTTTGATTCCTAGCTCCCGACGTCACGCGTCCAGGAGATCGCTCCCGGACCCCCGCTGGACCCCAGGGACTTTTGGCCAGCTTGGGGGGGGCCTCCTGACCCCCACAAGACTTGCCAAAAGTCCAGCGGGGGGTCCGGGAGCGACCTCCTGCACGCGGGCCGTATTGCCAATCTTCAAAATGGCGCCGGCGCTACCTTTGCCCTCACTATGTCATACAGGCGTTGTGAGGACAGGTGGAAGTGGGGGCCAACCATACTGCGGAAGGTGCAGGGAATGGTTCGACCACAGTGGGACCACGTCCTCTGGAAGGGAAAAGGAAATTATTATCTTCTATAGATTTAGAGAGTTGTGATTGCACTACTTTTTTCTATTTTTGATACTAATGGTAATGAAGATATGGGCCTGAAATTATTGAAATCATTTCTGTCTGAACAATTTGCTTTGAAGATTGATTTAACTGATGCACACTTTAATGTTATTGGGAGGTCTCCATCTGATGATATCAAATTCACTATTTTTGTTAAATCTTGAATAATTGATTCAGAGATTGCTTTCATAAATTTAATGGGAATAGCATCTAAAGGATGTAATACTGGATTCATTTTTTATTTAATTTGTTGTAACTCTGTCTGTGACATCGGTTCAAATTCTGACCATGTAACTGTGCCAAAAATATGTAAAGGAGTTTTCTGGTTAGTAATTTGAGTGAGACTATTGGTGAGACTTGTGATTTTGTCATTACATAAGCAAACTCATTCTCACAGGACAAGCAGGATGGTAGTCCTCACATATGGGTGACATCATCAGGGTGGAGCCCAATCACGGAATACTTTTGTCAGTTTCTAGAACTTTGACTGGCACCTACTGTGCATGCCCAGCATGGCACCACTACTGCATCCATCAGGGGTCTCCCTTCAGTCTCTTTTTTCCTCGCAGCGGTAGCCATGCGGGTTAAGGAGCTCTTCAGAGATTCCTGACAGGAGTTTTTCCTCACAGAACTTTTAAAAAAATTTCAAAAAATGTCTACCCCACAGGGGTCCCCTTATCGATATCTTTGCTCCGCGGTCGAATGGTAAGATTTTACCTAGTTGTGGTCGATTCCCGTCAAGTTTTTCCCTTGTGGCCTACTGGCCATTGACCGCACCGCGGCTAAATTTTGTCAAGGACATGGCATCGGGTTTCCGTCAGTGCCCCGACTGCACTCGAACAATGTTCATCACTGACCCTCACACGGTCTGTGTGATGTGTTTGGGGTCTGACCATGATGTCCTTACTTGCACCAAATGTGCCCAAATGACATCAAAAAGTCACAAAGCTCGGCTGGAAAAGATGGAACTTCTCTTTTAGTCAAAAACCCCGATTCCATCAATAGCTTCGACGTCGTCTGAACCAGTGCCGTCTACTTCGCGCCAGCACTGGGAAACCGCTGCTGCCCGACTGGCTTTGTTGACTCCACGGGTATCGACCCCCTATGTTCCTCCTCAGGAAAAAGACCAAGGAGAACATCAAGAAAAACATCATCACTGCCATCGTAAAGCTCAGGCCACCGATTCAGACAAGCCCTCAGCATAGACATCGTATGAGCCACTGACAAAGAAATCCCATACATAAAAGGCCCCATCTTCTTCTGTTTCTTCCCCCACCTGGTCAACTGCTGGGAGCCAAGACTCCACTTTCACCGGTGGACCCTCCGATTATGCCAGTGCTGCCTCCTACTCCGGAACCGGGTTTCCATGCCCCAGGTTTCTGTAAGGAATTGGATTGGATGATCCAAGAGGCCATCTGTAAAGCACTCCAGGGATTCAAACCTCCATCGATGCCGGTGCCTATTCCTCAACCAATCCGATTCCCATGGCGCTTGCACCGCTATTGGCAAGAATGGATGCGTTAATCGGTGCCCTTCCACCGATGGATCCAAGGGAACCGATGTCCCTGATTCCTTCTTCACCGATACCCTTGTCATCAGAAGAAGAAGAAGAAACACTGATCTCCATTTTGCCCTCCGGAGTGCTGCCATCGACACAGCCATAGATGTCGCCGATTCCATCGGTGCCTCCCTCAATGCCTCCATCGATGCCTTCAGTTCCACCTCCGAGGCCATCGATGCCCAGGCCTTCCGGATTAACACCGTTCCTCCCATCTGATGAACATATGGGAGCTGGTGATGAGCCTTACGATCCTTGGACTGATGATTCGTCCCAGGATACTGATGATGTGCCTTCACAGCCCTCTCCTCCTGATGAAAGGAAGCGTTCTCCTCCAGAGGACTTGTCCTTTATCAACTTTGTAAAGGAAATGTCTGAAACGGTTCCATTCCAGCTTCAGACTGAAGAGGACTCTAGGCATCAGATGCTGGAGCTTCTCCTGTTTCTTGATGCTCCTAAGGAAATCGTGTCTATCCCTATTCATGAAATCCTCTTGGATCTTTTACAGAGAAATTGGGAGCATCCTGGCTCTGTGGCACCTGTCAACCGTAAGGCAGATGCCACCTACCTAGTTCAGTCAGCCCCTAGTTTCCAGAGAACTCAATTAGATCATCACTCAGTGGTTGTGGAGTCAGCCCAGAAAAAGGCACAACGCTCTAAACCTCATTCTTCCATTCCTCCAGGAAAAGAACAAAAATTCCTGGATGCATTCGGAAGGCGTGTATTCCATGGCTCAATGCTCATCTCTCTCATTGCCTCCTAGCAATTGTACATGACCCAATACAACAGGGCCCTGTTCACGAAGATTCAGGATTTTGCTGAAGCCTTACTTCTGCTATTCCAGGACCAGCTTCATGCCCTAGCACAAAAAGGCCTAGATGCTGGAAAACATGAAGTACAGTCTGCATATGACATCTTCGACTCCGCCTCCAGAGTATCGGCGGCAGGAATTAGTGCGATAAGATGGGCCTGGCTAAAGTCCTCAGACCTCAGACCAGTGGTGCAGGACAGGTTAGCGGACATGCCATGTGCTGGGGATAATCTTTTTGGAGAAAAGATTCAAGAAGCAGTGGTTAAGCTCAAGGACCACCAAGAGACTTTGCGCCAGCTCTCCTTACTGCCTTCTGATCTCTCTTCCAAAAGATCTTTCAGGAGAGACTCCAAGAGGCAAGTCTACCGACAAAGGAGATATTGTCCCCCGGCGTCCAGGGGTTGGCCTTCTAAACCTTACCAAAAGGGCCAATCCAGGCAGCCTCGGGTTCAAAAATCACAGCCAGCCCCTCAACAAGGTCCAGCGTCTGGTTTTTGTCTCCTTCCTAGAGAACAGTACCCAGCCTCCGTTTCCGGCTGTTCCCATCGGAGGCCGGTTGTGCCACTTCTCCAGTCTTTGGCATGCAGTCACCACGGATCAGTGGGTACTTGCTGTCATAAGTCAAGGTTACCATCTCAACTTTCTCTCTGTTCCACCGGATTCCCCACCTCGGCTGACGTGGGGAACATCCGACCACTCACCACTCCTGGAACAGGAGGCTCCCTCCTCCTCCAGTCCCGAGCAATAGAACTAATTCCCCTCCCCCAACAGGGGCTGGCATTCTATTCCTGGTATTTCCTGATACCAAAAAAGTCAGGTGGTGTTCATCCAATACTGGATCTTCGCACCTTAAACAAATACTTACAGACAGAAAAGTTCAGGCTAAAGTCCTCAGACCTCAGACCAGTGGTGCAGGACAGGTTAGCGGACTTGCCATGTGCTGGGGATAATCTTTTTGGAGAAAAGATTCAAGAAGCAGTGGTTAAGCTCAAGGACCACCAAGAGACTCTGCGCCAGCTCTCCTTACTGCCCGACCCTGTCAGAAAATCTATGTTGGACAGACAAAATTGGCTATTAAAACTAGGATTATCCAGCACAAAAACTGTATTAGGACAAAGCGCTTAGAATCACCATTGGTGAAACATTGGGTTGAACAGAATCATGTTGTGGAGGATTTGCGGTTTTTTGCCATTCAAAAAGTTGTCCTGCCAAGAGGGGGAGATGTGTCTTTAATGCTTCGAAGGTTGGAGCAGAAACTTATATATCATTGGTGCACAGTTATCCCGGCAGGTCTAAATATTACAATAGAATGGGAAGATGGCGCCATTTTTGAGTGGCAGCCAAAATGGCGCCGATGGCCCGAGAGCGGAAGATCGGTCCCTGCGCCCCCACTGGACCACCAGGTACTCGTAAAAAGGTTTTGGGGGGGGGGGGGGTGGGGGGGGGGGGGGGAAGGTAAGGGGTCAATTTTAAAGGGTCGGGCCTCACTAAAAAAAAAAATTTACGATGTGAATCGGAACCGATTCCGATTCACATCTCCACCGATCAGATTTTTTTCTCCCTCTAGCCGAACCCGATCGTTAAGACGATCGGGCACATGATTCACATCCCTAGTTATTATCATTTGGAGCGATGACGAGGAGTTCTGTTTTGGACGTATTAAGAACCAGATTGAGACTGGAAAGAAGGAGGTTGATGGAGTGAAGGCAGCTGTTCCAGAAGTTTAGGGTGCTAGAGATGGGATCCGTGATGGGGATTAGGATCTGCACGTCGTCAGCGTATATATAGTGGGTAAGGTTGAGGCTTTTAAGTAATTGGCAAAGGGGGAGCAGATAGATACTAAACAGGGTAGGGGATAGCAAAGAACCCTGGGGTACTTCTTGATTGGAAGGGACAGGGTGGGATACTTTATCATTTATTCTGACTTTGTAGTGCCTGTTGTTGAGGAAGGATTTAAACCAGATGAGTGCAGAGCCAGTGATGCCAATTTCCTTCAGACGGTTGATGAGGATTGTATGGTTAACTGTGTCAAATGCTGCAGAAATGTCGAGAAGAGCTAGAAGGTAGGATTGGCCTTTGTCAAGACCCATCAGGATGTTGTCTGTTAGCGAGAGTAGGAGAGATTCCGTGTTTAAGCGTTTCCGGAAGCCGAATTGAGAAGGGTAGAGAATATTATGGGAGTTAAGGTAATCTGTGAGTCTGTTGTTGACCAATTTTTCCATTATTTTGGCTATGAAAGGTAAGTTGGCAATGGGGCGGAAGTTTACGGGGTTGGCTGGATCCAGGTTGGGTTTTTTTTAGTAGGGGTTTCAGAGAAGCAGTTTTTAATGAGTCTGGGACAGATCCTTGAGTGAGGGAGCAATTGATGTCTGCCAGTGGTTTGGCTATGGTGTTAGGGATGGTAAGAAAGAGTTTGGTAGGTATTTGGTCTGTTGGATGTGCCGAAGGCTTCATTTTCTTGATTATAGATTCGATTTCCAGGGAGGATGTGAGTTCAAATGATTCTAGTGTCGGTTTATGGATAGCTGGGGAAGGGTTTTGTCCAGGTGTGTGTTTCCTTATAACATGCCATATTGGGTCAGACCAAGGGTCCATCAAGCCCAGTATCCTGTTTCCAGCAGTGGCCAATCCAAGTCACAAGTACCTGGCAAGTACCCAAACATTAGATAGATCACAAGCTACTATTGCTTATTAATTACCGTAATAGTAGTTTATGGATTTTTCCTTTTAAACCCAGTTGCAGGTAAACCATTCCTCCTCCTGCGAATTCAAAACAATCTCAGGGCACCTGGATATTAAACGTTCCCAGGTATGCAGAGCAAATCATTATTTTATCCTTATATTTCATTATTGGGTCCTTGTGTCTAGTCTTTTGAAATATTTTATTGGAATCTAGAAATTTTTGATATGAGTTTTAAATTATTAGGTATTCCATTCATCAGCTGTTTGAAATAAACTGTTCTTTTTATTATTATGGTTTTACTGCTATTGATTTTATATTTCTTGATTTGTTTTGAGGACTGGTGATGTTTCTCTTTCCTTTGTTGCACTGCATACAGAATCTCTGGCTTGTTGCGGTTTCCATTTATGCTTTATGGTCTCTTTATTCTTTGTTAGGTGAGGGTCTGCACATGTGATGAAGGTGAGGTATTCTGCTGGCGTGTAATTTCTGTGTAGGGCTCTATTGCAGCCTGGCTTGGTCTGCTTTCCTAATATTTTCAGTGTTGATTTTTCTTAGATAAGGTGGTTACTGTTTGAGTGCTGGAAATTGGTATTTTGGTATGGGATGTTTACTATTTATGCAATTTCTGTTCAGAGTACTTATCTTTCCCTTGTGTCATTCTTAAAAATAAAAATAATACTGGACCTTTCTTTTTTTTATTTCCGCCATGAATTGTAATGAGTGTGTCACACATCTGAGCGTGGTCTGTCAGGTGTGTCACAATGAGAAAAAGGTTGAGAACCACTGCTCTAGGTGATAGTTTAGTTCGCCTAATGGAAGCTCCAGCCCCGTGCACACAACTTTACCTAGATAAATCTGCTGCTTGCCGGCTCTGTGAATATTGACCTGTAGGTCTCAGACAGACAGAGAGCAGGCAGATGGACATGACCTAGCCATGAAGTCTCATTTTCAACGCTTATTTATGTCTAACTCTCAAATATCACATTTCATCAAAATTGATTCACTGGTTCTCACTGGCATGACCTACTCAAAGTTTCATTTTGAACTTGTCTTTATTTATACTTCTCAAATATCAAATTTAATCAACATCAGTTCACCTGTTTCTCCGCTGATACTAGGTCACGGCCAGGCAGACAGACACAACCTGCCCATACAGCATCTTTTATTTCTCTTTGATAAAATGGCACTGCCTAATACCTAGTCCTAATACCAAAGTACTATCCAGTATGAACATCTAATAACAAGATCAATTTTTACTTTAATGGTCTCATTTGTAGGCACATTACGTTACTGTGCAATCATGCTAAGGCACTTGCAAACACCACACTTTGTACCGGGACATTAGATAATGTGCTAACGTGCATCAAATGTGGGTGTCATCCCTAATGCCCTTTAGTACATAGCCCCCTATATAATGAGCTGGCCAATCTGCATAGAATACTCTCTCCTAAATGAAAAGAAACTTCTTGCAGAATTAAAACAAAAAAACAAAAAACTCCCTCAAAAGATGCCCAAGTGGCATTGAAAACTCATGTGCCATGACATCATTTTTGTTGGTCCAAGAAAAGGTATATTACCACCTACAAAGAGAGAGTGTGTTTTTTTGGTTAAAGCACTAGGCTAAGAGGGAAACCAGGCTTCAAACCCTGCTTCTTCCACTGGCACCACTTAGGACCTTGGGCAAGTCACTTTATCTCCAGCTGCCTAAGGTGTCAACTTCAAAGTGTATTTTAAAAGCTGGGCGTGTGCCAAAATCGGGAGATGTGCATGCATGTCGTACATGCACATGTCCACTATTTTATGAGCCAACCACAGGCACACACAAGTCCCAATATGCGAATATCTCACATTAGGCAAAAGAGAGGGTGGAATGTGGGCAGGGCTGGGCATTCCAGGGCGGGGCCAAGAGATGTGCGTGCAAGTACCTACGCACACCCAGGTACACTTGAGCATAAAGTTATTTCTGCTATGGAGCAGGTGTTAAGTATCAATAAAATGATCTCCAGGTATCTCTGAGGTGTTTGAAGGATCTGAGTTAACAGAGGGGAGTACAGGCTAAGAACCAAGGCAGTTGGCGGACCGAGCTGTAGACTGGAAAACTGGTAGATGAACTTGCAAAACCGTTAATGGCAGTGATGTGCACCTGTTATAAATTCCCTCACTTGCACAGCTCATGCCTGACATTATGTGGTTGTGCATGCCCACTTGTAAAATTAGGAGCACACATACATGCACGAAGGCTATTTTATAAAATACGCACATGTGTGCACGCAGGATATAAAATTTTCATATATTTGGCTGCACGCCCACACATACTCACATATATATATCTGCCCATTTGAAAGTTAGTCTTAGATTGTAAACTCTTTTGGGTGAGGAAATATTGTACCTGAATATTTATCTCCATTGTACAGTGTGGCACATGTCAAGTAAGGCTCAAACAATGATAAGTAGTACTATAAAGATTCCAGTCTTCTCCAGGACCAATTAAACTACTAAATCTGTTGGAAGGTGAACCCTTGGACAGAGACCTGCAGAAGGAGCCCCCTGCAGGTCCTCATCATGGGCAGGTGGTATTAGATGATCCGGAGACCCAACTGGACCTTCACCAATATCAGCCCTCATTTCCCGCAGGTTGAGTCCTTGGGTACCGGGGCCGGCTGGACTTAGGCACAGGTCTCTGGGCAATGAATCCAAGGATGACGATAGGCGAGGTGAAGTCCAGAAGACGGGCCGAAGATCGGGGCAGGCAGCAAACAGATGGGTCCAAGAGGAGGCCAGAGGCCAAGGCGGACAGTGAAGAGAGCGAAGTCCGGGAAACAGGGAGATGATCAGGGCAGGCAGCAGACAAGCAGAAGTCAGAATAACGTACTGCGGTCAAGCCAGAGGGTTGGTCCAAAGAACAAGAGCGCAGAGTCAGGAACAGGAATACAGGGCCAGGAGTGGGAACGTGGAGCAACTCGCTACTCAGAGGAGTTTGACCTGTTGCTGAGGCAAGAGTTAGCAGCAGGGGCTTTCCCTAAATAGTCCCAGGGGTGACATCATCATCTGGGGCCGCGGGGAAGCTTTCCTGCTGTGGCCCCTTTAAATCAAGAAGGAAACCTTGTGCCGCACCTAGGGATATCTGTGCAGTGGCTTAGGCTCCCCACTGTGCTGAGAGGAAGTGGCGGTGGTGGCTCTCCAATACAGCAAAGAGACCGGGACATGGTTGGGTTGGCGAGGAGTGAGAGAGGCTGTTTGCGTGCGGCCAGCTGTCGTAATAAATCTCTGTAAAATGAGAAATTGATATCACTTTGAAAAGTGGGGTAAAGTCCATGAGTAAAAAGTCCCTGTGGGAGGGAACAAGATGGCTGCTCTGATCTACCTCTCCTCGGAGCTCTTTGAACAGTATGGTTTCTTTATGCTTTTTCTTTTTTTCTATTTTTTTTGAGATGGGCAAGTACAAGGGGAAACAGATGTCCCTGACATACCCAAGTCCACTGTACAGGGTCTGATGGACAAGCATTTGTGCGTGCAAGAGTAATGTCAACCAAGCATTTTGGTGGGCAGAGCGCAGATGGAGACATCGATGGATCTAGGAGCATCACTGACCTCCTGCACTCTGTCCCCCTCCCCCCCAAGCTACCTCTGAAGACTCAGCATTCATTGGCTTCTCCTGTGTCTGCTTTGCTGAAGCAGTATTTGGAGGGGATGGAGGTAGCTTTAGTAGAACTCTAGATGCTGGTTTGCAGGGACAGTACTCACTAATGTTACCCAGTCTGAGGACTTTGTCCCTAAGTAGGGCACACCAGATGTTGGTAGGAGTTCAGCCAAGATCAGTCTGGGTTTTTCTCTAGTGTGGTTCCTTCTCCTTTTGCACAGGACAGTCAGATGAATCCAGAACAAGTGGTTATGCACCTCTACCAGCAGATGGAGACGGAGCAAACTGACGTCACAGATATCTCGGCAGTGACATCAGCCTACCAGTATTTGCTTCAAAAGCAACTATGTACAAACTAACAAATCTTGATTAAAATAGATAATCATTGCAATACTCAGCCAAAGGCAGCATTACGCTCAGACAAGAATGTAATAACACTAGTCTAGGGAATGGAGTAACACTTACCAGTAATCCCTGTAACAAGTAGGCACACAGGAGGATCATTATGCTATCGTTCGGCAGCCAAGGGAGGGAAGCTGTCTTAAAGAAAAGGAAATTATCAGGTAAATAGAAATTTCTCATTTCTTAGCATCTGGTCAGATGAATCCAGAACAAATGGGATGTACCCAAGCTATTCCTGAATAGGGCGGGAGGCTGCCCGCAGTCCAGTCAAAACCACACATGCAAAGGACATGTCCTCCTGGGCTTGAACATCCAGATGATAATACCTGGAAGAGGTGTGTAAGGAGGACCATGTCGCATGTCGCACCTGGGTGGTATTGCAATCAATGTGTTCTCAAATAATGCTTTAATCTGTAGCACATTTTGGCAAACCACGCAATGGCTGCATCTAAATTGTCCCGAACCCCACTCATAAGATCTCCTCATTTATGGCATCATTACCATTAATTTATCCTGCAAATTTGCCCCTCTGGTCTTGGCAAAAATCGGAAATGCTTCAAATCCAGTATGTATTTGTAGGACATGCCAATGATCTCTTATAATCCTTTGTATTTGATCAGAGAACTTAGAGAAAGGCACTGTGCATACCAATTGTTGTGTCTCTTGATGACACTGCTTATTCAATAACAATTCACGATTAGCAAAGAGTCCTCTTTTGTAAGCCCGGCATACAATCTTTGGTGGATAACCACGTTCCAAAAATCTATTCTCCATCTGTTTTGCTCTTATCAGAAATTCTTGTTTAGTCCCTCAAAGACATGTTAGATGCAGGAACTGTCCTACAGGTATATTATTACGCAAGCTTACAGGATGATAACTCTGGTAGTGTAAAAGGCTATTCCTATCTGTTTTCTTAGTATGAATTGTAGTGGATAATTTTTTACCACATTTCATAACTGTCATATCCAAAAACGTAACCTGTTGACAGTCAAATTCAAAGGAAAATTGCAAATGTTCATTCTGTGCATTCAACCATATCATAAATCTCTCAGTATGTCGACTCCTTTCTGAGACCTATGGTACCCAGGGCTAGATTATATATTTGTGATTCTACACACTTCATTAAGATCATTGAGCCTCTAATTTTGGAATAAGAATCCTTTTTGCTAGTGACAGCAGATATTACTGCTTTGTACACAAATATCCCCCAAGATCAGTCCTTGAGGAGTATTAAACAAGTATTAGTGGAGTCTTATGACTTTTCTCAGGGTTTGTAGAATTTATCATGAATATAGCAGCTATTGCCCTAAAATTTTTTGCATTTATTTATTTATTTAGCATTGTTTTGTATACCGTCATTCGGTTTCGCCATCATAATGGTTTACAGTAATCACATTAGTTAAAATGTTTTACAGTAGTCACCTTAAACAAAACAGTTTACCGAAGTCACATTAGTTAAACAGAACCTTGAATCATATTAGAAAAAATTGTTACATCATATTTGTTAAATAGAAATTACATCATGGTGACTGTATAGTTTAAATAGTTAAATAACCCCATTTGTATGTGAGGTTGTGTATTGTCTTGTATGTTATTAAGTTGTCTTAGATGCTTTTGTTTCTTTGAGGATGTGTAGGAGGTTGGTTGTGTGGGATTCTGGTTGTGTTGCTGGATGAGATATTAGCATAGGCTCTGGTGAAAACCATGTTTTCAAATCTTTTTTAAAGGTTTTGGTATCTGGTTGACTTCTTGTTTCGAATGGTAATGAGTTCCATAGGGCGGGGCTGGCGATGGAAATAGCTCTATCACGAGTTGTGTTCAGATGAATGGATCTTACCAACAAATACAGGGGACCACGATGGGAGCCACTATGGCCCCCTCACTGGCATGCATCTATGTAGTGGAGTTCAAAGAAACGTGTGTACTGCTCGGAATTTTGGTTAAATATACCATTATGGACTTGGTTCATTGACGATGTATTCTTTATTTGGAAGGGTACAACTGAGACTCTGTAGAGATCTATGATATGGCTGAATGCACAGAATGAACATTTGCAATTTTCCTTTGAATTTGACTGTCAACAGGTTACGTTTTTGCATATGACAGTTATGAAATGTGGTAAGAAATTATCCACTACAATTCATACTAAGAAAACAGATGGGAATAGCCTTTTACACTACCAGTAAAACAAGTAATAACAGCAGTCCAGTAATACAGGTGAGACCAGAGAGAGAGAGAGTGGCATTTTACTTTGCTGTATATGTGTTAATGCTTCAGGCTGTTCAACAGAGAGCTAACTTGTGATGTACATGCAGTGCTGATGTTTTGTTTTGGCATTATGTGATCTGTTTTTCATAATCATACTATGACCATGCTGATGTTATTTGTTAATATTTCAGCTTGATCAGACCCTACTTGATGATGTATTGCCTGTTATGAAAGATGATGCCTTACAATCTTCCCACCCTATTGTTGTAGACGTGTCATCACCAGCTGAAATAACCTCTGCGTTTGATGGTATTTCTTACAGCAAGGTGAGAAGGGCTTTGTATGCCATTCAAAATATTATGTACTTTATAAAATGTTCTTAATCAGCTGTCTAGATCTAGCATGGATGATGTCGTTCATAACATTATAAGCATGTTAAACTGGTGATGTTAGAGGTGCAAGTTCCTTTTTATGTTGTTAAAATCCTATCTAGGGGAATTAGGACTCTGTTAGGTATGTGTTATTTTTATTTTTACATTAACAATTTTATCTTGTGTAAAAATGGCAGTCTTCTTATGTGACTCATTTGCAAGCTATGCCATTACTACTGCCTTTGTAGCTTTTCCTGTAAATATTTTCTTTCATACTTGCTGGCTGCATAAGGAATTCTTGAGTTAGGAAGGGCAGCATCAGATTCAGTCGAAGTAGAATTAAAGTAGTGATGCGCTGATTTTTTAGAAAACTTCCTGTTCAGATTGCAGTGGTTCAGAAAAACTGGAGCAAAAATATTAAATCCCTGATCCAGTTAGGGAGTTATTTTATCTTGATTGGTCTGGATTGCTGAAATCCAATGGAACATGATTCAGAAAATGCTTCCTGCCCCCATTCCCACCCCATTTGTCAGAAAATCCACACAAGTACTACCTTTTTGCTGCAATGAATGTTGTAATCTACAAATATGTCTTGTCCATAACAAAATTTGAAGTATTAGGCCTGGATTTATCAAAATGCACTAAATATCGCATGCGATAGGATAAAGGATGCGTTTTATGGTAATAGGCTGTTTATCGCAAAGTGCGCTATTTTAACGCTTCACATAGGTATTACCGCTAACTGCGATAACTTTTTCTCACTTTGCGGTAAATGCCAGAATTGTTGTAATTCCTACCTACAACCACTGGAGAGAGAGAGAGAGAGACTAGCTATAAGGCCCTCATGCTAGGTAGGTATTTATTACTCTATAGGAGGCCACTTAGGTGAAGTTTAGGTATTAGTGTAGAGGTTAGGGGCCACTTTGACATTCAGCGTGCGACGTACAAACAGATCAGTGCACTCTGGTGAAGATTTGATGACTCAGGTAGAGAATCCATCAAGCTAGGTTGAGAGAACATTGCACAAATCTCATGTTTGGGTGGGTTTCCTCAGCCGCCATTGCATGCGCGTTTTCCCTTACCCCTTATTCAGTAAGGGGTGGAAAATGCGCATCCAATCTCCCGAACCTAATAGCGCCCGCAACGTGCAAATGCATGTTGATGGCCCTATTAGGTATTCCCGCGTGATTCAGAAAACAAAATGTGCAGCCAAGCCGCACATTTTGCTTTCAAAAATTAGCACCTACCCAAAGGTAGGCGCTAATTTCTTCGACACCGGGAAAGTGCACAGAAAAGCAGTAAAAACTGCTTTTCTGTGCACCCTCCGACTTAATATCATGGCAATATTAAGTCGGAGGTCCCGAAACTTTCCAAAAGTAAAAAAAAAAAAAAATTGAAGTCGGCCCGCGGCTGTCGGGTCGAAAACCAGACGCTCCATTTGGCTGGCGCCCGCTCTCCCGCAGACTTTACTGAATCGGCCCGTGTGAAGGTCATCAAATCTTCACAAGAGTGCACTGTTCTGTTCATACGTCGCACTCTGAATGTCAAAGTGGCCCCTAACCTCCACACTTATACCTAAACCTCCCTTCTAGTAACTAGGTGGGTCTCCTATAGAGGTATAATACCTACCTAGTATGAGGGCCTTATAGCTAGTCTCTCTCTCTCTCTCTCTCTCTCTCCCTCCCTCCCCTATACACCATGCATGTTATTTATAGCAGCTTCTTTTATTTTTGTGAGGGGCCTCCTCACTAAATAAATAAGTTAATAAATAGACCCCATTGATAACTTACTATAGTGTTTAAAGTGTCTTATAGAAATGAAAGTTATCACGCACTGATCTGATGAAGGGAAACTTGAAAACAAATTACAGGCATATTTGGGCAATCCAGCAAAATGTTATCACCTGTTTAAATGTTGATCTTTATTTCTCTGGACTTAACTACACTAACACAATGACTTCATTACTTCATTTGAAGTATGGCATGATGGGGACAGCTTATGTGTTTATTTTTGGAGCAGGCACATGACAACACGGGCTCCACTGTATTAGCACCATCTGCTGGTACATGTCATGCAATGCAGCAGTAGTTTGGGGTGCTATTTTTCTCTCTGTTATAGTTTATCATTGATAGAAATTCTCCTCTTTCTCATTGCTCTTCTTCTGCATTGTTCCACTTCCGTTTATTATCAGTGAAGATTCCAAACAGTTTTAAACCAAAAGGGCTTGATGGAGCAAGGAATTCCCCACATTTTGTGCCTATGGAACCTTGATAAATCATGCCCAGGCTGTAAAATTTCCCTGCAGAATGAAGGGACATCCTTAAAACTGGTCTTTAATAGCGATGTTCAGCTTTTTTTATTTCATTGTTAGTGCGCACTAAATGCATGCTAGTGTGCGCTAACTCAAAATGAGTGCACACTAAAAGCAAAATGAAAAAAAAATGAAAATTGAAAAAATAACAAACAAAATGAAAAAACAATGGATTGGATTTTCAAAAGGTTACGCGTGCTGGGCCTATTTTTCAAAAGGCGCAGCAACACTCGTAAAGCCCTGGTATACGTGTAAGTCCCGGGGCTTTACTAAAGGGGCGGGGTCATGCGCATTTCTTTTAAAGTCTACCCCAATATGAATTTTTTTGACTGTACACCTCTAACCTTGTTATCTTATCTTTTTTTGTTTCTTACTAGGGAGCATCCATCCTAAGAATGCTTCAAGATTGGATTACACCTGACAATTTTAAGAAAGGATGTCAAGTATGACTTATTTTTTTCTTTGCTATGAATGAAAATGAAGGATGTTTGGTTTATACTTAAGGGTCATTCTGCATTTTCAGTAGTATAAGATCTGGTGTTTAGTTTTGCAAATATTAACGGATCTTCTTTAGCAAAAGGCAATTAATTGAAGTGCTATTCACAGTAAATAATCTGCATTAGAGTAATATTAGAGGTCTTGGATAGAAAGACAAATGCTGGAAAAGTTAGTCACATGTGCTGATAATTAGGTTTTCTTTCTGCTGTTATTGCAATCCAAAAGGTTTCTTATAATAACTCACAATTGTGCAAAATATATAAGGCTAGAATTTTTTCATTTATAGATATAGTATAGGAGTCTATTTATCCAGCTACATAAGAGCTAATGCAGGAAGCAATGTTGATGTGCTTTTGTGATCATTAACATGGACTAACACGTATGAGGAGATAAAATGCAAAACAGTAAGCAAGTCAATTCATTTAAATAATAGCGTATTTAGCAATGACTAATGCAATAACATTAATGCTGACATTAATATGCATTTAACACATGATTCACTGAAGGCTTTATGACTGCTGGTGATTTGTGTGTTAAAAACCCTGGAATTGTGCATTAAAATTACCCGTTCATGTGCGAGTTTAGCGTTCCTTGGTAAATAGGACCCCATGGTGTTGTGAGTTGCTAGAGTGCATTATACTGTGCTAGCCTAGCGCTCTGTTGCTTTTGCTATTTCTCAGAGCATATTTCCTTCTGTTCGTTTGTAGATGTACATTTCAGAGCCCAATTTTCAAAGCAATTTCCTTGGGTAAAATTGTTTCACCCACATAAATCGGCTGCCTGAATATTGGCCACCCTCAATGTGGCTCAAAGTCAGCGTGTTGTTCGCAGTACATGGACTTTTAGCCGTATGATTAGGAGGCATTCCCAGGGACCTGTGTTTAGGTTGGGGGTGTGTGGAGAAAGAAAAGCATGCACATAGATGACATTTCCAAATCTAAGCATATATTTATCAAGCAAAATTCTACCTGCACAAAGAAATGAGTGAAAGGGGATGTGCATACTTTGTACCTACAGCACTTTTCAAAGAGAGAGTGCATGTGGGCTTTCACTATGGGAATTGGAATAGAAGCCCATGATTAAAAAGTATGGGTGATCATTGCCCCAATGCCGTCAGTTTCAAAACTGTCCCCTTTCTGTTTTGATGTCTTTAGCCTTTTTTGTACCTTATCTGGCCAATTTTAAATGTGTTCTTTGCCCCACCATTGTACTTTTCATGACATTTATACATCTTTATGTCATAACAAATTGCATGGTTTTCCACCATTGATTTGGTATTGCAGGTCTTTATCACACTTGTCAGGAAAGCATAGATTCTCCAACTACAGGCATATCCATAAAGTCACTTCTGATTGTATGCGTTTTCAGTGCATGCACACAATGTCTGGTACTACCACGTCTGTATTTTTCCATACCTTTCTGGTTCAGTGCTGCCCAGTCTTGTTTCTCAGCAGCAAGGGTTCTGTAATCTTCTTGTGCATTGCTTTTCTAAAAGAAAATAATTCTTATCTCCTGGACTTCACATAATTTTAGCATGATGCCATAGAAAAGGCACCTTGTGGTATGATGACAGCCTATGTGTTCTGGGTGCTTGTTAGTGGTGTGCGAATAATTTAAGGTCAAACTAAATGAATTTCAAAAAGGAGGTGTAGTTTTCACTTCCAGCACAGCTTTGACGGCAGCACTTAACCTGCTCACCCCGCTCCCAGTGGGTATTTTTTGCTCTAGGAAATTCGGGGGAAGGGCGGGGGGGGGGGGGGGAGTATGGAGGTGCAACAGGGTGGTAAATTAGATTGTGAGGGGGGGAAGGGCGTGGCCTCACCAGATGCTGCTGGAACAAGGGGTTTGCCTGGGGGGAGGGGGTTGCGATGGCTCCATTATATTGAAAAATGTGGGGTGGGAGATGCACAGCCCAATAGAGTAACTTTTACATTAAATAGGGGAGACAACAATTCAGGCCATAGACTTCTTTAATTCATGGGGCTTTGTTGAATAGCAAAAGTGCTACTTACTCAGATATCGTTTGAAGATAGATAGGTAGCAAGTTACCTGGCCACACAAAGCCAGATAACTTTAGACCTGCTTCTGAGCAGGTCTAAAGTTATATAGCTAACTTACCCCTAGAGTTATCAAAATGCTATAAACATTTATTATTGTCTGTGATAAAAAAAAAAAAAAAAAAAAGGAGCATGGTTAGGCTAATTACCCTGCTTCCATATCACATAGGCAATTTCTCCAAAGTGCGATAAATTTACCGCACCTGCGCTATTTTTCGCTTCACGCGCTAAATAATACACCGTGGGGCGAAAAGGTTTTTTTTTTATCACACATGAGAGAGAGAGAGAACAAGCATCTGTATAGAAATCACTGTCACTCTCTATTTATACCACTGTAAGAAGGGGCACTTTGACTCCGTGTTGGGTTTGGGGGTGGTTTTACATACACAGTCAGAGGTACGAACAGCAAAGTAGACATCACTGAAGATTTTCTGTCATTTGAATCGATGAAAGGTACAAGAGGAGTTGATTCAAACAAGCTAGGTAGAGTGCAACAAGGTAGGTAGAGAATGTTTTGTGCAAATCAACTCCTCTTGTACCTTTCATCGTTTCAAATAACTGAAAATCTTCAGTGATGTCAACTTTGCTGTTCGTACCTCTGACTGTGTATGTAAAACCACCCACCCAAATCTACCCCAATATCAAACCTCCACACCAAGTTAAGTGCCCCCTCTTACAGTGGTATAAATAGACTGACACAATGATTTCTCTACAGAGGTTCTCTCTCTCCCTCTGTCTCCCCCCAACTATTTTAGGTATATTACTCAGATTTAAAATTTAATTCTAACTTCAAATGACAATAATTCTAACTTCAAATGACTATCCACCTGCCTCAAAAACAGGAGGAAAAACAAGCATTACATGTTATCAGCCATGCAACCATTTGTTCCATTATGATGGCATGTGAACGTTCATTTGTAAATATGTATTAAGAGCCCTTTAGCATATGTAGGTAATCTTTGGTTTCCCTTACTAAAAGGAGTTTACTATCTGTATTGGGAGGCTCACAAAAGAACTAGGCAGAGAGGCTTGGATTTTTGCTTCCCCATGCGGAAGCTGCAGATGATGTGTTCTAGCTGAGTATCAACCTCAAGCACCATCAGTCCTTGTGGATTTGAAGTTGGATTTTCCTGCAGACAGGAACCCTCTATATCCTGCAGTGCATTTATAGTTCAGCGTCTTTTAAAACTGGTGGTGTATTTTTCTTTTTTTGGTATCAGCTTCCTGTCAGACCCGATTCTTCTTATTTTACTCTCTTAAGCCAATTTTATTTTAAGAGTTCTCCTTTTGAGATCCTTGGTATGCTATTCACAAAGGATTGGGGATAATATGGGTAGCCAGGACAGACGCTTCTGCCCTCGCCCGTCCCCTCACAACAGTCGGATAAATACACAACAACTGGAATGGGATCAAACAGGCCGCAGCTTTATTACCCAAGACACCCAGGAGCCCAAGCCAGGTAACCATGACAATAAACCCCCACCGCTCACCCGCCACAGTCCAGCAAGACGGGCTTCCCAGGCTACCCACCCTGAAACAGTGACATCAATAAGGCACGTCCCATGACCCCCGCCACCATCTAGCAAGGGGCTGAGCATGTCGACCCCCCCGCCACCGTCCAGAAAGGAGTTGTACCAGCAACAACTGCACCCAGTTGTTGTGTTAGGAATCCCTGACATGACACCCGTCAAGTCAGACAGCCGTTAACACAGCCTTACCACCCCACCCCAATCAGCTCGGGCTACCCGCCACCCCCCAGTCTAGCTGCGACAACATAACCCTCGAACAAGAAAATGAACAAATAGGGACGGGCGGGCAGGATGTCGCGTCGCGTGCAGCATCAGGCAAGTGGCGCTTGCTCGGCTGCGCACCAAGAGCCCAGCCCCAACTCCTCCCATGCCCGACTACACCAGCCCCCCGGGGAACCAATCGGTTCCCAATGGTTTAAATTTAAACCACAACTACCCCAACGGCTGAACGCAGCCAGCCAGCCCAAGAAGGGTGGCAAGTTCAACCCCTGCCCCCCCCCCCTCCCCCGGTCAACCAGGCTACCAGAGAGCCTGGCACCATATTACATCGGCCAGGCAGGCCCAAGGCCTGCCTGACCTCCCAATTCCTGTGTAAGGCTTTATCGAGGGGTAAGGATTGGAATACCCGCAGCATGCTATTACTCCTTCAGCCTGAAGACTGGAACAGTATCTGGGAGGACTAAATCTTTGCCTTTCACAGAGGAAGGAAAGATCTGCAGGTATTTTTTAAACACTGGGGACTCGAGCAGAGGTTTTGCTTGAGAGAAGAGTGCCCAAGGTGCTTCCAGAGAGAGAGAGATAAAGTAACTAAAACTTCAGGGAAGGTATGAGAATATTGGGACTTTGTTCTAACCACTCCACAACGGGGAGAGAACAGAGATAAACATTGGAATTTGGGAATGGAGGATTTGACTCTATCAGATCTGAGTAACTTGAGTAACTGGGAAGAGAAAGAGATCAAGTGTTAAGAAGAGTGCATCCAAGAATACAGAGACTTTGCTAAAGGAATGAGGTCACAAGTTTATTAATCTTTCTGCTGTCCTATTGACTTTATTTGAAACTCGAAATGAAGCTTAAATATTCCTCAGTCATATAATAAACTATCAGTAAAAGAAGTTGGAAACCACATTGCTTCTCAGTGTGCTTTTTGGATGTCAAGGACTGTGATTGTTGTTAGCGCTGGTTACAAGGATGGAGAGGGACTTGTATAGGGACTTCCGCAAAAGAGCCTTGGAACTATTGTTCCCCCCACTCGGAGTGAAATTGCTGTCCGTGGAGAAAATGAGACAACTGTGCAGAAAGGTTCCATCTCTCTTTTTCTATATGCCCCCTGGGTACAAGTTAAAGGTCCCGTCCCACCCAGGGGTTACACATATAAAAAGGAAACTTTATAACCTTCCACTGTTCCACTGTAGAATATATCAGATATGTTGTATATGCTGGTGTCCCAGGAATTCATGAATGTTTATTTTTATCATTTGCTTTGACAGATGTACCTACAGAAATTTGAGTTCCAGAACGCCCGAACTGATCATTTCTGGGCAGCCATGGAAGAGGTATTCATTAGAGCAACAATCACTCTTGTCATAGTGTGCTAGGGAAGGGGGGGGGGGGAGTGGTGGGCGATGGTTGTTTTACTTTTCTAAATGTAATATGTTGATGTGATATATTTAGGCAAGTGGTAAACCAGTGAAAGATGTGATGGACACTTGGACCAGGCAGATGGGCTACCCTGTGCTAAACGTGGAGTCCAAAACCAAGGTCTCCCAGAAGCGGTTCCTGTTGGACCCTAATGCAGACTCATCTCAGCCTCCTTCTGACCTGAAGTAAGAGTCTCACTTTCATTGCACATACCAGAGAAAATAGCCGCAGGCTGCCACGTGCATGAGTTTCCTGCGATAAAAAAAATGAATGCTGCTGTGGGATAATAAACCACTTTCAGCACGTGTTTGTTAAGAAGTTTAGAAATTTGTAATAAATTGAGCTAATATTTAACTGAAGCCCAGGATAATTCTGCTAAGATCTGGCACTGTGAGTAAGGTGCTAATGACTTTAGCTTCTGAAGACATTTTACTGTGGAGAAAGTGAGTATGCAAGAAAAGTAACTTTTAACAAATGAACTGAGCAAAGGTAGGATGTGGCAGTAATAATTGTTTAATTTTTAACATGTCTAATCAATCATAATATTCTCTGTTTTAGAGGGTGCACACTTACAAGATGCATACAAGAAGGATAACTTTCAAACAGCTGCACACATGCCCATACATGCTTGTATATGTGAAGAAAATCTACTTCTGTATTTTATAACCTGCGCATATATAATATGCGCAGGTTATAAATTACATGCAAATATAAACTATAAGCATGTATTTAGCTGGATAAGTTTTAAAATGCTATATATCCACCTAAGTCAAATAGCTGGATAAGTCTTATACAATGTTACTTATCCAGATAAGTAGCTCTATTTGAGACTTATTTGGCTATCTGACTTAGCCAGATTAGTAGCGATTTAAGACTTATCTGGCTAGGTAGCAGCTTTGCTTCTGTGTAGCCAAATAAATTGGAACCTAGGTCAGAATTTATCCGGTTAAGTGCCACTTTCAAGACTTATCCAAATAAATCAGAATTATCCGGATAATTACCATACAACTTCTATACTCACAGGAATGTGCTTCGGCCGAACCTTTTGGTTTGGCCTTCGTTATCGGCCCGCCGCGGGAAATTTCAGTTTCCCGCGGTTCAGGCCTTTTTTTTTTTTTCGGCCACCCCGAATTTCGGGTTAGTGAGCACTAACCCTGAAAAACAAAATTTCCCGAAATTTCAGGGAAATTCCCTTTGTTTTTTGGGGTGGCCGAACCAGGATGAATTACACAATTTCATTGAAATTGTCTAATTCGTCGTAGACGAATGCACATCCCTAATACATATTTTTAGGTCTTACTTTAACAATATACGGTGGAGATTTTACCTGTATAATTTAGCCCTCATAAATCGGATTTTATGTGTGTAAGTCGAGTGATTTTCTAACATGCATGCAGTAATGAAATTACCGTTTTTACCAATTAGTCTACCAGTTCACCCATCCATCCTCAGGTCATTGGCTCTTCAGACTGAAGCCCCACCATTTCACCCAGACCCTACCACCCGATCAGTGTTTCCCTTTTAAGACGTTTACTATCACTCCAGCTACCCAGCAGTATAAATATACACGAGTAAGCTATCAAATCTACCTGTGTAAATTGCTCATAAAATAGTAACTTGCTTGTGAAAATGTTAGTCCTGCTCCGGCATGCCTTTGTCCCACTCTTTTTTACATGTTCAAGTTTACACATGGACTCTTACTTACGTGAGTATTTTGAGATTTATAAAATATGTGAGTATATATTATTTACACGCATATATACTGATTTTTATGCACAAAATTTGTGAAAATTCACCTTTTAGAGAAAAAGCATAAAATCTCAAAATACATACACTACTGGTGTGCATGGAAAAAAAATTCAGTTCAGATTTCCAGCCTCGTTTCCTATTTTAGTTGGGTCATTTTATTTGTTTCATTTGTTTCCTTTTAAAATCATTGGGGGGAGCAATGCATCCTATTTTTGACCCAAGTTTGGGATTTTCCATCCAAGGTATTTGAAACTTACTTCAGGCATCAGCAGCACAGGAAACAGCATCCCTAGACACGAGGGACTTCATGGCACCAAAAGAGGGGCAAAGGGCAACAACAGTAGCAGGAAGAGCACAAGACCTAGAGTAAGGGGTATGGTGACAAGCACAGTGCATGAAGATCCCATGACTTGCTTACTGACTATGCACTAGGGATGTGAATCGTTTTTGAACGATTAAAATTATCGTCCGATAATTTTAAAATCATTCTAAACCGTTAGTGTACACGATACAATAAAATGCCCACAATTTATCGTCAGGAGCATTTATATTGTATCGTTACAGGGAGCGACGGTCGTTACAGGGAGCGACGGTCGCTCTCTGTGACAAGGTAAGGGCAAAGGCGATCGGCGCCATATTGCCAGTCTATCGCCTTTGCCCTTACCTTGTCACAGGGAGCGACGGTCACTCCCTGTGACAAGGTAAGGGCAAAGGCGATCGGCGCCATTTTGAAACCTCCAGCACCGGCACTGGCACGATTGAAGGGATGGCTCCTGGACCCCCCGCTAGACCACCAGGTACATCTAAAAGGTTTTGGGGGTGGTCGGGAGGGTGGGAGAAGCAAAGGGGTAATTGAAAAAGGGTCGGGGTGGGGGGTTTTTTCGGGCCATCGCGCCTTTTTATCATGGTAGCCAAAATGGCGCCGATGGCCCGAGAGCGGGAGATCGCGCCGGGGAACTCCCCCCCCCCCCCACTGGACCACCAGGTAATTTAAACATTTTTTGGGGGGGGGGGGGGGGGTCGGTGGAGTTTTGTTTATCTGCTCAGGCCTCACTAAAAATTTAACAATGTGAATTGGAATCGGAACAATTCCAATTCACAATCTCTAACGATCCGATTTTTCCCTCCCACCATCCGAACCTGATCGTTAAGACGATCGGGCACACGATTCACATCTCTACTATGCACATGAGAGGATAACTTTAAAACGTGCGCACATGCGCCCATATACATCTATATATGGGTGCACACAATGAATGTAAGTTATAAAATGTGTAAAATATTATTTCCGGGAACACGCGCCCGCATGTAAAAAAATGCATAAATACATTTTGTACTTACCTGAATAAATTCTGAGTTATCCAACTATGTAGCAGCATTTATCTGGATAAGTAACAATTTATCCAGCTAAGTCTTAAAAACTCTACTAATCCAGTTAAGTCAGATAGCTAGATACATCTAAATCATAAAGCCAAATAAGTGCTTTTTAGACTTATCCAGCTATCTGACTTAGCTGAATAAGCAGCTTTTTAAGACTTATCTGGCTAAATAGCAGGTTTGCCGATACTTAGCCGGATAACTCAGATCTTATCTGGCTAAGTACAGCAAGGCTGCTAATTAGCCAGGTAAGTCAGAATTTAGACAGATAAGTGTGTGAAACTAATATCCCCTTGAATTTTTATGTCTAATTTTAAGGTGGTGCATGAGTATATTTAACACACGTATTTTAGAAGCATTTACCCCCCCATAAGTTGTCTTTTACACACGTAAGTCAGGAGATTTTCTAGCATGCATGAAGCAATGAAATTACCAGTTTTACCAATTAATCTACCAGTTTGCCTAGTCCAGCTGCAGGTTATCGAGACCCTTCTGGTTCTTCAGCCTGCAGTCACACTATTTCACTCAGATCCCTCACCCAGTCAATATTTTACTTTTAAGACCTACCCCCTACCCTGACCTCCCTTCCCCTTCCCCTCTCCTACCTGTCCCCTATCCTAGGTACCCCCAATTTTTTAACTTACCCTTTGCTCCTCCAAAGGAGCAGTAGTAGGTTGCATGCACTGGCACAGCGGCAAATGGCCACTGTACCAGCACTTCCAGCCCTGCCCCGCCCTGCCCCCCGGACCACCCTCTCCCTGCCCCTCGGACCACCCCTTTCCCAAGGCCTGGCTCTTGTGTGCGTAACAGGGGTTGCGCGCGTGACTGGGCGCCTTTTAAAATGCGCACTGCGCATGCAAGGCCCAGCTGCGCGCATAGCCCCTGGTTTTTGCGCATGCGGGCCATTAAAAATCGGGCCGATACTGTTCTTGTCATGGGTGGGGAGGAGTTTATTTTCAAACCCCAATGACCTGCAAACTCCTTTTTAATGAGTAAACTCCTTGTGGTGTTCCCTTTTTGAAAATCTGGGGCCGATGAGTGTACACTCTGAAGATTCAGGTAGAGTAAGTGCGTTAAAGCCACCCACGTACTTTGACTCTTCTCTTTTCTGCAGGCAGTTGAGAGGTGGGAAAAAATAGCGCGTGCTTTTGAAAATGTTGTCTGCTCATGACCTGATGGTTTTCCTCCCCCCGATCTAAACACGCCCCTTTAATGCAGCTGAAGGTTTGCGCGTTGTGCTCCTTGCCTGTGCTTTTCAGCCGCTGTGAGGAGGGCAGTTTTCAGACAAGGCCAATTTACCCAAGTAAATCCGGTACTTACCCATGTAAATGGTTTTTTAAATTGTCCTCAGAATATGTCCTTTCTCTTGTTTCTATGTCATTGTGTCCATCTTTAAAGGCTTTTTCCAGCTGTGAAAATTTGACAAAGTAGATTGCATATTATCCAAACCATTTAACATTATAGTTTACCTGTTACCAGTATTGCCTACAGATAAAAGGGTAACTGATATTTTGCATAAAGTATATAACTTTGTTTAAGATGTCGTAGCAGATATTTTTATGCTATATTTTGGGTGGGGAGTAGTAGGTTGAGATTTATGGGGTTCTTTCTTGTCAGGATAATTATGCTAATTGCTAGACTTAGTTATATGTGGTTTCTGTTTGTTATATCTTGCACCACTGTGTGATTAACTTTGTAACTCATTTTGAGTGTCCCTACAGAAGGATGAATAACAAACGTAATGAAGTATTGAGAAATGACAATTGAATTGTGCTTCTGTGTACATCAGTTTGTACAGCATGTCATCTGTGTGTGTGTGTATCCATTTCCAGCTATGTGTGGAATATTCCAGTGAAATGGTACTACATATCCACCAACAAAACAGAGAATGTATTCTACAATAAGTCTGAGACTGCAGGTAAACATGATCATTAATGCATTAAAAAAAACCGAATAAGCTTTATGAAAGTGCGTACGTTTAGAATTAGGTGCATGTTAACATTAGAATGGAAACAATTTACAATTCACTCTTGCACTGCTGTTCTCACAGGACAAGCAGGATGGTAGTCCTCACATATGGGTGACATCACAGGATGGAGCCCAATCATGAAACACTTTTGTCAAAGTTTCTAGAACTTTGACTGGCACCTACTGGGCATGCCCAGGATGGCACTAATCCTGCAACCAGCAAGGGTCCCCCTTCAGTCTTCTTTTTTCCGCACAGCAGTAACCACACGGGTTAAAGAGCTCTATAGAGATTCCTGACAGGAATTTTCCTCATGGAATTACTTGTTAGTTAATACCCCAAAGGGGTCCCCCTATTGAACATTCTACGTCTGCGGTGATCCGGTAAGTTTTTTTCCCTGTTTCTGGTCGAGTACCGTTGAGTTTTACCCTCGTGGCCTGCTGGCAGTCAACCGCACCGCAGCTCAATTTTTTGGATGGCCATGGCGTCGCGGTTCCGTTGGTGCCCTGACTGCGCTTGCATAATGTCCATCACAGACCCCCATAAAGTCTGTGTAATGTGCCTAGGGTGTGAGCATGATGTCCTGACTTGTACCAAATGTGCATTAATGACACCAAAAAGGTCGCAAATCCAGAATGGAGAAGATGGAACTTCTCTTTCGGTCTCAAACTCCGACTCCATCCATAGCTTCGACGTCATCCGAACCGGCACCATCCACATCGCACCAGTATCGGGCACTGACCAGTGTCAGTCCAGTGTCGACTTCCCGGCAATCAACTACCTCTGTTCCCCCTCAGGACCGAGTTGATCGTCAAGAGAAACATCGGCATCAACACCGTAAGCCTCGGACCATCGACAAAGGCAAATCATCGACCTCGCCATCGTCCAAGCCGCTGCCGAAGAAACCCTGTTCAGAAAAGGCATCGACCCTTTCTGAGTCCGGGTCATGAAGGCAACCCTCACCCAGACGGGTAATGGGAGCCGCGACTCCGCTTTTAACGGTGGTCCCTCCGGCTACGCCTCTGCCTCCTTCTCCCCTTCTGGAACCGAGGCAGGTCGCTCCAGGTCTCCATGAAGAGCTGGACCGAATGGTTCAGGATGCCATCGGCAAGGCAATGCAAAGATTCCAGATTCCTCCGATGCTGAAGCCGGTGCCAATTCCCGAACCGACCACCGATCCAATTCTGGTAGCCCTGGCACCGCTACTCTCAAGGATGGAAGCGCTACTAGCTGCTTTCCCTCCGATGGATCCGGGGACACCGCTGGTTCCGGTGCCCTCTCCAATTCCTCTGTCATCGGGAGGAGAAACACCGTTCCATCTTCCTCCATCGGGAGTCCTGCTGATGCCTCAACCATCGATGTCACCGATACAGTTACTGCCATCGGTGCCGCCGATCCGTCCATCGATGCCCTCTGTGCCTTCATCGATGCCTCCGGTGACTCCCTCGATGCCTTCAGAGCCTAGACCGGGACCTTCGGAGATACCTTCGTTCCGACCCTCTAAGGTTCCTGGAGGGGCCGGTGATGAACCTTATGATCCATGGACTAACGATTCGACCCAGGGTACCGATGATTTACCATCACCATCCTCTCCTACCGAGAGCAGGAAACATTCTCCTCCAGAGGACTTGTCCTTCATTAATTTTGTGAAGGAAATGTCTGAGTTAGTTACCTTCCAACTGCAGACTGAACAGGACGATAGACACCAGATGATGGAGCTTCTACAATTTTTGGACGCTCCTAAAGAAATCACCTATATCCCTATCCATCAAGTTCTTCTGGATCTTCTGAAGAAGTATTGGGAACACCCTGGTTCGGTGGCACCAGTCAACCAGAAAGCAGATACTACATATTTGGTCCAGTCAGCTCCAGGGTTCCAAAAACCTCAATTGGATCACCAGTCCGTGGTTGTTGAATCTGCCCAAAAGAAGGCCCGGCGCTCAAAACCTCATTCTTCCTTCCCTCAAGACAAAGAGCAGAAATTTTTGGATGCCATTGGTCAGCGTGTCTTCCAGGGATCAATGCTTATCTCTCAGATCACCTCTTACCAACTTTATATGACCCAGTACAACAGGGTCCTATTCAAGCAAATACAGGACTTTGTGGAGTCCCTGCCTCAGCAATTCCAGGAACAACAACAAGCCCCTGGATCACAAAGGATTTGAAGCGGGAAAACATGAAATAAGGTCATCTTATGACATTTTTGACACCGTTTCCAGGGTATCTGCAGCTGCTATTTCTGCAAGATGGGCCTGGCTTAAGTCTTCGGACCTACATCCTGAAGTCCAGGACAGATTGTCCGATTTGCCTTGCATTGGGGACAATCTGTTTGGTGAACAGATCCAAAAAACAGTGGCACAGCTCAAGGATCATCATGAGACTCTTCGCCAGCTCTCTTTGTTGCCTTCTGAATATCCGGCCAAGCAAGCATTCAGAAAGGACTCCAAAAAGTAATTCTACCATCAAAGGAAGTCCTATCCACTACCATCTAGAGGTCGCTCCACTAAGCCTTTCCAGAAGGCCCAGTCCCAACAACCTCGTAAGCCATAACCACAGGCAGCTCCTCAGCCGGGCCCTGCATTGATTTTTGACTCTTTCATAGAGAGCAGCAGCCAGCTTCCACTACCGCATGTACCAGTGGGAGGTCGATTGTGCCATTTCAACAACATATGGCACACAATCACCTCAGTCCAGTGGGTGCCTGCCATAATCTCTCAAGGTTATCACCTGAACTTTCTCTCCATCCCACTGGATTCCCCACCTTGGCTGACATGGGGAACATCAGACCACTCACTACTCCTGGATCAGGAAGTCTCCCTCCTCCTTCGATCCAGAGCAATCGAACCAGTGCCCTACTCCCAACAGGGCCTCGGATTCTATTCCTGGCACTTTCTAATCCCCAAAAAGTCAGGCGGCGTTCATCCAATTCTGGACCTGCGTGCCCTCAACAAGTACCTCCAATGAAAAAAGTTCAAGATGGTAACCTTGGGTTCCCTCCTTCCTCTTCTGCAAAGGGAAGACTGGCTCTGCTCTCTAGACCTCCAGAATGCTTACACACACATTGCGATAACTCCGTCTCATTGCAGATTTCTGAGATTCCTGGTAGGCCCAAAGCACTATCAATACCGAGTGCTCCCATTCGGCCTGGCATCTGCACCACGAATTTTCACCAAGTGTCTCGTAGTAGTAGCAGCCTTCCTCAGGACCCAAGGTGTTCACGTCTACCCCTATCTTGACGATTGGTTGATCAGAGCTCCCACTCAGCAAGCTGCTTTGACGTCCCAACGTCTTACCTTACACACTCTGATCTCTCTAGGATTTCTCATCAATTACACAAAATCGTGCTTACTCCCATCTCAAACTTTGTCATTCATAGGGGCAGACTTGGACACCTTCAAAGCAAAGGCATTTCTGCCTCGAGAATGAGCTCTCACTCTCACTTCTCTCGCATACCAGCTACAGTCTCGACAACGCTCCACTGCTCACCATTTCCTTATCTTACTGGGGCACATGGTGTCCTCAGTGCATGTTACCCCAATGGCCCGCTTGGCCATTGGGGTAACATGGCCACATGCCAGTGGACTCTAAGGTCACAATGGACTCAATTCACTCAACCACTATCAACCATTGTCCACATCACCAACCCACTTCGTCAGTCTCTAGCTTGGTGGAAAAATCAATCTCCTCCAAGGCCTACCTTTCCAGACTCCAGATCCTCAAATAGCCCTTACCACCGATGCTTCCAACCTCGGCTGGGGAGCACATGTTGCCAATTTGCAAACTCAAGACACCTGGTCTCCAGAGGAAGCCAGACACCAAATAAATTTCCTGGAACTCCGAGCAATCAGATATGCTCTCAGAGAGTTTCAGGATCGTCTTTCCAACCAGATCATCCTGATTCAGATGAACAACCAGGTGGCCATGTGGTACATCAACAAACAAGGGGGAACGGGCTCCTACCTCCTGTGTCAGGAAGCTGCACAGATATGGGCGGAGGCCCTTTCCCATTCGATGTACCTCAGGGCCACCTACTTGCCAGGAGTGGACAATGTGTTGGCAGACAAGCTGAGTTGCACCTTTCAACCACACAAGTGGTCCCTCAACCCCACAGTAGCGAAGTCCATATTCCAGCGTTGGGGTTACCCTCACATAGACCTCTTTGCGTCACCTCAAAACCGCAAAGTAGAGAACTTTTGCTCTCTCACTCGCAGCCAACACTCACTACCAAGAGATGTGTTCTCCCTCTCATGGGCAACTGGTCTCCTATATGCATTCCCTCCACTTCCACTTCTCTCAAAGACTCTCGTGAAGTTACGTCAAGACAAGGGAAGCATGATCCTGATAGCCCCTCACTGGCCACGCCAAGTGTGGTTTATGATTCTTCAGGACCTCTCCATTCGCAGGCACATTCTCCTGGGGAAGGACCCGCTTCTGATCTCTCAAAACGACGGGTGCCTACGCCACCCCAATCTTCAGGCCTTGTCCTTGACTGCCTGGATGTTGAAAGGCTAATTCTTCAGCCACTCAACCTTTTTTTTTTATATTTAATCTTTATTAAATTTTCAAAATTTTAACGAAGTATATTCTTTGTAACAGAAAATATGGTGTCATATAAATCAGAAACACGTTTTATAAAGATAACAATAATAAAACATAAGCAAATATAGCCATCCCATTAGACCTCCAGCAATAGGGGATCTTTCATGGCCCCCCCCCCCCCACCAAGACTTACCAAAACTCCCTAGTGGTCCAGCGGGGGGGGGGGGGGGGGGGGCTGGGAGCCATCCCCTGCACTCACACCCTCAGTGCCGGTTTCATCATGGCGCCAATAGCCTTTGTTACAGGGGCAACCGGTGCCATTGGTCAGCCCCTGTCACATGGCCATCGGTGCCATCTTGTGCTCCTACCATGTGACAGGGGCTGACCAATGGCACCGGTAGCCCCTGTGACATAGTATGGGCAAAGGGTATCAGCGCCATTTTGAGTACTGGCATCGGACGGCCGGAGTGCAGGAGGTCGCTCCGGGACCCCCGTTGGACCCCCAGGGACTTTTGGCCAGCTTGGGGGGGCCTCCTGACCCCCACAAGACTTGCCAAAAGTCCAGCGGGGGTCCAGGAGCGACCTCCTGCACGTCGGCCGTCTGATGCCAGTACTCAAAATGGCGCCGATCGCCTTTGCCCTCACTATGTCACAGGGGCCAACCCCAAAGGAACAGCTGGTGCCTGTCTTGATCCCTACATCATCAGGAAGGGACGTTAGAGGGGCTTTAAAAACGCCCCTTCTTGCGGCGCGCAGCTGCTGCCACCGCGCTGCCGAAGCCATGCCGATCGTCGGCCCCTGTGACATAGTGAGGGCAAAGGTGATCTGCCGATCACCTTCCTGATGACGTAGGGATCAAGACAGGCACCAGCTGTTCCTTTGGGGTTGGTAATTCGCCTTACCCTGAAATGTCTGCCGACTCGGGATTCTCCTCCTTCCTCCACCTCCAGCCACTCAACCTTTCAGAGCCAGTTTCCCGTGTCTTGATTGCTTCATGAAAGCCTTCCACGAGAAAATCATATTTTTACAAATGGAACAGGTTTAAGTCATGGTGTTCTTCCCTGTCACTTGATCCTTTTACTTGTTCCACTATGAAGTTTCTAGACTATTTCTGGCACTTGTCAGAATCAGGTCTAAAAACTTCTTCCATTAGGATGCATGTTAGTGTGGTAGCTGCCTTCCATAAAGGTGTTGCGGGTGTTCCCATTTCAGTGCAACCCCTTGTCACACGTTTTCTGAAGGGCTTGCTCCACCTCAAACCTCCACTGCGCCCTCCGGCCCCTTCTTGGGACCTTAACCTGGTTTTGGGTCGGCTCATGAAACCACCATTCGAGCCTTTCCACTCCTGTGAGCTTCACTATCTCACATGGAAAGTGATTTTTCTTTTGGCAATCACATCCACCCGCAGAGTTAGTGAGATTCAGGCCCTAGTTACCTACCCACTTTACACTAAACTTCTGCATGACCAGGTAGTTCTCCGCACTCACCCTAAGTTTTTGCCTAAGGTAGTATTGGAGTTTCACATTAATCAATCCATTATACTACCCACCTTCTTTCCCAGGCCCCATTCCATTCCAGGAGAACAGGCTCTGCATCACTTGATTGTAAATGGGCTCTAGCATTTTATCTAGACTGTATAGCTACCCACAGGAAATCCACCCAACTGTTTGTTTCTTTCCGTCCCAATCGAACGGGTCAACCTGTGAGTAAGCAGACTCTTTCCTCCTGGTTAGCGGACTGCATATCCTTTTGTTATCAACAAGCAGGCATTCCACTTCAAGACCGTGTTAAAGCACACTCTTTCAGGGCCATGGCAACTTCAGTAGTGCACCTACGATCGGTGCCCCTTCCTGATATTTGTAGGGCTGCTACCTGGAGTTCTCTCCATACCTTTACAGCCCACTATTGTCTTGACAAGGCTGGCAGACAAGATTCTATCTGCAGTCAGTCTGTCTTGCACAACCTTTTTGCAACTTGAGGTACCAACACCCTTCCACCTACCCGTTAGGCTTCAGGATGTCCTCTGCCAATTTACACCCCAGTGTTCTGCCTATTGGCACGTCTTTTGGGTTCATTTGGTGCATTTCTCGGACATCCTCAGCTCGGTACTCACCCATATGTGAGGACTACCATCCTGCTTGTCCTGTGAGAAAGCAAATGTTGCTTACCTGTAACAGGTGTTCTCACAGGACAGCAGGATGTTAATCCTCATGAAACCCACCCGCCACCCCGCGGTGTTGGGTTCATTACGTTTTTCTTATTTTATTTTTTGGCACTTACTATAGCTTTTAAACACGACTGAAGGGAGACCCCTGCTGGATGCAGGGTGTGCCCAGTAGGTGCCAGTCAAAGTTCTAGAAACTTTGACCAAAGTGTTCCGTGATTGGGCTCTATCCTGTGATGTCACCCATATGTGAGGACTAACATCCTGCTGTCCTGTGAGAATACCTATTACAGGTAAGCAACATTTGCTTTCTGTAGCCGGTGATTTAAAACGGTTGCATGCCAGTGTGGTTTTCATAGTACTACTACATTCTGGTGCTTTTTAGATAGAGGGATTTGCTATAGTACGTGCCAGAATGGTGCATTAAGGTAAAAAGTTTCATGCTGCTTGTATATCTGCAAAGTCTGCGAATACTTTTACTTTTGAAAATTGGCTAAGAAAAGAAAAGATACTCCCAGACGCTTGCACCTCCTTCTCTTTGTGTGGGTATTTCTTCCACATAAAACAGCACACATGCTTTTGGAAATTCAGAATTACCTGTGTTTCAATCCCTACTTCAACCTTGCCCCCAGGAGCACCTCCGCCAAATGAGCTAAAAGTGAGCACCCAGTAGCACCACGTACATGCTTTTTTACTCATACGTGTAGCAGGAAGGAATTTTCCTTTTAAAAATTGATGGGACTATAGATACTTTAATACCCCCTTATTTCACTGTGATTTTAAAGTGAAATCCCTATGAGTACTTTACTCTAAATATGCATGCAGTATGGCAGCACCTGTACTTTAGCTGCATAAAAGGAGTAGTCGGGGTGGGGCTGAGTAAACACATATTAGCCCATGTATAAACTTTTGAACATTGCCCTCTGCATGCCCCCTATGCAGTGGGATCCCTACTACAGTAGTTCCTTTGTGCACAGGACCGTGCCACCCTGTCAACACTCCTACATCCTCGGCCAATCTGAAATCTAACCTGGAATCTAGCGAGTGCTGATAGGCCTTCAGTCTTGGTCGCAGGCTAACATTTATAGAGAAATCCCTGGGGAGGAAAGCAATTTTCAAAAGCCACTTACCTGGGTAAGTTGACTTAAAAGATTTATCTGCATTAGGAGGAAGGTTTCTGGGGCGAGGGGCATCTGGGGAGATGGGGGCTGCGGTAGGATGAGGGCAGCAGCGAGGATTGTACATCAGGGGAGGGAAATACATTTTCATTACATTACATTTTCAAATCTATGCATGTTATTTTCAAGGGGAAAAATTACCCGCAGCAAAAGCAGGTGTAAATCTCTGCAGGTATTTTTTTTTTCCCTGAGCCATTTTCAAAGGGAAGGTATACAAAGATATACCAGTGCATTCTCTCTGAGAATTGGTACAAAGCCCATGGGCAAAAGCACCTGTGGACTTTGCATCAAGGCAGTGACTTTTCAACATTCTTTCCTAAATGGATAATGTGCATGGGAGTTTGCTAGCACACAGCTCCTTTTCAGGTCAGCTGCAAAAGAAGTGGGTTGTCTTCAGTCTGAAGGAGTTTTCACAGGTATTGCATTTGTATAGTATCTCCCAGCCCTTCTGTGTCTGTACTCTCTGTATAAGTACAATCATGTTTTTTTATTTATTTTTTTTTTGCCAACGGTAGTTAGTATAGCAAAACAGTTAACAGCACCAAATGTGAATAAATATGTATGACAGGGTATCAGCAAGCCAGTGATATCCAGTCATAAAATAGATTCTCTTGTCTTCTGAATGATCCACCCATTTTAAATAGAGATGTGCTTTTATAAATAACTTGTCTTAGTGTATCTTAGCTAGTGCAACTAAAAAAAGTGTTGAAAATAATTTATAAATGTATACATTTAATAAAGACAAATTTAAAGATAGTTATATTGAAAGAGCCCCGACATTAGCTAATGTTTCAGCAGTCCTGTGTCAGGGGGACAATGAAATCTTGATGAAAATGCATCTGAATATGATGCTCTGTATCTGACACACAGTGGTCTCACAGGAATGATAAATGGAATCCACTTGAACCGTTCATCACAGGAAACACAGAAACATCATAATTAAGACCATTGGGTGTAAGAGAATTAAGACCATTGGGTGTAAGAGAATTTAAATGATGAATTAGCCAACTGTTCTTTTTACACTAACTTTTTTGACAGATCACCACACCACACCAATCGGGAAGCAAACAGTTATTAACACAGAATCTCAGATTATGAAAGGAATGTTGAAATTTCCTTACACTATACAGCTAAAGGAGCTGTTGTACAGGAATGTTTTAGACAACTACAATGTTCAGTCATTCTTGTGCTTATTGTACCTATAGATTTATCCACATATAATTTGTCACATGGACATTTGATCACATATTTCATTTGAGAAGATTGTCTAGTGGTAGCAGAACGTAGTTTGCTACATAATTTTGTTACAAAGGTTAATTCTGAAACTGATGCATTCTCGCAAGGTTTTTCACTTATAAGGAAATTTTGTTTTTGAAGAAACCTTATCCTAAAATACTGTTTTTTAAATATATTACCTGAATTATATAAATGGCTTATTTATTCTCCTGGTACACCGATTATATCAGGTAAAGACTCTTTATTGGAACTTTTTGTATAAATTGGTGAATTTATTTTTTTAGCTCCTTTTGTTTTACATTTGAAACATGAGGACATAAGACTTCCCATACTGGGTCAGACCAAAGGTCTATCAAGTCCAGTATCCTGTTTCCAACAGTGGCCAAGCCAAGTCATAAGTACCTGGCAGGATCCCAAGCTGCTTATCCCAAGAATAAGCAGTGGATAGCTGCAACTCTACCTTAATAATGGTTGATGGACTTTTCCTCCAGGAACTTGTCCAAACCTTTTTTAAATGCAGCTACATTAATTGCTTTCACCACATCCTCTGGCAATTAATTCCAGAGCTTAATTATGCATTGAGTAAAAAAATATTTTCTCTTATTAGTTTTAAATGTATTGCCTAGCAACTTCATTGTGTGTTCCCTGTTCTTTGTACTTTTTGAAAGAGTAAATAGCTGATTCACATTTACTCATTCCACTTCACTCATTAATTTATAGGCCTCTATCATATCTCCTCTCACCCATCTCTTCTCCAAGCTGAAGAATCCTAACCTCTTTAGCCTTTCCTCATAGGGGAATTGTTCCATCCCTTTACCATTCTAGTCACCATTCTATGTACCTTTTCCAATTCTGCAGTAAAATTTAAGGGTTGGGGTGGTTTTTATTTGTTTTAATAAATGTGCCTTTCCCCCTGTACTAACCCAAAAAACAAATTTTCCCCGAAGCTTGGGGAAAATCTGTTTCATGGTTCAGGTCCCCCTAAACCACAACAAATGCACATCTCTATAACGTAGTAGTGTTATGCCTGTCAGTCCTGTGTTACTACAGTGAATGATTTTAAATATTAATGTTAATATTTTATATTATATTATGGATTGTACTGGCAGCCAGTGCAGTTAAATTAGTGAGGGTGCGATGTGATCAAATTTCCTTGTTCCTAATAAAAGTCTTGCTGAGGCATTTTGTAATAATTGTAATGATTTTAAGAGATATGCAGGAATGCCTATAATAGGGAGTTACAATAGTCAAAGTTTGAGAAAATTAGGGTTTGCCACACAGTATGGAAGTCCTTGAAAGTTAGTAATGGTTTCAACCAATATAATATACGCAGCGTGGCGTAGCCTGCATTAATTTATTGATGTACTTTTTCATAGTAAGGTTTTCAACTAGCTGGATACCAAGATCCCATACTTGATCTGAGAGAGTAATTTGAAAATTACCCAGGTCTACAGGCGGAGGTTTCACTATAGAAGAATTTCTACATAACATAAGATATGCCATTCTAGGTCAAACCAGTCATCCATCAAGCCCAGTATTCTTTCTCCAACAGTGGCCAATCCAAGTTACAAGTACCTGGCAAGTGTTATAATCTGGTATGGTTGCGGACCCTGGATCATAGTGAGAGCTGACTCCGCCCACAGGGAGGAACCCTATGGGACTCACTACGATAGGCGTGGCCTCAGCTGAGACGGACACAGATGTAAGAGACTTTATTAGACTGGAACGTGGGCAATACCCAGAGCGTGGCGAGAAAACACAGTCCAGAGTAGTAAGGTTGCTCAACGATGATATTCCTGGTAGTGACCCGCAGAGCTGGGTACGCCAGGAAACTCCTCTTCAGATGGCACACCTGTCAGAGTAGATCCGGTAGCGGAAAGAGGGCGTTGGGCACTGAACGGCACAACATCAGCAGAAAGAGGCTGTGGTTCTGGAGACTTTTTTGACAACTCGGAGAGGATGAGTGGCTTCAAGAGAGATATGTGGAAGGCATTGTGTATCTTCATGGAAGTGGGTAATCGCAAGCTGTAAGTTACAAATCCCAGGCGGCAGAGAATGGAGAAAGGGCCAATGCAGTATGGAGCGAATCGAACAGATGGCATCTTTAGATGGATGAATTTGATATTGAGCCATACCTTGTCTCCTGGTTGGAATTGAGGTGCTGCTCTGTGATGAGCATCACAACATTTCTTGGCCCGCTGTCCTGCCTTCTGCAGAAGGCCTTTGGTTTGTTCCCAGAGATGATGGAGTTCTTCAGCCAAAGCCTGGGCTGCTGGAGATGGAACTGACAAGGGAATTGGTAGCGGAGGTAATGGCTGATGGCCATACACTATCTAGAATGGTGTTGATCCAGTAGCGGCAGATGGGTGCAAATTCAGGGCAAACTCGGCCCAGGGGAGCAACTCAGCCCAGTCGCTTTGTCTGGAGTTGATGTAGGAGCGAAGGAACTGTTTAAGGGTACTGTTCATTCTTTCAATTTGACCATTTGATTGTGGATGGTATGCTGACATCAGGTCTGAAGAGATATCAAATTTTTTACAAAGAGCTCTCCAGAACTTAGCCGTGAACTGTACACCTCTATCCGAAAGGATATGCTTCAGCATCCTGTGCAGGTGAAAGATATGCCTTATAAACAGGTTTGCCAATTCTGGGGCAGATGGTAGTCTGAGTAATGCCACGAAGTGCGCCATTTTCGAGAAGCGGTCTACAGTGACCATTGTGTTTCCGCTGGACACTGGCAGGTCAACGATGAAGTCATTCGTGATGTGCATCCAAGGTTCTTCTGGAGCTGGTAAAGGCTGGAGAAGGCCCCAAGGGCAGCCAGCCAGAGGCTTCTGTCTTGCAAAGGTGGTGCAAGATTCCACATATGCACTTACGTCCTCCTTCATTGAAGGCCACCAGTAGTATCTTTCTAATTTGGACAGCGTATGGGCTTGCCTAGGGTGACCGGCTAATTGGGAATCATGAGCCCATTTAAGAAGTTTCTTTCTCAGGGTCCAAGGTACTACTGTCTTCTCAGCTGGAACAGAATGGGTAGCAGCCAGAATCACTTTATCAGGGTTGATTATATGGCGCAGTGCATCCGGAACATCTTCAGAAGTGAAGGAGCGTGAGAGAGCATCTGCACATGTATTCTTGTCAGCAGGGCAGTACTTGAGTAAAAACTCAAACCGATTAAAAAAAAACAAAGACCATCGGGCTTGTCTATGAATCGCTCTGCATGATGCAGATCACTGTATATACAGTGATCTGATGTTGTGCCCCCTTGAGCCATGGTCGCCACTCTTCGATAGCCAACAGTTCTTTATCTCCTATGCCATAATGTTTCTCGGCAGGAGAAAAACGCCGGGAAAAAAAAGAGCAAGGGTGTAGTGTATGGGTATCACTGTTCTGGCTAAGAACGGTTCCTACACCGACATCGGAGGCATCAACCTCAACTATAAATGGATGTCGAGGGTCCGGGTGGCGAAGGCAAGGTTTTTTGAGAAAGGCCTCTTTGAGGTTTGAAAGGCCGCAACAGCTTCTGGAGACCACTGTGAAGGGTTGGTTCCCTTCTTTGTCATAGCAGTAAGTGGTGCAGTCAAGGTAGAGTAGTGGTAGATGAATGTGCGATAATAATTGAGGAACCGGCGGAGTGCTTTGAGACCAGTGGGTTGAGGCCAGTCCTGTATACTTTTGGTCTTTTGTGGATCCATCCGGAAACCTCTACTGGGCACCATGTAGCCCAAAAAGGAAACAGACTCCTGGTGGAAGGCTCACTTTTCAATCTTAGATAAAGATGGTTATCCCATAGTCTTTGCAGGACTCTGACAACATCTACATGATGACTTTTGTAGATCTTGGGAGAAAATTAATATGTCGTCTAAATACACAACCACACATTGGTAAAGCATATCTCTCAGAATCTCATTCATCATATTTTGGAATACGGCCAGAGCGTTACTCAGTCCAAAAGGCATGACCAAGTACTCGAAATGGCCATCGCGAGTATTAAAGACAGTCTTTCACTTGTCCCCTTGACGAATGCGGACCAGATTGTATGCCCCTTTTAGGTCTAGTTTTGTGGGGAAGGGGGCGTTTGCAGGCTGAGGCCACCATGGCTCTGAGAATCACTGGTGCAGGGAAAAGAGAGGTGAGCAGCAAAGGTCGCAGCCATCTGCGACCGAAGGGCGCACAGCAAGTACCCAAACATTAAATAGATTCCATGTTACTAAAGAGGGCAACAAGCAGTGACTATTCTATTGATTAATAGCAGTTTATGGACTTCTCCAGGAACTTATACAAACCTTTTTTAAATCCAGCTACACTAACTGCCTTAACCACATCCTCTGGCAACAAATTTCAGAGCTTAACTGAGCGTTGAGTTAAAAATAATTTTCTCGAATTTGTTTTAAATATGCTACTTGCTAACTTCATGGAGTGCCCCCTAGTCCTTGTAGTATCTGAAAGAGTAAATAACCATTTCACATTTACCCGTTCAAGTCCTTTCATGATTTTGCAGAACTCTATCTTATCCATCCTCAGCCATCTCTTCAAGCTGAACAGCCCTAACCTCTTTAGCCTTTCCTCCCAGGAGAGCAGTTCCATCCCCTTAATCATTTTGGTCACCTTTTTCTGTACTTTCTCCAGTGCAACTATATATATATAATTTTTTTTTGCGATGTGGCAACCAGAATTGCACAGAGTGGGGCAGATTTTAAAAGCCTACGTGCATAAATCCAGGTGGATTTACGCAAGTAGGGGGGAGGGGTTATGCACGCCGGGCCTATTTTCATAAGGCCTGGCGGCGCGCGTAAGTCCTGGGGCTTGAAAAAATGGGTGGCCGGGGTGGGGCATGGGCGGGGCGGTCCGGGGGCATGTCCAGAGGCCTCTCTTCGGCTGCTGGGCTGGGGATCGCGCGCCGGCACTCAGCTGGCACTCACAAGTTACACCTGTCTCTGGCAGGTGTAACTTCTGGGATAAAGGTACGGGGTATTTTTTTTTTTTTTTGGGGTGAGATAGGTAGGGGAAGGGAGGGAAGGAAAGTTCCCTCCGAGGCCGCTCCGATTTCGGAGCGGCCTTGGAGGGAATGGGGAAACCCATCGGTGCTCCCTCAGGGCTCGGCTCGCGCAAGGTGCACTAGTGTGCACCCCCCTTGTGCGTGCCAACCCCGGATTTTATAACATGCGCGCGGCTGCATGCGTATGTTATAAAATCGGGCATACATTTGTGCGCACCGGGTAGCACGCACAAATGTACCCCGCGCGCGTAGGTTTAAAAATCCGGCCCAGCATTCAAGGTGCGGTTTAACCATGTACAATACAGAGGCATTATGACATCTTCCATTTTATTTGCCATTCCCTTCCTAATAATTCTTAACATTCTGTTTGCTTTCTTACTGTGACAGCACACTGAGCTGATGATTTCAATGTAATATCAACTAAGATACCCAGAACTTTTCCTGGATGGTAACTCCTAAATTGGAACCTAACATCATGTAGCTATGCATGGGTTGTTTTTCAATATACGCATCACCTTGCACCTTTCCACATTATATTTCATCTGCTATATGGACACCCAATCTTCCAGTGTCGCAAGGTGGTCCTGCAATTTATCACAAGGCACTTGTGATTTAACTTTTTTGAATAATTTTGTGTCGTGAATAATTTTGTGTCATCTGTAAATTTTATCACCTCACTGGTTGTTCCTATTGCCATGTCATTTATAAATATATTAAAAAGCAGTGGTCCCAGAAGAGATCCCTAGGACATTCCACTATTCACCTTTCTCCATTGGGAAGATTTGCCATTTATCCTTACTCTCTGTTTTCTATCTTTTAAACTGTTGGCAATCCCTAATAGGATACTGCAACTTATCTCTTGACCTTTTAATTTTCTAAGATGTGTCTCATGAGGGATTTTGTCAAATTATTTTTGGAAGTCCAGATACAATATATAAACTGGCTCACCTTTAGCCACATGATTATTTACACCTTCAAAAATGTAGCAAATTTGTGAAACTAGACTTGCCTTGGTTAAATCCATGTTGGCTTTGTCCCTTTAAACTATGCCTATCCATATGTTCAGTAATTTTGTTCTTTATGATAGTTTGTACCATTTTATCTGGCACAGATGTCACTCACTGGTATGTAGTCTCCTGGATCATCTCTTGATCCATTTTTAAAATTGGTGTTACATAGTCAGCCCTCCAGTCTTCATGTACATTAGCAGGTCTGCAATTTCATTTCTCAGATCTTTCAGCACTCTAGAATGTATACCATCTGATCCAGGTGATTTGCTACTTTTTAGTTTGTCAATTTGCCCAAGTATATCTTCACGGTTCACTGAGATTTGCTGCAGTTCCTCTGAATCATCACCTTTGAATATCATTTCTGGCATGGGTAGATTTCTGGCACTGCCAAATTAGTATCCAGGAAGTTCAATTCACACTTCATATATAATGCAGACAATAGGAAAGTGCAGAAAACTGTAAGTCCTCTCGTTTTTCAAAAGGTTATATTTATTTTCTCATTTAAAATTATATAAATTTCTTATCTCAAAAGAACTGACGTTCAAAAGAATTCTCAATCAGCAAGTCAAAGTGTCCTCTGACATGGACACAATGTTTTGCTGAGAAAAGCTGCATCAGGAGGGACAAAGCAGTAATTGTTTATACACTGTTGTGGATTTTCCAGTACAAATCGGGAGTGTCGGGGGACGCTTTGACTTGCTGATTGAGAATTCTTTTGAACTTCAGTTCTTTTGAGATTAGAAATTTATATCATTTTGAATGAGAAAATAATTATAATCTTTTGAAAAACCAGAGGACTTACAGTGTTCTGCACTTTTCTGTTGTCTGCATGGGTATATTTCTTACATCTTCCTCCATGAAAGCCAAAGCAAAGAATTCATTTAGTCTCTCTGCTTTGGCTTTGTCATCCCTGAGTGTTCCTTTTACCCTTTGATCATCTAATGGTCCAACTGACTCCCTCGCAGGCTTTTTACCTCAAATGTACCTGAAAATGTTTTTATTATGAGATTTTGCTTCCACGGAAAATCTCTCTTTGCCTTCCTTATCAATGCTTTGCATCTGAGTTGCCATGTCTTATGCTTTTTCCTGTTTTCTTCATTCAGATCCCGTTTCCATTTCTTTAAAGATCTTCTTTTAGATATTATAGCCTCTCTAACATCACCTTTTAGCCATGCCGGTAATCATTTAGACTTCCCTCCACCTTGGGCTTCCAAGGTGGTATTTTTAAACAATGTCCATGCCCGAGCTGAACTCTTAACCTTTGCAGTTGCTCCTTTCAGTTTTACCTAACCATTTTTCTCAGTTTATCATAATCACTTTTTGAAAGGTAAATGCTGTTGCAGTAGATTTCTTCAGTGTGCTGCCTCCAGTTATTAAGTCAAATTTGATAATGTTGTGATCACTATTGCCAAGTGGCTCCAACACTGTTACCTCTCACACCAAATCCTGTGTTCCAGTAAGGACTATTGTTGGATCTTGTACCAGCTGCTCCAAGAAGCAGTCATTTATTTCATCTAGGAATTTTACTTCTTTAGAGTGTCCTGATGTAACAATCACCCAGTCAATAATGGGGCAATTGAAATCACCCATTATAACCGTGCTGTTGATTTTGTTAGCTTCCCTAATTTCGTTTAGCATTTCATTGTCTGTTCATTCTGGCTAGGTGGATGACAAAACACATACACTACTAATTTATTCCCCTTTTCACTTGGAATTTCTATCCATAACGATTCAGGGGCGGATTTTAAAAGGGTTACGCGCGTAACCGTTAAAAACACCCCCTGCATGCGCCGAGCCTAATTTGCATAGGCTCGGCGGTGCGCGCAAGCCCTGGGACGCGCGTATATCCAGGGTCTTGCAAAAATGGGCGGGGCCAGAGGCAGGTGTAACTCAACAAAATAAAAGATCGATACTGTAAAGTGCGGCTGGAGATTCCCCGTCTGTAACTCGCTGTGGGCGCACAATTCGGACGCGTAAGGCGATCCTGTGATACAGTCTCCAGTTTCACGTGTCCTTAGCGCTTCTTGAAACCGACCCGTAACCCCTTCTGCACGCGGCATGTATATCAGATGTAAACGATCAAATTAGCTATTCCCTCCCATACAGTGACGCGCGCCCCGACTATCGCTATTTTACCCTGCCGTTTTGCCCCGCGTTTAACCTGCTAACTTACCGCCTACCCCTACCCCTGCGTTACAGGCAGGGGCAATGGTAGACGGCAAACTTTCCCTCAAATCATTGCACTACACATGCGATTCCTTAAATTAACTTAAAACAATAATGCTAGATCCATATATACAAACATTTGCAGCGAGCCCCGCCTTTGGTAAAGTTGTTATATATATATATATATATATATATATATATATATATATATATATATATATAAATACCTAGATGTCAGTTTCCGAATCCCCCATCTCCACGCGTGTTTATCCGGGCGGCGGCGGGAGCCGGCGGGCGGGTGGGCGCGCGTTTATCCGGGCGGCGGCGGGAGTCGGCGGGCGGGTGGGCGCGCGTTTATCCAGGCGGTGGGCGGGTGGGCGTGCGTTCATCCAGGCGGAGGGAGCCGGCGGCGAAAGCGGCCTCCAGCAGCCCCCGCCGGCAGTGAATGAATGCACGCCTGTGTACGACCGTGCAATTTCGGCGCTCAAGGCAGTCACATGCCGTGACGTCAAGCGTCATGACGTCACGCCTTGAGCGCCGAAATTGCATGGGCGTACACAGGCGTGCATTCATTCACTGCCGGCAGGGGCTGCTGGAGGCCGCTTTCGCCGCCGGCTCCCTCCGCCTGGATGAACGCACGCCCACCCGCCCACCGCCTCCCGCCGCTGCCTGGATAAATGCGCGCCCACCCGCCCGCCGCCTCCCGAAGCCGCCCGGATGAATGCGCGCCCTCCCGCCACCGCCCAGATGAATGGGCGCCCACCTGCCCGCCGGCTCCTGCCGCCGCCCGGATAAACGCGCGCCCACCCGCCCGCCGGCTCCCGCCGCCGCCTGGATAAACGCGCGTGGAGATGGGGGATTCGGAAACTGACATCTAGGTATTTATATATATATATATATATATATATATATATATATATATATATATATAACAACTTTTGTTTTAGTTTTCGCCCTGCGCCTTGCTTCGGGATGGGGGAAACCATCCACTTCCTGGTACCTGTCATTTCAAATGTCAGTTGAAATGACATTTGAAATGACAGGTACCAGCGCACCCAGGATACTGTATAGGCGCTGTATTAAGCGCCTATACAGTAAAATGGGTTGCGCAGGCCTAACGCTTCGCCTAACGCTTCGCAGACGCGGCTTGCATTTGCAAGCAATTTAAATAGAGTATCGAGCGGTATGTGAAGAGAACTGTGCGTGCGGGGAACGAGGGTGCGCCCAGCACTGCCGCACTGTTTCTAACGCGGCATAACTGTATCGACCTGTAAGGTAGGGGGGATTTAGGTAGAGCTGGGGGTGGGTTAGATAGGGGAAGGGAGGGAAAGGTGTGGGGGAACAAAAAAAAAGATCCCTTCAAGGCCACTCCGATTTCGGAGCGGCCTTGGAGGGAACGGAGAAACGGGGAAAGCCATCGGGCCTCCCCTAGGGCTCGGCGTGCACATGTGTGCACCTCCTTGCATGTGTCGACCCTGGATTTTATAACAAGCGTGCAGCAGCGCACGCATGTGATAAAATTGGGTATACATTTGTGCGCGCCGGGTAGCGCGAACAAATGTACCCCCCCGCGCGTAATTTTAAAAATCTGCCCCTCAATATTGCATTTTGCTTCCTGAGGAACTTTTATCAATGCTCTAACATATAGTGCCACCTATTTGATCCATCCTATCATTTTGATATAATTTATATCCTGGTGTAACAGTGTCCTATTGGCTATCCTCCTCCTCCTCCCACTAGATCTCTGAAATGTCAATTATATCTACCTCTTCATCCAGTGCTAATCACTCCAGAGCTCCTATCTTATTTTTTAGATTTCTAGTATTTGTATACAGACATTTCAACCTATGCTTTTGTTTGTATTAACAAACTGTTCATCAGTTGACAGAGGTAATTTGGAATCTTCTTGAATTTTATTTAAAGGCACCTAGTACACTTTGCATTTATTGCAACCTATCTACTTGGATGCCCTATTTTCCCTTTCAAAGATACATCATTCCGAATTGTGCTTTTGAGCAACTGTCAGCTTTCCCCTATCATCTAGTTTAAAAGCTGTGCTATCTCCTTTTTAAAGGTGAATGCTAGCAGCCTGATTCCACTCTGGTTAAGGTAGAGCCCATCCTTTTGGAACAGATCCCTCCTTCTTCAAAATGAAACACAGTTCTTAACAAATCTAAAACTTTCTTCCTTGCACTATTGTCTGATCCATGCATTGAGATTCGAGAGCTTTGCCTGCCTCTGGGGTTCTGCACATGGAATGGGGAGCATTTCTGAGAAAGCTACCCTGGAGGTTCTGGATCTCAACTTTCTATCTAAAACCCTAAATTTGACTTCTAGAACCTCCCTCCTGCACCTTCCTATGTCATTGGTACCCACATGTTCCATGACAGCAGGATCCACCCCAGCACTGTCTAAAATCCTTTCTATGTGATGCGTGAAGTCCAGCTTCGCACCAGGCAGGCAAGTTGCCAAGCAACCCTTATGTTCATTAGGCACCCAGCTATCAATCTTTCTAATAATTGAATCACCATCTATAATAGCTTTCCTAACCTTCCCTCCTGGGCACATACCCCTGGAGATCTATCCTCGATGCACAAGGATGCTAAATCACCTTGAGGGTAGGTCCTAGATACAAGATTGCTTCCTGCCTCATCAAGGTGACACTTTCCTTCCAGGTGACCTTTCTCCTCCAAGACAACACAGGGGCTACCAGATTGGAGGTAGGACTTCTCTACGTTGTTCCTGAAGGTCTCCTCTATATATTTTTTTATTTAACAGTTTTATATACCGACCTTCATAGTAAATAACCATATCAGATCGGTTTACAATAAACAAGAATATAACTGGGGTAGCAATTCAAGTAAACGAAAGGTAAACAATAGGTAGGAATGAGTCAAAAATTACAATCAACAGGGTAAGAGAACTTGGAAGCTTGCAGGAAGCTGGAAGGAAGACGAGGCAGGAAATAAATAAATACAAAGTGATACCATAGTGCGTACGGGTTAAAGCTTAATGGTGCTTTAATCTGGAAGAGTCAGAGTCCATTCGTGAGAATAAACACCGTGACGGGTAAGCGTGAAGGACAACTAGTGATTGTCTGGTGGGTCGGCGAAGGCTTGGTGAAAGAGTCAGGTTTTAAGTCGTTTTCTAAAAGTTAACAGGCAAGGCTCTACTCTGAGGCTTGATGGGATGCTATTCCAAATAGATGGGCCAGCTATTGAAAAAGATCTGTCCTTTGTCATCGAGAGGCGTGAGGCTTTAGTAGGAGGGAATTTCAGAGTGCCTTTGAGAGTACCTCTGGTTGGTCTGTTAGAGGAGTAGAGTTTGAATGGAATTTCCAGGTCGAGTTGGAGATGATGATGGATAGCTTTATGAATTACTGTGATTGATTTGTATAGAATTCTGAAATTAACTGGTAACCAGTGTAGGTTCCTGAGGATGGGAGAGATGTGTTCGCTGTGGCTGGTACTGGTCAGCAATCTCGCAGCCGCATTTTGTAACATCTGCAGTGGTTTGGTAGTGGATTTGGGGAGGCCTAGGAAAAGGGCACTGCAGTAGTCTATTTTGGCGAACAGTAGCGCTTGGAGGACTGTCCTGAAGTCGTGGAAGAATAAGAGTGGTTTAAGACGTTTCAGAATCTGTAATCTGAAGAAACAGTCTTTGGATGTTGTGTTGACCATTTTCTTAAGGTTTAGTCGATTGTCTAGTATTACCCCAAGGTCTCTAACCTGCTTGCAGGTAATGTGAGGGCTGTGTGGTGATGGTGGGGAGATATTGATTTCGTTTGAGGAGATGTGGAGCAGCTCTGTCTTAGAGGCGTTGAGAACCAGGTTTAAGCTGTTAAGTAGGTTAGTGATGGATAGAAGGCAGTTGTTCCAATGGGTGAGTGCTTTTGAGATTGATTCTGTTATTGGGATTAGAATCTGTACGTCGTCTGCGTACAGATAATGAATTAGGTTGAGGTCTGTTAACAGTTGGCAGAGGGGGAGGAGGTAAATATTAAAGAGGGTAGGAGATAGGGAGAAACCCTGAGGTACGCCAAGAGTTGATTTAGTTATGGGTGACTCTTTATTGTTGATTTTGACTTTGAAAGTCCTATTGCTGAGGAAGGACTTGAACCAGTTGTGGGCAGATCCGGAGATGCCGATGTCTGTTAGGCGATCCAGCAGGATGGTATGGTTGACGGTGTCAAATGCCACTGAGATGTCTAACAGGATTAACAGAAAGGAGTGTCCTTTGTCTAACCCCATGATAATATGGTCAGTAAGTGAAATGAGAAGGGTCTCCGTGTTGCGTGATTTACGAAAACCATATTGCGATGGGTATAGGATCTTGTGGTCTTCGAGATATTCAGAAAGTTGGGTGTTTACCAGTTTTTCCGTTAGTTTGGCAACGAATGGGAGGTTCGAGATGGGTCTGAAATTAGCTAAAACATTCGGATCTAAGTTGTGTTTCTTGAGGAGGGGCTTGAGTGAGGCGGTTTTTAGACTGTCTGGGTAGCTTCCTTGCATTAGAAGACTGTTTATGATACTGGTCAGAGGTCCTGAGATCGCATTTGGGATGAGAAGCAGGAGTCTCGATGGGATGTTATCGGCCGGATGGCTTGAAGGTTTCTGCCTTTTTAAAAGGGATTCAATCTCTTTGGTATATATCACTCTGTCTCCCTTAGCTCCTCCAGGTCTGCCACTCTAGCCTCCAGGGATCAGACTCGTTCTCTGAGGGCTAGGAGCTCACCAGCTAGGAGATAATCATACATGTGGCACTCAATGCAAAAGACTGGAAAGCCTCCCTTCCAGGATTCACAAAATCATATTTCATTTGCAAAAATCTACAATACGACACTGCGATCTTTTATTAATGACACTTGAAATTGTAGCTTTAGATACTAATATATCACATTAACATGCATTGGAAGCTGTCACACAAGTCTTAGATCAGTGTTAACGTCCTCATCATGTTCCTACTTTATGATATTTTTAACAGAATTGTTTTAACAAAAATTATTTTTTCTTTTGATCAACAATTTTATGACCAAATCAGGGGTACAGCGAGGAGATTGACTATGGTGCCAGACATAGGCAATTTGAATGGGTGCCTTTGAAGAATGATGGTGTTTAGATTATCCCTTCAAGCAACAGTTGGTGGTTTGGAAATGTTTTATAGAAGATGGGGGTTTTTTTTTGCTATGGATGAAGTCTTGTTCCCAATTTGATGTTTGTTTTTTCATTGGCTAAACAATTTGGACCCTAATCTAAAATTTAGTGCTATTCGTGATTTTTCTAGAATATATTTTTTGGATTTAACTATTTTGAAGACCTCTAATGGGTTTTAAGATCATTCTATTTCATAAACCAATAGTCTGTTACAGTTTGATAGCGCTCACCCCCAATCTTTGAAAGAGAGCCTATAGGTGAGCCAGTTTTTTAGACTTCATTGTATTTATTCTTATATTCCTGAGTTTCAAGCACAAGCTAATACTTTGATTGAACGTTTTCTGATACATGGATATCAGCATTACTGTGAAGGCATATGTGAGAGCCAGATTTTGTCATCAAGAATGACTTTTCTCCGAAACATTTTCCAAAGATAAATTACACGTTGTCAGATAGATTTTAAAAGTGTTGCTCCTGCAAAAAAGGTCCCATGCACCTGTATGTGGGCTGTGCACGAGCAACGCAAATTTTAAGAAGCTGGGAAGGACGCACGTACATACCTGTGTGCGTGTCAAGAATAAGGAGGCAGAAAAGGGGTGGGGCATGGACGTTTTTGGGGTGGGGCCAAGACTTACGCACGTAATCCCTGAATTTTGCAAGGCTGAACATTGCATGCCATGTTACCTACGTAACTTTACTATTGATCCTGATGAGGCACAAATCTGGAGATTTTGGGCCAGAGGGATCCTGAACACTGGAGGAGGGGAGGGAGAGAGAGAGACAATATGACACTCTTTATATCTCCCACTGTAAGAGGGGCACTTTCAACTCAGGGTGGGTTTTGAAGGGGGACAGTTTTACATTGGTCTGCCTAGGGCACAAGGTTCTATAGACCCTTGTAACACCGCACCCCCAAAACCCACCCTGATTTGAAGTGCCCCTCTTACAGTGGGAGATATATAGAGTGTCAGATTGTCTAACAGAGGTGCTCTCACTCTCTCTCTCTCCCCCCCCCCCCCCCCCCCCCCCCATGGTCACTTGTGTGAGTTCGCATGCACAAAATAAAATTAAGCATATTTTTGCTCGGGTGCCCAATATGCCCATTTCTGGGTGCACGAGTGCTCCTTTTAAAATGTACCTGTATGTGTGTGTTACCTTTTTCTCCTCATATTCATGAAATTCGGACATCTATCTTACATCACTGGCATGTATTGCATAGTTTTTAAAGATGTTCCTCAGTTTGCTTATATCCAAGGTCTTAATCTGCAAGATATTTTGGTTCCGTCAGATTGACACATCTGGACACCAACCAGCTGGGCACACAGTTTCTATACATACAGATATTCTTGGTTTTCCTTCAACACAAATGATGATCAAACTACGATCTACTACCACTTGCCAATCTTCTTAAGTGAGATATGTGATCAAATGTGACAAATTCTATGTGGGTAAAACTATACGTACAATAAGCATAAAAATGATTGAACATCGTAGTTGTCTAAAACATTCCCGCACAACAGCTCTTTTAGTTATATACTGTAAGGAATTTCAACATGTGTTTAATGAACTGAAATTCTTTGTTAATGGCCGCTTCCATTCATCATTTAAGTACTCTTGCACCCAATGGTCTTAATTCTGATTATGATCTGTCTGTGTTCCTGTGAAGATGGATATTAGTTTTATTGATTGGTCTCATTTTAATTTTTCTGCATTCCGTATAAGTCTTTAAATTCAGCGTCTTATGCGATCAATGGTTCAAGTGGATTCCATGTATTATTCCTGTGAGACCGTTGTGTGTCTTGATACAGAGCACCATATTCAGATACGTTTTCAACAAGATTTCATTGTCCCCCTGACACAGGACTGCTGAAACATTAGCTAATGTCAGGGTTGTTTCAAAATAATTATTAGATAAACAAAAAAGAAGGTGAGAAAAAATTCCCCAAAAAGTGGAAAACCAAAAATATACAAGAAAAAGGAAAAAAAACAATAATCACAAAATTTTTATTATAAAGTTTTCTCCTCTTCCTAATAAAATTTAGTTACCAAAAACTTCTTATGGTTTGCTCTATATTATTAGGTGTCAAATTTGCCTATAAAATTGCATACACCCTACACAATATCAAAACTATAAAAATTAGTTGTGCAAAAAAAATTTTATCCATAAAAACAATCACACTCAAATCAAACAACGCACACCACATCTCACAGATCTACACCTTCTTCAATCTCACAAACAAGTGAAATGTAGCAATGTTTTTACACATGTGAATTCAGAAACAATTATATAAACAAAAAAAAAGGTTCTCCCAAATATCTATAAATCGCAACAAATGTCCCTTGATTCAGAGGGGGTATTTCTTTTAAACCCCTTCAAGACAATGTTTCTTTTAAAACTCCAGCAAGAGGCTCTTGTTTCACTGGTGTCCAGCTTTTTCAGGAGGAGTTAGTTGATGGATATAACCAAAACTAATGGCCAATGTACTATTGTAGGCAGACCAAACATTTTATAGTATCTTGCCACAATTTTGCATGCCCTGAAACATTCTTGTTATATCCCTCTTCATATTTAAATTGATAAGTGAAGAATTGATGTTTGTTTTGTTTTTTCCATTTGGAGCTTTCTTCACTACATTATCGTATTTGGTTTTTGTATTTATACAACTTTTTTGTATACTACCTCTTTGTTGTTGGTTTGAATGTTAGTCTGAAATAGCATCTTTAGCTCTTTTTGTCTTTTTTTTTGCAACAGGAATTAATTTGACAAATGAGGTTATTGAGGGTGACATTCTGAAAATAAACCCAGCACATATTGGATTTTTCCGTGTCAATTATGAACAGCAAACTTGGCAGAATCTGGCAGATTTCCTGGAGACAGATCACAAGGTATGTCATATCCTGCTGAATTACATTTTTAAGTATCAAAGCAGACAACTTAATTTTTTTGAACTGTAGGAATCGCAACGTTTGTTAGAAAATCTCTGTATAAAAGTATGAGTGGGAGCTGTGCTGACCATGGCCGGCTGGGAATCTTAGGGTGAAATGATACTGGGATGGGGGCAGGAGAATCTTCTGGGCTTGGGACACAACTATGAAAAGAACAGCTGATCCTAAAACTGCAGTACTTGTGAAAATAAAAGATTAAGGGGCCTATTCACCAACTATATGGGCATAAACATGCATTTATGCCCATGAAAAACTCTACTGCTCACAGGGAAGATAACTTTCGAAATGGCTTGTGTGTGCAAGGCTGGTGGAATACTAGGCAGACTAGGTGACCTCCTCGAGTACTGCTGTCCTGGGGGTGGCAGAGTGATTGCATGTTCTTCTTGCCAACACGGGCCGGAAGAGGAAGTGGAGTTGCGGGGGGCATCTGCCGACAGGAAGAAACGCCATCGTTGCAGTAGGAGCAGCTTCAGGCCCGCGGAGGCCTAAGAAATGAGAGAGAGCGGAAGGGCAGGCCCCTGATGCCAAAGAAAAACGAAGGAGCAAGAGCTCCAGCAGTGACAGGCTGCGTAGAAGCAGGAGCTCCAGCAGCGATAGGATGTGGGGCAAAGAAAATCGAAGGCGCAGGAGAGTCGGCAGCGGCGGAGCTGAAGGAAAATAAAGGAGCAGAAGCTCCAGCAGCGACAGGCCCGCAGGGTGAAGAAAAGTCACAGTGGGCATGCTAGGTCGAAGGAGCAGTGGCAGGCCCGCGGGGATGATAAAAGGAGGCAGAACAGGAGCTTCCACAACAGCGGGCTCATGGGGGTCGAAGAAACAATAAGGAGCAGGCGGCCAAGCAGTGGAGGGTGGGGCCAAAGAAACAAGGAGGAGCAGGAAGCTGAGCAGCGGCAGGCCTGAAGAGTAGAGCAGGAGCAGCGCAAGCACAAAGAGGAGAGGGCTGCTGCTGCTGCCTGTGCTTCCGGACTATTAACTGTACCTTTTTTCCGGAGCATACGCCCAAAGCAAATAAGTAATCCCAGGTTTTCCATAGCAGGACCTAAACTATGGAACTCACCGGAGACAATTTGACTGATCCCAGAGAAAAAGACATTCAAACGTGAAGTAAAAACATGGCTGTTTAAAAATGCTTCTAATCTAACTTAAATGCTAACCGAATGAAGAAGCAACAATATCAACACCAAAAACAATACCAAGTAATGAGAGAACTAAGCAGCTGTTGACTACTCCTTATGACATGTATACTACTAAACAGAATCCCAACCCTATTAACCCTTGTACTCCTCCTCAGTCGAGAAGTAAAAGAACTATGTGCTGCAATGTATATATGTTTCATGTCAGAGTACATATAATACTGTATCGTATAGTCCCAATGTATGTGTTTTACCAAATTGTATTATACCAATTTATCTAATGACCCAAAGATGAAGGCTACTTTTGTAAACCGTTGTGATTTTATATACCATTGTGATTTTATATAACGATGGTATATAAAACAACTAACTAAATAAATAAATGGGTGAGAGAACATCTATGCTTGTGTAAAAGAGAGAGCATATGTTTGAGACAGCACATGTGTGAGATTGTGTTTGTGAACCTGAGCATGAGTATGTGTGAGTACGTCTTTGTGAACATGAGAGCGTATGTGAGTGTGAGAAAATGTTTGAGTGTGTGTGTGAGAAAGAGCAAGTATATTTATATGTGAGCATGTTTGTGAAAAAGATAGAGCGTTTGTGCATTATTCAGAGTGTATGTGAGTGAGAGAGAGGAAAAACTCTGTATGCACAATATCCATTCCTGCTGCTTGCTAATCCACATTCTCAGGGCATCGGGAAATCAAAAGTTCCCAGGTATGAAGAGAAGGGGATATTTTAAAATCTTTATTAGTTGTAATTGTGTCTGCTATTTTGAAATATTTTATTGGTGTTTGGAAAATTTGTTAAAAAGTTTAGAATTATTATTATTTAATGAATTTGATATACGGCATGTAGCAAGAGCATCCACTGTTATAAATACATAATATTTAATTGGTTATGGGAAGAGTTGGGGGATGTGTAAAGCTGTAAAGTTTGCCTAGAGTGCCAAATATCTTCATACCGGGGAGGGGGAGTTTGGTAGGGTAGGGGAGGTTAGCGTCCCCCACATCCAGCTTTCACTATAGGGCAGATGGGAGGGGGATATTGTGTGTGGGGGTGTGTAGGGGGGTATGTATGTGTATGAGTGAGTATGTGTGGGGGTGTGTAGGGGGGTGTGTATGTGTATGAGTGAGTATGTGTGGGTATGTGTAGGGGTGTGTGTATGTGTATGACTGGGTGTGTGTGTGTGTAGGGGTGTGTGTGTGTGTAGGGGGGTGCGTGGGTGTGTGTGGGTGTGTGTAGGGGGTGTATGTGTATGAGTGGGTGTGTGTAGGGGGATGTGTATGAGTGAGTGTGTGTGGGTGTGTGTAGGGGGATGTATATGAGTGAGTATGTGTAGGGGTGTGTGTATGTATGTGTATGAGTGTGTGTAGGGGGTATGTGTGTGTATAGAGGGTATGTATGTCTATGAGTGGGTATGTGTAGGGGGTGTGTATGAGTGGGTGTGTGTAGGGGTGTGTGAAGGGGTATGAGTGGTTGTGTGTATGTGTATGAGTGGGTGTGTGTATGCGTATGAGTGGGTGTGTAGGGGTGTGTGTATGAGTGGGTGTGTGTAGGGGGGTGTATGTGTATGAGTGGGTGTATGTAGGGGGTGTGTGTGTGTAGGGGGGTGTATGTGTATGAGTAGGTGTGTGTAGGGTGTGTGTGTGGGTGTGTGTAGGGGTGTGTGTATATGAGTGGGTGTGTGTAGGGGGTGTGTGTGTATGAGTGGGTGTGTGAAGGGGTGTGTGTGTATGAGTGAGTGTGTGTGGGTGTGTGTGGGGGGGTGTATGTGTGTGTGTGGGTGGAGGGGGATTTCTGGACACCTCTCCACCAGCTTGACCGCCACATGGGGTGGGGAGATAACCTTCTGCTGTATTGTTTCTTCAGGCAGGAGGGAGGGACTATCTACATGGCCAAATTTAGGACTGTTATGGCAGCACCTAGATTTGACCAGCCAAGTTAGGAAGCTAGCACTGAAAATCAATGCTATCCGCTTAACTTTTACCCTGACACCTATGTACCCCAGATCCACCACGAATGTGGCTGGCTAAATTTAGGCTCACTCATGAAAATAGGCCCCTCAATTTTGATGTTCAGCAAGTGGGACTTTTCATTTAGGCAGATCTAGGTGTCTAACTCCTTAAAATAGTCACCTAGATCTTTTGAATATTGTCCTATTATAAACTAGTACCTGTCTGTAGCAATGACATTTGATTATCTTTTTGCACTGGGAGAGCACTTTAGCATTTTTGTTTTCTTTACAACTTGTTAAAGCTTCTAGTTGTTAATGTCTGCTTCTTTATTTGTCTTTAGAATTTTTCAGAAGCTGATCGAGCTGGGTTTTTTGATGATGCTTTTGCTTTAGCAAGGTATGTATAATACTGTAGGTAGGTAGAAAAATGTGGGTTTGTTTCATGTGAATGCACTAACCAGATTAGTTAAATGGGTCTAAACTTTTATATGGATAGTTTGGTCATTCACCTGGTTTTAGTTTTTATTTTTGTTTTTCTCATCCTGTTTTTTTTTCTTCTTTACTCACTTGTTCCTATCAAAAAACATATGTTAGGGCCTAATGTCGTATTTCATGACACATTTAAGGGTGTATTTTCAAAAATCACTAAAGATCTGATCTAGGCAGCCTGATTTTTGCAGCTAGGTTTTTGGCTGAAAATTTCTCTAAATCTAGGCAGCCAAAATCAGGATGTGTAGAATTTTGGCTGCTGTTAAAATACCTAAGTTTGGGTGCCTATGTTAGATGTCTAATGCTGAAAATCATAGTTTCCTAAATTGCCTCTCCCACCCTAATTTCACCCAAGGGTTATCCAATTTTTTTGGTGGCCAAATTTAGACCTTGAGATGGGGAAATTCTTCCCATGGTATCTCACTGCCTATGCCTAACTCCCTAGCTAGATGGCTAAATAATGCAGAAAATCATCACCTTATTTTACTATATCTCCTTCCACTTGCAAATTCTGATCTCTTAGAACTGGAGATGGCTATGACTTCCCAATTCACTTGAGTTGTCTTAAAGTTGATAGAAAACTAGAAGATCAAAATTCAAGCGGTTTGTCTGGCTAGGGTTCAAGACTTAGACAAGCTGCGAATCTGACCACTTCCAAGATATCCAGTTAGCCAGATGAAACTCATCCGGATAAGTTGGAGGCATTTCAAGGGCATTCTGGCACAGAGTTAAATTAGCTGCATAAGAAATCTAGCTAACAATATTCAAAGTTATCCAGATTACTTATCTAGCTAACTTTAGGACCACAGGAGAGCAGCCCTAAAGTCAATCAGATAAGGTTATCCAGGTAACTTCTGAAACTAATTTTAGCCAGATAATTTTGTCTGCTCACCGCTTTGCTCAATATTGACCTCTATGAATTTCATGGATTGATCCTGATTCTTAAGGGCAAACCTTTACATGGCAGTTTAAAAATGCCACTGAAATTTGAAAAACTCTATTGAAACTGAAAAGCAGGGGTAAAAGTGGGGAGATGAGGATTTACTTCCAATTAAAGCAAAGAGTTTTCTCATTTATTTCCTTTTTGAAGAAAAAGACAAACGCTTGTATTGTGCCACACATAGCAGTGCCAAACTTAAATGCACTCTGGATCGTTTCTTCTGTGTCACACTAAGCCCAGCCTATTGAAAAGCAGTTCCCCCATCCTTAGGATTATTGAGGGCAGTTTTCAAAGTGAATTACCTGCATTAATTGGCTGTCTGAGAATTGCTGTTATGATTGGAATATTACATGTTTTGTTCCGTGCACAGCTCTTATTATGTCATCCCCCTTGCTATGCTCCTTCTGCCAGAGTAGGTTGGAAGTTTTATTCTTAACTATTTGCATGTGTACACCCCCCCCCCCCCCATTTCACTGGATGCTAGGGATGTGCAGAGGGATGCCATACGTTGCATTCGGGATTCGTATTTGTCGGGGGGCAGATACGTTGCATTCGGCAAGGGGGGCCCCCCGATATGTACATGCGTTAATTCTTATTAGTTTCCCAGCTAAAATTGAATTAAGTACAATCCCCCACCCTCCTGACCCCCCAAGACTTACCAAAACTCCCTGGTGGTCCAGCGGGGGTCCGGGAGCCATCTTCTGCACTCATGCCCTCGGCTGCCGGTATTCAAAATGACGCCGATAGCCTTTGACCTTCTATGTCACAGGGGCTACTGGTGCCATTGGTCAGCCCCTGTCACATGGTAGGAGCACAAGATGGCGCCGGCCATCCATTGCTCCTACCATGTGACAGGGGCTGACCAATGGCACCGGTAGCCCCTGTGACATAAGCATCCCTAAACATAGCAACAAATGCAGGTATACTCAACTTAGTGTAAGTGAGAGCGTTGTGTAGCATGTGCCCTCAGATCTATTTATACATTTAAGTCTCTCGGAAAACAATGGACTTGAGATATCCTGGGCTAATAGTTCTCAGATGTGGCATTTCAACAGGCTATAAAACAGTTGGCGGTGGTTTGAGGTCTATGAGATAGTCAGCTGTTGGAACCCAGTCAAGTAAACGTCACCACACTTTATAATAATGAGCTAAGTGGTTATGCTTGACTGCCATTAAATGATCCAGCCATCGATATCCCTGCAATTTGGCCAGAACTTCAGCTAAAGCTGGGATTTTGGTAGTCTTCCAGCATTGGGCAAGTGTTGTGCGAATCACTATCAGCAGAAATGTGCACAGTTTTTGCTGAAACCGGTCTAACCCATCTACTGGCGCATTTAACAAAGCAGCCGCAGGGTCCCATGTAAATTGTATTGACAGCAGTTGACCCAGTCAGCTAGCTAAGGCACTCCAGTAAGGGGTTATCTTGAGGCAGGTCCACCATATGTGGAAGTAGGAACCTAATCCCCCACAGCCTCTCCAGCAAGAGGCTGTGGGGGATTACATATCCTATGTAAGAGTTCAGTTTCAAAATGCCATCTGTACACCATCTTATAGCTATGTTCTTGTAGTCTGGCGGATATAGCACATTTGCTAGCTCTCTTGAAGATAGTGTCCCAGGCTTTTGCCGAAAGCGGGCCCCCAGGTCCTCCTCCCACTTCAGTATATGGGGAGTGATGAGTGTCTCTACAGAGCATAAAGACTGATAGATCTTTGAGATCCCCTTAGGCAAGTTGTCAGCATGCAAACAAAAGTTTCAAAAAGGGATCTATTCGTTCGTAATTTCCCTGTAGTAATAATAACTTTAAGAAAATGGTGAAGTTGTGCATAAGCCAAAAAGTGATTAGGGTCTAGTGTATATTTGTCAGTCAGACGATCCCAAGATAATAACTCCCCCCCCTTGAAACATATGGCCAAGAGTTGTTATGCCCACGGATTGCCACTTCCGAAAAGCCTTAGACTGATAACCAGCTGCAAACTCCTTATTATGTAAAAAGGGATGTTTGGTAGAAGTAGGAATGATCCCCTACTAATTTAAGTTTCCAATGAGCTCAGATCTTTAAGGTGGTTTGTAAGGACCAAGAAATATTCAAGAGGGACCTCCAAGATGAACGTGGTTGCCATGGAAGGGCTCCAATGGGCATAGGACCCAGCATAAACTGCTCAATAGTGAACCATTGCTTAGGCATATGCTCTCTTGCCATGTCCAATAATGCCCTCAGCTGCGAGGCCAAGTAGTAGTATGCTTGCAAATCAGGGACTCCCAACTCGCCCCGTAGCTTAGGCTGAAACAATATATGTCGGGCTACTCTGGGTGGCCGGCACCGCCATATGAAGTCAAAATGTTTCTTTTGCAACCTGCGTAATAGGTGTGTTGATAGAAAGACGGGTAACGTGGAGAACAAATAAAGGTATCAGGGTAAGACATTCATTTTAATAATGGCTATTTGCCCAAACCATGTAAAGAATCCTCTATGCCATGTGTCTAGATCTCTATCAATATTTCGCATTAATGGAACATAATTAAGAGAAAATAACTCTGTAACCACAGAATTGAGATGTATGCCCAGATATTTCAGGGATTTCTTGGGCCAATGAAAGGGGAAGTTATTGGTGATATTTTGGACCTCCGAAGGTATTAAATTAATATTCACAGCTCAGATTTTTCAAAATTCACCTTGAACCCCAAGACTTTGCTGAAGGACACCAACTCCTGTTCTACGCCTTGTAAAGAGGTACTAGGTTCTGCTAATGTGAGCATGATGTCGTCAGCAAATAGTGAAAGTTTAAAGTTAGAGGTGCCCATCTGTATCCCCTGTATGGCTGACGATGCCCAAACACGGGTCGCGAATGGCTCAAGAAACAGAGCAAAAAGCAAGGGGGACATTGGGCATCCCTGCTGAGTGCCTTTACCAATCAAGAAAGTATCCCCATATCCACCGTTTACTTTCACCATAGCTTTAGGGCTATTATACAATTGTGCTATCCATTGTGTGAAGTAGGGACTGAAATTCATCTTAGTGTATGAAATAAGAGAGGCCAATAAACTAAGTCAAATGCCTTCTCAGCGTCTATAGAGAGGAGGACTGCGGGTATATTCTCTTTCTTGGCCCACCATACTAAGCCTACAATTTTCCTCACAATGTCAGCAGCCATTCTTTGGGGTACAAAGCCTACTTGGTCAGAGTGAATCATTGATGGTAAGTATCGATTCAGTCGCATTGCAAATATCCTAGCTAGTATCTTTAAATCTTGATTAATTAATAGGGATGTGAATCGTTTTTTAACGATTTAAATTATCGTCCGATAATTTTAAAATCGTCATTAATCGGTAAGGGACTCGATACAATAGGAATTCCCTTGATTTATCGTGAAAAATTGTTAAATCGAGTACGGGAATTATTTGGGGGGAGGGCGGGAAAACCGGCACACCAAAACAACGCCTAAACCCACCCCGACCCTTTAAAACCAATCCTTTACCCTCCCCCACCCTCCTGAACCCCCCCAAAATGTTAAATTACCTGGTGGTCCAGTTGGGGGGGGTCCCGGCGCGATCTCCCGCTCTCGGGCCATCGGCGCCATTTTGGCTACCACTGATAAAAATGGCGCCGATGGCCCGATAAAAAAAACAAACCACCCCGACCCTTTACAAATTACCCCTTTGCTTCTCCCACCCTCCCGACCCCCCCAAAAACCTTTTACATGTACCTGGTGGTCTAGTGGGGGGTCCGGGAGCCATCCCTTCAATCATACCCTCGGTGCCGGTGCCGGTGCTGGACTGGTTTCAAAATGGCGCCGATCGCCTTTGCCCTCACTATGTCACAGGGAGCGACGGTCGCTCCCTGTGACAAAGTGAGGGCAAAGGCGATCAGCGCCATACTGGCAGTCGATCGCCTTTGCCCTCACTATGTCACAGGGAGCGACGGTCGCTCCCTGTGACATCCCCATTTTTATCAGTGGTAGCCAAAATGGCGCCGATGGCCCAAGAGCGGGAGATTGCGCCGGGACCCCTCCCCCCCCCCACTGGACCACCAGGTAATTTAACATTTTGGGAGGGGTTCGGGAGGGTGGGAGAGCAAAGGGGTCATTTGTAAAGGATCGGGGTGGGTTTTTTTTTATCTGCTCAGGCCTCACTAAAAAATTAACGATGTGAATTGGAATCAGAACCGATTCCAATTCACATCTCTAACGATCCGATTTTTTTCTCCCTCCATCCAAACCTGATCGTTAAACGATCGGGCACACGATTCACATCTCTATTAATTATTGAAATGGGTCTATATGACCCACAGAAGGTGGGGTCTCGTCCAGGTTTGGGCAGCACTGTAATTCCAGCTACATTGGACTGAGCTTGAAAGGGTCCCCCTTCCCTGATATAATTAAAAAGCTCAGTGAGAGGGGGAGCTAGAGAATCTGTCAGGGCTTTGTAATATTCTCCAGGTAGCCCATCAAGCCCTGGGGATTTGCTAGCTTTGAGAGTTTTGATAGTCAACCGCATTTCCAGTTCTGTAATAGGTCTATCCAGAGCAGCTTGTTGTTCCTCAGTCAAAGAGGGCAGCTCCATCATAGCTAAATACGCCTGAATGTCATTGTTTTGGATGTGCTTATTAGAGCTATACAAGGTGGCGTAAAAATCAGAGAAGCATTTCCGAATTGCACTGGGGTCAGTGGTAAGGGTACCATTAAAATCTTTTATTTTTGTAATACTGCTCTGTGAGACCCGAGCCTTTGATTGTAGGGCCAAGAACCTACCTACCTTATCACTCCCCTCAAAGTGTGCTTGTTTAGTTAATTCTAGTTGATATATAATTTGACTATCGTCAATCGCGTGTAATTGGAGTCTAACCTCAGATAGTTTCTTATAGATTGGGGATTGGGACTGGAAGTGCTGCTTAGCTAAGGTATCAATTTCTTTTAAGAGCAAGAGCCTTTGGCGCTCCTTCTTCTTCTTGAGTGCAGTGTCTTTTGCTATACAATGTCCCCGGGCTACTGCCTTAGAGCACTCCCATAAGCAACTAATTGAATCTATAGAGTGGGCATTAATTTGAAAATATTCCCTTATGTTGCCCGCCAGTGTTTGAACAAACGGATCCTCTCTGAGTAGCGATGTGTTAAGTCGCCAAAAAGTCTGCCCTCCTTGCCCTCCCTGGAGAGACAGGTCCATTTGGACGGCACCATGATCGGACCACGTTATAGGTTCGATTTCAATATGTTGAGTTTTCAACAATAGACTTTTATCCACTAGGAGGAAGTCTATGCGCGAATATGAATTGTGAGGTGCTGAATAAAAGGTATATGCCCTTGAAGATGGATTACAGTGTTGCCATGAGTCAGGTAAAGTCCAGTCCATCATAATGGCTTTTAATAGAGACCTGGCTTTTTGATTATACAGAGTTGGATTCTTAGTCCCTTGATAAGAATTATCAAGTTTGTGGTTCAGAGTTAAATTGAAATCCCTCCCCCCCCCTCCCCCAGATTACTGTGCCTTCCCCAAGCTCATCTAGTAATCGCTTGATCTTTTGGAGAAAGAATTCCTGGCAAGAGGTGGGGGCATAGATGGACAGTAGTGAGAAGAATTCCCTCCCCAGTTTGATCTTAATGAACACATACCTGCCTTCCGTATCCACCACAGTCATTACTGTATCAAAAGGTATGGCAGAGGAGATAAGAATCCCTGTTCCTGCGTACCTTGAGTGTATGCTGGCCGCCGCATGGAAAATATGAGGGAATTCACAGAAGGCAAGCAGGCACTCGTGCCTTTTCCTAATGTGAGTTTCTTGCACAAATGCAATTGTTGCATTTAGCTGCTTCAAGTCCCTGTGTAATAGATAACTCTTCCTACAAGTATTGAGTCCCTTTACATTAAGAGTGACAATACAGATCATGTCTTAGTGGTGCGTAGTACGTGGTATATTTCAAGAAGCTCTCAGTCCATGAAAACCCATATGTCCTATCCTGTAAATATTGTACATCCTTCTGGATCCCCATACGATCCTACAGCACGTGTGTAGGGTTAATCTATCTAGAATTGGTGAAGTTCCTGTACCCTGAAAAATGTCTTCTCCCCCCCCATATGATCCACTTAGCCAACTCCGTGGATCTCAACCTGTGGGTTCTGTCTACCCCTGGTTTCTGAGTGCCCGCCCGCCCCATCCTCCACCTCACCTAACATTTTGCAAACCGACAACTGTATAACACAACAATCCCCGCATCATAGTCAACAAATTAACCAAAATCACTATTCCGCAGTGCTTTAAGTGACGGAGCTAATTCTTACTCAGTACTTATCCATCAGAGACACCCTTGATCGGACAGTGATTCTTGTGACTGCTGTGAGCGAGTAGTAGAGCGCCGTCTTGCTCTTTCCACTCACCGCCATTTTAGCCCTGCATCCCCTCTGGGCATCTTAGCTGAAGAAGATTGTGGCGGGAGCCGAATCTCGAGTCCAACTTGTTGAAAGATGGTATTAGCTTCTCCCACAGTCTTTGGCCGGTAGGTGATGCCTGCATGCTGAAACGAGAGAGCAAAGGGGAAGTTCCAGCGATACCTAATATCAGCACGGTGCAGCTCTTCCTTTACTGCCCTGAGATCATATCTTTTTTTCAAAGTGCTGGTGGCCAAGTCCTAACACACTGCGAGCTCTAAGTTGTTCCAGCTCCACTGTTTCTTTTTCCTGGCAATATTGAAAATATTTTCTTTTTGGCGAAAGCCAGTGGCTTGCCGTCTCGACGCGCTCCGAGAGATCTATGCGCACGTTCAATTTTTATTTCGGCGCTCCCAGTCTCTTTGGCCTGATCTCATTCATTTGCTGCCTGAGATAGCAGGAAGGTGCAAAATTCCAATGCAATTGAGAGGCAGTTGGTGAATTCAGCTATTTTGGGTATCCCGCAGATCTGAACGTTTTGGCGATGGGACCTGTTCTCCATATCTTCTAATTTTTCATACAGCGCACTTATTTCTGTCTGGGTGTCTTTGGAGGTCTGAGTTAGATCCACAATATCCGTAGCGTGCTGCTTGACCTGAATATCTATTTCATCGACTTTCTGCCCCAATGCCAGAAACTCCTTTCTGAGTTCAGCAAAGGAGGTGAGTAACTCCTCCTTATTTGTTTTCATATCTGCCCAGAGTTCCATGAACCATTCTCTCAAAACTTTTTTTGTGGGTAGATCAGACAAACTTGGCATGGATTCGACCGCCTCCGCTTCCATCTCCTCCATTTCCCCTACCATGCAGTCTGAGATGTCGGGCCCAGTCTTCTGCAACTCCGCCGGTGAACGAGAACTAATGCAAGTCGGCTCCTCGCTTTTTCATCGACATCTGCCTTCTTATTTGTATTTATGCAGGGAGTCAGATTTAAAGTTTTTTTTAGCTCGAGATTCTCTCTAAAGCGGGATAGTGAGGTGGAGGATTTCCGGAGCTTTAGGCAGAGGCGTCCATCTTGCCTCGTGGTGAACAGTGCCCCCTCTTCTTATCGAATTTTGAGGGGGAAATCCCCTCCCACCTCAGCCATTTTGATGATTTAAAATTTTGTATATGAACCTTCTCTAAAAATAAATAAATAAATAAAATAAGTGTGTGGACACCTGAGCTGGAGCATAGCTAGTTAATAACTAACCTCCCAAGCCACAATGAATGGCAAGGCATCCTTTCGGTATGCACAGCTGCAGCATACAAGCACAGATCTAGCATCATCTTGTGCTGCTGGTGAGCACTGACGCAATACTCCCATTTAAGCCTTCCGATCACTGGAGTTAGGTGCCAGCTGTTTCTGCTGGCTGCTGCTGCTGCTAAGCTGTACCCGTCACTGTGTTCTTGCCAGCGCTCTTCGTTACCCCTGAAGTTGACCATAGTAATGGGGAAGCCAGTGGGGAGTCTTCTCGTTGCTTTTCTCTTCGGCCCATCTCTGCCAGGTTAGTGGCCAGTGCTTGACAGCGATGCAGCCGCCTAAACCCAAGACTGCGTCCTCATATGTTTCTCCCCTCTGCCTTTCGGCAGGAACCTTTAGGTTCTCGTCGTCTTTCGGCAGCAGTGGGGAACTCCCTCCGGCATTGCAGTATTTCCTCATGCCGCACTTGGACCAAAAAATATTAAAAAAAAAAAAAAGTTAACCTTGTTCTGGGCCAATCCTGCCACAGGCAAGGAAAGTTCAGTGGGTCAGAAAATCATGCTTCGTACTAAAATAGTGTGACAGGGGCTAAGCCCTTTGCTGTTTCTGTCTCCACCGGGTTTTCCGGCTATGAAAGAACAGTATTTTTAGGCTCTCCCCTTGCATTGATCCCACCTTTTTGTAGGAGGCTCATTTGGGATACAGATATCCCCATGAGCATGCTCAGAGTCAGAGGGAGGCGATACTGGAAGAGAGAGGCTGTGGAGGTGGTGGAGATCCCTGTCAGACCCCCTCGTGAATGGTCATAGCTTCACCTCCTGAGATTTTGATCAGAAGAGAAGGAGTCTGCATTAGATATGAAGAAGATTTTTGGACTTTCAATTGACCAGTCTGGAAGATAGGGCCCCCCCCCCCCCCCAATACACACACACACTCACACTCACTCTCACACACACACTCACACTCACTCACACACACACTCTCACTCACTCACTCACTCTATATCCAGAAAGACTGAGACTCTGATCTTTAAGCCCACGCTATAATGCAAAACAAGGCAAAGAGTTTTATAGAGATTGTGATAATCATGGATTCTAGGTTTGGATTTTGGTACTTCCTATTTTCCTAATTTATGCTGGAGCTGCCCAGTTCCCTACTCTCCAATGGGAAGGGATCATTAAGCCTGGATGGTGGTGCAACTGGGACACTGAAACCACAGCTATTATGATTCTTACACAGTTTGATATTTCCATGCTGGTTGGGACTTTGTTTTTTCTGCAAGTTAACTTTTATTTTAAAGTCCAAAGTGGATTCTGTTCTTTCATTTTTTTTGCTTCTGGCACCTGTGTTTGGTGTTATTTTTCAGTGGTTATTGTGGTTACTCCTGTACTTAAGTGGAAGCCTAGGATACAGAGGCTTGCATCAGTGGAGTTTTCCTTAGAAACGCCTAGGGGCCCTGGAAGTTTATCTTCCACCCTGCTGGATGAACCCCGGAAAATCTAGCTCCCGAACTGCAGCTAATAACCCAAACAGGGACCCGGACACCACAGTAGTATGGTATCGACAGCAGAAAAAGACCAAATGGTCCATCCAGTCCGCCCAGCAAGTTTCTTATATTAATAACTGCCACTCTGTGCTGGTTACCCCCATCTTTCTGTTAAGGATAGTAACTGCCGCTCCGTGAAGGTTACCCCATCTTTCTGTTAAGGATAGTAACTGCCGCTCTGTGCTGGTTACCCCCATCTTTCTGTTAAGGATAGTAACTGCCGCTCCGTGCAGGTTACCCCTATCTTTCTGTTAAGGATAGTAACTGCCACTCTGTGCTGGTTACCCCCATCTTTCTGTTAAGGATAGTAACTGCCGCTCAGTGAAGGTTACCCCATCTTTCTGTTAAGGATAGTAACTGCCGCTCTGTGCTGGTTACCCCATCTTTCTGTTAAGGATAGTAACTGCCGCTCCGTGCAGGTTACCCCCATCTTTCTGTTAAGGATAGTAACTGCAACTCTGTGCTGGTTACCCCCATCTTTCTGTTAAGGATAGTAACTGCCGCTCTGTGCTGGTTACCTCCATCTTTCTGTTAAGGATAGTAACTGCCACTCTGTGCTGGTTACCCCCATCTTTCTGTTAAGGATAGTAACTGCCACTCTGTGCTGGTTACCCCATCTTTCTGTCAAGGATAGTAACTGCCACTCTGTGCTGGTTACCCCCATCTTTCTGTCAAGGATAGTAACTGCCACTCTGTGCAGGTTACCCCCATCTTTCTGTTAAGGATAGTAACTGCCATTCTGTGCTGGTTACCCCTATCTTTCTGTTAAGGATAGTAACTGCCGCTCTGTGCTGGTTACCCCATCTTTCTGTCAAGTATAGTAATTGCCACTTTGTACTGGTTACCCCCATCTTTCTGTTAAGGATAGTAACTGCCACTCTGTGCAGGTTACCCCCATCTTTCTGTTAAGGATAGTAACTGCCATTCTGTGCTGGTTACCCCCATCTTTCTGTTAAGGATAGTAACTGCCATTCTGTGCTGGTTACCCCCATCATTCTGTTAAGGATAGTAACTGCCACTCTGTGCTGGTTACCCCATCTTTCTGTCAAGGATATTAACTGCCACTCTGTGCTGGTTACCCCCATCTTTCTGTTAAGGATAGTAACTGCCACTCTGTGCAGGTTACCCCCATCTTTCTGTTAAGGATAGTAACTGCCATTCTGTGCTGGTTACCCCTATCTTTCTGTTAAGGATAGTAACTGCCGCTCTGTGCTGGTTACCCCATCTTTCTGTTAAGGATTGTAACTGCCACTCCGTGCAGGTTACCCCCATCTTTCTGTTAAGGATAGTAACTGCCACTCTGTGCTGGTTACCCCCATCTTTCTGTTAAGGATAGTAACTGCCACTCTGTGCTGGTTACCCCATCTTTCTGTCAAGGATAGTAACTGCCACTCTGTGCTGGTTACCCCCATCTTTCTGTTAAGGATAGTAACTGCCACTGTGCAGGTTACCCCCATCTTTCTGTTAAGGATAGTAACTGCCATTCTGTGCTGGTTACCCCTATCTTTCTGTTAAGGATAGTAACTGCCGCTCTGTGCTGGTTACCCCATCTTTCTGTTAAGGATTGTAACTGCCACTCCGTGCAGGTTACCCCCATCTTTCTGTTAAGGATAGTAACTGCCACTCTGTGCTGGTTACCCCATCTTTCTGTTAAGGATAGTAACTGCCACTCTGTGCTGGTTACCCCCATCTTTCTGTTAAGGATAGTAACTGCCACTCTGTGCTGGTTACCCCATCTTTCTGTCAAGGATAGTAACTGCCACTCTGTGCTGGTTACCCCCATCTTTCTGTTAAGGATAGTAACTGCCACTCTGTGCAGGTTACCCCCATCTTTCTGTTAAGGATAGTAACTGCCATTCTGTGCTGGTTACCCCTATCTTTCTGTTAAGGATAGTAACTGCCGCTCTGTGCTGGTTACCCCATCTTTCTGTTAAGGATTGTAACTGCCGCTCTGTGCTGGTTACCCCATCTTTCTGTTAAGGATTGTAACTGCCACTCCGTGCAGGTTACCCCCAAGCCTTATATATTATCAGAACAACATTTTTACTGTGTGAGGAGCATTCTTGAAAATTCAGACGGTGTTGATTGATGAGCTTTTCTTTTGAACTTGGCTGTAGAAGCAGTCCTGTGCTTGTTCCCTTATGCCTGCTTATCAGTACCCCAGACTGTAAAAGTCAGGGCCTGAGTTGGTTGTCCTCTGAATCCAATTTCCCATTTCCCCCCTACACCATCAAAGCGGAGAGCAATTGTAAAAAGCATCAAGGCTTATTGGTTAAGGGAAGTAATCCTCATGCATATGGGCTGTAGCTTTTGGACCCCTATGTTAGAGAACGTTTGGGTTTTCGCTAGATCTCTCAGGTTTTATGGGAGGCAGCTTTAATGTTTACCTGTCTCTTCATGGAGATTCTAGCAAATGGTTCCTCTGTTGAAAATGGAGGTTTTTGTGCTGTGTTTGGAATACAGTTTCCATTGAAAATCCAGGCTTACAGTTAGTACAAAGCTGGTCTTTTAACTAATAAGTCCAAAGTTTGTATAAGGGGCTTTGAGAGTCAGGATGATAGACTTCTTCCAAAATGGCATGTCAGAAATGACAAAGAGCAGAAGAGCAGAGTCTGACCTCCTGGTTTTGCCTAACAATTGAGCAATTAGTTACTCCGACAGATGGGAAGAAAGGACTGGTGGAATATAATGTATAAGGCAACAGTCTCCATCCTTTTCAATAATCCAATCACCCGTTAATGTCTCTGGGGTGCAGTCTTGTGTATGCAAGCGCACAGTAGTTATGTCAGCAGTTGAAGTAGTGTTTACAGCATTTGACATTAATGGTCTCCCTTTCAGCTGTACAAATCAGTTTTCATACTGGGATGCCATTTTTTTTTTTTATAAGCTGGTGATCCCATTTCCCACTGCTTTTGGCTGGGATGATAGAAAGTCCAAAAATAATGATCAGCCTTCTCCTTAAACTTGATTTGCACGGCCCAACAAATTTTGAAATGTGTTCCTTGCAGGGTCAGGTCACGCTGCACCTAAGCACATGGTATCTGTGAAAGTTAACTTTGGTATATCAGATAAAATGTAACAGGACTGCTGTGTTTCTGTATTGGAAGATTAGAAGGTGGTCTCATATAAAGATTTACAGAAAATGATTAAAAGGCCTTTTTGAAGAATTTATTCTCAACTTTTGCATGCTACTTAACACTACTGTTACTATTATTACTGCTGCATCTTATAGTTTCTATAGCACTACTAGTCATACGCAATGCTGTAGAGATACTCACAAGAGACCATCCTGCTTCATGGAGCTTACGATCTAGCTGAAAGACACTGAGAAGGAAAATATTGCTTTTTAATTATTTTCTAGTAAAACCTTTTGAGGCACGCATGTTATAAAATTGGGCATACATGTGTGTGCGCTGGGTAGTGCATGCACATGTACGCCCGCACACAGGTCTTAAAATCTACCCCTTTATTTTTATTTATTTATTTATTTTTAGAGTTGTGCTCCCAGTGTTTTTTTGCTATATTAATGTTATAATGTTTACACAGTTTCCAATGAATAAGCCATGTTACCATGTTGTGCCTCTCTGTAGCAGGCCTTCTGACATCTGCACATCACATCCAGCGATTAGATATGTAATTACTTATGTTCCGCAGAATCTGCATTTATCCATTTTACCAGTCTTTTCTATGCTGGCTGTGAACCATCTTGTCTGTAGTCCCTATCCTGTCCTGCAATTATCAATCTCTCATCTTTAGGTTTGAATTCACTTCTCCTTCACCACTACTGTGTCAGATTTTGATCCATGTGGGGCTTCTGAAATAGCTCTCTGTCCATCCCACTAGATTTCTGCTTCTGCCAATTATCCTTCCTTGTTTGCTGGTCTAATTCTTTAAAGAGTTTCCTATCTTGTTTTTGCTAATTCTTTTGCTTCTTTCCCCTTGTGCTGGTGGATTTTCAGTCATTTCCTCCATTCACTGGAATGAGTGGCCCAGCTTAAGGACAGACTGATAATGTTTTCTCATGTTCATACTTCACCACTATTTGAGCATTTGGGTCCATTGATGCCGTTAAGCATGCCTGAAGTCCTATTATGGTAGATGTGTGTATGTAATCTATTTCTATAAAACCCATTCTTCTATGAGTGTGTTAGGGATTCGCCTGATATGCAGCCTTCTGTGCCCTGTGTCGACCTGCAGTGATGCCTCCTCACCAGCAGAGGTTTCCTGTGAGCTCCATTCAGAGCTATCTAAGCCATCTCCTCCCTAGCCTTCTGACAGCCTGTGATGCAGCCTCCTCTTCTTAGCAGGGGACCACAGTGAGCTTCATCTCCAGCATTGTCAAACTGATCCTGACTGCTTGCACCACACTCAAGCTCCAGCCCTATGTAACCCAGCCTTGCCCATTCAACTTTGCCTCTTCACGGAGTCACTCTTGGCTCTCTGACCTGGCCGTTATTTCCTTATACCTTGCCCTGTGGCCTACCCCTAGGCCTTGCCTTGCCTTGTGGTTTATTCAGGCTTCTCTCTATATTTAGGGGCCTACGGGCCTGTAACCTAGTGGCCTTTAGGCTTCCAGGCTTGTTGCCTTCAGGCTTCTATGTTCTTGATTCTGTGTTGTCTTGCCTAGTCGTTATCCGGTCCTGTCCTTTCTGCTGTGTCCAGACCTGTCTTTGCTTGGTCTTGTCTTGCCCTGCCCAATCCAGCCTTGTCATTGCCTGCCTTGCCCTGCCCTGCCCCAGTTCATGCCCTGTATCTTTGCCCTGTTTCTGTCTGTACTAGTCCTTGTTCTATGTGCAGCTCCAGCATCCAGGCTAACCCTCCTCCAGCCTTTGTCTCTGTCCACAGTGTCAGCCTTGCCTCGTCCAGTCTTGCTCCAGTCTCTCCAGCTTTGCTCCAGACTGTCTGGACTTACCATGATGTACTGCCACCGAAAGACCTATTGACCCCCAGAACCCAAGGGCTCAACCTGCAGGGGAAGAGTGCTGGCTAGGTGGAAGACCTGCCCTTGTGGAGCCCAGTGTCCTGTCTTGCAGTCCTGCATTGCTCTTGGGGTGGTTTACCCAGATCCCAGTGACCGTGATAGAGGGCTGTGTGTGTGATTCCTTTTTGCCTTGGAGCTTGAACTGCTCCCCTTCTGGAAGAATGCTGATTTGGGATTTGTGGCTAGTTTTTCCTTACTCTGCAGTATTCAAAAGTGGCCCCTTACCTAAACAGGGAGTTACCCGGGGAAAGGGGGCTCACAGTTGCTTGAGTGTAGGGGCATACTTTTAGCTGCATAGAAAACCAATATTCAAAGTGTACACAAGCACTTTGGTATTAACAGTTGATTGGGTTAGTGCAAGCTGAAAAGTGTTACACTTACATTGCCAGTTAAGCTCCCTATTAGAAATGTACCTCATAATGTCCACAGAATAACTAGTATCACATATATGGATTTGTGTGTTTCTATATCACAGAAGAGGAATTTCTTTTGCATTCTGTAGTAATCTCTCTTATTTTTTTCTCTCAGTGCCGATATTTTGGAGTACACAATTGCTTTGAACCTGACGAAGTACCTCAGAAATGAAATGGATTATTTGCCTTGGCAAAGGGTTACCTCAGTCTTATCGTACCTCACAGACATGCTGGAGAATGATAATGACCTTTATCCCAAATTTCAGGTGCACAAAGTTAAACATCAGTAGGAAGATACTTAGTCCAGGTTGGAGAGGAATGCATTGTGTGCTTTTAAAGGCCAAGCAGATGAGAGACAGCAGACCTATAAAGGATTTACTCCTTGTTTCTAAATCCCATTATTCTGAAACTGTAAAAAATTGTTATCTTTCATGGTAGTCATGTACAGATCACAGGAGACTGAGCAAGTTGGGCCACATTTTATTATGCTTGCATAGGAATTTCCACTGTAATGAAATTTGGTCTTTTCAAGCGTGAGGGTACAAAGTGTGACATTCTTTGAGCCCGGTTGAATTCATTTTTTAATTAATAAAATTGTATCAAAGTGCAGTGTGCTCGCTCAGAACTGATCACTGTCCCCAATTAGTGACATTATGCTATCTCTTCACTAATTTTCCTACACACCAAACAAACGCTGATGTCAACAGCTTTGCATCATCAAGATAACATAAGTTAGGTTTTTAGTATATATATATATTTTTTCTTTTCTTGTCTATTATTTCTGTGATGCAAAGCATGCGTGTGAGTTACCATGCACAAATAATTACCTGCTTAGAACAGGTGTGACTTTGCGCGTGAACACTTCTGTGTGTACCTGGCCAATTATGGAAGGCTTTTTAAGGTGAATTTACGTGCATAAGTTAGCTTTGAAAATCCTTGCTTAAGTCTGTGTATATGTTTTGGGGAATTATAAAATTATCCTTCCTATGATAAGACCTTCATTTCTCTGCCAAAAAGAAAATACAAAATCATAAGAAATTTCTGAAGGAATATTCATGTGAAGCTAAGGGGTAGATTTTAAAAGAAGCGTGCGGGCGTACATGTGCGTGCACTACCCAGCACGCGCACATGTACGCCCGATTTTATAACATGCGCGCGCAGGTGCGCACATGTTATAAAATCAGGGGTTGGTGCGTGCAAGGGAGTGAATAATTGTGCACCCTGTGCGTGCTGACGCCCGCGGCCTTCACCCGTTCCCTCTAAGGCCGCTCCAATTTTGGAGCGGCCTCTGAGGGAATTCCTAACGCCCTATCCTAACCCCCCCCCCCCCCCCTCCGACTTTTGTTTTAACTTCTGCGCCTGCCCGGCACAGCAGCAAATGGCCGCTCTGCTGGGAGCCTCTGACCCCGCCCTGGACCTTCCCGCCCCCTTCCTGCCCCTTTTTCAAAGCCCTGGGACTTAGAAGCGTCCTGGGGCTTTACGCGTATCACCGGGCCTTTATAAAATAGGCCGAGCACGCGTAACCCCCCCCTACATGCGTAAATCTGGCCCTAGATTTTTTTACCTAAAAATGAAAACAAAAAACAGCAACTTTGTAGTGAACAAAATATTGGCATTATAAGGTTATGTAAAATGAAAAATCATGATTGAACGAAGGCAAAAACGTCAATGTAACACAATAACTTATCACCTCTATGCATTTAAATTTATTGGAATCCAACTTGAGACCAACTTTAGGAAAATCAGAATATCAAATATTCATTAATAAATAAAGACTCACCAGTTTCAGCCAGCATGAATTACCATAAATGCTTTCATCTGGCATTTTAAAATACTTTTGACCTATAAGCAGATATGCATATTTTCTGTCAATATCAGTTTTTCTTTTTTTTTTTCAGTTACTGATTGGATTGAAAAGCCCATATTACAGGTCAATAAAAAAATTGAAAGAGAAAATTGTTTAAAATGTTTATCTGTAATTAATATGCCTAAGCGTATCGCTAGGTAATTTAAAACAGCTGTTTGAATAAAAGTTACAGGGCTTGATTCATTGGTTTAGGGCCATCAGTAAACTTATTTTTATTTATTTTTTAGGCATTTTATATACTGATGTTCCAAATGAAGATCACAATGGTTTAAAATATCAGCATTCATATTCTTGGCCAACAATTGTGTGTTCACAATCACATTCTAGGTTAACACTACAATAGATATATGTTCTAGTTCATATTCATATATATATTCTTCGACATCCCAATAGTAAGGATCTAATCTAGATTATATTCATACATTTTTAGGATGACCCAACAGTAAATACAAATTCTAATTCTACTGACAATATGCTTTACATCATTCACCTTTTATTGCTTTCTCTACTAATGTTATCTCTGGTATTGACGTTGAAGTTATCAGCATGTTGGTATTTTACGTCAAATCATATGCTTTTCTAAAGAGCCACGTTTTCAGCTCTTGCTTGAAACTCTTTCTTTCTTTTATCTGGCATAGTGACTCTAGAAGAGAGTTTCACAACTTGGGGCCCATTATGGAAAATATTCAGTCTCTTATTTGCATTAGGTGTGTGTTCCAAGTAGAAAGAACCATTAGAAATCCTGTGCTGTGTAAAATTGGAGATAAATTTGTTGATATTGAAAATTAGAGTTAATACTTTATAATGAATTCTGGATTGTATAGGAAGCCAGTGCAGTGCTATCAGTGAGTGTGATGTGTTCAAATTTTCTCATCCCTAATAAGAGTCTAACAGAGGCATTCTGAAGTAACTCTAGCGGTTTTAGTTTACTTGATGGTAGACCTAGTAGTAGGGAGTTGCAGTAAAGTCCAATTTTGAGAATATTAGTGTTTGTAAAACAGTTCAGAAGTCCTGGATTGTTAGCAGTGGTTTCAGCTGCTGTAAAATTCTCAGCATGGCGTATCCGGTTTTGATTAATTTGCTTATATGTTTTTTTCATAGTGAAGTTCTCATTGATCTGAATTACTAGGTCTCATACTTGATCTGAGGGCATAATGTTAATAATTCCTAGTCTAGGGTTGACGGTTTGATTATTGTGTTATCTCTCCTTAATCACACAATTTCTGTAGTTTTAGGGTTTAGTGTTAGTTTCAGTTGAGAAAGTTTTTGTTGTACATCCTTTTGTATGTTGTCAAGGACGACACAGTTTTTTCAAGTATTTTGTCAAAAGGGATGTAGCATTATATGTCGTCTGCATATAGAAAGAATTTTATTCCAAGATTTGCTAGTAATGAGCATACAGGCAGTAAATAGATGTTGAATAGTGTGGCCGAGAGTGCTGAGCCTTGGGGATACCTGTATCAACTGACAAGTTGTCAGAAATTTTATTCTCCAGTTTGACTTGGAATGTCCTGTCTTCTAGGAAGGAAGTGAACCATTTGTTGACATTTCTGTCTATTCTAATTTCTTTTAGCTGGTGGCATAGCAGGGAATGGTCAACTGTATCAAATGTTGTTGTTAGATCAATTAGTACCAGGATATATGATTCATTGTTGTCAAAACCTTGAAGTACAGGGTCGGCTAGGGAGATGAGTAGGGTTTCTGTTGAGTGATTTTTTCTGAATCCAAACTGATTTGGGTATAATATATTGTTGTCTTGTAGGTGGTTCTCTAATTGTGATAACACTGCTTTTTCAAGGGCAGGTTGGATATTGGTCGGTAATTGTCCCAATCATCGAGTTTGCTGTTTTTATTTTTTTGCATTGGTTTAATCACTGCTTGTTTTGCTTTTTCAGGGACTAATCCCTCTGTTAGCGAGTGGTTTATTATGGTTTTGAATATCTGAGTTATTATATTTACTGTTTTTATGATGCTTGCAAGGATGGGTTGTAGTGGGTAGGAAGCAGGCTTATTTTTGTGATGATTTGGTTTATTTCAAATTTAGATACTGGTTCAAATGAGTTCCATTTCACTTGACCAGATTTTTCTTCAGGTTCTTCTGTTGGTAAACCTGTGGAGAATTGTGATTTTAGTTTATTTATTTTGTTTAATAGTGAGATAGCATATTCATTGCATGAGGTTTTTGAAAAGTCATAGTTATTTGAGATAGAACAATTTGGAATTAAATATAAAAAGAGTTTCTTAATTAACTTGAATCCCAAGCCATATACACATAAGGAGTAATTTTCATACTCTTTGTGGAGTTTTCCTTTGAACTCTACCTCATTCTATCCCAATGGTTGCTACTGGTAGACAATCCCATCCCACTTAAAATCCATGCCACAAAATAACTTTTATTTAAGAACATAAGAACATGCCATACTGGGTCAGACCAAGGGTCCAACAAGCCCAGCATCCTGTTTCCAACAGTGGCCAATCCAGGCCATAAGAACCTGGCAAGTACCAGCAGAGCAACTATTTATAAACAGTTGGTAGATAGTAAAGCATATCAGTTTTATCAGGTTCAAGATACCCAATTCCAGTAATCAGTTGGCCAGTAATCCAAAAATCCCATACTTCCCAACACCTTCCCCTCTTTAACAATCTTTGAATTACTCCTGCTCAATTCTCCTTTAGAAATGCATTGAGGACATTTTTGTTATGATCATAACATTTCAGCAAAGATAATAATCCTTCTCATGATTGGTAAGGTCCATTCCCCAATACTCAACCTATCATCTTCTATTCCATTCCCATCAAGTACTCCCATCAGGAACACTAGGCACACCTCACGCCTGATCCCAGGTTCTGTATCCCTGGCATCCTCAATACTATTATTAATCAGATATGGTCTTCCACCGACTATGGGGGGCCAACTTCTTCTCCAGCTTTTCCTTTGTCAGACCCAGACCGGGTCCCCAGGCTGATTCCCCATGAGAGAAAACACCTCTTGCATCTTGGACCTTTCCCCTTGAAAGGGAAAGCCCCTGTAGAGCCCTTTTCTAGCAGGAGGGGTCCCCAGGCTCCCCAGTTAAGTAGGCTGTGACATGGTGACAACTTCTTCCCACCAAAATTGAAACCACAATTTATAGTACTAAAGTACTCCCTTTAAAAGGATCTATCTTCTCTCACTCTTAGAGGAAGCCACTCTAGAAATCCCATTTGCCAAACAACATCTGGAAATTTCTCTCCAAGGATCTTAGGGAAATTAACCTACACCATGGAACTCTGTCCACTCTCACTGCCATCCGGTGGCCATTAAGCAAAATTGCAAGACTCCAATATTTTATCCAAAACATCCACATTTGAATAAACTTTTTACATTTCTAGGAAGATCAAGGATCAGGGATTATTGTATTTTGATTGCTATGATGCATTTGATTATTTATTGTATTTGTTGTAAAGTATTTGTTTTTTTTATTCAAGAAAGGAAATTACATTACATAACATAGAGGAGGGCACAGTTTTAACCATGTGTTGCTAACATTTTTCAAATTGCAGGAATATTTTCGTTATCAAGTTAAACCAATCTCCGATTCACTTGAATGGAAAGATGATGATGATCATCTGCAGAGGTTTGATCCTTTTTTCCATATTATATTTATATAAATGCACATATTTTATATTTCTAAAAAGACTATGTTATTATATAGAACACTAAGAAATATTTCTTTGGTTTGGATTTTAAAGCTTGCTTCGTGCCTCTGTTCTGGGACTTGCCTGTAAAATGGAAGACAAAGAGGCTCTGAGTAATGCAACTGCGTATTTCAATTCCTGGTTTAATGGAACAGATGGAAAAAGGTGAGGATTTGTTCCCGCTGAGGAATGTATTGTCTTAGAGAGCAAAACCACATTAATCAACTTTGGAAAATTTGTTGGGGAGCTGGATACGTAAAACATGCGCAAAAGCAATTTAGTGCATACGTTTAAGTGTACTAAAAAGGTATTCCTGGGGCAGAGCTAGGGAAGTCAGGAAAACTGTTTACAGACACATTTTCAGTTTTAGAAAGTAATGCATGCAAATGTATGCATACATACTTATACCTGCTGCCCAGCAGACATAAATGAGTGTGCATATGCTGCACTGAGTTCCGCACGCTAATTTTCAAAGTGGACTTATGCATGGGGGTCCACTTTGAACACCTGGATGAAGTCTGCATGTACTTTCTACATGCAGGCTTCAGCCTGAGGTAAGCTTTTATAAAATTACCCTCTTCATATGCTGCATTTGGTTCTTCCTAGTGTTCCTGTACCAGTAAATTTCAGGCTACTGGTATATCGCTATGCAATGAAACACTCTGGTGATGAGCAGTCCTGGAACTACATGTTTGAGAGGTACAAGACAACCCCTTTAGCTCAAGAAAAAGATAAGCTGATGTATGGATTGGCCTCTGTGAACAATATTACCCTTCTAGACAGGTGAGTAACCAATTGCATCATGTGATGGTAACTGAATTTAAAAAAAAACATGGGACAAGTACAGAAAATGTTTAATGATGGGAAAACAAGAATAAATCAGATGAAAATAAGGTATATATAATATTTGAACATTTAGAGAGTAATTTCCAAACCATTTACATGCCTAAACCTTGGTTTATGTGTGTAAACTTATTTTTTAAAATTCCTGGGGTTAAGTTGTGTGGGGAAAAGTACGTGTGTAACTAAAGCATGCGCATATGTTTCTCCATACTCATGGTAGGTGTTCCAGGGGGGTGGAGCTGGGGTGAGGAAAGCATTTACATTAGGGATGTGAATCGGATCCGATATTGGATCCGATTCACATCCGATATCGGATCCGATTCACATCTATAGAGATGTGAATCGGAACCAGAATCGGATCCGATATCGGATCCGATTCACATCCCTAATTTACATGCATACTTTCACTTCTTTTTTTTTAAATATGTGCATGCATGTACACACAGGAAGCTACATCTACTACGGAATAGGTGTACATTCCAGTGCATATGTGTGCCCATGTACTGGGACACCCGGAAAATTGTCAAAGTGGATTTATGCGCACAAGTCCACTTTGGAAATTGAGGCTAAAATCTGCCAGTACTTTCTACCTAGGGACAGTAACTGCCAAAAAGGCGCACAGGCACACACATACACGTATGCATCGGTGCGAACCCAGAGACGTGGCAATTTTATAGCACACGTGCCTATGATATAAAATAGCCGGGATGCGCATATGTGTGCATCCAGTTTTGTAAGTGGGTGTGCACAGCTGCGTAAAATCGGGCATGAGCCACACAAGTGGGGCAATTTTTATATCAGCAGCATATCCACGCCATGACCGGTTTTACCAGTTCAGCCACCAGTTTGCCCAGTCTAGAGGTAGGTCCTCCAAAGCCCCTGGAGCTTTAGCTTTCACTCTCCCCAGTTAACCCCAGACCCCTTAAACCCCTCAGGGATGCCTGTTTTGGGTTGTTTTTTTTTTTTTTACTTAACTTCCTCCAAAGCAGAAGTAAAGTTATGGGGCACTGGAGCCGGGTGCGCACCCAGGCAGATGGGAACTTGTGCGCACATCTCTTTGCCAAGCCCCGCAACACCCCATGCCTTTTTTCTCTGATGCAAGATGTGCGTGCATCCCCGCATTTTATAAAATTGGATGGATGCACGCAGGTGCTATTATGCATGCACATCTCCCGATTTTTTTCGCATGTGCCCAGCTTTTAAAATTCACCTCTAAGACTTTAGCCCTCACGGGCCATTTTGAAACCTCTCTTCCCTGAGAAAAGGGACAGACTATGCAAGTCAATCTGTGTTTAGTCATTTATCACTGGATGGAGAAGTCTCAAGTATATTGTGGTGGCGATGTGCCCAAGAGGGGGTTGGGAAAGGAAGGACAGTTACTGCAGCAAGGGTGACCCCTGCAGGTGTCTTAAAAGCACTGAAGGGTACAGTACGAAAGGAGACTTCGTTTTCCGTTGTCAGTCAGCAAAGAGACCTGGTTTGCTTGGGCAATTCTTGGAGATAGGTAGGAGAAACTGTGAGGGAAAGGCAATAAACCCCCGTTCCTTTTTCACACAAGAATAAAGACACCGATGAATGGAACCCAGGGTGGGCAGTTAAGGTGAGAAAATCATCTAAAGGCAAATTAAATGTAGCAGCAAAGGCCTTGTCATTTTGCAGCAGTTGGTGCAGGTATAGTGGGGACCGTCCATGACTCTAAAGGAAAAGATGGGGTAGGGATATAGATCAGAAATTAAAGGGGAGGCCCTTGGTGTGTCCCTGTCGAATAAGCAAAACTCAACAGAACAAACATGACCTGGAGATAACAATATTTTCTGGTCACTAGGACAAGCCTGTTCACTTTCAGCTTGTCTGTCCTTTACTAGCCAGTCCCAACTCCTAGAAACAGATGTAAGGGACTTAAGATGATGTGTGTATTATTTCTTTTTCCACAGGTATCTGAGCTACATTTATAACACTACTCTGATCAAAAGTCAGGATGCATTCACTGTCTTACAATACATCTCTTACAACAAATACGGAAAAACTATGGCATGGGATTGGGTACGACTCAATTGGGAATACTTAGTAAACAGGTATGTCAATTTAAATGTTTTATATCTTTATTTTTACTGTGAATCTTTGGGTCATTTCTCTGTCTCTTCCTTAAGTTATTTTATTACTTCATAGAATGCTGAGTGATGCTTCCTCGTGTGTGCACTGACCATATAATCACTTTAGTTGCTTGTTAGGGTGAAACTACAGCCTTAACCTTGATAACGTTTTTGACCTGCTTCTCTCCAGGTCAAAGAGTAATGCCCTGTTCGGGTACTGAAGCAGACAGCTATACTGTAGACACTTGGGCATAAAACGGGTGAGGCTGTTTCCACATGGAGCCGTTAGATGTTCTTTGAGTGTCAGTTTGCTGATAGAATCTCAGCCCACATGTGTTATTTGCATAATAAACATGAAAGGGTCCATATTCAAAGGCATTTAGCTGGACAACTTGTGAGTTATCTGGCTAATTGCCAACTTTTGAATATTTGGAGCACATATCTGGCTACATTTTCGCTGGATTATCTCAATTCCTGGCTAAAATTTAGCCGGATAAAAATGAGGCATTTCAGAGTTGTTCCAGGGCAGAGGAAAGTTATCTGGCTAATTTTGCCAATTTTCAGCTGTATCTGGTGAAGTTAGCTGGATAACTTTAGGACTCCTTCAAAGCAGGCCAAACATTATCTGGCCAGGCATGGCCAGATAACTTGGTAATTAATCAGCTATATTCATAGGAATTTAGCTGGTTAAGTTGCTATAGTGTAAATAAAAAAAAAGTATAGTATGGGCCCAATTTATAGAATTTCCTACTCACCAATCTCTTCCTAATAAACACTTGCAAATCTTGGGGTTTGGTTGCAGCCTCCCCTCTTCCCTGCCCCTGCTCCCTCCCCAGTTGGCAAACATTATATTTCAAAGCCTCCTTCTTCTCCCCCTCACTCTCTCCACCCCAGCCCTAACTCTCTCTCCCACCCACTAGGAACCTGTAGAAACCCCTTTCTGCTGCTGGGATCGCAGTACACTATGACTGCTCCAGGTGTTATCCACTGTTGCTCTGACAGCCACGCTGGAAGAGTAAAGCTACCTGTATTGCTGTCTGAATACTACTCTAAGAGCAACACTGGTAGCGCTTGCTTCGAGCATTGCTATCAGAGCGTGGTTATAGTGTAATGCGATCCCAAAAAAGATTTGCCAATTAGGGCTGGGAATTCACTCTAATAATTCCAATCTACTTTTTCTTTCATTTACATCTTTATTCCCTCTGTCTCACACTCATTCAATCAGATCTCATATACTCGCATTTCTATTTTACAAACCTGTGTGCAATTTTAGGGATGTGAATCGTTTTTTGACGATTTAAAATATTGTCCGATATATTTTAAATCGTCAAAAATCGTTAGAGGCGATATACAATAGGAATTCCCCCGATTTATCGTCAAAAATCGTAAATCGGGGGAAGGGTGCTACCTTTGCCCTGTCATATGACAGGGCAAAGGTAGCGCCGGCGCCATTTTGGTTCCTGTCCCCTGACGTCACGAGCGCAGGAGATCACTCCCGGACCCCCACTGGACCCCCAGGGACTTTTGGCCAGCTTGGGGGGGGCCTCCTGACCCCACATGACTTGCCAAAAGTCCAGCGGGGGTCCTGTAGCGACCTCCTGCACTCGAATCGTATTGCCGTATTGCAAAATGGCGCCGGCCATAGGGCCATATGGCCGGCGCCATTTTGCAATACGGCAATATGGCCATACGGCCGGCGCCATTTTGTATTGCAAAATGGCGCCGGCCATATGGCCATATTGCCGTATTGCAGAATGGCGCCGGCCGTATGGCTGGCGCCATTTTGCAATACGGCGACGATCCGATTCCCTCCCCCCCCAGCCAAAATCGATCGTTAAGACGATCGATCACACGATTCACATCTCTAGTGTGCATACAAATTCATATTATCATACCAACATCTCTAATACTGATAAATACTAGAGAATCTATGAGCCATCTATCACCTTATTTCTTCTATTGTTCTCTTGCTTCCTCCTTCCTCAGCATGAGGATATCATTCTGTAGATGAGAGAAGGGAAAAATCAGTTATTATAGAAGAACATTAAATCTTCCTGAAGCATTAGCCTACAATGACTATATCAAATCCTATAATGCAATTGGATGAAACAGAAAATGGCATTTGATAGCAGTGGGGGCAATATTCAAAGGCATTTAGCCTAACTCACAGCTTATACTGCTAAATACCAACTTTTGAATATTTGGCCTACATATCCGGCTAAGATTTAGCTGGATAAGTAGGGACATTCTGGGGCAGGGTAAAATTATATGGCGAACTAATGGTTTTGTGCCTTTTAGTAAATAGACTGTAAAATATCATGGCTACAAAAAAGTAAAAAAAAAAAAAAAAAGTTCTTATGACTGCAAAAAGAACAGCACCACAATGCACAATTATAGTTCTCGCCATAAGAGTAATGTAGCATGCACAGAAACTGATCCGTACAGAAAATGGCGCCGGCAGGAGATCGACTGCAGGAGGTCGTTCAGCGGCGGTCCGGAACCCCCGCTGAACGACCTCCTGCAGTCGATCTCCTGCCGGCACCATTTTCCGTACAGAAAACGATTCGCGGCAGGAGATCGTTTTCCGGACCCCCGCTGGACCCCCAGGGACTTTTGGCCAGCTTGGGGGGGCCTCCTGACCCCCACAAGACTTGCCAAAAGTCCAGCGGGGGTCCGGAACGACCTCCTGCAGTCGAATCGTGTTGGTCTATGGCCGCCGCCATTTTGCGCCGCCATTTTGAAAAATGGCGCCGGCTGAAGACAACTCGATTCAATTGCAGGAGGCCGTTCCGGACCGCTGCCGTTCCGGACCGCCGCTGGACCCCCAGGTAATTTAAGGCATTTGGGGGGGGGGGTTCGGGAGGGTGGGGGATTTAATTTAAAGGGTCGGGGGTGGGTTTTAGGGGGTTTTAGGGTGCCGGCTCATGATTTTCACGATTTTCACGATACTTTAAACACCCAAACAGCAACAATACAATTCCCTCCCCCTCCCAGCCGAAATCGATCGTTAAGACAATCGAGGACACGATTCACATCTCTACTAGCTGATACTCATTAAAACTTAGAGGGAGGAAGATTCCATTGATAACCCATGTCAACATGAACGTATGTCACAGTAGTAACCCTGAAGAAGCGTGAAAAATCATGTGGTGTAAGTGCTACAGGCTCTGTCATGATCAGTCAGACAATGGAGAAAACCATAGGATGACTGTGTTTTATAGCCCAGGTGCTGAACACAAAAGTGACAGAAATTAACCAGTGATTGCTGTCTTGAAAAATTCGTATACAGGCAACATAGCTTATTGGTTATCAGGTTATAATAATTGGAAGGAAGGGCTATCTATATTAGACATGCAGTTGGTAGGATATCATATGAATCCTAAATGGTTTAATTAAGTATGGTCATGAATGACTATCCATCTCCCTGTTCCTCTACCTTTATTGTGCTAGACTGTGCTATGTGTAGATCTGTCAGTACATGCTACCCTAGGATGGATTTGGTGGAGTGTGGAGCTTCATAGTTACAGAATATTGAAATGTGATGTTTGAAAAGAGCACGGTGCTCCTTGATTTGTAGTGCTAGTCACAAAAGAGTGAAATCAAGGCAAAATAAACAAAGGTGTTTTAAATAGTTTCATCCCTCCCCCACCCCCCCCTGTTTTACATACATCTGTATGACATTCTTCTTCATTTCATTCTACATGACACCTGGCACATGCAGATCCCCAGCGCTTTTTTAATTTTATTCACCAGACTTATCAAATATCTTTTTGTGTTAAATTGTCTGAGTCTCAAATATGTGTAAATCAAATCCTTAGGGGCGGATTTTAAAAGGGTTACGCGTGTAATCCTTTTAAACCTCTCCTGCACATGCTGAGCCTATTTTGCATAGGCCCGGCGATGCGCGCAAGCCCCGGGATGCGCGTATGTCCCGGGGCTTGAAAAAAGGGGCGGGGAGTGGGCAGGGCAGGGCGCTCCGGGGCGGGGGCAGGACCGAGGCGTCCGGCACAGTGGCCGTGCCAGGGGATTGCGCGCTGGCACTTGGCCAGCGTGCGCAACCTAATCCTGCCCGGAGGCAGGCATAAATAAAAAAAAAATAAAGGTGGGGGGATTTACGTAGGACTGGGGGGGAGGGTTAGATAGGGGAAGGGAGGGGAAGGTGGGGAGGGCGGAAGGAAAGTTCCCTCCGAAGCCGCTCTGATTTCGGAGCGGCTTTGGAGGGAACAGGGAAAGCCATCGGGGCTCCCCTAGGGCTCAGCGCGTGCAAGGTGCACAAGTGTGCACCCCATTGCACGCGCCGACCCTGGATTTTATAACATGCACGCAGCTGTGCGCGCATGTTATAAAATCGAGCGTAGATTCGAAAATCTGGCCCTTAAAGTTTTTCATGACTGAAAATGACATATCAGTTATGATAATATTGACACAGATAGCTATGCCATACTGATAACAGCGATCAAGAATACTGACACTGGGCTACCAGAGGAAGTTTTGAGTGCAATGTATATGTCAGAGCAGGAGGGAAACTAACCATAATTCAGGCAGTAGTAAATGTTTCATTAAAGCTTTACTAACAATCTGAGAAAATGTTATAATACTGAGTACATTGTATTCATGGGACTGCAAGCATACTTTCAAAGGAAAACCTCATGGTGGCCTCAAATATACCCACCGAAAGTACACACAAAATGAAAGCTTAGTGCATATGTTCCCTCCCCCAGCATGGATACATATACCCACAGTAGGGGGATGCACAAACACTGAGCAAATTGTCCTCCCGTGGCTATAAGAACATAAGAACATAAGAAAATGCCATAATGGGTCAGACCAAGGGTCCATCAAGCCCAGCATCCTGTTTCCAACAGTGGCCAATCCAGGCCATAAGAACCTGGCAAGTACCCAAAAACTAAGTCTATTCCATGTAACCATTGCTAATGGCAGTGGCTATTCTCTAAGTGAACTTAATAGCAGGTAATGGACTTCTCCTCCAAGAACTTATCCAATCCTTTTTTAAACACAGCTATACTAACTGCACTAACCACATTCTCTGGCAACAAATTCCAGAGTTTAATTGTGCGTTGAGTAAAAAAGAACTTTCTCCGATTCGTTTTAAATGTGCCCAATGCTAACTTCATGGAGTGCTCCCTAGTCTTTCTATTATCCGAAAGAGTAAATAACCGATTCACATCTACCCGTTCTAGACCTCTCATGATTTTAAACACCTCTATCATATCCCCCCTCAGTCGTCTCTTCTCCAAGCTGAAAAGTCCTAACCTCTTTAGTCTTTCCTCATTGGGGAGTTGTTCCATTCCCCTTATCATTTTGGTAGCCCTTCTCTGTACCTGTAGGCATGTGATGGCGCTATGTGTATAATTTTGCCACCCACAGAGAGAATCGTTTTCAAAGTGACTATTTCAGTGAGTAAAATACTGTCTTTACCCGTGGAAATGACTTGCAAAATGTACCTCCCTATTGCTTTCATGTTCATCCCTGCCCTTTTTTCTCTTCCTGCTTCCTTTTTTTTAATCACTTTTTTTTCTGTATTTTTCTTGCCTCTCTGAAGTGCTTTTTATGCCAGGTTTGGAAATCCATGGAGCACATTTAAGAAGGCTTTCTCCATGGGTCCAGCTCATCTTTAGAGGAGGGTTACCCTGGCTTTCTGGAAGGCACAGTTTTTTCTGGCATAACTAATATTTCTAAATCTGCTCCAAGGAAGGGGTGGGGGAGGAGTCTCCGAATGCTTTGGGTAAAACTCTGGGAATTGATCATCGTCATTTAAAAGCACTTGGATTAAAATGTTCTTTACTGCGCCTGGGTTATGGGCTGTGTGTTTCATTGCAGATACACAATCAATGACAGAAACCTCGGCCGTCTAATACCAAGGATAACTGGAGCTTTCAACACCGAGCTCCAGCTTTGGCAGGTGAGGGTCTGCTGGTTTTCCTGGCAAGTGGAAGACTGACTGCTCGTAGGCATGCAGATCAGCAGGCCTGTCATTTGTATTCTCACTTGCTTTTTTTTTTTTCTTTAGATGGAAAATTTCTTTGAGAAGTATCCCGAGGCTGGGGCAGGAGCAGCATCGAGGAAGCAAGCTCTTGAAACAGTAAAAAGCAATATTGAGTGGTTAAAGCGAAACAAAGCAGAGATAAAAGAATGGCTGGATATGAGCAATGTTTCACCTTAAACTGAGAAATTCTATGGCAACGAGTCCTATTTTATTTTTACCCTCATTAGACATTCAGGGAGTACTTTTTTAAAAAAATGTTATATAGAAGATTGCACATACCAATCAGGTTATTTTTTTTTTAATTCTCTATTTTTTGTTTACAGGATTTGAACAGGTGCCTTCTATTCACCAATTTGATAATGATTCTCTTAGCCCATACAGCAACATTTATAAAAGAGAGCTCTCAGCACAATCAATCATTCATGCCATGCACAATTGATTGGTGGTCTCCCTGAATTGTTTTAATTATGTAGAGACAAAATATTTCTGACCTCTGTTCACTCCCTATTTAATGAGGTGCCTGGTTTTAAATCTTCTACAAGCCTAAGGTTTTGTTTCGGTCTGTGCTTTGCACTTAAAAGTACCAAAGACATGCCACCAGATAATGCTCTCTCCTGGCAGATTTTTTTTTCAGCCGCCTCTTCTAATATTACTGTGTACAGTATTTTCTTACACTGGAATTTCCAGCATGGAATACTTCATTTTGTTCCCAGTTATTTTGCATCTCTTGTCCAACCAAACCCACTTAGAAAGCACCTTGTGTTCTACTTATTTTGTTCCGCATAGCAAGTAAAACAATGGTCGGTCAATCTCCTCTCCTTCATTTCACCAGGCATCCGTGCTTTGTACTGTATTTTCAATTACAGCTACTTTGTTTCTTTGAAACAAATACTTAATTTGCACAGTTATTCACATTCTGTTCTTGAATTTATAGCCATTTCACTGAGGAAGTTACAACTCCATGTTAGGGGAGTGCAGGCCCAAAAATGTAATTTTGAGTCGTGTCATGTAGTTTGGGGAGGGGGGTCAATTTTCATTAATGGTTTCCTTTTTTTTTTTTTTTTTTCCTTTTTTTATGTTTCCGAAAGTGTGTGTGTGCTGTTTCTGCATAGTGCACACTCTTTCTGAATATCATGGTTCTTTTCTATCATTTTATTTTGAAAATGACATGAAACAGCATAAACAATGTCATTGACACTGTCTATGTCATTTCAAATGAATGCGCATCTCTGCTTCTTATGGTATTCAATAGTTTCGAAATGTTCAACTTTCTGAGCTCTGTACGTGGAAATGCAAACAAATGAGCAGTGCCTTGTGTTTTAAGGGGATAAATATGATATTTAGTGCAGGGTCATGATCAGAGGCCCTGGCCGCAAGGCTAGAAAAACCTAAACGTATCAATTCTAAAATTCCCAAACTCAGTCGCTTCTCTTGAAACTGTAGGATTAATCTGGCTGGATTTTAGAAGTTCAGACTGATGTGATAAGCACAGTACCTTAACACTCCAGAATGTAATGGTGCATGTGATAATGAGGACTTTTTTAAAACTGTTTCCCTCTATTGTATTGCACATTTATGGTCAAAAAGATAATGCATGAAAAATGCATTGTAGGTTTGAAAACACGTAATCTAGAAGGAAAAAAAATAAAATAAAAGCTTTGTATGATTCACTTTCTCGAGAGCTGATCCTCTGTTTTGCTATTGAGAATGGATGACCTGCTTCAAATTGAGTCTGGCCTCATGGGAACAGTGTTTTGGTTGGAGGAAGCAGAGATGTTTAGATTAGAGCTGAATTGGTATAACCTGCAAATAGATTAGCAAAATGGAAGCTGTTAATGTCTCAGTTTAGATAAATCTTAATCATTTGTGCTCTGACTTGAATCTCTACAATTGTGCTTTTTAAGTTCGCTTTGACACAGTTCACATTCAGATAGATATTTTCAGAATAAGGGTTTAAAATCCTAAACTTTCATTCCCATAGACAAAGAATGGGGGGAAAAGCCTTAAAAAAAAATCAGACCCTAAATCTTCAAGTACTAAAGATGCTCGGATTATTGATGGTCATCTAACCCAATAGGAATATATTTGAATTATTTGAAAAACAAATCAGAATCAAACGGTGTCAGAATTGACTGCAATTAAATAGGTTTGAGTCAAACTCTAACTGGGCTGGAGGAGGTTTGTGCATCCTGGATTTTTATGAGCACTAATTATGGTCAAGCCTCTTTGAAGACCATAATCCGCTAAGTGTTTAATAGACTTGATTAATCAACAGTTATCTTCCATTTTCTGCCTGTTTAAATAATTTGTGCAGCCAAGACCAATGTCCCCTCCCCCTGGCTCCTCACAGGCTCATATTATCAATAATAACAGTCATCAACCAGATTGGAATTTAAATAAGGCTGCAGCTTTATTCATAACATTCAACAACACAAGCATCAGAGCCAATTTATCAAGAACAATTATTAACACCCCCCCCCCCCAGGACCCATCTGCCACACCCCCAGCACAATGAGTCCTCGGCAGACCACCAGATCTGCAATATCCAGCGGCCTCCCACCGCTAACCGGGACCCCCACCACAGCCCCCAGCAAGGGGTCCCTGCCATGTGGCTGACCTCAGTCACATGACATAAGCCAGAGACAAGGAGACCCGCCACCTAGCGGTTCCTTGCTCTAAACCCCGCCCCCATATTGGTCATGGCTCTGGTACTCGCCGAAACCCCCCCAATCTGTGACAATAATTACCCCACAACAGTAATTTAGAGTGAGAGGGAGGGGATCGCCAGCTGCAAAGAGGAAAGAGGCAGAGAAGAAAGCACCACCCCCTTTTATTTCCCTACCCTGATGATGCTGCAACTCCTTTGGTGCACCAGGGCGAGCCAACCTGACCAGGGGATCTTCGAGGGTCGACCCCGGGCACCAATGAAATGAAATCGCCGGCCGCCCCGTATGGGAGAGGCGTGGGGAGGGGTCCAGAGGAAAGGCCAATGGCCCTGCCATGAATCCCCTCTCCCAACCCCCTCACCACGCCCGAGAGGAGGAGACAGCCTGGCACCCACATTATCGTGGGCCTCCTAGATTGCGCTCCTCTGGCCCTTCCAAAAGGTTTGGTAAACGAGGTCATTTATATCAAGACCTTCAGATACTAAGAGAGTAGATGAAATCGACTTCAGATTGTTTTTTGTTCCTTGGAAATATGTCTGTATTGGGGAAGGGAGGTCACTATGATTTTGACTGCCAGAAATGAAACTTTTTCAGATTTGGATATCTGGAATGTTTTTTTTTCCCTAAAATTTAAAATGTAACTGAATACTTGCTTAAACCCTTGCTATCTTGTTTACATGCTGCTCTTTTTAGGAATATCAATAGCTCTGTAGCAAAATTAAGTATATTTCTATTTATCTCTTCCTCTTCTCTCACTCTTTCCTATACTATTCCCTAATTTTTCTGTGGCAAAAGAAATCTCAACAATTCTGAAAAGCAGATGCTCTTACTGGGAACCATATTAAGCTGTACATTGACCAGCTGAACTGTTTTATTGGTATGATGAAGACATATTTGTAGGCTGAAGGTTCTGCTGTTCTGCCTGAAAGGTGGGAAATGTCAGACTATGTGTTTACATAACATTGTATTTTCAAGAGCAAACTCTCTTGGGTCAACATGCTCAGTTGTGTAAATTAGGCTGCCATGAAATTTTGATGTTCTTTATTAACCAACATATGTTCTGCACCTTATCCATGGAATTCAAGCTCCTGATCTTGGTTAGGTGTCTGACTAAAGTCCAAGCATATGTCATGTAAGAATGTAAATTTCTGGCACAGTGAACATAAATATTCTTTTAATAGCATCTAAGCCAGCATAGCTCTCTGCTTCAACGGCAGGGGAGAAAGTTTGACACTTCATACATATCCAGCATAGTTCTCTGCTTCAACAGCAAAGGAGCAAGACTGATACTTCACTTTCAATGCATAGCCAGCATGGCTCTCTGGCTTCAACGGCAGGGGGGAATGAAGAAAGGTGGATCTATATTCAGACATAGTCTGGATAAACAGATAAGCATGGGTGTAGCTTGCTTATTGCGGTGGTTAATACCCCTAAATAATTAAGCTATTTCACTTAGATGCAGTTCCAACACTGCTCTCTACATTAATGGCGGGGGTGGAAGGGAAATAGAATAAAAAAGGTTACTAAGAGCCAAGAGAAACAGATAAGTATGTGAGAGAAAAAAAAAGTGCAAAAAAAGTCTGCTGGGCAGACTGGATGGGCCGTTTGGTCTTCTTCTGCCGTCATTTCATTTCTATATATATGTCCCTGGAGACTGCATCTTATGAATTTGGCATGTAAGCACTCTATTTCCCTGTAATGGAGAAAAGCTTTTCCACAATTTTAAGCCCTAGGATGGAAGGCATAAACATTAAGGCACCCATTCAATGAAGTGTAATAACAATTTTGAGGCATCTAAAAATTAGTTAAGATGATTAAAAGTATCTCCCTATTCACTATGAGGCCAAAACTAAAAAGATCTAGGCACCCAACTAACAAGTTGATTCATCAAGACGCGTTAAAGCCCTAACACGCATTATATCATGCAGTATCCATGATATTTTGCATTTCCTCACCCAGATTCCCTTTCTTATTACAATGACCTTCTTTGCATGCATTTGCATTATTAATACATGCAAATTGCATGCAAAGAAGGTCATGCATAGTCATTCACAGTCTATTCAATAAACTTGAGGCTCTGGCCTCTGTTCCCACCCTGGGATGGGGGACTTCTTGATGGACTTGGGAGAATGGGGTGCTTTCACCGCACCTAAAGTGTTTTATTTTTTACATTTTTGGGGAGTCAGGGCTGCCTTGACCGACATCCCCAGGGTGAGATGGAGTGAGCACTGACCCCTGCTCAACTCTCCTGTTTGCTGTACCTTTTATTTTTGGGCAAGTGGCCCCTTAAGGCGATGACAGTCCCGTGAGGTTGGGGCTGCTATCGCCTTAAAGGGCTGCTCACCATGTTCTTTTGTACCACATTGTTTGGCTGCAACACAAAAAAACACACCATATTGCTGCAATTTTTTTTTTTGGAGGAGGGGCTCCACTATCATGGCAACATCCCCTCCCCCAACTCCCACGCTAATGGGACCCCTCTTGCGATAAAACATCAGTCTTAGTGAATCTAGGTGTATAAGAGTTAGGTACCTAGAGCTGACACTTTAAATGTTCCCCTGCTCTTGTGGGCCCAGAGATTAAAAAAAAAGCAAAACTGGAGTGTGTTGGAGGGTGCCCCTCTAAGCCCACCTTCTAGCCCCAGAAGCCTGCTTGATTGCCCCAAAATGTTCCATAAGTAAGCCAAAAGGACACAGTTTTATGGTCTTCCTAGCTTAGCGTGCTGTCAGAACAACAGTAGACACTAAAAGGTGAATTTTCAAAATATTAGAAATATAACATTCAAAACTGCTCACGGGATCCCATATTCTCATGAATATGGGCACACACAAACTTACTACTATATTTTATAACCTGTGTACAGTTGATCACATATGCGCACACATATGCTTGTGTATGTAAAAACCACAAGCCGCACAAGTTTGGACTTATCCAGAAAAGTAGTGGCACTTATTTGGATAAGTTTTGATCTATGTGGCTAAGTAGCAGCACTTAGCCGGATAAGTCTGAAAAGCGCTACTTGTCCATTTAAGTAGCACTTTTTGGACTTATCAGAGTATGTAAAATAGCTGGATAAATCTAAAAAAAAAAAAAGTGCTATTTATCCAGATAAGTTCAAATTTGGCCATCTAAGTAGTGGCAAAGAGTAGAGTTGGCAACATTCAGTACTGAGACCTGCTTTCCAACTCCCACTCACCCTTTCCCTCCTCAGCCTTCCTATTCATTCCCTTTTGCGTCTTCAGCAGCCTTTTCCCCATCAGTCCTCTGTCATGTTTTACCCCATCTCACAATCCCATTTCTAACGCCCCACTTATATTCCCTCCTAATCAATGAGTTCTTCTCCTTCTACCAAATCCATACCCCCATTCTTTATTCTCTGCTTTTTCTCATTCACACTCAATACTTCAGTCCTCAGGCATATTCTTCACATGATTCCTTATTCCTCACTTTTCTCCTCCCACCAATCCCTGAACCCTGAGTCCTTGTGCTCCTGAATCTTCACTGTTCCCTGCACCCCTGATCCCATGTCCCCACTGCCTCCCCCCTCATTCTCACATCCCAAAAAGCCCTTCAGTCCCCCATTAGGGATGTGCATGTGTTTAAAACAAAACTGCAAAATGCGACAAATAAGACTAATTCATTTTATTTGGGGGGGCCCCGAATGAAACAATCCTTATTTGTTTGTTTAATTTTTTAAAAATGCATCAGGCCTAGTTCTGGGCCCGATTGCAGGCCCTTGCCTAGGGCATAGGATAAGACCAAAAGCAGGGGCCCATGGCTTATGCGCTAGGCAAGGCCCCAGCTTCAGGCCTAGGCCGAGGTGCCAGCATTGCATTCGGGCATCGGCTGAAGCCCAAAGCAGGGACCACGGCCTAGGCCGGCCCGCGCCACCAGGGTTTTGGCCGAAGCCCCTGAGGCCCGAGCCTGATGCCACGACCCAGCTCATTGCCAGGTCCCAGCACTGGAGCTTTGGCTCTGACCCAGGCCTGACACTGCAACCTAACCGGGAGGCCGGGTCCCAACACTGGGGCCTAGGCCAGGATCCAGACCCCAAGCTTGGGCCTCGGCTCAGGCCCAGGCCTAGGTGTCCAGGCCTGGAAGCTCCCCCCATCCGATGTCTTCTTTCTTTGGCTCTTCACTGCCAAACGACTGTGTCCACTGGGTCATGCTGGAGTGAATTAACTCCGGCGTATTCACCCCTGCAAAAGTCACTATTTTGATGTATGGCGCTGTCCACATGGGTGAATGCGCCGGAGTTAATTCACTCCAGTTCGACCCCAGTGAACGCAGTCATTTGGCAGTGAAGAGCCAAAGAAATAAGACGTCAGACGGGGAGAGCTCCCAGGCCTGGACACAGAGGCCTGGGCCTGACCCTGGGCCGAGACCCTGGCATCGGGACCCAGCCTCTGGATCACGGCATCAGGCCTGGGTCCGGCCAAGGTCCTGGCATTGGGACCCGGCCTCTGGGTCAGTTTGTGGTGTTGGGCCTGGTTCAAGTTCCCGGCCTAGGTCGAGTCCCAGGCATCAGGCCTGGGTCTGGCCAAGGTTCCAGCATTGGAACTTCCAGGTCAGGTCATGGTGTTGGGCCTGGGTCCGGGCCAAGGCCCTGGCATCAAGAACCAATCTCTGGGTCAGGTTGTGGCATTGGGCCTAGTTCAGGTTCCTAGCTTAGGTCAAGGCTCTGGCGTCAGGCCCGGGCCAAGAAAAGGCCCCAGTGCCAGGACCCGGCCTCTGGGTCAGACCAAAGCCTCAACTTTGAGTAGGCCGAGGTCGCAGCGACCTACCACGCCTTCGATGTACGCAATGCTAAGGTGGCAGTGAGCTAGCGCTTCCTTGGCCTACGCAAGACCTGGGCTGAGCTGGCGGATCCTCACCAGAGCGGTAAGTGGGCTCTGGAGAGGATCCTGGCTCTAGTATTTTTGCAGGCGGGAGGCCTTGTTTTCATTTTTTGGCCGTTTTGGTTTTTTTTTTGTAAATGTTTGATTTGCTTTTTTCTCACAAATGAAAGCGAATCAAACAATCCACAAACTGAAATTCATGAAAAAAAATCTCCCAAAAATGAACCGAATAGTAAAAACAAATGTTTTTTCTCTGCACATCCTTATCCCCCAATCCCTTGTCTCCCTAATCCATTCCAAATCCCCATTCTATCCCTCCACCAATCTAGTCCTTGATTCTCCCTTCTACTGCACAGTCCTCAAGTCCCCACTCTCTGCCTGCCCCCTTCCTTCTCTTCTAGTCCCTGGTCTCTAATTTGAAAACTGCTTACTCCTCCTTGGCCCCTCCCTCTGTCTCTCTCTCTCTCACCTCCCTCCCCCACTCCTCTCTCTCTCCTGTGTGGGTCAAACAGCTGATCTCCTGATCCTGTTCCACAGGAGGGAGAGGAGCAGGAGGAGGGGATTGGACTGAATTTCCCCACACTCCTGCTGGCTGGTCTGGGCAGGGAGAGAAATAGGGAAGTTGGCGAGTTAAGGTGGGGAGATGTGAAAAAGCATCTCTGTTCACATTCTGGGTCCTAGCTGGCTGAAAGTAGGATGGGGATGGGGAGGGTGCTGTAGCAGTGACACATTTTCTGTAGGCCGGTGTGGGCTCCATTGGGAGCAGGAAGCAGCTTTTCTTTTTTGCGCTGCCGCTGGCCACATCAAAGGAGAACTGTGGCCTTTACTTTTTTTCTTCAGCCTTGTGTGGGGGAAGATGGAATGGGTGGTGGAAAGCACCCCACCTTTTTCCTCAAATCCGGGCGTGGGAGAAATGGGTGATCCCTACCTGCCATATGCGCAGTGGTCGCATCAAACCCAGAGGCTGGGCTGAAGCTGATCAGTGAATGCTCCTTTCGGGATTGGAGATGCAGGCAGGAGCAATCCCCAAAAACGGGGGACTTCTGGTAACTTCACCAAGGCAGGCAAACATCGGAGGGGCAGTGGAGGCTTTTGTTTTTGTTTTGTTTTTTTACTACTAGGAGGTAAGAAATATTTTTGCCATTGCCCAGGTACCTGCTGCCACAGACACAGGACTACTGTGCCTATTGACAAATCCAGGCCTGAGTACCAATTAATTATAACAAAAGTTTCCCCCATCTTAAACTTGGAGGAAAAAAAGAGCCTAAATAGCCTTTATTTCAATGAGAAAAGAAAGGATAGTGTAATCTATTACCAGACTACAGTCCTCCACTCCTTTAGAATATTAATAGGGCCGGATTTTAAAAGGGTTACGCACGCCGGGCCTATTTTAAAAAGGCCGGCGACATGGGTAAAGCCCCGGGACACGTGTAAGTCTCGGAGCTTGCAAAAAGAGGCAGGGCAGGGCGGTGGCGGGGCCAGAGGCCTCCGACAGATGCATGGGCATGGGCAAACATGTGTGGACATGCATCGGCCCACGCCAAGGGATGTGGCCATTTTATAACATACGTGTGTACATGTGCACATGTTATAAAACAGCCTGAACACGTGCACATGTGCACGCAATTTTATGTGGACACGCACCTATGCGTCTAAATACTGCTCCTTCCGCATAAGCGGGGCGACTTTAAAAGACACGTGTGCCGACGCCATTAGCAGTTTTACCAGTTCGTTCCCAGTTTGCCAAAGTAAGGAATAGGACTCCCAAACCCCCTAGTTTAATAGCCTCCCTACTCCCCTGTTAGCCCCGACCCTTTAAACCCTGCTGATGTGTTTAAGAAGTAAAGTTACATGGCAGGGGAACCCAGCACACACCTATGCATGTATATTTACACTAATTTCTAGTTAAAAATCAGGACCACCCAAGGCCTGCCCAGAGCACACCCAACACCGTCCCTTTTTTGAACTTTTCATTTGTGCGCATAGTGGCACGAATGTGCGTATCCAGGCGGCTTTTAAAATCCACTCTGTATGTGCCAGCCCAACTTGTGCCTGTATCTCCTGGTTTTGGCACAGGCCGGGCTTCTAAAATTCACCTTATATCTTTTTTACTCTTTATAAGCACATCCTGATATATTATAATCATCTGGATTAAAAACATCAAAGATTACAACTGCTTGTATTAAAGAGTTTATTTAAATGTGCATGGTTACATTTTTTTTTTTAACTGATGCTCAGGATTTAAAAAATGGGAAACCATGTATTGTATGTATGTAAGTGTATATGTACTCTCTCCCTCTCTCTCATCTGTCAGAGAACCCTAAAATAGAGTAAGTAACAGCAATACTGTTTTAAATGATTTGAAAGATGATTAATGTTGCAAGTTTTATCACACAATGGCAAAGAATATCAAAACTATTCAAAAATATTTAAAAAATAAAATTGGCACAGTAACACACACATACTTATCAATTGTCCTAGTCAATCATTTCTCATTCACACTGCTTCTAAACTCTCTGTATTGTTATGCATTTATAACATGTATAGATATCAACATAAAACATTGTCAAAATATATATAAAGTGCTTGTAATGAAACAATGACACTCCTGCAATAGAGCTGGACTTCAAGAAAGATACTTTGTGAATTGCAAATGAGTCACATGGAAGATACCTTCATTAAAATGTTGGATACAGTTGAATCTCAATCCACAAGAAAGGATAATTTGAAATTCTTTCACAGAACTGTTGTTCTCACAGGACAAGCAAGATGGTAGCCCTCACATATGGGTGACATCACAGGATGGAGCCCAATCACGGAGCACTTTTGTCAAAGTTTCCAGAACTTTGACTGGCCCCTACTGGGCATGCCCAGCATGGCACTAACCCTGCAGCCAGCAGGGGTCCCCCTTCAGTCTTCTTTTTTCCGCGCAGCAGTAGCCTCGCGGTTAAGGAGCTCTGCAGAGATTTCTGACAGGAATTTTCCTCATGGAATTGCTAAAAGTTAATTTGCCCCACAGGGGTCCCTCCAACCTTTTTCAAGCCTCCGGTAAGTTTTTACCCATTCTCCATTGATTACCATCGAGTTTGGCCCTTGCGGCCTACTGGCCGTCGACCGTACTGCGGCTCAATTTTTTCCATGGCCATGGCGTCGGGGTTCTGTCGGTGCCTGGACTGTAATCGCATCATGTCCATCACAGACCCCCATAAAGTCTGTGTAATGTGTCTTGGACGAGAGCATGATGTCTTGACCTGCACCAAATGTGCCCTAATGACAACTAAAGGTCGCAAGACCAGAATGGAGAAGATGGAATTTCTTTTCCGTGCTCAAACCCCGACTCCGTCCATTGCACATTGCACTCCGTCCATTGCATAGTGCTCCTTGTCATGTTTCAGTGCCACTCTACCACTTGGGCCTCCCTTCTTTCTCTGATATATCTGGAAAATATTTTGTCACCTTGCTTTACCGCTAGAAACCCTTTCTTCCACTTGACCTTTTGCTTTCCAGATTTCTTTCTTAGTCTCCTTCAGTTTCACCAGGTTTTCTTCCCTGTGTTCCTCTTTTTGAGATCCATTATACTTCTTGAATGCTGTTATTTTTGCCTTTATTTTTTTTCAACCAGCTCCTTTAAGAACCAGATTGGTTTCTTTATCCTCTTACTTTCTTTAACTTTTCTAACTTCTAGATTTGTTGCCACCTCTCCTATTTTCTCCCAGTCCTCTTGTTCTTCCTCCAGGAACATCCCCATTTTGACAAAGTCTGTATTTTTTAAATTCAAAACTCGGGACTTCTTGCGACTTCCCTCTATCTTATTTGCGATCTCAAACCACACAGTCTGATGATCACTGGTGCTCAGATGGGCACCTAAGTGGTCATTAGTGTTCTATAAATGCTGTCTCTTCTCTGTGTGTGAATGTTGCTAGGCTATTCCCAATTGATTGCTGTGGAACTGAGGCAGATAAGTGTTATGTGTGCAAACAAGGTGATGTGGAGATAGAAGTATGGGCAGGAGCTTTTGACTTCCTTAGATTGTGCTGACATCATAGTCTATGCTCAGTATGATTCCTCCTATTTCTATATGGAATATTTGTCACAAGTGACTTTGCATGTTTGATAAGGGGAAATGAGGCAATTAATGTATTGCACAGCTCAGAGATGTACAGACCTGAAATATCTCTTTAAACAAACATTTTTGCTCTATTGGTCCCTATTTGGCCTCCTGTGCAACCTCTCTGCTCTAGCATTGAATAGAAAATTGTTTTGTTTGCTGAACTGCTCAAATAACAGTTACTTCATTTAATAGAAGTTGGGGGTAACCTATATGGAGCGAAGGCTTGGGGGTAATCTGCACTAAGCAGCAGTTACAACCATAAATAGCCTGCTGTTTGCTGTTTCACTTCTGTGTTACTATGTTATGTTACTATTTGCGTCAGCCTCCTTTCTGGCCTTACAATGGGTGAATCAGCCCTAACTTAATGGTTCTCAACCCAGTTTTCCGAACCCAAACTTTTTTTCTGGATATCTTTAATGAATATGCATGTGAGAGATTTGCATGCACTGTCTGCAAATATATCCATGCAAATTTATTGCAAAAACCACACAAGCCAGGTGGGCCTAGAGGGCCAAGTTGAGAACTGCCATCTTAAATGAACTTCCAGTAAGTATAAGGGTTTCTATGTATTTCTTTTATTTCTAGAGTTGACAATGTGACAGCCCATTTATCCAGGAAGCTAAGATAGATGCCACAACAGCAGTAATTTGGAGAATAGCTTCATAATAATTAATGGCAACACACATATATGCATATAGAATGCTAACAGTCAGATCTATATAACCTTGAAGAACAACAACACTGTTAACCATGTTTTTAAATACAAATACATGCAAACAGAAACAGCTGTTTGGGAAAGATTGCCTAGTGGTCTGTGGCCTCCTGAATATTTTTGCAGCAGAAAAAAAGTATCTCCTTGCAGAGATGCAGTTAAGCTTGGCAGTAATCAGTCACACACTGAAGGAGAGTTTTAATAATGTTTCCACTTCTGTCTATTTTCTGTAGACGCTCCAGTCCTGTCTCATCTTACATGATATTGTATGAACCTGTTTGCTCAGATTGGAACATGGAAAGAAACAGTTCTCTAAAAGAGCCTAGGACTTCTCTATGCTAAATGAATTGCTGTACAATTCAAGAACAAACAAATTCTGAATGATCTTTTATTTTTAGAAGCTAAACAGCCCCTTTCCCCATTCTGAAGCATTAAAACTTGGATACATTTCTTAACCACTGTAAATTTTCATATACCTGCAGTTCTCAGGTATTTTGCATTGAAATCTAGTTTACTCTGCATTCATGTACATATTACAATTGAGGCACAGGGCCAATTGACTCCATTTACTAGGTGTTTGTAGGCCAAGACATTTCGTTTTGTTTGCTTGGTGGCGTTCTCTTGCAAATTCCATTTCATTGGGGCCTTTTTTTATTTTGTTATTTTTTCCAGAAAATAATGTGAGCTATTCCTGAATAGCATGCATAATTTGCAAATATTATATATTATTCACAAAGAGTATACAATAAAACCAAAGACATTTTGTTTTTTCTTTTGTTTCTTTTTTAAAGTGAAATGAAATAACATAGACAATATCTTTGACATTATTTCAAATGAAAGTACATTCCTCCGATTTATTGCATACTTGTTTCCCTTAATACATTTAACTTTAAGACACTATCAGATCAATATTCAAAATGCATTCAGTGCTATTTAGCCCTTTCCCTCCCAAAGTTAATCAGCATGTACGGGTAGGCCATATTGCTCTTTTAAATCTGTAAAGGAAGAGAAGGACGTGTCCTTCCATATCTGATCCAAAAAGCGAAGGCCTGATTTATGCCTTAACTCCATATCTGGTGAAAAAGTAACTGAAAATAAATGAGCATTGGCATACAGAGGAGTGGTAGGTAAAAATGGAGCATCCAAAATCCTTAGATGTTCACTGGCCTGTCCTCATATCTTAATAGTGTAAGATAAGATGGGATGCAGCTAGTCCTAAAGGAATTCTGTGCAGAAATCCCCCTCCCCCCCGCGCAGAACTGCCAAATTCTGCACAAAACATGGCAAAGGAGACCCCGGCATGCCACAAACGAAGCGCACCATTCGTGGTGAAGATGAAGGTCCCCAGCACGCCGGTTGCGATGGCCCCGGCGTGCCTCAAATGGAGCACGCACACCATCCACAGCAAACATGAAGGCCTCTGCATGCCTCAGGGTGCACTCCACTCGCGGCAAAGATGAAGGCCTGGTGAGCATGAATGTATGTAGAGAGGTGTGTATGTGTGTGTGAGGAGGGGGAGGTGGTGTGAGGGGAAGGAAGGAAGGAAGGTGTGAGAGAGGGGAGGGTGTGTGAGGGAGGGAGGATGAGAAGAGGGGAGGATAAAAGATTAGGAGGGAGGAGGTGAGAGAGAGCAGGGGGTGAGAGAGAGAGCAAGGGGGTGAGCATAAGGGTGTGAGAGAGAGCAGGGAGGGTAAGCAGGGCTGGTGTAAGAGAGCACTGGGGGGGGGGTTTGAGTGTGGGTGCCAGAGAGAGGGAGCCTATATGAGGAGATTGTGAAGGAGTGTATATGTGTGTGAGAGATTGGGAGCTGGTTTGTATGAAAAAGGGATCCTGTGTATGTGAGGGTGCTAGCCTGTGTGAATGGATTGTATATGTGTGAGAGAGATCCTGTGTGAAAGAGAGTGTGTGAGAGAGAGAGAGACATAGGTAGCCTGTGTGAGGGTGTATGCGTGAGAGAGAAAGGGAGCTTATGAGAGTGTGCATGCAAGAGAGGGGGACCCTGTATGAAGGGATGTGTGTGAGTGAGGGAGCCTGTATGAGGGTGTGTGTATGTGTACTAGAGAGAAGGGAGCATGTGAGTGAGAGAGGGAGGGACAAAGGGAGCCTGTGTGAGGGATAGTACAGGGAACGGGGTCAAACTCTGAGAGTGGAGATAGAGTAGAAGGGGTTGAGCCTAGAGGTGGAGGGGAGAGATACTGGCAGGGGGAGGAGTTGGGGCCTGAGAGGGCAAAGTGGCCAGGGAAGTAGGGAGAGAGAGTGGAAGGGACACTCTTACAGTGAATTTCTAGGGAAATTCTGCTCAAAATATTTAAAATTCTGCATCTTTAAGTAATAACTTTTTTCTGTATTAATTTAAAATGTAATTACTTAAGGACCATCATGTAAATTGTGTTATTTTGACCAACATAAAGTTTGCAGAATTTTGCAGAATTTTAAGTATTTGTGCACAGAATTTATATTTTTTATGCGTAAAATTTTAAATTTTTTTTACTCAGAATTCCCACAGGAGTAGATGTAGCCTACAAATCTTATTAATACTATTTACCCCTGAGGGATAAAATGATAGTGCTACCAAATTATGACTCATAGCCTGAGCACTCTTCAAATCAATCCAGCCCTGACTCCCAGTCACTCTTGTCCATCCTTGCAAACTAATCATCAACTGAGCCACCAGATAGTACAGATAGAAGTCAGGCTGATCTAAGCCTCTACAGTCTTTAGGAAACTGTAATTTAGCCAAGCAGATATGGGGTTCTCTAATTTGCCAAGGAAATTAAGAAATACACCCCCGTATAGAAGAAAAATAATATTGTGGAACCAGACATGGTAATTGTTGAAAAAGATACAATAACTTTGGCAGAATGACCATTTTTATGAGATTCGCTGCCCTAAAAGTAGATATGGATAATACGGTCCACCTATTTAGGTCTTCTTTAATATTTCAGAGAACTGGAGCTTAGTTTAATTTAAATAGCTCCTTAATATTTCCAGAAACCTAGATTCCCAGATATTGAAAATTATTCCAAAACATATAATGAACCGGGATAAGCATTCAGGGAGAGATTGCTTAGGACCTACTGCCAAAATCAGCGATTTGGATTAGCTAATACAATAGTCAGAAAACCTGATATAGATCTCCAGCAGTCTAATAAACTCAGGGGCAGATTTATTAGCATTTGTGATAAACAATAACACATCATCCACAATAGCACGATCTTGTGTATAACCTCATGAAAGAGAAACCCTGTCAGTGTGAGAGAAGTTCTAATCGTATGCCAAAGGTTCCCAAGCGAGGTTAAATAATAGTGGTGATAAGGGACATCCCTGCCTGGTCTCTCACAAGATGGGAAAGAGAGAGGATTGTAGATCATTGGTAATGGCCATGGCCCTGGGAAAGAGATACAACTCTTTGATGCAAGACAAGAACTCCTCAGGCAGCTCAAACTGATCCATAGCCAAAATAGAAAATCCCAGGAAATCCTGTCAAATGCCTTATTGGCATTCCAGAGACATTTGGCCAAGTGGGTAATATTCAATAACTGCCTTACATTATTCATGAAGGATCTTCCCTTTATAAAGCCAGTCTGATTGGGATGTACTATAGATAGAGGAGATAACCTTTTCCAGCTGAAACTGTAATATTTTTGATAATGTTTTAACATCAGCATTTATTAATGAAGTGGGTCGATATCCAAAGGATCCTTATCCTTTTTGTGAATCAACATAATGTAAGCATCTGCTAAGATACAAGAGAAGGAGGAATCACTGCTGGAACCCATAGCTGTGACTAAAGTTTTCAGTAAAAGACTCAATTTCCTGTAAAACGTTCTATCAAAATTAATTGGACATCCATCAAGGGCCGGGCTCTTCTGCAGAGGCAGGGCAAGCAGTGCTTGGTAATAGGGCAAGTCAGAGATCCTGCTGCCCCTGGGGAGAGGACTGGAAGACCAATTCCCTGCAAAAATTTCTCTGCACTTCACTATCTGGCACCACAACGGATGCCAAATAGAGGTCCAAAATATGCTCAAAAAATACTTCATTTAAACCCACGGGAAGATGTTTAAGAACACCCCTTTTATCTCTTATACCATAAATCACTGTAGAACATAACAGTTGTTTAGCCATTTTTTTCTAGAACAAGACCAGACTTATTGCCATGCTCATATAATTTTTGGTGGCCATAGTGAAATGTTATTTTTAGCAGGGGTACTTGTAATGCTTTCAGTTCATCACTCGAGATTCAGTTCTTTATATGTTTTAACACTGCCTGTCTCCTTATGTTTCTTTTTGAATACAGGTATTTTGCTATACAGTTCCTTCTGTTCCTGCTCTCTCTGCCTTTTCTGAAAACTCGTATATGAGATAATTTTCCCTCTTAAAACAGCGTTTAGCACTTCCGACCATAATATAGAATTGTAGTTGTCAGAAGGATGAATATCTACATTCTCAACAATTACTGCTTTAATCATGTCCCCAAAATCTTTATCATGTAGAATGGAAAGATTCAACCTCCATCTCCCACTACTAGAGTCCCCGTCATTAAACCCAATAAACAGGCTGGTAGGATTATGATCTGACAGAACCTCAGGCACCGTGTCACAACCATTGATTCAAAAGCCTAGCATGGAACTTCCAAGAAAATAATCAATCCTGCTATAGGACTGGAGCCTAGGGGAGAAAACAGTATAGTCCCTGCCACTCGGCGGGTTACGGTCCCTCCAAAAATCCCTCAAATCAAATAGCGTCATGAGTCAACAGTTCGCATGAGATGGAACAACTCCTACGACTACTGGAGCAGTCTAAAGCAGAATTAAGGCACACATTCCAGTCTCCTCCCAAAATAATAGAGCTGGAGTCATAATTTGTCAAGACTTTCATGAGAGCATCAAAAAACCAGTGAGATTGATGTTAGGACCATAAATGTTTACCAGAGTAAGATGTTCCCCATGAAATAAATCCTCCAAAATAAGATATCTACCACCAGGGTCAAAAAAGGGATCTGTGGATCACAAGCGGAAAGTTTTTATGAAAGAGAATGCAAACCCTAAGACTTTGAGAATTATAAAAAGCCGCAATAACTTTACCCACCAACTCTCTTACTAGTTTTTCATGTTCTGCGTTTGTCAAATGGATTTCCTGGAGAAAGGCCACTTGAGCTGCCTGGTTTTTTGGGGGTTTTGGTTTTTTTTTTTGGGGGGGTGGGTTAGACAATGCAAAATTCTAGACCCTGGACCCGGGAAGATACGCCCCTCATGTTCAGAGATATAACTTGAAAGGAGGCATTACCCATTTTTGAAATGAAAAAAAAAAAGGCCTTTAATCCTGTGTACCAAAAGGAAAATACATTTCTCCAGATCCCATCCAAGTTGTTCCTGTCCTCTCTTGGTGCTGGAAACATACAGTTAGGAAAAGGAATCCTGAGGATTTCAGATTTTCAATTTTCTCCCAACAAATCCCCAGCTGTAGCAACCAAAAGCTCCCCCCCATACCAACCCACAACACACCCAACCAAAACAATCACAACCATAATCCTCAACCATTCCTTCTATATTGAAAGAACCCCAAATCAGCAATTATAACCCCCGAACCCCAACTACCCCAGTCCTGAACCAGAATCCCCCCTGTACTCTCCCCCCACCCATCCACCCATCCACCCCCATTCCAAGGACCAAATCTGCATGTCCAGGCAATAACCTAAGCCAGGCCCAGAGCATTTGCAATCAAAAACATAGCATAAAGAACTGTAAACAGAAAATACAGTTAAAAAAAACAAACAAAAAAAAAAGCAAAAGTCCATTATAAAATCCATACAGAAAAAAAGATGTTGCCTTACTTTGCCACCTCCAATAATTGTCGCGCTCTGTTGTAGATATGAAAAACTGCTTGACTGCTGAAACTGTATAGTCACTAATATGAAGGGACTCTTGCCAAAAAAACAGAATAATAAAAATTATGAAATGCAAACCCGCAATGTTTATTGTCCATACAATAAAGGCTGGGATCAGATAAGTAATTTTTAAAGTCCCAAATAATAAAAAATGAAAAAATAGTTTCAGGCAAGTTTCCCATGACATCCGGAAAAGACAAAAAAGAAAAAAATGAACAAAGAAAAAAGAGAATCGCAAGTCACTCAAAATTATCAGAGCCCCACCAGCCACAAAAGCAAGCAATGAGCCATGAAACATTAATAATCAAAATAAAAGTCTCGATTCACCCAGACAGCCTCTTACATTCAGACATATAAATAAGATCAACTCTCATTTGTCCAAATAAGTGGTCACTTCCTCAGGAGAGTTGAAGAAGAGGGCCTAACCATGAACGATCACTTTTAGCCATGCGGGATATAACATCATGTAGGTGAAGCCCTGATCTAAAAGCCACTGCTTCACTACTGCAAAACTCTGACAACGTTTGGCCATGGCGTGTGAAAAATCTTGAAAATTCAACAATTTAGACTTATATATTAGCTCACCTTTCTTTCGTGATGCCTTCATAATTTGTTTGTTGTTGAAATTAAGCAGCCTTATGATCAGCAGTCAGGGCCTCCCATTGGGATTTGGAACCGGCGCCGAGAGGCAATGTGCCCAATCAACCTTCACCTGATTTCATTTTCATGTTGAGCAGTTTGGCAGCCATTTTGAGATGAAGTCAGCATCATTAGGGCCTTCCACCTTTTCAGGGAGGCTCTCTACATGGAGATTGTTATGCTGGTTTCTATTTTCCTCCTGCCATTTATCCATGGTGGTAAGTTTGCTTTCCAGGAGATAGACCATTATTAGGACATCCACTTTCAGGTCACTAACTCTGGTTTGCATAAGTTTCTGCTGTTCACCTTGCTCCTCCAAGGATGACACAAGCTCAGCAACATTTTCTATTACAATTTTAAGTTTAGAATCAATGGTTTTAGAGAGAGTGTCAGATAATTCACCAAACATCTGCTAGACTGTTTCTGTGGGGATGGACTAGGGATCAGTAAGCAGTTGGTCTTTCCCCTCTGAAGAGGAGTCTTTAGTAGAGATGTGAATCGGAACCGCAATCGGTTCGGATTCCGGTTCGGATTCACATGTGTTTTTTTTTTCATCAGGCCCGATCGCGGTTTTGTTTATCGGCTGCGCCCGAGCAGATAAACAAAAAACCCACCCGACCCTTTAAAACTAATACCTTAGCTTCCCCCACTCTCCCGACCCCCCAAAAAACTTTTTACAGATACCTGGTGGTCCAGTGGCGGTCCCTGGAGCGATCTCCTGCTCCTGGGCCATCAGCTGCCACTAATCAAAATGGCGTCGATGGCCCTTTGCCCTTACCATGTGGCAGGGTATCTGTGCCATTGGCCGGACCCTGTCACATGGTAGGAGCACTGGATGGCCCGCGCCATCTTGTGCTCCTACCATGTGACAGGGGCTGACCAATGGCACCGGTAGCCCCTGTGACATAGTAAGGGCAAAGGCTATCGGCGCCATTTTGATTACTGGCAGCCGATGGCCCGAGTGCAGGAGATCACTCCCGGACCCCTGCTGGACCACCAGGGGCTTTTGGCAAGTCTTGGGGGACCCTCCTGACCCCCACAAGACTTGCCAAAAGTTCAGCGGGGGTCCTGGAGCGACCTCCTGCACTCGGACCGTCGGCTGCCAGTATTCAAAATGGCGCCGATAGCCTTTGCCCTTACTATGTCACAGAGGCTATCGGTACCATTGGTCAGCCCCTGTCACATGGTAGGAGCACAAGATGGCGCCGGCCATCCAGTGCTCCTACCATGTGACAGGGTCCGGCCAATGGCATGGATACCCTGTCACATGGTAAGGGCAAAGGGCCATCGGCGCCATTTTGATTAGTGGCAGCCAACGGCCCGGGAGCGGGAGATCACTCCCGGGACCCCCACTGGACCACCAGTTACCTGTAAAAAGTTTTTGGGGGGTTCGGGAGGGTGGGGGAAGCTAAGGGATTAGTTTTAAAGGGTCGGGGTGGGTTTTTTGTTTATCGGCTCGGGCGCAGCCGATAAAAAAAAACCCGATCGGGCTGGACAAAAAAAAAATCACGATGTGAATCAGAACCGATTCTGGTTCCGATTCACATCTCTACTCATTTGCATACATTTTAGATCCTTCCAGTGAACTGCCTAAACACTATCTGTGTATGCATTAAAGGGCAATAATGAATTGTCAGGTTGCACACAGGCAACAATTTCTCTTCCAATGTCTCAGGGCCATGAAGGGGGCCCCCTGCCACTCAGCTGCTCCCCATTTCTTATCTCGTGGATTATTAAGGGGTGCAGGTGGGTGGCTCAGACTTTTTCCTGTGTCCTATCATACACATCATTCTGTCACACACAAACACGCTCACTCATGCATGCTCCCTCTCTCTTTCACACATGATCTCAAAAGGACAGAAGCATGCTGGGCAGGGAAGGGGGAAAAGATGGGAGAAACAGGGCTTTCAGAAGAAGCAAACAACTGCCCAGGGTGCCAGGCCCAGGGAGCACTAACATACCTCAGTAAGGAACTGGCCACCAGTGCCCCCCCCCCCCCCAACCCCTGCCACCCATATTACCTATGGGTAATATGGGTGGCAGGCCTATCTCACTGCTCCCCTCAGGCCTATTGCTGAGCTGCCCAGTGCCTAAGGCACTGGGCAGCTCAGCAATAGGCCTGAGGGGAGCAGTGAGATAATAGGTAGGAGGGAGGGGGGAAGACTGGGTTCAGGGCAGGAGATGCTGGGCAGAGAAAGGGCCAGGAAAGGAGTACAGGCATGGGTAGAGAGGGGAAGGGGGTCACTGCAGTACACTATGGGGCTGATTTTAAAAGCCCAGCGTATGCCGGGCCTATTACAAAAGGGGCGGTCCGGGGCGGAGATGGGGTGGGGCCAGAGGCCTCCGGCACAGCGGCCATTTGCCGCTGTGTCAGAGGATTGCGTGCCAGCAGGCTGCTGGCAGGCGCAAAAGGTGAAACAATGATTTAGGAGGGGGTTAGAAAAGGGCTAGGGGGGGAAGGGATGGGAAGGTTAGTTTAGGGGGAGGGAATGGGGGAAGCCCATGGGCGTTGGCGTGCACAATTGTGCACCCTCTTGCGCACGCCGACCCCTGATGTTATAACATGCGCATGCCTGCATGCGCATGTTATAAAATCGGGCATACATGTGTGCGTGCCGGGTGGCGTGCGCACATGTATGCAGGCGCTTATTTTTGAAAATCTACCCCTATATGTTTTGATTTAACATCAAGCAAATTCCAGATTGCGAAGGGACAAGGAATGGGTCCAGAGTGAGAACTGAGGGGGGAAAGTGCAGCCTATAGAGCAATTTCCCAGACAGCTGCAGATGATGGCTGGACTGAGCAAGAGATCCTGTAGCCCATTCCTTCCCTTTTGCCCCCCCCCCGTCCCCTCTGTTTCTTAACCCTACCATGCTCCCCGTGGGTCTATCTCCTCTTTCCTCCCCTTTTGTCTCTATCCCCTCTGTGTCTCCCTCCTCTCCTCACCCTGTACCTCCATCTGTCTGTCTGTTCATCCCCCTTCTCCCCTGTGCCTGTCTTGGCTGGCTCACTGCATCCCCGCTCTCAGGTCCTGGCCCAGCATGCTGTGAGAGGGGGGTGGGTCCAAGAGGGTCATTACTACACAAATCTGTGGAGCCACTGGTTGCTGAGTGCTCTGCTGTGCCCCACCTCCTCTCCCTATGCTGTCCAATCACAGCATAAGAAAAGAGGTGAGGGGGCAGGAATATTTATTTAAAAAATTTTTATATACCATCGTTAAGTTATTTACCATCACAATGGTTTACAAAAAGGCACATATAGTAACATGAAGTATTTAAACCAAGTAAAACATTATAAACGTGCCAACAATGATTCGGTAACAAAGTTTATTCAAATAAACAAATACATGATGAGTTAGTTTGACTTGACCTTTTGATAACCTGTGTCAAAGTTTTAACTTGCCTGTAGGTTAAGATAATCACTAAGTACATAGTAAAACTATGTGCTGAGTGCTGAGTTTATGATGCTTGCCTTTATTTGCCTTTATCTGAGAGGCTCCGACCCTGCTTTTCTCTCCCTGTACCTAGGAGACTGTGAGGGAGGGGAGGAGCCACCTGTAAAGCTGGAGTTTTAATGGCTGGTGGGTACTTCTAACTGGATGCTGCAAAGCATGCCTACACATGGCTGGCTGATCCAAAACCAGGCAGCTGACAACCCTATAACCTCGTCATGGGTGTAGTTTGTTGATAACATAATTGTAGATGTATGTGTAATCCCCTTTTTGGTGGTCAGCCTGAATACAAGGGTACACGGTTGTCCCAGAGTCACACACTCCCTCCCTACTCTCATTCTCTTTTCTCTCCCAGTCTGCAGGCCAGAGTGTGGGATTCAGTCCAGTGGAGAGGGGAGGATTCAAGCCCTGGGATGCAAAGCGGGTGAGGGCGGGGAGGAATAACACACAGTATCTTCATCTCTTTCTCTCTGGTGTACTCACCATTAGGATGTCCTTGGTTTAGGGGCACCTTCTATTCTCACAAAAACACTAAACATGCTGATGGGGTGCTCCAATAAAAAATGTACTGCAAGCAAACATATCTTCAATCCAATTAGCAACAAAAATTATCCAACTGGTCTTCACAAACTTCAAAAAATTACTTCTGGTCTCAGACTTGCACAGCTGAGTTAGTGGCAAGCACTAGGCAAAGACCCATCATTCCTAGTAATAGAAGGTGGGCTCCTAGTGATGATCTCCTGATCTCTTTCTCTGACAACTCTGCACCTCTGGGTTAGGAAGTCCCCAAAAATTGTAAAAAAAAAACAAAATCTTTTTCCTTCTCCTGGGCAGGAACTGGTGGCAAAAATTCCTCCCAACTAAACAAACAAAACTCTTCTCCATAACTGCAACTCCCTTCTCCTCTGACAAGACCCTGCTGTCCCTCCTTGTTTTGCAGGCAGGGGATCATAGTTCCTTAATCCTGACCACCTCCTGGCAGGGGAGAAGCTGCTCCCTAAAACAGGACCAGGCTTCTAAAAAAAACAAACGTTCTTCCAAAACACAGAGTCTCCAAAAATACTTCTTTCACTCCCAGAGATATTCCCTGCCAGACCAAAGGGGTGGGTACTCATCAGAAATAGCTTCTTCTCCTTCTCAGGAGCTTCCAGCTTCACCAGCAGCTGGTCTTTCTCTCCTCAGCCATGCCACCCTCTGGTAGTCTTTCTGCATTCAGTCTCTCTCTCTCTCTGTCTGCCTGGCAACTCAAATGCTACTTCACACACAGAAAGTCAACTCAAGTCTGTCACGTTCCTTCTAGATCATGCTCTAGATCATTTCTGTGAAATACTACGACTAGGACTCAGAACACAGAGGCTCACACTTTCTGGGATGTGCCATGTAGCACAGGTGCTACTATCATATATGTCTGTAGAATACTTATTATGGATATCCTGACAATCAGGTCTGTTTGCAGCCCTCGAGGACCAGGGTTGTGATAAGGGATTCAGATACCGGAGTCTTCCATACGGCATTAACCTCTGAACTCCTTCCTGCCTACCTTCTTTCATTAACTTTCTTTCCAGAAAGTCCTCTTATATGACACATGACCTACTGTACTGCATTCCTTACCTTTGGATTTTGGGAAATGCTTTATCCTGCTCCTGTAGAGTTGGTATAGCCTGGGCAGGTTAAACCAGTCTGTCCACCTAAGAGAAAGGGAAGGGGGGCAAACAAATACAACATCTCCAAACAGGAAAGAAGAGGAGTTTCCTCAGTTGATGGTTTATCACTCATTGCTGGACAGAGAGGCAAGAAGAAGAGAAATGTGGTCAATAGAGCCCATCCCATTGACTCAAGCACTTAGAACAGGGGCAACCTGGAAAGAGCCATGAAAGGCACCTGGCAGAGCTGGCTACCAAAGTGAGGAGGCACTGCAGGAGTTAGCCAGCAACTTCCTTTCCTTTGGCAGCAAATGAAAGCCACGGACATCTCATATCAGACAGGAGCTAGTGCTCCTGATACATGCACGCAGCGAAAGAGGGGGACAGAAGAAGGAATAAGGATTTGACTGTGGGAAGGGAGGGAGGAGAAAAGCATATTGGAAAACTAATAGGAAATGAAGGTGAGAGGACGGAAAGGAGAATGAGAGGAGGGATACATGAAAAGGGGGAAAGACATTCGGAAAGAGAAAGATGAGAAAATAAGAGATAGGAACATGTACACAAAAGGAAAAAAATAAAGCAGAATCAAAACCAGCCAGCGAAGGAAGAAAATGCAGACTGAAATAATAGATGCAAGGCATGGAACAGAAAAAGAGAAACAGGCAATGTCTGCAGAACTAGAAGAAAGTGGAGATGGTCAGACTTTTGCTCACCTGGCTGGCCAGGGGAAGGAAAGGGTTCACAAGCCATGGGGTGAGAGGGGGGGCGGAGTCTCAGCCGTCACTCATTGGTGATGCCTTACCTGCTGGCGTTAGGGTGCACGCATGCCGAGTCCCGGAGGGAGCTGTGCTCTGTGGCTTCAGGCCCAGGACCCGGGCTAGGGAAGATTGTAAAAATAAGGGACATGGCTCATGGTGCCATTTGCCCAACAGAGGCTGATTCTGATTGAGCTGGAAGCCAAAAAGAGCAGGAGGAAACTACTGGTCCAAAAACACTATGGGGCAGATTTTAAAAGGCCTATGTGCGTAAATCCAGCTGGATTTACGTGCGCCGAGCCTATTTTGCATAGGCCCAGCGACGCGCGCAAGCCCCGGGACGCGCGTATGTCCCAGGGCTTTGTGAAAGGGGCGGGGAGAGGGCGGGACCGAGGCTTCCGGCACAGTGGCTGTGCCTGGGGATCTCACGCTGACACTTGGCCGGCACACGAAACCTACGCCTGCCCAGAGGCAGGCGCAACTTATGGAATAAAGGCTGGGGGTGGGGGTTAGGTAGGGGAAGGGAGGGGAAGGTTGGGGGGGGGGACAGAAGGAAAGTTCTCTCTGAGGCCGCTCCGATTTCAGAGCGGCTTCGGAGGGAACAGGGAAAGCCATTGGGGCTCCTCTAGGACTTGGTGTGCGCAAGGTGCACAAGTGTGCACCCCCTTGCGTGCACTGACCCTGGATTTGATAACATGCGCGCGGCTGCACGCACATGTTATCAAATCGGGTGTAGATTTTTGCGTGCGGGGATGCACGCAAAAATCTACTCCCGCACGTAGGTATTAAAATCCGGCCTTATATATATATATGGCTAGATACATACATACTGTACATATACAGAGAGATATAATTTTTAAAAAGAACTATAAAAAATGAAAGGAAAATGTAAGGTAGTAAAAATATATAAAACTCGTATAAAATGAAACAACATAAAATACAGCACAGAAGGAAGAAGTGAGATGAAAAGCATGCAGAAAAAAGTATAGAGAAGAGAAGGTAACACAGACGGAGAGATGTTGAAAATGTATATTACTTAAAATTGTTAGCATGTTACATTATGGTATTAAATTTCAGGACATGGAGTAATGAGACAGGACTGAGGCAGCTGCAAAATTAAATAAAATAAAAAGCAGATAGCAATTTGTGGCTCCTCCCCCCTCCAAAATGTCCTCAAACATTAGTACCCACATGAGAGCTCCGTATTCCACCATTCTTGGGTACATTACTGCAATAATAAAGGAATTATTGAGAAATACTGCAAAATCACCTGAGAACTAGAAGCAATGTCAGATGCTCTGCAGGGCATTCCAGCAACTCGGTAGAATAATTCCTATTGTTGTCTCTAGAATAGCAAATTATTTCTTTCTTTATGAAATAATTAACTTTTCTCTTGCTTAGCCTTATATTAGTGTTTTGAATGTGTCATCTTGTGTTTTTGCAATATAGACAGAAAGATATGTTAGCAGTACCTCAAATCGGCTATGTCCTTTAATTTTCTTAATTGAAAAGCCATTCAATAAGTATGAAGGTGACCTTAGGAATCAAAATAGTGCCCATTAGCAATTTTAAGTTCCCTTGTATTTTTCTTGTACACTTCCATATAAAGTTTGATCATAACCCTCCTCTTTCTTCTTGTTAATGTTTGCGTTGGGCCATGTGGATAACAAGCAGAGAGCATACAATTATGAATGGTCACTATACTGAGTCACTGAGGGTTTAAGGCAGTGTTCCTCAAACCTGTCTTGTATCCCCTACCCCAGGGCTTTTCTAACCTGTCCCAGGGACCCCACAGCAACTTAGGTTTTCGTGAGATAAATTTGCATAGTCTGGTCTCCAATATATGCACATTTAGCTCGTGGCATACTTACTGAGGTGATCCTAAACGTCACCAGCAGACCTCGTTTTCAAGATATCCACAATGAATATGCCTGAGATAGACTTGCATGCACTATCTCTGTTGTATGTATGCAAATCTGTGTCATGTGTATCCATTATGGATAGCATGAAAGCCTGACTAGCAAAGGGATACTTCAGGACTGGCTTGAGAAACACCGATCAAAGGTGCCCAAACTGCATATCAGAACCAGAACCACTTTCTAGCACTGTGTAGCACGTGTTCTGATTTCACTCATGGAGCGCCCTGCTTTAAACCATAAGAGCCATTCCTACTGCTATCAACGAGTGACCTCATGGCAGTCCTGTGGAGGCCCAGATCTTGGCCTAGGCAATATAGGCAACTGCTTACAGTGCCAAATCCTGAAGGTCAGGGGCAGATTGTGGGAAAATAGTGGCCCAGGGCATTTTTCTCCATACTGGCCCATGGGTACCCAATTACACATACAATTTGGTGAATCACCAAATACAGAATAAAGGGACCATAAAATAGAAATGCACAGACAAACTGAACTGGAAATCACAACAAGTTAGACTGTATGTAATGCAGCAATGGAAAAACAGAAAATACCATCATTCCTCATAAAACAACAAACAATAAAATCATGAACTATAAAACATGAATCACAATAGGAAAATCATACTAAAAATATATATTTCAAAACTGCTGATGAATAGAACCTCCAGTAATTTAACTCAAATACAAATTTTTGAAAATTTCCCTAACACCAATAAAATATTTCAAAAACAGCAGACATCAAATAATAATCAATAATTAAAACTAATAAGGATAGAAAAAAATCCCCGGTTCTCCATACCTGGGAACTTTTAATTCCAGTCACCTTGAGATGGTCATGAATTAGATGTTCTCTAGCACACATCACCATCATATGCTCACTCATGCATACACAGTCTCCCTCTCTCACTGATGTGCTTGCTTACTCTGACACAGATGTTTACTGATACACATGCTCTCACTCACGGCCTTATGCATGCTGACTCATTCACTCTCCCTCACACACATGCTCACTGACACACTCACCCTGTCTCACTCACACATGTTCAGTGGCACACAAACTCTGACTCATCCGTCTAATCACGCTCATACACATGCTCAGACTTATGCACACTCACACATGCTGTCATTCTCTCCCTTGCACACATGCTTACTGACACAGTTGCACTCTTAATGCTCACACATGCTGACATACATACCCTCACTGCCTCATACATTCAGTCATGCTCACTTATGTTTGCTTTTCTCCCCCTCTGTCTGTGAATAAGTAAAAAAACATTTTTACTTACATTGGTGGTCAGGGAAAATCCAGGCAGGGCCCAAGAGAGGAGAGTCTAAGTGGGCTTTAGAGCAGTGGTTCTCAACCTTTTTTCTGTCAGGTCATACCTGACAGATGGTACTCATATGCGTGACACACTGAACACATGAGAATCATAGGGCTATATGTAAAAGTACAGTTTCCATCCACAGGAACCCCCCTGACCCACAATTATGGATGTAAAGCAGAATTATGACATTCCCCGTACAACTCACCTTACAAAAAATATATTCTGGTTCTAGTGTCATCTCAGTAACAGCAGCACAAAGTAACTACCAGGCTCAATAGCTCTACTTATGAAAAGACAGCAGTTTATCACTAATGCATGTCCTCTTGAGAAAATACAACAAATAAGACTGATACAGTAAAATATCTCACCTTGTTCACATACACAGAACCGACCTAACATACTCCCAGGATCTGCAGTAATGCACATAAACTAATCTGCACACAGTTACACCTGTATTATGGAACACACTCAAACAGTAACAATCCTACCTATGAAAAGGCAACACTATAAATATTAAATCAGGCCCTAAACACCAATACACCTCCTATTAGGAAAACAGAACTAGCCAAGCAGCTATAGATCCCAACGCAGAAATAACTAGTATAACTTCTAATAAGCAGAATAAATGTTTCACAACAACTATGAACAGAATAATTTCCAACAATTAAAAACTCATAAAAATTATTTAAAATTCTCCAAACACCAATAAAATATTTCAAAACAGCAGACACATCACATAATATTCAGTAATTAAAATGGCAGTCAATCAAGAAAAATAAACTTAAAAACCCACTTTTACTAACTCCCTCCAGCAGCTCTCCTATTCCTCTTCCATGCAGGCCAGTAGCACACACCAGAAGCAGTAGTGGCTGAAGCTCTGTACTCATGGTCCTCTTCCTTAGAGCCCATGACCAGTCTCTCTGTCTCTCACACACACACATATACCAGTTACACTCCCATGACCAGTTTCTGTCTTTCACACACCAATCATCTCCCGACCAGTCTCTCTCTTACATACACACCAGTCACCTTCCCGATCAGTCTCTCTCTCACACACACACACACACACACACACACACACAGGCTTCCCACTTCCATATGCTATCTTATATATACAGGTTTCTCACTCTTATGCTGTGTCTCACACACACCCAGGTTTCTTACTCCTATGCTAGCTCTCGCCACATACACAGGTTTCTCATTCCCATAATTACTTTCTTTCTCTCTCACACACACATATCAGTCACACTCACATCCAGTTTCTGTCTCTCACACACCAATCATCTCCTGACTAGTCTCTCTCTTACACACCTTCCCAAACAGTCTCTCTCTCTCTCTCATGCACACACACACACACACACACACAGGCTTCCCACTCCCATGTTCTATCTTTCATATACAGGCTTCTCACTCCCATAGGGCCAGATTTTAAAAGGGTTACGCGCATAAGGTACGCGTGTAACCCTTTTAAAACCCCCCTGCAGTGCACCAAACCTATTTTGCATAGGCTCAGCGGCGCGCGTAAGCCCCGGGGCTTGCAAAATGGGGCGGTCGGGGGTGTGGCCAGGGGGCGCGGTTTTGGATCGGGGGCGTGTGGGCAGTCCGGGGGCGTGGCCGAGTGCCCCGTCACAGTGGCCTGTGTCGGGGCCTGCCACGCCGGCGCGCGTAAGTTACTACTGCCCGGAGGCAGTAGTAACTTTTCTGATAAAGATAGGAGGAAGGGTTAGATAGGGCTGGGAGGGTGGGTTAGGTAGGGGAAGGGAGGGGAAAGTGCGGGTGGGTGGAAGGAAAGTTCCCTCCGAGGCCACTCCGATTTTGGAGCGGCCTCGGAGGGAACGGGCAGCGTGTGCAGGGCTCAGCGCGCACAAGTTGCACAAATGTGCACCCCCTTGCGCACGCCGACCCCGGATTTTATAAAATCCAGCGTACTTTTGTTCGCACCTGATGCACGAACAAAAGTATGTGCACGTGCTCTCTTTTAAAATGTACCCCAGCTTGTGTCTCACACTCACCCATGTTTCTCACTCCTATGCTAGCTCTCTTCACATACACAGGCTTCTCATTCCCATAATCACTTTCTCTCTCACACACACACACTCCAGTCATCTCCCTGACCAGTCACATCCATTATCTCTCTTATATACACACACACACACACACACACACACACACCCCACCTCTCTGACCAGTTTCTCTCAATCACACACACATGATCTTTCTCACACACTTTACATAGATGATCTTAATCAAATGCTCTCACTTACACACAGGCTCTCAGTCACAGTTACACCTGCACACTCTCAATCACATATACATTCTCTCACTTACACACAGGCTGGCTGGCTCTCTCATTTCCTGCCCCCCCCCCCCCACCGAGCACAAATGGTAACTGCAGCAGCCTCCTCCTCCAGCCCCCGCAGGCCAAGAAAGAAGATTCCTATCGGCCACGGGAGGCTAATTCTGCTGTCTCCTGTGCCGATTTCTGGCTGCTTCTGATTTTGCTTTTGGCGCACGCTATTGCCCAGGGCCAACGCTTCCCGAAGCTAATTTTTGGTGCGGCATGGCTCTTTCTTCTTCCCGCGCACCCCACTGGACATCATTTCCTGTTCCGGGGCAGGGGGTCAGGTGCGGGAAGAAGAAAAGGCCCAGCCTCCACTAACACTGCTGCGGCTTGAGAATGAAAGGAGCCTGCCGCAGAGGAAAGCTGTGGGAGCTGGGAGGCAGGCATTCAGCCCGCGGTGAGGCAGCGGCAGGAAGTGTGCTGGCTGCCTCCTGCCGGCAAAAACGCAAGTGGGGCAGGCACGAATGGAGGCGGCGGGGCCTCGGTGATGATGGGGCACGGGAGAAGTGCGGCGAATAGGCCCATGAAACTGAGGCTGGTGCCGCGGGGAAAATACAAAAGCAGCACTTAAGCGGATGGCTGCTGTTGGTCGCCGCGACAAACACCTATCACGTGATTGGGGTGACCAGCCCACCGGGGCATGCCCGAAGCCCCCGATAGGCCAATCCGCCCCTGCTGAAGGTGCCAAATAGATGGTTTGAAGAGGATCCTGTTGTAGCTTGCTTTAAGGCCATGTGATGGCACTGCTTCAAAAGAGCGCAGCTGTGACACTCTGTCCTCTACCCATTCTGTCCCCCACCATCTCAGTCCTGCTTATGTGTGCCAAAGTCTTAAATCTGGCACTGGTCCTGTGAATATCAAAGAGAAAACAAGGCTACTATTATATAATCATAATTAATACTAATATACTATTATCTAATCATAATTAGTAACAAGCTAAGAGATTGTCAAATTTTGGCAAACTCTAATAGACATTTTCTAAGCTTGATTTACTTGGTAACTCTTGTAACATTTCAGTTCCCAGTACCCACATATTCAAAATCAGCATTTTTTTTCCAGCTTAATTGTCATTTCATTCATGGTACAGTCCATCTTTTGGAACATGACAATTCATTCCAGGGCATGCATGAGTGGAGCTTTAAATATTGCAGGACCGACTGCTGTCAAAATATTTCATGAACATAACAATCAATGCAAGGCCACTAAGCTATTTTGGGTGCTTTTATTAAGCCAAAATGTTTTTAGCTCTTCAAATTGCATGGTTAAACTAGCCCATGTCACATGTTGGGAAATATGTATTAAAATAAGAATAGTGGGCATATGGTTGTTCAGTTTGGTCACATTGTGTAAATAGGATAAGCTTAACTCAGCCAGCACTTTTGCATCAACAGTATAATAGTGAACAAAGAGCGGCCTCTGGTGGTAGATGTTGTAAATGTTATTTTACTCTCTTTTATTTTGTCATTTTGAATAAGGCAGTGTAGTCGCTGTGCTTGTCCTCTAGACAGATCTAGAGATTAACAAATTAAGAGGGCCCATTAAAAAGGTAAAATGGTATCGCTCACAACTTGCTTGATGATCTTTATTTCAGTTTCCTAATTTTCATACCCTGTGGGATAAAATCTGCCACAGCTGACGAGTGGCCTGATGTGCAAAAGATTGTATATTGTTTGTCCCCCTCCCCCCACCAAAAACACACACTCAAAAACAAAAAAGAAGCATAAGGTAATGGTATTTTTATTTTCTAATCAGTCTGAAATAAATCTGTGCAAATTATGTTTTGTAATTATCTGCAATGTATTTATGATATACTGTATATATAGATAGACAGATATAATGTAAGGACTAAAACTGTTTGCATTACTTGATGGAAAACAAATATTTTTATTTTTCTTCTCCTAATAATGTTTATTGAACACTGATCCCCTCAAAAATGTTGTTGGGTGATGATATGCTTGTTCTTTATTTTTTTTCATGAGGTAAATTTGAATTTTCCCCATTTTCCATTTTATGCCACTCTGCACACTTACCTAATTAATCTTTCTCTATACATCAGTCCCTCTCTTTTCATCATAAAGAGAAACATAAGATGTATGAAGTTAAAATGATCAAAATCTTCAGAACTGACATAAAGGCTCTGAACAGTGACTTATTTTTTTTTAACTCATTACCAAAAGTAATTCTATTGCCTTTCTGCCACCTCCATATCACGCTAACACAAGAAACCAACCCCCCTTTCACCCTTCCTACTTCCCTTTCCCGCTACCATTGTAATGTATTCTTTGATTCACTTCTGTTTTCTGGCAATATCATCTTTTACTGTAACCCGTTAATTCTGTTTTGCAGCTGAGGAAGGGAGAGTCAATTCAGCTGCACAGCTTACCTTCCAGTGGTGCTCCTACACCCATATAACTCCTCTTCTCAGGTCACTATATTGACTCCCCATCTGTTCCTGCATACAGTTCAAGCTCCTTGTCATGGCCGCATGGGCTGATTTGATGATAACCCCAAGTCGGGGGAATGCAGAGGTTAGGAGCAGGCAGGTTAGGCAGGAGGTCTTTTGCCTGGCCAGCCACCTGCACTTCGGCTTGGGTTCTCTGGCACTGGTGGCTGGCAGATCTTATAGCAGGGGGTGCAGACGATTAGGGACAGGGCACCCACAGGGACTGGCAGGCAGCAGGAGGCAAGGGACAGGAAGGTGGCCTGGACACCCTGAACACAAACAAGGAGTGCACTGGCAGGATAGGGGCAGACAAGGAAGCACAAGGCAGCAGAAGTACACAAACAAGGGGCTAGACAAAGCATGGAACAGCAAGGTTAGTACAAAGGAACCACTTGGACAAGGCCTAACACAGGAAAGGGGCAGACTACCAATACACTGATAGGAAGGGCCACAGGAAGGCTCAGACAATGCAAGAACAGGACTGGGAGCACACAAGCATGGAAAGCCATTGAGAGATCTCAACAGGGCAAGGAACCAGGAAAGGTACAAAAAGGCAAAAAAGGCTCCAGAGAGGCCTAGGCAAGACCAGGAACTCACAGACAAGGAAGGCCACTGAGAAGCCCAAACAGAACAAGAATAAGGATTAGGCCACCGGGAGACCTAACTAGAGCAAGAGCAAGGCAAGGAGCAAGACCAAGGATTCCAAGGGAAGAATACATGGACAAGGGCCAAAGGCAGAGAAGAGACTCCATGCTGAGGGAGGGTTTTATAGGGCTGGCCTTGCTGCATCATGCAACCTTCAAGGCAGTGGCAAGAACAGGTCCAAGCAGCCCATTGAGAGGGCCACCTAGCAACCACTTTTCTTACTCACCTACAAGTTCATTTTGCGCTCCTCATTTCTTCTTCTCTCTTATTTCTCCCTGTACTCCACCTCGTGATCTTCACTCATCGGGCAATTCACTCTTATCTGTGCCCTTCTCCCCACTGCATTTTCCACCTTGCTGCTCTGTATGCCTAGAGTAGACTTCCTGAGTCAGTGCATTCTGCTTCTTCTCTGGCCGTATTCAAATTCAGTCCAAATGCCCACCTTTCTTGAGGCTGCTATTAAATCTTAACCCCTGGTTCTCCTGATCATTCCCTTTTGGTTTTAACCATTTGTCATAATAAATGAAGCTCCCTTAGTCTCTTATTTGTCCTGTCTTGCATAGATTGTAAGCTCTATAGAGCAGGGACCGTCTCTTATGTATAGCACTGTACAGCACTGCACACATGTAGTAGCGTAGATTAAGTTAGTCCAATAAAAAGGTTATCAACTTATTTTGTTTCTTTTGGCCAGGTTCATTAAGGCTTTTCTCCCATTTTGTGTCTATGGGAAAAACCTTAGTGAATCAGGTCCTTTATTTGCTTAAATGTAGGGAGATAAAGATTAGCAATCAGGAAAGCCACATTACTTTGGTCATAGAGAGAGAAACTGGTAGCTTTTACAGACACACACAAAATGCAAGGATTTGCATAGTAGGAAAGTGGAAACTAGATGGGGAGGGAAGGCGGTCATTTACAGCACGTTAGTGCCGGCATTAACACTGTCATTGTGTTTACATATACATTTATTAAAATGTATTAATGGCTTAATGCAAATGCTCTAAGTGGTGTACATAAAAACATTCAAATACAACACAGCTCTATGGCTCTCACTGAAAGGATAAGCACTGCTTGACCTGCTAAATGTTTTGAGTCTTCACAAATGCATGGACACCAAGATGCATGACAATCAAATGCTATGAAAGTTAACTGTAACGAAGGGACAAATTTGATTGGGTTATTTTTGTTGTTGTTGATGTTGAGTTTTGATTTTTTTTTCTTAATTCTTAATTCCTGATCGTTGAAAAAAAGGGTTGCTTTTTCCAGGCATGAGGGTTGCCATACACAACTATCCACGCTGGGCCAGTTTTCTAAGTTTATTGATTTATTTGATTTATATTCCACTTTTTCGGCACTTCAAAGTGGATTACATTCAGGTACTCCAGGTGTTTCCCTGACACCAGAGGGCTCACAGTATAATGAGTTCATTTTCAAAGGATTTACACATGTAAAATGAGCTCATATGCGCACAAGTAGCTTGCATTTGTGTATGTGCTATTTTATAAACATCGGAAGTAAGTGCACATTTTCGGTTTCACACGCAATTTACCTGCGCAAAAAAGGGTCAGTCTGGAGGCAGCCCTGAATTTGTCAATAGGCATCTGTTATGCCTGTGCCTAGGGTAGCAAACGTTTAGGGGCAGCGGGCTGGCTAAGATTTGCTGCCTTCCAGCTCTGCTGCAGAGAAAAGCCCTTTTTCCTACCCTGTAACAGATCCTTACAAAAGGTGGGGGGAAGGGGCCACAGGAAGTGCCTGGGGTGGCCAAAATCCTAAATCCAACCCTGACTAAAGGACATCAGGGTCGGGACCAAGAGTTAAGTTGCTATTTTATAAGAGATTTCTGTGAATACATTAGGCAATGTATTCACCTGCAATGTTATACCTGTTAATTATCCAGTGCAAATGATATCAGACTAATCGTTATTTGTTATTGTTGGATGGGAGCTCAGGGTGAAAAGTACTAGGAGGGTCTCAAAGAACTGGAGATGGGCTGGGTAAGCTGATGGAGGTATTGGCAAAATTGTGATTTCAATTCCACACATAGTTTTGAAAAGTACCGACTTCTGTGCATAAATCAGAGTTTTACATGAACTCTTTTTCATGTGTAAAATATATGCGTGTATGTTTATAAAATAGGTAGAAAAAGCTTGCGCCTTCAAGGCATTGCTGATAGTCACACATAATGAAAGATTTGTGCATTTGTTGGTGAGTGGGCACCTACGTATTTTATAATCTGCATGGACCAGATATGTGCAGGCTATAAAATACTACAGTAGATGTCCGCACGCCCATAAAAAGCTCTGATATTGGGCCATGCCAAGTTGTTTGAAAGTTTCCCTCAGAGTTTGTATCTGAGGCAATGGAGGGAGAAGTGACTTGCCCTAAATTGCAAAGTTAGATTAATGAGGAAAATCCTTTATCCCATTGATCTGTATAAACTACAAAGATGAGGTGAATGTCAGGGCTACTTTATATTACCAGCATGAGCCCCAACTCTTCTTAAATAGAAAAACATGACATATCCACCTTCCTTCTGAGTCTCGGAGGTGAAATAATTAGAAATTCCAAAGCAGAGCAGTGCTATTCTGCACACAGCAGTTGGTTCACCCAACTTGGTATACAAACTTCATAGGGGCCAAATCACTAAAGGCATCTGCATGTAGGCTAGCTAAATCTTTTCAGCATACATGCATTCTTGCAAAATATTTTAAAAGGGTTATCATAAGAGCATTAGCTCTTAACTCCCTATTTATTTATTTATTGATTGATTTTTAATTTTTATATACCGAGGTTCCTGTATGAAATACAAATCACTCCGGTTTACATAAAACTGCAACTTCGCACAAAGGCTGTACATAAAACAATTTGAATACTGTACATGAAACATGTGGGTACAAGAACTGAAACATTGTAACTTAACATAGAGGCTGAAACATAAAACAGTTTGAGAACGGTGCATAAAACATGTGAATACAAAGCTGTGAATATTATGGGGTAGATTTTCAAATAGCGCGATTTGGCGTACTTTTGTTGGCGCATCAGGCGCCAACAAAAGTACGCTGGATTTTAGTAGATACGCGCGTAGCCGCTAAAATCCGGGTTCGGCGCGCGCAAGGCTATCGATTCCGTATAGCCGGCGCACGCCGAGCCGCGCAGCCTACCTCCATTCCCCTACCTAACCCACCCACCCGGCCCTGTCTAAACCCCCCCCCCCTTACCTTTGTCGGGGGATTTACGCCTCCCGGAGGGAGACGTAAATCCCCGCGCGCCAGCGGGCCGCTAGCGCGCCGGGACGCGACCTGGGGGCGGGTCCAGAGGGCACGGCCACGCCCCCGGACCGCCCCGGGCCGTAACCACGCCCCCGGGCCCGCCCCCGAAACGCTACGGCCCGCCCCGAAAACGCCGCGCGGATCGGGCCCGCCCCCTCGACACGCCCCCCTCGGAAAACCCCGGGACTTATGCGAGTCCTGGGCTCTGCGCGCGCCGGTGCGCCTATTGAACATAGGCGCACCGGCGCGCAGGGCCCTGCTCGCCTAAATCCGCCCGGATTTAGGAGGATTTAGGCGAGCAGGGCTCTGAAAATCCGCCCCTATGTGAATATTCACATAACATGTGAATATTCACATAACATGTGAATACAAGAACTGATTACAGGGGAACTTAAACTGAATATACTTCAATATGAGTCAATCTGGGAGGTCGCCAACATGGCTTAGTGGGAGAGAATATGCTATTATATCAGAGACAGGTATAGTGCACTGCTAAAAAGTTACATGCATGGACCTAAGGCATGTGAGGCAACATAACGGAGATCCTAGTGGAGCTTTTGTAACTCCTTGAGAGTTGATACTAAATTGGTGATGGAAAGCCCTTGCGGGGAAACTGAATTAGAGATGGAAAGCTAGGAAAACTAAACGTTGCTAAATTTACCGAAGTCCTTGAGTCCTAAGGTGTTTAATGTTAGTTTGCTAGCTTGACTCAGAAAGAGAAGTGGTGCTTTTACTCCCCCCCCCCCAAAAAAAAAAAAGCACCCTGAACCCCAACCCCTCAAATAATGTGGGCCTCTGACCTTCACTGCAATGAAACAATTGAGCATTGGTCCCTGCTCTCCACCAACTCACATCCTCTCTTCCTGACACTGAAACAAATAGGATCCATCTCCCTCTCTCATATCTCCCTCTCACCCCACTCCCGAAATTGAAAGAAAGGAGATCTGGTTCCACCTCTCCGTGGGAGACTTAGGGCCTTATTTTCCAAATGTATCGCACGCGGTAAGGGACGTTTCACACGCGAAATGTCCCTTTTCGCGTGTGATACCAAAATGGGGGCGGAGTCGGCCCCGGAAGAGGAGGAGTCGGGGCGTCACCGGGGCCGACTCCGCGACGACGGCGCGCACAGCGAAAAGGTAAGGGCCTTTTCGCTGCCTAATTCGCTCCCAATAGCTACACCTCCTATGGTGGCGCTATTGGGTGCGAAACCGGCAGCGATCGCACCGCGACGGTGCGATCGCTGCCGGCTAGCGCAGGCCCACCCCCCATTTCGGCCCCCCGCCCCTCATCTTCTAAAGTATCACAGGCCTGCGTGCTTTAGAAAATGAGGCCCTTAGAGATGTAGAGTATGCACAGGGATGGCAATTTTCAAAGTGGTGCGTGGGCTCACAATGACACTTGTGCGTTGGCGTGCGACCATTTTATAACTTGAACGCACACATGCAAACACGTTATAAAATAACCATGGCATGTGCACTTGTGTGCGCAATGTTAGGTGTGCCTGCGCCCAGCTGCATAAATCGGGTTTCTAGCACGTAAGTCGGGTTATTTTAAAATGGGCGCACATCCAGACCATGACCAGTTTCACCAGTTTGTCCACAAGTTTACCCAGTCTACAGTTAGATCTTCTAAAGCCCCCTGGTTTGATAGCCTGCAATCCCCCTAGTTACCCCAAATTCTTTTAGCCCCTTTGAAACATGTTTTTTTTTTTACATGTACACCTCCTCCATAGCAGAGGTAAACTTGCGGGGCAGTGGAACTTGGCACACACCGGGGCGCGTAAGTATTTTCGCGCACAGCTCTTGGCCATGCCCCAAAGCGCCCATTCCATGCCCTTTTTGAAATCAAGTGAGATGGGCGTGATGCAAGAAATACGCATGCATCTGGGCGGTTTTTACAATTTGGTCCGCGCACGCCAGCCCAACTTTGCCCATCCCCCAATTGATGCATGCGTCAGGCTTTTAAAATCTCTTAGTAAGAGGCCCACTCTCCCTTTAGCAATCAGCATGGCTTTTTTAATGTGTGTGCATGCTCTTTGTGAATCAGCTGCTAATACAGATTTCAGCATGAATGCTCTAAAATGTTAGCATCCGTGCTAAAACGTATTTCCTGTGCCATGCAGTGTTTTGGTTTCACAGTGATACTCTCATTCCTCTGTCTTGTTTTCCCTTTTGGAGCTTGAACTTATAGGAAAACTGCTACAGATCGTTACCTGAAAGCCAGGATTTATAACCTGCTTTTGTACTTCCTCTCACTTGTGTAAACTGCGGTTGTGCTTTCCAGTAAGTCAAAAAATTTATTTTGATTTTTAGCAGTCATATAGATAGATAGACAGCTTGATAGATAGATTTAATATGGGTAGTAAATGTCATTTAACGCATCATTCATAAAGGTCTGACTACACTGAGATGGCCGATATCAGCAAGAGATCTATGAACAGTGGCATAAAATGTGCAGAATTAGGAGTCTTGCACACAGAAGTGCTTAGAAAAGCATTATGAGATGGATGCTGGACTTGAAGCATGAAGCTGCTTTAATGGATTATGAATTGTAAGAGTAAAATGAGACATTTTAAAGATCAGAGCTCTGAAATTATTGGCCATATGATCATCCCCCAGTGTCATCCGGGCAGTTTGCTGTGCTGGATTCAATTTTCAGACTCTGAAGAATGTTGGAGACAATTAAATGGAAATATCTTGGGTTGCCTTTTTTGTTTGAATCAGAATCATTGTATTGTTCTCCAGTCCTAGGAAGATGTTAATCTGTCAAAAATAGCACATAAATAAAAGGAAGGGCACCAGACAGTAAGAGCTAGGGAGTAACAGTGTGCTTACCCAATCAGACTTGTGTTGTGTTTACAAAAGCGTAGCTTGCTTTTCTTTTAATTTATCTACTAAATTGACTTAGTTTTTTATTTTTTTCCTGGGGGTGTTTCTGCAAGGAGAGATGGGAAAGGTGAGGTATTGGAGGAGGAAGGATGAAGCTGGGGACCATGGGTAGCCTTATATTCCACTCATAGGAAGAAGAGGGACCCCTGGGAAAAGACAAAGGGACCACAAGCAGATCAATTGAGATGTTGTTTATTGATGTGATTATGGATGTGACAAGAAGAAACTGTACTTAGGTGCCAATTGGTTATCCTTGAACAAGTAGAAAGGCAAGAGGTCAATATTCAAAGCCATTTAAACAGATAATTCACAAGTTATCTATCTAAATGGCAAGTTTTTGTTTACTCAGCCACTTACCTGACTAGATTTTAGCCGGATAAAAAAAGAGGCATTCCAGGGCCATTCCGGAGTGGCCCTAAGTTATCCGGCCAACTTAGCTAAATTTCAGTTCTATCCAGCTAAGTCAGCCATAAAACTGTAGAATTGCTCTGAAGCAGGTCTAAAGTTATCCAGCCTTGTGTGGCTGGCTGCATAACATCCTACTTAACCGGATATCTTCGCTGGGAAATTATAATGAATGAATGAATGAATGAATGAATGAATGAATGATCCTGTGGCCTGATTTCCTCTTCTCCCCGCCCCCCAAATTTCATTGATGGCCCAATCGGGCTGTGCATTCCCCACCCCCACATCCCCCCCCCCCTAAATATTAAAATTGTTCGGGGGTCTGCAGGTCGGCCACACTCCCCCACCCCCATCTCTTGAAAACATATTTCTCCCCCTCCCCAAGTCACTGCCCCCACCCATTTGTTGTGTATAATTAATGGGTCTTTCGCCCTCACCATGCAGACCCCTCCAATCCCCTCCTCACAACACGTAAAACTCCTGCTGGGTGCAAGGTGCAGTATTTACTCATTTCCAGCGTCTCCCTGAAAACATCATTTACCCATAGCTTAAGCTTTCCTGATAAAAGCGTAAACTATGGGTAGCTTACACTTCCAGTGTAATTTCTGTGAGGGGGGGGAAGCAATTCTTTTTTTCAAGACAACGGGTGAATAGGGTGGGGAGGGGGCCTGACCGTTGGCCCCTGGAACAGTTTTAACATTTATGAAGGGATGGTGGATGAGGGGTGCACAGGCCAACGCTGATGACATTTGGTGGGGGGGGGGGGTGGGTTGAGGGAGAAAATCGGGGCACAGGCACTTTTACTTCTTTTTTTTATCTCACAGCGCAAGTTAACCAGATATCTATTGAAAATATCCAGTTAAGCAGGATGTTACCTGGCCATGCAAGGCCGGATAGCTACAAAACCTAACCACATATTTTCAGACTTACTCCTAAAATCCATCAAATTGCTATAAATATATTGGAAAGAGCGCCGGTGATAAAAAAAAAAAATGGGTGTGATTAAGCACATTGTAGCGTTACTGCACAGAGTAGATAAATATTGCAGTCCATGGTACATTATTGTGGGATGTAATGCACAACTGCTGCTGTTATTGTAGGAGAGAGAGAGAGCCAGAGAGAGCCTCTGTATAGGGGTGATATGACGTTTATATATATATATATATATATATATATATATACCACTGTAGGGTGGGTTTTGGGAAGGGGGGGGGGAGTTACAAACGCAGTCAGAGGAATTAACTGCAAATTTGACCTGACTGATGAATTTCATAAGCTAGCTAGAGACTGCTTTGTACACATCAACTCCTCTTGTTGGTACCTTTCATTGATTCAAATGATAGAAATTCTTCAGTCAGATCAAATTTGCAGTTAATTCCTCTGACTGTGTATGTAAACCCCTCCCCCCCCAAACACACCCCACCTCCCCAAACCTGCCCCGAGTTGAAAGTGTCCCCTCTTACAATGGTATGCATATATATATATATAGCATGTCATATTGATTCTATACAGTGGTGCAATAAAAATATTTTCCCCAGTAATGCAAGGCAAACGTGGGTAGAACGCATAGAAAAAAGGTGTAGTCATTTCTGATGTTAAATCCCATGTTAGTGTGCGTTACTCTAGCGCATTCCACGCTAGCAGACCTTCCTTTCCATTTACTCCTCCCCATCTCCTAGTTGCATACTAAATGTAAAATTTGCCATCTAACGTGCATTGTGATATTTATCACACGAGTTTGGGCCCTGACACATTTTGATGAATGACCAGGTTAGCCGGTTAGGTTTTTAAATGTCCGTCAATATGTAGCTGGATAACTTTAGGCAAGTATATTCACTGGAACGTTTATCCGACTAAATATACAGGACAAGTTATCCGGTTAGCTGGATAGCTTGTCCACTCACCAGCTTATTGAATATGGACTTCTAAATTTACTTTTGGAGCAGTCTGCTCCAGCCTGGCTATTGGCCATCTCCAGTACAGAGACCAAGAGATTAAGCAAACACCCATAGAAAGAGATAGTTACACTACACCTTGGAGCTCTGTCCTCCCATCCCTTTTGTAAACTTTACACCAGAATTTGCTGGGACTAACCCTGGTACTGAGTGTGCCTCCTGTCTTTATAGCTATGACTAGAAAAGGAGGCTAAAGTTAATTAAAAACCAGAGACCTAACTTATATGTCGTTCAACATTTGTTTGCATTAAGTGGATGTGTATTTCTGCTCTGAAAATGTACATGTATGTTTCAGCATGTACAAATATTTTCAGTGCAAGAAAGCATATACTTTCTCTCCCCCTTTTATAAGAATGTGCACGTATATTTTTTGCATGAAATAATTGTGACACTGCACAAGAAACAACCAGAATTAAACATGGAGGCAGGTATTTTATGAAGTATGTGCATATACGTTTTGAAAATACCTGCGTGCCTACTTGGCATCACCAGTTTGCCGATACCTCTGCCAGTTCACCAGGTCCATCTTACGTTCATCTAGGCCCTCTAGCTCTTCCTCCTGAACCCTTACCAGTCCTTCCCCATTTTATCTAGACCCCCTAGCAGCTCGCCCTGAATCCCCACCAGTTCACCTAGACCTTCCATCCATTAAACTGCAGACAACAGATGAGTCTGTCTGATTTCACTTCGCAAAGTCAATTAGCAGGTGTAAAAGTGTACAGATAAGTCTGGTAAATGTATATGCAATTCTCTCTTATAAAATAGCAACTACCACACATACTTCTGAATCTCCCCATGGAGCACACCTAGACCGCTCCTTTTTAGCCTGGTAAAATATGTGCGCAAAACTGAAAATACGTGCATACTCTCAACATTTAGAAAATAGCATATACTCGCGTTCCTGCTACTTAAGCGCAGAATCCCTTTGAAAATTCACTCTTCTGTTTTGGGGCAATTTTCAATCTGCGTGCAGAATTGCAAAGTACATGAGCGCTGCTCATTTGTTTAGTTTAAAAAAAGTTTCAAAGAGAAACAAAAAAGGACAGGCACTGAAAGCCTCCGCATACTTTGCATCTGCTGTTTGTGTGGATGGCAAGAAGCAAGGGGAGGGGGTGTGCAACAAAATAGCGTATGCACAGTTAAAAATTGAATGTGCGGGCACGACAACAGTCCCAGTCTAAACATGCCATAGAAATACTGCTTCTTCCTGCAGCTAGAAATGTGCATGCAGTGGGAACTGCGTGAAATTTTATGAATGTTTGAGGAGGGAACTGCGTATAATTTTATGAATGTTTGAGGAGGGCCATTTTCATTCAGGCCCATGTTACCCATATAAATGCATTTCTCTATGAAGAACATAAATCTAACGGTCATGCCTGTCAAATTCTCGGCCAATGCTTCTTCAGTTAGAAAGCTCCTTATACATCTTTTATATATTAAAATTGTCAGTAGAAAAATCCCTAAATATTGATGTAAAAATTAATGGAATATTGTTTTTTTTATATGTGAGAAATGTAATTGATTCAAAAGGAAACCAAAAGACGGTTACTACTATATGCAACTTGCTCGGCAGACCTGATGGACCATTTGGTCTTTATCTGCTGTCAATTACTATGTTACTACGTTACAACATCTGAAAGGATATTCTAAAAAAGATTGGGCCAGATTTTAAAAGGGTTACTGCGTGCGCCAGCCCTATTTTCAAAAGGCCCGGCGACGCGCATAAAGCCCCGGGATGCGTGTAAGTCCCGGGGCTTGTAAAAAGGGGGGTGGGGGCGGTCCTGGGCTGTCTGGGGGTGGGGTGGGGCCAGAGGCCTCTGACACAGCGGCCATTTGCTGCTGTGTGAAAGGATCGCCTGCCGGCAGGCTGCTTACACACACAACCTGTGCCTGCTTCCAGGCAGGTGCAAAAGGTGAAATAAAGATTTTGGGGGAGGAGAGGTTAGGGGAAGGGGTGGGAAGGTTAGGTTAGGGGGAAGGGGGAAGGGAAGTTCCCGATTTCGGAGCGGCCTGGGAGGGAACGGAGAAAAGTGAAAGGGAAACTACAGGGCAGCAGACAAGACAGAAGGTAGGAAGGGAAAAAAAAGGGAGGGTGAGATAACCCACATTGCCCCATCCTTGGATGGGCTTTAGGACTAGTATTTGATAAAAATGAAAAACTATATAGTAATTTGGGGGTTGAAGTGAGGCATAATTCTGAATATCTGCCCTGGGCACAGAAAAAAAAAACTGGTTCCAGCATCGGTACTAATGACAGGGAATCATGCTACAACTAAAGAAGTGAAAATGCAGGGGACTCCCCTTACAGCGCAATTCTCTTTACTTCGAAAGAGAACGGATGAACCGGGGAAAAATATTTCCTTGCCAGAAGATACTGTGATGCTGCCGCAGGACAAAGCTAAAATCATTCCTGAACTGGAAAGGGACCTTGCAGATGGAAATAATAGGAGTTGGACAGACGATTTAAGAATGCTGGGGATTGCAGAAGGAATGGAAGGTGATGATCTCATGAAATTTATGGATCTGCTTTTGCCAAAGCTACGAGGAATTCAGTTTCTGAAGGTCTTGGAGACTGAAAGAGAGCAGAGTATCTTCCCCTACCACAGGCAGCAAAAAAATACCTGAGATCAACTGTGAATCATATCTTTCCCCTTAATAACTGAAAATCCAAAAAAAGAAAGAAAATGTTGATGGTCATGGATCTAAATAAAATCAAAGTAGAGAAAAGGAAGATGTTTCTGGCATTGTGAGAGCAAATAAGAAATATGACAGCAAGCTTCAGATTGTTCCATCTAGCAAGCAACCGTGAATAATGAAGACAATATTCAAAGACATCTAGCTGGCTATTTATTTATTTATTTGTATGCAGTCATTCTGTACACAATTACAGCAGTTCACAGCAGACAGTAACATTAAAAAAAACAATGATTACAAATATTAAAATTACAGCATTAAATAAACAAAACACCTTAAAATCACAAATTAAATATAATTATATTCTAATTTTTTCTTTTATTCTTAACCATCTGAAATAAGTTGCCTTTAGTCTTATCAGCTCATGTACTAACTCTCCTATTTGCACCCAAATAACCCGGTATTTTGAATCTTTCTTAAAATAGATTGCCTTTAGTCTTATCAGCTCCTGCTCTCCTATGCACGTCTGAATAATCAGGTTTTTAAGTCTTTCCTAAACAGCTTAAGATCTTTCTGTACATGCAATTCATATGGCATGGAATTCCACAGTTTCGGCCCAGCAATCAAAATATCTATCTCTGACTAAGGAGTCTCTGGCTATAGTGGCCCCTTGTTTCACTAAGTGGCTAGATTTAGCTGCAGCAAATACAGGTGTTCAGATAAGTGAGCTTAAGTCAAGGGAGACAACTTTGTGCATGCATTCTATTCTCAAAATTTCCGTTGTTTGCATACATAGATTTACACCTTCCTTTGCAAAATGATGTGTCCTTTTGTGACGATCCCACCATGTTTTACATATTTTACAGAATTCAGCTGCTCATGCCCCCTTTACAATATATTCGTTTTAAAATGTTGGCTTTGATTTTCAGGGCAGTTAAGGCAGAATTCTCCCAATTATTTATCAAATGCTTTAACAACCTGTGTTCCTGCGTGAGTTCTTCACGCCCAAGAAATGGGCCTCCTGACCATTCCCCTCTGCGAGACAGGAGACACATCTGTCTGAAAGAAACTAGAAACCAGGTGTTTTCCATAGTGGGGCCTTCCTTGCCACCCGAGTTACATGCCATTAGTGCTAGAAAAATCTTTTGCAAACAATTGAAGTCTATTTTATTCCTTGAAGCTTTTGGGAGGGGCCTGATAGGGTAATTAAAGTGCATTTCATTTTCTTGTCTAATTTTATTGTACAATGTATTCATTTTAATTTGTTTTTAACTGGTTTTGTTATGATTAACTGTTATGTTTGATGTGTTATGTTATAACCCGCCTAGCACGACAGGTTCACTATCGGCAGGCTATAAATAAATAAATGATCAAATATCAGAATGCTACAGATCTCTGCCTGATGAAAGGTATAAAAAGATGAGATTTCAAAAATGTCCTTCTGAAAGCTCACAGATACTAAAGCATAGAGCAAGCACGTACAAGGGTTAGAAAATTAGATCTCTGTGTACACTTTCCTGCTCCAACCTCTCCCTGCCCGCAGAAATATCCCTTTTTCCCATGACTAACTAGCCAGTTTGCCAAACTTGGCTGCTACATTTAGCTGTGGAGGAGGGAGTCATTTTCATACCCAGGTAAATACTTTTGAAACTTGCCCTCTTAAGAGGTAACTTTTAAAGGAAAATGCAAATGTAACATACTGTATTAGCAATTTTCAAAAGCCCATTTACCTCTGTTAAGGGCACTTAATGTAGGTAAAGCCTATTGACAATTCAGTGACATATATTCTAGCAATTTTCAAAGGCAGATCCCAGAGTAGATCAATTTTCTTGTTGCTCTTCCAGGGATACATGGCAGTCTTCGCCAAGTCAGTCTGTTAATAATTGTGTATGGAATTTAAACTCCAGGAACTTGGCCAAGCTCCTTTTAAACTCAGCTATGCCAGATGCCTTGATCACATCCTCCGGCAACAAATTCGAGTTTAATTGTGCGTTAACATAGACTAAAGAAAGCTGTTGCTGACCCTGGGAGTAAGAGGAAATAGATCTGGCTTATGGGATCTGCCAGGTACTCATGGACTAGATTGGCCTCTGTCAGAGGCAGGATGCTGGGCTCAATGGACCTTGGTCTGATCCAGAATGGCATTTCTTTGTTACGATTGGGCGATCGCCATGTGTGGTGAACACCACCTGCAGGAGTGACTCAGGATAGAGAACATAGGAATCACAGTAAAGTCTCTGACAACGGCTGGAGAGGAATCTCTGGTGCAGGCTGGAGGAGTCTCTGATACCAGGTGCTGGCTGGAGGGAGTCTGTGGTGCTGGGAGCTGGCTGGAAGGAGTCTGGTGTAGGCTAGCGTCTGTAGAGCTGGGTGCTGGCTGGAAGGGAGTCTCTGGAACAGGGTGCTTGGGGGTAAGGGTGAGCTTCGTGATACACTGGAACAGCATGGGGGTACACGTGGATGTGAGCGCAGATAAACGTGGTCAGAACGCTGGAACCGAGTGCAGGAAAGGGTGGACTCAGGATAGCGTGCAGGTAAGTGTGAGACTGACTGTAGGTATGTGTGAACTGGACTGAGGGAACCAAGACAGACAATGACTGGACTAGACAAAACCAAGACAAGACTTACACTGAACAGAAAACACAAATGCCTGAAGGCAGCAAGGCAGGGAGCCCGAGGGCAGCAAGGCAAGGTGCCAGAACAGGGAGCCCGAAGGCAGCAAGACAGGGATCCAGGACAGGAAGCCCGAAGGCAGCAAGGCAAGGAGCCAGGACACAAAGCCTGAAGGCAGCAAAACAGAACAAGAAGGGCAGAGGCCCAGACCACGGAACAAGACAGGAGCAAGATGCCTGAAGGCACACTGAAGGAAACAGGAGGCTAGAGCAGGGAGCCCAAAGGAACTCCATGCCGAAGCACTGAGGCATTGGCTAGGCGGGGTTAAGTAGGAAGTCCGTGTCATGGAGCAGATAGGTAGGACAGACTGGGCCAGCCAAGACAGCATGCTCGTGAGGGACCTCTGGTGGTGAGGAGGCTGCACAGCAGCCACAGTCGTAACATTCTTATGTTATTATGAGTGAAAAAATACTTTCTCCAAATACTTTCAAATCTGCTACCTGCTAGTTTCTTGGAGTGTCCGCTTGTTTTAGGACTATTTGAAAATGTAAAGAACTTTTCTCTATTTACCTGATGCACCCTACACATCGTTTATAAATCTCTGTCATGTCCCCTCTCAGTCATCTCTTTTCTAAGCTGAAGAGCTGAAACCTATTTAGCCTTTCTTCCTAAGGGAGCCATTCAATCCCCTTTATGATTTTTGTTGCCCTTCTCTCTATCTGCTTTTGTTTCACTATCTCTTTCTTGAAATGGGGTAACTGGAACTGTACACAGTATTCAAGTACACTGGTTCCAGTACAGCTCCTTGAGGCACTCTACTTTTTACCTTTCTCTGTTTGACCATTTAATCCTACTCTCTGGGGTAAATTTACAAAATGTTATGTGCATAAAAATTAGCATATACGCATGTGAAGAAGCATCTGTATGCATATGCCATATTTTAGAAAATAAAAAAAAAGGTGTATATTTTCACTTTTGCGTGAACATGTATATGTATGAAAAAGGGGGCAGACTAGTTGCATTCCCAGTTGGGGCTAAGACTGACGCATGTAATTTGCTATTTTAAAAGACATGCGTGCACATTTGCCAACTTACATATTTTTGCATCTGCTAATTATCTGGCGTAAATAATATTAAATATGTTTATTGTATAATACTGACTGGGTGCAAGGTCTGGGTGAACTGGGAGAAGTTCCAGCTGAGGAACTAGGAAGGTCTTGATGACCTGGAGAAGGACTGGGCAAAGTGGTGGACCTAATTGGTAAACGGTTTAATTTCATTTATAAAACATATTTTAAAATTGACCGATTCACGCGAGTAAGTCCTACTGTACTTTTGCATGTATAATACATGCGCACATATTTTTAAAATAGGAAAACTACAGGCATTCATTGCATTGATATATGTGGTTTGAATGCATTGTATGCATTCATGCAAAAGCCTCTATATGTGCGTATGTGGTGAGGTAAAGATACTCGTATTTTATAAAACACGTGTATATCATAGGTTCGTGTTATAAAACACTTGTGTAGATCTGCTCATGGCCATATTCACACATATATGCCACCATGCAAATTTGTTTGAAAGTTATTGTCTTTATCCTAATTTTTCAAATGAAAATTCACCTACATTTAGGACACTAAATATTAGGGGCAGATATTTAAAAAAAAAAAGCTTAGCTCCTAAATTTAAAATTCTAAGGCCTAGATTCATCATTTTGCTATAAAATTGTGAAAAATAGCACCCATGATTAAAAAAGGGGGGGGGGGGGGGAGAGCCATTGTTAGGATAATTTTCCTGATACTGCATATGAGAGAGTGTGAGTGTGAGTGAGTGTCTTTATAAGGCTATCATATAAGTAAACTATTTATACCACTGTAAGAGGGTCAACTAGTAATTCAGGGTGAGGTTTTGGTGGTGGTCTAGGTTTTGGGGAGCAATTTTACATGCACAGTCAGAGATACGAACAGCACAGTACGCATCAGTGAAGATTTTACATGATTTGGAGTGATGAAAGGTACACAAAGATGAGATTTGTACATTGTACTCTTGATCTAGCTTGATAGCAGCTAGTTAGACAGTGCATCAAGCTAGGTCGAGAGTACATTGTACAAATCTCATCTTTTTATACCTTTCATCACTACAAATCACATCAAATTTTCACTGATGTCTACTGGGCTGTTCGTACCTCTGACTATGCATGTAAAACTGCCCCCCAAAACATAGCCCAACATAAAACTTCACCCTGGGTTCATAATGGCCCCTCTTACAGTAGTATAAAAAGTTTCCTAATATGTATGCCTCTCTAAAGGTGGTCTCTCTCTTTCTCTCTCTCATCCTTGCATGAGTACCCACGATAAGGCCCTAACATGATTTATGAATGGCCTCCTTAATTAGGTATCTAAGTTTTCAGCTGAAAATTTACATACATTTAGGCCTCCTATTTATTTGCCTAGATTTAGACACCTAAATTAGAGGCCTAGCTCTGAAAAACAGTCCTAAACCCCCTAACTTTGTTTCCCTGCCCTAACTCTACCCCTGAACCTAATGAAACTAGGAGCCTCAATGCACTCAGCTCTAGTAAATTTTCCAAAGGGCCAATTTAGAAGCCTAATTCTAAAAGTTAGGAACCTAAACCCTTTGAAAATTGAGTTTTCTGATGAGTCTCTCATGAGGGGCTTTATAAAACGCCTTCTGAAAATCTAAATACAATATATTGATCAGCTCACCATTATCCATGTGCTTTTTCATATCTTCAAAGATTTCTAATAGATTAATAAAGCCCAATCTCTCTTTCCTATGTGTATGCTGGCTCTTCCCTCATTAAGTCGTGTTTATCTATATGACCAGTAATTTTAGTCTTAGATTCCACCATTTTTCTTTGCATTGATATCAGGCTCCCAGTCTGTAGTTGCTTGGGTCTTTGGGTCATCTCTGTAATCCTTTTTGAAAACTGGCATTACATTTGCAACCTTCCAAGGAGATTTCTGTAAGCCAGTACTCTTTGCAAAATCATTCAGCTGAATCTTCTTGTTATTACAGTTAAAATTCCATATATGTTAGTTCTTCTTGATCACCAACATAGATTCAACAAATCACATGCGTGAATCATATCATCATCCCAAGCACATCATTCGGACATCTCCCACATCACGTAGGACTCAGTGTATCTCTCCAGAATTCTGTGACTAATGACTGCAACCCTTTGATGTGGATGTAAAAAAGATCAAGCTTTCATATCAGTTGATCCCTATTAAAGTTTTCACTTTTAAATCAATGCACATATTCTCACACTCCTTACATGCAAAAAATACACTTATCAATATTTATTTATTTATTTATTTATTTATTTTTATTGATTTATTTATCGAGTTTTATATACCGTCGTTCGGTTTCGCCATCACAACAGTTTACAAAGTTTCGATGTTTAACAGAGTGTTCAAAGAATCATAAGCTTGTTAACATAGATATCTCAGTCATTATAAACATAGGGGTAGATTTTCAGAGCCCTGCTCGCCTAAATCCGCCCAAAACCGGGCGGATTTAGGCGAGCAGGGCCCTGCGCGCCGGGAAGCCTATTTTACATAGGCCTCCCGGCGCGCGCAGAGCCCCGGGACTCGCGTAAGTCCCGGGGTTCTCGGAGGGGGGCGTGTCGGGGGCGTGTCGGGGGGCGGGCCCGGTCGTTGCGGCGTTCCGGGGGCGTGTCGGCAGCGTTTTGGGGGCGGGTACGGGGCGTGGCTACGGCCCGGGGGCGTGGCCGCGCCCTCCGTACCCGCCCCCAGGTCGCGGCCCGGCGCGCAGCAGGCCCGCTCGCGCGCGGGGATTTACGCCTCCCTCCGGGAGGCGTAAATCCCCCGACAAAGGTAAGGGGGGGGTGTAGACAGGGCCGGGCGGGTGGGTTAGGTAGGGGAAGGGAGGGGAAGGTGAGGGGAGGGCAAAGGAAAGTTCCCTTCTAGGCCGCTCCGATTTCGGAGCGGCCTAGGAGGGAACGGGGGTAGGCTGCGCGGCTCGGCGCGCGCAGGCTATACGAAATCGATAGCCTTGCGCGCGCCGATCCAGGATTTTAGCCGATACGCGCGACTACGCGCGTATCTACTAAAATCCAGCGTACTTTTGTTTGCGCCTGGAGCGCAAACAAAAGTAGGCTATTCGCGCTCGTCTGAAAATCTACCCCATAGTTTGGTTGTTAAATTGTACAGGTTAAGTTATGTGCTTTGGATTGGTTAGCATGTTTATGTTGTGTTATGTTATGTTTTGTTATCTGTTATGTCACATATTCTTATGTCATGTTATGTCACATATTCTCATATCTTCATCTCCATATTTGCTCTTTATATCACATGTTATAGGTACATCTCTTTGTATTAAAAATAATGAATCAGCACATATTTTCCATACAGAAATGGATTGCGAAGATGCATTCTCTGCATGTCCTTTACATTTAACAGGAAATCTCTGGAAAATTGATCACATTGCATGGAGGCACTACAGGGCCTCATTTTGTTTTTATGGTCAATTGTCACACATAATCAGACTCTTCAGTAACAAATCTTCCTGCAGACTGAAACTGTACGAGCTTCACATGAATCAAATCACAGTAATTCTTCCTATGTCTCTTAGATACTCACAGATTTTACATAGTCCATTTGTAATCAAGGACCTTACTGAAGCTTGAACCCATATACAGACTGTTGTTTGCAATTATAGTAACAATGCAAATCAAAAATCAGCATACAGTCTCTTATCCAGGATTACTGCAAATAAAACTCTTTGTTTCCTTTTGTACATATGAATCACTGAGTCCCATGTTATTTTTTTTTTTTTTTTTTTTTTAAAGAATCAATGTAATTTTATAGTTCTTCAGGATCCTCAAATATTTTGATCTTCTTGGGGGCAATTTTCAAAAAGGGTAACCGGGCACTGTCATATCCAATCCAAAACAGGCTTGCTCAAATGCTGGCCAATCAGAGCAAGCCTGGCAGTGGTGATCCAATCAGGCACCTGTTCCTCCCAGTGTAGCTGCAGCACAAAGTGTGAGAGAGGAGACACGTGCAGAAGCTTGGACAACCGAGCATGTTGTTAGAGCAACTGCCTGTTACTCTTCCTTTGGCTCGGCTGGGTTCGGAGTGCTGCGCTACCAAGCACGGTTCGACCATGAGGCAGGGTGAGGCTGTGGGCTCAGGTGGCAAAACAATTGCCCTTCAATACTCTCCATCCACGGTAGCCTCATCCTGCCTTCAGGCCCATCAACGTGCAGATCTGCCGACAGACTCGCAGGGTCCCCACTCCCTGTGAGCAGGAAGAAAGGAAGAGCAGTCGCAGGGGGTGGACTGGCCTATCGGGGACACCAGGTCCCACCGAATCTTTTGTCACAGAGCGGGAGCCTCCCCAGGGGCTTTGCACTCACACTGCCTTCTGTCTATTTTTTTTTTTACCAGCACGGCAGTGATCTCAGCAGTAACAGCCGCGGCGGCTTCATGTGCCTGCTGCCATTGCCACTGCTCTGCTCAGTCACTTATTTCCCACCATCGCTGCATTCCTGGTTCCTCTTCTCATGTGCTTCTGCCAGCAGGTGATGGGAAGCAGCGAGCCGGCTCAACCCCAACCCTGCTCTGAGCCACTGGGCCGTGGCATAAAGTCATTGAAAAACAAAAAACAAACCTAGCGTCGGGGCCTTCCAACCCGCCCATTCCCAAACCAAAGGGGGAAACCAGGCAGCCCGTCCAGACCCTGCCCATTCAGCCCCAATACAACCTACTCAGCTCCATCGCAGGCTGTCCTCCCCCTCCCCGCAGTCCCAGGAGCAGCACAGCCTGCCTCCCCCCTCCCTCAGCTACAGCCCAGACTACCCCTCCCAGCCCCAGCCCCAGCTGCAGCACAGCCACCCAGGAAAACTCCCTGAAGGCTCCTATTTATTGCCCTTCAGCTGCAACATCCTGCCCTTCCCCCTCCAGCTTTAGCAAGGTCTGGCCCCACCTCTGCAGCCCCTTCTCCAGCATAGCCTGCCTCTCTCCCCAGCAGCCTCAGCACAGCCTGTGCTCCCCCATTCCCAGGAGAACTAGCCCTCTTAGGTTGAGTCCCTGCCTCCAGTCCCAGTACACCCTGCCCTCGCCCCTCCCACCAGCCTGAGCCCAGCCACTCTAGGCTCCAGAAATTGGACTCCTTCTCTGAGGGCTGAGAGCCCTTTGCACTGAGTGTGCACATACAACCTCACACCAGCTGGGAGATAACCATACATGTGGCACTCAGTGAAAAAGACTATATATCCCCACCTCACTGCCGGACTACTTTTTGCATTTTTATTTTGTTTGGCTGTTAGTGATTTAAAATTTCTAAGGGAGTACAGATGTTCAAATTAATATAAAATACTTTTAATCTATTAGTTTATTTTATATTTCTCTGTCAGTGATCCTGTGCAGACTACAATGAATCTACTTGTTATAACTACCCAGTTATACACCTTATTGACCCTTGTTTTTGTTGTGCTGGAGGTGGACCCTTGGCCTGGTGCAGGATTGGTACGGCCCTCCGGTCAGACCCGGAGAGCGCCTGCCACCAGGAGGCAGAGCACAGGAGGAGAAAGAGGCTAGCTGGAGCTTCGCCAATAGCAACCCGGGGTTCCCTCAGGTTGAGCCCTTGGTTACCCAGGCCGACTGGTTTAGGTGGGCCTCGCAGGGTCTCCTAGAGAGGAAGCGCAGAGGAGTGTCCACCATGAACAAGGGTGCACGGTCGATGTCCAAGCAAGAATGTCCAGAGGTCGCAGGTGGCCAGAAGAGAGTGTCCAAGTGGATAGCGAGGATCAAGGCCAGAGTAACAGTTCAGAGTGATCAGCCAAAGCAGGGGGTCAGTACCTGTAGTCAGTCCGGACATAGTCAGGTCAGACAAAGGTCAAGTTCCAGGCAGCGATCACAAGTAGTCAGTGAACAGGCAGAGGTCAAGTCCGGGCAGCAATCAGGAGTAGTCAGTGAACAGGCAAAGGTCAGTACCGTGAGATCAGTGTGAAGGGTACTACCAGGGATGGAGAGACGAAGGAACAGAAGACGCTGGAACAGAAGACGCTGGAACAGGAGACGCTGAAACAGGTGATGCTGGAACAGGAGACACTGGAACAAGAGACTCAGGAACAGGCAAACTAGAGACACCGGAGTGTATGACTCGATTGCCAAGGCACTGTTCAGGGGAACGGGCCTTGCCTTATATACCTGGGTAGCGTGATGTCATCAGGGAGCGTTGGGATTGGGTTTCCCGTGTTTGGCCCTTTAAGTAGGGTGACGTCAGCCGCGCACACGCCTAGGGAGCAGGGCCGAGGAGCAAGAAGATGTGGAGCCCCTGCAGGAGCTCCGCTGTGAGGCCGGCATCGGAGACGGTGAACGGGGGAGCCGGGACAGAGAGGTCAGCAGGCAAGGCCACAACAGTTTTGACCTAATTCCCTGTTATTGCATCAAACAAAAACTGTTGTTGAAAATGTATAAGAAGTATAGTTTTGGTGCATACTTTTCAATTCTCTATTGATGGAAAGAAGGGGGGCATGTTGAAGCTGGGCTATGGGAAATAAAGCCGAAAACCCTTTGCTGGTGCTGCTGACAGAAATATACAAATAAACCACATATTCCTCTACTGTTGGAAAGAATGTAAGGGCTATGAAAACTCCAACCTAGATGGCTCACAATGTCATCTGCTGGGGCTGCTGGGAGAGGTATGAAATAAGCCTTCCAGTTCTCTGCAGCTGGAAACAATGTGGGAGCTATGGAAGCTGAGCCTACACAGCATGAAGTGTCCTCTGGAGTCCTCTTCTGAGGCTGCTGGGAAAAGTATGCAAATTAGTCTCCTCCTAAGCACATTATAAGTAGAGAAGAAGATGATATTACCTAACTATAAAGAGTATTATTTCCATCTGTATTGATCATATATAATATGGATGATATTCGCAAGCGGGGAACTCCCGGACATTTAAAGAGCCAAGCGCAGGAAACCCATCCGCAATGCACCCCGATGACATCACCTGAGCCCTGTATATAGCAGGGCTCAGACCACTGCTCTTTGCCTTGGCAATCGGTCGATACCATTGGTGTACTAGTTTGCCTCTGTTCCGAATGTCTCCTGTTCCAGTGTCTCCTGTTCCAGCGTCTCCAGTCCCAGCCTCTCCTTGTTCCTGTGTCCTTCCCAGGTAGTACATATCCGGACTGACTTCTTGGTACTGACTTCTGCCTGCCTGACCATTCTACTGTCTGCTGCCTGGAACTGACCTCTGCCTGCCTGACTATTCTACTATCTGCTGCCTGGAACCAACCTCTGCCTGCCTGACCATTCTACTGTCTGCTGCCTGGTATTGACCCTCGCTTTGTCTGACCTCTATTGGACTGATACTCTGGCTCTGACCCTTGCACTTCATTCGGACACTCTCTTCTGGCCCCTGGTGACCTTCGGGCCAATGTACTTGGATAACAACTGTGGCTTCCACATGGCTAGACCTGCAGGCACTGCCTGTCTCATTCGGAGGACCTCTCTGAACTGTTGCCTTTCCGAGGTCTCCGGAGCTTCCAGTTCAGGTCTAGCTTCTCCGCTCTGCATCAGCCACGCACCCTTGCTCGTGGTGGGCACACCTCTCCGATACCTCTCCAGGAGACCACAGGAGGCCCACCTAAGTCCAGGCAGTCCGGGTACCCAAGGGCTCAACCTACGGAAACCCTGGACTGTTATTGGTGAAGCTCCAGCTAGCCTCTGTCTCCTTGTGTGCTCTGCCTCCAGGTGGGAGGCGCTCTCTGGGTCCGACCAGAGGGCCATACCAATCCTGCACCAGGCCAAGGGTCCACCTTCAGTGCAACAATATCAAGAGAAGCTGAGCATAGCTTTCCTGAGGTAATGATAGTATTGATGAAGCCAGAAAGGGACCCATTGCATAATCAAAATTACAGGCCTAAATTTGTATTATAAAATAAAGTGTATGCTGATATATATATACGAAAAAATATAACGAAAATCATGTGGATAAGGAGATATAACATGATTATTACTAACATGTTTACCAGAAGAGACAATTCAACTCTACACACCACAGAAAGACCTAAGATCACAAAAGATCTTAAAAAATGGCGCGGGCCATCCATTGCTCCTACCATGTGATAGGGGCCAGCCAATGGCTCTGATAGTCCCTGTCACATGGTAAGGGCAAAGGGCCATTGGCGCCATTTTGATTAGTGGCAGCCGACGGCCCGAGAGTGGGAGATCGCTCCCGGGAGCCCCGTTGGACCACCAGCTACTTTAGGAAAGTTTTGGGGGGTTCGGTAGGGTGGGGCATTGTAAATAATTAGATGTAAAGGGTCGGTGGGTTTGAGGGGTTTTTTTCTGTGTGCCCTTTCTCCCCCCCCCCCCCCCAAAATGATAAGAAAACCACATGAAAATTTCATGAGGTTTTCCTGTCATTTTTCATCCGTCAAAAAAAATGATGCACATTCCTAGGGAGTATTAATCCATCAGTCAAGCAAATAATGCAGAATTATTATGTAATATCCAACACAAAGCTTAAAAGGTGGAGATTCCAGCTGTAATGTTACATTAGATGCTGAAAAAGCTTTTGATCGGATGACCTGGAAGTGGGAGTATTTATTTCAGGATTTTAGACTGGAATGATTTTGCATAACATTTTGTGTGGCTCCTAGATTGTGGTTACTGGTGACTAATATCTAGGATGGATTTCATCCACCACGACTAGACACAGATTCTGTATGAGTGTCATGCTGGTCCCTGTTCCCCTCCTGGCAAATTTCCAGGCTCTGCATGGCACTGCCTCTATTCCCCAGACCTCAGCTCCAATGAAGATCCTCACAGTGCAGTAAGCGCAGGGGATTAAGATTGTGCTCACTGGGCCTGCCCTCACACGGAAGCCAAAAAAGGGCCCTGTTAAGTGCAGGCTTAGTCCTTGCACCCACTGTGTTGTGAACAGAGACAGCAAGAGCATTAGGTGGACTAGGCGAAGCCTAGGGCGCCGGAAGTGGGCAGGGTGCCTTAGTCAGATGCGAGGGCAATATTGTTGAAAGAAGCAAGCGGGCGCGGTTTGATGACGGAGATTCAGGCGAGACATGGAGCTGAGAAAGGTCACAGCATGGGAACGGAGACTTGGAGGTGTGTGTTTTGTGGGATTTGGGTTGGTCCAGGAGGAGGAGGAGAGAGAGATCACATGATGCCATTACATCATCACTGCCAGGGCAGCTGCATACCCTTACACCGGCACTGGCTGTGAGGATTGCTGCTAGAGCTGAGATCCAGAGGAAGGAGCACCTTCAAAAGTCTGGGACAGGATTTCAGAGTGGCAAATGGGGGGGGGGGGGGGCAGGAAATTTTTTGCCCTCTAAATTTTGTTGAAAATTTGTATGGAAATCCAGGCCTGAAGAACATTATTTTAGATTCCTGTGCTCTAGGTAGAAGTACTAGACAAGGATGATCATTTCCTCCACTTTTGTGGATCTTTAACAATGGTTATATACAAACTAAAGACATTTCTGGGTTTGGTGTTATTGTAAATTATCCATCTATGCCAGGGATCTACAACTTTTCAAGGAGGAAAAGCCATTTTTTTATTATTGTCTTTGACCAAAATATTTTGAGAGCTGCATCACATGCATGAATATTAATACAGCCCTACAGACATACGTGATATATATATATTGATCCATTGAAGGGGGTCATTTGTAGACTGTTACACATATAAGTTACACCAATTTTCATAACAAACTTATGCATGTAGCTTCACTTTGAAAATTAGCCCAGCAAAACAACCTGAAAACAATTACACCTGCTATTTAGTGAAGGTTAGTTTTGCAGTGAAAATTTCCAGGCATATTTTTTCAAAATAAAATTCAAACAATGTGCGTAAATGAAAACCCAACTCATACCCTCACCCCTCAGAACGCCTCTCCAGCCAGAATGCAGGTAAAAGAGCACACAGACAGGTTATCTGAATGTCAGGTGGGCAATTTAATATAAATAATAATTTAATATAAATACTTTTCTGCAGGTAAAGCCATTGAAATGCCTATTATAATTCTCCTCCCTTTGTGTGCACACACATCACACACACACACAGCCACAGCCCTCTTCATCCCATAGCCCCATTCCAGTCATCTTCCTGCAATCTTCATCCCCCACTGCCTCAATACTCGTTTCCTCACAGTTCCAGCCCTCACAGCCCCAGTCTTCTTCCCTCCACATTCCCAGGCTCCTATCTCCAAGATCCAGGTAAGACCTGTGATTCCTCAGGCCTTTCATCTCCCTTCAGGCAAGATCTTCAGTCGTCCCTTCTTGCCTAGGCCCCAGCCAGTGAAAGGTTCTTCCTGCTTTAATCAGCTATTTGTCCTGGTTAAAGGAGAAATCAGGTTCTTTCACTTACAGGCTAACAGAAGCTGCACCTCTGTGAATCAGGAGGGAAGGGGTTAACAAAGAGCCACGTGATACTCAAAGATCTGCCTGCAGGTCAGGAGCCACAGGTTGCCGATTCCTGATCCATGTGGATGATATATTAATCTCTCCAACTGAAGGCCCAATGAAATTAGCTGAGCATTAATGGTCCTCTGAAATTCAGTGCACAGTCTGTGAATGCACAAATATAATTTTTTAATTCCCCTTTCAGCAAGCTAATGGCAACCTAATGCAACAAGAGTTTAAAGAGTGCACAGAAATCAGAAAATGTGCGCACAGAAAAGGTTTAGTTTCACAGGAAAAAAAAGATTCATGCACATAAATCATATTTTATGAGTAGCAAGCATGTTTTCTTTCTTTTTTTCTTTATAATTTATTAATTTTTTTCAAATTACAAGTAGGACATTCTTACTAAAAGAAAATAGAAACATTCATATCCTATTTCCATCATATATAAACAGGAAAAAGACATCTAGAAATCAGATCATTGATATATGTTCCTCCCTAAAGCAACTTAGAAAAGGGGCAAATATATGGGAGATTTCTAACTAAATTCAAACATTATTCACTAAAATGCGAAGGAAATTGACTTTATGTGGCTGACAACATTATCACCTTATAATCCCAATTTAGTATTAACTAGGAGATATAACAGTAATCATCCTAGAATTTACAAAACGATTTAAGTTGTTCGGGGTAATCTTCTTCTATCTTATCTTATCTTTCTTATATTATATAAATAAAAATGTAAGTGTTCGTTTGTTCAAAATCTTAAATCTCCGAAAGTTCTTCACCGATTGCTTTGAAATTTTGACACAACGTTGTATTCGAATATGCGCGTGTTTTTATATACCTATATTATATAGATGTCACACCTGTGACAGGTAAAAACATGCTTTTTTGGAAAAACAGCGCCATCTGTTGGACGTACAAGCAACACACGCTATCTACAATATAAATGGGCTCTGACCCATGGCACACAAATGCGCAGTAGAGAGCAGCTCTACCGCACATGTGCGGACCATTGAGCTCTGCGCTACGTGCTGGGTGTCACAGAGGGGAGAAGGAAAGGGCAGACGAGTCGCCGCTCCGAGAAACGGCTCAGCCCGTTCCTCCCCTGCTGGGGAAGGGGGGAGGGAGTAGGGACTGCCGGACAGTTACACACAGGAGGAGGAAAGGGTAGAAGAGTCGCCAAGCCAGTCCATCTACCACCGGGCAAGGGGGGGGAGGGAGTTGGGACGGCCAGAGCAAAGCAAATGCAGTAGAAAGCGGCTGTGAAGAGATCACAAGCAGCTGCAGCTTGGAGCAGCCAAAGCGCAAAGAGCTGAACAGAGAATAGCTCGCCCCCCTCCCCTGCCCCCTAAGTCCCGCAGATAAGGGGAAGCCAAGTAAATATCCCGCAACTGCAGGGGGGGGAGGGGGAAGGCAGTGCTGTCAGCCCGCCCGTGGTTCTCAGCCACCACGGGAAGAGTTTACATGGGCATCGCTCCACCCCCACTCCCAGCAAAGCACTGTGACGAAAGTGAAAGCCAGAGCCCTGCTCCCTCCTCCCTCTCAAGCCCCTGATCGGATTTCTTAAAGGCACAGGTCTGCCAGAAAGAGCAAAGTAAGCTAGGCAACGTGTCCCAAATCTGTTGCAGTGCCTGCCGCCTGCCCTTTGCGAGGGGGGGGGGGGGGGGTGGAGTGTTTTCCTCTCTCTCCCAGACACAACTGGCATGGGAACTTTGCAAGCTCTTGCAAGTGCAGAGCAAAGACAGGTGGGGAGGGGACAAAAATCCCACCCATTTTAACTGTATGAGAGAGAAGTGTGGTAATGTGCGCTGAAGGCGAGTGTGAGTGCCAGAGAGAGAGGGAGACTACGTGAGGGATTGTGTATGTCTGTGAGAGGGATTGGGCATGCGTGTGTGAGGGACAGAGGGAGAGTGTATGTGCAAGAGAGAGAGAGAGAGAGAGGAAGCCTATGTAGGGGGCTATATGAGAGAGATTCTCTACCCTCCCCCCCCCCCAGCTTTCCACTTATAGGTTACAGTGGAAGGGGTTCAGTGTAGAGGGTAATGGGAGAGCAAAGGGCCTGTAAGGATAGAGTGAAAGGGGTCTGAGCCTGTCCCTCTGCCATCGGGGAAGGGGGGAGGGAGTTGGGATGGCAGGACCATTACGCCTCGCGAGATCCCCCTAGGCCACCGCTGCAGCTCCTACCACCACCACCGCCTCTGGCCCTTCGTGGTGCTGGGGGGGGGGGGGGAGGGGAGCAGAGCAAAGACATAGGAGGAGAGGGGACAAAAATCTCGCCCGTTTTAATGGGCTTAACGGCTTGGACTAAATATTTTACGATTCCATTTCAATGTTTCTGATTGCATTGTTAAATTGAATTTTCATAGATTTCGATTTATTTTCATTTTGATTTAATTATTTTGTGTGACATTGCGTTAGAATTGAGCTGTGTCGTTTACCATACTGTTCATTTAGTGAGTATAGTTTATGTTTTTTCTTTTTTCATTCTTTTTCATTTCTAGAATTATGCGGTTTACATCTAGACACGAATTGCTTCTCACATGGACAATTATATGTTGCGTGTTCTAGAGTTGGCAAACCAGACAATCTCTATATCTGCACAGACAATGGAACAACAAAAAAATATTGTATACCCACAAGCATTGTGAAATTAACCATATTTGAAACATGCGCTTTCTCTCTTCTTTTTTTTCCATTTAACCAGACTGAGCCACAGCAACGCGTGGCCGGGTACAGCTAGTACAAAATAAAACATTCTTTCTGAAGCTTCACAATGCATTTGCAGGGGAATCTTAACACAAATGAATAACCCATAGATATTACTTGTGCCCTATATAACAAAAATTCCCTTCTTCTCTGTTGTGTTACTCGAGAGAAATCTGGGTATATTCTTACTGTAGCCCCATAAAATGGGGTCAACATATTCTTAAAGACGTTTTTCATAACTATACCCATGTCTTGCTCTGAGGCAAACATTACTAGAAGAGAAGCTCGTTCAGAAAGTTCCACTGTGGAGTCCTCCAGGTATTGGGTAAGATTATCCAGCATCTCAACCTGATTTTCCCTTAAGTGAGATCGGTAGAAAAAACAGCTTGATACAGGGCAACCTTGACTCCTCAAGCTTCAAATTCTTTAGGAAAAATGTTTTCAAGGTAATATCAGCTATTTGCCCCATTATTTTTGGGAAGTTCAGAAATCTTAGGTTGAGATGTTGAGAATAATTTTCTCACCTCCTTAGAATTTGCCAGTCGAGGTGAGTAGGCTGTTATCAGTCGCTGTCCTGTCATCAGGGGGTGGGTCAGAAGGATAGACCCGTATTTTCCCCTTTCTTTTTGTGGGTATCGTAGCAATTTTTGAGGTAATCCTGGGACAGCCTTCTCTCACCTCCTTCACGCCACCATCTTGCCCCTAGCAAGCATGTTTTCTGTAAAAAAAAAATATGATTTTTCCATATAAAAAATTCTTTCTGCACAAAAAACATTTTTTGTGTACATAAATCATATTTTATGCATAGAAAGCATTTTTTTTTTGCACACAAAAGCATATTTTCTGTGCATAAAATACCAACTATAGTTCCCAGCACCAGAACTCTTGATTCTGCCCATAGACCAACTCAAGCACTGGAAACAATGCTCCACCTCAGACCAGAAATAAAATTTCCAGCACTAAGAAAACCTGAGATAAGCCAGCACACCTCTCTGCATTGGGAGTGTAATAGTTAATGCTTTCATCTGCATGTCATTTCTATGTGAGAGTGCTAAGCAATACGTATAGTTTTATGCACACGTTTCTGTGCAAAACATCAACAGAAGTAAAGTTTGCATATGAAAAGTGTGCTCACAGCTATGGGTAAACTGTGCACTCTCCTGAGTGCATCTCATTACATCACGCCCTGAGCTAGATGTTTCCATACTTAAACTGCTAAACACTGTTACCTTGTATTTTACATAGGAATATAAGATACTCCATACTAGGTCAGATCAGGGGTCCATCAAGCCCAGTATCCTATCTCCAACAGTGGCCATTCCAAGTCACAAGTACCTGGTAAGTACGTAAACATTAAATAGATCCCATCCTACTAATGCCGGCAATAAGCAGTGGCTATTCCCTATTAATTAATAGCAGTTTATGGACTTCTCCTCCAGGAATTTATGCAAATCTTTCTAAACCCAGCTACATTAACTGTCTTATCCACATCCAGAACTTAACTGTGCGTTGAGTGAAAAAGAATTTTCTCTGATTTGTTTTAATTGCTAACTTCATGGAGAGTCCACTAGTTCTTGTATTATCCAAAAGAGTAAATAACCATTTCACATTTACCTGTTCAAGTCCTTTCATGATTTTATAGACCTCTATCACATCCCCCTCAGCCGTTTCTTCTCCAAACTGAACAGCCCTAACTTCTTTACCCTTTCCTCATAGGGGAGCTGTTCCATCCCCTTTATCATTTTGGTTGCCCTTCTCTGTACCTTCTCCATCACAACTATATCTTTTTTGAGATGCGGCGACCAGAATTGCACACAGTATTCAAGGTGGGGTTTAACCATTCAGCAATACAGAGGCATTATGCCATCCTCTGTTTTATTTGTCATTTCCTTCCTAATAATTCCTAACATTTTGTTTGCTTTTTTGACTGCTGCAGAACACTGAGCTGAAGATTTCAATGTATTATCCACCATGACACCTAGATCTCGTTCCTTGGTGGTAGCTCCTAATATGGAACCTAACATCGTGTAACTACAGCATGGATTATTTTTCCCTATGTGCAACACCTTGCACTTGTCCACATTATATTTCATCTGCCATATGAATACCCAATCTTCTAGTTTCACAAGGTGCTCCTGCAATTTTTCACAATCTGCTGGTGATTTAACTACTCTGAATAATTTTGTGTCATATGTAAATTTGATTACCTCACTCGTCATTAGGGATGTGCATTCGTTTGCAACGAAATAGGAAATAGAGATGATATTTCCTATTTTGTTGCATTTTGGGGGGGCCGATGAAATGATAAGAAAACCCATAAAATTTCATGTGGTTTTCTTATCATTTTTTGGGGAGGGAGAAAGGGCACATTAAAAAAAAAAACAACAAACTCACCCCAACCCTTCAAATTTAATGAATTGCAAACACCCACCTTCACAACCCTCCCAGACTTGCCCGACCCCCCCCCCCAGACTTACCGAAAGTCCCTGGTGGTTCAGCAGGGGTCCCGGCAGTGATCTCCCTCTCTCAGGCCGTCGGCTGCCACTAATCAAAATAGCTCTGATGGCCCTTTGCCCTTACCATGTGACAGGGGCTATCGGTGCCATTGGCCGGCCTCTGTCACATGGTACGAGCAAAGGGCCATCGGTGCCATTTTGATTACTGGCAGCCAACGGCCCGAGAGCAGGAGATCACTGCCGGGACCCCTGCTGAACCACCAGGGACTTTTGGCAAGTTTTGGGGGTCTGTAATTAATTAATTAAATGTGAAGAGTTGGGGTGGGTTTTGGGTTTTGTTTTGGGGCAGCTGAAATAAAATCAGCCCGAACCGCAGGAAAACAAAATTTCCCGCAGCAGGCCAATAATGAAGGCTGAACCAAAAGGTTCGGCCAAATCACATCTCTATTCATCATATCCCTTTCCAGATCATTTATAAATATGTTAAAAAGTGCAGGTCCCAGTACAGATCATTGAGGCACTCCACTGTTTACCCTTTCCACTGAGAAAATTGACCATTTAATCCTACTCTCTGTTTCTTTTAACCAGTTTGCTATCCACAAAAGGACATTGCCTCCTAACCCCTGACTTTTTAGTTTTCTTAGAAGCCTCTCATGAGGGACTTTGTCAAACACCTTCTGAAAATCCAAATACACCACATCTACTGGTTCAGCTTTATCCACATGTTTATTAACCCCTTCAAAAAAGGTAGCAGATTTGTGAGGAAATACTTCCCATGGGTAAATCCATGCTGGCTGCGTCCCATTAAACCAAGTCTATCTAAATGTTTAGTGATTTTATTCTTTATAATAGCTTCCATGATTTTTCCCACACTGACATCAGGCTCACTGGTCTATAGTTTCCCAGATCATCCCTGGAGTCTTTTTATATATCAGGGCTACATTGACCATGCTCCAGTCCTCAGATACAATGGACAATTTTAATTGTTTTGATCCTATTATGCTGTAATTGCACAAGGTTAGGTTATATCTTAGGAGTTACCATCCAGGAAAGAGATCTAGTAGGCATCCTAGTGGATAATACAAAAAAACCATTGGTTCAGTGTGCTCTGGTAGTCAAAAAAGCAAATAGGAATTATTAGGAAGGGAATGGCAAGTAAAACGATGGATGTCATAATGCCTCTGTATCGTACATCTCAAAAAAGATATTTAATTTATCTAATTTTTATATTTTGCTTTTTGGCACTTCAAAGTGGATTACATTCAGGTACTGTAGTTATTTCTCTGTCCCCAGAGGGCTCACAATTTGTTTGTACCTGGAGAAAGTGCAGGGAAGGGCGACCAAATAAGGGGCATGGAATCGCTCCCCTATAAGGAAAGGGTAAAGAAGTTAGGGCTCTTCAGTTTGGAGAAGAAACGGCTGAGGGGGATATGATAGAGATCTACAAAATCATAAAAGGACTTGAACAAATTAATGAAAATTGGTTATTTACTCTCTCAGATAATAGAAAGACTAGGGGCCACTCCATGAAGTTAGTAAGTACTCATTTAAAACAAATCAGAGAAAATTATTTCTCATTCAGTGCATAGTTAAGCTCTGGAATTCATTGCTAGAGAATGTGATTATGACAGTTAGTTTAACTGGGTTTAAAAAAAATGTGGATAAGTTCCTAGAGGAAAAATCCATAAACTGCTATTAATTAATAAGCAATGATCACTTGAGATCTATTTAATGTTTGGGTACATGCCAGGTACTTGTGACTTGGATTGGCCACTGCTGGAAACAGGATGCTTGGTCTGATCCAGCATGGCACATCTTATGTTCTGGTGCAAATTGGAATCTCCTTTCCTTAATAATTATTGTACAAAGACTATTTGTACATTTGTACCTCACTTTCTTCCTCATAAACGCCCAATCCCTAACCAAAAAATTCATGCTAATATCAGACATTCTACAGGAAAAAAACCCCCGACTTCATCACCATAACTGAAATCTGGTTCAAAAATACCGACCATGTATTAACTAACCAACTAAATAACAATGCATACGACCTATTCTCAGTCCCCCGGAAGTCCCGCAAAGGAGGAGAATTACTGTTAATCATAAAAAAACATTTCCCAATGAAACTGGCCTCACACTCTCTCCCGCAACAATACGAAATATCCCTCTTCGACTCAGAAAATCTGCAAATTTGCTTAGTATACTGCCCCCCCAAACTTCTGGACAACAAAATATCCCCCCTTTTAGAATTCTTAACAACAAACATCAGTATGAAAAAACCCACAATATTACTTGGAGACTTCAACCTCCACACTGATACCAGCCCCCAATCTCAAAACTGCCAAACCATGCTTGATGTGCTATCAACTTTAAACCTCAATCAACAAGTGAACAACCCAACACACAAAGCCGGCCACACACTGGATCTGATTTTCACAAATCACCTCTTTTCAGATACATCAATATTATATAAAACAGTCCCATGATCTGATCACTACCTCCTACACTGCAAGACACAAGCAAACATCAACAACACGACCAAAACAAATGAACCATTCTCCTTCAAATACCGACCACCCTTCCAAACCAACATCCTTCAACAAGAACTCGGAAAACAACTAATAAATCTGGATCTCTCCAACATAAACAACCCCATACAGTCATGGTTCCATCTTACAGCAGATACTGCCAACAACATAAACCCAGAAAGAACAAAACTGATAAAGAACAAAAGAGAAAAAAACAACCCATGGTTCAACACCCAACTAAGAGTCACAAAATCCAACCTAAGGAAAAAAGAAAAGGAATGGCAAAAAAAAAATGTCCCTTAGCACTGGAAAGGTACCACACGCAACTCGCTTCATATAAACAAATGATCAACGACACCAAACGTGACTACTATAGTCAAAAAAATCAAAAACTCCACTAACAACTCTAAATCCCTGTACAACATAGTAAACAACCTCATATCAGAAAATAACAACAGTCCCATATCACAAACCAAAAACTTAATCCAAGACCTAGCCATGTTCTTCAAAAGACAAAATCAGCAAAATAACCGGAAACATCAATAAATCCACGATCACTGATGACCAATTATCCTTCAAAAACATAATACCATGGTCTAAATTCGATCCAATCTCAACCACTGAAACAGAGAAATTTCTAAGAAAAATCAACCCAGCCCGCCATGATCTAGACACAATCCCAACACGTGATCTAAAGGAAATAGCGCATACCATCACTCCAACTATCACATCAATCATAAATAAATCTCTCGAAGAAGGTGAGCTACCTGACAAATTAAAAACTGCAACGATCAAACCAATAATAAAAAAAAAGAACCTTAACCCAAATGATCTGAACAACTACCGTCCAATCTCAAACCTACCCCTACTCGCTAAAATGATGGAGAAAGCGGCCCTGAAGCAACTAAATGAACATCTCGATACCAACAACATCCTACACCCTGCACGATACAGTTTCAGGAAAAATCACAACACTGAAACCCTGCTACTTAACCTATCAAACAATAAATTAAGAGGTTTTGACAACAACCTAAGTCATATACTCATACTACTAGACCTCTCCACCGCATTTGACACGGTGGACCACAAAAGTCTAATATCCAGACTAGCCAACATCGGTCTCACCAACAAAACTCTCATCTGGTTTACATCCTTCCTCAAAAACAGATACTTCAAAGTAAACTTCAACAACCACTTTTCAGAAGCCTATCCCCTTGAAACTGGAGTACCTCAAGGGTCCACACTCTCGGCCACACTCTTTAATATTTACCTATTTCCACTCTGCTAACTCATCTCAGACCTCGGCATCACATTCTACATGTACGCCGACGACATCCAACTACTCATACCAATAACTACCACCATTGAAGATACAATGATACTCGCAGCCTCCTACCTCGAATCAATAAGAAACATGCTAAACCACTTGAAGCTATGTCTAAACATGAGCAAAACCGAATGCATACTGATAGAGCAAAAAAACTCAGGAATAAACAATAACCATCCATTCAAATCGATAACATATGCATCAAACTAAAGGACAATGTGAAAGACCTCAGAATATGGATAGACACTGAACTCAACCACAAAAAGCACATCTCAACGAAAATCAAAGAAGGCTTCCACAAACTTCAACTCCTCAAAAAACTAAAGCCACTACTGCACCACCACGATTTCAGAGCCGTCCTACAATCACTTATATTCACTAGCTTCGAATACTGTAATTCACTTCTGACAGGGCTACCTAAAAAGTCATTAAGACCACTACAATTACAGCAGAACACCGCTGCCAGAATCCTCACTGGCAAAAGAAAATCTGACCACATCACCCCTGTACTAAACAGTCTACACTGGCTACCTGTAGAAAAAAGAACTGAATTCAAAACCCTAACCATCTTACACAACATAATATACAACGCGGAAAGCACCTCCCTAAACAACATCATACTGAAACACAGATCACAATGAACAACAAGAACCACTAACAAACTACAACTAGACATTCCATCAATATACTATGCCAAACTATCCAATGTAAGAAACAGAGCCATCTCCATAGCAGGACCTAAACTCTGGAACTCACTACCAGAGCACCTAAGCTCTCAAATCAACTCCAAAACATTTAAAAAAGAACTCAAAACATGGCTCTTCAGGCAAACCTTCAAAGACGGAATTGGCTAATCACACACAACTAACAACATAATAACAACATAACCAACCACTGACTTTTAAATAACCAGCCACTGACTACTAATTAACCAACCAATGACTGTTAAAAATTAACACCAGCGAGTCTATTACAGATGACAGTTAACTTGCTACTATTATTTAAATGTTTATATACATTATTTAATCGATATTTGAAATTGGCCATAAACAACTCGCTATCAGCATCATAATACAAACAAAGCTCGTACTTTCCACGTTAAACTGTTCTACCAGCTGTTTCCTAATTTGGAATATTACATATCCTGTTTCACAATGTTATATAAGTTGATCCATATCTTGTTATTCCTTAACTTGTAACATATTGTTTATATTGTTTTATATCAGTTGCTTCCCAAATTGAAATATGTTGTTTCACCTGTAAACCGGAGAGAAGACATCTAGCTAAACTTCGGTATATAAAAACTTATAAATAAATAAATAAATAGATAGATAAATAAATAAATTTTAGATCCTTACACATTTCACTACTCCTTGAGGAATTCTGTGCAAACCAATTTAAAATTGTGTACAGAAAAATTAGAAAGTCTACCCACAATATTTTAAAATTCTACAAAATTCTGTATACATTTATAAAAATGCAATATAATTGCTGCCTTTGAATAGTTTTTAATTGAAATTTCAAAACAGAAAATGTTCTTACTGAAAGAGGCAGACTTCCCCTGGAGGATAGTAACAATACATTATAATAAAAGCTTCTGTTCTTTTAGTAATTCTATTTTCACAATCTAAGGGAGCTTTCCGAGCTGCTGGCAGAGTTGGCTTTTTCCAGCTGCCAATAATTGCAACAACACAGCAGAGTCCGTGGCTGTTGTTACAAATGACAGCCGTTGAAAGAAGTCAGTTTGGTCTTAAGTTCCTTTTGGATGCTGTAGATTGCCAAATAAAAATCCCTGAAAATGAGAAAATCTAACCGTTAGGCAGGAGACCGCTGTCCCCCATACACTGTCACTCCCCCTCCTCATTCTCTTTCTTACTCTCGCAGCTTGGTCTCCTCAACATGCTGTCTTTCCATCCCCCAATTTCTTTCCCCAACTCTCTCCCTTTCACCTAGTTCATCCCTCCTCCAATACAATTTCTCCCCTTCCCCAGTCTAGATCCCCCCTTCTCCACACATTCCTTACCCCCAAAATCTGGCTCCCCACCCCCTCACACACACACACATGTGTGTTCTCAACCCTCCACACATATCCTCACTCCATCTACCTAACAGGTCCCTCCCCTAGCTTGTCTCTCCACCAACATGGCCCTCTCCTCATACCCTCTCCCCCAGTGCATTCCCTCAGTCACTCTCCCCATCCGCTTCTCTGTCAGCCTTCACAAGCTTCTAAAATGGTTCCCTGTCCTTTGTTACTCTGCCTTACCGCCTGACTTTCTAATAGGAACCAGCCCCCTGAAACAGCTATCATCCTCCTGCACCCCAGGGCCCTTCAGGAACAGCGCAGTTCACATTTCAACTTCCGTGCTGTTCTCACAGGGGCCGATGCAATACAGTGCACTCAGCCGAGTGCACTGTTTAACCCACAGTTGAACACAGGTTATGTAGGCAGAGATTAAGTCAGAGAAACGAAAGATTTAAAGAATAAATGTTTTTAAAAAGTGCTGGTGATCAGGTTTGGGAAACGGACACTCAGTTAACCAGCGTCCATTTTCTGATAAATTCAGCGTCCATTTTCTGATAAATTCAGCATCCATTTTCTAAACTGGCGGACAGCTGCGGATAACCGACCGCTCACGGGCACCAGCTGTCAAGGAGGCGCTAGGGGGATGCAATCACCCTAGCACCTCCTTGACAGTGTGACCCCTAATTAAAATATTAATTAGGGGTCACACTGTCAAGCAGTGTCTGCAGACACTGAAGACTTAGCGCCCGATTTTCAACGCATTTTTTTTTTTGCATCATCCCCATAGTGTTGTGAGAACAGTGCTCACGTTTGGGGCACTGTGTGATGCACCAGCTCTGGCTCCTCTCCTTCCTGCCAGCTCATGGAACTGGCAATGCTGTGAGTCTGCTCCTCGTGCATTCTGTGAGGAGTCAGGTAAATTCTGCATGGGCAAGGGGGACATTGTGCGTAAATTCAGCATTGTGCAGAATTACCCCAGAAAGGGATGGAATACTTGGGAGCGATACCATAATGATTTAGAAAAGGCAATTTTGTATTCATAAGGGAAAAATGAAAGGCTTTCTTGAAGAAGTTACATTAAAGTAGTCCTCTTTAGTCTTATCATGGTGGGGAATACTAGAAACTATTTAACTAGTGCTAGTATCCTAGAAGCACAGTCCAGATGTATTCCACACATTAAGAAAGGTGAAAAGAAGGCAAAACGATTACCAGCATGGTTAAAAGGGGAGGTGAAAGAAGCTATTTTAGCCAAAAGATCTTCATTCAAAAATTGGAAGAAGGATCCAACAGAAGAAAATAGGATAATGCATAAACATTGGCAAGTTAAATGTAAGACATTGATAAGACAGGCTAAGAGAGAATTTGAAAAGAAGTTGGCCGTAGAGGCAAAAACTCACAGTAAAAACTTTTTAAAATATATCTGAAGCAGAAAGCCTGTGAGGGAGTCAGTTGGACCGTTAGATGATCGAGGGGTTAAAGGGGCACTTAGAGAAGATAAGGCCATCGTGGAAAGATTAAATGATTTCTTTGCTTCGGTGTTTACTAAAGAGAATGTTGGGGAGGTATCCGTACTGGAGAAGGTTTTCATGGGTAATGATTCAGATGGACTGAACCAAATCACGGTGAACCTAGAAGATGTGGTAGGCCTGACTGACAAACTGAAGAGCAGTAAATCACCTGGACCGGATGGTATATACCCCAGAGTTCTGAAGGAACTAAAAAATGAAATTTCAGGCCTATTACTAAAGATTTGTAACCTATCATTAAAATCATCCATTGTACCTGAAGACTGGAGGATAGCCAATGTAGCCCCAATATTTAAAAAGGGCTCCAGGGTCAATCTGGGAAACTACAGACCAGTTAGCCTTACTTCAGTGCCAGGAAAAATAGTGGAAAGTGTTCTAAACATCAAAATCACAGAACATATAGAAAGACATGTTTAATGGAACAAAGTCAGCATGGCTTTACCTAAGGCAAGTCTTGTCTCACAAATCTTCACTTTTTTGAAGGAGTTAATAAACATGTGGATAAAGGTGAACCGTTAGATGTAGTGTACTTCGATTTTCAGAAGGTGTTTGACAAATTTCCTCATGAGAGGCTTCTAGGAAAAGTAAAAAGTCATAGGATAGGTGGATTTCAAACTGGCTAAAAGACAGGAAACAGAGAGTAGGATTAAATGGACAATTTTCTCAGTGGAAGGGTGTGGGCAGTGGAGTGCCTCAGGGATCTGTATTGGGACCCTTACTTTTCAATATATTTATAAATGATCTGGAAAGAAAAACGAGTGAGGTAATCAAATTTGCAGATGATACAAAATTGTTCAGAGTAGTTAAATCACAAGCAGATTGTGATAAATTGCAGGAAGACCTTGTGAGACTGGAAAATTGGGCATCAAAATGGCAGATGAAATGTAATGTGGATAAGTGCAAGGTGATGCATATAGGGAAAAATAACCCATGCTATAGTTACACAATGTTAGGTTCCATATTAGGTGCTACCACCCAAGAAAGAGATCTAGGCATCATAGTGGATAACACATTGAAATTGTCAGTTCACTGTGCTGCGGCAGTCAAAAAAGCAAACAGAATGTTGGGAATTATTAGAAAGGGAATGGTGAATAAGACAGAAAATGTCATAATGCCTCTGTATCGCTCCATGGTGAGACCGCACCTTGAATACTGTGTACAATTCTGGTCGCCGCATCTCAAAAAAGATATAGTTGTGATGGAGAAGTACAGAGAAGGGCGACCAAAATGATAAGGGGAAGGGAACAGACTAAAGAGATTAGGACTTTTCAGTTTGAAGAAGAGACAGCTGAGGGGGGATATGATAGAGGTGTTTAAAATCATGAGAGGTCTAGAATGGGTAGATGTGAAACGGTTATTTACTCTTTCAGATAATAGAAAGACTAGGGGGCACTCCATGAAGTTAGCATGTGGCACATTTAAAACTAATTGGAGAAAGTTCTTTTTCACTCAACGCACAATTAAACTCTGGAATTTGTTGTCAGAGGATGTGGTTAGTGCAGTTAGTATAGCTGTGTTTAAAAAAGGATTGGTTAAGTTCTTGGAGGAGAAGTCCATTACCTGCTATTAATTAAGTTGACTTAGAAAATAGCCACTGCTATTACTAGCAACAGTAACATGGAATAGACTTAGTTTTTGGTTACTTGGTGTTGCATCCATCAGTCTTCGACGGCTTCACACTGCCTACCTCTCTCTACTTTTGGCTTCTCCCGCTCAGCTTGGACTGATGGCCGCCACGGCATCTTCTTGCCTTTCTTTCCAGCGTCCCTGGACCGGCTTTGGTGCTGCCTCCCGCCATTCTCCTTCAAGGTACCTCTAGGGCATGCGCGCGCACGCCACCCTCATCTTTAACTCTACGTTGGCGCAAACCTCAGGAGTGTCCCCCTGTTCTGACATCACAACTTCCGGGTATATCTGCCTATGGTATTTGCTAGCTCATTGAGTTAGCAACAGGATTCTTACGGATGGGATTCACTCTCCGTTCCTAAGCTACTCTGCCACTTCAGCGCTATCTGGAACTCTTACTACCCTTCGGGGTCTCTAACGAGGTACCTGCTCTCGGGGGCCTCTTTGCTTCTTTCAGCTGCTATCAGGAAACCGGGACTCGCTCCTCGAGGGCCCATGTTCCCTGTGTCACTACCTGCAATCTCTACCCTTCTGCTTGGAAGAACTAACTTGCAGTTACCATCAGTGAGTACATAATCCATCTCTTTCCACAGCACAGCTTCACTGGAACCAGGTACTCGCTCCTCAAGGGCCTGCTCTCCCTCTCTCGGAGCTTCTCCTATTTCTACATTGGGACTCTGAATGTTATTCTTATTGTGTGCTCTTAACTCTCCATCTCTTTCCACTACAGCACTGCCTAGCAGAGGATCCGCTGTTCCTGCGTTCTGTGTGAGATGCGCCCAGCCGGCCTCTACAAACACTATTCACTACTGCCACGTCTGGTGGTCTTTAATAAAAGATTCAAATCTTTGTCCATGTGTCCAGAGTCTAGCCTGACACTGTGGTCCCTCACAGGATTGCCCCCCATGGGCATGGTCAGCTGCCACAGTGTTCAAGGATCCACCCAAACACCATTAACCATAACACTTGGCCAGGTTCTTATGGCCTGGACTGACCACTGTTGGAGACAGGATGCTGGGCTTGATGGACCCTTGGTCTGACCCAGCATGGCATATTCTTATGTTCTTATCACTGATAAATTGTAAACTAAGGTGTCCATATTGAAAAGATTTGCACACGGCTCTCTTACCTTGTTTTTTCATATTGCCCTTGTTATTCGGCAGGGGTGTCCTCTTTCCTCCCTTCTTTCTGACCTGGCAATAGATCCTTTCGGGTAGGTTTTAAAAGAGCCACGCGTGTGCCATTTTATAAAGTTTATGCATAGGTTATGAAATACTCTTCACACGCATGTCTGCAGCTTTACACATATATCATGTGCACTCAGGGAGGGGGGAAGGGAGAGAGAGAAAGAAAGAGAGAGAACCTCTTTATGAGGCTCAGCTTGACTCTCAATATATGGACCATTGTTAGGGGGCTCTTTGATTTGGGGTAAGTTTCAGGAGGTAGGTTGGTGTGGTTAGGGGGGTGTTGTTACAGACACATTCAGAGGTATTCATTGAAAAATTGACATCATTAAAGAATTTTAGACCTTATAAGTGATGAAAATTCTAACAATTTTGACCAAATATGCTACTCTCTCAGGCTATAAGGTCAATTTTGACAAATCTGAGCAGTTTCCTGTAGGAACTATGGTAACAGTACCAGAATGCCTGTCACACTTCTGGGTGATGTGGGAGGGATTCAAATATTTTGGAATTTTCATTTCTTATGACTATAAAGATTTATTTGCTAAAACTTATTGTCCCCTGTTCAGGAAAATGAAATAGTTATGGCGGCCTGGTAGAACCTACCTGTGTCTTGTGCAGGTAGAGTTGATTTGTTAAAAATGAATATATTACCTAAGCTTCTATATTTATTTCAGCACTTTCCTTGCACAGTCCCAGCTAGTGTATTTGTGGATCTTCATAGTACTATCACTAAATTAATATGGCGACATAGGCAGGCACATATTAAGCTTCCCCCGTTGTGAGTCCTTAAAAGACAGTGTGGGATGGCCTAGGCCTTGCCAAATCTGTGAATTCATTTTTGGGCGGCCAGACTGGTGGGCTTGAAGACATGGTTAAACAACTCCAAGGTGCCATGGTTGGTGCTTGAGAAAGATCAAGTTGAGGCTGTTAGTTTGGCAATGCTTCCCTTTCTACCATCAGATTCTCCCCACTGTCATCATGCTTTCCAGCCAGTCCTATCCTGACCCATACTTTGCAGGTGTGGAGGCAGGAGAGCAAAGGATCGAGAAGCATTCTCCCCAATGGCTCCTATATTTATTTATTTTTTTATTTTTAACTTTTATATACCGACATTCCTGTATAAAATACAAATCACCCCGGTTCTTTCAGGATGTTCTTTTTATCCAGAAGCGAGGGTGTGGCGAGATAAAGGTCTGCTGTCGATAGCACAGTTGTGGGACGATGAGGGATTCCAGACTTTTCAGCAATTGTAGTCGGAATATGACCTAGATCCAACCTCATGAGTATTCTATCTGCAATTGTGGAGGACATTGGAGAACAGGTTGGATTTGACTCAGCTACTGGATCCATCTGATATGGAAGCTTAACTTTTTGCTGCGGGTGCTTCTGTAAGAGCATTAAGATTTTATATTGTGGAAAATTGACTGCTAAATTTGGGGTGGTAACCCCGCCACCTATTATTGACACCTGGAACACAGACTTGGGTCTGAATTTAGCCACTAAGGCTTGAAAAACCCATTGGACTTCTATTTGTGTTGAAAGGCCTGCGCTCATGATAAAATTATTGCATCGGACGTATCAAACGCCCCTACATTATGCTAAACTTTCCCAGATACCCCAGTGGAGTGCTGGAAGAGGTGTGGGGAGACCAGTTCGGATGTTGATATGAGGTGGTATTGTCAGGATATACACTATTTCTGGGTGCAGTTTGCATTGGACATACCTGATATTTTAAGTCAACCAGTTCATATTAAACCCATTTTGGGCCTTCTTGGGCGATGGGATGAATCCTTAATTCTCAGAAATCACAGGACCTTGGTTGTGCAGTTATTGTTGGCAGCCCGCTTCACAATTGCAACGTTTTTGGAAAACCAATCCTTGCCTGACGCATTGGCAAACTCAAGTCTATACAATAACAAATATTGAAAAATTAATATATGATCAAAAAAGGGGAGTGCTTTAAATATGAAACTGTGTGGAGTATGTATCATCAATTATACTGGTCCAATTAGACTGTATTGTAACACATTAGCTGGGAGGTATGATGGTTGGCAGAGATGTGCTTGTATATAGGTTAGCAAATATTGTATGTGGCCTATAAGACCTACTGCAGTTTATAAGGAAATGTGTGCCTGTATTGTTTATTATGGATTATACCGTATGCTGAAAAATCTAAAAATAAACAGTTTAAAAAACAATATTCAATCGATTTACCACATAAAATTGGACAATGAGGCCGATGTACTAAACTGTGGTCAATTTTAAAGAGGCCACCTGGCATGCTAAAATCACTAGTAGTGCATGTTTAATGGAATAACACACAATTTGACCTTTTAGCATTCAAACTTTTAACTTTTTCCTTTGCAAATCGTTATTTATCACAAATAGTTTTATGCATGCAAAATGTCTTGAAAATTCATTTTTAATGAGTGACTGCAATGCAAAATTCTGCAAAGCAGCTCATTAACTTTGAACGCTGCATGAAAAACCCTTTACAAACCCATTTTTACAAAAAGTGTAACTATACTTCAATGAGCTGTTAAAGTTTTGCTAAAAGTTAGGTAGAAAATGTAGGTGCACTATTTGGCTGCTAGGCTTATTTGCACAGAAGCCCCAGTAGCTGTTTCTAAAGTGCAGGCAAAGTTTAATGTATTGAGATACATCGGCCTCATCACATTTTATTGTTCTTAGGGCAGTCTGGACTCTAGTAAAATCTCCAAACCTACTGCTCAGAAAGATAATAAAGTATTAGTTTTGCCACACAAAGATAGGAACATATGTTTTATTTCTGTAACAATAGAAGGAAGTTTTGTACAAGGGTATGGAAGGAATTAAGGATGTATTGAATATTTAATGTGAGCCTTCATTTCAAATTATTGTTTTTGAAATTGATTTCAATTACAGGAGATTATTTCTGCCTGTAATAAGAAATTTATATTTTCCTATCCTGGGCCTTAAAGCTCACCACCTTCCTGGTGATATATGTTGATGTTCAAATAGGAAGCTAAGGTAGCCAAAAAAATATGACAGTGTCAAGAAATCTGGAAACCAGTAGATTATATCTCCTGAGTACTGTCTCCGTGTTTGGTTGTATCATTAGATAAAATGTGTTGTAGGACAGGGTAGCAGTATCCTCCCAGATAAGTTAATGTTATGTTTACTAATGAAAACTGAACATAAAAATTCTTCGTGCATGCAATTCAAAATACAAGAATGCTGCATAACAGAAAATAAATTACAACCAAATGGAGATCATGCAGAATAACAGACTGAGTCAGTCTTCAATTTCCTTTTGAATTCATTGTTTTTTCATGCGATTTAAAAAGGAGGTGTGTTCTGCCCTGCAGTTTCCGGCTTCCTTTTAGAAGTACGGGAGTGAGTCGGCTGGTGTCTTGCTTTCTTTATTAAAAACTTCAGTGCCATAGAAAAAATAAATGTAGGTAGAGGAAAGCAGCATCCATTTCATTAAAAGTAACCTAGCGCGCTTCCGAATTATTTCATAAATCAGGGACATGGATTGTGTCTTTTGCCACAAATCCTACTGATTACTTGGGTTAATAATAATAATAATAATAATAATAATCTAGTAATACTAGCAGGAAAAGTAGCAATAATGCAGTGGTGTTGGTGTTTATTTACAAGTGCTTAGAACGGCAGGAAATAAAGGACCCAACCCCGTGCTAATTATTAGGACAGGGCGTAATGGTGCCACTACAAGAGGTAACAACGTGTTTTATTGGTATGCCTTGATTTTAATATTATAATACAGGTGGACCCAGCAGGCAGGCAGGCAGCATAAATACATTTACAAATAATAATAGTTCCTGACTATCGATCTTTACGTTCCAAATTTCCTGCTCATGAAAATCCGAGGCAATTTTAAGTCAGTTTTGCACTTTAAAAACAGGGTATTTTCCACTTTGGACATTTTTTGTAAGGCAAGCTTCAGACTTTGAAATAGTAATACCATGTTTTCAACGTGGAGGGGGCGGAAATGTTTAAAACTTATGAGATTCTTTGGTAGATGTGAATGGGAATCATCTGATTTTTGTATATTATTTTGCGCGTTACAAATATAGATCAGGAGCTGTAAATCTTCCTTTCCTCTACAAATAGCATTCATACGCTTTAGCAATGTTGGTTGGTTGTTTGTTTGTTTTCATTTCGTGTCTGTGGGAGAAAGCACTTAGTAAACCGGACCCCTAACTCGATTGTGGGTAGTTTATCTTCTAAAGCTCCTGTGTTCAGAGTTTGTATATTATCCTCGGATGCTTTTATGCCATTGCTCCCTACAAAACAAATGCAGAGAAAATTGCCACCTAAATATATTCGATGCGGGCGAAGTGGGTTCTAATTTTGATTACTTTCCTGGGATGAGAGTACCTGCCGGGAAGCTGGCTCGCCCGCTAACCCTTTCCAGCTATTACACAGATTTTATTCCAAGCCTTTTGCAACAAAGTGAACAAGTGCTGTTCGCCAAATTGCTGGTTCCTAATTGATGTATGTTATTCGAGAGTAGGTTTTAGCGATATTTAAAATAGGTACGGGGGTGGGGGGGGGAAGGAAGGGGAGAAGGGGAATACCCGGATTTTGAACAAGCCCCAAATAGCGAACCACGAAATTAAATCAATTGAGCCGAAACCCTGACACAGCAAGGCTGAGCTGTCGTCGCTAGGGGGAGCCCTTTAGTTTGCTGGGCCAACATTCAAGGAGACTTAAAAAGTCCAAGCTGACAGGCAATGAGCGGACTTTCTGTGAGCAGGGGACACTGTCCAAGCAAAATAATCAGGCAAAAAAAAAATAATAATAATTCATATAGGAAATATTTACTGCTTTCTGCGAGCCGTGGTTTTGAAAACTTTCGACTGAACACTGAAAGAAATGGTAATAGGCAATTTGATGGTAAGATATCAAGCAAATATGCTAAAGCTAAATAACGTCCTTTAAGCTTTTTAGGAATTAGCCCTTTAAAGCTTTACAGTACCGCTGAGTTATTCTCGGTTGATGGAGTTTTGCAAAATTCCTCCTTTGGTATTGTGAACTTGATTAAAATGTTTAACTCACGTTTAACCCCATAACCTTACAATGATCAGGTGCTCCTACCAGCAGCTGTGCATTATAAATAGTGCCCACATTAAGCAAAGGAAATGTTACAGTCTTACACGCTCAGCTGATTATTATTATTATTATTATTATTACTAATCAACTTTTTTACTTCCCAAGCTTGCAAATTGTGTTGTTTTTTTTTTTTCAAACTATATGTCTTAAATGGAGTTTCTGCATAGTTCCCTTTGTTATAAATTGTACATCTGCAGGTTATGTGATGCCTCTCAATGCACGCACATTTTTATAGCACCAGGACCTGGGCACGGTATTCGCTGCAATTTTCTGATTTCCGTCCAAGTGTGTTTATGCAAATATTGGGGGATGGGGGCTGTAAACAACAAGGCGTGCAATAATACACCGGGGAACATCAACAGAGCTCAAAGCAGCAGGGCTGGCGAGGTGTTTCTAGGCACTACTGGTTCTTCATTTTCTCTTCTCCTCGGAGCCCCCCTTTGTGTGTGTGTCCTTGTCCGAATAATCGGTCTTATTTCAGGCATTTTCAAACTAGTTGGAAGAAAGATGTATTCCTTACTTAAATAATATAGCCTCTGCCTCTTAGCACGTTCGTTTCCCCTGCGTTTCTCCGGCTGTTTGTGCTTCTCGCTGCTGCACATGGGGCTCGGATAAGGATCAGCCCAGGGGCCCCCTCTCCGCTTCCTTAATGCTGGCGCTCCCTTTGAGAAAACGCTTAGGCATGAAATAAAAGCAGAGCAAACTCGTAACGATTTGGCAGGTTTTGTTTTCACTGCCGGCTGAATGATCTGAAAATGTTGGACTAGTAATCCCGTAGCTTACACGACTCCCTCAGGATAGTTGCCGTAGCCACCAAACTGGAGATGAGTTTCTTAGACGGAGCCCCTGGAGATTTGAACCAACCTCTAAAAAAAAAAACAAACCCAACCTTGATGGACTGACTAAACTTCATGCATCAGAGCTAAGTAATGTCAAATTGCCTCTTTTTGGACTTGCCTGTTGTCTGGTCTCTTTTTATTAAAACTTTGTGTCGGCTTTGCTCCGCTGAAAAATGTCCGCCAGCTTTGCGCCAGTGTTTTCGCCATTAATGTTTTCTGGTGCAGTTTTTGCACAGGAGCAAACCCGATGCAAACATGTAAAATAAAAGAGCTCCTTTATTGGAAAAGATGAGCGCTTTTTTTCTATGATCGCATCCCCTTTCATAAAAAAATATCTTTCCTTACTGGAACATATTCTCCAACTATAAATGTAATATTCATGCAGTGTCATGCACACATTGAAAGTAATTTTTTTTTTTTTTACTTAAGAGTGAAAACACAAAATACAGCAACTTAGTAGTAAACAAAATATAATGATAATGAGCACTTCAGAACCCTGTTTTATTTAGATTCTTCATAAACATTACAGTTTCCTCAGGAATTAAATAGAAATCAGAGCGTGAAGGGGAGGAGTTAAAGCAGCAGCATTGGGGGGAAAGGATTTTAGAAGAGTTTGCAGCTTAAAAAACATTTTCCACACCGAGGCTTTATTTTCCTGATGTTAAAAGATGATAACCACCACCACCACCACCCAAATAAATAAGTAAGTAAATAGATAAAAATTGCCATTTATGAACACTAGCAGAAACCGCTCCCAAAATCCTGATAATTATTCACCTACAGGTAAAGTGCATGGGATCAGGATTACAGACCATAATAATCAAAACCTGGGAATAAGTGTCATAAATCCCTTCAGAAGGGTCAGGGATTTTTGTAATTTATTCTTCCAGCTCCCAGTTTCTTATTAGGGTGATTTGTAATGGCGATCCCGCCAAGGCTGGCCGAAACACTAGGCAGAGTAGGTGGCCGCCTACAGCAGCCCAGTTTGGGGGCGGCACTGTGACTGCACGTCCGTCTTCCCACCTGCAGAGCCGGAAGAGGAAGTCGTGTTGCATGGGCCAGAAGGAGCAGGCTGCAGCATTGGCCTGCCAGGGAAGGTGCAGGGGGGGAAGCAGCACTGGGCCCCTTGGCCCAAGAAAGCAGAAGGAGCAGGCAGCAGAGCAGCCAAAGAAATGAGAAGGGGAGGAAATGAGAGGAGAAGAAGGCTGGAGCAGCTGTTGGCCCACAGGGCCTGAATAGAGAGGAATCCCATTGGTTACAGGAGGCTGCTGCTGCTTCTGCATTCCAGATGGTGAGATGACTGAGTGGGAGAGCGTGTGTGTGTGTGTGAGAGAGTGAGAAAGAGCATGTGCATGTGAGAGGGAGGGCCTGAGATCATGTGTGTGTGAGGTTGTGAGGGAATGAACATGTGTGAGAATGAGAGAGTGTGTGAGGGTGTGTGCATGAATGTGAGCCTATGGGTGAGAGGGAGCATGCATGTGTCAGTGAGCATGTGTATAAGGGAGAGATAAGTGAGAGAGGAGAAAGTTTGTGTGCAACAACCTCCCTCCCAACCCCAATTATTCAGGACATTCTTTGGGCATCTGGTAATCAAAAGTTCCTAGATATAAAGAGCGATTATTTTTTTTTAAGTTCTTCTTTTAAATAATGTGTGTTATTTGATGTATCTGCTGTTTTGAAATGTTTTCTTGGTGTTTGGAAAATTATAAATGTTTTTGATAATTCTATGTGATGGCTGTTTTGAAATATTTATTCCTTTTATTAGTATGGTTTACTATTTTGATTGTTTTATATTTCTGTATTTTACTGTTTGATGTTTTATGAGGAATGGTGATGTTTCTGTTTCCTCATTGTTGCACTGCATACATCCTCACTTGTGGTTTGCAATTCAGCTTTTGTCTGCACATTTCTATTTATACTTTATGGTCACTTTATTCTGTATGTGGAATGTGTTCTGCATGTATGAGCAAGGTGATGTATTCTGTTAGCATGTAGTTTCTGTGTACCAATTTATGGCCTTACTTGTTCTGTATACCTAATAGGAGGGGTATTGGAGTTTTAGGGCTGGTGTAATTTGCAATACTGCCTTTTCATAGGTGGGGTTGTTACTGTTTAAGTTCTGGCACTTAGTGCTGTTTTGATATGGGACGTTTACTATATTGTAATTGAATTCGGTTTACTCATGACTTTCTATGGACTAAGCCCACACCCAACATATGTTATTATAGGCCTAATACCACCATACAGGTTCCAAGTGCCTCTTTTTGCTTTTGTTGCAGGTTTTTGTGATTGACACCAAAGCAGTGCATGTAAATGTAATATACATGTTGTTGTAAGTGATAGGTTTGTTGTTTTTTTTTTTTTTACCACAGAAGATTGTACTTTGAATGTCCTTTTTCTGCTATATCTTTATTTAATTGGAGCCTGTAACCTTGTAATCTGCCTAAAGGTGGCAATAGTGTGGAATAGAAATGTTTAAAATAAATATCTGTCCTGGGTCAAAAGATTCTGCTGTGGGATGCTCTGCATCTCTTACAGTGCACATAAGAGTGCAGTCTTAGGTGAAATACATATTTATCTTAACCAGGCACAATAGAAAAGAAAAAGCCTCTCTTTTTGCCCATTTTATAAGAGCTTCTGAGAAATTAGTATGGGTCTTTTATTTTATGCCAAATAAGGAACAAGAGCCGATGTCCTTTTAAATAGATCTGAAATGTTGGCATTGTGATGGTGCTACACACTATAAAACTGCAGGAATTACCTGTTGCTGGTCCTATGCCTGACTCTAGGAGAAAAAAAAAGAGATTAAAAATATTTTTTAAAAGCCTCATTGTCAAAAAGTCCCGATTGAATGATGTGCTTCTTCCAATCTTAGAGAATAGGCAGCATCTCTTCCAGATACATTTGTCTGTTTGAGATGGTAGAGATGTGTAAGGACCATTACATGTTTACAAAGGGTCCCTGAGGGCAATGATCTGTGCAGGCAAGAGTTGGCTGCAGCAAGTCTCAAAAGAGGCAGTGAAGACAAGAACAGTAAAGGAATGCAGAAGGGACTGGGGGAAACACAGAGGATCCGCTAAGGGATGGGTGTGAAGTAAAGGGGAGTAACTTTTGTTAACTGGGGTAACCTGCATAGAGGGGCAGTTAGTTACTACCCCCCAAAAAAACTTGCTGGGCAGTCTGGATGGACTGCTTGGGTCTTTTCCTGCTGTTATTTACTATGCACAATTTTTAATTACGTGTGGGGAGTGGGGGACAAGGCTTTCGGGTTCACTTAGGGAACTTAATGCCCTGCACAGGCTCTGAATCCAGCAAATCCCCCGTTGCCAAGTATCCAGATGAGGCATGTGAGTGCAGTCGTAGTGTGGGATGCCTCTGCCTCCTCTCTAACTTTTATTTCATCCCTGGTTCAAATTGTCGAAGTGCCTTCCAGTCTGCCACTCTCACCGTGACATTGTATGAGGTTTTCTTGACGAGGTAAAGTCACTTTTTTTTTTTGTTTGTTTATACCGTGTGAATTACAAGAAAGAAATGTTGCAGGGAAAAAAAAGGAAAGAAGACTTAGGAATAAGACAAGTATCGTCACTTGTTATATTTTTATTGCAATTTCCAGCAGCATTATCAGAACAGGAATGATACCACTCATCCTTTAGGTGTACATTATATATAAATAATTGTAAGTTTTAAATCATATCGGGTCTGTGAAAGTCGATGCCTTAACCTTCCGGCTCTTTTAACAGCGCGAGCCTCCCTGGGGCCAGAAGGGATCCGTGTGGCCGCTGCTCTGCTGATGGCACCGGGGCCACTCTCCGCCTGCCAGGGAGCGCCTGACCCCGACTGCCCCGCAGGTGGAAGGAAAACCCCGAGCGGCTCCTGCCGGCTGAATCAGCCTCAGCCGAAGCATAGGGAGCAGACAGGGTCAGTGAGATCCCCCGCCATCCCCTCGGCTTTCAGCAGACAAATGGACGCAAAGGTCGGGTCATGCCTGCCCGATCCCACAGCCAGGGCCGGGTCAGTCCAGGCAAACGGCGACTAAAAAAGCAGCTTCCCCCCTGCCGGTGGCTCAGCAGATCCCACCGCCCAGTGCAAAGGAGCCCCAGGCAGAAGGGCTGCGTGGTCTTTCCCGAGGTTTGACCCTCTTGGGTGCAAGCGGCTGCCGTGCCAGCCGTGCCCTCGCGCACTCCCCCTGGCAGGTCATGGCAGAGCGCGTATTCTCTGCAGCGCTCGGGGCCCTTTGCGCGCGGAGACTCCCCGAGCGTCTGGGAGGAACTGGAGGAACTGGGAGGAACTGGAGGAACTGGGAGGAACTGGGAGGAACTGGAACCCCCCCCCCCCCCCCCCGAAGATGGGCGAAGGACCCGCAACCGCCCCGCCTTGCCCAAAGGAGACTCGGGTCCTTGTGAGCACCGCCTCGCCCTGGCAGGGTGGGAAACTTGGGTGACTTCTTTCCCACTGCTATGCTCCGCTTCCCGAATCCAGTTCTATATTATATTATATTATATTATATTATATATATAGGAGCACTATGTAAGATTTACAGATAGAAATGCCATAGCTATCGTCGGATAAATAGATGGATTCATTGCTAAGACTGGGTTATTATTAAATGGTTTCCAGAAGGTCCTCTCTTTCGGACAATCCTGTTATCATTTCCATTTGAATAGAATATCCTCCCCCCCCACAGCCAGCGTTGGGGTAGATCGGAAGAGAGACTACAATTAAACTCTTCCATAGGAGCTCCATCCTCAGAGAGCAGCTCTGGCTGCCGCCGGGGTTGCCTCCAATTCGGACCCAGCCCTGCAGATTCTGCGGGCACTGACCCCACCCGTCCGTCCTTCCTGCCAGCTGAGTTTCCAAGGGTCAGTGAAGGCTGAGACCCCTAACCTCAGCTGGAAGCCTGCCGCCCACCCAGCCCCCCCCCCCCCCCTGAACGCAGCAACCGGGGGCATCTCCCCGCACCCATCGGGTCCCGGGAGGAGCTAAGAGCCGCGGGCTGGGCCCCCTCCAGGGGCAGGCAAACGTCTCCTGCCCTGGTGACGTCCCACAGTTCTGCTGGAGGTGGAAATGCCACTGCCAGTGGGGGGTGCCCTAGATGAGCTTTTCGCCGATTTCCGTCCAGAACTCTCTCTCCCCCCCCCCCCCCCCCCCCCCCCCCCTGCAGTCCGCTTGCTCTGCAGCCGGCTCCCTCCTCCCTCTCACCCAGGCCGCGCTCTCCTCCGCTTCTCCTGCTCGGGCCTGCCGCAGCCGGCTACCCCCGGCGAGCGTAGCCGGCTGCGGCAGGCCCGAGCAGGAAAAACTGCGCGCGGGGCTTGCATCTCCCCGTGTAGGATTGCTTCCGGGAAAACAAGGAATAATAAGCCCCGTGCCAGGTAAACCCTAAAGACAGAGTATGTGGCAGAGCGAAACTTCTAGTGATTTGATTGTCGCTTGTAACTTAATAATTTTAGGTCCAGTAGGTGTAGCTCTGTGCTGTGCACAACAAGAATGTGCAGGAGTAGCCAAATGTTTTTTTTATCTGTACAAAAAAAAGATCAGGACACTTACAAAGACAACAATATGCAAATATAATTACTGGAGAAGAACAAGTAGGGGACACTCTTTTGGTCTGTTAGACAACAGAAGTGTTTAAAACAATCCCCTCTGTTACTATTATCTATGTCACAGCTGCATGGTATATCCAGACGACAGTCAAAAGAGCTAAATTCTGTCTTGTGGACCAAATTATGGATATGAAATCTTTAATACACTAGCACTGTTCTAGCAGCCTTGGCGCACATTCTGCTATTCTACTTTTTATTCATCAGGTAACGTTTATTAAGACAACAACTAAGAAATATGAAAGAGCTGTGTACGCCTTCAAACACGATCACGTACCTTCTTTCGCCTTGGTCTATTTCACTTACAATCGTATACAAACTGAGGCGGAGATTTTAGTTTGCAGAGGTTTGATCTGACATCGTTTTCCAGCAGAGGAGTTTTCCCCTGAACTACTCTTTAATGTGAAATGTTGAGCAGCACTTCACCGGCTACAGACAGGACCTATGCAGGCTTCGGCAATTTGTAATAACCCCAACCCCCCCTCCCCCCCCCCCCCCCCCCGCCGGATTTTTTTTTTTCTTCAATCGCAAAATTAAATAAGCTGAAGGTTCAAATCCAAGCTGGTTTATAATTCCAAAAGGAGGCAACACGGTAAATGTCCGGCAAGATCAGGAATTATCTGACTAGCTAGCTGTGAGTTTATCCGATTCTACTCCCTTCTGATTAAAATAAGCAAGGAAACGTACGTGCATCCATCCCCGCATACAAACATACATACATACATGCATACATATACATACATACACACACATACATACATATACATACATACATACATAGGCATACATACATACATATATATATATATTGGAGCGGCACGGTGGGCCAGAGGCTGGATTTCAAAATGTTCGGTTTCTGGAAAAGACAATAGGATTATGTTATCAGTTTATATATATATATAAAAAAAAGTTCAATACACAATTGCAAAGGCTGATTAAACGCGAATTTGTCAGGTAGACGGACAGATTTCTTGTGCATTTTCACACTCCGGGTCCTGTTTCTGGTTGTCTGATGTGGGTCACCAACGTGAAGAAGTCAATTCTTCACGCCTTCAACCTCGGGCTCTAATTTATGAAGAAAGGTGGCGATTAGGCAAAGCCAAGGAGTGGTTAACAGACAGCAAACACCGCCTGCCAGGACCTCCCAGCCCAGGTCCCACATGAGGCTAATTTCCCCCAAAGCCCTCGGTTACAGTCTGTTGTCTGCTATTAAAAGACAAGGAAAACAAACCCAACGCTCACCCCGCTCCACACTGACTTCTTTCAATTGAGTGGAGGTGTGATTAGCTTTGCCTCTTAATGATTTCAATTGTAAAGTACAGCTCGTGTTTTCTAACTTTTTCTGCACTGTGGAAATAAAGGTATCTGAAGCAAGTCACCTGGCTGAAGAAGTGAAAGAACTGACAAGGTAACCGGTTTATTTTCCCATCCAAAAATACAAATAAACCAATACAAGGCCTGTTTTTACTAAGGCATTTCTCCCATTCTGTGTCCATGGGAAAATTGCTTAGAAAATCAGACCTAATGTATCCTGATCCGACTGAGAAAATTCAGGGGAATTTATCAGTAATTTATAAATAAAAGTATTGGAAAGTTAGACAACAGAGTCGAAAGGAGGAAAAGTACGAGGAGGTGACCTGTGACACTGCAGCCACCTAAAGCCATTACAGTAAATTAGAGAAACAGGAAAGCTGAGAAGAATTTTTTTGTATACAAAAAATCACTTAAATACCTTATTTCTAGTTTATGTGTATTCCTTTATCCAACTGTTCAATAGTCTTTTATCATTTTATGGCAACCAGAGTTAAAACATAGCAAAGCCGCCTCCCTGAGTACTTTCAAGACCCCCCAATGGAAATATCCCCGGGTGTAATATCGAAACGTTTCTTTCAAACCTTCTCGTCTCATTGTCTTCTCCTCGATGGGCTGCGTCCCCATTTCTACCTTGAAATGTGATGTTGGGAGGTGATATGCGGATATTTTGCTATAAGTTTGGGGTTTTTTTTTTGTTTTTTTTCGCGACTCCAGGCAAAGAAAGTACTCACCGTTTTTCTCGACAGATGCTTAAGAACAACGCTTAAATAAACGTCCTAATAGGCTAAGGCATCAACAGTGAAGCAAAAGAATCCTAATGTGAATATAATAATATATGTGGCAGGTAGAAAAAGAAAACCCTGCTGCTTCTTGACCAGAGCAGAGAAATATTTCATTGCAGTAGTTCAAAAGTCAGTTTGCATGCATTCCCTTACAGAAAACAGGGAAATAAACAGGCGTCGCCTACGCGCATCTTGGCAATTTAATATAAATTTGTTAATATACCTCGTTTCTCGTCTAAGATTTTTACCCTATATCCCACCCAGACGAGCACAAAGACCAAGTATATTGTACTGGGCCCTGGAGCCTGGGCTCCGAGTAGCAGGAAGCCTGCCTTGCCCTGTTCCGGGGCAATCGATCCGGAGCCTGCCCCCAGAAATGCTCTCCGATTACAGATGGGGGCGGGGGGGGGGGGGGGGGTCGGAAACAGAGTAAGGGCCACAAGTGGAGGAGTCCAGGACCCAGGCACGCGTGTGCTCTCCCCCTCCCCCCTCCTTCAAGGCCCGGGATGTGGATTGCACGCCAGACACCATTGTCTCTTCCCGCTCCCAGAGTGTGGGGGGGATCAGCCATTATTCTCATCTGGCTCTGTTAATGGACTCCTCGGAAAAGCGCAGGCACACGTCGGTTGCCTAATTTATGGGTTTCTTAAGAGCTGCAAACTTTCAAGGAGCGTGTTTATTTGTCCATTAAATATTTACGGGCACAGTTGTAGCTTGTAACCGCCCCCCCCCCCCCCCCCCCGCCCTTCATCTTTATCGTTACTCAAGAGTAAGAACGAAAAGCTAAAAAAAATAATAATAATTAAAAATAAAATAAAGGGCAGGCCAGTTTTTTTTTACGTTTTGTATTTTTTTTTTTTTTAATCAGCTGAGGCCTAGAAATAAGCAGTCCCTTGTAGGCCTTCATACATCAAATAAGAAAATCAGATTGCACTTGTATAATCGCATCTCTGCCTGCAGAGAGCTGTAATACTTCCACCTGATAGTTCTGGCAGTTAATTAAAGTTTTCATCTTTTTTTTTTGGAAGCAAAACCTTTCCTTTTCTCTTTCGCGGATCTCGACAAGCCCGGGAAGTGCAATCGTCGTCCTATGACAAGTTGCACGTTTAGTCTTAGTACCCGTTACTAGGGCGATTTTCATCGGGGGGGCTTTCCCGGCGATCCTCCCCCTCTCTTACATACCTGCCATCCGTAGAGAGACCGAAAGGCCTTCTTTGCGGTGGGGGAGAGCGAAAAGTACGGAGAGGCAAGAAGAGGATGGCTCTCCTCCCTCCCCAGTGCTACCTGCAGGCTGCCCGGTGACTCGGCGCTGGCTGGCTTTCTTGTTTTTGTTTTTTTGTTTCCACTGTAGATTTCTTTCGGCTGGAAATGTTTCCTCCTCCTCCTGCCCCTCCGGTAGAATCCGTGCTCCTCGTGCCCCGCTCACCCCCACCGGGCGCCTTCGCTTCCTCCGCGCCCACCCACTCCTTCTCCTCTTCCAGGCACGCGGATGGGGGATCCAAACTGTGCTTTCTATTTTCAGAACAGATTTTTTTTTTTTTAGGTATCACTTTCCCTCCCCTCTGAACGGTCTTCTCCTGCCAAAACTCTTTTCAAGTTTCTCGTTCCAGCCAAGGAGCTCCCGATCCCCAGATCTGTCTCTCTCCCTCTCTCTCTCTCTCTCTCTCTCTCTCTCTGTCCTGCCCTCTTCCCTCTCTCCTCGCTGAGACTCGCAGGCGAAAGAAAGGTAAAGGCGTCCTTCCTTTCCCAGGCGCTTTTGTTTTCGCTGCCCCGCATGGCACCCTCGGGTTACCGGACTCACCAAGTTAATGAACAATCGATCATAAATCAATAAAAAGTTATCTTCTACCTCTGTCCCCCCCCCCCCCCCCCCCTCCCAAAATAGCTGCGCAGCCCTGGCTGCAGGACAATGATTTTACTCTCGCAGGTCCCAATCTTTTGCTAAAGCTGCGGGAGATAAACGTCACCCACAGAGCTCGGGGGGGTCACGTCTCCTTTCTCAAGCGCCATCCACCGGGTCCTTGAATCGCATTTTCTGGTTTTTTTTTTTTTTTTACCCATCTATCTCGTCCACTGTTTTTCTAAATTACCCGCTTTTGATTTCATTTCTCCGCGCCCCCCGCCCCGGTGTTGCATTTAAGATTCAACAAAACAAGGGAGGGTTTCATCCTAACTGGCGCTTGCAAACGATCCTGTTGCAACGCGACCCTCCCTCCCTCCCTTCCCGTCTGCCTCGGCAGCCTGGGCTATCATTTGATGGGTGGGCCCGGGCTGGAGCCTTGATTTGCCTCATTGTTCTGCAGTTTGCAGAGAATAATCCGGTATAATTTCAGGAACAAGCTAGGTTTGGATTGAAAGGGTCAACATTACGGCAAAGAAAACACGAGGAGCATGACCTTTCCCTCAACTGCAGGCTGCAGGCACAGGCTGCAGAAAACTCATCGCACGACTGAACTTTTTCAGCCATGAGCATCCATTTAAAGAGGCTGCACGTTCAAGGGTTTTTTTGTTTTGTTTTGTTTTGTTTTTTTTCTTTGTCAAAACGCGCAGAGTAATTTGAAAACAGAAATTCAGAATTAAACAGCAGGGCTCAGTCTTAAGGGGAGGCTGCACGGTACAAGAAACAGGTTTGTGGTTGAAATCAGGGCCCTATTTAAGATTAGGCTGTGTTGGACATGCGGGGCTTTGCTCCCAGAAATCAGAGATCAGCAGGGGGTTCCCAGTTTTCGGGTGCCTTCAGAATTTGGTGCCCTAGGCGTGTGTCTCTAATGCATTAGATGCTGCCTATGTTTAAATCCGGCTCTGGTTGGAAAGGCTGATTTTGTACTTTTGCATACAAACTTCAGTCTTGAGCTAATTCAACCTCTTTTGTGTACGTTTTCCAAAATCTTTTTTTTTTGCCAAAGCACTGCGGATCAAAAAGATGTGAAATGGGTCAACTGTACAACTGAATTGCTAAATTACATTTCTGATTAAAAGGTGAATTACAAAAATAAGCAAAGATGATTTATATGCCTTTCAGAATTGAGAGCGATGCGCGTAAAATCGCCATTGCCGGTATTTACTATTGTCTCCATACAAAAGATAGTTGGGAGTGTCAGATTTTTACAAATCACTATAATTCATACCTGCATTATCTTTAAAAAAAAATAAAATCTGCCAATATTTCCAGTCAGTCACCGTGTTGTATCTTATAATCAACCTGAAGGTCCTTGCCACTGTACAACTTTGTTCATAAAAAGACTGAGACAAAAGCGTATGTAGTATATTTTACTCCCATGAAATAAAACACATTTTTTTTTCATGTCTGCTGAAAAGTAAAACAATAATATTGTACGAAATGTTATACACAGGGCATGTTTTACATTGATTTCTCCCCCCCCCCCCCCCCAGAAACATCATTGCATCCACCAGAGGTACTATTCTAAAACTGATATTCACACGTTTGTTTTCCTTATAATATGTTAGAATCATACAGTGTCGCATTTAGTATGTACATTCCCTTGCTCGCAAGCGAAAAAAAAAAAAAAAAAAAAGTCCTACTCTTGTGTTGGCGTGCTTTATTTTAAAGCCTAACCTTTTAAAAACACGGTCTTGAATATTACTAACGACTGCTCTTATAAAATTATTTTGACATTTCAATATATATACACATCCTTTCAGTCATTTTGTTTTGTTTGTTTTTTTTTCATGTTAATAATGCTAAACTTAATAAAAATAACAAGCTTATAGCAACATTAAAATGTCATATTATCCAGTCAAACATTCGTCCATATATATATATACATATATATATATATTGACGTCCTTTATAACCTGTTGGGAATACTTTTTTTTTTTTTTATTGAAAGATGCCAGAAACCAGAGAAGCTCCTTTTGAAGACAAACGAATCCTCCAATTTCAGTGGTGGGTTTTTTTTTCCTCTCCTTTCCTTCCTAGCCCGCGTCTCAGTTTTTTTTAGATAAGGGGAAAGGCCTTGCGCTCCCCTCCCCTCTCTCTCTCCCCCCCCCCCCCCCAATTCAGCGGGTAAGCAGGGCGGCTCGGCCTTCACACGGGTCGGTCCACGGCGTACTGGCAGGCGCTCAGCTGGGCGCCCGGGTTCTGCACGCTGGCGTAGCCGAAGCTGGAGTGCTGCTTGGCTTTCAGTCTCAGGCTGGCCAGGCTGGAGTTGCACGTGTCCCGGTACACGTACGGGGGCGTCGGGGGGGCGTAGGGGCAGGCGGGCGTGGGCACGGCCGAGTTCAGCGCCGGGCTGCTCAGAGGGTTGTTCAGGGAGTTGAGGCCGGAGCCGGGCACGCCCGCCACCGCCGAGGGCACCATGCCGGAGGGCATGCTCATGGAGGAGATGGAGTTGGGCGGCGAGAACATGCTCTGCGAGGACAAGGGGTTGACGTTCATGGAGTTGAAGAAGGGGAAGCTCTTGGTGGAGAGGGAGGCCGACGTGAGGCCCTTGGCCGCCCAGTTGTTGTAGGAGTAGCCCGGGTAGACGTCGTCGTAGGGCTGCATGAGGCCATTGAACTGCGGGCCGAAGCCGTTCTTGCACAGCTCAGCCTGCTGGTTCCTTTCTCGCTTTCGCCACTTGGCTCTGCGGTTCTTGAACCAAACCTTTGAGAGAGAGAGAGGGGGAGAGAGAAAAAAAAAATGGCAAAGACAACATTCAGATCAGCCAAGCCTTGTAAAAAAAATGAAGACGCAGTCGCTTAATCTAATTTAAAAAAAAATTATAACTTTCTAACAGACAAGGAAATTCATATCAGCAGTGATGATTCAATTGCTGCATTTTAACGACCGCCAGATTTATGAAAAGGACATGTTCGGCTGAAATAAAGATCTAGGCACACCATGCTTGGGATAGCTTGCCTTCTAAACTTCAAAGGCATACAGATAATTTCCTCCCCTGACTTGAGAGTTAGGCAAAGAATATATTTGGTGAGCAAGGAATTCAAATGTAGTCACTTGTTCAAAGACCGACTTTGTTATAAATCAAATTCTGCAAGAATTTTTTTTAAACTGAAGTTTTACAAGTGGGTTTTTTTTTTCCCCCCGTTCATTGTTCCACTCATGTGTATAAACATTCAATAAAAATTGTGCGGCTTTTTGTGACTATTTGCCTTGTAAAGTAAAAACCCCATTAAAGCGAAAGAAGTGCAAATAAAAATGCAGGATCCAATAAAGCAGTCAGTGCCGGAGTTTAAGAAAACGAATGCATCATAGTATCAGTAGTAACCTGTAAGTAGTTGCCTCGACAGCTTGTAAAGATCCTTCGGTGCAAATCTTCAATAACCAAAGCGGGCTTCTGAACCAACTTGTCCTCTCGCGTTTTGGCAAAGTTTGCTTTATGACTACATGCCACTCTGCTTAACTACGTGCTAAATGGGATCGGGGGACCCTCCCCCCCAGACAAAGCGAGAAATCGTGCGCCTTTCTGCAGACGTTCCCAATCCACATCTTAGTGTCTGAGCAGGTCAGCCACCCGCCTACAAGAGCAACTTTTGTGTATTGGAGCAGTTCCTGAGGCCCTGGTGTTTACATAATTGATGCTTTACATTTCAAATCTGTTAACTGTGTAAATTAATCCTTCTATATCAGTCTGTTATATAAATTGGTTGCATTTGTTGTGTGTGTGTGTACACGCACAAAATATGCAGTCGATTTAACTTATCAGATACTGTCTATGCGAATTACAAACCACTAGTTTAACTAACAATTCATTTTACAGTATCTTCACCTGGTCAGGATTTTTTGTTTTGCTACAAATAAAATCTACTCAAGGAGCATTTGATTTTGCTTCTCGATGGGTGCTGAAAAATAACAGACTGAAGCAAGAAAACGAGGAAGTATAAAATAATTTAAAAAAACGACTGCCCTTTCAAATAACAAGAAAATTAAGCTATAAACGGATAAATTCAGGTAGCTTTAAACTGAAACACTATTCCAATAACCCTCTGGTTTGATTTAAGGCCGACTTAGTTTACAAAACAGTCCAATTTTTCGGCATGTATTTAATTAAGTTCTTATTCATTAAGCAACAGCATAAATCTACCAAAGGTACACAGCTTCTTCCTACATTTTGAAACCTTTTATAATTTTTAATTACCTTTTCCGTATTTCCCAGCTCTCACTGAGCAAACTAGCTCTCGCCAGAATGAAGAGAAACAGGAAAATTACCCTGTGCCGACTTTAATTGTAGCTAATATTTACAAACCATAAACCTTACCTTTCATGAAGTAAAGGCCATGCCTGCATTTATTGCTTTTTCTAAACCACAGTCCTGAAAGCACCGCGGTATAATCCAACTGTTCTTTACCTGAACGGGATTATTATTATTATTATTCTTTTTTTTTTTTTTTTTAATTCTCACGTCTCTATCGTTTTTCTCTATTTCCCTCTGGCTAAATATATTTACGGCTGCAACAATCTACGTCTTTCAGCTCTGAAATTGCCGTTGTTGATTTGTAAAGGAAAAAAAAACCAAAAAAAACCAAGAGGGAGCATGGAGGGAAAGTCCAGCATCGCCTCCGCATCAGCCCCTTTGTGTGTGTGTGTGTTCTGCAGCTCTTCGCCCTCTTGAGAGCCGGCGCAGGTTGGAGCCTGTTGCAATTTCACGGCCTCCCCACCCCTTTCGTGGGAAGGAAAGATCTCTCTGAAGAGACTGATGCAGCCAGGCAAAGGCTAGAAAGAGCAAATAAGGGGGAAACAGGTTCGAGCGTGGTGCAGTCCATGTTCTTTGCAAGCCGAGGATACTCTTTGGGCTGGTGCTCTTCTTCTGAATCGCTCAGCCCTCCCCATCCCCCTTCCCACCCCTCTGGCGAGAGCCGGTTTTTTTTTTTTGTTACCTACCCTGACCCTGGCCTCGGTGAGGTTGGTCCAGACGGCGATCTCCTCCCGGGTGGACATGTCCGGGTAGCGGTTCCTCTGAAACGTGGCCTCCAGCTCCTGCAGCTGCTGGCTGGTGAAGTGCGTCCTTTGCCGGCGCTGCCTTTTCTTCTTCGACGGATCTTCTCCCCCGATGTCTTCGTTTTTACTCTGCTGGCTTTTTTCTTTGTCTGCCAAGCGTAAATTAAGAAGGAAGCGTTATTAACCTTCCCGGCTAGGTTTGCTCCCCTCCCCTTTCGATACAAAAAAAAAAAAGGCAAGTTATGCGTCCATTTTTTTCCAGCGATTGCATTGTAAATCATGGTACTGCTTGATATAAGGTCATGCCTTTCTATTAATATAAATATTTAACACCAAAAGAAGGGGGAATTAGTTGCAGCAAATAACCATAAATCATGTTTTGCAAAGCTGAAGGCCAACATTGGGGTAGGGGGGGAGACCCTAGCTCAAGAGACTTGTGGATTGAACTCTCCGCAGACACACACACACACACACACACACACACACACACACACCAATTAATGTATAACAAATAATCAGAATGGTAATAACTTATCATCGGTATAATAAATGATGGCTCCCGAAGGAATTTCCTGTTTCTTACTAAAACTTGGCAGACAGAGGGGAAAATGTAGCGAACCGCATTGGAGGATAAATGCAGCTGAGTGAGAACCGTGACTTCCCTGATCCAAGCGAAAACCCATAAACGTTTGAGATGTTGGAGCTGCTGCCACGCCGGAATGTATGGAGGCGAAAGCTCCCAGAAGGAATGCGGAATCAACCCCACTATGAATGAATCTCAGTTTTCGTGTGCTGCAGTCTGACCTACATATTGCCCAAACACTTACTGCTCTTCCGGCAGAAGAAATCAATTATTAAGGTATTTTTAGTTTTCCACTTACAGCGTAAGCCCAGCCTAATTGCTTTAGACTTGCACATTTACTCCACAATTGTAGAAAACGCTTAAAAACATTACTGTTGATTTGCTGCCAGAAGAAAAACAAATCCTGCGGATACTGGGGTGTTGTTGTTGTTGTTGTTTTTTAAGTTTGCCTTTCATGGGATTTGGGATAAAGATCAATCAAGAAGTTGTCGGTGATGCCACTTTACCGGATTAAGGCAATGCCTTTTTCAAGATACTCCCTTTATCAGGTCAGTGCAAATGAGGGCATAGCACTTTGGAAAACAAGGATCTTAATGAGTAACCTCCAATGAATGCTTAATAGAGGGCCTTTGACAAAGTCAGAAAAAAAATATGGAAACCCTGAAATCAGAGGAATTAATATTGACAATAGATAGTAGATGAGAAACTAGCATTCAGCGGCGTCACCCTTCACTATTTTATGACATTTTCTGGACATGTATACAGTAGAAACACCACATACATTTATTTTATTTCGATTTAGTTTAGTTTATTAAAATTTGCATACCTCATACATCATAAATTTCGAAGCAGTTATAGCTGTAGATCGTATATAGGCCATACATACATAGTATATCGATATATATATATATATAAACAGTGAACTTGCTTGCTTAAATGTTCATAGGTTCTAAGAAATCTATAGAGCTGGAATTATTGCATAAATTCAATATTCTGAGTAGGGGCCGTGTGGCGGCGGCATGGTTTTGCCCTTCTTACCTGCAGCCTCGGGGCTGGAGGTGTCCGAGATGGTGTGCACCTCCAGCCGCTGCTTGGAGTCCAGCGAGCGCTGCCCGGCAGCCAGCGAGGAAGCCATAGAGAAGCGGGCAGGGGGGAGGTGCGGCTGGGGTTGAGCGGCTGCCGCTGCTTTATTTCCCACCAGGTGCTCCAAACTCAAAGGATCTTTCATGGAGTTCATCGAAAGGAGGAGAAGATGAATAAGAACAGGAGGTGGCCCGAGGAAAAACTACAGGCAGCTCCCCCGCCCCCTCGGGCACACTCACCAAAAGGCCAAAATATTAAGGAAACGAACAAAATAGAAAATAAATAAGCAAAAATAAATAGATAATAAAAAAAAAAAGAAAAGAAAAGGCACCAGTTTGGCAACAGGATGAAGTTCCTCTGTGTGCTCGTCACAGACCGTGTCCAGGGGGGTGAAACGAAAAAAAAAAAAAGAAAAATCAGAGAGCAAATGAAAACTGTAGCGACGTCGGTGGAAATCTTCCAGTAAGTAACTAGTTACAGTTTGCATTTGGAGGCTTAAGAGCAAGTCTCGCCTGCAGATCCAGCCGGAGAGAGAGAGATCACAGAGGCAGCGAAGTAGATTTATTTATTATTCCTCTCCCCCCCACCCCACCAACGCCCCCCCTCCCCGGCTTTTGGGTGCCGCCACCCAGCAGCAGGGTCCCCGGGTGCGATTTCTAGCGCTGCAGGAGCGGAGCACTAGCGGCGCTGGCGCTGTCAGAGCGCGCAGGGAGGGCACAGTGACAGGCGCGAGGAGCTGGTGGGTATATACGGCGAGCTCTCCTCCTTCCCCTCCTCCCCGGGTCCCGGTCGCAAGGGTGGGGAGGGGGGGTGGGGGAAATGGAGCAGAGCGCAGCTGCTTCCCTCCCAGCGCAAACAGCGCCCGGCGCCCCCACTCCCTCCCGCCGCTGCCGCCGCTGGGGACGTCACCGCGTCCCCCCCCCCCCCAGCGTCGTCTTCTTTTCTCTGGCACCGCCCCAGCCGCTTCGTTTGGTGGCTGCGCGTGGAGGCGCACGTGACGTCTCTTCCTGCGCCAATCGGAGGAGGAGGCCCAGCATGAGAAGCCTTTGGCGTCCTCGGCTGCTCGCGAGAGGGGGCGGGCCCTGAGTCACTGCTCAGGCTGCTGCCCTGACCGAGAGTGAGAAAAACCTGTTCTGCCTCCCCCGAAACAGCTAAAGCGGGATTACAGGCGGAGAGCTACTGTCCAACTCGTTTCTTGAAAATAAAGGATTGTTTTATTTTTAAGTTCAGAAACATCTATCTCTTTCTTCCCCCCCTATTTAAATATATCTATTCTAGATCTGAGAGAGAGAGAGAGAGAGAGAGAGCTCTGTGTTTAATGATGACAATCCTTTAGTTTTAATGTAGAATTTAAAAAAATGTAATTCATATTAACTCCTCAAATAAAGCTTTAACCAGGCCTGACAGACTCGGAAAAAATCAAAAGCGGGTAAATGCAAGTCATCTACGGCCCAGCTTTCATCTCTGAATTCACCAGAATTCTAGTTTTTAGTACTAACACTGTCAGATTTTAACCGGGCACTCGTTGATTCGGATTAGCCTACTCTATATATCTGAGTTAAATATTCCTGGACCGGAATCAAGATTTCAGTTGGATTGAAGGAGATTGGTGCAGGAAGGACTTGCTGCATTTCAGAAACTTGGGCCGTTAGCATTCATTAGTCTTAAAAAGATAACTAGAATCCTTTCAGGCTAAGATATTTTATTAGCTCATCATAAAGATTATCCAAATTTGGAAACCATATGCCCTCCCTCACCGCTCTTCAGATCTCTAAAACTCAAGGCACTGCACGGAATCCAGTTATCTCCTAGGTCAGTTTGGCTACACGGGGTATCATCTCCAACAATAACTGCGTTGGCTTTCTGTTAGCTGGTTATTTCTACACTCGTACTCATACTTATGCTTTTTGGTTGGTTCAGGAAGCTGTAAAATCAGACCTTCCCCGTTTATTCGGAAGAATTTGCTCATCTGTATTTTGAAATCTGGTTAGAGCAAGTTACTTGCCTGCATATATTTAAGCACTTTTCTGCATTGTATCCTAGTACATTGAAAACGAAAATAATTCCTTAAATTATCCAAAGGTCTGTCAGGTGACAATCTAGGCTTTCAAGTGTATTATCGCAAGGAAATAGTCATTAAAATGGAAACCAAAGACCCGGTTGAGAAAACTGAAAAAAATGTTCTAGGTTCTTTTCTCTTTTTCTGTGTGCGTTGGTCCGGGATCAACGTGGGCTGGATCGATTTATAGATTTGTAAAATCTGGGACAAATAAAACAAAACACTTTACAAAAGCACACGTTTAGGAACGGCTTGACCAATATAATATTGCTGTTGGTCGGCGGACAAAGAGAACTCTTTTCAGAGGAAGAGCTGAAAGAAAACTGTAAATGGCAGATGATATTGCATCGTTTACTTTCACTGCTTTCTGAGATATCTCACAGATTGTTCGGGTTGTTGAAATCACCCTCTGATTTGGGGGTAGAATAATATTAGGTTATAATTAATCTTAGACAACAATACTCTAGGAAAAAAAAATGTCTGCATGTCTTGCTTGATGCTGTACAATGATGTTCTTTCATTGCACGCCAGGTAAAACCCCGAGCTTCACATAGGAGTCTGCTACTGTGCCGAAATGACTTATCCATGATATTCTATGGCAGATGCAAAGCGCGGCTTCCAAGAAAAGAAATCCCAAATCCTTTTTCCTTTCCAGGGATTTGCGACCATATCGCCTTTCTATCCCACAAGAGAATTTTCATCAAATCCCTTATCTAAATAAACTCTTGAAGCATGTCACCACAAAGTGAGGGTCTGAAGCAAAGCAACATGCAAAAAGAATTAAAAAAAAAAAAAAAGCAAATCAGTTTCTATAAAGGAGAATATCTATCTATCTCTATCTATCCTTTTGTTAGGGTATTTCTTTTCATTGCGCTATATTATCTAAAATATATATATTTTTTTAACCCGAGGTAATTATTTTATTTTGGTTTCTCCGTTCAACTTGTTTTTTTCCCCTTGGCGTGGGACTTTGCTCTACACAGGGCATACGTGTGATTCTTACAAAGTTTTCCGATTGCAGCCATAAAAATCCTGTTGTTTTTCACAACAACATGTGCTAACGTATGTGAAGTTTGTCTTATTACAGGATGTATTTATTTATACTTTTATATTGATATTCTAGGAGCAAAGAGCACAATAGCAATCGCATCCTTCCGTTAATTCTCAGATTTTATATAATGAAGTTTGGCATCCCGGCAATGATGACTAGGTAAATCTTTTCCTAGAAAGGACACCGGCAATTATTAAACCGTACCCCTCTCCGTCTCTTTCATTCCCCTCGTCTTTATCTGCCGTCTCTATCCCCTCTCTAGCGGTCTCACTTGTCACTAAATCATACATATCACTTTAGCAGGCTGTTAGTAAAGAACGTAAAATTAATTTACATTCTGCTCATTGTCTGGTGTTTAAATGACGTGTTTTATCCCTGAGATTTGGCAAAGATTCTCTGTCTCAGACCCCACAGCGTTTCGATAGAGACAATGCGCTCACATTTGTAGAGGATTTTAATCTGATAAGACTAATTTGCTTAAGTCTTTTAAATAGGGGGTTTAGAATAGTTCTAGCCGCTTTCTTATTGAATTTCCTCTAATTCCCCGAGATCATAAAGTTTATGTGTAAAGTAAATATTTCCTCCCTCTGCACCCGCAGCAGATGACCTATAACTAAGTCAATATGAATCCAGCTCCATTCTGAACAATTTGTTTACTAATCGTATTCCAGTTTCTTTTAGCCTTAGTGAATGTCTGGGGTCTCAGAACAGGGCATTCCCTGAATCTGTCTCCAGGAATGGATGAAACCATCCACTCGGAATCTTCTGTCACTATTATTATAAGCAGAAAAGGCAGCGGAGAGAGAAACATTCCGGAATTTTTCTGATGTTCAACCTTATCTCCATTTTTTTTTTCCTCACACCACAAATGCCAAGACCCAAGGAGCTGAGACGGAGATGAAAAAGACGGAGAGGTCAAATAATATTCCATCACCAACAGACTTTATGCAATTATAATAAATGGTGAAGTATCACAGCTGATCTTTTGTAAGAGGTAATGTTCGTGAACCAGGGAGATAAAAAAAAACAAGACAAAACACCAGATTTTCCTGCTGATGGCAGTTACCTTCATAAAGGAAATGTGAAAAGAGGAATATTAAAACTTATTCAGGTGTTCCTCGTTTTTGCATGAACAGACGTGTGCTTGGATTTGAAAGGGGCTGAAAATATTGATTATATGTTTTGTGGGATATGCAGTTCGATAATTGTTCTGAAGTCTTTGATCAAAAAAATATTAATTTAAAAATCAGATTGAACTTTGAATTGCCCTACATTTATGTTAACGTGTGCATGCACGACCCATTTACTTGATAAAATGAACATTTAGAGGTTGCAAAGCTATGAGGAACAAAATTATACTGTGGTTGACCATGAGAGCATTCACGTTTTATTTTACAAGATATGTCGTAAAATATTTCGCATTTTCTGGGTTTTATATTTTATTTAGAGTCAATCTAGTCTTTTATAAGGTTGTGAATTATGTTCAAAGAAAACATAAAAAGAATGTCTAGAGTTATTTATCCGTGGAGTGTTTTCCTCTACATTTTGTTCCATCGCTTTCATAAACAAAGATCATAGGAAATTAAGGTAAAAATATTTATTTTTTTAAGGTTCAGTAGGAGGCAGAAAATCAATAACTGCCAACTTAGTTATTTAGAAATGTTCGAATACATTCGATAATTAAAAATATAATGAGCATATAAATGATACAGTACACTGGGGCACGAAAGAATTTGATCTGTTGATGCCAAGACAGAGAAATCTCTTTCTGAAAAGTCATAAACTAAATCTGAGCCAGATTTAGGAAAAATTTCCATCCCCTCTCAACATCACAGAATGGGTTGAAATGAAACCCTTGTTAAGTTCGGCCATAGCTATCTGTTCATTTACCAGTCCATCCATCCATTATACTGGCCGAATCTCCAAAAGTTACTGCTTTTGTTTTTTTTTTTTTCATTTTCACTTCTGTGAAGAAGTCCTTTTTTTTTTTTTGTTTTGCTAATTACAGAAAACTGCATAGAATCAGAGAGTCCATACTTGGATCAGTAAGTTTAACTCCGTGAATGCAGTTTGTGTTTAGTATTCTGGTTCTGTCTCTGCAGATGTCTTGTGGGGGAGAGCCTACAGGTGGTACTTTAATAGACATCAACATGAATGTGCCAGTCCTGGAGACCTTTAGACTGGGTTCAGTTTTCTGAAGCCTCTCTCTCCCGTCTAGGGACAAAATCCATCCAGTAGGCAGGGAACAAATGAAATTATGCAAATAAAGAACTCTGGTCTATGCATAATGATAAGAACATAAGAAGTGCCATGCTGGCTCAGAGCAAGGTCTATGGAGCCTGGCATCTTGTCTCCCACCGTGACCAGTCCCGGTCACAAGTACTCATCGACCCCCAATAGTTGATCAATTCCTTGTATCTTACTCCCAGAGACCAACACTGGCTTTCCCAAATCTACCTGGCTAATAACTGTTTATGGGCTTTTCTTTCCGAAATTTGCCCCATTGAACCCTAGGTTAGTTGTTTTGATTAATCCTCCTGGAACAGATTCCAGATTGAATCCAGAGTTTGATTGTGCTCTGAGTTAAAAAGTACTCCCTAAGATTTGTTTTAAATCTGCTGGTTGTGAGTTTCATGGGTGTCCCCCTAGTCCTTGTGTTATTTGAAAGGGTAAATATAAATAACCTTTCCCTATCTACCTGTTCCATCTCACTGGTGATTTTATAAATTTCAATCATATCCTCTCTCAGTCATCTCTCTTCGGAGCTAAGGAGCCCGAATTTATTTAGCTTTTCTCCATGAGGGAGGTTTTCATCTCCTTTCATCTTTTTTTGTTCCCCTTCTCTGAATTTTTAACACTTCTTCTCTATGTTAAGGGATATTTGACGGTTTATAGAATTTCTTAATATTAAAATGTGCTCTTTTCAGAATATTGGATCCTATTTCTAATTGTCATGAAAGTTTATTTAATTTAGAGCTGGTAAATAGACTTAAAACATAACAAATCAGAGCTGGTGGTGCATCCAGATTATACTTTTTCTTTTGAATAAAGTTATTCAAGGTTCATTTTGATCCCTTTATGGCACTGTGGAAACAGAGCAAATTCACACTCCACAATCCTCTGATAAAAATCTGCAAACACGGGCTTAGGGGTGAAATACTCAACACCACACAGGGTACTGAAATTCAATTTGTATTTATTTAGCAATAACCTGTGCAACCTTCACCATAACAATGGAGTGCATGCTTTGGACATGATCGACTACAGGTCCTATCTTTCCCATGGTTTTCTCTCATTCAGTCTATCGATGAATTCACAAAAGCGTTGAGAATGGATGCAAGAGAGTGGGGACTAACCACGTTTAAACTCTTTTTATTCTTTATTTTTCTTTTCAAAATAATTGAACCAAGAAAACAGAACTTAAGAAACCCTTTAGAAAGCAGTGTGACTTTTCAATAATAATAATAATAAAACACCCCAATATAGAAGCAGAGGGTTGATTCTTCCAGAGAAGGGTTACCAAAACGGTACAGATTCTGCATCAAAAGCTCTGGCAGTTGAGACTTATGGATGGAAGGGATAAGTTTGGAGCTAAAGCGCTAAGCACAGAGCACTGCTGGGAGCTGAGGCACTAAATTTAGCATCTCAGCACTTTCCAAGGTGGGAGAAAGTAATCGTGTGTGGGGCAATGACAGCATAAATTGGGCTCTGATGCACATGTTATAAACAGGGACCATCATTTCCAGTTTTTATTGTATTTCTCCCAGGGATTTCTCAGTATGTATTACAACAAGAAATAAAATGGGATTTACCTGGAAAAATGAAGTCATTTCCCCCCACTGATTTCTCCTGCTTTTCTTCTTGTTGTTGTAAGAAACTCTCATAAATTACTGGGTTAAATAAAATAAAAACTGAAAACGGAGGTCCCTGGTTATAAATAACAACCCCCAGACCTGGAAGCTGGTGATTGGTGGGAAAATAAGGGTTTTCCTGCCCAGGTCCAAAATGACAAATCGATCGTAAATAAATAACAAGTTTGAAGGGCAGGCTTTATTTTTTAGTTCACTCAATTTCTTCACAATATACTAAAGACATTCATACAAGGAAAATAGGAAGCTACACAGACAACGAAAAAAAATGAAGCATATAACAATTTAAACACATCTCAATTAATGTATACAATACACAAGTTAAGAAGCAGAAATCATCCCAAAAAGTAATAGAATCAAATCTGAACAAATTATATAGATAGATTCATTCACACACCCACAAATCTGAAATATAACAATAGAATACAAGAAGCACTCCTAATATGAACCCCGACCATAAGATCATAATAAAGAAGCAGAGTGAGTATCTGAAACAGTCCTACCCTTTAAAAAGGTCTCAAGATATTGCAGATCAAAAAAAAAAATCATACTTATTACCAGGATATTTTTTACCAGTGACATTTTGAAAGATCAACTGCCCCTAACACAAAACAAAACAAAACAAAACAAACGCACCCAAAAAAAACTCTTGATGCAAAGATAGAAATGTTTTACTTCAGCTTTGTTGACCCGATAAATATGGATATATATATAGTTTAAATCCAAGCAAAGAGCCCCAAACACCCTTCTTTTTCAGATTTCAAAACTATTAGATAGCCCAGTCTAACTCCTCTTCTGGTGAGGATTCCAGGGGCTGATTCCTATCAAGCCAAATGACCTTTTCCTCTAACCCCTCTTGTCCCTCTACACCTTTACCAGAGGGAAATGATTAGCGTTAGTAACCAGGGCAGGGCATCTCGAGGATCCTTAAGCTTCTCATGTACATATATTTTACACATATCTAGAAGGCAACACTAGATCTGTGGGGAAAATTAAAAAAAGGTTAGGTTATTTCTTCTAACAGTTTTCTCAATATACTCACCTTACTTTTAGAAAAGTTTTACTTAAGTCCTGTAAGGGACACACTTGACCCTAGGGCTTGAAAATGATGAATAACAGCGCCCTTATCCTTCTTCTCTAGGAACTTAGAATGAGACATCAGTTTCAGCAACGATTTAGGTGATTTGCTAAATAGATTGTCTAAATAAACTGTAATCCTCAAGTCCATCTCTTTTAAATATCCCCTTCTTCTAAGCACTAACAGTGTAAATTATTTCTTTCTGCATTACTGCTGGTGCTAAGAAGTTATAAAATAGTACCTAATCTGAGCAGAAAGAGGGAAACTTGATACTTGAAAAGTATGAATAAGACACAAGAAGCAAACATTTTTCAGTGGAAAGGAAGTTCTAGAATTGGAGATCATGATGTCAGACTCAAAACAATAGACTCAAGAGCAGGGCTAGAAAAATATTTTGAAAGCTTGGTCACCAGCCCAAAATTTTAGTAGCCGGGGCAAAAAACCAAAAAATGTTTTCCCTTGTAACATTTATTTATTTGTTTATGTTTGTTTACTTTAGTAGTTGTTATTTTGCCAGTTTTGTTAGATTTTTTTGTTTATGCTTGAGATTTATTTTTTGCTTTTTTATTTTTATTTTTATTTTTTTGCCTTTTTAAAATTTTTTTGCATGGGGTAATTTTTGTTTTTGTTTTTTTGCTTTTGTCCTTTTTTTCCCTTTCCCCCCCTCATCAACATTTCTCATGCCTACTAAAGTCTTGGGTCCTTTTCTTCCCTTCTTTCCTGCTCCCCTCCCTTCTAACTTGTTCTGGGCAGGTAGTGGAAGTTCAGGCCATAAAGATGCTTTCTGGGCCTTGGTCTCTACAGCAACAGCAGTAGCAGCTCCTTTAATGTCTCCCTTAGCAGAGGCAGCAGTGGCAACTCTTCCTTGAGTAGCAGCAGTGGCACTCCTCCAGGGCCTCCTGCAGTAGCAGGGTCAGTGCAAGAATATGAGGCATCCAATATCAACCTTCAGCCTTGCACCCCCAGCTCGCTCCCTTTCCCAATTAACTTTGAGACCCAAAGGTTACCTCATTCCCCTAAGAGTTTGGCAATTAAATTCAACAATCACGATGATCGCACCACCCCTCCCAGAACAATCCTGTAAAAATTCATAATTGGACATAGGAAGAACAATTTTGAAAAGCCATTTAGGAGTTCAATACTAATTTACTAAGGTAAAAGGTCTTTTTTGAAAATTGTCTTCCCTTAAAGTGGTTCAGAGGGGAAAGTGCTCTCTTACTTCCCCTTTGAGAACTGGTGCAAAGCTTGAAGGTAATTTTACCGGTGGCATTTGCAGCTAAATGTACAGTTTTGAAAAGTGCCCCCATATATTTAAACTTTGATTTGTAAATGAAGACAGGTGGAGGGTAATTTTCAAACAGACCACATGGCAGTAAATGTGTGTGGACATTGTACAGGCAGGCTTAACCAAGGATTTTCAAAGCAAACGTACAGGCATAAATGTATTTTGAAAATCTTCAGGTAATTGGTCGAGTATGCCCAGGAGCTGCCTTGCACAGCATAACAGTTGCTTCAAGCAGAGCAGAACTTGCGCATGGAAAAATTACGTGCATACGCTGTACGATCAGAAACCTTATGTCCGTAAGTGCCGCCTCCTGGAATGCTCTGCGCAGTGCGTGCAAAAGCACCCGTGAAACTGAGGTCACGTGTGGGCTTCTATATGCACACACCTGACTGATTTCCAAAAGCAGATTTAGGTAAATCCTTTTCAAAATGACCCACAATACAAAGATGTTTCAGAAATCATGTCACGGTGTGATGAAAGTTTGGGGGTAGACTGCAAAAAAAAAAAAAAAAAAAGGTTCATAAAATGTAAAAATGTTGTCTGAAGTAATCCCTGAAAGGGCTGGTTGGTCTGAATTTGAATGCTTCTCTTCCTATCTAATACAAACACAATTTCAAATTCTTTTGTAATCTCAATAACAGTGACATAAACTCCCTCCATTACCAGACCTGTAAAACAATCACTCAGAGCCTAAACAGCACTACCTGCCAGAACTAAAAAAAAGCCACAGCCCTATTTATGAGAAGGCAACAAAGCAAATATTACACCAGGCCCTGGAACAGCATTGCTATTATTCTCAGTAGGTAAAAGATGTAGCCTAGTGGTTAGACCAATGGGCTGAGAATCAGAGAAACCAGAGTTTAAATCCCACTGCCCTCCTGTGATTCATCTTGGGCAAGTCACCAGTATCTCCCATTGTCTCAGTTACAATCTAAGGGCCTGATTTAGTAAGGCTTTTCTCCCATTCTGTGTCTTTGGGAAAAATGCTTAGATTATAAATTCTTTTGGACAGGAATTTATTGTACAGAATAAGATGGGCTACACAGAAACTACATGATAGTGAAATATGTTATGTTTGTCGCATAAACAGAAGTCAGGAAAACTCTAATCAAATACAGAATAAGTGACTACAAATTATAAACATAAATATACAGACAAGAAATGAACTCTAGTCTACTCCAACTCCCCCTCCCTTCTCCTCCTGTTTCCTACAGGACAAGAGGGGAGAGAGCAGAGTTACTCTTGAGAGCTCTGCTCTGCCCGCTCTAGCCTCATCTTCCTCTTGTTCCCTTAAAAAAAAAAAAAAAAAAAAAAGAGAGAGGAAAGAAAGTACAGATGGGGAGGAGTTGATTTAAGGAGTAGAGTGGCTCTTCCTTATTCTGCTATTTCCACTCACCCCCACTTCCCTGCACGCTGCCTGAGAAGAGAGAGGCTATAGCAGGAAGCCGAAGGCTGTTCTCTGCTGCCTGAGATTTAGGACATTGGTGAATAGAATCATCGATGCAGAGCCTTGTGCATTCATGCTGGAGCCCCCGGTGCCAGTCCCAAAACAATTGCAATCTAGGCGTTTGCCTAGTCTGCTCAATGGAAGAGTCGGCTCTGAGCAGCAGCAATGGAAGCATCTCCTGAGCCGACCAGATGCTCTTTTCAGGCTCAGACTGGACATGGTAACTGTGGCTTCTTCCTGGCTCAGAAGCCATTTTATAAGCACCCAGGTGATCTGACACCTAGTTTTCTCCACCTCTGCTCAGAAATAACATTAGAAAATATTTCTTTATGGAAAGGGTGGTGTCTGCATGGAACGGCCCAGACAGGGAAGGGGGTGGAGACAAGAACTGCTTTAGAATTCTAGAAAGCCTGGGATAAGCACAGAGGATCCCTAAGCTGCTAAGAAGCAAACGGAAAGCTGGACTCCACAAAAGCAGGCAGACTAAATGAGCCCCCACGGTCCTTATCTATTATTATTGTCTGTGTTTCATTTTGTTCTTCATCCATTGACTTATCTCATCTCTGTGTACTGACAATTGGACTTTTTTTTTTTAAGCTATGAATAAGAGCGTAAGAAATTTACTTTTTCTGTTATTTGTCCGTACTCTCAATTGGAAGACAGCATAAACATTTGTGTACTGCGTATTATTAAATAATTAATGCTATAAAAGAAATTAAAAAAATAATATATATATATATATATATATATTGGTACCCAGTACCGCCGAGTGAGGTCTTGCTTGGATCACTGGTGTCTTTGGAAAATAGAGGAGGCTCATTTACAGCATGTTAGTGGTAATGCCAAGGTCTTAGCACCATGTCAGCACTTGGCAGCTTCCTTAAAAAGCAGCGCTAAAGCCTGCGGCGCTGGACACTGTGCTGTGTTTCTGAGTGAGGGCAAAGCAGCAGCATGGCATTGCCACCTGAAATCTATGTGGCATCTGGCAATAAAGGCGCACACAGTTCTAATGGCACAGAAAGGAATTGCAAGGGGCTGGCAAAAATTTAAAAAAAATAAAAAGGAAAATGCCATTTTCTCGTGCCAGCTGAAGATTTACAACCAAGTTGCCCACTTGCCTCGCCTAAAGCCTTTTGGGCTTCCCCAGTTTACTGCTGTTGAAAAGCAGGGGCAAAACTGTTGGTTGCATTCTTTCCAACCAGTCATTTCAGCCCTGCTTTCCAAAGCCCTGAGGGTTTACCACAGGAAACTATCCCTCCTTTTGGGACAGGTTTTAAGCTTCCTATCTGTCTGTTCTCTGAGTGGGATACAGTCAGCTATTCTCCCTCCCCCATGCCTTTCAATTCTTCCTGAGGCCAGTGCCTGGCTTATCGGCATGGTCAGTTCGTGCGCATTATACCGCCTTGCCCTCTACGATGGGGAAAAGCTTTTTTTTTTTTTTTTTTTTTTTTTTTTTTACCTCCTAACTGCTTCCCTGAGAGCTCAGAGCCTTAACTGGCACAATTTCTAAGGCAGGGCCTTCCCAAACCTGCCCTGGGGACTCTTTCCCGGCCAGTCAGGATGTTTTAGGAGATCATTTCCCCACACATTGCAGGCCCAGTGTATACCGACTGATCCCCTGCATCCCCTGGCTGTGGGATCCCTAGGACAGCTTTGGGAAGCCCCTCTTCTACTGGCAGCTTCTTTACAGACTTTATTTAAAAAGTGTGCCAGCTCTTCATTAATTTAACACTAGAAGATATAGTGATATAGTAAATGCTGGAAGATAGAGATCAAAATGGTCTTATCCAGTCTGCCCAATGAGGGTTATATAACTGCCTCACCATGCTGGAGACAGTAAAGTTACCACAGGTTACCTCAGTGCTTGATTTCCAGCCTCTTGCTATGAAGGATCCTGTGTTTGTCCCATGTCCTTTTTAATTCTGTCACCATTTTCATCTTCATCACCTCCTCTAGGAGGACATTCCAGGTATCCACCACCCTTTCTGTGAAACATATTTCCTGATGATGTTCTTGAGTAAGCTTGCCAACTAGCTACAGATTTTCAGGACAAACTGACTTGGTCCTGGTTTTACCTCACTGCATGCTGGAACTTGTAGTCCTGCTTTTCTAAAGGACTGCAATAGGGAACAACAAGTTCCTCTCATGGAATGGGATAAAACCAGGACTGGATGGGTCTGTCCTGAAAATCTGGAGCCAGCTGGCAACCTTGTTCTTCAGTCTACCCTTCTGGAACTACATATCATGTCCCTAATTCTACAGCTTCCTTTTCATTGGAAATGGTTTGTTTCTTGTGCATTTTTTGCAATAGCTTTCAAGTGTTCAAAAGTCAGCCTCATACCTGCCTGTATATTCTCTCCTCTAGGGTATAGATATATACAGTACATTGTCCAGTCTCATCTAATATGTCTTTTGTTGCAAATCCCACACCATTTTGGTCACCTTTCTTTGGACCACCTCCATCCTCTCTCTGTCCTCTTTGAGATACGGCCTCCAGATTTGAACACCATACTCCAGGTGAGTCCTCACCAGTGATCTGCACAGGGGCTGCATTACCTTCTATTTCCTGCTGGTTATGTCTCTCTCTGTATGCAGCCTATCATCCTTCTGGCCTTAGTAACCACTGCTGTGCTGCTTTCAGATCACCTGACACCATCATCCTAAGGTCTCTCTCCTGGCCCGTGCGTGGTCCCTTACCCCACCCCCCATCGCTTACTGCTCCTTTGGATTTCTTACACAGAATACATCACACTGCACTTTTTTGGCAAGCCTACAAAACTTTCAACCACTCCTCTAGCTTTATTATATCACTTCTCATTCTGTTGTCATCTTTTTCTTCAGGATGTCCACTCTGCTGCACTTCATAGAGTCATCCACAAAAAGGCAAACTTTTCCTTCGATCCCATCCACAATATCACTCACAAAGATATTGATCCGAGTCAGCCCCCAGGATCAAGCCCTGAGGCTCTCCACTGATCACTTTCCTCTCCTGCAAGTGAATTCCATTTACCACTACCCTCTGTCAACCAATTTGTAATCCAGTCCATCACCTTAGGGCCCACTCCCAGACTACTCATTTTATTCATGAGCCTCCTATGCGGGACAGTGTAACACACTCTCCTGAAATCCATGTAAATCACATCTAGCACATGTCCTTGAGGCTTCACCTGTGTTTCACCTACAAGAAACTTACCTCCACTATTACATTATTCATGCCAGTGCAGTCTATTTGTTTGCCTTGCGCTTGCTCTTTGAATGCTGGCATGATATCAGGACCTGCCAGCGAAATGATCTAATAGGGCTGAATTCAATCCCATTTTGTGCCGTACCAAACAAATGCATCCTTGGGTGCTGAAATAATGGCCAGAGAAGCAGAGTTGCCACAACAACATCATGAGGCAGCTGCAGCACTGTCTGGTTCTGCCATGGTGGGCTCAAAATGTTAGTGCTACATAGGTAGGAATAAGGGTCAGCAAAAAAAACCCAAAAGCTGTAGCTGAGCCATTTTATTGGACTGACACAGGGATGCTCAAAAGGCACAAGCGATCTAGTTTTCAGGATATCCACAAGGAATATGCACGAGATAGATTTGCAAAGAATGGAGCCAGTAGATGCAAAACTATCTCATGCATGTTCACTGTGGATATCCTGAAAACCAGGCCTGTTTGTGGCTCTTGAGGAATGAAGTTGGCCACCCTGGACTAACACAATATGGTACATCTGTTATAAGAATAGCTCTTGAAAGCCCGTCACAGATGTATTGAGTCAGCGGATAAAAAACTTGTTCACTGGCCCTTGTTTCTAATATCCAAATGGACCGACACAGCAACCACAATCCTTTGCTCAAAATATTAGTGCTGGATGAATTTAATGCCCATCACTATAATAACGATGATGCTAAGGGCATTCAAAGGCCATGCATTTCCCAAAAAGAGACAGAAGGGGCTTTTAAGCTATGAGCACTTTCGGAGTTGGTGGAGGTAGCCGAGCTGATAGTCTGTGTTTATGGATTATTTAATTTTATGCGTGCACTTGTGTTTTTCATTTTGGATATAGGCTCATGTGCTATGGGCTGCATTTTTGATTGCTTAACGGAGTATGTGAATGCGTTGGTATTTTTTACAGCAATCCTGAAGGTTTTATCTATTTAATTGTATTTTACTGTATTATTGAGGCTCACCTCCTGCATCCAAGGGAATTGGTGAGTAACAAATATAATAAATGAAATGAAATGAGCTTTTGTGAGACACATTTAAAACAAGAACTACAAGTAAATGTTTCATTTCAAAAAGTTTGAGATATTTAATATGATAAAAATGTAAGCCCCTCATAAAAAAAAATTGGAATTGTAAATCTAGGGACATTTTTCTGATTCCCAACAAAGTAAACTTTCAGCCCTGTTTGGAAATGCCTGTAGCAGAAATTCTTTACTGCAATGCATTAGAAAAGCTACTCTGCACCCTAAGTCTTTCCTTTCCTGTTTTTCCCTTCTTTGCTCTCCACCTCACCTGTTCTGCAGGGAAGTGAGCAGTACAGAGCAAAGTAAAGCCTCTTTGCTCTCTGATCTACTCCCTCCCATCCCCTTCTTCAGGGAACAGGAGGGGAGGGGGTAAGGCTAGATTAGACAGCAAACCAAAGAAGAGTTCAGTTTCTGTTGGCATAGCATTGTTTAAATTTTGTGATCACTTACTTTGCATTTGGTGAGGGTCTTTGTTCTCTGTGAGTGACTGAGATGAGGTGTTCTACTAACCTGTTGGATGTGTAGTAATCTGTTTACCAAACAGGAGGTATATTGGTGCACCAGGGCCCACTGTAATACATGCAGTGCTGCCTTTCGATAGGTAGGGCTATTGCTGTTTTGGTGTGGCAGATTTGCTATATAGGTTCTCAGTGACTTTTCTTGCAGGGATTTGTGTTACTTCACAAAGTGTATGGCAGTGAAAGGTGTTTGTGTCACTGTTACTGAGATGACAATAGAATCTGAACTTTTTTTGTATGGTAAGTAGTAAGGGGAAACATCCTAGTTCAGCCAACCAGCCAAACAATTCAGCCAATGCAGTATGGATTCCTTTGAATTTATATATCTATGTATTTCATGATTTATTTTGCAGTCTAGTCCCAAAAATCATAGTTGACACATATATTAGACACCATGACCTAATTTCTGAAACATATTTAAACAGCTGATGTCCAAAATTATGTGTTTTTATAGTATTGTTCTGGGAGGGGAAGTGGTGGGATCATCATCAGAATGAGTTTAATTCAAAATCTTGGGGGGGGGGGGGGCAGGGTGTGGCCTATGGGCTTGATAATTATTTGGGATGAGGATGTTGCAAGGCTGAAGGTTCACTTAGGTGGCCTAATACCTTTGCACCAACCCTGAATCTGGACTGGTGCAAGGGTATGAGAGCCCTGAGGCCTCACATTAATAACTCTTTTCAGCACATGTCTGGTACTAACTCTATATAGTGCTACTCTGAGCTAAACACACTATTTTACAACTGGGTGAGTGCTTCATCTAGTGCTAGAACAAAAGAGACATGCACTATAGAAATACATTCCCAAAGTGAACCGGTCAGAAGGAGAATCCTTGTAAAGGCAGGAAGAAATAGTCTGCTTCTTGTTCCAAATGGTGTTAAAATTTCAGTGCTCTTTTATTTGCTATTTGTACTTTTTTTTTTCATTTGTACATTTATGTTTTTTCTGTTTTTGGCCCAGTTGTTCCAACTTTCTTCTTGTTCTTCTATAGCTAGTATTGAGGTTCTGGTGCCCATGAACTTTCATTGACAACTGCCTGGGTGTTTTCCTCCTATTTATTTTTATAGACTCTCCCTCTCGCTGGTCCTAGTCTAGTCACTGCAGCTATAGTCCTGAGGCAGGAAGCCATTCACCAGAGTTCCTTCTGGAGCCCTGAGTCATGGACTCCAAATCCCAGACACTAGACTGGGGATATGCTTTGACTTGAAATGAAACAGGAAATTGTATTTTTTCTTTTATTTAATGTAAAAAAATGAAAAGAAAAACCAATTAAATTTCGTTGGTTTTTCATTTCATTTAATTTTCCTCACTGAGCAGTCACCAGCCCCGGGCCTAGGCCTTACACTGCTTCTTGCTCCTGCTGCAGAAGTTTTTTTTTTTTAAATTCAAGGTTCTTCAGGCCAGCCTCCACCCACCTGGATGTCTCTTACCTCATCGGTGGTCTTTAGGCGAGGCAGGAGCAATCCCGGGTCACTCCTGCCTGGCTGGGTCAGCATTTCAAAATGGCAATGGCTATAGCACTAAAACCAGCAACAGTTTGCTGTAAGGATGTGAGATTGTACCCCAGGGTAGGCCGGCACCATTTTCAAATACCAATGATGAGGTAAGAGGCATTGGGGGGGGGGGGGGGGGGGGGTAGTATGTTCGAGGGGCCTTTAGCTTTCTAAAATTGAGATGTGGATATTTTTTGACAAGGGGAGAAGGTCCATGACATACTTCTCTGGTTCAGGCATACAGCCTACCCTTTACTGCCAGCACAGCAGGGTGAAATTCTGATTTTTCATTCCCAGTTAGTTTCTGCACCGTTCAAACAGAGTTGCAGCTCAGATTCACCGTCCCAGGACCATTAATGGGCTGTTGCTGATTTAGGAACAGCAAAAGTTAAATTGGAATAGATTTTAGTTTTAATTATGCCGTAGTGCATTATTTTTAAAATATAAACTATGATCCTGTTACGGTAAAAATGACAATTGCAATCAATATCTAAGCTGCCTGAAAATATTGACAGTTTAAAGCTCTAAAGTATTCTCTTCATTTGACATAGCCTGGAGAAGTTCACTTATTAAGATTTTGGTGTCAATTTTCCTTTCTGCATTTTCACCATTGAAAATACTAATTAGATGTTTTTGTGGAGGAATCTGATGCAGTTTCGAGACTTATTTACACAGTGTAAATCCCGGTGCCTAGAACTAAGACAGCGTTAACCCAGTCACCATATTTACAAAGCAGCGCTACCGCTTGAACTTCGGAAATAATGCAATGTTTTCATGCGGTGGCTAAGGGCGCCTGCTGTGCTGCCTGAATGCAAGGAGCCTTCGTCAACGCATAGAAATGAGGACGATACATACGATTCATATTGTAAAAATGGATCGCAAGAGGAGTAAAAAATATCCCCACACAATTGAATGAGTGCTAAAAAAACAAAACAAAACAAAACAAGCCAACCAATAACCCCAACATTCCCCTCCCCCCTCCAGAAAAAATACCCTCTATAGGCTGATTTGGTCTCCGAAAGTACAGTTGTTGTAAAACAGGAGTAAAGTTGGTAACACTATTGGTTCATCAACGAGCAAAGAGGCGCGATTGCTGTGTTCGTTCACTTGAATATGTAGAAACAAAGTTCAACTAACAAGTTCCTTTATGAAAGCTTAGTAAGGGCTTAGCTGGCACTCGGCTTCTGGAGTGATTTATGAGCAGGCGCTAAATCCCTTAGCCCTGTTCGCAAACTCTCTTGAAGTCACATCTGAGTTCAGTTGCAATGGGAATGCCAATGACATGATTAAAATACTAGAAACAACGCAAGGCAACCACTATTAGCAGTGAATTGAAAGCTCACCAAAAATACATAACCTTAAAAAAATATACAATATATATTTTTTTAATCGGCTAGAGGTTTTTCAATATGCGGGGTATTAAATTTAAAAGAATAGATGGGATTTACCGTGCAGATTATGTGATTAAATCCCGGGACCAAATTGGCAACACACTCCGTAACAGCCTGCTACCATTCTGCACGATGCATCTCATTAGGTAAAGTTTAAAACTGCTTCAAAACAATCAGTAAATTAGAAATTGTTCTCTTGTGTAGGACCAGTTTGTTGGAACTCTACAAGGAAGGAGGGTCTGACTAAGGCTTTTCTCCCATTCTCTGTCTTTGGGAAAAATGCTTAGTAAGTGACCCCCTAAATTAATCAGACCCTCCTTCCTTTAGGAACCTGTGTAAGGCTTGGCTTTTTACAATTGCTTTAGGGAAGTCTCAAGTTGTCCCTTTTTTTGTTTTTTTCCAGAGATTTGTAAACTATTTTCATACGTTTTGTTTTGCTGGTTAAGCTGCCTGTGATGTGTTTTTATTATATCATATCATTGCATTGTATGTCGTTAGAAATGTGTAAGTTATTTTATATTTTTTTTAAATATTTTTGCTTATTCAACTTCTGTGATTTGTTTTTGTTTATTGCTGATTTAATTCAAATCTTTATTTTTTGTTTTTATTATATAAATATGGTTTTGTTTGTATTTTATTTTACAGCACTCTGCAGTCTTCTTGGGAGGAGTGGTCTAGACATGGAAATAATAAATACATAAATAGAACATTTATTTGTAGTTATAGAGAAAGCTGGTAAATGACCTTAGAACAGAAAACATATTTTTGTAAAAAAAAAGAAAAAAAAAAAGCAAATGAAGATACATAACAAGGCAGTGTGTAAAAATAACAAAATAACCTATCCTGATCCAGATAATGAAGCACCAGAGCTCTTCATGGTCTGGTGGAAATAGCATGCAATAATATGCCAGGATCCATATGGAGAGTCAAACTATTGTGAACATTTATTTTGCCCATATAGTATAGTTTAAATGGTAAGGCTTATATTTTTAAAAATATATTTCTCATAAGTATAGAATGAAAGAAACTCTTTTGCAAAAAGAATTGTTTGACACTGATTGCTTCATCAGTCTTTTGTGCAAAACTAAATAATCAATGATACAATGAGGAGCCCATGATCTGATGATGTGGCAAATATGCTGATGGGTATCAGACTGACAAACATGAAACAAATTCAAAAGTAATTTCAAGAATTACTTCATTTTACTTGAGGAAAATGTCTGGGCATAGATATTTTCACTTTGGTTTTTCACTGTGCAAATATGTATAACTGGTGAAAGCTTCCCTTGTTTTAGTACAAGGTCTAATATCAATTAATTATTCATTTTTGTTTCAGCTATAAAGTATAGGCCCTCTATATCCTGGAATCATAATTCAGAGTAGCTGTGTGCACATGTGGCCCTGTCTGTCTTGGGTGCCCTGTATCTGTAAATCTATCCACCTGATGAATGGTTAGGCATCAATGAGTATGTGAAACTTGCTTCCTCCTAGATAAGACGGGTAGGTTACCTGTGTTTTGGATAAAGGAAGCCGATTTTATTCTTCTCTGGGCACAAATGCCTTTTATTTAAAATACTTATCAGGAGTGGGGAGCAAATTGATACTTCTGCCACACTCTACAGACAATGCTGTCCAGGAAATGAAACAATGTAAAATCCTTATACAGGCCTTAATTGCAGCGTAAAACTATGTAAAAAAAAAAAAAAATCACATGGAAAGTGTGAAGAAAAGTTATCAAATCACATAAGCAATGCATTTGTCATTGCTCATAGCCTGTGCTAACCCATGAAAATTTCTGCACCTGAATCCAACTTGCCTCATATCTCATTGTTTTAACACTGGTTGATAATTGTCACCCATCCGGCACTAAAATACTGAGGTCAGCATAGTACAGTGTGCCAGCACGAGATACACGAGCCCCATTCTTTTAAAATACCACCTCAATTTTGTAAAAAATGTGGTATAATTATCAAAGTTTGAGGACGTCTTTATAAAAAGTACAGGTGGGGCCTGCTTCATAGGTTCTCTATTTGCTTAAAGATCAGTGATTTAAGCCCTAGCCCCCCAACTCCTTCTCCAAAAAACCATATTTTCCCAGCAATCTCTAACCTATGGGCTCTACTTATAGCACTGGCCTCAGACCCAACTCTCTCTACAAAGTACATAAATTGAGCTAACTGCATCTAGTAAATTTGCAGATATCTATCTGTCTATTTATTTATCTATCTATGCTGAGGGCTGTCACATTTTTGGGCATTGCTATGCTATTCTGCACTGAGCCCTGCACTGTTATCCTTGGAGTTTGTAAATAATCCCCAAAAAGATTTATTTAGAAAGACAGCTACAAGAAATACATTGCATCGTGCTTTTATAGTGCTGGGTGAGCCTGGTGCAAAATTCAAAAGCCAGGTGCTCATGCTCGATGGACCTCTGTCTGACCCAGCATGGCACTTCTTATGTAATATATAATGCTATGCCGCGCAGTGGAAATGATGCTGACAAAGAGATGGGTCTGATACTTGGCTCCATAAACAGCGCAGGAATCGGCCTGAGCACAGCCCTGCAAGTTACAGATTGATGGGAAAGTGGCCTTTCTCCAGGAGAAGAGCCTACAACTCCAAAAATGGCTCAATGTGGACAGTTGGGTGGCAATCTCAAACTCTGAGAAATGAAAAACCTTGTTTCAGAGTTGAACACTTAAAAAAAAAAATTCCTAAGGAAAAATGTGTTAACCTTTTCCTTCAGAAATGCCTTCCAATAGCTAGAAAATGCATATCGTGCAAATGGCTAGATGATGCAGCACCTAATTAAACAATGTGGAGAATACAACTATATCAGATGTTTGTCTGGACAAGGTGGCAAAGTTGGGAGAAATTTCTTATTAATATGGCAATCCAATATTATAATAATCTGCCAAATAAAACTTGCACTATGATCTTTAATACTTATCCAGTGAAAAATAAAATTAGCTAAAGTTTTGGATTTAAATCATTAATAGTGGTAGTTTATATTTAAATAAATAGAAGGTAAGTTCGAAGTTCTTATTTCTGGTAATGATTAGCATTTACATTATTAAGAACTGACAAATTTCTTTTTGGAGAATGATGGTGTCAGGCACAAGAGGGGAAGGGAATTTATTAGGGGTTTTTTTTTATATAGTTCTTTCACTATATTTGAAAAAGAACTTAAAAAAGAAAGCAGGGAATAATATAGGTAGGGTAAATTGTTTAACTGTTATTCAATTTTTTTCTAATTGCTATTGGAGCAAATATTGATATTGTACGTTATATTTATCACTTGCTCATTGCAATTCGTAACAGTTGCTTTTATATTTAAATACTAATAAAAATGACTGAAGGAAAATAAAGTCACCCAGTTTAGTTCCGCTTTTTTGCAAGAGTAATTCCCGAGAATAAAACGGCCTGGACAAGATCCTTAAAAAAAACCAACAAAAAACAGAAAAGGAACAAATCTCATAGAATTGCCTGAGAGCAGCTGCTCGTCCCCTTGCAAATGAATTTTTTTTTTCACGTCGTTTGAATTCTATGCCTCAAACGATACGAAACATTTCACCCGCTGCTGGACGTAATTCTACCACCCCTCCTTTCAGTAGTAAAGGCAGTGGCCGTGCTCTGTAATTAATTCCGACCACAGTATTAAAGTCTGCGCTAAGACCTTTCCGCCAGCGCAGCTCCCTCTGTACAGGAGACCCTTCTCCCCCACCCCCCACAGCCGCCAAATCTGTCCCTTGTTTTTCAAGGTGGTAAATCATGACCTGCAATACTCTATCCTTCCCAACCTTCATTATGCAGCCTGCCCGGGCCACTGCTGCGTTAGCATTCATGTATTCAGCTGCTTTGCTTCACTTCTTTGAATACTCAAATCAGAGTAGCGCGCGCGAAGGTCCTGATTCAGGAAGGTTTCTTGGGTCGGGTGGGAAGGTGAGGGTGGGGTGGGGGAGGGGGTGGATGAAGCTTACTGGGAAAGGCCCAAAGGCTCCCAATTACGTGGCAAGTAAGCGATAAGAACTTAAACCGGGCGTTGACTGCTTTGCCACGGATTTCTAGATACATTTTACACATTTTTTTGGGGGGGGGGGGGCCTGCGCTATTATTTGCAAGACAGGCGCAGAGATGTTGCAAATGAGCACCTCCCCCGCCCTCCGATAAACAATTTAGCAGGGTTAGCACCAGTTCCTGGGCGCAGCCTGTGAGAAAATAATGAGCTCTTAAAACGTCTGGACCCCCCCGTGCGAGTTTCTTCTGCACAACTGGGCCGCCAGGTAAGCGCCGGCCCGGGCGGTTTGTCCCGTCTGGCCCGGGACTTTCAGCGCAGGCCGAGCCCCTTGGCACCTGCCCCATTGCCTTCAAACGCGGGCCTCCTGCTCACCGGGCTGTATGTACTGTATGTACTATTATACTCTGACCTCCACCGTCCACGTTTATAACCACAACCCACGTTTGATGTAGGAGACCTTCTGTCCCCACAGCCCAGGTCCTAGTGGCGGTGACCAAGGACAGGTCCAGCTGAAATGTCGCAATCTCGGGTTTTATTATTATTTCCCCAAATGTTCTCTCCGGGCCTCCCGAATAGAGCGGGCTGGGAACGGTTCCCTGGCAGAGTCCTTGGCTCTTTGGGGGGATAAAGGGCCAATTATTTCGGATGGAAACGCGTGCAGCCTACGGGGGATGCACTGGATCTCCCCCCCCCCCCCCCTCACCCCAGCCTGGTCCAGTTAAGAATCGGAAACCATGCGAAACAATTCTTAGAGGTGGAATCCACCTGAGAGGTTTCTCGAGCCAGCGCAGAACCGTCCTGGGGAGTGCGGTGCCCACAGTGCAAGAGGAGAAAAGCCCCCATTTACCGGCGTTCCTCGATTTAAAGGCCACCATTGTCTCCCCCCACCCCTCAATTGTCGGGGTAGCGAACAATCCGCCTTAGTTGTCATGGCGACCGTAAATCCCCCCCAAATCCCCCCCTATAATCTGAGATGAAGCTTTTTATTTCCCTAGCGAAATAATATTTTAAAAGCTGTCAGCTGAGGACCCACCTTCCAACCACCTCATTATAGTAAATCAAGTCATCTATTAGTTCTAGGGGGAGCTGACGGAATCAGAAACGTCTCCCTGATCCATACTGAAGAATAATTGAAACTTATCAACGAGCAAGGAAAAACCAAACAAACAAATAAATAAAAAAAAGCAAACAAACAAACCAAACAAACAAATAAATAAAAAAAGCAAAACAAAACAACGGACCAAAATAAATAAATAAATAAATAGATAAATACATAATAATGCGAATCTATTCTTTCGGCTTTTCGCCATCCTGGGCGATGGCACTTTCACTGCCTGTTGGAATCATTCTCACGGGGGATCCTCTTTTTCCCCCTGCGATTTCATTTACGTTTGGTTCCCACAAGTGAGCATCCATGTTGGGGGGGGGGGGGGGGGGGGGAGGGGAGCCAGCCACAGGCTGTGCGCGGATATTGAGAGCCCTTCCTGCTGGAAGCGATCCGGGGAGACGTTAAAGCCCGGAGAGTTCGCCGCCCTCTTTTGGCTCTTGTTGCACGAATTCACTGTTTCGGGGGAGGCCTAATGCTCTTCTAAATGGACAAATTGGTGCTTATGTCGTTTGCTTCTGGTCCTGTGCTCTCCCCACCCCCCTTTACCTCTGGCTTGTTGTCTTTTTTCCTATCTTGGATTACCGGGTATTCTCCTAGATGAAGAGCCATTAATTACCCATTCAGTCAATATTAGGAAGACGACAAAGCTTTTTACATAGGATTAAGCAGACATCAGATTGTTCCATTAGTATATTCCTCCTCACGAATAAGCTTTCGTTATACATTTAGTTTTCCCTCGAGTCAGTCGAACAACTGCTGCATATATTATCCCCCCCGCAGACGGAAGGAAAAATAGGCAAGGAGCAAATGGCAACTTTTCATTTCTAGTCTAAGAAAAACCTGCTACAACCGCCGGCTTGACTGCGCGTCTCAGCATCGCTTTACTGGTGAAGAGAGGTGCGAAGCGAGCGCAAAGAACGCGCCCGCGGACTGCCAGGCAGATGTGTGGGCGAAGGTTAATTTTCGGGGCAGATTGGTTAGAAAACGGCTTGCATTTAAACAACAAATGAAGGGTGGGACACTGTCAGGTTATTATAACTCGAATCCTTTTCTCAAGACAATGGTTGAGCAGTCGGACTCGGCCGGAGGACAAGGAAGATGCGATCAGATTTAGTAACAATGGTAATATTTTCTGTAGGCCCGATTCACTAAAGGCTCTGCATGCCAAACATTTTCTACAGTTTTGTGTGCGTGTATGTGTATAGCCCAGCTATGTATGTGTGGTGTGTATATATGCCAAACATTTTCTACAGTTTTGTGTGCGTGTGTGTGTTTGTTAAGGAAAATACGGCCCCCAAAGAAAGAGGACGGTAGCAAACCCCTGCTGAATTATGCTTTGTCTTAACTGTTTGTACTACTGTCTGTAACGAATACCGCACCACACACACAGCTGTCTATAACAAATACCGCACCACGCACGCACGCACGCACACACACACACACACACACACACACACACAGAGCTGTCTGTAACGAATACCGCACCGCACACACACACACACACACACACACAGCTGTCTATAACAAATACCGCACCACGCACACACACACACACACACACTCACACGCACGCACACTGCTGGGCTATATTTGAAGTATCATCCAATTCTGAATGCTTGCACGGTGCGTTTCATTCACCTCCTTCCCGGAACCAAATAATTTTCCAAAGCTTTGACTGGGTACAATAAAGTACTTGGCTTTTCCTCCTATCATCTGATACAGAATGCTATGAGAAAATACGCAAGTAAATGTGGAATTCAATCCGAAAACATTTCCGGAAAAAAAAACCCCAATACCACCGCATTGACCTATTCCTCTAACCACTCACAGCTCTCTCTCTTTTTTTTTTTTTTTTTAAATAAACACTTATTTGGCTTTCAAGAAATCCAGTGACCTATACAACAAGTATGATATTTTTTTTTAAATAAATAATTTTGTACACTAGAATGGTACAACGTAAGAATGTACACAGTTATCGCTTTTAAAGATAGAGGCTTAGGAAAAAGGATTGCAATAATATGAAGTTTTTCAGCATATATTCAATATTTTAATGAATAGTATTCTTGTAGAGGGATTTCACTTCCACGGGAAGGCCAATCCCTTACACATAATATAGGGGACACTTTGCAGAGAATGCCATAATCCTACCTCATAATTAATGGTTGAGAGAAAGACCATGTGTTTCATAACATGGAAAGTAATAGTCAACCTGCCATGTAGCATATGGGGATATTACTTGTACAATACTTAGTACAATAAAACTTTCCTGTAAGGGCTCATAAATTTATTATAGCATTTGCATCAGAAAGGTCCCCTTTTCCCATTAGATAGTACAATATCCTTAGATTAAGACCACCTGTTCCCTGAAACTTCTTTGAAAGGTAAAAAAAAAAAACAAAAACAAACCAGAAAGCTTTTGTTATTCTCAGCCCGTGCACAAGGCCTTCCTCCAGTCCTACATTATTCAAACTGTTTTTATTTGTGGATGAAAACCTGACACCTCCTAACCAGATACACCTGCAATTCTGTAGCTGTTCCCCCATACATTAGGGATTGCAAAAGTGGACTATGTCAAACACACGCACTCCCTCTCTCTCTCTTTCACTTAATAACGTATATATAGTCATTTAAAATGTTTCCGCTTTTTTTTTTTTACTTAATCATTTCCAGAACGTTTTAGTATAATTAAATTGATGATAGAAATAAATACTCAAAATTAACCTAATCGTTAAAACCTCATGCTGGATTTTTCCTACAACTGCAGGAACAATGCCGGACGAATCAGACTCTTTCCTAAGGTATAAGGAAGGGATCTACTTTCCTAAGATCCTTGGGCTCATCATGTAAGAACAAAAGGTGGCAGGAATCTCTGACAGATGACGCCCCAAGTGGACAGATCCTACATTTCTTTTACTCCTACATCACAGAAAAAAAAATAAAAATAAAGAGCTACTTTTTTATTTTCATAACTAAAATGAAAATTTGCTATGGCGAATAAGGTCCCGTTTTCCTGTGGTTGTATGCACAGGAAACTCCCCCCTCTCCCCTCCGAAAACCCTTCTTTTTTTTTCTCTAAATCACTAAAACGAGGGATCTCCTGTCATTTTTCTTATTCTAGACAAAATGAAGATTACGTTTGGGTGATTGTTATTGCTAGTCGTGCTTTAACGTGTTCCCACTCGTGAGTTTGCACGTCCAATTAAAGGATGAAAGCTTCGCCTGGTTATATTTCTAATACAGCCTCCCCCTCCCCCCACGCGCGCGCGCTTTGTCTTGGTGAAAGAGTCCAGAAGTTAAAAACAGTGGGGTAGTTAGTGAGGATACCTTCAGTAAAACACTTGTTCTCAAGATGGGGATTTGAATAACGTTATTTAGCGGGTAAATAACATTTATCTTAAAGTTTGATTAATGCGCTAAAATGCAAATCAATAACATTTTAAAACAAGCCGTGCAACCACGTTGCAGGTTGATCCTGTCGAAAGGTAACCCGGGATGGAAGCAGCCGTTTGCCGCTTACTGATACGGCTATGTTGGCGGCTGTAGGGTGCGTTTCACATTTTTTTTAGGCCTGTCTAGCTGCACGCGGTTGTTTTTTTTTTTTTACTGAACTACATCATCCTTCCCCCCCCCCCCCCCCCCCCCCTTCTGCTATGTCCGGCCTTCTCCGTTCATCCATCCACCTAGGCGCACGCACACACAGCGCCGATCTGCGGGAGTGCCTGGGCTGAAAGCGAGAGCGGGCAGCAGGGGGCGCTGCTCGATCACTCCTGGGCCCAGGTCCTCCCGGCCCCGGAGCTGCAAACTTTCCAGCCGCGAGCCGCAGGCCAAGCCCAGACGGTGCCCCCTGCAGCCCCCCGTAAAGCATCCTCCGCCCAGTAAGGAAGAAAGGGAGCCTCGCCGGAGCTACCGAGCCAGGGGAGGGGGCCACCCCCTGCCCCGCTCACCGTTCGCCCTTGGATGCCTCCCGAACAATTTTCCCGCCTCTTTCCTGCTCTCAGATGTTTCGTTCCCGCTGAACTCGTGTTTGGTTTTTTTTGTTTTTTTTTTTAAGCCTCCAAGTCTTTAGAGAAAAGACATTGGACTGTGGAGGACTGCACCCCCCCTGGGGCAAACAAGGAAAGGAAAAGATTCAGGGAGATGCTGCTGCTGCTGCTGCTGCTGCTGCTGCTAGTAATATCGTCCGAGTCGTTATTACTGTAGTTGCAGTTGCCCGCTCGCCTGGTCTGGGGGATTTGTTCAGTGCTCACGGGGGCATTGGAGCTACGGATCGGGGGGGAAGGAATGGCCTTACTCCTTTGGTTTTGAGAATTTATTTAAGATCAGATCTAGCTAGCCAGCTACCTCTCTTTTTGTCCACCTAGAATTGCACCTAGTAGCAATCTATGGGATTGTTTCTTGCAACCGGCTGTCAGAATTGTACAGAGTTTTCCACTTGCGTGTGTGTGTGTGTGTGTGTGTGAGACATACACCTGTCATTTTGTGCATTCTTTCTCGTCTGTTTCTTTCTTACCTAACTGCACACAAGCCGACGCCAGTTTACGACAGTTGGGCTCCATGTCTGAAATCGCCCGTTATCTGTAAGACAGCAACGTTAAGACCTGTAAGAGTCACATTCTTTCAGAAAAAAAAAAAAAAACAAAAAAAACGAAATGCAAAAGACCTTTTATGGATCGTTGGCTCATCCCTGGGATGCAAATCAGAAATTTCGTGTTTGTTTCTAAAATAAGCAGCAGCGGTACTACTAGTCCTGCCTGAATTGAACGATTTTACGCGCTGTATATGACAACCAATCGAAAATAACAGCGGTAACAAAGCCGTAAGGCCTAGTACAGTCATTTCGTTTACGGTTTTATCTGCATTTGCTATTATAATTGTTATAAGAGGCAGAGGGAGTATTTTTTAAACAGTTTGAATTAAATTACCTTTAATTAGTGTTTTCAACAAATGCCCTAAAAAACTGCTTTTTTTTGTATTACATTCTATTAAATATGTCATTTCATGAATTTGTAAACTTGACATTTTTTAAATGTTATGCTACAATGGCTTAATTCAGACCGATTTATCTAACTAATTAGTCAGTTCCAACACTTGCAGATTGGCATAATTGATACCCCACCTTCTCCTAATCTACTTACCGTTTAGAAAAACTGCAGCTAATTACCAGCGGGCGACAAGTCACTCCCTAACTAAGCTCAATTAATTACTTTTTAAATTATACCAAGTAAAGAAGTTTAGCACTGTCTTTGAAAAGGTAAGTTTTAAACAGAGCAAATGGTAGCTCTATCAGAAAGGGAAGCTATAAGCAAGGCAGCAGACAGGTAGACGGGTCGGATCTGAGAAAAATATTTCGAAATAAAGGCCGTGTTATAAACTCCATTGTTCGGTGTGGTCAACCTACATTCTCAGAGATCTAATTTTTTTTTTTTTTAATGTTTTATTTTGCTCCCAATTTTGTTAAGGTTGCAAATAGACATCGCCTTTTTCTGCAGTTCTTATTTCTCAGCATTTACAGGGCTAGTATCTTTCTTTTTCGCTAAGATATATGCTCCGAAAGCTCATACAAATGCCTTATTGGAGAAGGGCCTGGTTAACCGAGGGGTTGTTTCCATCTGTTCCTACATTTAAAAAAAAAAAAAAATCCCTGGGATCCTTCTCCATCAGCAGAGGTTAGGAAGACTGTTCCTGGGAAGCAGGATGGATCTGGGCTGGGGAGCTGTGTCCGACCTCTGCCTCCCGGAGCAGATCTTCCCGCCCTGGAGCAGGCTGCTCTCTGATTGTTTGCTTTCGCTGTTCCTTCTCCTGCTCTGCTGCCGCTCTTCTGTCCCACCCAGCCCTGCGCCAGAGAAGCAGCAGTCTGGCTGCCCCCCTCGATCTGAGTGATTCTGCAGTAAAATCACAGGATTAGTGCCTGATTGAGATGTCTGTTCGTGAGATATTACAAAATTCATTATCACAGCTCTCTACTAACTCGATATGAAGTAACACAGATGGGATTTTATTAGTTCAGGCTTCAAATGTTTACTTATGATAATTTCACTGGAAATTTGCATGTCATCATCTCGGTAATCTTCTTTTTTCTCCTAATGTCTGAACTGGCTGCATTATTAGCTGGTGCCTAAGATGCGGCAGCCCGCAGCTCAAAACGTTTTGATCACATCACAAAAGATAATTTAATCGGATTTAAAAAAAAATGCAAGTAGTAAATAATGCACATTTTTTAAATCGTGTGCTGTTGTCACCTTAACAGCGTGTAGTTTCTTTTATAAATAATTGAGGGATACAAAACTTGTTCAGCTCATTTCTTACCCAACTTATTAGATTTCGCCTTTTGGAAGGGAGGGGAGGCCTCAGTTGAAGCGGCAAGATCTTAAAGTTGTTCTCATTTCCCTCTTGTATATATTAAGATATACAAATGCATGTATAGCAAATATATTCTTACCTCGATCTGATTCATCTGCATACATTGACTAGCTGTTCAAGAAAACGTATGTATGTGTGCAGGCAATATCTATACCTCTATATCTAGTCTTCTAGATAGGCTTTCTTGAGCAGCCAGTCTATGTATGTATGCATGTGTATCGAATTCATCTTTTGCAGATTTGCAAAATATTGTTAATGCTATAGCTCCGGCGATACACATGGTCCTGTGTGAACGGCTCTTTAAGGTTTTTCCTTTCTGACAAGTCATTTCTTGAATGACTAATTCGGTCGCTTCGCCCCGTGGCCTATATTTATTGCTAATTTATTTCACAAACTGAGATAAGCAACTTTTCGGCTGGGAAGTATTTCCTTTTCCCCCAGCGCTCTTTCTATATGTGCCTTGTTAGACAGAATCAATGCCTTCCAGTAGCCCAGCGTTTATTTCCCTTCCTGTCTACTCCTAACTATATATTGCCTTCTCTTCAGGGATATTGGTATTTTGGCTGATGTGGCATTGGTATAACAAAATAAACAAGAAGACTGCTGGTTTAATTAGCAGAGTGATGGCTCAGTAAAAAAAAAAAAAAAAAAAAGTTAAACCAATTTGCAGCCATCTGATTTTTCCCCTTTGAATAATCACGCTGATTTCCACTGATGCGGATTCCCTATCCCAGATGCTATCTTTGACTTCGATAGCCTGTCCTAAAAGGTACAAACGAATAAAGTTATTGCCTCCACTTTTCCAGTCATTAACTAGTACAAGAACAAATAGTTTTAGGTGTGAAATGTCGTGGCCTCTCCTCGGGTGCAATCTCTTTCAAATCACTAAGGATTAAATCTATTGTCTTCAAAATGTATCCCATTCTTTGGCTATGGAAGATACAATTATAGAAAATTTGAGGAAAATTGGATCGAGGTGATTTTAGATGGTATTTAGATCCCACGTTAGAGACCCTATGGCACGTAGAAAGCTAGTTAGGTCCCTTTTCAACTTTTAAGAAAGCAACATCCCAGCTGTAATCAAACTAATAAACAGAAACTATCACATTTGCTTTGTTTAGATTATTTAAGCGTTTCAGTGTGAGATTAATTAGCCCTTTTGAATATAACAACATTTGAATTATGTTCTTTGCTTTGGAGGAAAAATACGTTTTTTTTTTGTTTTTTGTTTTTATTCGTTTTCAAGATATGGCGAAAAATCGGATAAAACAGGGATTCCATTACTCAGTGTAGAGGGTTTTTCCCCCCTGTAAACCCCCTCCCACAAGAAAAAGAGGCTGGAAACAGCTGAATCCCAAATGTTCTTTAAAATCGCCGTTTGATTTATAGCGATATGTTTTAATTATCCTTTTTTTTTTTTTTTTACATAGGAGTATACCTTCAAATTTTGATATATAGGATTTGAAATACAAATAAAGATCTGGATATAATTGACTAAAAGGATCTTTCTTCTCTTTTAAAACTTGGTTCAGTATCTTAGACCTGGTGAGTTTTCTGTAGATTTTGATTTCAGTGTGCAGAGTTAGGCAAGTCATCTTTGAATCCTGCACAAGTATGTTCATGCCACACATTTATCTATTAAAGCTTGCATCTTTGTAAGAGTTAACAAATGGACCGCAAATTTTGGGCAAAAGTTTGGCTCCCGCCAAGAAAATTCACAGTATTAAAAATCTGACAAAAAACGAGCTTTACTAGTCTGAACCCTGTTTATTAAAAGAAAACTTTCATTGAATCATTCGTTTACATAATTAAACTAATTTGTAATCCTAAATAATTGCAGACTATAAAGGGCTTCCAGCACGCAGGTATTAGGATATTTTAGGCCTGTTGGCAAATTACTAATTACTCGTGCATAAAGAAACTGTATTCCCTTCGGCAGAAAAATTAACATTTGTTTTACTCTTTGCTGTTTTAAAAGTGCATCTCCGCTTTTTTTGCTGCAGAAGGAGACTCCTTCCTGGTTTATTGGTTTGAGAAATGTCCCAGGAAGCAGAAGGTTTTTTAGATATATCACATGCTACTTATATAGCAATTTGATCATTTTACTCTTTTGACTACAAAGACCAGGAAATCCCCAGGATGGTTTGGCTGAATCGCTTTGTAAACCGCAATAGGAGGGGAGCGTGAGCGAGCCCGGAGAGCGAGCCAGAGATCGGAAGCACAAATGAAGTTGCAGCAGGGGGATCCCCGCGTGGAACCAGTCCTCTGCCTGGCCTAATCTCTCCTCCCGGCGGGATGGCCTCCACTTACCGGTTATCAGTAGACTTCTCGACCACCTTGGTTCTCGCGGATCTTTAGCAATCCTCAAGGCAGGCTCAGCCAAAGGCAGCGGCAGCAGCAGCAGCAGCAGCAGCAAGAAATCAAGGGCAGAGAATCGGCATGAAAAGGATCCACTGATTCTGCAAAAGTTTCCGTTCAGTCTCCCGATCCAGGATAGGAGGGGGCTCCTGCTTGAAAAAAAGTCTTTCGGTGGCCCTTTCTCGCGCTCTTTCTGTCTGTCTGTCCGTCTCTCTTTCCCTCCCTAGGACGGTCTCTCCGTCTCTTTCTCGCCCCCTCTTTCTACACTGGGAGCGGCGTGACGTCAGCAGAGATTCCACCAAAGTAACTCAGCACGGGAGAGCTGGAGCGGAGTGAGGACAGGCGAGAGAGAGAGAGAGGGAGGGGGGGAGAAAGAGGGAAACATTAATAAGCGACTTAGGGACAAGGGGAAAGGGAAATCAAAGCACATCAGAAAAGCAGAACCCGATTTTTATCGATAAGAACTCGGGTGAGATGCAGTCTAGGTGAGGAGAAAAAAAAAAGAAGTCAGACACTGTACTGCAAACGCCATGGGGGAGGGGACGGGGGAGGGAGGGGAGGGGGGGGGGGGGGGTCAGAGCGGCCACAAGGTGATAGGGGAAAACCAGAGCACAAATTAAAAGGCAACAGATCAAAACTTGCAAAGAAGGGGGCTACGTCTGAAATGTGTGTGAAAAAACCCCAAAACAAAACAGGGAAAGACAGAGAGTCCATGTGAAAGGTGGAATATGAGCAACAAAGACTGGGTCAAGAAGGCAGAGACTGCAAATTAAAGAAGAAGGCAAAAAAAAAAAAAAAAAAAAGAGACCGAGGAAGAATGATTTTTTTTTTTTTTAAAATATTGAAATATCGGAATGAGAAAGTGAACGGGAAAGAGAGAGACTAGAGACTGGCGTATACATTGAAAGGCCCAGGTCACTCTGCTGCAGCTCCACTAGCTCCCAGCCATCTCGGATTAGAATAGCAATGCATTTCACATTAACTGTTTTATTCAGAGAGGAGCTGCCCAGTTTTAATGAAGGGATTGTGATATACAAGACACAGAAGCTCATTTACGTCTAGAATTTCATTTGCTGTATGTATGTCAAGCAGGTTCATTTGAGGTCACTGATAACTCATTTTTTAAAGCAACAAGGTTAACGGGGGTTTTTTTGTTTTTTTTTTGGTAGGAAGGTAGCAATTTATTGTACCTTTCTAAAAAAAAAAAAAAAAAAAAAAAGAGATATTTTCTTGATGTGTCAGTTTCATGAAATTGCGGAGAAAAAAAATGGTATAACGTCCCTTTGCATTTATGGTGATCTTACATTTTGGATTCGAAATGAAGTATTTTCCCAGTATTGTTTTTTTTAAATAATAAATATTGCCATTTTGCCAGCTTCAATTTGTTTTTATAACTATATATTCAATCTATAACTACACACAGACAGAGAGAATCTTTCTATCACAAAGATTATACTATTAATATGTGCATATAAAAAGTTTATTTTATTTTTATTTTTTTTTACATTTTTGCGTTTCAACAAAGTGTACATCTTCATCATTGTAAAGCAATAGGAACTCTTAATATTTTGAATAGGATCCAGCTGTAGTATTTGCTTTTAGGTGTCTGTCCGGAATATTTTGATGCAATGTGACACTTGGCCCAATAAGACTCATAAATCGAATATTCAGTTTCCAGAATGGACAGAGTTTGGTGGTTGACTCCAGTAGTTTAATGTAGCAAACTGTATACCCCAATGAATGATTGGGGTATTGTACAGTTTCTTTCTTGCTCGAAAATGAAGAGGTTTTGCTTTTATTCTCATTCGTGTCTTTGTGTGCTCTCTGTATACATCAGCTTTTAATTAACAGTAACGCCTGGCGCAAACAGGGTAAGCAGAACTCCAAACTTCTTTGTTCTGAAATATTTTGCAAATGACAGCTGGATAAGTATGTATCCAAAATAGTCCTTTTTAGCAGCCAAACTGATGGCAGTCCCAATCCAGCAAAGGGTTTAAAACAGACATCTATCAAAAGACAAATGTATCTCAATTAAATTCAATAATGCTGCATTTGAGTTTTCCTTAAACGTCTAAAAAAAATGTAAAAATGCTATTGAACTTGCTGTAGTCTTAGCTCTCCAAGTGCTCTCGTTGGAAATATGTTGAGCTATTCTCCCAACCCAAATCGGTGATTAACTTTTCAGCCAAATGGATTCATTTCAGTGGTTTTATTTGTGTAATTAACAAAGGAAAACAGATACTGGTTGTTGTGCTGGATCTTAATTGAAAACTATGGGAAGAATGTCGAATGGGTCAAAACAGAGAGCAAAGACATACACAGGCACGCATCTGCCCTTCTGCTATCTGCTTGGGTTATTCACGTGCATTCGAACGAGTGAGATTTACTCTTTCTCTCTCTCTCTCTCTCCTTTCGCCCCCTCCCCCCACAGCATGGGTGCTGGGCAGAGTGGGTACTGCCGTGCCCGGAGGAGAGGGTGCAGCTTAAGTGAGCAGCTGGTGGGGAATGCAAATGCCTCCCAGGGAAACATAAGATACAGAGTGATTTTTATTCCTTCCTGGAGTGTGTGGAAGGAGCTGGACATACGTTCCACGCTCCTAATCCTTCTTTTACATTTTTAGTCATACTCCTATTAAGCAACTAATTAATGCCCAGAGTCACCAGGGAATACAACATTAGGTATGCTGCTGAAGCAAAGGGTTCCAGGGTGCTTACAAGCCAACTGACTTAATACATGGATTTCCACATTTATTTTCTGCCAAAGCAATGAATGCAATAGCAATACCCTGCTGATATACAGTGGAAGGCCAGCCGGTTTTATATGTGTAGTCTAATTCTTTCTCCAAGATATAAACAAGATTTCAGCGGATAAGATCCCAATCTGCAGGTCGCTTGTAGCGGCTATGCTCAGGAGAAAAATAATGTAGTTTAATCCACAATTGCAGTTTACAGAAGCACCTTTGAAATTAGTTTGTTTACGATTTCCTTCTAGATCTGAAATCCAAATATTGCTGACTAAAAACAATGATATACAACTTCTTAGTTATTATACTAATAAACCATAGTGTGGGCCTGTGTGCGTGTATATATCTATATAGTATACATTATATAGATATATACAAACAGAGAAATGCTTACTTAAGTTTGCCGAATGTTATATATTATATTATATATTATTTCTCTCTCTCTCTGTTTACCAAAGTGAAGGGAGCGTTTCTGCGTTCATATTGATGTTATGATGTTTCAAATTCGTGTTATTTTCCACATTTTTTAAAAATTCCTTGGTCGATTCAACGAGAATCAATATTTTTACGACCAGAATGATGAATGCATTTCGATGAAAAACATCCCCGCTCCGCCCTTCAGGCTGTACACCACTTTACTCAGGCATCTATTGGGATATGAGGCACCTGCATCCAGGACCCCCCATTATCAGGACCTGCCTAAGGTTCTGGCGACTGAGTCCTATGCGACGAAGACTTTCTTCTACTTTTTTTTTTTATTTGAAAGATTGGTTAGGATCTCAGCCTTTTCAAGCCATTTTCGCAGGCGCAGGTATGGGAAATAACCAAACGCCCGTCTCCCCCTTACAGACTTAAGTAGTATTGATTTGGTTGGACGATTCTAAATGATCATCTCCTGTTTTTCAAAATGTGCTCATGTGCGGGTTATTCAACCATGTCGGCTTCCCAATAACAAAAACAATTATCGAACCGCCTCCCCCCTCCCCCCCCGGCCAGCATGCAAAAAAAAAAAAAATGGCAATGTATCTGCATATAAATTAAAATTATCTTGCTTTGCACGTTCCACCTTTTCACAGTCACAAGTACACAGTCATGCACATTTCCCAGGGAAACCATCCTTATAGGTGGCCATCAGAGCCGGATCTGAAGAGGGTAACCCGGGCGTGACAACCCAGTCCCCCTAAGGTCGCACTTTTCCGCCTGCTCTGCCTCAGGCCCTCCTCGCCTATGGCGCGCTGCAGAGCTCCGGCCCTCTCTCTCTCTCTCTCCCCGCCCTGGAGCTGCCTGATCGCCTGCTGCCCTGAGTCAGAGAGAGCCGTCCCCACAGCCCAGAGCACTTACCTTTTACCAGACAGCTCCAGAGAGAGAGAGAGAGAGAGAGAGAGAGAGAGAGAGAGAGAGAGAATGAGAGAGAGAATGAGAGAGAGAGAATGAGAGAGAGAGAGAGAGAATGAGAGAGAGAGAGAGAGAATGAGAGAGAGAGAGAATGAGAGAGCAGCGCTTCTGAAGAGGAGCAGTGTAAAGGAATGCCAGAAGTTCAGACACAGGGGGGGAAAAAAAAGGCTAGCGGTGTAAAATCGGTAGCCTCCGGGGCTAGGCAACGTCTCCCCCTTTCATTTCAAGCCCTTATCGATTGGCTGTTGTCATCTTTGGCGACGCAGAAGGACCCTTGAAAGATTTTCTGATCGGGCTCAGATCTCAGGAAGGAGGAGGTGACCTGACCAGGCTCTCTCACCAAATTCTTAATTACCACATCAACTGCTTTACATGAAGAAGAAGAAAAAAAAAAAAAAGAGGGGAGAGGGAGACGCTTTTTTTTTTTTTGGACAGCAAGAGACTTTGCTTATTCTTAACTTTTTAACAAAAAAAAAAAAACAACCACCAAAAAACAACCAACAACCCCTTATTCCAGAAATTCCTTTCTCTCGTCCACCCTACCCCCTCGCGTGTTCCAGTTACCTTGTACATTTATACGCAGCTTCATGTTAAAAATGCCTTATCTGCCCAAGTGCTTACATATCGATCGGATTTATCTTTTGTGTGGCTATCATAAACCTTTTATAACCTTCTGCCCTTGTTATGTATTTTTATATCGGTGAGATAAATCATGGTAGGTACGGAAGGAAAAAGCTTATATTTCAAAGACCTCTTCCTCCCTTCCGATAGCCATCAGTCCCTCACTTCTAAAGGCCGCAGGACTTTCTCTTCCTGTGCTGAAAGAAATAAGGTGCGTGTGTCTGTCCGTCTGTTCCACGAGGGTTGAGGGGACATATTTTTTTTCTCTGTTTTTTTAACATCTCACATGCTCTTCTGAAAACACGTTCCCAGTTGCACACATACTACTAGGTAAGGGGAGGAAATGTGTATCCTGTAACATTCATTGAAAGCCACTCTTTTGATGAATCATTTTGATTGGAACATGATCAAAAGAAAAAAAAAATGCAAGAAAGGAGGAGGTCATTTACTAAGCATTTTCCCCATAGACAAAGAATGGGAGAAAAAAAAAACCCCTTTAATAAATAGGCTCCTAAGTCTGCTAGGTGACTGTACCAGACAGAGCCAGCTAGCAGGGGTCCCGGGACCAGGTGGGTCCTGCAGCTGCCAGACCGGGGGCTGGTGCTCATCCCTTTCCGACAGGTACTGCGGGGATTTGCCGGCTTTCCCCCCATCTGCCTCCTGCGCCCAGGCTCTCAGCCTTCTCTTTGCACTTTTTTTTTTTTTTTAATCCTTTCCCCTATTGCCTTCTCTTGTTCTCGCTCTGATGATGCTCTCCGTGTCCTCGTTTTTAACTCTGGAGTTCATTGTTAGGGCGTGCGGGAGGAAAGGGCTGAGGAGTGGCGGGGAATCCATCATCTGGACTTCGCTGCACTTCCAGTGTTTGTGCTCAGTCTTAAGGAGTTTGTATTCCTTTCTAAAATAACTGCTTACATTTGGGGGTTTCTTGTATAAACTGTAAAAAAAAAAAAAAAAGTTTCTGGATACAACTTTCAAGAAATGTGACGAGCCCACCAGAAAACTTGCTGAATGTTTCCAGGAAAGGCTGCTGCATATTTATTTTTTATGTTGTTGTGTTTTTTTTTTTTCGTCAATACACAGACTGGTGTTAATCGTTGAAGAAAGGCGTGGCAGTGCCTCCAACCAACCCCCTCTGTTTATCCACACGCACTGCAGGCAGCATCTTTGCATTTCCTCTTCCCGGCTACCAACCTGCCACGAGTTTTTTTTTTTCTTTTTCTAGAGCAGAGAATTGCCAACTTTGTTTCGAGCCACTCAAAAGCACTGGCATATCAGCACATATATAAACAAAAGCACATCACTTCAAACACAATCATAACCTTTACATTTAATCATTTTTATTTGTATTTAAATAAACCAATATCTGCTGTTCCAAATTGCAATGAGCAGGTGATAAATACAATATACAGTATCATTTGCTCCATTACACATAAGAAAAAAAATATACAATTAATCCTATTATATTGTTCTCTCCCTCTTATTTTTTTTCAATTTCAGTTTCAAGTAATAGTAAAAGTAATTATTAATGTAAGAACTCTAAATACTAATAAACGTCCTTTCCTTCCTATCCCCACTCATTCTCAAACATGAAGAAAAAGAAGGAAAAAATGATAACATATAAAAAATACAACACATTTCCTTTTTTTTTTTTCAGAATTAGGCAGTGCGATTTGCAGATCAGGACCCATAATACAGCCTGAGTCATGATCCAGGACGATTGGCTGGTCATAAAACAGCCAATTTGGAATTGTGAATTTTCCTGTGAACAAAAATAAATATATTTTTTTTCAGATGTAAACATCTTGGGGAGAGGACTTTGTTTAGGTTTGTAAAATATATTTGAAGCTAGGATTGCACTAAAAGTCAGAGCGATCAAGGTAGCAGTTGACACATAAGGACCCCTTGGCCCACCAGCTCGGCCCAGTTGTCCCTGCACTCAGTATCACTGCAGGTCCTACTCAATTTCTCCTGGCAGGCAATTCCAGGTGTAGCACAAGAAGTCATAAATCATGCCCTGCTGGATTCCAGATGGTGATCTACAGATCAGGCAATCCATCTCGCCTTTCTTTCTACATTTCTTTCTGCTGGGAATGTTGCAAAACCTATAACTTATTGGAGTTTTAAACCTTCAACTCGCCATTTGGCGTGCACTTTAAGGGTTAGGGAAAAGCCATGGGGACTCGCCAAATATCGCTCCTTACCATAGCTTTTTAGGGATTTTGGTGTCCTGCTCCTCCCCCACACCGCCACATTTCTTTTCTGGGTCCTTCCCTTATATGTTCCTCAATTTTAAATGCTCTGAGATGCAAACTGGCACACTCCCCCCCCCCCCTCTCTCTGTCTCTCCTTCTCTATCTTCCTCTTCAAAGAAGGAGTCCAGTGTATGAAATGCCACATTCCAAAGAAAGCAGAATCCCCGACACTTTTGATGTCCCATTGTTTTTTGAAAAGAAGAAAAGGATGCAACCCTCCCCCCAGTTTGCCAGCACGTATTCATAAACCCAGGACAACTTAATTCAGAGTCGAGTTCTACTGTACGAAAGAACATGTTTCAACTGATAGAGATTCACAGAGAAAGGCTGCAGTAATCACAAGTTCAGCAACACAAAACAGCCAAAAAGGGCGTTGGAATGCAAACGAAAACTGGCAAGCATCATCTCAAAGAGCGGCGTAAGTGACAGTTCCCCCAAATCCGGATTTTCCTCTCACAATTTCATTGAACTACTTGCTAACTCATCAACTGCTTGGTTTACCAGCTGGAAACAGAACTGTTACATGGACTGCTCATTTAATTCTCTATCAGTAAGTGAATGCTCCTTTTAATAATGCACGCTTCCCACGAAGCTACGAAACCCAGGTGTATGTGCAGGATCCCTGCAGGCTTTAGGAAGCTGGAAAGGAGTCAAAAACTTATTTCTAACTCCTCATCTAACTCCTCATCTAACTCTATCATCATTTTTTTGCCATTGACATAGATGGTCTTTCAGCTGGAATCCAACCAATTAGGAATCTAGTGCTATTTTTGAAAATAATTCAGTCCTTTTGCTGAGATTCATAATATGAATCAGAATCCAGAAAGCTCTTCCACAAATATAGTAGTGCAGTCATGTATTTTTAAGAAAAATGTAAATGAATAGCCTTGAGAAAAAAATTGAAAAACCATAGTGGCTTTGTAGATGAGAAAAACAATAATTCCCTGAAGCTTCCCAAATTTAAATAACATAATCACTCGCCAGGCGGTAAAGTCACTTGGATTGAATCTGAATCCCATTGGACCAGGAGGGTGTAGATAACTAGACTGGGTCTCTTCTCCATTTGTAAGGCCTTTGTTGGAGCTCCGTGCCTGGTTCTGGAATCTGGAAGGATATGGAGAAGCTGCAGAAAGTCTGGAGGAGGACAACAAGACCTAGATGACAGAATCTAAGAGGACAGGCTGCAGGAGTTACTTTTATTTAGCTTGGAAGAGAAAAAGCCTTGGAGGGGGTCAAGGGTAGCGTGGTAGAAGGAAGAGAAGGCGAGCATATCTGTTTTCAGATACATAAAGGAAAATACAGTGCGGGGGATAATTGCTTTTTTTTTTTTTAACCTCCATCTAGAGCAAGGAAAGAGCAGGAAGCAACAGGCTGCAATTACAGCAGAGGAAATGTACTTTAGATGTTAGCAAGAGTGTTCTGGTCATGGGATCTTTAAAAACCATATTCACCAAATGTTTGTCTAAAAGAAGAAAAGTATACAGGGGATCAAGGCTGGAGTGAGGAAGATGAACTAGATGACCTTTTGGGATTCTGTGACAGTGACACTGGAATTGACCACATATATTTGAAAAAATTAGAGAAATCCATGTCCCAGTTCAAATTTCTGTACTTGCCCAGTTCATTCTTTTCTGAGCTTGTGGATTTTCACAGGTGTTCCCCTTCACTTTGAAATATTCAAAGATATGCAGTATCCTTGAATCCATGAGAACTCTCTGAGGATCATGAGCAGAGACAATGCCAGGTGTCTGACTCAGCTTGATCTGGTGACTTCTAAAGTTCACCCAGTGCTAGCAATATGACTGTCAAGATATAAGATGAATGCTCTCCCACAAAGATTTATTGTGACAATGGGCTGGATAAGGTGAAGAAGAAGAGAGCCTTCTTCCTAAGGCAGGTATTCGTTTTGCTACCATCACTGTAGTGAAGAGTCCTAGAGGCCAAACCAGTTCTGAATAAAACTGGATTCTTTAGATTGTGACAGTTTCTGTTACATCGATCTAAAATCCATTATGCTTACGATTTACAGGCCAAGTGTCTGGTGATCTGTCTCATTAAGACAGGTTCTGGAACATTGTCTTCTTTGCTGATAGCACAGTGGAATTTTTAAAATTGCTTCTCTAGATGAGAAACATTATTTCTTAATGTCTCCTGCTTTTCCCCCTTCCTTCACTTTCTCCTGGTAATTGCTGTAGGCAAACCAAGGGGGTCTATTTTCTAAATTAGTGGTATTCATTCCCAGCCCTCAAGGGCCACAAACAGGTTGGATTTTTCAGGATATATCTAATGAATATGCAACAGATAGATTTGTATGCACATTGCCTCCATTGTATGCAAATCTATCTCATGCATACTTATTATGGATCCCCTGAAAACCCAACCTGTTTGTGGTCCTTGAGAGTGAATACCACTATACTAAAGGTTTTTTCCCTTCTTGTGTCTGTGGGAAAATGTTTAAATTGTTTGGTAAACAGGGCCCCAAATTTGAGTTATACAGTGAATGCACCTTGTTCTCTTGGTAAAGAAACATTTCCCCGTAAATATATATATATATATATCAAATATACATTTGCATATATTGAACACATGGTGACAATACAAATAGGGGTTGAATTAGCACAAGTGATCATATATCAATTGTTTTTAAGTCAAACAGATGTGAAAGGTTTTAAATGAGAAGGTAGATCATCACTTGCATAGAACCACTCACACTATTTCCCCACTGCAAATCACGATTTCTGGTCTGGATAAAATAGGTTGCAAGCAGATTCCAAATAGCTTTCCTTATAGGTGCTGAAATGAAGTAGGCCACGGGAGTCATGGCCTGACCACAATCTGACCCTCCCTACATAATCGCTAGGGGAGATCCTGGAACGAGGTGGATGGGCAGCAGCCATTCAGCAGTGAAATGAGAAGGAAGGAAGAGGTGATGTACTGGCTGTGTCCCCCACCTCTGCAGCTCTGGGTTTGACTGCTGCTTTGGACTTTTGTACAGCTTGTGTGGTTCAAAGCGGCAGACAGGCCAGGTGACAGAGGAAGAGAAGGAAGCAGCCCAGGGCACTATCGCTTTCCTCCTACTGCCCCTGATCAGAATGGGGGAGGGGGATCTTAAGGAGGAAGAAAGAGAGAGAGAGAGAGAGGGGTGGCAGGAGGAGAGAGAAAGTGGGTGGGGGAGCTGGAGGTGGTGTGGGAGATAGAGGGCGAGGGCAGGGAAAAGAGGGGGGAAGAGGAGGTGAGGCAGGGGAGAGAGGGAGTGAGGTTGAGAGACAGAATGGTGTGTGGGGGCGGGGGGGGGGGACAGGGATTAGAGAGGGAGGGAATGGGGAGGGGCTGAGCTTGATTGGCTTAGACCCCCAACTAAAAAGGCATTCTGCCACCCCTGGTTTTCCTACCCGCCAATTCAAAAGACCGATAAAGAGAATCTAGAAAATAGATAAGAAAAATCAATCGTGATTGGTCAGACAGCACTTTTTCAGTATGCATCACCATTTTTCGATTAATTCAGTGTGCAACATGAAACTCTAACCAATAGGAGTGCAATTTAACAATGTTCAATAGCATAACAATGTACAGTAGCACACCCAAAATATCAAGAGATTATGCAGAGCCCCAAAGCATGCATTAAGTTTTTTTTTTTTTTTTTACCATAGGCAGAGAATGGGTGGAAAACCTGAGTGAATCAGGTTCTTACTCTTTTATTTTACAATCATAATGTGGAGCTTTTTTAAATTCCAAGATATTATGACACTTTAACGTATGGATGAAGGTGTTCAGTGAAGGCATTTGTCTTTTAGGCTCTCTACTCACAACACAGGTATGTATCAAAATCTTTTAATGCATACCCAGGTTTATATTATTGTTTAAATACTTGCCTGTTTAACAAAGGATATGCAAAATAGTCTGTAGGAAATAGGAATCATTATTTGTCCTAAAATAAAATCCAGGTGAATAACAGACCAGAGTCCATCTCTGATGGTATAGCTCCTTCATTAACATTATGATAAGATGCTGTCTTATTTTTAATTTTTAAGTATTAATTTTTAAGAACTTTTATTTTTTTAATTAAAAGTTCTGACTTTGTGTCTGTAATTTATCCTCTTGCTTATTGCTTGTGAAGAATAAGTGTCTAGTTTCAACAGCTTGATTCCTCTTATTGACGCCATCTTTCCTTCTTTCTGGATTGCTTTCAGTCTGACTTCTTGTGTTCTAGGAATTTTTAAAAACTTTTATTCCATACTTTACTTAAGAAAGACTTTTGGGCAGCTAAATAGATTGAGAGCTAGCCAGAATATTCAACAAAGAGCTGTAATCCTTGCTGGTCTTACATTATAGAACGATGCCTTTGGAGACTGACGTTACCATTTAATTAAAATAATTTGTTCTGATTCTGACATGAATTGGATATAAAAAGCCATTTCTGAGCTAATGCAATGAGAGAAACAAGCAACAAAACAGAATGACTGAAACTATTCAATAAAGTATTTTTTCCACTCAATCCCCATGAAAAATCACCAGTGAGATGAGCATAAAATATTAAAAATGGTAACAAAACAGCCAAACAAAAAAAATCAGTATCAAGTAAAGTTAGACTGTTTATCCAGACTTCAGAAGTGCAAAGCTCCAAAAATCCAAACCAACTAGTCTTTAAAAGATGCCGGAATAGTCTTGACTTTTTTTCAGACAGAGCCAGATGACCTTACACTTTCTGTGAGCAATGGCTTTTGCTGACCTGGATTAACTAAACAAAGGTTAGTGTTAGAAAAATCTAACCCCACAGAGGAGGTTGTCTATGTTAACCACGTCTCCACTTAACTGATAATTTATTACCAGGCCACTAGTCCTCTATGGACAAGCTGTACATTCTACAGTGCAGAGCAAGTCATCATTGTTAGTGGATATTTCCCACCAAACGTTTGCATCCAGTTGACTGAAGGATCTTTTTCTTAGGAGGCTCATGTACTGCATTCCTTTGAGCAAAATAAATCCAATTATGGTCATTTTTTAAAAAAGATTTTTTTTCCCCTCCAAATGTCTTTCTTAGAAAAATAAAAGTCCTGAATATAGCCTCCAGTGAGGCTGGGTCAGGTATAGCCCAGTCTTCTTTCAACTTTCCCCGAGATAAATATGAAAATGCATTTTCAGTTGGTTTGCATCTGCCATGCATTACATAAGGAGGTAAACATGCACTTCTGTCTCTTCATACAGTTTGTCCTTGGAGCTTTTGGAGCCCCGAAATAAAAACAGTTCCAACTAATTGGAGGGGAATATTAAGTGAGGCATGGAATGCAAACCAAATGCATTTCAAACTTATTTTCAGGACCACTGAATGATGTCTGCACTGTAAACAGAATTCCAATTTGTCCAGGTCTTGTAAGGGGAGCTATGGCCTCAGTCACCATTATTTACCAACTAATAACCTTAACCATTTACTTATGGAATATAATTCATCCCAGATAAATATATGACTTAGAAACATCTCTGGCAGGACAACATTCACCAAGTTTGGCACATAAAAATAATTAGATCCTACAAGTTTGGTAAATAAAATAATTATATAATTATATATAACGTTTAATAATTTCCAGAACACAAGAATGTTAACATGACATGGCTCAGAAGCATTGAAAAGTCACACAGACACCCTTTACTCCGGACATTTGGATGACCACAGCTCTGAATTATATAACTGTTTGGTGTGATTCATTGGAATATGTATGACCCTTATTAGCCCCTTTTGGGTACATGAAGATGTTTTCATATTACCACTTCCAGGATTGAGCAGAGGAAATGTTTTGAGCATGCTTTGACTCTAATGTTAGCTTAAAATAAGGACAAGAAGCCAAACCTGTTTGGTCAACCTTCAGTCATCACACTGCCCCATTTAAATTTGCTCCAATCCACTTACATGGTTCAACTTCATATGATTAATTGGGAAAAATGTAATAAGAAATTGAAATGTGGAATCTTGACAATATAGATGGGAAAACACTTTTATATTTATAATGATATTGCCGAGATTGCTCTTAAGGAGTTGTAAAGTGCTCATTTGTATGTCAAAATAATGAAAATAAATCCTTCACTTCCTTACCACCAGCACTGCACATCAGTTCTGACCAATCCATTTTCAAAAATACATTGGATCTTTGCACAGCTATAAAACTTAATTTTTCACTCTACCATTTAGGGGGGTTTGTGGATAGAGTGGCCATCAGGTTGCAACACTATAGTCATCATCAAGATCACATTCAACTGAAGAAGTGAACTTGCTTGGAGAAGCCTATTGACATCTCACACATCAACTAGAAAGTAAACACAAAACCATTCTGCATATAATCAATGGGTAGAAACAACTAATTTCTCCCTGCCTATTTTTTCTAATGGCAAACCTTTGTAGAAATCATGTACCTGTATCAGATGTGTGAGTTTGACTTCTCTGTTTGTGGTCCTGCATGGGAGGCTCTTGTCGTTCCCCTAATGTGGTTTTCATCATTGCTTGACTGGTTCTAGAGAAGGAAGCTACAGGGCTTGCATGACTATAAATTAGGGATGCAGGGGTGTTCATCATTTTGTAGCTGGCTCTGTCAGACAATTACTGGAACAATAGGGTGTACCATGGAGTGTCCTTCCTACTCTTGTGAGTACTTTTTAAGCATTTTCATTTTGATTGGAGTAAATGTATAGTTGATGTGTGATGCATGGGCTACAGATAATCTAGCATGTAATGTTTCATACAATGAACCAGTGTTATCAATGTTTTAGTGAATTGTCTGACGTGATTTTCCTTGGTTTGGTTCTTCAGACGAAAAGGCAGATAAGCCAGAGACGTCTTTCTGGCCTGGGGAGCAGCGGAAGCTTTTTTGCCCCACCAGGTACTAGACCCATTGCAGGCTGCCCCAGTGCCTGTAGGAAGGCCCAGGAGGATGCATCTTGCTTGAAGGGGGCCACACTGGCAACATCATGCTTTGCTTAGCAGGGATGTGAATTCATATTACATTGTATTGATTGAATGGCTGCTTGTGTGCATCGGATTACAAGTGTGAAATGTTCCGATTCTCATTTGTCTGCGTGGCTGCTGTGTCCATTTTGTTCATATGAGAGCAGCTGAGTTGTTACATGTTAACAACACTTGTCTGTTGCTATACTGCTATTGCTGCAAGAATGTAGTGCTAGATTTCAGTCTTTTACTGTACGTTTGCTGTATTTTTCTGTGGTGGGGATTGTGGGATCCATCCTGCTGTTTGGTTTTATGCATACATACACATGGTCATATAACTTGTCATTAACTTTCCCTTCCTTTCACTATATGGCCAGATTTCACTGGTTACAGTGTTGACATGTTGACAAATGCTATGATTGCCGGTGGCCCTTGTGTTATTTATTTATCTATTTTCTGATACTGTTTCCTACCTCAGCCATTCTCCTTGCCCACCTCTTACTATCTATAGGTATGGTGTTTAAAATAAGAACATGAGAACAAGGTCCATATTGGTCAATGATATTTGAATGCTTGTTACCTTATGCTGTTTGTCTTCTTTTTCAAATGACATGTGGTTCAGAGATGGGATCAGCATCAGCAGCCAGAGCAGCTTCCAAGATCCCTGTTACTCCTAGCAGCAGCAGCAGACAAGAACTTACCTTCCTTTATTGCTGTTAAGATCATGTGACCCCCCCTTTTTGTTTTCAAATCACTGCATTGGCTTCCCATCTGCTTCTGCGTACAGTTTAAGGCCTTCCTCCTCCTCATCTACAGGTGCCTTAATTACAGCAGCTTCTCATTACCTCTCAACTCTTATCTTCTTCTACTCCCACTCCTCACCACTTCCATTCATTGGGTAAGTTGCTCTCATCTGTGACCTTCTCCTCCATCGCCAACTCCGAACTTCCCACTTTGCACCTTGCAGCCTGAAGCATCCTCCTTGAATTGATGCATTATTTTGTGTTATGTATGCAATAGGAGGGGCTCTGGTTGTATAGGTTTTTCAGGACCTGTGTTAGACTCTTCTTCCTGTCTTTTATTTTTATTTTTCTGGCTGTGCAGCTCCCATCTGGGTAGGTGTTGGTGTACATACTAAAAGTTAGTTACTATCTGCTGCCTCCAGCTAACATGGTACACCCAAGATGGGATCCTGCCGCTGTTGATGAATTGTGGAGCCCTGCAAATTCGGTGAATTTTTAAACGACATGCTTCTGCAGTGCCTAGAATGAAGCACTTCAGGGCCATCTCCCTGCTGAGTGAAATCTGACCCTTGGAACAGAACAAGTAAAGACTTTGGCAGCTGAAATGATATACAACACACAAAGGAAATCCAGGTCATAGAGACTGATGTGGACATTATTGTGGATTGGCTGCTGAGTGAAGTTCTTATTGTGATGCCAATCCAAGGGCTATGTGTTTTAGCTGCGGAGGACAGCATTGACAATCAGTATGCAGATTTAAAAGGGCAGCGTATCATTTCTTTAAAAAGAAAAGCAAAACAGATGTGCGGATCTGTGGAGACAGTGCACTGTTAACAAGGCACTTGCAACCTGTGCCTGCTGTTAACCAACTACTTGCCACAATTGCTGGAAGGCAAGTGTTTACAGAAACCGATCATGAATGAAGAAGCTGCGCTTGCCCGGACAATCATTATTCATGAAGGAACTTTCTGAGTAAAATGTTTTCAATTCGGAATCTCTGTTACACCAGGCATCTTTCAGTGCTTCATAGAAACATTGACTGGAATTCCAGGTGTTGCATCTTTTTTTTTTTTTTTTGAATGATGCCTTTATCATAGAAGCTTCAGAGGATGAACTCTCTGGGTGATGTAGGGAGATCTTATATCAAGTTAAGAAGTCAGGCATTCAAGTGATGAAAAATAAATGTGAAATTGGGGCTAGAAGTGTTACATTTTTGGGCTATTGCATTGCTGTTTCAGGAAGTCATCCAATGGAAGACAAGGCAAAGGCAATCCATGATGACCCTAAACCAATTTCTAAAGATGAACCTACAACTTTTATCTTGTCACCATGAGTATCATTATTAGTTCCAATGACTACATATTGTGAAGCCTGGCAAAGCAATTGTGCATGCTGCTATGGATGCCGGACTTTGTTGTTCCACCTCTGAAGTTTTAATGTCAGAAATTCTTCCTGATGCTCCCTTCCAGGCTGCTTAGCCAGCTAGACTGACTGTAAAGGACTCTGTTCTGGCCCATGTCCTGATCTGGATGTGGAGTAGGTGGTTAAGTGAAAAACTGAGGAGTTGAGTGAATTTTCAAGCAGGCAGCCTGAATATCAGCTCATAAGGGATGTTTCCTTTGGGGAAACTGCGTTGTTATTCCAAGGAAAGGTCATCAGGTCAATCTAGCCATGTTACATGCCACAAAACCTGGAGTTATGAATATGAAGGTGCTGGCCAGGAGCTTTCTGATGGCCTGGGATAGATGCTGACATAGAGAGAGCTGTCAAGGAGTGTGATGCATGCCATATTTCTAGGCACAACTTGCGAAAAAGTCCTTCTTTCCCTTGGGAATTGACTAAGAAACCGTGGTCAAGGATTTACATTGGCTGTGCAGATCTATTTCACGATAATAACATCTTGATTGTAGTAGAATCTTATCTGAGGTGAGGTAGCATGAGGTGATCACAGTATCCTAACAAACATCTACTGCAACAATTACATTACTTCAACAACTGTTGGCAACTCTCTCCCCAAAACTAATCTGCTTCAACTCAACAAGAGAACACACTTTCTCAATAGCCGGACCACTTTTATGGAACACCCTCCCACTGATCTAAGACTTGAGCCGTCATCACAAACTTTAAAAAAAACCAAACTAAAAACATGGCTCTTTAAGAAAGCATTTGCAACATAATAAGAAGAATCTCCACTCAATTTAATCTATTTGCTCCTCATATTTTCTTTGTTTCCCTTACTTATTAATTAATTCTCCCTCCCCTTATTTTACTATCTCTTCTTCCACTATTTATTACAATGTAACCTTTTCTTCTTCAATTTGTTATATGTAAACCGATGTGATGACATATGTTGAATGCCGGTATATAAAAAACAAACAAACAAACAAATAAATAAATAAACTCATGTGCTACCGGACATGATTGCCTCAGACAATGGGTCTGCTTTTACTTTTGATGACCTTAAGGACTTTGTACAAAGAAATTTCATTGTTGCTTTGGTGGACCATTGGACCAAGGGGAAGTTGACCTACCTTTAGGAAGGAGCCCCACAGGTCCCCACCATTGGTAGGCGAAGATGGTGGAAGCAGAGGCCCTGCTGGAGCTTCACCAATACCAGCCCACATTCGCCTTAGGTTGAGACCTTGGGTGCTGGGGCCGGCTAGTCTTAGGTGGGGCCTCTGCAGAGGTGAAAGTCCTGGTAATCATAATGTTGTGGGCAGCACACTGAAGGGTCAGTAGAGGTACAGCCAGGGGTTCAGAGAAGAAAGTGAAGTAGGTATACAGGCCAAAGTCAGGGGCAGGCAGAGAAGCTCGAGGTTAGAGTCCAGGCAAGGGTTGAGGTGGGTGACAAGAAGCACAATATCAGTGTCTAGTCTGGTGTCAAGCCAAAATCAGTCCGAAGGAAAGGAAGGAGACAGGCGAGGACCTCAGGAACTCAGGAACACAGCAAACCACAACTTCAAATGGAGAAAACTTATTGCCAAGGCACCATCTGGTGCAGGAGCTAGCCTTAAATGGCCTTGGGGTAGTGAGGTCATCACTGGGCGCGAGGCCCCATTTCCCACTGCTGGTCCTTTAGGAAGGGCAGGTTCAGATGCCTGTGTGCCTAGAGGAGCAGTACATCAGAAGTAGCGAGATCGCAGTGGCAGCCGCACCAGCAGAAGGAGGCCAGAGTCTGGCACTCCCGCTCCATGGGGGGCTTTCTCAGGCATTGGGGAACGCCAAGTTGAGTGCAGTGGCTTGCAGGAGGCCACAGGCCACCACATGCAACAGAACCCCTTGCTCTAAACCCCCATCCTGAGGGTTTAGGCTTCTTTGGATGAGAGGCATGGGGTTGTCCGAGCAGGTTCTTGTCCAATATATTGGAGGCAGATTCCCAGGTATTTTCCTCTAGCCCATACCCTTCCCAGAAAAGGAGGTACTCCCATCTCTTGCTGTGCTTCTTTACATTCAAGATCTCTTTTACTTGGTATGTGGTGTCATTTTCTGAGGCAATCTCCTGCGGCTGTGGTGTCTTTCGAGAAGGCCAAGAGAGTATCAGGGGTGAGACATGGAAAGAGTTATGAAGCCTCAAGGATGTGGGTAACTGACATTAATAGGTTACAGGCCCAAGTTGTCACAGTACTGTAAATGGCCCAATGTACTGGGGAGCAAGCCACATGGATGGAACTTGAAGTCTGATATGACATGTACTGAGCCATAACTTTTCCCCTGGTTTAAACTGTGGCGCTGTCTTCGGTGAAGAACTGTGAACCTTTTAGCTTTAGACCTGCTTTGAGCATCTGCTGAGTATGACAGCAGGGTTTTGGAGTTTTGCACCATCAGTTGAGCCACTGGAGAAGGAACTGTTAGAGGAAGAGGTAGAGGAGATAGTGGTTGCTTACCATAGACAATTTGAAAGGGTGAGGAGCCCATGGTGGTGCAAGGATGAGAGTTATGAGAGAACCCTGCCCAAGGAAGCAGAGCTGCTCAGTCATCTTGGCGGGTGTTGACATAAGCTCTTAAGAAGGTTTTTAATGTCTTATTGCTTTGTTCGGACTGACCATTCACTTGCAGGTAATAGGCTGGGGTGAAGTCCAATGTAATTTTGAATTTCTTGCATAAGGATTGCCAATACCTTGCAGTGAACTGAGTATCATGGTCTGAGATTATGTGTTTGGGAAGTCCGTGGAGTCGGAACATGTGCTGGACGAAGAGTTGAGTCAGCTCTGAGGCCATGGGGAAACCAGGCAATGGTGTGAAGTGTTCCATTTTAGACAAATGGTCAACTACTACCCAGATGACCTGATGCCATTAGAGAGGGTGAGATCATCAACAAAGTTGGTGGAAAGATGGGTCCAGGGTTCCTTGGGGGCTAGCAATGGCTGTAACAGCCCCCAAGGTCATTCCGCCAACGGTTTCTGCAGCGTGCAGTTTTGGATAAGCGTTCACATAAGCCAAAATGTCCTTCTGCATGTGAGGCCACCAGTAGAATTGTTGGAGTAATGCAGGTGTCCAGGCTCATCCAAGGTGGCTTCCAACACAGGAATTGTGGGACCATCTTAATACTTTTTCATGGTGCTTGCGAGTAACAACCGTCTTTCTGGAGGAATGGTCATGGTGGAGGAGAGGAGTACCTGGGCCGGGTCTACAATGTGTTGGAGTGGTTTAGAGGTGTCCAGGGTCAGAAATGAGCAAGGGAGAGCATCTGCTCAGATGTTTTTGGCTGTGGGCCTGTATTTGAGTTCAAAGTTGAACAGGTAAAAAATAGTGACCAGCGAGCCTGCCGAGGATTCAGATGCTGGGCATAGTGGAGGTGCTCCAAGTTCTTATGGTCAGTATAGATTAGAGATGTGAATCGGTACTGGACTCGTTTCTGGTATCAGGTTCGTAGAACCGCGGGAAATCTTCGTTTCCCATGGTTCTGAACACTTTTTTTTCCAGCTGTCCCGAGCCAAAAAAAACCCAAACCCATCCTGACCTTTTAAATCAAATTATTTAGAATCCCCCCCTCCCAACCTCCCCAGACTTTTCTAAAGTACCTGGTGGTCCAGTGGGGGTCCCGGGAGCGATCTCCTGCTCTCGGGCCATCAGCTGCCAGTAAATAAAATGGTGCTGATGGCCCTTTGCCCTTACCATGTGACAGGGGCTATTGGTGTTGGCCGGCCCTGTCACATGGTAGGTGCAATGGACGGCTGGCAATATCTTAAAAAATGGTGTGGGCCAATCATTGCTCCTACCATGTGACAGGGGCCGGCCAATGGCACCGATAGCCCCTGTCACATGGTAAGGGCAAAGGGCCATCAGCGCCATTTTGATTAGTGGCAGCCGACGGCCTGAGAGTGGGAGATCGCTCCCAGGACCCCCGCTGGACCACTAGGTACTTTAGAAAAGTGTTGGGGGGATTGGGAGGGTGGGGGATTCTAAATAATTTGATTTAAAGGGTTGGGGTGGGTTTGGGGGTTGTTTTTCTGTGTGCCCTTTCTCCCCCCCCCTCCAAAATGATAAGAAAACTGACGGATGAGAAAATATCTTATATTTTCATCCGTCAGAAAAACAATTCACATCCCTAGTATAGATGGTTATACAATGTTGTGCCCTCTCCAACCAATGGTGCCATTCCTCCAGTGCTAGCTTGATGGCAGTAATTCCTTGCCACTGAACCTATAATTATGCTCAGTTGGGGATATTTCTTTGAGAAAAAGGAGCAAGGGTGCAAGGTTCCAGTGGAAGAGTACTGGATCAAGACATCCCCTACACCTTCGGAAGAGGCATCTAGTTCTCCAATAATAGGATGCTGTGGGTCTGGGTGATGAAGTAGGGTTCCTAGAGGAAGGTGGCCTTTAACTCTTGAAAGGCTGTCACAATCTCAGATGGCCAGAGTTTGGCATTGGCCCCCCTATAGGTCAGGGCTGGTAGCGAACCTGCTAAGTTGGAGAAGTTGTTAATAAAGTTATGATAATAATTAGCAAAGCCCAAATATCTCTGTAGGACACAAAGCCGACATGCTGAGGCCAATCTTGAGTTTGTCGGGGTCCATTTGAAAATCCAAGCTGGAGACAATGTAAACCAGGAATGGGAGGCTCTCTCTTTTGAACAAACACTTCTCAAGTTTGGCATAAAGCCGTTTGTCACAGAGATGTTGGAGTACTCTGGAGATGTCTTGGTGATGGGTAACCAGATCCTTGGAGAAAACTAAGATGTCATCCAGGTATACCACTATGCACTCATAGAGGAGGCCCCAAAAGATCTCGTTCATCATGTTTTGGAACATGGCCATGGCATTGCACAATCTGAGCATCATCACTAAGTACTTGTAATGACATCTCTGGTGTTGAAGGTCGTTTTTCATTCATCACCACATCTGATCCAGATTAAGTTGTACACTTGCCGGAGGTCCAGTTTAGGGAAGATCTTTGGTTCTTGCCGACGATCAAATAACTCAGAGATCAGAGGCAAGGGGTAACGTTCCTTCTGGGTAATTGCATTCAGGTCTCAATAGTCTATACATGGATGGAGGGTCCTGACCTTCTTTGCCATTAAGAAAATACCTGCACCTGAGAAAGTGGAGCGACCAATGAATCCCTTGTCCAGATTTTCTTGTATATAAATTCTGATATGTCCTTTGTCTTTGGTAGGGACAAGGGATAAACCTTCCTTGAGGAGGCTTTGCACTGGGTAGCAGATCTATGGTGCAATCAAACCCCCTATGAGGAGGCAAGGTATCATCTCTGTTTTTAGAGAAAACATCAGTGAATTGCACATACTGTGGAGGAAGGCCAGCTGGAACCACAGGGGCCGTAACACATTCTGGATTGCTACCTTCCCTAGGCAAGAAGCATGGCAGTCAGTACCCAACCAGGACAACTGGAGTGATGATCAATCGAACTGCGAGGAATGTTGCTGGAGTCAGGGTAATCCCAGGACCACGGTATGAATAGCTTTATCAATGACGAGGAACACCAGATATTCCACATGCAGGAAGCCAGTATGGTTCTTTAATGGAGCTGTGATGCAGGTAATTCTCCCCAGCAGGGGATCTCCATGGATAGAAGAGAGGACCAATGTAACTGGGTAGAGAAGCATGGGAATCTGGAGGTGTTCCACAAGAGCCTTCATGAGGAAGTTCCCTCCAGCCCCAGAATCCACTAGGGTTAGCGTAGTGAAGTCCTGGTTGCCATCCGAGAACATCACTGGAAATGTTAATGGGGGAGCTGGAGAACTGAGGCCTAGGATCAGTCCTCCACTGAGTCCTAGACCCGAGAGTTTACCAGCCTTACTGCGCAGTGGACTACTAAGTGACCTGCCTTGCTACATTAAAGATAAAGTCCGGCCTGGCAGTACTGGAGGCATTCTTCCAGGGTCAGCCAGACATGGCCTAGTTGCATAGGTTCCTCTGTTGAGGTTCCAGAGGAAGAGGGGGCTTCTGGAGCAGAAGAGGGATGTCGAGGGCAGTTGGCGGCAGCCGTACATCTCTTGGAGAGTTATAACTCTCGGCTCAGCTCCTGGAGTCAATGGTCAATCCTCCCGGCCAACTCAATGAGAGAGTCTAGGGAATCAGGAGGTTCACGAGCTGCCAGTTCAGCCTTAATTTATGATGATAATCTGTCCAAGAAGATGGAGCGAAGACAATCCTCTCCCCAATGCAGTTCCATAGCCAAGGTTCGGAATCCAATGGTCAGAGAGGGAGCGACTGCCCTGATGGATATGGAGGAGATCGGAACCAGAAGCTGCCTTGCAGCCTAGGTCATCGAACATGGTCTTGAAAAATTCCAAAAACTGCTGGAGGTCCAGAAGGATGGGATCGGAACACTCCCACAAAGGAGAGGACCAAGTGAGGGCCTTGCCATCTGAAAGGGAGAGAATATAGGTAATCTTCGTGGCATCATTTGGAAACAACGCAGACTGGAGGCAAAAATGCATGTGGCACTGGTTGAGGAACCCCCAACAGAGTTGAGGCACCCTGGAATAGTGGGAAGGATCTGGAAGCAAAATTACAGAGCATGGAGGGGCTGCAGGAGTGGTAGGAGCTGGTGTAGATGGGGTTGGTATTCACATGGGAATTGAGGAGTCTAGGCGGGCATGGAGATGCTCCTTAGAGGCCGCTAGAGCTTTTAGAAAATGCTGCTGTTCCTGAATGTTCTCAGCCAGGCCTGGAATGGCTTGCAGGGTGGAGGCTTTGGCAAACTGTTGTGCCAGTGGACCCTTGGACCGAGGGAGAGTTGACGCTACCTGTAGGGAGGAGCCCCACAGGTCCCTACCATCAGTACGCAAAGCTGGTGGAAGCAGAGGCCCTGCTGGAGCTTCACCAATACTAGTCCATGTTCCCCATAGGTTGAGCTCTCGGGTCAGAGGCCCCACCTAAGCTGGCTGGCTTAGGTGGGGCCTCTGAAGAGGTGGAAGTCCAGGTAGTTGGAATGTTGTGGGCAGCACACCGAAGGGTCAGTAGAGGAACAGCCAGGGGTTCAGAGAAGAAAGTGAAGTAGGTACACAGGCCGAGATCAGGGGCAGGTAGCGAAGCTTGAGATCAGAGTCCAGGCAAGGGTTGAGGCAGGTGGCAAGAAGTGCAGGGTCAGTGTCCAGTCCAGCGTCAAGTCAAAATCAGTCCAAAGGGAAAGAAGAAGACAGGCGAGGAGCTCAGGAACAGACTCAGGAACACGGCAAACCACAACTCCAAATGGAGACGACCTATTGCCAAAGCGCCGTATGGAAGCAGGAGCCGGCCTTAAATGGCCCTGGGCTGTGAGGTCATCACTGGGCTCTGGGCCCTGTTTCCCACCACAGGCCCTTTAAGAAGGGCAGATTCAGCCATGCACATGCCTAGAGGAGTGGCACGGCAGAAGCGGCGAGATTGCAGCAGCTGCCGTGCCAGCCGAAGGACGCCAGAATCTGGACCTCCCGCTCCATGGGTGACCTTCTCCAGCATCAGGGAATGCTGAGGTGAGTGTGGTGGCTCATGGGAGGCTGCGGACCGCCACGTGCAACACTCATTAGGGTTGTCACCATTGCGCCTCGTTGACCCCAGGCAAATGGCCTGGCAGAGCAGATGGTGAGGTCAATAAAAGATGCATTAAAGAGAATCATTGAAGGAGATTGGCTTATTAGGCTTGCCTGATTTCTTGCCTTGCAAAATGTCATGCTTTGTCCAACTATTGGGGCCACTTTGACAGAATTGCTTATGGGATGCTTTCCGAAGACATGCTTAAATCATCTCAGTCCTGACCTCACTGCGGAATCACTACTCAGCAGATACAAGAGCAATGGGCTCATCTACCTTGTACTCATTTAATCTTCAAGACCTTGTGTTTTTTTAAAGTATGAGGCTAGAGAAGTATGATTTTCTGCTACCATCATCAAGGTCACTGGATCTCTTTTATTCAAGGTGCACACCACTGAAGGACAGGTGTGGAGTCTTCGCATTGATCAATAGAGAGGCCACTTGTCCTCAGACATTGGAGTAACTCAAGCGATTATGGAGATTCCTAATGCTGAGCACATTGTTGTCGCAAAAGCACCATTTTCTTCTTTAGTGCTTGACATGCTCATCTTGTCGGAGCCACCACCACCACATGAGGCTAATTACATCCCGGGGGGGGGGGGGGGGGGGTTATATGCAACAGGGGGCATTCTAGATGTGTGGAATATTCAAGTTCTGTGCTAGACACTCTTTTGGTTCTTGCTCCTGTCTTTTATCTTTTCTGGCTGTACAGCTTCCAGCTAAATGTTTGCTGGCAAACATAATAACAGTTGGTTAATATCTGATGGCTCCACCTAATATTCTTAACATTCTTCCTTCCTGGTCATATTCACATTCTGCTTAAAAAACCTAGTGGTCCATATTCATCTCATTTATTCAGCTAAGCTCAGCATGTAGCTGGCCAAACATTGGGATTTAAAATGTCCTGCTTGCTGAACACCTCTTTTTTATCTGATAAATCTTAGTTAAATAGCCCAGAGGCAGTCCGGGGACATTCCAGGGTGGAATTGAGTTATCCAGCTAATTTAGCTGATAAGCAGTTAATTAGCATGGAAGCAGTCCTATAGTTAGATTGATACACTTATTTGCCTAATTTGCCAATAGGTGTGTGTATATTAGTTGTATGGCCATGCTGCTAAATCCGGAATTAGAAACCAAATGTCCGATCTGGATTCTTTATTGGACAGAGACAAATATCTTTAAACAAGCTTGTATTGTTGCCTCCACGCCTTGGTTAGATAGCCTCTCTTGCTGTTTCATCAGTCCATGCTGCTAAATATCCAGCATAAGTTAGCCAGATAAGTTTATCTGGCTAACTTATCTGGACACCCTGCTGCTGAATATTGCCCTCCTATCTTTTTTAGGTTGTTTTTAAATCTTAAACTCTGGTTCTTCCTGACAAAAGCTTTCTTGATTTTAACTTACTGCATAAATCAATTTCTTGACATCTCTAATTTAGTTGTATTGATCAACTTGATATAACACATAAATAGAAGTTTCACCTGGAACTAAAGGAACCTAATTTCTGGGACACATACCTATATTTGATTTCTGGGGAGCTGAAGCTGGACTTAGGAATCAAATCCATTTCTTCTGCATGGCCTGGCATAGCACTTACTACTGGGTTGGACCAATTCTATATGTTTACATGAACAAAAGCTATGCTAATGTTACATTACTAGAGTGTGACTTCACTTCCTGTATAAACCATTATGTGCTGTGATTTACATGAACTAGAAGATTTGATTATGGGTTTTGTTACTAGAAGTGATGTGGGTAGCAAATATTCTCATAGAAGTAATATTTGGCTAAAAGAGTGCTGCCTGGTGTTGAACCAGTGCAGTATGGGGGTCAGGAAGTTAGAGCTCTGCCTCTGAGCCACTGGATGGCTCTCTTAAAGGAAAGCTGAGCAACTCTAAAGGTGCAGCATGCTGCTTGAAGACCAGTCCTGTAACCCCACCACTGAAGATCTGGATTGAAAAGGGAATTGATGAAAAACAATAGACTGTTCCTACCAATTTGAGAGCTGTGTCTCATGGTGAAGCTCAAATTAGAACATCATCCTGCCCAATTCTGTTTGTTGGAATTTGCTGAGTAGCTTCTAACCTGGACTGGACCTACCTGCTTAAGGTTTTGACTAAGTGCTAAGGACTGTAAACCAGCTCTGTTCCATGCCTAGAGGAAGTTTATATATTATATGTTATTCTGAAGGTGACGTGACCCAGTATATCATTTACCCTGAGGCTTGAACAATAAGCTCTGTGTTGAATTTGTAAAGAGCATGTTAATATCTCTGGCCTGGCAACCTAACATAATGGGTACTTTGTGACTGTTCTGGTAGTCAATCTGGACTTACATCTACCTTGCACATGAATAAATATATTCATGTCTGATGGCTTCCTGGGGTGATTAAAATGATGCACCTGTATTTAGGTGGATGAGTGTTTGTGGTAATATTTGTGGGCAGTGTGGAGGGTCTTACTAGAACCTTTATGGTAGACCTTTATCCTGTAACTTGGCTCAGTGGCAGTGCTGCCTTGTGAAAGATCTGGCTTTGATTCTTGGATCAGGTCTTCTGTTTTCTTGATCAGCTGGGACTGGATATATTGTGAAGGCAGCGTTCACAGCCCCTGGGAGGAGGGAGTCTCAGCAGTCACTCAACAGTGATGCCAAGTGGCTAGATTAGAGTGCATGCATGCATACTGGATATTGAAGGGAGCCACAAGTTGTTGCACTTGGGACAATGACTGTCATTGTATGTCTGACTCTGTGTATGTATAAAATAGGGCCAGTTTGATTGAGTTAGTAACCCAAAATAGGAGGAAACAACCAAGCCAAATATAATAATAATAAAACTGGCTCCTCTTCCTTTATATTGTAAATATATTTTTTTCAGGCTGTAATTAATTAATTCATTATTTATTTGTTTTTGTATACCGACATTCAACAATAGTCATCACATCGGTTCACATATAATACAATAGTAGAAAATACATTGTACAGGATAAGAGAGAAAATTAACAGATATAGAAAAAATAGAGAAAGAAAAATAATTAAATTGAAATTAGGAAATAACTATTGTTAACATGATGCAAAAGCTTTTAAAAAGAGAAAAGTTTTTAATTCTTTTTTAAAAGTTTGTAAAGAAGATTCAAGTCTTAATTCAGCTGGAAGAGAGTTCAATAAAATTGGGCCAGCTATTGAAAAAGCACGTTGTTTTGTTGAAATGAGACAAGATAATTTAGGAGATGGGGTTTCGAGCAGTCCAGTGTTCGTTGAGCGCAAAGATCTTCTTGAGTTTTGAAAAAGAAGAGTTGAAGTCATCCAGTCGGTCTTATTGTTATATAACACTTTGGGGTAGATTTTCAAAGGGTTACGCATGTAGGTTATGTGCGTAACCCCTGAAAACCTACCCCAAACTCCCCTGCGCGTGCCAAGCCTATTTTGCATAGGCTCGGTGGCGTGCGGAAGCCCCGGGATGTGCGTAAGTCCCAGGGCTTTCCTGGGGGGGGGGGGGGGGGGGGGCGTGTCGTGGTGGCACTTCATCCAGGGGTGTTCCGGGGGCGTGGCCGTGGGCATGGTACCGGCCCGGGGGCATTCCGGGGGGCATGGCTGCAGCCTCCAAACCAGCCCCCGGACCGGAACATGGCGCGCCGGCAGCCGGCCCATGCACGCGAGTTACGCCTGCCTCGAGCAGGCGTTACTTTGGGAATAAAGGTGGAGGGGGGTGTAGATAGGGCTGGGGGGTGGGTTAGGTAGGGGAAGGGATTGGAAGGTGGGGGAGGTGGAAGAAAGTTCCCTCCGAGGCCGCTCCGATTTCGGAGTGGCCTCGGAGCGAATGGGCAACACGCGCAGGGCTCGGCGCGCAAGGTGCACAAATGTGCACCCCGTTGTGCGTGCCGACCCTGGATTTTATAAGATACGCGCGGCTACATGCGTATCTTATAAAATCTGGCATACTTTTGTTTGTGCCTGATGCACGAACAAAAGTGCGAGCTCGCGCTTTTTTATAAAATGTACCCCTTTATGAATTAGAAATGTACCCCTTTCTGAATTAGAAATAGGGTCGGCGCGCGCAAGGGGGTGCACGCTGAGCCCTGCGCGTGCTGCCCGTTCCCTCCGAGGCCGCTCCGAGTTCAGAGCGGCCTCGGAGGGAACTTTCCTTCCGCCTCCCCCCACCTTCCACTCCCTTCTTCTACCTAACCCTAATCCACAGATTTCATCACCGATCTTCCACCATCTTCTAACAACACTGTCATCTGAGTCATAATTGACCGCTTTTCCAAGATGGCACATTCCATCCCACTCTGTAGCTTCCCATCGGCCCCTGAACTCGCTAAACTGTTCCTGACTCACATTTTCCAGATTCATGGATTACCAAAATAAATCGTATCCAATAGAGGCCCACAATTCGTCGTGAAGTACTGGCGGTTCTTATGCCAGAAATTTAATATCCAATTGAGCTTCACTTCAGCATACCATCCCCAGGCGAACAGACAAGCCGAAAGGATAAACAAAACCCTGAAAGCTTTCCTCAGGTCCTACATGAATGATCAGCAAAATAATTGGGCAGACTTGCTCCCTTGGGCTGAATTATCGCATAATACGCATCTTGCTGCCGCCACAGACATATCCCCATTTACAGTGGTATTCGAGTGCCAACCACGACTCCCATTGCTGATACCACTCTCCGTGCCCTCGCCAGCAGCGCAATTCATGGTGCAAAGTATCAGTAACACATGGAACAGAGTGAAAGAATGTATCACCCAAGCTGCGGAGCGTGCTAAACAGTTTACTGATGCCCATAGAAGAGCAGCTCCACTCTTCAGGCCCGGGCAAGAGGTATGGCTTAGTACCAAGCAATTTAGGCTGGGAATCCCCTCACATCGCTTGGTACCCAAATACATTGGGCCGTTTCCCATCCTCCAGAGAGTGGGAGCAGTCACCTACCAGCTACAATTGCCGCTATCCATGGGTATCCACAATACCTTCCATGTTGCTCTACTAAAACCTTTAGTCCTGAACTGGCCTTCCCGGAAGCCACCTGCACCTACCCAGCTGGAGGCCGAACCTGAAGACACCCTCCAGTTTAAGGATGTCCTCGACGTCAGTCGACACAAGGGTCATTGGGAGTACCTCCTATCATAGGAGAGCTTTGGGCCAGAGGAAATCTCCTGGGAGTCCTCCCACCACATCTTTGACAAAAACCTTTTTGCCAAATTCCATTGGACCCATCCAGAGAAGTCCAAGCTGGTAAGGGGGAGGCCTAGAAGAGGGGGGGGGGGGGGGTACTGTTGCGCTCCCCGGCCGCTTCTACAGCGCGGCTGGCCCCACTCACCTCGCTACTCCATCCACCTGCAGCGGGCTCACCTCCTCTGCGACCTCAGCCAGTTCACGGCGTCCCCAGCTTCCCCGCTCACCTTTGCCTGACCAGGCCTTACAGCGGAGATCCTACGGGGTTCCGCGTCTTCCTGCCCCTCGGCCCCTCCCCTAGGTGCGCGTGCGGCCAATGTCATCTCATTTAAAGACCCTAGCATGGGAAACCCGGGTCCGACGCTTCCCGATGATGTCATCACCTTGCAGTATATAAGGCAGGGCTCATTCCCTTGATCCCTGCCTTGGCAATCGGATCGATACCGTGAGTGTTTCTAGTTTGCCTCTGCGTTCCAGTCTGTGTTCCAGTCTCGTTCCAGTCTTGTTCCAGTGTCCTTCTGTTCCAGCGTCCTTCTTTTCCAGCATCCTTCTGTTCCAGCGTCCTCCTGTTCCAGCATCCCTTGTCTCCTCGTTTCCCCAGGTAGTACCTTCGGACTGTCTTCTTGGTACTGAATTCGGCTTTCTTTGACCATGTTTGACTGTTGCCTGCCTCTGACCTTCTGCCTGCTTCTATGACCATGTCTGACTGCTGCCTGCCTTTGACCTTCTGCCTGCTTCTATGACCACGTCTGCACGCTGCCTGGAACTGACCTCTGCCTGAACTCGACCACGTCTGACTGCCTCCTGGAACTTGACCCCTGCTTTGGCTGACTACCCATGGACTGACTACTGGTAACTGATCTCTGCTTTGCCTGACCATGACTGATTATTGACTCTGACTCTTGCATTGGCTGACAATGTTTCCTTGAACCTGGCCTTGATCATCGCTATACATTCAGAGACACTCTTCTGGCCTTCCCAGGCACCCAGGATTTCCGGCCTAAGTGTTGACCGCACACCCTTGATTGTGGTGGGCACACCCCTGAACTTCCTATCAAGGAGATCCTGCGAGGTCCACCTAAGACCAGGTGGCCCGGGTACCCAAGGGTTCAACCCGGGGGTACCTAGGGTTGCTAGTGGCGAAGCTCCAGCTAGCCTCTGTCTCCTCTTGTGCTCTGCCTCCTGGTGGCAGGCACTCTCTGGGTCCAACCAGGGAGTCTACCAATCCTGCACTAGGCCAAGAGTCCACCTCCCGGTGCAACAGATGGTTGTTATGTGTTGGAATAAAGGGAAACCTAAGGAAGGGGGGAAATGGGTGTGAGATTGGGGAGGGAGGGAAGGGATTGTTATGTTCTGTTGTCTTGAACTAGTAGTGGGCTCTTGGGTCATGGCGAGTGAAGACTCCGCCCACAGGGAGGGCCCCTGTGGGCCCTTACCACAACAGGCAAGGTCTCAGCAGTGATGGACAGCAGAGGAATTAATCTTTATTATACAGCAAAGTAGATTAGAAGAGTGAAGCAAGAGAGTCAGTACTGTATCTGGTCAGTCCAGTAGTAATCCGCAGCACGGAGTGGTCCGGTGAATACCTTCTCTAGGCTTAGCTTGTGCTGGCAATCCCGGGAGTGGTCCGCAGCATGGGGTAGGCTGGAAGCCATTGGTATAGTTGCACAAGACAAGAGGGATCCGGTAGTGGCCCGCAAGCGGGGTAACCCGAGAATCCATGCCATGAAGGTAGTGTACTCACACTGGTGCTGTAGAGGCAGATGGAGTACTGGCACCGAGGATGACTGGAACAGGAACAGCTGGAGTTGTCTTAGAACGATGCAGGAACTCACTGAAACAGAGAGAGAGAGAGAGAATGGTTCTCCAAGGAGCGGATAGCCCTGAGTGCGGCAAGGCCCCCGAGGAGCGGGTACCTAGGTCACCCAGAAGTCAGTGAGGCGAAGTCCAGAGAGACAGAACTAGCAGGACGAGATTCCTTGCTAACTCGTCTTCCAAGAGGTCAGCTGAGTTTAAGTATGGTAGGCAGATGACGTCATGCAGTGGGGACGTCCCCGAGGTTCCCACCATGACGTGTTTAAGAAGGGGGCAGGCATGCACGCGCATGCCTTAGGTAACCCCTGTTGTAGGATGGCTGCCGGAAGCACCTACGCTGTCCTGGGCATGCCAAGAGGGTCGGCGTGTGGAAGCGGAGGCCGCCATACTGCTCAGACTTGGAGCTGCATAGAGAAAGGAGGTGAGCAGCAAAGGTCGTAGCCACCTGTGACCAACAGGCGCAACAGGGATGGGGGGAGTAGGAGATAAGAATATAAGGAATAAAGGAGGAATTGTTAGATTGTTGGATGACTTTCTTTTTCCTTTTCTTTTTTTCTTTTGCTCATATGGGCGCATAAGAGATGGCAGTAAAGCTATCTGGGAAACGGCATGTAAAGATTTTGCCTAGTATTTTATGGGTGAGGGGGTAGGTGGCGACTGAATATCTATGATAGATATATGGGAGATTCAAGTTAAAGGTAAAGCTTGGAATGTAGTGGGATTAGACATGCCTATTAAGAGGGAAAATGTTCTTATTTAAATAAACTAAAAGGTAATATTGTATTGTCTGTAAATCTTAGTGGGGTTTTAATCCCAGGGCTCATACAAACTTATTTATTTCTCTTCGGGGTTGCTCTAGCTAGAAATTTACTCCCATGCTCGAACTCTTAATTCTGGGGGGGATTCTTTTTGTGGGGGGAAGCTCTCGCTTATGGCCTGGACCATGGTGTCTTGCTTTCAGTATGTTTAGAGTATAGTTGCATCCCATGAGGTGAGGTGCAGGGACAAATCGATAGGTCCAGGTTTGGGTGTTAAAGTTTACTGATTTGATAATAATTAAATAAAAGTCAATATGACCATAATTAGTGAAACCTCATCTGACTATGATATATGAATGATTTCCTCTGTAGGTAGGTGTCTTTTGTTCAGGCATCTGGGCAGAACTCCCATGGTGATTTTACTTGTACAAAGCTCACCCAGCAGCAAACCTGGGAATCCTATTTAAGGGGTCCCCATGTCACAGCAAAAATCCTACCTTACTCCATCTCCTTCCTGGACATCCAGCCCATCCTGGTCCCTTGGATGGAGATCCAGTTGGGGTCTCCCGATCTTGTCCTTTCATCCTTATTTGTTATTCTTGGGGACGCCTTTTGAGGAAAAGTCAAAATCGGATAAGGCTACTTCAGCTCTGCAATCCCTGTGGGGAGGAGGGATCCACAAAACCTCCTCACACTGTCCATGTCCAAAAAATGCTTCTAAATATAAAGCTGAATACACCTTCAGCCTTCACTGCCTCTCGCAGTAGGATCTGTCACGGGTGCTTGTCCACCTAGGATTTAGAGTGGACCCACAGGTCTTCGGCCCTTTGATTAAGAGCTCTTTCACTCCAAAAGGGAATCGGGCCTAAAAATCTATCGCTTCTGTAAATTAGTATGAGAAGGGCCCCCTGGCAGGGAGTGCACAAAGAGGTATCACTTCTAACTAAAATTCCTGCTAGGTAAAGCTGGGAGACTTCACCAGAGAGTAAAGCGTAAACAACCTTACTGTTCAAGGACTTCCTAAAATAGATCCTAAGGAGTCCTAAAATGACAAGGCTAGATAGAAATTAAGTCATCAATCCAGACTCTCCAGGTCGGAAGGGGCTGTGAGGAATGGAAGTCTCCTTAATAATGAGGTCTACACAGGGACAGTGACATTTGGTGGCCAACCAGGAGGGGGGGGGGGAGGGGTTACTAGCATGCCTTTATGCAAGAGACCCACCTATTTGACTTAGAGCACTCAAAGTTAAAAAAGAAATGGGTGGGACAAGTTTATGCTGCCCAAGGATCATCAAAGAATCCAGGAGTAGCAATCTTGATTCATAAGTCAGTTTCTTTTCAATGGAGATCGATTGTGGATCTGGGTTGCCATTAAATGATAATTATGGGGCAGTTGTATGGAATAATGGTGATTTTAGCCTTGGTATATGGGGCTAACCACCATGACCATAGTTTTTTTTTACTACACTTGCTTCTGATATTATATCTATGAAGAATGCGGGGGAAGATATATGAATTGTGTTAAAGATCCCCAAGTGGATAGACAAGCTAAAAGTATTGTAATATAGAAGCTATGGGAAAGAACAAAGGAATCTCATTTGTATGTAATGTGCTACAAGTATTAGACATACAGAGAACGTTCAATCCTATAATTAGATTCTACACCCATTATGCTAGAGCTCATGACACAAAATCTAGGATCGAGTATCTTTTTATATTAAAAACTTTATTTCCATGTAAGTCCTCTACAATTGAGTCATTGGTAATTTCAGATTTGCCAAGTTATGCTGGACTCTCAAGAGACTTGTCATACACTCTTCGACTGGAAAATCCCACATAGCTAACTCAAAATAAAAAATGTGGCCAATATTTAAAGAACAAATGGTTAGAATTTGAAAACAAATACTCCCAGTATAAGTCTAATCCAGTTCTGATTTGGGGAAACAGCTAAAGCTATGCTCTGAGGAGAAATATTCAGTTTTACCATTCATAAAAAGAAAATTTTGGATAAGGATATCATAGATTTAACTAAGAAATTAGAGGAAGCCAAAAAGAAATACAATAAGTCCAATATGGCAGAGGCCAAGCAAGAATTTTTGGTAGCACAGAAAATGCTCACAAAAAAAATTGCAATGGTGAACTACTTCCACTCTCGTTATGCTTAAGCACAAATTATTAGAGATGTGAATCGGAACCGGAATCTGATCGGTTCTGGTTCCGATCCAAATCTTAAAATTTTTATCGCCCAGCCCGATTTGAGTTCTGATTATCGGCTGCGCCCGATCCGATAATCAAAACACCCTCCCGAACCCCCAAAAAAGGTTTTAAAATTACCTGGTGGTCCAGCGGGAGTGCGGGGAATGATCAACGGCTCTCAAGCCATCGGCTGCGTTAATAAAAATGACGCCGATGGCCCTTTGCCCTTACCCCGTGACAGGGCAAAGGTAGCACCGGCACCATTTTGAATATTGGCAATACGGCCTGAGTGCAGGAGATCGCTCCCGGACCCCAGCTGGACTTTTGGCAAGTCTTGTGGGGGTCAGGAGGCCCCCCCAAGCTGGCCAAAAGTCTCTGGGGGTCCAGCGGGGGTCCGGGAGCGATCTCCTGCACTCAGGCCGTATTGCCAATATTCAAAATGGCGCCGGCGCTACCTTTGCCCTGTCACAGGGTAAGGGCAAAGGGCCATCAGCGCCATTTTTATTAACGCAGCCGATGGCCTGAGAGCGGGAGATCGCGCCCCTGCTGGACCACCAGGTAATTTTAAAAGTTTTTTTTTTGGGGGGGGTCAAGGGGGTTATTTTAAAGGGTCGGGTGGGGTTTTTTTTATCGGGCCATCAGCGCCATTTATATTAGTGGCAGCCAAAATGGCGCCGATGGCCCGAGAGCGGGAGATTGCGCCGGAACCCCCCCACTGGACCACCAGGTAATTTAAAACATTTTGGGGGGTTCAGGAGGGTGGGGGATTTGTTTTAAAGGGTCGGGGTGGGTTTAGGGGTTATTTTGGTGTGCCGGTTTTCCCGCCCTCCCCCCTCCCCTGATTTACAATTTTTCACGATAAATCGGGGGAATTTCTATTGTATCGTGACTCTAACGATTTTTGACGATTTAAAAAATATCTGACGATTTTTTTAAATCGTCAAAAAACGATTCACATCCCTACAAATTATATTTGTATGGAAATAGAACAGGGAGGTTAAGAGCGCATTTGGCTAACAGAACACTTGGTTCATCATATATAACGGGTCTTAAGTATAATCAGGGGAAGACAGTGACTTCATCTAAAGAGATAGGAGCTACATTTCGATTATATTATGAAACCCTATATTTTGCTCATCCAGACAATACGATTGAAAGAGAGAGGTTCTTAGAAGGCATAAAGCTGCCATCTCTATCTAATCAACAGTTACGCAACTTGAATAGTCCTCTAACTTATTTAGAAATTGCTGAAATTATATTGGAATTAAAACACTTCAAAGCTCCAGATCTGGATGGATTAACTGCATGCTTTTATAAAGCATTAAATCCTCTTAATTCTGGATTCATTGAGAGAGCTCTTTTCACTAATGGTAACTGGAGGAAAAATGCCTGATTCCATGAAATCAGCCAATATTGCTGTGCTGCCAAAACCTGGCAAAGAGTAGAGACCCTCTTCTCACATCAACATATAGACCTATCTCTTTACGGGAAGGAAAGTTTGCATTAATGTGCGCAGAATACTGGTTCTTCTTGATCTATGTCATCAACTTCAAATAAAGGATCCTCTTTTAGTGGGGTTTGATGCAGAGAAGGCTTTTGATAGGGTTTCTTCTTGGGCATTTCTGCATAGAACTCTTGAAATATTTGGATTTTCTGGCTTCATTAGAGATGCTATTGGGTTGCTATCCTCGAACCCTATGGTGCACATATTGGTTAATGGAAACTTTTCACTATCATTTCATCTTGCTAAAGGAACTAGATAAGGGCTGCCTACTCTCTCCACTGTTATTTATCCTTACACTATAACTGGTGCTAGTAGTGACCCTAGAAAAGGATAGGCAAGGAATAAAAAGTGTGTAAGACAAACATTTGCCTACCATCTTTTTATTTGCCGATGACATCCTGATGTTTGTCCCTGAAGCTAATGATCATATATAGAAAATATTTTAGAGATATTTACCATTTATGGTAAATTTTCAGGATTTAAATTAAATCTTGAGAAGTCTGAGGCTTTAGACATTTCATGCTTGGTGGCACAATACTGATCTAACTTTCCTTTGCAGTGGGCCAAGCAATGTAGTAAATACTTGGGGGATTTATCTTCACAGTGATAATGGGAAATGGTATCTCACGAATATTGATCTGATCTTAGCCACGTTCAAGAAGAAGTTACATAGCTGGATCAGATTCCCACTGTCTATCTATCTAATTGAAATGTTTTTCCCTAAACTGTTATATGCCCTCCAGATGCTCCCACTGGGTTTACAAAAGAAGGAGCTCAACCTGGCTTTTTAAACAAGCTTTTTATAAAGACAAAGAGAAGGATGAAAACAACCGAGAGATAAAGTAGAACTAAGCAATCAGTTTTTTTCATTTATGTCTCCAAATACATATTAAATGTAGACTTGAACCACGTAACAGTTACCTAACACACGTATAAACTCTAATTTACACCTAGTTTCTCTTATGAAAAATATGTTACCGGTCTATGTTGGCACATGTTTAATTTGTAATCTACACCAATCATATTTTTATTTTTGTGCCTTTATGTAAACCGTTGTGATGGTGAACTAACTTAACGACGCTATAGAAGAGTTTTCAAATAAATAAATAAATAAATAAACATGATACATAAACTATGTTCAGAGTTTATTTGGTGGAAAAAGAATGCAAGGCTTTCTTTGGCAAAAGTTTCTGTGACAGTTAGAGAGGGAGAATGGTACTTCCCCAACATGAAATACCAAAATATGGGTTATTTATTGAGGTCCGTGTGGGGCTGGTTAGAATCGAGCAACTCATGTTCTGATACAAGGATGGAACAACTTTTAGCTGCTCCTCATGATCTTTGTTTCACATGGCATGCGAAGAGTAAGAGGGTATCAGAATATACCGTATCTTGGCGAACTCACCAGTAGCTGCTATGAGATTAGAATGGAAATCTACTCGGCAGCATGGGAAGTATCACCTTGGTTACTAATCCGAGGAAATGTACATTTTTCAGCAGGCAATAATAGCAATTTATTTAAATCAATCAGTCAACAAGGCTTTGATACGATTCAATATTTTATTGATAGCCAGCATAGCAAACTTCACACATTTGAATACTGTAAAATGCATATAGGATTTCAAGACAAATACTACTTGTCTTATGTGTAATTACTCGGTTACCTACAGGATATTATCAGTGACAGATTTAGGATTTTGCTGCCCCTAGGCACTGTTGGTGCTCTTGCTCCTTTCCCCCCTCTGGACAAGGGACAACAGAGCAGAAGGTCTAAGGTATAACTTTCTTTGCTCTGCTCTAGGCTCAGGACAGGAGGGTAGGGGTTGGAATAGAGTAGAGCAGTTTTGTTTTTGTTTTTTGCTCCCTTATCCCCTCCTGTTCTCTGTACTGGGAGGGAAGGGGCTGGGGCAGGAAACAGAAGGCTGTTCTTTGCTGAGTGAGATTAAGTACAGCTGGTAGGTAGCAAATCTACAGCTAGCCTGCTGCCCCCCCCCCAAAAAAAATTGTTTTTTGCCACCCTAGGCACAGGTCTAGTGTGCCTATTGGCAAATCGAGGCCTGGCTATTATTCCTAAAAAGCCTTTAAATATTACTTCTGCTGCATTTGAGAGACTGTTATGATCGATACTTCACGCATACCCAGCATAGCTCTCTGCTTCAACGGCAGGGGAGAAAGACCAATACTTCACGCATATCCAGCATAGCTCTCTACTTCAATGGCAGAGGGAATGAAGAAAAGTGGATCTATATATAGACAACAACCAACAAGGACTGAATTACATAGTCTGGGTAAACAAATAAGCATGGGTGTAGCTTGCTTATTGCGGCGGTTACTACCCCTAACTAATTAAGATAGATATTCACTTAGATGCAGTTCCAACACTGCTCTCTACATTAATGGTGGGGGTGGAAGGGAAATAGAACCAAAAGGTTACTAAGAGCCAAGACTAACAGAGGTATGAGAAAAAAATAAAAGTGCAAAGCTTACTGGGCAGACTGGATGGGCCGTTTGGTCTTCTTCTGCCATCATTTCTATGTTTCTATGTTTCTATGATTATCCCTGAATGGAAAATATAAATGTTCTACTTGGTATAAATATCTACATTTGGAATACAAATACAATGCATTGCAATTTATAGCAGGTAAGTGGAGTAAGGATTTGAAAGTTCCAATAGATGAAGGTGACATAGGTGATGGCTAATTTTTTCTATGTAAGGCTATATTTTCTGTATCTAACACATTCTGCATAAGATTGTAATATCACCTCTCAGAGCATTTCAAATGGGTATATGTGCTACTTCCTTGTGTTTAAAATGTTGGGAGCCACGGCCTATCTTATGTCATGGGTTATAGGACTGTGAGTCCATAGGAGAATTTTGGGAATCAGTTTTTCATTATATATATCTAACATTCTTCAGGTAATAGTGCCAAGGTCTCCTACGTTATGTATTCTAGGAGTCACATCTAAGGAACTTTGGTATTCTAAATTTAATTCTCTATTTTTGACTAAGAGTGTGGGCTTTGCGAAGAAATGCATAATAGCAAAGTGGTTATCCAGGGAAGCTTCTTCTTTGCAATTTTGGAACTTGGAAATTATAGAACTGCTTCAATTAGATTGCAAAACTTGGATTTTAAACTAATGCATCGCCGACTACAGTTCAAAAAATGTAGAGAACATTTATAAGGACTTTACCAAGAGACATTCAAGTTAAATTTCACTTCCAGAGAACCTTCAGTAAAAGAGGGAATACTTAGAAGTAGTTAGTTTTGTCCTTTATTCTTTGTGGTCTGTTTTTTGAATTCTGTATTTATCTCATTATTTCCTTCATATATTTCCTTATTAATTTTTCAATTATTGTATTACGCATTCAAGCAATAGCTGCCACTCAGATAGATGAGAGTCCTAATGAGCCATAATGAATGTAACTTAAATGTCACCTGTAAAGGGAAAGGAGAAAGGGAGGAGGGGAATGGTAAGGGGTTTCTTAAATATTGTTAATTGGATGCTCTAAATGAATATTCAGATGTTTATTATTGCATTGAGAATAGAACTGAAGTGCTCAGGCCATTGGACCTACATTAGTGGCACATGTTAGAAGAATGTTTCTGTAGCTGCTTTCATGCAGTTATGATGTAAACAAAACTCTGAAATGGAAAAAACAAATGGCATCTGCCATGTAGATGTCCAGTCTCCTAGTCTCACAAGAACCTTTTTCAGTTTCTCACAATCCACTGCTATTTACCAACTCAAAACAATTTTGTGTCATCTGAAAATCTGATTCTCTTACTCATTTTTCCTTTCTCCAGATCATAGCACAGGTATCAGTTCAGTACAGTCCGCTGGGGCACTCCACTAACGACCTTTCTCCATTTGGAAAGCTGATCATTTAGTAGTACTCTCTGTTTCCTTTTATCCAATTACCAAGCCACAATAACATACTGCCTCTAATTCCATCTCCTCTCAATTTCTTGAGGAATCTCTCAAGAGGGCCTTTGTCAAATGCCCTCTGAAAATCCAAATATACTATATCAATTGGCTCACCTTTATCTGCATATTTATTTACATCTTCAAAGAAATCTAGCAAATTGGTAAATTTGCATAATTCATGTTGATTTTCTCCATTAGACCATGCCTATCTATGTGATCAAGAGTTTTGTTTTTAAGAATAAGGCTACCATTTTGGCTGACACAATATTGGACTCACTGGCCTATAGTTTCCTGCATATCACCAGAAACAGATCTGCAATTTCATATTTGAGTTCCTTTAGAGCTCTGGGGTGAATACTATCTGGAATCGGTGATTTGTTATTCTGTCAATCTGATTTTTTACACTCTTCCAGTGACTTTGTTTAGTTGCTCAGTCATCATCATATTTTGGGCAACCTCTGCAAAGAAACAGCTAAATACTAATGCTAAAATCTTGAATTTTACTGTGCATAAATTAGGTATCCAGTGAAATTTGGTGTCACATGATCAAATCTCTTACTTGTAACCTTATTACTTTTTTAAATATAATTTTTCAGTAGGGGATTACAACTGTTACTTAAACAAGTAATTACATTATTTTTATTTGGATAGCATTAATGTAGATTACTTTTGCTACTTTTTCCCATTTGTCCAACATCTTTCTGATTGAAACATTGCTTCTCACTTTTGCCCTCAGAGACAACTTAGTGGACTTGATTGTCCAAATGGTTCTGCTCCCATACATCCTTTGGCAAAAATCTTTTGAAAGTAAGAGTGCAGGGTAACTGTAAATATAATATGATGACGCATCTATGATTTATACTTTTTCAAAAATTAATATAGCAATCTTGGTTTCGTGGGTGCTCATTGAAAGATATATAAAGGTAGTCTTTAAAATATTATTGTTCATTCACTTGCCTTTTTCCTGCAAATGTGAATTAGAGCCAATTATGATGATTATATGAAAACCTGATCAAGGGAATCTCATTACACTGGATAGCAAATGACTATCTAGTGGGAAAAACTTGTGGTTGCTACTAATCATGACTGGAACTGTTGAACTAGAGGTGAAAAGTTCTGTATCCCAGGTGTACAATAATAAGTCATCCTAATTATATGGTATGGGGGAATATATCCCTGAGATAATGCTTACACACATATTTTGTTATAAAACATGATGCACATATAACAAACTATGGGGGTTATTTTCCAAGCCGCGATAGGCCCTTATTGCTGTGGGAAGATTTAAATTAGGGGGAGGGGAGGAGTCGGGGCGGAGTTGGGGAGGGAATTATGGTAATTGGCAGTGGCACCGCTGCAGGCGATAATGTTTTGAACATTATCGCCGGCAGTAGCACAGGGAATAGCACCACCTTTTACGGTGGCGCTATGCCCGCGTTAGCCTGCAGCCAGCCGCCCTGCAGCAGGCGAAAGCACACTGCCGTGGTGCGGCCGGCTGCAGGCTATCACCCGACCGCCCCCTGCTTCGCCGTCCCCGCCCCCCTGTAGCACAGGGTTCATCATTCGGCACGGAATGATGAATCCTGGCCTATGTTTTCTAAAAGAAGCATTGAAATGAACTATAGAACCTCTGCAATAAAATTTAACATGCATGGTAAGGTCCTCTTGTGTATGCTAAAAGTAGCATGCTATGCAGGAAAGCCTTAATGTGCATATTAAAAGAGTCTGAAAAGTCGTTTGCATGAACATAGAAATGAAGACATGTCATATGCAAATGAGGGATTACTGAGCCCACACTAAATAGAATGGTATGCTCATCCACCATGCTATTTTATGAGTCTTGGTAAACGCTTGCAATTTAATTCCTATCTTGGACAGTTTGTTAATCTGAGCCTGTTATTTACAAAGAGTAAGCTAAATAGCATGCAGTTGATTAACTGAGCATACACAGTTCTTTTTTTCCTTTTGATTCCTTCTGCTGACTTCCAAGAGGTCTACAACTAAACCTGGTATATAGAGCTTGCTTATCAGAGCAGAGGGAAGAGGTGGGAGACCTCCAGGTAAGGTGGTCAAAGGAGACATCCTCTCAGACTGCTCTTTAAAGATCCTTACTGACACATAAGACAGTTCCTAAGCACATACACAGTCTTCTGCTCTACTTTAAGACTCTGCTGTCATTCGACCTCTTCACCTGGAGTACATTAGGTTTCCCATTTCTTCCCTCTGCACCGACAAATAATCCTTGTATACCAGTTTTAATTGTATACCCCTTGGAAACCCGTAGGAGAAACTAAGAGGAAAGAAAAACTGAGGATGATCAGCTTAGCGTGCTCACACTATTTAGCCATTTGAATTTTGGGTTTCCATGCATGAGAACAGCATGCTATTTGTAAGATTTTTTTTAACCACAAGCACACTAAATCTTGTTGCATCACTTGCTAAGTGGCTTTTTAATGTGCCCATTAAATTTTTTTTGTAAGCCCTAACAAAAATGTTTTTTGCATGAGCTTAATTGCATAGACCCTTATTTTCGGCAATTTTCACAACCTGCCAAACAGTCCACTGTAAACATAAGCCAAAGAAACTTACATAAAATATTTTGGACATGCTGGCTTTCAAGACAGGAAGTATTTTATTGTAGAATGCTTCAGGGAGTTGATTCCATATGCAGTAACAAGCTACAATGTTTGACAACTTTTTCCTACAAAACCAAACGGATGTAAGCTAAATGAAGGGTTAATTTTCCTGAAACATCTGTCATTAGCTGTTGTCTCCACATTTGTGAGCTTATGTTGTTGGTCGGTTGGTTGTGCAACACTTTGATTTGACCTTGTAATGCCTGAAATATTCAATTTCGGTGAAGGCCAATAGACCTTGCTCTGTCCCTAATGCTAGCTTAGATGCTCACAGTGTATTAATAATTTTCCTTTTTGGAGTAATATATAATATGCAAAATATAGCAAAGACCCAACTCAAAAAATGTACTGAATGATAAGGGTCTATTGGGACGTTTTTCCGCTATATAGTTTGTGGCTGGGAAGTGTGCGATTAGCAGTCTGAGCTAGGCTGGTGGCAGGGTTCGACAAAGAGACTTGGTACTTGGCTCCCAGCTGAGGACTACGCTAGGTGAAACGGAGGGGGCGGAGGGTAATCTAAGAAAGGGGAAGCATCGCCGGGGAGTTGGGAATGAACCTTGGTGGCAATTGAGCTGAAAGCCAAAAGGAGGAGGTGAAAAATGCCCTCTTTTCCTCCCCCCCCCCCCCCATTTTCTCTGCTTAAAACTGCAAAATGATTTTTCATCCATATTGGCCCAGGTGCTGTGACTTGTCCTATACTATGGGTGTCCTAGTCACTCGTAGCCTCCAGACATGGAAACAGCATGACAAGTACAGTGAAACCATGTACATGGTTTCTGATCTTTTTGCACAGTGTGTTTAGAGATTACTCGCATGTAGTAATATAGATGTGGCGATGAATGACATTGCTCATGTGTTTTGCAGCCTGGCACTCGACTGGCATCTTGACAATATTAAAACAAAAGTCACTTTGAAAGAGCTGCATTATCCATATTTTACTCATTGATAATGATTTTTTTTTTAAATTTTTACCAGCTTTTACTCAGGTACTAAACTATAGACAGGCTTACTGCAACTTTGCAGCACAATTTGTTACTGTCGGCCTTAGAATTTCCCAGCTTGTAATTGCATTCCACTAAATATTCTGCAATTATTTTGCAAGGGTTTCACTGTGGGAGGAAACAGCACGCTTTTGGCTCCAGTGCTTGCATTTCCTGCCCTCAAAGTAAAATATTTCTATGTGACGAGGCTCTCTTCATATACTACGAAATTCAGACGCTGGAAACGGGCGGTCCAATCCCCATGCCAGACGTCTGCTGGAAAAAAAAGAAAGGACATTTGCATTACTAATGTCGGGAAATATTTTCTTGTTGAACATGAATTACAATTCTGGAGTACTGCTCAGCTATCGGATTAAGTAACACTAGCCCACAGTCCTGATGAAATTAAAACAGCTTACTCTAAGCTAACAGTACCAAATCCTTCAACTTATTATATTGATATGCTTATAATTTTGAATAAAATTATTCATGGAGACCATGTTTAAGTGTTTTACAAATGTCTCTCTAACTAAAGCATGTTTTCATGCTGGGAAATACCTAGAGTGAATGAAACGAAATACAAACTTGTTGCTTGTCTTTTGGAAGATTTCTTTTGTTACATAGATAAACTGAATCGAGTTTCAGTGTACCTTTCATTTTTTTTGCTGTTTTTAAGACCTTTAGTCCTGCACATGTAAATGCTCAAAGTACTGTATATAAATTTATCTTTTCAAGTTGCCCATGTATAGTCAACAGAGTGCACAAATGAAATAGTTATAAGAAACATGGCAGACACCGAAACAAGCAAAATCTGCTAGTTTACCTTGTTAAAACATTCTCTTCAGCAGAAACTGAGGATGATTTGTAGAGATGGGCACATTGGACAATCCCAGCCAATCGGTGCCTTTTGGACATGCTTGGCCTAAAGGTGAAAAAAGTGCTTTATGGATCTATATAGTTTAGATTTTATGCCTATCACTCATTTATTTCCATTTTATTCCACAGTTTCAAACAGTTTAATGCAGATTACATCTTATATAATCATAATTAAAAAAAAACAAAGACAATATATACTAAAAATTAAAACAGTAAAGAAATCATAGTCTGACTAAAATCTTTAGCTTGACTAAAAAAAATAGGCTTTTAATTACTTCATGAATTTCAAATAATCTGATTCCTGCCTTATATATTGAGGAATGGAATTCCACAAAATTGGAACAGAAAAGGAAAATGCACGATTCAAGGTGGTTTGTTGCTGAAAATGACTGAAGGTAAAGCAGTATTTTCGTCATGAGTCTGAGACAAACCTAAAGAACATAAGAACATAAGAGATGCCATGACTAATGGTTCATCGAGCCCAGCAATCTGTCTCTAAAAGTGGTAAATGTGAATCACTTGGGAGTACCTGGAAGATGACCTCCCTGTTGCCTTTTCCCAGACATAGGAGGTGGGGATCTCCACACCTGCTTAGCTAGTAAGTGTTAATGGATCTTTGTCCAAACCTTTTTTAAACCCAGCTGTACTATCAACCTTGACATATCCTCCAGTGACAAATTCCACAGCTTAGTTATGCACTGATTGAAAAAATATATTTATTTATTTATTTATTTAACTTCTTTTACTATACCGACACTCAAAACCAGGTCTTATCGTACCGGTTTACATTAGAACAAGGGGAAAAAACCAATTAACGTATAAGTGGAAATGAGAAGTTACATTAAAACAGGGAGAGTAAAAACATGGATGTCGGAAGATAGGACAGAATTAAGTAATCAAACAATAAGTTAACAAAAATTCCAAACTATAAATTAACATAAAACAATAAATTAGTAGTACAGAAACATGGATTATAGTCAGCGGAAATATACATGGAAATATATATATATGGAAATATATACAGCTGAAATATACATGGTATGTCAAATGGGAGGAGTGGTGGGGGTGAGGGGAAAGGGTGGGTTGAGGTTGCGGGGGGAGAAGGGAAAAAGGTAGGGAGTGCGGGGAGGGAGAAGGGTGGGTTGGAGGGTGAGAGAGAGTTGGTTAAAATGGAATCCTTCAAATATTCTCAAATCTGTTTTAAATCTTCTACTAGTTATTTTCGTAGAGTATTCCTGTCGCCTAGTCCTAGTACTATTTGAAAGGATAAATGACTGCTCCTTATTTACCTTTTCCAAAACACTCATGATTTCATAAACCTGGCATATCCTCTCTCTCTTTTTCTGATTCACCAGGGATACATTACCAATCTCTTTTCAAAGGGCTTTTGGCACAAACACTTTGTTGTCAAAGGGCTCTCACTTGCACTTGTTTAATTTAAAGGCGCACTCTTTATATTCATAAAATAACTTACTTTTGAAATCTTGATTCCTGGGACTGAGACAGACTGAGGCTGGATCTTGGAGTCTTCCTTTCCACCTCTCCTTACCTTTCAGGTTTCTCTCTCTTTGCTTTGGCCTGTAGTAGGCAGATAAGTGGTAATTGCAGGCCAGCAACTTGAAGAAAGCGTAAGTAAAGTGAGAATGCATGTGTTCTGTCTCCATACTGTATGTGAAGCTTTCTTTATTCCATTGCCACCCTGTGTCAACTTTTGATATTGCTTGGCTAAAGTTTCTGCAGGGTATAAATCTCTTTTTCCTGATTGGTTATTGTTGGTTGCTGTTTGAATGTTTAATCATCCTAATTGGACCTGTTCCTACCTTGTTCTTTTCTCTCTCTCACTGTATCCCTTCTCCTCCCTATTGGTCCCTTGACCCAAAGCAGCATGGGACTGTTTACTTCCTGGAGGAATTTTTCACTTGGGGAAAGGCTCCAGTAAGCTAAAGGCTCATTTTGAGTCCTTCTACAAACTCCTGAGAAGGCATCGCTTTTTCTTCTCTTTTATTTTCCCCTTCATCTTCACGCTCATCATCATCATCATCATCATCGTCATCCACATCTTCTACTACAGCTGCAGTTTGTCTCCCTCAGACTAATTGGACTTCCTGAGAAATATCACAGCTGTATTAGTCTGCTGCAATCTGTGCGGCTATTTTTGGTGCCTTGAATTCCTCGTCATTCTACTAAATGTTTTTGGTAAACAAGAATTGAGTTTATCTGGTATCTGAAGATGGGGGAAAAGATTTTAACTGGCTTTCTAGGAACACCTGCTAAAAGATAGTATTTTGAGCCTCTGCAGCTGCTCCTCCACCCCTTCTCTGTGGCAAATGCTTTAAACAGGAAGCATGTGAAGACCAGGAATTTGCATGTGGTGTCACTCTGCCCACTAAGGTGGACACTGTTAAACCCTTAAAAGTAGATTTTTAGAGTTACACGTGAGCACACATGTGCGCACGTTTGCTGTTGCACGCACATGGATGTGCCGATTTTATAACATGCGCGCGCATATGCCCGCATGTTATAAAATCTGCTACCCGCGCGCACAATTTTATATTGACGCGGGCATGTGGGCGTGAATGCCGTCTCGCGAGCGTAAGGTGGGGGTTTTAGTAGATGCGCGCAGTGATGCATTAGGGCCTATTTATCTGTTCCCTCCCAGTTTGCCCCGCATAGGAGCGAAATTCCTAAACCCCCTACCTAACCTGCCTCCCTTTTCCCCTATGAGCCCCAACCCCATAAAGCCCACTGACTACCCTAAATTTGTTTATTTTACTAATTACCTGCAGTCCATAGCAGCAGCAACTTACGTGGTCATCGGATCCCAGCGCGCGCTTGTGTGTGACTCTGACTTACTGGTGCGGTTCTGGCCCTCCCATGCCCTGCCCACCACCCGCCCAGACCCTGTCCCGCCCTGCCCCTTTTTGCGAAATCCTTTCCAATGCACGTACCAGGAGATACGCGGGTGGTTGCTGGGCTCTTAAAATGCGCATGGTCCACACACGTCCCAATCACGTGCGTAACTCCCAGATCTGCCATGCGTAAGGCTTTTAAAATTTGCCTTTTAGAATATAGGACAACCTCTAGGTAAAAGTCATACCAAACATTACCAAGTTTAAAAGGCCCAACCTTCCTCCACCTCCTCTCTTTCCTTCATGGCAATCATATCCATGGCAGTGTTGGTAGGCCAGCACTAGGGGTATGCACTAAAATAATCTTCTTTTGGTTTTTCTTTTTCTTTGTTTCATCTGATGTGTGTTTCTGTTTGCTTTGTTATTTGAAATGAAATAAACATCAAAAGCAAAAAGAAAAAAAACTAAAAGCAAAATAAAAGAAAAACAAAAGGAAACTAAAAGGCCAGATTCCTCCCTCCTTCCACTGAAACAAAACTCAGCAACACTGAAGTTTAAAATATTGAAACCCCCATCTGGCTTTCCCCAATATTCCCCAACCCTCAAGATGCCTTTTATCCCTAATGTGGTGCCTCTGATGTCCAAGTAGAGAAAAAGTGATGCCCAGTTCTTCTGTCCCACCAGGTCCTGATTTGAAAATGGTGCTGGCTAGCCCTGAAGTGGGTGCCATTTTGTAAGGGAGAATGATGCAATAGAAAGGGATATAACTCAATATACAAAAAACATAAAAACTACAACCAGTATCATATCTATATTGAATGTTTCGAAACCTTGTCAATGTCGGGATACTCGGGTTGTATTTGAGCACTATGACCATCTATGATGCACCTTATGCTCACCTTGGATGCAACTCCAACATTACTCTCTGCATCAAAGGCAGGGGGTGGCAGGAAACTTGAATCAAACAGTTACCAACAAGGGCCCTGAACTTGGTGATCGGTGAAATAGATAAGTAAGGGAAGATAAGTGTGGGAGCTTGCTGGGCAGACTAGATGGGCCGATTGGTCTTTTTCTGCCATCATTTCTATGTTTCTATGTCCAGTTGTTTGGAGTGGGATTAAGTTAAATTAAAACAATTAGGAAGAACTAATACAGTGAAATTTAACAGATACGTTTTTCTCTTTCTAATTTTTGAAATTATATTAAGAGGTAGAAAGGTTGGAATAGGTAGAAAGATTTTTTTCTAAATAAAACTTTTTATTAAAAAGTGGAAAAGTATATGAGGTAAAATTTTGTGCTCAAATATATATATGATACTGGTTGTAGCCCATTGTGGGCAAGAGCCTGTGGATTATAATTATTGAGCCATGTGCTCTGATACTTTTTCTCCTTTTTAAGTTTTTAAGTTTTTTGTATTTTGAATTATATCCCTTTTATTGCATCATTCTCCTTTGGGAGTATTGGGATTGTGTAGCTCGTTAGTTGGGTTGATTCTTGTCATTTTGTAAGGCTATAGACCATTCAGAGAGATGAGAAACTGGAGGAAAGGTTGATGTTCAGAGGCAGATTAAGATTTATTGGGACCTGGGGCACAAAGAATATATTGGGATCCCCTTGCTCCTTTAAAAACAGAAATGTATCGAAATCTATTAATTCATACTCAGTTCAAAGTGTTTCTATCGCCCATGAGTATCATGTATTAATCCACCACTAGTGGGGAGACTGCATGAGAGAGGGAGGAGAGGAAGGGAAAAGGATGGAAGAAAGATAGGAGGAAGGTGGTAGAAAGAATAAAGTATGAAAAGTAAACAGAAACAGAACTTTAAGAGAAACTAGAAAAGAATAAAAGAAAATACCCAGACGCACTACATAAACTATTTTTTCAAATGGAGCATATTTAAAATGAGTAAAATTTTCAATCGATTTTGCTCTTTTGCTTATTAAATAAGGTAGAACAATATGCAAACTTAAGTACGGTAAATGTGCTACAGAGCTACCACAGAATCTTGAGCACTGTGCTGGAGAAGTTTACCTCTTTTGCCACAGAATCTGTCCCTGAATTTCTGCAGGAGATTGGGGTCTTGCCTATAAGTTCCCGAATGCTCATGTAAAACGGCACCTTTTTTTGTTGCTCATACACTGTAAATGATATAACAAAACCTACCATGCTTCCAGTTTTCTCCATAAGTGCTGAATGTGCTTTTGTTGGGGCTTGACTTGACTCAGAAAGTGCCAGTTAGTGGAAGGAGCGTGTTCACTCTTACAGAGGTAACTCCATAATTTGAAATCTGTTGTTTTTCTTTTTTTGGTATGGAGAATAGTAAGAGGAAATGTCCTAGCTCTGTTTCTTCTTTCCCCATTGCTGGAGGAGCTTCTACATATTTGGAGCACCTGCAGGACTGAAGGTGTTGGGTTTCTATTGGGGTGTTTTTTTGTCTCATTCTGTAATAGTTTGGGGATAATTATGAACTTAAGGTTTCACTTTCATATACAGTAGGAGCATTTGTTAAAAGATGTTTTTGAATAACTTTAATACAAGTTTTACTTGTGGTCTTAAAATGGACAATGTTTTCTTTGTTGCATAGAAGATCCCTAAAGTTTTTTTCTTGTAATATCTCTATCACAAACTTAAATTTCCCAGATGTACTTATTTTGAGGTCAAGTAAAGCATGCTTTAAGTGATGCTCAATTTCTTGCCTATTTCAGTATGAGTTGAGTTTGCATTGGAGATAGACTTTTTTTTTTTTAAAAAGGATAATTACAATTTTTGAGAAGGGGAAAGAATGACCAGTTATCTGCATATGAAGGCATTTGATTTCTGAGACATTCACTTTTTGTGCTGGAGTACTTTCTCTTTCGCTCTCTTTCTTTCTCTCTGTCTGCATCTCACTTTCATATCCAACCTGCTGCTGGATATTGATTACAAAATTGAATCAGCCCACTTCTAATATTTGTGATCATAGATCTTATTAAAGTCTTGGCAAGATTAACAAGCTATGTAGTGACGATTGGCAGGGAAAACTGCAGTGAGCAGTGAGCACTGCAGTGGATCCATGATTCAGTGTATACAGGTTGCAGTGTATGCACACACACACATGCGTTACTTCTGTTCTACATTTATATGGCAAACTGAAGAGTTATGCTGCAATAGTACTGAATTCACTTTGCAACAAGTGGAGTGCTAAAGGAGTAAGCACTACACCAGTGACACTGACAGGACACTGAAAGAATCTTGGGGATAAGATTTTCTAAATTATTTTAAGCCTGAAGGAAGCAAATAGCAGTATAGTGGAAGATAGCTGGGTTTTGCCAAATATCAACTCTCATACAATTAATTGCCTCAAAAAAGAGTGTAGAACCCCAGTGGGATCTCAACGAAAAAAAATTTGCCTCAGTGGTTAGGGCAAGTAGTATAAGTTAGAGAAATGTACTATTGTGCCACGGCAACCTACTGGAGGTTGCTGCAATGATTTCCTGCCTGTGTATTAGTAGGTGACCCATAAGTTCAATGTAGCCTTTTGTTTTGCAGTTTGATGTAAAAGGTCTGTTAGATTAGCTTCTCTAATTTAACTGGATACAGGATGCAGGATGCTTGGTCTGACCCAGCATGGCATGTTCTTATGTTCTCAATATCTTTGCTGGTGATTCAAGAAACAAAACATACTGTAGAATCCTTATATATTGAAATGCCATATGTGTTGAGAATGAGTATAGTGGAGGGAGTATACTACCAGCCACCTGGCCAAAATATAAAAACAGACTCTGAAATACTAGCTGGACATACAAAAGCAAATATTTTTGGCAACACAATAATAATGGGAGATTTCATTTATCCCAGTATTGATTGGGTCAATGTCTCATTGGGACATGCTAGAGAAGTTAAGTTTCTAGATGCCATAAATAACTGCTTCATGGAGCAGTTGGTCCTAAAATCAATGAGAGAGTTGACTACTTTAGATCTAGTCCTCAATGGTACACACAATGTGATGCAAGGCATTACTGTGGTGGAGCCACTAAGCAATAGCAATCATAATGCAATCAAATTTCACATAATCACTGGAGGGTGGACATAAAGTAAAACTACTATAGTAGCATATAACTTTAAAATGGGAGACTATGATAGAATGAGGAAATTAGAAAAACACTAAAAGGAATGGTTGCAAGAGTTAAAAGTTTGAATGAAACATGGACATTGTTGAAAAATACCATTTTGGAAGGCAAGATAAAATGTATTCCTTGCTTTAAAAAAGGTTGAAGGAAGACCAAACAACTGCCAGAGAGGTTTAATCGTGAGGTAAACGAGGCAGTTAAAGCTTAAAGGGCATCGTTCAAAAAATGGAAAGCAGATCCAAATGAAGAGAATAGGTAAGAGCAGTGGTCCCCAAACCTGTCCTGGAGGGCCACTAGCCAGTCGGGTTTTTGGGATATCCACAATGAATATGCATGAGAGAAAATTTGCATGTTATGGAGGCAGTGCATGCAAATTTTCTCTCATGCATATTCATTGAGGATATCCCAAAAACCCGACTGGCTGGTGGCCCTCCAGGACAGGTTTGGGGACCACTGGGTAAGAGCATAAGCACTGGCAAATTAGATGTAAACTGTAGACAGGCCGGGGAGACTTTGAGAAAAAGCTTGCCAGTGAGACAAAAACTAACAATAAAACCTTTTTCAAGTATATTGGAAGCAAAAAACCTATAAGGGGGTCAGTTAGACCACTAGATGATTGAGGGGCAAAATGGTTGCTCAGGGAGCTCAAAGAAATAGCAGAAAACTAAATTAATTTGTTTCCTTGGTCTTTATGGACAAGGACGTTGGGAACATACCTGCACCTGAAACATTCTTTAATGGTGGAGATTCTGAGCAACTAAAACAAATATTTGTGACAGTGGAGGATGTGATAGATCAGACTGACAAACTAAAGAGTAACTAATCACCAGGACGAGATGGCATCCACCCCAGAGTTCTAAAAGAAATACGTGGGCTTGTGCCCCATGCCCAGAGCCCACCTGTAACCAGGTGCCTCGGGTGGAGGCCCCATTTACAGCCCGCCTGGATGAAGTTCCGGTGGCGCAATGGGGTTCCCTGCTGACTCGTTCACCCCTCCGGATCTTCCCCTTATTCTGTACGCGCAGGTTCTCAGCACATTGATGACACGGTTGGGCGAGGGGGAGGAGGAGAGCAGTCACAGTCTGATGACATCATGACCCACATAAAGGATGCTACAGAGGACCAGTTGACCTTATTTTCCTGGCCAGCCTTCCCATCCTTCCACCGTAATTAGCAGTACTTAGGGCAGAACTTTTCTTTACTGTCCGTGAGGAATGCTGATTGTGTTGAAGTGTTGGATGGCGTTTTTTGCATGCATACTATCTCTTACTTGCAATTTTACGGCTTGTGCATACATTAGATAACTTCCAAATGTTAGTTAGCGAAGCATGTTCTCCATGGATGTTATATATGAGCAGTACAGTTAGCAGCACATGTTAGTCAGTCAGTCATATGATGATTAATGTACCTACTTTAATTTAATGCTGCAGCAAGGAGGAAGGTGGGCATCCAGGCCAGTGGTGGCATTTCAGACATGATGCAGGCGTACATCACATTCCAGGTCAGCAGTGGACTGGCGCCTTGGGCGGCGCATGGCGGGGCATCCTTATGCCTCGGGAGGCCCCCATGCTTGGAGACAAGGCAGGGGGCCAGGTTAGTTGCTGCCTTTCTTGGTATTATGGCAGGTGATGGCGGTGGTGGTGTAGCCTGTTCTGGTAATTTCCATATCGGCTCTGGTATAGGTTATTTGAGGGATATATATTGTTCAGTAAAGCTGCAGCCTTTTATATCCAATTTCTATGTTTCTGTTGTTATTTCATTCTGATGAATATTGTACCAGTTTGTTGTAAGAGTATTAGATATATGTTTGTTGTGTGAAATGGATTTGGGAGAGGGAGGATTATAGCCGGGCTAAGTGTATAGTCAGGACTGCTAGTGTTACTAAAACATGAAATTACTAACCTGTTACTAGCAATCTGTAACCTATCATTTAAAACTGCCATGGTTCCTGAAGACTGGAAGACCGATTTTTAAAAAGGGGTCCCAGGTTAACCAGGAAACTATAGACGGGTGAACCTGATGTCAGAGCCAAGCAAAATGATGCAAGACATTAATAGAGAAGAGTCAACATAGTTTTAGCAAGGAGAAGTCTCCTTCTAAAAGATTGGTAAGACAAGTCTTGTCTTACCAATCTTTTAGAATTTTTTGAAGGTATAAAAAAAAATTTAGATAAAGGTGAGCAGTTGATATAGTGTATTTTGGATTTTCAGAGGGCATTTGACAAAGTCACCCATGAGAGACTCCTCAGGAAATTACAAAGTTATAGGTAGGGACTTTATTTTTCATTTTTTTTTTTTTATTCTTTACTTTTCACAGGAATTTATCTGGATTTATTATGACAAGAACAAAAACATGAAAAAAATCATTTGAAAAACATGACTCATTTTTTTCAGGTAAATACTGGAATTATTTTGGTGGACAGAAGTCAAGACAATAAACTATTAAGCAGATTCTCCCCCTCCACCCACTCAGCAGCATCCCCATCTCTACCCCATCCCCTGCCTAGCATGTCCCTCTTCCCCCCCAACTCTTTTGAGACTCTCTCTCTTCCCCTACCTCCACACTGCAATATTACAACAGCATTTATCTATACCAGTGGTGGCTCCAGGCCTTTCCTCTTTCATTCAGCAGCATGCTTACTGAGGCTTTTACATCCTGCAACACTGCAATTCTGCTTTTGTGCAGGACCAGGGAGCTTGCCAGGAAGTGCTTCTGATGGACAGGGCCTGTTTCAAACATATTCATAGCATAAGACAGCAGGTTCTTAGGTTGCCTGGGTGTTGAGAAGGTGTGAAGAGCAATAGGAAGTTAGATAGTGGACGTGAAGAACTTTTTGTATCGCGATAGGTGGGAATAGTAGAACAATGGTAATCACCAATAAATGTGATCAATATGGAATTGCACAGAGCTTAGTATAAGGATCTTTAGACATGTATTTTCAAATGCTTTTACATGCTGTTTTTTAGTTTGCCTAGTAACAAGTAGGAATAGAGACAGGAAATGCTTCTGTAGACAATCTGATAAGCTTAGTGTCTAAACTGTCTGGGAGTCATGTAGCAACAAGATGTCTCCTAGCGAAACAGTAGCTTAAGGCATGAACTTGCTGAAACTGTTAATACTAAATAGAATAACTGAAACTGCACAACCTGGACTAGAGCCAGAAATTGGAGGTATAAGCGGAAGGTAATTAACATTCTCTGGTAGATTATTAGTGAGAAAGTGCCTTTAGCCATCTCATGGTGTTTCTCCAGGCCTGTAGTCTTCCGATATTCCCAGATTCAATGACTCACAGAAGGGGGACGGTGAGGGAAGTATCTTTGTACAAATCTTTAAGCATAGCTTTATTACTGTAATACTATTTACTAGAGATGTGAATCGTGTGATCGATCGTCTTAACGATCGATTTTGGCTGGGGGGGGAGGGAATCGGATCGTCGCGGTTTTGTTTTTTTTAAAATCGTGTAAATCGTAAATCGGGGGAGGGTGGGAAAACCGGCACACTAAAACAACCCTAATACCCACCCCGACCCTTTAAAATAAATCCCCCACCCTCCCGAACCCCCCAAAATGTCTTAAATTACCTGGGGTCCAGTGGGGGGGTCCCGGTGTGATCTTCCACTCTTGGGCCATGGGTGCGTTAATAGAAATGGCGCCGGCGCTACCTTTGCCCTGTCATATGACAGGGCAAAGGTAGTGCCGGCGCCATTTTGGTTCCTGTTCCCTGACGTCACGAGCGCAAGAGATCGCTCCCGGACCCCCGCTGGACCCCCAGGGACTTTTGGCCAGCTTGGGGGGGCCTCCTGACCCCCACAAGACTTGCCAAAAGTCCAGCGGGGGTCCGGGAGCGACCTCCTGCACTCAAATCGTATTGCCGTATTGCAAAATGGCGCCGGCCATACGGCCATACGGCTGGCGCCATTTTGCAATACGGCAATATGGCCATACGGCCGGCGCCATTTTGCAATAAAGAGGTATGATGAGTGAGTTGATCAAATTTGCAGATGATACACAATTATTCAGAGTAGTTAAATCACAAGCAAATTGTAATAAATTGCTAGAGGACCTTGCAACACTAGAAGATTTGACGTCCAATATGGCAGATGAAATTTAATGGGGAGAAGTACAAAGTGATGAATATAGGAAAAAATAACCCAAGCTATAGCTCCTTGATGTTAGGTTCCATTTTAGGATTTACCACCCAGGAAAAAAATTTGGGCATCATAGTTGATATTAAATTGAAATCGGCTCAGTGTGCTATGGCAGTCAAAAAAGCAAACAGAATGTTAGGAATTATTAGGAAGGGAATGGCAAATAAAATGGAGGATGTCATAATGTTTCTGTATCGCTCAATGGTTAGACTCCAGCTTGAATACTGTGTGCAATTCTGGTTGGCACATCTCAAATAAGATATAGTTGCACTGGAGAAAGTACAGAGAAGGGTGATCAAAATGGTAAAGGGAATGGAAAAGCTCCCCTGTGAGGAAAGGCTAAAGAGGTTAGGGCTGTTCAACTTGGAGAAGAAATGCCTGAGGGGGGATATGATAGAGGTCTACAAAATCATGAAAGGACTTGAACGGGTAAAAGTGAAATGGTAGAAGCATTAGGGGGTACTCCATGAAACTAGCAAGTGCACATTTAAAACAAATCTGAGAAAATTTGTTTTCACGCAACACAAAATTAAGCTCTGGAATTTATTGCTAGAGGATGTGGTTATTAAGGCAGCTAGTGTAATTGGGTTTAAAAAGAGTTGGATAATTTCCTGGAGGAGAAGTCCATCAATAGAGAATAGCCACTGCTTTTTAATGGTATTAGTAGCATGGAATTTATTTAATGTTTGCATTCTTACCAGGTACTTGTGACTTGGATTGGCCACTTTTGGAAACAGGATACTGGGCTTCATGGGCTCTTGGTCTGACTCAATATGGTATATCTTATGTTCTTAAAGCCCCATTAATAACCCTTTCAAATAATACTAAAAGAAGGGGACACACCATGAAACTGACAACCAGCAGATTCAAAAGGGATCACTGAAAGTACTGTTTCACTCAGCACACTGTTAAGCTATAGACTCTGTTGCCAGTGGATATGATCAAGTTGATAAGCATAGCAGGTTTTGAAAGAGGTTTGGACAAGTTCCTGGAGGCAAAGTCCATGGCACATATTAAGCCACATAGACTAAAGGAAGCTGTTACTTTCCCTGGGAGCGAGTAATAGGAATTAGATCTGTTTTATGGGAGCTGCCAGGCACTTGTGATCTGGATTGGCCCCTGTCAAAGACAGGGTGCTGGGTTTGATGGACCTTGGTCTGACTCAGCATGGCAATTCTTATGCTCGTATGCACAGCAATCAGATTACTAACCCACTACCAATAATTAATAAAAGAGAGTCTCGGTGATTTTTGTGTGTTTTGAGTATACGTGATTTTTGTGAGAAAGATTTTGTCTACCTTACACGTCTGAGAGACAGGAGTGGAGAAGGAGAAATATTTTCACCTGTTTGTATGATTTTTGGATCCTTCAGACCAAAAGATTCCTGTGCCATCTGAAAAAATCTGTGAGGAAAAGGATTGGATACCAACTGGAATTTAGGGCTGTGAGGAGAGAGGAGGAATCTGAGACCTCACACCAGAGTTTCAGCCAGGAGAAAAGGAAAGGAGAGGAATGGAGATTATGATATCAAGCAGTGGATCACAGATATTTGGAAAGGGAGTCCCTTATGGGATAGAAGAACCTTTCCAGTGCAACCCAGGCAGCCTATATTCCATTCAAGGGGAGACAGGGGATCCTAGGAAAAATCAAGGGACCACAGTCACAGATCAATTGGAATTTGATTTATTGCTGTGAAAATGGATGCAGCAAGGAGCAAAATATACTTGGTGCCAATTAATTTCCATTGAACAAACTCAGTAAACTTTTATTTTTGGAGCACCCTACTTGTGTGCCCAACCTTGGTGCTGAAAAGTTACAGAAAGGCAGACTTTGAGCATAACTCACAGATAAAAAAAAAAAAAGACCGTGTCGCACCTTAGAGTTCACTCTTCCCTCTTCTTTTGGAGAATCCACACTAGGGTTTGGTGAGAGTGTGCATGGTCTATGCCCTGGTAATGATGAATATACTCCCTGCCTTCACATCTATACCCAGAAGAGGGGGTACAGGAGAAATATTTCCCTAGCACCTTTTAAAGATTTGTATGCCATGTACAAGAAGAGGCATCCATAGACGTGTCATCAATACACTCTGTTCTATCATTCCTTAGCTTTCAGTGGCCTCATACAGGAACCAATTTTACATCTATCTCATGCAAAAGTCATTTGGGCTCAGGTGAATGCTGCTTCTTCACAGCCCCAATCTTTTCAATGGAAGTTTTTCAATCCTTTAACAATTACTTTACCTGATTTTCCCATTACCTTTTTATTGCTCTAATATTTTCTCTTACTTAATATTAAATTAGTCTCGTCTGAATTTCTACACACCACCTGATTAGTTTTCTTAAAAGCTTTGCCTCTTCTGCATGCTCTGTAGGGATTCCTTAAAGTGGTATTACATATTACGTAGGAAGACAGAGAAAATGATCAATGCACCCAGAGATGCAATCAGAGACCAAGAAAAATACGGAGATAGTCCCAAATGCCTTGAGTGTCATTGTCCTGATTAAAAAGAACTTCCAAGCACATCTTAATATGTTGTCAGTATGCATTACCCACAATGAGCCCCAGAAGGGAGCTCCTTTTGGCACAATGCAAATACGAATGTAATGCACAATACGAAGTGCATTAGCAGTACAACTGAGGGATTGAAATCATACTCAAAATACACAGGTTTAAGGGAGAGATTCATTCTTGTCATGGTATGTGCAAAACAAACCCATTTGTAGACACTGCCTGGGGGTATTACTACTTTGCTTTTAAGTACACTTTGCTTTTATAGCCCCTTCCTCTTTTACTTTTCTTCCTTCCATGATTATCATGCCAGACAATCCCACACTATCCATCATCTTTGAAGATTAACTGCAATATCTTTTAGGATCGGACTTCATATAATCACTTTTTAACCACAATTAATTTCTTATATTTGTACTTTATTTCTTCCTTTCAGGGGCGGATTGGCCTATTGGGGGACTGGCAAATCCCCTGGTGGGATGGTCACACTGGTCACATAGTCTTCATTTCACCTCCTCCTAAGATGAAATCACGGAATAAGTTATTTTGCAGGGCCGCAACACCGGACACGGCCCAAGAGAAGTCTCAGCAGGGCCGTTATGGAGCCCAACCTGACGTGGCCCAAATAAAGGCCTACAGGCTTGGCAGAAGGACACATCTAGCGGTTGGAGGGCCTCTTCCTCCCACTTCTTCTCCAGCAGTAAATGAGCAGTGCGGCATAGCCAATATTCAGAAGAAAGGAGGATGCCTGAGAGGTGTATATATGTGTATGTGTGTATGAGAGAAAGTGCCAGCATGTGTGTATGAAAGAGAGAGAGCCTGCATGTGTATATGAAAGAGAAAGAGCCTGAATATGTGCATGAGTGAGCCTGCATGTGTGTATGAAAGAGAGAGAGCCTGAATATGTGCATGAGTGAGCATGCATGTGGGTATGAGAGAGAGAGAGCCTGCATGTGTGTATGAAAGAGAGAGAGCCTGAATATGTGCATGAGTGAGCCTGCATGTGGGTATGAGAGAGAGAGAGCCTGCATGTGTGTATGAAAGAGAGAGAGCCTGAATATGTGCATGAATGAGCCTGCATATGTGTATGAAAGAGAGGGAGCCTGAATATGTGCATGAGTGAGCCTGCATGTGTGTGTATGAAAGAGAGAGAGCCTGAATATGTGCATGAGTGAGCCTGCATGTGCATGAAAGAGAGAGAGCCTGAATATGTGCATGAGTGAGCCTACATGTGGGTATGAGAGAGAGAGCCTGAATATGTGCATGAATGAGCCTGCATGTGGGTATGAAAGAGAGGGAGCCTGAATATGTGCATGAGTGAGCCTGCATGTGTGTATGAAAGAGAGAGAGCCTGAATATGTGCGTGAATGAGCCTGCATGTGGGTATGAAAGAGAGGGAGCCTGAATATGTGCATGAGTGAGCCTGCATGTGGGTATGAGAGAGAGAGAGCCTGCATGTGTGTATGAAAGAGAGAGAGCCTGAATATGTGCATGAGTGAGCCTGCATGTGGGTATGAGAGAGAGAGAGCCTGCATGTGTGTATGAAAGAGAGAGACCCTGAATATGTGCATGAATGAGCCTGCATATGTGTATGAAAGAGAGGGAGCCTGAATATGTGCATGAGTGAGCCTGCATGTGTGTATGAAAGACAGAGAGCCTGAATATGTGCATGAGTGAGCCTGCATGTGCATGAAAGAGAGAGAGCCTGAATATGTGCATGAGTGAGCCTACATGTTGATATGAGAGAGAGTTTGAATATGTGCATGAGAGTGAGCCTGCTTATGTATATGAAAGAGAGAGAGGCTGCAAGCATGTATGAGAGAGAGCCTGAATATGTGCATGAGTAGAGCACCTGCATGTGTATATGATAGAAAGTGAGCCTGCATGTGTGTATGAAAGAGAAAAAGCCTTCAAGTGTGTAAAAAAAAGAGCCTGAATATGTGCATGAGAGTGAAACCCTGCATGTGTATGAGAGAGTGAGAGCCTGCATGTCTGTAGGAGAGCACCTAATGTGTGCATGAGAGAGTGAGAGCCTGCATGTGTCCATGAGAGAGAGAGCCTACATGATTGTGTGAGAGCCTGTATGTGTATGAGAGAGAGAGAGTGCCTATGTGTGTGAAGGAGAGAAAGAGGATAAAGATTATGTGGCCTTCCTTACCCAAATCCACAACAATCTCTGGGAAATCAAAAGATGCTATTTATTTATTAAATGGTATGGAGAGTTGGAGATGTTTTAATTATTTAATTTTTAATTATTTTAAATTTTGGGGTGTTATTTCATGTATCTCCTTTTTTGAAATATTTTACTGATATTTGGGAAATATTAGAACAAATTTATGTGACTTTTTAAATCATTAGGGGCCCATTATTGAAAGATGGCCGTTTAAGTAAATGGCCGATATAACTTATCCAACTAAATTATAAGGTATATTCAGTGGCACGGCTAGGTTGTTGAATATATGCATATATATTTGTACTTAGCCATAACAGTTATAACCATCTAATGTAGCTGGTAAATTTATGTGGCTAAGACTGAATATTGCTACTTAGTTGCATAAGTTATGTGACTAAGTCACTCCACCCACTGTCTGCCCACAACTTATGCAACCAAAGTTTTAGCCATATAAGGGACTTATGTGGCTAAGCAGCAGCAGCCACTAAATATAAGCACATATTCAATGGCCACCAGTAGTTGTGGTTACCAGAGCATGTTTGTGAGTGAGAGAGAACGAGTGAGCCAATGAGCATATGTTTGAGCAAGAGGACTATTTAAGCCAGTGGGCCTGTGTATGAGTATAAAAGAGAGCGACTGAGCCAGTGAGCATGTGTGTGAGCATGTATATGAGAGAGCGATTGAGCCAGTGAGCATGTGTGTGAACAAGAGTGTGAGTGTGTGACACAGTGAGCATGTCTGTGAGAGAGAGCATGTAAGCTGAGGGGGGATATGATAGAGGTCTTTAAGATCATGAGAGGTCTTGAACGAGTAGATGTGACTCGGTTATTTACACTTTCGAATAATAGAAGGACTAGGGGGCATTCCATGAAGTTAGCAAGTAACACATTTAAGACTAATCGGAGAAAATTCTTTTTCACTCAACGCACAATAAAGCTCTGGAATTTGTTGCCAGAGGAGGTGGTTAGTGCAGTTAGTGTAGCTGGGTTCAAAAAAGGTTTGGATAAGTTCTTGGAGGAGAAGTCCATTAATGGCTATTAATCAATTATACTTAGGGAATTGCCACTGCTATTAATTGCATCAGTAGCATGGGATCTTCTTAGTGTTTGGATAATTGCCAGGTTCTTGTGGTCTGGTTTTGGCCTCTGTTGGAAACAGGATGCTGGGCTTGATGGACCCTTGGTCTGACCCAGCATGGCAATTTCTTATGTTCTTATGTTCTAAGCCAGTGAGCATGTGCGAGAGACAGCATGTGATCTAGTGAGCATATATGTGAGAGAGAATATAAGGGAGTTTGTGTGAGAATGAACATGTGTGTTAGAGAGAGAAGAAAGTCATGGATATCTCCCACCCCTTATTAATCCATGACAATCTCAGGTGACTGGAATCTAAAAATTCCCAGGTGCAGAGAGCAGGGGATTTATTTTTTTAATTTTAATTATTGGGTGTTATTTGCTGTATCTGCTATTTTTAAATATTTTATCGGTGTTTGGGAAATTAAAAAAACAATGTTATATGTGTGTAATCATTGGATGTTCTTTTCATCAGTTGTTTTGAAATATTTATTCTTTTTATGAGTTTGGTTTTACTATTATGATTGATGCTTTAATTTCTTGATGTTATTGTTTGATGTTTAGTGAGGAATTATATTTGGTTTTCCATTCTATATAGAATCTGGCTTGTTGCAGTTTCAAGTTCAGTTTTTGTCTGCATGTTTCTATTTATACTTTATTATATCTTCATGTTGTATTTGGTGAGGGTTTGTCTGTGTTCTACATGTGTGACTAAGGTGAGGAATTCTGCTAAGCAGACATGTGGTTTTGCCCCAACTGATTTGTATGGATAGAATGGGGATCTACAGCTTTGTTTACTCACTACTGATCAAGTATGCTCTATATCTTAGTTAATTAGGAAAACTGAAATTTATTTTGGAGATAGTTGGGCTTAATTCTGCCAGGTTTCAGTCAACTTGGTGTGTTGATGCATGTGCTGCAGAGAAAGTGCACAAGGGAGTCAGATACCCTATGGGCCAGTTTTGAAAAAGTCCCTCAGGCTGATATTTTCCTGCAATCCACTCCTGCTTCCTTCTTCTCTTCTCTGTTCTTCTACTTTCTCTTTCCTACTTTCATGCTTTCTACTCCTGCTTTTAGACAACCTGGACTATCACAAACTTTTGTCACTTGAAGCTCATTTTTGGGTTTTGTACTATAGTTGTGTGGTGTCTACTGCCCTCTACATCTTTTTATCTGATTTGTTAAGTTGAAATATTGCCTTCTGTGAATGTCAAGGGAGCCTTGGGGTATATTTAGATGTCTTCTATTGCTGTTATGTTTTTTGTGTGGTTCTTGGGAAGGTGTACCTCAGGAATTGAGTTTTGTAGATTTTGAAATAGGGAAGAATGATCTTTTTAAGAGAAATCAGCATTAGATTTTGCAAATGGTGGTAAGTATTGAAAATCTACAGAGCTTTCACCTTTGATTTCTATCAAGCATAACCCTAAATTAGCATGTAATTGCATAGTAGATGATGGTAGAAAAAAAAAAGACCAATTGCCCAATCCAGTCTGCCCCATTATTCCTATCCATACTGCAATATATAGCTTGGCTTCTTGTAGAAAACTGGCCACTTGTAAGGTTTCACCCTTTTTCCAAGTTACTTTTTTGTTTTCTTCCTCATTGGTTCACCTCCATCATGGGTAGATGAGCATACAAAATCCAAAACTTAATTCAACATCCAGCCCCCCCCCACCCCCACCTCCATATCTTATACACAAGCTTTATAATCAGCTATCAAATCTAATGAATCTCCTAGATCCCTGTGGCTTTAGCAGACAATACATGACATACCAACTGGGGAGTTGGTACGAACCCAGCTATCCCATGATCTGTATAAATATAGGTCATGCTTCCTTTTTCCTCTTCTCTCCCCTTACATCAACTCTTGAGGGAATAAAGGGTAGGTTGTTGGCAATACTGCAACGTTTCAACTTAGTACATACCAGTCCTAGACAAGGACTATTAGGCTTATCAGGTCCTCCTAACTTACTCTGTACTCTGCTACAGACCCAGTTGATCTCTGGGTTTCTCTTCACTTTTTTGCCTCTAAAGATCCTCCCTGCTTATCCCATGCTTTCTAGACTTCCATTACCATTTTTGTCTCTAACACCTCCACTGGGAATTCATTCCAAGTATATCTACCACCCTTTCCATGAAGAAATATTTTCTGATGTTGCTCCTGAGTCTAGCCTCTTGGAACCTCATACAGTTACCTCTTATTCTAGAGAATTCTTTCCTCTGAAAAAGGTTTGTTTCTTGTGCCTGATTTAATCTTGACTACATTATATCTCCCTCCCCCATTTCACCTTTCCTCTAGAGTCTACATATTTAGATCTCTGCATCTCATCTCATATGGATTTTGGATCAGATCCTATATCATTTTGATAGCCTTTCTCTGGACCACCTCCAGCTTGTCCATATAATTTTGGAGGTATGACCCTCCAGAACTTTAAAAAGTATGTATATGAATTTCCAAAAAATAGGTATATGCAAATGGAAAATACCACAAATGATTGGTGACATAAATATAATACTTATTTTCAAAATATGCTTGAGTTTTTATAGCACTCCTCAAATCTTACTGACTGCTGCAGTAAGAGGAACTGGCTGTTATAAGTAGAGGATATAAAATAGGCTTGCCTTAGTCCTGCTAATCATATGTAAAGCAGATGACCAAGCACTTGAAAAACATAAGTCTATATGTAAGACACAAATGCGAATTAAATATCAGTTCATAAGCTTGGAAATTGTAATGATTTTGTTTCTTGCCAAACACAAATGCAAGGTTTATTTTTGTGTCTGTGTTATTAATTTTGGTGTCATCGCAGAAGGTAGAGTAGTTCTAGAGATTGGTTTATTTCCCCATGACATTTGGGATGAATAGCTCAGTGTAACAAATTATTCTGTATGCTGGAGTTTAAAGCTTTTCAAGTGGAATCCAAGTTTTAGCATCAGGAACCAATTAAATGATAGTTAGATCTGACTGAAGAATTAATGGTCCAGAACAGAAACTGTGTAGCGTTCTTTCCTCTTGCTTTTTCTCTAAGTTTTTTTTTTTTGCTGTCTTTCTGCTTTAAATAAAAAGCTGGATGCCGCCCAGTGCTGCATGGTCTTTTTTTTTTTTTTTTTCTTTTTTTGTTTTAAATTTCTCCAGTTGAGTTCTAGCCACACCCAGAGTGGAAAAGCATTTGATGAGAATACGGTAGTATCCACAGTGCCCACATAGGTGTTCCTAGGCATTTACACACCATTAACTCTTTTTTTTTTTGGCTGATTGAGGAACTGCAGTTGTGCTGCCATTGAAGTATGTCTCGCTACTGCTGTCCCCTGCAGGAAACACGCCATGTAGCTTGTAAATCATTATTATATAATTATGTCACCAGGAACAATTGCTGGAGTGTTCAGGCTTTGTTTGTAGAGAAATGAAGCTTGTATTGATTTTCGTTTTTAATGTTGAACAGATCGGCATTGGAGAAGCGTTCATGTTTAATAAATCAGGTTGAAAGCCGTTAATGCCTCTTGCCATATCGTGGCAGCTTACAGCGATATCTGAGTTTGGGGGTGGTGTTGGGGAGGAGGGCGGTGAGGACGGGGAGGTGGATTTCATCTTGACTATATGACTGGTGCCTCAGTTGCCCTTGATCCAAAAAGTAGTATCTATTCTCTGGCTCTGATTCAAACATATCAGTAATCACTTTGCCTGCTGTACTTACTCTGTCAGCCTCTTTGCCAAAAAAGATTTCATGGTTAACAGTATCAGAAGTATTTTTGTAATTAAATTATTGTAGCTTTACTGGAAAATCTTCTTACATTTGCAAAGGTTGCATTTGTTCTCAACACCCTGCAAATTGTACTCTAGTCTGGAAAGTATGTTTTGGCCAGAACTCTTAGTTTAATCACTTTTTACCCTTAAACTTAGTTTTGCTTTTTTTTTTTTTTTGGTGTGTGTTCTTATTCAGTTTATTGCTGGCAATTTACAATGCTCTTAACGTGACATGTTTCTTTTCACCATAAATCATCTTTATTGAGTAAAAAAATAGTTTTTCCAGAATAGAGCACTCTTAATGATGGAGGTGTTTTCTTTTTTCTTTTTTTTTCTAACCTGCTTTTCTACTTTTGTATTTATATACTGCATTTGATTTGATTTGTCTTTAGAGACAAAAATGGAACTATATAGAGCATCCTTGGATATTATAAACCCTATGGGCCGGATTTTAAGATGTACGCATGGGCGTACATTTGTGCGCGCAACCCGGCAGGACTAGGAGATGATCAGTAGCGTAGTCAAGCAAAGCGGAGGTCTGGACTAGGAGATGATCAATAGCGTATTCAGGCAAAGCAGAGGTCGGGTCCAGGAGAAGATCAATGGCGAGGTCAGGCAAAGCAGAGGTTGGGTCCAGGAGAAGATCAATGGCGAGGTCAGGCAAAGCAGAGGTTGGGTCCAGGAGAAGATCAATGGCGAGGTCAGGCAAAGCAGAGGTTGGGTCCAGGAGAAGATCAATGGCGAGGTCAGGCAAAGCAGAGTTCGGGTCCAGGAGAAGATCAATGGCATGGTCAGGCAAAGCAGAGGTCAGGTCTGAAAGAGATCAGTCCGTAACCTAGTTGAGTAGAATGAAGCACAGGAACCAGGAGAAGACGAAACCAGGATCAGGAACATGGAAGGAACAGGAACCAGGAACACGAGGAAATCACCAAGGAGGCAACGAAGTACACGTCCAGCATGGAAATCTGTTGCAAAGGTGACTAACAGGTGCTGAGCCCGGCCTTATATACCGCCCAGTGACATCATCATCTGGGGCCACATGTTGGATTCCTGCTGTGGCCCCTTTAAAAGGAACAGGGAGGAGTGCGGCATGGGACTGCGGCGTCTCTCCACAGACCACATGGAGAGGCCCACCGCGGAGCACAGGAGTCTGCTGTAGATACAGAAGCGCCAGGGATGGCCCAAGGTTGGAGACGGGGGCCCACAGCCGCAATGGAAGTGGAGCAGGCAGAAGAGGGTAAGAAGGCCTGGCTGCGGGCCTGCCATGGCCGGCACATGCAACCATGCCCAACTAAAAACTTCTAAAACCACCTATTGTTATACCTCAGCCACTGATATCAGGAGGATAGTCATGCCTCGAAGGAGGGGGTTAAAATGAAATAGATGATGATTTATTTATTTATCTAAAAATCATTTGTTATTCGCTTCATTGATAAAAACCTCTCTAAGCAATGTACATCACAAGCAAAACAATAGATTACATTCAAGGGTACAGTACAACCATAGATCATGTTCAAGAATACAGTTACAGCGGTTCATCCATTGACTTATCTCTTTAAATCCAAATCTCAAATTTACTATGCTCTATTATCATTGTTTACCATTTTGGATATTCTGAGTTTAAAATACAATAAGGGCCAGATTTTTAAACCTACGCGCTGGCATAGATTTGTGCGTGCAACCCGGCACGCACAAATCTACACCCGATTTTATAACATGCTTGCGTAGCTGCGCGCATGTTATAATATCCGGTTTCGGTGCACACAAGTGGGTGCCAAGCCCTAGGGGAGCCCTGATGGCGTTCCCTGTTCCCTCCTAGGCCGCTCCAAAATTGGAGCGGCCTCGGAGGGAACTTTCCTTCCGCCCCCCACCTTCCCCTCCCTTCCCCTCCCTAACCCGACCCCAGCCCTATCTAAACCCCCCTGACCTTTGCTGACGAAGTTGCGCCTGCCTCCGCCCACATCCCGCCCTGCCCATTTTTTCAAGCCCCGGGATATACACGTGTCCCGGGGCTTGCGCGCGCTGCCAGGCTTATGTAAAATAGGCTCGGCGCACGCAGGGGCGGGTATTCGGGGTTGCGCATAACCCTTTGAAAATCCACCCCTAAAGGGCAGATTTTTAAAAAGTACGCTGGATTTTATAAGATACGTGCGTAGCCGCGCGTATCTTATAAAATCCAGGGTCGGCGCGCGCAACGGGGGGGCACATTTGTGCAACCTGCACGCGCCGAGCCCAGCGCGAGCTGCATGTTCCCTCTGAGGCTGCTCCGATTTTGGAGCAGCCTCGGAGGGAACTTTGCTTCGCCCTCCCCCCACCTTCCCCTCCCTTCCCCTACCTAACCCACCCCCCCGGCCCTATCTAAACCCCCCCCCTTACCTTTGTCGGCAAAGTTACGCGTAACTTTGCGCGCGTCGCCGGCAGCCCCGCTCCGTCCTCCGGTCCCGGGGGCTGGTGCAGAGGCCTCGACCACGGCCCCGGGCCGGCACCACGCCCCCGGGCCTGCCCCCGAAAAGCCAGGGCCCGCCCCCGAAACGCCGCGTGTTTCGGGAACGCCCCCTGACACGCCCCCTCCCTCCCCTTTTCGAAAGCCCTGGGACTTACGCGCGTCCCGGGGCTTTACGCGCGCCGGCGGCCAATGCAAAATAGGCGCGCCGGTGCGCGAGGGCCCTGCGCGCGTAAATCCTTCTGGATTTACGCGCGCGGCCCTTTTAAAATCCGCCCCTAAGGGAATAGAGACCACTTTGTTTCAGAAGGACATTGACTGAACAATTTTCAGTGCTTTCAAAGTCATCACTCAACAAAGGTTGAAAGTGAATAGCTCCATCAGTCAGTTTTTACAATACGTTGCATTTGCTCTGATGTTAGAGAATTCAAACAACAGTCCCAGGAGTTATTTAGAAGATTTCTTTGCCTTGGGTATACAGTGTCAGTAATTAAAATTTGCCTATCACCATGTTTTGTATAGAAAATCAACAGCTATTGCTTTCTGATAAACAACCTCAGGAAGATAATCAATTGGCGTGTGCATTACGTTACAGATAAAGTGGCTGATTTTGCAGGTATTATCCATAAATATTGGCAAGTGCTGTCTCTACCTTTGTTTTTACTGTCTCTCCATGGATAGTCTTTTCTCATGGTTGCAACATTAAAGACACAGACCTTGGTTACCTATCAGAGATAGTGAAGAAGAAGAGACCATTACGCCAGGACATGTGGCAGTTGTTTTTTGTGCACAAACCATAGAAGGGTGAGACTGATGATATCTATCCCAAGAAACTGGTGCATTTGAAGAAGAGAACAGATTATAACTCTTCGCATGCAGTTTATTTAAATATGTTTCCTTGCAATAAAATCTACTTTGATTATTGAGTGATCAAAGTGTGTCTGATAGATCATTGCAGTTGTATTAAAACACAGAAATTAAAAGCACCTTTGTCTCTCATTGTGTTGAGTTATAGCTTGCCTTAGGAGAGTTGAAATGGTTCATTTTGGGATAGGTAGATTTAGCATTGAGGGATGATGATTCCCAAATGAGGCTGACTCACTGGGAACAATATTGGATTTTTAAATTAAACACATGACAACCTGAGGGATAAATGAACAACTAAAGTGACATACTATCATATAACTGTGGTGATGTGGGGTGATGATGTTGCCTTTCAGTTATACAGTTGTAAGAAGATGTCATGATATGCTTATTTGGTCACATTTAAATACTAATGGATGTGTTTCTTTCTGTGGACAAAGGTGAACCGGTAGATGTAGTGTATTTGGATTTCCATAAGGTGTTCTCAAAGTCCTGCCCGAGAGGCTTCTAAGAAAGCTAAAAAGTCATGGGATAGATGGTGATGTCCTTTTGTGGATTGCAAATTGGTTAAAAGACAGGAAACAGAAAGTAGGATTAAATGGACGGTTTTCACACTGGAAAAAGGTAAACAGTGGAGTGGTTCAGGGATCTGCACTCGGACCAGTGCTTTTTAGGGATGAGCATTCGTTTTAGGTGAAATAGGAAATATAGACGATATTTCCTATTTTGTTACGGTTCGGGGGGGCCCTGAAACGATAGAAAAACCCACAAATTTTCATGTGGTTTTCTTATCGTTTTGGGGGTAGAAAGGGCACACAGAACCCTCCCAAACCCACCCAACCCTTCAGATCTAATTATTTACAATCCCCCACCCTCCCGACCACCAGAAAGCATGCCTAAAGTCCCTGGTGGTCCAGCAGGGGTCCTGGTAGTGATGTCCCCCTCTTGGGCCGTCGGCTGCCATTAATCAAAATGGCGCCAATGGCACTTTGCCCTTATCATGTGACAGGGGCTATCGGTGCCATTGGCTGGCCCCTGTCACATGGTAGGAGCAATGCCAGAGGATGTGGTATGGAGGACCATATATTAGAGGAAACAGAAACACAAGTGCATTTCCCAGTGATGCAGAGATAATTCAAAACACAGACCCTTGTTGGGGTTGGATTAAAGCATCTCAAAACTGCCAGTTAAGTAGATACATTTTTTCATGTGCAAAGCAAAAAGATGAAGAAAGTGTGTATTGAGAGACTTTTATATGGACTTTATATTGATTGATGATTATAGCATTTGAATGGTTGTTCAGCCAACATATCACAACTGGTTCATTGTTTGATGGTTCTCTTAGTACATTACTGTTGAGAGTAAAGCACTGATCGAGAAAGTGCTGGTGCACAATTTTTAAATCCCACCATTTTTCGGGCTAAGTCCTGAATTTAGCCAGACAAATGCACTGAAAATTGATTTCTCAGTTCCATACTCAAATGCAGTGCAGCTAGCCAAGGTGTAAGGGAGTAGTATCCATTTCATCAGAGATATTCAGTGGGATAAGATGGATAACAAGGACAACAAGTGGCTCAATCATACAGTGGACTTTATCGAAAGATAAGTAATGGATAGCTTTAATATTAAGCATCCATACACACTATAGACTGATGATTATGAAGCCCTAGCACTCTAACAGGGTTCATTTAAAATAAGCCTGAAGTGCTATATGGTGGTCACTCTATAATTCAACAATAAGGTTTGGTTCATGCTCCTATAGTAATAGCAAGATTTCAATACTTTTGACCACTTTATGGTGAAGCAGAATTTTATCTTGGACTAATTTCTTGAACCTCATTCTGCAGAGACTGAATTTTCCCCATGTGATCCTTGGCACAAGAATCTTGGTTGAGTGCTAACTGATTCATGTTATTTAAAAGGGAATGAATATCCTGATACTAAGTAAAAATGGAAGCATCACGTCTCAGTAAAGTAACCCAAATAGAATCCAGCATGCTGTCACAGGCTTGATCAAGAGCGGCCTCTCAATCAGGCCGATACAGTACAGTGCACTCCGACGGAGCGCACTGTTAACCTGTCATTGGACACGCGTTTTCTCTTACCCCTTATTCAGTAAGGGGCGGAAAACGCGAACCTAATAGGGCCCTCAACATGCAAATGCATGTTGAGGGCCCTATTAGGTATGCCCGTGCGATTCAGTAAGTAAAATGTGCAGCCAAGCCACACATTTTACTTTCAGAAATTAGCGCCTACCCAAAGGTAGGCACTAATTTCTTCGGGCACCGGGAAAGTGCACAGAAAAGCAGTGAAAACTGCTTTTCTGTGCACCCTCCGACTTAATATCATGGCAATATTAAGTCAGAGGTCCTGAAGGGTAAAAAAAGTAAAAATAAAAAAATAAAAAAAATTTGAAGTCGGTCGGCAGCTGTCGGGTCGAAAACCAGACGCTCAATTTTGCCAGCGTCCGGTTTCCGAGCCCGTAGCTGTCAGCGGGCTATCAAACCCACTGACAGCCGCCACTTCGGGCCAAAAGGAGGCGCTAGTGTCCCTAGCACCTCCTGTTGCCCGTTTCTACTGCCGGACCCTAATTTAAATACTGCATTGCACGCACAGGCGTTCACGGGTGCACAGGCGTTCGCCCGCTCTCCCGCGGACTTTACTGATTCGGCCTGATAGTGTGCTGGTAGAAGAACTCTTGTTGGGTAATCTTGCGGTCTCACTGAGGGGTGTTAATCCTTTATGTTTTCAAAACTTTTAAGACTCCTAGCTCCTGCCTTCACTTGCTGTTCCCTGCCACCATTGCATTTATTTATTTAAAGCATTCATATGCTCTGACAATACAAGTTTCTTGGTAGCTCACAATAAAACATACATAATTACATAAAAAATGAGACAGAACAATGAACTAAAATACCTGCTTTAGCTGGTACATACCATGGCACAATCAAGATTACTATACCAGTCAAGATGTTTTATAAAAAATCAATGCGACGTAGTTAAATTACAATGGGCTTAAATCTGGTAGGGATCCTTAAAGAGAAATGTTTTTAGCTGCTTTTTGAGAGTGGAAAAGCTGGGCTCTTTCTGCAATGGCTCAGGCAGTGAGTTCCATAATAGAGGCCCTGCAACTGCAAAACTGATTCACAATATTCTTCTAAACAAATCTTTTGAATGGACGGTACATGAAAGAGACAACGTCTGGCTGATCTTAGGTTTCTAGAAGGCTTATAAATCTTCAAGAGTGTGCTAATATACTGAGGTACACTGGAGCTTATGGCTTTATAGATTAAATCAAGATCTTGTCTTTTACTCTCCTTTTGACTAGTAGCCAATGGAGGTATTGCAATATGGGAGTGATGTGATCATTATGTGCTATCCCTGTTAGCATCCTTGCTGCTGAATTCTGAATTATCTGCAAAGTAACCATGATTGTTTATAACAAGTGATTTCAATACTATACAGAAATCATCAAGTGTCAGGTATGGCTTGAGTTTACGTAGTAATCATAATTTGAAAAAGGAGCTCCTTATAACTGATTGTATTGTTCATTGAAAGAGAGATTTGATTTAAGTATGATTTTCTTAGACTTTAAACTTGTTTAGTAAATGGAATTGTGCAGTTATCAAAAAGAAAATTTGCAGGATCAACAATGATGTGACATCTAAGTTAAAATATTAACTTCAGTTTCACCAGCATTCCGTGAAAGTTTATTGTATTTCAGCCAGCATTTAACCGCATTAAGATAGATTTGCAAAGGAGCCAATGCATTCTGTATTGTTGAAGTAACTGCAAAAAAATAATGTTGACTGCATAAATTCCATACTTCATTCCCAAACCTGAGAGAAGCTTCTAGATGGAGCTAATATAAATATTGAACAAGGTGACTGACAGGGAGGATCCCGTGGTACAGTACCAAATTGAAGTTTCAGAACCACATCAAACTTGTTGGAATCGACCAGATAGATAAGACCTAAATAAGATGTCATAATGCAAAGTATAAAGAGCCACAAATATGTCAAGTAATACTAGCAGATAATTAGTTCCATAGTGAAAGCATTGCCGAAAAATGAAGAGGCTGGATAGGAAGAGTATTTTAATGCTATGCTTTGGTCTAAATTCAAACTGATAAGCATCTAATAAGTTAAGGTCATTTAGGAATTCCTGTAGTTGCTTGTAGACCACATACTTGATTACCTTTGCCAAGCAAGGAATAGAAAATATCAATTGAAAATTTAAATTAGCTATGTAATCAATATTCTTTTTTTTTAGCAATGGGTAAATTTATGCTTGCTTAAGAAAAGATGGCAGATGAAACTCAGTTAATGAGATGTTTACAAGTGCTGCTAGTGTTCCAGCTGGGGAGGAGCCGGCTGTCGTGGTACATGTGGGCACCAATGACATAGGAAAATGTGGGAGGGAGGTTCTGGAAGCCAAATTTAGGCTCTTAGGTAGAAAACTTAAATCCAGAACCTCCAGGGTAGCATTCTCTGAAATGCTCCCTGTTCCACGTGCAGGTCACCAGAGGCAGGCAGAGCTCCGGAGTCTCAAAGCGTGGATGAGACGATGGTGCAAGGAAGAGGAATTCAGTTTTGTTAGGAACTGGGGAACCTTTTGGGGAAGGGGGAGTCTCTTCCAAAGGGATGGGCTCCACCTTAACCAGGGTGGAACCAGACTGCTGGCGCTAACCTTTAAAAAGGAGATAGAGCAGCTTTTAAACTAGAACAAAGGGGAAAGCCGACAGTCGCTCAGCAGCACATGGTTCAGAGAGAGGTATCTTCAAAGGATACCAATGATGCATTAGAATTAGGGCATCCCGACAGTGAGGTTCCAATAATAAGAAAAGTAGTCCAAGTGCCTGTAACTAATAACTCACTTGAGCTAAAAAATTCTAACTTATCCCTATCAATTAAAAAGCAGAATGAAAATACAAACAAAAAACAAACTTTGAAATGTTTGCACGCTAATGCCAGAAGTCTAAGAAGTAAGATGAGAGAATTAGAATGTATAGCAGTGAATGATGATATAGACTTAATTGGCATCTCAGAGACATGGTGGAAGGAGGACAACCAATGGGACAGTGCTATACCGGGGTACAAACTATATCGCAATGACAGAGAGGAGCACCCGGGAGGTGGTGTGGTGCTTTATGTCAGGGATGGCATAGAGTCCAACAGGATACACATCCTGCATGAGACTAAATGCACAATTGAATCTTTATGGGTAGAAATCCCTTGTGTGTTGGGGAAGACTATAGTGATATGAGTATACTACCATCCACCTGGTCAAGATGGTGAGACTGACAGTGAAATGCTAAGAGAAATTAGGGAAGCTAACCAAATTGGTAGTGCAGTAAAAATGGGAGACTTCAATTACCCCAGAATTGACTGGGAAAATGTATCATCGGGACACGCTAGAGAGATAAAGTTCCTGGATGAAATAAATGATAGCTTTATGGAGCAATTGGTTCAGGAACCGATGAGAGAGGGAGCAATTTTAGATCTAATTCTCAGTGGAGAACAGGCTTTGGTGAGAGAGGTAATGGTGATGGGGCCGCTTGGCAATAGTGATCATACTATGATCACATCACATTTGATTTAATGACTGGAAGGGGGACAGTAAGAAAATCCACGGCTCTCGTGCTAAACTTTCAAAAGGGAAACTTTGTTAAAATGAGAAAAATAGTTAGAAAAAAAACTGAAAGGAGCAGCTACAAAAGTAAAAAGTGTGCAAGAGGCGTGGCCATTGTTAAAAAATACTATCCTAGAAGCACAATCCAGATGTATTCCACATATTAAGAAAGGTGGAAAGAAGGCAAAACGATTACCGGCATGGTTAAAAAGGGAGGTGAAAGAAGATATTTTAGCCTAAAGATCTTTATTCAAAAATTGGAAGAAGGTTCCAACAGAAGAAAATAGGATAATGCATAAATGTTGGCAAGTTAAATGTAAGACATTGAAAAGACAGGCTAAGAGAGAATTTGAAAAGAAGTTGGCCGTAGAGGCAAAAACTCACAGTAAAAACTTTTTTAAAAATATCCGAAGCAGAAAGCCTGTGAGGGAGTCAATTGGACTGTTAGATGATCGAGGGGTTAAAGGGGCACTTAGAGAAGATAAGGCCATCGTGGAAAGATTAAATGATTTCTTTTCTTCAGTATTTACTGAAGAGGATTTTGGGGAGGAACGCATACTGGAGAAGGTTTTCATGGGTAATGATTCAGATAGACTGAACCAAATCATGGTGAACCTAGAAGATGTGGTAGACCTGATTGACAAACTGAAGAGTAGTAAATCACCTTGACCGGATGGTATACACACCAGAGTTCTGAAGGAACTAAAAAACGAAATTTCAGACCTATTAGTAAAAATTTGTAACCTGTCATTAAAATCATCCATTGTACCTGAAGACTGGAGGATAGCTAATGTAACTCCCATATTTAAAAAGGGCTCCAGGGGCGATCCGGGAAACTACAGACTGGTTAGCCTGACTTCAGTGCCAGGAAAAATAGTGGAAAGTATTCTAAACATCAAAATCAAAGAACATATAGAAAGACATGGTTTAATGGAACAAAGTCAGCATGGCTTTACCCAAGGCAAGTCTTGCCTCACAAATCTGCTTCACTTTTTTGAAGGAGTTAATAAACATGTGGATAAAGTTGAACCTGTAGATGTAGTGTACTTGGATTTTCAGAAGGCATTTGACAAAGTTCCTCATGAGAGGATTCTAGGAAAAATAAAAAGTCATGGATAGTTGGCGATGTCCTTTTGTGGATTACAAACTGGCTAAAAGACAGGAAACAGAGAGTAGGATTAAATGGTCAATTTTCTCAGTGGAAGGGTGTGGGCAGTGGAGTGCCTCAGGGATCTGTATTGGGACCCTTACTTTTCAATACATTTATAAATGATCTGGAAAGAAATATGACGAGTGAGATAATCAAATTTGCAGATGATACAAAATTGTTCAGAGTAGTTAAATCACAAGCAGATTGTGATAAATTGCAGGAAGACCTTGTGAGGCTGGAAAATTGGGCATCAAAATGGCAGATGAAATTTAATGTGGACAAGTGCAAGGTGATGCATATAGGGAAAAATAACCCATGCTATAGTTATACAATGTTAGGTTCCATATTAGGTGCTACTACCCAAGAAAGAGGTCTAGGCGTCATAGTGGATAACACATTGAAATCGTTGGTTCAGTGTGCTGCGGCAGTCAAAAAAGCAAACAGAATGTTGGGAATTATTAGAAAGGGAATGGTGAATAAAACGGAAAATGTCATAATGCCTCTGTATCGCTCCATGGTGAGACCGCAGCTTGAATACTGTGTACAATTCTGGTCGCCGCATCTCAAAATGATATAATTGCGATGGAGAAGGTGCAGAGAAGGGTGACCAAAATGATAAAGGGAATGGAACAGCTCCCCTATGAGGAAAGACTAAAGAGGTTAGGACTTTTCAGCTTGGAGAAGAGACGGAGGAGGGGGGATATGATAGAGGTGTTTAAAATCATGGGAGGTCTAGAATGGGTAGATGTGAATCGGTTTTTTACTCTTTCGGATAATAGAAAGACTAGGGGCACTCCATGAAGTTAGCATGTGGCACATTTAAAAGTAATCGGAGAAAGTTCTTTTTCACTCAATGCACAATTAAACTCTGGAATTTGTTGCCAGAAGATGTGGTTAGAGCAGTTAGTTTTGCTGTGTTTAAAGAAGGATTGGATAAGTTCTTGGAGGAGAAGTTCATTACCTGCTATTAATTAAGTTGACTTAAATAATAACCACCACTGTTACTAGCATGGTAACATGGAATAGACTTAGTTTTTGGGTACTTGCCAGGTTCTTATGGTCTGGATTGGCCACTGTTGGAAACAGGATGCTGGGCTTGATGGACCCTTGGTCTGACCCAGTATGGCATGTTCTTATGTTCTTATGTTCTTATTCTGTTGTTATCTTTACTGAATGGAGGGAACTTTTTGCAAAGTCTTTCAGATTTTTTTACCCCAGTATTGGATTACTGTAATGCTGTGTTGGTGGAGTTACACAAAAGATCTATTTGTAGGTTGCAGATAGTACAGTATATGTCCGTTAGGTTGATTTTCGGTTGATCAAAGAGGGTAAGTGCAGGCCCCTTGTTATGTCAGCTACACTAGCTTCCAGTGAGAGAATGAATTAAGTTTAAGGTCATGACTTTGGTTTTTAAGGCAGTGAAAGAAAGGGGTGCTGGATATTTGGGTTGGTTGTTGAGAACCTATACTCCAGCTGGGAAGCTCTGGTCAGGAAATGTACCCTCTTGGAGGCATGTGAGCAAAGTGAAGTATTGTAGGAGAATGTTTTCAGTGTTTGGGGCAGAATTATGGAATTCTTCCCCTAAAGAGATTCACCAAGAGAGTGATTATTATCTGGCTTTTAGGAAGAAAGTGAAAGCATGGTGTTTTGCTTAGGGAGGAGTCACAGTAGGGATGGAAGTACAAGAAATAAGGTGGTAAAGGAGTTAGGTGGCAAGAGGTCAGTTTTTATTAGTGGTTGGGTGGAATTTTACTAGATGGGTGGGGAGGTTTTTGTGGGTGTTTTACATATTGTTTTTATGCATTTTATGTGACTTTCTGTTGTGAACTGCCTTGATAGGCTTTGTAAGTTTGGTATGTGCAGTATATAAATAATAAATTAAATGAAATAAAATTCCACAATATCTTTTTACCATTGTGTCAAAAATATTTAATGAACAATATGCCCTGTTCATTGACTTAATGAGATGAGAGATCTCTAGATTTTTAGTTGGACAGAATTGGTCCACGCTGTTGCGCTCTCTGCTGCGGGACAGGCCCGTGAGCAACTCCCTCACCTTCCCATCCTGCTCGACGTCGCCGCCTCGGACTGCCACCCCTTGCTTCTCTCACACAGCCCGACGCCACTGTGTGCAGCAGGAGGGGCCGCCGCAATCTTCACTCTTCGCGGCAGGAGCTGCTGCTGGGACCGTCACTGTGCAGCAGAGGAAGCCTTTGTAGTCGCTCCTTTCTTTGCGGCCTGGTGCTGCTGTCGATGTGCCTCACCTTGCAGCAGGATAGCGCCGACATTGCCTTTCTGTTCCTGCCTAACCTGGGCCCAGCATAGGTGCGCGCGCGCGCCACTTCTTAATATTTAAAAGGCCAGTGGTGGGAAAAGCCCCGTGACCCCAATGGATGATGTCGTCTATCTGTGCCATGTCCATCTCTATATGTTGTATTTTGGACATTGAAGCATGGGCCCTTGGTTGCTGGAAGAGATGGCACCTCCCGCAGGGTGGAGCCCCACAGGGACTTGCAGCGATAGGCTAGCTCCAAGCAGAGATGGACACAGAGAAAGTTAGTCTTTATTATACTGCAATATAGATAGTAACCCGAGGAGCGGGCAATGATCCCAGCCAGAAGAGGAGATGTCTGATGGCAATGTTCTGTCTGAAGGCTGCAGAGTGGAAAAGGCAGTTACACAGTCTCACCAGGTCCCGAGAGGGAGATGGGTCCGATAGTGGTCCGTGAAGTGGGGTAGGCCGAGAACCCAGGCCTAGATGGAAAGGCCAGTGAAAGTAGATCCGGTAGTGGTCTGCGGTGCGGAGTAGGCCAAGGATCTGTGGAGAGAGATGAGACAATGCAGAGACAGAACTGGAATGGTAGTACTCACTCTGATGCTGGCAGTTGTAGTAGGAGAGAACCCCCGAAGAGCAGAAGTTCAGGACAAAATAAGGCCCCTGAGGAGCGGGTTCCTTAGGCATCCTTGTAGTTGGTAGGAAACCCTAGGGGGTAGACAGGAGCGAGGCAAGGCCCCTGAGGAGCGGGCATCTAAGTCGTCCTGGAGCGAGAGTGCACAGAACGGAAGCGTCTGGTAATGTAGAGAGATCAGCATGGAGGATTCCTTGCTAACTCATATTAGGAATCATGAACAGAGTTTAAATATCAGAGCTTGTGATGTCATGTGGTGGGGACACCCCCGAGGTTCCCACCATGACGCACGTAAAGGACAGGGCTGCGCACGAGCGTGCCCTAGGTGACTCCAGGAGAAAGATGGCGAACGCAATCGCCCATGCTGGACCGGGGACACCGGAGGGGTCGGCATGAAGAAGTGGAGGCAGCCATCTTCCCAAAAGGAACTGAGTCAGGCAGGAAAAAGATGAGCAATAGAGGGCACAGCCATCAACGACCGACAGGCGCAACAGTACCCCCTTCCAAGGGCTCTCCCCAGGGGGTTTCGGCTTACGAGGATGAGACTGATGAAAATGGTGGATCATGTCTTTAACCAGGATATTGGCCATGGGCTCCCAGGAGTTTGCCTTCAGTCCGTGTCCCTTCTAGGAGATAAGGTACTCCCAATGTTTACTTCTCTTGTGTACATCCAGTATGTCATCAATGGTATATGTGATATCCTCTTTGGCATCAAGCGGTGCTAGCTCCGGGGCTTTGTTGGAAAATTCAGACAGGATGAGAAGTTTCAGTAGTGCCACGTGAAAGGCATTATTAATCTTCATGGATGGTGGTAGCTTCAAACTGTAAGTCAAATACCCAAGACGTCGGAGGACGGCAAAAGGTCCGACGTACCACGGAGCAAAACATGCAGAGGGTAGCTTTAAGCAGAGGAATTTTGTACTAAGCCACACCTTATCCCCAGGCTGAAATTGAGGTCCCTTCCTGTGGTGAGCATTGTAAATCTTTTTGGCCCTTTTGCCTGCCTTGAGGAGTAGATCCTTAGTCTGTTTCCACAATTGTTGTAATTCCTTTGCGGTGACTTGAGCTGCTGGAGATGTCACGGAGAGTGGCAGATGTAACGGAGGTAATGGTTGGCAACCATACACCACTTGAAAAGGTGTTGATCCCGTAGCGGCAGCTGGATGTGAGTTTAGGGCAAATTTGGCACAAGGGAGTAATTCTGCCCAGTCACTTTGTCTAGTATTCACATATGAGCGTAGGAATTGTTTGAGCGTCCGATTCATTCTTTAAAACATTTCTTAAAATCAACAAGTGTTAATGAAAAGAGTGACCACATCGTCCATTTAGCATATGAAGGGTCTAGGATCTGCAAGTCCTCTAGTTCCATGACCTCTTTGTAATAGTGGGAAATGGTGGATTTTTTATTTTTTCCTATGTGGATATTTTTGAACATCTGGGGACTCTGCTAGCTGAGATCTCAAGGTCTTTATAAAATGGACTACCTGTATATATGCATAGTGGTCTGAGTCAGATAGCGCACACCTTTGTTTCAGTATAGGGAAGGGGAGTATAGTCCCAGAGGTTTTATCATATAGATCAGATATATAAATAAGCCCCAGCTTGTTCCAGCGATGGAATACTCCCTTTCCGTTCCCTGGGGGAAATAAATCACGTCCGGTAATGGTAATGAGTAATGTTCATCGACTCGATAAGTGCCTTAATTTGCATAGCATTAGCCAGGCTTTCCGACATGTTCGAAGTAGCTCCTGGGACTTGATGTGATGGGGGAGTCTCTGGTTGTCAAGTTGCAATAGAGGATTAAGAGATCCCACCCCATACCATTCCAAAAGACATAGATACAGGCTAACGGTTGACGTAGCAAAGAGCCAATCCTTTACATGGCATATGCTGCATGCTAAATTATACTTTGCTAGGTTCAAGCAACCTAGTCCCCCCCTCCCCGGTGAGATAGTAAGAATTTCCATAGGTAAACGGGCTTTTTTTCCACGCCACAAGAATAAACGGAGAGCTTGTCGCAGCCGGTTGTGATCTTTTTTCGTGACCCAGAGAAGTACCATTTGCAGAGTATATAGCCACTTGGGCATCAGTATCATCTTAAAAAGCTGTATACGTCCTACTAGAGATAAAGGTAGTGGTGTCCATTTGTGCAAAGAAGCTAATGTGTGGGTCAGAAGGGGCTGTTCATTTGCCTTATATAGGTCACCTACCCGCACCGGCACTCTGATACCTAAATATTTTAGAGTGTTGGACACCCACTGGAGTGGGACGATACCTTGCCAGGATTCACGTAGGTGCCCCGTGACATCTATGGCCTCAGATTTATCATAATTGACCTTAAGACCCTCAAATTTACCAAATTGGTTCTGAATGTCCAGTACTGCTGGGAGTGATTGTTGGGGCCTAGTAACAAATACCAATAAATTGTCCGTGAAAGCGGCTATTTTAAATATTTGGGTTGGACCGCCAAAGCCTTTCACCTCTCTGCATGCATCAGTCTTCCACAGCAGGGGATCTATAGAGAGTATGTATAGCAAAGGAGACAGTGGACACCCTTGACGGACAGACCTCTGGATCTTAACTTCTCCTGATAGACAACAGTTAGCTAGTATACGTGAGGTCAGATTGTCATAAAGTAGGGAGATGTATTGGAGGAAGTCACCTCATATCCCAAATCTTTGCAGAACCGAAAAGAGATAGGGCCATGCTACACGGTCGAAAGCCTTCTCCGACTCAAATCCAATAGCTAAGGCTGGGATGTCTTGATGTTGGCAAATGTTCATGGCAGTGAGAAGTTTGATTATATTTGTGTTTGGCTTTCGACCTCTGACAAAGCCCACTTAGTGTGGAGAAATCAGGCTTGGCAAGCAGACGTTCAGCCTTACTGCGAGAACTTTCGTCAAAATCTTTAAGTCGCAATTAAGCAACGAGATGGGACTGTATGATGATGGATTCAAAGGGTCTTTGCCGGGTTTGGGAAGAACCGTAATATGGGATTCATTAAAGGAGGCAGGGAAGCATGTCTGGGTTAGCCCGACTGTGTAATAATTTGCAAATGGTTTACCAATGTGGGGAAGAAGCATTTTATAAAAATCATAGGGGAGCCCATCAGGACCAGGGGATTTTCCGGTTTGGGCAGCCGTGATGACCTGCGATACCTCATAGGTCTGAATAGGCCAATTCAAAAAAGCGAGTTGGGAGGCCCTAAGCGTGGGGAGAGCTAGATCCTGGAAAAACACTTCCTCCTCCACATGACCCCCCGGTGAGTCAGAGGAATAAAGAGTATTATAAAAGTGTCAGAAGATTTCACTGATTTCAGTTTCCTTAACTGTTATCCCCCTTGAGTTAGTTTTCAGATTAGCAATGAAAGACTTTGGCTTCTGTACTTTCGTTAGGTTAGCCAGCAATCGGTTTGGTTTATTTCCAAATTTAAATAGATTTTGTTGCCCTTTTTGTAATTAAGATTGGGCTCTGATATCCAATAGAGTATTCAATCAGCTCAGTACACTATAGAACTCTTTCCTATTGCTGTCGGAATTTTGCTGTATCAGAGCCCCTTTCACCTGGAGAAGTATTATTTATTATTATTTAAAGGCATTTATATACCGACGTACGTTGGGAACATCTCGTCGATTTACAGAGAACAAAACAAGCAACAGGCTTTACATGTAACAAGTAACTAGTAGAACAAGGAAAGTGAGGGAGGGGGGAGAAGAGAACTGGGAACTGAGGAGGGTAGGGGGAAAGTCAATCTAAAATATTAAATAGACAATTGTACATATTTACAAAAAAGGCAGAGAAGCTTACATAATATATAGATAGTGTAGATAATTGTACGTATTTACAAAAAGGGGGGGGTGGTGGAAAGGGGAGGAAGAAGGTTAGGTGTAGGAGTGGGTGAGTAAGGCTTCTAAGTGTAGGATACCCTTATTTAGTTGTTTATTACAAAAATGGACATAGGCTATAATCTCCCCTCTGAGTACCGCCTTCCCAGAGTCCCAAAAGAGGTGGTGTATGTCTACATGTTGTTGGTTATTTGTAGCATAATCTTTCCATTTTTCTCTCAAGAAAGCCTGAAATTGAACATCATCCTTGAGATAGATGGGGAATCGCCAAAGCCGGACTTTATGAGCGGGTAATTGAGAACTTAATAAGATGGAAATTGGGGCGTGATCAGAGGTAGCTTGGGCTTTAGTAGTCGCCAAGGTAATACCAAAAAATTGTTCCTGGAATATTAAGATATAATCGTTACGTGACATTGTGCCATGGGATCTTGAGATGTGAGTGTAATCCTTTTCACTAGGGTGGAGTGTGTGCCACACATCCATAAGACCTAATTGATGACAGAGATAGGCTATTCCTTTTCTCCTCTTGCCAGGAGTTTTTAATTGAGGGGGTTTCTTATCTAAAGAAGTGTCATGAACACAGTTAAAGTCCCCTGATAAATAAAGTGTGCCTTGGGTGGTATGTGAAGTAAGTTACTCATTTGCACAAAAAACGCATGGTTATATTCATTGTGGGCATAGGCATTGCAAATGATGATTGGTTTATGATTCCACACTCCTATGAGAATGATTTAACGACCTTCAGGGTCAGGGATAATTCTGGAAACTTGTAAATTGGCAGATTTATTGATTAATATCGCTATTCCCGCTTTCCGATGTACCGCCACAGCGTAGACACAGGTGCCCACCCATTCTCTATGAAGCTTTTTGCTGTCAATATCTGTAAGGTGTGTTTCCTGAAGGCACGCCACATCGGTCCATATACGTTTGAGATGGGACAATACTTTCTTTCTCTTCACTGGAGTACCCAGGCCATTTACATTCCAAGATATTAGTTTAGACATTCCCTACCAAGAGGGTCTATCAGTGTGGCCGTTGTCAGTCTTATCAAAGGGAGAAGATCCAAGCCTAGCCTCTCCCTTCCCTCACCTTGGCCCTTCACTCTACCTCTGTTCTGTCGGACCCAGGCCCAGTATCCCCGCAAGGGTCTGTGAGATTCTGATAAAGTACACACAATGGTGAGACAAAGGGTGATACTATACAGATACCAACACCACAGAGTATACAAACCTCATGTTTTTTGGAACAAATAAAGGTAAGATATTACATTCCCCCCTCCCCCCTCCCCCCTCAACCCCCCCACTCCCCCCTTTGCCCCCTTTTCCCCCCTCCCTCCCCCAGTCTCAGAATATAACCTCTGCTTGGGGGTAGAGGGGTCACGTGTCCTGTGCTCGAGCGCCATGTCCCTTTAATGCCCACATGGTGCGCCATCCCAGGTAGGGTCAAAGACAAAAGTTAGCCTGAAGGGCCAAGAAGGGCCAAGAAGAGGCTCAATACTCAGTGTTCCTAATGTCTGCCTCCCCCAACTGCTGGGCCTAGTTTCTGGTGCCGGCCATTGTCCTTCTGTGGAGAGACCACCTAGGTGTGCAGTCCATGCTGTGATACTGTCATGGTACAGTTTTTTAAAACTCCAGAAGCCTTCTCTCTATTTGGGATCTGTTTGAGTGGCCGCATTTCCAAGTCTGGAGAGGGCATGCGTCAGGGAGAAGTTCCTCAGCTCCTTTCAAGATGCCTGATTTAAGGGCCCACTGGACTTTAATACTGTAACCATAACTGCTTGTCCATTTCTACTTCTGCTGCATTCCACTGCACTGAATACACCTTCATCCATGGATGTCATCTCTCAGCCTTGTAGGGAGTCCAAATAGGCTTGGGCTGATTTAGGTGTGGTAAACGTATGCTGGGTATCCTTGTGCCAAATTTTCAATTTTGCAGGATACTGCAGTGAGAACTTGATCTGTTTGGTATAATATTGGGTGCAGATGCATGAGAAACTATGTCGCAGCTCTGAGACCCACACAGAATAATCCTGAAAGATCCTGATTTTATGATTATGGTAATTAAGGTCTTGTTTACCATGGTAGGCCCTCCAAATTTCATTTTTTTGTGCATTGTTAAGCATTTTTGCTATCACTAAGCGAGGTCTGCTGTCTGAGTCTCACCTGGCCCCTAGTCTATGAGCCCTCTCCACTGCCAGTTTGCCTTGCAGGCACGGGAGATCCAGCACTTCAGGCAGCCATGTTTCTAACAGGGTGGCTAGGTCCCTCTCCTCCACCGACTCGGGGAAGCCCAGAAAACGGAGGTTAGAACGTCTTGCCCGATTTTCCATGTCATCTAACTTGTCTGTCAGGTCTTTAATTGCTTTACCATGTGTCTCCGCGGAGTGGGTATACTTTGAGACATCATCTTCAAGGGCGCTAATCCGACCCTCAGCCTGGTCGAGTCGCAGGGTTAAATCGCCGATAGTAGCACATACCTCGGTAAGCTGGGTGAGAACACCCGCTAATTTTTCATCGAGGGACGCCCTGATCACATCCTCTATCGCCGCTATGGTGACTCCCGCAGTGCTGTGTTCGCTGCTGGGTTCATTTCCGGCCACCATCTTGGTATCCGTCCAGCGGGTCTTTTCTTTCTCCTTTTTTTTGCTTTTTGCAGCCATGGCTGGCAAAGAGCGCTGCATATATTTAACTATGGACATATGCAGAGGGGCTCACACTTCTTTTCTGGACAAATGTCAACTTTAGCGGGTTAAAATGCGGGTGGATGGGCGGCGGGCGCTCGGAGCCTCGGAAGGAATGTCTTCCCTGACTCATCACATCACGTGACTGTTCTGAATGAGCTTAGTTGACAAGCTAGGAGTTAGCAATTTGTTAGGAATCCCTGTGCGGAGTTAGCAATCTGATGTAAATCTGCTGTTAGTTAGACTGCGGAGTAGCAATCTGTTATTAATGGCTCCTAAAGAAGGAGGAGTCAGCAATCTTGTAGTGTCTCAGATATCGTCTTGCTAAGGAGTAGCAATCTGTAATGAATCTGATATAGTTGTGGGTGGATTCCTGGGCTGGTGGCAGATGACCACGCCCCCGGGAGGATATCCCGAGAGGAACCACCAGCTAGACTCCTCTCTGGAGGAAGCGATCTACATCAGGTTGCTAACTCCTCCCCTCTGGAGGAGCTGTTTGCTAACAGTCTGTTAGCTCCTCCCCTCTGGGGAAGCAGATCCATAACAGATTGCTACTCCTTCCCTTGGGAAGAGCTGATCGATAACAGATTGCTAGCTCCTCCCATCTGGTGGAGCAGATCTAAACAGATTGCTAACTCCAGTGAATCTAGCTAAAAGTATTGGAGAAGAATTGGAGAAATTAACTCCAGTGAATCCGGCTAAAAGTATTGGAGAAGAATTAGAGAAACCAACTTCACTGAATTCGGCTTTAAAAGAAAAGTATTCGGAGAAGCCTAAAACTTCAGTGAATTCTAGAGATGTGAATCGTGTCATCGATCGTCTTAACGATCGATTTTGGCTGGGGGGGAGGGAATCTGATCGTCGCGGTTTTTTTTTTTTGTAAAATCTTTTAAATCGTAAATCAGGGGAGGGCGGGAAAACCGGCACACTAAAACAACCCTAAAACCCACCCCGACCCTTTAAAATAAATCCCCCACCCTCCCGAACCCCCCCAAAATGTTTTAAATTACCTGGGGTCCAGTGGGGGTGTCCCGGTGTGACCTTCCACTCTCAGGCCATGGCTGCTTTAATAGAAATGGCGCCGGTGCTACCTTTGCCCTGTCATATGACAACCAAAAACCATATAAAGTGACATATATTTTATATTCTTTATTACATTAAAGAAATTACAATAACATTTAAATATTTAACATATTACCCACAAAAATATGCATCTAAAAATTCTCCCTCCATTCATACATCATACATACCCTTACATACTTCCAACTTTTCTTCATAAAACCATCTCAATCCTCTCGGATTAAGTCACATACCAAAACTCTTACAGTGTACTATAAATCTTAAATACAATTTTTAAATACAAATTGTTAAATAAGCAGAGAAAATCCCATTTTTATGAATTATCACTCGTTTAAAGAAACGACCAATTCTTTAAATCTTCTTTTATTCTCTCAACATGTTTCGCCCACAGGCTTCCTCAGGAAATGTTTGAACGAATCTCCTACTGCTCAGTTGTTCATATTCATCACATATTTCTGAAAGGATTTCATCTATAATATTTAATAAAATCTATTAACATAATTTTCAAAAAATTCGCCAAAAATAATTTTTATATCTTTTTACCTTCAAAAAACATCTAACAAATAGATTTTACCTGTACGTCCTCAAAAGATTTCTCTTAGACATACATATAAATGTACCATTCCACTCCCGCTGCTCCACGTCTTTTCCACAGGTATTCACCCAGACGCTTAGATTTAAACACTTCTTCCACCCTTCCTTTTATGAGTTACCTGAGCGAATTAAAACAGTTATTCCAAAGTTTTAAAGATTCAAACCAAAGAGGAAAAAACCTCCTTTCCAAACTCCATAAACATGAATGACAAAGTGAAGGAAAGACTCACCGTATCTTATACTTCTTAACGCACTACCACCTTCATAACGTTCAAACAGACACCGACATCAAGTGAATCAAAGGAAGTGAGGAAACCACTTTCCCTCTTCTTTTAAAATTCCTTACTCCAATCAAAGAGAGATCTCAATTCATCTCCACCCCTCCACCCTCCCACAGAACTTCAACCTAGCCCTACTCCACAAACGCGCTTACTCAAAAAAAACCCAAACAAACAAAACTAACAAATCAGAGGAACGACACATCTTCTAAAGGGATCCCTTATATTTCTCATTTACCCAGATCAATAGTGGTTACACTCTTAAAGACATGCTACCCAATCTATCTTATCATTCAAACCCTTGGGCCACAATGTTCCCAAAGAGAAAATCAATCTTTGTTCTAAACGTAGCAATGTTTTATTAATGTCACCTCCACGTCTGTTCTGTATTTCTTGTATCACAAAGAAACGAAGGTCTTCCACTGCATGATGATATTCTTGCCAGTGTTTTACCAGTGGGGCAGTTTTAAACCACATTCCGAATCCTACTACAATGCTCTAATACCCTAATTCTAACTTTTCTTGTTGTTTTCCCCACATAAAACAGTCCACACGGGCATTGTACAATGGACAAGGAAATCTCAAAATAAATTTAACTCCCCTATTTGTCACCTCCCCCCCCCAGCCAGAAAATGTTTTCTCTTTAACTGCATTATACGTGCTATGTCCGGAAAAATTTGAACAGGAAGTCCATAAAACTTTAATTTCTGATATCGAAAATAACATTTCAAAACTTTATCTCTTTTCAGTCAGAAAAGAGAACCGCACAAATAAGGTTGGCTCTTGAGCTTATTTCCATTTCAAAGGATTTCTCAAGAAAATCAGATAAGTTTAAATTTTCTTCTTGTTGATTTTCCAGTCGGGACATTTCTTCTTGCTATAGTCTCTGAGGTAAATAGTACATTGTTGATATTGCAGGAATCTCTTCAGGCTTAAATTTTAATATGTTTAAGAGATAACTCTTAAATAGTTCCATTGGTGTCATTAATTTAGTTTTAGGGAAATTTAAGATTCTCAAATTTGCCCTATTAGCCTGATTTTCATAGATCTCCATTTTACTTTCAAACATTTTTTCTGACTTGATCAAATTTATTTGCACCTTCTCAATTTCTTTTATTTTAACTTCCATTATTTCAAGGTGTTTCTCCATATTAATCATTTTCTCTTCTGTTACATGAGCTTTTGTTATCGCTTCTTGAACCAATACAGTTAGTGTATTTATAGACTTCTGCATCACCAACAAGATATTTCTAATTTCTTCCAAAGAAAGTGCTAGGGTTGGGGTGGAACTAAATAAGGTTATATTGTTCTACTTCACCGTTCCTACCTCCTTAAGGCTTTCTCCACTCTCACGATGTTCCGTGTGTTGTACCATTTCAGCGTGGGTCCTGGAACCTGGTTCCCCAGGGTTCTCCGAAGAGGGTTCCTCCTCTCTTCTCTGGTTCCCACTATCATCTGATAATTTGTTCAAAATACCAGACCGTCCCGTCGGTGGATCAGGAACTGTTGGTGCACCCGGGCTTAACGATGTCTCTAGCGTCAGGGGGCTCAGTAGCTGCTCCTTGCTGGCCCCAGCGACTTCTTCTGGGTGAATTGTCGGCGTCCTAGCGAAAGCTGCTTCAATCCTCGGTTGTCGGGAATCTTGCTCCGGAGTAGAGGTAAAATCTCTCACGCGGGCTTTCCTCTTCATATGCAAAGAAATAATTTCAAGTAAAATAAGGCCAAGTTTCTTCACCGAGAGCCGGGAGCCTCAGCTTCCGCGTCTTTACAGGTCAGCAGCCATCTTGGTCTTCCTAGTAGCTCTGTTAAAGAGAAAAACAAAATATAACTCTGTCCTGCCACCCCCTTCTCACCCCCTTTTCACCCTCTCCCCACCTACAATCACAACACTATCTACCCCCAGCCCCCCCCCCCTCCCCGGACCCCTAGAAACCCTGCCGAGAGCAAGGTAACCTCCAACCTGCTGCCGGCACTTCCAGCGCTGATCTGATAAACTGTGGCTAGCTTATTTTTCTAGCACTTGTCTTATCACCTCAGCGCTGGAAGCGCTGTGAGCAGGTGGGAGGTTACGTCACTCCCGGCTGCAGTAGCTCAGCCCGGTGGGATCAATGTGAATTTATTGGGGAGGGAGGTTGGAACTGGGTTGCTGGATCACAGACTTCTGTTTTGTCTTTCTCTTTAACGGCTCTACTTACCTGGAAAGCTTTAAATGATATCCAGGGAAGCAGAAAGTTATCCGGTCTCACAAGGCCGGAAAACTTAGCTAGATATATACAATATTCAGCTAAATTAGCCAGATAACTCAATCCCTCCCCAGAATACCCCTGGAACACCATTTTTTTTTAATCTGGCTAAATTATAGCCAGGTAACTACTTATCTAGCTATTAATTTGCTGGATAAATGGCTGAATATTCATATTTTGGATTTTAGATGGATAATTTTAGTGTTATCCGTCTAAATGACCTCCTAATTTTTAAACAGTTTGCAATCCATAATAGGACATTGCGTCCTATCCCATGATTTTCTGTTTTTCTCAGGACTTTGTCAAATGCTTTCTGAAAATCCAAATACACCACATGCACCAGCTCACCATAATCCACATGTTTATTAATCCCTTCAAAAAAGGTAGCAGATTGGTGAAGCAAGGTTTCCCTTGGCTAAATCCATGTTTAGCCAAGGCGATGTCCTTTCGTGGATTGCAAACTGGCTAAAAGACAGGAAACAGAGAGTAGGATTAAATGGGCAATTTTCTCAGTGGAAGGGAGTGGACAGTGGAGTGCCTCAGGGATCTGTATTGGGACCCTTACTTTTCAATATATTTATAAATGATCTGGAAAGAAATACGACGAGTGAGATAATCAAATTTGCAGATGACACAAAATTGTTCAGAGTAGTTAAATCACAAGCAGATTGTGATAAATTGCAGGAAGACCTTGTGAGACTGGAAAATTGGGCATCCAAATGGCAGATGAAATTTAATGTGGATAAGTGCAAGGTGATGCATATAGGGAAAAATAACCCATGCTATAATTACACAATGTTGGGTTCCATATTAGGTGCTACAACCCAAGAAAGAGATCTAGGTGTCATAGTGGATAACACATTGAAATCGTCGGTACAGTGTGCTGCGGCAGTCAAAAAAGCAAACAGAATGTTGGGAATTATTAGAAAGGGAATGGTGAATAAAATGGAAAATGTCATAATGCCTCTGATTCGCTCCGTGGTGAGACCGCACCTTGAATACTGTGTACAATTCTGGTCGCCGCATCTCAAAAAAGATATAATTGCGATGGAGAAGGTACAGAGAAGGGCTACCAAAATGATATGGGGAATGGAACAACTCCCCTATGAGGAAAGACTAAAGAGGTTAGGACTTTTCAGCTTGGAGAAGAGACAACTGAGGGGGGATATGATAGAGGTGTTTAAAATCATGAGAGGTCTAGAACGGGTAGATGTGAATCGGTTATTTACTCTTTCGGATAGTAGAAAGACTAGGGGGCACTCCATGAAGTTAGCATGGGGCACATTTAAAACTAATCGGAGAAAGTTCTTTTTTACTCAACGCACAATTAAACTCTGGAATTTGTTGCCAGAGGATGTGGTTAGTGCAGTTAGTATAGCTGTGTTTAAAAAAGGATTGGATAAGTTCTTGGAGGAGAAGTCCATTACCTGCTATTAAGTTCACTTAGAGAATAGCCACTGCCATTAGCAATGGTAACATAGAATAGACTTTTTTTGGGTACTTGCCAGGTTCTTATGGCCTGGGTTGGCCACTGTTGGAAACAGGATGCTGGGCTTGATGGATCCTTGGTCTGACCCAGTATGGCATTTTCTTATGTTCTTATGTTGTGTCCCTTTCTATCTGTTCTGTGATTTTGTTCTCTAGAATATTTCCAATGTTTTCTCCTGGCACTGGATTCATGCTCATTGGTTAGATCACCCCTGCAGCCCTTTTTTTTATAGATTGGCATCACATTGTTTATGAATACTATTTCAGACTGAATCCAGGCTCCATTCAGAGGTGGCATAGTTCTTTTGAGTCAAACTGAGCAGCTAGATTGATAAGGACCATAGAAGTAATTATCTAACCTGAGCTGATTGTCCGTGGCAAGCAGTGGATCCTCCCTTACAGTTTCAGTGAATAACAACATGGACTTTCCAGTTATTTTAAACTGAACTGTAACACGAAATTTGCTTTAATTAGTAACACATTCAAGGCTGCTGAGGTCGAGAGGGCACTGTTTGGATCTTACAGACAATCTCCCTAATTCAGAAGATTTGGGTGGGGGGAGATCTTCAGAGCTGGGTCATGCTAAGATTCATGCTCTACTCCCTTTCCCTGCTTCCATCACTGTTTCCCTTCCTAGAATTGCATTAAGGACATTTACTTGATGTGGGAGGATTAGTGCATTCCATCTGACTGACAGGACCTTGGTTTAGCCTTCAGCAAAATAAAGTGTTAATTAAAATAACACACAAGGTGCTTTTTTTTCTGTTGTTTTTATTTTAATTTTTTTTTTTTAAATAAAATCGAATGAAAATGATTGTTGAGGCAGATCTCTTGAAGCAATTGAAGCGGAGGAGGAGGATTCTGCTATGGGACACGGAAGACATGGATTAAAAAGAAAACATTTGACAAGTTTGATGGTTCAGAGCAGTCAGCAAGTGGTGCTGCAGAGTTAATCCAGCTTTTGAGGAGGTTATCGTTCCAGTGACCCAGTGCTCAGAGAAATTGGCTCTGTTCCCTGATCGTGATTGGCACATTATATCTGGAATGTGGCTCGAATTAAGAAAAACAACAACAACAAAAAAAAAAAAAGCAAAAACCAATTTCTCTACAGGCAAATGTTTGTGCACGTGGTGCCTTGCTCAGAAGAACTGGGCTTTTCCAGTATAGACTTCAGGAAAATGATACTGCTGAAAATATTTAATGACTATTTTACATTTATGATGATAGAATCATGAATGTTTGTGAGAAATGCCTACATGGACAGTAGCCAGGGTTGAAGTCTTGAGGATGATTGGCCTTCCTGCTCATGTTTCAAACTTGTACTATTTCAACCCCTTTCTGTGTCGATTGCCATGTATCCAATATACGCGCACGTATTTCTCTAGGTTTACGATGTAATTTTTTCCCAAAGCTTGTCCAGGAATGATGTGTTTGGCCACTAAAATGTTTCCTGCTCTTTCAGAGCAGCTTGTTGTACATTGTTTTCCTGACTAATGAAGAACACTCGGTAAGAAGTCATTTACACACTGCCTTGTCACCAGATGTCTCTTTTAAGGCAGTTTAAAACACTTTGGGGGCGATTTTCAAATGTAAATGGGTAAATGGGAGTTTACCTAGAAAAAAATAAAACCTTTGAAAATATTTTCTCTGCTCCAAGCAGGTAAAAGGGGAGATGAGGCGCCCAGGGGGGTGGGGGGCAGGCAGACCTGGATTTGCCAATAGGCACATTAGGCCGGAGCCTAGGGCAGCAGAAATTTGGGATGGGGCAGCAGACCAGCTGAGGTTTGGCCGCTTCTCAACTGTGCTGAACCTTACTCAGCAGAGGACAGTCTTTCTGCTTCTTGCTTCAGCCCCTCCCCTCCCTATTCCAGCCCCTCCCCTCCTGTACTATGCAGAAAAAAGGAGGTGGGGGTGAGGCCAAAGCACAAAACAGGGAGGAAAGAAAAGCAACTCTGCTTCCTCCCCCTGTCATTTAGAGACACAGAGGGGCCAATGAAATAAATGAGCGCAGAAAATGGGCGCTCAATGTCGAGCACTCGCTTTCCTAACGTGTTCCCAGCTGGGTGCGCGATTCAATATTTAAATGAAGGGTCGCGCTGCCAAGGAGGTGCTAGGGACCAATGAGCGCCTCCAGCACCTCCTTGGCGGCAGCGGGCACCCAGGAGAGATGGCTGTCAGCGGGTTAGGAAAACGGATGCTCAATTTTACGAGCATCCGTTTTCCTAGCCTGTGCACAGCCATGGGTTAGGAAAATGGACGCTCGTTAATAGAGCGCCTGTTCCCTAACCTGAACACCGTCACTTTAAAAAAAAAAAATTTTTTTTAAACCTCTAAGAACATAGGAACATAAGAAATTGCCATGCTGGGTCAGACCAAGGGTCCATCAAGCCCAGCATCCTGTTTCCAACAGAGGCCAAAACCAGGCCACAAGAACCTGGCAATTACCCAAACAGCAAGAAGATCCCATGCTACTGATGCAATTAATAGCAATGGCTATTCCCTAAGTAAAATTGATTAATAGCCATTAATGGTTCCTTCGACTTAATATCGCCACGATATTAAGTCAGATATTAAGTAAAAATGTGTGGGTCAGGGGCACATTTTTTTTTTTTTAGATCTGGGGAGAATAACAGCCTCATCAACATGCGTGTGCATGTGTTGAGCGCTATTAGTTTCGCAGAGGTTTGGATGCGAGTTCTGGATGCGCTAATCCCCTTATAACCTAAGGGGCTGTGAATGCTCTCCCAAATCGCGCATCCAGCCACGGGTTGCATCGGCCCCCAAAGGGAGTACATGAACCTGAGCAGATAGGGCAGAGCAAAGAAGGCCGTGCTTTAGACCTTCTGCTTTGTTGTCCCTTGTCTGAGGTGCTGGGAAGGAGGCAATATCAACCATCATGTCTGGGGGAGGCAAAGACCTAAATCCATCACTGGGGACAGGGTTACCCAGTAAGGTACAAGTGGTTATCTAATTTTGAAATCCCCCGCACATTTTTGCGACAGCCCCATCGCAGACCTTCTACCTTTGAAAATTGGCTTGCAGGCCGCAGGGCTTCAAAATGTCTCTCCTCATTTAAAACACATTTGGAATTGTTATTTCATGTACATTGCTGTCTTTCTTACAAAACACATTTCTTTCCGGGATCATTTTGACATACTGTTCATTCATAGGGAGGCGAACTGAGATAGAGCTGGGAATATGCGTCAGCGCGCGCGTCTTCTAAAATCTCCCCACTTACATGGCAGAAACCTCATTTGCAGGCATAGGCACGCGTCCACTTAAAATTGCACGCACAGGTGCGTGTGGTCAGTTTATTTTATAAATGAGCTCATATACACGCACGTATGTCATAAAATGGCTGGGTCCCTGGGTGCAGGCCGACGAACGCACACACTCGTGTGTGCCCTTGCGCCGGTTTAAAAGTTGCCCTCACAATTTTGAAAATCGAGAGTATTTGCATAAATGATATCCCTGCCCCAATTCTTCCTGCACGCTGCCACACTTACTTTTCTGCCTGCAAACCCTTCGGGGTAATTTACAAAAAGCCATTTTATGTACGCACGCAAATGCTTTTGAAAATTACTCTCACCCCTTGAGGTATATGTTTGATAGCTTGGCATGACTCAGTTACAACAGGGAAAAACTCACTCCCTTGAAAGCTTTGAACTACTTTCAGGTTTGCTCTCCCAGAAAAATTAAAATGTTTTAGATTATGAATTCATGATGGCCATATGGGGAAAAAAAAAAAAAATTGCCGTTAGCAGTGATCATTAATTTTCCTTGCAGTCATCCCCTGATTAAAGCGGTAGGAAATTTAATTTTGCTTGTACAGTTGTGTTTGTTGTGCTGTAGTATCCGGGACTATTATGCTTTCTTATTCTCAGAGGTCTTTTAGATGATCGCACAAAGTGGGTAGCGTGATGCTTAGGAGTGTGCGCATTTGACTCTTCACTGAAAGGGAGGTTTCTAGCCTGCAAGCAAAAGGCAACCAAAGCCTGTAATATTATGTGGCAGGCACCAATTTGCAGTAATTGTGACATGCTGTTTTTATGGTTTCCTTGTTGGAAGACTCCAGGGAAGATTAGTTACAGTGCCCTTTGCGATTCTCCCAGCTGCTAGCAATGAAGTTATGGATAAATAAACGTTATTTTTCTGCTAAAATTGACTTGACAACATCCTTTTGATAAATAAATAAAATAAATCAATATCACTGTGCCCGTTCATATGAAGTCTTTCAGAACTGTGTAGAAATTTAACTGTGGCATACTAATGGTATGTTCCTTGAAAGCAATGTATTTAGATTCTGGAAACTCATAAAATAAAAGCTGATAGACATCTGCACAGAATGCAGGAGATTTTCACAGGGATGGTCTCGTCTCCTCAGCATGATATCCTACATGCATAACTTGTCAAGGGCCATTAGTTCAGTATAAATGAAATATGGATTTTCAGGGTTAAACTTTAAACTAGATATTCTTGTCGTTTAGGGGGTAATATTCAAAACCACGTATATGCATAAAATACAGGTTTATACACGTAAATGTCTCCTTATAAAATTATGTAGGATGTGCATGCATAAAAGTATGCACATTGCCTGATTTCAAACATACTTTTATGCACACAAAAGTTAGGCATTATGGGGCGGAGTTCAGCAAAGTTGAGTTTTATGTGTGTAGATTTAATTTTTAAAAGCATGTGCCTAAATTAATACATTAGTTGCATGCTGCAAGTGAGTTTGTGCAGACTGAGATAATTTTGAAAGGGAATTTATGCACTTAAAATCTGCTTTGAAAATTGCTGTAACTTATGCACTTTGGCACTGTGTAAGTTCTGCATGGAGTAATAAAATTACCCTCCTTCTGAGATCAGTGACACAAAACAGAGTGAATCTTTGTCACCAGTGGGCAGACTGGGTGGACCAAGTGGTCCTTTTCTGCTGATATCATCTGAGGGGGAGGGGCGAGGTCCATTTTCAACCACAGTGCGGCTTGGCTTCTTAGCTGGATAATTTTATTTGCTTAACTAGCAGAGTATAGTGGTGCGGTCGTGCCGCTGAATATACACGGTTATCTTAAAGATAGCTGGATAAAGTTATCTGGCTATTCTTAGATTAAAGATCTGTGGCCTGGCCAGGGTTAATCTTATTCTCTGTTTTCTATCTTTTCACCAGTTCTCAATCCAAAATAGAACATTGCCTCCTATCCTCTGTCCTTTTTAATTTCCTCAAGAGCCTCCCATGAGGGACTTTGTCAAACACTTTCTGAAAATCCAGACACTATTTCAACTGGCTCACCTTTATCCACATGTTTATTCACACTTTCAAAAAAAATGTAGCTAATTGATGAGGCAAGACTTCCCTTGGCTAAATCCATGTTGACTTTGTCTCATTAAACTATGTCCATCTATATTTCCAGTAATTTTGTTTTTTAGAATAGTTTCAATCATTTTTTTCATGTTCACTAAGTGGTGAATTTTAAAAGGAGCACGCACGCATCCATGTATGCGTGGTTCGTGGTGCGTGCCCATGGATGCACTGATTTTATAACAAGCGGGCACTAGCACGCGCATGTTATAAAATTCGATAGCTGTGCGAACATGCACACTGGATTTTAAAATCCATGCTTGCAGGTGTGGGCAGCCCGCGACTTGCGCACACAGGGTGGGAAATTTTATAACTAGGTGTGGTGACGCTATTGGCCGGTCCCAATTAAGGAACGGACTGGGAGGGAACTTTCCTATCCCTAATCCCACTCTTCCTACCTCTTCCCCTCTCCACCCTGACCCCTAAATCTATCCCAACTATCCCTTTTCGTTTTGTTTTGCAACTTACTTCATGCCCCGAGTTGAAGTAAGTTGTATGCACCTCCCGGCTGCCGGTACGTGAGTCATTGGGATAGCGCAAAATGGAGCTCTCCCGACCTGTTCCCTGCCCTGCCCCTCCCCACCCTGACCACGCCCCCCCCCCCCGGCCAAGGCCTGGCTAGCGTGGAACCCCCTTTTTTGCGCATGTGGCCCTTTTAAAATCAGGCTGTTAGGAAAAAGCCACTGCTTATTACCAAAATCAGTAGCATGGGATCTGGTTAATTTTTGAGTACTTGTCAGGTATTATAGCCTGGATTGACCACTGTGGAAAAAGGATGCTGGGCTTGATGAACCCTCGGTCTGACCAGTAAGGTAACTTCTTATGTTCTTATCACCAGTTAAGCATTAGTTACTTTAAAAAAAAAAAAAAAGACAGCTCCAATGTGAGTCTTGCGGCCAGATCCACTGCCCCCACCTTATCACAAAGATCCCTAATCCCCCCCCCCCCCAATGAGCCCTGCAAAGTTCAAAAATTTGGTAAGGGCTGTGGCATTCAGAACCCTCCCCTTCCTCTCACTGTTACCCTCCCACCCAACCTGCAGCCCCCAAGATCTTTAATGCCAGCTGGGAGCTCAAATGTTGGGTCCTGCTTCCGGTGCATGCAAGTAAGCCGCCAGCATTGCTGTTAGATTATTACTTTGACAGCAACGATGGTAGCTTAAACAACTAGCATTTCCAATTTAGGGATGTGAATCGTTTTTCAACGATTAAAATTATCGTCCGATAATGTTTATATCGTCTTAAATCGTTATAGAACACGATACAATAGAAATTCTAACGATTTATCGTTAAAAATCGTTAAATCGTGTTAGTGCGCACTAACTCGAGTTAGTGCGCACTAACTCCCCGTTAGTGCGCACTAACTCGATTTAGTGCGCACTAACTGAAAATGATACAAATAAACACTTTCCAGGTCACTGAAGGTCAGTTAGGAATGAATATGTGTTCCTATTGGCTGGCTGCCCTCTTATCTATTGATATTACCAAGGTTACCACTGAGGTGATGGTTGGGGGGATGGGAAATGGAACTGGAAACTAACGAACACCAACAGAAAATGAAACAAAGTGTTCACACTTCCCAGGTCAGTAAAGGTCACTTAGGAATGAATATGTATGTATGTATTCCTATTGGCTGGCTGTGCTCTTATCTATTGATGTTACCAATATGGTTGGGGGGATGTGAAATGGAAACAGTTGGAAGCTTGACAAAAAAAGTAATGTAATGATCAGCACTCACGTGACTAGAACTTGTTTGTTTATTATTTTTGTTAGCAGGCACCTGAAATGCTAGTGCATGTTGAATTTGCCAATCACTGTGCATTTTAGAAAGGTGGTCCTGGCTGGAACTGTACACAGTTCAAATATATGTAATTGATTGTTGGTAAGTGTATTTTTTAAGTAGCCACACTGGCACCAGTATGTTTACTTTTCCTCCTACTTAACTCACTAGCTCAGCTTTGTAAGAAGGGCTTCTCTGCTTGTGTGTTGTTTTTGTTTGGTGTGAGGAGAGCAGAAACATCAGATCTTTATTCAATCTACTACAGTCATCTCTTACAGTGCCCTATCCCTATTAATACCAGGAGTGTTGTGATCTTCCTGCACACAGTGCCCTAACCCTGATACCAGTCTGAGACAGCTCCCTCCCTGCATTACTAGTGAGAGGCTGGCTTCACAGACAGGGGGGAGCTGCCTGACCCTCACTCCTCACTTCCCCCATGTCCCAGCTAGTGAATGGTGTGTGGGTGAGGGGGGGGGGGAGGATGGTGAAGTCTGAGACAGCTCCCTCCCTGCATTACTAGTGAGAGGCTGGCTTCACAGACAGGGGGGAGCTGCCTGACCCTCACTCCTGACTTCCCCCATGTCCCAGCTAGTGAATGGTGTGTGGGTGAGGGGGGGGAGGATGGTGAAGTCTGAGACAGCTCCCTCCCTGCATTACTAGTGAGAGGCTGGCTTCGCAGACAGGGGGGAGCTGCCTGACCCTCACTCCTGACTTCCCCCATGTCCCAGCTAGTGAATGGTGTGTGGGTGAGGGGGGGGGGGGGAGGATGGTGAAGTCTGAGACAGCTCCCTCCCTGCATTACTAGTGAGAGGCTGGCTTCACAGACAGGGGGGAGCTGCCTGACCCTCACTCCTGACTTCCCCCATGTCCCAGCTAGTGAATGGTGTGTGGGTAAGGGGGGGGGGGAGGATGGTGAAGTCTGAGACAGCTCCCTCCCGGCATTACTAGTGAGAGGCTGGCTTCACAGACAGGGGGGAGCTGCCTGACCCTCACTCCTGACTTCCCCCATGTCCCAGCTAGTGAATGGTGTGTGGGTGAGGGGGGGGGGAGGATGGTGAAGTCTGAGACAGCTCCCTCCCTGCATTACTAGTGAGAGGCTGGCTTCACAGACAGGGGGGAGCTGCCTGACCCTCACTCCTGACTTCCCCCATGTCCCAGCTAGTGAATGGTGTGTGGGTGAGGGGGGGGGGGGAGGATGGTGAAGTCTGAGACAGCTCCCTCCCTGCATTACTAGTGAGAGGCTGGCTTCGCAGACAGGGGGGAGCTGCCTGACCCTCACTCCTGACTTCCCCCATGTCCCAGCTAGTGAATGGTGTGTGGGTGAGGGGGGGGGGAGGATGGTGAAGTCTGAGACAGCTCCCTCCCTGCATTAATAGTGAGAGGCTGGCTTCACAGACAGGGGGGAGCTGCCTGACCCTCACTCCTGACTTCCCCCATGTCCCAGCTAGTGAATGGTGTGTGGGTGAGGGGGGGGGGGGAGGATGGTGAAGTCTGAGACAGCTCCCTCCCTGCATTACTAGTGAGAGGCTGGCTTCACAGACAGGGGGGAGCTGCCTGACCCTCACTCCTGACTTCCCCCATGTCCCAGCTAGTGAATGGTGTGTGGGTGAGGGGGGGGGGGAGGATGGTGAAGTCTGAGACAGCTCCCTCCCTGCATTACTAGTGAGAGGCTGGCTTCGCAGACAGGGGGGAGCTGCCTGACCCTCACTCCTGACTTCCCCCATGTCCCAGCTAGTGAATGGTGTGTGGGTGAGGGGGGGGGGGGGAGGATGGTGAAGTCTGAGACAGCTCCCTCCCTGCATTACTAGTGAGAGGCTGGCTTCACAGACAGGGGGGAGCTGCCTGACCCTCACTCCTGACTTCCCCCATGTCCCAGCTAGTGAATGGTGTGTGGGTGAGGGGGGGGGGGGGGAGGATGGTGAAGTCTGAGACAGCTCCCTCCCTGCATTACTAGTGAGAGGCTGGCTTCACAGACAGGGGGGAGCTGCCTGTCCCTCACTCCTGACTTCCCCCATGTCCCAGCTAGTGAATGGTGTGTGGGTGAGGGGGGGGGGGGTGGATGGTGAAGTCTGAGACAGCTCCCTCCCTGCATTACTAGTGAGAGGCTGGCTTCACAGACAGGGGGGAGCTGCCTGACCCTCACTCCTGACTTCCCCCATGTCCCAGCTAGTGAATGGTGTGTGGGTAAGGGGGGGGGGGGGAGGATGGTGAAGTCTGAGACAGCTTCCTCCCTGCATTACTAGTGAGAGGCTGGCTTCACAGACAGGGGGGAGCTGCCTGACCCTCACTCCTCCGGGGTATTGTGATCTTCCTGCACACAGTGCCCTATCCCTGATACCAGGGGTGTTGTGATCTTCCTGCATGCAGTGCCCTATCCCTATTAATACCAGGAGTGTTGTGATCTTCCTGCATGCAGTGCCCTATCCCTATTAATACCAGGAGTGTTGTGATCTTCCTGCATGCAGTGCCGTATCCCTGATATCGGGATGTGTGCAAGAAGATCACAACACCCCCGGTATCAGGAATAGGGCACTGTGTGCAGGAAGATCACAACACCCCCAGTATCAGGAATAGGGCACTGTGTGCAGGAAGATCACAACACCCCTGGTATTAGGGATAGGGCACTGTGTGCAGGAAGATCACAACACTCCTGGTATTAATAGGGATAGGGCACTGTGTGCAGGAAGATCACAATACCCCTGGTATCAGGGTTAGGGCACAAGTTCTAGTCACATTGACTGATCACATTACTTGTTTTGTCAAGCTACCAACTGTTTCCATTTCCCATCCCCCATATACTGTCAGTAGGAAACTTGGTAACATGAATAAATAAGAGGGCAGCCAATAGGAATACATATTCATTCCTAAACTGACCTTAACTGACCTGAAAAGTGTCAAATTGTATCATTTTCAGTTAGTGCGCACTAACTCCCAGTTAGTGCGCACTAACTCCCGTTAGTGCGCACTAACTCGAGTTAGTGTGCACTAATCGGAAAAAACGATTTTTAACGATTTTTTAACTAAAAAATCGTGCCTAAGACGATTTTCTTGCCCTGCCACACGATTTCTATCGTTAAGACGATATGGAAAACGATTCACATCCCTAATTTCCATCAAATAAGATTGGAATGAGGTAAATATTAATCACGTTTCAGACAAATGTGTTCATGAGGATCTGACTAAACTTAAAATAGATAAAGCAATGGGATACTGAGGGAACTTAGAGAAATGCTGGCAGCTATGCTGACTGACATTTTCATGCTTTTTTACAGTTGGGCATAGTTCTGAAGGACTGGAGGTGGGCAGATATGGTTCTTGTTCATAAAAGTGGAAGTAAGGAGGAGGCTGGGATTGGTTAGTTGACCTCTGTGGTGAGCAAATTAGTGGAATCGCTGCTAAAACAGGGGATAGTGCAGTTTCTAGAATCCAATGGATTGCAAGATCTGAGGCAGCATGGTTTTTACCAGAGGTAGATCTTGTCAGATGAATCAGATCATCTTCTTTGACTGGGTGACCAGAGAGTTAGATGTAGAGCTAGATGTAGTGTATTTGGATTTCAGAAAGGCATTTGACCTCGTTCTGCAATCTGCATAGGTGACTTATAAATAAAATGAGTGCCCTTGGTATGGGCTGTAGAATGACTGATTGGGTTAGAAACTGGTTGAGTGGGAGGCGACAAAGTGTCGTGTTATATATCGTTTACTGCGAGGAAAGGGCATTGCTAGTGGTATGCCTCAGAGATTATTCCTTGGACCAGTTCTTTTCAACATTTTCACGAGTGACATTGTGGAAGGATTGTTGGGAAAGGTTTGTCTTTTTGCCAATGATACTAAACAGCCAGGAAGGAAACATATGAGAAGGGATCTAGTGAAGCTCAAGGAATGGTCTAGGATCTGGCAGTTAAGATGTAATTCTATAAAATGAAGAATTATGCATTGAAAGGTAGATTTAAAGGTAGAATTTCAACCCCAAGATTATATTCCCCCCTTGGGTTTTTATATCCTGAAGACCGGATTTTAAAAACCTGGCATGCGTGAAAACCGGGAGATATGTGCGTGGCTGGGCCGTGCGTGTGCCGCAGGGACATGTGTATCTCCCGGTACGCCTAGATGAGAGAATTTTTCACAAAGGGGCAGGCCGCGGGCAGGGTCTGGGCGGGGCGTAAGTAGGGTAGCCCATTAGGCACTGTCCCGCTTGTTATGCAGAAAAAGGGACTAGTTATAAAAGGAAGATGGCATGAAGTCAACATTCACAGGCTTTGTTCCAGTAATTTCTGGAGTTATCTGGAACAATTTGAGATTTGAATATTTTCCCCCACCACTCCATGGCTAAATTTTGTCCAAGTAACTCAATACTTGCACAAAATGTAGTGTGATGAGACAAAAGCCGGATGATGCCATTTTGGAAGATGGTATCGACCAGCCCGGAGCTAGGGGGTGCTCTGGACCAAACCTATACCATCAACAACCCTTCTTATAGGTAGGGAGTGTCAGGCGGGGGGGGGGGGGGGGCGGGCTAGACTGCTACACCCATTTATTTTATGTAAGGAGGGAGAGGGGGTGACAGGGACCCACTAGGCACCAAGAATTAAGTGTATTTTGGGAAGGGAGGACTGAGGGGCAGAGCCATAGGAGTTAAAGGGGGGTTATTTGTTGGGCTGGAGGGAAGGTTTCTGACAAAAGGGAGGAGTTTGTGAAAAGGTGGAGCATTGCCACATGAATTTGTACACTTTTTTCTTTTGAGGGTCCATGCCATCTTGACAGGTGATGGGGAGTTGAGTGGGTCTCGATAGACTCTCCCCCCCTGGGGGGAGGTTATGACACTTTCGAGGTGGTGTTTTCAGACCACATGGCCCTTTAATATGATGGCAGCCCCATGTAAAGTGGGCCACCATGATGGATTTTTGCAGCCTTTGCCGTGTTATTTTATCTCACAGACTTTTTGTGCAAGAGAAAATATTTCAGTGATCCTGCTGCAATATTTTTTCAGGGAGGGGCTAAATATTATGGGGACATCCCCCCGCTATATTTCACCCCTCCCATGATAAAATATTATGGCTTAGGAAATCTTCCACTTGATTAGTAATCATTCTAAGATACAAGAATATAATGTAGTGTTAATTAAAGATAATCAGGTGTTACATCAGAAAATAGAAAATATGGGGAATTATACGAGAAGGTCAAATCTGAGATTTTTAAATTTTCCCCTTTTCTCTTTAATATGTCTCTTAGAGATGGTGAGAACATTCTGTATAGAATTTTTAAAGTCTCAGAAGAATCTATTCCATCATCCTCCAAAGTGCATTATTTGCCTGATTGAAAAATGGGCTCTTTTGTTGATGATGTAGGGTAGGTTGAATTGACACCAGAAACTTTTAATCTAACTGTTATATTCTGGTATGTTTGTAGACCCTGGATCGGGGTGAGAGCTGACTCCACCCACAAGGAGGAGCCCTGTGGGGACTCACCACGATAGGTGTGGCCTTAGCTGAGATGGAGACAACAGCAATAGACTTTATTATACTGGAAATGTAGAGGATCCCACCAAGTGGGATAGATAGACACAGTCCAGAGGTATGGGTGGCTCGTAGATGATATCCCGGGTAGTGGTCCATGGAGCGGGGTACGCTGGGGAATCCCTCCTTCGCTGGAAACACTGTATTGATCCAGTAGTGGCCTGCAGCGTGGGGTACGCCGAGGATCACAGGAGAATGTTTAGAGTAGAACAGGAGGTAAGCACTCTGAAGTGTGCAAGGAAGGTTGCTGAGGCGATCAAGGTAGTGGCCTGAGGCACGGGGTACACTGGAGTTTCCGTCAGCAGAAGGTAGTGAAGTCACAAGGCTGAACCAGACTAGCGCGGAGTAGGAGTAGAGAGATTCCAGGCAGGAGGGCCCTCCAAGGAGCAGATAGCCAGAACGCAACAAGGCCCCCAAAGAGCGGGTACCTAAAGCATTCAGGTCTTTGGTCAGGAACGAGTTCAGTGTAGCAAAGCAAGCGTCTCCGAAGGAGTGGAATTCAGCAGGAAGGAAGTCCTTGCTAACTCATAGATAGCTCAGACCGGCTGGCTCAAATACACGCAGGCAGATGACGTCATGCGGAGGAGACGCCCCCGAGGATCCCGCCTTGACTTGTATAAGATGAGGCCTGGCATGCGCGTGCCTTAGGTAATACCCGATCCAAGATGGCGGACGGGATTGCCCACGCCATCCCAGGAACGCTGAGGAGAGCGGCATGGAAAGGGAGAGGTCGCCAATTGTCAGAGAATTTAGAGAATTACTGGTGCAGGCAAAAAGGAGATGAGCAACAGAGGTCGCAGCCATCTGCGACTGATGGGCGCAACACTAACTGATTTTTTTAGAACAATCACAATCGTTAGTTGCTGGGAGAGCAACCTTCTTGGTTATCTCGGATCAGGAACTGGATATTCAAAGGACATTGAGGCTTTTTTTTTTTTTTGCCTTAGAGATACCTGTTTCTTGGGTCAAAAGGTAACTGTGTTCATTGAAGTAGTCAAGAAAATACAGCAGAGAAGAAAATTATTTCTTTTAATGAGACAGATTGTTGCAGTCCTTGGGGCCAATTTCCTTTCAAAGTTTCCCTGTAAGTGTGTAGCAAAACTTAAAAAGTGTAAAATATCTTTTTTTTTTTTTTTGACTTGACACAATTGGGAGGCTTTTTGCCAAATAACTCTCTACCATCTGAGGCTGTTTCATAATATTAGGATAAGGACTTATATAAGTTGGGAGGAATTCTTCATTTGCATTTTCTTCCTTAATATTCTCCCACACTTTTGATCTAAATTAGTAGCATTTATGTGCAATCACTACTTTTCTCCTACTGATTATTCTTTTCAGTATATTATTTAGGTGTACGTTGCCATATGTTTGTTTTGTTCAGGGTATCTGACTTGCATATTTGAAACTTAATAAAGATATAATTAAAAAAGAACATAGAAACCTAAAAATGTGCCATGCTGGGTCAGACCAAGGGTCCATGAAGCCCAGCGTCATGTCTCTGACAGTGGTCAATCCACGTCACACGTACCTGGCATATCTTGAAGACTAGATCCATTCCTTTAAGGACTAGGAAAAATATTCTTTCAAAAGTAAGTGCAGCTAGTGGCATTGGTCTAATAAACATTCTCTTCCATTAGTAAATTTACTAACTCTTTATAAATAGGGGAACTGAATGAAATCTTTCATTCTAATATGGTTTTTATATATTTAAAGATAAGGGGCTCAGAAAAGCAAGATTGTGATCTTAATAAAGCAGGGACATGTCAAAACAGTACCCATTGACATGAATGGGAACTACTGGTGTCAGCCCTCAGAATCAGAATCACTCCTGCCCAAGACTGGAATAATTATATTTCTGTCTGAGCACTGCCAGAGGTGAATTAAAATCATGTATGGATTTGAATGAATAAGTTCTTGTAAGCAGTAGTGGTATCCAATGTGACCACTCCTTCTGTATGCCCATATTTTTTTTAGCACTTGATAAATTGTTTTACTTTACCAAATATCTGGTGAATATAATCTTATATATAGTGACTTTAGGAAATTCCCCACTATTATCCTCCAGAGGTCAACAATAATTGAGGTGAATCAAGCTCACTCTGTGGTGTTAATTGTGCTTAGAAGCCAGGAATGTGTGCATCATGTATTGTACACTGGCATTGTGGTTTATAAGATAAACTTAGGTTTGCCTCTATTTAGATGGGATACAGTTAAGGCTTTGAGCAGTCTACTCTCTAATTGTAACCTGCTGCTTTATAACAAGCGTATCTAATACTTGCAAACTCTCTTAAATTAGTAACAGACACTTGGACTGAACTGGAAACCTAGAGGGCAAACATGGAAGACCATCATGTCGACAGAATATTGTTTTGGATTTTTTTTTTTTTTGTTCTTCCCTTATATCACTTATTTCTCTTAATATTTCACACTTTCTATACCTTTGAGTTCAAAACACGTTCAGCGCTATTTAGCCGGATAAGTGGGACTTATGCGGCTAAATATTGGCTGCTGAACATGTGCCCATGTTCGACGGCCACTGCTAAGCTGTATAAGCCCCTTATATGGTTAAAACGTTACCCACATAAGCTGTAGGCAGGAAGTGGATGGATCGGGGCGAAGCGAGTTAGCCTTACAACTTATGCGACTAACTGCTGACATTCGGACTTAGCCACATTACATTGTATGGCTAAGCTAGATGTACCATAGAGCAGGTCTAACTTTAGCTGGTTAGACGTATCTGGCTAAGCGTTCAGTTATATGCGTATATTCAGCGGTATTGCCGTGCCGCTGAATATACAGCACAACTTAGCCGGATAAGCTCTAACTGATTATGTTACTTATCTAACAGTTTTGAATATTGACTCCCCCATCTGTTTTGAATGGAGATTCTCTTTTCCTGGTCAGAAATGATAAACTTTTTCAACTGTCTCCCTATAAAATTCTACTTCTTCCACTGAATTTCAAAGGTTTTGTCACGGCACTGGACCTGGCCACCAGCCATCAACATTGTGTGGACCTGAATGTGGAGGATTGATTATAGGGGCAGGGCTCTGATATCTGGAGATCACCAGTCAAAAATCTTCACTTGGGCAGCAGATGCATAATATTTGCTGGGCAACTGAGCTAGGACAGATATATCCTTTTGGTAGCTGCATTAGGATACCCTGAATGGGGAGGGGGGCTAGAAAAAGTGCCCCCAAAATAGAATGTAGGGATTTTTTTTTTTCTTCAATAAAAAGCCAAGACGGGGCTCCCAGAGGCTGTCCAAACCCCCTTCCACCCCCAAAAAAAGCCTTTGGGCCTGGTTCTGACCAACTGGGCAGAGCTGGACTCAGTCAGGTTCTTTTCAGGCTCCACTGATTCTTATCTACTAAGTAAAAAAATCAAGCCTGATGCCTGGCTCTGCCTACCCAGCTAGGCCTCCCTGGGCTCTTCCCACTCTCCTCATGGAACCAATTGCTGTGCTGGGGACCTCCTTCAAAGCTTCCCCCTCCCCCCCCCCTTATCCCCTTCTGTGAGGTCCTTACGATGGAAAGGGTAGAAACAATGCCATTTTCCCTGAGAATCATAGATTTAAAAATGGCACTTTTTACATACCAGCATGCGGGGCAGGAGTGCTTTGGGATTACTTACGTGCCATTTAGGAATTTTGGATGCACAAAAGGAGTAAGATGGGTTTGGGGGAGGGGAAGGATGGGTGCAGGGTTGGTTCAAAGGTATTAACTGCCTTAGACAGACATCTGCCCTCCATCTCATGGCCCTGTCCATACTCAAAAATTTTGCATTTATAAAAACAGATTATATAGTGAAAAAAATCATTCAAAGTACAGTCTTGTGAGGTAAAAAATATCACTTACTACAACATGTGTATGATATTTATAAGCACTGTTGTGATGCCAATTAGAAAAAACTCTGAAAAAGAGCAACCCATATAGTATTAGGCCTCCTAAAACACGTGTTGGGCGTGGGCTTGATTCTTAGAAAGTCACAAATAAACTGAAATACAATTACAATATAGTAAATCTCCCATATCAAAATATCACTAACTGCCAGCATTAAACAGGTAACAGTGCAAATATTATACCAGACTAAAATACCAATACACCTTTATTGTTGTTAAAAATTAATGGATCACTTACAATCAAGATCACTATTCCAGGCTGCTATCCCCACACAGAAAATACATGCTAGCAGAATACATCACTTTTGTCATACATGATGCTGAACACATAGAGACTGTCACCAAACACAGAACAAGGAGACCATAAAATATAAATTGAAATGTGCAGAAAAAAATTGAACTGGAAATCATGTCAGACTCTACATGCAGTGCAACAATGAAAAAACGAAACATCACCATCTGATAGGGATGTGCAGCAGGAACGGATTTGTCCCATTCGGGATTTGGATTCATAGGGGCCCAAATCTATTGCATCTGTTCTCGGGGGCCCCCGATCTGTTCATATGACAAAAATACATTCGTTCCCCCCAAAAAACCCCATCCCAACCCTTTAAAGTTATTTATCTACAACCCCCGACCCTCCTGACCCCCCCCTTCCAAAAGACACCCGGGCTGTCGGCTGCTGGTATTCAAAATGGCGCCGATAGCCCCTGTGACATATGGAGGGCAAAGGCAATTGGCACCATTTTGAATACCAGCAGCCGACAGCCCGGGTGCAGGAGATCGCTTCAGGAACCCCGCTGGACCACCAGGTACATTTGGCAGGTTTTGGGGGGGTCAGGAGGGTGGGGGGCCTATTTGTTGGTGATCCGTTGTATTCATGGGGGTTCGCCATATGTTTCGGAATACCCACGAATACAACAAATATGGCATATACGTTGTGGATTCATAATACGTCAAAAACGAATGCACACCCCTACCATCTGATGAGCTGGAGGTGGACCTTTGACCTGGTGCAGGATTGGTACAGCCCTCTGAGAGATCCCAGAGGGCACCTTCTGCCAGGAGGCAGAGCACACAAGGAGACAGAGGCTAACAGGAACTTCACCAATAGCAATCCAGGGGCTCTGCGTGTTGAGCCCTTGGATTCCCGGACCACCTGGTCTTAGGTGGGCCTCTGGAGAGATGATGGAGAGGTGTGCCCACCAAAAGGAGAGGTGCGCGGCTGTCAGCGAACAGGTGAGCTAGACCAGAACCAAGAGTACTGGAGACCACTGGAATGAGGCAGGAACGGAAGGTCCTCTGGGTAGGATAGGCAGTGCCTAGTGGTCCAGCTCGAAGAAGGCCGCAGTTGGTGTCGAGGCAGGCAGACCTGTTGATCACGAGAGGAGCAAAGAGAGTGTCCGAATGGAGTGCAAGGGCCAAAGCCAGGGTATCCATCCGAGAGTGGTCAACCAAAGCAAGTGTCAGTTCCAGGAATCAGTCCGAGCGTAGTCAAAGGTGAGCAGAGGTCAGTTCCAGATATCAGTCCGAGCGAAGTCAAAGGCAAGCAGAGGTCAGTTCCAGGTATCAGTCTGGGCGTGGTCAAAGGCAGGCAGAGGTCAGAACCTAGTATCAGTCCGAGAAGGTACTACCTGGGTAGCGAGACGAGGGACAGGACTCAGGAATGCAGGAACTCAGGAACAGACACTGGAACACAGGAAGGACCACAGGACACAGGAGCAAGGCAGGAACACTGGAAAAGGCACAGGAACGAGGACGGCAAACTAGCTCACACAGAGGTATGACACGATAGCCAAGGCGAGGAACTGAGGGAAGGGCCTTGCCTTATATACTGTGCCTATGTGACATCATCGGGAGGCGTCCGGGCCAAGGTTCCCACCCTGGGCTCTTTAAATGAGGGAGCGTCGGCCGCATGCGTGCCTAGGGGTGGGGGCCGAGGATGCGGAGCCCCTGTGGGAGCTCCGTCGTGAGGCCTGTGAGGCCGGAGGTGTTTGAGACTGGCACTGGGGATGCCGAGAGCTGGCTGCTGCGGCTAGGGAGGATGGGATGGAGCCCGCAGAGGGCAGCCTGAGATGAGCAGGCCTGGTCGCGGCACCAGTGCGGCCAGGGTGCACAACCGTACCACCCCCCAGACCTCCCCCTCATCGGTCAGGGTTTCTCGGGATGAGCCCGGTGGAATGCTTTGAGGAGGTCTTTATCTAGGATGTGCTGTGACAGCTCCCACAAGTTTACCTCGGGTCCGAATCCCTCCCATGCAAGGAGGTACTCCCATCGACCCCCGGCGGCAGCGGACATCTAGGACTTCTCTGACTTGTAATACATTGTCGGGTTCAGTGGCCACTTGTGCAGGCGGAGGTGGCCGACAGGAGAGCCAGGAAAGATTGCTATACCAGCCGGTAAGCGTAACTGGTAAGTGACAGCCCCAACGTGATGTAGGACAGGGAACGGACTCACATACCTGGTGCAAACCGTTGTGATGGGAGTCAGAGCCGAATATGGCAAGTGCTGAGCCATACCTTTTGACCAGGCAGGAATGTGGGCGCAGCACACCGATAGGCATCTGTGGTCTTCTTGGCTCACTCGGCTGCTTGGCGAATGCATTGGGTCACCTGATCCCATATGCATCGGATCTCCTGGACTGTGGCTTGAGTCGCAGGGGAAGGAACCTAAAGTATAACAGGTAACGGTAGACAGGGCTGTTGTCCAAAAACCACGGCAAATGGAGAGGTTCCATTAGCTGCTGACAAATGGCTGTTGTGGGAAAACTCGGCCCACGGGAGTAGATCCGCCCAATTGTTCTGTTGGTCGTTTACATATAACCTAAGGAATGTCTTTAGTGACCGGTTGGTCTGTTCAGCCTGCCCGTTGGCCTGAGGGTGGTAGGCCAAAGTGAGGTTAAGTGAGATGTTGAACTTTTTGCATAAAGCCCACCAATAGCAGGCAGTGAATTGAGGACCCCGGTCAGGGACTATCTCCTGAGGCAGGCCGTGGAGGCGGAAGATGTGTAACAGGAAAAGTCAGGCCAGTTCTGGTGCTGAGGGTAGGCCTGGTAATGGGACAAAATGAGCCATTTTTGAGAAGCGGTCAATGATGACCCAGATGATGGTGTTCCTCTTGGAAGGGTGAGGTCCACTATAAAATCTGTGGCCAAATGGGACCATGGTCCAGTAGGAGCTGGTAAGGGTTGCAGAAGGCCCCACAGCTGGCCTGTGGGTGGCTTCTGTTGTGTACAGGTGAGACAGCAGCCGACGTAATCACGGGACTTTAAACATGGAAGACCACCAGTAATGGCGACGGAGCATCTCTAGGGTCCGGGTTCGACCTGGGTGGCTGGTGAATCTGGAGTCATGGGCCCAACGCAATACTTGCTCTCGGAGGCGACGGGGTACCACGGTTTTACCGGGTGGCAGAGTAGTGATGGCTGCGAGGGAGATGCAGGCTGGGTCGATAATGTGCCAGAGGGAGATGCAGGCTGGGTCGGTAATGTGCCAGAGGGAGATGCAGGCTGGGAATATCCTTGGGAATATCCTCTGGCTTGACTGAGCGTGAAAGTGCATCAGCACTGAGATTTTATTGTAGCAGGATGGTAGCGCAGCTCGAAATGGAACCTCGCGAAGAAGAGGGCCCATCGGGCCTGCCGTGCATTGCGTGGCTGGGCTTCTTTGAGATGTTCGAGGTTTTTATGGTCTGTATATATGGTAAGCTTGTGTTGAGCCCTTCAAGCCAGGGGTGCCATTCTTGGAGGGCCAGCTTCACGGCTAAGAGCTTGCGGTCTCCTATAGTGTAATTGCGCTCCACAGGAGAGAACTTATGGGAGAAAAAGGAGCATGGCACTAGAGCTCCCTTCATAGAGAGCTCTAGTGCCATGCTCCTTTTTGGAGGGTGACGCATCCGCCAATGGCGGACGTGTCAACCTCCACAATGAAGGGGCGGTTCGGGTCTGGGTGACGAAGACAAGGACCAGTATGGAAGACTTCCTTAAGAGCTTGAAATGCAGACTGGGCTTTGGGACTCCACTCCCGAAGATTGCATCCTTTCCTAGTCATGGCGGTGAGTGGAGCGGCTAATGCAGAATAGTCTGCAATAAAGTGCAGTTAATAGTTCGTGAATCCCAAGAACCTTTGTAGAGGCTGCAGACCAACAGGCTGGGGCCAATCACGAATACCTTGGAGTTTGTCGAGATCCATGGTAAATCCCTGGTTGGAGATGATGTAGCAAAGGAGTGGGAGCCTGGACTGCTCAAAAAGGCATTTTTCAAGTTTGGTGTAGAGATGGTGGTCCCTAAGCTGCTGAAGGTCTGTCCAGACATGAGAGCGATGGGATTCCAGGTGTTTAGAGAAAATCAAGATGCCATCTAAATAGATCACAACAAAGGAGATTAGAAGGTCTCAGAAGATCTCATTCATCATTCTTTGGAAGATGGCCAGGGCATTACAAAGTCCAAAGGGCATCACTATATACTCGTAATGACTGTCTTGTTTGTTAAACGATAGCCTTAGAAAATAAGGCCCTAAATGCTGGAAGTTTTGAAAATGCAAAATGTCATATGTTGTTGCCTCCCTTGACCTAACTCTATCTCTGAGCTTCCCCTATTTTTCCTGTGAATAAAAGTGCACATTGTTGACCCCTGCATGTTCCCACGGAAAGCATGGGCAATTTTCAAATAGCCGCTTTGGCTGGGTAAATGACTTTTGAAAATATTGCCCTCGATGCAGCAGCAATGCAAAATATGTGGTCACTGAATTTTCAAGTACACGCCATGTTAGTATTCGGTGACAGATAGCTTCCTCTATTAGAAAATCCTGATATTTAGGGTGGATTCAAAGGGACTAATAAATTGGTCCAGTAGGTGTTAATCAATAGTGTGAATGAATAATCAATGACAAACTGTCACTAGTCTGCCAGAGGGGAAATCATCCAAGAATGAAATCGGTGTAATAACATGAGTGCATAGTATCCTTCATCAAATACCATGTAAAACAAATCAGATACATTTCAAATCCCAATGCACAAAAGTATAGCATTTCACCTGCAATCAGAAATGATGCAATTAACTGATTTTACCTGTGTTAATTCATTTTGCTTATGCAAAAATATTAAATCCAAGATGCAATTTATGCTTATGGGTGTGCTTGCATATGTATATATGAATTTAAAAAAGGATAAGCTTTTTATTTTCTTTGCTAGTTTGATTTTTCTATAATGCAATAAATAACAGCAAAGTACAATCAAATGGAATCTAAATACTGAAAGATGAATTTTCAAAACTTTGTGCATGTAAAAATGACCATGTAAGCGCATAAGTAGCCTCTACTCACACACTCCGTATTTTATAAAAGCTAAAAATCTGCATGCATTTTCACTTTTGTGTGCACATATATACCTGTATCAAAGGGGGTGGTCTAGGGATATTCCAGAATGGGTCCAATATTTACACGCATAAGTTGCTATTTTAAAAGACACCTGTGTACATTTTCCAATGTACTTGTCTATTTTTACACCCGCTAATTCTCTGGAGTAAGTGATATTATACGTGTTTATAGTGTAGTACTGAGTAGGTGGGAGGTCTGAGTGAACTGGGAGATTTCTGGCTGAAGAACCAGGAAGTTCTCAATGACCTGGAGAAGGACTGGGCAAACTGGTTGGACTAATCAGTAAGACTGGCAATTTCCTTGACGTGCTTATGTTTTAAAATTGGCCAACTTAACACGCTTGAATCAGGACTTTCATAAGTCCTCCTTTACTTTCATGTGTAAAATATATGCATGTACCGTATATTTTAAAAAAAGGTAGAAACGTTTGCATGTTCAATTCATTGATATGTATGTGGTTTCAATGCATCGCATGTGTTCCTGCATAAACCTACATATGCGCGAATGTTGTGGGGTTAGATACACATATTTTATAAAAAAATGTATATATATCATACATCTGATTGTAAAACACTATGGCTAAACTATAACACAGCCATATATGTGCGCACATACCACCATGCACAGTTCTTTGAAAGTTATCTTCTAATATTTTCTGGCTATGGATTCATCTCATGGCTTTTTTCCTAAAAAAGATTCATTTCCAAAGCATATTCCCAAAGTTTTTTCTTTATTGGTGCAGACTTGCAAAAAATAATCTGTAGGTATAGTTATCTCCTGTGCATGGCTGGCCAACTAGCAGCCATACGGAATTATTGTACAAGTGACAAGGTCATGTCCTCTTCCCGCCAAGGGCAGCACTTCTCCCCCAGTTAGCTGCTGTTCTGCTCTCTTTCAGTTACAAAGGAGTTTGCAGCTGGTGAGGAGAGGAGTGTAGTCCCAGGCACAGACAGGATTTGCTCTAGTCACATCCAGCATGTTTGCCCTCACGCAGAAAGAAGTCTTTGCCGTCAATAAACAAATGTGTGTGTGTGCAAGAGAAAGGGACACCGTCATTGGTGTGAATGTGTGAGAGATCAGGGGATGCTATGATAAGTGCTTGCAAGTCTACATAAGAGGGACACTGACTGAGGTAAGCCAAGCATATGTCCATCAGCAAGAGAAAGGCTCAGACTGGGCAATTAGTGTGCATGGGTGTGGGTGTGTATGTGTGTGAGTTAAAGAGAGAGTGAGAAGGAGGCTCTGACTGCTGCATGAATGGGAGAGAGGGACACTGTGACTGATATATTCGTATGTGTGAACAAGAAGTGAGAGGGACTGAGTGAATGTGAGACAGAGAGTCACTGGGTCATTAATTATGCATTTCTTTACCCACTCATGCAATGTGCATATGTGTAGGTCTGAATGTGTGAGACAGCCAGACAGGGAGGATAACTTTCAAACAACAGTGCGTGGAAGCATATATGTGTGTATCTGGCCGCGCACATATTTGCTATAATATTTTATAACATGCGTATATAATATGTGCACGTTTTATAAAATACATACAATTCTGCCATGCAATATATGTGCATACATAGGTTTATGTGCAAATGCATTCAATGCATTGAAATCATGTATATCATTGGCTTCAACATGTGTACTTTACCCATCTATTTTAAATATATATATATATATATATATATATTTGCCTCACAAATCTGCTTCACTTTTTTGAAGGAGTTAATAAACATGTGGATAAAGGTGAATCAGTAGATGTAGTGTACTTGGATTTTCAGAAGGCATTTGACAAAGTTCCTCATGAGAGGCTTCTAGGAAAAGTAAAAAGTCATGGGATAGGTGGTGATGTCCTTTCGTGGATTACAAACTGGCTAAAAGATAGGAAACAGAGAGTAGGATTAAATGGACGGTTTTCTCAGAGGAAGGGAATGGGCAGCGGAGTACCTCAGGGATCTGTACTGGGTCCCTTACTTTTCAATATATTTATAAATGATCTGGAAAGAAATACGATGAGTGAGGTAATCAAATTTGCAGATGATACAAAATTGTTCAGAGTAGTTAAATCACAAGCAGATTGTGATAAATTGCAGGAAGACCTTGTGAGACTGGAAAATTGGGCATCTAAATGGCAGATGAAATTTAATGTGGTCAAGTGCAAGGTGATGCATATAGCGAAAAATAACCCATGCTATAGTTACACAATGTTAGGTTCCATATTAGGTGCTACTACCCAAGAAAGAGATCTAGGCGTCATAGTGGATAACACATTGAAATCGTCGGTTCAGTGTGCTGTGGCAGTCAAAAAAGCAAACAGAATGTTGGGAATTATTAGAAAGGGAATGGTGAATAAAACGGAAAATGTCATAATGCCTCTGTATCGCTCCATGGTAAGACCACACCTTGAATATTGTGTACAATTCTGGTCGCCGCATCTCAAAAAAGATATAATTGTGATGGAGAAAGTACAGAGAAGGGCTACCAAAATGATAAGGGGAATAGAACAGCTCCCCTATGAGGAAAGACTAAAGAGGTTAGGACTTTTCAGCTTGGAGAAGAGACAGCTGAGGGGGGATATGATAGAGGTGTTTAAAATCATGAGAGGTCTAGAACGGGTAGATGTGAATTGGTTTTTTACTCTTTCAGATAATAGAAAGACTAGGGGCACTCCATGAAGTTAGCATGTGGCACTTTTAAAACTAATCGGAGAAAGTTCTTTTTCACTCAACGCACAATTAAACTCTGGACTTTGTTGCCAGAGGATGTGGTTAGTGCAGTTAGTATAGCTGTGTTTAAAAAAGGCTTGGATAAGTTCTTGGATGAGAAGTCCATTACCTGCTATTAATTAAGTTGACTTATATAATAACCACCACTATTATTAGCAATGGTAACATGGAATAGACTTAGTTTTTGGGTACTTGCCAGGTTCTTATGGCCTGGATTGGCCACTGTTGGAAACAGGATGCTGGGCTTGATGGACCCTTGGTCTGACCCAGTATGGCATGTTCTTATGTTCTTATGTTCTTACATGAGTAAGTTGGAAAATGCACATGTGCAAAACAGCAACTTAAGCACATAGAGGTAGATTTTAAAAGGCCCGCGTGTCCATGTGTGTGCGGTTCCCGGTGCAGGCACCAGGCTATTTTATAACATGTCCATGGCGCACATGTGCGGGCAGGTGGCCTCCTCCATGCATGGGGGAGGGAGATTTTAAAAGAATTGCATGGTGATGCAATCGGGACTTTGCCCGGTTCCCTTCCAATAAAGGAGCGGACAGGGAGGGAACTTCCTTAACCCTAACCCTATCCTTCCTCCCTCTTCCCCTCTCCTCCCCGACCTCTAAACCAACCCTTGCTATCCCCAATTTTTGTTGTTGTTATACTTACTGCTCCTCAATAGCTGAAATAAACTCCGTGAGACAGTCGGCTGCTGGTGTGCGCTTCCTTGGGACAGCGTCTAATGGCGCTATCCTGGTCTGCCCCCCACCCTGCCCTCCCCCATCCAGACCCCGCCCCCCCCCCCCAGCCCACCCCTTTCTTCAGGCCCAGCACTTCTGCGCATATTGGGAGTTACGCGTGTGGCCGGGCCCTTTCTAAAATGCGCTCGGCCTGTGCAGGGCCCTCGGTATTTGCGCACGTGGGCCTCTTAAAATTGACTTGATAAATTGTTAGCCTTGCCCCAGAATGCCTCTTTTTTTCGTGCATCTATGTGTCCACAAAAGTGAGCATATGAACATATTTTCAACTTTTATAAAATACAGAATATGCAAGTGGAGGCTACTTATGCACATTTATGCTATATTTTACAAATACAATGTTTTTAAACTTCACCTTACAATGTGAATATGTTTCTCTTTTTGAGAGCAGACAAGACAATCCAAATTTGTATTTTTGACTTCAGTGAGACAGAGTGTTGATGGTAGGGGAGAAATAGATAATCTGGGCCAGTACTGAGTGGATGATTTTATGGGGGATGAATATGTGGCCTGGTCCTTTAAGTGACTTTCTCTGTTTAGTTGAAAACTGTGAAGGCCTCCCCAGAGGTGCTCTCTCTCTCTCTCTCTCTATCTCCCCCCCCCTCCCTCAACCCAAGCCCAGAAATGACTGAAATGCAAGCATTCGTACTGTGCAGTTACACAATTATCACATGTGTTATGGTATTAACACTATAATGCATTTTGATGAGTGACCCTGTTGGATTGAGGCTGGAGCGGGCAGTCTTCCCTATTCTGGCCACCCCAGAAAGAGATTTCTCCATAAGCCCTTCCCAGACTAAGAACCAGAGGTTTTTTAAAAAAAAAAAACAACCCAAAAAACTCTAAAAGCAAGTCCCAATCAGCCCTGGGACACACTTACTGGGCAAGTTGGGTACCAAGAAGGCATTTTTGCCCTTCCTATTCAGTGCAGGTTCCAAGTCATGGGGCCTAGTATGCCAAAATAGGAATAAAATCAGTTTCCAATGCTGCAAGCTGCATTTATACCAGCAGGGTGCTGGCCATTCTGGCAACCTCTGGGGAGGAGCTGCTCTGAAACGGTGCACCCCTTCTTCACACTACTAAACTCCTATCCTGGCTCAATAAGTGTTTAAGAACTAGGGCCATTTAGTGGTGATCCCAAAGGGTCGCCATCTTTCCCATCCTGTTTGCTCCTCCTTCCTTGTCTCTTCCATAATCACTCCTCCCATCCTTTCTCCATTTGTGTTCCACTCTTCCCCCTTTCTCCTTCCTTTTTCCCGTGTTTCCTGCTCCCATCTTCTCTTCCTTTGTCCTTTTTTTCCATTCCCTGCCATTTGTTTAATGTCCCTGCCACTGCTATGAGTTAGTTGTGGCCCTTGAACTTTTATGAAAGAAATTCTCAGGCTGTTAGAAGTTGTCCACTCCTACATATGATTGTCAGGAGAATCTTATGCCCGACAAAATTACAATCAACTTCTCTGTGCAGTCCAACATCCTAGGTAGTTATTTTAGGGCATTGACTGAAGCTTTTATAAAATTCTGTGTTGTTTTGCTGTTTTTTGGCAATTTAGATTTCCTTACCAGCAGTGCTTGGTTGCAGACGGCAGATGTAATAATTTTAGGGAAATGAGCATAGCTTAAATTTGAGTTGAATTTATTTTTGTCCTGATTTGTTTGATAGAGGAAAGGTCGCACATGTTGGTCTGTAGGTAGCATTAAAGGTTTCCCAGTGTAATCCATGTGCAGGTTCTGCAGCCTGCCCCAGAAGCTTCAACTGCAATTACATTGTACTGTATGTCGTTTCATTTACATTTGATAATGCAGGTGTAATTGACTTAGCATGCACTAGATATTCCACCTTTTGTAAAACATAAATTTAATTAGTTGGTATTTTCTGCTCCCATGAAACTAATTCTTCTGTAAATAGAGCCAAAGGTCATAAATCAACTTTATTAAAGTCATTGCCAGAAAGTTTAAATGGTGAACAAACTGTGTGACACAGAACATAAGAATTCTCATGTTCACCTCTTTTTTTTCATGAAATCAAGAATCAATACAGCAGATCTTTCAGAAGGTGCCTCTAGGAAATGATAAACGGAGAAGATAATACACACTTGTAATTCTTGTTGAGAAGAGACACTATTACCTTGCCTTCGTAATACTTTCATGAAATGCACTCTAAAACATGTTTTAGCTTTCCACTGATTAGGGGTGTCACATTTTAACAGGAGTAGTTCCAACATTCTTATGCAAAACAGCTATACTAGATATAGATGCTTAAATCATTCACACAAGCTCACTTTTTAAAATATTTAGAATATGATTGTATCAGCTCAAAAGTTGCTAAATTGCTTCTGTTCTTTAAAGCATGATGGGATCCCTATGCATTTTTAAATGTATGTGCAGAAAAATACTGCCATCACGCCATAAAGCTTGCCAGCATGAGTGCAAGAATGGCGTATCATTAAAGGCATAACCTACAAAATGAGGTTCATTATAAAAACATATTTTCTCTCCCTTCCTCTCCCTCTCTCTCTTCACCTTTGTCTTAACCTTCTTCTTGTTCTCCAATGGACACCCTGCATTCATACATGCCCTAGCAGCACTGAGTTTGAAATGTATTAATTACAGCGGACTGCATACTCCCATAGACTAATTTGCAGTAATCTGAACATAAGAGTAATTTTTTCCATCTAGTCTAGTACATTTTTTTATTTCATTTTTCTAAGCTATCAAGTGTTAATTCTGAGAAAACAAACAGGGAACACCTAGAACCTTTCACAGTGACTTGTATTCTGCAGTTCCTGCAGCCATGTTAGTTCTGGAGGAAAGTGCCTTCTTTGTAGGCTGTAATACTTTTCTTTTGGACCAACTCAAGATCTTTGCATATCATTTAGGTCTCTCCTAAGGGGGGGGGCTCAGTTTGTTTTTAAACGGGAAGCAGTTCCACCCAATTTTATGTGATCGTTTTTACTGGGGAGCTTGTAATTACTGTAGGCAAGCACAGATAGTTTATGACACATTTTAGGAATCCACATTTGTAAACCTGCTTCTTCATGACATGGTCAAGTTTAGCAAAGAAGTTAACTGTATATTTCCACTGAATGTGACTAGAAGTTATAACTATAAAAAAAAAAAATCTGAGTGGGAAAAAAACTGAACATTTTACCCAGCTGAAATTTGAACTGACAAAAAACACTCTGCCATAGGAGGAAGATGTTGAAAGAAATTTGTGGGTAAAGTTCAGTTAACAGCCTGAACTGACCTGATAAAAGGATAATAACTCTTAAAAATTGGTCACAAATGTATTAAGCTGGTCCAAGAAAGAGATATTCTCAACAACCTGGTTGCTGACCTTTAAATATTTAAATAGAATAACGTCAACCTCATTAATTTGGTCCAACAAAAAATACCCCCACATATAAAGACGAAGATTAACAGACAATATTTCATGGCTGGATTTATCAAAAATTTGGTTTCTCGCATTTTGTGCCTATGGAGGAAACCTTAAGCAATCAGGCCCAAGGAATTTGTTAAAGGAAGGTGCTAGAAAGATAAAATTGCTGAAGGAATGTTCATCAAAAATAAGAAATCCATGAAGTTTAGAGTCTGTGGAAGGAATGGAAGCAAGAAAGGGGGCTGTGTATTCAAGGAGGAGTTTATCCTGTTCTGTGCCAATGGCACAAAATCCTTCCATGAAGGTCTTTCCCCCTCTCCTATGCAAGCTGAAAATGTTCTTAACGAGCAATGTCCTAAGAGAATAAAGTAAGAGATTCCTTGGAAAACAAACACTATCTCAACCCTAGCATTCATTAGCTGCCAGGAGAAACAAAAAAAAATGCTGGCAGCTGACACCATGCAGCGTTTCTGGCCAGGGTGGTAGATGGGTGAGTGAGTGCACCTGAGTTATTTTAAGCAAGATCTGATTGGCATTGACTTGAAAGCACTGTCCTGTTTGCCTTCCTGGACATGGGTGGTGTGAGCATCATCACCAGACACTGGCAAAACAGTGGTTGGTGGCGTGGAGGCTTCGAGAAGGCGAGGGGCAAGGGGCGAGGGGCCTAGTGGCAGATTTTAATACCACCACATCATCTTTTTATTTTCAGAGTGTCATATTCTATGTCCATGCTGTCCAAGAAGTGTGGCCTGTCTCCTTGCAGTGCTAAAAGCAAGATAATCCCCGTCTAAGGAATCAGTAAGTATGGTCTGTCTAATCCAGTCCCAGTGTGAAACTGTTGACATTTGTTCTTTTTTTTCTATCATTATGTGACTGGGCCTGTTTTTCGCTGGATTAGGCACAAATCTCCTATGCGCCGCATTTGGCATGTTACTAGTAGTTTAACTTCATTAATAATGTATGAAGAAAATGTAATCCACAGCAGAGAAGGCAAGAAAAGTATTTTTTTTTTTTTTTTTGCAGCTACCAAATCCTCTGGAATGAGCAATTACTCGCTATTTTTTTCATTTGATGCTATATTTTACAAACGGGTGGTCATCTCTCTCTCTCTCTCTTTTTTTTTTTTTCCCGCTGGTGATATGTTCTCGTAGAATAAGAACTGTGCGGAGCGGCAGAGACGGCAACTTTTCATCTCCCGCGTGCGTGATTTTTTTGAAAAATGATGGTGGGGCACTGGGGAGAGGCTGTTAGAAAGAGGGGGAAGGGGGCCTGCCTGCGCCTCTCTGGTCCTAACCTGGCTGATTATTAGAAATAACTTTGCCAGGCTAGCGTGGACAGATGAAAATATTGAAGCAAACCATCCTGTTGAGCTCTGAAAAGAGAAAAGCAAGGAGGGAAACAGGTATCACCAGAAGCTATAATATTCCATTTTAAAATGATATAATCTGTTATAAAAATGTTAAGCCTTTAGCTTTCAGAGTTTTCCTGATAAACCCTTTGTTGTTTTAAAGAGCAATGGTGGACAGAGCTAACTGTTGCCCCTAATGCTTTTCCTGCAATTTTGTCCTGCCTGGCATACTATTTAATCACATTGTGACCCAGAGATCCTAAGCTAGCTCCCAAACAGTGCTCACTTACAAGTACTTTTGTGTTCTGCACTTCTATCACATTTGTGCTGTCAGAGCAACAGCTGGGGGATACTTTTTCAACAAAGATGAGTGTCAGATAATCCTGATGAGATTCCACATCCAACATCTTTTGTAATTATGTCACATTCAGCCGTAATGGAATAATTCAAACCGAAAGGACAAGCTTTGATCCTTTCTTAAACCTTTCCCTGTGGACTGGTTATCTAAAAAGAGTTGAAGATATTTCTGCTAGAAGATCTGGTGTTTCTTCACAAAAGTCATGCCTCTAATGTAATGTGATCTACAACAGTAATCTCGAGTTTTCCAAACACTTTTTTTTTTTTTTTCAAAAGCATGTTCAGACCGAATGAAGATGTCACATGTAATGTCTTTTTGGACTTTACTAGCAAAGTAGATGAGCTCTTTCTAAAATTGTACAGTCTGACAATGCAAATTGAAAAAGGATTTAAATACCTTAGCACAAATCAACAATTTATACTCACAACATGTGCACTGCTTGCCTGCCTATAATAGAAAACTTATCCTTTATCCTCGACTAGACTGATCTCTCACCCTCTGTCCCGATGGTATGTGGATGCATATTCTTAAAAGGGAAATGCTAGCCACAATTCTCAGCACATCAATTGTTTGTGCTTTTTGACTTATTCTCAAACTGCGTAGGTCTGATTCTTAGTTTGTATTCCTACTTCCCCCTCCCCCCTCCCTCTCTCTCTCTCTACATATTTTAGCAATAGTAAAGGAAAATGCTAGGAACAAAATCAACATGTGAAAAAGAAAAGTAAAAAAAAAGCATAAATTGGTGTTTGGAGAGCTGTTGGCACTCTTTATGAGAAAATATATACAGCTGAATGCCCTTCATAATACTGATATTACTTGAGTTTGATTTCTGTAGAACATTTCATTCTGTTGGGATAAATAGTTCTATGGATTTTTGTACTTGCTTGAAAAAGATAAGATTCATCATCTTACTGGGAACAATTTTCAAACAATTCACAGATCTCTAAAGTACCCGGGCAATTATAGCACACGCCACTTTAAGCTACGCTTTTAAGAGAAACACGTAAAGTAAGCAATCTAAAAGCCTTCGTGTACTTAGTGCCTCCTATTTTGTGTAGGCAGCCAGGGAGGGTAAATAAAAAGCATGTGTACGTAAAGGGTGCGTGTATTTCTGACAGTCATGTACATGCGTTATTCTCTTTCCGTGACCTAAACAATGCCCCAGGAGCGTCTCCTCACAGCTTGGCTACAAAGCTGCATGCTGTGGAGGTCCATGCATAATTTCAGCAAGGCTGGGGAAAGTCTCTTTCAGACAGGACAATTTAAGTGACTTAATCCATTGCAGCATGCCTAGATGGGCTTCAAAAATTGTCATCTCTGGGGGGGGGGGGGGGCAGGTTTCAAACTTTCTGCCTTGGGACAAACACCTTTGTACCAATTCTCATAGTGAAAGAGTGCGGGTGCAATTTTGCATTGAAAACTGCCATGGGTGCTTTTTCTGTAAGCAGTTTTTTTCTGTGCTGGAGAAATCCACGCAGAGCATTGAAAATTCAAACAATGTGCGCTCTCTTCCTGCCCTGACCTAAGCTTGGCCCCAGGAATGTCTTCTCTCAATGGGCATAAAAGTCTGGAAGTTGTGGAGCCATGTGTGGGCTTTTAGCTGCATTGAGGTAGGGCAGTGTTCAAACAGGGAAAACTGCTTTTTTACTTGTGCAAATAAATTGCTTTGCTAATTCTCCTCTAAGAGAGAATTTTTCCAAGAGATGTCTGCAGGTAAAACAGTGCATTAATGGGTGGATTTTAAAAGGGTTACGCACGTAAATCCTCAGGATTTACGCGTTTAACCGTTCCTGCGCGTGCCGAGCCTATTTTGCATGGGCCCAGAGATGAGCGCAAAGCCCCAGGTTGCGCGTATGTCCCAGGGCTTTGTGAAAGGGGCGGGGTGGGGGCCTCCGGCACAGCGTCCGTGCCGGGGGATCGCGTGCTGGCAGCAGGCTGGCGTAACTTACAAAATAAAGGTGGGGGGATTTAGGTAGGGCTGGGGGTGGATTAGATAGGGGAAGCGAGGGGAAGGTGGGGGGGGGGGGGCCGAAGGAAAGTGCCCTCCGAGGCCGCTCTGATTTCGGAGCAGCCTCGGAGGTAACGGGGAAAGCCATCAGAGCTCCCCTAGGGCTCGGCGTGCGCAAGGTGCACTAGTGTGCACCCCCTTGCGCGCGCTGACCGCGGATTTTATAACATGCGCGCACAAATGTACCCCGCACGCGTATGTTTAAAAATCCGGCCCTAAATGCAGAAGTGGCCTTTTACAAAATTGCCTGCCCAATATTGGGTAGATTTTTTAAAAATATGCACACGCGTCCATGTGCACATGCTACCCGGCCCGCGCACATGGACGTGCAATTTTATAACATGCATGCACTGGCCGGGCCAGTGCACACAGGGGGTAGATGTCCCTAGTTTACACGCGGCGATGAGATCGGGCCTCCGCCAGTTCCCTCCCAGTCTCCTGCAATTAACGAGCGGACTGGGAGGGAACTTTCCTCCTCCCCACCTATCCTCCTTCCCTCTTCCCCTCTCCTCTCTGACACCTTTGAAGGCCCTACCTTTTGTATATTTTTTCATTTTGGAACTTATGCCAGCTGGCTGCCGGCACGCGATCCCTCGGCACTGCAGCACATGGCCGCTGTTCTGGCGGCCTCTAGCTTCACCCCGCCCGCCCCTGGACCGCCCCTAGCTGCCCCTGGGCTGCACAGCACGCGCAAGGCCCGGCCGCGCTCATAACTCCCGTTTGTTTACACGCGGGGGTTTTAAAATCAGGCCTTAAGTGGGCAAACTTAAGCATGTATGCAATTAGTCCAGAATGCTGCTGCTCGTATACTTTCCAGTTCTTTAAGAAACCATATATCTCCAATACTCTGTTCTTTCCACTGGCTTCCCATAAAATTTAGGATTCAATATAAAATATTGTCCATCCATAATTCACTCACTTATATATAATCCATCTTCAACTTGGTTATGCTCCATCCTATGAGTTTACAAACCAACACGACACCTAAGATCTTTAACAAAAAATTTACTGGATATTCCTTCAGTCTGTCTCGCAAGGCTGGACATTACACAGAAAAGAGCCTTCTCTGTTGCTTTTCCATCCATTTGGAATTTTCTGCCAAACTCCCTTCATCAAATTTCAAATTCACAACAATTTAAGGAATCATTAAAAACATACGGTACTTATTCCAACTAGCCTTTAAGATTCTTGCATCAGAACACATCTAATCACCCTCTACTTTTACCTTCCTCTACCTCCTCCCCCCAGCGACTTTACTTCAATATATTTATGGGGTTTGGTGCTTGAATATTAGATTAGATTAGATATTTTAATTTCTAGTAGTTTTTATTTTCTTATGTTTTATTGTTTACCAGTTTTTTTTACACTATATTGTTTGAGATTTTGTTTTTATTATGTATGTTCTGATTGTAAACCGTTTTGATTAATTTTACATTGTAAAAGCCATATATAAACATTTTTAAATAAAATAAATAAATAAATAAATATGAGCATAAGTTTTAGGGATGTGAATTGTTTTCCATATCGTCTTAACGATAGAAATCGTGTGGCAGGGCAAGAAAATCGTCTTAGGCACGATTTTTTAGTTAAAAAATCGTTAAAAATCGTTTTTTCCGATTAGTGCGCACTAACTCGAGTTAGTGCGCACTAACGGGAGTTAGTGCGCACTAACTGGGAGTTAGTGCGCACTAACTGAAAATGATACAATTTGACACTTTTCAGGTCAGTTAAGGTCAGTTTAGGAATGAATATGTATTCCTATTGGCTGCCCTCTTATTTATTCATGTTACCAAGTTTCCTACTGACAGTATATGGGGGATGGGAAATGGAAACAGTTGGTAGCTTGACAAAACAAGTAATGTGATCAGTCAATGTGACTAGAACTTGTGCCCTAACCCTGATACCAGGGGTATTGTGATCTTCCTGCACACAGTGCCCTATCCCTATTAATACCAGGAGTGTTGTGATCTTCCTGCACACAGTGCCCTATCCCTAATACCAGGGGTGTTGTGATCTTCCTGCACACAGTGCCCTATTCCTGATACTGGGGGTGTTGTGATCTTCCTGCACACAGTGCCCTATTCCTGATACTGGGGGTGTTGTGATCTTCTTGCACACATCCCGATATCAGGGATAGGGCACTGCATGCAGGAAGATCACAACACTCCTGGTATTAATAGGGATAGGGCACTGCATGCAGGAAGATCACAACACTCCTGGTATTAATAGGGATAGGGCACTGCATGCAGGAAGATCACAACACCCCTGGTATCAGGGATAGGGCACTGTGTGCAGGAAGATCACAATACCCCGGAGGAGTGAGGGTCAGGCAGCTCCCCCCTGTCTGTGAAGCCAGCCTCTCACTAGTAATGCAGGGAGGGAGCTGTCTCAGACTTCACCATCCTCCCCCCCCCCCTCACCCACACACCATTCACTAGCTGGGACATGGGGGAAGTCAGGAGTGAGGGTCAGGCAGCTCCCCCCTGTCTGTGAAGCCAGCCTCTCACTAGTAATGCAGGGAGGGAGCTGTCTCAGACTTCACCATCCTCCCCCCCCCCCTTACCCACACACCATTCACTAGCTGGGACATGGGGGAAGTCAAGAGTGAGGGTCAGGCAGCTCCCCCCTGTCTGTGAAGCCAGCCTCTCACTAGTAATGCAGGGAGGGAGCTGTCTCAGACTTCACCATCCACCCCCCCCCCTCACCCACACACCATTCACTAGCTGGGACATGGGGGAAGTCAGGAGTGAGGGACAGGCAGCTCCCCCCTGTCTGTGAAGCCAGCCTCTCACTAGTAATGCAGGGAGGGAGCTGTCTCAGACTTCACCATCCACCCCCCCCCCTCACCCACACACCATTCACTAGCTGGGACATGGGGGAAGTCAGGAGTGAGGGACAGGCAGCTCCCCCCTGTCTGTGAAGCCAGCCTCTCACTAGTAATGCAGGGAGGGAGCTGTCTCAGACTTCACCATCCTCCCCCCCCCCCTCACCCACACACCATTCACTAGCTGGGACATGGGGGAAGTCAGGAGTGAGGGTCAGGCAGCTCCCCCCTGTCTGTGAAGCCAGCCTCTCACTAGTAATGCAGGGAGGGAGCTGTCTCAGACTTCACCATCCCCCCCCTCACCCACAAACCATTCACTAGCTGGGACATGGGGGAAGTCAGGAGTGAGGGTCAGGCAGCTCCCCCCTGTCTGCGAAGCCAGCCTCTCACTAGTAATGCAGGGAGGGAGCTGTCTCAGACTTCACCATCCTCCCCCCCCCCTCACCCACACACCATTCACTAGCTGGGTCATGGGGGAAGTCAGGAGTGAGGGTCAGGCAGCTCCCCCCTGTCTGTGAAGCCAGCCTCTCACTAGTAATGCAGGGAGGGAGCTGTCTCAGACTTCACCATCCACCCCCCCCCCCCCTCACCCACACACCATTCACTAGCTGGGACATGGGGGAAGTCAGGAGTGAGGGACAGGCAGCTCCCCCCTGACTGTGAAGCCAGCCTCTCACTAGTAATGCAGGGAGGGAGCTGTCTCAGACTTCAACATCCTCCCCCCCCCCTCACCCACACACCATTCACTAGCTGGGACATGGGGGAAGTCAGGAGTGAGGGTCAGGCAGTTCCCCCCTGTCTGTGAAGCCAGCCTCTCACTAGTAATGCAGGGAGGGAGCTGTCTCAGACTTCACCATCCACCCCCCCCCCCCTCACCCACACACCATTCACTAGCTGGGACATGGGGGAAGTCAGGAGTGAGGGACAGGCAGCTCCCCCCTGTCTGTGAAGCCAGCCTCTCACTAGTAATGCAGGGAGGGAGCTGTCTCAGACTTCACCACCCTCCCCCCCCCCCCCTCACCCACACACCATTCACTAGCTGGGACATGGGGGAAGTCAGGAGTGAGGGTCAGGCAGCTCCCCCCTGTCTGTGAAGCCAGCCTCTCACTAGTAATGCAGGGAGGGAGCTGTCTCAGACTTCACCATCCTCCCCCCCCCTCACCCACACACCATTCACTAGCTGGGACATGGGGGAAGTCAGGAGTGAGGGTCAGGCAGCTCCCCCCTGTCTGTGAAGCCAGCCTCTCACTAGTAATGCAGGGAGGGAGCTGTCTCAGACTTCACCATCCTCCCCCCCCCCCCTCACCCACACACCATTCACTAGCTGGGACATGGGGGAAGTCAGGAGTGAGGGTCAGGCAGCTCCCCCCCTGTCTGTGAAGCCAGCCTCTCACTAGTAATGCAGGGAGGGAGCTGTCTCAGACTTCACCATCCTCCCCCCCCCCCCCTCACCCACACACCATTCACTAGCTGGGACATGGGGGAAGTCAGGAGTGAGGGTCAGGCAGCTCCCCCCTGTCTGTGAAGCCAGCCTCTCACTAGTAATGCAGGGAGGGAGCTGTCTCAGACTTCACCATCCTCCCCCCCCCCCTCACCCACACACCATTCACTAGCTGGGACATGGGGGAAGTCAGGAGTGAGGGTCAGGCAGCTCCCCCCTGTCTGTGAAGCCAGCCTCTCACTAGTAATGCAGGGAGGGAGCTGTCTCAGACTGGTATCAGGGTTAGGGCACTGTGTGCAGGAAGATCACAACACTCCTGGTATTAATAGGGATAGGGCACTGTAAGAGATGACTGTAGTAGATTGAATAAAGATCTGATGTTTCTGCTCTCCTCACACCAAACAAAAACAACACAGAAGCAGAGAAGCCCTTCTTACAAAGCTGAGCTAGTGAGTTAAGTAGGAGGAAAAGTAAACATACTGGTGCCAGTGTGGCTACTTAAAAAATACACTTACCAACAATCAATTACATATATTTGAACTGTGTACAGTTCCAGCCAGGACCACCTTTCTAAAATGCACAGTGATTGGCAAATTCAACATGCACTAGCATTTCAGGTGCCTGCTAACAAAAATAATAAAATTCAAGTTCTAGTCACGTGAGTGCTGATCATTACATTACTTTTTTTGTCAAGCTTCCAACTGTTTCCATTTCACATCCCCCCAACCATATTGGTAACATCAATAGATAAGAGCACAGCCAGCCAATAGGAATACATACATACATATTCATTCCTAAGTGACCTTTACTGACCTGGGAAGTGTGAACACTTTGTTTCATTTTCTGTTGGTGTTCGTTAGTTTCCAGTTCCATTTCCCATCCCCCCAACCATCACCTCAGTGGTAACCTTGGTAATATCAATAGATAAGAGGGCAGCCAGCCAATAGGAACACATATTCATTCCTAACTGACCTTCAGTGACCTGGAAAGTGTTTATTTGTATCATTTTCAGTTAGTGCGCACTAAATCGAGTTAGTGCGCACTAACGGGGAGTTAGTGCGCACTAACACGATTTAACGATTTTTAACGATAAATCGTTAGAATTTCTATTGTATCGTGTTCTATAACGATTTAAGACGATATAAACATTATCGGACGATAATTTTAATCGTTGAAAAACGATTCACATCCCTAATAAGTTTACCTAGGCTAAGTGGAAGTGTTCCAGGGGGAAGGGTTGGGGAAAGGTTTACACTAATGCGCATATGTTGGGAGCTTTAGAGAAATCCACCTACATTTTCAAGAAAAGTTTCTGCTCCCATTTAGCAGGTGGTGCTTGCAGTGCAATTCCTGTGAAAATAGATGGGCACTCCCATGTGCTATAAAACCTTGCATGTAATTTAAACATTTTCTCCTATATGATATTTTCAACTTGTTTATCTTTTAATGAAAAAAAAATCAATAAGAAGAAAAAAGTATGGTCACATTTCTTGTTTTTAAACTCTAATCCTCTGGAACTACAACATACTAAAATATATAGCAATATATTACAGAGCATTAGGAATTAAAGTTGGGATCTCATCTTGTTAGGAGATTACATTGCACTTCTTTTATTTATAGTTTCCTATATCCCAATGAAATTTGCTGGGAAAAAATACACTATTATCTACAGTCATTCTCAAGAAAGATATTAAAGGCCAGATTTAAGGATCAGGGAAACATAGGGAATAAAAAGAACAGAAAACCAACAAATCAGTTTGCCCGTATAATTTGCAAACACTGCATCTTTGGGTCAAGGCCCTAATTCTCTGCAGTATCTGGAAGGAAACAAAACAAAACTTGAGTTCATTGGGCCAAGCAGGGGATGGGGACACTGAGGAGGCAGCACTAACAGCCCGAGATGGGAGGAATTCCAACCATTTCACAACAGTGGCACCAATCGATGCAATCAAGGATAGACGCGCACTGGAGGTGGAAAGGATGTCGTGTCTGTGGATGCGCTGCCAAGGATTGCCATGGAGATGTTTAAATTGGAGAAGAAGAGTGAGAGAATAAGCAGAAAAAAAAATCACCGGGGAGCTGAGAATGAAGGTTCATTAGATTATAGTTTTCATTGGGGTAGGTTCTGACTGAGATGGAAGTCAGAAAGAAAATGCAGGCTGAATTAGAATTTGACTTTTATGTTGGCGTTATGAGACAAGGAGCACTCAGCATTTCCCTATATGTATATCCTCTGATACAGAAAGGACTGCAGCAATTCCTCCTGGGGACCTTTGTCATAGCTGTCTCTCTGCTCCCTTCAACACTTTCAACAAATATAAGTTATTGACTACAAGCTAAAGAAGAGCTTTCATTGGGGTGACCAGACATCCTGTATTATAATATTGTCCTATCTCCTGCTTAAGCAAGAACATGACTCACAATTGTGCTGTTTTTCAGCCTGTTTATATATGGAAAAATGAAATGTCACCAGATTTTATGCATTACACATATGGATGGATCTAGCATTTTAAGAAGGGAGATACACATGGTATGGTGCATCTTTTTCCTTTTACTCCTTCCCCTCACAATGTCGTCTTCCCTTCTGCTCTTTTATCTACTCTGTCATCATTTACCTTCTGCTCCTCTCCATTTCCTTTCTACAAGTTCCTTGTCACCTACCTAGGGTTGCCAACTGAGTCCAGATTTTCTTTTTTTTTTTTTTTTTTTGAAATTTGTATTTTTATTAGAAATTAAGTATTATGGAGTCCAGATTTTCAGGACAGGTTAATCCAGTCATGGTTTTACCCCACTGCATGCAGGGAGCTGTAGTTCTGAAATCCCTATTGCCAGTCCTTAGAAAAGAAGGTCTACAAATCCCTACATGCAATGGGGTAAAACCATGACTGGATTAACCTGTCCTGAAAATCTGGACTCAGTTAGCAGGTCTACACTTACCCCATGCCATTTTTTTCTCTCTCTCTCACACCGATTCTACTCCATTTCACCCTTCTCTCTCTCTATCCCCCCCATTAAGTTCCTTTCCATTTCTTCACCAAGGTTCTTCATCTCCTCCTCCCCTGCCAATGCCCTATTCATTTCCCCTGTCCTTGGATTCCTCTTTCTCTTCTATCTCCTTTCACAGGTTTTCCTCGTTCCTCTCACTCCCCATCTGCCCAAGTTGCTTTCCAGCTTCCCTTCCTCTCTTTCGGATTCTTTTCAATTTCTCGGGGCCCAGTGCTATGGGCAGAATAGTGACAGGTCAGCAGCGTGGGGATGTGTTAACTGTCTCCTTTGCTGCTCTTTCCCATTGGGGGTGCACTTCCTTTGTAAACTGAAGCACAAGAGGGAGGAGGGGAAAAGCAGCCACAGAGACTGGGAGTGCATTTTTACCATGTCCACATGCTAATGTCCATCTGCCACTTCTACGGATATGACTGCCAGAGAGGAGGAGAGGTGCAAGAAGAGTGGCCTTTAGATGTGGTGCTGTATGATTCAACTTTTACCCAAAGGATGCTCTTGTTCATTATTCAGAAGATGCATCCATGGCCACCCTTGCTTTTATTAATGCTTGTTTGCTCTTTTTTTTTCTCCTGCATGCTTAGTTTGAAAAATAAGGAAACAATTATGCAAATATTAATGATTGCCGGGAAAAGGAAAGAGAATCAGCTCTGGTTTACAACTCTCTAAGCTGAACTAAGGGAATGATGTCAAATTGTGCAACTCTTCCCCCAAAGAAAACCAGGCAGAAACAAAAAAAGGGTAAGCAGATATTGCATGTAGTGCTCACAAAGGATTTAATTGGAAAGCTTGTATCACAATTTTATGTTCATAAGTTAAAGATAATTGAATGGTTCAAAAGTGACAAAACCTTGAGGAACCAATTATATCCATCCTTGTATTTCTAGTCTTCATCATACCTTAATGTCTTACTTCTGTGATCAATCTAAATTTAGGGAGAACAATTTTAAAAGGGATTTATTTGGGCAAATAGATATTTACTCAGATTACCATGGTTGAAAATTGTCCCCCTCAGAGAAGCTGAAACTATGTATTGCCCCCTCTGCTTTCAGGTGGTGTGAGATGAGCTTTCTAGGGTTCATGTCAATAGGGCTGAAACAAATGTTTTAAGGCCATGCTGGTGGGGATAAACACAATATCACTCTGCTTCTGCAAGAACCAGTCCATATACATTATCAGAAGCCTTGGGGTTCCCAAAATATATCTTTATTTTCCAATTTAAAGCAGAGGGTCACAAACTTCAAACACGACCGCAGCCATCAAACACTTCATCAAAAATCAATAGACAAAAAAACTCAGTACACATCAATTCTTAGATCTGTTCCCTGTCTTAGTCTAATAGGGCAACGCTGATTGAAATCAAGTGTAGAGAGGTCTTCTACTGGCACTGAAAAGTATCCACCTGTTTCCATTTCCTGATGTCAAGCCAATAAACTGGTTACATGGATATTCATGTAATGCTTGTGAATCAGGTCCATAATCTGAAATGAGTACAGCTGCTGGATTATCACAACTTCTAGAAGCCTGTGAGATACATCCTCAAAGATCACATAATGCCATATTCTGGAATCTGTCTTCAATAAATGGGCTTATCCTCTGTTTATATTAGGGATGTGCATTCGTTTGCGACGAAATAAAAAATATAGACGATATTTCCTATTTTGTCGCAGTTCATGGGTCCCTGAAAATGATAGGAAAACCCCATGAAATTTCTTGTGGTTTTCTTATCGTTTTCAGAGGGGGGGGGGAGGGAACATATAAAAAAACAAACCCAAACCCACCCCAGCCCTTCAGATTTAATTCATTACAATCTCCTACCCTCCTGACCCCCCAAAAACTTGCCTAAAGTCCCTGGTGGTCCAGCGGGGGTCCTGGGAGTGGTCTCCCCCTCTTGGGCCATCGGCTGCCACTAATCAAAATGGCGCCGATGGCCCTTTGCCCTTACCATGTGACAGGAGCTATTGGTGCCATTGGCTGGCCCCTGTCACATGATAGGAGCAATGGATGGCCCATACCATTTTTTAAGATGGCACATCTCTAGTTTATGTACATGTGAGCTTTTGCAGCATGCAAACTTTTAGCCAAATGAAAAAGAGATATTCCTAGGGTTCTGTTTAGGACAGATGAGGAAAACAACATGCATAGATTTAATTTTCAAGGCTAGGTGGGTTGTTTTGTCTATGGCAATAGCAAGTTAAATGTGTGTGGTCACTCTGTATGCATGTACCTAATGGGCACTTTTCAAAGTGAAATTACCTGGGTAGATTCCCTTTGAAATATAGCTATAAGTTACATGTGTAATTGTTAGGATTCTGTGAGGTCAGAAGGGGTGTGAACCCTGGGCCGAAGTAAGAGGTGGTACCACACACGGGGAGGAGCCCCGTGAGCCTCACTGTCGGGAGGCTAGGTCTCAGCAGAGGAAGGCACAGAATGAATAGAGTCTTTATTAAAGAGATAGAAGCACTACCCACGGAGCGGGGGGTGCCAGGGAGAGAGAGAGTCCACACAGGCCCTGAGACACAGGGTCGATGAGATAGGTAGTGCCCTGAGGGAATACCTCTGTAGAGCTGGTAGTAGTCCATGAAGCGAGAATACCGGAGACGTCTCCTGTAGAGATGGTAGTGGCCCACGAAGCAGGGTACACCGAAGAGACCTTGAAGGAGATGGTAGTGGCCCGTGGGGCGGGGTACACCAATGATGTCCTCAATAAAGATGGTAAAACCTGCAGAGTAGGAAATGCAGATGAAACTCTCAGAAGAGGTAACAGTGGTCCTTGGAGTGAAGCACAGTCGAGGCCCTAGGTGGAGATGGTAATGGCCTGCAGCGCAGGGTACACCTGTGAGGTCCTCAATAGCATGGTAAAGATCCATAGAGCAGGCATTTCTGATGGAGCTCTCTGTAGGATGGTAATGGCCTGCAACACGGGGTTCACCCGATAGCCACTTGGTAGGTAGAAAGAGATCCACAGGGTGGAGTACTAATAAGGAGCGAGTTGGTTCCAGGAAGCCCCGGGGAACAGAGCAGATGGAATTCCAGGCATCAGACCCTCCGAGGAGCGGATAGCCAGGATGGGAGAGAGGCCCCCGAGGAGCGGGTACCTGAGACATCCACGTTGGAACTGGAACTGGAACACAGGGTCCTCAGGAAGCGAGGCGGAAATAGCAAGGATGTCACTGTTTACCAAATCATCTTTGGAGAGGGCCATCAGGTTTAAATATCCACAGACCCTGGCGTCATCTGGAAGGGACACCCCCGAGATTCCCGCCATGACGTGGATAAGCCTGGCCTGTGAGTGCACGCACGCGCCTAGAGAGATCAGATGGCAAGATGGCGGTCGACGGCGTAGGAGCCAACCAGGGAGGCCTGGAAGTGGTAGACAGGTTGTAGGTAGCTAGCGGATGCTGCCAATCTACTCCATGGAGTTAGGGAGGTGAAGAAAGGGAAGCAGAAGTGGTTGTAGCCATCTACGACCAACGGGCGTAACAGTAATAAAGAGCCTTTGTAACTTGCAACAATGTGGGCTATTAAAAATGTTCCCTCTGAAAAATTTGTTGACACCTCTGAATTGGCTAGTCTAATATAACAATTTGGAGTTTGCTCATACAGATGACAGCCTGCATAGTCCAATATTTACTATTACATTATATATGAAAAGAATAAATCCGAATGAGTAAGAAGTTGAAAAGCTGTGCTCTATAGATTACTGCCTGCCCACATTCATGCCAGATTTAATTCATACAAATAAAGATAAATTATTTTCCTATTTGCTTGTTATTCTATGGTATATTAACTTGATTGTCAATACCTTCTAGGTGGGAAAATGATAAACAGGCTGACGGCACCTCTCTATGTCACCATCTCTTTGCCAGTTTTGCTGCTATAGACTAATAGGCTATCCCTCTGGAAGCCTAGTAGATGTGCTGTTGATGTATGCATAGGAAATCTGGTCCTAGTTTCAAAAAAATGACTCACATTATTAGCCTAGGTGCATGTGCTACTTGACTGAGTGCATATAATTAAAAATTACACAAAAATATCTAAATTCCAAAATATCTGACAAAGGTTTCTATGGATTAAGCCACATTAATGTTGGCTATTAAACATATGTTCACAAATGCTTTTAACATGTGCTTTAATGACTGATCTTAATGCAGTATACATAAACTAATGATATACAGAAAGGGTGGGACTGCACTAGGTAATGCATGTGCATTACCAGTCTAACATACACCATGTTAACATTTTAACTGATGCCACATTAAAGTCAAAGGGCCTGATTTGAAAAACATATGCATGCTTAAAACAGTTTTACATGTTTAAATGCACCTTACTTGTGTAAGTGGGCTTTTGAAAATTGCTACAAAACATGCCATTCAATTGTCAATAGGTTTTTTTCTCATATTAAGTACATTCAATACTAGTAAATGTCTTCTGAAAATTGCTATATTAGTATGTTCTATTTACACATGTAATTCTTTTGAAAATTCATCACTTAATGCACATGCATACATACAGCACAAGTTAAGGCTTTAATGTGGTGCATGTTAATTAATGCAAACCTTGGAAAGTAATGCAGAGTTGCAGGACTTCACATCCCCCCTTCCTGAAACTTATAAAAGACTACCATTTTTGCACAACTTTATTTCATGCTGTGAGGTGGGAGGCAGGGCATTGGGATCTCTCCTTAGTCCTGCTTCCATCCCTTGTTGTTATGACAATCTTCCAATGTGCATGGCAACTGTCCAGCAGCTTGACCGCAATAGTGCCAGTCACATCACGAGACTCCATCAGTGCTCCTCCCAGGGGCATCTGTACCCTCACAAAAGGTAAAATAACTTCTTTCTTTTAATATTTTTTTATCCTGTCCACACTTGGAATAATAATGCAGAAGGCTGGAGAAGAGCAGAGATGCCAGGAATTTGGAGGTGTGGCCAGCAGAGGAGGAACAGGAGGTGGAGGAGAGAATCAAAATTGTGAGGAGTGAGGGGAATTATTGCATGGGCTACAGATGTCTATGGATATGTGGAAAGGGAGGGGGAAGAGGTATTTGAGGAGAAAAGAAAAGGAGGAGGAAGTATCTGGGGGGGGGGGGGGGGTGTTGGGGAGGTATAGGGTACAGGGAAGTCATTACAAAGAAAAAGAGCATATAAAAGGTATCTATTTCCAGAGAGATGCTTTCAGTGATTAACAACAAAACAAAACATTATAAACAATGACAAATTACAAATCATCCAAAAGTACCAAAATCAAAGAAAATAAGCAGCTTTAATAAAATAAAGATAAAACCAGTCCTAGGAAAATCAATTTTGGGAACAAAGCCCAATCAGATATAAGCCAAATGAAAAAGCCAGGCTTTTTCACAAGTTCACAAAATTGAAGTTTAATCCATATACTGCCTGGCCTCTAATAGAAAGTATTCTACCACTGTACGGCTTCTCATGGTATAGGGAGGGGCTAGCGAGAAAAGAGGTCCATGACGAGTATAACTGATGCCTTGGGAAATGTCATAAAAGATGCATTGCCAAATAGCCCAGCTCCTGGCGCTTGCAATGCCTTAAAGATAATCAAGGGACCGATTGGCAGACGATATAAATTATAGAAGTTAGGCAGCATATTGTCCTTGTATATTGCATCTGAGATAATATGAGCGTTAGGATTCTAGACCAGTTGGAGATACCAGTGTAGATACTTCATGGGCAAGCCAATGAAAAGATTATTACAATACTCCAGTTTGTTAAGCACGAGTGATATTAACTAGGGGCATGCAGGCCTAAACATTTTGTGTTGTGTCTTTTTGTGTCACTTGGGGATGAATTTCTGTGTCATTTACGTTTTTTTTTCCATTTTTTCCAGGATTTTAAAATAGTACGCACTAAAAATAATAGAAGGAAAAACATGAAATTTTGTGGGGTTTTTATATTGCTTTGCTTTGAATATAACACAAACAATGTCACACGTTTCAAATGAATGCACATCTCTAATATTAAAACTGTCCTTAGCTGTTCCTTAGTCAAAAAAAGACTAATTGCTTTTTCAAGCATAATGAAGCAAAGAAAGAGTTACAATGTGGCCAATCATAGAGAAGTTGTTATCTAAAATAACATCTTAGCTCTTCACTTGAAGAGTTATAAGGGATGAGATGTCATCCTTTAGACTTATATTGCAGTCTACCCAGACTATTCATACCTATCCAGGTTAAGCTGCAAAGAGTTGCCAGTGAGCCATGATTCAATGGACAAGGCAATTCAATAAATTTTGCAGAGTGCCAGAATACTTCTGATGATACTTTTATGTTTATTGGCTTGCTTTCATAAGTCTTAGCACATAGAACAGGAGTTGGAGTCAGCTGGAGCAGGAGCAAGAGTTTCAGACTCTCACCCCTGTATCTGAGGACTAGGAAATTCCCCCAGGTGGGAGATAACCCAGAGAAGAAATTGAGGCATTAGTAGCAGAACAATCCCTTAGCCCATGCACAATCATTCCATGATCCAACCATCATGGGAAGGTTGTAATAGGGGTGTGCATTCGTTTTCGATGTATTGTGAATCTGCAACATATATGCCATATTCGTTGTATTCGTGGGGGTTCTGAAATATATGGTGAACCTCCACGAATACAATGGATCACCAATGAATAGGCCCCCCCACCCTCCTGACCCCCCCAAGACTTGCCAAAAGTACCTGGTGGTCCAGCGGGGTTCCTGGAGCGATCTGTCCTGTACTCAGGCTGTCGGCTGCTGGTATTCAAAATGGCTCCGATAGCCCCTGTGACATAGTAAGGGCAAAGGCTATTGGCGCCATTTTGAATACTGGCAGCCGACGACCCGCGTGCAGGAGATCGCTCCAGGACCCCCGCTGGACCACCAGGGACTTTTGGCAAGTCTTGGGGGGGCGGGGGGTCAGGAGGGTGAAGAGTTGTAGATAAATAACTTTAAAGGTTTGGGATGGGTTTTTTTGGGGGGAATGAATGTATTTTTGACATACGAACGGATCGGGGGCCCCGAGAACGGATGCAATGGATTTGGGCCCCTACGAATCTGAATCCCGAATGGGACGAATCCGTCCCTGCTGCACATCCCTAGGTTGTAACTAACCAAAAATAGACCTATTCACCATCCAATTTACAAAGACATCCACCATCCTTTTCAAGTCCAGTTCATGACATTGCTGCAGCCAATAGACTAACATTGTTCATAATTAAATATGATACTACCCCAGCCCAGCCTATGCCATAAAAGGAGCTTGGAACCTTTCACATGCTTGGTGATATTCATGTGGATCTGCACTGCCATTTCAACATGGTGCATAAAGACATGTCTCGCATCCACAGCTAAATGGTCCACCAATACTATGCCATTTGGTATCAGATACCCTCAATCCAGGAACATACAGTGCCCACGTCACAAGGGATCAATAACATCATAGGCACTGTCTAAAATGTCAATACCACCATCACTCCTAAGGTGATACACATGGCAGTACCCATCTTCCACAAGGCCCCATCCACCTCCTCATTGACCTCCAAGACTCAGTGCTTGATTACAGGACAGGTAGCAAGCAAAGGGTAAGAATTATTCTCACAGCAAGACCTGCCCAGAGGGCCAAAACCTGGGCCCAGTGTGGGACTCAGCTGCCTGTCAGGGATCCAGGGAATCTAGGCTGAAGAATCCATGTGCCAGGAAAACGTTGTCATGCAAAGAGAGTCCTGGCTGAAGACCCTGTTTGTGATTTGATCTGGAGAGTAAGTACCGCTGGTAGCTGTGACAAGGAAGATGCAGTGTCAAATTGGTCATTGATATGATGGAAAGTAGTCCTGCCAGTTAATGCCAGGTTCCAGATGATTATAGCCAGGTTGTGCAGGGATGGATGGGCCTTTGTAGATGCTCTGTAGGAACTGGAATACTGTGATTTCCTTTAGAGCATTGAGACTTCCCAAAAAGTGGTACTTGTAGGACTTGACTGTATAAAGCTGCCATTGCTAAACAGTACCGTTTCCTAGGGGTGTGCATTCGTTTTGAACGCATATGTAAAATGCAACTTTTTTTTTTTTTTAACTTAAAAAAGTGATGAGGCGCAACGATCGCGATTTCCAACTTATTCAACATAGCTATGTTGAATAAGTTGGAAATCGCGATCGTTGATCCTAAATAAACACTTAAACCCCCCACCCTCCTGACCCCCCCAAGACTTACCAAAACTCCCTGGTGGGGTGAAAAGATACATTTTTGCCCCCTAGCTAAACAGTGTCCTCTTTATTAAAGATCTTGGGGCGGATTTTAAGAGCCCTGCTCGCCTAAATCCTCCTAAATCCGGGCGGATTTAGGCGAGCAGGGCCCTGCGCGCCGGTGCACCTATTTTACATAGGCCTACTGGCGCGCGCAGAGCCCTGGGACTCGCATAAGTCCCGGGGTTTTCTGAGGGGGGCGTGTCGGGGGCGGGCCCGGTCGGCGCGGCGTTTTGGGGGCATGTCGGCAGCGTTTTGGGGGCAGGCCTGGGGGCGTGGTTATGGCCCGGGGTGGTCCGGGGGCATGGCCGTGCCCTCCGTACCTGCCCCCAGGTCGCGTCCCGGCGCGCAAGCGGCCCGCTGGCGCGCGGGGATTTACGTCTCCCTCTGGGAGGCGTAAATCCCCCGACAAAGGTAAGGGGGGGGTTTAGACAGGGCCGGGCGGGTGGGTTAGGTAGGGGAAGGGAGGGGAAGGTGAGAGGAGGGCAAAAGAAAGTTCCCTCCGAGGCCGCTCCAATTTCGGAGCGGCCTCGGAGGGAACGGGGGTAGGCTGCGCTGCGCATCAGGCGCATCAGGCGCCTGATGCGCCTGATGCGCCAGCAAAAGTACACCAATTCGCACGGTTTGAAAATCTACCCCCTTATGTATAATAGAATTTTATACTGAATCCAGAAACTAATGGGGAACATTTTTGTATTTTGTATTTTTGTCTTTTTTATGTTTTCTCTTTTGATATTGGCTTGGAAACAATTATTTTGTTGCTTTCTTTCTTTCTATCTTTTTTTTTTTGTGCCTATACAAATGTACCATGGAAGCTGCTCTTTAATAATTTACCAGCAGGGGACAGATGATGCAAAATTGTGCTTCTTTGTTAACATGTGCAATAAAGGGAAAATAACCTCACTTCGAAAGATGTAGTTAAGTTTTTCACATTATGATGTCTGTGGTAAACTTTGTGCTTATCATAACGCATGTTAAAAGTTCCCTTGGTAATAGGTAATGAGGTAATTTGCATACTCTGCATCATTATCCCAATAGAAATATATATATATACTAGCATTAACGCATATTAAAGCCAATTCAAGTTATTTATTGCATTTTAAATGCTACCTCACTTTAGTATATAGGCCCTGAAGTTATGGGGATAGTGGGGCAGTGAGAAAGTATTCCAGAAAATCTGAGACAAATAAAAAGGTCATTCTTTCTCAGACCTTTTTTTTTTTTTTGGCAGTATAGGAGTGAAGTTGTTTTCCTTGCTGGCTATGATGCTATTTAGTCTAACGCCATCAATTGTGCATCTCTAAGAAAAGAAACCCAGGAACACTGTAGTGTGATCTACTGTTTTTCTTACATTATTGTGCTGCTTCCTGAAACATTTTTTCCAGGGCCCCTCAAAGTTTTCTGGCTTTCAAGTGAGTTACTTGTAAGATGCCATTGTGGCAGCTGATCAGATTTAGAAAGCTGTGTGAAGGCAGCTTAAAGGTTCATCCGTATTTGTTTAGTCACACCATAAATCCAACAAAGTACTCTACAGAGTGCCATTTGTGGTTTTAAAAGAAGCTTCCACACATCTATGGGTGCCTTCCTAGTTTGCTTCTTTGGCAGAGATTCTAGGAGGAGCATATCTTCTTGGTAATTTAAGCTCCGTAAAGCTCGCTGTTTTGCTTGGCATCTAGAAAGGTAGCTTCAGCACATGGGCAACTGAAAGCTGCAGCAGAGGACAGAGTAAACAGTATCTAGGGAGCAGGAGAGCTACAGTGCAATTCAGAGAAATTGTTGTTTGATAAATATTATATTTTCCTCTCTATATAAGATTGACCTTCCTGTGATTCACCAAGGAAAGATTAATTTATACATTGCTTGGCAACTGTAAAGGTGCAAATATTCATGAGTTTGAATGCATTACATTATAAATACATTGTAGCAGAATATTGGGATTTTCTGCACAAATAAGCAGGGAGCATGAGCTGTTAAAGTGCTGAAGTACTATGTCATTGCAATTGTCCTTATTAGACCTGTACACAGAGTAATAGCAATAATGTTGGGCTTACTATTGCTTTCTATGAGATAAAAGACAAAAATGGTCATCTCTTACAAAGAGGTAAAAAATTCAATAGGTTTTAATCAGTCAGCTGTATCAAAAATTCTCCTTTTGTTTTTCAGTTATCATTTATATCATTGTTTTCATTGTAACATTGTTTTACAAACATCTTTCTTATATCTTTCACTTTAAATGGGTTCATCCATAACTCGGTTATAATCTATGGACCTCTGATTTGTGATCCTTCAATAAATTACAATAATGGATTACAATTTGTAGACTGAGGGATTTCCCCTGGGTTCTTGCTTACGTCTTACTACTTCTTCCACCCTAAGGACCCAGCTATAACCTTGTGAAATAAACTATAATTGCAACATGTGTCTTAGTTCTATTGGTCCTAAAATAATGTATACAGTGAGGGGCGGATTTTAAGAGCCCTGCTCGCGTAAATCCGCCCGGATTTACGCGAGCAGGGCCCTGCGCGCCGGTGCGCCTATTTTACATAGGCCTACCGGCGCGCGCAGAGCCCCGGGACTCGCGTAAGTCCCGGGATTCTCCGAGGGGGGCGTGTCGGGGGCGGGCCCGGTCGTTGCGGCGTTTCGGGGGTGTGTCGGCAGCGTTTTGGGGGCGGGTACGGGGGTGTGGCTACGGCCCGGGGCGGTCCGGGGGCGTGGCCGCGCCCTCCGTATTCGCCCCCAGGTCACGTCCCGGCGCGCAGGAGGCCCGCTGACGCGCGGGGATTTACGCCTCCCTCTGGGAGGCGTAAATCTCCCGACAAAGGTAAGGGGGGGGGGCTTAGACAGGGCCGGGTGGGTGGGTTAGGTAGGGGAAGGTGAGGGGAAGGTGAGGGGAGGGCAAAAGGAAGTTCCCTCCGAGGCCGCTCCGATTTCGGAGCAGCCTCGGAGGGAACGGGGGTAGGCTGCGCGGCTCGGCGCGCGCCGGCTATACAAAATCGATAGCCTTGCGCGCGCTGATCCAGGTTTTTAGCAGATACGCGCGGCTCCACGCGTATCTACTAAAATCCAGCGTACTTTTGTTTGCGCCTGGAGCGCAAACAAAAGTAGGCCTATTCGCGGAGTATGAAAATCCACCCCTGAATTTATTTGACTTCTTTTTCAAAGAGATTCTTTTTATAAATTGCACCCATCTATAGTTTTTGTAATTTAGTTTTATAGTTTTGTAATGACTTGAAGAACCTGTTTAATTGTTTTTTATTTAAATTTTTTTTTTTTTTTACTGATTCTAACTATAGGGAATCCAAATCCTATTTTTAGCTACTAGAAAGTGCAGAGCATAAAAATTTCCAATTATAAAAGTAATAAGTGTGGACTAAGTTGAAAATGATGAAGTTTTCTTTTTTGAGTAAAGATTTCTTTATCCACAATGGATGTTTTTTTTTACATATATTTATGTTGTCTTTGTTACTATCTTTTATCCTTTAATTGTGTATGTATTACTATATAATCCATCATGAACTACTGTTTACTCCTGGGGGAATTCTGTGCATAAAAATGTAAAATTTGGCCCACAAACATTTTAAATTCTACAAAATTCTACATTATTTATATTCATCAAAATAATTAATTGAAAATGTAATGTGGAAACGTTATTACTCAAAGATGTAGAGTTTTAAATATACAGCTGAATTTTAAATGCCTGGCATGCATAAAAATCTGTACTTGCACGTGTGGCTGGGCTCTGTGCGCGCCGTGCGCATTTTCAAAATGGCCAGGCCACACGCATAAGTGCTGATATGATCACAAGTGCTGGTCCCTGAAAAAGGGGCGGGCAGGGGGTTTGGTCTGGGCAGGGAGGGGCAGCGCATGTAACTTACTTCTGCTCCAAAGGAGCAGGTAATTTAGGAAACAAAAAAAAAAAGAATCTTCTAATTAGTATAGGGGTCGGGGAGGAGAAGGGAAGGGGAAGATAGGTTAGGCAGGGGGGGTTAGGGAAGTTCCCTCTCAGTCTGCTCATTAATTGGAGCAGACTGGGAAGGAACTGGGGAAGGCCTGATTGCATCACCGCGCGTCATTTGCAAACATTTGCCCCCCCCCCCCCCTTGTGCGTGCTGCCCACACATGGACGCGTGGATTGTAAAATCCAGTGCACATGTGCGCGCAGCAAGCCTGCTTCTGTCTCTTGCATACATATACACCCTCCCTCTCTTGTACACATATTCATCCATCCTCACATAGGATACCTCTCTCTTGCACACAGCACTCTCCCTCTCTCTTTCACATACAGACTCCCTCATACAGGCTCCCTCTGTCCCTCTCATGCACAGGCACACACTCATGCTCCTCCTCACCCAAGCTCCCTCTCTCTCATAAACACACAGACACACACACACACATGCTCCCTCTCTCTCTTGACATACTCACACTCCCTCTCTTATAGACACACTTATGCTTATAATCATTTTCCCTATTTGGTCCCAAAGGAAGAAGAATCTGGATATTGTCAGCATATATATATACAGTTGGTAGCTTTCCGAATAATCTCACTGATACTGCTCATAAAAATTTTGAACAGTATCAGTGAGATGGAGGAGCCCTGTGGAACTCCAGAACCCACCTCAACTGCAGCAGAAAAATTATCCTGAAAGGACACCACTTGTTTTCTCCCTGCCAAACATTTTTTCAGCCAATTCAGAATGAAACCACCAATACCTAATGATTCACAACATCTCAAAAGAAGTTGGTGGTTTACCACATCAAATGCTGAAGAAAGATCCAGTAAAACTAACAATGCCCCCTTTCCTTTATCGATTAATGGAAGGCATCATCAAACAAAGAAACCAAAAAGGTTTCTGTCTGTACCAGAACCTCATCTAAAACCAGCCTGAGCTGGATCTAAAAGTCCAGCTGATTCTAAGAAATCTGAGCTCTATCTTGTTGCTACTTTTTCCAAAACCTTAGCCACAAATGGTAGATTTGAAATTGATCTATAATTACTACATAATCTCGGATCCAGCTTTTTATTCTTCAATAAAAAGGGTGTCTATAATGTGGTTTTACATTAAACAGGAACATCACCCAGGTACAATGATTTATTAATCAGTTTCTGCAGACAGGACAAAACCTTGTCTGAACAACTTTTAAGCAACCAAGCTGGACAAACATCAGAATGAAAATTGGAAGAATTAATCCGAGAAACCAATTGCTTAACCTCCAAAAGAGAAAGAGGGTATTATGCATTCCTCTCTCACTACAAGAAGAAAGAAAGAAGAAAGCAGATCCTTGCTGTACCATTAAGATGCAATCAGAGAATGATGGGAAGAAGTGAGACAATGAAGACTGAAATCATAGGGCCGGATTTTTAAAAGCCGGGCCTATTTTAGAAAGGCTCAGGATGCACTTAAAGCCCTGGGACGTGTCTAAGTCCCGGAGATTTGGGAAAAGGGACAGGGCGGGGAGGGGCCAGAGGCCTCTGGCATAGTGGCCATTTGCTGCTGTGTTGGGGGATCACGTGCCGGCCAGGTGCAGGCGCGCGCAGCAGGTAAAACAATTTTTTTGGGAGTGGCCTAGATTAGGGATAGGGGGTGGGTTGGTTAGGGGAAGGGGAAGGGAGGTTAGTGTAGGGCGTTGGGAAGTTCCCTCCCAGGCCGCTCTGAAATCAGAGTAGCCTGGGAGGGAACAGTTGATGGCCGAGGGCAATGTCACGCGCAGGCTGCACAATGAAAAAATAAGGCAATTTACAATTGCAAATGGAAAGAAATATATACAAATATATATACAAAAAAGAAATAATACCATATTGTAATATGTAATAAATAATGTGAGGAGTATTAACAGAAGAAAGAGAAAAATAAATCGTCAAAAAGGAAAAAAAGATAAGGAAAAGGAATACCATTTAATTCAATACACTTCTAGTCTTGTTATTTCATCAAAAAGCTAAGCTAACTACTCCTTTTCAGCATTTTTATTTACTATAAAGTTTTCCAAGTGGATAGGGTCTAAGAAAACAAACTTTTTGACTGAAAAGTAGTAAGACATCTACAGGGAAATTTCAAAAAGAAATGGCTCCTAAGGCTACAACTTTACTTTTCAGAGAAAGGAAATGTCTCCTAACAGCTTGTGTAGCAGGGGAGACAGAAGGAAATACATAGACTTTCTGCTCACAGAGTAAGAAATCCTTATTTTTGTAAAACTTAGTATAAACTAGATCTTTGCTTTGGCACAGAAAGATGCAATTAGTGTTGCCCTATTAGATATATCAAACAATTCTTCAAAAAATGTGGTAATACCAGGGCAATCCACTGAGATAGCACATCAAATCGATCATCATTATTCACTTTCTTCTGTCTAGGTAAATAAAATATTTTAGATATAGCTGGCATTTTCTCTTCTTCATAGGCTAAAATCTCTTTTAAGAATTTTTTAAACATTTCAATTGCAGATAGTAAAATTTGCCAAATTTACCAAATTCAAATTTCTGGCTCTAAATAGATTTTCCAAAAATTCTATTTCATTATGCGTAGACAAAATATCCTTAATATGAGCTACATCAGCATTTTGTAAAATAACTTCTGAGAGTTCAAGGTAGATGCTGATTTTTCCAAATCTTCCAATCTCTTCCCTTGTGAATCAAAGGAAGATCTAGTTTCCACAGCAAAAGAGCTATGTTGCAAGATTGAATGATTAATATTCTTGTTAAGCCTAGCAATTAACCTCCATAAGCCTGAGAGAGTTACATTTAAAGATAAATATCCATCACCTAAGTTGGAAGCATCTAATAGATGCTGACACTCACAGACTCCATTGAAGAAATTACAGGTACCACCACAGACAAAGCTGTAGATCTTCCTGCTAAAGCCTCAGTCTCACGAGTAGATTCTGGTTTTACTGCTAGCCTCCACTTGCAAGGCACAGGACCCACCAGTTGAGGAGGTAGTTGGCTTGTGCCTGGACTTAGGGAAGCATCTGAAGAACCCCCACTACAGTCACTTAATGGCAACTCACCCCTACACAAAAGGTGACTATCCATGGGTTCTCAGATTGAAGAGGGAGCAGGAAAAGAGGTGAAGCTGTTTGATTTCCTTTTCTTCTCCATAAATACAAAGCTCGGCACTCCTTTGCATGTGCGGCTTCGGCAGGACGCCGGTGGTAACTGAGCACTGCATTGCTCAAAATTTTAAAGAGCAGCTGTGCCCTCTCTGATGACATCACAGCCAGTGACTCAAAGTAGGGAGGAGCAGCTCACGCGATTCCACTCAGGTGGCTCAGATCTTCAATCTCTGCCTGAGGATCTCACCAGCACTCCTTGGCCTTGCAGACTTCCCCTAATTATTGGTTTGGTCTTGAACTCTGTGCTGGTGTTCTTGAGATCAGTTGGGTAAAGATTAGGGATGTGCAGAGCAAAAGTTTAAGTTCATATGTCCATATGTCCAAAGGGGGTCCCATTTGCGGTCAATATGGACATATGGAGAATTCCATAAGTTGAGTCTATGTCCATATGTGCAAATAAAAATTTAAACCCCTCACCCGCCTTAATCCCCCCCCCCCAAGACTTACCAAAACTCCCTGGTGGTCCAGCGGGGTCAGGACGCCATTTCTGAACTCCTTTGCAAGGAGCACGTGAGGTCGGCGTCACGTCGGAGTGACGCGGCGTCACGTGATTCCCCTCGGGTCCGCTCCCGGACCCCTCGTTGGGCCAGCTTGAGGGGGTCAGGAGGCCCCCCCAAGCTGGCCAAAAGTGCCTTTTGGGCCCAACGAGGGGTCCGGGAGCGAAACCGTGATGGACCACGTGACGTCGGCGTCACGTCGGAGTGACGCGGACGTCATGTGATTCCCCTCGGGTCCACTCCTGGACCCCTCGTTGGGCCCAAAAGGCACTTTTGGCCAGCTTGGGGGGCCTTCTGACCCCCCCAAGCTGGCCAAAAGTGCCTTTTGGGCCCAATGAGGGTTCCGGGAGCGGAACCGCGATGGACCACGTGACGTCGGCATCACGTCGGAGTGTCGTGGACGTCACGTGATTCCCCACGCGTCCGCTCCCGGGACCCTCACGGAACTTTTGGCCAGCTTGGGGAGTTTTGGTAAGTCTTGGGGGGGATTAAGGAGGGTGAGGGGTTTAAATTTTTATTTAGATCAACAATCGCGATTTCCAACGTATTCAACATAGCTATGTTGAATAAGTTGGAAATCCGATCGTTTACACCTCATCATTTTTTTAAGTTAAAAAAAAAAAAAGTTGCGTTTTCCATTTAAGTTCAAAACGAATGCACACCCCTAGTAAAGATATGGTGGTCAATGATACTGATTGGTCTAGTGGGGGTATGTAGTTCTGGCATATACTCTCAGTTGCTGGATACTTTTAGGGAGCTTAGGATCATACCAATGTCTATCTTCTCTGTTAATCTCACATATACAATCCTCGTTTTCTTTAACTTACTTTTTCCGCTTGTTGAACAAATTTTTCACAACCAAAGTGGCAAACTCTACTGTTCGGTATCTACAACTGTGTCATAGCGCTATGTTTGAAGATGCCGAACAGTAGTGTTTGCTGTTTAGGCGGCGAAAAATTTGTTCAACAAACGGAAAAAGTAAGTTAAAGAAAAGGTTTGTGTATGTGAGATTAAAAGAATTGTGGCATTGGTTTTAAATGTTTATTTTTGTTGTAGAATCTATGTTAAGATCAAGCAGAAATGTTGGTTTTAGAAAACGTTTAGGTGAAGATGTCAAACATTACTGCTACAGAACGGCAATCTGGGAGAGATTTGGTTATGGTCTGTTTGACATCCACAAATTTGTGAAGTACTTCTGATATCTGGAGAGAAGTAGGGCAATACTATTATGTATTAAAAGGAAACTGATGAATGACTTTAGCTGTAGTGAGATATAGTAATAAATGTAACAGAGTGAGTGATGATCTGAAAGTGAAGAACATTGTTATAGGACTTTGGCCAGGATTTATCAAAATGCGGTAAGTATCTCATGTGATAGCAAAAGGGGTGTGGTTTTTGCAAATATTCATTTTATTGTAATTTGTGCTAATTACCTATGTGAAGAGCTAAGTTAGTGCAAATTGCAATAACATTATCAGACTTTGTGACAGGAGCCAGACCTGTTGTGGGGGGGACCATGTATGGTAGTTTTAAGGAGAGAGAGAGAGAGAGTCTAGCCATAATGTCATCTCCCTAGATAGATATTTATATCCCTATGGTAGGCCCACCTAGTAACTCGAGGTGAGGTTTAAGTATCAATGTAGGGGGTTAGGGGCCCCTTTGACATTCAATGTTAGATGTACGAACAGAACAGTGGTCTCTTGTGAACATCTGATGACCCTCGGAGTGAGGAAACTCACTCCAAGATGAGATTTGGGCAATGTTCTCTCAACCTAGCTTGATGGACTCTCTACCTGGGTAACTCCTCCTATTTTCCATATTTGCATCTCACCATGCGATATGGTGCTAACGCATGCGTTAAACACATTTTCACATGCGTTAAGGGCCTATCGCATGCATTAATGGGGCTTTTCGCATGCGTTAAGCCCTTAACGCATGCGAAAAAGCCTTAGCACATTTTGATAAATGACCGCCTTTGTTTGGAAGGTCGAAATATTGTGTTTGAATCTTTATCAGCTAATACAGCAGGAATATGAAGGACATTGTATAAGCTTCGGCATTTTCTCCAGATATATCATGGAGAACTAGAGGATGTTGCAAATTTATTCAAGAAAAATCATTGTTCAGATAACCAGTTGGTTTTATTAGCAGTATTTTATTTGATAAATGTAAAAGCAATATCACTAGTCAGGGACATGTGAATTATACCTGATGCATTTGTGTGCAATACATTTAAAGTTACATCAAAAGCTAAGGCTAAGGAAACATGTCGACGATCAAAATTTGCTTTTGAGAATAGTATATTATGAGAGATCATCTAAAGGAGCCTATGTACTAAGTTTAATGTTTCCAATATCATTGTAAAACTACTCAGCTATTGAACTTTGGTAGATTTTATTGATTTTTTATGTATCTCAGTATGCCTTATTCTTTATATGATTTGTTCACACTAAACAGCTAACAGTGTCATATTTTCTCAATCTTCTCATTTTCCAACCTAAACATTTGTATGGGCTGATTTTGTTGTTTATATTTTACCTCTCACAAGTAGCCATACCCCCACTTCTCCAAAGAGAGCTTCACCAAAACTTCCCAAAGCCACTTCTTCACGCATTCCTACACCCACACACTCAGCACCCCAACTCCCCCACAATCCCCAACTTACACTCTTACACCCCATGTTCCCCTCTCAAACACATATACAACTACACAACCACCTTAAGTCCTCATATATTCCCACTTACCTGCCACATACAACATACACACCACACACATTCCTACATACCTATACCTATCTGTTCCTTTATCTACCTGATTGAAGCTGTGATATGACAAATAGTGAGTAACAATACTAAGAAACTTGTATTATTTTCCCTGACAATGTTGTTGTTTACTCTTTCACAGCTTAGTAACAGGCCTTTGAGTATCTATGCCCTGTAAGTTACAGAAAAGCACCCTGGCAAAATGGAGAAAAAACTTTTACAAGGTGATTTTGTACAGCTAGAGGTTTTCTTTGATTCAGAAGATCGTGAATTGTCCAGTTCCCTGGAAGTTTTTTATATTGCCCTCCATGTTAATTGAACATTTATTTTTTAAAAATATGTTTGAGAGTGAAGTAAGTATTATAATATTGAAATGAAGTATATACTGCTGATCAGCAATACTTGCTCTGTCCTTGATTCCTCCTTGATAATTTGCTGCCCCCGATAATCATTCACATGCTTTGGAAGCTAAACATGGATTGCATATGTTTCATAAGTTTTTTTCTCCCTTTCTTTACACATTTCTGATACTATTTGCTTCTGCTTTGCTTTTTGCTTTTTACATTTCTCTCTCCTTCCTTGAATAGGGTTTGGGAACATAGGTGACAAGCCCATCCCATTGGAGAGAGAGACTTCTCTCTCAGCCCCAGGCAGCTCTGAGATCTCAGATTAGTCCATAGGAAGAAAGAGGAAGAAAAATAGAGGAAAGAAATGGCTCCACCTCTAGAAAAAAAAGGCCTGAGATGAGTAAATATCTTGAAAGAAATTCTAAATAAAATAGTACACTCTCTCTTTGCCTGACTCACCCTTTTGCTTTAAAGTAATTTTGAAGCATTGTAAATAATGTAACAAATACTGGGGTAGATTTTAAAAGATGCGTGCGTGCCTGTATAACGGGGTGCATTGCTGTGCGCACAGCGGGTGACATAGATTTTGCATAGTTTGAGCATTTGTACACACACTGTACAAAATCCGCACATGTATTGGCCTTCATTTGTGCACGTCGGTCATGCGCGCGCGTGTACTTACACGTGCAAGTGTAATTGTGCGCCTCTTGCAATCGCGTGCACGTGCCCGTGCGCATGCGAATGTGAGGGCGGGACTTCTAGCTTCTCCCGCACCACAAAATGGCTAGCAGAGGCAGGCAGCCAAATTTCACCACCAGAGACGTTGAATTGCTGGCGTCCCTGGTGATGGAGAGAGAGCAAAATCTGTTTCCAGTTTGTGGCCGTAGGACGGACTTTGCCCGCCTTTGACGGACCTGGCAGCAGGTGCAGGCCCACTATAATCAACTTGCTTCACACTCCCATGAAGTAAGTACACAGTCTTTACTACAGCAGATGGGTGCACTGTGGGAGTGTGAAAGTCAGGTTAGGCCTGACAGGAGGAACTAGACAGAGTGTTATAGTTTAGGGTATTGGATGGAGAGTGTAATGTTAAAAGTTTAGTGGCTTAGTATCATGGTTCTTCAAGGTTCATAAATGTTGTCATAGCACTCAGTGTCACATTCAAGTATGCAGGTCCTATTATCACTATCAGAGAACACTCTTGGTTCTCTCTTCCTTTTCTTCTGATAGAGGATTTAAAGAAGAAGGCCCGGTGGCTGCGCCTAAAGAGGAGGAGGTGGCTGGAGTGGCTGTGGGCAGAGCGGGCTGGGCCTGGTGGAATGTGATCCTTCCATGCTACTGGAATTTTCTATCTTCTTTCAGAACTTGAATGTACAGTTTATTCTGACCTCTCCTTTTGTTTGGACTGACAAAACAGGAGGGTAGGCTATCTAAGAAAGCCATGAGAGCAACAAAATGGATTAGACGCCAAAGGGTTGTCCGATTGGAAACTTTAATTGAATGGAGACGTGTTCTTTATATATTGAGCCCGACTCAGGCCGAGGTTCACCCCACACTGGGGCTGCCTCAGGGGCTAAAACACACAAATGACAAATATAACTAAACAATATAGGACATACAAAATAAAATCATTAAAATCATAAGTACTTAAAAATGGTAACATAGAATGAAAAACTATTAGATAACACTTACAACTGAAATGGTGAGTAGTGCAACAAATAGAAACAATAATCAATGACAGTATATGATTTTACCTGTGTGTAGTCAGTCTTTATATTTATATGGATAAATCTCAAATCAATGATTCTTAGATGGTCTGTAAAAGTGTGCATAAAAAATAAAAAATTATAATTGCCAGTTATCATCAAAATTAAAAAACACTAAAGCCCTCCTCCTCAGGGGAATTTAAAACTTGACCTTGAATTACAAATACCTGTTAAAAAAAACAATGAAAATGCTAACTAGGCTAATTTTGGCGGCAATACAGGAGCTCAGCACTAGCGCTGAAAACTGTATGCTAACCGCGGTGCTTCTACAGTCCTTCAAATCTTACCAATTTTTTTTTAATCCGATACAAGAACATAAAATTGAATGTTGATATATATTTGAAATACTTTTGGCCAATAAGATAAAATGAAAGTGGTTGAAAAAATATTATTTAAAGCCGTTATCTTGCGGCAGTGCACCGACTCATCGCAAAGAGGCTGGTGCAGAGACTGCTCGGCTGGCATTTTAGAAAATTAATCAGAGGTAATAGTTTCATGGAACATGGAATAGCTTCTGGTGTGCAATCTACAAGAAAGAACAAATCTGGAAGAGGTTTTGCTCTTGGTTGGGTTTCACATTGTTCAGTGGTTTTTCTGCTTGTAGCTATTTTGTACAAGTGCAGTATGTTGGATGATAAAGGTTTCAAAATTGCCCATCCTACAGGAAAAGTATGTGCAACATTTTGTCCCTGCAAAGCATATAGGGAGGCACTTCTTGAGGTCAGTTTTAGCTTTTGAGAGAAAATGAGCTGCTCTATGGGGTAAGTACTAGTACTCAACTCAGATTTGCCCCAAAAATAATTATTAGATATATAAGATGGAAGAAAAATTACATCTGCTAAAATTTTGTTTTTTCACACAGGATCTTGCATTCGTAGTGTGCGAAAGGAAGATCAAGAAATAAACCCAATAGGCTTGAGGTATTCTGTAAAATGTATAATCTGTTGCAAGTTTGGTGGATTTGCTTGTGCATTCTGATATAGTGTAACGTTAGTGCAAATTATACATATTGGCACGCAGTGCTTGGCTTAATTAAGTATCGAAGTGGACAAAATAATGAACACTTTGTCCAAATGGTAAGTTTCCCTGCAATTTTCTTTTTGCTGTATTTATGTATGATCATGTTCCTCTGGATAAAATCATACTGTATCTATAATGTCTCATAAGCATAAACTGACTGCTGGCAGGCATGTATATTTTAATTTACTCATTCATCAAAGGTACACTTGATCCCACAAAATTATTTTGATAAAAAATGTAATGTATTTCATAGTAACTAATGTATTGACGCTATAGTTAATATTTTCATTTCATAGTAACTGTCAATCACTAGATGTTACTAGAAAGCATTGAATTTCTCATAGATGGAGCTGGAATCTGGGATGTAAAATGTGACTGGGAATCATTAAATCTGACAGAATACAAGGGGAGTCAAGTAGCTGCTTGTCTGTGTACTGTACATGGAGGACAGAACCAATTCCGATTAATGATAGGGTGTGTCTTGAATTTTACGAAAGCTTTTTCCCAAAGATCTTTTGTATTGAACTGAATTTTTACTGCCTTTTTGGTTTGATTTTTACTGATATCATCAAAACTTGTTCTTGATTTCCTGAACATACAATTAAGTAATGACACAGACATTTTTGTAATAAATTAATTTCCTGGAGTTTTCAGGAAATGCATTTATTGCAAGAAACATGGATAGAATCAATAAAGCTAGGATAAGAAAGAATCATGGGTTAGAATTAAATAGCATTCTCCAATAGTTGGGTTTCTAATCACGACTTGCATATAGCCAGAGAGGGAGCAAGATGCACCAATACAGGAAGTCTATTCCAGGCAAGAGATGTAGCAAGATGGAAAGCAAGGAGTTGGGAGATAGTGATGGAGAAGAAGGACACAGCTTAACCGATGAGCCAAGGTCACATGAGAGGGTGCAGTGGAAATAAGGTTTCCAACTAGCTCCAGATTTTCAGGACAGGTTAATCCAGTCCTGCTTTTACTCGTCTGTAATCAGGTACTTATAGTTTTGTTTTCTTAGGGAATGCAACAGGGAAATCAGACCAAATTCCATTATACAATGGGGTAAAACCAGGACTGTGTATGTAAGTTTAGGGGTGCAGGGACCTGTCTGCTACAGGGCTCTTCCAGTTTTCTCCCACCTCACTTCATGATCCTAAGTTTAGGAAAAGACAACATGTTCTTTTCTGAATTAGACTTTTATTTATCAGATTTGACAGGATTTAGCATTTAGAAAATAACAATTCCTGTATCTAACATCAAAGCCACTAAGCACCAGTTTTCCTAAAGAAAGTTCTGTACTATGGGTGATTTCAAACATGACATAAACCTTTGGCTGTCTAATGTATTAATACATATGGTTAACCTACTTACTCCTGGTCCCAACTTCAGGAGAATTCCCTGTTTACCTCTGAAGCAGGCTCTGGCTGGCAGTCTGGAGATGTGGGCAGGAAAAGAGGCTTGCTTCCTGGTCTGGTACTGGCAGAGCTGCAGAGTGATCCAGGAATGAGTCTTGCCTCTGGTTTTGGTACTGGCAGAGCTGCTAGGATATCTGGGGACTTGCTTCCAGGTCTGGTACTGGCAGAGCTACCGAGTTACTCTCGGTTCCTCACTTGCCTCAGACTGTGTGCCACCATCCAACTCTATATACATACCACGCAAAGAGGATCAATACAAAGAATCAATTTATTTGATCAATATATAACATTCACCTATCTAACAATAAAATCTAACTAACCCACTCATCCATCTCATACACACCCCACATAAAATCATAATGTTCATCAATAAACATGAAAAATCTGTCATATACTAAATGTACAAAACTTCAATAATACAATGTTTATAATAAATTGAATTTTTAAACAATTTATTTATACAAATGTTTTTCTGTAAATAGTAATAAATTTAAAAATATTTTTCTAATGTTCCTAATATTGAACAATTTATACAAAATACAAATCTGTATAAAGTGCAAATGCTTTTGTGTAAATATAGATTGACCTAAATAACAGCAGGACAATGTTAGTCCATAACTAATTTTAAACAATTAATACAAAGTGCAACTGCATAAAGTGCAAATGAATGTTGATTAACCTGCATGACAGTATAACGATGTTAGTCCATAAATAATCCAACAAAGATCTTCGTTTCACCCGACATCTCTCAAAGGCTTCCTCAGGGATGAACTAAAACACCAATATGAACCCTATATCCCAACGGGTGTATTTATAAATCTCATCCACACGTTGAAAATCTTCAAACGAAAGAATTTTATTGGAGCTCATAAATATCTCAAATTCTATCCCATTCGGGACTTCATTGTCTTCAAAAAAGCTTCCAGATGTTTATGAAAGATATTCACTTAAATGGCTATTCCAGATATGTTCACATCAAAGTACTCCATCTGTAGACGAACAATTCAAACTCACTGTATCATCATATGTTCTTCAGCAAATTCTTCTCAAAAGGCTATTTTATAAGTAAATCATCACCCGGAAATGACGTCACATCAGGGCATCTACTCTCTCCAGTCTCCTGGCCATACCTAGTCTTCTCCTTCCTCAATAGCAGGGGTTGCTGGGGCTGCTTTGGGTTCACTTTTCTTTCTCCACTTATTTGCCCAGTCTTATACTTTTCAGCTGAACAATATGCATAAGCTCATGCACAATCATGTAGTAGGTGGAGGGTCTTTGCTGCATTGCAGGTCTTTTTCCCCCTCTCCTTTTATTAGGGGGGTGGTCCTGCCACATCTTTGTGGCAAGCTGTATGCTAGTGGCAGGGTTTTCTCTGTTTTAGAATGCTCTCCCTTCATCCAAGGGTGAGGGTGTCTAACCTGTGGGCTTCTCTTGGCCAGTCCGTGACTTCTGCTTATGAGCTTAAGTTGCTGCATTGTCCCTCTGCCTTAGTTTTATTTACACAGGAGCTTATGAACAGGCAGATCTTGATAACTATAATTCAGTTCTGGTTTAAAGTTTTCATCTGGGCAAAGTTTGTTTTCTTCAGCTGTGACAGTGTTTTTGGGCCTGTCAGCATATTTGTCTGCATCCCTCATTGGATATTATGATTCTTATTTGGTGCTTTCAATGGTTAAGCATGGTATATCTCCTTTCAACTGGATCAACCTGTCCTGAAAATCTGGAGCCAGTTGGCAACCCTAACTAGAAAGTAAGAGAGGATACAATGAGCTACTGACTGAGGGGCAATTTTCATATAGCCTGCATAGTTACAAACTGTGCAATACTTTTAACAAGCTCCTTTTGTTTCTCTTTGACAATTAGCAAGTGCAAAGTAAAAGTGTCTGTGTTCTTTGAACTTGCTGTTTGTTGGGCAGTAGGAGAGGAGAAATCAAATGTTTGCATGTTGATTTTCTCCCCAACCTAATCACTCCCACAGGAACCCCTCCTTGTTGCTAAAAGTATCCATGCATACTTTTAGCCTCATTTAAGAGGAGCAACTGTATCTGAGTAAATACCTATTTAACCATGTAAATACCTTTGAAAATTGCCCTCTGAAGGCATTTGTAGATAAGTATGAGAAGTCTGAGCTATATTGGAAGTGGAAGGGGAGCCAACGTAGTGATATGAGAAGAGGAGCTCCATGCATTACTGGCACTGGAATAAGCTAAATCATGGAGCAGAGATTTGGATAGACTGTAGATAGATGTGTCAGTGAGCGACCTGTGAGGAACAGGTTGTGGTTCTCTAAGTTAAGGGAGAGCATAGATATTTTTCTTTTTTTTTTTTTCATTTTTCTGTTTTATTTCATTTTGTTTAATTGAAAAAACAAACACAAAACACAATTAAAAAATTTAAAAATAAAAGAAAAACACTGCAAAAAATAAAAAATAAAAAAACCAACCCCTCCCAGACCCTCTCTGTTGACTCAGCCTCCCTTAGATCTTGACCCCCATGAAGTCTTTAAAATCCATTTAAATCTTCATGTGACAGGAACAATTCTCATTCATTCCTGCCCTTGCACTGCTGCAGCTATTTCAAATGGCACTGGCAGACTGAGTCCAACTTCATTACTGCTTTCTTTCATATATAGTAGTGCTAGCTAGACTCAGGCCAGATCCCTAAGAACATAAGAACATAAGAACATGCCATACTGAGTCAGACCAAGGGTCCATCAAGCCCAGCATCCTGTTTCCAACAGTGGCCAATCCAGGCCAAAAGAACCTGGCAAGTACCCAAAAACTAAGTCTATTCCATGTTATCTTTGCTAGTAATAGCAGTGGTTATTATCTAAGTCAATTTAGTCTATATAGGCTATTTGAAAATTACCTTCTTAAACTTAACCAGACAACAATAAAGTAAAATTGTATTAAATACCAAATTTCCTGGGAATTTGAATTAATTTCTATTTTTAAAAGATATAAAAGTATGGTAAGGAAAAATATATATCTCCTTATTTGAAAGAACAATGTTTCACCAATCCATTTTCCTGGTTTCTACATTGCATACATCAACATTTGTATTACTTTAGAATCTAGAGATTAACTGGTGATAGGGGCATATGGGCCTCAGGGCCTGCCTATCATGATGGTCAGTTGTCTCCATTTTGGAATGAATGAACAGCTGGCCTGGAGACAGGAGGCACTCCAGGCCCCACTAGATCACCACATATGCCTGGGGGGTGGGGTGAGCTAGGATATGTTAGAGTTTTGAGGGCATGGCAGGCTGGAACTGTGTGTGTGTGTGTGTGTGGGGGTGGATCTTGAGGGGGGAATCCTTTCAATAGGGAGGGTTTGGGTAGGGGGATGAGGCATTGCCACATGATTTCTACATTTATTTTTGTTTTACACTTATTACTTGTAGGACTCCTCTAGAAGCAGCAAGGGTCTCTCAAAACCCTCTGAGGGAAAGTACACTTTATTGCCATTGTGGCCTTATAAGAAGCATCACAGGAGCATCAGGATGTGCGTTAGTGTCCTGATGCCCTAGGTAAAATTATCTACAACTCCTGAGTTGTAGCTAACTTTCAGGAAAATATCAGGACTTGCGGTTTTTGATGCAAGTCGCATTATTTTATTTATATAAAATCACCTAATAACATGCTATGTTATTTTGGGTAAAATATTGCACAATATTGCTGCGATAGGAGTTTATCACATGATAAATCACGTTTCAAGCAATAAATGCCTAACATGGCTTAGTAAATATACTGCTCAGATTATAAACCCTCTGGGGATAGGGAAATGCTTACTGTACCTGCTTTGAAGTGTCATGAAAGACAGAATATAAAATATATGTTTCTTGATTCTTTTCTTTATGTAGTGTATGGAGACCCTTAATTATGGTGTAATCTTTTTGAGTTTGGTAGCTGTACAAGAAGCTCTGGGTAGGGGAGATCTCCTTGTGTCCATGTTTACCATATTTGAAAAATATTTTATAGATCTGTTTTTGTAGTACTGCTAAAAGACCACTGAATGGCATTTTATATGAGTGAGCATTGTCTTTTAAGGAGATGTTGGGGAAAGAATGTGTAGATTCCTTTACAGCAAGGGTAGCCAACTCCAGTCCTCGAAAGCCACAAACAGGCCTGGTTTTCAGGATATCCACAATGAAAATGCATGAGGTATATTTGCATGCACTGCCTCCATAGTATGCTAATCTATCTCATGCATATTCATTGTGGTTATCCTGAGAACCTGGCCTTGTTTGTGGCTTTGAGGACTGAAGTTGGCCACTCCTGCTTTACAGGTTTGGGGTTTTCTGATTGGGTGACCATGATGTAGCAGGAGCCTTATAAGTGGAAGCCTTTGATGGGTTTTCCCCTTTTGGTTCCTGCCTTTATCAGAGAAGGTTGGGAAATGGAGACCTCCAGAGATGTCACTTGTGGGAGTAGCCAGCCAGCAGGCTGGTTGGCCCAGGAAGCTTTCCTGTGAGAGTGAGACCCTGTAGGGCAGTGGTTCTCAACCCTGTCCTGGGGACCCCCCCCCCCCAGCCAGTCGGGTTTTCAGAGAGAATTTGCATACACTGCATACACTGCCTCCATAACATGCACATTTTCTCTCATGCATATTCATTGTGGATCTCCTGCAAACCCGACTGGCTGGGGGGGGGGGGGGGGGTGGTCCCCAGGACAGGGTTGAGAACCACTGCTGTAGGGGTTCTTCCCCATAAGGCAAGAGCCCTGAGGCTGTGAAGAAGGAGTAGGTTTTCCTCCTTTCGAGGAGCTAACCAGGAGATGGAAGTAAGAATGGACTAGGAAGTGAAATGCAAGAGGCCATCCCTCCCTCTAAGGGAATGATGCTGTGGAAATGGAAAGTGTAACTGGAATGCAGTAGCCTGGAGAACTTTTACATGGAGAAAGGTGGTATGGAATACGGAGTGAAAGTCTATGACCAGCAAATGAGTGACTAAATCTTGTAAGCTAAAGTTGCATTTGTTCCCTTTTGGATGTGAATTTTGATATGGGTATACTGACAAAGACGAACCCCATTCCTTAACCAGGGCTGGGATTTGAGGTTCATCTAAGAGGAGTTTGAGAAGTCAAACTAATCCTGATATTGGTCCATAGTAAAAGTCATCATGTTAATAGAGGATATGAAGGTAGAGGAATGTAATTATTATGTTCCCAGAATTTTGTGATTTCATGTATAATTCTGACTGTGGAAGCCCATGAGTTAAGTTTAATCAGTTATTCACTGTTACTTGCTTCACATCCATATAAATAGTTGCTGGCTGGTTCATCCAAAAATAAAGTAATGCAATATATTTCAAGCCCTGGCGCTTTGTAGCCTAGATTTTTGCAGTGCTTAACTTGTAGATTTGCTTATTCTACAATGTGACTACTCCAGTTGATTCAGAACACTGCTGAGCGGATTCTGTCCAGATCCAGAATGCGTGATTGTATCTGGTAGAGCTTCATTGGATCCCTATCAAACTTGCCTTGGTGATTTTTAACTTGATTCATCAGGATACAGACTGTTGGGTGAGCTCAGTTTTTAAAATATATAGACCACTTAAAACCTTGAGGTCCAAACAGAAATATTTACTGGAAGAACTGTCTCCGAAATTAGCACATTTAAATATCACAAGAGACAGAGCATTCTCAGCAACAGGTCCCATCTTTTGGAACTCTCTACCAGCGGATATTAGAACTTAGCCTTGTGTAAAATATTTTAAGAAGTGTAAAAATCCTACTTATTTAAGCAGGTCTTTTCCACTCAATGATCATTAAGAGATTCTAACAAAGCAGACTTTGAATCTATTATTATTGTGTCATTTATTTTGTAATGCTTTGTTTTATGCATCAATGGCCATGTATGTTTTTATTATGTGTGCAATTTTTGTCAACCATTATGAAATTTATGATGTAAGTGGGTTACACATTTTAATAAATTGAATTGGAATTGGAAATTGGAATTATCTGTCGCCTAGCGGAGTCACATTTTAAAATGTAGGGAACTTTTCCTTGACTTTGATTTAAACTCTGCACAAAAAAACAACTTCAGAAAATGTCAACTTTAATAAAGGAGGCTTATATATATCCTTCTTCTACGAAGTAATTTTGTAACAGCACACATACATTTTAAATCAAACCTGCATAAGGTACACCCATTTTCAAAGAGAAAGTAAACACACGCGGGTTACCTGAGTAAGTCTGAGGGGGGAAATTAAGATCTGTGGATTTAAATTGGTTCAAAGGAGGTTGCCTAACCCCTAATATAACAACTTCAAATCTAATTAGAAAATGAATAATTATTTTACCTGTGGAAAGCAAAATAATTTGGTTCCTACATGCAAGGATATTTTTCCCATTCTTTGGCAATGAGAAAGCTCTTTGGAAACTTTTATAAAGTAATTAAATACATTTTTGGTGTGTGTTAATTAAAATTTCTCATTTGCTCTTAGGTGTTTAATTACAGCAATGAAACTAATTATTTAGCTCTTCTTTTGACATCTTGCTTTGGTAAATATTATAAAATCAGCGAGTAAGGAGTGCAAATTTCACAGTGATCATCAATGACATCACAAAGTGACTTTGACAGCTCTACTTATATGACAGCAGCTACCAAAGAACAGTCATTCACACATGGCTTAGTTAGATTACAAAGGTTTCTCTTTTCTATAGGTTTCCTTTTACTCCATTGATAGTACAACTCTGTTGAAAGGAGAGCCTGTAATGTCTGCTTGTTGATACTTAGGTGATTTACTCATACTTGATGGGGTTTCCATAACTAACTCTTGACTTGACCCCTTGTGAGTTATCAGAACTCCTCTCCCCAGCCTTGATCGGTGAGAATGGCACCCTTACCTGTAATACATCCTCTGTGTGTTCTCTATACATCTTTAAAATATTTAGGCTTTTAATACAACACTCAAAATTTATTAGTAACAAAGTGTCACACTTGTTTATATAAAATGATATTTTTGTTCTCATTTCTACATTCTATAAAAGCTTTTATGCTAAATATATAAAATCATTTAAAACAGAGGATAGCCTACAAATTCCAAAATCCATCTCCAGTATAAACAAAGCATAGTGACAAAAAATTGTGTAAAATATTGTTTAATTTTCTTGTATTGTATATACAATTCATTTTTTTTATCACTATACATTATAACTCATGTTAGAATAAACTAGTTCAAGATTATAAAAATCTACTTTTGTAGCATTCGTTTAAGATTCATAATAGACTCAAGTCACCCAGAGAAATATTTCCAGAAGAAATAGTTTGGCAAATGAATAAAAGGAGAATCTATATTAAAAAAAATAAATAAATAAAAATAAATATTACTTAGGAGGGTGGTGTGGGGAAGGGCAGTGTATTTCCCAGAACATTGCATGGGACATCTTTGAGTGCAACTTTAGAATGGGCCACACTCAGATTGCATTTTTTAGCCCTTCAGAAATATCTTTGAACGCCAGTTTCCTTTTATCAAGATGAGTCTCCTCCTGATGCAGATTTGGAACAGATATGGAGGGAGCACAATTCTCATGCTTATACTTTGATGTCAATGCAGCAGAAGGTCATAAAAGCCTATTCCCTACCCCCCCCCCCCCAAATTGCTCTTACATTTTAAATGTAAGAAACAAAATGGGGGAAAAAAGCTTTAAAGGTGAGCTCTTAAAATGTTATTAGTGGGTAAAAATTAGCATATATGCATATCAGTTGCCTCTACTCACATACTCTGTTTTATAAAAGTGAAACATACTTGCATATTTTCACTTTTTTGTGCACATATATGTTTATGCATATATAAAAGGGGCAGTCTAGGGAGGTTCTGGGCTGGGACTAACACACATGTAAGTTTCTATTTTAAAAGACACTTTTCTGTGTACATTTTCAATTTATTGCAGATTTTTACACCTACTAATTATCGGAAGTAAGCGATATTAAATGTGTTTATTTTGTAGCACTGGTTGAGTAGGAGATCTGGGTGACTGAACTGGGGAGGAACTTTAGGCTGAAGAACCAGGAAGTTTTTGATGACCTGGAGAAGAACTGGGTGAACAGGTGGACTAGTAAAACTGCCAGTTTCCTTGACGTGTGCATGCTTTAAAATTAGCTGACTTATGCGCATACATCGGGACTTACATAAATAAGTCCTACTTTACTTTTGTATGTAAAATATATGCACATATATTTTTTTAATGGGTTAGGTAAAGTAAGTGCCTTATATAGTTGTTGGAAAGTCAACCTCCCTGAAAATAATTTTTAAAGAGGTTCCATGTGTAAAAATAGCATATTTGTGCATAAATGCGATTTTATAATCCTCAAGGAAATGCACTTATTTTCAGTTTCATGCATACATTTTGCCAAAGAAAACAAATGGTGCTCTAGAAGTTTTCCAGGGTGGGTTCAGAAGAATGCATGGTAGTTGCTATTTTAATAAGAGCGATACAGTACGTATACATTACTGAACTTGACAATTACTGCTAATTGACAAGTGCAAGTGAAATTGGACTTCTCTGTTTCCTGCAGTTTTTGGGTGGAGGTCTAGCAGAACTAATGGGGATTCAGGGTGAAGGGCTAGAAGGACTAGATGAACTGGAGAATCAGTATCAGTACTCGTACATATTTTACTAAATACCTGCTTCTGCATTTAATTCTGGGTGTTGGCTCATGCAGTGTCACAGTTATTTCATGAGTAAAATATATTCTCATATGTTTTTAAAATAGGTAGAGAAAGTATGTGTTTTCTTGCATTGAAGATATATATGTGTACTGAAATGTGCATATGATACATGCATACTTTCACAGCAGAAATACTAAACTCTGTATCTCCTGGCACAAAGAATTACCATTAAGCTTCATGCATCTACTTACACATTCAAATGCTACATCATGGATTGGATAGGTTTGAAAGTTGGGCTCCAAGTGAATCAGCCCCAAGTGTAGTTAGGGCTATGTAACTCCTTTAGAATGCATGGTTAATTGAAGATTTAAGAGCAGAAAATAGAAAACTGTCAATCTGTCTCCCTTAAATCATGCCTTCAAAATGTCATATTACAGACCACAATCTAGGTTCAATTTTGTGTGTTGAAATCATTTGGAAATAAAAAAAAAAAAGTTTCCGCTTTATTGTATTCACTTAGGAAAAGGACTGCACAGCTGACATTACCATTACCATTACCAACTTACATGTCTATATGGTTCTCCACTCCCATCCTGCCTTTGATAACATACCCTGGAACAAACTCTCATCATGGATGGAGCGGAGTTAGGGGGATGGAAAAAGAGATGGTCATGTGATTAAGGGATCAGAGGCAAACTCAGGCTCAAAAAAGCTATTGCAGCTAAAGCAGAAGAAGCACAGATAAGAAGCACATTTGAAATTGTTCAACTCTAACTCATAGAAACTCATATTAAACTAGGTTTTCCAAGGTCATCACTTGTATTTTGAACAAAATCTCACCTTTCTTCAAAAATTCAGCAGTCATAGAGTCACTAGCTGGTATCTATGTGATACTACTGCACCAGCTTAAGACTATCCCTCCTCATCAGCCTCTTCTGGATCCCAAATCTCAGCTTCCCTTTTGGTAATGGCAGATGCCTCATGATTAGAATATGGAGTATGCATTTGCAACATACTTTACAAATCTTGTAGACTTTTCCTGAAGAGACGAGCAGGAAGTATCCTCTGTCCTGGCATACCAAGTGTGCGGTCCAGACATGAAACTGAGTTTTCAAGAACCTAAAGGTGAGCTTGATAAGTACCCTGATAGGATAATGAGCCGTTTTCCAGAGCTTCTCTGTGGTTTCAAAATGGGGATTATGAGTTGCAGCAGCAGGGTTCAAAATCCTTACAACTGAATATGTTTTTCTTAGCCCTTGCTGTACATCCTTCTCCGTTGGAGGCAGGAAGCTGAATAGATAGAAAAGCAACAACAGTCTAACCTTCTGGGTAGCAGCAGAGGAAAGGGTCCTATAAAAATAGTTCTCTCCCTTCACTTGCACCTTCACCTGCAGCAGTCCTGGTTTTTCACCTTCTGAGTTTGTTTTTTCAGAGCATTTTGGCTGTTTTTAAGTAAGAACATAAGAACATGGCCATACTGGGTCAGACCAAGGGTCCATCAAGCCCAGCATCCTGTTTCCAACAGTGGCCAATCCAGGCCATAAGAACCTGGCAAGTACCTAAAATCTAAGTCTATTCCATGTTACCATTGCTAGTAATAGCAGTGGCTATTTTCTAAGTCAACTCAATTAATAGCAGGTAATGGGCTTCTCCTCCAAGAACTTATCCAATCCTTTTTTAAACACAGCACTAACCACATCCTCTGGCAACAAATTCCAGAGTTTAATTGTGCGCTGAGTGAAAAATAACTTTCTCCGATTAGTTTTAAATGTGCCACACGCTAACTTCATGGAGTGCCCCCTAGTCCTTTTATTATCTGAAAGAGTAAATAACCGATTCACATCTACCCGTTCTAGACCTCTCATGATTTTAAACACCTCTATCATATCCCCCCTCAGCCGTCTCTTCTCCAAGCTGCAGTATTTACCAGGGGTTAGCAGCCATTTTACGTGGGATTTTGATACAGATGCCAATGAGCTCAGAGTTTTGCATCTACAGCAAAATTGCATGAAACATTTTTTGCACATTGCCAAGGCCAAAAAATGTGTGTGCTCCCAGCTGTGACAACATGAAAACGTGACCCGGAAAGTGGCAGTACAGTGAACCACTGTAGGGATTTACAGAAGCCTTGTGGTCCCTGCCTCTCCCTTCTCCCAAGTACCATTAAAAGTCCTTGGTGGCCTTACCTGGTTAACTTTAGCTGGATTCACTGAATATCAGTGCTTACTGGCTGAAGTTAAGCCCCACCCTCCAGAACACACCCAACTGTTGCACTCCTGCTCGTGGGCCCAGCAGCGAGCAGGTGCTTACCTTGCGGTCTGGAGGCCGCTGCCATCCCCAGACCTCCTAGAGTGGCAGGAGCCGCCGCCAATGCTCTTACATGGCCTGGAGGTCACCATTGTGCTGGTGTGGCAGGAGCCGCACCGGGGTTTTCCCTCGTGGCTCGGTGGCCGCCAACCTCACTGCTGCTGTGTGCGGCAGGAGCCGCTGATGTCACCTTTCCCACAGCAGGAGCCACTCGTGGCAAGCCTCCTTCATGGTGGCAGGGAGCTGCCAAAGTCCCTGGGCCTGGTTGCAGCCTGGAGGCCGCTCTGTAGCCCCAACTCTGTGGCAGAGGCCGCTCCCAGCTTTTCCTTCATGGCTGGAGAGCCGCCTCCCATGTCGGGGCCTGCCTGCAGGCTGTTCTTCCTCCTCCTGCTCTCAGTGGTGAGGGTACCACTGTCCAAGGTCCTGCTTCCTGTTTCCTGCTTCCCCTAGGCGCAGGGCCGTGCCTTCTCAGTAGATTTAAAGGGTCAGCAAGGGAGTGGTCCCTCTGGCTCCACCTGGTGACATCACATGGGGTTTCCTGTTCAGCCTTACAAACGGGCTCAGTTGCCAATCTAGTGTTGCCTTTGCAAGGGGCTAGTCCTCCCTAGGACTTCTCTGCATCTTCGCTCCTGCTTGGCTTTCCTTGTCTTCGTGGGATCCCTCGTCGTTGTATGTTCCTGGTCTCTGCTGATGTTCTGGTATCCAGTCCTGATATTTTGTGATCCATCCTGATGTTCCATGGTCCAGTCTTGATGTCTGTCCTGTCCAGCATTTTCAAGCTCCACTCTGACCTGTCCCTGAGTGGTCCGCGACCTGCCCGGCTGGGTTGAGTAGGGTGCACAGCAGGTCCAGTGGTTCATGACCACCCCCGCTGGGGTGTGTAGGGTGCTGGTGGGTCTTCGCCATCCATCGGGGCTGAGGATCTTCTATATCCCTTCCTGCCACCTCCAGGGTCTGGAGTCATTGATGTCCTGCTTCACTCATCCCGGCTGCCCTTCGTTGGGTGTCCTGGGATTCCGTCCTGGATGTCCTGGATCTTTGCCTTGGAGGCCTGACTTTTAAACATTCCTCCGATGTCTTGGACTCCAGCTTCGCCTAGCCTCCAGCGGATAGTGCTCAGTGGATAGCCCGAGGGCCTTCCTGGCCACTGGAGCCTCCTTTCCGGCTGAGTGAGTTAGCGTGCTATCTGGATTCCATTCCATCCTGAGTTTTATTGATGATTTTAGCTTGCCTTGCCTTGCCATGCCAAGCCTTGCCTTGCCAGAGTCCTTGTCTTTGTCTGATCCAGAGTCCTTGTCTTTGTAACTTCATCAGAGTCTTCATCTTCAAGTTCCAGTGTCTTCGTCCGCCCTTGCCTCCTGTCTGGCCTGCTGCCTCTGCCGTTACCCAGTGGCAGGTCCGAAAGGGCTTGGAGTGGTCAGAGGACTACTCAGAGACCAACCTTGCATGATTGTCCTCACCGAGGCCATGCAGGTCGGCGGGGGCTTGGGTTCCAGTCTCCACCCAGAGGAGGACCTGTCTCACCTGCCTCGGCACTTCCTGGAGCTCCTCTCCTGGTTCGCTGAGGTCCAAGGGCATACTTTCCCGCGGAATCAGGAGCACGCCCTAGTGCTCCCTCCTTCGGTTCCTGAACACCAACACTTCCTTTTTTATCTGGGTAATTAGATAATGACTTATTCAGGCAAAATTTAGCTGGTTAGAGAGACTAAATATTAAAATATCAGCTTTTGTCTAGTTAACTCAAAAGGTTACCTGGACAAAGTCTTTGAATAAAGACCTCTAAATAATTTTATAGATGTAAAAAATACAACACATGTGAGTAGCAGGCATTGGACTTAAAAAAAAACCAAAAACTAACAAACAACCTAAACCAAATAAGGTCTGATTCAAATCCTATATGTAGCCAAACATTGGCTGCACAGTGGGGACTTTGTTTGCCAGAACAGGTTCTCTGGCTGACTGGGTTCTGCTTCCAGAATAATGTCCTGACATATTGTCAGTAGGTGGCCATCTACAAAGTTTGAAATAATGATGCAGTGCATGGGTGCTAAGACCTTCATTGACTTCCTACAATTCAACACTGCCATCAAAGAATCTATTGTGAGAGCTAAAGGTTATATGAAAGCATTTATTTACATCTGTTTCAGCATAGCACTGCAGAGTGAAATTAATTAAGCAGTTTTCTGGTGTGGTAAGAATAATCATACAGCTGGAATGCAAACAGATGATTTCCAAAGAGAATCTTACTCCACATGGAATTGCTTGCTCTCGCTAAGAATTAATTGAAACTTTAAAGAAGGTTCAACTGTGTCTGTCAGAAAAAAAGGTTTCACCGCTGAGGAATTTGAAATGACTTCCATTTCGAGTTTTCTTTCTTTACATTGTAAGAATCAAGAGTGGGCTTTGATCAAGCTACTTGTAATTTATTATAGCAAAGAGTGGAGCGTCTTCAGATGTCTTCTTTTCTGTGGTGAAATGCTCATGTTAAAAATTTTAAATGTTTGCAGACTAAGACAAATGCTGCTGCAAGCCTGAAAGAATAAACACAATGTAACATGCTTAATTTTGTTTGTCTGTCTATAGAACAAAATACATACATAAATCATAGGTTGTTTTTTTTGTTTTTTGTTTTTTGTTTTCGGGGGGAGGGCTGGTGCTTTCAACTCTAGATGGAATTTGCCAGAGCTTTTATCCATGCTAGTATAGTGGCATCCTGTCATGTAGCGTGCGACTGTAATGCCGACACACATGCAGCAGGACACCAAAGACTTAGATAACATCATTAGACCATGCAAAAGAATACAAAGAGGGTCTCCAAGCTGTTTTGTGAAAGTCAAACCTTCAGCCTGAATCTCTCTGCACAGGTGAATGGTTAAAAGCCTTTGTCTTCAACTCTTGCACAGTCATCATGGTTGAAGTTCAAAAGGTGGCAGGAAACTGTTTATGAGTCTGTGGATCAAATCTATACTGATTCCCCCAACTCTAGTTATTTATACAGCATTTTCCTAAGGAGAATAATGTTTTAAGCATTGTGTCAAAACGTTAAAAGTACTTATAATATTGAAATTAAAATTGGCCCATCCAGTCTTCCCAGCAGTGGCCCATCCACCCAGGCAGATACACAAACAAATTCCCACATGGAAGCTGACATCCAATCCCCCTTTTCCCATATCCCTACCCAACCTCTCAACTTGTAACAATGCCTTTTCTTGATTACCTTCATCCTTACTGTTTAGGGTTGTAACTGTGGCTTTGTGCACGTTACCCCAGTGCTTCCTAATCCTTACCTTCCTCTTGCCGCTAGGGTTCATCGGTGTTTATCTTATTCCTTTTTTTTTCAAATTGTATTTTTATGCTATTCAGAATTTTAACACAAAAGATATGTCACATAATTTGTGGATATACAACATCTTCAAATATAGAAGAAAAAGATAAAAAAACAAAGAATGAAATAGTTGAACAGCCCACTAGTATGAATATAAATGAGAAGGTCTTCAATTCTGGAGACCGAATCTCCGAAGAGACAGAGACAAGATGGAGGCGGTCAGAGAAGGGTGACCAAAAAGGTGGAAGGTCTTCATCGAATGACTTATGAGGAGAGATTGAAGAATCTAAATATGTACATAAGAACATAAGAACATAAGAAAATGCCATACTGGGTCAGACCAAGGGTCCATCAAGCCCAGCATCCTGTCTCCAACAGTGGCCAATCCAGGCCATAAGAACCTGGCAAGTACCCAAAAACTAAGTCTATTCCATGTAACCATTGCTAATGGCAGTGGCTATTCTCTAAGTGAACTTAATAGCAGGTAATGGACTTCTCCTCCAAGAACTTATCCAATCCTTTTTTAAACACAGCTATACTAACTGCACGAACCACATTCTCTGGCAACAAATTCCAGAGTTTAATTGTGCGTTGAGTAAAAAAGAACTTTCTCCGATTAGTTTTAAATGTGCCCCATGCTAACTTCATGGAGTGTCCCCTAGTCTTTCTACTATCCGAAAGAGTAAATAACCGATTCACATCTACCCGTTCTAGACCTCTCATGATTTTAAACACCTCTATCATATCCCCCTCAGTCGTCTCTTCTCTAAGCTGAAAAGTCCTAACCTCTTTAGTCTTTCCTCATAGGGGAGTTGTTCCATTCCCCTTATCATTTTGGTAGCCCTTCTCTGTACCTTCTCCATCGCAATTATATCTTTTTTGAGATGCGGCGACCAGAATTGTACACAGTATTCAAGGTGCGGTCTCACCATGGAGCGATACAGAGGCATTATGACATTTTCCGTTTTATTCATCATTCCTTTTCTAATAATTCCCAACATTCTGTTTGCTTTTTTGACTGCCGCAGCACACTGAACCGACGATTTCAATGTGTTATCCACTATGACACCTAGATCTCTTTCTTGGGTTGTAGCACCTAATATGGAACCCAACATCGTGTAATTATAGCATGGGTTATTTTTCCCTATATGCATCACCTTGCACTTATCCACATTAAATTTCATCTGCCATTTGGATGCCCAATTTTCCAGTCTCACAAGGTCTTCCTGCAGTTTATCACAATCTGCTTGTGATTTAACTACTCTGAACAATTTTGTGTCATCTGCAAATTTGATTATCTCACTCGTCGTATTTCTTTCCAGATCATTTATAAATATATTGAACAGTAAGGGTCCCAATACAGATCCCTGAGGCACTCCACTGTCCACTCCCTTCCACTGAGAAAATTGCCCATTTAATCCTACTCTCTGTTTCCTGTCTTTTAGCCAGTTTGCAATCCACGAAAGAACATCGCCACCTATCCCATGACTTTTTACTTTTCCTAGAAGCCTCTCATGAGGAACTTTGTCAAACGCCTTCTGAAAATCCAAGTATACTATATCTACCGGTTCACCTTTATCCACATGTTTATTAACTCCTTCAAAAAAGTGAAGCAGATTTGTGAGGCAAGACTTGCCCTGGGTAAAGCCATGCTGACTTTGTTCCATTAAACCATGTCTTTCTATATGTTCTGTGATTTTGATGTTTAGAACACTTTCCACTATTTTTCCTGGCACTGAAGTCAGGCTAACCGGTCTGTAGTTTCCTGGATCGCCCCTGGAGCCCTTTTTAAATATGGGGGTTACATTTGCTATCCTCCAGTCTTCAGGTACAATGGATGATTTTAATGATAAGTTACAAATTTTTACTAATAGGTCTGAAATTTCATTTTTTAGTTCCTTCAGAACTCTGGGGTGTATACCATCCGGTCCAGGTGATTTACTACTCTTCAGTTTGTCAATCAGGCCTACCACATCTTCTAGGTTCACCGTGATTTGATTCAGTCCATCTGAATCATTACCCATGAAAACCTTCTCCATTACGGGTACCTCCCCAACATCCTCTTCAGTAAACACCGAAGCAAAGAAATCATTTAATCTTTCCGCGATGGCCTTATCTTCTCTAAGTGCCCCTTTAACCCCTCGATCATCTAACAGTCCAACTGACTCCCTCACAGGCTTTCTGCTTCGGATATATTTAAAAAAGTTTTTACTGTGAGTTTTTGCCTCTACAGCCAACTTCTTTTCAAATTCTCTCTTAGCCTGTCTTATCAATGTCTTACATTTAACTTGCCAATGTTTATGCTTTATCCTATTTTCTTCTGTTGGATCCTTCTTCCAATTTTTGAATGAAGATCTTTTGGCTAAAATAGCTTCTTTCACCTCCCCTTTTAACCATGCCGGTAATCATTTTGCCTTCTTTCCACCTTTTTTAATGTGTGGAATACATCTGGACTGTGCTTCTAGAATGGTATTTTTTAACAATGACCACGCCTCTTGGACATTTTTTACTTTTGTAGCTGCTCCTTTCAGTTTTTTTCTAACAATTTTTCTCATTTTATCAAAGTTTCCCTTTTGAAAGTTTAGCACGAGAGCCTTGGATTTGCACACTGTTCCTTTTCCAGTCATTAAATCAAATTTGATCATATTATGATCACTATTGCCAAGCGGTCCCACCACCGTTACCTCTCTCACCAAGTCCTGGAGGAAAGGAGGAGCAGAGGTGATATGATACAGACTTTCAGATACTTGAAAGGTTTTAATGATCCAAAGACAACGACAAACCTTTTCCATCGGAAAAAATCAGCAGAACCAGGGGTCACGATTTGAAGCTCCTGGGAGGAAAACTCAGAACCAATGTCAGGAAGTATTTATTCACGGACAGGGTGGTGGATACCTGGAATGCCCTTCCGGAGGAAGTGGTGAAGACCACAATTGTGAAAGACTTCAAAGGGGCGTGGGATAAACACTGTGGATCCATAAAGTCTAGAGGACATGAATGAATGTGGAAAAAAAGATTTGCATTCACAAAAAAGTGGGGAGTAGCTTGCTTTTTACGGCAGTTACTACCCCAAACCAAATAAGCCTGATACTTCACTTTCAATGCATATCCAGCATAGTTCTCTGCTTCAATGGCAGGGGAGAAAGACTGATACTTCTCGCATATCCAGCATAGCTGTCTGCTTCAACAGCAGGGGAAAAAGACTGATACTTCACGCATATCCAGCATAGTTCTCTGCTTCAACGGCAGGGGAGAAAATCTGATACTTCACGCATATCCAGCATAGCTCTCTGCTTCAATGGAAGGGGAGAAAGTCTGATACTTCACGCATATCCAGCATAGCTCTCTGCTTCAACGGCAGGGGAGAAAGACTGATACTTCACTTTCACTGCATATCCAGCATAACTCTCTGCTTCAACGGTAGGGGGAGTGAAGAAAAGGGGATCTACATACAGACAACCAACAAGGACTGAATTACATAGTCTGGGTAAACAAATAAGCATGGGTGTAGCTTGGTTATTGCGGCGGTTACTACCCCTAACTAATTAAGCTAGATATTTCACTTAGATGTAGCTCCAACACTGCTCTCTACATTAATGGTGGGGGTGGAAGGGAAATAGAACCAAAAGGTTACTAAGAGCCAAGAGTAACAGATAAATATGAGAAAAAAAAAGTGCGAAACTTGCTGGGCAGACTGGATGGGCCATTTGGTCTTCTTCTGCCATCATTTCTATGTTATGTTTCTATGTTTCTATGTTCAAAATGAGCGAGAAAATCAGGAAATGTAAAACAGAAATGAAAATGAAAGAACAACATCATTAATCATTATATACAACAACCATTTGTTGAGTTACAATTATGAATGTCACTTTGTAAATCGTTGTGATCTATAAATGGAACGATGGTATATAAAATGTCCAAATAAATAAATAAATAAACAAACTGTGGTTAGTTAGTTGTTTCCACTGGTGGTTTATAAACCTCAGCAGAGATGGTTGAAAGAAAACACTATTAATTTTCTAAATACATTTACATGGATAGTGTACATTGAACTGTGCCCCCAAATCCAGGCCTTCCTGGCGCAGAGCTAGAAATCGTTTTCAACCATCTTATGTAAATCTGGTAATATTTGGGTAATATTTGGGTAAATCCATAACTTCTGTTCATAATACAACAAATTCCTATTATGAAGAAAAACATTAAATTTCGGTCCTGAGGAAAAATAAAGTTGACAAACAATGTACCTCTACTCACTACTTGGGTTTCTCCTGAATTCTCCAATAAAGCAGTTAGATTAGAACCCACAGCTCCACGCTGGGAACTCCCCGAAGATAAACCTTCTCTTTTCGCATTAGGTATTAGATATATTTTAGCTATAGGTAGAATTGCTTCAGGGGAAATTTTCAATATCTCCAGTATCTGCTTCAAAGGTGAGACAAGATTTAAACTTGGAAAATTCAGTACTCTCAAATTTAAATATCTAATAGCATTGTCCATATTTTCCAGTCTCCCTAGATTAAGCCTGATTGAACATTCTGCATCTGAGTGACCTGCTGATCCAAGTCTTCTAGTTTCTCTTTTTCTAAAGTAATTGAAGACTCAGTAATTTGAAAGCACTGGTGAATATCCACAGAAGCAGAAACTAATGAAGAAATAGATTTTTCCAAGGAAACCAAGGCCACACATATGGTATCCAATTTTTATTTATTTTAGATTTATATTCCGCTTTTTGCACTTTTTTCAGCGCTTCAATGTGGATTACATTCAGGTACTGTAGGTATTTATTACTGTAGGTATCTAACATCATTACCAAGGGTTTAACCAAATTGACCCATAGATATTACTTACCAGCCCTTCCTTGCTGCAAGTCCCCCAAAAATTATGGTTCCCAGCAATTTCTTTTTCAAACATGGGTGTAGAAGCCAAGACAGAAAAGTCCCAATGCCCACTCTCCTTCTCAGACATTCAGCTTGCTCCTGGCAGCAGCAATCTCTCTGCTGAACTTCCTGTTCCAGGCCTCATGGCTTCTGAGGAGGGGGGGGGGGGGGTGACCCAGCGAATGCCATCAGGCCTGATGCCAAAATTCATCTGATCACACACTGGCCCTGTCCTATCCAATGAGTCACAGCATGGCAGAAAAGGGGTTTTTGGAGCTCCAGGGCTCAAAGATATTTATAAGTCCAGCAGTGATACCTTTAGCTCTACAGTACTGACCGCAACGGAATCGGCTCTTGGAGAAAGTCCCAATTTTGGGGTAGGAAACCCATCTATCTGCTGCTGTACTGGCCAGGCAAGGGGGTTACTGGGGTGACCTCTATTATTTTCCCTTTTCTCTTTATCGGGCCGATGCAGTAAAGTGCGCTCAGGCCTAGCGCACTGTTAGCCCCTGGTTGGACGCACATTTTCAACGTGCTATTTTTACGCCTTATACAGTAAGGGGTAATAACGCGTGGAAAACACGTGGCCAACCCCCCCGAAACTAATAGCGCCGGCAACATACAAATGCATGTTGATGGGCCTATTAGTTGTTCTCGCACGATACAGAAGGTAAAATGTGCAGCCAAGCTACACGTTTTACTTTCAGAAATTAACACCTGCCAAAGGCAGGAATTTTGGCCAAGTGAGCTAGGCTCACAGTTTTGCGAAGCTGTATCACATGGCTTTAATTACACCTTTATCATTTGCGTAAAGCTGTGCGATAGGGCTTTACTGTGGTTGTGATGTTTTTTGCACATGCCATTTGGAGAACCAGCCAAGCTATCAAGGCCCCTGAGAGAGAGAGAAAGAGAGAGAGAGAGAGACTAGCCATAATACCCTCACACTAGCTTGATGTTACCCAGGTAGAGTGTTCATCAAGCTAGGTTGAGAGAACATTGCACAAATCTCATCTTTGGGTGAGTTTCCTCACTCCGAAGGTCATTAAATCTTCACAAGAGAGCACTGTTCTGTTCGTTCGTCTCATTTTGAATGTCAAAGTGGCCCCTAACCCCTACACTAATACCTAAACCTCACCTCGAGTGACTAGGTGGGCCTCCCATAGAGATATAAATACCTATCTAAGTGTGGGGCTTATTACAGTCTCTCTCTCTTTCTCTCCCTCTCCCTCCCCCTCCCCCTTCCCCCTCCCATCACAATTTGCACTAAGATAGTATTTAATTGTATTTTTTTAATTACAACAAATTTAATATCTTCTAAAGTATGGTGCTATACCACTCAGTGTTCAACTAATGGGGCATGTTCTCAGTAATTCATAATCTAATAGATCTCACTGTTTGTCCAATATATATTAAACCACATGGGCACACTATGGCATAAATCACTCCACTGGTATTGCAAGTAAACAATTCTGGTAATCTATAATCATGATTCAAATTTGGATGCTGAAAATGTTTTAACATCAAAGCATGTGGGCATACAGAACAAGACCCACAAGGGATCTCTCTATAGTCCTGATTATTTCCATCTAATATTTCTTTCTGTTGTCTCAAATTGTCCCATAGACTTCATCTTTTTTTAATGGCGAATATTCAATATTCCATAAAACTCTTTAGCGGTGACAAAATATGCCAATATTTCAGCACTAATTAATGCATGCTGTTTTAGAAGAATATGGGATAGTGCAAATCATCCTAGAAGGTGTTTCTGAGTTTTGAGTAAGAGATTTTCTCTATTGGCGTATAGCCCCGTTTATAAGCTTTCTTAATGGTAGATTTAGTATATCCTCGTGCTATGAATCTGTTACTTAAATCTTGTGCTTGAATTTTAAATTCTGTAGTAGTCATGCATAAACGCCTGTATCTAAGGAATTGACCTACAGGTATATTATCTCTCAGTTGTCTAGGGTGAAAACTCTGATAGTGTAATAGAGTATTCTTGTCTGTAGGTATTCTGTATACAGTAGTAACTAACCTAGTATTATATAGGTACATAGACCCAAATATCCAAAAATGTCACAGATTTTTTTATCTCTTACCACAGTAAATGTTAAATTCTGATCACTAGAGTTAAGTACTTCTAAAAAAAATTTCAAATCTTCATTACCCTGCCAAATAAAAAACACGTCATCAATATATCTCTTCCAACTCACTACTTGTTGAAACCAAACAGAATTGTATATGACTCTTTCCTCAAAATATGTTACAAACAAGCATGCCACAGTGGGTGCCATAGGTGACCCCATTGGAATGCCTTTGGTTTGTAGAAAAACTGAGATTTGTAACTAAAACAATTGCATGTTAAAGTGATCTCTGCATTTGTCATCAAAAAATCACATCTCTTCTCTGATATATCCATCTTATTCAACTCATTCTTGATACCGGCATGATGTGTTTCACGAATGTCGGTAAATAAAAGTTAATAAATAAATAAATAAATAAATAATGTTCAATGCATGCATCTGGGGGATGTTAGTATTCAGGGATGTAATGTCCGCTGTAACCAAAGTCCAATTCTTTTCTACAGCTGGTAAACCAGGTAATTGATTAATAAAATCCATAGGATACTTCACATATGACGAAATTAGTAACACTCTTGGCTGAAGATAATAATCAATACATTTTGCCAACAGTTCCAACACTGACCCAGTTCCTGCAACTATTGGCCTATCCGGACGGTTAGAAATCGACTTATATATTTTCAGCATAATGTAAAAATATGCAGTAGTAGGATGAGCCACCTGTAAAAAATGATGTTCCTTCCCCGTAATCACCTTCTCCACCACATCTTCTAAAATTCTATTGACTCTATGATGTAAAGCAGGGATAGGGTTTTTATCCAACTCTTTATAAAATCAAACATCACTCAATTGTCTGAGAACGTCTTTGTTATAATCACTTTCGTTCATAACCACAATTCCACCTCCTTTATCAGCAGAAACAATTCTAATGGTTTGATCTTCTCGTAATTCTCTAATAGCTACCCATTCATCTTTAGAAAGATTATAAGATAAATATTCTGTTTGACTATCTATTCTCTCTAAATCTGTCCAAATTAATGTCTGAAAAACTTGTAAAAAAGGACTAGGTGCAGTGGGAGGAATCCATCTAGATGATGTATTTAAATCTTTCTAAAGATGAATGGATAGCTATTAGAGAATAATGAGAAGATAAAACCATTAGAAGGCTCCCAAAAATTCAGAAATTTCGAATGAGCATTTAATTGATCATACCACAATTGCTCAATATCAGCCAGGTCTTTAATTTGGGTCCACCAGTAATCTAAATGTGGATTGGTTTTCCAAAATTTGGCAATTGTAAAATGAGCATCTAATAGTAGCTGTCAGGCCAATGGTTTGTCCTTTAGCAGCAGAGACGAACTGGCCCATCTGCCCAGAAGCCCTAAGCTTGGCCCAACAAAACTCATGGTTCCCCAAAACATCTGCCATTGTCTGAATGACCTTCTACAAGAAAAATTGGACACTTTGACAGTCCCACCACATGTGTTGAAAGGTATCAACCTCCCCACAACCTCTCCAGCACATATTGCTTGCACTCAATTATATTGTGGAGATAAAAAGTGGCGTCCGATATGTTCGATGTAATAATTGAACTTGGCACAGATGGAGACCCGGTACGCAGATGTCATATACCTTTCAAATCTCTAGCTGTTAAGGCCAAGCCAAAGTCCATGTTCCAAGCATCTACAGGTCCGGAAGCAGTTACACTACCAAATTTACTGCTCAGAAGACCACTTTAGGGTCACTTAAAAACAGTTCCATCCCATTCAAAGGCTGGAGAGGACAATCTAAAGGCACGTATCTGATATAGCTGTGAGTAGTGGGCCTCCGAACTCTGGTCTATACCAAAATCCTCGATTAACATAGAATATGGAGCCACCCCTCCCCCTCCTCGTCACTCCATAAATGCACCAGAGAAGTCCCTGAAGGCTGGAGAAAAAGTACAACTGGACAGAATAGAGTTACTGTATAAGGGACAAATGGGAGAAATCTCCTCCTCGTCCAAATTTAGGAAACGCATGCCCTGGTGCCAGATACAAAGAGTGTGCACCAAAATGGGACTATTCTAACATACCATATGACACGTTTGGGACTCATGCGGCATAAAATGTAGCATAGCAAGCCCGTCAATCTCCACCTGCTCTTGTTCACGAGCTACCCAGGACGTGTCTGAGCTGCAAAGCCACGCTTACAAACTGACTAACCTTGCTGCCTAGTAATGGTTACGAAGGTTAGGTATAGCAAACTAGGAAGGATATTCATCTTAAGTAAATTGATTATTCCCACCCACGAGATTGACATTTTGCACCACCGTTGCATTCTCCCCTTTTGTCACTAATGAGATCTTTATAGTTCACCGTGAACAGTTTCTTAAAGTCACAAAGGAAAAATATACCAAGATATTGAAAATCGTCCTGCATGACACAAAAGTTAGCAAGGCATCGAGGGATTGGCATAAATTTAACTATGGGGTAAATTTTGGATTTGTCTACATTTATTTTATAACCAGAGATGGCCCCATAATCTGCTGAAAGGTGCAGAAGATTCGGTCCAGAGACAGAGGGTGCAGACATAAATCAAAACATCGTCCACATATAGGGATATCTTCTAGTCTCGACCACCCAAATGAATGTTGCAAATAGTAATACCCCCTTGTTGCCATATCAGGGGTTCAATAGTAATATCAAAAAGTAAAGGAGATAGCTGGCACCCCTGGCGAGTGTCCCTAGCGATGGTAAAAATGGGAGTTAGCAAGCCATTAATCAAGACACTCGCCCTGGGATAATAGTACATAGCTCGAATCCACACTAAAAATTGATCCAGCATTCAAATATGCACGAGGATGTGGAACAGATATGCCCAGCTCACCTTATCAACAGCTTTTTCCGCGTCCAATGACATAATCAGAGTTGGCTGCCCCGCAATTTTAGCCATATGCAATATGTTAAACAAATGCCTAGTATTGGCTGTGGAAACCCTGTCCCAAACAAATCCGTACACGCGTAACCTTTCAAATAGACTTGCACGTGTAACTATGCTTCTAATTTTAAGTCGTTACTCGAGCAAACCTATTTCTTGTATCTTCCTTAAGAAATTGACGACTTTAACGTGTGCAGGTAAGCAGATTTTAAAACATATTTGTGCGAAGGATATTCCTAATTCTTCCAATTAGTACACCAGTTTGCCAAGTCAATCTCGAAGTCATCCAGACCCCTCTGGGTCTTCATCTGCACATTCCCCAGTTGACCCAGACACCTCACCCTGTTGCGTAAGCCCAAAAATGTGAGATCTGCAGGCTTGCTCCTCATTAGGAGCAACAGTAATGTTATATGGCTAATGAGCTGCTGTGTGCTGCAGCCTTCGGTTTAAAATACGGAATTACATGCAAAACAAATGGCCCCATCCTGGAATGTCCATACCCCAACCCATCTCCACCCCTTTCCCATTCCCATTTTTTCTTTTTTTTACTCACGCATGCCTATATATGTGTGTAACTTTCGGCTTTTTAAAATTCATGTTGATTGTGCATGGCCCACATACTCGCATGTATGGATTTTTTAGCACGAGCAACTTTTTAAAAATTCAGTCCTAAGGATTTAGTGCTTTTAATTGCATCACCCTAGGTACAGAAATATTATCTGTTAGTGAAAAACACAATTATTTGTGTAACATTTATTTTACACAATGCAGGGCTTTGCCAGTCACTAATATTTATCACCAATATTTTCCAGCAATGGGCATTTGGGAGGGGGCTTTTGAATACTTTAGATTTTTCCTCTTACCATAACCCTACCTTTTTGTGGAAGGCTTGTGTGGGATACAAATATCCCATGAACATACTCAGTTTTCAGTGGGTTAGGAGTTGGAGAGTGAGTTGGTGGATTGGAGAAGCTGAAGATCATCCCTGGATCTAAAGCATTTGAGAGTTATTGAAAGAGAGCCAATTTGGGATTTTTCTAAGATTTCGTGCTTGGGGATACATTTTTCCATCTAGATCAGTTTATGCTGGAGCTACACTCTAATTATCCCACCCTCACTGGTGAGGATATCTTTTCCAGGGATGAAGATACAAGAGGGGGAAGAGTTGTGAGAAGGTCTAGAATCCACAAGAAAATCTTTGTTTTCATTGTGGTGATTTGCTTGATGTTGTTTTTGAATTTTTTTGTGATTTTGGTCTGGATATTCTCCTTTAAATTGTTGTAAACTGATTACTTTGAACATCACTTGGACTCCATTTGATTTTTCCAGTGCGTTGACTGAATGGATGGATGCTGGTTTGATTTTAGCTTTTTACCCATTTTACTAATTCTGGCTTCCTTGCTCTTCTATTGGACACTTTTGAACTTAAAGCACATTGTTGAGCTGGAATGAAAGCCTTTGTCTTCAGTAGAAACTGACCATGCCAGGGGCCCATGAAGATAGTTTCTCCCCAATCTGGATTTGGAACCAGATCTTGGCACCCCTGGTTGATGCTAACTGCCCAAACAGGGGAGGTGCTACATATATTGGGGCGGATTTTAAGAGCCCTGCGCGCCGGTGCGCCTATGTTCAATAGGCCTACCGGCGCGCGCAGAGTCCCGGGACTCGCGTAAGTCCCGGGGTTTTCCGAGGGGGGCGTGTCGGGGCGTGTCGGGGGCGGGGCCGAGCGGTGCGCCGTTTTCGGGGTGGGCCCGGGGGCATGGTTTCGGCCCGGGGCGGTCCGGGGGCATGGCCGCGCCCTCCAGAACCGCCCCAGGTAGCGTCTAGGCGTGCCAGCGGCCCGCTGGCGTGCGGGGATTTACTTCTCCCTCTGGGAGTCGTAAATCCCCCAACAAAGGTAGGGGGGGGGGTTTAGACAGGGCCGGGGGGGGGGGTGGGTTAGGAAGAGGAAGGGAGGGGAAGGTGAGGGGAAGGTGAGGGGAGGGCGTTAGCGAATTCCCTCCGAGGCCGCTCAGATTTCGGAGCGGCCTTGGAGGGAACGGCGGCAGGCTGTGTGGCTCGGCGCGCGCCGGCTACACGGAATAGGCAGCCTTGCGCGCGCCTATCCAGGATTTTAGCGGATACGCGCGGCTACGCGCGTATCTACTAAAATCCCGTGTACTTTTGTTTGCGCCTGATGCGCCTACAAAAGTACGCGAGGGCGCCCTTTTTGTAAATATACCCCTATATATATATGTAGGGCTTTTGCTTTTTGGTTAAAACTGAAAAATCCCAATAAAACACCAGTGATGTGGAAATTTGATTTTTCAATTTTAACCAGAAGCCCCCCAAAAATAAGCCTAAGGTGGAGGCATTCTGATATTATTATCCAGCCACTGCAGTCATAGAAACATAGAAACATAGAAATGACAGCAGAAGAAGACCAAACGGCCCATCCAGTCTGCCCAGCAAGCTTTCACACATATTTTTCTCATACTTATCTGTTTCTTTGACTGCTGAGTTCAGGGCCCTTATTGGGAACTTTTTGGTTCTAATTTCCTTCCACCCCTGCCATTGATGTAGAGAGCAGTGCTGGAACTGCATCAAAGTGAAGTATCAAGCCTAATTGGATAGGGGTAGTAACCGCCGCAATAAGCAAGCTACTCCCACGCTTATTTGTTTACCTAGCCTGTGCAATTTAGTCCTTGTTGGTTGTTGTCTGAATATAAATCCTCTTTTCTTCACCCCCCTGCCGTTGAAGCAGTGAGCTGCGCTGTATATGTATTCAAAGTGAAGTATCAGGCTTGATTGGTTCAGAGTAGTAACCGCCATAACAAGCAAGCTACTCCCTTGCTTATTTGTTTACCCAGCCTGTGCAATTTAGTCCTTGTTGGTTGTTGTCTGAATATAAATCCCCTTTTCTTCATCCCCCTGCCATTGAAGCAGTGAGCTGCGCTGTATATGTATTCAAAGTGAAGTATCAGGCTTATTTGGTTTGGAGTAGTAACCGCCACAACAAGCAAGCTACTCCCACGCTTATTCGTGAATGCAAATCCTTTTTCCCACATTTCCTCTTGCCATTGAAGCATAGAGCAATGTTGGAGTATGTATGTTGGCGTATGTATGTTTATTGAAAAAGGGTATTAATCACCAGGTAGTAGCCGTCATTCCCACAAGCCACCCCCATGCCCCTTCTCTTCATTCACATCCTCTAGACTTTATGGATCCACAGTGTTTATCCCACGCCCCTTTGAAATCCTTCACAGTTTTGGTCTTCACCACTTCCTCCGGAAGGGCGTTCCAGGCATCCACCAACCTTTCAATGAAGAAATACTTCCTGACATTGGTTCTGAGTCTTCCCCTCTGGAGATTTAAATCGTGATCCCTGGTTCTGCTGATTTTTTTCCAACGGAAAAGGTTTGTCATTGACTTTGGATCATTAAAACCTTTCAGTCGAGAAGAAGCAGCCTGCAGAGGCCAGATAACATCAATGGAGTGGGCCAGCAGGCAACCCTGCTGAATGAAAGAGATCCAGAGGAATGGGCTAATAAGGATCCCATGCCCTACCAGCTGAAGTATTGAGAATTGAGCCAGCAAGGTTCCTAAGACCTAAGAGGTAAGGATAATGCACTGGATGGAAGGAGCAGGCCAGCCAGGAGCCCAAGCCCTGCTGGCCAGAGGTATGAGCAGGGATAGGAGGGGGAAGAAAACTGGGAGAGAAGGGCAGGTGGGAGGGGAGTACTACCATCCTTGAAGGTACACACACACACATAGATACACACAGACTGCCACCAGCCCTGAAGCCACATACACAGCCTCCCAGCCACAACAGCCTGCTACTCCTACCCCCACACCTATCTCCATCTCCTTTAGTCACACACCCCCCCTGCAGTCACTCCAGCCACACACATACACACACCCTGCCACCCCCAAAACCCACACCCTTACCTCATCCATATACATACCCCTTGCTATCCGTACCTTAGCCACATACAACCAACATGTAACACAGCATGTACATATTTTAAAATAAATTGGTATACACCTTAATAACTTGAATCCACCTAAAAATGTGCCAAAAAATTTCACTTGTGCCATGAAAATCATGATAAACACTTATTGTAACCCATCAAATACATATATTTACCTGAAAAATAACCCCCTAAATTTTCAATTCATAAAGCCCTAGGATCAGAAGCCCTAATTATATATGTAATTTATGTAAAGAAGATTTACTTTGTAAACCGCTTAGCACGAGTCCATTATATACAGAATATAAGTATTTATAAATAAATAAATGGATAAACCCGGCGAGGCAATCAAAGCTATATATTATGTTAGGCTTATTAGTTGTGTATGGTGCTGGGTTGTTGGAAAGAACTGCATATATATATATATAATTTTTTTTTTTTGCCTAAACTCAGACACTGAGATTTAAAAGATGAACCTGTATCCAGAGCCTGACAGCATTTCCTCCACATTATTAAAATGGACCATTATGCAGTTGCAGAAGAGATCTTCATTCTTGGCTGGTTTTCTAAAAGCCAATAGATGGATGCAATATTCATGCACAGCTGCAACTATACCCTAGCACAGGTGCACAGAAGCTTCACGTGGGCAGAAGAACATATGCTTGAGTTGGATCAACAGTCTCCCATAAGTTGTTCAATAGATTGGCTTACTTTTCTTTTGTTGGAAATCAGAAATATCCTGCAAAAAGTACTCATCCTTAGTGGAATGTGCAAATACATTTTCAATAAGCTTCCTTATTTGATGCCTCACTTAGTCTACATTATATCTGCTTTCTGATAGAGACAATAGTGATCTAATTTTCACCTTCATTACCAAGTTATTTTTTATACCAGCCTTTGTTCTTGTTATTTTCTGTGGGGTAGATTTTAAAAGAAGCGCGCGTGGCCTACATGTGCGCTGAGCCACGCTGCCTTCCTCCATTCCCTCCCCTAACCTTCCCCCCCCTCCAGCCCTACTCTAACCCCCCAAAATGTTTATCTTACCTTTTGTGCCTGCCGGCACGCAATTCTCCGATAGAGTGGCAATGGCCGTTCTGTTGGAGGCCTCTGGCCCCACCCCGCCACTTTTTGCAAGTCCCGGGACTTACACGCATCCCGGGGGTTTATGCGTACCGCCGGGCCTTTTGAAAATAGGCCCGGCGCGCGTAACCCTTTTAAAATCCGGCCCTGTGTGCATATCTTAGGATTGCCTCATGGAATTTTGGTTGTATTGTTCTCTGTTCTATGTATATTATTATAAATCTTAGTAAAGATATGTGAACTGAAAATATTACCCTATTTTATTCATGTTTAGCAAGTATTTATATTAAAAAATAAATAGCTGCTCAAAAATTAAGTGGGAAAAATATCTGCTTCCCTTTAGGCCCTCCAATCTTCTCATTTTCTCTCCTCTTCTCTCTGTTCTTCCTACTGATACCTGTCATCCCCCTCCTCCAACCTAGCAATTTTCTCCCTTCATCCTTTCTTTCTCTGCTTCTCTCTTCCCCCTCTGCTTTTCTTCTTCCCCCTCTTTCCTTCCCAAATCACATTTCTCCTTCCCTCTCTGATCCTTCTTTTGCCCCCCTTTCTCTGTCGGTTGTCCTCTGCTTCCCATTTGATTTCATTTATTGAGATTGAGCTGTGTGATGCCAGCACTTACTGTGGAAATAACGGGAGGCCTGCTTTTGCGCATGGCTCACACAGCAGAAGAGAGGTAGCACTTTTAAGAAACAGTGCTGGGAGGGTGTGTGTGTGTGTGTGTGTGTGTGTGGTAGGGGATGCTGATCCATAGCTAAAGTGGGAAGGTGAGAAGCGCTGATATAGAAGAATATCACGACCTTCCACTCATTTTCAAATTCTGCATCTGCTGCTATTAAGAAGGACTGCACTGCCGCAAGAGCAATGATACAGCATTGCACCTTGGAAAACACTGAGCTCTGCTGTAAGGGTTCTTCATTAAGCAGCCTTGGTGATGTGGTATAAATTAAACAGCAGTGCATGGGCCATTGCATTCCACAGTCCATTCATACATCAGACTCTTTGTTTCACTCATCCCCTCATGCTGAAGAGATTGTGAGACGAATCATAGCCAGATTGGGGCACATGCAGCATACACATATCACATGCTGGTTCCGTCTGTCAAAACTGTATTTTTAGGATGGCAAACGTCTTCACTATAAAACTGGTATGTGGTATGCTGCATGGAATGAATGTCCATTCTTTCCTTCTGGAGAATATGGGAAGAATTAGAGCATGATGCGCCAGGAAAGGTGACATCATTAGCCAGAAAAAAAGGCATGCCAATATTTCAATGCTCATTTACTTAATAAAGTGAAACCAACTCTTTCTATAAGCTGCTAGTCTGGCTAGAGGCAGACAGATGGACCTCGCTTATACAAAGCAAATGTACTCATTACTGAACTGGATATTAAAGCCTCCTATAGCTCACTTACTTTAGCTCTGGGTAGACTAGAAATTTATGACAGAGCTTGAAGAGCAGGACTAGCTGTGCTCATTCTGTAAACAGTTAATAGTTCTTTTTGCATTATAAAGCAGAAAATTCAGTATCTTATCATCTCTGTTGCCTTTCTGAACACAACTGTCTCATTTTAAAATGTTTTTTACATCTGCTTGTCTGTAATGTGCACATACAGATCACCACATTCACTCAGACCAATGAAGCTCCTCGTCTCTCATGTCATGCTTCAGTAATATGTATTACACAAACTTGCTATATGGGATGGCTCATTTCTGAATCAAGTATACCTTCATACGATGCCAACATTTGGTGGCTATCGTGCTGATGAGCCTTGTGAGCTATTAGGCTTTCTAATCATTAGGTAACTTGATGTATTTTCAGTCACACTTATCTGTGTTTTTAGTGTGGTTAGCTGATGCTTTCGTACTTATCTTATCAGAATCCACTGACATGAATTAATGAAGCCATTGGCTGTTGCACTTATCTTATTGCACTGACATGAATTGATGAAGCCGACATCACAATGTTTCGGAGCTGGAAAACTCCTTCAAGGGCTTAGCGTTGGTGATAGTGGACTATAGGTGGACTGACGATCTGTGCGGAAAATGAGAATGTCCTTAGTTTATTGTGTACACAATTAAACAACCGGCTAATATAGGTTGGAAGAAATACATACTTAGTTGTTGTCGGACTGGGAACTTGTCCGCTGACAACAAGTTCAGCGATACTGAAAACTGTCACTGCTGGCTTTATTTAGAGCTGTCTGCTAACAACAGTTTTGGCGATGTGGAGGGCTATTGCCATGGGCTGCTGAAAAATGATTTAAATGGAGACTTTAGCACAACTCGTTGTCAAGAAGTGGCGAACCACATATTGGTATTAAATAGTACTCACTGTTGGCGATGCAGGTGGCTCTCGTCACAAGAAGGGTGCTATACCCTTAACTGGCGCAAGACCGCTGAAGAAGGCACCATTTTTAAAGGGAATCCCTCCATCTGTCAAGAGTGACAGGCGGAAGTGATGCAATATGACGTCACTAGCAGAAAAAAATGGGTAGGGGTTGAACAATGAGAGTTGTGGAACAACTCTATTATATCAAAGAGAACCACTCTATTTTATCATTAAGACCTAGTGGTTCAAGAGTCTGGAGATGGTGAATCCATGCATTTTCTTTGTAATTCAGTATGGAGACTCTATCTCCTCCTCTCCATGATGCTGGGATGTGTTCAATAATGGCCCATTTGAGATTTTCAAACGTGTGTCCTCTGTCAATACAGTGCTGAACTATTGGTGCATTAAGATCTTTGTTATTAATCCGACACTTGTGTTCTGTAAGACGTGTCCTAATCTTACGTTTGATGTGACCTATGTATATTTTTGGGCATTGTAAGGCATAGACTACATGATCTGTGTTGCAATTGACATTGCTCATGAGTTTCACTTTATAGCCAGTAGTGGGGTTCTGCCAAATAGAGCCTTGATGGGCTTGAGAGCAGAATGAACATTTGCCACACGGAGATTGTCCTATGCCAGTGAAGGCTCTAGGATCTGGTATTGATGCTCTGATAATGCGTTGTCTAATGTTTTGTCCTCTGGAAAAGGTGAACATGGGTGACTTTTGAAACACCAGATGGGGACTTAAGACATGCCAGTATTTAAGTAATATTTGTCTAATCTGTGGTGTGAGTTGAGAGTGTTGTAATATACAGGTCAAATTGGCTGTGGTTGGATTTTGTTTGTATTGCAGGAGGGATTCTCTATCTGAGAAAGTAGCTCTTTTATAAGCATGGTTGATGACCTGTGTGGGATATCCTCTTTCCTGAAATCGTGATTTTAACGTAGATGCTTGGCGGTGAAATTCTTCTTTGTTGGAGCAAATTCTTCTGATGCAGAAAAATTGGCATACTGGAAGGCCTTCTTTAAATTGTCGTGGGTGGTGGCTGTCAAATCGAAGCAGATTATTCCTGTCTGTTGATTTCCTATATAATGTGGTTTGTAACGATGACCCATGTTTGTGTATTTGTATGTCTAGAAAAGATATCTGTTCTAGATGATATGTGAGTGTAAATTTCAGATTAGGATGGGTTTGGTTTAACCAAATATAGTAATGATTCTTCTGTATCAGTCCATATGAAAAAATGTCATCGATATATCTAGACCACTGCATAATGTTGGCAAAAAAAGGTGACGTGTAAACAATGGATTCTTCAAATTTTGTAACGAAGAGATTTGCTACGTCAGGGGCTACAGGGGACCCCATGGCAACTCCATGTATTTGCAGACAGTATTGATGTTCAAAAGAGAAGTTGTGAAACAAAATAATTTCTGAAAGTCTGATTAAAAAACTTGAAGGAATCCTGTGAGGATGATCTCTGTGCTCTAATACTTCTTTGATAAGAGTTAGGGCTTCTTTTTAGCAGCCCGTAGCGATAGCCCTCCGCATCGCTAAAACTGTTGCTAGCGGACAGCTCTAAATAAAGCCAGCAGTGACAGCTTTCAATATCGCCGAACTTGTTGTCAGCGGACAGTTCCCGGTCCGACAACAACTAAGTATGTATTTCTTCCAAACTATATTAGCTGGTCATTTAATTGTGTATACAATAAACTATGGACATTCTAATTTTCCACACAGATCGTCAGTCCACCTATACTCCACTATCACCAAAGCTAAGCCCTTGAAGAAGGAGTTTTCCAGCTCCGAAACATTGTGATGTCGGCTTCATCAATTCATGTCAGTGGATTCCGATAAGATAAGTGCGACAGCATCAGCTAATCACACTAAAAACACAGATAAGTGTGACTGAAAATATATCAAGTTACCTAATGATTAGAAAGCCTAATAGCTCACAAGGCTCATCAGCATGATAGCCACCAAATGTTGGCATCGTATGAAGGTATACTTGATTCAGAAATGAGCCATCCCATATAGCAAGTTTGTGTATTACATGTGATTTTAATACATGCTATAACTTGGGTCTTTTTTAAGCAATGCTTCAGTAATATGCATTTAAATGTGTTGATAACCTTGCATATGTTCAAATGTACCGCAGGCAGAGACAACCAATATTACCCCATGAAATAGCTTTTCTCTCCTATGACTACAGTGCTCAGTGAGACTCAGTGAGGAAAGAGTGCAGAGCAAAGGAGAGCATTCTAAACTATTCAAAAACACCTCCCATAAACAGAATTCCTCTAGTGATACCCTATGATATAGCATTAAGAATAACCGAATAGGAAATGCATGAATCAGCCAGCGCACATAAAAGTATGAGAGAGAGAGAGAGAGAGACAGACAGAGAACCAGGCCATGATTTTATATTACTGCATATGTTTCCTTATGATTACAAGTAAGGAAAGATCCTCTATACTAAAGTTTGGTAAGGTCTTTACCATGCGATAAAAGGGTTTGCTGTGCAGTAAGCAACTTGCCCTCTGTACTGACCATAACAGGTGTGGTAAATGTAATTATTGTGGTCATAAGAATAAATGTGGTAACGAACAGAGTAAAGAAGGATAAATCAGCTGCCTCCACCTTTGCACATTTATGTATTAATGAGTGGTAAATGATGAAGTATTTACAGTGGCTTCTTTAAGTAGAAAAAGATCTTGCACCTGGAGGGCAGTGTTAAGTGCAGATAGCATACGGGAGAAAAGGCCCCAAGTAACTGGACAACACCTTTCACTTATCTGGCAGTGCTTGTATTGTAGCAGCAGAGGCCTAAAGAGGTCGAAGGAGTGTGAAAGAGAGGGAAAGAAGGAGAAAAAGTAAAAGATGAAGGAAAAAGAGACAGAGGAAAGACAGTGATAGAGGCATGGAGGGAGGAAGAAACCAGCCAGCAACAAGAGAGACAAATGGAGAGGCTTCAGCAAACACCACGGCAGAGGAGGTCATACAGGTAAAGTTGAGGCAGGTCTTGGTCTTGGACATCTGTACCGTGCCCTTGAACTGCTTCAGTCTCCGGACAACCTTCAGCTTTTCCTCCACATCACAGAGCAGGATGGGTATGGTCTCCCTCCTTTGTCCTCAGTAGAATGACCCAATATATATACGTCTAATAAAAAACTGTTTGAATATGATGTAATCTTAATGTAAACTTCTAAATACCATCATATGAAAACCAAAGTTCTTTGCCATTGCCATTGTAGTCTTACAGTTAATGAGACCTCATATACTGTGGCGGGCTTTTCATACAGTAGCCCCGTAAAGCCACTATGGAGGGTATGCGGTAATTTAATGACTGTTACACCGTCTTGATTTTATAATCATCGGTCTCTCGGAAGGTTTGTTTTTGTAACAACAACTTGTGTCAGTTTACAATTTTAAGGCAGTGAAAATTTGCACTTATCGTAGCGAGGTTTGCAGCTGGGATATAACGCTGGCGTTGGCCCGACACGGCTCGTGTTTCTGTGAACCTTCTTCAGGGGCCGCGCTATGCCAATGCTATAATGCAATGAAAAGAAATTATAGAAGCCAAATAGGTAATGACATAGACAAAAACATTTGCTGCGTGATACCTACGATTCCCGGTTCTGCCAACAGGTTCCGCTACTAGGCTGCAGCTATTCTCGGGCAACAGGATCCGCCATCTTAACGCTGTTAGTTATGTACCTACTGCAATGGGCGGGATCGATAAGTAGTGACGTCAAAGATACTGATTTGAAACATTTGGAGCACTAAATGAGCGACGACCACTCAACAGAATCATTGAGACCTAAAGGAAATTGTGAGGCTAAAGTGTAAATCCACCACTGTTCACAAAAGTTCAAAAAATGATTAGAATCACCTCCGCGAGGATTAGGGATATCTGTTCTAAGATTGTCCATCAGAGCTGATCAAACATGTGTCCAAATTGTACGCAATGATTCACCATGGGTGCCTCCAAATTGACAGTATTAAGGCGGCTGCGATGCTCAAACAGCCGTGTTTTAATTTTTCTACTGGTGCGTCCAACATATACAAGCTGACAGGGGCACTGGATAAGATAGACCACCCATGAAGAATTACAGGTCGTCATGGATCTTTTGTGGTATATGTGGCCCGTTTGGGGGTGTTGCCAAGACGATCCCTCCATGATGATGGAACACATATCACACTTGCCACAACAGGTGTGACTGCCTTGCAGTCTAGCATTGGTATGTTGGGTAACTGATGCACGCACTACATAGTCTCTCAGATTTTTGCTCCGTTGATATGCAAACATGGGTAATTCAGAGAATATAGGGTGTAGTTGAAGAACATGCCAGTGTCTTTTGATACTTTGCATGATGAGATAAGATTTATCTGTGTGTGTTAGCACACAGATGTCGGTAGTTACAGGTTCACGAGTTTTATATTCCAAAAGGGCTAAACGGGGGGAGTGCCATGCTCTTTTGAATGCTTTATAAACAGCACTATAAGGATAACCCCTTGAAAAAAATCTCTCTGCCAGTTTTCCTGCTTGGTTTTTAAAATCGATATCTGAAGAGCACAGGCGTCTTAGCCTAAAAAATTGGCTAACTGGGAGACCTTGTTTAAATGCTCTGGGGTGGAAACTGTGGTATCTAAGGAGATTATTTCTCTCTGTTTCCTTGCGATGGATGGAGGTATGCAATTGTGAGTTTTGAATAGTGATAGAGATGTCTAGGAATGCTATGTGTGTGCTGCTATGTTGTGTGGTGAATTGGAGGTCATTATCTATTGTGCTGATCCAAACAAAAAATTCTTGTAAAGATGTTGCATCATGTGTCCAAAAAGTAAGCAGATCATCTATATAGCGGATCCAAAGGGAGACTGCATCGAACCACCTAGATTGATATATGTGGAGTCTTTCTAATCTGTCCATAACAAGATTAGCGATTGATGGAGCTGCTGAGGAGCCCATTGCTATACCGTGGGTTTGGAGAAAAAACTGATCCTTGAATGAAAAATAGTTTTTTTGAATGACTAGTTTAGCGATTTCAAAAACAAACCAAAATGGGATTCTGGACCCCTCCATATTATTTTTGAGAATTTCTTCAATGGTCAACAATGCTGTAATATGAGACACGTTGGTGTATAATGGCACTACGTCCATCGTTACTAATATTGTGGGATCAATTAAAACTGAGTGATGTTCCAATTTTTTCAACACAGCCGTGGTGTCTTGAATATATGACCTCATTTTTTGAACATGAGGTTTAAGAAACGTGTCGAGGAAAATAGCTAAGGGTTCCAATATGGATCCATTACTGGACACTATTGGTCTCAATGGAGGGTCCACAAGAGATTTGTGAATTTTGGGTACCCCGTACATTACGGGGACACGGGGATGTTGAACCAACAGAAAATTACTTTCTTTATGTGTTAGAAACGGAGATACTTTTTCTTCCAATAGACTTTCAATCATGCTGAATAATTCTTTGGTGGGGTCTTCATCAAGTCGTTTATAGTATTTGGGATCAGATAAATGGGTGGTTAAATTATCAATATATTGATCACGGTCCATTATGACAATGCTGCCACCCTTGTCCGCAGGTTTTACAATTATAGTAGAATTCTGTGATATGGATCGCAAGGCTTGACGGTCATGATAAGAAAAGTTGATAAAAGGGTGGTTTTTACTGTTTTCAAATGCAGTCATATCCTTTAATATAAGGTCTCGAAATGTACTAATATTGGGATCCATCGGACCTGGGGGTGTCCATGTGGATTTAGCCCTGACGATAGAAATATTATCGTCAGGGATCTCATTAATAGTATATATACACACACATATGTCTATATACAATATATATACACATCTTATTTTCAGTTTAAAAATGTAAACAAGATAATGTCTTGTACCAGAATATAAAGAAAGCATCCAGAAAAAGAAGAAATTACACAATCAATAAGGAAAAAGAAAAATATTGCTTTCTTTTGGCAATAGAATATTAGCATAGAGCATTACAGAGTAAAAAAAAAGAGAGAAAATTAGAGAGGAGACTATCAACCAATAATTCTCTACACCCTGATGATCAAGGTCAAACATTAGTCATGTGCAGAGGCAATAATTTGTTTTGGTTTGTTTATTCATTTTGTAGGTCGCAGTCATTTATTTTGTTTGTGTCACAAACAAACAAAAAAATCATGTATTCATTTTATTCAGTCATTTGTTTCCCATTATAATCAATGGGGAAAGCAATGCAGTCTATTTGGGCTCCCAAATTGGAATTTTCTAATGAAACTTAGTTAGACATCATCAGAAGGGTGAAGTAGCATGACAAGCCCAAAAACCTTGTGGTCACTCGGAACAACCACGAAAAAAAAGGAGGCCAAACTCTGGCTGATTCCACACAAACAAAATCTTTATTTATAAGCAAAAACCAAAAATACAGAGCAGAGGCCGCTTACCTCAGCAATCTTACAATAATCCAGTTTATACAGTTCATACTTAGGCTGGTTTCCTGTCTTCTCTCGAATCTTCCCAGCCTTCTGCGCCCTGCCTTCTTATCCAAGGCTGCAGAGATCCTCCCTGGCTCAGAATCCCTTGCTGGGTTGTCTTTTAAAATAGCTGTGTGAGGTCATGTGATGTGGTGAAGCCAGGGCTGGTGCAAGGGGATAGGGTGCCCTAGGCACCTTCAGCCTTATGCTGCCCCAGCCTCACCCCCAGTCGCAGCCCTGACTCCAGCGACAGGGACCACATGCCGCCACTGCCCGACCCTCCCCCTCCACCCCAAAAAAACCCCTCACAAAACACCTGGTCCAGCGGGGAACCCAGGAGCTATCCACCACTGCTGGGTTGTCGGCTGCCACTAATCAAAATGACACTGGTGGCCTGTAGCCCCTACCATGTGACAGAGGCTACTGGTGCCATTGGTTGGCCCCTGTCACATGGTAGGGGCTAAAGGCCACGGGTGCCATTTTGGTTAGTGGCAGCCAAGGCCCCAGGAGTGGCAGATCGCTCCTGGGCCCTCCGCTGGACCACCAGGGGGGCATCGAGAGGGTGGCATGACGGGGAGGGGAGAAGCAGGGTGAGGCAGGGGCTGGGCAGAATTTTGAAGGGGCACTTTTTGCCCTTTCAAAATTCTGCCGCCTGAAGTGGCTGCGAGCGGCGGTGGTGCTCCCTAAATCTCGGCACATTAGGCACAGGCCTAGCTTGCCTAGTGGTTCCTCCGGCCCTAGGTGAAGCTGGTCAGACGTGTCTGGTCCCAGCTCTGAGCACCATCCACCATAATTCATCTTAATCTGCCTGGATAGGCACAAGAAGAGCTTTTCCTTTCTGACTGCAAGGTGTATTACATGTCGATCGACAAATTTATGCTCAAACAGCAACTTAGTATGCCCTTGAGAGGGGGAAGAAGGGAAAAAGACAAAGTGAAGGAAAACACAGACAAAATGGCTCTGACTTCCGGACGTAGTCCCTCATCTCCTCAACAAAATGAGACGCCACGAGAACCTCTACAGGATGTAACTACTGAAGTCACTACAGCGGTGGTAAAAGCTTTAGATTCTCGCTTTACTGACTTAGCGACTGAATTCCAAGAACTTAAGAATTCTATGGCAGAATTACCTTCACGCATCGAACACGGTAAAGCCCGCATCTCAAGTCTGGAGGATGACAATCTTTTCCTGACTTCCAAAATTATCACAATGGAAAAGAAAATAGAGGAACAGACTGAGAAAATAGACGATCTTGAAAACTGGGCGAGGCGAAATAACATACGGATTACTGGCCTCCCTGAAAAGATTGAAGAACAAAACATGGAAATCTTTCTGGAAAAATGGCTGCCAGAAGTGCTGACACTGTGGGAACTTGAAGGGAAACTACAGGTGGAGCGGCTCACTGACTCAGTAGGAAAAAAGAAGGAGAAACCAGACCTAGAATGATTATTGCAAGAATCCTAAACTAGTCTTACAAACAGAAGCTGCTGCAATCCTTCCGAGCATGTTCCACTCTGACTTAACAAACCTCTACCGTGAGTTTATTTCAGGATTTTTCAGCTCCGCTTACACATAAAAGGAAAGCATTTAGTAGGGATGTGAATCGGGCTTCGGACGATTGAAAATATCGTATGATATTTTCAAAATCGTCAGAAATTGGGGGCTCCCCCAAAACGATAGGAAAACCCCACGAAATTGGTCGTGGGGGTTCTCTTATCATTTTGGGGGAGGGCGGGAAAAATGGCACACAAAAATAACCCCTAAACCCACCCCGACCCTTTAAAACTAATCCTTTAGCTTCCCCCACCCTCCCGACCCCCCAAAAAACTTTTTACAGGTACCTGGTGGTCCAGTGGGGGTCCTGGGAGCGATCTCCCACAAATGGCGCGGGCCATCCAGTGCTCCTACCATGTGACAGGGGCTGGCCAATGGTACAGATACCCTGTCACATGGTAAGGGCAAAGGCCATCGGCGCCATTTTTTTAGTGGCAACCGATGGCCCGAGAGCAGGAGATCGCTTCCGGGACCCCCACTGGACCACCAGGTACCTGTAAAACGTTTTTGGGGGTTCGGTAGGGTGGGGGAAGCTGAGGGATTAGTTTTAAAGGGTTGGGGTGGGTTTTTTGTTTATCGGCTCGGGCGCAGCCGATAAACAAAACCGCGATCGGGTCGGACGAAAAAAACAACACGATGTGAATCGGAACCGGAATCAGAACCGATTCTGGTTCCGATTCACATCTCTAGCGTTTAGCCCAATATGCTCCACACTCTACTATCGGCATATTAAATTCCAACTACAATATCCATCTATTTTAAAAATCTAGCACGCCGGGAAGGTACATGTTTTTACATAGCTGGAACCAGCAAAAGCTTTCACTGATGGACTGAAAGGGGATTGAGGCTCCCAAAATATATGCTCATATACAAGTTTTGCAGTTTTCCCAGCATCAGCTTCCTTAGGGAACTGAGGCAGCACAAGTTTAAAAGTTTTGTAAGGGTATGCAGTCGGTTTACCATATAATAGTATAACTCTTTGGCCCTCGAGGACATAGCATAAAGTTTTTTCCTTTTGAACACCCGGTGATGTCACTGTGACATCACTCATCGAGCAGCTTTGCTGCGCATGACGTACCTCGGGCATATGCGCAGTGGATCAACGGACGCAGCACCTTGCTTCACACATTCCTCAGTCGCAGTCACTACTACAACGTTCGCTTATGCATCACCAAAGTGGAAAAGGGATAGCGCACAGAAGGGACAAAACTAATGGAAGTGATCACCAGTCCCGTGGTAGTGCATCTGCATCGGAGGTACAGCCAAGTGGTTCAGGTCCCGGACTGGACTTCATAGGGACCGGGGCCGAAGGAAAACTAAGTCGTTGTCAGTTCTTTTTTTTTTTCCTTTCTTTTTTCAATGTTGCACGTTATGGTGGATGGTGCTCAAGCACATTCCAGAGTGACCTCTTATCCACCTCAAGCTTGAGAGGTGGTGTTTAGCTAATGTGTTTTAGGAAGGGTACTGAGAGGGTGAGAGAAAGGGGGGGAGGGGGGCAGGGGATACCAGGGGTAGGGGTAGGGTTCTTTTCTGGAAAGTGGATGGGTAACCGAATACTTGCTATACATATACTATTATATTATGTTACTGGGTGCTTTTCTGGGGGGGGGGGGGGATTATTCCAATAAGTCTGTGGGCCTAGGCTGGGGGGCCCATGGATTGCAAATCGCTGATATCATACTAGGAAGTACAATTGCTTGTATTTCTAGTTAAGCTATCATGAGAATAGCGCCAGCTTAAATGTCAATGGGCTGAGTATTCCTATTAAAGGGCAAACATTTTATAAGCTCTTAGGAGAGCCAAAGTGGACATAGCCTGTCTCCAAGAGACACATCTGAATAATGCTGAAAATAAAAAGTTATTGCGCGAATGGATGGGACAAGTTTACTTCTCCCAAGCACAAGGAAAAAAAGCAGGAACTGCCATATTATTTCATAAAAATATCAACTTTCATCTAGTTCAAGAAATATCTGATCCCGTGGGGAGATACACCATACTTATAGGTAACTTGGAAGCGAAGGAAGTTACCATATGTAATCTTTATGGCCCAAATGTCCCGTCTCCCAAATTTTTTCATGACATCAGAAATGTGCTGATGACACACCGGCAAGGCTAGCTTGTTGTAACCGGGGACTTTAATACCACTGTTGACCCTATCTTGGATAAAACTAGGTTACCAGGCAAAAGCTCACCTGTTTCCTCCAAAACATATTTGGTCCAATTTTGTACAGACTTACATTAATTAGACCTCTGGCGAGTGCTACACCCTTAGGAAAGAGACTATATTGGTCGGTAGCCCAATGGCACCGAGGAGTCCCCCCCAAGACTCCAAGACGGAGGTCAGGAGTCCCCCCCAAGACTTTCCAAAAGTCCCTGTTGGTCCAGCAGGGGTCCTGGAGTGATCTCCTTCACTTGGGCTGTCGTCTGCCAGTATTCAAAATGGCACCGATAGCCTTTGCCCTTACTATGTCACAGGGGCTATTGGTGCCATTTTGAATACTGGCAGCCGACAGCCCGAGTGCAGGAGATCGCTCCAGGACCCCCGCTGGACCACCAGGGACTTTTGGCAAGTCTTGGGGGGGTCAGGAGGGTGGGGGTTTATTTGTTAGTGATACGTCGTATTCGTGGGGGTTCGCCATACATTTCGTGACCCCCACGAATACAACAAATATGGCATATACATTGCGGATTGCCAATATGTTGCAAACGAATGCACACCCCTACAGGATATATTCCCTTTTATTACAGATGTTTGTATAGGACAGTCTCAGACCACACCTTGGTGTGGGCAGACATGAATATAGGGGACAAAGAACAACATATGCGTTGGTGGCGTTTTCCATCTTACATGAGACATGATACTGAATTTCAACAATTCCTACACTCCAAATGGCGTCTGTTTAGTGATAGTAATGCGCAACACATAGAGACCCCTAGATTATTTTGAGATACCAGTAAAGTGGTTCTGCAAGGGGAAATTATTTCTTACTTAAGGCAAAGGAATAAGAAATTGAATGCTAAAATCATAACATTGGAAGGTGAGTTAACAACTGCAAAGCAACGACTGATCCAAAATCCCTCTGTAGAACATATGACTCAGTATCAGACCATTCTAAGCTCTTTACAAGCTTACCTGCAGCAAAGAGCAGTTAAGAAATTCCAATTTGTGGAACACCGGTTTTTCCAATATGGAAACAAAACAGGTAAATTACTAGCTAATTTGGTCAGAGCACGTAGAAGCAAAACCTATATTACCAAACTGCATACTCCTACGGGAGCCTGGGCCACACGGCGTGCAGAAATAGGGGACACGCTATGTGAGTTTTATGCCCACTTATACACAGAGTAGGGGAGAAATCAGCAGAGGACACATTTTTTCACGGTCTTCAGTTACCTCGCCAATAACACCAGCGGAAATCCTCCATGTTATTAAGACCAGTAAAGTGGGCAAATCCTCGGGACCCGATGGGTTTTCCTATGACTATTACAAAATTTTAGGAACCCAACTCATTGCACCATTATGCAATGTTTTCCAAGAGATCCTGGTCCAGGAACAGTTTTCCCAGGGCTTCAATAAAGCATATATAACAGTACTTCCTAAACCTGGAAAGGACCCTACCCAATCAGCTTCTTACCGCCCCATATCCTTATTAAATTGTGATTTGAAACTCCTGACAAATGTCCTGGCAACTTGGATAAGTAATATACTCCCCTTTCTCATATCTACCAACCAGGTGGGATTTGTAAAGGGCAGAGCCGCCAACCTACACATTGTTAAATTGATAACAGCAATGGCCTACTGCAAACAGCACAAGTTGCCATCATTAGTGGTCAGCTTTGATTCAGAAAAAGCATTCGACCGAGTGTCCTGGCCCTATCTTTTTTCTGTTCTGGATCGTTATGGCTTTACCGAAGAAATTGTTAAGTATATATCCCTTTTGTATACGAACCCCACGTCCCACCTACTGGTCAATGGTACAATCACTAAAGTCTTTTGCTCTGGGAGGGGGGTGAGACAAGGTTGCCCTCTTTCACCACTTCTTTATATTCTCTCCATAGATCCTCTCCTAAGGAAAATAGCCACAGATCAGGATATTAGTGGCTTAGAAGTGGGTCATACATCTTTTCGAGTAGCGGCCTTTGCAGACGACGTACTCATTTTCCTCACTAATCCCCAACAATCCCTACCCGAAGTGCTGGAGCTCAGGCAAACTTTGGAACTTTTTCAGGGCTCAAGATAAATCGAGACAAATCTGAGGCTATGGGAGTGTATGGCGCCTTACAGCAGACTTGGGGTTCCACTTTTCCACTTAAATGGGCAGCAACACATTTAAAATACCTAGGGGTCATTATACCACCAGATATTGAGAAAATCTACCAAAGTAATATACCCCCCATGATGAAGAAACTCACCTCCAGACTTAATTTATTTATTTGATGAGCTTTATATACCGTTATTCGGTAGAGCCATCATCAGTGGACATCTCTGCCCCTATCTCTCATAGGGAAAATCCATCTTTTCAAAATGTGTGAGCTTCCTATATGGCTCTATACTCACCAAATGCTCCCAATTTGGTTACATAAAAATGATAGCCAGGTCATAAACAAAGTTTTGCAGCGATTCAAATGGAATGGGAGGAGATCCAGACTAGCATTACGCTGGTTATACTTACCCCCCTCTGAGGGGGGGGGGGGGGGTGGGGTTGGCTTGTCCGGATTTTAGGACATACAATGTTATCTGTATAATACAGCATTTAAACTGGTTTGTGGGCACAAATTTCTGCTCATCCACTTCACAGCTACAGACATGGTTTCAAGGGTATAGGCTTGATGCACTAGTTCAAATCCCACTTTCCTTTATACCAGCTAGTTACAGGAGCTATTTAGCTCTGGAGTTGGGTAGGATAGCTTGGGCATTCATATGTAAAGCCTTTGGGATGAAATCACCCCTATCATTATTGTCTATCCAGGGGAACCAGCATTTTGCTCCAGGAATAGAATCAGTAGTCTTCCGTCATTGGGAACATAAAGGACTGGTCTCCATCAATCAGGTTCTCACCAGTATATCGGAGGGTATGCTAACCTTTCAGGAGTTGCAGAACAAATATAAATTGTCTAGCTCAGATTTTTATGCTTACTTGCAACTTAGGCATTATATTACAATGGTGGGTCTGCATGTTATACCTGGCGGTCAAATTAAGACATTATTGACTTTGTTCTTCGCCACACAAATTGACAAAGTATCGAGTTATCAACTGGCAAAAATATTATGAGAGAGTTCTCCCAATCAAATTTACAAGGAGATTGTAGCTTGATGGGCATGATACCCTCAGATAGCATTATCTGAAGTAGAGGTTAAACATTATATAAGGAATATATGCAGAATATCTGTCAACTCCAATTTTAGAGAGCTCCTATTTAAATTTGTTTGGCAAGTGTATTACCCTCCTACTACTGCCTATCGGATGGAATTATGCCCTACAGCGATCTGTACTAAATGTAATCTTTCAGAGGGAGATTACCTCCATTGTTTTTGGTATTGCTCTCATCTCTCAATTTTGGTCTAAAATACTGCTCTCACCCAATGCTGACAGACCCAAAGGCATGGTTGTCTGGACAAAACGTTGGAGGACTTTCCACACTTAAGACCTCCCATAAACTCTTTCTGGACAAATCTGCTTTATTGGCCAAACAGACAATACTTTTCCAGTGGCTTTCGGAGAAACCACCTGACTTTCATTTTTGGTCTAATAAAATGCTTAAGATGGCCACCTTTGAGATTATGACGGCCAACCAGGATACGGGACAATGACTGGATCTTACAAAAGAGATCTGGACCCCAGTTATAAATCACCAACCAGATGACATTAGAGACTGATTTCGGTCCCTACTGCACTAATGGCTTTAAAGGTATGAACAACAGGTGCCATTGGTCAGCCCCTGTGACATAGTGAGGGCAAAGGCTATCGGCGCCAGGAGGTCAGGAGTCCCCCCCAAAAGACTTGCCAAAAGTCCCTGGTGGTCCAGCGGGGGTCCTGGAGCGATCTCCTGCAATCGGGCCGTCAGCTGCCAGTATTCAAAATGGCGCTGATAGCCTTTGCCCTTACTATGTCACGGGGCTATCGGCGCCATTTTGAATACCGGCAGCCGACAGCCTGAGTGCTGGAGATCGCTCCAGGATGCCCGCTGGACCACCAGGGACTTTTGGCAAGTATTGGGGGGGGGGGGGGGTCAGGAGGGTGGGGGTTTATTTGTTAGTGATACGTTGTATTCGTGGGGGTTCGCCATACATTTCGTGACCCCCACGAATACAACGAATATGGCATATACGTTGCGGATTGCCAATACATTGCAAACGAATGCACTCCCCTAGCGGCTGTGTAGGCTGTTTTTCTAACCTCTGTACCACATTAAGCAATGGTTCAAACAATAGGATCTCAAGTCTTCCACTGGACATTTTTACAAAATCAGTGCTGCAACTTGTTATTCAAAACTGCTTTCACAGTCAATACATTGGACACTCCCATTCACTCGACATACTGTTCAGTGTCTTCAAAATTGCGCCATTTGTCTGCTCATTTTATCTGCTTTTAATGTGTGTCTCTATTGTCATAATAAACATCTATATTGATAATGCTGCATCTTTTTATGTATTTTCTTATACAGATTTTGATGACCTGCCAGCTTATAAATAATTGGGGTGCTTTCTTATTTTGATTTTCTTTTGATATTTTCCACTCCTACTGGTCTTTTTTGGTTTTTGGGTACTACTTTTCATATACCTTAGTTGCTAGGTTCTCCTTCATGTATGTAAGACATCGGGACTGAAGGGTGAAACTCTCTTTCACCTGTGGATCACAAAGTGTAGCATGCATGTAAGCATTAGGGATGGGCATTCAGAGAAATAAAATAGAAAGGAGATGAAATTTCCTGTTTTGGATCATTTTCAAAATGGAATGAGTTAAATGCCAAAGAAATTTTGTCAGGATCTTGTTTCATTTTAAAAAAAACTATTTAAAAATAAATGTCGGGACTCGCCTAGGGAGTAGACCGAGAACCAAAGCAGGAGTCCTGGCCTTAGGTTGTGACCAAACAAAGAGGAAGTGGCCTGTGCCCGAGCATGACACTGGGGTTTCGTCCTAGGCCCTGGCCCGATGCTGGTGCCTAGGCCAAAACCTGTGCAAATGATCAGGTCCAGGAAATTTCCTGATGATTCCCCCCCCCCCATACTTACCAAATCCAATGCTGCACCCTGGCCTGGTCCTGATGCTGGGGCCTTGGCCCAGACACAGGTCCAATGTCACAGCCGAGTCTGGAGGCTGGATCCTAACACCGGGGCCTTGTCCTGGAGGCAGGGTCTCAATGCCTGGGCCTAGGACAGGGCCTGGACAAAAGCCAGATACTGCGGTCTGGTCTGGAGGCTGAGTCCTAATGACAGGGCCTCAGCCTTGTCCAAAGCCCAATGCAGGGGCCCAGCCTGGAGGCCTGGTCCTGTTACTTGGGGCTCAGCCTAGGCCAGACGCCAGGTCCCAGCCCAAAGCCCACATCTCAACACTTGGGCTTCAGCCCGGTGTCAAGCCCAGGCCTTGGAGCTCCTGTTTTGCATCTTCTTTCTTCAGCTTTTCTTTGCCAACTGATGCCATCCACTGGTGTTATTGCGCCAGATGTACAGCAGGTAATTCAACTGCTGTACATCAAATGGCACAACCTCCGCTGTGGAGGGTACTATTTTGATGTACAACAGTTGAATTAGCTCTGTACATCAAAATGGCACCTTCCGCTGTGGAGGATGCACTGTTGTTAATTAATTGCAGCACAATGACCCCAGCAAATGGTGTAAGTTGCGAAGAAGAGCCGAAGAAAGACAATACCAAAGAGGAGCTCCGAGGCCTGGGCTTCAGTCCTAGGCCTGTTCCGGGCATTGGGCCTGAGTCCAGAGTGAGGCCTTGGTGTCGGGAACCGGCCTTTGGGCCAAGCTATCAGGCCTCGGCCCAGGCTCTGGTATAGGCTGTGGCACAGGTATTGCGACTCAGCATTGGGCCTGGGCCCAGTCCCTGGCCTAGGTCAAGGCCCAGGTGTCAGGACACAGCCTCTGGGCCAAGCCCCGGCATTGGGCCTGGGTCTGGGCCTAGGGCCCAGTGTCAGGACCTGGCATCAGGTCAGGGCCTCCAAGCTGGGGCCTTGCGTATGGCCTAGGCCGAGGTTGCAGTGACTTACTGTGGTCTAGGCCTATGCAATGCTGAGGCTTCAAGACCAGCTGGCCCCAATGCTTAGGCCCAGGCCAAAACCTCAGCCATGCGTAGGTTTAGGCCACAGCACATCGTTGTGACCTCAGACTCGGCCCCCATGCAAGGCTCTACTTGGGCCAGGACCTAGGCATTGTCTGCGGATCTCCTCTTCCCTCTTCAGATCGGGTAAGTGGGGCCCAGGGAGGATCCTGGCCCTGGTATTTTTCAGTGTGGGAGGGATGGGTGGGGGGGGGGGGGGGCCCAGGAGGTCCGTCTCATTTGTTTTTTCATTTTTCGTTTTTTTTTTTCTTAACTAAAGAAACAACATAAACATTACACAAAAAGAAATTAGTGGTGAAAATCTCTCCCCCCCCAAAAATGAAACAGAATCCCCCCCTTCTCATCCCTAGTAAGTATTATATTCTTCAAGCTGTTTCTGTTAGAGATGTGAATCGTGTGATCGATCGTCTTAATGATCGATTTCGGCTGGGAGGGGGAGGGAATCGGATCGTCGCCGTTTGGGTTTTTTAAATATCGTGAAAATCGTGAAAATCATGTAAATCGAAAACCGACACACTAAAACATCCCTAAAACCCACCCCGACCCTTTAAAATAAATCCCCCACCCTTCCGAACCCCCCCCAAAATGCCTTAAATTACCTGGGTCCAGTGGGGGGGAGGGCGGGAAAACCGGCACACTAAAACAACCCTAAAGCCCACCCCGACCCTTTAAAATAAATCCCCCACCCTCCCGAACCCCCCCAAAATGCCTTAAATTACCTGGGGTCCAGAGGCAGGGTCCCAGTGTGATCTTTTACTCTCGGACCTCCGGTGCTTGTAGAAATGGCGCCGGCGCTACCTTTGCCTTGTCATATGACAGGTCAAAGGTAGCGCCGGCGCCATTTTGTTTTTTGTCCCCCGAGGTCAGGAGCGTAGGAGATCGCTCCCGGACCACCGCTGGACCCCCAGGGACTTTTGGCCAGCTTGGGGGGGCCTCCTGACCCCCACAAGACTTGCCAAAAGTCCAGCGGGGGTCCGGGAACGACTTCCTGCATGCAAATCGTTTTTCCGTACGGAAAAACAATTCGCAGCAGGAGATCGCTCCCGGACCCCCGCTGGACCCCCAGGGACTTTTGGCCAGCTTGGGGGGGGCCTCCTAACCCCCACAGGACTTGCCAAAAGTCCAGCTGGGGTCCGGAACTACCTCCTGCAGTCGAATCGTGTTGTCTACGGCCAGCGCCATTTTGCGCCAAATGGCGGCGCAAAATGGCGCCGGCCGTAGACAACACGATTCGACTGCAGGAGGTCGTTCCGGACCCTCGCTGGACTTTTGGCAAGTCTTGTGGGGGTCAGGAGGCCCCCCCAAGCTGGCCAAAAGTCCCTGGGGGTCCAGCGGGGGTCCGGGAGCGATCTCCTGCCGTGAATCGTTTTTCCGTACGGAAAAAGCAAAGGTAGCGCCGGCGCCATTTCTACAAGCACCGGAGGTCCAAGAGTAAAAGATCACACCGGGACCCTTCCTCTGGACCCCAGGTAATTTAAGGCATTTTGGGGGGGTTCGGGAGGGTGGGGGATTTATTTTAAAGGGTCGGGGTGGGTTTTAGGGTTGTTTTAGTGTGCCGGTTTCCCCGCCCTCCCCCTTCCCCTCCCCCTTCCCCCGATTTACGATTTTTTGACGATAAATCGGGGGAATTGTTATTGTATCGCGGCTCTAACAATTTTTGACGATTTAAAATATATCGGACGATATTTTAAATCGTCAAAAAACGATTCACATCCCTAGTTTCTGTTTCACATGCATCTGCTCTACAAAGAGTCCAGAAACTAACATTTCTGCTTCTGATCCATCTTATTCACAGAATACCTCTTATTTCCCCCAGAATATTTCTTATGGGGATGACCCTGCCCTGGATGTCTCTTCTGGAGCTCAGATCCTCCTTGGCCTCCTTGAAGGGCTTCAGGATTTGTATCCGCTGCCTCATTAATAGTCAGTCATGATGCCCCAGGGGGCGATCCACACCTATCTCTGTTTCCAGAGACAGATCATGAGGAAGTGTCTGCTGCTCCACTAATCTCTGCAGCATCAGATAGGTGAAATTCCAGTGGGTGCCAGCATCTGGAATTAGATGCTTATGTGTCATCCCAAATTCTTCCTGCTTCTCATAGAGAAGCTGCCCACCCTTCACACTTCAATGAAAATGCCTGACTATTTTCTTGCACTTCTCTATCAGGTCATTCAGAACTGGAATCTCGTAGTCCTAGGGCATCCCTCACTGCCAGGTGCAACAAGTGTGTAATGCAACAGATCCCCTGCCCCCCCCCCCCCCCGAAAGCCCCTATCTTCCATTGCCTTCAGCATATTTGCCTTAGTGTCTATCTCACAAAAACCTGCCACAACACTCCTGTCTAGCTGCCAATCCTCTAGCATCTTTATTATCACTGATAGGATATGTGAGGGATATCCATTACCTGGATGTGCAGTACAGTACACCTGCACCCTGATGTTTGGCCCCTGCTAGGGCTGCTTCCTGCCCCTGCCTCCTTCAGCTCCCACCAGTGTGACATCAGGGAAGAGGTAAGTGTGTACAGCATTCACATTATCTAGTCCGGTTGTTGCTGCTGAAATGCATGCTGCTCCCAGCTGCCTTATCCAGATGCACCTGCATGTGACTTTGGCACTGGTTGTACATGGGTGGGAATTACCTGACTTTAAATGTTGTCCAGAACAGCATCCAGAATTCAATTTAATACCATGAGTGTAATGTATAAAATGACTAAAGGTCAGGGAGCAAAGTATATACAACAGTCGGTAGAGATTTACAGGCCCAGGAGATGTCTCTGTTCATCATCTGAGATATTATTCAAAGTTCCAACAGTGAAGGAGGTTTTAAAGAAGCGCAAACAGGAAGTGACTTCTTTCTGTTACAGGCCCCAAATTACAGAATTCAGCACCAAGAGAGCTGAGGTTGGAATTAAACTATCTGCTTTTTCAGAAGAGGGTTAAATCCTGGCTCTTTCCAGGCTAGATTAATGAGCATTTAGAGTTCTTTCTGTAGCAAGATCTAGAAGCAGTAATCCCTCTTGTTTAGGGCAGCTAATTCATTGCATTATGTGATTTTACTTTAATTCTGTATTCAATTGTGTGACTTGTTTTAGTTGTTTTATTATGTTCAATTACTGTGTCTGGATTTTTTTTTAACTTCTTGCACACCGCACTGATCAGAGTCCTCCTCATGAGCGGTTGATAAGAACGATTAAATAAATAAAATACATTTTGTAACGGGGGGGGGGGAGGGAGGATAACAGGTGCAGCAGATGCTTACAGCCCACATTCACCACTCTCTGCAGGGGCTGGTGGTCATCCAGGGCAATTCTTTTTCCGTGAGGTATCTCGTTACTACTTATAATGCCTCCTGCCTCTTGCCCCAGTACAGTGACACAGAGCACCACCCCATTTATGGTGGGATTACTGCCACAGATGCATGGCAGGGAGCTGATGGCCTGTCACTTGACTGGTGGAAAGGGACATTCAATCAGCTAAGGGCAATGTCTTCCCCTTTTCAATCCCTTTCCTATTGCTTTTGCTTTGATTAGCAGAGGGAGTCCCAGGTCAGTACTGCCATTGTCCCCTGATGCCAGTGCTAACTGCTGCGGCTTCTGCAGGTGATGCAGCTGCTGCGTACCAGCATTTGCCAGATGCACTAGCATCTTCCCTCATCTGATGTACTTGCTGCAGTGATACAGTGAGCAAAAAACACGGGGACAACTTTTCTTTAAAGTGATTCCAGATCATGGATGTCTTGCATGGTCTTTTCTCTGCATCCTTAGGGATGATGCTGGTACTGGAGCTGAGGGTGGATCTTGAGGAAAAGGGCCAGAAGCATCACTTACACTCTCTACCTGCACTGCCTGCTCTTTCTGGGGTTTACTCTCAACACTGTCAGTATTATCTCCCTCCCATATCACCTCACTGAATAGAAATTCCTAATTTTGTTCATCTATTAGTTCTTCAATAGTGTCTGATTCAGGGAATCCCAGATGAGATTCTTCCTCAGAATAGGTTGTTGAAAAGACTTTCTCCATTATTTCAAAAACAATAATCATGGAAGAGTTCACTACTGACTTTGGATATTGCACTTCTACTTCCTTGTCCTTGCCCCTGCCCTGATAACATCAGCCTCCATTGACTGATCCACCTTTTGTCCCTGCTTGAAAACAAGAGGGAGAGCAACAAGTGGTGGTGACACATTCCTTCCCAATTTCAATTTCTTCTTCCTTGAGTTGGCTTCCACTCCTAGCTTTCTGAGGATAAAAAAAAGTCTCTTTTAGGTCAAGGGGCAGGACTTCAATTTTCCTCACTGCTACTACTAATACTCACAGGCTGAGTTGGATCTGCAACACAAGAAGGTTGGCAATGCTGTGCTTCTCCACTTTGGTCTGTCTGCAGTTAAACAAAAATCAATCTTTACTGGCACTGCTTTAATCTCTTCTCTGCTCTTACCCTGCCCCCAGTGAATACAGAAAGCAGTGCCACTGCATCTGTCCTTCTGTCACAGTGAGAGACCAGTGACTGCAGCAGAGAATATCAGAAAAACAAATTTTTGTCAATGACTTTTTTTTTTTTAGAAACATTTTTCTTCCACTCTAAGGGAGCTTCTGAACACTGAACTCATTTCTCCAAAATGCAGGAGAGAAAACAGTTTCTTACACATGCTCAGAACTTTCAGTGGGAGGACGTCAGCATTGCTTGATCCAGAAGACAACTATAGACTAGTTAAAAAGATGCTTCATTCTGATTTGTTCTCAGTCCAGTCTCCTTGCCAACTTGTCCTGCCTAGGCTCCCAGGAGCCTGCAATGTTACACAGGTAAAAAGTGAACTGGAAACCACAACCCAGACTTTGCATGTAGTGAAAAAATGGAAAAACAGAAACAAACTTTCTCTTTAAACAAAATAAAAAAAATATAAAGCATCAATTATAAAAGTAATACTCATAAAAAGAATATTTCAAAGTAACTGACAAATATGATATCCAATAATTAAATTCAGAAAAATGTTTAAACATTTTCCAAAAACCAATAAAATATTTCAAAACAGCAGACACAGCAAGTAACACCCAATAATAAAACTAAGGATTCAATTTTTTTTCCCACTCTCCATACGTGGATCAGTGGGGAAAGGAGGGGAGCACAAGGTTTCTTCTCTTTCACACATGCTCTCTCTCAAAAACACCACCCTCTCTTTATCACACACTCATAAATATGCATACACAGACACACATATATATATATACATATATACACACACACATGCCTTCTGTCACATACACACACATGCTCACTTTCTCTCTTACACACATATACGCTCTCTCTGTCTCACACACACACACACACACACACACACACACACACACATGCTCTCTCCTACTGGTGTTAGAATTAAAAAAGGCATCATGAGTTGGCTGCTGCAGGTTTTTTTGAGGGGAATAATATCTGACGCTCCAAATATTTTGCAGTCTGAGGTGGCTGCCTCACCCTGCCTGCTCTAGAATTGCCCCTGAAGACTAGTATTTGTAAAATAAATAAATTTTCTGAGCTTGTATAAAGTTAGTATTTGTTTGCCACTGTTAATAATTGTGAAAGTTTAGAGATAATAGGCTTTCACCTAATTTTGTGGAGCTTGTATAAAATTAGTATTTGTAAGTATTAGAATTGTGAGTTACAAAGGTCATTTGTTTGATCTCAAAAGATGAGAGTACTGGTTCTTAGGCAACTAGTCACCAGTTTGATTCTTAACCACTCCAGGCTCTTTTTCTGTTAAATAGATATATTCCCAAGCCCCCTCCCCCCCACAATTAGGAGGAAAATCTTCAGAATAGGATGCATCTAGTGATTCTGAATAACATGCAATTAACCCTGATTTTACTGATTGACTAATTTTACTCTTGTTGCTGGTCATTCAAACTAACGTCACCTATTTATCAATTAAAAATCTTACAGGGATATTTACTAAGCTGCGATAAGATGATATTGCAAGTTAAACTGCATGTAATGTTTGTTATATGCTGGTTATCACACGATATCGCCATATTGTGGCACTAACTTGAGATAGAAAACAAGCTTTCCTCCCCCTACGGAAGGGGCAGTTTATGCATAGGCAATCCCATGAAACTAAAATAATGGGGCTGACTTAGAAAAAAGTCGGCCCTGTTGTTTTAGCTTGTTTTAGAGACCTGTAGCTATTTTTCCATGGGAGTATTGGGATGCTAAGATGGGTCCCTGATGGTCCTGTAGGAAAATTAAAAGTGTTGAGGCCCAAAATACTCCTCCAAGGCCACCAACCTCCCCTGGGATCAATGGCAACATATTCCTGACACCCCCCCCCCCCCTGCCACTGCCTTCTGAGGCAGCACTGGCTCAAGAAATAAAAAAAAAAGAATGATGCCAACCACACATTGAGGGCCCGCTCCCTTCTCCCACACTTCCCCTTTATTCATTAAAAGTTCCCCTTTGGCTTTTGCCCCACATCCTCACAAAATTCCCATCTCTTCCTCACACCTCCATCCAAATAAATATCCCTGGTGTTTGGGGTTCCCCCATCCCCCCAAAAAATGACCCTGGTGTTCTAGGGGGCACAAATGACCCCCCCCCCCCAATCCCCCTCTACCTCTAAAAACAATCTTTGGTACTCTTTGAAGGCCCTGGGTCCTGTCAACATCATTTTTCAAAATGGTGCTGACCAGGCCTCGCCCCTATCACATGACAGGGATAATGTTCCCCATTTAAAGCACAGAACCCCAGAAGCAGGCTGAGCTCCAGAGTCTTAGTGCAGTACAGAGATGAGGATTTTAGATTTGTTAGGAACTGGGGAATATCCTGAGGAAGGGGGAGCCTATTCTGATGGAATGGGCTCTACCATAACCAGTGCAACCAGGCTGCTGGCACTAACCTTTAAAAGAGAGGTAGAATAGTTTTTATACTAGATGATGGGGGAAAGCCAACAGTCACGCAGAAGCCCATGCTTCAGAATGATGTATCTTTGAAGAATACTAACAAAACAGGGAAGTTAGGGCATCCTGATAGTGAAGTTGCAATAAATGCTAAAGTAGCCCAGATGCCTTTAAGTTAAGAGCAGTCAGAGCAGAAACATTCCACACTACCCCTGTCAACTGATAAGTAGGTTGATAATACAAGCAAAAAGCATACATTGAAATGTCTGTATACAAATGCTAGAAGTATAAAAAATAAGTTGGGAGAGTTAAAGTGTATAGCGCTAGATGAAAAAGGTAGATATAATTGGCATCTCAGAAACCTGGTGGAAGAAGGATAACAAATGGGACACTGTGATACCAGAGTTTTATATTATATTGGAATGATACGATGGATCAAATTGGTGGAGGAGTAGCACTATATGTTAAAGAGGGCATTGAGTCAAACATGATAAAAAAAAGTTCTTCAGGAAACAAAATGTACTGTAGAATTTAAATATATATAAATTCCATGTGAGTAGGAGAAAAGAACAGCAGTGGATGTGTACTACCATCCGCCTGCCCAGAATGAACAGAGATGATGAAATGCTAACAGAAATTAGGGAAGCTAACAAAATTAGCAACACAGCAATAATGGGTGATTTCAATTATCCAGTATTGACTGGGTATATGTCATATCAAGACATTTATTTATTTATTTATTTAAGAATTTTTTTATATACCGGGGCACGTTAAAAACATCACCCCGGTTCACAATGTAACGTAACGTAGCAACAGGCTTTACAATATACATGCTAAGGAAGTAAAGTTTCTAGATGAAGTACCCCTTAGATTCTGAGCTGGTTGCTGCCATTTTCCAAAATGGCACCGGTTTGCCCCATCATGTGATGGGCAAAGATTGGCTGGCACTATTTTGGAAAATAGCTGCAACCGGCACGGAGCCTAAGACCCACTATACTAGCATGGACATATTGTAAAATATGGGTGGGGTCCAGAGAATGGACTGGAGGCAGGGCCTGCAGGACCATTAGCTAGGTGGATTACTAGGCGGCCACCTAGGGCACTGTAAGTGGGCAGGACACCATATCCCGATGTAAGGGTGGCAGGTTTCACATCAAACATGGCTGTAGAGGCGGGCATGGGGACAAGATGACGTATGCGTGCCGAGGTCAGGTAGGCTGTGAGGGATGATGGGTCAGGTTGTTCCGTGATGATTATGTTGCCACCTGGAGCGACTGGACATCCTACCACCGGCCCTGACTGGAGGGTGGTCAGAAGATAGGATGACTTCTAAGGGAGGTGGGTGGGTGACCTGTAAGCAGGGCCTCCTTTAGATTGGGGGTCTTTTTGTGAAAGGGGGGTTGGGAAGGGGGCAGGGCATCACTTTGCTATTTTTTTCACTATTTTTACTTTTGAGCTACCTCAAGAGGCGGTTGGAAGGGGGGGGGGGGGGTGCGACAGGAGGTTTTGTTTTTTTACATGGGGTGTGCTTTTTGGGCCATAGGGGCCCTTTAAATTTAAGCATGGGAGCATCAGGAAGTGTGTTTTCGTCCTGATGCTTCCATGAAAAATTAGCTACAACTCCTGATTTATTATTTTATTTGCATAGATTTAAGTATGTAATGAATGAGCTGCTTTACATTCATTAGTAAAGTTTATGCATGCAAAGCAGCTCATGTAGATATGGGGCAGGTTGTGCAAGATTGCCATGCTAAGCATACAATATATCACAGAAGGATTAGGGGCACTCTATGAAGTTAGCAAGTAGCACATTTAAGACTAATCAGAGAACATTCTTTTTCACTCAACGCAGTTGAGGATGCCAGAGGATGTGGTTAGTGCAATTAATGTAGCTAGGTTTAAAAAAGGTTTGGATAAGTTATTGGAGGAGAAGTCAACTACCTGCTATTAATCAAATTGACTTAGGGAATAGCCACTGCTATTAATTGCATCAGTAGCATGGGATCTTCTTGGTGTTTGAGTACTTGCCAGGTTCTTGTGGCCTGGTTTGGCCTCTGTTGGAAACAGGATGCTGGGCTTGATGGACATGTGGTCTGACCCAGCATAGCAATTTCTTATGTTCTTATGGCATTTTTCATTTGATAAAATGCTGTGTTTTGGGCATTAAATGCATATCACTGCTTAGTAAATGTACCCCTTAAATTGTCAGCTAAAGATCCTCAGGCTAACTCAGCAGAAATCATTTAACCATTTAATGAAGAATGAATAGGCAGGATTTGGTTTAATTTGTGCATCTCCACTAATATCTCATCAAATATTAATATTTATCATAACACTGCTCAACTAGAATATATCTATGTAATCTATCCTTAACACAACAGATACATTAATAGCTGAGATACAGGACAAATTCAATCATACAACTGAATTGTGCCAAAAATGACATCACTATTATGAAGACTACCACTGCAGGTCAGTAATTTACCCAGCATGGTCACTCTTGATGTCATCACCATTATGGCTCTGAAGGACAGTTTCAAAAATACTCCTGAAAGTTGAATCTGAGAGGTCAAGTTCATGAATCTCTTTGGCACCACTACATAGGAACAGAACACACACTAAATTCCTTGCCCATTATGCTGGACTTATAAACAATGCTCTTTAAAGTTCTATTTTAAGAAATATATTCCACTGTTACTCCAACGTTTTCTGTACATTTCCTGCTATCTTTTCCTCTATTTTCTGATACTTTTACATCAACTTAGACTATGGATTCTGTTAACTCCCTCTTTTACCACCTCAGCTATACACACACCACTCCCCCCCCCCCCAGATTCCCTTTTAAACCCCAGTCCCTGAACGCCTCTGCACTTTAATGTTTCCCAAATATTCAGACGCCACTGATCTAAGGAGGTAATTAATGTATGTTTGAAACATTCACCTATAACACTGTCTTATATTAGCCAGTGTAACATTGTTCATTACGCTCACTACATGATAGTTTAGATGATATCAACCACAGTTCCTGCTTGTCTTTTTTTTTTATGCTCACACAACTTTTCAAAGGAAACAGCAATATATCATACAGCAAATAGCATTGCATTCCCTAACCATCCAGCTGCTATCCTTATGAAAACTGCTGATCCTTTGGCTGAACTGGAACGTCTGCAGGATCGAGGCATCTTGGCTGAGTGCTGGAAACTTTGCTACTGCATTTGTAAAGATATCTTTAGCAGCACATAACTACTTGCATACTCTCTATCTGATGGAGCTTCCTATTTCTGTAAGCCTTCTCATTAATGGGAGGGGCCACTGATGACTACAATTTCCCAGTCACAGTCTGAAACATGGACACAGTATTCTTTTACCTGATGGCGTTGGGAAAGTAAAAAACGATTCCACACAGCTGCTGTCACTTTAAGAAAACCATGGCATTGTTAGGAAAATAAAATGAGCATTAGGTAGGTACGTTGTGCTATATAATCTACTCAACCTTTTTGTATTTGCGAACAACCAGTTATAAGAAACATAAATCACCTTAACAACAGTGACCTGAATGACATAGCTCTCAGTGACACACACTGACTTTGCAGGAAATTGATTTGTCATCTAATTTAATTTACTTATTTATTTATAGACTGCCTTTATAGGCCCAAATGATCCAAAGAGGACTGCTTTACATAACCTGATAATTAATGTATATCACATGCCTCACATATACAATAAATTAAAATGCACAACCCAAATCCTTCAACCAATAGCCCACCTCTCTATCAGTTCCCACAGGACAAAGTTGCCACTTTTCCTGGCCCCCAGCCCCAAGGAGCCTCTAACTGCTAGATGCACCAAGTGTGCAAAGCAGAAAGCATCAGATTCTCTGTTAGCCCCCCCTTGCATGCTCACTGCTCTGGTCATATTTCTGCCACCATCTGTAATCATAAAACCAGGAATAATCATATGTTTCCAGCCTATCCAATAGCCCTCTGTCATGCCTCATACTGTTGTGTTAAGATATGGATCAAGATGCGGTTTCATCCATCACCTAAGTGTGCAGCACAGCCCACCTGTACCCTGCAGGTGTTCTCCCACTAGAGCTGCTGCCTGGTCCTGTACCATCTAGCTGCCAGCAGTGTGCCATCAGTGAGAGATACAGAAGGCTTGAATGAATTCTGGATGGTCCAAATGTTGCTGGTGAAATGGATGCTGCTACTCCCCTCCTCCTTGGCTAGCTTTGCCTGCATCCATGCATGGCACTGAGTATACAGGGCGGGGATCACATTCTTAAATGTTGTCCTGGAGGAAACATTATAATTTGGGACTACGCCATGCAGCAGCCACTTAAATCCCATGTTCTCAACCACCTGTAAGGGCTGTTTGTCTAGGGTAACCAATTCCCCGATGCTCCGTGTCACCACCTTTTTTTGCTACCTGTCTCTTGCCCCTGGTTCTTGGTGGATTGCTGCTGACTTAGGGGGTGGTCGCTCCTGTGACTCACAATGGAGAGAGGGGCAGATGTATATTCCTCCAAGATAACTCTGGGGTCCGAGCAAAACCCCAGTGTCTCTCCTACTCCATCTCTCCACCTCCGAAGCTCCCAACCAGTGCACTGCTCAGCCGGGAAATTTAAAGGGCCGGCAGGGTGCAGATTGATGATGTCACTCTTGCGACTCACAATGGAGAGAGGGGCAGATGTATATACCCCTCCAAGATAACTCCGGGGTCCAAGCAAAGCCCCAGCATCTGCCTGACTCCTTCTCTCCTCCTTCTCCGGACCTCCCCCACAGTATTGTTTTTTTTACGTTTTCCAAACATCAATAAAATATTTCAGAAACAGCAGACACATCAAATAACACCAAATAATTAAAACTAAGGCTAAAACATATCCCCTGCTCTCCAAACCTGGGAACTTTAGATTCCAGTCACCCTGAGATTGTCATGGATTAGCCAGGGATAGGAGGTATGCACAAACTTTCTCCTCTCTCTAATATACTTTATACACACACTCTTTCATACATGTTTATTCTTACACAAACTTCCTTATAATCTCTCTTACACACATGCTGACTGGCTCACAAACTTTGGCTCACACACATGTTCACTGGTCTAAATTGTCCTCTTACTCACCCATATGCTCACTGGCACGATCATTCTCTCTCACTCACATGCATGCTCAATTGCTCACTCACTTTCGCTCACACATATGTTCTAGAAGGCATAGAAAATCTGACTGCACTTTGCAGTGCAACAATGGAAAAACAAAAACATCATCATTCCTTATAAAACATTAAGCAATAAAGTCAAGAGCTATAAAACATCATTCATAATATTAAAACTATTCTAATAAAAGGAATAAATATGCTAAGCAGGCAACAGCCAATTAACATCCAATAATTAAAATGACTTATACATTTTTTCAAATATTTCCCAATCACCAAATATTTCAAACAGCAGACACATGAAATAACACCCCAAAATTAAAAATAATAGCATTAAAAATCTCCAGCTCTCCATACCTAGGATCTTTTGATTTCTACTCACCCACAGATTGTTTTGAATTGGGCAATGGGGCCTCACAATCTTTAACCTCTCTCCCCCTCCCACACACACACAAATGCTGTCACACACACAGGCTCTCTCGCTCTCTCACCCAGGTTCTCTCGCTCTCACAGACATATGCAGACTCTCACACATTCACATTCTCCCTCGCTCTCATAAACAACCAGGTTCTCACAAACACATACAGGTTCTGTTGCTCTCATACACATGCAGGCTCACACACACATACATGCAGTCTCTCTCTCACCTACACATGCAGTCTCTCTCTTTCACACACATACACCTTTCAGGCCTCCATCTTTTTTCTAGGCCTTCTATTTGCCGGGTTTGAATCACGGTGCTGCTTCTTACTCTCTGAAGGAAGGTGGAAGATAACCATGCTGCTTCTGCAACATTGGGGGGGGTGGGGGGGGGGAAGGGAGGCATGCGATCTTGCAGGCCTCTCTTCAGGCCGTGGCAGGATGAACTCTGCTGCTGCTCACAGACAGGGCCGGTGCATGGGTATTAGGTGCCCTAGGTGAAACGTACAGCCTGCCGCCCCCCCCCCTCGGGTCACACCCTCTTCACACAAATTAAAAATTATGCATTTATAATAATAGATTTACATGAACAAGAACATTTAACTACAGTCTTGAGAGGGACAAATATCACTTACAACATGTATATTTTACTTGTATGGAGTGCTATTAAACCTGCAAAAAAGTAAAAAAGACCCTTGGAATTGGTATTAGGTCCATTGTAATGTGCATTGGGTATAGGCTTGGCCCTCAGAAAGCCACATGTAAACTGCATTACAATTTCAAAACAATAAATCTCCATATCAAAACTGCAATAACTGCCAGCACACAAACACTAACAACCCTATTTATGAAAAGGCAATACTGCAATTATTACACCAGACTCTAAAAAGCCAATACACCTACAATTAGGAAAATGGAAAAAGCCTACACACTAGCAGTCACACATGTACAAAACAAACAGACCCTCACAAAAATACAGAATAAAGTAACCATAAAGTATTAATACAAACTTACAGACAAAAACTGAACTGTTAACCGCAACAGGCCAAACTATTATGCATTGCAACAATGGAAAAACAGAAATATTACAGTTCCTCAGAAAACATCAAAATCAGTAAATAAATGATTCATCAATAGAAGTAAAACCATACTAATATAAAGAATATTTCAAAACAGCTGACACACCGAACATCTAATAATTGAAAACTCATGTACATTTTCCAAAGGCCAATAAAATATTTCAAACACCATCCAATACTTAAAACTCAAAAAGGATAAAAAAAAATCCCTGGTTGTGTTCATACCTGGAAACTTTTGAGTTCCAGGTGCCCTGAGATTCTCTTGGATTAGCAGGGAAAAGTGAGGAGTTGTTCTTCCCAATCTCTCTCTCTCTCTGTCATATATACACTAGGGATGTGAATCGTTTTAGGACGATTAAAATTATCGTCCGATAATTTTAATATCGTCTTAAACCGTTATGGAACACAATACAATACAGATTCTAACGATTTATCGTTATAAATCGTTAGAATCGTGAGCCGGCACACTAAAACCCCCTAAAACCCACCCCCGACCCTTTAAATTAAATCCCCCACCCTCCCGAACCCCCCCCCAAATAACTTAAATAACCTGCGGGTCCAGCGGCGGTCCGGAACGGCAGCGGTCCGGAACGGGCTCCTGCTCTGAATCTTGTCGTCTTCAGCCGGCGCCATTTTCCAAAATGGCGCCGAAAAATGGCGGCAGCCATAGACGAAAAAGATTGGACGGCAGGAGGTCCTTCCGGACCCCCGCTGGACTTTTGGCAAGTCTCGTGGGGGTCAGGAGGCCCCCCACAAGCTGGCCAAAAGTTCCTGGAGGTCCAGCGGGGGTCAGGGAGCGATTTCCCGCCGCGAATCGTTTTCGTACGGAAAATGGCGCCGGCCATACGCGTATGGCCGGCGCCATTTTCCGTACGGAAAATGGCGCCGGCAGGAGATCGACTGCAGGAGGTCGTTCAGCGAGGCGCCGGAACCCTCGCTGAACGACCTCCTGCAGTCGATCTCCTGCCGGCGCCATTTTCCGTACGGAAAATGGCGCCGGCAGGAGATCGACTGCAGGAACCCTCGCTGAACGACCTCCTGCAGTCGATCTCCTGCCGGCGCCATTTTCCGTACGGAAAATGGCACCGGCCATACGCGTATGGCCGGCGCCATTTTCCGTACGAAAACGATTCGCGGCGGGAAATCGCTCCCTGACCCCCGCTGGACCTCCAGGAACTTTTGGCCAGCTTGTGGGGGGCCTCCTGACCCCCACGAGACTTGCCAAAAGTCCAGCGGGGGTCCGGAAGGACCTCCTGCCGTCCAATCTTTTTCGTCTATGGCCGCCGCCATTTTTCGGCGCCATTTTGGAAAATGGCGCCGGCTGAAGACGACAAGATTCAGAGCAGGAGCCCGTTCCGGACCGCTGCCGTTCCGGACCGCCGCTGGACCCGCAGGTTATTTAAGTTATTTGGGGGGGATTCGGGAGGGTGGGGGATTTAATTTAAAGGGTCGGGGGTGGGTTTTTAGGGGGTTTTAATGTGCCGGTTTTTCGATTTTTCGATTTTTAACGATTTTTCACGATATTTTACCCCCCCAAACGGCAACAATACGATTCCCTCCCCCTCCCAGCCGAAATCGATCGTTAAGACGATCGAGGACACGATTCACATCCCTAATATACACACATGCTCAATCACAGAACATGCTCACACACACAGACATTCTCAGACACAGCAACACATACACATAGACATGCTCTCACACACAGTCAGCCTCCTCTTTCAGCCCCCATGGCATAGGGACTCTTCATTTTTCTTGAGACCGCGGGAGCTGATGCTGCTGTGTTTACTGCGGGGGAGGGAGAAGGCACTGTTGCTTTTCCTCTGGCGCTTGATTCATCTTCCTGCCATGGCTTGGGGGATGCACTTGCATGGAAGTGGAGACCAAGGCAGGAGCACTGCCTGTAATGGCCGGGGGGGGGGGGATGCGCTCATCTTTTCCTGCATGGCTTCTTCTTCCTACCCACGCAGACCCACCACTTCCTTTTCCGGGCCGCGTGGGCAGGAATAAGGAGAATTCATGCTGAGGGTGCCCCAGACCGGTGGCACCCTAAGGCGTCTGCCTAGCGCTTCCACCGGCCCTGCGCACGGTTTCTCTTCAGAGGCCCCCGCAGATCTCTCTCTTCACGCCGCAGCAAGATGGGCGCTGATGCAGCCCACAGGCCTCACTTCCAGCGCGGCTTCATCGGCTCTGCTGTGACTTTCTAGATCTCTCTTCGGGCCGCAGTAGCCCATCTCATTTTCTTTGGCGGGAATCTTTATTTGAAAAAAAAAAAAATGTGATGGGAGTGACCAGCCTACCGGGGGAAGGCCTAGGTCGCAGAAGATTGTTGGAGGCCTTGGGGGGGGGATCCAGGGAGCCCTGGGGAAGGCAGGACTGGTGACAGGAGGTTTTTCAGCTTTTTTTCAGCTTTTCTTTCAAAATGAAACAAAAGGAAAACCAACAATATGTTCCAGGTTGTAATGAAATGAAATGAAATATTAAATGTCATTGCATTTCCTATTTTATTTCAAATGAATGCACATCCCTACTAAAAGCAGCTGAGAACTTCCAAAGTGCATGTAACCAGTTAAAAGGAGTCATTCCTGGTGGTGCTTTGGTCAGGGAGGAAAACAGGGTACATACATGGGATTTCCAAAAGTATGTGCATGGACCCTTTGGGATACTTATGAAGATGTGGCGGTGTAGAAAGACTGCATTTAGATAAGGAGAAAGGTACAGACCATGCATGCCACAACACCTCCATGTGAGGCTGCTGCCATGGTGGTTTCCTGTGCCTATATTAGATAGAGGTCCCTAGAGCAGTTGTGGATTTTTGAGTTGAAAAACTATGGGGGAGGACTATTTTCTCAGCACCCTTTTTTCTGGAGAAATCTTAGGCCCAATTCCATGGGACATGGATTTGTGGAGATTTAAGTCTTCTTTCTGATTGATTTTATTTTTTTGAGATTAGAGAAAATTCTTTATTTTGGATCTGCAGTTGAAGAAGTTTTTATAGTAACACAGTAAATAATGTCAGATAAAGACCAAACAGTCCATCTAGTCTGCCCAGCAAGTTGCTTTTGGAAGTAACTGCCACTCCATACAGGTTAACCCATGCCATCTGTTAAAGGTAGAAGTGACTGCCAGTCCATGTAGGTTACCCCCATGCAGAAGTGCTACACCTAAAGTTAATGTCATTTTTTCATTTCCATCTTCTAGCCTGTAGGAGGGATCTGCAGTGTTTATCCCATGCCGTTTTGAATTTCATCACCATTCTCGTTTTCACCACCTCTTCCGGAAGGCATTTCCTGCATCCACCACCCTTTCACTTTTTTGTTTGGGAATTGGTTTATTTCTCATTTGATTCACTCAGCTTGAGAAATTAAATGCCTATATAGCAAAAATTTCGGGAAAAGGTGAGGATACTCATCCAGTATCCAGAGAAAGCAGAGGAAATAAGAAAAAAGAAGAAGTAGGGGTAGGAAGAAGAAAATATTGTATTTCATTTTTCTTTTTGTTTTTGGGGGTTTGATTTCCTATGAATTTTGTTACATCTGTTTATTTCATTTATTTTATTAAAAAAACCAAAATAAACATTAAAATAAATAAAACCCCAACCCATCTGTCCCACCCGAAAAAATACCAGGCCAGGATCTTCCCTGGCCCCTGGTATGGGGAAATCTGATGCCAAAACCTAGGCCCAGGCTGAAGCCTAGGCATTGCGTATGGCCCAGGTGGAGATCACGGCAACCTACAGTGATCTAGGCCTACGCAAGGCTGAGGCTACAGCTTCGGACTATGCATCGGGACCAAGCTTTGAGGCATAGTCCTGATGCCTAGGGCTAGACTAAAGCCTGGGCCTTGCATAGGACTTCGGCCTAAGCCCTAAGCAGGGCCAAGTGTCGGGGCCTAGACCCGATGCCTGGGCCTTGTCCTAGGCTGGGGACAGGGCCCAGGCCCACCAACGCAGCCCAATCTGGAGACTGGGTCCCGATTCTTTGGCCTCAGCCAAGACCCAGACCCGATGTAGAATCCTGATCCAGAGATTGGGTCCTAACACCTGGGCCTTGGCCTAGACCATGGACGCATGTCCTGGGGCTTGCGCGCGTTGCCGAGCCTATGCAAAATAGGCTCGGCGCACGCAGGAGGCTTTTAAAAGGGTTACGCGCGTATATTACACTCATAACCCTTTTAAAATCCGCCCCTAAGGTTTTTTCCCCACATTCTTTGTCTATTGGGGGAAAACAAATAGTAAATAGTGTTGCTTGTAGATATTTTACCATCTTTAAAGCTTCCAAGGCAGGTCAGAACCTGCTCCATGAGCTGTAATTTCCATCAGTGGAAAAATTCTGATATTAAAAGATGAATTTCTGAATGAAACATATCGATCATCCAGATGAAATAAATATATTTATTATGAAAGTTTCTCTGTCAAAGCTCTTGATTTGTCTGGAAGGGCAAAATTAAACTTTCTTAAAGCACAGAATCTTATAAAATTTATGCCTTATTGTTTATGAAATAGGAGTGAGCTAGAATGGTGGCTGTTACATTTGTACTGACTTAGGCATTTGTGCAATGGCTGTCTGCTGTCCTGTGTGGCGCTCTTGTGTTTTTAGTTGGTGAGGTGCTGACACAGTCTCCCATTAGTTTTGCCTTTAGGATTGTCTTGCTGCTTCAGTGGTGTGTAGTAATATTTATAGCAGAGCATTCAGTCTCGCTCCCTCAACCCCCGTCTCCCCAAGAAAAAGGTGACCCTTGGAACCCATATGGCATTAGGCCTATTGTAGCATATATGGTGTGGGTGTGGACTTGGCCCTCAGAAAGCAATGAACAACAATATAGTAAACCTCCCATAAAAAAACATTACTAACTGCCAGCACTCAAGTAGTAACAACCCTGCCTAAGAAAAGGCAACACTGCAAATATTATTCCAGGTCCTAAACACCAATATACCTCCTATTAGGAAAACAGAACAAGCCAAACTATCTAAATACCTATAAAATAAAAAATACATGTACTGAAAAATATTGTGCAAAAGCTTTTAAAACTATATAGGTCTCTTCTTCAGATGTCAGATCAGAGACATTCACTTCTAAAGATGGGTCCTACATTTTCCTCAATAGCTCACTTACAGTACATTTGGATACAACTTACACAGTCCAATAAAAGCTATCACAGCCTGCCAAGAATACAGTTTATCCAAGAGAAATCTGCTGGATCAAAACAACCCTAACTCCCGGGACTCAAACAGCAACACTATTCAGAAAGGAGCAGGAGTGAAAATATTACAGCAGGCCCCAGAAGACCAATACACTTCCTATTGAAATCAGAACAAGCTGGACTGCTATAGACCCCCACACAGAAACTATATACTACCAGAGTCCCTCACCTTGATCATACATACAGACTACAGAAAGACCAACAATAAAATCAAGAAAAATAAATTAATCATAATAGTAAAACCATACCAATAAAAAGAAAAACAATTTCAAAAAACAGTTGATGAATAAAATATCCAACAATTAAAACCTCACAAAAATGTTTATAAAATTCTCAAAACATCAATATAATATTTTTAAATAGCAGATAGACACATCAATGACATTCAATTGAAACTAATAAGGATCAAAAAAATCTCCTGCTCTCCATTCCTAGGATTTTTTTTTTTATTTCCAGTTACCCTGAGATTATCATGGATAAGGGGACACACAAACATTATCCTCTTTCTCACACACACACACACACACACACACACACACACACACACACATATATATATATATATATACACACATACTCTCTCACACCTTCTCTCTGTCTCACATATACTCATATGACCTCCACATACCCTGTCTTTTTCTCTCTCATACATCTCTCTCTCTCTCTGTCACACACACACACACACATACACACTGGCTCTCACACATACTCCTGTCTCTCTCTCTCCCTCACATACACCCCCCACTCCCAGAGCTTTCTCTCTTACACAGCTCTCATACAGATATCTTTTGTCATACACAGACTCTCACACACACTCCCATCTCTCTCTCGCTCTCTCTCACACACACACATACTCACATGCTCTGTCTCACATACACATAGCCTCACTCACAGACACACACTGGCTCCCTGGCTTTCATTCACACACACACACACACACACACACACACACACAAAATGATCTCGCTCTCATACACACATAGTCCTCAGCAGTCTTGTTCCCCAGCCCCCAGCCCCCTCTCTCCTCCCAGCCCCCACTCCCTAACATTGTGCTCACCTGCTCCCTCTTCCCTACTAGACTCCCCAGTTATCAGCAATCTTGCTCCCCACCCTCTTCTCTCTCACACCGCAAGTACTACCCAATAGTCTTGATCCCCAGCCTCCTCTCCCCTCTCCAGAAGTCTTGCTCCCTCAACACCCTTTCCCTTTCCACCCCTCCCCCTTTTTTGAGAGTTAAACTACTGGGGACTGGAGGTATGGGAAGGGAGAGGGAGTGGAGTCTCAATCCCCTTTCCCTACATTGAGTCCCTAGCAGTCTCTTCTGAACCAGGGACCTTTCCCCTCCAAGTCCCCAGCATACAGTGAGTGAGTCTCTCACTGACCTTTTTTTTTGCTTGACTGACCTCCACAGCACAGCAATCCTAATGGAAATGGCTGCGCACTGTTCCTCCCACCTGCCTCGCTCACAGCAGCCTCTTCTCCCTCATATCTGCCCGGGCTAGTTCCAACTGATTTCACACTCTTTGCTTTTCCCATGGGGTAGAAGGTGGGACCTTGCCTCAAGTCAAAGCAAGGTCTTGCCTTCTGTCCCCTGCTGTGCTGCTGTGCTGATTGTCAATCATCATGTGCCTGAAGCCCTGAGCTGCCACTTGGCTTCCTCCATGATTGGCCCTGTCATGAGGAGGGCTCCGTATTATTGGCCTCTGTTAACTGGCTGCTGCAATCAGGGGTGCAAGCAGCTGCAGGCTGCTGTTTCTATTGGCCACACAGACACAGGTGATGAGAAAACAAAGCATAGCTGCTGGAAAAATAATACAAAAAAAAAAGAAGTCTAGGGCAGGGGATTTACTAAATCCTTTGAAGACCCTGTCCACATATCACTGCGTTGCTTGCTCTGATTCAATAATTGTTCTAGGTTATATTCTCAGGTTGAGAAGAGAAGCAATGAGTGATCTATCTCCTATTATGGTGAAGCTTCAGAAGTCCTTAGGACAAACGTTTTTTTGGCCTACACTCATTCATTCTTTTAGGGGTATAGGGAACGATCGCCGCTCCTTTGCACTCCAGTTTATGCTGAAGTTACCACAGGAAGCATATACTTAATTCACATTGGGGTCAATATATATAAGGCACGGTAATGTTAGTGCAGGTTTTTACGCCTCTTTTAGTATGCATTTTTTTCTGTGGTAAGTTAGCTCTGGTATTTGACAGGAGCTATAATTCCTAAATAATGAGCATTAAACAAGAAGTAAAAAACCAACATGAAAATTAACATGGGTTCATGCATATCCCATGTAAAAGAAGGCATTAGCTATTCCCCAACACTGCAGGAATGTCCTTTAAAGGGCAGACAGCTTAAAGCACATTTTCATAGGGATGTGAATCGTTTTTCTGACGATTGAAAATATCGGAAGATATTTTCAAACTCGTCACAATTCGGGGGGCCCCCGAACCCAATAGGAAAACCCCACGAAATGGATGGCGCGGGCCATCCATTGTTCCTACCATGTGACAGGGGCCGGCCAATGGCACGGATACCCTGTCACATGCTAAGGGCAAAGGGCCATCGGCGCCATTTTGATTAGTGGCAGCTGATGGCCCGAGAGCGGGAGATCGCTCCTGGGACCCCCGTTGGACCACCAAGTACTTTAAACATTTTTTTTGGGGGGGGGCGGTTGTGGAGGGCGGGGGATGCGAAAGAATTAAATTTAAAGGGTCGGGTGTTTTTTTTTTTTTTCAGCACGACACAGCCGATTAAAACAGGTAAGAATCGTGGGAACGAAGATTTCCCGCGGTTTTTACCCGAACTCGATACCGGAAATGATTCCGGTACCGATTCACATCCCTACATTTTCATAATATTGGAAATTTAACTCCTGGGTCAGAGCAGGAGGAAAATGTAACTCACATTTCTGGTAGCCATGTTATACTATCCCTGTGCCCAGTGTGGTAGTTTCTAGCTGCTTCTATTAAACTGATCACAGCAATAGAATAACTTTGGCCACCAGAAATGTGCCTACTCTACCTCAGACCCAGGAGTTTAATTTCCAGTGTAAGCTCTTAAGGTGGATACCACAAGCTGAACAGTACACTGGCACTATGCGTCTCAACTTTTGGCATACTCTTTAACTGTAGATGCCCACCCCAGGAAGTTTATACTTTGTTCAGCCAGCTGTAAGTGCTCACTCCAGAGAGCAAATTCTTGCATCCAAGGCTATTGTAGCAAGGAATGGCAAATAACATTAGAGCATAAACGCTCTGGGTTAGGCATGTACAGCTGAACAGTCTGCCAAAATCAGATGGACAGCAACAAAGTGCATGCTGCTCAGCTGAAGGTTCCTTCCCCAGAGAGCTTATGCTTTGATATTTCTTGCCATGCTTTGCCAAAATGGCATTGCATGTGAGATTGGTGCCATGCATCCCAACTTGTAGGCACATTTTCTCATTCAAGGCCATTTTGACCAGGAATGGCAAGTAAAATAAAGGAATAAGCTCTCTGGGGAAGGAACTTATAGCTAGAGAATAAAGCATAGGTTGTCTGGGTAGGTACCACAGCTGAACAACACACATTTTAGCACTGTGCACATACTGTCCAGCTGTTCAGGTAAACAAACAAAAGAAACTGCTGTGACTGGTGCTTGCCTCAGAGAGCTTACACTGGCAATTTAACTCCTAAGTTTGAGGTGGAGTAAACTCCCATTTCTGGTGGCCAATGTTGTCTAGTGTTGTGGCCATCATGGTGCTCAACCTCAGACTTAGGGAGAATTTAAATGTTCAATGTATGTTTTCTTGAGCTGGAACCTACAGCTGAACAATGTCTAAGCTCTCTAGGGAGGGCATCTACAGGTAAAGAATTTGCCATATTTGAGATGCACAACGCTAAAGTGCATACTAGTAAGCTGAAGGTGCCTACCCCACAGAACTTATGTTTTTGTTCAGATGTAGGTGCAAACCCAAGAGAGCTTACACTGGAAATGTGACTCCTTCTTTGGTCTGGAGTGGAGTAAGCACACATTTTTGGTAGCCAAAGTCATCCTATTGCTGTGCCTAGTGTGGTAGAAATAGCTAGGTGCTTCCACATGGGCACAACAATAAAATATCATGGCCACCAGAAATGTGAGTTTACTTTAATGCCACCTCAAGCCAAGGAGTAACAAAACACGTGAGTTAAGGAGGTAAGTGTTTGAAGCTGGAAGGAGTGCGACCAAAAAAGCCTTTGCATGCAAGACTGGTACTGGGCATCCCAACTTGGGCACAATATCACATGGAAGACCATTTGGGCAAGGCATGGAAGTGAAATCAAAGGGTAAGCCCTCTGAAACAGACAACTACAGCCATTAGGGATGCACAGCAGTGTTTGAATGTGCTACCTAGCAGCTTTTTGATATACCGTACTTTACATACTAAAACGCACTAAGGCTTGTTGACAAAGCAAAGAAATGGTGTCAAAAATAATTTTAAAACCTTTTGACCTGCAAGGTTTAAGAGAATTAGGCACAGATTCTTAGCTTTAAGCCTCTTGGTGACAAGAAATATGGTCCTTTGCCAGCCAGTTTGACTGACAGTAGCTTTTGTAGTTTCAGCTGCTAATATATACCGTGGTCTTTCTGTATTCCAAGGGGGTAAATATAGAAGACTATTTGTTACCTGGGTTGATGGATTATAAGTGAGACAATGTAGTTAAAGATCCTACAGGGTAAATACATTCTCACAAATTGTACATAGTTCATATAGCAATGCTTAATAAGGAATGATCTCTTTCTTTAATCAAAGGAAACAGACTTTCCAAGAATCTCGGATTATAGCTATCCGTTTACTTTTTGAGATCACATAACTGTATCTAGGAATCTTTGGCAGCTGTTTTAACACGGTTTGATAAAACAAAAATCGATATACTTGAAAAAAAATCATGAAAAACATTTCTTCAAACACCTCTTTTCACAAAGGTGCATCATGCATTATCCAGCGAAAGCACAATCTATTTACTAATGCAGCCTCTTCATTGAAAAAGTGCTTTTCTGAATAGGCCTGTTAATGTAATATTGCCAGCAATTTTATGGGGCAATTCTGATACTGCCCATAGAGCCTGCTAGCCCATTTTCAAAGGGAAACTGGCTATGCATTCAGGCTGGTGGGTGAATTCAGGGTATCCTATAGCCACGTGCTTTGCACCTACATGAAAAGTATGTGCGGAGATATAAAAATGATAACCCTGTACATACCTCCCCTCTCCCCTCTCCCATCTAACCCTCTCCCTTTTTCCCTTCAGGTAAATGCATGTGTACTGTGAACTAAGCACATAATTTTACCACCACTGCGGGGGATGGGGAGAAGTTAGAATTTTGAAAACAAACTTTTATAAAAAAGTCAACACTTGTTTACCACACATAAAAATTGTTTTGAAATTTACCATTTTAAATTGGCAATTTTGTGATGAGTTGCTTTAAATAAAAAAAAAAAAGAGAAAAGAACAGTTGCCAGCCTGATGGCTCTGTAATAGTGCTGGACACTGCTGGGCAGAGGGACCTGGGTTAGATTCATGGTTCAGGTCTTTCACACCCACGGTCAGCCAGGATTGGGAGCTGCCACAGAAGCAGCGTTCACAGCTCCCGGGAGAGGGAGAGGGGGGAACCATGGCCACCTATTGAGTCCATGATGGCAGGCGCCTGGAATAAGCCCTGGTGCATGGGTCCCCAACTGAGGACTTTACTGCAATGACTGGGTTCGAGTAGGTTGGGAAGAGGAATAAGAGAGCTTGTTGCAAATGAAGGCTCATGGCCACCATTCACTATTCCGTTTGCAGTCTGAGCTGGAAGCTCAAAATGAATAGAAGAAAAATTCAGGGTCAAAACAAAACAAAAACAAAACAAAACAAAACTGTAAGTGTCCTGGAAATACAGCATTGTATAACCCAAACTATAAATGTGAAAGTAGAAGCTTTGGGAGAAATGAAAGCTAACTTGATAAATTGGAAAAAAAATCACAGACTTGCAGTTTCACTAACCAAGTATCACATGGGACGAATTCAGTTCTACGGCATCTGTGTCTGCTTATTCCGACAACCTTTTGTAATTATATTTTGTAGGTGATGTCACTTGGTGCAGCCATTCCTCAGTTAACCGAGCCATCACTATTAACTCGTGAATAAAGAATATGCCTCAGCTAAGCTGATCCTGGGCAATCTTTTCTCTCACCTGCTTTTGTTCTCCTCATTATCTTGTCTTGTATCCAGCACAGCCTCCCATTCTAATGAGGTTGACAAAACAAAAAACATTCAGAAATAGCTATTTCTGTTCAAAGGGAAGAAGAGGCCGCTGCGGATATATGTTTGATTCTTTTGCTGTAGTAAAGCAAAATTAGCTGTGAAAGAGTATTTTATTGTCTTTCAAAGCAAGTCCTGGTTTCGGCACGGTCAGCATGCTAGTCTTATCTTTATGTGCTGATTTAGAAGGAGTCCAGACTTTTTTTTTTCCCCAGGGTTAAGTGAAAGGGTATGGCTAGGTTTAAATTAACCATCCTGAAGAAAATGTTTTTCTTTTTCTTAAAACACATAGCTAAAAGCAAGATAACTATTTAATAAGCTTGTTTTTAAAAAACCAGTGGTATACCATGTGTCTCTGGCACACAGGATCCAGAGGCCCATGCTTCCAGTTGTGCACCCCTGACCCTCTCATAGCAATATGTAATGCCTCTTTGACCACTTTTGTCGTGGGGCGTTCCTGGGTCCGGGTCTGATCTGGCTGGAGCCCCCTAGGGCAGACTCTGTCAGTTCTCACATTCTTTGCTCCTGGTTCTTCCACCTGGGGAAGAAGGTCTTAGTGGGTGTGATTTCCCTCTCCCTGTGAACCATGCTACCAATATGTAAAAAAATATACAGGCTTATTAGACTATATAAGTGTATACATTTTTACATGACTACGTACATTGCTAATAGGATGTCAATCAACATACATATCTTCCCGTGGTTAGTAGTCTTAGGCCATGCAACTATATACACTTCTACAAGGTAGCAAGAACATGTAATATTTGGCAATTTGTGGTTATTGGCCCCCACAGTATACCACCCTATAGAATAGAAGGACCCCTTGAGTTCCTGCTTAATCAAGTGCTATTATTATCGTCCCCCTTTTTCCCCAAGTCTCACCCATGTGAAAAGATGCAACTGAGCTGGTAAGCAGTGTTGGCCTGGGAGGTCCATTATATCTAAACCGCAGCCATATTCTTGGTGTCGCTTCACTCCACTGAAAAGTCCATGCCAATGCTGGGGTCCATGCCCTCCTGAGGGCCTGACTCTTCTTCATGGTCTATCACTGGGGTCCACACCCGCCTGGGAAACTCAACTGTGCCTCTGGACCTGATGCTCGTGTCCCTTTCCTCAGGGGCCACTTGATCTGCAGCTAGTATCCCCTTGCTCTAGGGGGACCCAAGGTCACCTCGAGATCTGCTGTTGAGGTCCATGCCCTCCTGTGGGACCACTCAATGTACCACTGGGTCCCCTTCCTCCTGGGGAACTGCTCCAGTTCCAGATCTACTGCTGTTCTTCAGTTGCTCTCCCTTGGTTGGAGGGTTTTCTCTGACTTAGGTTTATACCTTCAATAGATTTATGACTTGTATAGTATGCAGTGATTCAGGCCTTCTAGCTTTTAGTGATTTTAGCTCCCCTAAACTCATGGCCAGTCATTCGCTGTTACCCAGCCTGGATGGGTCACCTTCTCTCAGCTAAAAGGTCAAGCCCCAGGCAGGACCAATGAAAAAAAATAGGCACACACCCTTTCATCCTGCCTGGCTTTTTTTTTCTGAGAACTGGGTACCCAAAGGTTTGATTCCCCTTGTTAGGGAGATAATCTCTCATAAATCCCTTTCTTATTCAGAATTTTCCAACGTGGGAATTTTCAGGTCATAGTTCTGTAATTTAGGATTTTTGTTATCCTTTGATTTAAAGTGGTATTTCACTGTAAGTTACCAACAGTAGTTCAGGAGGCTGTTACATGCAAATCCCCTATCTGAATCTGTGACTCATCTATTCAATGGTCATTTAAGCACCTTCACAGTAAGGGATCTGGCAACCATTTCAATCTCATGTTATATAGCTGTATTGTCCTCTTTTTTTTCTCTGCTGCAGTTCACTTAAATGATAGCATGCTCTTTACCCTCTCTCTCTTGGGAGGTTTTTTTTTAATATTTATAAATACAGAAAATCATAATAATAATACTAGCAAAGGGAACTTTAGGAGTGTTCCACTTCTTGCCTTTGGGGGAAAAAACCCTCCCCCAGGTCTTCACATGTTATTGTAGCCTCATTATTCTCCACTGCCTGCCCCATCATGTAGAGAGGGAATTATGTTTGTACAGAGACCATGCAGCCACACAATGTATCTACTGGGTGGTAGCAGTGAGGGCCACATTGACAGTGAAAGTCATTCAAGGAAACAAGGTCCTGTTTTTGGTTAGCTATTGGAGGGGTAAATAATGGTGACATGGCTGAATGTTCTGGGTGGTGAGCAGTAGTGTGAAAGTGACTCAGGGAAGGAGATAAGGGATTGTCAGAGGGTTGCTGAACAGGGAACTTTTATCAGTTCACACAGGTGTTATTGATGGAAGGGAGGAGCAATATCTCTTAGGCACATACAGATCCACATCTTTCTTCTCTCTCTCTCACACACACACACACACACACACACACACACACACACACACACACACACACACACATATCTTCTCTCTCTCTTAGGGTTTCTAAATGGCTCCAGATTTTCAGGATAGGCTAATCCAGTCCTGGTTTTATCTCACTGCATGTAGGGACTTGTAGTTCTGACTTCTTTATTGTATTTCCTGCTTGCAAATGGGTAAAACCAGGACTGGATCAACCTGTCCTGAAAATCTTGAGCCTGTTAGCAACCTTACTCTTCCTCTCTTCCCCCTTCATGGATGAGTGCCAGCACTCTTTTCTTGTCATGATCGCAGCATTATCCTCTTTCCACCACTTCCTGATCTCAAGGATCTCCCCCTGGCTAGGCATGGGTAAACAGGGCTAATGCACTAAATTTCACTCAACAGCCCTCTGCTTTTTTCTCCAGCTCCTCCTCTTTGAGTCAGCATGCAGGGAGGAGAGATGTGTGTGTGGGAGGAGTGGGGGGGGGGGGGGGGGTAAGTGGTAAGACTGAGGTTGGAGCAGATTGAAAAGATAAGAGAAGAACCACTGTTCCCTAATCCAGCCAGTCCCTCTTTTCTTCTGCTTCTAGTCCTCTCATTTAATTTTTCTACTTATGTTAGATAGGTACCTCATTTACTCTCCCCTTTATATCGGAAAGGTATCTTCTGTGGATAAACTGTTAGGATCCTGTCTGCGGCGGCCCTGCAGGCAGTCCCCTACCTTTTTTGCGGCAGGCCGCCACCGATGCCATCCTTTGCGGCATGGAGGCCGCGGCTGTCTCCTTTCCCTCGGTGTGTCTTAGGGCTCCTCCCTGAGCCATGCCTTGATCCAAGGGCTCACAACCTCCCTTGAGATGGGACCGTGCCTCCGCTCTCCTAACAGGGCTGGAAGGCCGCGCTCCTAACATAAACCCCTTGAGGGTGCCACTTCTCCTCTTTCCCTTTATCTTCATAAGTTGAGTACTGGATGTGTATCTTCTCCTCAACAGTTTAGCCAGTTGAGAAAACAGATGGAAGTACTTCAGTTCCCTTAACAAAAATGGGAAAGGAAGAGTGGAAAAAGTTTCTTTCAAATGAAGTTCCAAAATGAAGATTACTCTTCTGAAAAAAGATAACTCAATTAGAAGCACTCTCCAAACTTCAAAAATCTTTATTCCATTGAACTGGTCCTACGATTTCTCAAGAAAAGAAAGAGAACTGAAAAAACATTTCTTTCTTGTAGGCTTTCAACAGAAAAATCCACAACTGCTCTAGGGGTCTCTGTCTAATACAGAAATAGGAAACAATGATTGCATCAGCCTCACATGGCAGTGCTGTGGCACTGATGGTATGTTCCCTGCTCCTTATTTCATTGCATAGCCTTTTGCTAGGCCACACCTTTGTATGGATCCCTAAGGGGTCCTAAATATGCAATGGGATTGCCTTCCATTTTTCCATAACCTAAATTTAGCTCTACAATTACTACTATGCCCATCTCTAAAGTCCATGAAGCTGGCTGTGAGGGAACTGTATGACATGCTCAGGAAAGGAAGAGTAAGATCATGAAGGAGCATTGAGGCTTTCATTCATCCACTGAAATGGTGCTGAAAACTTTTAGAATTCAATTGATATGTGTGGGAATTATAAGCTTTGCCAGCAAGCCATTTCATCAGGGTTAAACACTAACTTCCCTTCTCCCTGACCTTTGCCTGAATAAAAGCATCACTTGTGCTTAAGCCTCTCTGCCTAGGAGAGGATACCTGACTTCATGTATTTCTCTGGCTTATAATTAACCCTGATAGCCTGAAAGAAAGGCTGGGTGTTCCCTAGTCAGAGGCAGGACAAAGTCAGGAGGTATAGAATTCAGCAGCCAATGAAATGATCTGTGCACACCCCCTGAGCCAAGCCAATAGTGTAGAGACTCGTCTGTTGCTATGGGGAAAGTAGCCAATCATGTAATGACACATCATCTGCCTTTGTATGAATGTACAATAAAAGAGGGCGCTGAGGTGTGCTCAAGCCCTTTTCCTGCCTGCCATGAAAGCTGTCTGATGTGTGTCTTCATCGCTGCTACATCTGGTGATCCCGCGACGTGTTGATAAACTCTCTGCTCATTCGGCTGGACATAGCTTAAGTGCGCACTGTTCAACAGATTTGCAAATCGTAAGTATATTTAAAGTACCTTTTAGTATATTTAAGTATTTTTTAGCAAGTTTGTTCCCCACATTCGTGAGCATGGGAAGTGATTTATCTGTACAGCAAAGGCTACATGCCAAGGAGCTGCAGAAAATAATCAATAATCATTATTTCATCACCAGAAGAAAAGAAATAGCGCAAATCAGCCTGGGGGACTTAGAAAAATTAATAAGTGAAATAGCTTGCCGTTGCCCTTGGTATTCGGAGGCGGGAACTCTGAATATCCAGGACTGGATTTTAATAGGCAACAGTCTTCATATGGCTCCCAGAGCTCCCATAAAGCAAATATTAATCTGGCAAAAAAGGTACAGAGGCCATAGAACACATAGGAAAAAAAAGTTTCAAGACAGCATTTTCAAACCATGTGCTTTTAGAAGCAGGCAGACTCAATCAGAATACCCTTCCCCCATCTTATGCTCAGTCTCCCTCAGAGACAGCAAATTCTTTGTATCAGCTCTCCATACCCACACCCAAGCCCATTCACACCTCTTTAGAAAAGCAGTCCTTGAGCACAATTGAACCACAACCTGGCCTGGGTGGGGAGATTAGCATTGAATTTCAGCAGAAACAGCAGAAAGAAAACCTTACAGAAAAAGAATTATTAGGACTTCAAGCTGTGGCTTCCTCTGCGTCCACCTCAGAGAAAAGGCCCCAGGAAACTGAAAACACTGAGGTCAGAAAAACTAGCCTCCCTCCATCTTGCCTGCCAGCCCTTCCCCCACCAACCACCAACTCCCTGTACCCCCATTTGCCATTGCCTGAGACAGTCATTGATTCTGCATCATCAATTTGTCCAGGTAAATTACCATCTCAAACCACTGCTCCCGGTAACAATTTATGTGCCGCGGTCAGCATGGGATTTCACCTAGAACATGGAAATCTCACAAAGGAGGAATTATTGAAAGGGATTCAAGCCTCTCCCATTACAAAAAGGATTAAAGAGCTGGGTGTCGCAGCAATAGAGTTGAGTGCTGCCCGGAGTGCCATGAGCAGTGGCTATGCCCCCAGGTCTTCAAAGAAATCATGGTATAAGACCTTGGGCCAGGCAGATGCACTCCTGCGTTACAAGCAAAGAAAATATCAATATGAAAAAAATGATTTAATTAGACTCCTGCGTTACAAGCAAAGAAAAATTCACTATGAAAAAAATGATTTAATGAGACAGTACAATGACCTGTTACAAACCAGACTACACCTAGTGCTGGAGCAGACACAGCAAACTTGGAAAAAATGGTTTCTGTTAGTCTTTGAATTCAGTTACAAAAAATCTGCATACTTTGAGAGTATTTCCCCCACAGAGGGTGTATGCAAAGCCTTATGTTAAAACTGTACTGAAATTTGAACAAGTACTGTGTGAATTTCATGTGAAATGTTCACTTTTTGCAAAATTAATTTGGCTCACATTTAAAATGACTCCATTTCTCTGAGATTTAAGTTTATAGCAATTGCTTGTATTGCCAGTGCACAGAACTTCTATTCTTATTGTAATTTTCCCTATAGGAGAAAAATAGTATCTGTCTGCAAGGAATCAGCAAGTCCACGCCAGCCATTGTTTCTGGTTGATGTTATCTAGATTGTTAAACAATGCTATCTTTCAGTTCCTATTGACTGAAGGATTAACTCCTTGGGTGCAGTTCTTTTCTTTTGAGAAACACTGCTCCTCCCCCCCTTTTCTGTCTTTCTGTTAACTCTTGCTTGCCATTCATGGGGGGGGGGGGGGGGGGGGGGGGGAGAACTTTTGAAAAAAAAAAAACTGGACTTAGTCCTGCAGTTTCTCTCTCTAGTTTCTATATGTTATAACTCAGACAGATCAGATATCCTGCTGATCCAAATCTTTTCCCTCAACCTTCAATGCATTACTACACTAGCCCTTCCTCTCAGTCTGTCTTTAATCTTTTTAATACTTTCAAACTTCGTTAATACTGAACTGAGATTACTGAACAGCGTGTTTAATTTCCTATTCTAATAATTATATGAAGAAATTCTATTCTGATATTCCACATTGAAAGTAAGCTCAGAGTATTATTGATTGCAACCTGGAACAATAGTTGCAATCTATAAAGTAATGATGGGGTCTCCACTAGGAGGCGCTATGCTATTCTACCAGTTATATTATATTATTGTTTTAATAATTCTGTTGTATACTAGTTTTTATTTTTCAGATCTGCGGTCCTCATGTCTTAAGGACACTTCAGTTTTATTTTCTTTTTCACAAATTTTTACAGAATTCTGAACCTTAAAATTTTTACTGACAGAGGTTGCTACATATAAAGCAATCCCTCCCAAGCCTTTTCTTGCAAATCCAAATTGATTTTATTAAATTGAATGATAGAATTGATTCTCCAAGGTTAAGAAAGTAAGAATTTCACTTTAATCCTTACCTTAATAAATTTTTGCTGTATGCCAGTTTTTAATATTTTCCAGATTTACAGCCTTCCTGCCAGGAGAGATGTGAAGATGAACACTTTGCAGTTTATTTTAACATTTTTCTAACACCTTTTGACTTTTGATTTTTGATCCTTGCTCTAATTTTGTTTTTGATAACTTTTTGATAAGATTTTTAGCTTAAATTATGTGTTATCTGTTGCCTGTCTTGATGTCAAGAAGACTATGAATGAATATTTGCAGGATGGATGAATATGTGTCAGTTTTGTGTAAATGAATATTTGCAGGATGAATGAATATGAATATATGTCAGTCTTGTGTAACATATGTTTAATATAATGTCTAATATACTTGTCATTTGTGATTCAGCTTACTGCAAATGACTTTTCCTTTAAATGATTAATTTACATTTATTGCTATTTTACTGAATGAAAATTGATCACTGCATAAAAACTTTCTTGATAATGGGGTTACCCTCTCTTCTGAAAACTAATAATGGCTCTATTTACTGCAGCCATTCCTTTACATGAATTTCGTCAATAATTGAACATTAAATACTTATTTGGCATCCCCTACAACACCACAGGGCAAGCCATTGTGGAGAGAGCCAACCATACTCTTAAGAGCTCTTGAAAACAAAAACAAAAAGGAGGGAATGCCCCTGGATTTTCCCCCTGAACAAAGTAGGATTTTCCCCCTGAACAAAGTATTGTTTACTTTAAATCATCTAAACATATCAGGTTCACATAAGAACACAGCCATGAGTAATCATTATGGGACTAGGGTTAGTCACCCACAGCCATCAGTTTTGTATAGAATATTTAATGTCTGGTACGGTCCCGTTCCCTTAAAATGGGGAACGAGGATATGTTTCTCTGCTTGCTTCCACAGGTATCAAGCCGTGGAAAGATGGAAAGGTGTCCAGGTCTACAGGACCCGATCCCCAACTTCTCCCTGAGCCTCCACAGCCCTCAGAAGGACAGAGACCGGACTCCTTGCAAAAAGCAGCACCACATGACCTGGGGACAGATCAAGGCCCTATCCAACCAATCTGCACAACTCTTAGAACAGCAAGGCCTTGAGAAAACTCCAGAGAACTTATTAGCCGCCTTTTCTTGCCTGAATGCCAACTCATTAACAATTGTGTTCTGCACCCTCATCTTTTGCCTTATTTCTCCAACTATGGCGATTTCAGAACAAGGACTCTGACAGGACAACATGTACATCCTCGATGCACAGAACTTTTCACACCTGTTGAATCGAACAGACTGTTGGATCTGCACACACATGCCAACCCATGCCTGCGGAGAACTACCGATGCATGCTGTACCATTTAACCTTACAGTATGGACTAATTATCCTTTACAGAGAGGTGTTTTCATTAACTCTCCAGTTAATAATACCATACTACACATTGGTAGCTGTATTCAAGAGACTGCCGCTCTTTGTTGGGACTATGATACAGGGGATGGGAAGGGGATTCAGGTGGAAAATATCCATATTGTAACCGAACTTTTGTATTAATCACTGAACACTTACATAATTATACCACATATATGTGCAATTGGCAGATTTCAGGATGTACAGTGGGAGACCCAAGCAGGTGCAGAAAGTATAGAGGGGACGAGGGATTTACCTTTTGTAGTTATATAGCCCAAATGATAACCAATGACATGTCCACTAATCTGTTAGGAAACATATGGATGTTATGTGGGCGTAGAGCATATATGCACATTCCCCCCAGATGGAGAGGCAGATGCACTTTAGGCTACATCCTCCCCTCATACTACGCAGTCAAAAATTTACACAAAGCAAGGCTCCGTAACAAAAGGGAGGCGATAAATAATTCCATAGAAAAGTATACAGAAACTCAGATAGCTAGAAGCCTGTTTCCCCCAATGGGGACAGATATGAATTACAGAGACTTACACATCCTAGCTAACTGGACTACTGCCCTATTTAATCAGACAGTCCATGTATTAAAACTACTCACAACAGAAGTCTCTCAGATTAGAGAAGTAGCATTACAGACAGCTATTTTTTAGACACCATTTTAGCATCTAAGGGTGGTGTTTGTGCATTAATTGGATCTCATTGCTGTGTGTACATATCAGACTATAAAGCAAACCTCACACATACCATAGAGCAGATAGAAACCATGGTAGCTGATGCACCACTTTCAGGCAGAATACCAACTTCTCCATGGGACTGGCTATGGTCCTGGCTCCCTGATATTTCTGGTCTCAAAAGGGTGATTTCTATTATAATAACCATAATTGTCTTAATTATCTGCCTGTGATGCTGTATTCAGTGCATACCCAACCTCATATCCATATTGAAACCTTGCTCTCAGCCCGGATACAAAGATGTCTTGTAAGATGCCTAATAGGGAATCCTGAGCCCTGCAGCGTTGGCACACCACGCTGCACCAGCTCTGGGTGATATGGAGATTCAGGAGCTCATCGGCAGCTGGCACACCACGCCGAATCAGCTTTCTTCTCTCCATATCCCCCTTCCCCTATCTCCAGCCCATACCAAGACATAACAGATTTCAGTAAGGGTCTAAAGCTTTATTGAGCTGCCTAAACAAAAACAGAAAGGGTGAGATGAGGGAATTATAAGCTTTGCCAGCAAGCCATTTCATCAGGGTTAAACACTAACTTCCCTTCTCCCTGACCTTTGCCTGAATAAAAGCATCACTTGTGCTTAAGCCTCTCTGCCTAGGAGAGGATACCTGACTTCATGTATTTCTCTGGCTTATAATTAACCCTGATAGCCTGAAAGAAAGGCTGGGTGTTCCCTAGTCAGAGGCAGGACAAAGTCAGGAGGTATAGAATTCAGCAGCCAATGAAATGATCTGTGCACACCCCCTGAGCCAAGCCAATAGTGTAGAGACTCGTCTGTTGCTATGGGGAAAGTAGCCAATCATGTAATGACACATCATCTGCCTTTGTATGAATGTACAATAAAAGAGGGCGCTGAGGTGTGCTCAAGCCCTTTTCCTGCCTGCCATGAAAGCTGTCTGATGTGTGTCTTCATCGCTGCTACATCTGGTGATCCCGCAACGTGTTGATAAACTCTCTGCTCATTCGGCTGGACATAGCTTAAGTGCGCACTGTTCAACAGATTTGCAAATCGTAAGTATATTTAAAGTACCTTTTAGTATATTTAAGTATTTTTTAGCAAGTTTGTTCCCCACATTCGTGAGCATGGGAAGTGATTTATCTGTACAGCAAAGGCTACATGCCAAGGAGCTGCAGAAAATAATCAATAATCATTATTTCATCACCAGAAGAAAAGAAATAGCGCAAATCAGCCTGGGGGACTTAGAAAAATTAATAAGTGAAATAGCTTGCCGTTGCCCTTGGTATTCGGAGGCGGGAACTCTGAATATCCAGGACTGGATTTTAATAGGCAACAGTCTTCATATGGCTCCCAGAGCTCCCATAAAGCAAATATTAATCTGGCAAAAAAGGTACAGAGGCCATAGAACACATAGGAAAAAAAGTTTCAAGACAGCATTTTCAAACCATGTGCTTTTAGAAGCAGGCAGACTCAATCAGAATACCCTTCCCCCATCTTATGCTCAGTCTCCCTCAGAGACAGCAAATTCTTTGTATCAGCTCTCCATACCCACACCCAAGCCCATTCACACCTCTTTAGAAAAAGCAGTCCTTGAGCACAATTGAACCACAACCTGGCCTGGGTGGGGAGATTAGCATTGAATTTCAGCAGAAACAGCAGAAAGAAAACCTTACAGAAAAAGAATTATTAGGACTTCAAGCTGTGGCTTCCTCTGCGTCCACCTCAGAGAAAAGGCCCCAGGAAACTGAAAACACTGAGGTCAGAAAAACTAGCCTCCCTCCATCTTGCCTGCCAGCCCTTCCCCCACCAACCACCAACTCCCTGTACCCCCATTTGCCATTGCCTGAGACAGTCATTGATTCTGCATCATCAATTTGTCCAGGTAAATTACCATCTCAAACCACTGCTCCCGGTAACAATTTATGTGCCGCGGTCAGCATGGGATTTCACCTAGAACATGGAAATCTCACAAAGGAGGAATTATTGAAAGGGATTCAAGCCTCTCCCATTACAAAAAGGATTAAAGAGCTGGTGTCGCAGCAATAGAGTTGAGTGCTGCCCGGAGTGCCATGAGCAGTGGCTATGCCCCCAGGTCTTCAAAGAAATCATGGTATAAGACCTTGGGCCAGGCAGATGCACTCCTGCGTTACAAGCAAAGAAAATATCAATATGAAAAAAATGATTTAATTAGACTCCTGCGTTACAAGCAAAGAAAAATTCACTATGAAAAAAATGATTTAATGAGACAGTACAATGACCTGTTACAAACCAGACTACACCTAGTGCTGGAGCAGACACAGCAAACTTGGAAAAAATGGTTTCTGTTAGTCTTTGAATTCAGTTACAAAAAATCTGCATACTTTGAGAGTATTTCCCCCACAGAGGGTGTATGCAAAGCCTTATGTTAAAACTGTACTGAAATTTGAACAAGTACTGTGTGAATTTCATGTGAAATGTTCACTTTTTGCAAAATTAATTTGGCTCACATTTAAAATGACTCCATTTCTCTGAGATTTAAGTTTATAGCAATTGCTTGTATTGCCAGTGCACAGAACTTCTATTCTTATTGTAATTTTCCCTATAGGAGAAAAATAGTATCTGTCTGCAAGGAATCAGCAAGTCCACGCCAGCCATTGTTTCTGGTTGATGTTATCTAGATTGTTAAACAATGCTATCTTTCAGTTCCTATTGACTGAAGGATTAACTCCTTGGGTGCAGTTCTTTTCTTTTGAGAAACACTGCTCCTCCCCCCCTTTTCTGTCTTTCTGTTAACTCTTGCTTGCCATTCATGGGGGGGGGGGGGGGGGGGGGGAGGGAGAACTTTTGAAAAGAAAAAAACTGGACTTAGTCCTGCAGTTTCTCTCTCTAGTTTCTATATGTTATAACTCAGACAGATCAGATATCCTGCTGATCCAAATCTTTTCCCTCAACCTTCAATGCATTACTACACTAGCCCTTCCTCTCAGTCTGTCTTTAATCTTTTTAATACTTTCAAACTTCGTTAATACTGAACTGAGATTACTGAACAGCGTGTTTAATTTCCTATTCTAATAATTATATGAAGAAATTCTATTCTGATATTCCACATTGAAAGTAAGCTCAGAGTATTATTGATTGCAACCTGGAACAATAGTTGCAATCTATAAAGTAATGATGGGGTCTCCACTAGGAGGCGCTATGCTATTCTACCAGTTATATTATATTATTGTTTTAATAATTCTGTTGTATACTAGTTTTTATTTTTCAGATCTGCGGTCCTCATGTCTTAAGGACACTTCAGTTTTATTTTCTTTTTCACAAATTTTTACAGAATTCTGAACCTTAAAATTTTTACTGACAGAGGTTGCTACATATAAAGCAATCCCTCCCAAGCCTTTTCTTGCAAATCCAAATTGATTTTATTAAATTGAATGATAGAATTGATTCTCCAAGGTTAAGAAAGTAAGAATTTCACTTTAATCCTTACCTTAATAAATTTTTGCTGTATGCCAGTTTTTAATATTTTCCAGATTTACAGCCTTCCTGCCAGGAGAGATGTGAAGATGAACACTTTGCAGTTTATTTTAACATTTTTCTAACACCTTTTGACTTTTGATTTTTGATCCTTGCTCTAATTTTGTTTTTGATAACTTTTTGATAAGATTTTTAGCTTAAATTATGTGTTATCTGTTGCCTGTCTTGATGTCAAGAAGACTATGAATGAATATTTGCAGGATGGATGAATATGTGTCAGTTTTGTGTAAATGAATATTTGCAGGATGAATGAATATGAATATATGTCAGTCTTGTGTAACATATGTTTAATATAATGTCTAATATACTTGTCATTTGTGATTCAGCTTACTGCAAATGACTTTTCCTTTAAATGATTAATTTACATTTATTGCTATTTTACTGAATGAAAATTGATCACTGCATAAAAACTTTCTTGATAATGGGGTTACCCTCTCTTCTGAAAACTAATAATGGCTCTATTTACTGCAGCCATTCCTTTACATGAATTTCGTCAATAATTGAACATTAAATACTTATTTGGCATCCCCTACAACACCACAGGGCAAGCCATTGTGGAGAGAGCCAACCATACTCTTAAGAGCTCTTGAAAACAAAAACAAAAAGGAGGGAATGCCCCTGGATTTTCCCCCTGAACAAAGTAGGATTTTCCCCCTGAACAAAGTATTGTTTACTTTAAATCATCTAAACATATCAGGTTCACATAAGAACACAGCCATGAGTAATCATTATGGGACTAGGGTTAGTCACCCACAGCCATCAGTTTTGTATAGAATATTTAATGTCTGGTACGGTCCCGTTCCCTTAAAATGGGGAACGAGGATATGTTTCTCTGCTTGCTTCCACAGGTATCAAGCCGTGGAAAGATGGAAAGGTGTCCAGGTCTACAGGACCCGATCCCCAACTTCTCCCTGAGCCTCCACAGCCCTCAGAAGGACAGAGACCGGACTCCTTGCAAAAAGCAGCACCACATGACCTGGGGACAGATCAAGGCCCTATCCAACCAATCTGCACAACTCTTAGAACAGCAAGGCCTTGAGAAAACTCCAGAGAACTTATTAGCCGCCTTTTCTTGCCTGAATGCCAACTCATTAACAATTGTGTTCTGCACCCTCATCTTTTGCCTTATTTCTCCAACTATGGCGATTTCAGAACAAGGACTCTGACAGGACAACATGTACATCCTCGATGCACAGAACTTTTCACACCTGTTGAATCGAACAGACTGTTGGATCTGCACACACATGCCAACCCATGCCTGCGGAGAACTACCGATGCATGCTGTACCATTTAACCTTACAGTATGGACTAATTATCCTTTACAGAGAGGTGTTTTCATTAACTCTCCAGTTAATAATACCATACTACACATTGGTAGCTGTATTCAAGAGACTGCCGCTCTTTGTTGGGACTATGATACAGGGGATGGGAAGGGGATTCAGGTGGAAAATATCCATATTGTAACCGAACTTTTGTATTAATCACTGAACACTTACATAATTATACCACATATATGTGCAATTGGCAGATTTCAGGATGTACAGTGGGAGACCCAAGCAGGTGCAGAAAGTATAGAGGGGACGAGGGATTTACCTTTTGTAGTTATATAGCCCAAATGATAACCAATGACATGTCCACTAATCTGTTAGGAAACATATGGATGTTATGTGGGCGTAGAGCATATATGCACATTCCCCCCAGATGGAGAGGCAGATGCACTTTAGGCTACATCCTCCCCTCATACTACGCAGTCAAAAATTTACACAAAGCAAGGCTCCGTAACAAAAGGGAGGCGATAAATAATTCCATAGAAAAGTATACAGAAACTCAGATAGCTAGAAGCCTGTTTCCCCCAATGGGGACAGATATGAATTACAGAGACTTACACATCCTAGCTAACTGGACTACTGCCCTATTTAATCAGACAGTCCATGTATTAAAACTACTCACAACAGAAGTCTCTCAGATTAGAGAAGTAGCATTACAGACAGCTATTTTTTAGACACCATTTTAGCATCTAAGGGTGGTGTTTGTGCATTAATTGGATCTCATTGCTGTGTGTACATATCAGACTATAAAGCAAACCTCACACATACCATAGAGCAGATAGAAACCATGGTAGCTGATGCACCACTTTCAGGCAGAATACCAACTTCTCCATGGGACTGGCTATGGTCCTGGCTCCCTGATATTTCTGGTCTCAAAAGGGTGATTTCTATTATAATAACCATAATTGTCTTAATTATCTGCCTGTGATGCTGTATTCAGTGCATACCCAACCTCATATCCATATTGAAACCTTGCTCTCAGCCCGGATACAAAGATGTCTTGTAAGATGCCTAATAGGGAATCCTGAGCCCTGCAGCGTTGGCACACCACGCTGCACCAGCTCTGGGTGATATGGAGATTCAGGAGCTCATCGGCAGCTGGCACACCACGCCGAATCAGCTTTCTTCTCTCCATATCCCCCTTCCCCTATCTCCAGCCCATACCAAGACATAACAGATTTCAGTAAGGGTCTAAAGCTTTATTGAGCTGCCTAAACAAAAACAGAAAGGGTGAGATGAGGGAATTATAAGCTTTGCCAGCAAGCCATTTCATCAGGGTTAAACACTAACTTCCCTTCTCCCTGACCTTTGCCTGAATAAAAGCATCACTTGTGCTTAAGCCTCTCTGCCTAGGAGAGGATACCTGACTTCATGTATTTCTCTGGCTTATAATTAACCCTGATAGCCTGAAAGAAGGGCTGGGTGTTCCCTAGTCAGAGGCAGGACAAAGTCAGGAGGTATAGAATTCAGCAGCCAATGAAATGATCCGTGCACACCCCCTGAGCCAAGCCAATAGTCTAGAGACTTGTCTGTTGCCTTGGGGAAAGTAGCCAATCATGTAATGACACATCATCTGCCTTTGTATGAATGTACAATAAAAGAGGGCGCTGAGGTGTGCTCAAGCCCTTTTCCTGCCTGCCATGAAAGCTGTCTGATGTGTGTCTTCATCGCTGCTACAATATGGACTTTTTACTACTTGCTTTTGAAACGTTTGGGTCATAGAAACATAGACATGACGACAGAAAAAACCAATCAGCCCATCCAGTCTGCCCAGTAAGCTCCCACACTTATTTTCCCATACTTATCTATTTCACCAACTACCAAGTTCAGGGCCCTTGTTGGTAACTGTTTGATTCAAATTTCCTGCCATCCCCTGCCATTGATGCAGAGAATAATGTTGGAGTTGCATCAAAGGTGAACATAAGGCTTAATGGTTAAGGGTAGTAACCACCACATCAAGCAAGTTACCCTGATGCTTGTTTACCCAGACTGCACAGATCGATGCCTTGTTGGATATTGTCTGAATTTATATCTTGTTTTCATCATTTCCCCCTACCGTTGAAACAGAGAGCAGCACTGTATATGCATTCAAAGTGATGTATCAGGCTTAATTGGCTTAGGGTAGTGACTGTTGTAATAAGCAAGCTACCCGCACGCTTGTTTGTTTACCCAGATTGTGAAGTTCAGACCTTGTTGGTTGTTGTCTGAATGCAAATCCTCTTTTCCACATTTCCCCCTGCCATTGAAGCAGAGAGCAATGCTGTATATGCATTCAAAGTGATGTATCAGGCTTAATTGGTTTAGGGTAGTAACTGCTGTAATAAGCAAGCTATCCCCATGCTTATTCTTTACCCAGATTGTGAAGTTCAGTCCTTTTTGGTTGTTATCTGAATGCAAATCCTCTTTTCCACATTTCCCCTTGCCCATGATTAAAAAAAGGGTGTGGTTAGGCTAATTTCCTGCCTACTGCATCGCATAGGTAAGTAATATATACTGTGCTACGTCAGCGCACGGTGCTTTGCGTCATCATGTTGTGCATTGCGTCAGCTCGTGCTGAGTCATTTTGCATAGCTAGCATTGATTAGTGTGTGATGCGTTATTTTTTCAGTTTATATATCCTGGCTTCCTGCAGCTGACGCTTTGAGGGTGTGCCAGGTGTGGGGGAGAGAGAAGAGGAGAGTTGGTGAGTTGGATAGTAGGAGTAGGAGCTTTTTCAAATTCAATTACCTGAGTGCATTGTCTGGTCTTCTGTTTCCATCTTTTCCCTTTCCCTTATTCTTTTGTCCTTATTGGAGTGAAAGTTTTTGTTTGTTTGTTCAGTTTGTCTCTCTATATTTTGGTATGGAGGAGTGGTGGCTGAGGAGTGAGGAGTAAAGAGTGAAGAGGAATGGTGTATGTGGAAGAGTGAGGAGTAGTGGTGTTGGAGGAGTGGAGGAGTGAGGAGGAATGTATGAGTGCAGGAATGAAGAGGAGTAGTGTTGGTGGAGGAGTGTGAAGGAGTGGTGGTTGTGGTGAGGAGGACTCAGGAGGACTGAGCATGAGAGGCATGGGGAGAGAGGAGAGGCATGAGGGGAGGATGGAAGAGGGAGGAGAGGAGATAGGAAGACAAGGGTAGGAGTGCTAGGAGGAGGAGTAGGAGTAGTGACAGAGACAGGAAAAGAGATAGGTAGGAGGAAAGGGTTAGAAGGAGGTGGGAGGGGGAAGGGCATGTGAGGATGGAGGGAGGAGGAAGGCAGGCTAGGGATAGAGAGAGAGGGCAGAGGGGAAGGGAGTTTGCAGGGTGGGGCAGGAGGGGGAGTAAGGGAGGGGAGAGGGGAGTGGGAGAGAGAGAGTGAAGAAAGGGAGAACACCTCTCTGGAAGCGGATGTGGCACCCTCTTATGGCAGCCAGGTAGCAGGACGCCCTCATCTCAGGGCTATCAAGTTTAATTTGCAGGACAATGAGATGGTGATTGCAGGGGTCCTAGAGCATTATGCCATTCTGTTCGACAACCATGCGGCCAAGACCTCCAAGGCTGCCAAGGGCCAGATCTGGTGCAACATAGGTCTGGCCACCTCCAGGTGCAGCAGAGTCCAATGCAGCAGGAAGCAGGTGGCCCACAGTTACTGGGACATCAAGGCACAGTTGAAGGCCAAGGTGGCGAGCCAAAATAAATATATATGCCGGACTGGAGGAGGATCCCCTGTTCCCATCATCCTCACACCCATGGAGGAACATCTTGTGCCAAGGCTGAGACCAGATGTCTTCAAGGGCATGGATGAGCGGCTGGACACTACGTGAGCAACAGCTGGTAAATTCACCTCACCTGTAAATGGCTAGGCTACTCTTGTGTCCTTCGCTGCTCGATGCCCTCACTCCACCCTCTTTACTTCTGTGGTGACTCCCTCTGGATCTGATGGACGGTTAGCTGCCGCGGCATCTTCTTGCTGTCTCCCTCCAGCGTCCCCGTACTGGCACGACGCTGCAGATCCGCCATGTTCCTGATGACGTAGGGCGCGCGCACGCGCGCTCCAATTGATGCACCAGCAAGGGCGCGAACCTCGGGGGCATCCCCCTGAGATGACGTCATCCGCTTCCAAAGGGGGATTGCTTCGACTTCCAAAGGGGTATTGCTTCAACTTTACTCCCAAGCTACTCTGCCTCCTCGGACTTACCAGGGGTACCCGCTCCTTGGGGGCCTCGCTCTCTTTTCTTTATTTCATATTGCAGATAGGAACCAGTACTCGCTCCTCAAGGGCCCATGTTTCTGAACACTCTGAAGATTCTCTACTGCCTGGAAGCTATCGCAGATACAGACATTTGTGAGTTATCATCTCTCTCTCAGAGCTTTCCCTGGAACCAGGTACTCGCTCCTCGAGGGTCTAACCCTTTCCAGCTACTGAGCTTCCTAAAAACCTTATGAGTTTTGTCATCCAGTTCTGGCTATGAACACAGCATACCCTGTCTACTCACTATAGTTTTTCTACAGTTCAGCAACCCTGGGATCACTGTTCCAGTACCTCAGAGACTTCAACCCTGCCGGGCATATCAGCTTACTACTGCCACCTCTGGTGGTTCTACTAACCTGTCTAATAAAATAATTATCTGTGTCTGTCTCCGTACTCAAGCCTAGCCGGTGGTCCCTCTCAGGATATCCTCCTGGGGGCGCAGTCATCTGCCATCAGCCCAAGAATCCACCTATCTATATTCCTCTACAGTTGAGTGCCCTCTCCAAGTACTCCGCTGGTAACAGATTGCTACTCCTTTTCCATCAGGAGTCTTCAGCAAGAGATTCATAACAGATTGCTACTCCGCAGTCTAAACCCTAACAGATTGATTACTACTCCCTCTACAGGAGGTGAGCATATCAGATTGCTCACTTCTCCTTGCACAGGAGCAGATTCATTACAGATTGCTAACTCCTCCCTTCTTGAGGAGTAGATCATAACAGATTGCTAACTCCTCCTTTCCTCAGCAGCCACAGCATAACAGATTGCTAACTCCTCCCTTCCTCAGGAGTCAAAGCATAACAGCTACAACAGATGTACACATCATTTGGCATAAGATGCTCACAATGTTCAAAAGGCAAAGTGCACCTTTGATGTCAAATGCAAAATGGATACTTGCTGCCACTGGTACTTGTTTCCACAGCTCTCACCCACAAAGCTGTTGGTCCCAGCCAGCAAGCTCCAGGGACAAGCCAACAAGCTTCAGGGACCAGCAGCACACCAGCCCTTTTGCAGAAGGCCTTCATGATGGATGCCCAGACCCAGGTGAATGAAGAGCAGGAGGAGCAGCAGCAGCAGCAGCAGCAACAGTCTCAGGAAGCATTACAGATGCTTCAACCCCCTGGGTTCACCCAGCCCACTTAATGTGTCTCTCAACATCTCTGGCTTCATGGAAGAACCCAGCCTTGACTGGGAGCCAATTGATTCAGCACAACCTCAAGCCAGCACACCACAGTGCCAGCCTGAAGCACCATGCCCTCAACAGAAGCAGCCCTGAAGCCCCATCATGACACATTTGGAGGCCCAAATTTCAGCCCTCCACACCAACATCACAACACCACCACTAGCACTGGCACCAGTACCAACAACATCCTCGCCAACAACAGAGGAGTTGATGCATGAGCAGCTAGACCAGCTGGCAAGGAGGCATGGGGTACACCTCCAACACATATGGCCAGAGCTAGTGAGACTAAGGAGGGCTGTGAACAGGCAGAACCAGACCCTACTAGATCAGAATGCCGCACACATGCAGGGTGTAACAATACTTGCCACAGCAGTCAATAGTATGACCAATGTGCTTACACAGATCCTTCAAAGGATGCCTGAACAGCAATCCGATTCTTCCTCAGCATCACTGGAGTCCACACTCCGCAGCAGTCCCTGGCCTGACAGACACCCAAGTTGTAGGTCCCCAAAATATATGCCCCCCCAAATGGCAAGCCATGATGTGGCAAGGGGTCATGAAGCTCCAAAGGTAGTGGCATCGAATGCCAAATAAGATTTGTACCAACAATTCTCAGTGGGCCTCACTACAGAGTTATTGTGCCAGCTAGATGGAAGAAACCTTCTGAGCCCATCCTCACTACAGAGTTCCTGTGCTGGCTAGCTGAAGGGATGGTCTACTGTCAGCCATTGTGGTCTTGCAGCCTAAATCTAAAACCCTCCTTGATGCACTGCCCATATTCCATCCTCCTTGATGCAGCCTCCAGTCACAGTCTAGCTGCTTCCTCTTCTCATCATATCTCATCTACTGCTCCTAATGCTGGTATCTCATCTCATCTCAGCTAATACTGATGTAGCCTCCATGAAGATGTGTCTCATCTCATCTCAGCTGATGCTGCTGCTGCCCCCATGTTGTTGTACCTTATCTCATCTGAGTTCATGCTGCTGCTGTTTCTATGCTACTGTGTTATCTCCTGGGCCTCCGGCCTCCATGCTGCACCCTTTGCTCCTGGTCCTGCTGCTTTCTTGCTGAACTCTATTGCCTTGGCCTTTTGGCTGTCCCCTTGAGTATACTCTTTCAACATGGACTGTCTGGAGCCTTCAATTGAACTCTGCTCCCTTGGCCCCTAGACTGTCCCCTTGAGTACACTCTTTCAACATGAACTGTCTGGGGTCTTCACTTGAACTCTGCTGCCTTGGCCCTTAGGCTGTCCCTTTGAGTGCACTCATTCAACATGGACTGTCTGGGGCCTTCACTTAAACCCTGCTGCCTTGGCCCTTAGGCTGTCCCATTGAGTGCACTCTTTCAACATGGTCTGCCTTGGGCCTTTGGGTGAACAGCATATAGTTTTTCTGCTGTTACCGCTAACATTAGAGCTGTTCTGTAGCTATTGGGATGCCACTTCCGCTTTCTATGTTCTTTGGTGTAATCATGATGGTGCCAAAAGGATAAGATTCTAAGCCTGCATATGTAATGATGCTACTTCAGACAATGTATGTACAGGTGTAAATTGAATGTGCTGTTCAATTAATTTACAATGTATTGTGCTATTTGCTATCTTGTCCTTGCAGAATGTGATTACCAAAGACATTGACTTTCTTTCAAGCAGTGGACTATATGTGTTCACTAATAAAGTGGTCACTGGTTTGAAAAATACACTTTCTGGTTGGAACCTTTCTTTGTGTGATTTTGTTAACGATTCACTAGATCTTGCATGCTAGAATGCCCTTGTACATTCCAACTAGCCACTTATCTAGCAGGCAATACCATATGGGCTAGGCCAGACAACTGAATGCTCAGTGTATGCTCCTAAGGAAGACTGCAAGAGTTAAAGAAGAAGCTCATTACTAGGGACCTTCAGTAGTGCCTCCTGTTGCCTTCTTCATACAGCATACTCTTAGCTAACTCCTGCTTATATGGGCTTGTATGTGAGTTGCATAGTAGCTAGCTGGCCCACATATTGTAAACATGTAGAGCTTGTGGGGTGTAACGGGGAAGTTAGAGTCATCATCACACAAGACTTGACCTTGGGCCCTCTTACTTGTGTCATGACTCAAAGGCTATCTATACCCAACCATTTGTAGGATTCACACAAAACAAAATATTGCCATCTACTTGCTGATTGTTGGAACAGAGTGTCAGCTGAGGAGGAGTGAGGGAGTATTGTCATGTCGAGAATGTCTACAGGCCAACAGCAGAGGCCTAGAGGGCGGCTGCTGCTGCTACTGCTTGGGTCCAGGCAGACTTCCACAGACTGGTTGTTACTGGCCTAGCTTGGTGATCTGTGTAATATGTGTAAGGTAAGGCTGACCTTTCAGGTAGCATCCAGATCCAGAAGGCTTTTGAAAATTGCTACAATACATGCCATTGAATTGTCCATAGATATTAACCCATGTTAAATGCACAACATGGGTAAATGGCTCCTAAGGATTGATATGATTATATGTTATATGCATAACTTCTTTGAAAATTTACCTGTATACATATAAGCCAGGCATAATTTTCATAGCCCAAATTTTCATAGCAGATTTACATGAGTAAGTCTGCTTTGAAAATGTTATGATTTGTGGGTATGTAGACCCTTGGCCCGAGGTGCAAGTTGTTGCTACTTGTGGGAAGGACCCCCACAGGTCTGCACTGCCGGGAGGCATGGTCAGAGACAGCGGCAAGCTCTGGGTGAGGCATTGGTCCCACGGCACCAGGAGAGGACCCTCATGGAGAGTAGACTGGAGACTATACGTGGGCAGGGACCTTGAGGGAAGGAATGCCAGACAGACTGCAGAGTGGGGGGCATAAGGCTTAGCCAATCAGGAGGTACTCCGGAGGGCAACCCTGAAGGGAGGAGCTGCACAGCGTAGTGTGATGATGGAACGCCATAGGCCAGCCCACAGGACAGGGAAGCCCGAGCTGAGCCTCTAGTGATGACATAGCACTGCCCTGAGGACCAGGGAAGTGTTGGCAGTCTCAATATAGTACGTAGGCGCAACCCCGAGGAGCAGGGAAGCGTGCAAGTCCCAGAGAAGCCGGAGAGCACTACTCCAAGGAGCAGGGAAGCTCTGGCAGTCACTGTGAATCGTAAGCACTGTCCCAAGGAGGTGCGGACAGTCTGTTCAGGCTGCAGGCACTAGGGGTGTGCATTCGTGTTGAACTTAAATGTAAAACGCAACTTATTTTTGTTTTTTAACTTAAAAAAGTGATGAGGCGAAAACGATCGGATTTCCAACTTATTCAACATAGCTATGTTCAATACGGAAATCGCGATTGTTGATCCTAAATAAAAATTTAAACCCCTCACCCTCCTTAATCCCCCCCCCCCCCAAGACTTACCAAAACTCCCTGGTAGTCCAGCAGGGAGTCAGGATGCCATTTCTGAACTCCTTTGCGAGGAGCACGTGACGTCGGCGTCACGTCGGAGTGACGTCGGCGTCACGTCGGAGTGACGCGGCGTCACGTGATTCCCCACGCGTTCGCTCCGGGGAATCACGTGACGCCGACGTCACGTGCTCCTCGCAAAGGAGTTCAGAAATGGCGTCCTGACTCCCCGCTGGACCTCCAGGGAGTTTTGGTAAGTCTTGGGGGGGGATTAAGGAGGGTGAGGGGTTTAAATTTTTATTTGCACGTATGGACATAGACTCAACTTATGGAATTCTCCATATGTCCATATTGACCGAAATTGACCCCCCCTTTCGACTTATGGACTTATGAACATAAACTTTTGCTCTGCACATCCCTAGCAGGCACAACCCCGAGGAGTTTGGAAGTCTCTTTGTAGAACTCACAGATAGCTGAGGTGTCCCAGAAGTAGTCCCAAGGAACGGGAGGCCTTACAGGTAGAACCCAGGAGACACAGAGCCAGCCCGAGGAGCAGGGTAGGCAAGGAGAGCGAGTCCCCAATGCGTGCACTAGCCCCTAAGGAGTGGGTATTAGACAGGGTCCAAGTCCAAGGCACGAAGTGTGGTCTCAGGAACATGTAGGCAGTAGTCGAAGATGAATGGAACTTGTTGCCAAATCTGCTAGCTGAGGGCAAAGGTGGAGTTTAAATACACCAGTCTGATGATGTCATCAACCGGAGACCCCCCTGAGGTTCCCGCCGAGGAGGCTTTAAGGGAGGGCCTGGTGGCGAGCGCGCGTGCCTAGGAAGGCCCAAAGTCAAGGAAGATGGCGGCGGCATCCAGGCCGCCATGAGGAGTCCTGGGGAACGTGGCGGTGAAAGCTGACCCAAGCCGCAAGCAGCCCCGGAGAGGGCAGGAGAGCTGGGCAGGAAGAAATTACATGCGGTCGCAGCCATCTGCGATCGATGGGCATAACAGAAAATTTGAGTTAAAATAAGTAAGTACTTTTTACTCACTTACTTTAACCCTAAGGGGTTAAATAGGAAAAGTATGTGCATTTAGTACACTGTAATACTTTCAATGCATTACATGTATTCAAGTGTAGGCATACATATGCATATTTGTTCCAGGGTAAAGATACATGTAAGTAAAAATACGTGGGGTTTTTATTTTACTTTTATAAAATATGGAATATGTGAGTAGTGGTAACTTCTGCACATGCACATTCATTTTTACATGCATATATATGTCTTGAAAATTCACCCCTATGTCTATGTCTTCCTTTAGCACCATACATTCTAAATCTCCTGTTTTATTTTTCACATTTCTGGTAGTCACATGCAGACATTTTAACGTAGGTTTCTTTGTAGTTCTATTTTTATATGTACCCACAACTGGATTATTATTAGATGATGCAGACAGTTTGGAGTCATTTTTATCTGTGTGCATTTGAATTCATCTGGGCTTTTTCAGCTTTTACAACCACCTCTCTATCTGGACATTCTAACTTACTTTTTTTACTGAAGATATTGTAATGATATGATAATTAATAATAAAAATAAAATAATCTTAACTAAGGGAATCTTAGAGAGCTTGAAGATTTTTGGGGGGTAAAAATATTTTCTTAATTTTTTAAAATCTTTTTTGCATAAGAAAGGTTGCATATTAGATAATGTCATTATTTATTTGTTTATGAATATTTGATATTCCACCTTTTCCTGCTCCCAAGGTGATTACAATCAAATTTAATTGCAGTTGGAATTGCATCAAAAGTTGAAAGTTATCATTCAAAATGTAACCCAGATTTTGGTTTGAGGCTTATCATCATCACTTCAGTGGGTGCATGTCAACTACTTTTTGTTCTTACATTCTCTGGAAGTAATTTTTAAAAGAGTTATGTGCATAAATGTAGCATACTATCATAGCAATTTTCAAAAGTCATTTACTCAAGTAAAGTGCATTTACATGAGTAAAATCCTAAGGACAATTCAATGGCATATATTGTAGCAATTTTCAAAAGCCCACTTACTTGAGTAAACTGCATTTACACACGTAAAACCTAGTTTTACGCGTGTAATATAAATGCTTTTTAAAATCAGGTCCTCTGCATTCAATAAATCTCTTAGAAAATGCCCGACTCTGGCCGAGTTTCGCTCTTTACATAGAGCTCCCTCAGGGGCAAATGAATTGGCAGGACATAAGATGTGCCTGCAGGGCCAAAGATGCAGTGTCATACAAAGTCTTATACTTGTGCAGAGATTGGTGTTATCATGTTCAGTCAATAGATCTTGTTCTGATCACGTTGTCATGTGCAGTAGCAACAAAAGTGATGAGAAATTCAAACAGTCTGTGTCATCAGCTCAATTTCCATCTATATTGCTGCGGAATGTATCGACAATGATTCAACAGCTATATTCAAAGTAACTCTGCGCGCGCCATCACTCGACCCGGGGGCTGGTCCGGAGGCCTCGACCACGCCCCCGGGCTGGCACCACGCCCCCGACATGCCCCCCGGATCGCCCCGAAAATCGCGCTGCCCACCCGACACGCCCCCGGCACGCCCCCTTTGCAAAGCCCCGGGACTTACGCACATCCCGGGGCTTGCGCACGCTGCCGAGCCTATGCAAAATAGGCTCGGCGCACGCAGGGGTTTTTTAAAAGGGTTACGCGCGTACCTTATGCGCGTAACCCTTTTAAAATCCGGCCCACAATGTTTAATACTGTTGTTTCAGGGTTCCCTGAGCAGGGGTGGGAGTGGAAGGGGAGGGTTAAGATTTTTTTCAAGGCCCTTCGCATTGCAACATTAAATCCTAGTTTTAAGTTCTTGTATGCAGCAGTGATTGTAACAGCACTGATGAGTGACAAAGAAACATGTTGGAAGCTTTTGTGGTTTCCAACAATACATTTAATAATAACATGTAAAATGGTGAAGAGTCTTCACCATTTTACATGTTATTATTAAATGTATTGTTTTTTAATTCACTTTCAAATGCTACAAGTGCTTTTAAATAAATGTGTGACTTCTTAAAGTCTTGTTTAAGGTTTGGATAGTAAAGCCAATTAATTCAATCTTTAAATTCATGTTTCTCACATCCCACTGGCATAGGGCAGGTAAATTGCTTCCCTCCCAATAAAGGAGAAGTATTAAAGGTAAAATCCATTTTTAAAACAGTGATTTATCTTCTACCTCATCTTTGATGTTCTCTTCTCTGAAATCCTTGGTTGTATTACAGTTCCTGAATGACAACATTCATTCTCCTCCACTCCCTTTCTGTATCAGAATGATACTTTGGTTACTCAATTACGGGAGTGGATCCTTGGGCCGGCGGGATAGGGCACCAATGGGGAGGAGCCCCAGAGAACACTCCCGACAGCAGGCAAGGCTGTAGGAGACCCGAGACCCTGCAGGACCTTCACCACTACCAGCCCACGTTCCCCGCGGGTTGAGCCCTTGGGTACTGGGGCTGGCTGGATTTACATATGGTTTCAGGCAGGTGGTGACAATCGAGTCTGGCAGGCAAGGATCTTGGCAGGTGGCGAATCCTGTAGACAGGCAGGCAGGGGTCGTGGCAGGCAGCGTAACTCAGTCATGGAGGCAAGGGTCTTGGTAGGCGGTGTATCTTGTAGTCAGGCAGGCAGGGGTCTTGGCAGGTAACGTATCTTGTAGTCAGGCAGACAAGGGTCTTGGCACTGAGAAACAGAATTCAGGAATCAAGAATCAGACATTGGAGAATCCAAACAGGAACTGGAGCCAGGAGTAGCCAACGCAAGGCCTGAGAAGCAGACCTTGCCTTAAATAGTTGCAGGCTTGGGAGGAGGAGTCTGAGCCCCTCCCGCGGTGACCCCTAAAAAGAGGTCAGGTGAGGCGTGCGCGCACCTGGGAAGCCGGGGGTCAGGAGGAAGGCCAGAGCAGGAGCCACTGGCATGCTAGCCTACACACGGCGCCAGCATAGCGGCCTGGGAGGAAGGGCACGGTGCAGCTCACCGGCCATGGCTGCTGGCTGAGGTGAGATTCCCAGGTCCGAGGAGGTGGAGACGGCCGTGCCTCCCAATCTCCCGTAGATATTCTTGGGCCCTATTAGTGGTCCATTACAACTCCTTTTCTCCTGTATCTCCTTCCTCTCATCTGGTTGGTTTAAAGTCATCTCTCTCCTCAGCTCTCGATGATCTTAGATTCCTCTTTCTTGAAGGGAATCTCTTCCTTTTCATGTTAAAGCAGCAAAGAAATTGACTTAGTTGAGCTCCTAGTTATGAGTACTCAGAATTTAAGTACATCAATTTCAAAATACCAAAGGGATTGGGGGGTGGAAAGAAACTTTCATTCAGAAAATATATGCTCCATGGTGGCATTAAAACTTAAGAAAATTGAAAAATCAGAGAACATCTAAGGCATGCTGCCTCTGCAAAGAGAAAAATCCACACCCTAAGATGGTGGTCTGGTTTTATATACCAGAGGAACCTACCAAATACTCTTGTTCACATGGGAAATCAAGTACCTGCATTACTGCTCTGTCACCTCTCATGCTAATGGTACATTCTGTCTGAGTTCTAGTAGGGAGTGACAGGATCCCACATTGTTATGAAGGATACTGATGAATTAGACAACATATATGTGAGACATCAAGTATGAAAAAAGTCAATTTGCAGTCCATAACTTTACAGCCTGCCCTCAAGTCTCTGGTATGCAAGTACTTAATTCCCTGTAAAATGTTTGTAAGCTGATCTGTTATTGCTCAGAAGTCACTTGGTTCCCGCTCACTTACAAGCAGCAAGATAGGTAGTAGTAGTTTGTTGTTTGTTTTTTATGTAATAAAACACATTACAACAAGGTATGGTATGTAAGGGCAGTCCCAGTGGTTTAGCCCAGCTGTTAAACTGGCCTCTCCTAGATCTCCAAATAGCTGCAGATAATATCTTTCTTTTGTAAACTACTCTGTTTGATCTTTATTAAGGATGGATGTCATATTTTGTGGAATGCTCCATAGCATCAGTCTGCAGATTTCTAATTATATATTGCATTTATGCTTTAGTGGCAACTGTGAGTGTTTTGAAGAAGACCCAAATGTTTCAACAAGTTCTAATTTAAAGAATGAATTTCATATGGAATAGTAACATGCAACAATGCCCAAAAAATAAAATAACGTTTCTGAAAAACCTCCATCAAAACTACCAGCTCAGTAAAATTGAATATCCTCAGTTGAAAGTGTATTTGCAATAAATACTGAGGATGAAGCAAACAAACTTGCAGAAACAATGCTAGAATTGTTGAACATGACTATTTTTTTTCTTAATGAAGGATCTTTTTCACTCTATTACTTTGTGATCTAGAGAATTCTGCAGACAAGTTATGGCAGTGGTATTCATGTTCAGTCCCCAAAGGCCGCTGATGGGTCAGATTTTCAGGATTTCTCTAATGAATTTGCATGAGATACATCTGCTTGCACATTGCCTCAACTGTATGCAAATATTTCTCATACATAGGGGCGGATTTTAAAAGGCCCACGCGCGTAAATCCTTCCGGATTTATGCGCGCAGGGCCCTCGCATGCCGGCACGCCTATTTTGCATAGGCCGCCGGTGCGCGTAAAGCCCCGGGACGTGCGTAAGTCCCGGGGCTTTTGAAAAGGGGCGGAAGGGGGCGTGTCCGGGAGCGTTCCCGAAACGACGCGGCGTTTCGTGGGGCGTGCCGCGGTGTTTCGGGGGCGGGCCCGGGGGCGTGGTCGAGGCCTCCGGACCAGCCCCCGGGACCGGAGGACGGAGCGGGGCTGCCGGCCGATGCGCGAAAAGGTAGGGGGGGTTAGATAGGGCCGGGGGGGGGGGGGTTAGTTAGGGGAAGGGAGGGGAAGGTGGGGGTAGGGCAAAGGAAAGTTCCCTCCGAGGCCGCTCCGAAATCGGAGCGGCCTCGGAGGGAACAGGCAGCTCGCGCTGGGCTCGGCGTGCGCAGGTTGCACAAATGTGTACCCCCTTGCACGCGCCGACCCCGGATTTTATAAGATACGTGCGGCTACGCGCGTATCTTATAAAATCCAGCGTACTTTTGTTCGCGCCTGGTGCGCGAACAAAAGTACGCGATCGCGTATTTTTTGAAGATCTACCCCATATTCATTAGGGATATCCTGAAAACTCAACCTGTTTTCAGCCCTCAGGGACTGGAAATGAATGCAACTGGAATATGGCAAGAATTTGTAAGATGGAAGTAGTCGTAACAGATATTTTTATTCCCACAAAATCCAGTAGTTTTGATCTGTTTGCCAAGTCTTGGTAATCTAAGAGGTTCTCAAGGGGTTTATTATTAGTGATGATTACTACATGGATCAAAGCACTCACAGTAAAGTCATTGGGTTACTTATATTTTGACTATAAGCCCATTTGCAAATTGGCCTACTGGAAAGGACTGTGTTGTTGCATTTTTTAGTTAGATTGCCTTCTATTTGTTGACCAAAAATGTACTACTTCATCAATAAGTAGAATCCACCCCAATATATATTTATTTAGAAAAAATGGTGAAAATCATTTCATATTTTTGAAGTGGGTTGTGTTTGCTTTCACTTAACCATTTATTCCAACTTTTTCTCCTCCACTGTAGCTCTTCTGCCTACAGATCTCCTTGGCAGGCTATATGGAATGAAAAAACTCTTCTGAGCAGCATAAATTTCAAAGTAAGCATGGAAGTGTAGCATGAACAGTTGGGGCAGCTTTTTTTCACTGTTGTATTTCTTCCAAAACATTTAAGTTGGACGCTGATGAACTGTGTGGTATCAATGGAGTAACGGTACACTTCAAAACATGCAACATGCACCTGTAAGCAGAGCATTATTATACAGATTGTATCAAAGTAGGATCCCGAGTCAAGCATTTTATGTAATTCATCTCATGCATTTATACAGTAGAACAGTCAGAAATGACTGACCTTGCAGCTAACTGCATGTTTCTTTTATGTGAAGTACCTTCATGTGATCTGTCTATGGCAGCGTGAAGCATTTGAACGAGGTCCAATGAGAAAGAAAGTGAATGAGTACATGTGGAGGCAGGGCTCCCTAAAGCTCTATTTTATGGCATTGTACTTTTGTAAGAACACTGGCTAGACTTTACTATGGAATGTTTACTCTTTTAGGGTTATCTATGGATTGAGTGTTCCTGCTTTATGTACCTAGTGAGCACAGCACGGAGGGGGACAAGATTATCACTCAGTGATTCTTCAGAATAGCTGTAATTGAATAACCTGCAGCTAATGAGGCTTCTCTGGCAGGACCTCAGCATTTATAAACCGTCTTTATCTGCTCTAACTGTGAAATAAATCAAATAAAACACTGTACAGTGGGTCATAAAACACATACCCAGTTTGATATATGCACTTTTCATTTTAACTAAACTACTTTGTTATCTTTATTTGGTTAAATTATATCAGGAATAGACAAAGAATCCTCCTTATTACACAGTTTTTGGCAGAATTTATTGTTTGAATTGTTCCTACTTGGCTATTTATTTAGGAAGAATTTGCTTAAGAATAATTATTTTTAAACACACATAAATCCAGTCTTATGGTAATTAAATTGCATGCTGATAATTCTGAATTAAACTTTATCAACCTGGTGTATTTAAATACTTTTAAATGTGGCAACCATTGCACTGAATCTAAGTGAAAAAAAAATCAGAAAGTCAGATGGACAACAGAATCATTTCTTAAGCAATATCAAATTTACATATAAAATGCTGAGGGTAAACTGAGCACTGTAGTTAGTCAAATATCATCCTTCAATTCCTTGAAATCATTTAGAGGGCAATTTTAACAGGTGATTTTATTTTCCACAGGTCAAAAGCATTTTACCTATGTAAATTGCCTTTTTGAATGTAGATTACATTTGCTAATCTGTGCACATTATGTCCTTTAAATTCTACTCACACATAAAGCAGGTACAAATATCACGGTTACTCTGTATCTGTGACAATGATCAAAGCAAAACTACGCACATAACTTTGTTTTATTGGGTGCAAAGCCCCATGGGTAAAATGTACACCCCGGTATTTGTACCAGTGGGCAATTTGATTATTGCCTCTTTTCCATGCACAGTCCCTTTTAAATCAACCATGAAGTATTAATACATAACCAGTATTTTAAGATTGAAATTTACTGTCTTGGATTTTATCTCTGTATAAATGAATATACCTATGGAACCATTAAATTGCCTTTTATGCTGTCGTACTGCTATTGATAATCCTATATATCTAACCATGTGCCAACTCTTCAGCAAGATTAAGTGATCCAAAATTTGCTTCAATATTACCCCCGTATAAATAATATGGGGGCCTATTGTTATTCTCAGTATGAATTTTACCCCCTGAAACTTGATGGCGTGCAAAAGCATTTGCACAGGGGTTCATCTCCAAAGAAGAGAGTTGAATATTCCCTGACCTTGACCAGCTCTGTATTTTGCAGCATAAGAAAAATAGCTGGGGTCAAATATCTCCAAAGAGATGCCATTTACATGTCTCAGCAGTTTTGCAAAACAGAGGCCCTATGTTATTTAGGTCAAAATTGCAATTTTGTTTGGGGGCAAAATGCGGACAGGAAGTGCAGAAGCCTGAAGCTGCATTCCCATGGCTGAACCTAGCAGCGTGCTTCAGTGAAGAGGGAAAAATAAGCTGGTTTCAGATAGTGGTATGTGATGCCACCTGTTTTCCTCTTTTGTTACTCTCTGCCTCTTGATCTATATGAAAATAAAACAATTTGAGAGACTTGAGATTTTTCTTCTGGAATTATGAACCTTCTGGAGAGTCACTGTGTGGCTGGATACCGAGGATTACCTAAAGGAACATAGGTATGCATGCAATTTCCTTTCTCTTCTGCAACATATTTAATTTGATTTTTGGTTGCTTTGTAAGTGCAGCAGCACATAACGGAGGTGTGTGAATTAAATAGTACTGATATATTTCCCTGAGTACTGAAAATACTCAGTCTTTGGCGTTGGGCCTCAATACACATCCAAATTATGGAGCAAAGTCCTTTAATTCACACATGATTGCAAGCTATTTCCTACAGACAGCAGAATAATTACTTTCAGAAAGGCCAACAGTTTCCTGAAACTGTAAGCAGAAATACAGGTCAATAAACGAGTTATAGATAATAACTTTCGATTGGACTGTGTTAATCACATATCCCCCAGTTTTCTGCAGGAACTCAGGGGTAGGATCTGCAACAAAAGTTAGAAAAACCAGCAGAAATCCTGCTACACAGAGGCATAAAGTACCATATTTTTGCATAGATTTATTTATTTTCCCGATTAAAAATAGTTTACTGTCTGATGTTTTATTTTGTTCTTTTTCGAGTTTTCTAGGTAGGAGAAGAGGAATCTTAATGATCAGTGCGAGGAAGGGGGTCTCTGCCACATGGTAAGGAGAGGGAAGGCAAAGGGGATCTACATGGGGATAAGATCTTGAGGGAGGGGAGGAGAGAGGGGCAGAAGAGGGATTGGAGACAAAGGGAGGATTGCGATGAAGGGAAGAACTGGGACGGGAGTGTTGGGAGACAGGAGAGAGAATTGGGGATAAGAACATAAGAACATAAGAAATTGCCATGCTGGGTCAGACCAAGGGTCCATCAAGCCCAGCATCCTGTTTCCAACAGAGGCCAAACCAGGCCACAAGAACCTGGCAATTATCCAAACACTAAGAAGATCCCATGCTACTGATGCAATTAATCACTAACCAACCTCTTTCCCTTTTCAAAAATACTCCAACATGAACATGTAAGGGAATAATTGCTTGGTGGTAATCTTGTACGGAGGTGATCCTGTGAGGGTAACCGATTTGCAGTTATCCTCTCGTGGACCTCCGTCTATTATTCTTTTATTAAATTAATAATTATTTAATTAATTAAATTAATTAATTTAATTAATTAATTAATTAATTAATTTAATTAATAATTAATTAATTAAATTAATAATTAATTAAATTAATAAAAGAATAATAGACGGAGGTCCACGAGAGGATAACTGCAAATCGGTTACCCTCACAGGATCACCTCCGTACAAGATTACCACCAAGCAATTATTCCCTTACATGGTGCAAGGAAGAGGGATTCAGTTTTGTTAGGAACTGGGGAACCTTTTGGGGAAGGGGGAGTCTCTTCCGAAGGGATGGGCTCCACCTTAACCAGGATGGAACCAGACTGCTGGCGCTAACCCTTAAAAAGGAGATAGAGCAGCTTTTAAACTAGAACAAAGGGGAAAGCCGACAGTCGCTCAGCAGCGCATGGTTCGGAGAGATGTATCTTTAAAGGATACTAATGATGCACTAGAATTAGGGCATCCCGACAGTGAGGTTCCAATAATTAGAAAAGTAGTCCAAATGCCTGTAACTAAAAACTCACCTGAGCTAAAAAATTCTAACTTATCCCTATCAATTAAAAAGCAGAATAAAAATACAATCAAAAAACAAACTTTGAAATGTTTGTATGCTAATGCCAGAAGTCTAAGAAGTAAGATGGGAGAATTAGAATGTATAGCAGTAAATGATGACATAGACTTAATTGGCATCTCAGAGACATGGTGGAAAGAGGATAACCAATGGGACAGTGCTATACCGGGGTACAAATTATATCGCAATGACAGAGAGGAGCAGTCGGGAGGAGGTGTGGCGCTTTATGTCCGGGATGGCATAGAGTCCAACAGGATAAACATCCTGCATGAGACTAAATACAAAATTGAATCTTTATGGGTAGAAATCCCTTGTGTATCAGGGAAGACTACAGTGATAGGGGTATACTACCGTCCACCTGGTCAAGATGGTGAGATGGACAGTGAAATGCTAAGAGAAATTAGGGAAGCCAACCAAATTGGTAGTGCAGTAATAATGGGAGACTTCAATTACCCCAATATAGACTGGGTAAATGTATCATCGGGTCACGCTAGAGAGATAACGTTCCTGGATGGAATAAATGATAGCTTTATGGAGCAAATGGTTCAGGAACCGACGAGAGAGGGAGCAATTTTAGATCTAATTCTCAGTGGAGCACAGGACTTGGTGAGAGAGGTAACGGTGGTGGGGCCGCTTGGCAATAGTGATCATAATATGATCAGATTTGATTTAATGACTGGAAAAGGAACAGTGTGCAAATCCAAAGCTCTCGTGCTAAACTTTCAAAAGGGAAACTTTGATAAAATGAGAAAAATTGTTAGAAAAAAACTGAAAGGAGCAGCTACAAAAGTAAAAAATGTCCAAGAGGCGTGGTCATTGTTAAAAAATACCATTCTAGAAGCACAGTCCAGATGTATTCCACACATTAAGAAAGGTGGAAAGAAGGCAAAACGATTACCGGCATGGTTAAAAGGGGAGGTGAAAGAAGCTATTTTAGCCAAAAGATCTTCATTCAAAAATTGGAAGAAGGATCCAACAGAAGAAAATAGGATAAAGCATAAACATTGGCAAGTTAAATGTAAGACATTGATAAGACAGGCTAAGAGAGAATTTGAAAAGAAGTTGGCTGTAGAGGCAAAAACTCACAGTAAAAACTTTTTTAAATATATCCGAAGCAGAAAGCCTGTGAGGGAGTCAGTTGGACCTTTAGATGATCGAGGGGTTAAAGGGGCACTTAGAGAAGATAAGGCCATCGCGGAAAGATTAAATGATTTCTTTGCTTCGGTGTTTACTGAAGAGGATGTTGGGGAGGTACCCGTAATGGAGAAGGTTTTCATGGGTAATGATTCAGATGGACTGAATCAAATCACGGTGAACCTAGAAGATGTGGTAGGCCTGATTGACAAACTGAAGAGTAGTAAATCACCTGGACCGGATGGTATACACCCCAGAGTTCTGAAGGAACTAAAAAATGAAATTTCAGACCTATTAGTAAAAATTTGTAACTTATCATTAAAATCATCCATTGTACCTGAAGACTGGAGGATAGCAAATGTAACCCCAATATTTAAAAAGGGCTCCAGGGGCGATCCGGGAAACTACAGACCGGTTAGCCTGACTTCAGTGCCAGGAAAAATAGTGGAAAGTGTTCTAAACATCAAAATCACAGAACATATAGAAAGACATGGTTTAATGGAACAAAGTCAGCATGGCTTTACCCAGGGCAAGTCTTGCCTCACAAATCTGCTTCACTTTTTTGAAGGAGTTAATAAACATGTGGATAAAGGTGAACCGGTAGATATAGTATACTTGGATTTTCAGAAGGCGTTTGACAAAGTTCCTCATGAGAGGCTTCTAGGAAAAGTAAAAAGTCATGGGATAGGTGGCGATGTCCTTTCGTGGATTGCAAACTGGCTAAAAGACAGGAAACAGAGAGTAGGATTAAATGGGCAATTTTCTCAGTGGAAGGGAGTGGACAGTGGAGTGCCTCAGGGATCTGTATTGGGACCCTTACTGTTCAATATATTTATAAATGATCTGGAAAGAAATACGACGAGTGAGATAATCAAATTTGCAGATGACACAAAATTGTGCAGAGTAGTTAAATCACAAGCAGATTGTGATAAATTGCAGGAAGACCTTGTGAGACTGGAAAATTGGGCATCCAAATGGCAGATGAAATTTAATGTGGAAAAGTGCAAGGTGATGCATATAGGGAAAAATAACCCATGCTATAATTACACGATGTTGGGTTCCATATTAGGTGCTACAACCCAAGAAAGAGATCTAGGTGTCATAGTGGATAACACATTGAAATCGTCGGTTCAGTGTGCTGCGGCAGTCAAAAAAGCAAACAGAATGTTGGGAATTATTAGAAAAGGAATGATGAATAAAACGGAAAATGTCATAATGCCTCTGTATCGCTCCATGGTGAGACCGCACCTTGAATACTGTGTACAATTCTGGTCGCCGCATCTCAAAAAAGATATAATTGCGATGGAGAAGGTACAGAGAAGGGCTACCAAAATGATAAGGGGAATGGAACAACTCCCCTATGAGGAAAGACTAAAGAGATTAGGACTTTTCAGCTTGGAGAAGAGACGACTGAGGGGGGATATGATAGAGGTGTTTAAAATCATGAGAGGTCTAGAACGGGTAGATGTGAATCGGTTATTTACTCTTTCAGATAGTAGAAGGACTAGGGGACACTCCATGAAGTTAGCATGGGGCACATTTAAAACTAATCGGAGAAAGTTCTTTTTTACTCAACGCACAATTAAACTCTGGAATTTGTTGCCAGAGAATGTGGTTCGTGCAGGTAGTATAGCTGTGTTTAAAAAAGGATTGGATAAGTTCTTGGAGGAGAAGTCCATTACCTGCTATTAGGTTCACTTAGAGAATAGCCACTGCCATTAGCAATGGTTACATGGAATAGACTTAGTTTTTGGGTACTTGCCAGGTTCTTATGGCCTGGATTGGCCACTGTTGGAAACAGGATGCTGGGCTTGATGGACCCTTGGTCTGACCCAGTATGGCATTTTCTTATGTTCTTATGTTCTTATGTTCTTATGTTCATGTTGGAGTACTGATGCAATTAATAGCAGTGGCTATTCCCTAAGTAAACTTGCTTAATAGCAGTTAATGGACTTCTCCTCCAAGAACTTATCCAAACCTTTTTTGAACCCAGCTACACTAACTGCACTAACCACCTCCTCTGGCAACAAATTCCAGAACTTTATTGTGCGTTGGGAAGATAGAGGAAGATAAATGGGGATATTAGACCAAATACTAAGTATTTTAATGAAAATAAAGCAAAGGGAGGGAGGCAGGATCCCATTTCTCCCTCCGCTTCCCCACACAGTGCGGATCCCCCCCTCTCTCTCTCACACAATCACAACCTGGTGTAGATCTCCGCCTCTCTATGATATAGACATGCTCCCCCCCATGCCGATCCTCTCCCTCACACAGACATACCGACACCCATTCATGCACTCCTGGCACTGATCCCCTTTCTCAAACCCACTCAGGTGCCAATCTCCTCTGTCTGAAGAGCCCTTCTTGCCCTGGCATTGTTTCCTTCTCTCTCATGCACACACCCTGTTTTTCCCCTGTCCCCAGACAGCTTTCTGCATCAATTCTTTCTCACTTCCCTCCTGGCATTTAGCTTCTATCCTTTGTCTTTAGTTTATCCTCCTCACTTCACCAGTCCCTCCTCCCAGTCTATTTTCCCCATGATGCTAAGCTGACTGGAAGGAGGAGAATTGCTGTGGCATATCAGGCCATATCCTTCTTTTCTACCACCTAGGACCAGACTTGTGCTTTGAACTGCATAGGACACACTAGTGCTTTGTGCTTCAAACACAAACTCAGGTTCAAGGTCTGAAATGCCACTGCCTTCTTCTTACTGGCAGGTGACCAGGGGTCTTGGTGGAATATGGTGGAAGGGGGAGATGGGAGGGGAAGAAAAGAAAAGCTGCCCCTGACAATGCTTCCAACCTTGTCAACATTCCCTCCTCTCCTTTTTTCTGACATAACGGAATTTATTGAAGTGTACTGCCTACTGTAGGTTTGGATATTACTATGCCCTCACTCACAGTACCACTCACTATATGGAGAACTATCTGTCACACATGCACACTTACACATATACTGTGCATATATGCTATGCTGTGTGCATTAGAGCTGACTGACTCCACATACCAAAAAAACTGTTAAAAAATAAAATATAAAAAAAAAGACTGGCATCTTAGTAAGAGCCTTCTCTTTAGTCTGTGAGTGAGTGTACACTGTTCACATCACTGGTAACCAGAAAGAGACAAAATACTAGTTCTGGTACAACTGTAGTTTTTACACTATCTAGTGTCTCCCACCCCTCCCCTCCCCCAGTTAAGAGAAAAATCAAAATCAACAGCAGTGCACTACCTCTCTTTTTGGCACAGTGAGTGTACAAGACCACTGTAGCACAGAGAAGGGCAAAAGCAGCCCTTTACCAGTACCAAATCTCAAAGTTTGGAAGCTTTTTAAAAAATTTGTGAGAGCTTCTAGTCATATATTCTTCTCCACCAAGATTTAGAGAGAATATACAGAGCTTCTTGGACATGCTCAGAATTAACAGTGGGAGTGTGACAGTGTTACTTGATCTATATGGCATCTATAGGCTATTTAACAAGATAGTGCACCATGATTAGTTCTTTGGCTAGTCTCCTTGCCAACTTGTCCTGTTTTGGCTTTCTCAAGGCTCAGACAAGGCAGCGTGGTCTCATAAGCAAGAGCTGATTTCTATAATTACCAGTTCTTTTTTCTCAGTACACAGCTATAGTCTTCAGTTGGGCCATAGAAATGAATAAGAAACATAAATGAATGGGACAAAGAATATTTGTTTCATTCATGGAAACAGAATGGGGTAGATTTTAAAAGAATGTGCGTGCACACATGGACACGCAATTTTATAACATGCGCACAAGGGGTGATGAATTTTGCTATTACGCTCAGTGACGCATCGGGGCCTTCCCCAGTTCTCTCCCAGTCCAAGCCAATTAAGGAGCAGACTGGGAAGGAAATTCCCAACCCCCTAGCCTGACCTCCGTCACCCTTCCCCTATCCTGCCCTCCCCCTATCCCTATCCTAAACCCCCCAAATGTCTTATCTTACCTTTTGCGCCTTCTTCGAGCAGGCACAAGTTGCGCGCGCTGGCATCCTGCCTGCATGCGATCCCCCGGACCGCCCCTTTCAGCAATCCCAGGACTTACACGCATCCCTGGGGTTTACGAGCGTGGCCGGGCCTTTGAAAATTGTCCTGGCACACGTAAGGACACCTACACGCGTAAGTGATTTTAAATCTGGCCCAATATTTTTTGGGAGGGTCCACAAATGAAAAGAATATAGGTTCATTTGTTAAGATTTATCTAGTCGTTTCAAGCAAATGTACATCCCTAATATGTTCTCATCACAATATTGTTTCAGTTTCTTCGAGCTAACTTTGATTAATTTACTGCTCAGATTATTAGAATATATATTATTGCATTTTAAAAGATATGTCTGCATCTTTCGGCCAGTCACATTTTTATGCATTTCTTGTAGTTTTTGTAGGCAAGGCTAGATTTAAGATTTTGGCACACAAAGGTAGGACTAGGGGGTGGTCTCATTCGGACAGCATGGATAGGAGAGAGGCAGAGTGCCGTATTAATGCCGCTTTTAAATGGTTCCAGTATACAACTCTAAAGTATGCATAAAGTGGTTTGTTTGGATTGTTTATTTGATGCCTTCAAAATCTGAAACTGTAGGCAATTGCTTGCATTGCCTATGCTTAAATCCTGGCCTGATTTTAGAATGTGCACTCTCTCTTCTCTGGGCTGTGATCCTGTTCTAAGAATCAAATCACAAGGGTTTAAAACTGGTCCGAGTCTGCAAATATCTGTGGATTTTCCTGAGATTCATACCAAAAAATCAAAAGCAGATTATAGTATGTAGATTTGTAGTCACCGCTCTATTTTCAACAGAAAGATTTGTGAATTAGCTTGAACTCACGGGTTTTGCTCAAGTTTGTTTAATTGGCTTTCACTTTGCAATTCTCTTATTAAAATATTTCCGCATCTCTAGACTCCTTTTTCCCACTCTTACCTTCCAGCAGAAAAATAAATAGAATTTTACTGAATTACCGAAATGCAGCAAGTTAGGTTTTCAAGCTGGCAGAACAGTGATTTCACATTATTTGACAGCACTTATGTGACTGATGTATTTAACTGTACAAAACTGCAAATCCAAGATGTATAGAGCGTAATAACTTAAACTAGTGCTTAGCATGTAGTTTCTCATAAAATAGTACATAATTAATAGATTCTGATTAAAGATGTGTTTTATGTATCTATGGTAGATTTTGCCATTGGAATTCAAGGCCTGCAGCTTTGTTGTTTTATGTCTAGCTACACATAAATCTTATTTCTAACGTTAACCTGTGAAAGAGACTAATTGCATAAAAAAGACAAAACCATCATACTTGACATGATAGTTCAGTTCTTGTTTAGTATATTACTGACATGAAAAGTAATTAGTGTATCATACTTGCATGTCTTTGTAGCAGCTAATGCAGCAGTATTAACTAAATTGTTTATAAAATCAATTTGCATGTTCCTCGGGGTCTTTTGCTTCTTCTTTTGCTCTGATCCCTAGGCCTCATTTCCTCCCTGTCTTTACATGTTTATGCCTTTTTGAATTAAATATTATCATCTTTTATTATGGATATGCTCCTTATTTTTTCAGTTTATATTATGTTTGAAAAGAAGGTAAGTACAGTTAACATACACAGAGGTACATTTTCAAAGGATTCTCTCCTGCTAAGTAAGGCTAGATTATATTTATTTATTTAGAACATTTGATATTCTGCCTTTTCCCAAAGCTGGTGTCAGGGCATATTGCAATGAATTCCAGAGTTTAATTGTGTGTTAATTGAAAATGAATTTACTCAATTTTGTTTTGAATATGCTATTAACTAGCTTCAAGGAATGTCCCCTAGTCTTTGTATTTTTTGACAGGCCAATGCAATATCAGCATGCGAAAAACGGGCGCTCATGATTGAGCACCCACTTTCCTAATGCTTACCCATCCACCTCTTCCAGACGCGTGATGCAGTAAGCTAATGAGCTGCAGCATTGAAAAGGAGGCGTATGGGGAAATTGTGCATCCCTAGCACCTCCTCAACATCGGGCGCCCAGGAGAAGGGGCTGTGCGTGGGTTAGGAAAATGGACATTTAATTTTATGAGTGTTCGCTTTCCTAACCCGTGCACAGCCATGGGTTAGGAAAAATGGACACTCATAAATTGAGCATCCATTTTCCTAACCTGACTGCCATTAAGACTTTTTTGTTGTTGTTGCTGCTTTCTGTAGTTCGTCTGACATAATATCACGACAATATTAAGTCGGAGGAACCACAGAAAAGCAGTATTTTCTGCTTTCCAGTTCAAATTTTGGGGCACCTTAGGACTTAATGCCAGCTCCGGGGCAAGCATTAAATATTGAGGGTTAAAATCTATGCATCAGGGGCATGGTTATTTTGTATATCTGGGGTACTAGCTAATAGTCTCATCAGCATGGCATTTACATGTGATGAGTGCTATTAGCTATGTACTGGTTTGGACATGAGTTTTGGGAACGCTTATCCCCTTATTGCATCAGGGGTTATAGACGTGCATCCAAAACACATGCCCAACCGCAGGTTAACTTGTGAGCTAGCCTGAGTGCATGATATTGCATCAGCCTATCCAAGAGTAAATAACCAATTTACATTTACTAGGGATGTGCAGACCAAAAGTTTAAGTTCATAAGTCCATAAGTCGAAAGGGGGTCCCATTTGCGGTCAATATGGACATATGGAGAATTCCATAAGTTGAGTCTATGTCCATATGTGCAAATAAAAATTTAAATCCCTCACCCGCCTTAATCCCGCCCCCCCCCCAAGACTTACCAAAACTCCCTGGTGGTCCAGCGGGGTCAGGAAGCCATTCCTGAACTCTTTTGCAAGGAGCACGTGACGTCGGCGTCACGTCGGAGTGACGCAGCGTCACGTGATTCCCCGAGGGGTTCGCTCCCGGACCCCTCGTTGGGCTCAAAAGGCACTTTTGGACAGCTTGGGGGGGTCAGGAGGCCCCCCCAAGCTGGCCAAAAGTTCCTTTTGGGCCCAACGAGGGTTCCGGGAGCGAACCCGAGGGGAATCACGTGACGCCGCGTCACGCCGATGTCACGTGATTCCCTCGGCCAAAAGTTCCGTGAGGGTCCGCTCCCGGACCCTCACGGAACTTTTGGCCAGCTTGGGGAGTTTTGGTAAGTCTTGGGGGGGGATTAAGTAGGGTGAGGGTTTAAATTTTTATTTAGATCAACAAACGCGATTTCCAACGTATTCAACATAGCTATGTTGAATACGTTGGAAATCCGATCGTTTATGCCTCATCATTTTTTTAAGTTAAAAAAAAAAAAAAGTTGCGTTTTCCATTTAAGTTCAAAACGAATGCACACCCCTAACATTTACCCATTCTATTCCACTCCTGATTTTATAGACTTCTATCATACCCCCCTCAGGTGTTTCTTCTCCAAGCTGAAGATCTCTAACCTCTTTAGCCTTTCCTCATAGGGAAGCCGTTCCATCCCCTTTATCATTTTGGTCATCTTTCTCTGTACCTTCTCCAATGCAACTATATCTTTTTTGAGATGTGGTGACCAGAACTGCACACACTATTTCAGGTGTGGCCTCACAGGGGAGCAATACAAAATCATTATGACATTCTCCATTTTATTCTTCATTCCTTTCCTAGTAATTTGAATTTCTAATAATCTGTTTGCTTTTTTTGATGCCTGCTGCACATTGAGCCGAGGATTTAAAAGTATTTTCCACTATGATACACAGATTCTTTTCCTGGGTGAAAAGTTTGTGAAAGTGAGCACCTGTGTTTGTGAGAGAGAATGTGTGCATGTGTAAGGTAACCTATGGGACAAAATGTTTGTGAAAGAATGGGAATCTGTGTATATGTTTGTGTGTGGGAGTGTATGTGTGTGTGAGAGGGAGCCTGTGGGGTTGAGAACATACAGGTGTGTGTGAGGGAAGCCTGTGAGAATGAAAGCTTGTATGAGTGTGTGTATGAGAGAGAGTGTGTGTGTGTATGTGTATGTATATATGTGTGAGGGTGCCTGTGGGAGTGAGAGTTGTTTATTTGTATTTGTGTGAGAGAGAGTGGGTTTGTATGAGGGAGCTTGTGGGAATGAGAGTCTGAGTGAGTGTGAGTGAGAGAGAGTGTGTGAGGGAATGAACATATGTGTCTGTAATGGAATGTGTATATACTGTATGACAGAGAGAGGATAAATTTGTGCACCCCCACCACATCTCACCCCACTAATCTAACACATATCAGAGTGACTGGAAATTAAAAGTGCCCAGGTATGGAGAGCAAATAATGTTTTATGTCTTTTAAATTTAATTTTGTAACTTGGTATGTCTGCTATTTTGAAATCTTTTATTGGTATTTGGTAAATTTTTGAAAACTTGTATGAGTTTTTAATTATTGGATGTTATTCTATTCATCAGTTATTCTATACATCAGTATTCATCTGTGCTACTACTGACGTGAAGTCTTGGTGTTCTGTTAGCTCTGGTATGCCGCGAAACCTTAAATTATGCCACCGAGAGCAGTTTTCGAGGTCTTCAACCTTTTCATGGAGGCGCTCTACCTCCGATTGCAGCAAGTTAAAGTTTTCACGATTCACCTTGATGAAATATTTTGAAATATTTATTCTTTTTATTAGTATGGTTTTCCTTTTATGATTGATGTTCTATTTTTCTTGATTGTATTATTTGATGTTGTATTAGGAAAGCTGATGTTTCTGTTTTTCCATTGTTGCACTGCATGTAGAGTCTGTCTTTTTTTTAGTTTCCAGTTCAGTTTTTGTCTGCATATTTGTATTTCTACTTTATGATCTATCTGTGTTCTGCATGTGTGACTGAGGTGAGGTATTCTGCTAGCAGGTAGTTTCTGTATTGGGATCTATAGCAGCCTGGCTTTTTCTATTTTCCTAATATGAGGTATATTGGTATTTTAGGGCCTGCTGTAATATTTTCAGTGTTAATATCAAATAAAATATGGGGCGGATTTTAAGAGCCCTGCTCGCCTAAATCCGCCCAAATCCGGGCGGATTTAGGCGAGCAGGGCCCTGCGCGCCAGTGAGCCTATTTTACATAGGCCTACCAGCGCGCGCAGAGCCCCGGGACTTGCGTAAGTCCCGGGGTTTTCTGAGGGGGGCGTGTCGGGGGGCGGGCCCGAACCGCGCGGCATTTTTGGGGCGTGTCGGGAGCGTTCCGGGGGCGGGCCCGGGGGCGTGGCTATGGCCCGGGGCAGTCCGGGGCGTGGCCGCGCCCTCCGGACCCGCCCCCAGGTCGCGTCCCGGCGCGCTAGCGGCCCGCTGGCGCGCGGGGATTTACGTCTCCCTCCGGGAGGCGTAAATCCCCCGACAAAGGTAAGGGGGGGTTTAGACAGGGCCGGGCGGGTGGGTTAGGTAGGGGAAGGGAGGGGAAGGTGAGGGGAGGGCAAAAGAAAGTTCCCTCCGAGGCCGCTCCGATTTCCGATTTCGGAGCGGCCTCGGAGGGAACGGGGGTAGGCTGCGCGGCTCGGCGCGCGCCGGCTATACGGAATTGATAGCCTTGCGCGCGCCGATCCAGGATTTTAGCGGATACGCGCGGCTACGCGCGTATCTACTAAAATCCCGCGTACTTTTGCTTGCGCCTGATGCGCCAGCAAAAATACGCCAAATCGTGCGGTTTGAAAATCTACCCCTATATGTATTGCTTTAAAATAATTACATTTGTGAAAATGTTCCCCATGTGTTGTTATTAATACTTTCACACCCAAAATGTGAAACTAAGCACCCACGGAACAGCACAGTTTATATGAACATTGCCATTGTGTTGAAGGTCCCAATGTTATTTATTTTATTTATTTATTTATTTGAAGTTTTTTAAATATCGCGGCACATAATGCACATCACCTCGGTTTACAGCAAACAGCAAACAGTAATTCAGCCACGGGCTTTACAATAAACATAGGTGGAAAAAGCCAAACACTTGTTTAACAGTTAACTAGGAATATAAATATCATATACATATGTATAACAAGGATAACTGAAATAATTAACTTAAAGACTGTCCTGTAGGGAGATTTTTCAAGGGAATAATATGGGTATGGGAGAGGGGGAGTCATGGGGGGGGGGGGGAAAGAGATTTATGTTCACATAAATTGTGCTGTTTTGTGGGTGTTTGGTTTCATATTTTGGGTCTGAGAGTGTTAATGACGACAAACAGGGAACATTTTCCCAAGTGAGTTTTTGAATACATATATTTGATATTAGTAATTTTGATTGCTCTGGATGATTTTTGGATATTTGCAGTATTGCCTTTTTATAGGTAGGGTTAATATTGGTTGAGTCTGGCAGTTAGGGTGTTTGGTATGGCAGGTTTCCTATAGGTTCTGAATACATTTTTTGCAGGATTTTGTGTTATACAGTATTACTGGTAGTGAAGGGAGTTTGTGTTGCTATTCCTGAGGTGACACCAGAATTTGAGTATTATTTTTCTATGGTGAGTGGTAAGGGGAAATGTCCTTGTTCTGCTCTGTACCCTTTGATATTTTATTTAATTTCTAGATGGTTTATCAAAAAGTCTAAAAATTTACATTGCTCACTCACATAAATGCTTTACTCAGAAAACAGAACAGAACAATACAAACAATAAAACATTATTAAAATTACAATATAGAGGAAGTGATGTCAACCTAGCAGATGGCTGCTTAAACTTGAGCCTCCTCTGACAACTATCAGAATCTCCCCATATCTAATGACACTGCGGTCAAATTTTACTTCAAATAATTCAATTACTAGCAGTAAAATCTACAGATGTCAAATTGGTGTAAACCTGTGGATTTCAAAAAGTATTCTTATCAAAAATTTACAATGGAGGACGAACCCCCAAGCTCTGACATGGTGGCGGCAGGACCGGGAACAAATGACTTGGGAGAGGATATAGAAGGACCGATTTCGGATGAAAGTGAGCTTCCAACATGAGCCGAAATGAAAAATTGGTTTGCAGACTTAAAAAAAGATATCCTGAACAACACTAACGATATTATGCATTCGATTGAGGAATTAAAAGGAGACATCGCAGAAAATGGCCGCCGCATCTTCGAGGTGAAGAGTCAGGCGGAAACAAACAGCGAGGACATCAAGGTGAATCGTGAAAACTTTAACTTGCTGCAATCGGAGGTAGAGCGCCTCCATGAAAAGGTTGAAGACCTTGAAAACTGCTCTCGGTGGCATAATTTAAGGTTTTGCGGCATACTGGAGCTAACAGAACACCAAGACTTCATGTCAGTAGTAGCACAGATCAGCGCCATGTTGTTGGCAGAAGGCGCTAATTGATACATGGAGAGTCTGGCATCCTAAACTAAGAAATTACACCTTTTACTCTCGAGCCCACCAAACCTACTCCAGAATTGATTACCTCTTCCTAGCTAAAAGTTGTTCCAATCAGGTATCCCAACCCTCAATAGGATCAATTACATGGTCTGACCATGGCCCGGTCAGCCTGAGACTAAATATCTCATCATATGATAGAGGGCAACAATTCTGGAAGCTTAATGATAGCCTCCTTGAAGATGATGCCTTTTGCATGCAACTCCATTCCGACATCCAAGAATATCTACAACTGAATAGCTCAGAGGAAATCTCCCCCATGACTTTATGGGACTGCCTTAAATGGTTATAAGAGGAAAATTAATTGCTAGAGGGGCATATATCAAAAAGCAAAAACTTTGCGATAAGATGGACACTATCTTGAAATTACAATGCCTAGGACACATCCACTTCACTACAGGAGGTGACAGTATATTGGTTCAAATGGATCAATTGAGACTTCACTTAGGGGAGCTAGAGGCAGCTCAACTAGTTTATAAAATGGAATGTAACAAACAATTATACTATGAAAGGGGGAACAAGGCTGGTAAACAACTGGCAAGCAAACTGAAGACAAAACAGACCCAAAATAACATTGTTAAGCTGAAAGATGACTCAGGGCAGATACTATCATCCAATGCAGAGATTCGACAAAGATTTTTACGCTTCTATTCTAATCTTTATGCCCCAACAGCTAATATAAGTCAGTCAGTGATAGACGACTATCTACAAAACACATCTTTACCACAGGTGCAACCCGAAGCGCAACAAGGATTGGAAAGAGACATTACAGACGCAGAGGTAGTTTGGGCAATAAAGTCCCTGAAAACAGGAAAGTCACCTGGCCTCAACGGTTATACAGCCTCCTTTTATAAAAAATTTGCCAGTATAATTACACCTACATTAGTATCCTTATTTAACTCATTACAAGGCCCATATGCTCTCTCACAGAGTGCTAACTTAGTAGGGGTGACTCTTATCGCCAAGCCAGGCCGTGACCCTACGGTATGTGCCTCTTATCACCCTATATCCTTAATAAACCTAGACATGAAACTCCTAGCTAAAATACTGGCAAATCGGCTTACCACCTTCCTCCCGGAGTTGATTCATTCCGACCAATCAGGTTTTATTCCTGGAAGGATGGCCTCCGACAATGTTCGAAAAACTGCTGACTCCATGTGGTGGGCGAGATATCAGAACATACCAATGGTACTGCTAGCAATAGATGCCGAAAAGGCTTTTGACTATGTACACTGGCCTTTCCTATTCCAAACCATGAGAGTATTCAATTTTGGGGACAAATTTATAAGGTGGATTCAAAAACTATACGAGGCCTCTACCGCATGCTTAAAAATAAATGGAGGGTATTCTCCACCATTTTTGGTCAGACAAGGGACAAGACAAGGATGTCTATTATCCCCACTTCTTTTTGTTCTCTTTTTAGAACCCTTTACACACCAAATTCGGAATAATAATTCCATTAAAGGAATTACGGCCTGTGACTTCTCCTCCAAACTATCCCTATTTGCAGACGACATTCTGTTCACCATTACTGATCCAGCCCAATCATTAAAGTCAGTAACAGAAGAGATTACAGCTTTTAGCTCAATATCTGGCTTTACAATAAATTGGGAAAAATCCCTCCCGATTCTATACAACAGCTCAAAAAAGAATATACCTTTAAATGGGCTAAAAATAAAATAAAATACCTGGGGATATATTTGGGTAGTGAGAGTAATCTATTCCAACTTAACTATCCTCCATTAATGGCCAGAATTTATAAAGAACTGGAGGAGTGGGACCACTACCACATCTCTTGGCTGGGCCGTCTGGCAGTTATAAAAATGAATGTAATGCCCAGGATCTTATACCTATTGCAAACATTACCAATCATACTCCCTAAGAAAACCTTGGAAAAATGGCAAAAATGATTAAATAAATACCTATGGAAAGGTAAAAGACCTAGAATCGCAAGGGAGACACTGTACCTGCCTAAATCCCAGGGTGGCATGGGGATGCCAAACCTACTACTTTATCAGGGGGCGGCTCAACTTAACGCAGCAGTAGAATGGCATAACCTCAAACAACGTAAACCATAGGTACTTCTAGAGCAGGTGATATTAGGAGCCCTTCCAATAACAGCAATACTCTGGCAAAAATGGGCCACGTGGCGACCAACAGTCAATTTACCTGAGTCTGTGAATGCCACCTTACAGATCTGGGACCACTGGCAAAATGTTTTAGTGGGACCAAAAACTTTCTTCCACAGCACACACCTATTTCACCACAAGTCATTTAGACCTTCAGAGTCTGCACAAGCTTTCAAAAACTGGACCACTAAAGGCATTACACAAATTGCTCAGATCTGGACCCCAGGGGGATTGGTCCCATTTTCAACCCTTTGTGATAGATTTCAGCTAGACTAGGCGGATATTTTTAAATATATGCAGGTCCGGCATTTCTTTATTCAAAATCAGATGGCAAGAGATCTTAGAGGGGGTATACCTACTTTTGAACTCATGTGTAGAAATGCAGACAAAGTTCGTAAACATATTACTAAGATTTATGGACTACTCGCTGGTAGCTTTTCTAGGTCAGCACCCCATATTATAGCTTGAGAGAGACTTACAGTGTGACTGGTCAGCTGTGGATTGGAAATGGATTTTTCAACTAATGAACAAGGGATTAATCTCAGCGCTTCACATTGAAAATGGATACAAAATGTTTTATCGATGGTACATGACGCCCACCCAATTACAACTTTTTGGATTGGGATCTATGGGTCAATGCTGGAAACTATGTCAAGAACAGGGTACGTTCTTTCATCTTTGGTGGTCATGTTCCAGAATACAGCAACTTTGGAGCACTGTATCATCCTGGCTCTCTACAATCCTGGGTGCCAATATATCACTTACCCCCGCTCAAGCATTACTGCATGATGACCTCACAGATAGATCCAAATTTCATAACTATTTTATTAAATATGTGGTAACAGCAACGAGGTGCACCATAGCACGAGTTTGGAAAGACACCCAGGTTCCTACATTACAAGATGTGCAAAAATCTGTATTGGGAATGCATACTTTGGGGAAAATTACTGCTCACAAACATAGGTCTATCCACAATTTAGCAAAAATTTGGGGATGTTATGACTCATGGCTTCAGACAACTTCTTTATGAGATGTGACAATGGACAGATTATCTATAACATTCTCCATCTGATATTGGAGTTTCCACCACAATCATAGATAAGTTTAAATCTCAAGATAACATGAAGAAACCATTGTAGACCTCTGTAGTTATCAAACTTAGCTCACATATGATCTGATCCATGTTTCCCATGTTGTGATATACTCATGTCGTTAAATGAGATCTCATCTTAATTGTACTGTTAACCTCTAAAGGGGGGGGGGGAGGAGGGTAGGGGTGCAGGGGAGTTAAAACCATAACGGCAAAAATTGTGTATTGTAACTGATCCACTATGGCACTGTTCTCTTTCACATCAAGTTCTTGCTCTTGTATACAGTGGATATATACTGTTGTAACAATGATTTATGCCAATAAAAGTTTATAAATGAAAAAAAAAATAAAATTACAATATAAAAATAAACATCCAATGATACATAATAAAAATATACAAGTTGATACTGATTATCAGCTGTTAGTCTAATCACAATTATTTGCTCTATAAGAATCTTTCATGTTTGTGTCTTAAACTCCTCTCTCAATCAACCTAGCACAATACTGCTCCTTAAAAATGTCTCTGAAGAGCCAGGTCTTTAATGCCTTCTTGAATGCTTTATGATCCCCTAAGTGGTGAAGCTCATCAGGCATAGAATTCCATATTATTGGACCTGCCATAGAGATTGCCCTCTCTCATACTTCCTTCAAGTGTTCCAGTTTCATGGAAGAACAGTCAATAATCTTTTATTCATTGAGAGTAGATCTCTTAAGGGTGTGTATAAATGGACTTTAGCTCCTAACCAAGTACTCTTTGAACAATATACAGTTTTATGCATTATTATGAGGACTTTATAGTGCATATTCTAAATTCTATTGGCAGCCAATGAAGGTACAAAAGAACGGACATGATATGATCATATCTTCTAGCTCCAGATAATACTCTCGCAGCCAAGTTCTGGAGTAATTCTAAAGGTTTAATTAAATTATTAGGTAAACCTAAAAATAATGAGTTACAATAATCAGTATTCACAAAAATTAACATCTGTAAAACTAAATGAAAGTCCTTGCACAGTTTATACTACCTGCCTTGCACTTTCTTCTTTATATGCTCCTTCATGGACAGATTAGAGTCTGTTGCATCCCTAGATCCTGCACAATTCTGGAGAAATGAATTTCTGCTCCATCAGATGAAAAGACCGTCAGATTAACGATTAAGTTCCTCCTAGATAATATTAAAATTTCTGATTTATTAACATTAAGCAATTGATTACTAAACAGCCAGGTTTTAATTGTCCACAAATAACTCTTTAATTCATTTAAGGCTAAAGACATTGAGTTTTTTTATTGGAAAACAAAATTGAATGTCATCTGCAAATATCTTAATTTCTAATCCTAATTATCTAAAAGATTTCATAATGGAGTGGTAAACATTGAAGAGAGTAGCAGATAGGCAAGATCCCTGAGGCATACCAGTTTTACAGTTAAATTATCAAGAAATTTTAGTTTTGAAAATCACTTGGAAACTTATGTTCAATAGAAAAGATGAAAAACATTTTCCCACAATATCCATTATTCCCAATTTGCTCAAACAAAATAATAACAAAAATTGATCAATGGTATCAAATGCCGCCAAAATCTCTAGAAGTACCAATAAATAACTAACCACTATCAAAAGCCCTCAAGATTGTATCGGATGATGTTAATAACAAAGTCTCAGTGCTAAGATCTCTTCTGAAACCATACTGATTGGAATTCAATAAAGAATTTTCTTCCAAATAGTCATCCAATTGTTTGTGTACCGTCTTCTCTATTACTTTAGCCATAAAAGGTAGAGAGGAAACTGGACGATAATTCAATGGTTTTAAAGGGTCAGCTTTATCATTTTTTAAAAGTGGCTGCATTATAGCTTTTTTAAAACTGATCTGATAAAATCCCCTCTCCTAAAAAGAGGTTTACTAGTTTCACAATGTACTTACAAATTTCTATATGAATTGATTTCAAAGAATTGACCTGAATTGGGTTTAATTGGCATTGGTGATCTTAAGTGTTTTCTATTTGATTTGGGTATTCTGTTTTATTATTGTTGATTTTATGTTTCATTATGCATGTTTTAGGCCTTTATAAATCCTAAATAAAGATAAAGATTGAGAAGGATTCAATTTTGACATTATTTGTTGTACTTCCAATGTAGAGGCAGTGCCAAAAGTATTCCATTGAGGAATCATATCCAAATCCAGATTGGGAGGATTGTCAGACAAAACTATAGGAAATTTATTACAAATATCCTCATTTTTTTTCAGAAACGTGATTGCAAACATATCACTTGATAAAATTTGAGCTCTTTTACTATTAAAATTTTCAGACATTTTACCCATTGACATAAAAACATTTTCTATTGAAAACTGGTTTACAGTTAAGAAAGTCCTTTTCACAGTTTCGATATTACTTCTATATTTATCAAGATAATGTTTGTAATTTTCTAAATTGGTCAAAGTTGTATTTCTTTTCCATAACCTCTCAAGTCATCAGAGAATTTTTTTATCTTCCTTAATTGCCTTAGAGTACCACAATTTCTTTCTTGAGGGCTACATTCTTATAGTGATAGGTCTGACTGGCGTTACCCTATCAGCTAAGGAGAATACAATTTGATCCCATTCCCCAAAAGAGATATCAACTAAAGAATAGTCTATCTGCTCTAACAAGGATGTCATCTGATTTCTAAATTATTCAACATCCATAGTGCTTCTACGCACTACCGTATATTACATGCCTGCATCTTTTTACCCTGCAAAGAAAACTTTGTCTTGATCAATTTATGATCAGACCATGGGACAATTATCACCTCAATCTTTTCTGAATCCCAACCAATCTTAGCATTATTGGCAAAAACAAAGTCAAGAGAACGCCCAGTTTTATGTTTCGGGGGACACAATAATTTTCTTCCATTCCAATGCTTCCATGCAGTCTAATAGCATTTCAGCTGTGGGAGCTAATGGGTCAACATCAACCTGTACATTAAAATCCCCTAAAACAATAGTAGTAGAAATGTCAAAATTAAAATTGGAAAGCACTTCAATCAAGGGGGACAAATTGTGAGTTAAAAGTCCTGGCAGAAATAACATAGGAACAAGCTAAAACTTTGCTCTCACTAATCACAATTCATAAACCAGAACACTTACAACTCCTCTGACTATAACCCTAATACCTTTTTCCCAAGAATCAGAAGTCCCTTTCCACTTTTATCACACCTAAGTTTTGAGAAAACATCATATCCCTTTACATCAAGCTGGTTAATTAATACTGAATCAGTATCTTTCAACCAAGTTCAGAAATACAAACACAATTAAGTTTTCTCGAGCAATTAAATCATTCAGAATAGGGATCTTTTTTGAAAAAGACTGAGCATTAATTAGAAAAACTGTTAAAACTAATCTCAAAACTAAGGATAAATCTTGCTGAAGTTTAATCTCTTTAAAAAATGCTGCCAGGCAAAAGCCCTGATTCTTTTTCACATTATTTAAATCACCATTTATCCCTTGACCTATAAGACATGAAATACTTTGTTTATAACAAATAGTACCCCCAAATAGTACCCCCAAATTTTAACAAAACAATAGGGGTGTGCATTCGTTTTCACTGTATTTGTAATCCGCAACTTATTTTTAGCGATCCGAAAAATACGTTGGGAGCCGAAACGCATCGCGACTCCCAACGTATTCAACAGATTTCTGTTGAATACGGTGAATCTAAATAAACATTTAAACCCCCACCCTCCTGACCCCCTCAAGACTTACCAAAACTCCCTGGTGGTCCAGCGGGGAGTCAGGAAGCCATCCCTGCACTCGTTTGCGGTTTCCTCATGGCGCCGATAGCCTGTGTCACAGGGGCTGCCGGTGCCATTGGTCAGCCTCTGTCACATGGTCACCGGCGCCATCTTGTGCTCCTACCACGTGACAGGTAGGTCATGTGGCAGGAGGTCGCTCCGGGACCCCCGTTGGACCCAACCGGAACTTTTGGGCCAGCTTGGGGGGGCCTCCTGACCCCCCAAGCTGGCCAAAAGTTCCGGTTGGGTCCAACGGGGGTCCCGGAGCGACCTCCTGCCACATGACCTACCTGTCACGTGGTAGGAGCACAAGATGGCGCCGGTGACCATGTGACAGAGGCTGACCAATGGCACCGGCAGCCCCTGTGACACAGGCTATCGGCGCCATGAGGAAACCGCAAACGAGTGCAGGGATGGCTTCCTGACTCCCCGCTGGACCACCAGGGATTTTTGGTAAGTCTCAGGGGGGGATTAAGGAGGGTGGGGGTTTTAAATTTTTATTTAGGGAACCGGGAAACGTATGGACAGATCGACAACTTTTGGAATTCTCCATACTTCCATATTCAACGGAATCGACCCTCAACGACAATGTATCACAAACGCAACGAAAACTTTTTGTCTGCACATCCCTACAAAACAATAACCCTTGCATTTTTACTCCCAAGTTTTAAATGTTGCGGTCCCGGTTGCCAGGCTAGCGACCGGGTCCTTACCTGCTCTTCAGGTCCCCCGCTCCTGCTGCGACCCGCAGTCCGTGGAGCCTGCCCGACCGCGTGGCAGCGGCGTCTCCCACGTGGAGACGCCGCCGAGGCCCGAGCCAGACTCCTCCTCCTGCCAGGGAACGCGCGCGCGCGAAGGAACCCCTCTTGTAGGTCCAGCACCCAGAAGTGCTGAACCGCCCCTCTCCTGACGTCAGACACCGGCTGGCTATTTAAACTGGCGTCTGTCTCTCCTACCTTGCCTTTGCAACGAGGTCGCTCTCTTGAGTGCTTAGTTGCTGTTCCAGCTCTGGTTCCTGCTCGTTCCAGCTGTGCCTTGCTTCCAGCTCTGGTTCCTGCTTGCTCCAGCCATGCCTTGCTCCTATCCTGTTCCTGCCTTGCCTGACCCTGCCTGTTCCAGCCTCCGCTCCGTGGTTCCGCTCCAGCTTTTCCAGCATCCTGCCTTGTCTTCAGCCAGCCACGACCCTCGGACTTCTTCTCGATTCTCCTTGTCTTCAGCCAGCCTCGACCCTCGGACTTCTTCTCGATTCTCCTTGTCTTCAGCCAGCCTCGACCCTCGGACTTCTTCTCGATTCTCCTTGTCTTCAGCCAGCCACGACCATCGGACTTCCTCTCAACTCTCCTGATCATCCGCCTACCTCAATACCGGATCTCCTAAGTCCCAGCGACTCGGACCCCTACGGGCTCCTCCTGGGGGGGTCTCGGGTTTCCAGGGCGAAGACTTCGTAATCCGCTCAAGCCTTGCTCCGCCTCCCGGCTCCTTACCATCGACTGGAGGCCGTCTCCAGTCAGCCGGCCCAAGGGTCCACTAACAGACTCTTTTCGCAACAATAAATGCTGAAAATACGCAACAAGATTCACTCAGAATCGCCCTTCAGAACCTCAAGAGCCATGTGCCACCAATGACTTGTGATGCCTTTGGCATCGTCACCCTCTTTTACCTTGGCACCTTTGTTGGGGGAGTGTCTGTGAACACAGGGTATTATGGAACTTAAGATGCAGATTTTATATTGGGATTCTGTCCTATCTTGTATACACTCCTGAGTTCACTCCCAAATTTTATTTATTGATGCCCTTGAATAATTTTCCTAGATAGTCACAACTGGTTAGGAGTTTCTTTGTCACTGGTTCTTCTGTCTAAAGATACCACTGACATATATAACCAGCACTTTGCAACAAAATGGTGCAAAATATTTGTAGCAGTGCTTCTTGCTTTATAAGCAGGAGTGTTCTGTCTCTACATGTATGGAATTTGGTAAGAGTCAGGTATGGAAAGAATGAGTAGAACCTTGCCAAGATCAAACTAACAGGATGGTTTCCCTGTCACAGGTGATTTTCTTTGAAAAAAAATAATTAAAGAAACATATCAAGGGGGATATTGGGCGCGCACCAGACCTCTCTCTACCTGTCCCTTTAAATAATGTGGACCTGTCTCAAACATCCCTTCTTTCCCGAACCCCGCCAGTACCTCACTCTCTCCACTTTGCAAGTCATCCCAACCAGTCTCTCTCTCTCTGCCTACCAGTCCATCTCCACAAGTCTCTCTCTCTCTCTACACCAGTTCAATCCCTCCCCCAGTTGTACACACAGTCTCTCTCTGCACCAGTCCATCTCTGCCAGTCTGTCTGCCTCTGACCCTCCACCAGTCTATCCCTACAGCTTCTCGCTCTCTTCCTCCACCATTCCTTTTCTGCCCTTCTCCCTCCACAGTCCATTTCCATGTCTGTCTCTCTCTCTCTCCCCCATCAGTACATTTCCAACTATCTCTCTTCACTAGTCCATTTCCACCAGTCAGTTTATCTGTTTGTCTCTCCCTCTCTACCAGTCCATCCCAACCAGTCTCTCACTCTCGCTTTCTCTCTTCACCATCCTTTTCCAATAGTCTCTCTCTCCCCCTCCACCAGTCCATCATGGTCAGTCACTCTCTTCTTCTATCAGTCCATCTCAACCAGTCTGTCTCTCTGTCCCTCCACTACTCCATTCTCCCAAGTCTCTCCAGATCCAGCTGAGTAGCTGCCTGTAGTTACACTGTACCTGAAAATGAGTGCATCCTTCCATATATTCTGCTGTGCTTTGCCATTATAGATATTCTGTTTATATCAGTAAGCAATATTTAATGTTTTATATATTATGACTGAGTTTGGAGTGCATATAATTATTTCTTTATTATTGCATGAATAACTTTTATATATATGGCATATAACTGCTGGTAAAAATGAAAGAGAAGGATGTAGGAGTCTGTGAAAATTTTGGAAGTTGAAAAGGGGTCCACGTTCCTAAAAAGGTTGGGAACCACTGAAATAAACAAATGAAATTTTAGGATCTGATCCAAATGAAATAAATCATTAAACCAAATTAGCTGAATAAACTAACTGAACCAGAGTGTTTTTTCTGTGCATGTCCCTAGTGTTTGATGGTTTTTCAGCTTCCAGATATGCCCCTTCAACTGATCAGAGCTTGAAGCAAGGCTGACATTAAGAAGAAGGGGGACTGGAAGGAAGGTCTTTGGGGTGTCAGCATTTCATTTGGTAAATTCAGGGAGGGAAGAAAGAATAACTATGGACTTTGGATTTTTTTTTTTTTAATCTTAACTGGTTAGCACTTATTTTCAGAGCTAACCAGCTAAGGGCCTGATTTACTAAGCATTTTCCCCTAGGCTGGGAGTAAATCAAGCCCTAAATTGTAAATGTAGGAACATATTTAGTGGCACTTTTAACCTAATAAGTACTGCTAAATATACCGCTAATGATAATGGGGTAAAATTATATACCATTGAAGCTGCTGAATATTGACCTCATAGCCTTTTACAATATAATGCCAAGTGGTTACAATATATGCTCAGAACATATGAATAGCCTAATCCCCCTCCCCTTTAACTGGGTCCATTTTACATGGAGCAGTGGGATGCCTGCATGACTGGAGGATCGTTCCAAACCTTTAAACACTATCTCCTGAGAAATAAAATGAAATTCAGGAGAAAAGCAAGAGGATCTTAGTTTTCTATTAATTTAACATGATTACAAAGCTTTAATATCTTTGTACAGAAAAAACAGAAAGAGGATCTTAGTTTTCTTTTGTTTGTTTTTACTGGTAACTCATTTATCTAAAAATAGTTTTGCTAATGAAGTATAGTTAATTATAAGCACAATCAAGAGAAGAAAGGTTTCAAGGTTGAAAGCCTGCTTGTTAAGCAGAGGCCTAACAGCAGCTTATTGTATGATAATGCTAAAGAAAAGACAAAGATATGCAATACTGCCAAGGCTGAAAGCAGAGATTCAGCTGCCAGCACTAAACTGTACCTGACTGAACTATAAAGGACACTAGTATGATACCTTAACAGAGCAACACTCCTTAGAGATTAGTTCCCTGCCAAGAAAAACATTTTCAAGCTTATAGGGGTCCATAAAGAGCTAGATGAGTACCAGGGAGCCAAGACACTTCAAATGATTTGTTAAACTTGAGAGAGAGGCATGTGGAGATAAGTTACAAGGTGCTAGAAAAAAAAAAGACATCAGTGAAAAAATATTTTATCTGAAAATATAAAATGCAGAAATACGATAACATAGCACATAGATTTTTTTTTCTTTTGCTGAACTGAAATAACTTACAGTCGCTAAGAATTACGAGAAACAGAATGAAACGTTGCATTAAATGTAAATGAATGGATATTCCTAATATTTTTGTGGAGTGGAGATGATTACATTTTATTAATATAGCATAATTTGAATAAAACTGATCATCATGCTTTCTCTGCTTCCATTTCCACTCTCCTCTCCAATACTTATAGGCTGCTCATCCATTGATTTCCACAAAGCCTGCGGTTGAATACAGTAGTTTTGTCAAGTTCAGTCTTTTTCCAAATGTCCCTTCTGCCCATTTCTGCAGGTCATACAACCTCTGCTTTAGCAGATTACCCTTAATAGGGCAACTTAAGATTTAACAGTCTAATTCAATATAAATATATTCTTTAATTTATCAATATATTTTGCTTTATCTCTGCTGTTTTGAATCTGTTCTTGTGGGTGGCAGGATTATTGTTTTCCAATAGACATTGCTTATTTCTCCAGTTTTGCTTCTGTCTTGTGTATAGCTGAATAATATACATTTTTTTTCTTCAATAGCTAGGGTTCTTTTTTTTTCAGGTTCTTACTCTATCTTGTCGATTGTGGTATTATCTTGCAGGTTATTATTTTTAAATCCCTGTGTGTTTTAAAGAGAGAAGCATAGGACTCCACCTACCAGGTTTTTTGGGTGTTGAGTAAACAGTTGCACAGCAAAGAGTAGCCAACCAAGCACTACTACATTCTAGTTACACTTAAAATTCTAGCACATGTGGTCTGGCTGAAGGCTGCACAGCTTAACTGGTCCTGCTTGACTAAGTATAACAGTCTAATTTAATATAAGTTTATTTTTTATTTTTCCCAATATATTTTGCTTTATCTCTGCTGTTTATTCCCTCCCATACCTAGAATGTTTCCTTCTTAAATAGTTCTTTCAAGGACTTAGATTAATTGAATAATAAAGGGCCGAAGTACCAATCTCTCACCTTGTTTATTAGTCACTGTTAGCAAACCTTCTTTTATTAAGTGCAACAACTGTGGTGCTTATGTCCCAAGGCCTATCATTTGGAGAATTAAGGGTTGTTCAATTTGCCTTCAGCTGTCTACTATGAAAATGAGCTAATTCACCTAAAAGATATATTGTTCAAGTTTCAAATAACCTTCCCTTCCTTGCAGCATTCAGAATATCATTCCCAACTCTCTTAGAGGATTCAGAAACCCAGGTGTAAATGGTTTACAGTGGGTTCTGGTAGAACAAGACCTATGACTCTGAGGCACCCAATTTCCCCAATTTTGAAGTATCCCATTCCCACAGAGAAGTCAAATATCTAGGATTCAGAATCTGAGGAATAATTGGATTACAGTGGGTTCTGGCAGAATAAGGCCTGTGATGAAAAGACAACCACTCTCTCCACTTTTACCCTTATATCAGTGGTTCTCAACCTTTTTTTGGCTGGGACACACCTGACAGATAGTTCTCACATGCGTGTCACACTGAATATGTGACCGTCACGGGCCAAAATGTAAATATACATTCTGCATCCTCAGGAACCCCCTCGACCCCCAAAAAATGGGTGCAGAGCAGAGCTAGGGCATTACCGTACAAGTCACCATACAAAAAAAGATATTCTGGTTCTGATGACATCTCAGTAAAAGCAAAACAAACTCTCTTTACTGGCAGGCACAATACCCTCCTTATAAAAAGACAGTAATTTACCACTACAAATATTTAACCTGGCCCTAAACACTAATACACCTCCTATTAGGAAAACAGAGCAAGTCAAGCTGCTATAGATAGATACCCACTTAGAAATAATTGTAAAACTATATTAATAAATGTTGCGAAACAGCTGATGAACAGAATAACATCCAAAAATTAAAAACTCATAAAAAATATTAAAATTTGCCCAAATATCAATAAAATATTTCAAAACAGCAGACACATCACATAACAACCAATAATTAAAATGGCAGACAATCAAGAAAAATAAACTTAAAAAGCCACCTTACTTACCTCTCCATCAACTCTCCTACTCCTTTCCCTTGCAGGCCAATAGCACTCACCAGAAGCAGCAGTGGCTGCTGAAGCTCTGACCTCAAAGTCCTCTTCCTTAGGGCCCAAAACCAGTCACTCACGCACAGTCTCTATCTCACATAGACCAGTCACCTCCCTAACTAGTATATCTTCCTCACACACACACACATCAGTCACCTTCCTGACCAGTCTCTGTCTCTCTCTCTCTCTCACAATATACACACACACACACACACACACACACACATACCAGTCACCTCCCTGACCAGTCTCTGTCTCTCTCACACAGACACCAGTCACTTCGCTGACCAGTCTCTCTCTCTCACAGTCACCTCCCTGACCAGTCTCTGTATCTCGCAAACACACACCAGTCACCTCCCTGACCAGTCTCTGTCTCTGTGTCTCTCTCTCTCTCTCTCTCTCTCTCACACACACACACACACACACACACACACACACACCAGTCATCTTCCTGACCAGTCTTTCTCTCTCTCACAGAAACACATCACCTCTGACCAGTCTCTTTCTCAATCAACACATGCTCTGTCACTTACATACAAGCTCTCAATCACACACAAATGTTCTTGCTCCCATTCTACCACAACCCACAAAGCTGCCACTCACGCACCCAGGTACCCATTCTACCACACACACACAATGCTGCCACTCACACAACAGGCACCCATTCTACCACACACACAAAGCTGCCACTCAGGGACCCAGACACCCATTCTACTACATACACACACAAAGCTGCCACTCATGCACCCATTGTACCACACACATACAAGCTCTCACTCATGCACCCAGGCACCCATTCTACCACACACACACACACAAAGCTGCCACTCATGCACCCAGGCACCCATTCTACCACACACACACACAAGAGCTCACATGGAGCCCCTTCTCATTGTTTGGCCCAATAAGCCTGGCATCCACTGGCCTGACCTCCGGCAGCGTGCAACATCTCTTCAGCCGCCGGCGGCCTGGCCTCCGGTGGTGCGCAGGGTCTCTCTGCTCTTTGGCCCCGCCAACCTGGCCTCCAGAGGCAGTGCACAGGTCTCTCCACTCTTCAGCTGGTGGTGGCGTGCAGCGTCTCTCTGTTCTTCGGCCCCGCCGGCCTGGCCTCCGGCGGTGGTGCACAGCGTTGCTCCATTCTTCGGCCCCACCCCTGGGGATAAGGGAAGCAGAAGTGGGGCAGTGGGCACCGGGAGCTGCGACACACCTGCTGGTGCTTGGCGACACATTGGTTGAGAACTGCTGCCTTATATAATGTATTTTATGCAAGGGAATTTGAAGAAACCCCAGCAACAGAATATGAAGTGATGTCTGAAAGGTAAATAGTCACCCTTCAACAAGATCAAATGTCATAAAAGAAAGCTTATTCTGCTGGGAGACTCAGTCATCAGGGGAACCAATTTGAGAACTCAGTTTGATAGGGACATAACAGTTAAATGCCTTCCAGGATCCTCAGCTAATAGAAATGCAAGCCAGGTGGTCAAAGCAGTTATAGAAGAAAGTAAGAACTCTGATATCAATGTTTTCATCCATCTGGGGACCAATGACCTTGCTAGAAATATACAGGAAGATTTCCAAAATCTAGGAAAGAAGATTAGGTGCATGGCAAAGACTATTACTTTTTCAGAAGTATTACCTGTTCATGCAAAGGTAAAGGAAAGGTTATGTCATTATAGATAATGGTGGTTTTCGATACATTGGAGACTGGAGCTATGTATGGAGCAATAAAAGATTACATGGTAAGGATGGCCCTCATTTGTCTGTGGCAGGAAAGAGGGTACTAAATAAAAAAATTAGATCATACATTATCAGGTATTTAAACTAGGGAGAGGGGATGGAAGGAAGTGGCCAGTGAATTTGGCATGTCACCCTCAACAAAACAGGAAGAAGGAAGAGAAAGTAATAAATGAATCAGTTCATAAAAATAGAAAAATTGACTAGGAAGAACAACTGGAAAACTATGACTACAAATGCTCGTAGTCTGGGCAACAAAACCCCAGACTCACAGGCCCTAATGGAAGAGGTGGACTTGGTTACTGCTGCTGTTATAGAGATATGACTGGGATATGGACATCCCAGGCTATAATTTAAAAAAGGGCAAAGAGGACAGAAAATAGGGAGGAGTAGCTCTTTATGTCAAAAACAATATCCAAGCAAATGAATTGCAAGGGAGATGGGGTCAAGAAGAAGCATTATGACTGCCCTAAAATAAGAAGATGGTGCTTCCATTTTTATTGGTGTAATCTACAGGCCACCGACTCAAACAGAAAAATTGGACAGAGAACTCATCGAAGACATCAAAAGATGGGAAAGAAGGGAGAAGTGTTAGTCATTGGAGATTTTAATCTGCCAGATGTGCATTGGAATATCCCTTCTGCGAAATCTACAAGAAGTAGATAGATAGTGGAATCCCTTCAAGGGGCTCTGCTCAAAGAAATGGTAATGAAACCTATGAGGGAGGCTGTGATACTTGATCTAGTGCTAACTAATAATGATAATGTCTCTAATTTTCAAGTAGGGGCTCACCTGAGCACCAGTGATCATCATATGGTATGGTTCAATACTGCAAATAGGATACAGCGAAGTCACATGAAGACCCATGTTTTGAATTTCACAAATATGGACTTTGTCAAAATGGGGACATACCTAGAGGAAAAACTGGAAGACTGAGAGAAAAAGGATGAGGTGGAACCACAGTGGGCCAAATTAAAAGGAATTATTACAAAAGCAAGAAAACTATATGTTAGAAAAGTAAAAAAGAGGAAAAAGAAACTGATCTGGTTCTCTAAGGAGGTGACAGTAAAATTAAAGGCAAAATGAACAGTGTTCAAGAAGTATAAAAGATCCCAAAAAAGGGAACACAGGGAAGAATATCTGTTAAAACTGAGGGAAGCGAAGAAAAAATAAGGAAAGCAAAAGATCAAGTGGAAGAAAGACATGCCAAAGAGGTGAAGTGAGGTGACAAAACCATTTTTAAATAAATCAGAGAAAGAAGGAAGGCCGGAAGTAGTATAGTGAAATTGAAAGGTGATGAGCAACAATGTGAGAAGAGACAAAGAAATTGCAGAAATATTAAACAAATACTTCAGTTCAGTGTTCACTAAACAAGACCCTGGAGAAAGACTGTTGCTGATTGACAAGACTGTAGATGGGGATGGGATAGAGAAAGTCTGTTTACAGAAGACAAAATATGGAAGAGCTAGGCAAACTGAAAAATGGACAAGGCCAGGATACTGAGCAAGTTCAGAAATGTACTGATGGGTAGGGATGTGCAGACCAAAAGTTTATGTTCATAAGTCCATAAGTCGAAAGGGGGGGTCAATTTCGGTCAATATGGACATATGGAGAATTCCATAAGTTGAGTCTATGTCCATACGTGCACCGATTCCCTAAATAAAAATTTAAACCCCTCGCCCTCCTTAATTCCCCCCCCCCAAGACTTACCAAAACTCCCTGGTGGTCTAGGGGGAGTCAGGACGCCATTTCTGTACTCCTTTGCGAGGAGCACGTGACGTCGGCGTCTTGTCGGAGTGACGCGGACGTCACGTGATTCCCCGCGGGTTCGCTCCGGGACCCTCGTTGGACCCAAAAGGAACTTTTGGCCAGCTTGGGGGGGCCTCCTGACCCCCCCAAGCTGGCCAAAAGTTCCTTGGGGGGGCCTCCTGACCTCCCCAAGCTGGCCAAAAGTTCCTTTTGGGTCCAACAAGGGTCCCGGAGCGAACCCGTGGGGAATCACGTGACGTCCGCGTCACTCCGACGTGACGCCGACGTCACGTGCTCCTCACAAAGGAGTTATTGTTATTGCGGCTCCCTGCCACTTTCTATTTTAAATACAGCATTGATGCCACCGTCAGCAGAAGGCTGCCTCTACTCCTAGGCCTATCTAAACTTTTAAAAAACATCGGGGGAACTTTCCCATGGTTCTCCCCTGCCACCTCCTCATGGACTTCCATGCCCACCAATGACCAGGCAAGTATTTATTTATTTAATCTTGGAGGAGAAGTCCATTAATGGCTATTAATCAATTATACTTAGGGAATAGCCACTGCTATTAATTGCATCAGTAGCATGGGTTCTTCTTAGTGTTTGGGTAATTGCCAGGTTCTTGTTGCCTGGTTTTTGGCCTCTGTTGGAAACAGGATACTGGGCTTGATGGACCCTTGGTCTGTCCCAGCATGGCAATTTCTTATGTTCTTATGTTCTTACCCTTATTAATACACATGTTTATAAACCCCTTCAAATAATGTAGCAGATTTGTGAGGCAAGAATCCTCTTGCATAAATCCATACTGGCTGTGATCCATTAAATCATGTCTTTAAATGTTCTGTGATTTTGTTCTATAGAACAGTTTTCATTATTTTTTCCGGCACTGAAGTCAGGCTCACTATGGTTTCCCGGATCATCACTGGCACCCTTTTGAAATATCAGGGTTACATTCTAGTCTTCAGGTGCAATTTCTACTAATAGATCTGAAATTACATTTTTGAGTTCTTTCAGAACCCTGGGGTAATTGAAATCTCCCATTATTACTGCACTGCCAAATTGCTTAGCTTCCCTGATTTCTTTTAGCATTTCAATGTCCATCTCATCATTTTGGCCAGGTGGATGGTTGTACACTCCTATTACTATACTCTTATCCAACACCCATGGGAATACCATTCGATCTAGGTGATTTGCTCCTCTTTTCAATATGGCCTACTACATCTTCCAGGTTGTCTGTGATTTGACTCAGTTCATCCGAACCATCACCCTTGAAAACTCTCTCCAGAGCCTGTATCTCCTCAACATCCTCATTAGTAAAAATGGAAGCAAAAACTTAATTTAGTCTTTCCATGATGGCCTTATCTCCCTTAAGAGCCTCTTTAAACCCTCGATCATTTAACGATCCAATCGACTGCCTTGCAGGTTTCCTGCTTCAGATATATTTTTAAATTTTTTATTTTGAGGTTTTGCCTCTATGGCTAATAGGGATGTGAATCGTGTCCTCGATCGTCTTAACGATCGATTTCGGCTGGGAGGGGGAGGGAATCGTATTGTTGCCGTTTGGGGGGGTAAAATATCGTGAAAAATCGTTAAAAATCGAAAAATCGAAAAATCGAAAAATCGAAAAACCGGCACATTAAAACCCACCCCCGACCCTTTAAATTAAATCCCCCACCCTCCCGAACCCCCCCCCAAATAACTTAAATAACCTGCGGGTCCAGCGGCGGTCCGGAACGGGCTCCTGCTCCTGAATCTTGTCGTCTTCAGCCAGCGCCATTTTCCAAAATGGCGCCGAAAAATGGCGGCGGCCATAGACGAAAAAGATTGGACGGCAGGAGGTCCTTCCGGACCCCCGCTGGACTTTTGGCAAGTCTCGTGGGGGTCAGGAGGCCCCCCACAAGCTGGCCAAAAGTTCCTGGAGGTCCAGCGGGGGTCAGGGAGCGATTTCCCGCCGCGAATCGTTTTCGTACGGAAAATGGCGCCGGCAGGAGATCGACTGCAGGAGGTCGTTCAGCGAGGGTTCCGGCGCCTCGCTGAACGACCTCCTGCAGTCGATCTCCTGCCGGCGCCATTTTCCGTACGAAAACGATTCGCGGCGGGAAATCGCTCCCTGACCCCCGCTGGACCTCCAGGAACTTTTGGCCAGCTTGTGGGGGGCCTCCTGACCCCCACGAGACTTGCCAAAAGTCCAGCGGGGGTCCGGAAGGACCTCCTGCCGTCCAATCTTTTTCGTCTATGGCCGCCGCCATTTTTCGGCGCCATTTTGGAAAATGGCGCCGGCTGAAGACGACAAGATTCAGGAGCAGGAGCCCGTTCCGGACCGCTGCCGTTCCGGACCGCCGCTGGACCCGCAGGTTATTTAAGTTATTGGGGGTGGGGGATTTAATTTAAAGGGTCGGGGGTGGGTTTTAGGGGGTTTTAGTGTGCCGGCTCACGATTCTAACGATTTATAACGATAAATCGTTAGAATCTGTATTGTATTGTGTTCCATAACGGTTTAAGACGATATTAAAATTATCGGACGATAATTTTAATCATCCTAAAACGATTCACATCCCTAATGGCTAACTTAATTTCAAATTCTTTCTTAGCCTGTCTTATCAATGTTTTACATTTAACTTGACAGTGCTTATGCTTTTTCCTATTTTCTTTAGGTGGATCCTTCTTCCAATTTTTGAAGGAATTTTTTGGGCTAAAATAGCCTCTTTCACCCCAACTTTTAACCATGCTGGTAATCGTTTGGCCTTCCTACCATATTTCTTACTGTGTGGAATATATCTGGATTTTGCTTCTAAGATGGTATTTTTAAATAATGTTCCATGCCTGTTGTACACTTTTAACATCTGCAACTTCACCTTTCAGTTTTTTTCTATTTTCCTCATTTGATCAAAGTTTCTCTTTTGAAAGCTTAGTGTTAAAGCTGTAGATTTACATATTGTCTCCTTCCAGTCATTAGTTCAAATTTTATCATGTTATAATCATTATTGCCAAGTGGCCCCCACCACCATAATCTCTCTCACCAAATCCTGTGTTCCACTAAGAATTAGAACTAAAATAACTCCCTCTTTAATCAGTTCCTGAACCAATTGCTTCATGAAGCAGTCATTTTTTCCATCCATGAATTTTTGTTGAGTTCATGGACCCTTGACCCTTGCCTGGAGTTGATGCAATCTGCAGGGAAGAGCCCTGCAGGTCCCCATCATTGGCAAGTGGATTTGGATGAGGCAGAGGCAGAGGCCCAACTGGAGCTTCACCTTTACCAGTCACATTCCCCTTGGGTTGAGGTTTTGGGTTCCATGGCCTGCAGGTCTTAGGTGGGGGCCTCTGCTGGAGGTGGAGAGCTCCAACAAGGTCGATGGGTTGGAGATGACATAGGACATGTGAATCTGGTAGTTGACAATAGTCAGTGGCAGGTGGCAGTCTGGAATATCCAGTGATAGGCAGTGGTTGGTGGTAGGTGGTAGTCAGATGCATCCAGGAACAGGCAGTGATCAGTGGAAGGCGACAGTCGGGAGCATCCAGGAACAGGCAGTGGCAGGCAGCAGTCAGTAATATTCAGGAAAAGGCAAGGGTTGGTGGCAGGTGGCGGTCAGGAGTATCCAGAAGTCCAGCCAATACCTGGTATCCGTCTGAAGGGAAAGAGGGATGGATAGGCAGGGCAGGTGGCACCTTATGTTAAGGATGGCATAGTCAAATAAGATAAAAGTTGAGCAGGAATCAAACTGCACTTTGGAATCTCTATGAATAGAAATTCCCGTTAGATGAGGAAGAATATAACAGAAGTAGTATATTATCATCCACCAGAAAAGGATGATAAAACAGACTGTGAAATGCTCACTCAGATTCAACAGGCTAATAACTTTGGCAACACAATAAAAATGGGGAATTTCAGTTGGCCAATATTTACTTGGTGAACATCTCATCAGGGCAAGGAAGGTAACATTTTTAGATGCCATAAATGACTGCTTTATGCTGCATCTAGTCCTAGAACTGATTAGAGCTGTAAGTACTTTAGACATAGTTTTCAGTAAATTGCAGGACCTGGTGCCAGGGGTACTATTGGTGAGCTGTTTGTCAATAGCGATCACAATGCAATCAAATTTGACATAATCACCGAAGAGAAAATATTAAGTAAAACTACTGCAGTAACATCCAACCTCTAAAAGGGAGACTTTGATAAAATGAGGAAAATGGTAAGGATGAAACTGAAAGGGGCAGTGGGAAGGGTTAAAAATCTGTATGAGGTCTGGAGATTATTTAAAAATATTATAGAAGAACAGATAAAAAATATTCCATGCATTAAAAAGGATGAAGGAACCAAACCACTGTCAGCATTGGTAAATTATGCTTTGAAAAAGGGTTTTAAAGCTAAAGAGGCATCTATTAAAAAAAGGGAAACCAAGTCCACATGAAAGAAATAGGAAAGCGCATAGGCACTGGCAAGGCAGATGTAAAAAATAAGGCAGGCCAAAAAGGATTTTGAGAAGAAGCTTGCCACAAGTGCGAAAACTAATAATAAAAACGTTGTTAAAGTACATCAAAAGTAAGAAGCCTGCACAGGAATCACACTAGATGACCAGGATTAAAAAGGGAACTCAGAAAATACAAAACCATAACAGAAAAAAACTAAATTAATTTTTTGCTTTGGTTTTTACTGAAGAGGATGCTGGGGACATAACCACACTGGTATTGTTCTTTGAAGGTGGTAAGAGGAACTGAAGCCATTGATCACTGTTCCGAAGACCTGGCTACCGGCGTGCGCAACTTACTTCAGCTCGGGAGCTGAAGTAAGTCCTGAAGCAATAGAAAAATTTAAAAAGCTAGGTAGATTTTAGGGGGTGGGAAGGGGAAGGGAGGTTAGGTAAGGGGATAGGGAAGTTCCCTCCCAGTCCACTTCTTAATTGGAGTGGACTGGGAGGGAACTGTGCAGCCCGAATGCATCGCCGCGCGGAACTTGCAAAAGTTAGGGTTAGGGTTAGGGTGCGCGGATTATGAAATCTGGCATGCATGTGCACGCGGCCCATGGATTTTCTAACATGCGTGCTGGTATTAGAAAATGTGCGTGCACGCATGTTAGAAAGTCAACATGTCCATGCCGGGAAGCACACGCACATGTTCGCACACACGCACGTTGGAAAATCTACCCCTTTGCTAATTGCTACTGCACCCCCCTGTGAAACTGCTACAGTGATGGACTCCTCTCTGCTCAAGAGCAGGTGGGGTATGAGATCAGTGTAGCATTTTTCTATGGAGTTTGAAGTTTGAGGATCTCTTGTGTTTTATTTCCCTGTTCTAGTTTGGGCCAGAAATGGACTTTTACCAAATTGCCTACCCAATATGCAGGCAAACTTATATATGTCTTTATCCCAGGACAAGCAGGATGATAGTCCTCACATATGGGTGATGTCACTGGACGGAGCCCTATCACGGAAAGCTTTCTGTCAAAGTTTCTAGAAACTTTTGACTGGCACACTGAGCCCACTGAGCCCCCCCCCCCCCCATGTATATGGGCACAGGTGGGGACATCTCCATCTGCTGATATGGTAATGGCCTTATCCTGTGCTGCTGCTGAAGAGGAAAGGCACACTAGTGTTGATAGGCATTCATCCACAGAGCCTCCAAACATCAACTCTGTTATCTTTAGCCCTCTTGCAGCTTTTACCTTTTGCCACTGCCCTCAGTGTCCGTGCCCTATGAAGGCACTGAGAATAGTGAGTGGATACTGCTTCACAGATAGACCAGACTAGGCCAGTCCAAGGGACGGAAGCCACCCTCCAAAAAGAGAGGATGGATTAGGAAGCAAATTTGTGTTTTTTTAATGCAAAAATATCACCATTGTCTTGTAAATATATGCACTTGCACCATTGAAAATTTCTCTGAATCAGTCTTCCTTTCTTCTACAGTATGCTGGTGAGTCTGGTGCTATATATCCTTCAATTTCTCCTCAATCTGGTCATATGCCTAGTTCTCCTCCTCCTCAAGATGATAATGTTGTCTCTCTAGAGGAGTCAGGCCTTAGCTTTTGGCAAAGTTATGATGCATGCAGTAGGCTAGAAAGTTCTCATTGACCTTTGTGGGATTGTAAAGAAGACATTCCCCCATATATGTCCAGGCAGTGGAATTATGTTCTGAGTAGGCCAAAGGTTCTCTTGATGACTGCCCTGGTCTATCAATGGGTCCTCTTGAGGATCACATCTGCTGCAGTCTGTGGGTATACCAGTGGGATTATGAGCCAGGGTTTGAGTGGATATCATCTATCGCATATAGGCAAAAAGGCAAATAAGAGCAGAGTGAGAGGTAGGCAGTGAGGTTATTTTCTGATAGAGGCTGTAGCAGGCCTCCTGGTCTCAAGCGGTAAAGCCACTTAGATACCTTGGAGAGAAAAGGGCAGGGGTTAGGTGCTGTATGGCTGTAGTGAGAACAGCAAAGCAACCTAGCAACCTCTCATAGTGATGAGACCTTCCAGGAAGAAGTCGTGAATTCCTGATTGAGAGAAGATGTAGGCATCATGACAGGATTCCAGAAACTTGGATACTATATCAATGATTAAGAACATAAGAACATAAGAACATGCCATGCTGGGTCAGACCATGGGTCTATCAAGCTCAGCATCCTGTTTCCAACAGAGGCCAAACCAGGCCACAAGATCCTGGCAATTCCCCAGCACTAAGAAGATCCCATGCTACTGATGCAATTAATAGCAGTGGCTATTCCCTAAGTAAACTTGATTAATAGCCATTAATGGACTTCTCCAAGAACCCATCCAAACCTTTTTTGAACCCAGCTACACTAACTGCACTAACCACAACCTCTGGCAACAAATTCCAGAGCTTTATTGTGCATTGAGTGAAAAAGAAATTTATCTGATTAGTCTTAAATGTGCTACTTGCTAACTTCATGGAATGCCTCAAGATTATTCTCTTGCCATCAAAAACCACCTGCATATTGAGGAAATGGAAGCCCTTGCGGATGGAAAATGACCTAATTGCCCACTGATCTCCTTATAAGGATGTGCATGAAATCAATAGCCCCCTAAACAGAGGGGAAGAATGCAATTTGATAGGAATCAGTTATAATTTGTTGTTGTTGTTTTTGCTGTCTTCTCCAAGGGATAGATATATATGCAGCCAGGAGCTGATTTATAGATATGGAGGTGGCTGTCTGGCTTATTCCATCTATGAGTCCTAGAGATGTCTGGAAGGTACCGGTAGCCAAAAAAGCTAGCACCATAGTGACTTTGAAGTGTACTGGCAAAATGTGGCCTCTCTGTATGGAAGGGTGTAGGTCTGCAATTTGTACTTCTCAGATAGATTCAAAAACGGTGCCCTGGTCCTGTATACTCTCTGTATCTCCTCCTCCTTCTCCTGCTCCCTCTTCAATTGTTGTTCCATGAATGTTCATAAATGTATTAAATTCATTTGAATGTTATTTCTCCAGCCATTCACTCATCCCCCCAGTAGGATCCAGTCTACCCCAGTCACCATACATACATATACCTTCTCATAAATGCAGTGCCATTCACTGAAAGATTCCCCCAAAGAACAGTTGAAAACCTTGTATGAGACAGAAAGACAAAAACTTTTCCAGCAAACATACCTTTGGTCAAGGGCAAAGATTTCCCAGTTGGTTAGCACCCCCTACCCCCTTTCCCTCTCCTCCTAGCCAGCTGCCATTTCCAATCACTGGGAGACTCCAGGACACCAAACACCAGGTCAAAAATGACAAAGCAAGTTTGAAATTTGTGTGTTAAATAGTTGATGTAAAAGTGTTCGCGCATTCTTGATGACGTACGCACAACACTGTTTCTAAATTAGCAAAGTGCGTGCAAGCTTGCAAATCCCGCATAGCCCACCACACCCCATACATGTCCACTTTGTCCCATGTGCACTTTTTGCTCATGAACGCAGGAGTATGCATGGACATGACCAGTTTTGAAAATCTTAAATACGTACAAACATTGCACATACACGTGTACAGGCTGTTTCGAGTCTCAGGAACCCAGAGAAAATTTATTCAGTAGACTTCCTTTTTAATTCTTCCTGCAAAATATTTTCCATGCACAGACAAAGGACGTGCAAAAGTCCATGGGATAAGGTGAAAGTACACGCACTCTTTCTCTTGAAAATTTGTGAAATCAAAATCCACAGGTAAAAAATACCTGCGGACTTTGTCCCAATGTGAGCAGTTTGCAAATTGTCCCTGCAAAGTATTCAGCAGAATTATTTAAGGGTGATATGTAAGAAGATATGTTATCTCTGGCAGGAGGGTGAGTAAAGAAACTTGGTTGCAAGAGTGGCTCTTTACCGGGCCTGTAATCGTTTTTCCTTAAAGCAAATGCACTGAACTACAGACACACAAAGCGATGCCTCTGTTAGCGAGCCTTAATCTCCTGAACTAAATCAGTAAGTCATATCTATTTTCAGAAGCTTTGTTGTTAAAAAGGGATCTTTATGCTTTGAGATTCTTTTACCCTTTCCTAAAATGACAACGTTCAGTCAGAAATAGATTACTAGGCTCTGCCGCTGGTGTCGTTCTCCTCCCCCCCGTAATGTAGAGTCTTGCTTTGGAAAAGCAGACAGCTGGGAGAGTTCAGGGTTTTGAAGGTTATGATCACAGCAGTTTCCTAAGTGCTTTATTTCAGTTCACTTCTGGCTGAAGCGGGGACAGGTGCGGTCTGGTTCTGATTTCACTGCTCTTAATTTCTTACTCTGACCTGGTAGTCAATCAAGGGCATGAGAGGATGAGAGACTGGGAATGAAAGAGAAATAAAGAGAGAGAGGGAGAGAAAGCGATTGACTTTTAAAATTCTTTGATTAGGTATAAAATCAAAAGTAAAGGATGGTAGAGATTGCATATGTAATTCTAAAAGTATAAGAAAAATATTTACAAATTCTAAAAAATGCACTGTCTGTAGTTTTACAGAGTACATTATTAATAGGCAATTTTTTTTTTATTATTGTGAAGTATTTTACAATACTTTTAAACTAGTTTAATTCTTTAAACAATTGAGAAATAGAAAACAGAGCATTTTCCAGCCTTGAGTTAGAAATTCTGTTCTTCCTCAGGTTGGCAAAAGTCAGTTTGCATTGTCCCAACAGAAAATTACCAGATACACAACATCTCTCTTTTGAAAGTGATACCTTATCCTAAATATAAATACAGTGGGAAAAAAATCAATAGACATTCTAGAAAAATGTTCAGAAAATTAAGAAGTTTTAAGCTAAGATATTGCAGAATCATGAAAAAAAATGTTTTTCTCTGTGGGAGCACTTAGAAATGAAGTGATATTGCGTCAGGAGGATAGGGTGGGTGACAACATCGGTAGATCTTTACCACGTAAGGAACAGGAGTACATTTTTTATTGGGGCCCTGTGAGTCCTCAAGGATTAAACCAAATCATTGAATGAGACGCATATTTTAATGATCATTAATTTGTTCTGAAACGATAGAAGCTGGTAGGTTTAAGAACTTTGCTCTTTAGATTTTTTTTCTGGGATATGTTGTGGTAGTTTATTATCCAGTGTCCTTGGATTGTGAGAGATCACATGACAAGGGGGTGGTTCTTTATATGTGATTTAAATAAGCAACCGTTAGAACTCTCCCTTTCTCCCTCCCATTTAGCTTGGGATGCATGAAGAGAAGATTTTCTGGCTCAGTAAGCATGATGGTGTTTTGAGATTTTATGTATATTTTAATGTAAATGTATATGATGGAGCAAATTCTAAACATTCTCTATTAAATTTTAGAGTCAGATAAGAAAGGAAGCAGGGATTGTAATTTACAAAATATTGTTGGAGTACCAGAATGGATTGAAAAAGAGTTGTTTCCTTTTCACTGAAACTATATTGCCAGTGTTTTGGATGTGCAACTGACAGATTATTTTGAACAATGCATTATTCAGAGAATAAATTCAGTGGCCCGGAAGGCCCGGCAACGCACGTAAAGCCCCAGGACGCGTGTAAGTCCCGGGGCTTTACTAAAGAGGTGGGGAGGGGGAGGGGCATAGGCGGGGCAGTCTGGGGGCGGGGCAAGGGCGGGGTCAGGCTCCCGGTACAGCGGCCATATTTGCTGCTGTGCCAGGGATTGCGCACCGGCAGTCAGCCGGCGCCCGCAACTTACTTCAGCCCCAAGGCTGAAGTAAGTTTTGCAACAAAACAAACTAAAAGGAAAAGGTAGGGAGGAAAGGGCAGGGGAGGTAGGGGAAAGGAAGGGAAGGTGGGGTGGGGGGTAGGGAAGTTCCTCAGAGGCCGCTTCGATTTCAATTTCCCTCCGATTCCCCCCCGAGGCCGCTTCGATTTCGGAGCGGCCTTGGGGGGGAATGGGGGAAGACTGCAAGGCTTGGCGCAGGCTTGGTGCACGCAAAGTGCACAATTGTGTACCCCCTTGTGTGCGCCTACCCCCAATTTTATAACTTGCGCGCGCCTGCGCGTGCAAGTTATAAAATTGGGCGTACATGTGCGTGAGCGCGCAAGCTTTTAAAATCTACCCGTGTTTTTAACAGCATTTGATGATAACCAACTGAGAGATAATTACTTTGAAATGAAGCTCAATAATACTACAGCACAAGATTTTTTGCAAGGAAGTCCCTATCTGTACCACATAGTGAGGTTAAGAATTAAACATAGAACATATGGACATTGAGAATTACTTTGAACATCATTGAAATGATCCCCTGAGTCAGCCAATATGTAGATGGTGAAACAGGGCCCTTGTTGGGGGCTTTTGCTTGTGAGGAACAATTAAATTGGGACTTTTAAGTGTTTTATAGTTTTGCGATCATATCAAGATTTTATCTGTTGGCTATTTTGCACAATAAGATTTTTGATTATTGGGACCATTAAGCTTATAATGCTTCTATGTTTATGGCGATGGGTTTTGTATTTACTGGCATGTTTATATTTATGATAAGAGACTCAGCAATTTTGTTAGACACATAGTGGTCAATTGTTGCTCGTGTAAAATGTCCCCACATGCATGGTTGTGGGCCGCACATGAGCAAAACGGATTTTAAAGGCCGCAATTTATGCGTGTATATACAGGTGTGCGTCCAAAAATAGGGGGGCAGAAAAAGGGCGGGGCATGGGCATTCTGGGCAGAGCCAACTGTTACACTCATAACTCAATAGAGATGTGAATCGTTTTCCATATCGTCTTAACGATAGAAATCGTGTGGCAGGGCAAGAAAATCGTGTTAGGCACGATTTTTTAGTTAAAAAATCGTTAAAAAATCGTTTTTTTCCGATTAGTGCGCACTAACTGGGAGTTAGTGCGCACTAACTGAAAATGATACAATTTGACACTTTTCAGGTCAGTTAAGGTCAGTTTAGGAATGAATATGTATTCCTATTGGCTGCCCTCTTATTTATTCATGTTACCAAGCTTCCCACTGACAGTATATGGGGGATGGGAAATGGAAACAGTTGGTAGCTTGACAAAACAAGTAATGTGATCAGTCAATGTGACTAGAACTTGTGCCCTAACACTGATACCAGGGGTATTGTGATCTTCCTGCACACAGTGCCCTATCCCTATTAATACCAGGAGTGTTGTGATCTAGGGATGTGAATCGTGTCCTCGATCGTCTTAACGATCGATTTCGGCTGGGAGGGGGAGGGAATCGTATTGTTGCCGTTTGGGGGGGTAAAATATCGTGAAAAATCGTGAAAAATCGTTAAAAAAATCGAAAAATCGAAAAATCGAAAAAACCGGCACATTAAAACCCCCTAAAACCCACCCCCAACCCTTTAAATTAAATCCCCCACCCCCAAATAACTTAAATAACCTGCGGGTCCAGCGGCGGTCCGGAACGGCAGCGGTCCGGAACGGGCTCCTGCTCCTGCATCTTGTCGTCTTCGGCCGGCGCCATTTTCCAAAATGGCGCCGAAAAATGGCGGCGGCCATAGACGAAAAAGATTGGACGGCAGGAGGTCCTTCCGGACCCCCGCTGGACTTTTGGCAAGTCTCGTGGGGGTCAGGAGGCCCCCCACAAGCTGGCCAAAAGTTCCTGGAGGTCCAGCGGGGGTCAGGGAGCGATTTCCCGCCGCGAATCGTTTTCGTACGGAAAATGGCGCCGGCAGGAGATCGACTGCAGGAGGTCGTTCAGCGAGGCGCCGGAACCCTCGCTGAACGACCTCCTGCAGTCGATCTCCTGCCGGCGCCATTTTCCGTACGGAAAATGGCGCCGGCCATATGCGTATGGCCGGCGCCATTTTCCGTACGAAAACGATTCGCGGCGGGAAATCGCTCCCTGACCCCCGCTGGACCTCCAGGAACTTTTGGCCAGCTTGTGGGGGGCCTCCTGACCCCCACGAGACTTGCCAAAAGTCCAGCGGGGGTCCGGAAGGACCTCCTGCCGTCCAATCTTTTTCGTCTATGGCCGCCGCCATTTTTCGGCGCCATTTTGGAAAATGGCGCCGGCCGAAGACGACAAGATGCAGGAGCAGGAGCCCGTTCCGGACCGCTGCCGTTCCGGACCGCCGCTGGACCCGCAGGTTATTTAAGTTATTTGGGGGGGGTTCGGGAGGGTGGGGGATTTAATTTAAAGGGTCGGGGGTGGGTTTTAGGGGGTTTTAGTGTGCCGGCTCACGATTCTAACGATTTATAACGATAAATCGTTAGAATCTGTATTGTATTGTGTTCCATAACGGTTTAAGACGATATTAAAATTATCGGACGATAATTTTAATCGTCCTAAAACGATTCACATCCCTATTGTGATCTTCCTGCACACAGTGCCCTAACCCTGGCACCAGGGGTGTTGTGATCTTCCTGCACACAGTGCCCTATCCCTATTAATACCAGGAGTGTTGTGATCTTCCTGCACACAGTGCCCTAACCCTGGCACCAGGGGTGTTGTGATCTTCCTGCACACAGTGCCCTATCACTATTAATACCAGGAGTGTTGTGATCTTCCTGCACACAGTGCCCTAACCCTGGCACCAGGGGTGTTGTGATCTTCCTGCACACAGTGCCCTATCCCTATTAATACCAGGAGTGTTGTGATCTTCCTGCACACAGTGCCCTAACCCTGGCACCAGGGGTGTTGTGATCTTCCTGCACACAGTGCCCTATCCCTATTAATACCAGGAGTGTTGTGATCTTCCTGCACACAGTGCCCTATCCCTATTAATACCAGGAGTGTTGTGATCTTCCTGCACACAGTGCCCTATCCCTAATACCAGGGGTGTTGTGATCTTCCTGCACACAGTGCCCTATTCCTGATACCGGGGGTGTTGGGATCTTCTTGCACACATCCTGGTATCAGGGATAGGGCACTGCATGCAGGAAGATCACAACACTCCTGGTATCAGGAATAGGGCACTGTGTGCAGGAAGATCACAACATCCCTGGTATTAGGGATAGGGCACTGCGTGCAGGAAGATCACAACACTCCTGGTATTAATAGGGATAGGGCACTGCATGCAGGAAGATCACAACACCCCTGGTATCAGGGATAGGGCACTGTGTGCAGGAAGATCACAATACCCCGGAGGAGTGAGGGTCAGGCAGCTCCCCCCTATCTGTAAAGCCAGCCTCTCACTAGTAATGCAGGGAGGGAGCTGTCTCAGACTTCACCATCCTCCCCCCCCCTCACCCACACACCATTCACTAGCTGGGACATGGGGGAAGTCAGGAGTGAGGGTCAGGCAGCTCCCCCCTGTCTGTGAAGCCAGCCTCTCACTAGTAATGCAGGGAGGGAGCTGTCTCAGACTTCACCATCCTCCCCCCCCCCCTCACCCACACACCATTCACTAGCTGGGACATGGGGGAAGTCAGGAGTGAGGGTCAGGCAGCTCCCCCCTGTCTGTGAAGCCAGCCTCTCACTAGTAATGCAGGGAGGGAGCTGTCTCAGACTTCACCATCCTCCCTCCCCCCCCCTCACCCACACACCATTCACTAGCTGGGACATGGGGGAAGTCAGGAGTGAGGGTCAGGCAGCTCCCCCCTGTCTGTGAAGCCAGCCTCTCACTAGTAATGCAGGGAGGGAGCTGTCTCAGACTTCACCATCCTCCCCCCCCCTCACCCACACACCCTTCACTAGCTGGGACATGGGGGAAGTCAGGAGTGAGGGTCAGGCAGCTCCCCCCTGTCTGTGAAGCCAGCCTCTCACTAGTAATGCAGGGAGGGAGCTGTCTCAGACTTCACCATCCCCCCCCCCCCCTCACCCACACACCATTCACTAGCTGGGACATGGGGGAAGTCAGGAGTGAGGGTCAGGCAGCTCCCCCCTGTCTGTGAAGCCAGCCTCTCACTAGTAATGCAGGGAGGGAGCTGTCTCAGACTTCACCATCCTCCCCCCCCCCCTCACCCACACACCATTCACTAGCTGGGACATGGGGGAAGTCAGGAGTGAGGGTCAGGCAGCACCCCCCTGTCTGTGAAGCCAGCCTCTCACTAGTAATGCAGGGAGGGAGCTTCTCAGACTTCACCATCCTCCCCTCCCCTCACCCACACACCATTCACTAGCTGGGACATGGGGGAAGTCAGGAGTGAGGGTCAGGCAGCTCCCCCCTGTCTGTGAAGCCAGCCTCTCACTAGTAATGCAGGGAGGGAGCTTCTCAGACTTCACCATCCTCCCCCCCCCTCACCCACACACCATTCACTAGCTGGGACATGGGGGAAGTCAGGAGTGAGGGTCAGGCAGCTCCCCCCTGTCTGTGAAGCCAGCCTCTCACTAGTAATGCAGGGAGGGAGCTGTCTCAGACTTCACCATCCTCCCCCCCCCCTCACCCACACACCATTCACTAGCTGGGACATGGGGGAAGTCAGGAGTGAGGGTCAGGCAGCTCCCCCCTGTCTGTGAAGCCAGCCTCTCACTAGTAATGCAGGGAGGGAGCTGTCTCAGACTTCACCATCCTCCCCCCCCCTCACCCACACACCATTCACTAGCTGGGACATGGGGGAAGTCAGGAGTGAGGGTCAGGCAGCTCCCCCCTGTCTGTGAAGCCAGCCTCTCACTAGTAATGCAGGGAGGGAGCTTCTCAGACTTCACCATCCTCCCCCCCCCCTCACCCACACACCATTCACTAGCTGGGACATGGGGGAAGTCAGGAGTGAGGGTCAGGCAGCTCCCCCCTGTCTGTGAAGCCAGCCTCTCACTAGTAATGCAGGGAGGGAGCTGTCTCAGACTTCACCATCCTCCCCCCCCCCCCTCACCCACTCACCATTCACTAGCTGGGACATGGGGGAAGTCAGGAGTGAGGGTCAGGCAGCTCCCCCCTGTCTGTGAAGCCAGCCTCTCACTAGTAATGCAGGGAGGGAGCTGTCTCAGACTTCCCCATCCTCCCCCCCCCCCCTCACCCACACACCATTCACTAGCTGGGACATGGGGGAAGTCAGGAGTGAGGGTCAGGCAGCTCCCCCCTGTCTGTGAAGCCAGCCTCTCACTAGTAATGCAGGGAGGGAGCTGTCTCAGACTGGTATCAGGGATAGGGCACTGAGTGCAGGAAGATCACAACACCCCTGGTATCAGGAATAGGGCACAGGTTCTAGTCATATTGACTGATCACATTACTTTTTTTGTCAACTACCAACAGTTTTCATTTCCCATCCCCCCAACCATCACCTCAGTTGGAAGCTTGGTAACATCAATAGATAAGAGGGCAGTCAGCCAATAGGAATACATATTCATTCCTAACTGACCTTTACTGACCTGGATAGTGTCAATAATTTGTATCATTTTCTGTTAGTGTTCCTGAGTTTCCATTTCCATTTCCCATCCCCCCAACCATCACCTCAGTGGGAACCTGGTTAACATCAATAGATAAGAGGGCAGCCAGCCAATAGGAACACATATTCATTCCTAACTGACCTTTACTGACCTGGAAAGTGTCAATTTGTATCATTTTCAGTTAGTGCGCACTAACTCGGGGTTAGTGCGCACTAACTCGGAGTTAGTGCGCACTAACTCCCGTTAGTGCGCACTAACACGATTTAACGATTTTTAACGATAAATCGTTAGAATTTCTATTGTATCGTGTTCTATAACGATTTAAGACGATATTAAAATTATCTGACGATAATTTTAATCGTTAAAAAACGATTCACATCCCTATAACTCAATATTTTAAAGTCGGAGGCCAAAGCACATGGCGGCTTGTTATCTGTGTAACTTTACTGCTGCTCCTGATGAGGAGTAAGGCTGCAGAAATCACATTTTTGGGCTTAAACAAAAGGATGAGGGTTCCGACTCAACTGGGGGGCATGCAGGATGAAGAACCAGAGGGGTCTGGGGGACCTCAAGATTGACTGGTCAAACTGCTGGACTCACTGGAAAAACTGGGAATGTTCCTTGTGCAAACGTGTTAAAATCCGCTTATCTGTGCACATTAAAGCCGTCAATTTCTTAAGGAAGATACGCAAAGTAGGTTTGCTCAATTAATGACTTAAAATTAGCATAGCTATGCATGGCAGGCGTATTTTAAATCTTATGGGCATAAATGCATGCAGCCACGCATGATTTAAAATTGTAGTGTATCTCTGCTTGCACACCCCATTTGTGTGTGTATATGGGCATCTGTGCACTTGTTTTAAAGTTAGCCTGATATTGTTTATAAAAACTATAAAACTAAAAAAAGTGTGAAAGAAGAAAAAGTGTAGTAATTTATATTGTATGAGGGATGAATTATTGTTATACATGGGAGATGTTTTTTGTTCTTGTAGATCTTTGCTGTTATCATGTATAAAGAATAGACAGGGATGTTTTGATAGTTTTGACATTTTTTGGGTTTATCTCTTCTAGGTTGCCATTTGGTTGTGTCATTCCTGAGATGACATTCTATAACGCACATTCAGACAGCTAGAATAAAAAAAAAATATATAAAATTATTAAAAATGTCTAAAGTCACATAATCAGATATGTAAATTGAAAATGGTAACATAGTAAAACAGTAAATGATAGCAGATAAAGTCCCTGGCATGAGAACGTCATTAAGTCCTGAGGAGCAGGCTGCTCCACTTCAGCCGGCAATGGAAGTCCTCATTCCATGGTCCTCTGCTCTGGCACCTAATGGTGACACTGGCAATCTTGAAGCGGTCGAAGGAGGTGATAGCATCGCAGAAGTGGAATCAGCGGTTCTCCTGCTGGGCCCAGCAAAGGACATTATTTGACTCGTGGAGGTTCCAGTTCAGATGGAGCAATCTTCTCTGCCTCAAGAAGCTAAACTTTGGAGAGATATGGCAAATGTATCAGCATTTTCTCCTGGATTCTCTTCTTTGCAGCATTCGAAGCAATTTAAATTAGAGACAATTTGGAAAGCAGTTAATTCTATTGGAAAGTCTCTTTCTGGGCAAATGCAAAATATTTCTTTCAAAATGGAGGAGGTATTAGCTAAGGAACAGAGAACAAGAGACTGAGATAAATATTATTAAAAAAAGAATGGGTCAATGTGATACATTTTTGGAATCTAAGAACATGGAAATGATGTTGAAAGATAATTTTTTAAACTAATAAAGTAGAATCCTTGGAAATTATGGCAAGGCATTTAAATTTATACCTTATTAATTTTTCTAAGCCAACTTATACATGTAAATCAGGACATATACAAATAAGTGTTACTTTACTTTCATGAGTAAAATATATGCACATATATTTTAATAATTGGTAGAAAAACAATAGGGATGTGTAGAGGGATGGCATATGTTGCATTCGGTATTCGTATTCATCGGGGGGCAGATACGTTGCATTTTGCAAAGGGGCACCCGATACGTTCATGCGTTCATTCTTATTCATTTCCTGGCTAAAATTGAATTAACTTCAACCCCCCCACCCTCCTGACCCCACAAGACATGCTAAAAGTCCCTGGTGGTCCAGCGGGGGTCCGGGAGCGACCTCCTGCACTCGGGCTGTTGGCTGCCAGTATTCAAAATGGCGCTGATAGCCTTTGCCCTTACTATGTCACAGGGGCTACCGATGCTATTGGTCAGCCCCTGTCACATGGTAGGAGCACAAGATGGCGCCGGCCATCCATTGCTCCTACCATGTGACAGGGGCCAACCAATGGCACCGGTAGCCCCTGTGACATAGTAAGGTCAAAGGCTATCGGCGCCATTTTGAATACCGGCAGCCGACGGCGTGAGTGCAGGAGATGGCTCCTGGACCCCCCGCTGGAACACCAGGGAGTTTTGGTAAGTCTTGGGGGGGTCAGGAGGGTGGGGGGGTTTGTTTAAATTCACTCCTTTAGACGGCCGAATAATTCGGTGAAGATTCATTGTATTCGTGGGGAATCGCGATACGTTTCACTTCCCCACGAATACAACAAATATGGCCCTATACGTTGTGGATTACCAATACGTTGGAAACAAATGCACATTCCTAAAAATCACACACATTCAATGCATTGATATGTGTTCCAATGCATTGCATGCATTCTCAGGTAGGCCTATGCATATATATTGTGGGATAGAGATATGCATATTTTATAAAACATGTATATAGCATACATGTGGGTTATAAAATTCTATGGCAAAACTACGCACAGCCATGCAGAATATGCACGTATATGCTGTCATGCACAGATGTCTGAAAGTTATCCTTCCAGTGTGTATTTTCCACATTTTCAAAGAAAAACTCTGCTTGCACAGTCTCAAAACTACCCTCTTCCTTTTTTATTGACTATCACAGACAGAGGGAAGAGAAGAAGAAGAGTCCATGAATTAGCAGTTATAGCTTTTCTCCTCTCTCCCTTTCCAAGGGGAACAATGTCACTTCCTAAGCTCTGGGAATAGTGCAGACATTTAGCTACACAAGTCCTTACCTCATTGGCGACTCCCTCCGGGGTTGATGGAAGGCTAGCTGCTGCGGTGTCTCCACGTCGTCCTCCCCCGGCATCCACGGACCGGCTCGATGCTGCAAGCTGCCATGTTGACCAGATGCCTAAGGACGCACGCGCGCGCGGCCCGACTGATGTACCGGCGTTGGCGCGAACCTCAGGGGCGTCCCCCTGAGATGACGTCATCAGTTCCAGATATTTAAGGTCTCAGTTTTCGCTAACAAGATGAGTTAGCAAGGGATAAGTTTACCTAGCTTCCTCCAGGTCACTGCGGATGGGATTCGCTCTCCGCAACCCTAGCTACTCTGCCTCCTCAGTCTTCACTAGAGGTACCTGCTCCTCGGGGGCCTCGCTCTCTCTTTTTCTTTTCAGGTCGCAGTCCGGAACCGGTACTCACTCCTCGAGGTACCACGTCCCGGACCAGCTCCTGAATACCACTTCTGCTAAGAAGTCGTCACTGCTTACAACATAGTGAGTTTCCATCTATCTCTCAGAGCTTTCCCTGGGCCCAGGGACTCGCTTCTCGAGGGCCTACTGCATTCCAACTCTTGGGCTGCCTCAAGAAACTATGGCATGAGTGTTATCATCAAGGACTTGTATCAGAACTCTGCATATCCTATCTACTCACTTTCTTAGTTTCTCTACAGCTCAGCCACCTTGGGATAGCTGTTCCAATACCTGAGGGACTACAGCCCAGCCGGGCACTTCCAGCTCACTACTGCCACCTCTGGTGGTTTAATATATTGTCTAATAAAAGAACTAGTGTGTGTTTGTCTCCTACACTAAGCCTGACCAGTGGTCCCTCTCGGGAGCTTCCCCAAGGGCATGGTCACCTGCCACTGGTCCAAGGATCCACCCACAACTATTCTAAATAATAACAGATTGCTATCTCTCAGCTTTAACAACAGAGCTCTAATAACAGATTGCTAATTCCCAGCTTTAACAACAGAGCTTTAACAACAGTTCCCTACCGAGAGAAACCGCTGCGTGAGTACTCAACCAATGAGGCTCTGTTCCAGAACCTTGCATATACTTCATTGTACTCACTATCTCAGTTTCTCTTCACTACAGCACAGCCATTGTGGGATTGCTGTTCCAGAGCCCTGAAGGACTACAAGCCCAGCCGGGCTTCAACTCTGCTCACTACTACCACCTCTGGTGGCTCCTCAATACTGTTAATAAAAGATCTATCTGTGTTGTGTGTCCTAAGCTGAGCCTGACCTGTGGCCCCTCACGGGACTTCCCCCTGTGGGCGTGGTCAGCAGCCACAGTGTCCAAGGGTCCACCCAAAACCTTACAAACAACAAGAAGTGTGCTTCCAAAGAAATAAGGAGACTTTGCTACAGATGTGAGGTAGTTACCTGGATAACTTTACCCAGATACTTTGCAAATTTATCTGGGTAAATTTTTCATTGAATAACTGATTAAAGTTATTGGATAACTTTAACCCTGCTATTTGTGTGGACTGACTTGTTCAAACAAATATAGCTGGTCAGCATAATATGGCACCATCAGCTAAATATGTTAGCACACACTTGCCATACCTCCATTCCCATCTCCTTTTTGTCTAGGTAACTATGTGCACTAAAGTTTGGGTGCAAAAAATTACCCAGACAGGAAGGAGGTATTTTTAGAGAAGAAGACTTATGTGGGTGTAGGGAACCTTTGGTTTCCCTTACTAAGAGGAGTGTAATAAATTCCTGGGGAGGTCCAGTGCAGAATAAGGAAAGAGGGTTGAATTTTTATTCCCTCATGTGGGTGTTTCAGATGGTATGTTCTAGCTGTTTATCATCCTCAAGCGCCATCACTCCTCATGGATTTTGTATGGATTTTGTAGGGGCAGGAGCTCTCTGCCTCCTGTCTGTTAATTTTTGTAACTTACTGAAGAGATAAACTAGTGGGTGTTTTCTCTTGAAGCCAGCTGGACAGACTGACTTATTTGAGTTTACTCTTTTTGACCCAGGTTTTGAAATGTTTCCCTGTGAGCTTCTTGTGTGAACTGTACACAGAGGATTGGGGCATACCTGTGTTTGGTTAAATCAAAGGTAGGGTAGGCCTGCAGTGTGCTACTACTTCTCCAGAGTAGAGACCTTTCACCTTTATCTGTTTTTAGTGACTTTCTCCTCATTTTGGAGGCAAGGATGTTTTTCCATCCTTCCTGTCTCTGGTTTGTTTTCCCCCTTTTTGTAAAAGGCTATTTTTGGAGCTGAGTGTCCTTGGAACCGGGATCTCATTTACCAATCCATTGGGAGACAGGTGTCTTTCACGCTGAAGGAACCTGAAGATGGGAGAACTGGGGAGCACTAATTTTTTTTCCTTCACAGAGTAAGGAAAGAGCTGAAGGTATTTGGAAACATTTTTGCTGGGGGCTCAAGCAAGGGTTATGCATGAGATGAGCATGCCCTTCTGGTAATTCATAAGGAAAGCTAAACTATTTAAGAAGACTTCAGGAATGGTATGAGAATTGGGACTTATGTTTTGATAAACTATTGGGAATGTATTCTAACTAGTCTAGAGTGGGGAGTCAGCAGAGATATATCAAATTGGGAATTGAAAAGAGGATTGAACTATCTTCAATCTGAATAACCTGAGTAATTGAGAAGAGAACGAGATCAAGTGTTAAGAAGTGTGCTTCCAAAGAAATAAGGAGGCTTTGCTACAGAAGTGAGCTCACAAGTTTATTAATCATTCTGCTGTTCTATTATTTAATTAAATGCTGAATTGAGCACTATAAATATTCTTCAGTCATCAAAATCAACTATCACTAAAAGAAGTTGGAAACCACATTGCTTCTCAATGTGATCTTTGGGATATAAGAGACTGTGATGATTACAGGTGCTGTGGACAGGGACAGAAAGGGGCTGAAACTATGCAAATGCAAAAGGGCCTTGGAACTATGGTTCTCCCCTACAGGGAGCTCTGGGCCTCAGATATAAGAGCTATCTGTGGAGGGACAGATAGAACTGTGTACAAAAAGGGTCATCATCATTTCTTTTTCCCATGTGGCCCTGGGAACACGTAAAGGGATTCGTTCTACTGAGGGGCTACATGAGTAAAAGCCAGTTTTACCCATATAGGTATTCTGAATATATAGACTTCTCACCATTTTCATTAGATGGAAATGTTTTACCCTGAACTTGCCATCCCACCCAAGGGTGGCTGATAAAAAGTCACAGAGATGGAAACCAAAACATAAAAAGAAAGAAAACTCTAGTTTTCTGCACAGATTACTGAGTCGTAGATCTTCCACTTAGCAGTCTTACTCTCATACCACTCCCACAGTCCATAGAAAGAGAGAGAGAGAGAAAGAAGGAACGAGGGAGGAAAAGTAAGTAAAGGTTTGGAGTCAAAGAGAAATATATAATAGGAAAAATCATAGGACAGAAGAATGTGAAAGAGATGGGGGTGAGAGAGAGAGAATGTGCTTGTGTGAGAGAGAGAGAAGAGAGAGAGAACTAGCATGTCTACCTGTCACTCAGTGCCTCTTTCTGTGTACAAATGCTGCCCTGTGCAAAATGGATTTCTGAGTGTTAACCATCATGTTCTTCTTTTCCAAAGGGTCTTCTGTAGGATTTCATTTGCAGAGCACAGAGGGCAATATCTAGGGTAATTCCAAGGCTTAGTGGCTGTGATCTTTTGTCAACTCTGCTTGTGAGTGAAATTAAACTTGGTCAGAGCACCCACAATTTGAGCTGGTGAAACACCATTCATGGCCAATGAGTGAGAAATAATAAGCCTGGCAAGTATTTGTGAAAGAGAAAAATAAAAAATTATAATGCACCAGGAATGTGTTTAGCTATAAATTTCTCAGAAGCAAATAATTCCTACTTTACTGAGTGATATCAACAGGTCTTTAAATCTTTTTCCTCTATTTTATGAGCTGTAAGTTTTCTATTCTTTCCCAAACCTAAAAGGTGAATATCAAATATCAGGGCAGTGTGATCAATAAACTGTGAGTGAGAACCCTTTGTCCCTCCACCCACAAAATGCCCTAACATAAAATAAAATAAAAATAGTGCACCAAAACTCCTGTAATTTATTGTGTAATATTTAAAAGGTTTTGAGAAAGTGGAAGCAGGAGTCTGATGGCTGAAGGTTTACAAGTGGAACAAGTATTCTTCACTATTGCATCAGCCTTTAGAACAGAAGCATATTTGAAAATTCTAGCGAATCCATTGTTTATCAATGGATATCTGTTGTTTAGCATCTTAAGATAGTAAAGAGGAGGGTTTTTTTTTAATGTGCTCTGTAGTTTTCTCATGCTCCTTTGGGTTTTCAGTTAACATAAAACCATTTTTTCCGGTGCGGCTTCAATAACATTGAATAGCGCTGTTATTGAAGCTGCCCTGGCTTGGCATTTGGTCCCTCCCGACGCAGTTGGTCATAACACGGTTCCGTGGCTGGGTCCGTGAATGTTTTGTTCCTGTGATGAAGACGTAAATGCTTGTTCAAATCTATGAAATAAATTTCCTCCTCACTAATTTGGAAAGAACACTGTTGTGGATTAATTTTGATTTCGCAAACTTCCTTTGCTGTTTTGGATTTCCCGTTGTGGATGTTTGTGATATCACCTCTTCTGTTGGGCTGTGTGTATATCACATCCACCATTTATTTATTTATTTATTTATTTTTTATTTATTTATTTATTTATTTATTTAACAGATTTTATATACTGGTATTTGTGGAAACATCATATTGGTTAACATGGAACATAGTGAAAATGAAATTATATAGAACAGGGAAGAGAACTTGGAGAGGGGTTGTCAACTGAACAGAACTGAACAGAAGTACATACCAATATATATTGTACCTTAAATATAGCAGTCAACCATTCAACAAATATATACTGTTGCCATCTTAAGCAACAAGCATTCCAATTAACACACATGTGTATAAATAATCTTATTCAAACTCACACAGATCACAATTTAAAGGGGCAGAACTATAAATAAAAGCAGAGCTATCACCCACCCAACACACACTTTAATTCTATGTTGCACCCTGTTGCAGCGGAGGTGGACCCTTGAGCTGAGGTGGAATTGGTGCTACCCGCAGGGCAAACCCTATGGGTCCCCACCGTTGGTAGGTGGAGCTGGCTGACTGATGGAGGCCGGCTGGAGCTTCGCCAGTACCAACTCTTGTTCCCCGCAGGTTGAGCTCTTGGGTACCGGGGCCGGCTGGAGTTAGATGGGCCTCCATCTGAGGTCTGCTGATGGACGAGGAGGAGGTCAGCCAGGGGCCAGCACTGGTAAGAGTAGCAAGTCTGAACTGGTTGAGGTAGAGTCCCAGAGACCTGGGCACCAAATGGAACAAGAGACAGAGAGGGGGCGCCCGAGAAGGAACAGGCTGGAGCCTGAGAAGCCAAGTCCAGAGTGAGTATAGCAGAGACATCATTGAACAAGCTGGAATCAGGCCAGGCGGCAGGCAAGGTAGAACGATGAGGCAAGGCAAAGTTCAAGTCCAGGAGATGATCAGTAGCATGGTCAGGCAAAGCAGAGGTCGGGTCCAGGAGATGATCAGTAACGTGGTCGAGCAAAGTAGAGGTCGAGTCCAGGAGTCAATCTGTAGAACAAGTAGAGTAGTGCAGGAACACAGGAACAAGGAGAATACCGGAATTAGGATCAGGAACCTGGAACATGAAGGAATCACCAGGAGAAGCAACGAAGTACACGACCAGCATGGAGACCTGTTGCAAAGGCAACTAACTGTGGCTGGGCCCGGCCTTATATACTGGGACCAAGTGACGTTATCATCTGGGGCTGCGGGTTAATTTCCCACTGTGGCCCCCTTAAAAAAAGAGATGCATATGTGCCTAGGGAGGGGTGTGGCGCGGGTTGGCGGCGTTTCCCTATGGAATCACGTGGGGAGGCCCACCACAGAGCATGGACGTCTGTTACAGAGGTAGGAGCACCAGGATTTGCCCGAGGTCATAGGCAGCGGCCCCTGGCCACGAGGGAAGTGGAGCCAGATGGTGGAGCAGGCAGAAGAGGGTAAGAGGGCTTGGCTGCGGGCCTGCCGCAGCTGGCACACGCAACATTCTTCTGTTCAAACCAGAGTGAATTAAACAATCCATCTCATATAATCCATTTCTGGAGAAGCAAGCAATTAATCTCACCACCCCTTGTGATTAAAAGTTGATCAAGAATAACAAAGCAGATATCTTGAATAGAGTGGCACTGTTATATCCAATGAGTTGTAAAAGTGGCTTCCATATGATTCATGTGAATACCACTGCAATGTTCCATAATACAGACCTTAATCAGTCTCATGGTTTTCCCTACATAAATCAAATTATAAGGACAAAGAATGAGATACACAGTCTGATGAGACTCACAGTCCATGTAAGTACATAACCGATAGCTTTTGCCTTTATGAGGAAGAATAAAAAATTGAAGCTGCAGAGCAAAATCAAAAATCTTACAATAACCACACTTATGATTGCCAAAATCACAAACCTGAACAAGAACCCTTACACCAGGAAAATGAGAGACCACGAAATGATCCTTTAAATTGCACGTCCTCTTATAAGCAAACATTGGCTGTTGTACAAACTGTAGATAAACCTGTAAAAGGCGCCAATGTTTGTTTATAATCTTCACAATTCTAGACATATGGGAGTACACAAACCATAGGTCCTGAAGACTGTACTTTAGATTGTATAAACAAAAGATCCTAATGAATGTACTGGGCATTTATAAGCATGTCATACTGTATGAGAAGGGTAACCATGCTTTAAATATCGATTCATCAAAACATTCGAATTACGTTGGAAATATATTTTACATTCAGGTAAAAACAAATGAAGATGTCTTGCTGATATAGGTTGGTAGAAAAAAGGTTTCACCTTAATGGGCCTCTCTCTTCCCCTATACCTTCCTTGTCCTTTCCCATCTTGGATCTTCTTTATCTGGCTTGAAGAGAAAAATATGCTGTTTTCCTTGCCCCATAGTCTATAATGTGTCTGAAAATGAATGAAAATTAGGGGTGGGAATTTGTTTGCAGTGAAATGGGAAATAAAGATGATATTTCCTATTTTGTTGCATTTTGGGAATAAAAAAAACAAAACAGAAGGAAATCCCTAGAAATTTTGTGAGTTTGTCCAGTCATTTTTTTTGGGGGGGAGGGGGAGGGGAGGGGTTTAAAATAATGCACCTTTAAAAAAAACCCAACAAACCCAAAACCCACTCCAACCCTTCCAATTTATTTAAATATAAAGCCCCCACCAGCAGAGCCCCTTGCCCATCCTTCCAAACCCCAGGACTCACCCAAAATCAGTGGTGGTCTAGCAGGGAGTCCAGGAGTGACCTCCTTCTCCTGGGATAGTGGCTGCCATTACTCAAAATAGTGCCAGCTGCCCTTTGCCCTTACCATGTGACAGGGGCTGCCCAATGGCACAGGAGCTGCCCATGCCCAATGGCATTGTAAAAATTGGCTGTGATGCTGGTCTCATTCTGCTCATACTTTGTCATTGGTCTGACGACAGATGCTGTTGAACCTAAGATGATCCCCTGATGAAGAAAGCGTGAATTTCGAAACTCGGACCGAGTAGGGTGTGTATGGTCAGCGTGAAGCAGCAAGGAAGTTACAACATGGATTTGTGAAGATGTACCAATTGTAAAGAAGGATTACAGTTGTGTTTTCATGTGGCTACAGTCACCAGCTTGGGACTCACAAGATAAGTAAACTATCAAGTAAATTGCCTAAGTTATTAATTTAGGATATATTTTTAAATGCATACAAAAATATGTTTTAAAAAAATATAAATATATAACTGTTCAATACATATATCCACAACTTTATTTGTGTGAGGCCAACAGGAAAAACACTTAAATTACAGTATACATTTGTTATTCAGAGAGCCCCGACACGGCCATGTTTCGCACCAAGGCTGCATCAGGGGGACTGGCGGGCATTCATATCTGCAAATGGAAACAATTTGTAAGTACTGAACAGGAGGCTAGCACAGAGAAACTCACAATAAATTCAATTATTTGTACAAAAGAGGAATAGTGGAGCATACCAAGCATGAGAGGAACTGTGAGTAAATCCTGGACTATCACAGCTGCTAAGAGGGCAGAAATGTTAAAAAAAAAACAAACCCATAAAAAAAACCAAACATATTCTATTCTCGCTCTCGCTCCACCCTCTCTACCTTTGTGGTGCCTCTTGGTCCCGGAATCCCTGGGCTGGCTTGACGCTATGGATCCGCCATTTTCCTGATGACGTAAGGGCGCATGCACGCGCTCCAGACTTTGTACCAGCAAGGGCGTGAACCTCGGGGGCATCCCCCCGTAGTGACATCATCCATTTTCAATTTAAAAGGTCTTTGTTTGCTAACTACAAGCGAGTTAGCAAGGAACTCCAACGGGACTTGCTTCAGCAGTCCACGCTACTTGCAACTATGTTCCGAGTCAGCAAGGGGAAAACCTTCTCCATTGCTCGGCCTTTTCAAACTTACCAGGAGTACCCGCTCCTCGGGGGCTCCGCGCTCTCTCTTCTTGATTTCAAATTGTTGGACGGGATCCAGTACTCGCTCCTCAAGGGCCTACATTCCCGAAGATTCAGAAGACTCCTATTGCCTGGAGGCAATCGCAGACGTGAACACAGTGAGTCCTATTACAGACAGGAACCGGTACTCGCTCCATGAGGGCCCTTGTTCCTAATCTCTAAGGCTCCCTTCAGTCTAAGACGTTATCGCAGGTATGGAGATCGTGCGTTACCATTGCAGATTGCAGATAGGAACCGGTACTCGCTCCACAAGGGCCTATGTTCCTAATACCTTTCTCAGACTCTCTTCTTCCTCAGAAGATATCGCATACCTATATCTTATGGATTACTATTACAGATTAACAGATAGGAACTGGTACTCGCTCCACGAGGGCCTATGTTCCTAAATTTCTTCTAGCCTCTCTTCTATTCCTGAAGCCATCCCATACACCGTTATTGTAAGTTCTATTTCAGACTGTCTATAGGAACCAGTACTCGCCTGTGGCTCCTGTTCCTGAATTCTGTAGACTTTCTGTTGCATAAGAAGACATTACAGATATCTACAATTGTGAGTGTATTATCTACCACTGGTTATGCCCTGCATACCCTGTCTACTCACTACCTATAGTCTCTCCTTACAGATTAGCAACTCAGAGATCGTAGTTCCAGTATCAGAGGGACTTCAGCCCTGCCGGGCACATCAACTCACTACTGCCACCTCTGGTGGTTCTACTTGAGGGTGCTGTTATCTGCCATCGGCCCAGGGATTCACTATTTCTACTAAGTGTACTCCTTATAATATTAGAGCGGTATTATCATCTGCCACTCTGTGGGAGCCAACCCACATCAGACCATTACTCCTCTCTCTGCGGAAGCTGATCCATATCAGATAGCTATCTCCCCGTGGGGATCATACAGGTTGCTGGCTCATCTTTCTACAGGAACACAGCATAACAGTTGCTACTCCTTTCCTCTGGGGGAGCAGAGCACTAGCAGATTGCTACTCTTTAGCAAGATCCATAACAGATTGCTAAACTCCTCCTCCTATAGGAGCCAAGCCTATCAGACTGCTATCTCCTCTCCTTGGGAGGAACTGATCAATACTAGATCGCTCACTCTGCCCTCCTGGCGGGGTAAGCACTAGCAGATTGCTAACTCAGCAGCCTATTTTAGAGATGTGCTTCGTGTTTAGGTATCGGGTCTGGCTTCGGTCGACCGATTCGTTTAAAAATTTAGTTTTTCGCGTGTGTTTTGTTTTTTTATACGAACGGAGTTAGTGCGCACTAACGGGGTTAGTGCGCTCACTGTTACCGTTAGTGCGCACTACCTAAAGTTAGTGCGCACAGCCAAAAAATTGCAACTTTTAAGTAAAACGTATCAATTTTTAAGGAGTCCGTTAGCTAAATGTACGGTTCCCAGCTCCCACTGGTTCGCACCACCTGGAAAACAGGCAATGGGAATGTAGAACCAGTATTTTAAATCATCCGTAGTTAGTGCGCACTAACGGGGTTAGTGCGCTCACTGTTACCGTTAGTGCGCACTACCTAAAGTTAGTGCGCACAGCCAAAAAATTGCAACTTTTAAGTAAAACGTATCAATTTTTAAGGAGTCCGTTAGCTAAATGTACGGTTCCCAGCTCCCACTGGTTCGCACCACCTGGAAAACAGGCAATGGGAATGTAGAACCAGTATTTTAAATCATCCGTAGTTAGTGCGCACTAACGGGGTTAGTGCGCTCACTGTTACCGTTAGTGCGCACTACCTAAAGTTAGTGCGCACAGCCAAAAAATTGCAACTTTTAAGTAAAACGTATCAATTTTTAAGGAGTCCGTTAGCTAAATGTACGGTTCCCAGCTCCCACTGGTTCGCACCACCTGGAAAACAGGCAATGGGAATGTAGAACCAGTATTTTAAATCATCCGTAGGTAGTGCGCACTATCGCTGGCTAGTGCGCACTATCGCGGATTAGTGCGCACTACCTTGAGCATGCTCTGTGAGGTCCCCGGAGGCCATTTTGCTTAAAATACACGCACTAATAATTATTTTCTTACTACGTGCAGTCTCTGAGACAGAGCAGTGAGCTGAGCAGCACGCGCAGTGAGCTGACTCTGAGTCTCTGAGCACTGTGAGCAGCAGTACAGACACCAGTCCAGTAATAAAATCATCAATTCAACAGACGTTGATTCACACATTATCATCAACTCTACCACTGTAAGTGTATAATATAATAAATTAAATATATAAGATTTTGTTTTAGTTTTTATACAACAGTATTACTTTACTAGTAGTTACTTAGTTGGTTAAGAAATAGTTAATGCACTTTTTTTCGGTGAAGTAGCATAAAATAATATAAAAATAATATTAAATGAAGTTACTTACATTAGGGGAAATTAAAAGTTTAACACACAAAAGTACTTCATTTAATTTTATGCTAATTTAGTGAAAAAAAAAGTTTAACAGAAATTGTCAGTGTCAGACAGCTCCCTCTCTGCATGAGAGGCTGGCTGGCTTCACAGACAGGGGGGGGGGAGCTCAGCTGCCTGACCCTCACTCCTCCCCTCCCCCCATGTCCCTGCCACTGAACTGAATAGTGTACTGTCACTGTGAGGGTGAGGGCTGAGACAGCTCCCTCCCTCCCTGTCTCAGCCCTCACCCTCACAGTGACAGTACACTATTCAGTTCAGTGGCAGGGACATGGGGGGAGGGGAGGAGTGAGGGTCAGGCAGCTGAGCTCCCCCCCCCCCCCCTGTCTGTGAAGCCAGCAAGCCTCTCACTACGTAATGCAGGCAGGGAGGGAGCTGTCTCAGCCCTCACCCTCACAGTGAGGGCTGAGACAGCTCCCTCCCTGCCTGCATTACGTAGGGGGGGGGGGGAGCTCAGCTGCCTGACCCTCACTCCTCCCCTCCCCCCATGTCCCTGCCACTGAACTGAATAGTGTACTGTCACTGTGAGGGTGAGGGCTGAGACAGCTCCTGTCTCAGCCCTCACCCTCACAGTGACAGTACACTATTCAGGTGAGGGCTGAGACAGGGCTGAGACAGCTCCTGTCTCAGCCCTCACCCTCACAGTGACAGTACACTATTCAGTTCAGTGGCAGGGACATGGGGGGAGGGGAGGAGTGAGGGTCAGGCAGCTGAGCTCCCCCCCCCCCCCTACGTAATGCAGGCAGGGAGGGAGCTGTCTCAGCCCTCACTGTGAGGGTGAGGGCTGAGACAGCTCCCTCCCTGCCTGCATTACGTAGTGAGAGGCTTGCTGGCTTCACAGACAGGGGGGGGGGGGGGGGAGCTCAGCTGCCTGACCCTCACTCCTCCCCTCCCCCCATGTCCCTGCCACTGAACTGAATAGTGTACTGTCACTGTGAGGGTGAGGGCTGAGGGCTGGCTTCACAGACAGGGGGGAGCTGCCTAGCCCCTCCCTGCATTAGTGTGTGAGCTTCTGAACAAACAGCTGTCCTATAGCACATACTTTTTTTCATCTTCTTTTTTATTTTCTCATGGTAGGATGGAACGTGAAAGGGAGTCAGATGACAGGGGGAGGGAGTCAGACTCCTCCCCACCGTCCTCCTCCAAGGTGGCAGCAAGGTCCAGGAAGCCCCGCTTTACCCAGGCCGACGTGGACCTCCTGGCCCGGCTGATGCTCCTGGATGAGGGGAACCTTTACACCCCCCCAGGCAGCAGGCCTAACCTGCAAAGGGAGACTGCTGCCTGGGCCTCTCTCCAGGAGGAGTTTTGCCGGCGGGCCTCCTACCCTCGTGAGGTGGAAGACCTGAAAAAGAAAGGTGAAAATAATAATGTTGATCATAATATTCAATTATAAATTATGTATATTATTTTGTCATTGAAAATTAAATAGAGTATGATAGTAATACTAGCTACAGTAGCTACTAGTAGCATACATTGAGTTATATAATTATAATGTAATAATTAACTACTATAAGTAATAAAAGTTATAATGTTAAGTAAATATATTTTAAAAAAACAGAAATACTAGTAGCTAGCTACTAGCTAGCTAGCTACTAGTGTACCACCCTTACCCTATACTATACTAGTATTAATACTTAATAACTAGACTACACAGGAAATAAAATTATCTGTGGTATATTATTGATATTTATATATTAATCGTTTTGAAATGGTGGTATTTGGGATTTTTTTGAAAGCCACATTGAAATATAAATAAAATAGTATTTATGTATAACTAACTTTTGTATGTTGCATAAAAAATAATCTAGTAGGTCAAGGCAAAACATGGGCATGTTGTAAAAATTAATGAATGTTATTCTTTTTCCTGTATATCCCTCTAATTTTCAGGTCGCCATCTGCGATTGCACGAGGGTAGGTGGCTCGAGGAGGTCCGCCAAACCGTGGCCCGTTCCGTGCCTGGTAAGTTGTTTTCAGAATACTACACAAGAACAACACACATTACACAAGTATTCAATTAATTGTAATGGAATTTGTGTTTAAAAATGTTTCTTTACTATAACAGTGAATGAATCATTGTGTCTGATCTCATTCTTGTTTTTAAAATTCTAACTGTTCTCTGAATTTTGATTTGTCTTGTACAGAACAACACCCAGGCAGGGACGAGGCGGGGCTTCCTGGGCCTAGTGGGAGGCAGAGCTGTCACCAGAGGAGGACGGAGGCAGCAACCAGTAGTGGTCTAGGTAGGAAATAATATATCTCTTGGCACGGCCAGTAAAGTAGTATATATTATCTGAGGCTGAAAAACAAAATCTTTTTTTTTTTATATCAATCAGTTTTAGTGGCTGGGGATTGGGAATGGGGGGAAGTGTGTATTTATTTATTTGTATATATTAAATGACACTGAGTGGCTATGATAGTAAACTAAAGAATTGAAGGTGAAAAAAAAGAAGAGGTTTGTAGTGTATCTCCTACCATCATATTCTGTGTAACCTGAGATTGACTATTATTTCTCCTTCCAATCCTTCAAATTATGTATTCTCTCTAATCTATGTTGATAGATTTGATATCCCTCCACTCTCCCCCTCACTCCTTCTCCCCTGCAATGGACTCCTCATTTTTCTATAATCCTCAAGGTCAATAAACTAAATAAGGGGTAGATTATTTTATAAACTTGCTCGCACGCATCCAGTATTTGCTTTTTTATTTGTCATATCTGACTATGTGTAATGTATGTATAATGTATAGTTCTGTGTCTCATGTTGAATTATTATTTTTTTTTAATTTCTTTACAGGCCAAGATAAAGCTGCCACCAGCCAGCGGCCCACCACTTCCACCAGCACCACCACCAGCGCCAGCGCCAGTGCCAGCACCAGCACCAGCACTGCCGTACTTCCTCCAGGATCTCCTCCAACCTGTAAGTGCTGCTGTGCACAATATTCAAAGTTGGAGGAGATCCTGCAGGAAGTACGGCAGTTCAAGGCGAAATATGATGCCGACTTCATGATGTTGCAGCAGAGGGTCGGAGAGGTGCAGGCCAGTGTCAGCAATGTGGAGAGGAGGTTGTTAGCCCTGGAGGAGGCCCCTCAGGAGCAGAGGGAAATGGCTTCTCCTCCTCATGAGATGCCTCATGAGGAGGAGGTGCCAGTTCCCTCTGCTTCAGAGCAGGTTTCTCCAGTGGCGGCACCCTCCTCTCCACATGAGCCTGACCCTGCTGCAACATCATGAAGTCAAGGCATCATATTTCGCCTTGACCTGGGCTGCTGGGCTGGTTTTTTTTTATTTTAATTTATTTTTTTTGACAAAAATGTTTGTCTATTGTAATTTGTTAATGTCTTCTAATAGTTAAATATTTGTAAAAAAAAATAAATGTTAACATTGTTAAAAATGTTTGTTTGTTCTTTTTTATATATTATTTTATTAGTCATTTAACTAATAATAATTATTCATAAATAATATAGTATGGTACTACTAAATTACAAAGAGCAGACATGTACGGATGTATGTCTATTATAATCCAACATATTTCATTGTTTTAGTAGTAACTAAGTTAGTCATACACTTCCATACAACATTCAGTCTGGCTGAATTAGCACAAGTTGTATACTTGTGAGCAGTAGCGCCAACGTCAAGGCTTCAACCGTGGCTACTGACCATTCACACATCTTTCAACCTGGCCAATACAATATTGTGCACTGTGTGCAGTGTGTGCAGCACTCAAGCTACTGCAATGACTCACACGTCAATGCCAAAAATTGCTCCATGACCAAGACAGCCATTTGAAGCAAAAACTTTAATGCTTGTGATACTAAAGTAGGAGTAAGGACTAGGAGAAAGCAGACTCATGAACAAAAAATCCTTCAGAAATGTACAACTTCTGGGTGCTCAGTTTTCTCTTTTTATTACACTCAAGGGTGTTTGTATATATTTGGTTAATCAATATATTGTTACAGTAGTGGATATAACAGTAACAGTTTATATCCAACTAGTAGCTAGTAGTAGTAGCTACTAGTTGGATATAAACTGGATATCCAAGTAGTAGCTAGTAGTAGTAGCTAGCTAGTAGCTAGCTACTACTAGTACAACCACTAGCTACTTGTTAGAGTATCAACCTCTCTGTGCACTGTAAGTGCAATTTTATATTGTATTGGCCTGAAATTCTTTCATACTTCATTCACACAATCATGCTGTCGGAGATGGACGCTGAGGCAGAAGAACCCAGCGAGGACTTGCCTGCCTCAGAGGTGGACACTGGGGGAAAGGAGCCTGGGAGTGAGAAGCCTGTGTTGGAGACGCAGCAGGACAGAGTGTTCATGTCTTGTGACTCCCAGACTGGCTTCTCCTGTGGGCCACAAGAGGCAGCAGCGGCAGTGTTGTGGCCGCTGCTGCCTCTTGTGGCCGGGCACCCCAGCAAGCGATGCGGGGAGCACAGCTGCATAGAGCCAAGCCTCTCTTCCACCCCTTGACCTTGGATCTCGGCCCTCGACAAGAGGCTCACTCCTCCCAGTCACAGGGAAAGTTCGGATACCCAAGCTGTGGAAAGTTCGTTTTGATAAAAACCAATTGCTCGACTAAGTCTGGAGACAAACGTGCACGGTGTGGACTCACTATGTTCCCTGTCATTGAAAATACTCTTTCACTTTGCACACTTGTTGGCGGGCAGGAAAGAAAGTGCTGTGCTAGTATTGCAAGATCAGGCCACATTGAAGCTTTCTGTGCCCAATATCTCAAGGGATCTGAGTCCATGCTCTGAATTGGCTCAGACAGAAAACTCTTAACATGCAGTTCTGAAACATTCTCCTGCAGGTAGGACTCAGTAGTAGTAACTCTTCTGCCAACAGCTGATGCGATTGCTTGTGACATGGCAGGCAGTTCATTAAATGTGGAATGACTCATATTTTGATGTGTTATGGAAGGGGTAGGGGAGCAGCTGATCATACTAGTACTTGAGCAGGATGGAGTTGGAGACTGAGAGGATAATACTAATTCTTTTTCATCGTTACCAGTGGAACAGACCCTGTTAGACATTATGTTTTCAACCATTGTAATCAACTTTTTTTTCCAATGTGTAAGAGCATTGTTCTTGAGAGCAATACTGCCTTTCACACGTGGGTCACACATCGTGGCTAACATATAGCAATCCCTTTGCATGAGAGGTTTCAATCTTTTTTCAACTTGCTCTTTTAAGCATTTAACAAGCATTAACACTTCCTTAGAGAAATCTGGATGATGCAGAAATTCCTGTAATACCTCCTCCAGATAGTTTACTACAGGGATGACACCACCCAAAGTGGCATTAGCTGAACTCAATGCATCAGTATATACTTTGAAAGGCTTGAGGACATGCACCATGTGTGCAATGTTTGTCCAGTCCTGACATCCAAGAGGATTTTCCAATCCAATTTCAGTTGCCATTGCCAAATCATGAAGAGGTGTCTGCTGTTCAGACAACCTCTCCAACATAAGATAGGTGGAATTCCATCTGGTAGGCACATCCTGAAGAAGGTTGTGCAAAGGTGCGCCAACTGCTATTTGCCTCTTTCTGAGTTGCTTCCCACTTTTTACACTACGATTGAAATGCCCAGCTATTTTGCGACACTTTTCAATCAACCGCTTCAGGAGTTGACTACTACAACTAGTAGTAGTACCACCTTCCTTGCCACTAAGCCCCAAAGCATCCCTCACTATCAGATGCAGGGTATGTGCAAAGCATCGGATGCCGCTGAATCTGCCATCAGCCAGAGCCTTAATAATATTGGAACCATTGTCAGTAATGAAAAATCCATTTAAGCATTCCATATCACTGCTTCTAAGGAGCCCATTCCATTTTTCCATCATCCCCTGAATTGCGTGTAAGATATTTTCTGAAGTATGTCTCTTGTCTAGCACTTGAGCATGCAGTAAAGCCCAATGGTATCCTGGCGAAACCTTTTTGGAGCTGCTGCCACTGCCACTGCCAATGCTGCTAGTGCTTACAGGTATTAATGCCTCATCCAGCTGCCACCAATGTGCTGTTAGAGACAAATATGCATGCATTGCATTCATACTAGTCCAAACATCAGTGGTGAGATGGATGCTCCTCCCCTTTGCCCTTGCCATCATAATCTGCATTTCAGCACGACATTTTCTGTATAGGGAAGGAAGCACCTGACGGCTAAATGTACTTCTTGAAGGAAGTTTGTAGTAAGGGGCGAAATAATGGAGCATCCGCTTAAATCCCTCATTTTCTACAATCTGCAGTGGCTGATCATCCAAAGCAATCATTAGAGCAATATGTCGTGTACCCACTTTAGACATTGCCTGCTTCCTGCTCTGTGACATTGCAGAAGAACACCACCCCATCTGCTCCATGGTAGCTTGCCGCTGCTGCTGGGGATGAGGAAGAGGAGACTGCTGCTTCTGCAGATGCACACAATCTGTATCTTCTTTAGTACTACTACTTTCCTTCTGTGGCTGCTTCCCTGTTGCTTTACTTGAAGCCTGGGCAAGCACGGTGGGACCAGCTTCTTCTGCAAGCAACAGTGCTCTATGTTCTCTTTCAAGGTGATATTTCATGTTGCTGTTAGTAAGATGTCCAATAATTCTTCCACGGCTCACCATCTTTTTACAATGGATACATTGTCCAAATCTCTGGTCAGCCACAACATGATAATGATTCCAAATCTTTGATGTCCTTGTACTGTTCCTTACTCTAGGCTGGATACTTGTCATTTTCATACTAGTAGTAGAAATAGTAGTAGTAGTAGTAGTAGTCACACGTGGATGTTCAAATGGTGTAGGGGACAGGGTACCAGCAATACTGCTGGCACTGGCAGTAGTTGTTTGTTTTGCAATCTGACTAACATTGTCATTGCTTCTGTTCTCCTCCTCCTCCTTCTCCTCTGAATGTTTACTAGCCAAAAACTCCTGATCATCATCCTCCTCCTCCTCCTCCTCCTCCTCCTCAATATCTGATTCTTCATCATCATCAAATATTTTCTGTAGCACCATTCTTTCATCTAATCTTTTCACCTTTCCCTCAAATTCTGCTCGTTCCTTCCCTTGCAACAAGTTTCCTTGCACTTCTACATCCTCTTTCTTCTCAAAAAATCGCAGTTTTTTCCTAGGGACTGGCAGACAGCTCTTTCCAGTAGCACTATCACTAGCAACACGTTTTTTTCCAGAGGGTACTGGTAGGGGCATTATGATCCTGTGGTCAAAGAAATATATAATAAATATAGTACATTAAACAAGTTAATAAATTAGTTTGGTATTCATTTTTAAAACTTTATTGAGCTAATAGCATTAGCTAGCTAGCTAGCTATTGCTAAGGCTACCCCCAGACCACAGGACAAAGAAGGATATAGTGATTATTTTTTATTAGTCAGTGAGTGACACTGACAATTGATAATTTGATATAGTATACTTACTAATATATTATATTGCAATTTATACCATGCATTGGCCAGAACATCAAACTGCAGCAGACTGAGACTGAAACTAGGCTGCAATACTTCAGTTCACTCATTACATTAGCCTCCTGGCAGGACTGGCTAGGCTTTTCTGTTAATACTACATGCAAGCCAAGCATTGAGGTTAGAGAAGTCCTATTCTTATTTTTTCATATCCTTTTCAGGCCTATTCTGTTCTTTGGACTAAAATAACTTCTCCCTCCCACTTCAAGTCTTACCCACAAATCTCACACACAGGAGCAGAAGCCTTAAGCCAAGCACAAGAAACATAATATAGGATATTGGACAGACTATTGGCCAATTATAGGTTTAGTAGTAGAATTGATTTGATAGTAGTGACTCACTGGCTTTAATAGCTAGTAGCCAGTGACACTAGGCTAATAGCCAAGCTAGCTATTAGCCTAGTGTCACTGGCTATGGCTAGCTAGCTATAAACACTATTAGTGATAAATCTAGTAGATTACACATACATCTATATAATATTGATAAATATAATATTATATAATTTTATATATTTATAAATCTATTAAAACTCTACTGCTACAATGTTCAGAAAGCAGTCAAAGCACCTACCTTGTCCTTTATAAGCAAGCACTGCTGCTGGACTGGAGTGCTGGTGCCTGCCTATGCCTAGGCTAGGAATGCTGCGAACGAAGAGCTCACTCAAGAAACAGAAAAAAAGAGTAGAGCTCAGCTCAGCTCACTGGTTGTGGCTATTGGCTATTTTGGCTAGTGGTACTTGGCTGCTAGCAGTAGCTATATGCTACTGTGGCTAGTGGCAATGGCTACTGGCTGGCTGGCTAGTATCATAGGCTGATACTAGTATCAGCTAGCTAAGCCAGCTAGCAGCTACCCCTTATTAATAACAATAAAGGCTGTATAATATTAGCTATCAATCAACAGCTGCAGCTAGCTATAATGACTGATTGACTGATGTTTTCTCCTCAAACCCACAAAACAAAAGCAACACATAAGCAGAGCACCCCTTATTATATAGCTATTATAGCTACCTATTGACTAAAAGTAGGAGGGAAAATAAACCTATTAATTTAAGTGGCCAATTCAAAAATGATGCAAATGAATATTATGCATAATATATCAAACAAATTCTAGTCACATGATTGATGACTTAATCACAATATCCACAGACACACTACTACAGTAGGATTAGAACTTCAAGCTAAAAGCTAATAGCTCTATCCCCCATTCCCATTCCCCATCCCCCATATAAAACAATCTGTAAAAAACAGCACCTTGGCTGTTGGTAACCTTGGTAATGAATAAAAAACAAGAAGACACCCAATAGGAATACATATTCAACCTTCAATTTAAAAAAAAGTGTCAATTTAGTATCAATTTACGTTAGTGCGCACTAACATATATCAACGCGCACTGCCATGTACTGAGCGCGCACTAATAATCCGTTAGTGCGCAGTATGGTGAGGCGCCATGTACTGCGCACTACGTCCAGCGACTGCGCGCTAACGGATAGTCCATGCGCACTAACATCCGTTAGTGCGCAGTAATAAAAACCGACTTTAACCCGAAAATTCGTGGAATTTTGATTCTTTTTCCCAACTTCCCCAACAATGACGATTTAGACAATGTCGTTGGCATTGACTAAATCGTGAAAAACGATTGCACATCTCTAGCCTATTTCACCTCCGTGGGGTGATCCTGAAAAGATTGCTAACTCCTCCTTCAACGGGAGTATCCAGCAGCCAGATTATAACATCCTCCTTCCCCTTCCCCTATTCCCCCTCCCGTCAGCAATTATTACAGTTCTCTTTTTGTATTCTAGCATCAGAATACTATGGCCACAGAACCTTAGCAGCTGTGGTAGCCCAGTATTTACTCACAGTACTTCTCAAGCTTGGTATGCTCCACTATTCCTCTTTTGTACATAATTGAATTTGTTGTAATTTTCTCTGTTCTATCCTCCTGTTCAGTACTTACAAATTGTTTCCGTTTGCAGATATGAATGTCCGCTGGTCTCCCTGACGCAGCCTTGGTGCGAAATATGGCCATGTTGGGGGTTCTCTGAATAACAAGTGTATACTGTAATTTAAGTGTTTTTCCTGTTGGCCTCATACAAATAAAGTTGTGTATATATGTATTGAACAGTTATATATTTATTGTTCCACATATCTCTTTGTTCTGATATTTATCTACATGTGTGTGCTGTTTACTCTGCAGTATTGGTGTGCTTTAAAAAAAGATAATACAGGACCGATGATTATAGAATATATGGGCTTAGCAACCAGTGATTTGCTGTATAAGCATTGCAATGGTTGAGTCCTGGATATGAAGGTCCTAATAATGCAATTATATTGAATACATGTGGGTGCATGCAACATCGTATTTATTCATCATTAAAGATCAGCATGGAACTGCAGTATTGTTTGCTCAATCTGCTGGCATCATTTCCAATAATGACTGGAAACTGCTTCTGCCTCATGAAGAAATTTGCAACTATAGCATCAGAAGGCTTGGGGATGGGGGGAGAGAATTGATGTTTTGGCTGCAATGACAGCATAATTTAAAAAAACTGAAACAAATGCAAATGAATGACATTTTATTTGTTTTGCTTTCATTTTGTTTTAAAAATTAATTGAAGCAAAATGGGAAATTGTGTTAAAATTTCCCCATTTCTTTTCAAATGAATGCACAATGAATGAATTTTGTATCTCAAGAGAAAATATTCTATCCCTGGAATTATCAAAATTCTCCTAGCGAAAAAAGACAACTTTGAAACATTTGCCGGCATGAGTATATCGGAGAAGTGCAACAGTGTCAGAGCACAGGAAAGTTGACTTTTCTTAACAAGAATTGTCCGTGACACTTTCTATCTTCACCTACAAATCATAACAATTACTTGTGTTGAAAAGCTTCAAAGTATCTATTAGTTAACACAGAAAGCTTGGAAACTGAGATAGAACACTAATGGTCAGTAGACGTAATAGTAAATCTAAAAGCAATATGTTTTGACAGTTATAGTTACATACAAACAAAGTAGCAGCTTGTCACTTCTTTATTGCATTTCTGTTAATTTATTTACTTCACTAAATTATTTAACGATTTGTTGATGCAATAAATCAACTATTGATTTATTGCAATGTTGGTACATTATCAGGTCGATGAGACATGAGGACCAAATGGGCCTGGCAAAGCTGTTTGACATTTGAACAATCACCACTTAGCACTAATATTTGAACGTAATGTAAAATTCTAAAAAACTAAATTCATAGCTTTCAAACAACTGCACATGGTGGGCTGTAGTTTTACCATCGTGTTTTATAACCTGTGAATATCAGTATAGATGATAACTTTCCTTTGCGCACATGCATCAGTCCGTACCCAGGTATGGGGCCATTTTATAACATTCATACCCATATGCGCACATGTTTAAAATATCCTGGCACCGTGCATATGTGCCCCAAATTTTAAGTGTATAAATAACAAAGTGGTGGATGCCACAAGAAGTCTTTTTCAAATATTTATTGATGGAGACGTTAAAATCATATGCAAGTGCCCGACTCTGGCCGAGTTTCGCCACCAAAGGTGGCTGCCTCAGGGGCTTTTGTATCAAGAATCAGTGGGATGATGGTCTAAATAGATTCAAACTCGGCCAGAGTCGGGCACTTGCATATGATTTTAACGTCTCCATCAATAAATATTTGAAAAAGACTTCTTGTGGCATCCACCACTTTGTTATTTCCTTACGGCTCTACTGGATCGCCTACCCTGTTGTTTTTTGGGTCCAAATTTTAAGTGGGCATGTGTATGTGCGCACAAATGTTGCTTCTACCACGTAAATCAGAGGATTTTAAAAGGGGTGCACGTAGATGCTATTGCCAGTTTCACAGATCATCCGTGGTTCACCTACTTGAAATAGCAGATATATTCTCCAAATCCCATCTAGTTTAATAGCCTTTACTCACCCCAGTTAGCGCCGACCCTTAAAACCCCACAGATATCCCTATTTTTCTTTTTTATTTAACTTATATGACATACATAGCATAAGTAAAGTTAATCAGCAGGGGTCTTGACGTGTGCCAGACTGAGTAAATATTTAAGGGCATATCTCAGGTTCGTGCCCCGCCCAGATCATGCCCATGCCCCTTTTTGAAAACTTTCAAGTTGTGCGCGCTCCGGGAGATACATGCGTATCTCGGCAGCTTTTAAAATCCACTCGGTGGTGCACTGAAGCTCGACATATTCGTGCATCCCCTAATTAGTGTATGCGTTGGGCTTTTAAAATTCACCTTTATATGTGTTCTATAAAATATGCATATCTCTACCTCGCAACATACATGTGTATGTAGGCTTTCGCATGAATACATGCAATGCATTGAAACACGTATGTCAAAACATTGTATGCATGTGTTTTACATGTAAAAGTAATATAGGGCTTATTCGTCTCAGTCCTGACTTCTGTGCATAAGTCGGCAAATTTTAAAACATGCGCGCATCAATGAAATTACCACTTTTACTAATTAGTCCACCAATTTGACCAGTTCTTCTCTAGGTCACTGAGAACTTCCTGGTTCTTCAGGCCCAATTTACCAAGACTCCCCACCCAGTCAGTACTACACACTAAACATGTTTAATATCACTTAGGGGTGTGCATTCGTTTTCAACGTAATGGCAATCTGCAACGTATATGTCCCTATTCGTTGTATTCGTGGGGTCATGAAACGTATGGCGAACCCTCACAAATACAACATATCTAATGAATAAACCCCCACCCTCCTGACCCCCCAAGACTTACCAAAAGTCCCTGGTGGTCCCCCCAAGACTTATCAAAAGTCCCTGGTGGTGTCGGCCGTCCATTGCTCCTTCCAATGGCACCGGGAGCCCCTGTGACATAGTGAGGGCAAAGGCTATCGGCGCCATTTTGAATACCGGAAGCCGACAGCCCGAGTGCAGGAGATCGTGCCAGGACCTCCGCTGGACCACCAGGGACTTTTGGTAAGTATTGGGGGGTCAGGAGGGTGGGGGGTTTGTAGTTAATTAAATTTAAAGGGTTGGGTTGGGGTCTTTTTTGGGAAATGAATATATACATAACTAATGAACGGATCGGGGTCCCCAAGAATGGATGCAATGGATTTAGCTCTCCACAAATACAAATACCGAATGGGATGAATCTGTCCCTGCTGCACATCCCTAATATCACTTATAACAAAGGTGTAAAAATAGCAAGTAAATTGGAAAATGTACGCATGTGTCATTTAAAATAGCAACTTATGCATGTAGCTGTTGGCCCAGCCGTGGAATGGCCCATGACTGCCTCTTTTTTACACATGTATTTTAGACCATGAAGTACGCAAGTAGAGGCTTCTTACATGCATTTATGCTAATTTTTATGCACGCAACACTTTGAAAAATGTTTAAGTTTTTTTTTTCTTTTATTAGTGGATAGGACGGAACACTTCATTTTTAGCTTCTGTTCTCTAAATTTGAACACCTAGTATTGTAGAGAGGCCTGTGTAATAAAGGCCTAATTTTAAATCACTGGCGTGCGTAAAAACTGTAAGATACGCTTGCGTGCTGCAGGGATTTTAGAATGCCCGTGGCCACATTTGTATCTCGCGGTATGTGTGGAAGAGCCAGCTGTGAAAAAGGGGCAGGCTGGGGGAGGGGCAGGGCGGGGCGGTGGCTGGCCGGGAGAGCATCATTAGGTGTTGTCCCTGTGAAGCGCGTGCCGGCAGCCGGCCAGCATGTATAACTTGCCGCTGCTCGGGAGAGCAGGTAAGTTCCAAAATAAAAAAAAATTAAGTTAATTAGGGAGGATTTAGGGGTCATGACAGAGAGGGGAAAAGGGAGGAAAGGTAGCTAGGGGATTTAGGAAGTTCCCTTCCAGTCCGCTCCTTTGAAGAATGTTAAGAACTCCTTTGAGCGGACTGGGAGGGAACTGGGGAAAGGTCTAGTCGCGTCGGCACACATTTGTTAAAATTTAAATTTCCCCCCTTGAGCGCACGAGTTGGCACCCACCTGCACGTGTGCATGCCAGTATAAAATCAGGCCCGCATGTGCACACAGGTATTGGATTTTATAAAATGTGCACTGCGATGTGCGCATATTATAAAATTAGTGCGTCCATGCATGTGCAGTTCCCACGCAGCCAAATTTATCCTTAAAGTTTCAGCATGCTACTCAGTAAATTTTAATTTATACATTAAAATGGGACAATGTGCCATGCAATAAATTTTGGCAAAAGCATGCTAGAACTTAACCTCAGTCGTGTGGCCATGATACTAATGTATGTACTTGTTAACACAAAAAATTGCAGCATCAACACTAACAACCATGAAATACCCCATGCTGAGCATTCTGAAGTAAATGATCCATTTAGCAGAGGGAATTCACACCTAACCTCTAAGATCTGAAAGCCTTCTGCACCAACATCTCGCTTCTTGTACTATCATGTGTCACCTCCCCTGCCATGTCACCATCATCAACCTCCCATGACCATCTAACCTCCTATGAATTCCTCCAGCACATCAGGACTCTCCAACAATATCAATTGTCCCAGCACAATCAAGTAGCTGGACCCCCTCCCTTTACCACCCAAAACACCCAGAACCACCTTTAAGGCAATCCCCAACCCCTGTGACTGGAGTCCCTTGCCCCCTCCCACCTTTCTGAAATAAGTTCTTACCATTCTTCTTTTTCTGCCTTCACTGACATAAGCAATGGGAGAACCTGCTTGCTGGCACCACTGCAGCTGCTTAGCGAGCAGAAGTGTCCCTAAAAGCATCATTCAGCAACTGCAGCAGGGCTGAGAGAAGGGGCTTGCTTGCTTCCTAAAGGTGAAGACGAGGGACCCTTTAGAATGGGTGGAAGAGAAGTGGATAAGTCTAGCCTCGGGGTTTGCCTTGAGGAAGGTACTGGGTGCTTCGGGGTGGAGGAGGGTGCTTCATGCTGTGAGTGGCAAACTTTCATATGATATTCTGGGTGAGCAGATCTGTGATGGTTCAAGAAGAATTGGGCTAATGATGATGATGATGCCAAGGGGAGGGCACTTAGAGGTGCTTGGGGTGGGGGATGCATGATGGGGATGTTGGTGTTGGAAGTGTGTGTGGGGGGGGGGGGAGGTGGAGGGTGGGGGTCAAGTTCTGATCTTGATGAAGAGGTTGAGGAGGATAAAGTTTCTCCTGAACCTCATCCTTTTCATTTTGGGCAAGTCGGAGCAGCCTTGGAGGGAACTTTCCTTCCCCCCCCCCCCCCACCTTCCCCTCCTTTCCCCTCCCTGGCCCGCCTCCCAGCCCTAAAGAAAATCCCCTTCGTACCTTTGTTGTGGAAGTTACGCCTGCCGGCCAAGTGCCAGCACACGATCCCCCGGCACAGCGGCAAAGGGCCGCTGTGCCGGAATCCTCGGCCACGCCTCCTGGACCACCCCCGGACTGCCCAGCCACGCTCCCGGATCGCTCCACCATGCCCCGGACTGTCTGCCCCACCCCTGTCCCGCCCCCTGCCCGCCCATTCAGAAAAGCCCAGGGACATACGCGCGTCCCGGGGCTCTACGTGCACCACTGAGCCGCTTGAAAATAGGCCCTGCATGCGTAACCCCCTACGCGCATAAATCCTCCTGGATTTACCCACGTAGGGCTTTGAAAATCTGCCCCTAACATTTTACAAATATCCTATAGAAGAGAATTGTGCCATGAGCCATTGATCATACCTTCGATTTGACTGGTCATCCATTCTATATACAGCTTGGAATACTATAGGTAATATTTAATGTATATATTCACTCTTAATATACATTTTATATGTAAATATGTGTTTGCCTTATTATACATGTTTTCAAACTGAATGCATTAAGTGTATCTATGTGTATACTCATTTATACACTTTCAGATATTTTATTATATTTATATTTTTAGTTAATGATTATTTTTATGATATTAATCTATTATATTAATTTGTGGTGGGGTTTGGGCCACTGGGCCCTTAAGAAACAGCAAGGGGCAATTGGGATGTAGTAATAGTAAATCTAGGCCTTAGCAAGATAAATGCCAATCTTCAGTTAGTTGGATAAGTGTAGTACTGCTATTTGGCTGTGTTAAAGGTAGCTGGATAAACATATTAGCTGAGTATAGTCAGCGGTGTAGCACTGTTACTGACTCTGTTGGCCAAATTTGTTGGATAAGTTTCTTCAGCTAACTTGTGCAGCTGGATAGCAGCTGAAAATTGTTCTCACAGAACATATGGCCTATCCAGTTTGCCCATCCACATCTCCTGTTCACCTTTACTTCCTCTCTTTCAGAGATCCTCGTTACTTGTCCCATGTTCTCCTGAATTCAGGTGGCTGTTCTTGTCTCTACCACCTCCACAGGGAGGCTGTTCCTTGCACCCACCATTCATATTTTTAGCTTGAAACCTTTGGTATAGACTCTAGGCCATATCTTTTATAGGACTTCATCACTTAAATTCTGTTCATTTAGTAGTGCTGTCATGCTCTGTTTTTTAGGTGGCATCACTACGAACAGGAACATTTCTCATAAAAGGAAAGCATGATTACCACAAAGTTGGTTTGGTTATACCCTTGATTTTGCTCTGCAAATCTTGGTATATGCATGATCCAACAAAGTGACTTCCTTGTGCAGCACAAACAGCTTATGAAACAACATGCACAAGTGAAATGCAAGCAAGGGATTCCCATCTCTTGTTGGCAGTAGACATCAAAGAGTTTTTGTACATGAACCTGGCACATGAATTGTGGTGTTAGCCACTGATATGCTAGAGGCTACGTAAGAAGACAAATTATGACAGATGCTTGCATGTTGTCCTTCTACATTGAAAAAAGGGGAGCGAATAGCATGCTTTATTCCTAAAAGTAAAATGAACGAGAAAAGGAAACATGACGCTAAAGGTCTTGAATGTGTATCCACTGTATTTTTATTACCTAGCAACCTTGGGCATGTGTAACACTGAAGTGATGACATTGCTTAATGAGGTTGATGGATATGAAACATCTCTGGAAACATTAGAGTCAGCAAACGAGTACAGCATTTGCAGCTGGCATTTCAAAGCTACAGCAGGTCAAGATGGGAATTTTTAAGGGTTTGTTTTCACCATAAAAACCCCCCATGTACACCTGAGTCTATATAGCAGGTGAGAAAGAGGAAGCTAAGCATTATTTTTAAGCTCCCAAGTTGTCTTTCTGTGCTTGAGCGCAAGAAATTGTTCATGTCCAGTCCATGCTCACCTTCATGATACATTCAATACATTTTGCACAAGTTAACAGTGATTTTCTGTCAGGTTGCACTAAATCACTGACCTGGGACCTTTTTGAACTTGCTTCCTTTTCCTCATTGTAATTGCAATTGAAGGTGGAGGCTGTAATAGGCGCCAACACGGTACCCCCCCCCCCTCTTTTTTTGTTTTTAAAAAAATGACCCCTGGTGCAAGTACAAACAAAGGTATTGATTTGCCCTTTTAGAAGTCAAAAGGAAGACTGAGGTGAAAAAATGTTTAGAAGAATTAGGTACATTTTCTTATTCTCCTACCTGAGTGTGAAAAGCATCTCTTTGGGAACAGAGTCAAATAGATTGATAATGAATGCATAATGAGGCATTTAATGCAGGCCTCTTTCTGTGGGGCATAATGTATTATCTTCCACTTAAAATACACAAAGCTTAATTTTCCTCTTCAGACCTGCATTCTAATTCTGAGGACATCAGCAACATCTGATATTGAACATAGAAACATTGAAACATGATGGCAGAAAAAGACAATACAGACATGGTCAACCTAGTCTGCCCATCCACACCACTGGCAAAGCTCCAGAATCCTTACCACACTTTCAGAGATCCCCTGTGCTTTTCCAATTCCTTCTTAGATTCAAACACTGTCCTTGTCTCCACTACCTCTACTGGGAGGCTGTTCCATGCTTCCAACACCCTTAAATTACTCCTGTCTAACCCTTTTTACCCTCATCCCATGACCCTCATTCTGGATCCTCCTTACCACTGAAAGAGGTCTACATTCTGTGCATTGATACATATTTCCTCAATTTTATCTTTTCTTTTGGGAATACATAGCTCTTTAAATCTCTCACCATTTTAATAACCACCCTCTGAACTGATTCAGCTGGATTATATCCTTTTGAAGGTGCATTCTTCAAAACTGTACACAGTATTCCTAATGAGGTCTAATCAGGGACTTATACAGGGGCAATATCACCTCTTTTTTTAAATTTAAAATGTTTTTAATTATTTTATAGATATAACAAAACAGAAGAAGAGTGGTATGGTTCTGAGCTACTCCCCTATATAAGAAATTGCCTTTAATACAAAAGATTTTATTTTCCCCACTAACCCCCCCTCCCCTCTCCCCCCTAAGTACCCAAACAAATTGCAGGGTCCAGAGTCCATGTAAGAAAACATAGTCAGTCAACAGGCAAAAAGGATAAGTAATCTCAGTCACTCATTTAGAATAGAACTGCGGGCACGCTGTGGAAGGGATTGTAGGTAGACATCCCACACATCTAGAAAACGCTTCTTGTGGCGTGGAGAAGTCCGCATTGCTGCCACATCCAGAAGCATCATACGATGGAAGCAGTTGCGCCAGGTCCAATAAGAGGGAGGCGACGTGTCTCGCCAGTGCATTAAAATAACCTTCTTCCCCACCAAACAGGCTTTGCGAATAAGTAATCGAGTTCCCAGACCACAAATTCGTAGTGGAGAAATGCAACCAAAAAGTAAACACAGGGGTGACATAGGAAGAGGGACCTCCAGTAAGGTCTTAAGGTACAGAACCATCTTAGCCCAGAGATTATGGATCGTAGGGCATTCCCAAAAGGCATGAGATAGTGTACCACGGACGTTCCCACAACGCACACATGCTGGGGACGTGGAAATTTTAAGATGAAAAGCCACTTGTGCCGAAATATAGCTCCGGCGTAAAAATTTGTATTGCATTTCTCTGAAATAGGAATTCACTGAGATTTGGGAAATTCGTTTGAAACAGGCTTTAATGATATACGCAGTAACGGTAAAGATCCCATCGCCATTCCATCTATTGATCAGAATGGAACAAGTGTCCACGACTGTCAACTGTTTAAGACACTTATAATACTGTGATAGCGAAGGCATCTGCTCCTTTTCAAATGAAAAAATAGCATCTAGAGAATGAAAATGAGAGGCCTGTCTGATGGAGGAGGGGAGGGAGCCCACATAGTGCTGCAGTTGTAAATAAGGAAAAACCTCTGCAGCGGGAAGGGCATAGTGCTCCCTAAGTTCAGCGAAGGGCAAGATTGTACTGCCCGGAGTCAGGACATGTCCCAACAGGTGGATACCCTTAGCACGCCATCGCTGATATACCGCTGTTTGGGAGCCAGGGGTAAAATCAGGGTTCCCCTGGATGGGGTGAAAATAGGCGCAGATATGTGGAATCTGCAGCAGTCGCATGAGCCTAACCCAGGAGGTCCGAATGGGTCTGGTGGGAGCATTCAGCACTAAAAACGTGGGCAGTGCTGCAGCTGGGGCCTGCAAAATAAATTTTAGAGAAAAAGAGGTGGTCAATTTCCCATCCGCAGAAAGATTAATAGCAGTGGATTTATCCAACAGCCAATCTCTCATCAGGCGGAGATTACTAGGCAAGTTATAAAGAGCTAAATCAGGGACTCCCAATCCTCCCCTACCCCAGCGCTCCTGCATCCACACCAGAGGAACACAAGACTTCCCTCCCCCCCCCCCCCCCACCAGTAGAAGCAACGCTGAGCCTTATCCAGCTGTCTGAGTTCTACCGTGCGTAGTTGCAAAGGCAAATTCTGAAAAAGGTATAACCATTTGGGCAGAATGGTCATTTTGAATAGATGGACTCTGCCACCCAGGGATAGGGGTAAGCGAGTCCAAGTGAGCAATTTGTCCTGAGTGTGCTTCAGCAGGGGGGGTCACATTACGTTTGTATAAGTGTGAAAGCACATGTGGTATAGTGATTCCAAGGTAGGTAAACGAGGGTCTCTCCCATTTGAGGGGGAACTCATCTCCCCAGGTGTTTTCCAAAGAATCTGGAAATGCTAAGGCCACAGATTTATCCAGATTTAATCGAAGGCCTGAAAAAGTCCCAAAAGCCCAAAAAATCAGAAGGAGAGAGAAAAGAGACTTCCGGGGGTCCGTGAGAAATACGAAAATATCGTTCGCAAAGGCGGCATACTTAAAAGTGGTTGATTGGAGGCGCAGACCCTTAACCGTTTTTGCCATTTGTATTTTTTGCAACAAAGGCTCGAGCTGGAGAACAAACAGAAGAGGGGAAAGATGGCAGCCCTGCCTAGTTCCCCTAGTAATCGAAAAGGCCTCAGAGTTTGAGCCATTCGCTATGACAGTAGCTTCTGGAATCTGGTAGAGAAGGCGGACCACATTTAAAAACAAGCCTTCAAAGCCCATTCTATGCAAGACCCAAAATAGATAGCCCCATTCCACCCTATCAAACGCTTTTTCAGTGTCAAAGCTAACAGCAAGGAAGGGGACCTCCATCTGCTGACCCATTGTCATAGCCGCCAGTACCTTACATATCTTTATCAGAGCATATCTCTTCCAGATAAAGGCCACCTGATTTGTATCTACGAGAGAAGGAAGTATAACAGACAGATGATCTGCCATAATTTTGGTCAAGATCTTTTGATCAAAATTTAGCAAGGAAATAGGTCTGTAGGATTCAGGTGCTAATGGATCCTTCCCCTGCTTATGAATAAGAGTGATATTAGCTGTGTTAGTATGGTCTGGGAAGGAGCCATGTGTGGAAAGGGCAGTAATGACCTGAACAAATGGAGGCCCCACCAGGTCTGAGACACATTTATAAAATTCTGCACCATACCTGTCCGGCCCAGGCACCTTAAAGGCCTTAGCACCCCTAATAACTGAAGTCACCTCATTTAATGTAACTGGCAGATTTAGGAAGGTCTGCTGGTCTTGGGTCAGGTGGGGAAGACACAGCTGGTCACAGAATTGGGCACATGCTGCAGAGTCCCAGCCCTCAGAGGTATAAAGAGTACTATAAAAATCTCAAAATCGGTGCAAAATGTCAGTAGTAGCAGTAAGGATCTGACCCTTCGGGGATCGGAGAGCTGGGATATAGCGAGATCTGCGGACTGTGCGAACTAAATTAGCAAGCATCCTACCCGCTTTATTGCTATGCTGGTAAAGTTTGTACTGATAGTACAGAAAACTCTTCCGAGCCCACTGGTGCAGTAGAGTGTTAAGATCCCCCTGAATTGACAAATACTGTACCCTGGCACCATGAGAATTATTACTGTTCAACAAGTCTTTAGCCCTACTCAATTTAGTAGTTAACATCAAAATTCTATGGTCAATAGCCTTTCTATGATGAGCCATATAAGAGATAATATCGCTCCTTAACACAGTCTTGGCAGTGTATCAAAACAAGATTGGGGTCTCCACATGTTGGGCATTTAGAGTGGTGTAATCCAACCAGCGGGCTTGCAAGTACTCCTAGAATTTAACATCATTAGCTAGATAAAAGGGAAAGCGCCACCGAAACGTGGTAGGGTGACGATTCCCAAACAACAATTCCAAACGTAACGGGGCATGGTCAGAGATTATATTTTCCTCTATAGTCACCTCCCCCACCTGAGACAGGTTACGCGCACTGATGAGAAAGTAATCAAGGCGAGAAGGTGCCATGGGCATGAGAGATATGAGTAAAATATTTCTCACCCGGATGCAGGATACGCCGAACATCCACCAAATGAAGGGACCGTTCCAAAAAGGAGGGGCCCTTCCCAAAGCTAGTCCTTGAGCCCGAGGGGGAGGATCTATCCAGTTGATCATCCCGGATTGTATTAAAGTCCCCCCCTAACAGTAAACAGTCCTCCTCATATGGTAAGAGCAACTTATATATCTCCCGATAGAAGTTAGGGCTGTAGTTATTGGGGACATATATATTACACAGAATCACCCTAGTTTGATACAAGTTAGCCACCAAAATAATGTAGCGCCCTAGGGGGTCTTTAATTGTGGAATGGACCCGGAGAGGGACAAGTTTATTAATCCATATGACTACTCCTCAGATTTAGAGGATCACCTCTTTTTTTTATACTGACCATTCCTTTCCCTATGCACCAAAGCATCCTTTTACCATTTGCTGTCACCATATCCATCTGTTTGGCCCCCAATCCTGTTCTTGTTTTTGTGTTTAGAAGAATTTCATCCCTTATACTGTATGGTTCTCTTGGGTTTTTGCAGTTCAAATGCATGACGCTTGTAATGTTTGCCTGCCGCAGTATGCCCCCATAACTGGATTCACTCACCCCAATGCTGCAAAGAAGAATGCCACTATCTCCTGCCGGCTCACTGGTGCTCCCCCTAGGCATGCTCATCTGCCATGCACTGGCCTTTGAGGACCCCATGGCAGAAAACTCAGTGGTGGAATCTCCTGTTAACATCACATGGCTGGTTATTTACATTACTGTCAGTGCCTCAGCAACAGGTTTCCTGCCTGACCATGCAGTGTGTGTTGCTCCGTGTTTCTGCTTATCTTGTTTCTGTTACCACTTTGTGCCTGTTGCAGTCCTTGCCTTCCTAGGCTCCCTGCCTTGTTCCCTTCCTTGTCACCTTACCCATTCTAGTCTCTGCTTCCAGTCTTGTTCCCTTTCTTGTATACTGCCTTGTTCCTGTCTTACCCCTGTTTGCCTTTGTCTTCATTCTCTCCTGACTTCCAGTTCTGACCTTTGTTATGGATTTGTCTTTGCTTCTTGATTGCCTCTCTCTATGGGACCCTCGCCTAAACTCTGCTGGCCCCTGGAAACTAAAGGCTCAACCTGTGGAGAACGGAGCTGGTATAGGTGAAACCCAAACCTTGTCTCGTTTGAGCATGTCCACCTGCTATTGGTGTGGGCTTAGGGATTTCACCTGCCAGGCTGTATCAACCACACTACAGCCAACAGCTTGTTCCTGTCTTGCCCCTGTCTGCCTTTGACTTCATTCTCTCCTGACTTCTGGTTCTGACCTTTGTTATGGATTTATCTTTGCTTCTTGATTGCCTCCTGCCCTGACCTCTGCCTGGACTTTGACACTGATTTCTGCCTGCCCTAACCTCGGCCTCCATTTGTTCGCTGCCTGCCCCAACCATGGCCTACTACCGAACTCTGCCTGACCGCTCTCTATGGGACCCTCGCCTAAACTCTGCGTATTTTGGCATTAAATCTTAGGTGCCAAACTCTAGACCATTCCTCAAGCTTCATTAGATCCCTTCTTATGTTTTCCACACATTCGCAGGTGTTTTCCTTATTTTGAATTTGATATCATCTGCAAAAAGACAAACTTTTCAAAATATCTATAGTCCTTTCACATTATCGCTTATGAAAATGTTGACAAGAGCAAGGATCAGTCCCTTCTCCTTAGCATGAACTTTATTTACATCCATTCATTTTTGCCTCCCAGTAAACCAGTTTCTAACCTAGTCATTTGCTTCAAAGCCCATACCAAGAGCGCTCAGTTTATTTACGTCACCTATTGAATGCTGAACCATGACAAAGACCTAACTGAAATCCAAATGTATTACATAAAACACTCTCCTGTGTTCCAGTACCTACTGTACTTGGATGTAACTTGCTTTGAGCTATAATGAAAAGTCATGACAAATACTCTAAATAAACTCTCTGATCAAAAGAATTTATCAGATTTGTTTGACAAGACCTATATCTCTGTGTAGCAGGTTCCCCGTTTGGTGCATTATCCTTAACCAGGGGTAACTTGGGTCAGGGTTGAGTCAGGACGGGGAGGAATAATTATTTTCCGGGGTCCGGGGCCCAATCATTCTCTGACTTACTCAAGGCTCACACTCTAGGTAGAAAATCTCACCAAAGTGAAATGTTGGCCTGAAAAGGAGCAAGGAAACAAACTGAGTAGAATAGGCAGAACATAAGACTCAAGCCTATGTCCCTCTATTCAGCCCTTGCACTGGAATCAGCAGGAAAAAAATTAAAAAGGAGTCCAGAAGTGGTGTTCAACATAAATCCTTTACTGCAAATTAAAGAAAACAGACCAGGCAAAAATAAATAAATAAATAAACCCACAAAAATTGGGAATCACCATACAGCAGACATCCAAAATAAAGTACGGTTTCCTTGACCATGTTGAACCTTCTCATCACCCCCTATCTCTTGCACCATAATCCTCAGACAATATATCTTTGCCAGTGGGGTGGGACAACAAATTAAACTCTGGAATTTGTTGCCAGAGGACGTGGTAAGTTCAGTTAGAATAGCTGTGTTTAAAAAAGGATTGGATACATTCTTGGAGGAGAAGTCCATTACCTGCTATTAATTAAGCTGACTTAAAAAATAGCCACTGCTATTACTAGCAACGGTAACATGGAATAGACAGTTTTTGGGTACTTGCCAGGTTCTTATGGCCTGGATTGGCCACTGTTGGAAACAGGATGCTGGGCTTGATGGACCCTTGGTCTGACCCAGTATGGCAGGTTCTTATGTTCTAACTAGAGTGTGGCTTCGAGCAGCAGCCACACTCTAGTTGGAAAAATATCCCCAATCCCCAAATATAAAAAATGGGTTCCAAACTTCCCAAAACCTTAAACTGTAATCCAATAATCCAATATTGAGGATCTTGATTCCTTTTCTATAAAATCTTCTAATCTTTCTCCACCCTCATTTGTCCTGTTGCTTGAGCTAAATTATATCCAATCCCAATCCTTAGGGGCAAACCTTCCCTTCAGACCAAGAAGTAAAAATTTCCAAAAATCAAATACTTCTTAGTTGAAACTCTGGATGAATCACAAAAAGAGCTCTCCAGAGGCATATATGAGAAAATATTAGCCTGGGTCATTTTATCCATACTGGCCCAAGGGTATACAATTGCACGCGCACACACAAGAAAGGGTAAGTAACCCACTAATGTTCTAAATGATTTGAAAGATGCTTAATGTTGCAAGCTTTATTATACAATGGCAAAGAATATCAAAACTATTCAAAAAATAAAATTGGCACAATAACACACGCTCTGATTTCGGAGCGGCCTCGGAGGGAACAGGCAGCGCATGCAGAGCTCGGCGCGCGCAAGGTGCACAAATGTGTACCCCCTTGCACGAGCCGACCCCAGATTTTATAAGATACGCGTGGCTATGTGCGTATCTTATAAAATCCGGCGTACTTTTGTTCGCGCCTGGTGCGCGAACAAAAGTACGCGCGTGCGTAGAATTATAAAATCTACCCCACTGCTTCTAAACTCTCTGTATTGTTATGCATTTTATATCATGTATAGATATCGACATAAAACATTGTCAAAATATATACAAAGTGCTTTAATGAAGCAATGACACACTTGCAATAGAGCTGGACTTCAAGAAAGATACTTTGTGAATTGCAAATGAGTCACATGGAAGATACCTTCATTAAAAAGGGGATACAGTTGAATCTCAGTCCACAAGAAAGGATAATTTGCAATTGTTTTATAGGACTGTTGTTCCAATTATGTTTCTGTAGTCTCTGTTCTACTTCTGCTATATCCTGTATTTTCTCTGTCCCTACAAAGGCCTCTGTTTCGCTGTCCAGGCTTCCTCAGGGGAAAATATTGTTCATAACTATTCTTACATTGATACCGTGGATTGTATTTAGTGAAGAGGACTCAATCTCTTTTTTGTTGATTCTACTTTATATGTCAATTTGCCAATTCAGTACTTAAGACTTCAACTGTTATTAATTAATAGGAATGTGCATTTTTTTTTCATGAACTAGACAATTTCAACAAAATTTCAACAACCTGGTTCGGGAGAACCGAAAAACGAAAGCAATTTTTCTGAAATTTCGGAAAAATTCAGTTTTCGGGTTAGTGCGCGCTAACTTTAAAATGTTAGCGTGCACTAATGGGAGTTAGCGCGCAGTAATTCCTGCTGCAGGCCGAAAATGAATCCCAAACCGAAGTGCAGTATCGCTGCACATCTCTATTAATTAACAGCTTGATAAATGCAGCATAATCATCTACGAATTTCCAATGTCTTCTTAGCGTGTTGGAAACCTTTTCAAGTCTCTTTGCTGTAACTGTATCTGAAGCAGACTTCAATACCTCTTTACAGTACAGACTCTGCGACATTTCTTGACCATTTAAATATAACAAAATAATTGAATAAAAACAAAAATATAGAAAGTTCCAACACTGAAATACAGTGCAAATTTTAAATACTTAATATATCATTTATAAAATATTTCAGAAAGTACTTTCAGTCAACAAGAAACCCCCTAGTTTCACTACATTTTCTATTTTCAGTGGAAGAGCAGGTGCAATACAACAATACAGTGTTCCACAGTCGCAGCAGTTGAGTTTACGGGCTTAATCCCAGAGTCATAAAAGATGCTGAACTAGGACATTAACCCTTTCCACTCATCATACAAAAATAAATATTCAAATGGTGTCACCTCAGTAACAGCAACAATTCCCTCCACTACCAGGAACATTGTACAATCCAAAATTCTGCTAAAAAAGTACTCCTGCCATAACATACTAACTGTCAGGCTCAAACAGTAACAGTCCTACTGCCCTGTAGGAAAACTGGAAATATAACATCAGACCCTAAAACAACAATACACCCCCTATTGGGAAAATAGAACAAGCCAGGCTGCTATAGATCCATACACAGAAACTACACGTTAGCAGAATACCTCACCTTGGTCACATACGCAGAATTTAAAAAAGTCAACCATACTAATAAAAAGAATAAAATTTTCAAAATTGCTGAAATTTAGAATATCCAATAATATAAAAAAACTCATTACAATGTTTAAAAATTTATAAAAAAATAACAAAATCTTTCAAAACGACATTGAATACTACCCAAGAATTAAGACTAATAGGGTTGAAAAACATCCTCAGCCATCCATACCTGGGAACTTTTTGATTTCCAGTCACACTGAATTTATCATGGATTAGTAGGGGAGGAGGAGAACAAACAAACTATCTTCACACACACACACACACACACACACACACACACACACACACACACACGTTCATTCTATCAAAGACAATCGTACTGTACTTGTTCACTCTCAATCTCTCTCATACACACACACACACACACACACTCAGGCTTCTTCCCCCCTCATATATGAACACACACACACACACACACACAGAGACTCTCTCTCCCTCATTTACACATACTCACTGACTGTCTCCCTGATACACAGACACACTCACTCACTGGCTGTCTCCCCCTCATATACAGACTCACTAACACCAACTGGCTGTTTCCCCTCATACACAGATACACTAACACTAACTTGCTCTTTGGCCTTCATACACACACACACACACACACATACTCACTCACTCACTGGCTCTTTCCCCCTCATATACATATATTCACTCACTGGCTCTTTCCTTCTTGTATACATACACAAACTCTCTCATTCGCTCTCTCCCCCTGATTCACATACTCATTCACTGGGTCTCTCACAAATCAGGCCTCCTCTTCTGCTGCAGGTGCCAGAGGATGTATGGGGCCTTTGTATTAAGCAATTGCTGGGAGGGGTGTGCCAGCTTCGGTATGCTTTGCTTTTTCATTAACTGCGGGTGGGAGTGAAGGTGTCAGTGGCCTCACAGGTCCTTTGTAGTTAAAATCCAATGGGAGGGGTGTGCCAGCCCCATCCTGCTAAGCCTCTTCTTCAACCCCACTGGTTCCTTCCTTCTACAGCGGGTGGGAAGGCTTTTGCTGGCAGCCCCTTTGGGGTTTTTCATTGGTCGCTAGCGGGAGAGGAAGTTTGGCCATGGGTGGAAGGGTTGGTACCAACGGCCATTCTAGGCCTTTTCTTCTATTGCTTGTTTGCAGGCTGTGGAAGCCAGGGACACTTTCTGCCGGAGCTGCCTTACAATTTTGCACCATGCCTGGCCCACAGTTCTACAATTAGGCACGGGTTGGGCATAGTGCAGAATTGTAAGGCAGCGCCTGCAGAAAGTATTCCTAGCTCCCGCAGTCTGCAAACATCTCCGAGGTACCTGGAGTCTAGGATTTGTAAATTAGGCCAGGCAGGAGCTGTGGGAGATCATGTGGCCAGCTAGATGGCCCACCGGGATATGCCCGATCCCTCAATAGGCCAATCTACCCCTGCAGCTCTCTTTCTCTATCTTGCCTCTGCCCTGAGATCAAGGGGGTGATCTCTAGCTCCTAGCCCTCTCTGATGAGATCTTGGGAGGGGTCTCTGGCTCCTTCCTCTTGGCTTCTTCAGTCATGCCTGACCCTCTATATGTGGAGCATGCTCCCAGGGGTTTTATACCTTCTGGAAGTTTATTCCCCAAAAAGGTGGGGACTTGGCAATGGGAGGATTAAAAAATGTGAACTCCCTCCCACTGTCCACAGCTGGAAAAATCTGGGAATTATATTTAGTGAGGGGAAAAGCCCCTGTCACATCTGGAAAAAGCATGCGACCTTGTAATCCACCGGATTCCAGAAAGTGCACTATCATCTGTTTTAGCAGTGATTCCATTAATTTGCTCACCACAGAAGTCAGACTGGCTGGCCTGTAGTTCCCACCCAGCCTCCTCCTTACTTCCACTTTTATGAAGAGAAACCACAACTCTAGCCCTCCAGAACTACTCCAGACTCTAAAGAAGCATTGATAGGGTCAGCTAATGGAGGTTCCAGGGCTCCTTTAAGTTCCCATAATACCCTCAGACGTTTCCTGTCTGATCCAATCACCTTATCTATTTTTAGTTTAGCTAGCTGCTCATGAAAGTGTCTTCTGAAAATGTAGGTTTCCCTCACTTTCAATCCTATTTGAATCAATTTTCCGTGATCCTACTCCTGGTCTTTCCTCAGTGCACATTGCTGATTTATCTGGATGAAAGGGCTGTTTGAAATTTGCCCATCCTTAACTCGGATAAAACGATGCACGTGCTTCCATAATACATGTGCTTTTTTAAAATGTATATTCCTCCTTTTATCACTGGTCAGCCAATTCAAAGCGGATTACATTCGGGTACTGGAGCTATTTCCTTCTCCCCAGAAGGCTCACAATCTAAGTTTGTACCCGAGTCAATGGAGGGTGAAGTGAAGTGACTCAAACAACGCTGGCACTGAAATGCCACAGGCCCAGCACTGCTGTTCTGGCACACACTAGGGGGCCAAACATCCCTGGTCTGAAGCCTGCTGTGCTAACTGCTGGTCTACGCCTCCACTTTTAGTTGGGCTAAAAAGGAGTGTTCCTGGCTGATGTTCCACAGTATCATTCTTTAAGTGCTTGCTGTATAATTTATTGGCATCTAGTTGGCTCTACTCCCCCATTTTTTGGTGGTTTTTTTTTTATTTTTGTGGAACTTTTCGTTTTCTTTTTTCATGCAGCCATGGTGACTACATTACATGATTAATATCGATCATCTGTGTGCACTTTCCTTAACAAGGTGCGTCTTTCTCTTGAAATTTTATTGTAAAAAATTAATAAATATAAAAAAGGGCGCGTTCCTGAAAGTGTGCTTAGGTCAGGGGAATAAAAACACATAGACTTGTCATTTGCAAAAGTATGCGTGCTATTTCCCAGCCAAAATGAGCCCACGGGAAAAGCAGATGCAAACGATGCAGCTGCTTTTATTGTGCGTCCTTTACACTTATTTTCAAGGAGGGAGGTTTTTCTTTTAAAAATTTGCATAAAGTATGCATGCTAAAAGTGGTCATATACTTTACATAAATATGGGCTGTTTGAAAATTTACCCCTCAGCCAGAGACGGATTTGGGATGTTGGCACCCTAGGCACTGTTGGTGCTGTAGCCCCCCTGTCACCCCCATCCGTTGGAACAAAAGGGAGCAGAAGGTCTCTAAGACACAGTCCCTAGTTTCTTGTGGGAGCTTGGGGTAGATTCTGTGGGAACATTTTAAAAATTCTGAAAAAAAATTATCTTTTATATTACATTATAAAAATACATTAGTTTTACAGTACATGTATTGGTGTAATTTATTGTATTTTTATTAGTGAAGAAAAGTAATATCAGTGCAGGGAGGAGACCTCAGAGTTGGGGAAGGCAAGGGAAAAAGACCAGGAATGGGATAAGGAGAAAGGAGGAGGAGGAGTGCGAGAAGGAAAGAGGACTATGGTTGGGGAGGACGGGATATGAGGAAGATTAAGAAACTGGGATGGGGAAGATGAGGGAGAAGCAGATTCTTGGATTGAAGACGAGGAGGAGGGAAAAGGAAAGGTTGGGGAGTGGATTCCAGCATCTGGGAAGAAGGGAGAGATAGGAAGGGAGCTTCCAGGATTTGGGGGATAGAATCCAAGATCAAGGGAGGGAAGATTTGAATTGCAGTGAGAGGAAAGGAGGAGGGAGGGGTCTTATATGCTCTGGTCTTGCTCCTTCTTGCATCTCCTCTCCAGCATCCCACCCAATATGACATACTGGGCACCAATCCCTTCTTTCTCATACTCATGAACACTGCCTCCTACCCTTGTTCCCCTCTCTCTCACACAGATCCTCCTCTCATCCTCCAGCCTTTCTTCCCACCCTCCAATTATCTCCACTCTGCCCCTCCTAATCTCCCCCAAAGATCCCTTTTTGCTCTGTCTGCTGCAGGCTCACTCCCCCTCCTGAGTCCTCTCCTGTTCCCAGAAAACTGCCTGGGAGGGGAAGAGCTGGCTGACTGAGATTCAGCACAGCTGAAAGGCAGCAAATCTTCAGTCAGCCTGCTGTCCCCCCCCTCCCCCTAGATTTTTGCCGCCCTATTGACAAATCCAGGCCTGCCCTCAACCACACTTTATTTATTTATTTGTCACATTTATTACTCAACCACACTTCATTTATTTATTTGTCACATTTATTACTAATCGGTTAATCTCAACCTTTCATGGTGAGTTACACTTTTTTTTTTTTTTTGCCAAACTAAAACACAACCAACACACTTTTCTTTTCTGGAATTCTTACTCATATACATATATTCACACTACAAATATGTCTTCCCAAACAAAACAGTTGCACATCAAAAAGGCTATTCAAGCATTGCTCCACACTTCACCATGTTCAAGGAACACTACAGAGGTTGCGTAGTGGTGTATAAATGGACAGTCCCGAAGGTATTAGCATGATTGTCAGGATCATTGCTATCATTGCTATGGTTAGTCTGGTCAGTGAGCACTGCAGAGCAGGCTTCAACCTGAACAGCAAGTTTTTGCAGTAGGCAGTTCAGCTCTACCCCTTGGCTAGCCAAAAAATAAGGGGACCTCCTTCCAGGGGGCCTCATCCAGGGGAATGTGAGTAGAAAGTTGCCCCCTGAATTCTTCACCTTCCCCTACTATAAAAAGTAAATGTTCACAGGCCATTAGCAGAATAGGAGATACATGGAGGAAGGGGAGAGAATGACAGAGCCAGAGAAAGAAGTGACAAAGTGGCATACACTTGAACAATTCAAAGATAAATATGCCTTTCTGGCAAATGTACTTACAAGCAATATATTACCAGAGAACAGTGGTCTTTGCCATCATTGCCATTGTTAGTGGAGTCAAAGATTGCTGTAGGCATTCAGAGACTTGGGCCTGGAGTCTGAACCTCTAAAGCTTCTATGAGCTCACTAATTGTTTTGCAAGCTTTAAGAGTCACTAGAAAACCGAGTGGTCCAGCCACTGCAATGCCTACACCACAGGTTGGTCATAGAGTGGGAAATTGCCAGTGCCCTTCTGAGACAAGGAAGCCAGATTCTAGGGGTGTATAGGCCCAAAAATGTCATGTTGTTTCATTTAGGTTTGTTGAGAGGAAGTTTCATTGGGGATCTTTTTTCATTTGTATTTGTTTCAGAAAATAGTGCACAAAATTTCTAAATGTCATATGCTATTTTCAAATAGCATGCACAAGCTTCTAAACAAAAATTATGAATTTTGGGTGAATTTCATTTGAAAATGAAACAAAACTGAACAAGTGTGTTTTTCTTTTTTTTGAAATGAATGCACATCCCTACTTGATTCCTTTCTTGGAAACACCCTTCCATGCAGCCTTCTGACCCCAACTGTTTCGTCCTATACTACTCTGAAGATTCTTACTGACAAAGAAGACTCATGTCTGTATTCTGCTTTCCTTTAACCTCATCTCCTGGATTGTACCAGCTCCCACATTCCAGGCTTACTTGTTTGCTCTTTAGTAGCAAGTAGGACAAGCCAAAAAGAAAAGGGAGCTTAGCATACTCAGTTTAATGTGATCATGCTATTCAGCTTTGATTCTGTAAGCAATAGGGATGTGCATTGTTTAAAACGAATGTGCAAAATGTAACAAATAAAGCTGTTTTGTTTCATTTTGAGGCCCTGAAAAGAATCAGAGACCCCCAAAATATAACAAAGCTTATTCATTGCATTTGTTTTAAAGGAATGCATTGGGCCTAGGTCTAGGTCAAGGCTGGGGCCTTGCCTAGGGTATAGACCCAGGCCCAAAGCAGGGGAGGTATGCCTGAGCATGATACCAGCACCTTGGCCTAGGCCTAAACCTAGGCTGGAAGCTAGTACCTCTCCTAGGGCATAGGCCAAGGTCCAAAGAAGTTACCATAGCCTAGACCCAAGCATGATTCTGGGGGCCCAGCCTAGGTCCAGGCTGACACCAGGACCAATGCCAGTGCCTTCGCTGAATCCTCTGCCCCTTGGAATAAACTTACCTCAACCATTGGGTATGTGCAGTCCAGCTCGGAGGCCAGGTCTTGATGCCTGGGCCTCAGCCCAGGTCAGAGCCGTAAAGCCGGTCCAATGCCATGATCTGGCCAACAGGTTGGGTCCTGATAGCGGGGCCTTGACCCAGACCCAGTCCTGATGCTGGGTCCTAGTCCTGAGGAGAGGTCGCAACACCTGGGTCTTGTCCTAGGCCAGAGCCTGGACCCAGATATAATATCATGATACAGTCCAGAGGTTGGGTCCCAATACCGTGTCCTTGCCTGGACCCAGGCCCGTTACTGGGACCCAGCCCTGGGGCCGACTCCTGATGCCTAGGTCTGGGTCTAGGCCAGAGCCTGGATCTAGGCCCGATGCCACAACCTGGGCTGGAGGCTGGGCCCTAATGCTAGGGCCTTGATCTAGTATCAGGATCAAGCCTCAGCCTCAGAGGTCCTCTTCATCGCTCATCTGTCATCTTCTTCTTTCTTCATCAACTGACACCATCCGCTGGGGTTGTGCTGGAGTTAATTAACTCTAGCACATTCACCTCAGCAGACTGTGTCATTTTGATGTCCAGCAATCTACAGCAATGTTGTACATAAAAATGGTGCAATCTGCTGTGGTGAATGCACCGGAGTTAATTAACTCTGGTGTGACCCCAGTGGATGGCGTCAGTTCAAGAAGAAAGATGAGGACAACAGATGAACAAAATAGAGGCCCTCCGAGGCCTGGGCACCGAGCCTGGCCCGACCCTAGGCAGAGGCCGAGGCCAAGGTGTTGGGACCTGATCTCCTGGCCAGGCCCCAGCATTGGGCCTGGGTCTGTGCCGAGCCTCTGGCTTTGGGACCTGAGTTTGGGCTCTGGCCTAGGCTGAGGCCCAGGTGTTGGGCCCTGGCATTGGGCCTGGGTCTGGGCTAAGCACTGGCTTAGGACCCAGCATCGTGTCTGGCTCCAGGCTGAGGCCCCAGCATCGGGACCTAACCTCCTGTCCAGGTTGTGGCATTGGGCCTGGGTCCAGGCTCCAGCCTATTCCGAGGTCCTGGTGTTAGGACCCAGCCTCTGGGCCAGATCCTGGTGTCCGGCCTGGGTCTGGATGAGTCAGAGGTCGCAGCAACCTACCATGGTCTCGGCCTCCTCAAGGCTGAGGCTTCGACCTTTGCTAGGCCTCATCAGCAGATGCCTTTTGGACTAGAAAATTGGGTGCCGGGAGAATCCTGGCCCCGGCATTTTCCGGTTGGGTCAGTAGGAGGTTCTGGGAGTCTTCCTTTTTATTTTTTGGTCTTTTTTTTTATTGTTTGATTTGTTTTTATCAGACAAATGAAACAAATGAAACAATCCACGAACCAAAGTTTGTGGGGAAGAAAAATTCCCAAAAACAAAAACATTTTTTTTTCCCCTGCACATCCCTAGTAAGCAATATGCTCACAATATTTAGCCAATTAATTTTTGGGTTTCTGTGCATGACAATAGCATGACCAAACTATTGGGGGCAGATTTTTTTTCCATTCACAAGCTAAATCTTATTGCATCACTTGTTAAGCGGCATTTTCACATGTACATACATTTAAAATGCACCCTAAAGTTTTTTTAGTGAGAGTTTTATTGCATTGGTCCCATAATGTTTCTAAAAAAAATAGTCATACTCACTGGTCAAAGGTTAGTTCAGATGGGATTTGATAGTACCATTTCTTTGACAATATGCCAACTTTTTTCTTTCTATATCAATATAGTTAGCAAATCTTTATGAAATTGGAGGAAACCTTTTGACATGTTGCCCGGTTTCTGGAAAGGAAAATATAAATATGATCTTAGATTGACATCCATGGATTTATCAGAAATATCATCACCATATAGGTTTTCATAAGCCCCATAATATTTATTTATTTTATTTATTTATATTCTTTTTTATACTGAAGTATAGCAGATTGCCTTCACCCCGGTTTACAGAGAAAAACAACATCATACATGAAACATATTATAACGTAAGAACAACTGTGTGATAGGTAACATCACCACAAAGGCAACTTATAACAGATTTGCAGATAACAAGATAACAATTTACAAATCAATTTAGGTGAGATAACTTCATTTGTGACCCTAGAGGTGGGATGAGTTGGGGAAAAGCCACCAGTATATAATTCAGACCACAGCTGACTCAGCATTCCAATAGTAGATTTAGGTGATTATATATTCTGAAGTGATTTATTTATAATCACAATGAAGATTCTGCATTTAATTAAAATCTAATGTATCTGGAAATCAGGAGTTGTCCTGAATGATTCTTTAAACTGTAGTCAATCAGCTGGTGTTGTGGAGCACAGGAGAAAGCACTCAATGTGAAAGGTGACCACACCTCTCTGTGGCAGCATATTTTACTGGTGTGAGAAGCCGAAATAATGACAGACATCGTCAAAGCTGTGGCTCCAAAACTGCTCTGAATTTTATTTACAGGAAAATATATTTACAAGCTGCTTTTCAGGTACTATTGAGCACGCACAGTTCTCACAAATATGTGCAGAGCATTTGGCCTGCGCATTTCACAGGTTTCTATAAAGAGATCCTCGTATACATCATCAAATATCTTCTCTTAGAGCTGGCACAGGGATTTTAAAGGCCATGCTGCCAATTCCTGAACTTCTTTGAGAATCTTTGGATCCCCCTCTTCATTCTATTCTTCCCTCTGATAGAAGAGCTCAGAGGAGTCACATTCCTTTACTGTGTGTCAGGGAAGATCCCCTTTACTCACTATTCTATTTTTTTCTGAATGGAAAACTCTCACAGGTAGAGTTGCATTTGCCTCCCAGTCTCGCCAGGAGAGGCATTCCCTCCACTGCTATGCTTCTAGAAATCTCTCTCTGTGTCTCAGCTCCTGTCCTCACACACTACACACACACTTAGACCGGTCTGTACTATTCCCTCAAGAGCAGTGATGGCGAATTCCAGTCCTCAGGTGCCACAAACAGACCAGGATAGCCAGAATGAATATGCATGAAATAGATTTTCATACAATGGAAGGCAGTGCAGGCAAATCTTTCTCATGCATTTTCATTGCGGCTATCCTGAAAACCTGGCCTGTTTGTGGCACCCGAGGACTGGAGTTCGCCATCACTGCTCTAATGCACACTGAATACATTCTCTTGGGCACTGCCACTTAGCGATCCAAAAACATAGGAAATAGCATGTGACACAGGTGTTTTACTAAGAAACATGCAAATTTGTTGTGGGTGAACTATGTTCTTTTCATATCTATCCATGGGACAGTAATGATTTGGTAAGGAGGTTTTTACAGTTAGTTGCCATCTGACACCAACCTTCCTCCTTTATCTTGGCTTGAAACAGGCAGAGATACTAACCTAATTCAGTTACTCTCTTGTGGAGCTTAATCTATCTTCATTCATTCATTCATATTTTTTTGAGTATTTGCTATTGTTAGGTTTGGGTGAGGTTTAGATAAATTCATATTTTTGTCTGTTCCTCTAGTCCATCTTGAACTCAGTTTGCATCCATATCCCATATTTTAAAATGCAATCAGTTTATTTCATTGAATCCAATTCAATCCAACCTGTTTGGAGGTTTTTTTTTTTCAATATAAGCCAAATTAAATTTTTACTTTTTTTCCTAGCTCATCATAGGAATAAATAGAGTACATTTCCTTCCTTATATGGTGGCTTTCCTTTTCATGCTGCAATTTTTTTAAACCAGTTACTGTCTGGTTTATATGCCAGCTTTGTCACTGTTTGAGGTGGGGGATCTGGTCAGGGGCTCAGTGGTATGTGGTGGGACCTGGGTTCAATTCCCGGTTCAGGACTTCTGCCGCTCAGCCAGGACTGGGGATGCTGCAGAAGCAACATTCACAGCCCCTGGGGGGAGGGAGTTCCCCTCATCATGAGCTTTGTTTTTACTCCAGGCTGGGATGATGAATAAAGGCACAGGAATGAATTTTCAAAGGAGATGCATGCATAAAAGTTGTATATATTGTAGGAATTTTCAAATGCCCATTTTCATGTAAAATAGCACGTTGATTTGAAAATGAAATCTGCATGTGTTATTCCCCCCGAACCTAAACACATCCTCTTGAACACCTTCTGTGAGAGTGGCTAAAATGATGCACCTTTGAGGAGCAACGTGGGGAGGTCACCTTTCACGCAGTCAGTATTGAGCACATAAACTGCTATTTACCTGTGTAAACATCTTAGATATTAATTATTTTCCATCTCTTTCTCCCAGGTCACCCTCACTGTTTGCAAATCCAGTGCAGTGGAATCATTGTTACTTTTCCTTTCTGATTGATAACCTTCTAACTGAACTATGGCCTCTGAATGTTCAAGAAATATTCGGGCTGATACAGTACAGTGCGCTCTGGTGGAGCGCACTGTTAGCCCAAGTTTGGATGCGCGTTTTCGAAGTGCTAGCTTTACCCCTTATCCAGTAAAGGGTAATAGTGCATCGACAACGCACGTCCAACCCCCCCACCCCAAAACTAATAGTGCCCGCAACATGCAAATGCATGTTGATGGCCCTGTTAGCTATTCCCACGCGATCCAGAAAGCAAAATGTGCAGCGAAGCCGCACATTTTGCTTTCAAAAATTAGTGCCTGCCCAAAGGCTGGCGTTAATTTCTGCCGGCGCCGGGGAAGAACATAAGAACATAAGAAATGTGATTAAATTGGAAGAATGTCCTCAGAAGCTTTATACCTTGGGAAGTGTATAGAAAAGCAGAAAAAACTGATTTTCTGTACACCCTCCGACTTAATATCATAGCGATATTAAGTCGGAGGCCACAAAATTTAAAAAAAATTTAAAATTTAAAAAAAATAAATTTAAAATCGGCCTGCGGCCCACGGGTTGGAAGATGGACACTCAATTATGTCGGCGTCCATTTTCCGATCCCGTGGCTGTCAGCGGGTTTGAGAACCGACGCCGGCAAAATTGAGTGTCAGCTATCAAACTCACTGACAGCCACCGTTCCTGTCAAAAAAGAGGTGCTAGGGACACGCTAATATCCCTAGCACCTCCTTTTACCACGGGCCCTCATTTTCATACTAAATCGTGCGCACAGGACAGCGGGCGCTCGCCTTCGAGCGCCGGCTCTCGCGCGGGTTTTACTGTATTGGCCTGAATGTGATTAAATTGGAAGAATGTCCTCAGAAGCTTTATACCTTGGGAAATAATCACACAGAGAATGAAATTAATTGCTGCATAGGGCAAAGACATTCTGATTGACAGATTTCCTGCTTGACTGAATGTTATAGACATTTACTTAAAAAAACAGTCTTACCCCCTTCTTAGAGTGAAATGGTAATGTGTATATCTCACTTTTTATGTTTCTTTTAAATGGAAAATCACAAACTAACAGCTGCATCTTCCTCCCTTACTTCCTCTTGACCCTTCTTCCCCCAAACTTAACTTTGTTTCATTATTTTTTTTTTTTTTCATTTCTGAATTAATGTTCAGTCTCTGGAGATGGGGAAGTCATGGACAACATGAAGTAAGGTAAAAAAAATAGACATGAGTAAGTAATAAAAGAATCTTAGGGAAACGTTGAAGCTATTAAATTATACTGAAAATAATATTTTTCACTCCCCCAAATAGTTGTCAGGCACACATTTATATGCTTTGCCAATGATGATTCATTCCTTATCTTTGGTTAGTTGTTTTTTTTCCATATTGAAACCACTGAAACTCCTAAATATTAAGAATGCAGGATCAATGCATTGTGAGTCAAGAGTAACAAAACTAAGCTAATAGTAACACAGGCCAAATAAAAACATAACTATGGGTCTGATGTACTATGTTTCATTCTCATATATACAATTTTCAGAGCTATTTCTCTGAGTAAATTGCATGCTTCAAAATTGTCCTTTCTCAATCCGGCTAAAAGTATGCACAGGGGAGAAGTTCCTCGGGGCATGTTTAGGGTGGGGTTGGAAAATAATATATATATATATAGCTTGGATTTTCAAATCTCACAGGCTGTTTTCCAGCTAAAATAAGCCCACCTAATCTAATCTAATCAGAGTAACTACTTTCTGATATTTTCAGAGAACTCCTTTGTGATAATGTTGGATCTATCGGCCGCCTTTGATACTGTCGACCATCAGGTTTTCTTGGTTCGCTAGCAGGATCTTGGGATTAATGGCCATGTTGCAACCGTCCCCTCCTGATGGCTTCACTCCGCCTACCTTTCTTTGCACCTCCTCTCGCTATGGATGGATGCCTGGCTGCTGCGGTGTCTGCCTGCCGCCCTCTCCGGCATCCCCGGACAGGCTTGGGCTCTGCCTCCTGCCATGCTGCGCTGGTACCTTAGGATGTGCGTGCCGCACAACCATCACTCTTATTTCCTACTTGGCGCGAACCTCAGGGGCGTCCCCCTGTGATGACATTATGCTGCCTGGATATTTAAAGCCTACAATGTTTTCTAGCCTTTGAGTTAGCAAGGGTAACCTTACGGATGGGATTCGCTCTCCGTACCCAGCTACTCTCCAATCTTCCATTGGACTCTTAACGCTAACGGGGTATTTGCTCCTCGGGGCCTCACTTGCTTTTCAGGTTGCTATCAGGAAACTGGTACTCGCTCCTCGAGGGCCCATGATCCCTGACTCGCTGCCTGCTCCTACCTTCTCTTCTGCCTGGAAGGATTCACTATCCTCAACATCAGTGAGTACTACCATTAACGCCTCAGAGCTGTTTCCTGGAAACAGGTACTCGTTCCTCGAGGTCCTGCCTCCGTTCCAGCCCTAGTGCCATCTCCTACGTAGAACCGCTATGTGAGTACATTACCTTCAAGCCTCTCAGCTCTCAGGGATCAGGTACTCGCTCCTTGAGGGCCCGCTCTCCCTATCCTGGGGTTCTCCATACTGGGGCTTTATGCATATTCCACTGTACTCATTATTCTCAGTTCTTTCCACTACAGCACTGCTACTGGAGGAGTCGCTGAGGGATACTAGCCCAGCCGTGCTACTTCTGCTGCTCACTACTGCCACCTCTGGTGGCTTCAAGACATTGTCTAATAAAAGATCAATCTCTGTTTTGTGTGTCCTGAGCTGAGCCTGACCTGTGGCCCCTCACGGTACTTCCCCCCATGAGCGTGGTCAGCTGCCACAGTTCGACTGGTCCTCCTTGGAACTCTCCCACTGGGGCCCAGGTTGTCATGGCAGTTGCCTCAAGATCGTTTCTCCTGCTCTGCATGCCTACAACTCCAGTGATGGCAGGACTGCCGCCTCAATACGCATCATTCAGTGATCTGTTTTCCAAAGAAGATGCTGACATCCTCCCTCCACACAGATCTTGTGATTGTGCCATTCAGCTGAAACCAAACACTGAACCTCCTAAAGGACATGTCTATCCACTCTCTGCAATAGAGAATAAGGCTATGTCTGAGTACATCGAGGAGAATGTACAGAAAGGTTTCATTAGACCTTCAAAGTCGCCAGCCGGCACAGTTCTTTTTTACTCAACGCACAATTAAACTCTGGAATTTGTTGCCAGAGAATGTGGTTCGTGCAGTTAGTATAGCTGTGTTTAAAAAAGGATTGGATAAGTTCTTGGAGGAGAAGTCCATTACCTGCTATTAAGTTCACTTAGAGAATAGCCACTGCCATTAGCAATGGTTACATGGAATAGACTTAGTTTTTGGGTACTTGCCAGGTTCTTATGGCCTGGATTGGCCACTGTTGGAAACAGGATGCTGGGCTTGATGGACCCTTGGTCTGACCCAGCATGGCATTTTCTTATGTTCTTATGTTCTTATGAACCTTACGTCCTTATATCGACTATCAAGGCCTGAACGAGATTACAATTAAAGACCTTTATCCCCTGCCTTTAATCTCAGAGCTGTTTGACCAGCTTCAGGGGGCCAAGATATTTTCGAAACTGGACCTGAAGGGGGCCTACAACTTAGTCCGGATTCGCAGTGGTGACGAGTGGAAAACGGCTTTCAACACTCGAGATGGTCATTTTGAGTACTTAGTAATGCCATTCGGCCTGTGCAATGCACCCGCTGTGTTCCAGAACATGATGAATGACATTCTGCGGGATTTGTTGTACAAGAGTGTCGTAGTGTACCTAGATGACATTCTGATATTTTCTCAGAATCTGTCTACTCATCTAGAAGAAGTGAAGCAAGTTCTACTAAGACTCCAAGAACACCGACTCTACGCCAAGCTATCCAATTGCGAATTCCATAAAGACTCCATGCCTTTTCTTGGCTACATTGTGTCTAAAGATGGCTTCCAGATGGATACCCAAAAATTAGAAAGTATCAAGAATTGGTCCCAACCTACCAGCCTGAAGGCCCTGAGATGATTTTTTGGGTTCACCAATTACTATAGAAGCGTTATAAAGAACTATTCTTCTTTTACTGTGCCCTTGACTGCTATGAGCCGGAAAGGGGCCAATGCTTCTAAATGGTCTGTGGAGGCCATTTCCACATTTGAAGATTTAAAGACTGCCTTTTCCACTGAACCATGCCTACATCATCCAGACCCCAACAAGCCATTCTTTGTAGAGGTTGATGCGTCTGACGTCGGTGTGGGGGCTGTTCTGAGTCAGACTGGAGATTCCAAGTCCTTATGTCCCTGCTCTTTCTTCTCACAACATTTCTCTCCGGCAGAGAAGAATTAAGGGATTGGTGACAAAGAGCTCCTGGCTATTAAGCTGGCATTCGAGGAATGGCGGCCTTGGCTCAAAGGCGCTCAACATCAAATTACCGTGTTTACGGACCATAAGAATCTAGAGTATCTGCACCATGCACAACGTCTTAACCATAGACAAACTAGATGGTCCTTATTTTTCAACCGCTTTTACTTCATGCTCAAATATCACCCCAGAGACAAGAATACCAGAACTGATGCCCTATCACAGTCCTTTCTCTCGGAGGATATTCCAGAAGAGCTGTAGTACGTAATTGACCTGAAGAAAGTCATCATAGCGGCTACTCATTCTGTGCCCGCTGGTAAAACGATCATGCCAAAGCATCTCAGAAAGAAAGTTCTCTATTGGGCACATGATTCCAAGCTGGCTGGCCATCCTGGTCAATGCCATACCCTGCTGAAGCTACAGAAGTATTATTGGTGGCCAATTATCAAGGAAGATACACTCTCTTATGTGGCATCTTGTGCCAACTGTGCCAAGCACAAACCTACTTCTGGCCAACCGTGGGGATTGCTGCAACCGCTTCCAGCTCTGGAACAGCCCTGGATGCATATCGCTACTGATTTTTAGTTGATCTACCCCTTTCTGGAGATATGAATACCATCTGGGTCACAGTCCACTGCTTCAGCAAGATGGCCCAATTCGTGGCAGCCTCAGAACTTGTGAAGCTCTTCATAGTCCATATCTTTCACCTCCACGGCCTACCAAAGCACATAGTCTCGGATCGAGGATCACAGTTCACGGCAAGATTCTGGAAGGCCCTGTGCAAACTCTTCGACATCTCTCTAGATTATACATCTGCCTATCATCCTCAATCTAATGGCCAAACAGAATGGATGAATAGGACCCTGAAACAGTTCATTCAGGCCTATGTGAGTTGCTGTCAGAATAACTGGGCTGAACTATTACCATGGGCTGAATTCGCCATTAATTCTCATCCAGCAACATCAACTGGATCAACATCATTTGAAGTGGTATATGGACATTCACCATCATCGCCACTTCCACTGAAGCTCTCAGTGACGTTCCCAGCAAGCTTAATCCACTGCTGAAGAAATCCATCAATTATGGACTCAAATGAAAGCAATGCTACTCAAAGCGAGTGATCGAGCCAAAAGGTTTTATGGCGCTCATCATTCTAAAGCGCCTGTCTTTCAACCTGTTGACAAAGTCTGGCTATCCACTAAGCACCTTAGTCTGAAGTTACCCTCCTCTCGATTTGCTCCTCGCTATGTTGGACCATTTCCAATCCTCTGACGTCTTGGCAATGTTACCTACAGTCTGAAGTTACCAACTGGATTGAACATCCATAATGCTTTTCATGTTTAACTTCTGAAACCACTCATCAGTGAATTCTCTTCCAAATCTCAGGAGCCATCTCCTATCAATGCAGAAGATGACCTAGAATACAAGGTCGAAGCCATTCTTGATGTCCGCAAATGAGGCAAAACCTGGGAATACGTTCTCTCATGGGAAGCTTTTGGCCCCGAAGAAAATTCTTGGGAGCCTCTGGCTAATATCATTGACAAAGAGATGCTCCATTAGTTTCATCTCTTGCATCCTTGGAAACCAAAACCTGGTACCTGCAGAGGAGATCACCCTTTGAAGGGGGGTACTATTGCAACCATCCCTTCCTGACGGCTTCACTCCACCCACCTTTCTTTCTTTGCACCTCCTCTCACTATGGATGGACTCCTGGCTGCTGTGATGTCTGCCTGCCGTCCTCTCCGGCATCCCCAGACCGGCTTGGATGCTGCCTCCCTCCATGCTCCGCTGGTACCTTAAGTCGCAAGCACCATGCAGCCTTCACTCTTATTTCCTACTTGGCGTGAACCTAAGGGGCGTCCCCCTGTGATGACATCATGCTGCCCAGATATTTAAAGCCTACGATGTTTGCTAGCCTTTGAGTTATCAAGGGTAACCTTACGGATGGGATTCGCTCTCCGAACCCAGTTACTCTGCCTCTCCAATCTTCCATTGGACTCTTAACACTAACTCACTTGCTTTTCAGGTCGCTATCAGGAAACCGGTACTCGCTCCTCGAGGGCCCATGTTCCCTGACTCACTGCCTGCTCCTACCTTCTCTTCTGCTTGGAAGGATTCACTATCTTCAACATCAGTGAGTACTACCATCTTCACCTCAAAGCTGTTCCCTGGAACCGGGTACTCGCTCCTCGAGGGCCTGCCTCCGTTCCAGCCCTAGTGCCATCTCCTAGATGGAAGAAGCCTACTGAGCCCATCCTGACTACAGAGTTCCTGTGTCAAGTAGATGGAAGAAGACTGCTGGGCCTGTCCTGACTACAGAGTTCCTGTGGCAGCTTGATGATGAGGATGGTCTACTGTCTGCCAGTGTTATCCTGCTGTCACTTCTAATGCCCCCTTAGTGCTTTGCCCGTACTCCAGTCACCTTGATGCCATCTCCAGTAATGGAGCAGCTGCTGTCTCTTATCATCATGTCTTATCTCCTGCTCCAGATGTTGGGGTCTCATCTCATCTCATTTCATCCTGCTACTGCCTCCATGTTGCTGTGCTTTCTTCTGGGGCTCCATGCTGTGCTTTCTCCTGGGACTCCATGCTGCAATCTCCAGTACTGGACCTCAGACTCCATGCTGTGCTCTCCAGTCCTGGTCCTGCTGCCTGCTACTTAACCTTTGCTACCATGGCCCTTAAGCTGTCCCCTTGTGTGCACTCTTTCAACATGGATTGTCTGGGGCCTTTTGGTGAATATCACATAGTTGTGCTGCTATCAGCTCTAACATTAAAGCTGCACTGTATCTATTGGGGTGCCACTTCTGCTTTCTATGATTTTTGCTGTAATCATGATTGTGTAAAAGGATAACATACTAATAATGTATATGTAATGTTGCCATTTGTAACAATGTATGTAGAAATCTACACTCAATATGCTCTTCATTTTAGTTACAATGTCAAGTGTGATTACATATCTTGTCCTTGCATAATGTGATTACCAAAGATATTGACTTCCTTTCAATCTGTCGACGTTTGTTGTGTAATAAGTGGTCACAGTTTTGAAGAAAAAACACTTTTTGCTTGTCTGTGTTTATTTTGTGCTTTTTCAATTAAGGGTTCATTAGGTGAAAGGTTTGGGATCCACATGACCTTGCATGCTAGAATGCCACTGGCCATTCCAAGTAAGCACTTTTCTGTCAGGCAAGACAATATGGTCTACAGCATACAACCAAAAGCTGTTTGTATGCTCCCAAGGAAGACAACAATTGCTAAACAGTAAGCTCCTTATTGTGGAGCTTCAGTATTGGCTCTAGTTGCCTTCTCTAGAGAGCATACTCTTAGCTAACTGTTGGGTACATGGGCATGTATGTGACATGGGCACTAACTAGCTAGTGTTTACCTCCATACACAGTCCAGTGGAATAGGTGTAGAAATGTTTGGCTAGAGGTGCAGTACCCATATCTTCACTCTGTTGGGGACAAATCAGTTGTCTATCTATGTTAAGGTCATAGTGCACCTATTACAAACCATTGGCCTCTGATATTGTGAAAATATATCACCTCTGACCAAACAATGGCCCTTCTCTCTGGCTCCAGCACTGAATGCTATTATTAGGGATGTGAATCGTTTATCTGACGATTGAAAATATCGTCCGATATTTTCAGTATCGTCAGATATCAGGGGGTCCCCAATAGCGATAGGAAACCCCACAATTAATTTAGTGGGTTTTCTTATCGTTATGGGGGGGGGGGGGGGAAGAAAGGACACAACCTAAAAACACAACCTGACCCTTTAAAATGAGTTTGTTAGTATCCCCCCACCCTCAGGACCCCCCCAAAATTTTGTTTTAAATACCTGGGGGTCCAGCGGGGGTCCCGGGAGCATTCTCCCGCACTCGGGCTGTCGGCTGCCACTAATCAAAATGGTGCTGATGGCCCTTTGCTCTTACCATATGACAGGGGCTATCGGTGCCATTGGTCAGCCCCTGTCACATGGTAGGTGCACTGGATGGCCCACGCCATTTTTAAAGATAGCGCTGTCCGTCCGTTGCTCCTGTAATACTTTCCAATGTTTGTACTAAAACAATGCTATAGAAGGTGCCACATGAGGTACTATAATACACACATGCATTTTGAATCTGTAGTTTTTTTTGTTTCATTTAAGAGCTACGTTCTATCAGCATTAAATGTGCCTTTGTAGGCGCACTTGATAACTGAAAAGGGGTAATCGCATTCTAATAATCGTGCACTCAGTTGTTTTGCATGAGCAACAAAATCATCTTTTTTTGATCATAAATGATGCATTCTTAAGTATTGGCCAATGGGCAGATTAGATTTTAGACAATAAGGATTATAACTAGTAAAAAACAGTAAATTTTTCCTATCCACAGATTTACGATAAAGAGTGGTGCCAATCACATGTTGAGACCTGTACAATAGTATTTCTAAAAAAGAAATTCTATCAGAATGACACTTCATTGAGAACTGTAAATGACTGTACAAAGAATTGAGTCAAATCATAAATTGTTAAAGATGATGTCCAAGGAAAAACATGTCATCTATATAATGTGACCAGGCAACAATATGTTGGAAAAATGTTGACTTGTATAAGAATTGGTCTTCGAAATGACTCCCATAGAGGCTTGGCAGGCTGGGAGCCAAAGTCGCTCCCATTGCTGTTCCATGTTTTTATAAAATAGTATGTTTGTTGAAATTGAAAAACATTAGGGATGTGAATCGTGTGATCGATCGTCTTAACGATCGATTTTGGCTGGGGGGAGAGGGAAATCTGATTGTCCTGTTTTTTTTTGTTAAAAAATCATCAAATCGTAAATCGGCGGGAAAACAACCCTAAAACCCACCCCGATCCTTTAAAATAAATCCCCCACCCTCCAGAACACCCCCAAAATGTTTTAAATTACCTGGGGTCAGTGTGGGGGGGTCCCGGCGCGATATCCTGCTCTCGGGCCACGGCTGCGTTAATAGAAATGGTGCCGTGGTCCTTTGCCCTTACCATATGACAGGGCAAAGGTAGCACCGGCGCCATTTTGGTTCCTGTCACCCGACGTCACGAGTGTAGGAGATCGCTCCCGGACCCCCGCTGGACCCCCAGGGATTTTTGGCCAGCTTGGGGGGGCCTCCTGATCCCCACAAGACTTGCCAAAAGTCATATGACATAGTGAGGGCAAAGGTAGCACCTCACTATGTCATACGGGTCGTATGACATAGTGAGGGCAAAGGTAGCGCCGGCGCCATTTTGAATATTGGCAATATGGCCCGCGTGCAGGAGGTCGCTCCCGGACCCCCGCTGGACTTTTGGCAAGTCTTGTGAGGGTCAGGAGGCCCCTGAAGCTGGCCAAAAGTCCCTGGGGGTCCAGCGGGGGTCCGAGAGCGATCTCCTGCACTCGTGACGTCGGGTGACAGGAACCAAAATGGCGCCGGCACTACCTTTGCCCTGTCATATGGTAAGGGCAAAGGGCCACCGGCGCCATTTCTATTAACGCAGCCGTGGCCCGAGAGCGGGAGATCACGCCGGGACCCCCCCCCCCCACTGGCCCCAGGTAATTTAAAACATTTTGGGGGGGTTCGGGAGGGTGGGGGATTTATTTTAAAGGGTCGGGGTGGGTTTTAGGGTTGTTTTGGTGTGCCGGTTTTCCCGCCCTCCCCCTCCCCCGATTTACAATTTTTTGACGATAAATCGGGGGAATTGCTATTGTATCACAGCTCTAACAATTTTTGATGATTTAAAATATATCTGACGATTGTTTTAAATCGTGAAAAACGATTCACATCCCTAAAAAACATTATTACACAAACATATCTCTGCTAATCTTAAAATGAATAATGTTGGTATTCTTTGTTCTGAGGTAATTTCACTAATGTCCAATTCACTATATCCAATGCTTGTCTAAGGTGACCATAAGTACCTCACCCATAAGGGGTGGTAGAGATTGAATGATAAAAAACTTGCATTCCCTCTGGACCAATGTTCTTCATGGATTTTCTGCATATTTAAAGAGAATTTTATCCCTCTAATCAATAATTTAATCAATTTATCATTTTCTTAATGTCTTCCTGATAAAATGAAATTGAAAATATCTTCTGTTAGACCCATAAAATGAAGATCCCTTTAGCTTCTAAATCATCATAGGTCAACATCCAACTTATTAACCTTGGGTTAAATAATTGAAAAGGCAGCCCACTCACAACTAAAGGAATTTCTGCAGACCCAAGAACTCTTACATTCTAATTAGTGAAGTTTTCAAGTCCATCACAATGCTGAGGTGCTTCTGGTTACTGTAAATGATTACATTCTACACAACTTAGATTAAGGTAACTCCATGATTGCTATTTTTTATTTAAAAACATTTATATACCACTATTTGGATATAACCATCATAACGGTTTACAATTTTACAAATATTGAAATTAAAAACAAACAAACAATGTCTCTAGTGACTATATCTCCACTCTTACTATCTTAAAATTTTAAAATAAAAATTACAGAAAAAGAATGTAACATACATGCATTCATTTAATCATTCGTTTCATTATTTAGTAAATCCTGATTGCTTGTCCTTGCTCCAATTAATTGTTGCTATTATTTGTCATCCTTTTTTGTGCCAAAGGCTTGCTGATATAACAAAGTCTTTAGCCTTAAGAACATAAGAACATAAGAAAATTCCATACTGGTCAGACTAAGGGTCCATCAAGCCCAGCATCTTGTTTCCAACAGTGGCCAATCCAGGCCATAAGAACCTGGCAAGTACCCAAAAGCTAAGTCTATTCCATGTTACCATTGCTAGATCATTGCTAGCCTTTAGCCTTTGATTCCATCAGTCATTTGATCATAATTTCCAGACTTAGGCCTGGGTTCATCATTCTTTCACAGAATGGTGAATCCTGCAAAAATGGGGGTGGGGCGGGCCTGTGAAAGCCTGCAGCCTTCGCACCATTGCGGTGCGCCGGCTGCTGGCTTTCGCACTGAATAGCGACACCATAAAAGTGTAGTTATTCGGCGACTCCGCCCCTCCCTGCCCTGACTCCTCCCCTCCCCCTAATTTGCATCTTATCGCATGCGAAAAGGACCTTTTCGCATGTGATATGGCCTTATCAAGTGCGTTAGGGACCTAATGCAAGTGATAAGGGTTTAGAAAATAACTCCCTTACAGGCTGATACAGTACAGTGTGCTCCGGCGGAACGCAGTGTTAACCCGCGATTGGATGCGCGTTTTCGACACGCTATCTTTACCCCTTATTCAGTAAGGGGTAATAGCGCGTCAAAAACGCGCGTCCAACCCCCCCGAACCTAATAGTGCCTGCAGCATGCAAATACATGTTGATGGCCCTATTAGGGATTCCCGCGCGATTCAAAAAGCAAAATGTGCAGCCAAGCCACACATTTTACTTTCAGAAATTAGCGCCTACCCAAAGGTAGGCGTTAATTTCTCCAGGCACCGGGAAAGTGCCCAGAAAAGCAGTTTTTACTGCTTTTCTGTGCACCCTCTGACTTAATATTATGGCGATATTAAGTTGGAGGTCCCGAAAGTTAAAAAAAAATTAAAAAAAAAAAACTTTTGAAATCGGCCCGCGGTTCGTGGGTTGAAAACCGGATGCTCAATTTTGCCGGCGTTCAGTTTCCGAACCCGTGGCTGTCAGTAGGTTTGAGAACCGACGCCGGCAAAATTGAGTGTCGGCTGTCAAACCCGCTGACAGCCGTCGCTCCTGTCCAAAAAGAGGTGCTAGAGATGCGCTAATGTCCCTAGCACCTCTTTTTGCCGTGAGCCCTGATTTGAATACAGAATCGCGTGCACAGCAGAGTGGCCTGTGCGTGCGTCTGCTCTCCCGTGACTTTTAAGGTATTGGCCCGTTAGAGAGATAGGGCTTGGTGGAAAGATCCTACTGTCTTTTCTCAGTAATAGTCAGCAACAAGTGAAAATGAAAGAGCTCAAAGCTTTGTATTATCTTCCATGATTTTCAATATCTTTATCCAGCCATTATGTCTAATACTAGAATCTTATAGTATGCAATTTAAATTCTATGTAGATTGTATCCAGCTGAATTTCCCTGTTGCTGCCGACCTTAACACCAACAAACAACTGATATATTTATGTTTAGGGGAAGTCCATGAATGGATTTCCTTAAATGCTACAGTTTTGAACCTATCTAAAAGTGAATGTCTCTGGATATTTAGAAACGAAATACCTTCAGACTTTACAGAATTAATGATTCAAGGTGTGCAAATCAAGAGCTCGAATTAAAGTTGAAATTTGGGGTTTCAGTTCAACACTACTCTGAATTATATATCACAGATCAGGTCTTTTCTTGCTAATGGTTATTACAAGTTAAAGCAATTGTACCACTTAAGACCATTCCTGGAAGAAAACTATTTGTGTACAATAGTCCAGGCTTTTGTCCTTACAATACTAGACTACTGTTACTCATTGTTGGAGTCCCTAAAATACATTTACATCCATTACAAATTCTTCAAAACTCTGCAACAAGATTAATATCACACGCTTCTGAATATGAGCATATCAAACTAGCTCTGTGCAGCTTTCATTGGTTACCAGTTACTCAGCATATAAAATTCAATGTAATCTTTGATTTTTAAAGCACTAAAAGGAACTGCGTCAAACTATTTGTCTAATTTCGTAAAAAAATGCATTGCCATTCATCCCTTGAGAACCTCAGTAACACATTTGCTCTTTATTCCAGGTACTAAGAAGGCCTTAGGGCCTCATTTTCTAAAGTATCGCAGACCTGCGATACTTTAGAAAATTGCAGTAATGAGGGGCGGGGGGCCGAAATGGGGGGGGGGGGGGTGGTCCTGCGCTAGCTGGCAGCGATCGCACCTCCGCGGTGCGATTGCTGCTGGCATCGCGCCCAATAAGTACACCATAGAAGGTCTAGTAATTGGGCGCGAAATAGGCAGAGAAAAGGCCCTTACCTTTTCACTGTCCACGCCGTCATTGCAGAGTCGGCCCCGGTGACGCCCCGACTCCTCCTCTTCCGGGCCGACTCCGCCCCGATGTAGGTAGCGCAGGCGTGCGCTACCTTCGCAAGCAATCGCAGGCTTGTGCTGTTAGCGCAAGCCTGCGATAGCCTTGGAAAATAAGGCCCTTAGTCTCCAAGAAATGCATAATTGGGCCTTCTCAGTAATTGAGGCCTCTTTGGAATCCATTAGAGGAAGATTTGAAAATAATAACTGATTTTAAAGTTTTCCAAAAAAATGGAAGGCTTGTTTACTGAAGCCTTTGGTGACTGTTTTACTGTTTTTAGTTTGTTTTACTGATCTTAATGTTTTAATTGTACTGTTTTAGTTATGTGTGTTAATATAGAATGTTTTAAATGAATTTCATTAGGAGATAATTGTACTTTTAGGTAAAAACTATTCTGTATTATATTATATATATTGTTCCCTGCCTAGCCTGCTCTCATTATAGGCCTAGATTGGCCACAGTTGGAAACAGGATGCTGGGCTTGATGGACCCTTGGTCTGACCCAGTATGGCATGTTCTTATGTTCTTATGGAGAATAAATAATAAATAAATACATTGAGCATACAATATGTTTAGAGTCATATGACTGAGCGTGTGCAACTGCCGTCTGTAAAAATGTGTCCACAAATATAGAAAGTGGCTCCAAAACTGTGCCAATTGATGCCATTATAGGGTATCCAGGAGGATCCACTAATCTTTTATGGATTTTGGGTATTGTATAAAAAAATGGAAGTATTGGATAATGAGGTATTAAAAATCGTATTTCTCTCTGGGTCAAAAAACCAACACTCTGCTGTTTTGAGTTCATCCATCATCATCTGAGACATTTCAAGAATTAGGTCACCATGAAGGCTTTGATAATATTCCAAAAATGAATACTATTTATTTATTTATTTATTTATTTATTTAAATTCTTTTAATATACCGATGCTCAAGACCAGGTCTTATCGTACCGGTTTACAGCAAAACCAGGGGAAACCATAATTAGAAGAAAGAAAGTTACAATGAACAGGGAGTACAATTCAGGACAATTGAAAGAAAAGAATTAGTTTAACATAAGGCTTCTATAACAATTGATTAGCATGGAAAACTAATTTATCGGCTAAATTAACTAAGTGGTTCGATCTTAACGGTTCCTTTAGATAGGTGGTAGAGGAGGCAACAAACCAGGGAGACGACTAGGGCTAGAGATGGGGCCATGGCAGGCGGAGGTTATAGGATCGAGGCAAGGAGGGAAGGAGTTAGACGGGGAGGGAAGGTTATGGAGGGGGGGGTAAAAGTCATTGCTAATTGGGGAGTGTCTCATCAGGGGAATGCTTGAGAAAACAGCCACGTTTTCAGTTTCTTTCTGAAGGCGAGTAGACATTGTTCCTGGCGTAGATCTGGGGGTAGTGTGTTCCATAGATGTGGTCCGGCGGAGGACAGTGATCGTTTTTGAAAGGAATTGTGGATAAAGGATTTGTGTGGAGGCGCCTGGAGCGTTCCTTTGTATGCTGATCTTATCGGCCTAGTGGAAGAATGGAATTCGAGGGGAAATGTGAGTTGGAGTGAGGAGTGATGGTAGATGGTTTTATGGATGATGGTCAAGGTCTTGAACTGAATTCTATAATGGATGGGAAGCCAGTGTAGGTTTTTAAGTACCGGTGTGATGTGGTCCTTACGACGGGAATTTGTGAGGATCCTGGCTGCGGCATTTTGCAGCATCTGTAGAGGTTTAGTTGTGGAGGAGGGGAGGCTGAGCAGTAGCATGTTGCAGTAGTCAATCTTTGAAAACAGTATGGCTTGGAGGACTGAACGGTAATCATGAAAGTGGAGGAGAGGTTTTAGCTGTTTTAAAACGTGTAGCTTATAGAAGCATTCCTTAGTGGTGTTGTTGATGAACTTTTTGAGGTTCATTCTGTTGTCCAGGATAGCACCGAGGTCTCTCACCTGGCTTGCTGAAGGTAAGATTGGGTTGCAGGCGAGGGGGTTATTATCATTAGGAGAGATGACGAGGAGTTCAGTTTTGGACGATTAAGAACCAGATTGAGACTAGAGAGCAGGAGGTTGATGGAGTGAAGGCAGCAGTTCCAGAAGTTTAGGGTGCTGGAGAGTGGGTCCATAATGGGGATTAAGATCTGCACATCGTCAGCGTAAATAAAGTAGGTGAGGTTGAGACTTTCTATTAGCTGGCATAGGGGTCGCAGATAAATATTAAACAAGGTAGGGGATAGAGAGGAACCTTGGGGAACTCCTTGATAGGAGTGGACGGGGTGGGATTCTTTATCATTTATTCTAACTTTGTAGTGCCTGTTGTTGAGGAAGGATTTGAACCAGTTGAGAGCAGGTCCTGTGATGCCGATTTCCGCCAGACGGTTGATGAGGATTGAATGATTTACTGTGTCGAACGATGCTGAAATGTCAAGAAGAGCCAGAAGGTAGGATTGGCCTTTGTCGAGACCCATCAGAATTTTGTCTGTTAACGAGAGTAAGAGCGATTCCGTGTTTAAGCATTTCCGGAAGCCGAATTGAGAGGGGTAAAGAATGTTATGGGAGTCAAGGTAATCTATGAGTCGGTTGTTGACCAGTTTTTCCATTAGCTTGGCGATAAATGGTAAGTTGGCAATGGGGCGGAAGTTTGCCGGGATGGCTGGATCCAAGTTTGATTTTCTTAGTAAGGGTTTTAGTGAAGCGGTTTTTAATGAGTCTAGGACCGAACCTTGCGTGAGGGAGCAATTTATGATGTCGGTCAGGGGTTTGGCTATGGTGTTAGGGATGGTAAGTAAGAGATTGGTAGGTATTTGGATGTGACGAAGGCTTCATTTTCTTGATTATAGATTCGATCTCCAGTGAGGAAGTGAGTTCAAAAGATTCTAGAATCGGTTTATGTATGGCTGGGGAAGGGATTAGGGCAGGAGGAGGCTAGTTGTTTGATGAGGTCAAAGTTGTAAGTTCTTGATTTTGTTGTCGAAGAATAAGGCCAATTCCGTAGATTTGTTTTGGGCTTCTTCTTCTGGGATGATTGGAGGGACCGGAGTGGTGAGGGATGCTACATATGAAAAAAGAGTCTTAGGGTCGTACATAAAGCTATGAATTTTTTTGGCGTAAAAATCTCTCTTCGTACGTAGAATGGTGATCTACTACTGACATAAAGCCTCCTTGGTGTATTGTTCATAATGCTGGATAAAAATGGCACCTCCCTTGTCTGTGGGCTTGATGACTAAACTCATGTCAGATTTGAGTTCATTGAGGGCAGAAAATTCTGTCTTAGTCAAATTATGAGACAACTGAAGTAAGTCAATTTCCATTTTTTGTAACCTATCATTAAAATCATCCATTGTACCTGAAGACTGGAGGGTGGCTAATATAACCCCAATATTTAAAAAGGGCTCCAAGGATGATCTGGGAAACTACAGACCAGTTAGCCTGACTTCAGTGCTTGGAAAAATAGTGGAAAGTGTTCTAAAGATCAAAATCACAGAACATATAGAAAGACATGGTTCAATGGAACAAAGTCAGCATGGCTTTACCCAAGGCAAGTCTTGCCTCACAAATCTGATACACTAGATAAAGGTGAACTGGTAGATGTAGTATATTTGGATTTTCAGAAGGCATTTGACAAAGTTCCTCATGAGAGGCTTCTAAGAAAAGTAAAAAGTCATGGGATAGGTGGCGATGTCCTTTTGTGGATTGCAAACTCATTAAAAGACAGGAAACAGAGAGTAGGATTAAATGGACAATTTTCTCAGTGGAGGGGGTGGGCAGTGGAGTGCCTCAGGGATCTGTATTGGGACCCTTACTTTTCAATATATTTATAAATGATCTGGAAAGAAATACGACGAGTGAGGTAATCAAATTTGCAGATGATACAAAATTGTTCAGAGTAGTTAAATCACAAGCGGATTGTGATAAATTGCAGGAGAACCTTGTGAGGCTGGAAAATTGGGCATCCAAATGGCAGATGAAATTTAATGTGGATAAGTTCAAGGTGATGCATTTAGAGAAAAATAACCCATGCTGTAGATACACAATGTTAGGTTCCATATTAGGTGCTACCACCCAGGAAAGAGATTTAGGAGTCAGTTACCAACAAGGGCCCTGAAACTGGTGGTTGGTGAAACAGATACGTATGGGAAAGTAAGTGTGGAAGCTCGCTGGACAGACTGGATGGGCCGATTGGTCTTTTTCTGCCGTCATTTCTATGTTTCTATGTTTCTATGTTACATTGAAATTGTCAGCTCAGGGCTGCGGCAGACAAAAAAGCAAACAGAATGTTAGGAATTATTAGAAAGGGAATGATGAATAAAACAAAAAATGTCATAATGCCTCTGTATCGCTCCTTGGTGAGACCGCACCTTGAATACCGTGTACAATTCTGGTTGCCGAATCTCAAAAAAGATATAATTGCGATGGAGAAGGTACAGAGAAGAGTGACCAAAATGATAAAGAGGATGGAACAGCTCCCCTATGAGGAAAGACTGAAGAGGTTAGGGCTGTTCAGCTTGGAAAAGAGATGGCTGAGGGGGGATATGATTGAGGTGTTTAAAATCATGAGAAGTCTAGAATGGGTAAATGTGAATCCGTTATTTACTCTTTCAGATAATAGAAGGACTAGGGGGCACTCCATGAAGTTAGCATGTAGCACATTTAAAACTAATTGGAGAAAATTATTTTTCACTCATCATACAATTAAACTCTGGAATTTGCTGGCAGGGGATGCGGTTAGTGCAATTATTTTAGCTGAGTTTAAAAAAGGTTTGGATAAGTTCTTGGAGGAGAAATCCATTACCTGCTATTAATCAAGCTGACTTAGAAAATAGCCACTGCTATTACTGGCATCAATGGCATGGGATATACTTAGGGGTAGATTTTGTAAAAGTGCGCCTGCACGTACTTTTGTTTGCGCCCACCAAGCGCAAACAAAAGTACGCCGGATTTTATAAGATACACGTGTAGCTGCGCGTCTCTTATAAAATCCAAGGTCGGCGCTCACAAGGGGGTGCACATTTGTGCAACTTGCGCGCGCCGAGCCCTGCGCTCGGTGCCCGTTCCCTCCAAGGTCACTCCGAAATCGGAGCGGCCTCAGAGAGAACTTTCCTTTGGCCGCCTCCCACCTTCCCCTACCTAACCCACCCCCCCCAGCCCTATCTACACCCCCCCTACCTTTGTTGGCAAAGTTACGCCTGCCAGAGGCAGGAGTAAGTCGTGCGCGTCAGCGGGCTGCTGACGCGCCATAACCTGACCCGGGGGCTGTTCCGGAGGCCTCGGCCGTGCCCCTGGAATGCCCCCGGGCCGGCACCATGCCCCCAACACGCCCCCCGGAATGCCACGAACATCGCGCTGACCCCCTGACACACCCCCTAGTGAAGCCCCGGGACTTACGCACGTCCCGGGGCTTGTGTGTGCTGCCGAGCCTATGCAAAATAGGCTAGTCACATGCAGGGGGGTTTTAAAAGGGTTACTTGGATAACTTATGCGCGTAACCCTTTTAAAATCTACCCCTTAGTTTTTGGGTACTTGCCAGGTACTTGTAGCCTGGATTGGCCACTGGGACAGAATGCTGGGCTTGATGGACCCTTGGTCTGACTCAGTATGGCAATTTCTTATGTTCTTATGTAAGACTAAATCCATGTATTTACATGAACCTGCCCTGGGGGGAAGGGAACCACTGGGATTTTGGTTGAACAATAGACATATCTAAAGTAGGAGGATTTTTTGCAAAATATAGTCTGATCTATAGCAACCTAAATAAATTAATACAGATCTACTCTGCAACAGCAAGCATTATGTTTATATGCAGGGAAAATGATAAACCTTTGTTTAATGCTTGCTCCTGTGTGAATGTAATGGATTTGCCCGATACATTTATGACTGAAAATCTTGTTGGGTTTGGGACCTGGTATGAGGTCATTGGTGTGCTGGTTCCTGTAAATACCATGGCAGATGACGGCCCTGGTACAGGCCTCTGAACCGTGTAGTTGCCAGTGTCGGTAATCGAAAGGATACCGTGCTTAAGATGGTGGCTGCCTAAATGGATGCTGGAAATTCTCCTCATTTAATCCGTCATAGGATCCAGAAGATGATTCATCTATTGCGTCTTGAAAATACACTTTTTTCTTCAGAGTGCATTTTGGCTGCTGCCATGGTCTTGCGTTATAGTCATTTTTATCTCTTCACAACTTACAGAGTTTATCCTGTTTGAGTGATGCCTTAAACTGTTTGATCGTGGCTTTATGTTCTTTAAGAGTCTTTTCAAAGAGCTTTGATGGAAGTGACACTTTGCAGATGTACTTGCACTGATTCAACTGTCAAACTAATTGTCTCGGTGAGTTTTTTCCTACTTTTAATTAGGAACAACAGTAGGTCAAGCGAACATTTATTAAGTATTGATGGCCACTTATTGTTGAACACCTCATCTTGATTGAAAATCATAGGATCCTTAGTCATTCTGGGTATGATCTGTTGTTTGATGAATTGTAATAAGGTTGCACTATGCAATTCTGCATGGATCAACCGTTTATGTTGGATAGCCAAATCTGACCATGTAGAAACATTCTAGCTCATGTCTGTGTCATCTAACATCTGTGTATGTGAGAAGACGCTGTTATATCATATGTTTTAGAAGTTAACATGCTTTTAATTCTGCAGTCCTCCTCTTTTCAGCAGACCTGTGCTTCTGGTAGAAAATAAGAGAAGTCCCTCTTTGTCTTCTGTAGTGCACTGTGCATACACATTTTACAGAATAATACAATAGCTGATGGCAGAAACAGACCTCTTATCTATCTAGTCCATCTTTAATGTCCATACTGTTGCTGTCACTGCAAATTTTAGATTTCATACCCACACGGTGAAGTGACAACAGCAGCTGGAACGTGCTTAAGATAGGAGTTGGGGGAGTAGCCTAGTGGTAAACTCAAAAGGCTGAAGACTCAGGGCAACTTGGATTCAAATCCCACCAATGTTTTAAGTGATCTCGGGCATGTCACTTCACCCACTGTTGCCTCAAGAACAAACTTAGGGCCTGATTTACTAAGGCTTTTCTCCCATTTTGTCTTTGGAAAAATCAAGCCCTTAGAATGTCAGCCCTCTGGAGACAGGGGAAATTCCTACTGTACTTGAATATAATTTGCCTTGAGCCACCAAAGAAAAGATGTAAGATAAAAATAAAATAGAAGTATTGTGCCTCTGCTCCTTTTCTAGATGCGCATGACACTATTGGGGAGGGGATACATATACTTAAAAGTATAGCAAAAGAAGAAGGCAGTTTATGTATTATGCAGCAAAAAGTAGGCCCAGGGCTTGCAATCCTTAGTTACACATAAATGCTCAAATCCAAAGCACTCCCATTCATCTAAATTTTAGATCCTTGAACATGAGTAATTTTATCTGCAGGACCCTACCAGAATATTATGTGTTATTTATATTTTCTGTGTTCCTCTGAATTCAGCAGAATCAAGTCCCATGAGCAAATTTTGAATAGCTGCATTGCACCGATATTATGTCATTGCTTTCCAAAACTACAACTAAAATGCAACTTGGCTTTATTAATCGAAAACATGTATACAATCAGGAAAAAAAAACCCTCAGAAATTACAGTAGTCAGATCTCACTCAGCTCTGAATCCTCATGTCACACTTGACCTGGCACACTGTGCCTCATCGAGCTGATGAGCAGTACTTCATGCAGCTCTTAGATCTACAGGGTGGAAGGTCAGACTAGAGACGTTCAACTTTTGCTGATATGAAAACTTGACGTTCCACCCTACTAACCATCCTTGAGGTTTGTGAATCCTCCATAAAACAGATTAAGTTACAGGGGGTCAGATGAAATCTATGCCTGAGCTGAAAAGGTTTCGTCTCTTCTGGGTCAAACCTACCACTGAAGTTGAAGGCTGGGTGAAGGGGAATGAGGAAGAAGAAGAAAATGTCCAGATACACCTTATCTACAGATTTAATCAAAGCCAGAATGATCATCACTAGAAAATAGTGATAAGGAGGCAATGATTTGTAATGACCATTCAAAGGGAAACAATTGCATTCTAGTCTGAATAAAGTTGGATTTTATTTTTTTTTAATCTACTGTATGGTGAGAAATGCATTCCAGGCTTTAAAGTCATTCAGATTTCAGAATTCATCATCAGATTTGCAGTGCTGATCTCTCCCTGTGCAAGAAAGATTAGCCCAATTATTAGTAAAGCTGAGCTTTCAGGTTGTGCAAAACGGCTCCTTGGGTCAACTCTGGCTGCACGGCACAGTGTTTAAATATAAACTATTAAAAAGGCAGATTCAGAAGTTTAAAATAACAGCATGCAGCTTTCTTCACAGAATTTAAAAAATGAAAAACACTTGAAAAAATATCGGCAAGCATGGTCAGGAAGAACAAACGGTAACCAAATTGGTTCCTGTGACAAACCATAACATTTACTTTAAACCATCAACGTGCTACTCAGTAAAAGTCAAGCTACTTCTCTTTTAATAGATCCCAGGCCTTCCTAAACTCACTGGCCTGCAAGTATCACTCGGGTCAAGAGCAGGTCAAAAAGTGAAACCCATGTGAAAATAAACTTTCAAATATCTGTTTTTAAAGGGCCACCTAACCTTCTATCTCCTATAGGATAAATACCCTGCTTTGTTATAAACTGCATTATTTTAAAAGCTGTAATTGAAAACAACAGATAGATTAAATTTAAAGGAAATACCTTGAATTATGCAAGTTTTGTGTCCCTTGCCTCCTTGATTGTCTTATAATGAAAGTAGCACTTTACTTTTTACTAATATTGTTTCTTTACTTCAGTCCTTGTGAGAAACAATGTTTTATTTTGAAGATTTGCCTAAGATGACCAGATGGGTATTAGAATCCCAAGATACAGAGGATCTGATGTTTTCTTTACTTGAAGACTAAAATAATTATGATATATCTAAAAGTGAAACTGTTTTTCTTGCACACAGAAAGTTTCTCCCGACTGGACTCTTAAATTTATTTGCCGGGAGAAGGAAGTATTAATTTGGTTTGCAGTACACTTGCTACAGCTTTCACTTATGCTAAAGGTCATTCTCTGTGGCTGTTTTTCATTTTGTTTTATATGTGTTAATATAAGACCTTATGCATTACCCCAGTGCTTTGTTCTGACAGCTAAAAAGCACAATCTATTTTCTTTTCTGAAAAACTATTTATAAGTCATAACTTTGAATTGATTTATCTGCCTTTTTCTCACATTTTAGTTCAATGTTTTGAATAAATACTCTTTTATTTTGAATTATACTCATACTGTGTACATGGCACTCTGCCAGTTATGTGAAATTTGCTTCTTTTAAAGTAAGAAGGAATCTTTGGCACTTCTGTTATTTTGACATCAAGAAAGCAAGAATGATTCTAAATTCTTGAAGGCATGTACAGGTTTGGAAGCATTACATATAATTTCCTTTTAGGAGAGAGAATGTCTAGTAAGGAATTGGCATACAGAATGATCACTTTCACTCTTTTCTGCTCTTCAGATATTTTGTAACTAGTTTTAGCTCGAGAAGTATACAGAAAAGGACTTGGAAATGGTGTTTGTCGATCTTGAAAAAGAAATTGACAGGGTGACCGGAGAACTGATTTGGTGGTGAATTAGACAGAAGGGTATATCAGAGATGTACATAAGGCTGGCAAAGGTCATGTAACAGGGCAGTAAGGTCTGGAGCAACAGCAAGCTCTCCAGTAGAAGTGAGAGTAAAGTAAGGGTCAGCCTTTCTCTTCATCTTAATACTGGAGAGTGATACCATAAAGGATATTCAGAAAGGGTCTCTCCCATAGTGAATGTTATTTGATAATGACATTATTCTAAATGCAGGGAGCAGGGAAGAAGTAGAAAAAGGCCCGAAAAGACAGGTATGATGCAGGGAGGGAAAAAGCAGGCCTGAAGATCAGCAGAAGGAAGACATGGTGGCAAAATTCAAGTGATGAAATGGAAAGCATGAAAATTAAAGAGAAGAAATTGCAGAATTGAGAAGTTTAGACACATAGAAGCAACAAAAAATGTTAATAGATCCCTTGGCGGAGAGATCAGAGTCAGATGGCTAAAGTGGCTAGAAGTGAGTGGCATTTATCCATGATAAGGGAATCTCAGCCTGATTAAAAGGTGAACAAGATGATAATGACTATTTCTTGTTTCTGGAGCAGAGTGCTGAAAAAAATGAGAAAGCACGGAGAACAAGAAGTTGGTGTGACGGAAAGGAGGCTGCAAGGCTGGATTCTTGGGAAAGCACGAAGCAGCAAGGTCAGGAATTAAGATGTTAGGAAAAGGCTGAAAGTGTCTGAAATCAGAAATAAGAAAAGGGAAAGAAAACTAACTTGTCTGGTCTGGACATGTGGAAAGAAGAGATGAAAATTATTTTGTTAGGAAGAAACTGGAAATGCATATGGAAGAGAACAAGCACAAAAGAAAATCATAAAAGATGTAGTCAATATTCACCACCAGAATATCAATTAGGGGTGTGCATGGCCAATAATTGTATTTATGTTTTTGTTTTTCATTTTTTAGGCTTTTTTTTTTCATGTATTTGTTTTTTATTCATTTTCAGCAAAGTATTGCAAACAGTGCATACAAAGCAGTGGCATACTAAGGGGGAGTGCGAGGGGGTGGTCTGCTCCAGATGACAGCTAGGAGAGTGGTATCATCAGGAAGCCCCCACCCTACTTCACCCACACTGACAGAACTCAATATGCCAGCGGCCAAAAGGCAAAGAATCCCCGGGGTCAAAAAGAAGAAACTGCCAGCGGAGACCAGGACCATCCTTGGGGGGTTGGGGAGAATATGGAGCACTGTTCCCTATAAACATTTATCCCCCCACACAAGAAGATCAGCGGGGCTGCGGTGGAGCTCATCCTACCACATCCCAAAGAAAACAGGAGACCTTCAAACCTTCATGTGTTCCGTCTCCTTCCTGCCCATATGGCCCTGGAAGAAAAATGCTGGAGCCATGCGGGCAGGAAGGAGGAGGAGTGTTGGCCTGTGTGCAGATGAATAGCAGCATCTGTGGCAGGGCCATCATGGATCTCATTTTGCGGCAGCTCTAAAAGAGGAGGCCCAGTAGAATGGCTGTGCAGATCCGATCTCGTGTCAGCTCGAGAAGGCCAGGGCTGCCATGGAACACATCACTTGGGGACCTGTAAAGAGGAGGCCCAGAGGTTGAGGCCCTGTATAGTGTGTGTGTGTGTGTGTGTGTGTGTGTGTGTGTGTGTGTGTGAGAAAGTGAGTTGAGAGTTTGTATGTGGGAGTTAGCCTGTATGTTGTGACAGACAGAGAGACAGCATGTGAGAACCTCTGTATGTGTGTGAGAGACAGCATGTGTATGAGAAAATGCGTGTTTGTGTGAGAGAGCATATGAGAGTAAGAGCATGGTTGTGTGTGTGTGTGTGTGTATGAAAAATATAGAGAGAAATACAGCATGTGAAAGTGAGAATGGGAGCTGTGTGTGTGAGACAGCATGTGTGAGAAAGAGAGGCAGTGTGTGAGAATGAGAGCCTGAGTGTGTGTGTGAGAGAGACAGCATGTGAAAATGTGAGTCTGAATGTGTGTTGAGGGAGGAAAGGAAGAAGACAAGTGGAGAGAGAAGAAACAATTAAAAAAAAGAATTGGGAAAAGACAAAGAAAGGGAAGGTGAAAAAAAAAGCTTGGACCAAACCGATTAGAAAAATAAGATTGGACAGCAAAGGTAAAAAAAAAGGTTGAATTTTTAGTGATTGGCATATATTATCTTTGGGAATGTTCATTACATATTTATATTATGTTTTTTCAGGCTTTCCATTATATTTTTGTCTGCATGTTTATGTTTCTAATTTGTAGTCCTTTTTTCTGTATTAGGTATGGGTCTGTCTGTGTTCTACATGGGTAACTGAGGTGCAGTATTTCTGCTTACATGTAATTTTTCTGTAAGGCTTTGTAACAGTACTGCTTGTTCTATTAACCCCATTAGGTGGTTAACAGAACAATTTCTAGGACATGGTCTAATATTTACATTGCTGCTGTGCTATAGATAAGGCTGCTGCTGTTTGAGTCCTGAGCTAGTGCTGATAAGGTATAGTATGGCAAGGTTCTAGGTGTCTTTTTTTTTTTTTTTGCAAGGGTTTGCGTTCTCAATGTGTTTGGCAATGAAGGGTTGCAGTTACTGTCATCAGTGTGTGGTGGAAGAGGAGAAGAACTGAATGATTGTGCATGTGCATGAGAGCCTGGGGAGCGAATGAGAGGCCCGAGAGTGAGAGAGAGTGTGTGTGTGTTAGTGAGAAAGTTTGTGTGCATGCTGTTACTAATGTTTCCTCTGAGGACTGGGTTGCTGTGAGCATAAAATTGGTAGGCTTTTTGCATCAAAGAAAGTAGTGCTCACAAGATAATAAAATCCAGGGCTGGTGGAAGCACTAGGCAAAATAGGCGACTGCTTAGGGTGCCACAGGTTTGGGTGTGACCCAGCAGTCACCTACTGCTTCCATCAGACCTACTCAGAATTGTGAAAACCTTTGCCCTGATTCCCAATACAGGTGGCAGCTGCAGGACCTAGGCGATTGGACCTCATTCTTCCAGCCCTCGAGGACCAGAAGAGGAAGTGTGTTGTGGGCCTGCTCGAGCAAGAAGAAGGATGCCTAATCGTCGCAGCTGGAAGGAGTGGCTAGAAGAAAAGTCTGAGCCGGTCAATTGCGGCCTCAGCTGAGCTGCACGGCTGAAGAGAGGCAGGATCATCCTTTATTGAGAAAAACATAATTAAGAAAAAATAAAAGCAATCCAACACTGCTATCTTCTCTGGATGATACCCTGAGCAATTAACTTTGGAAAGCTGTTTTATATTTGTTGTGTGATTTTGTAATTGATGATGGCAATGACTAGGGATGTGTAAATAATTCAAAGTAAAACTAGGCAGATTTCAGCCGGATTTCATTTCAACAAAATCTTCATATCTTCCTGATGTCCACTGAGAAAATCCATCAGATTTTCTTTGGTATAGCTCCCTGGGGTGATATTAAGCAGTTCAGAGGAGATCTATGGGGGATCTGCAAAATATGTGGATTTTTTTACTCAGTGGATATTTTGCTTTGTTGATTCAATTGACAAACAAGCAAATTGTGGGTTTATGGAATTTGTTCACAAATCCCTTTTTAAGAAGTTTGCACATCCCTAACAATGTCAAACAGTGTAGTAATATACAGTAAAATCCCCATTATCTGACACACGGGGAATATAGGTGGCAGTGCTGGTTAATGAAATATACTGGTTATCTGAGAGCCCTCTGCTTCCTGCTCCAGGAGGGGAGGTGGCTGATTCTGCAGTACACAAAGCACAGAACAGAGCATAGAAAGTCTACTCTGCTCTCTACTCCATCCTCTCCTTTCCCCCTCTATTCCTCGCCTGTCATTGGCAGGGGAGAGAGTGATGCTGGAGTCAACGAAGCACACAGCAGAGCAGAGAAACACTACTTTTCTCTCTCTAAACCAACCCCTTTCCTCATCATTCCCTCTCCACTGAAGGTGTTTTCTGGGTGAGATGGAGATGCCGATTAACTGAGCATTCCAGATGGTTAAGTGGTAGATAATGGACTCTTTACTGTAGATAAGAAAAAAAACACAAGCGAACCTATTATCTAATAGAGATGTGAATCGTGTCCTCGATCGTCTTAACGATCGATTTCGTCTGGGAGGGGGAGGGAATCGTATTGTTGCCGTTTGGGTGGGTAAAGTATCGTGAAAATCATTAAAATCGTGAGCCGGCACACTAAAACCCACTAAAACCCACCCCGACCCTTTAAATTAAATCCCCCACCCTCCCGAACCCCCCCAAATGCTTTAAATTACCTGGGGATCCAGCGGCAGTCCGGAACGGCGGCAGTCCGAAACGGCCTCCTGCTATTGAATCGTGTTGTCTTCAGCCGGCGCCATTTTGCAAAATGGCCACCGCAAAATGGCGGCGGCCATAGACCAACACGATTCGACTGCAGGAGGTCGTTCCAGACCCCCGCTGGACTTTTGGCAAGTCTTGTGGGGGTCAGGAGGCCCCCCCAAGCTGGCCAAAAGTTCCTGGGGGTCCAGCAGGGGTCTGGGAGCGATTTCCTGCCGCGAATCGTTTTCCGTACGGAAAATGGCGCCGGCCATACGCGTATGGCTGTCGTTCAGCAGGGGTCCTCGCTGAACGACCTCCTGCAGTCGATCTCCTGCCGGCGCCATTTTCCGTACGGAAAACGATTTGCGGCAGGAAATCGCTCCCAGACCCCCGCTGGACCCCCAGGAACTTTTGGCCAGCTTGGGGGGGCCTCCTGACCCCCACAAGACTTGCCAAAAGTCCAGCGGGGGTCTGGAACGACCTCCTGCAGTTGAATCGTGTTGGTCTATGGCCGCCGCCATTTTGCGGCGGCCATTTTGCAAAATGGCCGCCGCAAAATTCAATAGCAGGAGGCCGTTTCGGACCGCCGCTCTACCCAGGGTAATTTAAGGCATTTGGGGGGGGGTTCAGGAGGGTGGGGGATTTAATTTAAAGGGTTGGGGTGGGTTTTAGGGGGTTTTAGTGTGCCGGTTTTCCTGCCCTCCCCCTTCCCCCGATTTAGCTACGGACCGCCGCTGGACCCCAGGGTAATTTAAGGCATTTGGGGGGGGGGGTTCGGGAGGGTGGGGGATTTAATTTAAAGGGTCGGGGGTGGGTTTTAGGGGGTTTTAGTGTGCCGGTTTTCCTGCCCTCCCCCTTCCCCCAATTTACAATTTTTTGACGATAAATCGGGGGAATTGGTATTGTATCGTGGCCCTAACGGTTTTTGACGATTTAAAATATATTGGACGATATTTTAAATCGTCAAAAAACGATTCACATCCCTATTATCTAACTCCAATCCAGGCAAATTGAAGATGGGGTAAAAATGATATATATATATAAAAAATCACCATAAAAGAACTATAATCTCATAAAAAATGGAAAAGAAGGAAGGCATCATTTGCAAAACACTTATCCAGTTAGGCTGGATCGACCTACTCATAGCTCACAGGCCTCATCCGGCCCTCCAAGAGGTCTCATGTGGCCCGTAAGGTAACTTACCCCACTGCTCTGGTGTGACATTCGAGCCAAAGTACAGCTTTTAGGTGGGGGGGGGGGGTTCCATGTGTGCAGAAGCCATAGGGAAAGGCAGGATATACATCTTTCGTCTGTAATGCAGCTCCTCTCTCTTCCTGCAGCTTATTGGTTCTCTTGGGCAGTGATCTTATGGATGATTTATATGGAAAAGCTTGCCTTTTTGCAGCTGGCACTGTGATCTGCAACAGTGTTGTCACCACTGAGGAAGTAGACAGATTGAGTAGTGATCTAAGAATGCTTAAGAAGAGGTCGAGGGCTTGGCAGCTACGATTCATTATAAAAAAAAAAAAAAAAAAAAGTCCCGACTCTTACATTTGCAGTGCAGAAATCCAAGGGAATGTTGCACAGTGTGGGGTCAGAAACATATGTGCACTGACAAGAAAGAGGTCTTGGAGTGACTATCTGATGATATTAAAACACAATGGGACGGATTTTAAAAGGCCTGCGCGCGTAAATCCTTCTGGATTTACGCGTGCAGGGCCCTCGCGCGCTGGCGCGCCTATTTTGCATAGGCCGCCGGCGCGTGTAAAGCCCCGGGACGCGCGTAAGTCCCGGGGCTTTCGAAAAGGGGTGGGAGGGGGTGTGTCCGGGGGCGTTCCCGAAACGACGCGGCATTTCGGGGGCAGGCCCGGGGGCGTGGTGCCGGCCCGGGGGCGTGGTTGAGGCCTCCGGACCAGCCCCCGGGATTGGAGGACGGAGCGGGGCTGCCGGCCGGCGCGTGCAAAGTTACGCCTGCTTTCAGCAGGCGTAACTTTGCTGACAAAGGTGTGTGGGGGGGGGGTTTAGATAGGGCCGGGGGGGGTGGGTTAGATAGGGGAAGGGAGGGGAAGGTGGGGCGAGGGCGAAGGAAAGTTCCCTCCGAGGCCGCTCCGAAATCAGAGCGGCCTCAGAGGGAACAGGCAGCGCCGCTGGGCTCGGCGCGCGCAGGTTGCACAAATGTGCACCCCCTTGCGCGCGCCGACCCCGGATTTTATAAGATACGCGCGGCTACGTGCGTATCTTATAAAATCCAGCGTACCTTTGTTCGCGTCTGGTGCGCGAACAAAAGTACGCGATCGCGTATTTTTTAAAGATCTACCCCAGTGTGTAATAAGGTGGTGGCCAGAGTCAGTGGGATGCTGATGTGCACAGGACGAGGCACAACCAGCAGAAAAATGGTGGACATAATACCTGTTAGTGAGATCTCACCTAGAATATTGTGTCTGGTTCAGAAGGCTATATATCCAAAAGGACAGACAGAGTGGAAGCAGCCCAAAGAAAAACTACTAAGATGGTGCAGGATGTACATCAAAGGTCCTATGAATAGAGATGTAAGGACCTAAATATGTATATACCTACTGGAAAGAAGAGAAGAGGGGATGTGATAGAGATATTCACATACCTGGAAGGTATCAGTAATGCACAAGAAGCAAACCTTTTTCAGTGGAAGAATGTACTAGAACAGGGGTCTCCAAATCTAGTTCTGGAGGGCTACAATCCAGCTGCGTTTTCATGATTTCTAACAGGAATATGCAATGCATGTGAGGTATATTTACTTACAGTGGAAACAGAGCATGAAAATAGATTTCATCCATATTCATTGCGGAACTCCTGAAAACCAAACTGGTTTGTGACCCTCAAGGAACTGATTTGGAGACCTCTGCTCCAGAACAAGAGGTTACAATTTGAGGCTCGGGAGGGTGGGTGTGGGAAAACTGGTGTGTGTGTAAGGGATACTGTTTAGAATGTTGGGTGCGAGAATGGTGTATGGGTGAGTATCGAGTGGGGTGAATGGAGTGCTTGGGTGGCCTGTGAGTTGATTCGCTTGGGGATTTCTAGTAGCATTAAGGGGTGGGGGATGATGAATAAATGAAGATTTGCATATCCTCTTTGTCTTACTGGTTACCGTGTTGGTATCGGTATCTATTGTTATATCTTTATGTAACTGTGATATTGTACGTTTTCAAAATAAAAATGATTTTGCAAAAAAAAAAAAGAATGCATACAAACTGTTACGGGACCGGGCTGTGCCCTGGTTCCTCCCCCTACCTCAGGGCCAGCCCGGCCCACACGGACTCATCTTCGGCCGTCCAGGCCTGACATGGCTGCCGCTGTGGCTCTCCCTTCGTGAGGGAGACGCCACCGACCCGATGCGCTGGATTCTGCCCCCTTGGCGAGCGTGCAGGGGCTTGGCTCTTAAAGGGGCCAGTGCGGGGAATCTAGGGGACAGCCTAGCTCAGCACTTCTACATTGGAGATCCTGCTTCAGTGCTTCCACTCTTCAAGACCTAGCCCAGTGCTGCGACATTACTGGACTGTGTCTCTGTGTCCCCGCTCCTCGGGGCACCTCTCAGCGCTTCTACATTGCAAGGTCCTGCTACTGTGCTGCCGTGTCTCAGGCAGCCTCTCTGCACTACTACTCTACTTGCATCTGCTACAGCGGATCCTCCGCTCTAGCCCTGCTTCGGCATAAGAGTACAAGCCTTTACTTCTGCCTCTCCTCTCCTCTCCTCAGGGTCACTCCCACGTGGTCTTGTCCCATTGCCCTTGGAGCTGCAGTGGCCTCTCACCCTTTGAGGCATTCTCTCCCTCTCCCTCCGAGAATACCTCGATCTTGGACTATACCTAACCTTACTGACACTCTCTGCCTCCAGCCGCCTACTCTCTCTGGGACCAGCCACACAGAGGTGCTCCTAAGACCAGCCGGCCCCGGCACCCAAGGGCTCAACCTATGGGGAACGAGGGCCGGTACTGGAGAAGTTCCTGTTTGCCTCTGTTCCCGGCCAGCCTCGCCTCCCGATGGTGGGGACCTGTGGGGCCCAATCCCTTAGGTAGCATTAACCTCACCTCAGGCCAAGGGTCCACAAATCCTAACAATCACTGTTCCTCATTAAACATCAAACAATAAAATCAAGAAATTTAAAGCATCAACTATAATAGTAAAATCATTCTAATAAAAGAATAACAATTTCTAAACTGCTGGCAAATAGAATAACATCCAATAATTAAAGTTATATATATTTTTTAAAAAATTTTCCAAGCACCAATTAAAATATTTCTAAATAACAGACTCATCAAATAAATAACACCCAATAATTGAAACTCATAAGGATAAAAAACATCTCCAGCTGCCCATACCTGGGAACTCTTGATTTCTAGTCACCATGAGATTGTCAAGGATTAGAGGGGCAAAAGTGTATGATTTGCCAGCTTTTTCCTAAATAATCAATTTCACCTTCACTATCATCATTGCCCATCACTAAAGATATGGGTGGGCGGAGGGGCAAAGGGGGAACTGCTAGTATTACTGTGTGAATAAACACCTTCTCAATCAACTAGGGTCTGCTACAGAGAATTAACACATTTCAAGGTTTTGGTGATAATAATAATGCAGTATTTGGCATCTGATACTCCTGAATTGTAGTGTTCTGGAAATCACTATCTGTCACTGTCTTCTTTTTGCTTACTGTTCTATCCTTGACAGTACCACTGGTAGCACTGCTATAATGATACAAACTCTTTCCTGCAGGTGTCCATGTCTCCACGTGATCTGCTACTATTTTACAAGTAAATTCTGCAACAACCCTTATAAGATTGTTTAATGATGCCGGGAACTGTGCGCAGGAACTGGACGCCCACGCGCAGATTTTAAAATTGCTGGTTCCCGAGGAAAGTCTCACAAAGATGAAATTTTGTACTATGTTATCTCACCCTAGCTTGATGGTACCCTGTTATAGAGTCCATCGAGCTAGGGTGAGAGAAATTTTGTACTATGTTATCTCACCCTAGCTTGATGGTACCCTGTTATAGAGTCCATCGAGCTAGGGTGAGAGAACATAGTAGAAATTTCATCTTTGTGAGACTTTCCTCACTCCAAATGATCTCAAATCTTCACCAAGGCATACTGTGCTGTTCGTACATCTTACTCTACATGCAGAACTGGCCCCAAAACCCTAAACCACCACCAACACCTCACCTCAACCTAGTAGATGGCCCTCCTCTAGAGATATAAATAGGTGAACACAGTGCAGCCCTTCTTAGAGCCTCTTTCTCTCTCTCCCTCAGAGATTATCACAGGTTGTGATAAATTATTGCATGGTGTAGTAAATCAAAAATTTCCCTAAAAACAGGCATTTTGATGAATCTAGGGGTAAATTTGTAAAGTCATTTCCTACCTTAGCAGCTACTCATTCAGCTTTATGTGCTCTAGATAAATTGTTGGAAACCAAATGGAAACCAAATTCTCTTTTACTGATTAATAAGAAAATAAGTAACTGGACTGTGTGGTATGAAAAAGGAATATGGACTTTTCAACAGATATTAGAGAAAAAGTGACAACAGTACTATTAATTTGAAAGGTTGGCCCAAGATTTTCAACTGCCAATTTCTCAATGATACAGATGACTTCAGTTATGCCTATGTATTATGCATATAATCTCTTTTCTAGAAAATCTGATTGATGTTCCAGAGTTTTAAATTTTATTTTTTGTGACATGAATCATTTTTATTTTACAAGTTGCTTGGTTTTCACTCAGCATCTAAATGTTTGGGATCAGAGAATATCTGGAAAAAGGAATTAGCTCTGGAATCTGACTCTTTCAATTGGAAGCAGTTTTGGAAGCAATCTATAAGATTAACAAATTAAGTGAATCTTACTCAATCTTTATATTTTCTGTAGTGGGTAAGTTACATCAAAAGAAAAAACATGCAATTTGGAAATCCTTGAAAGACATTCTTGAATCCAGTACATAAGTATATGCCCATGTAATTGGAAATCTACTTCCTCCTGCATTTTATTTTATTTTATTTTTGGTTGTTATTGTAACTTTAGTAAAGTTTTATAGTTATTTTATTGTATTTTTATTGCTAAAAACTCAGTAAACAAATTGAACTAAAAAAATTACTTCTATGCATAATGAAAGTGTGAGAAGTGGGCTCTAGGGCCGTAACAGAAAAAATTCAATTTTGCTGTCAAAGGCCAAAAGTGATGAGACCTTCAGGGACATGGTAATCAAGTCCCAAGTCCAGTCTGGCAGCTCTGGTGCTGCCTTGGATCAGAAAAGTTCTCCTGGTTGGAGAGCATTATCCTGGTGTAGCAGGAAGTGATCCTATAGCTAGGACCTGCTCTCTAGTTGATGCATTGTCCTCTCGCACTGAGGATGTCTCTCCCAGGGCTTCAGCCAAGGAGGGAAGGGTCAGGGTGGCTATCATAGTTGGTGATTCAATTATTATAAATGCAGATAGCTGGGTGGCTGCTGGACATGAGGACTGCCTGGTGACTTGCCTGCTTGCTGCAAAGGAGGTGGATCTCACACACGATCTAGATAGGATTTTAGACAGTGTTGGGGAGGAGCTGGTTGTCATGGTACATGTGGGCACCAACAACATAGGAAAATGTGGGAGGGAGGTTCTGGAAGCCAAATTCAGAGCTTTAGGTAGAAAGCTGAAAACCAGAACCTCCAGGGTGGCATTCTCTTAAATGCTCCCTGTACCATGTGCAGGTCCCCAGAGGCAGGCAAGACTCTGGAGTCTCAATGCATGGATGAGATGATGGTGCAAGGAAGAGGGATTCAGTTTTGTAAGGAACTGGGCAACCTTTTGAGGAAGGGGGAGACTTTTCTGAAAGGACAGGCTCCACCTTAACCAGAATGGAACCAGGCTGCTGGTGCTAACTTTTAAAAAGGAAATAGAGCAGCTTTTAAACTAGAACAAGGGGAAAAGCCAAAAGTCATTCAGCAGTGCATGGTTTGGAGAGAGGCATCTTTGAAAGATACTAATGAAACAGGAGAGTTAGGACATCCCAACAGAGAAGTTCCAGTAAAAGCAAAAGTAGTCCATGTGCCTATATGTAAAGAATCACCAGAGCTAAAGGATTTCAAATTATCCCTATCAACTAAAAAGCAGGGTGTTAATACAAACAAAAACTCACTTTGAAATGTCTGTATGCCAATGCCAGAAGTCTAAGGAGTAAATTGGGAGAGTTAGAGTGTATAGCAGCAAATGATGAGATTGACATAATTGGCATCTCAGAGACCTCGTAGAAGGAGGATAACCAATGGAACAGTGCTATATCAGGGTACAAATTATACCGCAATGATAGAAAGGATCAACGTGGTGGGGGTGTAGCACTTTATGTCTGGGAGAGTATAGAGTCCAACAGGATAAAGATCATATGAGACTAAATGCTCAGTAGAATCTATATGGGTAGAAATCCCATGTGTGTTGGGTAAGAGTATAGTGATAGGAGTATACTATGTTGCAGAGGTGGACCCTTGGCCTGAGGTGGAATTGGCGCTTCCCATGGGGAAATCCCCATGGATCCCCAATGTTGGGAGGCGGGGCTGAACGGAAAGTGGAGGCCGACTGGAGTTTTGCCAGTACCAGCCCTCGTTCCCCGCAGGTTAAGCCCTTGGCTACCGGGGCTGCCTGGTCTTAGGCAGGCCTCTGCGTGGTTGAACCCAGAGAGAGTGTCCAAGGCAGGGTGCCAGGAAGCAGCGGAGATGCAGGGTCTGAAGAAGCAAAGTCGAAGATAAGGCCAGGTTCCAGAAGTCCAGACAGACAGAAGCAGGCAAGCGATTAGGAACAAGTTGTCTGGGCTTGTGAGTAGGCGGGGGCCTAAGAAAGGCCAAGTCCTAAGACAATCAGCTGGAGATCAGATCAGGTTCAAGCTGAAATCAGGGCAGGTGGCTGAAGGCAAGGTCAGGTTCAAGCTGAAGTCGGGGCAGGCGGCTGAAGACAAGGTCAGGTCCAAGCAAGGGTCAAAAGCCAAGGAATCCATCAGGAGAGTAGTCAGGTACAAGTGAGGGTCAAGCCAGAGACTCCATCCAGAGTGTAGTCAGGAACAAGCAGGGGTCAATAGGAATGTGCAGAAGAAATAAATTTGTTTTGGTTCGTTTAGGGATGGCGAACTATGTCTGGGCAGGGTGAAGCCAGAGGAAACTCTGGTGGAGGTCCGTAGCAGTCCTGACTTGCAAATCAGTCTTCTGACCTGGGTATAGGGGCGAAAGACTAATTGAACCATCTAGTAGCTGGTTCCCTCCGAAGTTTCCCTCAGGATATCTGGTGCTCTGGTGCTCGGGCCATCCCCCAGTTTTATCTGGTAAAGCAAATGATTAGAGGTTTTGGGGCCGAAACAATTGCAACCTATTCTCAAACTTTAAATGGGTAAGTCGCCCGGCTCGCTGGTGTGGAGCTGGGCATGGAATGTGAGTGCCTAGTGGACCACATTTGGTAAGCAGAGCTGGCGCTGCGAAATGAACTAAACACTGGGTTAAGGCGCCCGATGCTGATGCTCATCAGACCCCAGAAAAGGTGTTGGTTGATATAGAAAGCAGGATGGTGGCCATGGAAGTCGGAATCCGCTAAGGAGTGTGTAACAACTCACCTGCCGAAATAACTAGCCCTGAAAATGGATGGCGCTGGAGCGTCGGGCCCATATCCGGCCATCGTCGGCCACAAGAGCAGTGGGGGCTAAGCCGCGACGAGATGGGTTGCTGCGGTGGGCATGGAAGTCCATGGTGAGGGCCCGGGTGGAGTCGCTATGGGTGCAGATCTTGGTGGTAGTAGCAAATAGTCAAATGAGAATTTTGAAGGCCGAAGTGAAGAAGGGTTCCATGTGAACAGCAGTTCAACATGGGTCAGTCCAGACTCCTGGGTTTTACCTCCCCACCAGCAGATGGAGACAGAGAAATTTTGACTGACTCTATCCTATACCCTCAGGTGCCACCTATAGTCTGCCAGTATTATGTGGTATTAAAACAGAATAACTTAAAATTAATTAACCAGAACATTGTGAACCTCATACTGGCTATGACCGGTGATAAAAACCAGATCACTAACTCCAAGTAGGATCAGAACCCTTGAAAACTTTGAAAAACTTTGAAGAACTTGTCTGCAGAGAATATAAAGAAGTATTGGACTCTTCATTATCTTCACGCTGAAAAAGGCGGTACTCTGGACTGATCCATAGTACTACAGGAATGAAAATTAGCAGGTAAGAACCAAATTTCCTTTCCCTGTACGTACCCGGATCAGTGATATAAGGGGCAAGACAGACAGGCACAGCGCATGAGGTCAGGCCCTTGTAGTGACATAAGGGGTGAGACAGACAGGCACAGCAATGAGGTCAGGCCATTGTAGTGACATAAAGCACAAGATAGACAGGCACAGTGCATGAGGTCAGGCCCCTGTGGTGTTGATGGGCAAGACAAGGAGACAGAGTAAATGAAGTCAGGTCCATGTGCTGATATCTGGAGCATATGAGGCAGGCAGAACTGCTGCAAGGCTCTAAAGTGCTTTTATTCATCTTGCCATTCACAGGGAAAATCTGGATACCCAAGCAAAGGCATGTTTATTTTTAAAAATACTAGCTTTTCCATCAACTCATGACATCTCCTGTCATTGAAAAGACACATTCACTGGGCACACTGGTTGGTGAACCACTTTCGCTAGGTGTGGCCAGACAGTGGACTTGTGTGCCCAATATGCCAGCGGATCTGTCTCCATGTCCTCAGTGGGCTCTGGGAGATACCATGTCACTGACATTTTTGCTGGTGTCTGGTGTCTGGTGTCTGGTGTCTTCTTTGCTTGGGTAGACTGAGAGTCCTTCTTGCCAGCTGTTTTCACTCTAGCCTGTGCCAGAAGAGATGATTTTTTAGGGGCAACATGGCTTTGGCATACTGAAGTGGAGGAGGAAGTATTAGTTGTCGCTAACTAGGGATGTGAATCGTGTGATCGATCGTCTTAACGATCAATTTTGGCTGGGGGGGGAGGGAAATCTGATCGTCATGTTTTGTTTTTTTTTTAAATCATTAAAAATCTTAAATCGGGGGAGGGCGGGAAAACCGGCACACCAAAACAACCCTAAAACCCACCCCGACCCTTTAAAACAAATCCCCCAACCTCCCGAACCCCCCCCCAAAATGTTTTAAATTACCTGGTGTCCAGTGGGGGGAGGGGTCCTGGCGCGATCTCCCGCGATCTCCTGCTCTCGGGCCACGGCTGCGTTAATAGAAATGGCGCCGATCACCTTTGCCCTCACTATGTCACACATAGTGTCACACATAGTGAGGGCAAAGGTGATCGGCGCCATTTTGAGTATTGGCATCGAACGGCGATTTTGAGTATTGGCATCTGACGGCCGGTGTGCAGGAGGTCACTCCCGGACCCCCGCTGGACTTTTGGCAAGTCTTGTGGGGGTCAGGAGGCCCCCCCAAGCTGGCCAAAAGTCCCTGTGGGTCCAACGGGGGTCCCGGAGCGACCTGCCGTCCGATGCCAGGACTCAAAATGGCGCCGATAGCCTTTGCCCATACTATGTCACAGGGGCTACCGGTGCCATTGGTCAGCCCCTGTCACATGGTAGGAGCACAAGATGGCACCGGTGACCATGTGACAGGGACTGACCAATGGCACCGGTAGCCCCTGTGACACAGGCTATCGGCGTCATGATGAAACCGGCAAACTTGGGTGTGAGAATGTAGGGATGACTTCTGGACTCGCCGCTGGACCACCAGGGAGTTTTGGTAAGTCTTGGGGGGGTCAGCAGGGTGGGGGGGTTTAAATTTTTATTTAGGAGGCCGAATAAAACAGAAATCTGTTTAATATGTGGGGAGTCGTGATGCGTTTCGCCTCCCCACGTATTTAACAGATAGGACAAAATAAGTTGCGGATTACAAATACGTGGAAAACGGATGCACACCTCTAGTGGAGACCTTTTGCCAAGGCGAAGACTGAATGGCGGGGCCTGCCTTATATAGTAAGGCTGAGAGATGTCATCATCTGGGGCTGTGGGAAGGTTTCCCACCGCAGCCCCTTTAAAGTCAGCGAAGGTGAGCGCGTGCACCTAAGGTGGGTAGGCTGGAACTAAGAGATGGTGGTGTCTCCCCTTGATGCATGTGGGGAGACCCGACTGGGACTGGAGGAGGCCGCGGAGCTGCCGGAGGAACCTGGCAGCATAGCAGGAGCGTGACTGCCTACCGCTGCCAAGAAGGAAGGGCCAGATCCGGGCGTCGTGGGTGAGTGGAGCCGGCCACAGGCCTGCTGTGGCCGGGAAACGCAACATACTACCATCTACCTGGCCAGAATGATGAGACGGATAATGAAATACTAAGAGAAATCTGGGAAGCTAACCAATTTGGCAGTGCAGTAATAATGGGAGATTTCAATTACCACAATATTGACTGGATAAATCAGGACATGCTAGAGATATAAAGTATAAATGAGTGCTTCATGGAGCAACTGGTTCAGGAACCAATGAGAGAGGGAGCTATTTTAGATCTAATTCTTAGTGAAATGCAAGATTTGGTGAGAGAGGTAATGGTGGTTGGGCCATTTGGCAATAATGATCGTAGCATGATCAACTTTGCTCTAATGACTGGGGGGGGGGGGGGGAATATGTAAATCTACAGCTCTAACACTAAATTTTCAAAAGGGAAACTGATAAAATGAGGAAAAAAAAAATGAAAGATGCAGCTGCAAAGTTTAAAAGTGTCAAAAGGCATGGACATTGTTTAAAAATACTGTCTTAGAAGTGCAGTCCAGATGTATTCCACACATTAAGAAAGGTGGAAGGAAAGCAAAATGATTACCGGCATGGTTAAAAGGTGAGGTGAAAGAGGCTATTTTAGCCAAAAGATCTTCATTGAAAAATTGGAAGAACGATCCATCTGAAGAAAACAGGAAAAAGCATAAGCATTGTCAAGTTAAGTGTAAAACATTGATAAGACAGGCGAAGAGAGAATTTGAAATGATGTTGGCCATAGAGGCAAAAATTCATAATAAATACTTCTATAAATATATCCAAAGCAGAAAACCTGCGAGGAAGTCGATTGGACTGTTAGATGACCGAGGGGTTAAAGGGGCTCTTAGGGAAGATAAGGTCATCGCAGAAAAACTAAATGAATTCTTTGCTTCTGTGTTTACTAATGAGGATGTTGGGGAGAAACTGGTTCTGGAGATGGTTTTCAAGGGTTAAACTGAACCAAATCTATAAGTTTCTGTGTATGCGTGAGCCCCTCTTGCTGTGATGCAGCCTCGCAGTTGGAATCCTGAGACCCACACCAGTAGCGTGTGAGCCAGTTTTGGCAGAGGCCAGACTATGACTGAGTCCAAAGACCAGTCTGTGGCTGAAGCAGGCAAGGACAAGGCTGATGACTTGAGGCAAGGCATAGGGCTTAAAACAAGGATAAAGCTGAAGTGGAGCTGAAGACTGCAGCAGAAGCACAGGTGAAGACTGAAGCAAAGCTGAAAGCTGAGAAGATGTAACCAGGAAAAAGCTGAAAACAAGAACCAGGCTGGAGGATGAGAGGAAGACAGAAGACTGGAATCAGGAGGAACAAAACCAAGGAAACCTTCTTGCTGAAGCAACAAATCCAAGTCCAGTCATGCTAAATAGTCTTGAGCGTGTGACATCATCATCATCGGGGCAGATACCCGACACTCCTGCCAATGTGCGCTGAATCGTAGGCACTGATGAGCATGCAAGCCGTAAGTGTCTCTTCTCACATGCATCAGAGCATTCAATGGAGCTCCCTACCACACGGTAAACATCCACCACTGAGGAGTATGGGAAGGCATCAGGATTCTAACACAAATCACAGTGAACCTGGAAGATGTAGTAGGTCAGATTGACAAACTAAAGAGTAGCAAATCACCTGGACTGGATGGTATGCATCTTAGGGTACTGAAGGAACTAAAAAATGAAATGTCAGATCTATTAGTAAAAATGTGTAACCTATCATTAAAATCATCCATTGTACCTGAAGATTGGAGGGTGGCCATTGTAACCTCAATATTTAAAAAGGGCTCCAGGAGCGATCCAGGAAAGTATAGACTGGTGAGCTTGACTTCAGTGCTGGGAAAACTAGTAGAAACTATTCTAAAGATCAAAATCACAGCACATATAGAAAGACATGGTTTAATGGAAAACAGCCAGCATGGATTTACCCACGGGAAGTCTTGCTTCACAAATCTACTTCATTTTTTTGAAGGGGTTAATAAACATGTGAATAAAGGTGAACCAGTAGATGTAATGTATTTGGATTTTCAGATGGTGTTTGACAAAGTCCCTCATGAGAGACTTTTAAGAAAACTAAAAAGTCATGGAATAGGAGGTGATGTCCTTTTGTGTATACACATTGATTAAAAGATAGGAAACAGAGAGTAGGATTAAATGGCAATTTTCTCAGTGGAAAAGGTAAAACAGTGGAGTGCCTCAGGGATCTGTACTTGGACCTGTGCTTTTCAATATATTTACAAAATGATCTGGAAAGGGATACAGTGAGCGAGGTGATCAAATTTGCAGATGATACAAAATTATTCAGAGTAGTTAAATCACATGCGGATTGTGATAAATTGCAGGGGGACCTTGTGAGACTGGAAGATTGGGCATCCAAATAGCAGAAATAAATTTAATGTGCACAAGTTCAAGGTGATGCATATAGGGAAAAATAACCCATGCTGTAGTTACATGATATTAGGTTTCATATTAGGAGCTACCACCCAAGAAACAGATCTAGGCGTCATAGTGGATAATGCATTGAATTTATCAGCTCAGTGTGATGTGGCAGTCAGAAAAGCAAACAGAATGTTAGGAATTATTAGGAAGGGAATGATGAATAAATGTCATCATGACTATGTATCGCTCCATAGTGAGACTCCACCTTGAGTACCGTGTACAATTCTGGTCGCTGCATCTCAAAAAAGATATAGTTGCACTGGAGAAGGTACAGAGAAGGGCAACCAAAATGATAAAGGGGATGCATTTGCAATGGTTCCCCTATGAGGAAAGGCTAAAGAGGTTAGGACTGCTCAGCTTGGAGAAGAGACAGCTGAGGGGGGATTTGATAGAGGTCTATTAAATCATGAGAGGTCTAGAATGGGTAAATGGGAATCAGTTATTTACTCTTTTGGATACTAGAAGGACTAGGAGGCACACTATGAAGTTAGCAAGTAGCACATTTAAAACAAATCAGAGAAAACTTTTTTTCACTCATTGCACAATTATGCTCTGGAATTTGTTGCCAGAGGTTGTAGTTAGGGCATTTAGTATAGCTGAGTTTAAAAAAGATTTGCATAAGTTCCTGGAGAAGTCCATTAACTCACATCTTATCCGGCGTCTCTCTTCGAAATCACATCACACCAACTTTGCAATCCCTTCATTAGCTACCCATAAAATTCAGGATACAATATAAAGTACTTGCTATCATTTAAGGTTTAATACATAACTCTTCTTCTACTTGGCTCTGTTCTATACTCCGTATCTACAAACCCGTTTGACATCTAAGATCACTAACACAAAATCTATTAGACATTCCATCACCACGATTGGCAAGACTAGACATTACCAGAAGGAGAGCGTTCTCAGTAGCAGGACCCTCCCTCTGGAACTCATTACTAAATCCACTCCTTCTATTATCAAATCCACTCTACTTTAAAAAATCTCTGAAAACACATCTGCTTCAATTAGCATTCAATACTTCATAAAACACGCAACAATAATTATGCAATCCTTCCTCCCCCCCTTCTTTACCATCTTTTTCTCCTTCATGAGCTATTATAACACTACAAAAACCTATGCACCCCCCTCCCTTTCCAGATACTTATTCACTCCCCTCCCATTTCCCCCCTTATTTTATAGGGTAAATGATGGCACAAGTTTTTTCTTCTTTATTAAGACCCTTTATTTTATAAAAACTTTTTACTTTTATTGTTTATTATACCAATTTTGTGTAATTTTTATTCTTTTATTTTCTAATCTTTCTTTTATTTTACACTACTTTTTGTAAACTGTTTTGATAAAACATACAATTGAAAAACAGTATATAAATACTTTTAAATAAATAAATATTAATCAAGTTGACTTAAGAAATATCCACTGCTATTACTGGTATTAGTAGCATGGGATCTATTTAATGTTTTGTGTACTTGCCGGGTACTTGTAACCTGGATTGGCCACTATTGGAAACAGGATAGATCCTCGGTCTGACCCAATATGGCAAATTATTATGTTCTTATCTTTATCTTAAACCTACAATTTTTCACATCTATGGATCCTCTCATCTTATCCCATGATTTATTAAATTCTCATACTGTATTTTTCTTCACCACTTTCATTGAAAGGTTGTTCTATGTATCCAATATCTTTATATGTGTGTACTGTGTAACTGAACAAGAACACAGATTAGTATGATCATGTGAACAGTGAACTAATCACCAAAGACAGTGCACAACAGCTTTAGGTCTAGACTAAGCCTAAGACCTGTGCTCACTGCTTAGTCATTGACTGCAAAATCTCTTCTAATTTCCTCCTTGCTGACACCAGGCAGGCTAAATCAAACCTATTTTCACTCTCTTGGGAGTAGTGTCTACAAATGGGTTTATTTTGCACATACCTTGACAGAAATGAGCTTCATTTGTAAGCTATAGTATGCTGGGGTTGATACGCATGTGTCTTACGCTGGTGCGTGCTGCGTAGATTTTAAGAAGCACCTGAGTGCGTGAGTATTTCCCAGTATGAGCACAAATCGAAAAGGCAAAAATAGGGTTGTGCGTGGGCGGTGTCTGGGCAGGACATGAGCAGTCTGGATCTGTAATATGAAGTTTGAGATAAGTATTTACACGCAGGAGCACACGCCAGGGTCCCCTACCGCATAACTTTACTTCTGTATGGATGGCGTGTAAGTTTTAAAATAAAAAATCAGGGCTAGTCAGTGGGATTTGAAGAGTCGGGGTTATCCAGCTAGTGGGGTTAGGATGTCCTATCTTTTACCGGGGAAAACTGGGAACAAACTGGGGAAACGGGTATTTGGGTCAGTGCGCGTGCCTAGCAAAATCCCCCCACTTACATGGTACAGGTGGCATTTGTGCACACGTGCATGCATCCTTAGAAAATTGAACGCACATGTACGCACATACTGCTGATTTTATAACCTACACGCATGGTCACCGTGCAAGATCATTCAAATTAGGGCTACCAGTGAGTCAATTTTTTCGCATAAGACGGATATGCTTGAGCTTGGAGGAATATAAACAGGTGGCTGAGGTGCCTGACTGCTTTAAAGCAAAAGGATACCCATATAAGGCTATTAGACATGCATACAAATGGGCAAGATATACTAATCGTAATCGATAATCTTTATTACATTATAAATGCCATAAGGACAGCACCAAGTTGGTATGTGTGTTGAAACAGATGACGATGGCTTCATTGATAGTCACCTCTATCTGAAAAGATTGGCATGTATTAACTTTGCACGATATGTTTAAGGACCATACTCTCATCACTATGACGAGAGGTTCTAATATAAGAGATCATGTAGTGCATTCTTATCTTACAGATAGAACAGTACAACGAATGGCTGGCTACCATCAGCAATGTAATTATTGTTATTTTTGTAGTAGCACAATAGAGGGATCAGAATGGCACTACAGTATATGTAATGACAGATTAGAATTCAATCAATGTGATATATGCTATTTGCTCATGTCCAAAGTTGTATGTTGGTCGCACGACACATTCAGTCAAAATTTGATTGAACATCAGTCTTGACTGCACATGAGCAAATTAGATGCACCAATGGCACAATATTATGCTGACTTTTCCCATAACCTCTGATCTTCTCCAGTGGACAGTGATTGAGCGACTACAGTTGTCAATATGGGGAGGTGATTTAAAATCCTGTTTGAACTATCGTGAATGTTTTTGAATTTTCATTCTTAATATTGTATCTTTGGTGGGGATGAATGAATATCTTGATCGGTCCACATTAGTATGAGCTTCCTCCCAATGAAAATTTATTGAGAACTTTCAGTTTGGTGCCAAGATCTAGACCTTTGCCCAATACTGGGGCCCAATCCTTTCCAGTGCTGAAGCCTAAACTGAGGCCCATTCCAGAGCAGATACCGAGGTCTAGGCCTTGGCGCAAGGCCTAGGCCTGGCAGAGGTCTGGTCCTTGTGCTAAGGCCTAGATCAGGCCTCTGACACTTTATCTTTTCCTTGATGCTTCAGAAATGATGCATCTGCTTTAATAGCATACTGCTGAAGAGAAAATATGTTGCAGCCTGATCTAGACCTCAGCAGTGGAACTAAGCCTTGGCCTAGGCCTTGTCATCAGCACTGGGTCTTAGACTGGGCCCCAGCATTTGGCTTAAACCTCAGCACCATGACTAGGCGTTGGGTTGGGCCCTGGTATCAAACCTAGGCCTTGGATTTTTCCTTTTTTTTCCAAATGAAATCTCATTGGTTTTCCTTTCATTCCATTTTGAAAATGACATAGAAACATAGAAATGACGGCAGAAGAAGGCCAAACGGTCCATCCAGTCTGCTCAGCAAGTTTTGCACTTTTTTTTTTTCTCATACTTATGTTACTCTTGGCTCTTAGTAACCTTTTGGTTCTATTTCCCTTCCACCCCCACCATTAATGAGAGAGCAGTGTTGGAACTGCATCTAAGTGAAATATCTAGCCCAATTATTTAGGGTAGCAACCGCCGCAATAAGCAAGCCACACCCACGCCCACCTGCCCACCCAGACTAAATAATTTAGTCCTTGTTGGTTGTTGTCTGTATATAGATCCACCTTTCTTCATCCCCCCTGCAGACATGAAACGAAATAGAAATGTTGACATTTCCTATTTCATTTTAAATGAATGCACATCCCTACACAGATACTATACATCTCAGTCACACATGCAGAACACAGACCCTCACAAAATACAGAATAAAGAACCATAAATTATAAATAGATACTTGCAAACACAAACTGAACTAGACAAGCCAGACTGAATACAGTTTAACAATGGAAAAACAGAAACATCACATGCATCATAAACATCAAACAATAAAATCAAGAAACATAAATCAATCTGAACAGTAAAACCATACTGATAAAAATAAAAAATATTTCCAAACAGCTTACTCACACACCCATAGAATCTCCCTCTCATATACATGCTCACTGCTGTACTTGCCTGCTCTCTGAAACACATGCTCATTGACTCACATATGCTGACACACACATGCTGACATATTCACTCTCTTTCCCTTACACATGCTCTATGTCACACTCACACATATGCTCCCTGATGCACTCAAACAATCTCATTCATGGTCACACATGTACTCCCTGATGCAGTCACACGTTCACAAGCACACTCCCAGATGCATACATACAGCCTCAATCACACTCACACACATTCTCCCAGATGTACTTACATGCTTTCAGTTACATTCACACACATGTTCTGTCATACTCACACACACACTACCCAACACATCCTCACAGTCTGTTACACTTATATACATGCGCACCGATGCACTTTCACAGTCTCATTCATGTTCACACACACACACCCTGACATACCCTCACAGTTTGTCACATTCACCCACACGTTTCCAGATGCACCCACATGCTCTGTCATGCTCCTGCACATCCTCCTCAAAGCATGCTCCCAAAAGCTCTCACAAGATTGCAGTCACGCTCACAGATACGCTTCGGGAGGCACTCACATGCTCAATTATGCTCACACACACATGGTTCTCAACGTACTTACATGCTTTCTCATGCTCGCATACATGCTTCTTGACTTACACAGTCTCAGTTACGCTCACACACTCTCCCTGATGGATTCTCATGTTCTCTCACACACACTCATATGTTCACTTTCCCTTCACCTGTTTATAAGTACAAAAAAAAGTTTTTTACTTATATTGGTGGTCAGTGACAATCCTGTCTGAGCCCCTGCAGAGCAGGGTTTGGGTGGGCTTTCTTGTGAGGAGGTTGCCCTTTTGGTATGGGGAGGTCTGTAGGCTAGACCCGATTCTTTTTTTTTTTTTAGTTGAATTTTTGTTGTGGCCGAATGATGAAGGGGGCTGGCAGCATAGGAAAGCAGAGGGAGCTAGGAGGCACACAATCTGAAATGAAGCAGCAGGGGGAGGTCTGTGGCTGCTTCCCATCAGTAGGGACAGGCCTGGAATAAAAGGAAGCATTGGGAGTGTTTCCCTGACACGACCATAGCAATGGGGGATGGGGATCTGATCTGAGAAACAAGCCCATAGAGCTGTTACCATCATTGCGGGTACAACTAGGCAAAAGTAAGCCTCAAGGGGACGCTAATTCTTTAAAAAAAAAAAAAAAAAGTTGCTGAAGGGCTGATGTTGATCGCAGCAGCTCCACAGGCACGGGGCCACTGCAATATTGTGATTGGCCCAACTGGCCCACCAGGGAATTTCTGAAACTCTTATAGGCCATTCCGTCCCGGCACATGTCCTCCCACCCAGCACTCTTCCCCTTGCAATAGCCTCTGACCTCTTCCTCCACATAAACCCAAGCCCACCTCTCTTTCTCCTTCCAGTCTGTCCTCAACTTTTTCCTGACCCTTAACCTTACTGCTCTCACCATACCTTTGCTCATTGTGTCCCCTTTTCACCAACCCTAATGTTCACCATTGGGAACAGATGTGCAGCAGCGCCTGACCAGAGGTGGAGGAGAATGGAAGCCTATTAGCTGCTATAAATCTGGGCAGCTAAGGAGTCATCAGTGTGGGTGAGGTGCAAAAACAGAGTGAAGTGTCCAAGGCAAGCAAAGAGAGAGTCGACAGAACGAGGGACACTGGTGGCTTTCCAGTGCTGCTAATCCAATAAATTCTCCTTTTTTTGGATCAGAGATGTTTTATTGGCGTTCATCAGTTAAAACCTAAAATCAGAAGCCCGGCATATATATCATTTAGGGATGTACAAACAAATGTTTTTCATCTTTGTTTCCTTTTTTTTCCTTTTTTGGAGTTCTTATTTGTTTTCATTTATGGGGTTTTGATTATTTTTGTTTTTTATGCTTTTTTTTGGGAAATAATGTGCACTATTAGCAAATAGGGTGCATTATTTATTAATAACACACACTTCCAAATATGCACATTTGACAACATTTTTCATTATTATTATTTTTTTTTTGTTCATTTGAAACAAAACAGAAAACTCCATCACATTTCACACTTTGGTTTCAAATAAATGCACGTTCCTTGTATCAGTCAATATTACATGCATACATATGACTACCAATTATTCATTACAAAATGCATGATTTAAATATGTTTGACTGTAACTTTTCAGTCTTTTTGGTTTCATCCCTTAACCAAAGCCTGTTTCATTGTACCTAGCTGTCTGCTATTTTATTTTGCAAGAATGTGTATAACACAGTCATTTCTCAGGTCTTTCTCCAGCTCCATGATTAAAGAAATCAGCACTAGGTACTTGTTATGTCACTGGTTAATATCTCTTGTACTGAAAAGTCTACTACAGGCTGTTTATATACAATCTTCTAAACATGAGTATTTTTTTATAACTTTTCTGCTGTCATAATGAATTACAAGCATACGTTGTTCTTTGTAGGATTGGGTGGATATCAAATGAAACCCAGCAGGAGCTCCCAGAGTGCATTGTCCGAGAGTGTAAAAATACTGTGTTGATGACAGATCATACTGTTTTTATTAAAGCTAAGAACACATTGACTTTACTTTGCTTTTTGACCCTGGTGCGTTACTGTCAAGGTGATTTTATTTCTACAAATTTTCCTTCTGCAGACCACATTCACCATAAAGCATTAGACAAATTCCCATCATCTGTATATGATTATGGCAGGTTTTCTTGTGCCTGTTCAGCATCTTTAAAAATATGTTTTTCTGACTTTGTCTACACAGAAATCAATGTAGCAGCTCAGTTCCTTACATAATGGCCATCCCTTCTTTTTTCAGTCTACTTTAGTCCAATATGGATATTATTAAGGATGTTCAGTAGATCATTTTATGAAAGAAGCTTCAAACTCCCACAGTTTTGCACCTTAATTGGAAAGAAACCTGTTTCATGAAGGTGCACTGAAGAAATAGCGAGATCATTGTAGCCAAATGGCTATTTCAGCACATGCTAACTTAACAAGAGAGAATTTAAAAAACAAAATATAAACTTAGCTTACAGAATTATCTTAATTTTGTAATGAGATTGAAGAAAAGATAATTCAGTCAAATGTCATGGATTAGAGGGGAAGGGGCAGATTATAAAACCGCTGTCCCCCGTCCCCCGTCCCCCCCTACCCATACACACACTTGAATTGCCAATTACTTTTCAAATTAAACTTGGAGGATGATGTACTAAACAGAGAGAAATTTCATGCATTATTGAAAATTTAGCATGTACAAACTAGCCTGGTAAAAAAATAGCGCACATAGATTTTCTACAGGAAATTTAGTAAAAACCTTAACTACACCTCATTGAGATACAGTTAGAGCTTCTGAGAAACTGACATCGTGAAGCAAATTTTGTGCAAAGTTTCACTATATGCTATAATAGGTAATGAGGTGCTTTGCATGAGTTTGCTTTGTAGCAACTGACTGACTATTTAAATACAATCTCACGAACATGAAATTACGCACAAAGTTTTGCTGTTTGTGAAGGGGAACAATTTATCAAAGTTCAGATGCTAAAATAGCAAATAATGTGCGCTCTTTGCTGTCTTTGCATGCAAAATGAACTTTGCAAAGAATTGTTTTCTGTTTAGTACATCGGTCTCTTAGATTTCATTTACGTAATGGAATAAAAAGAAATAAAAGTGAGGACGGGTAATGCCTCTTTTTTTTTTAAAAGAAAAGGGGAGAGGAAAGAGAATGAGCTAAATTGTTCAAAATACTGTCAGGACTAAAAACATCGATTTTTTAAATCACAGACATTTTCTTAGAGCTAGGATGCAGTAGAGAAGCTGCACTAATTGAGGTAGTATGATTGATGCACCTGCCAGAGCTTGTTCCTGTTGACCTGTAGCTGAGTCCCTTTTGTTTCAGTTTTGAGTCTTGCTTTTCTACCACTTTTGCGGACAAATATTGTCCACAGTGTGATATATACCAGGGCCCTAAAATATTCAGATTTCTGTTAAACAGGTTACAAAAGTCAAATGGCTAAGAAAAATGTAAAGTATAAATATAAATGTCAATACTTGTATAACAAAATGTATTCTTTAGGGATTCAATCACAAACCTTACCCCAGAAATCACCGTATTCCAGTAAACCTTAATGTGTATCCACAACAACAAAAATAGTGGTTCAACTGGTCCAACTTAATCAAATATAATTCCTTGGCCAAATATATATATATATATATGTGGGCCCCTTACTCAAAGGGATTCCCCATATCCTACTTTACCAACAGTGACAATGTCTCTTAACATCATAGATATAGAGCCCAGTGATTTAAAATGATATATTAAACCAAAGTATACAAATGGTGAACATATTTTCCAAGTTAACCACAATAAAAAAAATTCAGATCCTTTAACAACTAGCATGTATCTTGTTTGAATAATCTAAGAGCATTTGAAAATTGCCTAGGAGGGGGTTGGGGTCACACATATAAAAAGTATGCTTGCAAAAAAAAAAATAAATAAAAAATACACGTGTATTTTTACATGCACAAAAAGGAGGCATTGTGGGGGGCAGTGGTGGGGTGTGCAAATCATTTATACATGATCTTCTAAAAATCAGAATTACCCATGTCAGTTTACACACTCATTTACAGCTGCTCTATAACAGATGTAAATATGTGCAAATATATTTAGGCACGTACTTCTGAAACAACATTATGTTAAAAAGCTTGCTCTAACTTCACAGCCTAATTTTCAAAGACATGCATGTCTGCTTTGAAAATTCAGGCTATAGTAACTGTTTACTAGGGATATGCAGGGGGAAAAAGTTTATTTTGTTATTCGGTTCAGTTTCGGGAGTATTTTTTACCATGAAATTCAGTTTATGGATTGCTTGATTTGTTTCTTTCATGTGAAAAAGGCAAATCAAACACACACAAAAAAAAAATGCCCAAAAAACAAAAGCGAAGTCTTCCTCCACCCTCCCGGAAAAATGTTAGGGCCAGGTATTTTACGGCCTCGCCATACATCAAAATGGCGCTGTCCTCTGGGGTGAATGCGCTGCAGTTAATTAACTCTCACGAGAATTCCAGCGGACACTATCATTTGGCACTGAAGAGCCAAAGAAAGAAGAGGACCCAAAGAGAAGCTTCCAGTCTGGGGCTCCGAGGCCTAGACCTGACCCTGGGCCTAGGCCCCGGCATCAGGACCCAGCTTCTTGGTTGGGTCGTGGCATCAGGCCTGGGCTCGACCTCTGGCTTAGACCAAGGCATCATGATATGGCCTCTGGGACTGGTAACAGCATTGGGCCTGAGTCCAGGCTGAGGCCCATGCTCCTGGACCCGGCTTCTGGGTCACATTGTGGTGAAGGGCCTTGGCTCGGGCTCCAGCCTAGGCTGAGATCCAGTCATCAGGACTCAGCCTCTGAGATGGGTAGTGGCATCAGGCCTGGGTCTGGGCTGAGGACCTGGCATCAGGACCTGGCATCTGGGTCATGTCACGGCTTCAGGCCTGGGTTGGGGTCAAGGTGGGATCTGGCCTCTGGATTGGGTCGTAGCATCAGGCTGTGCTCAGGTTGAAGCTCCAGCTTTGGGACACGGCATCCAGGTCAGGTAATGGCTTCAGGCCTTGGCTGTGGCTGAGATCCCGGCATCAGGACCCTACCTCCAGGTGGGGTTGTAGCCTGGGTCCAGGCCTAGATCCAGCATCAGGACCCAGTTCTGGGTCAGGTCAATGCATCAGGCCTGGGTTCAGTTCTTTTTTAAATTTTCACGGGTCTAGGCCAAGGCCCCAGCATCAGCCCATGTCTCTGCCGAGACCCTGGCATAGTGCTCGGGCCTAGGCCAGAGCCCCTGCTTTGGTCCTGGTTCTATGTCCTAGGTGAGGCCTCGGCTTCAGGCCTAGCCAAGGTGCCAGTGTCATGCTCGAGCATAAGCCACAGCTCCTGCTTTGGGCCTTGGCCTATGCCATAGGCAAAGTCCAAACTTCAGGCCTAAGTCTATGCTTGATGCATTAGTTTAAAATGAAACAAATGAACAAGATTAGTTTAATTCAGAGGGGCCCTGATTCGGTGAGGGGCCTCCCGAATGAAACAAATTAGCCATATTTGTCACGTTTATACTTTCATTTTAAACAAATGTGCATCCCTATTTTTTTATTAAACTTACTTTAGCCCTATGCATGCAGTTATATAATTACTCTCTAAGAAGGGAACTTTCAAAGGCATTTACCTGGTAAACGGTATTTATCTGAGTAAAATGGGCTGCTGAAAATAGCCCTTCTCAAATGTGGCTAAAAGTATGAGCAAATGCCATAATGTGTCTACGCTATGCTTAATTAAATTAAAAAGAGGCATTCCGGTGGGTGTATATAAGTTGGGAGAGGCAAATAGTCACCAGGCCTCTGATTCAGTCAGAAGAGCTGGACAGAGATCTGACTGAAGACAATCAAAAAGTGGGAAAGGAGAAGTGTTGCTTGTTGGAAATTCTAATCTCTCATATGTAGACTGGAGTATCCCTTCTGTGGAAATTACAAGAAGCAGAGAGATAGTGGATGACCTTCAAGGGGCTCCGCTCAAACAAACAGTAATGGAACCCATGAGGGAGGGTATGATATTTGATCTGGTGCTCACAAATGGGGATAATGTCTCTAATGTCCAAGTCGATGTCCATGGGAGCACCAGTGATCATTAGATGGAATGGTTTGATATCCCAAATAAGATACAGAGAAGTTGCACAAAGCCCTGAATTTTGAATCTCAGAAATACAGACTTTGTTGAAATGGGGATGTTCCTGAAGGCAGAACTAAAAGACTTGGAGAAAATGGGTGAGATGGAACAACAGTGTACCAAATTAAAAGAATCTATTTCAAAGGCAACAAATCTATATGTTAGAAAAATAACAAGGAGGAAGGAGAGGAGAAAAGACCTGCCTGAAGTGGGGTGAGGTTTCCCGGCCCTACGATACCCTCCTCCGCTCATCTGACGTCATCTTGCCGCGACCTGCTTTTGCTACAAAGCCGCCGCTGCTGCGGCATTGAACTGAGGAAGGAGAGGAGAAAAGACCTGCCTGAAGTGGGGTGAGGTTTCCCGGCCCTACGATACCCTCCTCCGCCCATCTGATGTCATCTTGCCGCGACCTGCTTTTGCTACAAAGCCGCCGCTGCTGCGGCATTGAACTGAGGAAGGAGAGGAGAAAAGACCTGCCTGAAGTGGGGTGAGGTTTCCCGGCCCTACGATACCCTCCTCCACCCATCTGACGTCATCTTGCCGCGACCTGCTTTTGCTACAAAGCCGCCGCTGCTGCGTCGCGTTGCGTCCGCCGGCGCGTCGTCTAAGCCGCGCGCCGTCGAAGGGGCGCGCGACTTATTTTGCGACTTGCTTTCGATGGCTGGAGACGTCGTAAGAACAATATTTGTTCTATATAAGTCTTGGGACTCTCCTATCCCTCCTGAGGACCGAGGATTTCGTGGGAAGGAAATCGGTGTGGTAGGAACATTTATATTTTGTCTACCCTATTATGCCTCATACTAAACGTAAGGGCCGAGTGCGCATGGAACCCTCTGCTCCTGCGCAAACTACCCATACGCAGCAGGTAATAGATGGTTTCCTCACACCTATAGCAGTCTCAACACCGGGTGCAGAGTCCGCTGAAGGTATAGGTTTAGAGCAAAACCTTACCTTCCTGGACATTCACACCTCTTTAAGCCCCGGAGCACCTCAAACTCCTTCACATCCAACCCCGGGACCCTTTTCAAATTCGGACCATGGGAATCAGCTAAAAGCTTGTAAACCTATGATCTCAGAGGAGGAATTGGAAAGTAGACCTATAGGGCAAGTATAACATCAGAACGATGTGAAGAAACCCTGGCTACAGAAATCCAAAAGATTTCAGAGGTATGCCAGGAAGGAGAGTTGTTACCTAACCTCAATATTCAGAAAATAGTACAACCTGAGGTCATCACATTGGATTCAATCTGGAAAGCCATAATGACTCTAGATAACTCAATATCATCATTAACGAAATCTATAAATGTATCTCATAATAAAGTGAATGGAATTGAACCTGTGGTTAAAACACATGAAGTTAAGATTAATGAGATTTCTGTACAATTATCATCTATGAAAAAAGTTCAAGTCAATCTGATTAAATCAGATGAGCTAATGAGAAGAAATTATGAAAAAATTGAAAACAAGATGAGATATTTAAACTTGAGAATATTAAATTTCCCAGGTGTCAAATTAATCTCACCTAAAGAGCAATTTAAAAAATACTTGAAGAATGTCTTATTAATAACACAAGATAAAATGCCAGATATCTCAAAAATCTATTTCTTACCCAATATGGGAGTTAAGAACGAACCCAGGATATCAGAGGTTAATTTAGAATCAGAGTTGACAGCCTTCCTCGAAACATCTTCTGAGGAACAAATTGAATTTAGAGGGACATTATTAGTAACCTTTGTAAATGAAAAGGATAGAGACATGATTTTAAAAATATTTCTTCAGAACCGTGATAAGAAATTCTTAGGTCAAAAAATATGGATCTATCCCGATCTTACAAAGGATACTCAAACCAGAAGGAAAAAATTTGTAGAAATGTTATCAGAAGCTAAGATTTTAGGGATCCAAGCAGTTATTAAGTATCCATGTAAATGTACATTTATGTATAAGAACAATAAGTATGTTTATTATGAGCCAGCACATCTAAGAGCTTTTCTAGATAATTGTAAAAGTGAGGTAGGTGACATCCATCCAGAGTAATGCATATATAAAGAGAAATCTGTAAAATGTCCTTATTATACTAGAAATTACTTCTTTTTCTTTTTGTTTGCTCAAATGAAACCGTAATGGTCCTCAAATGTTTCTTAACAATATTACAGAAGAATGGTTTGTACTAGAATGTAAAGATTTCATGTTATAAACTACTTTTGATGTTTGTAATGATTGAAAATGAATAAATAAATAATTAAAAAAAAAAAGAAAAGAAAAATAACAAAAGTAAGAGGAAAAAGAAACTGATTTGGTTCTCAAAAGAGGTGGCTGAAAAAATAAAGACAAATAGAATAGCATTCAGGAAGTATAAAGGATCCCAAAAAGAGGAACACAGGGAAGAATAACTGGAAAAACTGAGAAAGACTAAGAAAGAAATCAGGAAAGCAAAAGGTCAAGTGGAAGAAAGGATTGCCAAAGAGGTAAAGCAAGGTGACAAAATGTTTTTTCTGATATACAGGGAAAGAAGGGAGGCCTGCAGAAGTATAGTGAAACTGAACGGTAATGGGGAGCTATGTGTGTGGAGAAAAATGAAGAAGTAGCAGAAATATTAAATACTTTCGGCCTGGATTTATCAAAATGCACTAAATACCGCATGCAATAGAAAAAGGGGTGTGTTTTATGGTAATAGGCAGTTTATCACAATTTGTGCTAATACCTATGTGAAGAGCTAAGTCACTGCAAATTGTGATAATTTTTTTGTACTTTGAGATAAGTGCCAGAAGTGTGGTATTTCCTACATACAAGCACTGGGGGGACCATGTTTACTATCAGAGCCACTGAGGAAGAAGGGAGGAAGGAGGAAGGGAGCCTAGCTATAATACCCCATATCTCTATGGGAGGCCCACCTAGTAACTCGAGGTGAGGTTTAGTACTAGCATTTGAGGTGAAGGACTGAGAGAACCAGTTTCATTTCCTGCAGACCGGGGTAAAGAAGAAGCTTTACTTGCCCTGGGAAATTACCTTTTGATATTCTCGGACTGGTACTCTCTTATTATTTGAAGACCGGGGTAAGGAGAAGTCCTGCTGGCCCCGGGAAACTACTTCCTGATACCTCCAGATTGGTTTGCGTCATCAGTGAGGGACCGGCTGGAGATTTAAAAACTGGGTCTTTTGCGGCGCGCAGCAGACGCCGGCGTGCCACCCAAGCGTGCACGGCTTTGTTTTTAACATCTTAACCATTGGGACTGTGCAATTAAATAGTGAGTAACAAAAATATAGTTTACTTTCTTTCAGAACCCAGCATCCACCCAGGAGGAATAGAAATATTTTTTTTGGAGTGTGGTGTATCAACAGGGTGTTCGATTGACTGTTGCTAATTAAGATCAATGCCACATACAAAATGAAAGGCTAAGATAAGGGAGTTGGCTGCTTCCTCTCCCTTGTCACAGCCTTCTCAATCTCAGATACCAACATTTTTTTCACCTACATCTGACATGATACCAGGGAATATGGCCACTGAGGGTGCCGATATAGAGCGGCTGTCGGACCCTATGGCCGAAACATCTTTGACCCTGGCGTACCAAGCACCCCTCCTCTGCCTAATCTTTTACCAACAGACTTCCTTAAGATTGATTCAGTCTCAGGGAGGATGGTTGAGGGAACCATAACCACAGAGGGTAAGAAGGAATCTAAAGTAACAACGGGACTTATGACACCTTTGGTTAAACCTGTGGAAATTACTATGGAATCACTATGGACAGTAATAAAATCATTAGAAGGGGCGATAACCAACTTGACAAGACTGACTTTGGACTTTAATCAACGATGTAACAATATAGAGGCTTCTCTGGTTAAAACTGAAGGGAAGGTTGATCAGATGGGTGTAAAAGTGGGTAAATTAGAGAACTGGCAGCAGAAGTTTGCTAAGGCAGAGATACTATATGATAAAAAACTTGAAGCGATAGAGAATACATTGAAGTATCTAAATTTGAGAATTATAAATTTCCCAAGGCATGAATTAATATCAGCATATGATATGTTTAAAGAGTATTTGCTTCAAGTACTGAAAATGCCAGAACAATCATTACCGGTCCTTTCTAAGATATATTACTTATCAGCTAAATGTATTTTAGATAAGAATAGAACACCTGAAAGACAGTTAAACCTGTCTGAAGTAATTGAGGCTTCAGTTGAGACTCCAATAAAGGTTAGAAGTACATTACATGTCACCTTTACATTTGCCTCAGACAGAGAAACTGTATTAAGAATATATATGCGAAACCATAGTGCTTTATTCCATGGTGATAATGTACGGATATACCCAGACTTCAGTAGAACAACGCAGGATAGGAGAAAAAGGTTTCTGGGTTTGAGATCTGAGGTAGAATCCAAAGGAGGGAAAATGTTAATAAAGTTTCCATGTAAGTGTGAAATCACGTACAAAAATTGTAAATATGTATTTTTCGAATTGTCGCAATTAAGAACTTTCTTAGATTCTCATTCCCCAAAATCTGTGGAAATGGGCTTGATGCAAGTAGTAAATAAGTCAGGTGATATTAACTCATTTGATTTCAATTGTTGGAGAAGAGGAATTTACATCATCTCTTTGTTTCCTTATCCGCTTTTTTCTTAATTACTATTCCTTCAGAATATTACCTTGCATTCAGATATAATTGATGCGATTGATTTGGTCAATCTGAAAAATTAGAATATAAATTGAAATTACGAGATCTGAAAATTGTTTTATATGTCTATGTATTGTTTACTGAATAAGCATAAATAAAAAAATATTTTAAAAAATTCTTCATTATAAATTCATGTACAAGCATTTAAATATAAGCTTTCATATATGATGCTTACAAATTTATGATATTGGTCTATACATCATAATACACAGTTTAGTCATATATGCATTCTTGTATTAGCATGTAACAATTGCAGTACTATTTGTATACCTTATTATCTAAACCAGGGTTTCCCAAACCTGTCCTGGGGACCCCACAGCCAGTCGGGGCTTCAGGATATCCACAATGATTATGCATGAGACACATTTGCATACCATGGAGACTCTGTATATGCAAATTTAACTCATGCATATTCATTGTGGATAACCTGAAAACCCGACTGGCTGTGGGGTCCCCAGGGCAGGTTTTGGAAGCCCTGCTCTAAACTATAGACACTCTTTCTATATATGTATATAAAAAATTATTTTCTAACAATTTAAAGGGTTGGGGATAAGGATGTTGAATAAGTCAAATTTTGGGCAAGCATTTCCAAAATTGGCATATTTATAAAAAAATAATTGCCAAAGGCTTTAACTGATGAATTTCTGAGCAAAGTTTCAGAAAAGGCTTCACTAATTAACAATAAATATTAAAAGTATGTGAAAAATAAGAAAAGAGACATGTGAGGGCAACATAACATGGGAATATGGCCAGTTTTTGCTTGTTTGATCAAAAACAGTCTCATTTAATTCTAAGAGTAAAAAACCTTGGAGAAATGTTTATTACACGTTATTTGAAGTCTTTAGTCATGTTTGCTAAAATTATTTTGCACATTTTTAAAGCTACCATCATTTTTCAGCATTTCCTGCAGTAATTATGGAACATGATGGTCATACACATCAAAGATTTGAATTACTTTTGCCCTGGGAGTAGAGAGACCTCAAATTTTAGCAGTGGATTTTCTACTGCAACTTGGAAAACAGTACTTTAGCAAAACTGGTGAATCCCTCAATGTTCTTTCAGTAACAATTTTGTATACCTAGGCGTTGACTGAAACCAGAAATGGTTACCTTATCTCAAAGCAAAGATGAAAGTGGACACCAGAAACCAACCATATAACACAGGGTTATTTCAATTATGCATTCAAGTGCTTAACTCCTTTCCAGAGAACAAGCACCAATCAAATTAACAAAACATAGGTTACTAATGTACCATTCAGGCACATCATGTTTTTTTCTGTCCCCTCTAGAATTCTGTCTTAATGTTTTCCTTAGTTATTCTTTGTTATGGAAATGTTTACCCTTAAAGGCCGATACTGGACTCTCAAATCATCAGAAAACACTTTCCTTAAAATAAATGCTTGTTTTTGTTGTTGTTTAATTTAAGGACCTTAAGGAGTGCATAAAAAAAAACAACTATTGTTGCCTAGTGCAGCAGTGTGGCACCTTATCAACAAAAATAACTTTTGTACATTCTGGATAAAACAAGTATTCTGAATAAATGGACTGGAATCATGACAGTTGCACTCATTAAGTGACAAATAATTTTACGGATTTAAGCCAAATACAGTGTAAATACATCTTGTTTAGGAATTTAAAACCCTACATTTTTGTCTTTATAAGTACGAGATTGTGTACAATGGTAGGAACCACACATACCGTAAGTGAGGTGTGACAGAGATAATACCAGGAGAGTCTAGAGTGCTGACTTCCACATTTATTTTCTTGAAAGCAGAGGGCAAGGAAGTTAAACATTTAAAATGCATGGTATGCTCCGAAAGCTTTAAACCTATTAGGACAGATACACTGCAACTTTGCACATAGATTGCCCGCCCCCACCCAATTTTACGACTAAGCCAAGCTGGCAAGCAGAGCAGTTGCTGTTGATCTTTTATACTAATTTTGGATTAATCGTGATCTATAGCACTGCGTAAACATGCTAACCTAGTACTTCAGCTTCACCACAGCTAAACATTAATCCTTCTTAATGCTCTAAGTCAACTTTTAGCCCATTGCAGAGTTTACCTTAATCTCTGGCTAGGAAGCTCACTGATTTAGAAAACATAATCCAGGAGCTCCAGAATCTTAAGGAAAATGTGCTTAGGGGTAACCCCTCTGTACCTTTACACTGCATATCTAAATTGTCTTTCACAACACAAGCCCCTTGGAGCAGTTTAAAATGTAATAAGCATTATAGCTGTTAACATTTTAATTGATTAGTGTGTGATCCAATACTGGAGTACAATTAAGTTCTTTTTTTTCATTATATGACAATCAAATTATTCTATTACTTTGCTTTCTTGAAATGTGGTATGTGGACTAGAATCACCTTAAAAGAGCATTAATTCAGAAAACAAAATGTAGTAATGAATTTCTATATTTTGAAATTGACCAAATGCGTCATTTGTTTTCAAGACATGGTCATAAGGAGGATAATTTTATAACTTGTGCAGTGGGGAAAAGTCTGCATGTTCTTTTTACCTGCAGACTTTATTCCAGATTTTGAAAGTGAATATATGCACTGAAGATTGCTTTGAAAATTTGCATGAGTATGCACATAGATTTATTCAGATAAAGTTACTCCTCCTCCCTGGAGAGTATAATTTATGCAGATAAACTTACATGCAGGTAGTTTAACTTTTAAATATATCTGTGCTGCCCAGTAAAATGCAAATAAGGGTCAAGGGAGATCTGCTCTAGAATTTTATAACCTTTTAAAATATGCTCACTCATCCTCACCCTCTAAAGTATGTGTGAGTACTTTACAGTTCACATAAAATTGTGCATGTGCTTGGGAACTTGTGCACGCATACTCTTTCACACTCACAAGCACTTCCGGTTTTGCAGGGGTGGGCTCATTCAGAAATGGCCCCATTTATTAGCCAGCAAGATTGCCAGCCTGGCCTCCCTCATTGTTCAGAATGAAGACCAGCTGTTCTCCAGCTGGGGTCTAGTAGAACACCCAGACCATTAGGCAGAACTGGCAGGCTCTGTGGAGAGAGTTCAATCATGCAGTCCCCTACTCACAGGACATAAGTACCGCAAGGGAACTAGGGGGATAAAATAAAAAATGCAGGCAACCAGGAAGGATGTGCAGTACCACATGAACGTATTGCACTCTGCATATAGTTTTACACAGAAGCCTGTTAAGATATTGATATCAGAACAGAGTGCCATGATAACATAATTGATAGTCAGCTTAAATAGATAAGTTTTCAACCTTGTTTTAAAATTTTTGCTGCAAGATGTAAAGCCTATGGCAGGGAATTCCACATCTCAGGGGCTGCTATGGAGAAAGCATGTTCTCGTGTTTTGGCTATTCAGGCTTGTTGGACTGTTGGTACATCCAGTAGACCTCTCTCACAGAATCGCAGGGTTCAGGAGGGGTTATAGTCCCACGAAGGGTGTTAGCTCATGGGAAAGAATTCATAGCTAGGAGATTTTGAATGAATACAGATATTTTACAAGTGACTCGCGCATGGACTGGGAATCAGTGCAAGATCTTAAGCACTGGAAAAATATGATCACACATAGAAAGCCCTGGCTGTATGCATTCTGGCTGTAGCATTCTGTAACAGCTGCAGAGCCCTTAAAGATGAGGCAGGAAGGCCAATATATAGTGTGTTGAAGTAATACAGAGATGGTAATATCAGTGCTTGTACAACAGAATGAAAATCAGCTGAAGGTAACAGGGGTTTAAGGTTACGTAAAATGTGAAGTTTGTAAAAACCATATTGAACAACTGAAAATAGGGCACACTATTTGAAAAGAACAGACACTATTTTCTGAATCCAAAAAGTAGACCCCAGGGGTCTCTAGTGACCTCCTGTCCCATCCCCTCCCCATCTCCTCGGATGCGGCCATTTCCCAAGTAAAATAATATTTAAAAAAATAAAACCCCAGTCACAGGCCCCACCCAGCCCCTCCCCTTTGTTAAAAAATCCTCCCCTGGGAGCAGGTTTTCCCATGGATCCCTCCCAGCCCACATGTCTGACCCTCCCAGTCTCACCAAATTCTCTCTGGTGGTCTAGTGGGGGCCTGGGAGTGATCCCTCTGCTCCTGAACCAGGCGGTCACCTTTTTGAAAAATGTAACCGCCCATTCTTTGCTCCTATCATGTGAAGAGGCTACCATTGCCATTGAGTATCCCTGTCACATGACAGGGACAAAGGGCCAGTCTTCGCCATTTTTCAAAATGGCAGCCACCAGATCCGGGAGTGGAGGGGTCACTCCTGGCCTCCTACTAGACCACAAGGGAGAATTTGGTGAGTCCAGGGGTGGGGAGTGTAAGAGTAGGCTTGTGCAGGCCATGGGGAGGGCTGGCTCTCAAAGCAGGGGCCACGGCCTAAGCCTGAGCATGATGCTAGGGTCTCAGCAGAGGCATGGACCGATGCTGGGGCCTCGGCCAAAATCTCCAAAGATTAAACAACAACAAAAAAAATCTTACCTTCTCCATCGGGTATCCGATGAAGGCCAGATCCCAATGCCAGGGCCTAGGCCTGGACTCAACCCCGACACTGAGACCAAACCCAAAGGCTGGGTCCTGACACCAAGGCTGGGGCCTAGCCTGGGGTCCAGACCCAGACCTGATGCTGCGACCCAACCTGGAGCCCGGGGCCCAATGCCGGGGCCTCAGCCCAGACCCAGGCCTGATACTGGGGCCTCGGCCAGGAGGCTGAGTTCCAACATCAGGGCCTCAGATGAGAGTCAGGCCTGGGCTTCAGAGTCCAGGCAGAGCCTCTTCTTCCTGCTCTTCTTTCAGCAACACTTGCAAGCCAAATGATGCCATCTCCTGGGGTCATGCTGGAGATAAATAGCAGGAAGAAGAGGCTCCAAAGCCTGGGCCTAGGCCCTGGTGTCGGGACCCAGCCTTTGGTTTTGGACCTTTGTGCAGACATGGGTGCAGGTCTAGGCCCTGGCTTTGGGACCCAGCCTCCAGGTTGTGTCTAGGCATCAGACCTCGGTCTGGGCTCCAGCCTAGGCCAAGGCTGCTGCATCGGGACCCTGTCTCCAGGTTGGGTTGTGGAGTCAGGCCTGGGTCCGAGCCGAGGCTCCTGCATCAAGACCCGGTCTCTGGGTCTGGTCTTGGTGTCGATCCTAGATCTAGGCCCTTGCTAGGCCTAGGCTGCTGCATTGGGACTCAGCCTCCAGGTCAGGATGTGGCATTGGGCCTAAGCCAAAGCTGGAGGATCCTCACCGGAACAGGTAAGTGGGGGCAAGGGGATCCCAGCCCCAGTATTTTTTTAAGGTGAATGGGCAGGAGGCCCCGGGAGGCCTATTTTTTATTTTTGTTTTTTGGCTTGTTTTTGTTTTGTTTTTTTTAATTGATTCATTTTTTTCTCATGAATGAGAACAAATCAAACAATTCACAAAACAATATTTGTGGAAAAAAATCCCTCCCAAAAACAAACCAAAACCAAAAACATTTTTTTATCCTGTTCATCCCTACTAAGAAAAGGTGTCATACAGTAGTTGTGCAGGAGAAACTCTTTTCAAAAGAAGCTGTCTACATCAAAATCTAACCATCCACCTCTATCTCCCAAAAGTTGGTTATGTCAATGAAAGTAATAGGGCATCAATTCAATCCTACTCCATGTTGATGATGACCAAGCTGGAGTTCAAAAGGTGGTTGATGTAACTATAGGCCCAATCCTCATCTTCTTTCTGCTTTTATATACCTCCCAGGTAGGGGCCAGTTAATCATCACAAGCATCTCAGCTTCTAGCAGAAAATCTCTTCATTGCTATACCAACACTAAAATCTTTGGAAGCCCCACATGCCAATGGAAGTCAACCTATCTGTACAGCAGTTACCTGAGGTCCCCTGTCTTCTATCAGACATACAGGCAAAAGGATGTAACCAGGGGTTAAATATACCATAAGAGGGTAAATACATTTGTTTTTATTCTGACATGAATTCTGAGGCTGTGGAAAGCATTGCTGGGACGTGGCTAGCTTTCTTCCCCCCCTGGGTATTTGTCTGCCTGGAGGGAGGGACTGTTTTGGATCAAACGGCAGGGGGAATGAAGAAAAGTGGATCTATATACAGACAACAACCAACAAGGACTGAATCACATAGTATGGGTAAACAAATAAGCATGGGTGTAGCTTGCTTATTGTGGCGGTTACTACCCCTAACTAATTAAGCTAGATATTTCACTTAGATGCAGCTCCAACACTGCTCTTTGCATTAATGGAGGGGGTGGAAGGGAAATAGAACCAAAGGGTTACTAAGAGCCAAGAGTAACAGATAAGTATGAGAAAAAAAAATGTGTGAAGCTTGCTGGGCAGACTGGATGGGCTGTTTGGTCTTCTTCTGCTGTCATTTCTATGTTTCTATAACCTGAAGCTGTATGACAAGAGTCTTAACAAAATGAAAAAAAAACAAAACAATATCTTGTTATCAGTGCTGGCAGAAAGATAACACCTCCGATTGACTTACAAGCCTGGTTGGGGGGGGGGGGGGGGGGGGGGTGAGAGGTGGGAAGAATCAGTTGTTAGGTTTTTTTTTCTGTCTTCACGTCCAGTTATAAGAGGTGGGCGGGACTGAAGCAGAATGACTTCATCAGGAAGAGCAAGATTGAAGATTCTGATTGTCCTGGTGGTCCAGTGTGTGGGGGGGGGGGGGGGCCCGGAGTGATCTCCCACTCTTGGGCCATCGGTGCCATTTTGGCTACCACTGATAAAAATGGCGCCGATGGCCCGATAAAAAAACCACCACGACCCTTTACAAATTACGCCTTTGCTTCTCTCACCCTCCCGACCCCCCCAAAAACCTTTTACATGTACCTGGTGGTCTAGCGGGGGGTCCGGGAGCCATCCCTTCAATCATACCCTCGGTGCCGGACTGGTTTCAAAATGGCAGGAGGTCGCTCCGGGACCCTCGTTGGACCCAACCGTAACTTTTGGCCAGCTTGGGGGGGCCTCCTGATCCCCACAAGACTTGCCAAAAGTCCAGCGGGGGTCCGGGAGCGACCTCCTTTCACGCCGTCCTTCCGATCCCAATACTCAAAATGGCGCCGATCGCTGCCATTTTGAGACTCTAAATCGCCGTCCTGCCAATACTCAAAATGGCTCCGATCGCCTTTGCCCTCACTATGACGGCGATCGGCGCCATTTTGAGTACTGGTGGGACGGCGATTTTGAGTCTCAAAATGGCAGCGATCAGCGCCATTTTGAGTATTGGGATCAGACGGACGGCGTGAAAGGAGGTCGCTCCCGGACCCCCGCTGGACTTTTGGCAAGTCTTGTGGGGGTCAGGAGGCCCCCCAAGCTGGCCAAAAGTTCCGGTTGGGTCCAACGAGGGTCCCGGAGCGACCTCCTGCCACATGACCTACCAGTCACGTGGTAGGAGCACAAGATGGCGCCGGTGACCATGTGACAGGGGCTGACCAATGGCACCGGCAGCCCCTGTGACACAGGCTATCGGCGCCGTGAGGAAACCGCAAACGAGTGCAGGGATGGCTTCCTGACTCCCCACTGGACTACCAGGGAGTTTTGGTAAGTCTTGGGGGGGTCAGGAGGGTGGGGGGTTTAAATGTTTATTTAGGAGGCCGAATACAATGGATATCTGTTGAATACGTCGGGAGTCGCGATGCGTTTCGCCTCCCCACGTATTTTTCAGATTGCAAAAAATAAGTTGCGGATTACAAATACATGGAAAACGGATGCACACCCCTAGGAATTATTAGGAAGGGAATGGTGGATAAAACGGAAAATGTCATAATGCCTCTGTATCACTCCATGGTGAGACCGCACCTTGGGTACTGTGTACAGTTCTGGTCACCTTATCTCAAAAAAGATATAGTTGCGATGGAGAAGGTACAGAGAAGGGCGACCAAAATGATAAAGGGGATAGAACAGCTTCCCTATGAGGAAAGGCTAAAGAGGATAAGGCTGTTCAGCTTGGAGAAGAGATGGCTGAGTGGGGATATTATAAAGTTCTTTAAAATCATGAGAGATCTAGAACGGGTAGATGTGAATTGGTTATTTACACTTTCAGATAATAGAAGGACTGGGGGGCCCTCATGAAGTTAGCAAGTACCACATTTAAAACTAATAAGAGAAAATTATTTTTTACTCAGTGCACAATTAAGCTATGGAATTTGTTGCAGTTAGTGTAGCTGGATTGAAAAAAGGTTTGGATAAGTTCTTGGAGAAGCCCATTAACTGATATTAATCAAGTTGACTTAGGGAATGGCCTGTGCTACTACTGGCATCAATAGCATGGGATCTACCTAGTGTTTGGGTACTTGCCAGGTTCTTGTAGTCTGGGTTGGCCACTGTTGGAAACAGAATGCTGGGCTTGATGTACTCTTTGTCTGACCCAGTATGGCAATTTATTATGTTCTTATGTTCTGTCAAAGCTAAGGCTTATGGGAACTCCATGCTGAGAGATATGCTAATGATTATTTCCCTCAAGCAGAAGAGGTTTTGCACGTGGAGAAACAAGAGACAGAGAAAAAAAAGCAAATTGTTTCTGGCTCCTTATATAGAGCCTCTTTATTTGTTTGAAAAGATGGAATCTAGAAGGAATTGTTAATATACTTAAAGTAGAGTGTGTGTAACTTGAAGGAAGGCATGTGATTGTGATTTAAAAATGTTAATTTTAGAGCAATCAAGATAAGAATTGTGGCAGCAAAAGTATAGTAACAGTCAGTTCCTTAAACTTACAGCCAAGACCTGAATATTTTCATTGGCTTAGTTCAGTTAGACTGTTGTAGTGAGAAAATTTAATGTATATGAGAAATTGAGGTGTATAAAAACGCTGTGTTAATATTCTTTTTACTTGTTAACTGAAAAGTGTAAATAAACTTTTCAGACTGACCTCACTGTGAACCTTTGCTACATAAATTGATAGAACCTGAGAGTTAATGGGCTGTTGAAGTTCTACAGTGCAATTACTTAACTCAGATTCTGGTCTGAGAGTGACTGTGCAATATAAGTGACTATTCAGTGTTTCATACGAAACAGAACTAGATATTTCTGGGTCAGTTTTAATTCAAAACCTCTGAGCACAGTAATATATCAGAGAAGAGGAACTATAAGAAAGTTTAAGTTGCTTTTCACTTAAGAGCTCTGGGTGTGCCAGCGTGTCTTTGAAAAGACTTTTGAACCAACCTGAACCAAATCCTTTTCCCTCTTTCAGTGAGTTTAGGGTGAAACTGATTATCCTTTGTTTTACACACCACCTTAGATCAGTTCAATAAGACGTGGAAGACACCACATTTAGAATCTTTATTTAAACAGATATTCAGAAGAGGGGGGTCGCGGAAAATGTATTCAGTGAACACATGCTTTGATTTATTTAAAGATAGGTAGGACTTCAAACACCTGCACCTGGAGATGGAGAGAAGAGGAGAAGAGAGAGAGAGAGAGACTGCCTTCAGCCATCTTCATCCAGCACCTGGAAAAGTCAAAGGGAGAGCTGCAATGAAGAAAATAGGAACTGGTCTGGAAGGATTACAGGACAGCTAAGTGAAAACACCGTGCACCACAAAATTGTTGGCCAACACAATATACCATAGTAATAACTTGAGAAAGCTACATCTATACACTGCATAGGAGTGAAAATAAGGAAGCTGTGCTACTTCAGATATTTTTTTTCTTAGTGAAGCAAAGAGAACATTAAAGAGAAAAATTAAAAACCAACAAACACATTTACCTTCTTTCTTGCATCACACCTGAGAATCAACTTGAACACCTGAGGAAAGAAAGTTTTGAAAGGATCATTTTCTTTTATAACTAACTTTGGAAAGAGTCACACACACACACCCACACACACACACACACACACATACATACACACATATACCAGAGACAGAATAAGGTATTGAGTTAACTCATAATATCTCAACAATACTTACTTGATAAGAGTTTCCTATTAGCTGGTACTGGTACCAGACAGAGAATAAGAAATCCTAAGTGGAAAGCTGATATAGGAAACAAAAGAGTTCTTTAATACCATTGTCTATTGTAAAATAGTATTTCTGCCTTAAATCTTTATTTTGTAACCTCATAAGAATTGGAAGTACTGATTGATTGATTGATTGATTGATTGATTTATGTTCTTGGTAAACAGTTTTCTTTTACATTCAATTTTTCTATGTATTATAATTTCAAAGACTCTGCCTTCCCTCTCTGCTCCTGGGAGGTTTCAGTCCCTTGTTTCCTGGTTTGGAAGACCCAACAGGAAGGAGATCAAAACTTTCCTCTCATAGCCCCTCTTTTGTGGACTTAGTGGCTCCCAGAGTAACACCAGAAACCCCATATCCTAATAGCCACCTTAGCCACCATAGTGGGAGAGTCACTACCCAAAAGTAGTGGGGTAAAAGGAGTATTTTAAGGCTTTCTCATTAAAGGTCCAGGCTGTGAGCTATCAGGGATTCTTAGATGTTACCATTACCTCATCCCCTCACCCATCTACACTCCTTATAATGGAGAAGTACCCACACAAAGCAATCCTTCAGAGTTTGAGTGAAATCACCTAAAGAGAAGATAAGAACTGTCAGTTCCCTTAACCACTTCTCATCCATATATTAGGGATGTGAATCGTGTGCCCGATCGTCTTAACGATTGAAATTGTCTGGCAGGAGAAGAAAATCGTGTTTGGCACGATTTTTTAGTTAAAAAAATCGTTTTTTCCGATTAGTGCGCGCTAACAGGAAGTTAGCGCGCACTAACCATTGTTAGTGCGCGCTAACAGAAAATGATACAATTTGACACTTTTCAGGTCAGTTAAGGTCAGTTTAGGAATGAATATGTATTCCTATTGGCTGCCCTCTTATTTATTCATGTTACCAAGGTTCCCACTGACAATATATAGGGGATGGGAAATGGAAACAGTTGGTAGCTTGACAAAAAAAAGTAATGTGATCAGTCAATGTGACTAGAACTTGTGCCCTATCCCTGATACTGGGAGTGTTGTGATCTTCCTGCACACAGTGCCCTATCCCTGATACCAGGGGTGTTGTGATCTTCCTGCATGCAGTGCCCTATCCCTGATACTGGGAGTGTTGTGATCTTCCTGCACACAGTGCCCTATCCCTGATACCAGGGGTGTTGTGATCTTCCTGCATGCAGTGCCCTATCCCTGATACCAGGGGTGTTGTGATCTTCCTGCACTCAGTGCCATATCCCTGATACTGGGAGTGTTGTGATCTTCCTGCATACAGTGCCCTAACCCTGATACTGGGAGTGTTGTGATCTTCCTGCACGCAGTGCCCTATCCCTGATACCAGGGGTGTTGTGATCTTCCTGCACTCAGTGCCATATCCCTGATACTGGGAGTGTTGTGATCTTCCTGCACACACTAGTGCCCTAACCCTGATACCGAGTGTGTTATGATCTTCATGCATGCAGTGCCCTATCCCTGATACCGGGGGTGTTGTGATCTTCCTGCATTCAGTGCCCTATCCCTGATACCAGGAGTGTTGTGATCTTCCTGCACGCAGTGCCGTATCCCTGATACCGGGAGTGTTGTGATCTTCCTGCACACAGTGCCCTAACCCTGATACCGGGAGTGTTGTGATCTTCCTGCATGCAGTGCCGTATCCCTGCTCAGTGCAGGAAGATCACAACACTCCCAGTATCAGGGTTAGGGCACTGCGTGCAAGAAGATCACAACACTCCCGGTATCAGGGACAGGCACAAGTTCTAGTCACATTGACTGATCACATTACTTTTTTTGTCAAGCTACCAACCGTTTCCATTTCCCATCCCCCCAACCATCACCTCAGTGGGAACCTTGGTAACATCAATAAATAAGAGGGCAGCCAGCCAATAGGAATACATATTCATTCCTAACTCACCTGAAAAGTGTCAATTTGTATCATTTTCTGTTAGTGCGCACTAACTCCCGTTAGTGCGCACTAACCCGATTAACGATTTTTTTAACGATAAATCGTTAGAATTCCTATTGTATCGTGTTCTTTAATGATTTAAGATGATTTTAAAATTATCGGACAATAATTTTAATCGTTGAAAAACGATTCACAGCCCTACCATATATAAACAACACTAAATGAAGTATGTATGTAAGATACAGCAAAGGAAACCCTTTAGAAAGTAACACAGGGTCTCTATCTCTGCTTAAATACAAGCTATAGCTTGAAGAGCTAGGGTCCATAAAAGATAAGAAAAGACTTCAGACAATGAGTTCATCATCCACACATATCTTTGATTCCTTATACCGAATATTTAGCATATTGGCCAACTCTAAATATACACATATAAGAAAATCATATGTATATACCACTTTAAAAAGGCACTGTATATGTGTTTATCATATTAATGCACATGTATACAACTTCTGCACTAAAAATGGGTAAGTATTTTACAAAACTATATGGATATTTTTTATGGATAAAATCTGTCCTTGTATTTGCATAATTACATTGCCATTATGCACTAATGAGGGTATTTTAAGTGAAAGTCTCTTCTTAACTGCACCATGCCTGAAGGAAAGGAACCCCTGCTTATGGAGGTTAAATTCCAGCCCTGGGAAGTGGATCTATTTGTCATAAAGGCCATGAAGGTCCAGAACATTCTGTATGGGAAGGAGTCCAGGAAAGTGGGATCGTACAGAAAGGTGCAGACCTGAGAGAAATTAAATTTGGTGTGATTCACAGTTTGTCTCAGCTTATTAGGAAGTGAGAACATAAGAACATAAGAAATTGCCATACTGGGTCAGACTAAGGGGTCCATCAAGCCCAGCATCCTGTCTTCAACAGTGGCCAATCCAGGCTACAAGTACCTGGCAAGTACCCAAAAACTAAGTATATCCCATGCTACTGATGCTAGTAATAACAGTAGCTATTTTCTAAGTCAACTTGTTTAATAGCAGGTAATGGACTTCTCCTCCAAGAATTTATCCAATCCTTTTTTAAACACAACTATACTAACTGCACTAACCACATCCCCTGGCAGTCAATTCCAGAGTTTAATTGAGGGTTGAGTGAAAAATAATGTTCTCCAATTAGTTTTAAATGTGCTACATGCTAACTTCATGGAGTACCCCCTAGTCCTATTTTCTGAAAGGGGAAGTAACTGCTGTTTCTCTCTCTCTCTTTTTTTTTTTACTTTAATGAAAAGTACCAGTTCTAAGACAGAGCCTATAAGAAAACAAAAACCAAATTGTCTCAGATAAAAAATGTACCTGGAGCCTGCAGCTGCCCAAGCGGCCTCGTGAAGGGGAGGGATCTGGACCACAAGATTTACACCCCACGGGTGCACGGGTCGGGCACACACAAGGGTCACAAACCCCTGGCCCACCTGCCTCAACTGGCAGGGAGAACCCCGTAGGATTTAAGAAAATAATAATAACCCCCCAGGAGGAAGGCTCAAAAAGAAAAAAATAAAATTGTCTCAGTCACAGAACTGCAAGTGTGCACCCATCTACCATCTACTGGAGACAGAGAATGTTGAATATGTGGATTCCCTTTGAGCACTCCTCAACAAAAACCATCAAAATCAATTCTCATGGCTGTGATGGGACTGACACAGTTACCAAAAATACTTGGGCTTTGGTTCCTGTTACTTTTGCTTGGGTAATAACTGTCAGCACAGAGCAGGGTCATGGAAAGTCAGAGTCAGGAAGCATACCCGCGGGCTAATTAAGAAAATAATTTTACGATTGTCCACAATAGTCGGAAATCCGTGGACAATATTTTCCCGCAGACTTTGCACCAATTTTCGAAATGAAAATATGTGCAAACTGTAACTCTGAAAATTATCCCAGGAAAGCTACCACTACACATTCACATATACTAACTTGTGCAGGTGGTTTTCTAGAGATAAAAATAGGTGCAAACTTATGAAAATGTAAACATATGCATATTGTTCCAAACTCCTCCCCAAACCCACCCCCAGGGTTGCATCTTGCCACTGCATGCAAAAGTACACAAATAGGGGTCTTTGTGCACATACTTTTATGTGCTTATAGGACAGGTAATTTTAAAAAAGCACATTTTCATGGTTAAGGCACTGTATTATCCTTGGAAATGGGTTTGAAAATTAGCCTCATACTGTGCCTTCTTTTTCTGTATCAGCAATATTTTGTATATAATTTTTCATTTCATCTTTGAATAGTCTTTATCCTTATCATTTATATTTGCTCTATTTCTTGCAGACAGAAACTTACATATCTAACTTTGGCCACAGATATCTGCAAACTTCTTGAAAAGACTCCTTAAGCAATTCCAGGAACATGTTGAAAGGGTTCTCAGATTGCTTCATATTTTTTTGTAAGCACTGCATCCCATTTGTAATTAAGGGATTCATTTACTAAGCATTTTTCCCACAGATACAGAGGGGTAAATATTCAGAAGCTATCCGGGTAAGAAACACCAGATACAACTATCTGGTTAAGTTACAAGATATATTCAGCAGTAGGGATGTGAATCGTTTTTTGACGATTTAAAACAATCGTCAGATTATATTTTAAATCGTCAAAAATCGTTAGAGCCGCGATACAATAACAATTCCCCCAATTTATCGTCAAAAAATCGTAAATCGGGGAAGGGGGGAGGGCGGGAAAACCAGCACCCTAAAACCCACCCCGACCCTTTAAAATAAATCCCCCACCCTCCCAAAGCCCCCCAAAATGTTTTAAATTATCTGGGGTCCAGTGGGGGGTCCCGGCGCGATCTCCCGCTCTCGGGCCACGGCTGCGTTAAAAGAAATGGCACCGGTGGCCCTTTGCCCTTACCATATGACAGGGCAAAAGTAGTGCCGGCGCCATTTTGGTTCCTGTCACCCGACGTCACGAGTGCAGGAGATCGCTCCCGGACCCCCGCTGGACCCCCAGGGACTTTTGGCCAGCTTGGGGGGGCCTCCTGACCACCACAAGACTTGCCAAAAGTCCAGTGGGGGTCCGGGAGCGACCTCCTGCACGCGGGCCGTATTGCCAATATTCAAAATGGCGCCGGCGCTACTTTTGCCCTCACTATGTCGACATAGGCAGGAGATCGACTGCAGGAGGTCGTTCAGCGGCGGTCCGGAACCCCCGCTGAACGACCTCCTGCAGTCGATTTCTTGCCGGCGCCATTTTCCGTACGGAAAACGATTCGCGGCAGGAGATCGCTCCCGGACCCCCGCTGGACCCCCAGGGACTTTTGGCCAGCTTGGGGGGGCCTCCTGACCCCCACAAGACTTGCCAAAAGTCCAGCGGGGGTCCGGAACGACCTCCTGCAGTCGAATCGTGTTGGTCTATGGCCGCCGCCATTTTGCGGCCGCCATTTTGCAAAATGGCGCCGGCTGAAGACAACACAATTCAATTGCAGGAGCCCGTTCCAGACCGCTGCTGGACCCCCAGGTAATTTAAGGCATTTGGGGGGGGGGGGTTCGGGAGGGTGGGGGATTTAATTTAAAGGGTCAGGGTGGGTTTTAGGGTGCCGGTTTTCCTGCCATTGGTTTAGGGCAAGTAAGTACTTCCCTCCCAAAGTTGATGAAGTATTAAGGCATTTGGGGTGGGGGATTTAATTTAAAGGGTTGGGGGTGGGTTTTAGGGGGTTTTAGTGTGCCGGCTCACGATTTTAACGATTTTCACGATATTTTAAACACCCAAACGGCAACAATACGATTCCCTCCCCCTCCCAGCCGAAATCGATCGTTAAGACGATCGAGGACACGATTCACATCTCTACTAGATTCATCAAAATGCTATAAATATAGCAGAAATAGCACCCACAATAAAAAAGGGCGTGTTTAGACCAATTTTCTGTGTACCCAACACGTAGTCAATTTAAGCGTGATGGGTACATTGCGTTAGTGTGTCATGCTTCATTTTATATGGCATGTGTTGATTTGTGCGTAGCACGTTATTTTTCTAGTTTATTTATACCGGCTTCCTGCAGCTGCCACTTTGAGGGTGTGTCAGACATTTGGAGAGAGGAGTGGAGTGTAGGTGAGTTGGTGGTAGTTGGTAGTTAGTTGGAGGTATTTAGCAAGTTCTGAGGGAGGTGTCATGTGGCTTATTTCTCATCTGTTTCCCTTTCCCTTTGTCTATTGTTTTGATCTATGTGTGTGAAACTTTTTGTTATTTTATCCTGTTTATCTGTCTATCTTTGTGTTTGGGTGAGGAAAGGTAGTGAGATGGAGGAGTTTTGTGGAGGAGGAGTTGTGAGGTGTGCTGGTGAGGCAGAGGAGGAGTGGTGAGGTTTGGTGGTGAGGCATGGTAGTGAGGCAGAAGAGGAGTGGTGAGGTCTGGCAATGAGGCAGAGGAGGAGTGTTGAGGAGGAGTGGCGAGGTGTGGTGTTGAGGTGTTGGTCGTGAAGTGTGGTGGTGAAGCAGAGGAGGAGAGATTAGGCATGGTGGTATTGAGGAGTGGAGAGGATGGAGCATGAGAGGCATGGACAGAGAGGAGAGGAGAGGCATGAAGAAAGGAGGGGAGAGGGAAGGAGAGGAGGAGGAGGGCGAACGAGGGCGGGAGTGCTAGGGGAAGGAGTAGAATTAGGAGTAGGACTAGGGAGGGGTAAAGATAAGGGGAGGGATAGAAGGAGGCAGGAAGGGGAAAGGGATAGGCAAGCAAGTCCGGTGGGAAGAAGACAACAGGCTAGGGATAGACAGAGAGGGCAGAGAGAAAGGAGTGCAGCAGGGCGCATTCGTCTGAGGCCTTGAAGTTCAGCCAGGAGGACGACGAGATGATAATTGCTGGGATCCTGGAGCATTATGTCATGATCTTTGGCAACCATGCAGCCAAGACCTTGAGGGCATCCAAGAGCCATATCTGGTGCACAATCGCTCAAGCTATCTCAAGGTGTGGTGGTGTGAAATGTAGTGGGGAGCAGGTGGCCTACAGGTACCGGGACATAAAGTCCCAGTTGAAAACAAAGATGGCTAATCGCAACAAGTACATCCAGCAGACAGATGGAGGAGCCTCTTGTCCGATTGTTGTCATGCCCATGGAGGGGTGCCTCATCCAGAAGATGGGACCAGATGTGTTCCAGGGCATGGCTGAGTGGCTGGATACCATGCAAGCTGAAGCTGGTAAATTCACCTCACTTGTAAATGGCAAGGCTTCTTCAGTTATGCACATCATTTGACATAAGATGCTCACATTGATTGACATGCAAAGTGTGTATCTCATGCCAAATAGTCCACATGTGTACCTCTTGGCTTTGGTACATATGTGTTCTTCTTTGTTTCCACAGCTCTCACCCAGGACTTTGTCGATCCAAGCTGTGAAGCCCAGGGACAGCAGTGAAGCACCAGGGACCATCTGCCAGCAGCACTTTTCTATGCCCCTTTGCTTATGGACACACAGATACAGTTCAGCAAAGAGGAGGAGAAGCAGCAGTAGTAGCAGTAGCCTCCTCAGCACAGCCAGATCTTGGAAGCCCTTGGCTCAGCAAGCCCACTGAAAGTGAGCTTAAATCTTTCAATTTCATGGAGGAACCTAGCCTGCAATGGGACACAGTTGAGCCAGCGCAACCTCACTCCAGCACACCACATGGCCAGCACGAGGTAGCAGGCACTGAGACAGAGCAGCCCAGCAGCCCCCTCATGCCACTTCTGGAGGCCCAAACCTCTGCTCTTGCCACAATGAGCACAGCACCAGCATCAGCTCCAGCACCTTCTCTGGCACCAGCACTGGGACTGACACAGGCCTCAATACATGAGCAGCTAGACCGGCTGGAAAGGAGCCATGGTGTCTACCTCCACCAAATATGGGCAGAACTAGTGTGCCTGAGGAGGGAAGTGAATGAGCCGATTCAGGTCCTGCGTGACAAGATGGCAGCCCTCACACAAGTTCTCACCACAATGCCTATGTTGATAAATAACCTCACCAGCATCCTGATCCAGATTCTCCAATGAATGCTGGAGCACCACCTGTGCCTTTCCCAGTATTCAAAGACTACACACCATAATAATCCACGACCTGAGAGACAAACCAGGGGTAGGCCTCCCAAACACATGCCACCACTAAGTGGTAAGAATTGGTGTGGCAAAGGGCCATGAAGGTTCAGAACTGCTGCCCTGAAGCACCTAAGAAGAAGACTTGTCAAGCAAGTCTGGCCAGGACTGTGCAGGCTAGATGGAAGAAGCCTGACTACAGAGTTCCTGTGCCAGCTAGATGGAAGAAAACTGCTCAGTCCATCCTGACTACAGAATTCCTATGCTGGTTTGATGATAGGGATGGTCTACTGTCTGCCAGTGTTGTCCTGCTGTCACTTCTAATGCCCTCCTCAATGCTCTGCCCGTACTCCAGCCTCCTTTATGCCATCTTCAGTAATGGTTGAGCTGCTGTCTCTTCTCAGCATGCCTCATCTCCTGCTCCTGATCCTGGTGTCTCATCTCATCTCATGCTGCTGCTGCCTCCATGCTGGTGTCTCATCTCATCTCATTTCATTTCATCCTGCTGCTTCCTCCATGCTGGTGTTGCATCTCACCTCAACTCATCATGCTTCTGCCTCCATGCTGCTGTCTCATCTCATCTCATCTCATCTCATCTCATCCTGCTGTGGCCTTCATGCTGCTCTCTCATCTCATCTCATCCTGCTACTGCCTCCATTCTGCTGTGTCTTCTCCTTTGGCTCCTGCATTCATGCAGCAATTTCTTCTCCTGGGACTTCTGCCTCAATGTTGTGCTCTCCAGTCCTGGTCCTTGGCCTCCATGCTACGCTCACCAGTCCTGATCCTGCTGCCTGCTATTTAACCTTTACTGCCTTGGTCCTTAGGCTGTCACCTTGAGTACACTTTTTCAACATGAACTTTCTGGGGCCTTCACTTGAACTCTGCTCTCTTGGCCCTTAAGTTGTCCCCTTGAGTGCACACTTTCAACATGAACTGTCTGGAGCCTTCACTTGAACTCTGCTGCCTAGACCCTTAGGCTGTCCACTTGAGTGCACTCTTTCAGCATGGACTGTCTGGGGTGCTTTTGGTTTACATCAAATAGTTGTACTGTTATCATCTCTAACATTAGAGCTGTACTGTAGTTATTGGGATGCCACTTGTGCTTGCTATGTTCTTTGCTGTAATTGTGATTGTACAAAGGGATAAGATGCTAATACTGTATATGTTATAACAATGTTTGTAGAGGTCTTCACTCAATGTGCTGTTCATTTCAGTTACAATGTCTTGTGAATTACGTATCTTGCCCTTGTAGAATATGATTTCCAAAGATGTTGACTTGCTTTCAATCAGCTGACATTTGTTGCATAATAAAGTGGTCACAGGTTTGAAAGAACACTTTCTATTTTTCTGTTTTTATTGTGTGCTTTTTTTCTTAAGGGTTGATGAGTTCATATGTTTGGGATCCACATGACCTTGCATGCTAGAGTGCCACTGACCATACCAAGCAGGCACTTTTCTGGCAGGCAAGACCATATGGCTTACGGCATTCAAGGAAAAGCTAATTCTATGCTCTCAAGTAAGACAGGAAAAACTAAACATTAAGCTTCTTACTCTGGAGCTTCAGTATTGGCTCCAGTTGCTTTCTCTAGAGATCATATCCTTAGCTAACTGTTGGGCACATGGACATGTAATTGAGATGGGCACTAGCTAGCTAGTGTTCACCTACCTATGCAATCCAGTGGAAAAGGTGTAGAAATATTTATCTAGAGATGCAGTAGCTATTTCTTCACTCCATAGGGGACTAATCGGTTGTCTAGCAGCTGCAGATGCCTAGGACATAGAAACATACTGTACATGTAAAGCTTGTGCAGTGTTAGGGGTAAGTTATACTAATCACCCCACAAGACTTAACATTGGGCCTGTTAGCTAAGGTTGATAGTTAGCGAACAGTATTATTCAGATCCACATGCCAGGCTAGTATAGGGGAAGCAGCCAGTCTCTGGAGGTCTGCGGGCTCTCAAGCAACTGCAGGCCTCCTGGCTGTCAGCTCTTGGGCTGTCGGGTTTCTCTAATCCACTTTGAAGTGCTGAATAAAGTGCAAAAAGCGGAATATAAAAGAAAAATCTAAAATCTAAATCTACACAATTCCTTCATTCCTCCTCAGTTGTCACACAGCTGCTGACACGGTGTTAGAGCAGCCTGCAAGTAGACAGAGGTGCATAATGAACAGGATGGTTAGAGGACAAGTGATGCACGGAAAATTGGCTGTTAAATTGTCCCTTAACATCTACTGCAGAAATGTGCCCCCACTTCTATGCATGCACACTAAACATATTGAGCTCATATGGTAGCATCTTTGCAGGCATAGCCTGCCAGTATATACATCTGTCAGATTAAGGCACAAAAGGTGTGGCCTGGTGTGGCAGCCTCTATGTGGAGTATCTAGGATTTGTTCTACAGAGAAGAGGGTAAATAGGTTATGGTCTTGAAAAAGGGAACTTCTATTAGGAGTGCTAGCAGGCCTCAAGCAACACGCCTCCCCCCCCCCCCCAAAAAAAAAAAAAAAACAGCAAACCCTCTGGCAGCTGAAGCTCTTGGAACTATGCACATCCCAAAATAAAAGGTCAATTAGGCACATGCCAACTACTAGGTGGAAGAGCATCAGGGTCAGGGGGCTGGAAGATGTACATTACAGGCAGATATCTACTCATCCAGATATGTGACACACCATTACTGAGGTCTGACACTGTCAAGTTTCAAATCCCGCTCCCCCCCACCCCCCATCAACACAAGGCATAAACAGTTTGAGCAATAGGTGGAATGTTCTTTGAGTAAGTATGAGGCCATTTTCTGCCCATACAATATAATCGTATCACTGAGGCAGTCATTGTAAACAGTGAAAGCACAGGATCACTTGTGTTGAAAGATACAAGTCTGTGCAAAATGGATGCACACACACTGCCTGCTCTGGGATATGCATAGGAGGGAATAACAAGACCAACATTACCCCCAGACACAGATGTAGACCAAGGCTAACACAGCTCATCACTCACCTAGACGAATACAGTCACACATATGTGTTGATCCTTTTATGGGGACAGACTACTTCCAGCAGTTTGTGCACCTACAGATGGGCAATGAGTATGTTCCTGGCATGTCCGTAATCCTCTATCATTGATATCTGTGGCTGCCTGGTCCATAACTGATAATAAAGGAGTCAGAGTCCGAATAATGCACAGAAGATTTGGCGCACCTGCCAAAATGACAGACATCTCTGAGAAGCATATATGATAACCGCTTTCTTAGAGGTACTAATATGGGCTCCTTAAGCCCTCAGATGGCAGGAAATGCTTGTCTTACAAGAGACCAACACAGAAAGTGCATAAGCCATGCAAACCACATGACACCTCTGGGAGCAGTTGCCCCATACATTTGGCATAGGGACAGGTTTGCGAATGAGGCAGGTTGTTGGGTCCTAAGGTCATCAGCTGACAACACCTTGTGTAGCCCTTATGCTATACAAAGAGCTAATGATTGAGTGTCCTGCTCATCTATAACTGTAAAAGTGGCAATCAGTATATAAGATACAGCCTATAGGGCAACAACTCTTCCAGCTTGGCCACAAGTCATGGCAGCCATGTGGATCATCAAGGGCCTCCAACCATAAAACACCCACAAGGTAGTGACTCACCTTTGAAGCTGACCATTCTGCAAGCTGTTTGGCCCAGGAGTCCTCAGCCTATGTGCTTTAAGGGTGGCCACAGATAGCATAAGGACTGTAACTGATACTAGCTATCACAATAAGCAGACTACTCTGTATATTTTCAAGGTACATACATACATACAGCAGCATCATGACATCTTCATATTTGACAAAGACTACCTATGACAGCTCAGGTGAGACAAATAGCTTCTAACACACCTAAGCATTCAGAAGCATGTGGATATTCTTAGAGTCAATAGAAACTATACTATAACGTTGACATTTCTAAGATGATTTGCAAATACAAGTGAAGGCATGATAACATCTGATTTCCAATCTGCCTTCACACAGTCTGACCAGCATCCTTGTGTAGCCTCCCCGAGAAGCTAAGCTAACCAACATGACATCTCAATGGCCAAGGCCCTTACCATCTGTACATGATAGTTGACATTTTGCCTAGGTAGGTGTAGCAGGGTGCATTTGTGTATGGATGCATGCAACCAGAAAGAGGTATTCTAGCTTGGAATGACCTGTGAGCATTGTGGGAATGCCACACAATGTTGCACAGGTACTTTACAAAAGGCTGGAGCTGAAGATCTTCTAGGTGAGTACTTTGATGTCAGCACTGACCCTGAAACCACTGAGGCAGTTTGTTATTAGTGTCTTTGCGGACCCATGTGACACTAAGCATCCCAAGTACAGATGCATTCATTATTCCACATGCACACAATTGTCAGCTATGGGATGAGGCTGTAAAATGGAAACTCTATGATTGATACCTTAAACTGTCTACTTGTAACTATAGACTGTGCCTTTAAGCTTCAGAATTACTTGTGATTTATTAGATTTGTGGAGCTGATGCTCTTCATGTTCAAGGCCCATGTTCAAGGTCACTATCTCACCCACATGTGAGAGCTAGGACAAGGTCCTAGGGGTAAGCCCGCCAAGCAAAAAGTTGCAAGTTAGGTCAAGCTATGTACACAATGTTGACAGTCCTATACAAACTCTCTTGCGGCATATGCCTCTTTTAGACTCACTATCAGAAAACATTAGGCCAGCCACATGTATTTGGTGTTTTTACTTTAACTACAATATTTCAAGTACAGTCTACTGCTCCATTGTCAAAATGAAGCCTAAGTTTGTAGTTTCTGTTACACACTGACCCAGACGGAGGAGCAGTGAGTGAAAGAAAGATGATAGGAGAACAACTGCAAACACTCTACTGGCCTCCCTTCTAAAGGAAGGGAAAGGGGTAGTTTAGGTCTAATAGGCAAAGTAGTGTTCTATGAGGCTTTGCTGAAGCTGGTTGCCACTCAGCGTAGTGTCCTCATCTTGTGCAGGTGCACATGGCTGATCTGGAGACAGATCCAGAAGTATCTCCATTTGTAACCCAAGGCATAGAGCGAGATCATGGAATACACAGCAGAGCAGCAGTATTTCTCCTACTTTGGGTGGGGCATACATAAAAGCTCCAACTATTTTGTCCAAATATTGAAATCTACTTTTGAGAACTTTGAAGGTGTATTCTAGAACATAAGGCCTCATTGTACATCATCTCCACCGGCAGGAATAGCAATTGGGTGAGAAGCCACGTCCTACAACCTTATCTTGAATCTCCTGTGGAAAAGATAAAATGGGGGCATCATTCACCCCATGGTCACTTTGAGATCTAGATGCCAAACCACAGCATGCTATAAGACAGTAGCAGCTAACCTCTAGCATAGCATGAGCTTTAAAATCCCTACCAAAGATACAATCCACCTTTTTATGTGACCCTATATGACCAGTACAGCAGTAGCTGAATCTAGGTGAGATCTTCCCAACAACTAAACTTCATCCAGGGATTCTACCAAATGTGTGTGAGCCCCTGACAACCAAGCTAAGGCTACTCATTTAAAACAGTCATCAAACCCTGAAGCAGTATATCAGAGCTGCCACACCTATCCTAGCATAAAAACCTCTACCTCATGGTCTAAATATGCATATCCCTGGCTGCTCTGCAGTATGTGCTCCAGAGATAGACATTTGTGAGCCCTGACACAGGGAATATGCTCGGCCCCAAAATGCACAGGCCACTGCTTCTGGTTTACCTGGGTGATGAGGAAGACAAACTATGCCTGACATCCTGGCTGACCCATCACTAATAGGGCACACCTGATCAGCGAGTACCAGCAATATGGACACATAAAGGTTGTGATTAACCAGTGAAATTAATGGGAGGAATGCAATAGGCCACTGTTAAACATGAGCTCATAGAAAGTGTGTAATGCCTGCATACACACCAAGATTTATGGCAAGTGCATTGTTTGGCCTCACAAGATTAGCAGGCTTCTGGAGCATGGGGAAAGAAAAACAGGCCCTGGCACAATGGCGTGCAGACTTAACGGTACAAGCCACTTGTCATGTCAGCGATGCTGTTACATCCTCCACAGCTTCCCCCCCCCCCAACTCTGTGCCATTTGCTGCAAACACATAACCAGAGATGGCATAGAGAATGAAGCATCTCTCTTACCTATGAGCCATCCATCAATGTAGAGGCCATCCTCAAAATTTTCATACAGGCCCGATTGCCTAAATATAAAGGAGTCAATTGTAGCTCCCGGTTACTTGGCCACAACGTCGATGATGTGCATTCGAGTGTCACAGACCACTTGCACATTGAGGGAGTGAAAGAGCTTTATGTTGCGGAAGATCTCCTCTCTGTTATGGGGTGGGATGATGGCCACATGATTGCAGTCGATAGCTCCCAGAATATTGGGAAGGTTGGCGAAGGCATAAAAATCTCTCTTCAAGTCCATCAAGTCCTGCTTGTCCTGAGGAAATGCTATGTAACGATTCATGTGGTCAGATACAACTGTTATGACATGGTCCAGACAGCAGGAAAAAGTGAATTGGGATATTCCCCCCACATCCCCTACTTTCGTTTGGAAGGAGCAGCTTACCATGAAATGCAGGATAGCCAATCGTTTGGTGAGACTCGGCACAGTGTGGGACCTTTCCGTGATGGGTTCCAGATCCCCTTGGATTTCTTCATATAATTTCAGGATAGCCTGAGAGCTGAGGTGATACCTGCCAACCAGAAAATCATCTGGCACTCCCAGCAATGAGGCTCGTGGAGGAAAGATGCTGTGGGTCCCGACTTTCTCCCTGTGATGCCAGTGGCTTGGGCTCTGATGAAGGGACTTTCCTGGGAGGGGTTGGAACTTCCCTTAAGAACATAAGAACATGCCATATTGGATCAGACCAAAGGTCCATCAAGCCCAGCATCCTGTTTCCAACAGTGGCCAATCCATAAGAACATGGCAAGTATCCAAAAACGAAGTCTATCCCATGCTATTGTTGCTAATAATAGCAGTGGCTATTAGGGATGTGCAGAGCAAAAGTTTAAGTTCATATGTCCATATGTCCAAAGGGGGTCCCATTTGCGGTCAATATGGACATAAACAGAATTCAATGAGTTGAGTATATGTCCATATGTGCAAATAAAAATTTAAACCCCTCACCCTCCTTAATCCCCCCCCCCCAAGACTTACCACAACTCCCTGGTGGTCCAGCGGGGTCAGGACGCCATTTCTGACCAACTTTGCAAGGAGCACGTGACGTCGGCGTCACGTCGGAGTGACGCGGCGTCACGTGATTCCCCGCGGGGTCGCTTCCGGGATCCTCGTTCGGCCCAAAAGGAACTTTTGGCCAGCTTGGGGGGGCCTCCTGACAGCCCCAAGCTGGCCGAAAGTTCCTTTTGGGCCAAACGAGGATCCCGGAAGCGACCCTGCGGGGAATCACGTGACGTCGGCGCCACGTCAGAGTGACGCGGCGTCACGTGATTCCCCGCGAGTTCCCTCCGGCACCCTCGTTCGGCCCAAAAGGAACTTTTGGCCAGCTTGGGGGGGCCTCCTGACCCCCCCAACTATCCAACTATCTAACTATCTAACTATCCAACTACTTAGAAGACCACAGTATTCTGTCCCCAAACCAATATGGTTTTCGCAAAGCCGCAAGCACAGAAACGCTACTACTTTCACTCACGGACTTCCTCCTCTCTGGTATTGATAAAGGCCAAGCATATTTACTAATCCTCCTCGACTTCTCGGCGGCCTTCGACACCGTCAACCACTCCCTCCTTCTAAAACAACTGGCAAACATTGGTTTAACAGGTGCCACATTAAACTGGTTCAAAACATTTCTAGGAAACAGAGGATATAGAGTCAAAATTCACAATAAAGAATCCCAATACCACCCATCTAATAGAGGGGTGCCGCAAGGTTCATCACTTTCACCCACACTCTTCAATGTCTACCTGCTACCACTATGTCAATTACTTACAAAATTAAGCCTTAAACACTTCCTTTTCGCAGACGACGTACAGATCGTGATCCCCATAAAAGAATCAATCTCAAAAACAATGGAATACTGGGACACTTGCTTATTAGAAATTAAACTTTTCCTCAACAGTCTAAATCTTGTGCTCAATGCTTCAAAAACAGAATTCCTGCTCATATCACCGGAAAACAATAACATACTTCCAAAACCACCCACACTCCTTCAAACAGCCCATGTAAGAGACCTAGGAGCCATACTAGACAATCGTCTCAACCTCAAACCATTCATTAATCAAACCACAAAGGATTGCTTCTACAAATTGCATATTCTGAAAAGAATTAAACCACTCTTCCACGCTCAGGACTTTAGAACAATCTTGCAAGCAATAATCTTTTCCAAACTAGATTATTGTAACTCGTTACTACTAGGCCTCCCAGCTTCTTATACTAAACCTCTACAAATGGTTCAGAACTCTGCAGCCAGAGTCCTCACAAATTCCAGGAAAATTCTCTACAAATGGTTCAGAACTCTGCAGCCAGAGTCCTCACAAATTCCAGGAAAATCGACCACATTTCCCCTATCCTCAAAAACCTCCATTGGCTACCAATCCATTATAGAATCATGTACAAAACCATCAACATCATATACAAAACTATCAACCAACACACGCAAATCGACCTACAAATACCACTTAAAAAATACACTTCCGTCAGACCCATCAGGGAATACTACAAAGAGTCACTCCAAATTCCAAAGGCCAAAACCTTCCAACATAAATCTTTGAGTCTCAGAGCCTTCTCTTCAGCAGGTCCAGCTCTCTGGAACTCTATCCCACCAGATTTGAGACAGGAGCCATGCTCTCTAACATTTAGGAAAAGACTAAAAACTTGGCTTTTCAAAAAAGCATTTCCAAGCCCTGAATAAAACTTCACGCAACAGCACAATTGGATCCAAATTCTGTGTCATATTTATTCATATTCTGTGTCATACTTCGCCTTCTGGTTACGTATGTTCCATCTCACAGTGATGTACCACCACATTTATTCGCATAGTCTTATTTACTCATCTTGCTAATTTTTTACATTAATTGGCTGAAATGTAAATATCGCTCTGTTCTTTTCTCTCCCCCCTTCCAGTTCCAAGTTAATTTTTCCCTGTTTTATTGTAACTTTCTCACATCCTTTTTCTGATTCCCTGTATTTAAAGTTCAAGGTTTTTATTGAGAATATTGTTTACTACGCTACGTTATGCTTTTCACACTTTGTTAATTGTAAACCGGGTTGATGTGATGCCTGTCATGAAACTCGGTATAACAAAAACAATAAATAAATAATAAATAAATAAAATTTAGGAATAGGGATACTGCAGATTCAGAGCTCCCAGGAGGAAAGAAGTTATGTTCATTGCTCAAGGGTGACACCTAGTAGCTTGATTCGGGGCCCCTGATTTCAGGACTCAAGAATGAGCCCTGATGCATGGCCTCTGACCTAGGCCTGTCAATGCAATGACCTGACTAGCTATATTGGGACTAGCTATATTAAAAGGGAAGGAGATTTAAATTAGGATAGTAATCCCCAGGAAGTTGTGAATAAAGACTTATGGTGCCAGATCCTGGTCCTAGTTGGAAGTACAAAGGAGTAGCAGGAAACTACCAACAAAATAGCAGAAGCTGTTGCTATGGTGTCCCCTCTAGCATTGGGTGGAGCAAGAGCTTTTACCATTGGATAAGCCTTATTCATGGTATCAGGAAGAAAGGAATTGCCACTGCAGGCCTAAATTTAGACCCCTAGGTTAATATCAAATTTCAGCCCTAAATTCAGAATCCTAAATGTGAATTTAGGAACCTATATTAAGCTGAAAATAAATGTTTAACTTAGGGTCTTAAATTTAGGTGCCCAGTATTATTTGAATATCAACCTCAATATTTTCTTAGGCAGAAGAATTCAAGAGTCAACAATTCCTCCACCCCATAAACACATTATAATAAAGCTGATAACACCATTCCACGTCTTGTTCCTGATTTCACGTCTTCCTCCTGTCCAGAGTCTTCAAATCTACCTTTCTGGTTCAAGTCTTTGGAAGGCCATCTGTGGTTTCTGAGTCTGAGTTCCGAGTTCCGAGTGTCTGAGTCTGAATTCCAAGTTCCTGTGTCTGAGTTTGAGTTCCTGAGTCCTTTTCCGGTCTTTGGAGTTCTTGTTCCAGCTTCCACCTTTTTCCTGAGTCCAGTGCCTGTACCACTATTGTCATGATCCATGACCAGACCGTGGGTTGTGTAGGGCACACAGCGGTGCTGGACCTCCTCATAGTCTTCGTCATGTTCCAAGTCTTAATGCCAAGTTTTCGTTAAGTTCCAAATCCAGAGTCTGCGCCACCTGTGGCATGGTCCACGGCCAGCCCACAGGCTATGCAGGGCATGCTTCAGCGCAAGGCTCTTCCTGAGCTTCATCATGTTCCAGATCTTCAGTGCCTTCATCTAACTCCAAGTCTGCAGTGCATTTGTCATGTCCACATCTCCAGAGTTATCTTCAGTTCTCAGCTTTGTCTGTCCTGATTCTCAAGGCATTCCCAAGCGGCAAGTCTGAAAGGGTTTTTGCAGAGGCCGGAGGGCTACCCCAGAGACCAGCATTGCATTGCTGGGTCTCCCTTCCTGTTGCATGCTGGACATCCAAGAGTTCCTGGTTCTATGTCCGAGTGTTCCTAGTTCCAAGCCAAATGTGTTCCTAGTTCCAAGACAAGAGTATTCCTGGTCCAGTTAGCCCATGCCCGAATGCATTCGCCCACCAGCGGCATGGACCGTGGCTAGAGCCAGGATTGTGCAAGTCACGTTGCGGCACAGGGACTCATGTCCTCGAGCATCCTTCCACGCTCGCAACAATAGCCATGAGTTGCACATAGTTATTTCTTGGGGCAGGGCAGGGGATTCAATATCTGTTTTCCATTATTCTAGTTTCTCCCCATTTGCTACTTGGTGTTAATGTTTAAGATCTCCTAATTTTTTAATTTCCCAAATTTATAACATTCATACAGTTTGACAAATGTAAAGATTAATTTTTTAAATGATTGTTTTAAAACTTTGTACATCAGGTTCAGAAGAATATTAATAGGAATAGTAAAATACTGTTTATGTTTTAAAAATATTTTTGTGAAATGCTGCCATGTTCATGTAGGTGAAAATGCACAAACGAATTCCATGCATCCAGAATATGATGATTTGACATTTAAAGCCATGTATGTTAAAATATGTATTTTATAAACTATATGTTACAGTTTTACTTAATTGCAAGCCCTTAACAGCAGAATATGCCAGCAGTCTTTTTTTTTTTTTGGCTTACTGGGAGGAAATAAGGAGCAATTAGTATTTGAATTTGTGCTACATGAGGATAACAGTGGATGAATTTGCTATTTCACAGCTGTTAAGTGGTATGAAATGAATGACAACAGTCACGGTTCATCAAGTCATGCATAAACAACTGAAACAAAATGAATGGTATGGTATGGAAGAAAAGACTGAGGCATCAAAATTCATGAAACAATCTGGCATATATCAATAGGAAAACCACATGCAAGTAGCATTGACTGCGCTGCATATATAAAATTAATAAGCTGCGTTCTGTAATATAAAATAGCACAAATATTTTAAAAAGTAGATAAAGTGATGGACTAGTATGCAAAGAGATCCCTGGTTCCTGTCCCATTCATGACTGGCTTGGTCTTGCATTAGCCACATTATTTCCCTTTGCTTCTTTTGACTCCTTTATAATTGAGTGATCAGAAGAACTGGGAGGGACAGCATAGCTGTCCCTCCCAGTTCTTCCTCCCAGTATATTTTAATAATATTGTTTCATCCATCAGTTATCTCATTGCTGCTCTCTTTTTTGAAACGAGCACCAAATGTCACACCTTGGATTCTTATCACACCCTTTGCTAGATATACTGAAATCAGTTCCTTTGCTGCATACTTTCCCGTGGAAGCGTCTGAAGCTGACATTGTGAGGTTCTGTGCAAGAAAGTGTTTCCTCTTCTGTTACTCCATGAACGTTTTCCTGTGCAGCAGCTTAAGTACTTTATAGCGTGTTGGAAAAGAGTTTCTGTCTTGCCTGACTGGAACACAGCAAGACGTTTCTTAGAACATTGACTCAGCTTTAGTCTCTCACTTATCTCTTTCCATAATAGCACTGTACATCTTGTCGTAAAGTCCAGTGCATGGCATGAATCATTGCAACTTTTGGAATGTCTGTCTTTCAGTGGCAGCGGGCGAGGGGGGGAGGGGGGCTTCTATTCCAAATTAATATGGAGCCTGCATATTCATGAAAGATGTTCCACTAATTAAAACATTCAAAGGGAAACTGTGAGCTCCACGATGAGGAGGGAACAAATGATTCCAGTCATTATGCTGCCATGTTTTTATTTATTTATTTATTTATTTTTTATTGTAGTGCATGTAAAAATTGAGAAGGGGAAAAAATCTGGAGTGAATTTCCTTTGTCCACAGTGTTTTCTTGCTAAGAAAACAGGCTTTAAATGTAAACAACATCTGTATCGTTCATGTTGTCTTTCTAAACAAAGGATAAGGGCACAGCTTATTCCAACTGTAAAATATCAGCTTGCTGTAGGTTCCTCAAGATTTGTGTCTGGGTTGGGGTTAAGTCCAGAATACATCCCGCTGCCTCAGTGCTGAGCACCAAATCCTATCTATTGCTCACAACACTGTTTCAAAAAGGTAGACGACTGTTAAGTACCCTTTCATTCTTGGTGCTGGTGATCAAACATTAGTCTGACTTTAATAGGCTGGGACGATTTCAGCTTATAAATCTTCAACAGGAGGATAAAGTTCAAGTAGATAAAATCAAACAGATGTTGGTGGGAGGATTTCTCCATGACCCATAAAAGTGCTATCATCAAAGCCCCGAATCATTTGTTTTGAATTATTACATTGTTATCAAAAGGGCTGTAGCAGTCTGTTTGCTAAGAAATCGGATCTGTTTATTTGAAAACAGAGAGCAAGGATGCCGTGCAAGGAGGTTTTTGGGAAAGTATTCTTTAGGCTGGTGGCTGACACAGTAGGATAGCTGTGAGATGCTGTGACTGACAGCTGTCAAGTCTCCAGCAGTACTTCTCTTTCCACAAATAGCCTTAAATATTTTTGGAATCAGAACATCACATTTTTAAAGGCTGCCCCTCCATCTCCCCCGTACTCATGTATAATTTCAAAACATTTAGAGGAATTTTAGTGCAGATGTATGTTTTAGTTTGCATCAGATTTATTGGAGGGTTTATTCTCCATTTAGGCCTGATTCACTCAGTCTTTTTATTTTTCCCACAGAGAGTGGGAAACAAGCCTTAGTAAAGCAGGCCCTTTGTGTCTAGGGGAACATGCTTAGTACATATGGCCCTTTGTCATTCCAAGCACTGATTTTTTAAAATAATGTTTTAAACAAAGTATGAAATTAATAGCAAGGTGATGTGCAGTTGTGATACATTTTATTAAAAGCTCCAGAAATTTCACTGCTGAAAAATTTCACTTAGGTAACCTACTATAATTTAGAGTGTGTAAAGACAAAATAATTTTAAAAAATGTATTTACAGCAATAACATCTTTCCATGTTAATATTTTATTTTATTTTTTTAAGATAAGTTATAAACTATTTTAAAGTGTGTTGACATGAGTTTTTTTCCTTGAGTTTACCCACTAGCTCAGGATCAATATTTAATTCCAATAATACAACACAGCACATGCTTCAGAATCTCAGAAAAATATAAAACACAGTAAAGGTTTCTTTTTCTGTGTTAGCTGAATATTAGGTAGCAATAACACAAACAGAAATTAAAACAGGGTTCACCATGTTCCTTTTGGGCTTGCACTGCACATTAGCAAGGAAATTAAGATTTCAAAAGAGAAGAAAGGAAAAAGATCCAGAGAAATTATTTTTGGCCCAAGTTACATTCTGTCCAGGATATATTAGTTCTCTCTGTCTCTCAGTCCATCTGTCTGTCTATCAAGCCTCCAAGAGACATGAGATTAACAACATAAGCAGTGCCATCCTTTAGGCCCAGGGTCCTGTCTCCGACAGTGTTCAGTCATAGTCGCCTGGAAGTTGCCGGCAAATCACAATTTGAAAGTCTCTATCATTTATACCATATAATACAGTGAGCATAAGATGCTGATGTTTGAAATATACTTTTGTCCAGTATGTTAGGTTCACATTTAAAAAAAAAATAATGGCAGCGCAGAAATGAATACCATCAGAGCCATAACAGCAAGTTCATTAAACAGGGAGAACAGTTCCTCTGTGTCATAAAAGGCCCAAAACATTGCGCTTGCTTCTTGACATATAAAGCACGTACTTGAAGTAACATGAAGGAATCTCCTTAAAAGGAAAAATGAAAAGCTCCAGTGTACCTGCTTAAGTGAAAAGGTCTGTGGCATTTTGACCACCAGGCAATCTATGCTTTCCACACTTGATTTATAAATTGAACTTACAATTCACGTTAGCATCTATCTAAAACCGACTGTAATGTCAGGAACTCTGATTTAACAAACAGTGCATAAGGAAATATAGTAACGCCTTCACCTCTTTCACGCACAAAGCCTCAACACGTTTCATGGCAAAGCACATACGTAGAAGGCTTGCTGGTCACTGCAGTCATTCGCAATATTCCTTCAGCTCACAGAATTCAAGGTCATGATCTGAAAAATTAGGGTGGGGGTAGCAACTTTCAAACTGTGTGCGGAAGTGTAAAATCTACGGGTGCTTTTCCTTTCAAAATTGTAAAGTCTCCGGGAAAACTTTCCCTTCGAAAACTGACTTGTAAAAAAGTAAGTACACAGACCTGCACAGTTCTTCTGGGGAAATATATGCTCGTACTTTTGAAGCTTCAACAGTATCGGGGTAATTTTAAAAGGAATGTGTGTGCACCCATAAACGCATATATGGGCGCGCAAGCAGAGAGATGCTGCAATTTTAAATTGCATTCTTAAGTATGCACGTATTCTTTAAAGTACCCCTCCCTTGTGTTCTTTGGCAAGAGCATTAGCAGCTTTTATGCGCGTATGCAGGAGGATTTTTAAACATGTTCATGCAAGGGGAAAAAAACTGTTTTTCCAAGTAGTCCACCAGTTTGCCAAGCTCATATCAAGATCTTCAAGACGCCTCTGGATCTTCATCCTGCAAGCCCCCACTTGACCCCGAACCCTCACGCTGGGCTAAATGCCCTAAAACTCAAGATCTCCAGACTTGCTTCTCATCAGGACCAGAGGTAACGTTATGCAGATAGCAAGCAGACACCGCATGGTCAGCTTTTATAAAGTGAAGACTTAGGCGCGCAATGTTTCGGCCCCGCCCCGGAATTCCCATGCCCCATCCTTGCCTCTCCCCTTTTCTGCCCCCTTCTTCTTGACATGTGCACGAGTAGGTATGTGTGTACTTCGCAGCTTCTTAAAATACATGTTGCTTGTGCGAGGCCCTCCTATGCGCATGGGTGGCCGTTTTTGTGCAGGCAATGCATTTAAAATTGACTCGTTTAAGTATCGACTACACTCCAGTCCTGCCTCCCAGGAATGCCTCTCATATCTGCACATAAAGTTACGCATTTAGTGGCAGTGTCCATGTAGACAGAGGAGGCAATTTGTGAAGACCCTATTTCTACATGAAATACACAGTTTTATTTTGGAATGGTTTTAAAAATTGCCCTGACAGACATTCTGGGACAACTCTCCTAATTACATCAGAAGATACGTAAAGCAAGGTTGACCAACCTGTGGATCAGGAACTGTGTATGGCTCTTGCATGTGCAAAGTGTGGCTCTTGCCCTCCTGTCCACATTGGCAACTGAGCAGCCCTGCAGATAGGGAGCACAATACAACAGAACAAAGCATAGGAAAAGCTCTGTCCTCCAGTCCATCCTCTCCTGTGCTAAGAGTGCAGCTGAATGCAGCAGATGATGCTATGGGAGCAGGGAGAGAAAGAGAGAGGGGATAGGGCAGGAAGAATAAGAGAGGGGGTCAGGGGATAGATATGCTGGGTGGAAGGTGAGGAGAGAGGGGGTAAAGTTGCAAAAGAGGTGTGATGGGAGGTAATTATGTTGAGGGGCAATGAACTCCTGTCATTCTTGTAGGGTATGAGTGATGTTATGCTGGGGCTACTGAGAGAGAAACTATTAGGGGGCAGGGTAAAAGAATTACGAGAGAAATGGAAAAAGAAAGACAGAGATATTCGGAAGAGCATGGGGAAGAGAGAGGGAGATGCTGGTTAGAGATAGGTGTTGACGGTGGGGGACTGAGAAAGATTGATGGAGACAGGATGGGAGAATTGAAAGAGACTGTTAGGAACCGGATGGATGGATTAGGAAAGAAAGGTTGTTGGGGATAAGGTAGGGGAATTGACAAAGAAAAAGACTGGTGAGAGGACTGAGAGAGAGACTGGGGGGAGTCAGAGTGGGGAGGTTGAGAGAAAAAGACAGAAACAGAGAGATGGACATGAGGGTAAGGAGGATCCCCACTAGATGGACTTCCCTCCTTCCACCTCTGGAAATTTTGACTCTCTGGTATCGTGCATTCTAATTCCTTTGCTTTTGGTGAAAATTTGGTCATCACTGGTGTTAAGGAGTGAATTTTCAAAGCATTTACACATGTAAAAGTAGCCTATACACACATAAGTAGCCTATACTCGTGTAATCAATATTTTATAAACATTGAATTATGCATTATGTTTTGTTCATAAATATATACGCGAAGAAATGTGATGGTCTAAAGGCATTCTGGGGCAGGGTCAATAGATACGCATGCAAGTTGCTATTTTATAAGACACTTTCGCATGCACATTTGTCAACTTATTAGCGTATTTTTACTCCTGCAAATTATTTTACTTAATTGATATCAGACTTGTTTATTGTGTATTATTGGGGTTGGGTGGGATGGATCTGGTTGAACTCGGGGAGTTCAGGTTGAAGAACCAGAAGGGTCTCGATGACCTGGAGAAGGACTGGGAGAACTGGTGGAGGAATTGAAAAACATAATTTCAATTATGCGAGCATGTTTTAAAATATACCGACTTCTGCGCATAAATCAGGTGGCGCGTGAGCAAATCATACTTTAATTTTGTGTGTAAAATATACACCAATATATTTTTTAAATTGATAGAAAACATATGTGTATTCAAGGCATTGAAATACTTTCAGTGCATTCCATGTACTCGTGCATTAGCATACCTACGCGCAAACACATATTGCGGGGTAGAGATACGTGTATTGTAACATACCACCAACCCCGGGCTGCTACACCTGTGCCTTATGGCCCTGGGTCTGGTGTAGTGCCTTGAATGCGGTGATGTCCCGGCGTTGTTCCCAGCATCCTGCTTCGGGGTTATATCCTGTGGCCTAGACTAAGGGCACAAAGTACTCACCGGTTTTATAGGACCAATCTTTAGGACTTTCTGTGGTGTAAACTGATGACATCATTGCTGCTCTGAAATAAAAGGAGGCTCAGTTCCCATGATGAGTGCTTGAGTAATAGGTCTTGATCCTTGGTCCTGTGCCATTATGGTTCCTTTGTCTGCTCATTGGTGATGTTCCTGCTGTGCCTCACTGCTGACCTTGTTCCTGCTGTGCCTCAGTGTTCTGACCTTGTTCTTGGCTCCTTTCTGCCTGCTGACATTCTAGACCAGACCCTTCCTGGTGGTCAGTTGCTGTCTATTGGTTAGGCAGCATCAATCAAATAGTGACCCATCTGCCCTGAATTGTGATACAAATCTTATAATACACACATATCTTATATAAAATACTATCATAGATCTCCACATAGCCATATATGCAGTCTCGCACAGCCATTTGAAAGTTACCCTTACCTTGATAATGAGTTTCTTACATTGATATTGATTTCTATAAAGTTAATTAGTTTGTACAAATATTTTCAATGCAAAGTTGATTGAAGCAAATATTTCCTTGTTCACATTCAAGAAATATTTACAATATACCATGAAAGTTAAAATTAAAGAATTGCTTGAAAAAGTATTTCAATTTACTTTCAATCTTCTAATTTCCTTTGAGTCCCTATCTAGGAATTGAATTGATAAACAGACAACAAAAGATCTTTGATTTGGGAAGGAACAGAGAAGGTGGACAATGTAAGGAATGTATATGTAGAGACATTATAAGAAGGTACTTTTCGAAGGGGCTTCTGTGTGTAAAACAGTGCTTTTTCCCGCAGAAATGAGTAAAAGCAAAGCATTGTTATAGATCACACTATCGGCAAATAGTGCGGACTATTTTCCGAAAGCTAAAAATATACAAAATTTTTCATTTTTTACATTTTTTTTTTGGTTCCTTTAAAATGAAATTAAAACCGAATCTTTTGTCCCATTTGGTACTTTCATTTCAAACAAATGCACATCTCGAATTGCTAGCTGATTGCCAGCTGGAGGAAAAATCTCCTTTGCACTGAAATATTCACGGCTGCTTTCCCATTCCCCTTTTTTTCTCTCTTCTACTTATCTTTCAGTCCAAGGGCTTGCTGTCCACATACAGCTGCTTTTCAGAGAGTGACTTGCGGTCAGGGACTTCTAGGGATTCAGCTCAATCCCTAGCAATGCCTGCTGGCGCTGTGGTCGAAGCACAGCTGTGCCAGCAAATGCAGAGGAGATGAGCAGGGCTGCCAGGCTTGGCGCAGAGAAGCCACCATCAGTGATTTATATTAACCCCTGTTGTGTTGATCTGTAGTATGAATGTTGCTTTCGTAAATCGTTGCGATCTTCATTCGGAATGACGGTGTATATATAAAATGTCTAAACGAAATACATAAATAAGAGGAGGGGGGCAAGACAGGGCTTGCTGCTGCCCAAACCAACATCTCTGCTCCTTTCTTCCTCCCTACCCCCTGCACGATAGCTTTCCACCTGAAGGAGTCAGCAAGCAGTGCTTCTTATCTGCTGCTGCTTCCTCCTCTGCCAGCTTCCCTCTGAAATCAGCAGCACCTGGGACAGCAAGATTAGGGATCCCCGTGGAGTTCTGACTTCACAGGGAAGCAGGCAGAGGAGGAGGAGGAGGTTGCAACAGGTAAGAAGGGCTTCTGCTGGTCAACTCAAGGAGATCATAGTGGGGAGGAGAAGAGGGCCTATGATTACATGGGAAGGGAGAGGAACGTAATGATTTCACTTGGGATGGAGGAAGAGAGAAGAACAGATAATTGAGTTGGAGGACATGTGTGGAGAAAATAGTTGATGATTGCATTGAGCGAGGGGAGGGGGAGACAAAGAGGACAAATGAGTGTGGTGTGAGCGTGTGTGCGTACAGAAGAAAATTGATTATTGCATGGGGGAGGATTAGGCTGGAGGGTGTGTGGAGAGAAAAAATGATTATTGCACTGAGGAGGAGGGAGGGAGGCACCAAGATTCTGGGGTGAAATGGGTGGAGAGGGAAAGGAAGGAGGGAAGGTGATTATGCCAGAGTGGTGGGAGAGGAGGGGGGCTGTGTAAAAAAGAAATGATATGTGATTAAGCAAAGGGAATGGAGAGGGAAGGGAAAATGATTTTGGAAGATGGGAGCAGAGGGAAAGGAAGGCAATTATGCTGCGGAGGTGGAGGGGGGGGGGTGTGGAGGGAAGGCAATTAAGCCAGGAGGTAGTGAGGAGAGAGGGAAGGGAAATTGATTATGCCAAGGGGCTGGGGGAGACTGATGGTGATTATGTCGGTGGTGGGATGGGGTGGGGAGAGAGAGGAGGGGAGAGGAAAGGAAAGTGTTTATGTTAGGCAGTTGTGAGTGGGGGTGAGAAGAAAAGGTAATTGTATGAATGTGTGGGGGGGGGAGGGAAAAGTGGAAAGGAAAGGAAAGGGAAAGTGATTATGTTAGGGAGTTGTGAGTGGGGGTGAGAAGAAAAGGTAATTGTATGCATGTGTGTGGGGGGGGGGGGAGGGAAAAGTGGAAAGAAAAGGAAAGGGAAAGCGACTATGCCAGGGGAGTTGAGTGGGGAGGGAGAAAGAAGGAAGGGGGATTAATGAATCCCCTGCTGTGAATATCCCCACACATCATAGCTTCCTTAATGTAACTGAATGAGCTGAAGAAGAACTATCCAAAGCTCCTTGATTGCGAGTCATATGTGATAAGATACTTGAGGCTTCAGCACATGCTCTTATGTCTGGCCATTTTTCTCCCTTTTTGGCCTATCTTGTTCCATTAGCTGGAACAAGCGTGATCTGGCTACTACAATTACTGCTTAATTGTATCTGATGATGCAGAGCTTTTGCCTAATCACTAGCACACAATTTAAGTGACATTCTCTAATGTCTTAATCTGAGGGGATATACGTGCTACCTCTGCAGCAACTCCACCCTGGGCCAGTCTAGGGCGCCAGTCTCAGTTACAAACCTGTTTTTTCCACATAGCCATTACCAGAATCCCAGGGGTCACCATCTTTTTGTGTGACTTTGGGGCTAGTCAGTTTATCCATCTGTGCATGTTTATCTAATGTAATTGGGTGGTCATTCCGGAGCTACAGATTATCTCACATGAGTGGCGGGCCCTAGCTCAGCATGAGAAGAGTGGGAGAAAATGCGTGCACTGGCTGCCACCTTAGAGACAGGGCTTCGCAAAACAGTAAACCCAGCCCACTCCGCCTCTTTTTCGGATTTGCATCGCACCATACGATATGGTGCTATCGCATGCGTTAACAGGGCTTAACGCATGCGAAAAACGCCTTAACGCAATTTGATAAATGAGGGGGGGTAAGTTTCTACCTGAGGCAATGGAGGGTAAAGTAACACCAAAGGTCACAAGGAGTGACAGTGGCACTTGAACCCTGGTCTGTAGCCCTCCAGCTCTAACCACTGGGTTACTCCTTCACTCCACGGGGGGGGAGGGGGGGGTGCTATTTTGCCCTGCATCCAGCTAAAGTGGGAATTATTTTGGAGAAGTGTTTCTTTATTCTTGAATGGGAGGCAGTCTTTTTATCACCACCTCCCCATATCCATTTTTTGGAGAAAAGATTTTCAATCTTTCCTGTCACCAGGAAAGGACATTGACTGAGTTGGAGGGAGAGAGAGAAAGACACTTGGAGTTTTCATTCCATCTGTATCAAGATATTTTTATTTTGCATTTTGTGATTTATTTTAAAATTCTGATTTTTTATGAGTTACAGTAATTCTTTTTTCAGTTGGACACTTCAAGTGTCCTGCCTGTTCTTTCTGAGTTCGAGATTATGAATGCTGAGATCAATAAGAATGAGTACCAGTGTGAAAAAGATTGAGTGGAGCTTGTGGAACTGGAGAAACTGTGAAGTGGTTGCTACTCAGTGCCCCTGATTCCAAGAATTTTATGACAGTGGAATCCCAGCATCCCAGTAGTCAAGAAACAGTGGGGTATATCAGGCAGAATTAGAGAGCCTGGAAGATAAAATTGATAATGAGACTCTTAGTGGCCCCTAATTTCTTGATATCAATAGAATAGGAGATTACAAATGCTTGCCTCTCTTTGTGATCCATGGGCAAAAGGGAGTCTCTCCCTCCTGTTGCAGCATCTCACTTAAGTGAAGGAGGTACTAGTAGGTAGGGTATGTGAATAGGATCGCCAGAGGCAGGGGCACAGTGGGAATGTAGAGCAGGAAAGAGTTTCACTAGTGAAGGCATGAGCAGCACCATCAGCTAGCACTTCCTCCCCCATCTCAATACACCAAAGCCACTGTTATGCCGGTCGATCACCCCGGACTCCGTGAACTCCTTACAAGAGACTTTGGAGAGACCTTCCTTCTTGCAGACTTCAGAGATGTCCAGTTTGGATGCTGATGATAGCGAACAGAATTGGATTACAGAGGATGAAGTGGACTGGACGACAGAAGATGACACCCTATCGGAGGGGGTTCTTGAAGAGGGGGTACTGTTACGCCGGTCGACCATGCAGGTCATGGCCGACCGTGCTTACCCGCCTTCGCGACGGATCGGCGGTCCTGGAGACACCAAGAGGCCTTTCTCCATGCAGGAGCACTGCCGCCACTGAAGCCACATCCCCTGACGTTGTCTGGATGCGCGCGGCGACGTCAGCCCTTCTTTTTAAGGGCCCAGCGTGGGAAATACTCGGGGCCACCCCGGAAGTTCCCCACCTTGTGGAGTATTTAAGGCTGCTATCCTTGCTACAAAATTGATTTAGCAAGGACTCAAATCCGTTCCTGTCTATGCTACTCTGCCGCTTTCGTGCTGCCACTGGAAGCTCTCTCTCTCTGCCCTTCGGGGTAACTGCTAACCTGGGTACCCGCTCCTCAGGGGCCCTCTGCTTTATTTCAGGTGCTTTACAGGGAACAGGTACTCGCTCCTTGAGGGCCTGCTCTCCCTGCCTCGATGCCTGCATTATCTTCTTCAACCTGGTGGAATCGCATACCTACAGTAAACATCTAGTGAGTAACTCTCAGTCTATCTCATCCACAGTACTACCTTGCTGGAAAACCTGCTTCGGAACCTCTCTATACCAATGGGGTGAGAAGGGCTCCCTCTGCTGAGGTCCCTGAGACTGCCACTACCAGACTGCCTCACTACTGCCACCTCTGGTGGACTCTTCAAGCTGTATAATAAAGAACTAACTTTGTGTTCGTGCGTTCTGAGTCTAGCCCAGTACTGTGGCTCCTCACGGGGCTCCTCCCCGTGGGCATGGTCATCTGCCACAGTAACCAAGGATTCACCCAAACACCACTTAACCATAACAGCCACATTGCCCCCACATAACCATCTCTCCTGACACAGACCATAGCTAAAGCATCTGGCAAGAGAGACCCTCACCTTATCCTAGCAACTTAGACCCCAGCAGAAATGTCTGTGACACACCATCTCACAGAGCCCATCAAGGACATGGACACAGATGTGCTGGTATGGTCCATAATCTGGTTTGACTTGGACAAGGTGGCACAACCTTATTTTTCCTGCCCATCAAGGCAACTAGTGTGCATCGTGAATGTGTCTTCTCAATGGCATGAGACATTATGAGCCCTCATTGTTTAAGGCTGGTGCCAGAATTGCTAAAAAATTTGTTCTTTTTGAAAATTAATCTGCCTCTACTGGGCTTTCCAGAATTTCCATGTGAGTAGCAAGAAGATTGAAAGCACCTTTGGGGTCTGCTACTCTGCCTACCTGCCAAGGACCAGATGTACCACCTTGGGGTTCTTGGTGCTACTATATCTAACTGCATGACCCAAATGTACCACCTTGGAGTCTTGCTGTTATTCTGCCTAATTTCCATGATTCAAATGTATTTCCTTGGTGTGTTGTTGCTACTATGCCTGGCTGCCATGCCCCTGACACTACACCATAAGGGTTTTGATGCCTTCTTGGATTCCAGCTTAGTTTTTCTACCCTACTTCTTTCTTGGTTATATTGTGGTGTTTTATGCCTGCAAAAAAATGCAAAAAAAAAGAAAAATATATATGTTTCTCCTCTCACCCCCATCTCTTTTCTGGTTCAAAAACACAGTAGCACAGTAAATGATGGCAGACAAATGTCTAAGTGATCCATCCAGTCTACCTAGCAAGTTTATTTTATTTGTATCAGTTTTTATTCTTTAGGGTAGTAGCTGCTGCTCCATACATCTTCCATCATTCTAGGGATCCCCTGTGTTTATCCCATGCCACTCTCCAATTTTCAGAAAAATATGATACCAGAAGCAGTAATACAAGGACATATCACTGGGAGCTCAGTATCAAGCTTGATAAAAATCCTGCAAGAACCAAAGGGGTGCGCCTTTGGTTTCAAAAATGGCGCATTTGTGTACTTTTGTTGGCGCCTGGAGCGCCAACAAAAGTACGCGGGATTTTAGTAGACACTCGTGTAGCCGTGCATATCCGCTAAAATCCTGGATCGGCGCGCGCAAGGCTGCCTATTCCGTGTAGCCGGCGCGCGCCGAGCCGCGCAGCCTGCCGCCGTTCCCTCCAAGGCCGCTCCGAAATCAGAGCGGCCTTGGAGGGAATTCGCTATCGCCCTCCCCTCACCTTCCCCTCCCTTCCTCTACCTAACCCACCCCCCCGGCCCTGTCTAAACCCCCCCCTACCTTTGTTGGGGGATTTACGACTCCCGGAGGGAGAAGCAAATCCCCGCGCGCCAGCGGGCCGCTGGCGCACCTAGACGCAACCCAGGGGCGATTCCGGAGGGCGCGGCCCCGCCCCCGACACGCCCCCCTTGGAAAACCCCAGGACTTACGCGAGTCCCGGGGCTCTGTGCGCGCCGGTAGGCCTATTGAACATAGACGCACCGGCTCGCAGGGCCCTGCTTGCATAAATCCAGGCGGATTTACACGAGCAAGGCTCTTAAAATCCACTCCAAAATGTGCTATGAAGTCCTTATGCATAGAAATTTCATGTGTGATGGGTAAGAGTAAAGCAGTGAGTGTATACTATTGGCCACCTGGTCAAAATGAAGAAACAGAATGTGAATTGCTAGGTTAAATTATAAAAGTAAAAAAAACCTGGCAATATAATAATAGGAAATGTTAATTATCTTGGTTTTGATTGTGTAAATATCTCGTTGGAAGTTGTTTCTAAATGTTATAAATGATTTTTTCATGGAGCAGCTGGTCTAGAACCAATAAGAGGGTCAGCTACGTTAAATCTAGTCCTCAGTGGAACGCACCACCACAACGTACCTGTTGTAAATCTGCTCCTGTGGAAGGAGGAATTAGCAATCTTGTTAGGATCTGCTATGCTGATGGGAGGAGCAGGCAGATAGTGATTAGAGATGACTCCTAACGAAGGAGGAGCTTGCGATCTAGTTAGACTTTACTCCTCAAGATGGGAGGAGTTAGTAATCTTGATGAGGATCTGCTAGAGAGTTAGCAATCTTGTTAGAGTCTCCGTGAGGAGTTAGCAATCTTGTTATGAACTAACTCCTGTAGAGGGAGGAGTTAGCAATCTGTAATGCTTCAGCTCCCGTGGTAGGAGGAGTTAGGAATCTGTACCAGCAGAGTACTAGAGAGGGCACTCAGCTGTAGAGAAATGTAGATAGGTGGATCCCTGGGCCAATGGCAGAGGACAGCGCCCCCAGGAGGATATTCTGAGAGGGACCACCGGCTAGGCTTGGATATGGAGACAGGCACAGATAATTCTTTTATTAGACAGATAGTAGAACCACCAGAGGTGGCAGTAGTGAGATGATATGCCCAGCAGGGCTGAAGTCCCTCAGGTATTGGAACAGTGTTCCCAGGGTTGCTGAGCTGTAGAGAAAACTATAGATATTGAGTAGACAGGGTATGTTGTGTACATAGCCAGAACTGGAAGACAAAACTCACATAAGGTCTTAAGAAGCTCAGTAGCTGGAAATGCTTAGGCCCTCGAGGAGCGAGTACCTGGTTCCAGGGAAAGCTCTGAGGAGTGATGGTAACTCACAATTGACTGTATCTGTGATAGCTTCCAGACAGTAGAGAATCTTCAGAGTGTACAGGAACATGGGCCCTCGAGAAGTGAGTACCGGTTCCTATTTATAATCTGAAATAGAGAAAAGAGAGTGAGGCCCCCAAGCGAGGTAAGTCCGAGGAGGCAGAGTAGCTTGGAGAAATCACCCCCTTGCTAACTCGATTCATTAGCAAATACTGAGACCTTTTATATTGGAAGTGGATGACGTCAATTCAGGGGACGCCCCTGAGGTTCCCAACCTTGCTGGTACATACATCGGAAGGCGCGTGCACGTCCTACGTCATCAGGAACATGGCAGATCCGCAGCGCTGTGCCAGTCCGGGGGCGCTGGACGGAGAAGGCAAGGAGATGCCGTGTCAGCGAACCATCCATCAGACCTGGAGGGAGTTGCCACAGAGGTGAAGGAGGGCGGAGAGTGAGGGCATCGAGCAAGCAACAGATGCAACAGTACCCCCCTTGAAAGGGCAATCTCCTCTTCGGGTACTAGGCTTTCAAAGGATGCGCGAGGTGAACTGATGAAGCATCTCTTTATCCAAGATATTGGTCTGAGGCTCCCAAGTGATCAAATCAGGGTCGATGCCTTCCCAAATTAGAAGGTATTCAAAAGTCTTGCCTCTGTTATGAACATCCAGAATCTCTTTGATCTTGATTTCTATTTCGACTTCTGCAAGGTGAAAAATGGATCTTGATTTGAAAGAATCTTTCAGAGTATTATTGATGATATCAGCAGCAATGGGTTAGAACTGCTGTGGACGTCACTGAGGAATTCAGTGGAAGTGGTGATGTAGAAGAAATGTCCAAATCCACTTCTAAAGATGACTCTCCAGTAGAAGATGCTGGATGAGAGATGGTAGCATCACCAGCGGAAATGGACTAGATGGTTGCTAAGGATATTTTCTTCGGATCTATTATGTGCTGAGGTTCATCAGGCACATCTTCTGAATGAAATGAGCGTGACAACGTGTCTGCTCTGGTGTTTCGATCTCCTGGTCAGTACTTAAGCACAAAATCAAAACGATTGAAGAATAAAGACCACCTGGCCTGTCTGTAATTCAAATGTTGGACATGGCGGAGATACTCAAGGTTCTTGTGATCCGTGAAGATGGTTATTTGATGTTGAGTGCCTTCGAGCCATGGCCGCCACTCCTCAAATGCAAGCTTTATAGCAAGGAGCTCCTTGTCATCGATTCCGTAGTTCTTCTCAGCTGGAGAAAATCTTCGTGAGAAGAAGGAACAGGGTCAAAGGGTCTTTGAGTCTCCCACTTGGCTCAACACAGCCCCTACTCCTACATCTGAAGCATCGACTTTGACAATAAAAGGTCTATTGGGGTCTAGATGCCACAAGCATGGTTCAGTGGAGAAGGCAGTCTTCAATTTCTCAAATGTGGAAATGGCCTCCGCAGACCATTTTGAAGCGTTGGCACCCTTACGGGTCATCACAGTCAAGGGTACAGTCAAAGAAGAATAGTTCTTAATAAAACTGTGATAATAATTGGTGAACCCCAAGAATCTCCTCAAGGCCTTCAGGCTGTTGGGTTGAGACCAATTCTGGATACTTTCAAGTTTGTGAGGGTCCATTTTAAAACCCTCCTTAGACACAATGTAGCCTAGAAAAGGCACTGAGTCTTTGTGAAATTCACACTTTGAGAGTTTGGCGTACAGCAGATGTTCGCGGAGATGGCGGAGCACTTGCTTGACATCAGCAATGTGGGTCTACACATCCTGGGAGAAGATTAGTATGTCATCCAGGTAGACCACCAAGTTCTTGTATAGCAGGTCCCGCAAGATGTCATTCATCATATTTTGGAATGTAGCAGGTGCATTGCACAACCCGAACGGCATTACAAGATACTCAAAATGGCCGTCTCACATATTGAAGGCCATTTTCCATTCATTGCCACTTCGAATGCAGATGAGGTTGTAGGCCCCCTTCAGATCAAGCTTTGAAAATATCTTGGCCCCTTGCAGCCTATCGAACAACTCCGAGATTAACGGCAGGGGGTAACAGTCTTTGATCGTGATCTCATTTAGACCTCAAAAGTCGATACATGGACGTAGGGTACCGTCCTTCTTCCCCACAAAGAAAAAGCCTGCACCGGCCGGCGACTTTGATGGTCAGATAAAGCCCTTCTGGAGATTTTTCTTCATGTATTCCGACATTGCTTTATTCTCTTTAGCTGAGAGGGGGTACACCCGTCCTTTCGGTGGTTCAGCATTGGGCTTCAGTCTTATGGCACAGTCATAGGGCCTATGTGAAGGAAGAATATCAGCCGCTTCTTTGGAGAATACATCCCTGAAGGATGCATATTCAGGCGGCAGTCCTGGCATCGTTGGAGTTGTAGGCATGCAAATGATAAATGAGACCTGTTTGAGGCATTTCCCATGACATTTTGGGCCCCATTGTGAGAGATCCAGGGATGCCCAGTCAAATTGGGGTTGATGCACGTGCAGCCAGGGTAAACCCAGGATGATAGGGTGCATGGCCTTTTCTAGTACAAAGAAGGAGATTAGTTCTGTATGGAGTGCTCTGGTGCAAAGCATAACTGATACAGTCTCACAAGTCACGTCGCCCGGCAAAGGACTCCCCGTGAAATGGAAGACAACAGTAGTGGATCTTTTAATTTGATGAGAGGGATTCTCAAGTATTCCTCTAAACGTCTAGTAATGAAATTGCCTCCTGCCCCTGAGTCCACCAAGGCAGGATTCTGAACCATGACTGGTCCATAAGTCAGGGAGACTGGAAGAGAGAGTGGAGGAGAGTACACTGTAAGGCCCAAGAACAGTCTATCCACCGGACTTGAGTTCATCTGTTTCCCGGACAAAATGGGGCATGCAGAGACATCATGGCCGGGCTGACCACAGTACATGCACAGGCGGTGTTTCTTCCGAATTCTTCTCTCCTTTGAGGTCAAGTGACCACGACCAAGTTGCATCGGTTCATCTTTATCAACAGCAGGAATTGCGGGACCCATCCGAGGTGCAGGGGTACTGGCCTGTTTCAACCCAGTTAACACCTTAGGCCAGAGTTCCTTCACCTTGACTCGGAGCTGACAATCAATCCGAGTAGCTAAGGCTATCAATTCTTCCAGCAAGTCAGGTGTCTGGCGAGCGGCCAGCTCATCTTTCAAGTGGGTATCCAGGCCTCTGCAGAAGAAAGTCTTGAGACAACTGGGGTCCCAGCGAAGTTCCGCTGCAAGAGTCTTGAATTCTATGGCAAATTCAGCAATGATCTGTTGCCTTGCCTTCAAGTCCACTAAAGCAAACCCGAGAAACAGACATATGAGCAGGGTCATCAAAAACGAATTTAAACAAGTCCATAAATCCTTCTATGTCCTGAAAAATAGGATCCTTGCGTTCCCACAAGGTAGATGCCCATGACAAGGCTCTCCCATCCAAATATGACAGGATGTATGTAGTCTTAGAGAGGACCTGTGGGAAACAATGAAGGCTGTAAAGGTGAAATGTATGCTGCACTGGTTCAAAAAGCCCTGCATCTTCTGGAGTTCTCCGGAGAAGCGAATAGGAGCAGCCAGTGGAACAGCAGTCTTTAAAGTTACCTCCTGTAACTGACCTTCTTGAGTAGAAGCTGTGCCTTGTATCTTCTGTGTGTGAAGCTGATGAAAAGCTGCAGTAAGTTTCTCCAAGGTTTCTTGCTGTTCTGAGATGCATTGAACCAGGCCCAGTAATAGCCTGCAAAGCGGAGAGGTTGTGCCAGGTCCATGGGTTTACAGACATCCCATACCTTAAGCTGATTCCCAGGAGTACTTGCTTCTCTCCCAAATAAAGCCGGATCCACTGGAGTTAGCAATCTTGTTGTAATCTGCTCCTGTGGAAGGACGAGTAGCAATCTTGTTAGGATCTGCTATGCTGATGGGAGGAGCAAGCAAGATAGTGATTAGAGATGACTCCTAAGAAGGAGGAGTTAGTGATCTAGTAGACTTTACTCCTCAAGATGGGAGGAGTTAGTAATCTTGATGAGGATCTGCTAGAGAGTTAGCAATCTTGTTATGAACTAGCTTCTGTAGAGGGAGGAGTAGCAATCTGTAATGCGTCGGCTCCCGTGATAGGAGTAGTTTAGGAATTTGTACCAGCGGAGTACTAGAGAGGGCACTCGGCTATAGAGAAATGTAGATAGGTGGATCCCTGGGCCGATGGTAGATGACAGCACCCCCAGGAGGATATCCTGAGAGGGACCACTGGCTAGGCTTGGGTATGGAGACAGACACAGATAATTCTTTTATTAGACAGGTAGTAGAGCCACCAGAGGTGGCAGTAGTGAGATGATATGCCCAGCAGGGCTGAAGTCCCTCAGGTATTGGAACAGTGTTCCCAGGGTTGCTGAGCTGTAGAGAAAACTATAGATATTGAGTAGACAGGGTATACTGTGTACATAGCCAAAATGGATGACAAAACTCACATAAGATCTTAAGAAGCTCAGTAGCTGGAAATGGTTAGGCCCTCGAGGAGCGAGTACCTGGCTCCAGGGAAAGCTCCGTGAGAGCGATGGAAACTCACAATTGTCTATATCTGTGATAGCTTCCAGACAGTAGAGAATCTTCAGAGTGTACAGAAACATGGGCCCTCGAGGAGCGAGTACCGGTTCCTACCTGTAATCTGAAATAGTAACTCACAAATGTCTGGATCTGCAATAGCTTCCAGGCAGTAGAGAATCTTCATCTGCGATAGTTTCCAGGCAGTAGAGAATCTTAAGAGTGTTCAGGAACATGGGCCCTCGAGGAGCGAGTACCGGTTCCTATTTATAATCTGAAATAGAGAAAAGAGAGCGAGGTCCCCGAGGAGCGGGTACCTCTGGTAAGTCCGAGGAGGCAAAGTAGCTTGGAGAAATCTCCCCCTTGCTAACTTGATTCGTTAGCAAATACTGAGACCTTTTATATTGGAAGTGGATGACATCAATTCAGGGGGACGCCCCCAAGGTTCGCGCCCTTGCTGGTACATACATCAGAGCGCGCGCGCATGCGCCCTACATCATCAGGAACATGGTGGATCCGCAGCGCCGTACCAGTCTGGTGGACGCCGGAAGGAGAAGGCAAGGAGACGCCACGGCAGCGAACCGTCCATCAGACCCGAAGGGAGTCGCCACAGAGTTAAGGAAGGCGGAGTGAGAGCGTCGAGCAGCAACGGACGCAACAGTACCAGAGTTACTGTGGTTCGGCCGCTAAGCAAATCTGATCAGAATGCAATCAAATTTGACTTTTCACTGGAGGGAGGATATTACTATAAGTAAAACTACTGCAGTGACATGTAACTTTAAAAAGGGAGACTATGTTCAAAAGAAGAAATTTGAAAAAAAACTAAAAGGAGTTGCTAGAGTTAAAAATTTGCACGAGACATGGACATTATTTAAAATCATCATGTTGGAAGCCCAGATAAAATTGGGCTGGCTGAGACTGAAGGTGTTGCACTGTGGAGGCCCACAGTGGGTGGCGCAGCCGGGAGGCAGCGCTGAAGATGTGTTACTAAGAAGGCTTTACCACTGGAAGCCCAAGGTACCCCCAGGAGGAGCCCGTAGGAACCCAGGCCTCTTGGACTTAGGTGTGACCATATGCGACCAAGGATCAGGGAAGCAGCCGAAGAGTTGGTCAACGGAAGCGGCTGAGCCCAGGAGGCCAGAAGAGACTTCACCCTTGGAAGTCCGCGGCCCCCCCCCCCCCGGGAGGAGCCTGTGAGAGCCCGAGCCACTGGGACTTAGGAGAATCCTCTGGGCAAGCGAAGAACCAGATACCTGTAGAAGACAAGAGAACTGGAGCTGAAGACAATGGACGAAGCAGGGTCAGAAGCCAGAAGTCAGAAGTCCGAAGCCAAAACCAGAGGCGGAAGCTGAAGTCGGAGTCAATGGACGAAGCAGGGTCAGAAGCCAGAAGCCAGAAGTCAGAAGTCCGAAGCCAAAACCAGGGGCGGAGCTGAAGTCGGAGTCAATGGACGAAGCAGGGTCAGAAGCCAGAAGTCTGAAGCCAAAGATAGACAGGAATCCTGGAACAGCAACTAGTAACTCCAAAGAGCGAACCTCGTTGCAAGGCAGGGAAGGAGCCAAGCTGCACGGTTTAAGTAGGCCTGTAGCGTCTGACGTCATCGGGAGGCAGTCCTTGTCGTTTCCCGCACTGGCCCCTTTAAGTTCCGAGCCCCTGCGCGCGTGCACACCTAGGGGGTGGGGCCAGGCACGAGGGATCGCCGGTGTCTTCCTCGTGGAGGGAGCGCTGCGGCTGAGGCTAGGACAGGCCTTGTCGGCATCCCGGCGTCCTGGGCCGGCCTCGAGGTGAGTGGAGGACCCGGGGCATGGCCCGGGGCCGTAATAAAAATGCATTCCTTGCATAATATGGGTAGCCAAGACTGACGCTTCTGTCCAGGCCCGCCCCTTTACAACCAAATAAATACACATACAACAGATTTTGGGAGTCAACAGGCCGCAGTTTTATTAAACACCTCCAGAGCCCGAGCCATGCAAATGTAACAATGAATTCCCCCGTTTTCCCATCATCTGCCACAAACCAGCAAGATGGGCAACCAAGGCTATCCCAGCCTGCAAGCTGTAAACCCAGGCTAGCCCAGCCTGTATGAAGCGTCCATCTTTTATCCAATCCCACGACTCCCTCCACCATCAAGCAAGGAACCGATTAGATTGACCCCCGCCACCATCCAGGAAGGAGCCAAACCAGCAAAAACTGCACCCAATTGTTTGGCTAGGGACCCCTGACTTGCCCCCTGTCAGACACCAGTCAACCAAGGTATACCCCCCCCCCCCCCCTAATCAGATTGGGCTACTCGCTACCCTCCATTGAAGCTGCAAGAATTATAAAGCCCCTTTTCAACAACCAATAACAACAGGGGCGGGTGGGTGGGATGCAGTGCTGGAGACCTAGCTGCGGACAGGAAGCTGCCCCGCGGAACGAATGGTAAACCCCTTCCCCAACTCCTCCTGCCCCTAGCTAAACCAAACCTTGGAACCAATCGGCTCCCTCCATGAGGTGGTTTGAAACAAACCACCCAATTCCTGCTCTGCTGGGCTCACACTGCCACCCGAAGCCTCCCCTCCCCCCCCGGATCTGAATATGCCAGGCTTGCATAAGTGAGCCTGGCACCATATTACCATGGCCAGGCTCACATTCTAAAAGGTCAAAGGAAAACCAAACAACTGCCAGAGTGGTGTGATAGTGTGATAAAGGAGGCAGTTAAAATTAAAAGGACATTGTTCAAAAAATGAAAAGCAGACCCAAATGATGAAAACAGGCAAAAGCGTAAACCCTGGTACATTAGATGTAAAATAGTAGTTAAATCAGGCCAAGAGAGATTTTGAGAAATAGTTTGCTAGTGAGGCAAAAACTAATAATAAAAATTGTTTAACTACATTTCAAGCAAGAAGCCTGTGAGAGAGTCAGTCAATCTGCTAGATGACCGAGGGGCAAAAGAGGGGCCCAGGGAGGACAAGGAAATAGCAGAAAAATTGAATGAATTCTTTGCCTTGGGTTTTATGGAAGAGGGTGCTGGGAACATACTCGCACCTGAAACAATCTTTAGTGGTGGAGATTCTGAGCAATTAAAACAAATATCTGTAACAATGGAGGATGTAATAGATCAGTTTGACAAACTAAGAAGTAACAAATTACTGGGACTGGATGGCATCCACCCCACAGTTCCTGAAGACAGAAAGGTGGACAGTGTAAAGCTGATTTTTAAAAGGGCTTCAGGAGTGATCCGGGAAACTACAGACCAGTGAGCCTGAGGTTGGTGCCAAGCAAAATGGTAGAAGCCATTCTTAAACATAAAATCGCTGGCCATTGATATGGGTTGAGAAGAGTCAACATGGTTTTAGCAAGGGGAATTTTATCTTACCAATCTTTTAGAATGTTTGAAGGTGCAAATAAACATGTAGATAAAAGTGAGCTGGTTAATATAGTATATTTGTTTTCAGAAGGCATTTGACAAAGTTGTCAATTAGAGGCTCCACAGGAAATGAAAAAGTCATGGGATAGGAGGCAGTGTAATATTATAGATTGGTAAGTGGTTAAAAAGCTAGAAACAGAGGGTAGAACCACCAAGTAGTCAATTTTACAAATGGAGAAAGTTCGTTAGTAAAGTACCATAGGGATCAGTACTGGGACCTGTGCTGTTTAATATATTCATAAAACATATAGACAAGGGAACGACGAGTAAGGTGATCAAATTTGCAGATGACAGAAAGTTATTCAAAATTGTTAAAATGGCAATTGATTGTGAAGAACTGCAGAAGGAACTTGTGAGGCTAGGAAACTGAACAACTGAATGGCATATAAAATTTAATTTGGAAAAGTGCAAAATGATGCATATAGAAAAAAAATAATCTCAACTAAATGAATACAATGCTGGGTTCCATACTGGAAGTCACTACCCAGGAAAAGGATATTGGAGTCCTTGTGGACAATAAGTTGAAATCCTCTGCTCAGTGCTCAGTACCAGGTGGTGGTAAAAAAAAAAAAAAGCAAATAGAATGTTATGGATGATTTGAAAAAGAATGGAGAATAAAATGGAAAATATTATATTATATTGCCTCTGTATCGAGCTATGGTGTGACTGCACCTAGAGTATTGTGTGCAATTCTGGTCACTCAATCTCAAGATTTTTTATCAACAAGTCATTATGTACATATGTTATATACTATAATCTATTGTTCCATGTACTTCTGTTATTATTCTGTTATAATTTGTTATAATTGTTACCATGTTATAATGTAAAATAGGGCCGATCTAGCCCTATTCCTTTAGTTATCTGGAAACCGATGTGATATCTCGATCGAATGTCGGTATATAAAAGAAATTAAATAAATAAAAAATAAATAAGATAGACATAGTGAAACTAGAAAAGGTGTGGAGGAGGGCAGCAAAAATGATAAAGGAGATGGAACATCTCTCCTATGATGAAAGGCCATGCAGGCTAGGGCTGTTCAGCTTGGAAAAGAGATGGCTGAGAGGGGACATAATAGAAATTTATAAAATCATGAGTGGGATGTAATGGGTAAATAAAGGATGGTTATGTACCCTTTCAAATAATACTAAAACAAGTGGCACTGTATGCAAGTAATGACCAGCAGATTGTAAATAGATTACAGAAAGTACTTTTTCACTCAGTGCACTGTTAAACTGTGGAATCTGTTGCCAGAGGTCTTGATCAAGGCGACTATCATAACTCAGTGTAAAAGAGTTATGGACAAGTTCCTGAAAGAAAAGTCCATAACACATTAATAGCTAGATAGACTAAAGATGGCTATTGCTATCCCTGGATGTGATTAACAGGAATTAGACTATTTTATGGGATCTGCCAGGTACTTGCGACCTGAATTGGCCACTGTTGGAGACAAAAAGCTGGGCTCAATGAACCTTGTTCTGACCCAGCATGGCAATTCTTATGTTTTTATGCTGCTTTGACAATCTGGAAGGGAACAAGATGTTCTTACTGGGGAAAAAATGTAAGAATAAATGTATCTTAGAAAAGAAGCAAAGAAATTCAGTTGAGAATTATCGTGTGAGGGGTAGATTTTAAAAAAGTGCGCATTCGCGTACTTTGTTGGTGCACCAGGCGCAAACAAAAGTACGCTGGAATTTAGTAGATACGCGCGTAGCCGCGCGTATCTGCTAAAATCCAGGATCGGCACATGCAAGGCTGCCGATTTTGTGCAGCCGGCGCGCGCTGAGCCGCGCAGCCTGCCTCCATTCCCTCCAAGGCCACTCCGAAATCGGAGCGGCCTCGGAGGGAACTCGCTTTCGCCCTCCCCTCACCTTCCCCTCCCTTCCTCTATCTAACCCACCCCCCCTGCCCTATCTAAACCCCCCCCCTACCTTTCTCTGGGGATTTACGCCTCCCGGAGGGGAGAAGTAAATCCCTGCGCGCCAGCGGGCAGCTAGCGCACCGAGACGCAACCTGGGGGCGGTTCCGGAGGGCGCGGCCATGCCCCCGGACCGCCCCAGGCCGAAACCACGCCCCCGGGCCCGCCCCCGAAACGCCGCATCCCGCCCCCAAAACGCCGCGCCGATCGGCCCCGCCCCCCGACACGCCCCCCTCGAAAAACCCCGGGACTTACGCGAGTCCCGGGGCTCTGCGCGCGCCGGCAGGCCTATGGAAAATAGGCGCGCCGGCGCGCAAGGCCCTGCTCGCGTAAATCCAGGCGGATTTACGCGAGCAGGGCTCTTAAAATCCGCCCCTTAATGAATAAAGTGCCAATAATTTCACACACACAAGGGATGGGCAGATAAATCATACAAGAGAAGAAAGATGTGTATGTGATGTATGTGTGATATTCCTCAGATATCCTGTTGTTTTGAAATTTCAGCAGAGATCTGATACTGAATACAGACAATATACATATACAGGCTATAGCAAAATTCTCAGTCAGAATGAAGAAATGCAGGCACAACAAAAAGCATGCACAGGTGAGAATTTTTGCGTGTTCTGAATGTGGGAAAATTTGCAGAAGGAAGAAAGAACTAATGCAACACTGGATAATCAGCAAAAGGAAGAGACTGTATTCAGTTACAGAACATGAGAAAAAACTTTCTTAATAAAGCAAACATCACATAATACCGGGAAAGCCACACCGATGACAGACCATTACCATGCTCTGATTGTAACAAAAGTATAATTGGAAAGAAAATTTCACAATAAACCCAAAATTCCATCCAACAGCAAGATCAATTTCAAATAGGGAATAAAATAAAAGCTTAAATCGCAAAAATAATACTGATGACAGATCATTCTTTTGTACTAAATCTGACAAGTGGTAAGTGCTTCAACAGGAAGACAGACATCTCCCCTGCCACTCTGCCTTGCTGCTACACCTATGCCTTAGGAATCTTTTTTTTCACTCAGTATTTCTTCTATATCTTGTCTTTGTATCTTGAGCATCTTGCTCTCACTCTGCCTTGCTGTCAAACCCTAGACTCTATACTTTGGTATGTTCTTGCCACTGTGGATGGCTGTGCTGCACCTCTCATGATGCCTTGGGGTGTTGATGCCACTCTATCAGGTCGATGCAATATCATGTACATAAAAAATGTGCATCCAAAGTGGACGCATGTTTTTTGAATGTGCGCACATCCATCTCTCCTGGGCACCCGATGCAATATGCAAATGAGCTATGGCACTAAAAGGGATAATTTGTGCATCCCTAGTGCTCTGCATTGGGTGCCCAGGAGAAGTGGCTGTGCACTCACAACAGCCTGGCCAGAGCTTCCTCCCATTACCCTGGCAAGGCTATTCCCTTTTGGTCCTTTTCACTGACAAGTGTCAGTGAAAGGACCAATTCCCTTTCAGGACAGGCTTCTGAAAGGAGATTGATCCTTTCACTGACATGTGACAGTAAATAGATCAATCGACAGTAAGTAAGGCAGTGAATACATTAATGTTAAGTGCCCTGTGGTTGCAGGTTAGCAAAACAGACGCTCAATTTATGAGCGTCTGTTTTATCTAACAGCAGCTAATTTACTAGCACAATATGCACGGCTCTGAGTGTGATTATAGTGGGTGTATATGGTGCGCCACAAATTTTTTTTTTTTTTTTTGCATCAGACTTTGCTGCTTCCCCTGGTTCCTTCCACTTAGTATCATCACGATACTAAGTAGGAAGAACCACAGAAAAGCAATTTTTTTGTTTTTTGTTTTTAAGTTGAGCCCTTGATTCCTGCTCCGGGCAGGAGTAAAATTTGACAGATTAAAAAGTGTGCCTTGGGCGCACGGGGATTCTTGGCATTGTGGGGTAATAGCTAATAGTCTCATCTACATGGAATTTATATGTGAAGAGCACTGTTAGCTACGTGTGTTTTGGGCACACTGATCCCCTTATTGCATTGGGGGTTATAGATGCGCGTCCAAAATGCATGTCCAAGCACTCATTAACCTGTGCACTAGGCTCAGTGCACGATATCGCATCAGCCCGTTTGTGCTGGGTTTTTTTTTTTTTTTTTATCAGTGCCCTGGGACCTTTCCAACCTCCTTTTCTGCTTCCCCCCTCCCCCCTTCAAGTTGCCTTAGGATGTTGATGCCACTCGTTGCCACTTTGCCTTTTGTACTGCCTTTCAGGGTTCATGCCACTGTTGTTGGTGCCCTCTTTTGAAGCCTTGGGGTGTTCTTCCACCCCTTTTGCTGCTTCTTTGCTCCTCTCAAGATGCCTGGGAGAACTGCTACTGCTGGTATCCCTTTGCCCCTTTGTGTTGCCTTAGGTTATTCATGCAGCTTTTGGTGCCAGTTTGCCACAGTCTAGATGCCTTGTAGTTCTTTCCTCCTTATGGCAATGTCTTTCCACGTGTTGAATTAGAATTAATGAGAAAACCCTAGTTTTGGAGCCAAAAAGGCTGCAGTGCTTCCCTCATTGACGTTAATGGTAAACAAATAGATAAAACAAATATATTTTTTTCATTTGAAATGAGCCAAAGAAATGGAGGGGACCTACGAAATGAATTAACAAACTGAAATGAAAATTTTGCCTCTTCATATGCCTGGCAGTATTGTAATGTTGTATTTATGAAATGCTGATCAACAAAGAAAACATTAGTAAAATCTCACATTTATGAGCAATGAAGAATGGGAAAACAGTTCATATGAATGACCATCATGGTTTTCTCCTATCTTGTATTGATCCAACAAAGAAGGCATTTTCTTTTTAGTTAATGCCCTGAAGGATTAGTCTAGGGCTCATGGTGAAGTCAAGACTCCTTAACCTATTAGGGTTGTAACAGGCAAGAAATGCTTGGCCCTGCAGGCCATTTTTCTGTAATAATAAACCACCTAACTTAAAACAAAAGAAATATTTCTTAAGTGTTTTGGCAGCTTAAAAAGCTATAATGTCAGCTCATCCTCAGTTTGTTTCCACTAGCAGGCATTTCTGAGTGATTAGTCACCACTTATGAAAATGGTATATTCCTCTCTTAGCCCCCCCAGGGTTACAACAGAAAAGATCAGCATATTAATAATTAATTCATATATTATAGCATTTCAACGTGTGCAGATACACAGCACAAGGTTTGTCCTTGATACTGTCACAATACACTTTTTCCCAAAAATGTTTGACTTTCCCAGTAGAATACTAAAAATAAAATGTGCACTATTTCAAATGGTTCACATTAATGTTAAGATTATAAACTAAATCAAAGGATGTTAAAGCTGGATTGATTGAGGCATGAGTTTTGTCATGGCTGAGCTGGTCGTTACCTGGCTGACATCTCAAGGTTCAAGATGCACCCGGTGTGTAAATGCAGCCAGTATTATTTTTATGCCTTTGTTGGTCATGCTGCTCTTCCCATTAAGAAGTAACTACTACTCAAGAGGGACTGAACGTGCTGAAGAGGTGCTGAAGCGATGCAGAGGTTAAGCAGATACTGGCCTTAGTAAGAGTAAAAGCGTGCCTGCATTTTGGCTGGATGAAGAGTTAGAACCATGATAATTAGCAGTGTGAGTATATATATATATATTTATTTATTTTTTTGCATTGATCCATTGGCAGTCATGGGAAACATTTTTCTGTCCAACACATCATCCACAAGAGATGGGATCGAAGGAAATAACAAGACTCAGAGCTACCTTGGACTGCTGAAAGCCGAGCCTACATGAGTTGCTGGATCAATGGCCTGGCCAGCAACAGAAGGGCTTTGCCTGCAGTTGCTAAAGGTAAGAGCAGCAGCATTGCATTTTTGTGCTTCTCTGATGCTGTCTGCTTTTACTGAGGGCCAGAGATTCGAGGGGAATCTGGCAAAAATCACACTGCTTCAAACAAATTGGTTTTCTAGTATGCTTCAGAAAAATGGAAAATAGAACTAGGGGCCTATGCAATCAAACCTTTGTTGAAAAGGTTTTACCATGTGCCATGGTAAAATTAGTTGCATGTTAAAATGAGCCTTAACATGTGCAAAAAATTTTACCATGGGCATTGTAAAACTTGTCCTTGATACTGTGACCATGGTACAAACATGGATATTAACATCAGAAAGTTTAATGTCTATATTAGCTGAAGCTTGAAATCACCTGTGCTAACTGGATCTTTCACTCTGGGCTTATTAACACACAGGATTTCCTATCACACATCCTGTCCAAAGAGGTATCTCTCCTGCTAGGCATCTACCCTTCACCTCCCCCCAGCCAATAAATATCACTCACTTTCCAATGGCCAAAGGATCCCCCCCCCCTCACCCTTCCCTGATCCTCTATCCATCCACCCACCCCTCCGGAAATATATTTTACCAATCCAAAGAGGCAGGGTTTTCATGGGCAGGAAGGATATCAGACTGCTGCTGCCAGTGAATTATACCACTATCACAAGGTTTTGTAATAACCTGTTTCGCTGCCATTGACATAAGATTTATCAGAGAAGTATACCCTCCTTGGATCTAAAAAAGTACTCTTCCTTCAACTGACCCCAATAAAATTGGCTCTAGGTCCGCTGAAATTAAGAAGCCCATCATTTCATAGATCCATGACAAGACTTCTGACCAGAAAGTTTCAGTTGCCACCACATATGGGGGAAAGTACGATTTTTCTTGACTCTTCCTTCAGCAGAACTGCTGTTAACTTATTATTCTTCATGTGTGCACAAAACCCAAAGACTTATAGGAAGAAAACTGCAGCTGGATTTCCATTTGCTAAGAATGATATTGGATAAAAACAAAATGCTTTTTCCTTGGGCATTTGGCAGCCTCACTCAACCTGTCAGTGAGATAGTTATGTCTGTTTCCCAGTCCTCATACAATGGTGCTGAAATCTTACAGCCTCTCTGGGAATTTCACTTGCTTTTCATGAAATGATGAAGGTAAAAATAACATTTTATGTTTGCTTAATTGCTTGAATTTTAGGGTGTGAGGGCCCCTTTCAAAGCAAGTGAGATACAAAAGAAGTAAAACCATCTGTGCTTCCCAATGCTAACATGGCCTCCATCACAAATATTACAACTTGAATAACCTAAGAAGGTTTGTGCAGTCATTAAATGTCCTTTGTTATCACAGCATACAATCTTCAGTTGCCTTCTTAGGACAATGAATAAATGATATGTGGTTTTATGGTTTTTAGAAATCTTTACTGAAAAGCTATTTTTTTCCAGTGCTAAACCTATCAAAAGTTTAAATTGCACAGTACTACCTGGGCTATTTACAGTAGGAGTGTGCATCTTGTTAATCCCGAGCTTTCAGCACATCAAGAAATACATAAGGAAGGTAATTTTCAAAGGGAGTTCTGCATTTAAAGGAGTTTTATGCACATAAGTCACCTTTTACAAAAATGCCCACCTGATATTCAGGTAAACTTATGTATGTATATCATGTTCACTCATAAGTTTACCCAGACTGATTGGAGGCATTCCCAGGAGCAGAATAAAGAAGGACTTTGGACTTTTATGGATACGCTTGGATTTTAAGAAGTAATCATGCAAATTTTCCTGAAAAAAATGTTGTGCACGTTTTAGCAGATGTAAGTGCGTACGGGTAGATCTATTAGGATAATTTTCAAAGTGGACTTGTGTTCATGTCTGCTTGGAAGTTGTTTTGATGTATGCATGTATTTGCTGGCTAACTTATGTGCGATGTTATAAAATTGCATTCTTATGGGGGCAACTGTCAAAAATACCCACATTATTGTAAAGTCCCCAGGTACTTTTTCTCATTGACTTTGCTTGAAGTCTCAAAGGGAAAGTATATGGGTGTATTGTTCTTCTGAATATTTCCAAGGGAAAAAGTACTCGACAGAGATGTGCACCTGCTTTTTCTGTAGATACTACTCCTTTCAGAACAATGCATGTGATTTTGAAAATGCAAAACTGCGTGTGCTGTTGCCTACCCCGAACTAACCCTGCCTATGAGCCCACCATCTTTACTAATTGGAAAGAGTGTTCACGTTGTTGATTCCCATGGTTACTTTTACCCGGGGAAAGGGTGAGCAATTTTCAGCTAGCCATTTACAAGGGTAAATCAGTTTTCAAAATTGCCCAGCCCCTATCTGTTGCGGCCTCGGGTCGGCTCCGGCCGTGCCGCCTACCTTCGCGGTCCTGCGGGCCTTCCCTGTCCCCCTCCGGCCTCCGGGGACCCTTGCCGCGCCTCCCCCGACGCTCTGCCGCTGCGGCTGGGCCTGCCCCTGCTTCTACCGCCGCGCCTCCACTCCGACGGAGCAGCCGGCGTCTGGCCACGGCTGACTCCGCCCCCTAGGCGCGCGCGCGCGCGGCTGGGGCTCTCATTTAAAGGGGCAGCGCAGGAGACCGGCAGGCCAGCCTTGGATGACGTCAGACGCCCTCAGGGTATTTATACCCTGCATCCGGACTCCCTCAGGGCCTTGCAACGAGGTTCCCAGGTGCTTCCTGCTCCCAGTTGCTACGTTCCTGCTCGTCTCCTGATTCTCTGGCTCTGACTCGGATTGGCTTCGGTGATTCTCTGGCTCTGACTCGGATTGGCTGACGGTTATTCTCTGACTTCTGACCCGGACTGGCTGACGGCATCCCTCTGGTATTCGACCCTGGCCTGGTGAGCGACGACCCCTTCTCCGAGGATCCTCCTAAGTCCCAGCGGCCGGGTCCCTACGGGCTCCTCCTGGGGGGACGCCGGCTTCCAGGGTGAATCGCCTAAGTCCCAGCGGCCGGACTCTTACAAGCTCCTCTCGGGGGAGTACCGGCTTCCAGGGTGAAGATCTCCTTCCACCAGGTCAGTCTTCTCTTCTCTTCTCTTCATTTCTCTCTCGAGCCCTTGGTCGCATAGGGCCCTCCGTGCCTTCTTCTCCAAGTCATCCACGAGTCAGCTTCTGCCGCCTCCCGGTCGGGCCGCTGCTGCGAATTCTCACAGCGCTCCACTCTCCGGTTCCGATCGGCCCAAGGGTCCACGAAGCTAACAGATTGCAAGGCCATGGACCCGGCGGACCTCGCCGGCCTGAAGGCTATTCCGGGCATTGCCCAAAAACTACAGCAGCAACAGTTGTGCCTTGACACCCTGATGTCCACAGTCCAACGCCTAGCGGACCGCGTGGAGGGGCCCTCGGCAGCCAGGACTGGGGCATCCTCTTCCCAGCCTAGTGCCGGTCCCTCCGCCCCAGTACAGATGCCGGCTCCCTCCAGGTATTCCGGGGATCCGAAAGCGTGCCGTGGTTTCCTCAACCAGTGTTACATTCGCTTCGATCTCCTGCCGGCACAGTTCCCGTCCGATCGAGTCAAGACGACATACATAATCTCTCTCCTGGATGGGAGACCGTTGTCGTGGGCGTCGGCTCTCTGGGAACGCCAGGATTCCCGGCTCAACAACTTGGTGCAGTTCGTCCAGGCCTTTCGCCGAGTCTTTGATGAACCCTCCCGGTCCGCTACCGCCGCTTCGGAACTACTCCAGCTGAGGCAAGGGAGCCGGCCACTTGAAGAGTTCGCCATGGAATTCCAGACTCTGGCCACGGAACTGGCGTGGGGGGCGGACAGCCTGCAAGGCATTTTCCTGGAGGGGCTCTCCCCACGTCTCCAGGACGAGCTCGCAGGTCGTAACTTGCCCGATGACCTACAAGAGCTCATTGAACTAGCCGGACGAGTAGACCGCCGAATTCAACGCAGATTCCGAGAGCGACGGCCTACTCAGGGACAAACTATCTGCAGGATTACTCCGCCTCGAGTTCGATCTTCACCGCCTACAGCCTCAGCCTCTCCTACAGAGGAGCCCATGCAGTTGGGTCGGGGTCCTCTGTCTTCCGAGGAACGGAGGCGCCGTCGTGCACAAGGACTCTGTCTTTACTGCGGGGGCAAGGGCCACTTCCTGGCTCGCTGTACCGAGCGTTCGGGAAACGCCCGAACCTAGAGCTCAGCGGGGAGTTGACTCTAGGCAACATTTCGCCCAGCTCCCCATGTACCGTCCCGGTACGACTCTGACTTCCAGGGGGAGACTTTGATACACTTGCCCTACTCGACTCGGGGTCCGGGGGGAATTTCGTCTTCAAGGAATTGGTACAACAGCTTCTGCTCGATGTTCGTCCTCAAGAACCGCCTGTGCGGGTTTCCTCCATTCAAGGGAACCCACTTCCTGGTGTAATATCCACTCGCACCAGTCCCCTGAAGCTCCAGGTTGGGGCCCTCCACCAGGAGGAAATCTCGTTTCTTATTCTTGAAAAATCTATCCACCCAGTCATCCTGGGCCTACCCTGGCTTCGAGAACATTCTCCGGTGATCGATTGGAGGACCCTTCAGATTACCTCCTGGAGCTCTGCGTGCCACCGTCATTGCCTTCCCGCACGCCCGCTGCAAACCATCTCGCTCCTCACCACCCCGTTAACGGTACCACCACAGTACCATGCTTTTCAGGATGTCTTCTCCAAGGAAAAGGCGGAACTGCTTCCTGAGTACCGACCCTTTGATTGCGCGATCAACTTGCTGCCAGGATCCACGCCGCCCCGTGGGAGAGTCTACCCCCTGTCTTTACCCGAAACCCAGGCTATGTCAGCGTATATCAAGGAGAACCTGGATCGGGGTTTCATTAGACCCTCCAAATCTCCGGCCGGGGCCGGGTTTTTTTTCGTGGGGAAGAAAGACGGATCGCTTCGTCCCTGTATTGATTATCGGGGTTTGAATCAGATCACCCGCCGGGACCGTTACCCGTTGCCCCTGATTCCCGAACTTCTGGACCGCCTCCAAGGGGCCCGTGTGTTCACCAAATTGGACCTCCGGGGGGCTTACAATCTCGTTCGCATACGCCCAGGGGATGAGTGGAAGACCGCGTTTAACACCAGGGACGGCCATTACGAGTACCTGGTCATGCCGTTTGGTCTCTGTAACGCCCCAGCCGTGTTCCAGAATTTGATGAACGAGGTTCTCCGCGACTTCCTATACACTTTCGTCATCGTATACCTAGACGACGTATTGATATATTCCCAGGATCTCGAGACACATCGGCAACACGTGCGGCAGGTTCTACGGAAACTCAGGGAGAACCGTCTGTACGCTAAACTAGAGAAGTGCCAGTTCGAGCAAGAATCACTGCCCTTCCTCGGATATATTGTCTCCTCTACAGGCTTCCGCATGGATCCGGACAAGGTGAGCGCCATCAAGGGCTGGCCGCAACCATCGGGGGTGAAAGCGATTCAGCGGTTCTTAGGATTTGCGAATTTCTACCGCCAGTTTATCCCACATTACTCCAGCTTGGTAGCCCCCCTGACGGCCCTCACAAGGAAGGGCGCGGATGCACGAAACTGGTCTCCCGCTGCCACTCAGGCCTTCAGGGATCTCAAAGAGGCTTTCCTACAGGACACCTGTCTCCGGCACCCTGATCCTCAACGCCAATTTATAGTAGAGGTGGATGCTTCTGATGTCGCGGTAGGGGCGGTGTTGCTCCAAACCTCCCCAACCGGCAAGACCTGGCCCTGCTCATACTTCTCCCGCAAGTTTTCGCCCACCGAGAAGAATTACGGGATTGGCGACAAGGAGCTGCTGGCCATAAAACTAGCTTTCGAGGAGTGGCGTCAGTGGTTGGAGGGAGCCCAACATCCCATCATCGTATATACCGACCACAAGAATCTGCAGTATTTGTCTCACGCCCAGAGGCTCAACCCCCGACAGGCCCGCTGGTCCCTCTTTTTTAGTCGGTTCGACTTCTCGCTTCACTACCGACCCGCAGCCAAGAATGTTCGGGCGGATGCCCTCTCCCGCACCACTGAGGTTGACGATGCAAAGGAGGTGCCCCAGTACATTTTGGATCCAGCTAAAGTGCTACTGGCAGCCACAGACGTAAGACCCGAGGGGAGGACGGTGGTTCCAGTTCGTTCACGGAAGAAGGTGCTGGCCTGGGCTTACGACTCCCTGACGGCTGGCCATCCTGGGATTTCTCGAACCCTTGAGTTACTCACAGAGTACTATTGGTGGCCCCGAGTGAAGGAGGATGTCCGGCATTACGTTCAGTCCTGCCCCACGTGTGCGCAGCAAAAACCGCCACCAGGCCGCCCCTGGGGGCTGCTCCAGCCGCTTCCTATTCCCACGGAGCCATGGTCCCACCTTTCCACAGACTTTGTAGTAGAGTTGCCCCCCTCTGAGGGGAAAACCGTAATTTGGGTCACCGTTGACCGGTTTTCTAAGATGGCTCATTTCGTTCCTCTCCCCAAGCTACCCACGGCCCCTGAGCTGGCTGATTTATTTGTCCAACATATCTTCCGATTACACGGGCTGCCCTCGCATATCACTTCCGACCGAGGCCCTCAATTCACGGCCAAGTACTGGAGGGCATTATGCAAAAAATTTGGGATACAATTGGACTTTACCACGGCCTTCCACCCCCAGGGTAACGGACAGGTGGAGCGGACCAACCGCTCTCTGAAAACCTTTCTTCGGGCCTTTGTAGGCGAACGCCAAGACAACTGGGTCTCTCTCATTCCCTGGGCGGAGTTTTCTTATAATCGCCACAAGCACTCCGCCACGCTACAGTCTCCCTTTCAGCTAGTTTATGGGAGGGTCCCTAGACCTCCGCTGCCATTACCTGTGCCGGTCACCTCACCGGCGGCGCAACTAACGGCCAGCCAACTCCATTGCCTTTGGCTCACCACTCAAGAGAAACTTCACAAAACCGCAGCCCGTTTCAAGGCATATGCAGATCGGTCCCGACGGCCTGCCCCGGTCCTCTTACCCGGGACGAGAGTATGGTTAAGTACTAAGCACATTCAACTACGGACGCCGTCCATGCGGTTGGCACCTCGTTACATTGGACCCTTTCCGGTGGCCGAACGCATAGGGGCTGTATCCTATAGACTCCGTCTGCCCTCTACTCTCAAGATCCATGATGTCTTCCACGTGTCCCTCCTCAAGCCGCTGGTACTCTCTCGATTCCGGACGTCCCCGCCGGAGCCCTCTGATGTTTCCTTGGAGCCCGAGGGTACCTACACGGTAAAAGACGTATTGGATGTCCGGTGCCGGCACCACCGCTGGGAGTACCTACTCTCCTGGGAGGGATATGGGCCGGAGGAGAATTCTTGGGAGCCTTCGTCCCACATCCTTGATAAGGACCTCCTTAGGCAGTTTCATCTCCAGCACCCGGACCGACCACGGCCCCCCGGGAGGGGGCGTAGGAGGGGGGGTACTGTTGCGGCCTCGGGTCGGCTCCGGCCGTGCCGCCTACCTTCGCGGTCCTGCGGGCCTTCCCTGTCCCCCTCCGGCCTCCGGGGACCCTTGCCGCGCCTCCCCCGACGCTCTGCCGCTGCGGCTGGGCCTGCCCCTGCTTCTACCGCCGCGCCTCCACTCCGACGGAGCAGCCGGCGTCTGGCCACGGCTGACTCCGCCCCCTAGGTGCGCGCGCGCGGCTGGGGCTCTCATTTAAAGGGGCAGTGCAGGAGACCGGCAGGCCAGCCTTGGATGACGTCAGACGCCCTCAGGGTATTTATACCCTGCATCCGGACTCCCTCAGGGCCTTGCAACGAGGTTCTCAGGTGCTTCCTGCTCCCAGTTGCTACGTTCCTGCTCGTCTCCTGATTCTCTGGCTCTGACTCGGATTGGCTTCAGTGATTCTCTGGCTCTGACTCGGATTGGCTGACAGTTATTCTCTGACTTCTGACCCGGACTGGCTGACGGCATACCTCTGGTATTCGACCCTGGCCTGGTGAGCGACGACCCCTTCTCCGAGGATCCTCCTAAGTCCCAGCGGCCGGGTCCCTACGGGCTCCTCCTGGGGGGACGCTGGCTTCCAGGGTGAATCGCCTAAGTCCCAGCGGCCGGACTCTTACGAGCTCCTCTCGGGGGAGTACCGGCTTCCAGGGTGAAGATCTCCTTCCACCAGGTCAGTCTTCTCTTCTCTTCTCTTCATTTCTCTCTCGAGCCCTTGGTCGCATAGGGCCCTCCGTGCCTTCTTCTCCAAGTCATCCATGAGTCAGCTTCTGCCGCCTCCCGGTCGGGCCGCTGCTGCGAATCCTCACAGCGCTCCACTCTCCGGTTCCGATCGGCCGAAGGGTCCAGAAGCTAACACTATCTGGCCAAAAGTAAGCATGGATATTATCAAAGAACCTACTATTAGATAGGTACAAAGTAAGTGTCCCCAGGGTGTGTTTGGTTCGGTGGAGAGAAATAATGTGTTGTTTAGATTACTTTTCCAAATCTGCATGCATTATTTTGAAGGGCAAAAGTACCTCCAGAAAAAGCAGGTGCAAATCTCTGTGAGTACTTTAGCCTTGGGCAATTTTCAATGGGAAAGCATTCTCATACATTCTCTTTGAGATTCAGTACAAACCCAAGGGCAAAAGCACCTGCAGATTTGCATTTTTGTGGGTACTTTTTAAAATTGTCACCCGAAGGAGAGAACTTTCATCGGTGTGCCTAACTAGTATATACACGGGTGAGTGGGAACACGGAAATTTAAACCCATATTTCATAACAGATGTTGCAGCAGGCACACAGTTTATAAAATATCTTCCCCCCCCCCCCCAATGTCATGCGCATATCTTCTTTGACACACACAAAAAGTATGCATGTAATATTTGTGTGTGTCAGTTCTGCATATAAGTGACCACCATCCAAGTATTCTTGGAGTCATCAGAAAAAAATGGCTCCATGTGGGCAGCAAGCACATTTTGCCAGTGGGGATATCTGGCAGCTAGTCCACCGTATTATGGCCAACAAAGTCTGCCTCTTCCCTATGTAGGATGTGCAGAGGGACCAGGAATGTACACATGTCCCACACCTGGCTGGCCTTTTGCTGCCAATTTAATCAGCATGCCTCCTACCCCCAAGAGGTTAAAGCCTTGAAGAAGGAAGACCCGGGAGCAACATCAGGAAATATATGTAAGAGATAGGATGAGTGGAATATGGAATGGACACCCACGGGTCTTGACATGTGCTAGAGACAGATATGGGAACTTCAAGAAAGCATAGCTGAATCCTAGAGGAATCATACATGCAAAGATGCTATTGCTTTGGTGTCAAATATTATTGAAAATGTAGGCACTATGTAAACTATTGCTTACTATAACTGTGTTCTTGAACTCGCAACTGTGTAGGCTTCCTAATTTATTTTTGCCATTCCTAAAGATAGATTATTGTGAGCAAGCTTTTAGTTAAAATACTTTACCTGCTATAGATTTTCATGTTTGGTTAATGGTTGACTAGACTGAGAGGTGGATCTTAATCCATAGATGTAATGAGTCTTATGTTAGATTTATATATTTATGATTGTAATTTATTGACTATATAGTTGAAATTATTGTTGGTTTTAAGATGTTTTATTTGTATTGATAATTGCATGTATTTTTTGTTAATAATATTGAGATCTGATGAAATGTGATAAATAAATTTAATAATAATTTAAATAAATGGTTTGTCAAGCCAAATTTGGGACTTAGAAAATTGGGAACTTTGAATTTCCTGCTGTGACAACCAGTGCAAATTTATCCAAATAAGTTCTACCCAGATAAAACTTTCCTAGATAAATTGAAGGCATTCCAGGTCAGGGCTAATCTACCCAGATAATTTAACCAGATAATGCCAATATTCTATGCTATCGGGTAAATTTGGTTGTGCCAGATAGCAGTCCAAATGATATCTGAATAATTTTATCCAAATATCTTGGACTTTGGTTAGATTCAGCAGACTTTCAAGTGGACCTCCACTAGTTAGAGCAGCAGGCTGTAAACCAGGATGTTCAGGCTGTTGTGTGTGCCAGCCATGGCAGCCCCCTCACTTCTCTCTGGTGAATCCAGGGCCTAGTTCCTCATCTTTGGCAGTGGTAAGTCGCTGGCTCCGTCCTCAGGCCACCCCAGGTGCCTCAGCTTCAGCTACAGACCTCCGTGCTTCGCTTCGGGCCTCCCTGCGTGGCCCGCAGAGAGACATGCTGTTCAGCGCCGCGACCCTCCCTAGGCGCACGCACATCAGTGTCATGTATGAAGGTCCTGCGGCGGGAACTTGGTCACGGCCCCAGATGATGTCATCACCAAAGCTCTGCTATTTAAGGCCGGGCTCGGCTTCCAGTGATCGCCTTTGCAACAGGTCTCCATGCTGGTCGTGTACTTGTTGCCTCCTAGTGATTCTCTGCACTCCTGGTTCCTATTCCCTGTTAGTTCCAGTTCCTTTTCTCCTTCATTCCTGCATTCCTGATCCCCAGCCTTTCATCGGATTGCCTTCTTGGACACGACCTCTGCTTTGCCTGACTAAGCCATTGACTCTCTCCAAGCCTGGACCTCTGCTTTGCCTGACTACGCCATTGACTCTCTCCAAGCCCGGGCCTCTGCTTTGCCTGAGTACACCTTTGACTCTCTCCAAGCCTGGACCTCTGCTTTGCCTGACTATGCCATTGACTCTCTCCAAGCCTGGACCTCTGATTTGCCTGACTATGCCATTGACTCTCTCCAATCCCGGATCTCTGAATTGCCTGACTACGGCATTGACTCTCTCCAAGCTCGGACCTCTGCATTGCCTGACTACGCCATTGACTCTCTCCAAGCTCGGACCTCTGCATTTTCTGACTACGCTATTGATTCTCTCCAAGCCCGGACCTCTGCATTGTCTGACTACGCTATTGATTCTCTCCAAGCTCGGACCTCTGCATTGCCTGACCACGCTATTGATCTTCTCCTCGCCCAGACCTCAGCCTTGTCTTGCCATGGTTCTTTCATTGCCGCCGGCCCTGACTCCAGCTTGCTCTATGCCGCCTCTTTAGTCTACATCCTGGACTTGGCCTATTCAGGCTTCAGCCTGTACTTGTTCGGGCGCCCCCTGTCTGATTTTGGTTCTATTGGTGTCCAGATCTCCAGGACTCCGCCTCATCCAGTACAGACTTCTCCATTTTCCTGTTGCTGCCTCTGGGCTGACCTCTCTACCTTTCTACCAGTGACAACATACGGAGGCCCACCTAAGCCCAGCCCACTCAAAGGCTCAACCCGTGGGGAATGAGGGCTGGTATTGGTGAAGCACCAGCCAACCTCTGTGCTTCAGCCCACTCCGCCTGCCGACGGTGAGGACCTGTAGGATCCCTCCTACGGGTAGCGTCAACCCCACCTTGGCCCAAGGGTCCATCTCCGGCACAACAGGTTGCAAAGGCCATGGATTTGGCAGAGCCGTGTGCCCTCCAGGCCATTCCTGGCCTGGCTTGAAAGATACAAGAACAGCATCAATTTCTTGAGACATTAGCCTCCTCCCTTGAGCGTCTACACACCCGGCTTGATGCTCTGTCCGGTAATTCAGTTCCAGTACTGGCTTCCTCTCACCAACAGACATCTCCCTCCACCCCTAGAGCCTTGTTGGCTATGCAAGCTCTGCCTTGCTTCAACAGTGACTCCAAGCTCTGCAGAGGGTTAATCAACCAATGTTATATGCAGTTTGCTCTGCAGCCTTCTATCTTTCAAGATGAACTCACGAAAGTTACCTTTATTTTGACTCGTCTGGAGAGGAGGGCGTTGGCTTGGGCTTTGCCCTTATGGGAACGATCGGATTTGCTCCTGCAAGAGCTATATTGGTTTGTGGCCATGTTTCGGCGGACCTTTAATGATTCTGGGTGGCATGCTGTGGCAAGCACTAATCTGCTACACCTTTGACAAAGCCAATGGAGCCTATTTGATTATACAATTGAATTTCGGACCTTAGCCACAGAACTCTCCTGGCAGGAAGACTGCCTGCACGCTATGTACCTGGATGGACTATCCCCACAGCTGAAGGATGAATTGGCAGCTTGGGAACTCCCTCCCTCACGTGGGGATCTCATCGATCTAACTTGCCAAATTGATCATCGTCTCCAAGAACACCACCAGGAGAATCGGATCCCCAGAAGGCCCTCTCGGGTTCGCTCCTGCTCACCACCAGCCACTGGCCCTGCCTCCGGTAGGGCTCCCCTCATGGCCAAGATGGAAGAACCCATGCAGTTGGGTCATGGGCAGCTGTCCCCGGAAGAGCGCCTCCAGCGGAGACAATCAGGCCTGTGTCTATATTGTGGCGCACCAGGTCATCACCTACAGGCCTACCCAGTCTGTCCGGGAAACTAACCGGCCTAAATTCAGTTGGGGTCCTGAACATGGATGCAACGTCACCGGTCCCTCAACTATCCTTACCAGTTACTCTGATTTGGGACTCCCAGTCCTTTCTAGTCCTTGCTCTGGTGCATTCCAGAGCAGGAGGAAATTTTATCCTCAAAGATCTAGTTCAACTTTTGGGTATAAAAACCCGTCCTTTGGAGACCTCCTTATGCATTGCTTTGATTGACAGTGAGCCATTACCTGGTCGAATCTCCTTGACCCACTGAGCCAGTTCAACTCTTCACTGGCACTATCCATGTTGAAGAAAGCAAACTACTGGTCTTAGAAAAATCCATTCACCCGGTAGTCCCAGTAGACCTTGGCTCCGTCATTCCCCCCAATTTGCTTGGGGGTCACTTCAGCTGGTGGAATGGGGTTCCACCTGTCATCAGACTTGTTTACAAAAGGTGGTTCCATCCCCTGAAATTCCTTTGGTGACCACTTCCTCAGGCATACCAGCTCCTTATGCAGACTTTGAAGATGTCTTTTCAAAGCAGAAGGTGGACCTTCTACCACCTCTTCGGAGGTTCGACTGCCCTATCGAATTTCTGCCTGGGACTATGCCTCCCCAAGGGCATACTTACCCTCTGTCACTTCCTGAGACCAAAGCTATGACAGATTATATCCAAGAGAACCTTCCTAAAGGGTTTATTCGTCTTTTAACATCTCCTGCCGAAGCAGGATTTTTCTTTGTTATGAAGAAAAACGGATCCGTAAGGCCATGTATCGATTACAGCAGCTTAAATACCATCACACGCAAAGACAAATATCCGTTGCCCTTGATCTCTGAGTTATTTGATCGATTACATGGAGCCTCCATTTTCATTAAATTGGATCTACGCGGAGCTTACAATTTGGTGCGTATCCGCCCCGAAGATATCTGGAAAACAGTTTTCAACATCAGAGATGGGCCTTGTGAATATCTGGTGATGCACTTTGGCCTCTGTAATGCTCTTGCAGTGTTTCAACGGATGACTAATGAAATCTTCAGAGATCTACTGTACGTTAAGGTCATGGCATACCTTGATGACATCCTTGTCTTCTCTAAGGATCTGGCTACACACCGCACCAATATTCGCACGGTCCTTCAACGTCTCCGTGAAAATCATCTTTTTGCAAAGTTGGATAAATGTCTGTTTGAAAACTCCAGTTTGCTCTTTCTAGGGTATATAATCTCACAATGAAGATTCTCCATGGATCCTGAAAAGCTCAAAGGAATCCAAGATTGGCCTCAGCCCATGGGTCTTAAAGCACTACGACGATTCCTTGGATTCACTAATTATTACCGTCATTTCATTCCTCACTATTCAACACTGGTGGCTCCCCTAACTGCGTTGACCTGTAAGGGCCAAGATACCTGGAACTGGACCCCGGAAGCCATTACAGCCTTTCAACGCCTCAAAGAGGCCTTACTTGCTGGACCCTGTCTTCACCATCCAGACCCAAACCGCCCCTTCCAGGTCGAATTAGATGCCTCTGCTATTGGGGCTGGGGCGGTCTTTAGCCAACATTCAACATCTGGATCTCTAGTTCCGTGCTCATTTTACTCATACAAATTCTCTTCTGCGGAACAAAACTATAGCATTGGAGATTGTGAATTGATTGCTATTAAATTAGCCCTAGAAGAATGGTGCCCATGGCTAGAGGGCACTCAGCATAAATTCACCATATTTATAGATCACAAGAATCTGGAACACTTGAATCGTGCCCAGCGTCTCAACGCCCGTCAAGCTCAATGGGCCCTGTTTTTTTCTAGGTTCAACTTTGAACTTCGTTATCGCCCAGCTGGGAAAAATCTTCGGGCAGATGACTTGTCACGTTCCTTCGAACCAGAAGATACTCCTGAAGAAACCGGTCACATCATTGACCCAGCCTGTATTTGTTTGTCTGCAACTCACCCAGTCCCAACTGGGAAGACTGTTGTGCCCGGTGGGAACATGATTCTAAGTTTTCCGGTCACCCTGGGTGAGTGCTAACCCTAGCCTTGCTCCATTGGTTCTTCTGGTGTCCCACTATATTTTCTGATGCTAAAGTGTGTACTTTGATTTCTGCAATACTTGCGCTCAACAGAAACCCCCCAGTCAGTCAACCATGGGGTTTGCTCCAGCCACTTCCAGCTTCCGAAGAACCATGGACACATCTTTCCATGGATTTCTTTGTGGACTTGCTGCCATCCAAGGGTCACACGGTTATATGGGTTACTATAGATAGATTTTCTAAAATGGCCCATTTTGTTCTACTACTGGGCCTACCATCTGCTCCCAAATTGGCATGCCTGTTCTTTCTCCATATATTTCGGCTACACAGCTTACCCAAGGACATTGTCTTTGACAGGGGTCCACAATTTGTCAGCATCAACATCAGTTTAACCACAGCATACCATCTCCAAGCCAACGGACAAGCTGAGCGAATGAATCGCTCCTTAAAAATCCTTCCTTCGTGCCTACATAAATGACCGTCGACAACTGACCTGAATTCCTTCCTTGGGCGGAGTTCTTCCACAACTCCAATATTGCCACTGCCACAGGTACTTCGCCCTTCTCTATTGTTTATGGGAAGCAACCGTGACCATCATTACCCATACCATTAACTGTACCCTCAGATAACGGTACTGCTGATGACCGGAAGGCACTCTGGAATCAGACGAACCTTCGCTTACGCATCCCGGGCCAAAACGTCTGCGGACATCCTTCATCGCTCTGCTCCTGAGTTTCTTCCTGGCCAGAAAGTCTGGTTAAGCACCCGGTATATTCGGCTTAAATACCTTCCCAAACGTTTGCACCAAGGTACATTGGACCTTTTCCAATCATTCATCGTGTTGGACCAGTTACATACCAGCTTCGGCTGCCACCAATGTTAGGTATCCATAATACGTTCCACGTATCACTTCTGAAGCCAGTGGTCCTATCTTGGCCTTCAAGAAATGTTCCCGAACCATCTCCGCTGGTTGCAGAATCCGACACTATCTATAAGGTCCATGAGGTCCTCGATGTTCGCCGTAGGGACCGCCGGTGACAATACCTCCTTTCCAGAAGAAAATTTGTGGGAACCAGCTCGTAACATCCTGGATAAAAACCTCCTCCTTCAATTTCATCATGTCCATCCGGCAAACTCAGACCTCCAAGGGGGGGGGGGCCTAAGGGGGGGTACTGTTGTGTGTGCCAGCTGCGGCAGCCCCACGGCTCGGCCCCCTTACCTCTTTCTGGCGAATCCAGGGCCTAGTTCCTCATCTCTGGCATCGGTAGGCCACCAGCTCCATCCTCAGGCCACCCCTGGTGCCTCAGCTTCAGCTACACACCTCCGTGCTCCACGTCACACCTCCCCGTGTGACCCGCAAAGAGATTCCGCAGTTCAGCGCTGCGCCCCTCCCTAGGCATGCATGCACGCATTAGTGTCACTTATGAAGGGCCCATGGCGGGAACTTGGCTGCGGTCCTGGATGATGACATCGCCGAAGCTCCGGTACTTAAGGCTGGGCTCAGCTTCCAGTGATCGCCTTTGCATCAGGTCTCCACGCTGGTCGTGTACTCGTAGCCTCCTGGTGATTCTCCTGCGTTCCTGTTCCTGTTCCCTGTTAGTTTGTTGTGTCCGTCACTATCCGACGTCTCTGCTCCGTCCACCTTACCTCATTGGCGACTCCCTCCGGGGGTTGATGGAAGGCTAGCTGCTGCGGCGTCTCCAGGCCATCCTCCGGCATTCCCGGACCGGCTTGACGCTGCAAGCCGCCATGCTGACCAGATGCCTAAGGGCGCGCGTGCGGGCCGACTGATGTACCGGCGTTGGCGCGAACCTCAGGGGCGTCCCCCTGAGATGACGTCATCAGCTCCAGATATTTAAGGTCTCAGTTTTCGCTAACAAGACGAGTTAGCAAGGGCATTCGCTACCTCCGGGTATCGCTGTGGATGGGATTCGCTCTCCGCAAACCTAGCTACTCTGCCTGCTCGGACTTCATTAGAGGTACCCGCTCCTCGGGGGCCTCGCTCTCTCTTTTTATTTTCAGGTCGCAGTCCGGAACCGGTACTCACTCCTCGAGGGCCCACGTCCCGGACCAGCTTCTGAATACCACTTTTGCTAAGAAGTCATCGCTGCTTACAACATTAGTGAGTTTTCATCTATCTCTCAGAGCTTTCCCTGGGACCAGGTACTCGCTCCTCGAGGGCCTACTGCATTCCAACTCCTGGGCTGCCTTAAGAGACTATGGTGTGAGTGTTAGGGATGTGAATCGTTTTCCATATCGTCTTAACGATAGAAATCGTGTGGCAGGGCAAGAAAATCGTGTTAGGCACGATTTTTTAGTTAAAAAATCGTTAAAAATCGTTTTTTCCGATTAGTGCGCACTAACTGGGAGTTAGTGCGCACTAACTGAAAATGATACAATTTGACACTTTTCAGGTCAGTTAAGGTCAGTTTAGGAATGAATATGTATTCCTATTGGCTGCCCTCTTATTTATTCATGTTACCAAGGTTCCCACTGACAGTATATGGGGGATGGGAAATGGAAACAGTTGGTAGCTTGACAAAACAAGTAATAATGTGATCAGTCAATGTGACTAGAACTTGTGCCCTAACCCTGATACCAGGGGTATTGTGATCTTCATGCACACAGTGCCCTATCCCTATTAATACCAGGAGTGTTGTGATCTTCCTGCACACAGTGCCCTATCCCTATTAATACCAGGAGTGTTGTGATCTTCCTGCACACAGTGCCCTATCCCTATTAATACCAGGAGTGTTGTGATCTTCCTGCACACAGTGCCCTAACCCTGGCACCAGGGGTGTTGTGATCTTCATGCACACAGTGCCCTATCCCTATTAATACCAGGAGTGTTTTGATCTTCCTGCACACAGTGCCCTAACCCTGACACCAGGGGTGTTGTGATCTTCCTGCACACAGTGCCCTATCCCTATTAATACCAGGAGTGTTGTGATCTTCCTGCACACAGTGCCCTAACCCTGGCACCAGGGGTGTTGTGAACTTCATGCACACAGTGCCCTATCCCTATTAATACCAGGAGTGTTGTGATCTTCCTGCACACAGTGCCCTAACCCTGGCACCAGGGGTGTTGTGATCTTCCTGCACACAGTGCCCTATCCCTGATACCAGGAGTGTTGTGATCTTCCTGCACACAGTGCCCTATCCCTATTAATACCAGGAGTGTTGTGATCTTTCTGCACACAGTGCCCTATCCCTATTAATACCAGGAGTGTTGTGATCTTCCTGCACACAGTGCCCTAACCCTGGCACCAGGGGTGTTGTGATCTTCCTGCACACAGTGCCCTATCCCTATTAATACCAGGAGTGTTGTGATCTTCCTGCACACAGTGCCCTAACCCTGACACCAGGGGTGTTGTGATCTTCCTGCACATAGTGCCCTATCCTTATTAATACCACGAGTGTTGTGATCTTCCTGCACACAGTGCCCTAACCCTGGCACCAGGGGCATTGTGATCTTCATGCACACAGTGCCCTATCCCTATTAATACCAGGAGTGTTGTGATCTTTCTGCACACAGTGCCCTATCCCTATTAATACCAGGAGTGTTGTGATCTTCCTGCACACAGTGCCCTAACCCTGGCACCAGGGGTGTTGTGATCTTCCTGCACATAGTGCCCTATCCTTATTAATACCAGGAGTGTTGTGATCTTCCTGCACACAGTGCCCTAACCCTGGCACCAGGGGTGTTGTGATCTTCCTGCACACAGTGCCCTATCCCGCCTGCATTACTAGTGAGAGGCTGGCTTCACAGACAGGAGGGAGCTGCCTGACCCTCACTCCTCCCCTCCCCATGTCCCAGCCAGTGAATGGTGTGTGGGTGAGGGGGGGGGAGGATGGTGAAGGGTGAGACAGCTCCTTCCCTGCATTACTAGTGAGAGGCTGGCTTCACAGACAGGAGGGAGCTGCCTGACCCTCACTCCTCCCCTCCCCATGTCCCAGCCAGTGAATGGTGTGTGGGTGAGGGGGGGGGGGGGAGGATGGTGAAGGGTGAGACAGCTCCTTCCCTGCATTACTAGTGAGAGGCTGGCTTCACAGACAGGGGGGAGCTGCCTGACCCTCACTCCTCCCCTCCCCATGTCCCAGCCAGTGAATGGTGTGTGGGTGAGGTGGGGGGAGGATGGTGAAGGGTGAGACAGCTCCTTCCCTGCATTACTAGTGAGAGGCTGGCTTCACAGACAGGGGGGAGCTTCCTGACCCTCACTCCTCCCCTCCCCATGTCCCAGCCAGTGAATGGTGTGTGGGTGAGGGGGGGGGGAGGATGGTGAAGGGTGAGACAGCTCCTTCTCTGCATTACTAGTGAGAGGCTGGCTTCACAGACAGGGGGGAGCTTCCTGACAAAAATAACAAAAATAATAAACAAGTTCTAGTCACATGAGTGATGATCATCACGTTACTTTTTTTGTCAAGCTTCCAACTGTTTCCATTTCACATCCCCCCAACCATTACCTCAGTGGGAACCTTGGTAACATCAATAGATAAGAGCACAGCCAGCCAATAGGAATACATATTCATTCCTAAGTGACCTTTACTGACCTGGGAAGTGTCAACACTTTGTTTCATTTTCTGTTGGTGTTCGTTAGTTTCCAGTTCCATTTCCCATCCCCCCAACCATCACCTCAGTGGGAACCTTGGTAACATCAATAGATAAGAGGGCAGCCAGCCAATAGGAACACATATTCATTCCTAACTGACCTTTACTGACCTGGAAAGTGTCAATTTGTATCATTTTCTGTTAGTGCGCACTAACGGAAGTTAGTGCGCACTAACTCCCGTTAGTGCGCACTAACACGATTTAACGATTTTTAACGATAAATCGTTAGAATTTCTATTGTATTGTGTTCTATAACGATTTAAGACGATATTAACATTATCGGACGATAATTTTAATCGTTGAAAAACGATTCACATCCCTAGTGAGTGTTATCATCAAGGACTTGTTCCAGAACTCTGCATATACTATCTACTCACTTTCTTAGTTTCTCTACAGCTCGGTTACCTTGGGATCGCTGTTCCAATACCTGAAGGACTGCAGCCCAGCCGGGCGCTTCCATCTCACTACTGCCACCTTTGATGGTTTAATATACTGCTTACTAAGAATTCTTTGTTGCTTATAACATCAGTGAGTTCCTATCTATCTCTCAGAGCTTTCCCTGGAACCAGGTACTCGCTCCTCGAGGGCCTAATGCATACCAACTCCTGGGCTGCCTCAAGAGACTATTGTGTGAGTGTTACCATCAAGGACTTGTTCCTGAACTCTGCATGTCTTGCCTACTCACTTTCCTAGTTTTTCTACAGCTCAGCCACCTTTGGATCGCTGTTCCAATACCTGAGGGACTACAGCCCAGCCGGGCGCTTCCAGCTCACTACTGTCACCTCTGGGGGTTGATTATATTGTCTAATAAAAGAACTAATGTGTGTCTGTCTCCTACACTAAGCCTGACCAGAGGTTCCTCTCGGGAGCTCCCCCGAGGGCGTGGTCACCGGCCACTGGTCCAAGGATCCACCCACGACTATTCTAAATAATAACAGATTGCTATCTCTCAGCTTTAACAACAGAGCTCTAATAACAGATTGCTAATTTCCAGCTTTAACAACAGAGCTTTAACAACATAGTTCCAGTTCCTGTTCTCCTTCATTCCTGTGTTCCTGATTCCCAGCCTTTCATCAGATTGCCTTCTCGGACATGAACTCTACTTTGCCTGACTACGCCATTGATTCTCTCAAAGCCCGGACCTCTGCATTGCCTGACCACACTATTGATCTTCTCCTTGCCCATACCTCAGCCTTGCCTTGCCACCGCTCCTTGATTGCTGCTGGCCCTGACTCCAGCTTGCTCTATGATGCGTCTTCAGTCTATGTTCTGGACTTGGCTTATTCAGGCTTTGGCCTGTTCTTGCTCGGGCGCCCCCTGTCTGATTTTGGTTCTTTTGACGCCTGGGTCTCCGGGACTCCGCCTCGTCCAGTACAGATTTCTCAGTTTTCCTGTTGCTGCCTCTGGTCTGACCTCTCTACCTGTCCACCGATGATGACATACGAAGGCCCACCTAAGCCCAGCTGGCCCCGATTCCCAAAGGCTCAACCCGCGGGGAATGAGGGCTGGTATTGGTGAAACGCCAGCCGGCCTCCATCCTTCAGCCCATTCTGCCTGCCAACGGTAGGGACCCATAGGATCCCTCCTACGGGTAGCATCAACCCCACTTTGGCCCAAGGGTCCCCTCTGGCGCCACACAGGTTTCTTATCCTGATGCTGCTTCTTATGACCTTGGGCATTGGATAAGTAATTTCTAGGGGTGTGCATTCGTTTTGAACTTATAGGTAAAACACAACTTATATTTGTTTTTTAACTTAAAAAAGTGATGAGGCGAAAACGATCGGATTTCCAACTTATTCAACATAGCTATGTTGAATACGTTGGAAATCGCGATTGTTGATCCTAAATAAAAATTTAAACCCCTCACCCTCCTTAATCCCCCCCCAAGACTTACCAAAACTCCCTGGTGGTTGAGCGGGGAGTCAGGACACCATTTCTGAACTCCTTTGCGAGGAGCACGTGATGCCGACGTCACGTGCTCCTCGCAAAGGAGTTCAGAAATGGCGTCCTGACTTCCCGCTCGACCACCAGGGAGTTTTGGTAAGTCTTGGGGGGGGGGGGATTAAGGAGGGTGAGGGGTTTAAATTTTTATTTAGGGAATTGGTGCACGTATGGACATAGACTCAACTTATGGAATTCTCCATATGTCCATATTGACCGAAAGTGACCCCCCCCTTTCCACTTATGGACTTATGAACATAAACTTTTGGTCTGCACATCCCTAGTAATTTCATCCTCCATTGACTCTGGTGCAAACATATGGCCTGATTTACTAAGACTTTCCTCTCATTCTATGTCTATGGGAAAAACACTTATTAAATCAGCCCCTTAGATTTTGAAAGTTCTCGGGACAGAGACATACCTGCAATACCTGAATGTAATCTGCTTTGAGGTGCCTGAAAGGCAGAATATAAATACAATAAACAAATACAGCCACTAAGGATTTGGAAACAACTTCCGTAAGTGTCCCTCCAGATAGCCATTCAACTTTGGTTACTCACCATGCTCCTTCCATGCTGCTCAGCCCAGCATTATAGAAGCCTCCTGTTCTGCTACCACTTATGTAAAAAGTTGGAACCACACTTAGGGGAAAGATGTCATGGAATCCCCCTAACTATTGCACACAGCAGCTTGCAGGCTACTGGCTTAATTAATCCCTACATCTTTCTCTTTTCACAGATACCAGCAGCTCTGCTTTCTCTTCTTCTGAGGATTATGCCCCTCTAGCACCTCCAATTAGACCACCTTCACCACCAGGAAGCTGCAACAGGACAGCCACTGCCACCATCTCTACTATAAGAGGCTGTAGCCAGGCAGTCACCACTCCTGGCCCAGAATTAAGAGGGATGAGAGCTGGCTTGGCATGGGTGGCCATTTGGCCAATGGCCAAGAGCTGATCATTGATATTCCGCAAATGATGTCAGTCACTCTCTGCACTCTTGCCCAATTGCAGCCATCTCAGTCCATTCCCCACTATTTTCTAGGGCCTCTTCAATTCAGCTTCCTGATGTTCTTTTTGTTTCACCCTTTTTAATTTGCTAGATCTTCCTGCCTCACCCTTTATTTAATAAACATATTTCTATTTTATTTAGATATGGTGTAATGGGTGTGTCTTATTATAGATGAAGGGGACCATTTAATTCCTCAACCAACCATGGAATATGGTCATTTTGGGTATTTTAAACTTGTGAAATGAGGTTCACGGGGCAAAGGTGGGGGGAGTGGCTACATCAGCAGGTGTAACTAAAGGTCAGGGTTTGAAAGGAAGGGGGTCTCCAAAGGGGTCTCAAAAGCTAGGCATGTCAGAAATCCCAGAAAGACATTCTGAGCTTAGCACGTGTCTACAGGCTGCTAGATTAATGACCTCCCAACTCATGCCCATTACCCTTCAAAGCTTAACACATGAGCAGCACTATTACCTAACCAAAGAGCTTTAACTGTCTCCTTTGAGAAGTTTGGAGCTTCCTTGCTACTGCTGCAGAAAGCACCATGCTCTCTATCTCTGACAGTTGTGGCTCCAGGTCATCATGGTAGCAGTTTGAGGGAGGAGGTGCCAGCATTCCTATGATAGCAAAGGAATACAGCAGCACAGAATTCCAGAATACACTCCCAGGAAGGACAAAACTGATTATTTACTTGCTCTTAACATTCCTCCAGATCAGTGTTGCATGGCACCATAGGGCTATTGCCTAAGCAATTATTGTAGGGATGTGCATTCAGATGATCTAAATACAAAATTTTATTTAAATGATTTGTTTTTTGATTTAGTTTGGATCATCTGAACCAAATGGAAACAAGTGCCCCAAAAATTCGGAATCCCTTATGGCTCATTTGGTTTGGTTCCAGTAAAATCTACGAGGGAGGCAAAAACCAACAGAGTGGAGCTGGTTGGGGATGAAATAAGGAAAGTGAAGGAACAATCATGTTTCAGCATGTTTTCAACTAGTCTATCCCAGCTGGCAGCTGCATGAATTCTTTAAGAACGTAAGAACATAAGATATGCCATACTGGGTCAGACCAAGGGTCCATCAAGCCCAGGATCCTGTTTCCAACAGTGACCAATCCAAGTCACAAGTACCTGGCAAGTACCCAAACGTTAGATAAAACACAAGCTACTATTGCTTATTAATTACCGTAATAGCAGTTTATGGATTTTTCCTCTAGGAACTTATCCAAACCTTTTTTAAACCCAGTTACACTAAGGGCCGGATTTATATGCCCTGCACGCGTAAATCCGGCCAGATTTACCCGCGCAGGGCCCTCGCGCGCCGGCGCGCCTATTTTGCATAGGACCCCGGCGCGCGCACAGCCCCGGGACGCGTATAGGTCCCGGGGCTTCATAAAAGTGGCGGGGAGGGGGCGTGTCTGGGAGGCCGGACCGGGGTCAGGGGGCGGTTTGGGGCGGGACCGGGGGCGTTGTGCAAGCCCGAGGGCATGGTCGAGGCCTCCGGACCAGCCCCCGGGTCGGGTGATGGCGCGCCAGCAGCCCGCTGGTGCGCGCAGATTTACGCCTGCTTTCAACAGGCGTAAATCTGGCAACAAAGGTAGGGGGGAGGTTTAGATAGGGCCGGGGGGGTGGGTTAGGTAGGGGAAGGGAGGGGAAGGTGGGGGGAGGGCGAAGGAAAGTTCCCTCCGAGGCCGCTCCGATTTCGGAGGGGCCTCGGAGGGAACAGGCAACGCGTGCCGGGCTAGGCGCACGCAGGTTGCACAAATGTGCACCCCCTTGCGCGCGCCAACCCTGGATTTTATAAGATACACGTGGCTGCGCGCGTATCTTATAAAATCCAGCGTACTTTTGTTCGCGCCTAGTGCGCGAATAAAAGTACACCCTTGCGCAAATTTATAAAATCTACCCCTAAGTGCTGTAACCATATCCTCTGGAAATGAATACCAGAATTTAACTATGCGCTGAGTGAAAGAGAATTTTCTTTGATTTGTTTTAACTGAGCTACTTGTTAACTTCATGGAGTACCCCCTGGTCCTTCTATTATTGGAGAGAGTAAATAACCAATTTACATTAACTTGTTCAAGTCCTTTCATGATTTTGTGGACTTCTATCATATCCCCCTCTGTCGTCTCTTCTTCAAACTGAACAGCCCTAACTTCTTTAGCCTTTCCTCATAGGGCAGCCGTTCCATGCCCCTTATTATTTTGATTGCCATTCTCTGCACTTTCTCCAGTGCAGCTATATCCTCTTTGAGATGCAGTGAGCAGAAATGCATACATTATTCAAGGTGCTGTCTCACCATGAAGCGATACAGAGGCATTATGACATCCTCCATTTTATTTGCCATTCCCTTCCTAATAATTCCTAACATTCTGTTTGCTTTTTTGATTGCCACAGCACATTGAGCCAATGTATTAAATGTATTATCCACTATGGTGTCTAGATCTCTTTCCTGGGTGGTACTTCCTAAGATAGAAGCTCACGTTGTGTTCCCTATATCCATTAGGGATGTGAATTGTTTTTGAATGATTACAATTATCGTCAGATAATTTTAAAATCGTTCTAAATCGTTAGAGTGCACGATACAATACAAATGCCCCCGATTTATAGTCAGGGGCATTTGTATTGTATCGATAAATAGGGCATGGGAATTATTTGGGGGAGGGCGGGAAAACCGGCACACCAAAACAACCCCTAAACCCACCCCGACCCTTTAAAACAAATTCGTTACCCTCCCCCACCCTTCCGAACCCCCCCAAAATGTTAAGTTACCTGGTGGTCCAGTGTGTGTGTGTGGGGGGGGGTCCCGGCGCGATCTCCCGCTCTCGGGCCATCGGCGCCATTTTGGCTGCCACTAATTAAAATGGCGCCGATGGTCCGATAAAAAAAAAACCCACCCGACCCTTTAAATCGACCCCCCACCCTCCCGACCCTTTTTTTTAGGAAGGCCCGCGCCGCTAAAAAAAAAAAACCCACCCGACCCTTTAAATCGATCCCCCCCTCCCGACCCCCCCCAAAACCTTTTAAAATTACCTGGTGGTCCAGGGGGGCCTCGGGGGGCCTCAGGGAGAGATCCAGGGGGGCCTCGGGGAGAGATTTCCCGTTCCCAGGCATCAGCTGTTCTAAAAAAAAATGGCACTGATGCCCCTTTGCCCTTACCATGTGACAGAGTATCCGTGCCATTGGCCGGCCCCTGTCACATGGTAGGAGCACTGGATGGCCGGCACCATCTTTAAAGATGGCGCCGGCCATCTTTACTCATCAGCCCCTATTATACCATACTCTATAATACCTTTGCCCTTACCATGTGACAGGGCAAAGGTAGCGCCGGCACCATTATGAATATTGGCAATACGGCCCGAGAGCAGGAGGTCGCTCCCGGACCCCCGCTGGAATTTTGGCAAGTCTTGTGGGGGTCAGGAGGCCCCCCCAAGCTGGCCAAAAGTCCCTGGGGGTCCAGCGGGGGTCCGGGAGTGATCTCCTGCACTCTGGCCATATTGCCAGTATTCAAAATGGCGCTGGCGCTACCTTTGCCCTGTCACATGGTAAGGGCAAAGGGCCATTGGCGCCATTTTTATTAATGCAGCCGATGGCCTGAGAGCGGGAGATCGCTCCCCGCGCTCCCGCTGGACCACCAGGTAATTTTAAAAGGTTTTGGGGGGGGGGGGGAGGAGGAGGCTAAGGGGGTCATTTTAAAGGGTCAGGTGGTTTTTTTTATCGGGCCATCGGCGCCATTTATATTAGTGGCAGCAAAAATGGCGCTGATGGCCCGAGAGCGGGAGATCGCGCCAGGACACCCCCCCCCCCCCCACCCCACTGGACCACCAGGTAATTTAAAACATTTTGAGGGTTTTTTTTTTTAAAGAGTCGGGGTGGGTTTAGGGGTTGTTTTGGTGTGCCAGTTTTCCCGCCCTCCACCCTCCCTCCTCCCCCTCCCCCGATTTACGATTTTTCATGATAAATCGGGGGAATTTCTATTGTATCGCGACTCTAACGATTTTTGACGATTTAAAAAATATCTGATGATTTTTTTAAATCGTCAAAAAACGATTCACATCCCTAGTAACTACAGCAAGGGTTATTTTTCCTTATATGCAACACCTTGCACTTGTCCACATTAAATTTCATCTGCCATTTGAATGCCCAATCTTCCAGTTTTGCAAGGTCCTCCTGTAATGTATCACAATCCGCTTGTGATTTAACTACTCTGAATAATTTTGTATCATCTGTAAATTTGATAACTCACTCATCGTATTCCTTTCCAGATCATTTATATATATATTGAAAAGCACCGGTCCAAGTACAATTCCCTGAGGCACTCCACTGTTTACCCTTTTCCACTGAGAAAATTGACCATTTAATCCTACTCTCTGTTTCCTGTCTTTTAACCAGTTTGTAATCCACGAAAGGACATGTAAAAATGTGTGATTGTCCCGTCCTATGAAACGTAACTAGTTTTTTTTTTTGTTTTTTGATAGTCTATGATTTTGTATTCATTATAACCCAAAGACAATGTCACACTTCAGATTTACACTGTGAGAAACACTTCTGTGATGCCAGCTAATTTTTGCAAGTTCCCTAGCAGCTTAGTACATGAGCCTCAAGAACTAAAAGGACATAATTTAAAAAAGCATTTTGTTCCTTTCCTTATCTATGTGGAAAAAAAGCTTAATAAATTATTCCCTATGACTTAATATAAAGAACATTACAAAAGGAACCTATATGTATAACACTTATAAGGCATCAATCATATTATAGATTCAAAATGGATTATTACCATGTGCAATTTGCTAGTGTTGTTTTGTAAGACTAAGTGTTTATTTTCTCAACAATATTTCATATTGACAATTTAGGTAAAGCTTTTCTTCCAAAGCCAAACATTATTGTGCCCAAACAGGATAATCAAAAACATGTACACTCTATTTTCATTTATAAGCTGCTTCAGCTTCCCAGATTGTACAAATTATTGGTCTCTGTGAGAAAACGAGACATGAATGAATGTTATTCCCCAAGGTCAGGTCATTGCTGTACCATACTCAGCTGAAAAAAGATTGTAGAAAGGAATAGAACCAGAGGTGCAGTAGTGGTGACTTGGTGAGCCACGACTTAAGAATGCTAGCATACCAATCTCAGGATCTGAAATGCTGCTTCTGCCACACGTTACTTTTCAATATTTTCAAGAAAGGCAAAGGAATCAGTCCTTAGTGTAACTGTCCAGTATGAAGCCAAGAAAAAGAATCAACACATGCAGACACAGACACACACACATACACTATCTGAATAAATACTAATGAAAAACAGCAGCAGTAAACCCCCTAAACATTAAAAACTCTCACAGACTCTAAATATTCATGTATCAAGATGTGTGGTGGGATTATAAAGAGCACTGATACAGAGCTATTTCTGTAATCACTGATGTGGCAAATAAAGAGCCAAGATTTTTTTCATATTTGAGCTTTGATTTCTTTCTGTCCCTGTGTTAAAATATTGGGTGTATGGTTACTTTGATCTTTAGAAGTCATGTTGGTGATTGCCAAGTTAGCATCATATAATGACAATTGGCAGTCTCACCAAACCTATTGGTGTGTGAGGATTCTTAATCTATGGGAAAAGGAAATTATTTTGTAATAATGTATGTTATCCAATAACACGGATATAAAGCAATCATTCAATTTTTTTTTCATATGAAATACCATTACATGAAGTGACTAGCAATTAGAGACAATGATACACAAAAAGAATTAAGTAGTGCTTTGCTGATTGTTTTGCAGTACTATGTAAAAGAGAAAAAGAGATAACAAAGGTTAGAACAGTAGCAAAAGAGATAGGCAAAAACCAAGACAGACAGAAAGTAAAAATGAGAGTGCAACTGATTTGAATAAAATCAAAGTATACTTTAGAATCAAGAATAAGCAGGTTGAAGGTAGTACGTGTTTATTTACAAATATAGAAATAAGAATTAAAATGTAAGAAAACTATTCCTAGGAATTGGAGTCTTGTACATTAATATTTTGTACACATATCTATATATCTATATCTATATCTATCTATATTGTACATTTATATATATGTACTTTATATCTATCTATCTATCTTTCTATCTATCTATCTATATGAAGTACAAAAGACCAAAGGTCCATCAAGCCCAGTATCCTTTTTCCAACAGTGGCCAGTCCAGGTCACAGTTACCTAGCAAGATCCCAAGGGGTAGAAAGAGTCCAAGATGCTTCTCCCAAGAATAAGCAGTGGATTTCTTCAACTGTACCTTCATAATGGTTAATGGACTTTTTCACCGGCCATCCAGTGCTCCTACCATGTGACAGGGGCTGGCCAATGGCACGGATACCCTGTCACATGGTAAGGGCAAAGGGGCATCGGCACCATTTTTTTTTTAGAACAGCTGATGCCTGGGAACGGGAAATCTTTCCCCGAGGCCCCCCTGGATCTCTCCTCTCCCCGAGGCCCCCTTGGATCTCTCCCCGAGGCCCCCCGAGGCCCCCTGAGGCCCCCCTGGACCACCAGGTAATTTTAAAAGGTTTTGGGGGGGTCGGGTCGATTTAAAGGGTCGGGTGGGTTGTTTTTTTTTAGCGGCGCGGGCCTCCCTAAAAAAAAAATTAGCGATGTGAATTGGAATCGGAAACGATTCCAATTCACATATCTTAACGATCAGATTCCCCCCCCCCCCCCCCCAGCCGAATCTGATCGTTAAGACAATCTGGCACACGATTCACATCTCTATCAGCAGCTCCCTGCCATGTTTGAAGGCAGTGTCCCTCCGTGCTGAGACATGGTGGCGCTTTATGCCATTGGAGGGGCTGGAGGTATAGGCGGCGGTTTGCATTATTAGCCCGCAGACTGTCGAACGTAAGAAAAACATTAAATAATTATAGAGAAAATGAGAAAAAGGTCAGCATCTGGAAAGCTATACATACTAATGCTCAAAGTATGGAAAATAAAGTCCCAAATCTAGAGGCAGTAATGAAAGACACTGACTTGGATATAGTTGCAATCACAGAGACAAGGTGCAGTGAGAACCATGATCTGGATATAGTTATACTAGATTATAATCTATTCAGGAAATACAGGGTCGAACGAAAGGGAGGAGGATTGGTGCTATGTATAAAAAATAATATTAAAACAACAGAACTGCAGGATTACAGTGTTGAAGGCAGTATGAGGTCGATTTTAAAATGAGAGTGCGTGCACTATTATATACGTGTATTGGCATGTGAGTGAGGATACGCTAGAATTTTTAATCGTGCGTGCACTTACTAGCATAGGGCCTGATTTGGAAAAGCATTTACTCGAGCTAAACTGGGTTTTACTTGAGTAAGTGGGCTTCTGAAAATTGATACAATATATGCCATTGAATAATCCATAGGATTTACTCGCATAAGTGCACTTTACTTGAGTAAATGGCTTTTGAAAATTGCTATGATAGTATATTACATTTACGCATGTAATTCCTTTGAAAATTACCTCCATATGTTTTAAAACGCAGCAACTGTGCGTAAGCATGCTCCTAATTTTAAGAGGTTACTTGAGCACAGTTGGCACGCGTGTGTCTTCATCAGGACCATGTCAACTTTTACTTGCGTAGGTCAGTGAATTTAAAACATGCTCGTGCGAGGCACATTCCCAGTTTCCCAATTAGTCCAACAGTTTGTCCAGTTAATAGTGAGGTCTTTCGGACCCATCTGGTTCTTCATCCTTGATGCTGCCCAGTTGATCCAGACACCTCACCCTTTCCAATAAGCCCTAAAACCTGAGATCTACAGACTTACTTCTCATCAGGAGCAGCAGTAAATTTAAACGGATATCTAGCATATGCGCACTACGGGTTTCGTTTTAAAAATTTGGAGTTATGCGCTTAAATCTTGGCCCTGCCCTGAAATGCCTATGCCCCACCCATTCCCTTCCTCTTTTCCACCCCCTTATCCTCATGCACGCACAGGTACATGCTCACATATTTTGCATATTTTTAAAATCTGCATTGCTCACATATGCACGTATGTGGCCATTTTTGCGCAAGCAACACTTTTAAAATTGACATGTATGGTTTTACCACAGGTAGACAAATCTAATACATTTCTTTGACTGGGTAACCAGAGAGCTAGATCAGGGAGAGTAATAGGTATAGAGTACTTGGATTTCAGTATGGCCTTTCATACAGTTCTGCTGAGGGAACATAATAACAAACTGAGGGAGTCTATTTATTAAGCTTCTATATTTTATCATGGGAGTGGCAAAATATTGCAGAGGGGGCATTCGTGTGATATTTGCCCTCCCACAAGAAAATATTGTGAGAAAAAATATTGTGAGAAATCAGTGAAAAATGTGTAATGGTGACCCCCTTCACACAGGGCCACCATCGTCTTAAAGGGCCTGCAGCAGCCCAAAATGGCACCCCTTAAAGTGACATAATCATCTATGGAAGTCTTAGAAGACTCTTGCCCACACTCACTGCCCCACTGCCTAGTGAGCTGACCCAGGCCCGGTGCAATCGGATGTGCAAACCATGCAACTGCACGGAGTGGCACACCCAGGGAGGCAGTGGGCCAGCCGGTCGGTGGGTCTGTGGCGGCAGAGGACGGAGAGAGCACCGCCACCAGAAGAGGGTCTGAGCATGCGGAGGTGCTCTCTCCTTCTTCTGACCCTGGAAGAGGATATAAGCTCATATCCTCAACAGGTGGCCAATGAAAGAGAGGGATGGGCCAGTGGCGTTATTTTTATTTGCAGAGGATTACTTATGCATTAGCTGCTTTGCATGCATTTGCAAAATGTATGCATGCAAATCACACGCAAAGCAGTTAAACGAAATAGGGGTGTGTTATGGTCCAAAATAATGCATATCATGGTGATATGGTTATATCGCATGATAAGCAGTGTTTCTCCTAGGACAAGCAGAATGGCAGTCCTCACACATGGGTGACATCATTAGATGGAACCAGGTCGGGAACTTTGATCTCAAAGATTCTAGAGCTTTCAAACATGCATTACTAAGAATCCTTAGCTGTAATTATCACCCTGTCCCCTGGGCAGAGTCCCTCAGACTCTTTTCCACTGAGATGTGTGGTCTCGGGAGTCATGTAGTTACATTGTACTCTCCTCACAGTTTTTGTTGTGATTTTTTCTGGAGCTGCATCTGTTTTCTATTTCGTTTTCATATAATATCCTTTTTCCTATTCCTTCCAACCTTTTGCCAGCTGCACGAAGGGCCTTAGTTGCTGTGCAGCCTGTCAGAGTCTATTTTTAATCCTTAATAAATAAATACTGCATTTCCAGTTTAGTTTCAGTGTCCTCTCCTTGCTCTTTCTCTTTGTGTGCCTTTTTCTGGTGCTGATAGGACTGCCATAATGCAGTCCATGGGTGATCTGTGTAGGCCATTGAGCCTGAGGACTCGCCTGAGTTCTACCCAGGCAGGAATTTCATGTCATTTCACCGATCGATCAGTGACCAGGACTGTGTGACTGCCCTCAGTGCTGTAAAGGCCATCAACTGGGGTGCCATTGAGCACTGTCCTCACTGTTGATTGCCTTGGCTGGGAGTGGGAGCCTTTCCATCCCGTAGGCTTCGGCAGGGGGTGTCATGCACCGTAGACTCCATCACCATGGGTGCTCAATGCACCAAGGGACCGGCATGAACCTAAGTGTCATCGAGTGCCATGAGCCTCAATGCAGGAGAGTAGTGGCACTGACTTGAGCATCTTGGTCTGGACCATGTTGGGGACCAGGACTGCCATCAAGTGCCATGGTCACTCTTGACACCATCGGAGCTACCCTCGATGCCATCGAGGTGTGGGGCTGCTCTTGAAGCCATTGAGCATCATGGAGGCTATTGAACGTGTTTGCCAGCAATGCCATTCCTGGCCCTTCTTGATGATGTCAAGCACCATTGCTGCCAAGGGGCACCAGGATCGCCGTTGAGCACCTGGTTGCCCTCAAGGTCATTGACAGTTAGGGCATGGGGTTCTTGAGCACCATGAAGCCCTCAGCCAAGAGAGGCTTCAGCCTGGGGCGGTAGTGGCACTATCAACTCGAAGAATCCTCAAGCATCAAGATATCCAGAGTACACCATTGTCTAGTGCCCTTGAGTCTATGAGCATTGAGGTGCCAACGAGCCCCTTTTTGGTGTACGAAAGGGTCACCGAGGGGTATTAAAGTGTTCCATTGATGGCATAAGGCTGTCAGGTGAATTGAGCCACCATACAGCACCAAAAGTGCTGGGGTTATAGGACATCACAGGTCCCATGGGGCTTTTGAGCACCATTGGGGTTGCCGAGTATTGGAATTGCTGTCAAGGCTAATGTCAACTATAGGCACTGCATGGACACTGTCAAGTCTGCAGCATTGATGCCCTCAGGCACATAGATGAGCTGAGTGGAACTGTCAAGGTAGCTGGCCATCATTGATTCCTTTGAGCAACAATGCAATGTGTTGGTGTCACAGGGCCTTCTCTTTTAGGCACCACAGGCATCACTGGCAGCACCACTTCAGGTAACGATATCCACTGGTTCCATCAACCATCAGACATTTTTGGCCTGTGGTGTTTGTGAGTCATCGATGCCTTTGGCACCTTATACACCATGGGTGCCACCTGGCTGTCAATGTCTGTAGGTGCTTGGAGTAGCACTGATGGTGCTGCATGCTGTCAAGCATGCCAGGTGTCTACGGCATGGTTAAGCACCATCAGAGCTCTGAGCATGGCATTGTTGGTGCCATAGATGTAATCTATTGCTTGTGTGCGCTAAAGGTGCTATTGGCACCTGAAGCACCATTGCCACTGTGAGCACTGGTGGAAACAGTCAGATGCTGTAGGGTACCACCGCAGAGCATCATGTGCACCATCGGTTACCATGGGCTTCCCTTCCACTGTTATGTGACAGAAAGGGTGATAAGTCATTCACGACCTCAATTCAAGGATTGCAAACAACCTCTTGGAGCATTGCCAGGTACCATGTTTACCATAGAAGCAATGTCTCCTACCACCAGGGATGGTTGTGGTCAGGACCCAGTGACACTGGGGACACTGTCATCACACTGTATATGCTGACTCCATTAGGAATTAGTGCGACAGTGGAGCGCATCATGCACAGTCGAGTACAGCGGGGGTCGTCTACTCCTCCAAATATCTCAGGCGCTGGTGGGTGGCATTCTCTCTGTCGGTGCCATGCACAGCTGCCAGAGATAGCGGGACTCTCATCTTCGCATCAAGATATCAACTTCCTCATCTATTTCTCACCTAAGAGTGCAATGGAACACTAGTGAGGAGGCACTATCACATAATCTTGGATTGCTTTTTGGCAGTGCACAGCTACTGATGCTAACAGGTGGTGCTTGGTCCTTGCATTTTTGTGGGATTCTACCCACAAGCATGGCAATGGGGTGTGTATGTGTGCCACAATCTGCAGGACAGGGTACCATTGGCAGGAGTACTGGTCACTGCACTTTTAAAAGTGGAGGGCGCTATACTTCCAGTTGCCCTCTAGTGTATGTATGTATGTATGTTTTTCCCTCTTGGCGAGCACAACAGGTTTTGCGCCACTGCTACAAGACTAAACTAAGACACTGTCAAGTCTAAGACACTGTCAAGTCTGCAGCATTGATGCCCTCAGGCACATAGATGAGCTGAGTGGAACTGTCAAGGTAGCTGGCCATCATTGATTCCTTTGAGCAACAATGCAATGTGTATGTGTGTATGTGTGCCACAATCTGCAGGACAGGGTACCATTGGAGTTGTCTCCATCCCAACTCTTAAAAATGCTCACCTCAATACAACACGCAAACGAGCCATTACAATAGCTGGCCCTACCCTCTGGAACTCCCTCCCCCCACAGCTCAGAAACGAACCCTCACCGCAAGTCTTTAAAAAACAGCTCAAAACATGGCTGTTCTTGAAAGCATTCCCTCCTGAACCCCAACATCCTATAATAAACGCTCTTGAAAGCCTTACCGCATAACTTCTACTCTGCATGAACGCATAACCCCTCCCCCCTTCTCTATCCTCCCTTTTCCCTGTCCCCCACCCTTCTCGTAACCTCCCTCTTCCCTGTCCCCCACCCTACTCATAACCAAGTCATATTGTACATATTGTATATAGGCTATTTGCCATTTCTATATACCCACTAATATTTAATTCTAATTTTATTCATATGTTACAATGTTCCTTATATTTATTGTTTAATCAACTGTTCTCTTGTTACAATGTAAAATAGGGCAGCTCCGGCTCTATTCAACCTGTTTTCTGGAAACCGATGTGATATCTCGATCGAATGTCGGTATACAAAAGAAATAAATAAATAAATAAATAAGATTACATTCCTGGTTGAACCACTAGGCATGTGGATACCAGGAGAGTAATGTTGGGATTCTTTCCTCCCACAGAAGATGGATATGTCTTTTGACCCCTCCTATGTTCTCTTATATTGAATCCCCTTAGAGGTCCTCTGTGGCTCCATCCCTTGCAGGTCTGTAAACAAACTGGAGCTTTGATTCTTTTGAATCGGTTAACTTCCACACAGGCCTGGACCTAAGGGACTGGGGATAGCAGCAGCAATCATTGGATCATTCTTGATGGTCCATGGATTACTGTGGTGGCCTACCCTGTTTGACTGGTTTGTTTATCAACTTCAGTGATCAACAACAGTAACCCACTCTCTCCTGGACAGTAGAAAGGTTTTTTGGAATCAGGAGGCCACCTTGAATGCTGGGTTGTCCACCTCTACAAGAGGTGGCCCTCATTATCCATTTCCCACAAAAGGGATTTCACTACCTTTGACTGGTGGTCACTCTCTGTTCCCTGCAGGATCCGAGATCAAGTCGGATGTTAGCGCTCTTTCCTAGGTCATTCTAAGACACAGCAGGTGTATTTTGTGAGGGTGTTATCCTGATTTGGTCTCCCCTGTCATACCCAGCAAAAATTTGGAATTTCTCCCATGTGGGAGTCACCCTTTTGATACCTGCTGAGCACAATGTATGCTTTTTGCAAATGACTGCTCTTCCAGTCATTCCCACATGCAGGACCCTACTTCAGTGATGAGGGTTCTGGTCCATTTGCATCTCAGTTGGCAGGTATGCCTTTCAATCTCTCACCATATCCATGGCTGCATGAGTTAGGGGATGAAGGACCCTGCAACAGAGATTCTACACTTGTTGAAGTGGCTTGCAAGCTATACTTCCCCCTTTTAGGGATAACTCTGCCTGCAGGTAGGGAGGTCATGGTTCATGCAACCATTGTTCCACTTACCACGTTATTCCCTGGGAGAAGTATAGGTAATCAAGCCCTTGGTTATTGATACCTAGGTCGGGTTGGTGGGCAGTCTGTTCTGAGATCAGGCTGACCCTGCCCTGGTACCCTTCAGTTTGCCAAGTTGGTAAAGAAATTCTGTTTCTACAGGGATTTGCACTTTCAGCATCCCTTCTTTCTGTCTCTTGATGGAAAGTTTCTGGATTTGTTATTTGGGAGGTTCACTCTCAGTTTCAGCTGTTCCTTTCATGCTGAGAAGCCCTTCTTGTGGGGTAACTCTCTATTGGAATCAGCAGTGAGTTGTTTGGTTGGGGGTTGATAAATACAGCCTAGCGGCTTTTTGTTATCTCTGCAGCCCCGAGGTCTGCCTCCATGTGATCTCCGCTTATTCTGACTTCCAGTTGGAGTGCTAGATGTGGTGGGGTGGGGGTAGAAAAGCTAGGGAACTTATGGTATATCTTAGCGCATACTTGTGGGGAATTTTTTCATCAAGTTCTGGCCAGTACTGCCTTTTGCTTTTCATACTTCACTGGGTTGACCAAAGTGCTTCCCTGCTCACCCGAGCTATTCTGTGGACAGGATGGATAGGCCTATCCTTGACAGGATGGAGTGTGGGTGAGCTTAAGTCCAGGCTTAACTCCCTACTTGGGGGCTTTTGGGGCTAGTGATCCCATTTCAAGGATTGTCTTTCATCCCCTAATACTCTTGACGTTTGTCCTGGGTGGTCAGATCTGACTGGTACTTTGACAGGTAAGGTCTGCCACACACTTAGCTGCTGTTGCCACTTCTTCTTACAAGTGTTCTTGGGTTTTTCTGCCCATTGTGCCTATCAACCAATCATTGGGTGCACTTAGGCAAATGCATTCTGACCTTCAGATGCTAGTGGACCTGTTCCTTTCTGGAGGGTTTTCTGGCCCCAGTCAGTTTTTCAGTTATCTTGTGACACCAAAGGAAACTGTGTGGTCTTCACCCAAGATTTCTTCTCTTAGTTGATTCTCTAGGACATTTCTTGTATCCAGGAGGATCTAGACCTACTTTCCTTATCAGAGTTCACTGATCCAAAACGCTGACTATAATCGTCCTGTGAGGCAACATTTGCTTTGCACCTGAACTTCACATCATGCCCCTGCCTCAGGCGCCTCTGTAAAACATCAGGTTATTTGTGTTTCAATCTATTCTATGGCTTTAGTTTGTAGAACCTAACTATTTTCCCACCTAGACTCATTTTTGGGTTAGCTGCTTCACAGGCAAATGGGAGAATGCTGGTGTTTTCAGCACTGAGGGGTTTCCTGATTTGTAAGTCTCTGGTGAGACTTCATTTGGAGAAGGGATATACAACTCCCATTTTTTTGTTTTGGTTCAATTTTCTTTTTTTTTTTCATTTTGTTAAATATTTTGGTTAGGTTCATTTGCCAAACTCCCCCCCAAAAAACCATTAAACAAGAAAAAAAGAAAACCAAAACCAACAAAAAAACCTGAATAAAATAAAAGGGCCTCCCTGTGCCAAAAATCTGCCCCTGGATCAGGGCTTGCCTGGCCCCAACCCAGTATTGAGGTTCACCTGGTGGTGGGGCCTGCCCAGACCCAAGCCAAGGAAGGCCCCGGTGCCAGATAAGTCTCAGTGCCAAGCTGGCTCAGGGCAGTCCCTGGTGCCGGGTCAGCTTTTTTGGCCCAGGTCTGCCCTGCCAGGGCAGCCAGAAGCCTGTTTTTTTACCTTTAAAAATGCCACAATCACAAAAATATACCAAAATTTTCAGGTATTTTATAGGAGTCTATTTTTGGTCCGTTCCATTTGGAACGGTCCAAAAATGCCTTATTCAATGAATAATATTCATTGCATTTTTGGCATTCATTCAAAACGAATGCACATCCCTACTTTGGAGTACTGTATGCTGATCTGGAGACATCACGTTCAAAAGGATTTAAACCAGATAGAGTTGGTCTAGATGGCAGCTACTAAAATGGTCCATGGACTTCATCCTAAAACATAAGGGAATGGACTTACAGATCTAAACATATATACTCTGGAAAAAAGATGGGAAAAAAATTCATTAAGGGGTAGATTTTAAAAGCCCTGCACGCGTAAGCTACCCCTAAGCTTTTTTCTTCATTTTTTATATATCTGTTGCTGCACTGGTGAACATGCAGGTCTGCATGTTGAAGGGAAACATGCTTTGCTTGGCGTGCAGTTTTGTAACATCAGGTGCATACACTAATAACTAACTGTGCACTTTGCAAAACAATAAGCCTACCAAGGGAGGAGGTAAGTGTTCACCTCAAGTCAATTGCTACACCATAATGAAAAGAGATCCCTGAATGTTCATAAGGACCCTCTTAAAATGAAACCTTGAACTGCTCACTTGGGAAAACAGAGCTCAGATTTGTTATATACAGACTCAAAAACTTTATAAAAAAAACAAAGAATAGGAACAAACACATGGCACTGAGCAAAGTGGCATCACATTAAAAATCTCTTCACGCATTATAGTTTGCATTCATGTGTGACACACTGAACTGCAAAATAATATGGTCTCAAACTTACTACTGCATTTGTGGAACCAGTGCCCTTTCCCAGTGATCCAAGTATGATATCGGCAATTGTTTGCTTGTATTATAATTTTCTTGTATTATGTAAATGGCACGTTGTGCAGCTCAAAAATAAAGATCTGTAACTTTTATGTGCAAGCTTCTGCCTTACCAGTGTCTTTAGTAATTCAATCTTTTAATAAAAGGCTACAGACAAAAATGATTAGAGATAAGCTTTTAAGATGACATTCTGTCCTGCAGGAATCCAGAACTCTGAGAGTCTTGGGGGGGGGGGGGAGGAAACCCCCCAAGAGATAGAAAGCCAACAAATGGAAAATGTTCATGCGAATGTAGAGGAAATAAACTCGTCACTGGACTTGTCAAATTTTCCAGGTTAGTTTTTCATGCTTCTCCTATGGAATATGTAAGAAACAATCTCTTTTCATTCTTCTTCTCTAACCGGCCAGACTATTTTCCATTTATATGATGGATAAGGAGAACTAAATACTTCTGGATTAGGGCCCAATTAAAGAAAAAAAAAGTCTCAAACTGTTTAGTTTGATATTTCTTCTACTTGTGCTATGTTTACATTGGATTGGTGGGAATGATGCACAGAGCAATTTTGGACATAATAGGATGATGTTTTTAGAAAACTTATATTGGATGCTGATTATAACTCGATAATGCTGCAAGGCCATCTCATCTCTATCCAGTTCATTGCTTCTGTTGGCAAAATGTAAACACAAACACTGGAAATGGGATATGCCAGGCATAAATAACATTGTCACTTATTTTCCACTTTATCAGCAGCAATGGTTTGCCAATGTTATTAATTTTATACATGCTATAGTACTTATAGTAAATGCTGCCATTTCATTGGGCACACACTTCTGAACTACAATCCATCATAAATGCTTTGAGCCTATTCTGGTTTTTAGATTTGCTGTCTAAATTTATCAATATAAAAATTCAAGCTTATGAATCTTAGAATGTATGGAGCAGAGAGTAAACTCATAGGACTGGTCCAAAAAGTCTCTTCATGACAGGAGTTAGTTGAAAATATGATTGGAACTGTCAAAAAGTAGTGGATACAGGATATAAATATACTTTAATACAGAGAAACTTTTGCATTTATTGCCATTAATTTATGATTTATTTTTAAGGACATTTTAAAACTATTTTTCCAGTGAGATACTGAGTAGAACATACCTTTTGTCTTTGATAATCTTGATCTTTCCTTCATTATTGCACCCTTGAGGATGCACAAATGCATAGACTATTTATGTATAAAACCATTCTGAATATAATAGTTTTGTGCTATCATGAAAAAAGTGCATTCTTTTTCAATTGAGTAATAGAATGATTTCAAGAAACACTTAACAATCTGCAACAAAAATATAGGTGTGGTTGTAGTTCAAGAAAGCTGACCCACAAGCCAAAACACTCACAGATTCAGAGCTAACATCCAACTCATTACTCATAATAAACACATTGAAAAATATTCCAAAGATCAGGTCAGCATGCACATTTTTTTGCTTCCCATAAATTATTTATTTATTTACTTTAAATATCTTGTATATCACATAATCTGTCAATACATTAAAATTGATTTACAGGAAATCAGTTATATAATTACATAAAAACAAAAGATATTTCAATTAAAATTAATACATAATAAAACAAATCACAAATCAAAGTAAACAAAAGATAAATCTAAAATTTAATGAAACATATTCCAATCATAAAAACAATAACAATAATTATACATTATTAATTTCTCCATATTCACCTGCAACTCCTAATCCCCATCTCCATCTCTGTTGAGCTGGAGGTGGACCCTTGGCCTGGCGCAGGATTAGTACGGACCTCTGAGGGTTCCCAGAGGGTGCCTGCTGCCAGGAGGCGGAGCACATAAGAAGATAGAGGCTAGCTGGAGCTTCACCAATAACAGTCTGGGGTTTCTGCGGGTTGAGCCCTTGGGTACCCGGACCGCCTGGGCTTAGGTGGGCCTCGGAGGATCTCCCGGAGAGGTAGCAGAGAGGTGTGCCCACCAAGAGCAAGGGTGCGCGGCTACTGGAGAACAGTTGAGCTAGACTGGAACAGAGATTACTGGAAACCACTGGAACAGAGCAGGAACTGAAGGTCCTCCGGTCAAGATAGGCAGGGCCTAGTGGTCTAGCTGGTAGAAGGCCGTGGGTGATGTCAGAGCAGGCAGGCCTGGTGGCCACAGGAGTAGCAAAGAGAGTGTCTGTGTGGAACGCAAGGGTCAAAGAAGGGTATCCATCCGAGGGTGGTCAGCCAAAGCAAAGGTCAGTCCAGGTATCAGTCCGAGCGTAGTCAGTAGCAAGCAGAGGTCAGTTCCAGGCAGCGGTCCAAATGTGGTCAGAGGCAGGCAGAGGTCAGTTCCAGGCAGTGGTTCAATCGTGATCAGAGGCAAGCAGAAGTCAATACTGTGAGTCAGTCCAAGTGTAGTTAGAGGCAAGTCGAGGTCAGTACCGAGTATCAGTCCAAAGGGTACTACCTGGGAAGTGGAACAGGAACAGGAATGGAAGCTGGAGCACAGAAGGACCACGGGAACACAGGAACGCAGGAGCACTGGAAGACACAGGAACACAGGAACAAGTACTGGAACAGGAATGCAGGAATACTGGAATAGGCAAGGAACAAGGAACGCAGGAATGCAGGAACACAGGATGGCAACTAGCTTCTCAATGATGAGACGACTCATTTGCCAAGGCAAGGAACTGGAGCCTGAGCCCTACCTTTTATACAGGGCTCAGGTGACATCATTGTTGTGCACCGTGGAGGAGCTTCCCACGCTTAGCCCTTTAAATGGCCGGGAGTTCCGCGTGCGCGCAGTTAGGGGCGAACCCGACGCCAGCAAGTACGCCGATCCCTGGCGTGAGGAGCCGTGTGAGGTCGAGGGCCTAGAAGGCCCAGGAGAAGCTGTGGGATGCTGAGGATACTGGGAAATGGTGGCGGTTGCAAGGGAGGATGGGCCAGGCCTTGCGGAAGAAAGCCTGAGGTGAGCAGGGCCGGCCGTGTCACCAGCGTGGCCGGGACGTGCAACAATCTCTCCCCCTTTACCTTAGCACTCTCAACTCAGTTCTCTATGGAAGGAAACAAATGAGTCTTTGCCATCTTTATAAATTTTAAATAATTACTCTCATTTTGAATCCTCACAGACAAACTGTTCCATATTTGTGGAGTAATAGCTGTAAATGCTCAATTAGAATGATAGCTTGATCTAAACCTAAACCCATGGGATAGTTATAATTGAGCAGTCTGAGAAGAGCGAATAGCTCATCTGGGATCATGCTATTCGAATTTAGCTGCCAAACACCATGGGCCATTCATTCATAAACACCGAAAGGTTAACATAAGTAATTTAAAAATTGACCTTTCTACCACTGGTAGCCAGTATACGGATTCTAACAGTGGTGAAACCCAATCCCTCCTTGTTTCCTCAGCCTCACCGCACTATTCTGAATTTATTGTAATTTATTTACCAAACAGACTGGCACACCAATCAGCAGCCCATTACAATAATCCAAAATCCCCAATACTAAAGGCAGCATTAATATTTTTACTGCTCCAGTATCTAAATAGGGCTTCAACTGCTAAATTCTCTTCACCTGCAAATAAGCTTCCTTAGCGTTCAGGCAGATCAATCCCAATGAGTGGGTTATGCACCTCTACCAACAGATGGAGATGGAGCAAAAGCTGAAATCATGTCCTGCCCTGACATCAGCCCACCAGTATTCTTCGTCTCCAGCAGATGGTGGACAAACATTTCCATTCGGGGGATTGCCTGTGAGTAAAAAAAAAAAAGAAAAGAAGATAGAAGTTGGAAAGGAGATAGAAGATACAAGTTGGAAAGGAGATATCAGAAAAGCTTGCCTCCTGAGGTGATACCATGCGGTCCCTCCCTCAGTAGAGTGCCTTTAGTCTGGTAGCCTTGGCTGGTGTGGACCTAAATTCGAATAACAGTTGCAGGCCAAGAGAGAGACTCATCGGTGAAGGTGTTAGTCCTCTTCACTGGCTGAGAGCAGGAACCAGTTCCTGCTCTCAGCCAGGGAGAGCTGAGCTCAGGTAAAAGTTTTTTACTTAAAAAAAAAACTACAAAAAGGAAGAAAGAAGGATAAGGGTCTGTTTCCTCAGCATCTGGCTGTCCCGCTCACATCTCTGTGGAGTTCATTGAGGTGAAGAAATAGTACAGGCATGGTGGATTGAACAGCCATTTGGCTAGGTCCCACTCCCAGGCTTCCCTCCATTTTGGCAAGTGGTAGTTTCTCATGGTTTTTACTGCAGGCCATTGGTGTGTGCGTCCGTTCTTGTCTGTCTGTCCAGTTTGGGTGTTCTTGGTTCTGGATGCACATCTTGTGCGTCTAGCTTAGGTGTCTGTACTAGGCATCTAGTTTGGGCAGCTAGTTGGATGGGCGGCCTAGGTGCATATGCTTCGATGCACATTTTTTGTCTGTCCTTTTTGGGAGTGACTTATATGCGTGGGTAATCTAGGCGCAATCCTTATTGGTTTATGCACTTATAGCATGGCGCCTGCAGTGAAGAAACCTAATTGCTTATTTATTTATTTGTGATGCATACCATATCAAGGTTATTCAGCCACAGCTTTCTTTAAACCTGTGTCAACACTGCCTGGATGCTTGGGGAGATTTACCTCCTTCTGATTTTGCCAGAGATGGTGCATCTCCTTAGTGTAAGGGGAGTGGGACCAAGGGAGATATGGCAGAGGTGTCCCCTCCCTTGTTTGATCCATGGATTGAGTCCTCAAGGGACACTGGAGCTCAGGACATCAGGTTTGGGCCTATTGGGCCTGGAAAGTGCCCATCCTCCTTTTCTTGAGCCAGACTTACGAATCAGCAGTACCTTCTGAGATAGGTCTGTGTGCTCTGAGTGCTCCTCAGTGCGGTCTGACAGAGCTCAAATGCAAGTGGATCATGATGATACCAATAATGATGGGGTGTCTCTCCTGGTGAGGAGGGGAACATTCCTCCCAGATTTAGAGCCATATAGAACTCTTCTCTGTTTCAGAGAGATGAGTTGCTGGGTTTGATCTCTCAGATCTTGAAGACCCTCGGCATGTCTGGGCCTGACTCCTTAGGGATGCAGAAAAAGGATCCTATTTTGGTCACCTTGTGCAAGGCTTCTGGCTTCTTTTTCCCCTAGGTGCAATTCAGGAGTTGATTGATTTGGAATGGAGAGTGCCAGAGGCATCTTTTAAAGGGGGATGAGTCTTGATGGGTTTATACCCCTTGGATCTGCAGGCCAGAGAGCAGTTGCGTTTCCCTAGGGTGGATGCCATAGTATGTTCTGTCACAAAATGTACCACCATCCCAGTAGAGGGAGGTGCTGCACTGAAGGATGCTCAGAATAGAAGCATTGAGGCTATCCTAAAGCATGCCTTTGAGGCAGTGACAATGTACTTGCAAATTGCTTTTTGTTGCACGTTGGTAGCTCAGGCTACCTTGCGTCTTTGTCAAGAATCTGGTGGCGTCTTTATGGCTGATTTGGGCTATGACTTGGTATGCTCAGCTGCTGGAGGAGCAGCTTCAGTTATTGTGACCAGGCTGCAGCTGTAGCTGCACAACAGGTCTGCAAATACTATTTAAAAGTTCAATCTTACAAAGGCTTGCCTTTGTTTGGCAGTGATTTGGAGAAAATGGCAAGTAAATGAGGAGAGACCCAGGTCTCTTGATTGCCGGAGGATAAGAAACCCATAGCCCAATCTTTTCGAAAGACTGGCTGCTCTCAAGACTACCGGCATTTTTGGCCTTATAGAGGAGGTTCTTCCCAGAGATCCCATCCCTTCTGCAGATCTCAGTGCTTTCACCTCCTCAGACCTTGAAAGGATGTGGGTTCCAGAATTGCAGCCCCTCAGTCTTCCTAATGAAGGTTTGCGGGCTCACCTGATAATGCAGGAGATAGGTGGTCAGCTGTCCTGGTTTTCTCACAGGTTGGTCCAGATTACTTCAGATCAATGGGTTATTGAAGTGATTCAGGATGGGTATGCTCTAGAATATCTTCGCATTCTTCCAGATGCCTTCATGGTCTCTCCATGAACTCTCAGAAGGGGGTAGTATTGTAAGTGACATTACATCAGCTGGTGGATCTGGAAACGATGATTCCTGTTCTTGAATTGCAGTGAAATATGGGCTGTTATTCCATTTATTTTGTTGTGCCTAAGAAGGAAGGGTCATTTTGGCCCTTACTGGATCTCAAGGGCATCAACTGATATCTACAAGCAGGGGATTACCTCATATCTCTGGTTCTGACGGAGGCAAATCTGCATATTTGACTGAATATCAGTGGTTCCTCTGATTTGCTCTCCCAGATCATTATTACCAGTTTCAGGCCTTTCCTTCAGACTAGCCATGGTGCCCAGGACCTTTTCCAAGGTCATGATGGTGGTACCAGCAGCCCGTTGCAAGGAGGGCATTCTAGTTCATCATTATCTGCATGATTGGTTGATTTGAGCCAGGACAGTGGAAGGGAATCTTTGTGCTTCCCATAGGGTGGTTTCCTTGCTACAGGATCTAGCTGGGTGGTGAATCTGGCTAGGAGAAATTTGCAGCTCTCAGACCCAGCAGTATCTCAGGGTTCAATTTGATACAAGGCAAGGCATAGTATTTCTGCTAGAGTCTCAGATCTTTACATTGATGCTGCAAATTTGATCTAAGTGAAACTCTATTCACCTGACTATGTGGTCTTATCTACAGGTCTTAGAGTTTATTGCTGCCACATTAGAAATGGTTCCCTGGGTGAGGGCATATATGCACCCTCTACAGCACACTTTGCTCTACTGATGGAGTCCCTAGTCATGGAATTCTGCAGTGAGGCTGCTCCTTCTGTCAGAGGGGAAATCCCATTTGGACTGATGGTTACATGCAGATCATCTCAGGAAGAGATTTTCCCTGACAAGCATAGAAACCTGTGATTATGTAGCCAATCGCACATGTAGAACCCCATTAATACAGAAGGTAATTTCTGTTTTTCTGACCAGTTCCTTAAGCACCAGACTATGATCTGAGGGTACCGCTATTTTTACAGCTATGTTCGCTTAATCCTCGTTTTGCCCTTTTGTGTTTGCACTTATGATTGACAGTGTTTTGAGACCTTTGGGTCCGTTCCTTGAATTTTCCTGTGCTGCTCCATGATGTCTCCAGAGAAGACACTTATTTTCATTATTCTTTCAACGCTTTGCTAAGTACAAGAAGGTAGTTCCTCCGAGATTCCTTTAATTTGAAGGTATTTACTTCATTGTTTGTTGAGGCTGGTTCAATAGTTCTTATGTTTTTGTTTTTATCTTTGTTACACGTGTTTTTCTGACATTTCGATTCGCTGTTTCTAGTTTTTGCTTCATTGTTGCATTACCACGGATCCACCGCGACTTGAGCTGCTGATTTCACCGTTATTAAGGTATCACATCACCCGGCTCTCCTGGGTTCTGTGTTGTTTTGCTTCGATTCTTTAGTTTGCCCCCGATTCACTTCTTATGCATTTTTTCATTTTTATGGTCCTGGTTCCAGCCGTCCCTTGCTCTAATTGTACACAATACCGCTTTGATCGTTGCTTCTCCCGTTCCCCTCTCCTTTTCTCATCTCTTCCCGCCCCTCCTTTTGTTCCCCCTTTCCCTCCCCGTTCCTTCCTCCCCTCCCTCTTTCCTCTCTTGTTCCCCCCTTTTCCTCTCCCCCTCCCCCTCTCCTCCCCGCCCCCTTTTTCCTCCCCTTCCCTTCCCTCTCCTCCCCCCTCCCCTCCCCCTTCCCTTCTTTCTTTTCTCTTCCTTTCTGGTCCCATCCTCACTCCAGGTTTCATTTGGGTTTTCAGGGGCCCCCTGGCCCCGGTCAATTATAGTCATTCATTTGGTTTATAACCTGTGGAGTCAGACTCTTCCCCCCTGATTTTGAGCTTTGTTGTCTACTTCGATTTTTACAAGTGCCTTTTTGGTATCTCTCAGCGTTTTAAGCTGTAATATATTAAATATTGAATGTGTCTGCCACACTGCACAATAACTGCATGTACTGTGTTTTGTTTTCAGAAATCTTGGAATTGGTCCCCCTGACGCAGCCTGACGCAAAACACGGCCATGTCGGGGCTCTTTTTTGATGACTCATTTTACTCTGTAGTTGACCTTTTGTGCACAACTGTTGCGTGCACATTTAGAATTAAAATTCCATTTTTTCTAAAATAGTATTGTCCAGTATAATTAATCGCCGCACATTATTTTGTTGTTGCTTATCTAAATGTGTGTGCTCTTTACTCCGCTCTCCCTGTGTGCCTGTGCCTAATAGAAAAATAAAACATAAAAAGGGGCCGGGGAGTCAGTCCCCATCAGAGAAGACAAACACCCTTCTGGATTTTCCATCTGATCCTACTCACTCCTCTGAACCCTCTTACCATATCTTTTTTTTTTTTTCCCCCACGGGGCAGGAGGTATGGTTAGAAATGGCACCAGCACACAGAGACTGGAATCATTGTTCATTTCTTCCATGCAGAATTGCCTGGGTCTGGGCCTGTTAGAGATTAACCTAAGGTGCACAACTGATGTATCATGCCTGAAATAGTATGAGCCTTTACCTGGCTTATTAGGGTTTCATTTTAGAGATGCTGCACTTGCCCACAGCGTTATAATCAAAGGAAATAAAAAGCTTAATGGACTTTCTTTAAAGCTATATCCACTATTGATAGAACAGATAGAGTTATTTATCATCTAAACACTGAAGCTCTGCTCTACATTTGTGAGCATGCAGAGTGAATGGCAGTTGAAAATGGCATTCAAACCAATCTTTAAAAGAACATGGTATACATGGAAACTATATCCTCATAGTTGTACAATTTTTCTGTAACGCAGATCATCTATTTAAGTTTTGAGCTTCCTGACTTTGCATGTTGAAATGACCATCACTAATATAAATGCCTCTCTTTCCAGTCAGTACACGAGGTTCATAAGTACTGAGTGGCTCAAGAGGGGGTTTCATCAGCCTGGTGATCTCATCACACTAATATACCATGACATAGCAAGGTTCTTGATTTTCATTAAGCAACCTAATCCTGCCAAATGAAATATAATCAGAAAATTAATCCACCTTCTACAAGTTTGTGGAAAAGAACAACCGAAGAGAGATTAACTGAAATCAGACTCTAAAAGTTGTGAAAAGTATTCAAGTAATTTCTATATGAGGCAAGAAAACAGATCAACAGAATCTTTTCCATGTGCAAATAATAGAGAATCTCCTGGTAAAGGAAAACAAAAAAAAAAAAAGATTGATGATTAGGCTAGAATAAAGTATCAGATTCCTTGCAGATCAGATTTGGTGAGTTCCCTAAACAAATGACCACTTCATACCCATGCGTTTTAGGATTGATTTTTAATGAGAAAGTGTCTCATGCCTAGCTAAAAATCAAGGGTTGAGTGCAATTTGCCGCGCTACTGCTGGTGATAATGTCCGTCACATTATCGCCGGCAGCGGTGCTGAAGCCGACTCCTCCCCCTCCCCGCTCCGACTCCTCCCCTCCAGCTTATCTGCACCCTATCGCATGCGAAAAGGCCCTTTTCTCATGCAATAGGGGTTTATCGCATGCGTTAGGACCTTATAGCATGCAATAAGGCCCTAACGCATGCAATAAACGTTTAGAAAATAACCCCCTTAGCTGGATAAGTCAGAAGTGGGCTGGATAAATTTATCCAGCTAACTTTAAGATAGCCAGGTATATTCAGCTGTACACCCAGGCTGCTAAATATCTGGTATAATTTAGCAGGTTAAGCTTATCCAGCTAACTTAGCCAGACATTCGTGGTTGAGTATGGACCTCTAGGAATTGTCCAACAACTATAAAAAATGTAAGAGTAGTGGCATTCTATCCATTCACTGTCCTCCTGGGAGCTCTCACTCTTCTTTCTCACTCTCTCTACCCTTGTTTTGCTTTTTGAACAGGCTTTAAAGCTGCCAGTCCCACTCAATAGGTAATAATTTTGCTAAAACTACTTAACAGCTGTTTTCGAGACAACCTTGTTTATCTGATGTGCCAAACATCATGGTGGAAGGTGTTCCTCTTACAATCACCAATGTCATTCAAGATCTGGGATTTTTAAGTTGGAGTCTTAAGCGCCAACTTCGAGCTGTTATAAAATATGCTTTTCTTAAACTCAGAGCCCTCTGTCCCCTAAAGTACCTTTTACCTGTCGCAGACTTTAGAACTGTGCTACTGCAATGCTCTTTATAGTGGGCTCCCAAAGTATATGTTAAGGTCCCTTCAGTTACTGCAGAATGCAGCAGCATGGCTAATTACATCATGTCCCATTAGAGGGCACATTACTCCCCTGCTTCGGCAACTTCACTGGCTTCCCATCACTTGTAAGATCCAGTTTAAACTGATGACCAGCGATGGCAACTTTTAAACTAGCACACGGGAATATATACGCACCTGCAATAAAATAGCCTAACCGCACAAACATATGTGCGCAATTTAAAGTAAATGCATGCCCATGCGTGCAAATGCTGCTTCTACTCAACAAGTGGGGGGATTTTAAGAGACACGCGCGATGACACCATTACCAGCTTTCCCAGTTCGCACCCAGTTAAGGGGCAGGAGTTCCAAACCCGACAAGTTTAATATCCTCCCTTATTCCCTGTTACACCTGACCTTTAAAACCCTGCTGATCTGCTTTGAATTATTTATTTTACAACTTACACGTCATCCATAGCAGAAGTAAAGTCACGTGGCAGGGGACCCCATCACGTGTTTGTGCGCTTAAGTATTTTCGTGCTAATTTCAAGTTAAAATCCAGGAATGCCCAGGCCCTGCCCAGACCACACCCAAGCCTCACCCCTTTTCTTGAACTTTACATTTATGCACACAGGGCCGGTGTATCCCATTAGGTGAACTAGGTAGTCGCCTAGGGTGTCAACCATTAGGGAGCGCTGAAGAGCAGCCTTGTGGGGCCATGAGCAGAGCCTGCTTCCATAAGAGAAGAGTAGAGATTCGGCAGGCCATGAACGGCGTCCATCCTACTAGCAGCCCAGAAAATCAGACACTTGGTGGGCCATGAGTGGCATCTCAGCGAATGAGGTCAGGGCTGGGGTGGGACCAAGGAGAAGAGAAAGGAGCAGGCACAAGGTAGAAAGTTCACCTAGGGCGCCTAATATCCTTGCACTGGCCCCGATGCAGTGGCAAGTACGTGCGTATCTGGGCAGCTTTTAAAATCCTCTTGGCATGCGCTGGCCCAACTTCTGTGTGTATTGCCTGGTTTTGGTGTGGGCTGGGCTTTTAAAATTCACCTATTGGTGTTTACTGTTTAAAGCTCTTCAAGCAGATGGCCCTGTTTTCTTGGACAATAAGTTGGAGTGATATGTCCCTCAGTGTGCTTTACATTCAGTGGACAATGGCATTCACTCAGTTCCTACTTTAAAATCTGTGCTGTTACAGGATTCTTGCAAGATGGAATTCTCAGTCAATGGCCCTATTTTGTGGAATTCTTTACTTGTTGAACTCAGGGAGATTAATTATTACAAATGTTTTATTAAAAGCTATAAGCACTCTACTTTAAGTGGGCATTTTTCTGATTCTGTTTTTATTGTTTTAATTTATGGCTGACTATATATGTTATTGTTACAGAGATGTTTATTTTATATGTATTGTATTTGCTATTATGTTTTATGCTTTGTTGTAAACCACCTAGCACAGACATTCTGTTATATGCGGTATATAAAAATGTTTAAATATATAAGACTGATAAAAGCAGGCCCGTGCTCAGATTGCATGGAGATAACCTACTTACGATAGCTATGACTCTTTGAAGAAAGAGGCTTTTTGCTTCAAAGCCAGCTGTTGAGGGCAGTTTATTGCAATTTGCGCTAATACCTATGCAAAGTGCTGTTACCGCAAATTGCAATAACCTTTTCACACTTTCAGAGTCATTTATCAAATAGCATTAAGGTGTTTTCACGTGCGTTAAGCACCTTTAATGCATGCGATAGCACCATAACGTATGGTGCGATGCAAATCAGAAAAAGAGGAGGAGTTAGGGGTGGGTTTGCCATTTTGAGAAGCCCTATTGCCCGGCTTTAACTACACCTTTTTCAGTAGCGTTAAGCCATGTGATAGGTTGCGATAAGGCTTTATCGCATGTTACGATGTGTTCCCAAATGCCAGTTTTAGTAGTTTTGAAGCTCCTGGAGCACCAGCCTAGCTATTCTCAGAGAAAGAGAGAGAGAGAGAGAGAGAGAGAGAGAGAAGCCTAGCCATAATGCCCCACCCTAGGTTAGGTATTTATATCTCTATGGGAGGCCCACCTAGTAACTCAAGGTGAGGTTTAGGTATTAATGTAGGGGTTAGGGGCCACTTTGACATTCAAACCCAGCCTGCCCTTAACTCCTCCTCTTTTCCTAATTTGCATCGCACCATACGTTATGTTGCTATCGCATGCATTAAAACGCCATAACGCTATTTAATAAATGACCCTGTCAGTCAAAAACAAATTCAGTAATTCTCTCTGACAATCTTGACGTGCAAAACACCTGGTTCTTCACTTTATAAAATGTTTCTTAAACTTGATTTGGAAAATCCCTTCAGTTGTGTTCTGGATCCAGTCAAATTCACACCAGGCTATGACTGGGTGGCTAGAAAAAAAAAAAAATCCAGGTGCTTTTGATGGACATTTTAAAGTTTATCCCTTGTGGTAGGCATTGTGTTTGTTAGATGACGCCAAAACATGGCCCACTTCGGGAACTGGTATAAAGATTTTTCACAGTGAAGAGAACATTTTTAACATTATGTGAAAATTTTACAACATAAAAGAAAGAAAGCAAAGGTTGTAGGCTAAAAGATGAATTTTAAAAACCAAATGTGCTCATTAATTAGGTGATGTATGATTATATCGGGCTCGCGTGCATCAAGCAGATTTTAAAAGCCACCAGGATATGTGCATAAATGCCGCTGCGCACACATTTCAGAACTTCTCAAGAAGGGGTGGGACATGGCTTGGTTTGGGCAGGGTGTCAGGACTCTAACCAGAAATTTGCACATAAATACTTAGGCGATCCAACACATGCAGAGGGCCCCTGCCATGTAAGTAAAAAAAAATAAAAAATAAATAAAGAAATATATATATATATATATATATATATGGAGCCATATTGGAGGGGTTTAAAGGGTCTGGGGAAACTGGGAGGGGGGTTAAAGGCTATAAAAGCCAGGGGGGCCTGTTAACTGGGTGAACTGGGAACTAACTAGTAAAACTGGTAAATGTGCCTGCTCGTAACCCACTTACATGCTAGAAGAGGGATTTGCACGCTCAGGTGCACGCCCACTTAAAATTCAGCGCACATGTGCATGTGGCCAGGCTATTTTATAACATGCATGCATACACATGTATGTGTTATGAAATAGCCACGTATCTGTACACAGGCCGATGAACTCGCGCACATATACGCCCACCTGTGGGTTTAAAAGTTACCGTCCCTGTATAATTTTTGTACCATTTTTGTGTCCTTGATTTGATATCTTATGCAGTTATTTTGCCAAATAAATAACTTTATTATTGGATAAGTATTTAATTGCAACAAAAAACGTTTTGAAAAATTATTTGGATAAATCTGTGGCAGCATAGGATTTCAGTAAGTGCTTGATATGGAGCAATATTTATATCTGCATTTTTTCATTTGAAAATTGTACGGTGATATACTCCCTATGTGAGTGCTCCTTTTACATTTTGAAGAATCTAGGAAGCTATTGTTTATATATTATTTTTGAGTAGCTACATGGGGCTTGCACCTTTATTACGTCCTTTTAAGTAGATGATCTTATCTTTGCTGTCAAGTATACGGACAAGTATTTTCAAAGCGGAGTATGCACAATCTTTATAATATAATGCATCCACACATAACCCAGGGTTATTAGGCATGCACTTTAATAAAATGTGTAAAGTATGCATTTTCCTGTATTACAAATCTGTGCCTGTACTGAAATATATGTATATACTTTTGGGGAAGAAATGTTGAGGATGTGGACCCTTGAGCCAGAGCGAGAGGTGATGACCACCGAAGGGCAACCCTCAATGGAACATAAGAAATTGCCATGCTGGGTCAGACCAAGGGTCCATCAAGCCCAGCATCCTGATTCCAACAGAGGCCAAACCAGGCCACAAGAACCTGGCAATTACCCAAACACTAAGAAGATCTCATGCTACTGATGCAATTAATAGCAGTGGCTATTCCTTAAGTAAACTTGATTAAAAGCCGTTAAAGGTCTTTTCATCCAAGAACCTATCCAAACTTTGTTGAACCCAGCTACACTAACCACATCCTCTGGCAACAAATTCCAGAACTTTATTGTGCGTTGATGGGTAGATTTTCAAAAAGCGCGATTTGGCGTACTTTTGTTGGCGCATCAGGCGCAAACAAAAGTACGCTGGATTTTAGTAGATATACGCGTAGCCGCGCGTATCCGCTAAAATCCTGGATCGGCGCGCGCAAGGCTACCGATTCCGTATAGCCGGCGCGCGCTGAGCCGCGCAGCCTACCTCCATTCCCTCCGAGGCCGCTCCGAAATCGGAGCGGCCTCGGAGGGAACATTCTTTTGCCCTCCCCTCACCTTCCCCTCCCTTCCCCTACCTAACCCACCCCCCCGGCCCTGCTAAACCCCCCCCTTACCTTTGTCGGGGGATTTACGCCTCCCGGAGGGAGACGTAAATCCCCGCGCGCCAGCGGGCCGTTAGCGCACCGGGACGCGACCTGGGGGCGGGTCCAGAGGGCGCGGCCACGCCCCCGGACCTCCCCGGGCTGTAACCACGCCCTCGGACCCGCCCCCGAGACGCTACATCCCGCCCCGAAAACGCCGCGCGGATCGGGCCCGCCCCCGACACGCCCCCCTCGGAAAACCCCGGGACTTACGCGAGTCCCGGGGCTCTGCGTGCGCCGGTAGGCCTATGTAAAATAGGCGCACCGGCGCGCAAAGCTCTTAAAATCCGCCCCTGAGTGAAAAAGAATTTTCTCCGATTAGTCTTAAATGTGCTACTTGCTAATTTCATGGAATGCCTCCTAGTCCTTCTATTATTCGAAAGTGTAAATAAACGATTCACATCTACTCATTCAAGACCTCTCATGATCTTAAAGACCTCTATCTTATCCCCCCTCAGCCGTCTGTTCTCCATGCTGAACAGCCCTAACCTCTTCAGCCTTTCCTCATAGGGGAGCTGTTTCATCCCATTTATCATTTTGGTTTCCCTTCTCTGTACCTTCTCCACTGCAACTATATCATTTTTGAGATGCGGCGACCAGAATTGTACACAGTATTCAAGGTGCGGTCTCACCATGGAGCGATATAGAGCCATTATGACATTTTCCGTTTTATTAACCATTCCCTTCCTAATAATTGCTAACATTCTTTTTGCCTTTTTGACTGCTGCAGCACACTGAGCCGATGATTTTAAAGTATTATCCACTATGATGCCTAGATCTTTTTCCTGGGTGGTAGCTCCTAATATGGAACCTAACATCGTGTAACTACAGCAAGGGTTATTTTTCCCTATATGCAACACCTTGCACTTGTCTGGGAGGTGGTGTAGGCAAAGAGGAGGACTCATGAGGACTGGTTCCAGGGAATCAGGCAGGACGGACCTCCGAGGAGCGGATAGCCTATGAACGCTGGAGAACCCCCGAGGAGCGGGTACTCAGAGAGTTCACCCAGCGAGTTAGGAACCGAACTTCACAAAGAGGCGGAATGGAGTCCAGGCAGAACATCCTGGGCAGGCAGCGAAGAGGTGAAATGAAGTCCAGGCAGAAGATCCGAGGCAGGCAGCAAAAATGCAGAACGAAGATACAGGCCAAAGGTCTGGACGGGCAGCAGACAAGCGGAGACGAGCAAAGGTCAGACCATGAGATCAAGCCGAGGAATGGGTCCAAGGATGAAGGCAGGAACTTTGGAGGAAAGGCAGGAACACAGAGGCAAGGAACACTGAGGCAATGGAACACTGATGCAAAGGCAAGGCAGCAGCACAGCCCGAGAGCAACAGAGGAAGTCTGTTGCGAAGGCACTGAGGGAGTGCAGCTGCGGGGTTAAATACCCCTCTGGGCCGACGTCATCTTCCGGGGCCGAGCAGTTTCTTCCTCCATGGCCCCTTTAAAAGACGGGACCTCCCACGTGCGCGTGCGTCAAGGGAGGCCCCGATACTGGCTGGGAGGACACTGCTTAGGGCACGCGGTCCGACGTTAGTGGCCTGCCGCGGAGAAAGGGCCGTTGCGCGGAAGAACCACCAGAGGTAGAGGGACTGGCCAGTCGCGGCCAGGCACCGCAACAAGAAATATGTGTCATTTTATTAACTGTGCAGCTCCCTCCACACATTTTATAAAATACTTATTTCTCATAGAGTTGGGGAGAATGAAAATTGTATTAAATCTTTTCAAAAACGAAATGCAATAGTTGTTAAAGATCAGCTTGCCTGTTCAAGGCGTCTTGAAATAATTGAAAATCGTATGAGACATCTAAGCCTTAGAATATTTAATTTTCCCAAGATGGCGGGAGAAATTTCTTTTACTTGTTTAAAGAGATTTCTTAAGGAGGTATTAATATTTTCTGATGAAGATATTCCCTCAGTAAACACATGTTTCTTTTTAGCTAAAAAGGCTTCTGCTCCACAAGTTTCAATTAACCTAACAAGATTTTTAGAAAGTTCAAGTTCAGATGTCTTAGATAGGAATACCTTGATTGTATCATTTATATCATTACAAGATAAAGATATTAATAAATTAATGTGAAGGTATTTTTTAAAATATCCAATACAATTCTATGGCCAACCAATTAAAATTTACCCAGATTTGGCCCCAGTTACCAGGACAAGAAGAAGGGAATTTTTAACCCTAAGACAAAAAAGCTATATCTTTAGGATTTTCATTCTTTTTGCGATATCCATGCCGCTGTGAAATTAAAAGAGGTGAACAAGCATATGTCTTTTTTCAAATAGAACAATTTCAACAGTTTTTGGAAGCTCAATTACCTGTTACTTCATCACCGTTGCTTCCAAATGAGTAGGCTATTAATTAAGTAATGCCAGTTGTAGCTATATTAGGGCCTCATTTTCCAATATCGCATGCGATACCAAAAAGGGGTGTACCTTATGCTAATAAGCATGTGTATTGCAAATTGTGATATCAGCTATCTTGGAGTGAGTTTCCTCACTCTGAAGGCCAGCACATCTTCACAAGAGACCACTGTTCTGTTCGTGCGTCTCATGTTGAATGTGAAAGTGGCCCCTAACCCCCTACACTAATACTTAACCCTCACCTCGAGTTACTAGCTGGGCCTCCCATAGGGATACAAATACCTGTCTAGGGAGGAGACACTATATTAAGTCTCTCTCTCTCTCTAACCTGTAACACAAATGAAAGAGATGTAGTTATTAGCCACACTAACAATACAGCTGTTTTACAACACATGATAAATCCTCCCTACTTTACATTTACTCCACCCCCTAAATTCACAAATCGCAATTTGCACACAGTAACTCCTTGGAAAACGAGGCCCTTAATGTCTAAACTTTGAAAGATTTCTTGATAAGTTTTCTCCTTATTTAATATCTTTGTCTTTAAGATTTCTATTATACAAATGTGAAATTTCTTTTTCTATTGAAAGAAAATTGTTAAGTTTATTTTCTAGTAGAGATGGAAAATTTGTAATTGAATTGAATGAATCAAATTTTATTTTGAGTTGTTATTCTTGACATTTGTAATTTAAAAAAAATACAAAATAAAAGAATTAAAAAAAAACTACTGCTGTGACATTAGACAGATTGACTTACTTCTGCATGTGCTGATTTAGGCAGACTATTGAAAATAAAAAGTGAAACAAGGTCCCTATATATAAAGCAATCATACCCATAAGAACAATCTTTTAATGGAAGATGTTATATTTATTTTAAACTTGTACTTTTATTTATTATTTTATTAATGATTGTAATTTCCTCTATTCCGTACCTCATTCTGAGTACTTTGTAGTGGGGTGAATCACTAATTTTGTAAAAAAATAACGGCTACTAGCTTTCATTCAAGATCATTAATTGCAGAACTGCCAAATTCATAGTTAATTAAAGTGGATATCATGTGACATGGAAAACAAAAGTTTCTTCAGAGAGAATATCAATGAGAAGATTTAGATTCAATATCTGGCTGAGTTAATAAACAAGAGAGGGGTATCTACTAGGGATGTGAATCATTTTTTGACGATTTAAAATATCGTCCGATATATTTTAAATCGTCAAAAATCGTTAGGGCCACGATACAATACCAATTCCCCCGATTTATCGTTAAAAAATTGTAAATCGGGGGAAGGGGGAGGGCAGGAAAACCGGCACACTAAAACCCCCTAAAACCCACCCCCGACCCTTTAAATTAAATCCCCCACCCTCCCGAACCCCCCCCCCAATGCTTTAAATCACCTGGGGATCCAGCGGTGGTCCAGAACGGCGGCGGTCCAGAACCGCCCCCTCAATTGAATCCTGTTGTCTTCAGCCGGTGCCATTTTGCAAAATGGCCGCCGCAAAATGGCGGCGGCCATAGACAAAAACGATTCGACGCAGGAGGTCGTTCCGGACCCCCGCTGGACTTTTGGCAAGTCTTGTAGGGGTCAGGAGGCCCCCCCAAGCTGGCCAAAAGTTCCTGGGAGTCCAGCGGGGTTCAGGAAGCGATTTCTTGCCGCGAATCGTTTTCCGTACGGAAAATGGCGCCGGCAGGAGATCGACTGCAGGAGGGCAAGAAATCGCTTCCTGAACCCCGCTGGACTCCCAGGAACTTTTGGCCAGCTTGGGGGGCCTCCTGACCCTCCCAAGACTTGCCAAAAGTCCAGCGGGGGTCCGGAACGACCTCCTGCGTCGAATCGTTTTTGTCTATGGCCGCCGCCATTTTGCGGCGGCCATTTTGCAAAATGGCGCCGGCTGAAGACAACAGGATTCAATTGAGGGGGCCGTTCCGGACCGCCGCCGTTCTGGACCACCGCTGGATCCCCAGGTTATTTAAAGCATTTGGGGGGGGGGGTTCGGGAGGGTGGGGGATTTAATTTAAAGGGTCGGGGGTGGGTTTTAGGGGGTTTTAGTGTGTCGGCTCACGATTTTAACGATTTTCACGATAGTTTACACACCCAAATGGCAACAATACGATTCCCTCCCCCTCCCAGCCGAAATCGATCGTTAAGACGATCGAGGACACGATTCACATCTCTAGTGTCTACAAGTAAAATTTAAGGGTCAGTGAGGCTCAAATACATTTTGTATGAAAATATACTACAGCATCATGAACAATTAAATATCATTCATGGGAATTTTCAAAGGACTTATGTGCATATATGTAACATACTATCATAGCAATTTTCAAAAGACATACTCGAGTAAAGTGCACTTACGTGAGTAAATCCAATAGACAATACAATGGTATATATTGTAGTAATTTTCAAAAGCCCACTTACTCGAGTAAAGTGCATTTACTAAGGGGTAGATTTTCAAATAGCGCAATTTGGCGTACTTTTGTTGGCGCATCAGGCGCCAACAAAAGTACGCTGGATTTTAGTAGAAACACACGTAGCCGCGCGTATCCGCTAAAATCCGGGATCGGTGCGAGCAAGGCTATCGATTCTGTATAGCCGGCACGTGCCGAGCCGCGCAGCCTACCTCCGTTCCCTCCGAGGCCGCTCCAATTTCGGAACTTTCTTTTGCCCTCCCCTCACCTTCCCCTCCCTTCCCCTACCTAACCCACCCGCCCGGCCCTGTCTAAACCCTGTCTAAACCCCCCCTTACCTTTGTCGGGGGATTTACGCATCCCAGAGGGAGACGTAAATCCCCGCGCGCCAGCGGGCCGCTAGCGCGCCGGGACGCGACCTGAGGGCGGGTCCGGAGGGCGCGGCCACGCCCCCGGGCCCGCCCCCAAAACGCTCCCGACACGCCCCAAAAACGCCGCGTGGATCGGGCCCACCCTCCGACATGCCCCCGACACGCCCCCCTCTGAAAACCCCGGGACTTACGCGAGTCCCGGGGCTCTGCGCGCGCCGGTAGGCCTATGTAAAATAGGCTCACCGGCGCACAGGGCCCTGCTCGCCTAAATCCACCCGGATTTAGGCGGATTTAGGCAAGCAGGGCTCTTAAAATCCGCCCCTCAGGGCCTGATTTTAAAAAGCATTTACTCGAGTAAAAACCAGGTTTACTGGAGTAAATTCTCTTTACTTGAGTAAGTGGGTTTTTGAAAATTGCTACAATATAAGCCATTGACTTGTCTATAGGATTTACTCACATAAGTGCACTTTACTTGAGTAAATGGCTTTTGAAAATTGCTACAATAGTAGCTACATTTACGCATGTAACTCCTTTTGAAAATTACCCCCTTTGGTAAAACCCAGTTTTATGCATGTAAATGCTTTTTAAAATCAGACTCTGCGTTTTGAAATATGGGCTCATTTTGCAGTTGAAAATCATTTTGAAAAATATTTACTTGACAACCAATCTTGAATGTATTTGGGTACATGATTGCAATGTAACTTCATGGGCTAATTGTTTTATTTGATCACATGATTGTTAAAAACGAATTGTGCACGCAAGTGTGGATGACTATGGAAGGCGGGCTGGAGGAGAGGAAGAAGAAGGGGAAGGAGGAAGAGTGGAAGAAGTTCAAGAGGGAGGAAAGGAAGGGGAAGTGGAGAAATAAGGAGAAGGAGACAGGAGGAAAAGGTGGAAGAGGAAGAATATGAGAAGAGAAGAAAAAGAGGAAGGAGAGCAAAGATGAAAGGGGACTGAGGAGAAGGAGAGCGAGATTGGGGAGAATGAAAAAATGGCAGGTTGCAAGTTCTTTAATTAACTAGAAGTCCTAATGGAATCACAGGCATTTATGTAGCTAGATCTATCTGGATGCCTAATTCTTTGGCAAAGGCCATGCTAGTATTACTGGCTATTTAGATTAGTATAGAGCCTTTTGGTTAGGCATGGGAAAAAAGGGTGCTGGAGTCAGTTAAGTGGGAATCTTATATGCTTTTCTTCCCAAGAAGGTGGTGTACAAAGCAGGAATGCTTTGTACACCGTGCGCATTCAGGCATGCGCGCGGTGTGCAAAGGCATTCAGGCATGCGCGCATTCAGGCATGCGCATTCAGGCATGCACGCGGCATGCCCTTAGGCCTCAGGAGAACATGGCAGAAGGTAACATCTAGCCGGTCCGGGGACACCGGAGGAGGTCGGCAAAATGACGCCGCAGCAGCCAAACTTCCATCAACCAAAGAGGGAGTCGCCAAAGAGGTAAGGTGCGCGGAGTGGAGACGTCGGGCAGCGAAGGTCGCAACACACTTCATGAAGTTAGCATGTAGCACATTTAAAACTAATTGGAGAAAGTTCTTTTTCACTCAACGCACAATTAAACTCTGGAATTTGATGTGGTTAGTGCAGATAGGGCCAGATTTTAAAAGCTCTACGCACGTAAATCCAGTGGATTTATGTGCATAGAGAGGGTTATGTGCACCGGGCCTATTTTATAAAGGCCCAGCAACGCGTGTAAAGCCTCGGGATGCGTCTAAGTTCTGGGGTTTTAAAAAGGGACGGGGAGGTCCAGGGACAGGGCAGAGTGGGGCAGGGCCATTTGCCGCTGTATTGGAGGATCCCATGCCAGCAGGCTGCCAGTGCGCATAACTTGCACCTGCCTGGAGGCAGGCGCAAAATGTAAGATAAAGGTCGAGAGGTTAGAATGGGGCTAGGGGGTGGAAAGATTAGGGGAAGGAGTGGGAAAGTTAGATTAGGGGGAATGGAATGGGGAAAGGTGCGCGCAAGATGCACTAGTGTGCACCCCTTGAGTGTGCTGACCTCCGATTTTATAGCATCTGCGCGCCTGTGCCTGTATGTTACAAAATCGAGCATCCATGTGTGCACACCAGGTAGCGTGTGCACATGTATGCCCGTGCATACCTTTGAAAACCTACCCCTTAGTGTAGCTGAGTTTAAAAAAGGTTTGGATAAGTTCTTGGAGGAGAAGTCCATTTTCTGCTATTAATCAAGTTGACTTAGAAAATAGCCACTGTTATTACTAGCATCAGTAACATGGGACAGACTTAGTTTTTGGGTACTTGCCAGGTTTTTATAGCCTGCTGGATTGGCCACTGTTGGAAACAGGATGCTGGGCTTGATGGACCCTTGGTCTGACCCAGTATGGCATGTTCTTATGTTCTTAAGGTGAGGTTGTCACCAATTTTAAAAATGGCATTGAGTGGCCCAGGGATAGAGGGTGCCACAGGCCCCAATTCTGGATCCGATTTACAATTTGGAGGCTAGGGAGTGCAGGGGGTGAGAGGGGGGTGGCACAAGGTTTCCTACTATAAACCAACAATATTTTCTAAGACTTGGGGAATCAGGGGAGGGGAAGATGTGGGTGGACCATATACCCCAACAATTGTTTGTTATCTTTGGGAGGGGAACCAAAGGGGGGGGGGGACCTGCCAGCACATACTAGTCTTGAAAGGGAGGATGGTGGGGATACACTTTATTGATTTTTGAAAGGGTTGGGGTGCAATCGTCGTGCGAACAAAGTATTCCATTTTTAACAATTAGCATGTTGGTGCCACCTTGAGAGCATAGGGTCAGTTTAACTCCCACATACTTTTTTCTTTTTTGATTAGGGTTTTATTTTTCCTGGCCCTTTAAGGTGATGGCGACCCCATGAGTTTGGGGTTGACATTGCATCTAAAGGGCTGATACCAAGTTGTTTGGCATCTGTGGTGTTTTACCATGAGACAATACAACACAGCGATACAGCTGCAATATTTTATGGGGGGAGGGGAAACATGCTCCCATGATAGTGGTCCCCTCCCATGAAAAAATCAAGTCTTAATACAACTAGCTTTAAGTTCACTGATAAGTAGCTCTTCCCAAGAATGCCTCTGCTGCACCTCTCACTTATTCAGCTGACTGTTTACCAGCTATGTAGTGGCCACCCAACATGGCCAACTATTCATATAGCACTACTTAGCTAGCTACGTTGGAACTTAACCAGCTGAGTAGCACTGAATATCAACCCCATAGGCCTTCACATGGAACACCAACACATAGCTACAAGGTAAATAACAAAATTCTATAGGTATGTGGCAGACCATCCCAGTCTGGCCACGAGATGTCACTCTCTCTGTCATTAGAACACACTTGGTAAAGAGCCATCCATAATCCTCAGTCCTTCCAACCTGGAGAGTCTGGATCGGATGCCTGAACATTATTTAGCCCAGCCATGTTAATACACCGAGGGGTTCAGTTTGAGTAAACAGTCAAGGTGTAAAGATTTATTTTTTCTACACTCTGGTGGGGCGTCCCAGCTTCACCCAAAGAGTTTATTTTAGAAGTGACACCTCCCAGTGCATTCCCTGCTTGACAGTCCTTCTTATAATTTACAGAGAGATAGACTTTTAAGCCTGATACCTGTTAGGGGCAAAAGGGCTTTTATCAGGGAACCAAAGACCCGTGAGCCCACTCTAAACCCTATGTGGGCAAGCACCAGTGATGGATCTGCTGTAAGAGACAGTGAAGGCTAGAAGGTAGGATTTTTCAGTAAAGTGGGGACACCTCCAGTAGGATTCCCTCATAGCTGCTGGGAGAGTTTGTGCATATAAAAATCACCAAGGGCTCCACCCTCAGATATGGTAAAAGGACACCTAACTACCCAGAATTATACCAGTACCATCAGTCAGATGAAAATGTACACTTCCTGATAATGGACTTTAATTTATGAGTATCAGTCAGTAAACTTTTATTTAACACTCAGATCTGGTCCTGTTTGAGTTATTACAGCCTCTCATCTTATGGGAAGCACCAAATGACTACGAACCCACTGAAGGTTTTTCTCATCATCTGGGTCATAAGTGAGTGCTTCCCCCCATAAAAAGAGTCCACCCTAGGGATTGAGAGTCACCATGGGTTGAAATGGTTAGCCTAAGCAGCCCTGAACATATAAATTAGTTATGTGCCCTTAGGAGCAATAGTCATCCAAACAAGGGGTTGCATAATTGGTGCTCAAAGAACGTGGACTTGAGGATGGTGGAAAAATGTGTACAGTGTGTTCTGAAGAGAAATGTGAAGTTTGGCATTCATAAAATGTACAAAGAAGCTTAGAAAATTAACTGTGTCATTTACAACAAATGGTGATCATTCCCATGTTCAAGAATCAGCGGGCAGAGGGGCACGCCAGAGAAGAAAGCACATACGATGTGTGCGTCTGACGTCACGGCAGCATATGCAGCGTACAACCAATGAAATACTATAAAAAGTGGAGGCATTCTTGTGGCACAACCTCCAATTTCGATCAGTTCTACTATTTATTACAAAGTAGGGACTTTCCGATTTCTGATAACAAACACTTTGAGCGAAGCAGCGTTTAAGGCGGTGATGATTTATCGAACCAGCATGGCTGAAAAGCTGACTCAAAAGCATTAAAGCTTTAGCAAGTGTAGCCCTACAAAATCTCCCACTGAGGATGCCTACATGATTTAGACCATCGGCGGGCAATGGGTGAGCGAAGCTGTCGCCTTGAAATGTGGGTCAGGCAATGCTTCAGCCTTATGCAAGCAGTGAAACCAGTACAATACCATGCTGGATTACACATTTCATTCACTGGTACCAGAGTGATCCTGGCAGTCAAGTGCATTGACTGCAGTGCTGTTCACCATCCCAAGCATGTCTTCTACCATTGCTACTGTTGCAAATGATATTTACTAAGGTAACATTACCACTCAGTGGCCTGTTGAATATGTATCTCTAGTCTTATGAGGAAAATGGGCCAAGAACACCTTAATGCAACATTACTTATCAAAAATGTAGGGCAATATTGAGACATATGAAGGCTGATATTCAAAGGTATTTATCCAGATAACTTTTGAGTTATCCAGATAAATGATGATAATTGAATATTGGTGGTACACAACTGGCTATAATTTAGACAGATAAGTCATTTCGGGCTAAAATTAAGCCAAATAAGTCAGGCATTTCAGGAACGTTCCAGGGCATGGATGAGTTCGCCAGGAAACTTACCTGGCTACTAGGGGTGTGCATTCGTTTTGACCGCATATGTAAAACGCAACATTTTTTTTTTTTAACTTAAAAAAGTGATGAGACGAAAACGATCGCGATTTCCAACTTATTCAACATAGCTATGTTGAATAAGTTGGAAATCGCGATCGTTGATCCTAAATAAAAATTTAAATCCCTCACCCTCCTTAATCCCCCCCCCAAGACTTACCAAAACTCCCTGGTGGTCCAGCGGGGAGTCAGGACGCCATTCCTGTATTCCTTTGCGAGGAGCACGTGACGTTGGCGTCACGTCGGAGTGATGCGGACATCACGTGATTCACCGTGCATCCGCTCCCGGACCTCTTGTTGGACCCAACCGGAAAAGTTCCGTTTGGGTCCAACGAGGGGTCCGGGAGCGGAACCGCGGTGGACCACGTGACGTCGGCGTCACGTCGGAGTGACGCAGAACTTTTGGCCAGCTTGGGGGGGCCTCCTGACCCCCCCAAGCTGGCCAAAAGTTCCGGTTGGGTCCAACGAGGGGTCCGGGAGCTGAACCGCAGTGGACCACGTGACGTCCGAGTCATGTCGGAGTGACGCGGACGTCACGTGCTCCTCGCAAATGAATACAGGAATGGCTTCCTGACTCCCCGCTGGACCACCAGGGAGTTTTGGTAAGTATTGGGGGGGATTAAGGAGGGTGAGGGGTTTAAATTTTTATTTAGGGAACCGGTGCACGTATGGACATAGCCTCAACTTATGGAATTCTACATATGTCCATATTGACCGAAATTGACCCTCACCTTCGACTTATGGACTTATGAACATAAACTTTTTGTCTGCACATCCCTACTGGCTACTTGAGTAGGCTGAATAAGTTTTTCCGCTAATTTTAGCCAGTCTCAAGATCAATTTTAACGGGAGCATGTTCCCAGATAACTTTAAGCTTGTGGCTAAGTTGTTTTTTTTTTAACCTGGGAAGAATATGGGACTTGACATAATATACGTATGTATGACTACTTGCTTATTAGTTGGAAAGGTTTTTTTATTTCTTTTATGCTATGTTTTCTTGTTTATGTCAGTGAAATAATGGAATAAAATTTAATGAGTAAATTGAAAGAAATTATGCATATTTTTAAAAAACACATGTATCTGTTATGCACGAGTTATAATACTATTGTAGATCTCCACATTGTCATGATTGAGCATATATGGAGCTGCACAGAGTTGTTTGAAAGTTACCCTTTCAGTATAAGAACTTGTACACTCATTTACTCAGTATAGTGGAGAACCAATGAGAAAAAACTGGCTTGGATAATGAACAGTCCTTTTCAAGAGGTCAAGCTTCAATGACGAGCAGCTAGGATATATTTTTAAAAGTGTAGACCAGAATAACTGAGCAGACTGGTTGGAGAAATTGGTCTTTATCTGCTATTATCTACTATGTTACTATAATAATAGTTTATGGACTTTTCTTCCAGGAACTAACCTAAACCTTTTTAAAATCCAGTTACACTAGCAACTTTTATCACATTATTATCCACCAACAAATTACAGAGTTTAATTCTGTGTTGAGTAAAAAAATATTTTCTCTTATTTGTCATAAATGTATTAACTAGTAACTTCATTGCATGTCCCTAGTATTTCTACTTTTTGAAAATGTAAACAACCAATTTGCATTTACCCGTTCCATGCCATTCATTATTTTATTGACCTCTATCATATTTCCCCTCAGCTGTCTCTTTTCCAGACTGAAGAGTCCTAACCTCTTTAGCCTTTCCTCATAGAGAAATCATTCCATCCCCTTTATCATTTTGGTTGCACTTCTCTGGACCTTTTCTAATTCTGCTACATCTTTTTTGAGATGTAGTGACCAGAACTGCAGACAGTATTTAAGGTGTGGTTGCACCATGGAATGAAGCAGAGGCATTGTGATAGTCACTGTTTTATTCTACATTCCTTCCCTAATAATTCCTTAAATGCTTTTCCTTTCCACAGATCCTTCACGGATTGCAAGACTAAAGGCTCTATCATGGGTGCAGTGCAGCGATAGCGGTCCAGAATTCCCTGTAACTAGAATTTGTGCACAAATTATGTGGTCTACATTTATCAGTGATATTGGTCTATTATTTTGTGGATAACAGGAATTGTTTTGGAAGTTTTTTTTCTAAAAGTATACCTTCTGCCTTCTTGTGATTCACAATATCATGGTATAATTGAATCAACTGAGGGGCTAGGGTGTCCTAAAGGCCTGATAGAATTCTATCCCAAATCCATCCATCCATCCCACTGGATTTATGTGAACTGAGTGACTAACTGTACAGCCATTAAAATTTCTGTCATAGAAAATATTCTAAGCTATCTAGCTGGGCCTCTATATGCTATGCTGCAACTTATAAAGAAAATGCTGTGTCAAAAGCAGTTTCTGAGGTGTCTAATGCCTGAAATTGTTTCATAATGTCCCTATTAGTAGACACATAACCACCATCACTATCTCTCAGCAACTGCATTTTAGTCTTGCTCTTTTGACGATTTAGATATTGTGCCATTAAATATCCACTTTTGTTATTCTCTGCATACCTCTGATTTCTATACAAAGATCATGTTGCAGCTTGCATTGTATTATAGGGATGTGAATCGTTTTAGGACGATTAAAATTATCGTCCGATAATTTTAATATCGTCTTAAACCGTTATGGAACACAATACAATAGAGATTCTAACGATTTATCGTTATAAATCGTTAGAATCGTGAGCCGGCACACTAAAACCCCCTAAACCCACCCCCGACCCTTTAAATTAAATCCCCCACCCTCCCGAACCCCCCCCCAAATGACTTAAATAACCTGCGGGTCCAGCGGCGGTCCGGAACGGCAGCGGTCTGGAACGGGCTCCTGCTACTGAATCTTGTTGTCTTCGGCCGGCGCCATTTTCCAAAATGGCGCCGAAAAATGGCGGCGGCCATAGACGAACACGATTGGACGGCAGGAGGTCCTTCTGGACCCCCGCTGGACTTTTGGCAAGTCTTGTGGGGTCAGGAGGCCCCCCCCAAGCTGGCCAAAAGTTCCTGGAGGTCCAGCGGGGGTCAGGGAGCGATTTCCCGCCGCGAATCGTTTTCGTACGGAAAATGGCGCCGGCAGGAGATCGACTGCAGGAGGTCGTTCAGCGAGGGTTCCGGCGCCTCGCTGAACGACCTCCTGCAGTCGATCTCCTGCCGGCGCCATTTTCCGTACGAAAACGATTCGCGGCGGGAAATCGCTCCCTGACCCCCGCTGGACCTCCAGGAACTTTTGGCCAGCTTGGGGGGGGGCCTCCTGACCCCCACAAGACTTGCCAAAAGTCCAGCGGGGGTCCGGAAGGACCTCCTGCCGTCCAATCGTGTTCGTCTATGGCCACCGCCATTTTTCGGCGCCATTTTGGAAAATGGCGCCGGCCGAAGACAACAAGATTCAGTAGCAGGAGCCCGTTCCGGACCGCTGCCGTTCCGGACCGCCGCTGACCCGCAGGTTATTTAAGTCATTTGGGGGGGGTGGGGGATTTAATTTAAAGGGTCGGGGGTGGGTTTTAGGGGGTTTTAATGTGCCGGTTTTGCGATTTTACGTTTTTTTCGATTTTTTACGATTTTTCACGATTTTTCACGATATTTTACCCCCCCAAACGGCAACAATACGATTCCCTCCCCCTCCCAGCCGAAATCGATCGTTAAGACGATCGAGGACACGATTCACATCTCTATTGTATTATACTCACATTTTAACCTCTGAAATTGTTATTATTATGAATTATCTCTTTTGAATATGAAAACTCTGCTGTATTTCTTTTTCCATTTAATACTAATTTCAATCCTTTCTGTCTCATCTCAATGCAAATGGAATATCGCTATCAAAATATAGTCCTTTAGTGCAGACCTTAAGAGACCAAAAATTTTTTATTATCCTGCAGTCCTGAATTGAATTAAATCAGCAATTTACATCTCTAAGTAATTCTTATTGTGGCATGTCAGATATTATGATAGTGTAGATCTGAGTGTCTTTAACAGTAGGAAACAATATTTTTGACATCACAAAATAGTGTATTCTCAAAGACATCTGATGACAGAAGAAAGAAGATGTAATCCCTTTCAGTGGGATTCATTACTCTCCAGGGGTCAACAAATCCACCTTCATGAATGATAGACTTTATTACCTGTATGACTTTGTGCTTTTGGAGTTCCTCTCTCTAATACAATATCCAATGTCTGGTTGAACTCACCCCCTATTATTAAAGGAATATTACCCATGATTTCAGTATCAATATCTAAAATAATCAGTGTGGGTCCATACAAACTAATCATTCTAAGTAGATTTTCTATTTTTTTAATAGCCACTTGGACCCATTTACCTATTTCTGTGAAATAAATTTAAGATTTTGAGATTTTTAAAGATAAACACGTAATTCTTTTTATTTTTTGCAAAAAAGAATGATCAATTATTTGCTCCATCCTTTGAGTTTTACAGACTCCATATACAATAAATGGGTTTCCTGTAATAATATTTTTTTTTGAAAATAAATTATAATGTTCTCTTTTTTAATCTTCTTTAGTTGGATATTTAGGGTGCTCACATTCAAGAACAAATCTTAACATTAAAACTTTGCATTATTCACAGTAAGGGAGTCATTTTCCAAAGCGATCGCATGTGAAAAGTCCCTTTTTGCGAACGATCATTAAATGGGGGTGGAGTCGGAGTGGCGTCAAGACCGGAACAGGAGGAGTCAGGGTGGCACTGGGTCAGACGCCGCGAAGACATCGCGGACAGCGAAAAGGTAAGAACCATTTTCGCTGCCAATTTCATGCCTAATACCACCACCTTTTATGACGGTGCTATTGGGTATGAAAGCTGGCAGCGATCGCACCACTGAGGTGCAATCACTGCCGGCTTTTGCAGGCCCGCCCCCCTGTACCGCGTGATTCAAAGAGCCCGGCGGTATTAGAGAATCCAGGCCTAAGCTTGTAACATTAAATATTGCCAGATAAAGTTAAAAATAATATTTGACTCTTCTCCTTCAATAATCATCCTATCATTCCCAACCTCAACAATAACTAAAACAGTTGCAACAATTTTACCCCATCCTGTGGGCTAAGGAATCACATTAGAAATGGACGCATTAAATAAGCTCAATGAGGAATATAAACAGGGGGTATGAAGGGAAAAAAGATTTGCTTTTGTTTTTTGGTTGGGAGGTTTTTTCCCCACAAATTTCAGTTCGTTGAATGTTTGATTCGTTTCATTCATTGAAAAAAAAAAATGAATCAAACATTAACATTCCTGGAAAGAAACTCAAGGTTTTTATAATATAAATTTATAAGAAAAGGCACTGTAAAACATTTATACCTTTATCTTCTGAAACTGAATTCTCCATATTCTTCTATAAAATCCAGTTGCTACCATATCTCTGAATAAATTAACCTATAGAATTTTTGCATACATTATCTTTACTAGAATTCCACAGTTCTTTCTTGCTTCTCTTCAGTACCTAATGAAGACACATTCAACACAATGGAGGTAATTTTCAAAGAGATACAGGCATAAAAATGAGTACATACATGCATAATTAGCCTCTTCTTGCATAAGTGTTATTTTATAAAAGTCAAAATTATACACATACTTTATGTTTCACATGCACATATAGAATAATTTAGCAGTGTTCTGGGGTGGGGCCAACAGTCACTTGCAAATGTTGCTATGTAAAAAATATCTTATGTGTGTACATTTGGTAACTTACATAATTTTACACCTATTACTTATCGTGCATAATTGATAATTATTTATTGAGTACTGTTAGCTGGATGGGAGGTCTGGGTGAACTGGGAAGAGTTCAGGCTGAAGAATCAGGAAGGTTTCAATAACCTGCAGAAGGAATGAGCGAATTGGTAGAGTCATTGATAAACTGGTTAATTTTAATTATGGACACATATTTAAAATATGCCAGGTTACATGCATAAGTCATTTATTTTTGCATGTAAAATGTATGCACCTATATTTTTTAATAAAAGGTAGGAAAAATACATGCTTTCAATGCATTACAAATATTAACACATAAGCATGCATATATGCATATGTGCCAGGGTAAAGATATATCTAATTTAAAATATGTGTGAGTTATAAAATGTTATCAAAGATCTATGCAAGACCATATACATGCAAAGTTGTTTGAAATTTATCCTCAATACCATCATCTAGCTCAAAAAGACCTTTATTTTAACTCTGATGATATTCTTGAAAACAAAAAGTAGATGAAAAAACAATAAAAATAAAGGCTCTGGTTGGAAAACTAATTTTCATTTCCCCACCACAGGCTTCATCCTTACAGCTCTTCACATGCCTCAATCTCACTGAGAAAACAAAGAAGGGCCCAGGGTTGTACCTAAACTGGACGTATACCCCCCCCCCCCCCCCCCCCCCAACACTGAGGATAGAGCAAGCAGGGGGCTCACTTGGAGTCATGCCGAGTCCTCAGCTTCCCCGAGCTGGAGTTGGGCTCAGCATATATACGTGAATAAAATGGAGCAGTCTAGGGGTGTTCCAAGGTGGGGGCCAACATTTATGCATGTAGGTTTGCCAGCTTACTCGCAGAATTTTACACCTGCTAATTATTATCTGGCATAAATAATAGTAAATATGTTTATTGTACAGTACTGACTGGGTGGGAGATGTTGGTGAACTGGGGGAGTTCAGGCTGAAGTATGAGGAGGGTCTCAGTGACTTGGTGAAGAACTGGGTGACTTGATGGACCAATTGATAAAACTGGTAATTTCCTTGATGCTCTCATTTTTTTACAACAGACCTATTTACGTAAGTCCTACTTTATTTTTAGGCGTAAAATATATGCACTTATATTTTGAAAATAGGTAGAACATATTAGAGATGTGAATCGGAACCGGAATCTATTCTGATTCCGGTTCCGATTCACATCGTGTTTTTTTTTTTTGTCCGGCTCGATCGGGGTTTTTTTTTTATCGGCTGCACCCGAGCCGATAAACAAAAACCCACCCCGACCCTTTAAAACTAATCCCTTAGCTTCCCCCACCCTCCCGACCCCCCCAAAACTTTTTACAGGTACCTGGTGGTCCAGTGGGGGTCCCGAGAGCGATCTCCTGCTCTCAGGCCGTCGGCTGCCACTAATCAAAATGGCGCCGATGGCGTTTGCCCTTACCATGTGACAGGGTATCCGTGCCATTGGCCGGCCCCTGTCACATGGAGGGAGTACTGGATGGCCCACGCCATTTTTAAAGATGGCCATCACGTGACTACCGAAATCGCATGGGCATCCATTCCGGCGGGGGCCGTGCATTCAACCAGGCAGAGGCTCCCTCTGCCTGGATGAATGGCCGTGAGCCTTGAGCGCTGAAATCGCATGGCCATTCCTTCACTGCCGTGCATTCATCCAAGCAGAGGGAGCCGGAGGCCGTTTTCACCGCTAGCTCCCTCTGCCCGGATCCTGCCGCCCGTCTGAGACTATTGCGCGTCCACACGCCCCCGCCGCCGCCGCCGCTTGGAACAGGCGCCCACCCGCCCGCGGCCTAGATTTTACATGCGACCACTTGCTCCCCAGCTCCCGCCGCCGCCCGCCTGGACCCACGCGGCCCTCCGACAGGTATTTAAAAATTTTTATTTTTTTTTTCTGACAGGTTTTATGTGTCCCACAGCATTACATTTTCTCGATCATCTCTGTATCGCTTTTTTTTTTTATTGTGTTTTATTGTGTTTCAGTATTTTAAGTGGTGTCGATGGGTTTGCTACAAGACTCACAGTCCTAACACCTACTAGGGGGAGGCGGTAAACTAACACGTTAAGGCCGCGGCAAAACAGCGGGTTACTAAGGAGATAATATCAGCGCCCGTTACAGTATCGGAGGGGAATAGCTAATTCCTTCATTATACAGCTAATTCGTTCATTTACACATCATCTACATGCTGGGTGCGGAAAGGGTTATGTGTCTATTTTAGGAAGCGCTAAGGACGCGTGAAACTGGAGACTGTATCGCTGGATGGCCTTACTCGTCTGTATTGTGCGCTCCCAGCACGTTACAGACGGGAAATCTTCAACCGCACGTTACTGTATCAACCTGAAGGTGGGTAAAAGTAGGTGTGTTATGAAACTATGAGCCTTCATGAAGGTGGTGGCCAGGAAGGGTGAAACTGGTGGAGGCCATAAGACATTTTGGAGCAGATTTTAAAAGCCCTACGTGCACAAATCCAGCGTATATCCCGGGTCTTGAATAATGGGGCGGGGTGGGAGCGGTCCAGGGTGGGGTGGGGGCGTGGCCAGAGCCCTTTGTAGGGCCTCTAGGCCGGGGAATCGCGTGCCGGTACTCGGCTGATGCGCGCAATCTACACCTGCCCAGAGGCAGGCGCGACTTGCATAACAAAGATATGGGGGGGGGGGGGGGGTTAGGTAGGGCTGGGAGGATGGGTTAGGTAGGGGAAGGCAAGGCAAGGTGGGGGGGCAGAAAGAAAGTTCCCTCCAAGGTCGCTCCGATTTCGCGAGCCGACCATCGATTTTATAACATGCGCACAGCTGCGCACGCATGTTTAAAATCAGGCGTAGATTTGTGCGCGCAGGGTTGCGGGCACAAATCTACGCCCGCGTGTAGGTACTAAAATCTGGCCTTTTGTTTTGATTTGGGGAAAGTACTCACAGAGCAAGTAGGTGCTCAAAAACCTCCCTGGGTGCATTTTCCTTGGGCAGTTTTCAGTTGAAAAATACATCTCATATTTTCCCTTTGAGAAATTATGCAAAAAGCACCTGCCTGCATAAAGATGAAATTTAAAAACCTGGCATGCATATTAATTAGGGGATGCAGGATTAAGTGAGGCTTGCGCACGCCGACTGTATTTTTAAAAGCGCCCAGTTACATGCCTGAATGTCGTGCTGTGCACAAATCTAATTTTTTTCAGAAGAGGGTAGAGCATGGGCGTGCTGAATCCTGGCCAAGAGGTGTGCACATAAATATTTACATGTCCCAGGGCTGAGGTCCACTGCCACGTAACTTTACTTCTGCCTTGGACATAGTGTAAGTTATAAAAGATAAAAATTGAGCCATTTCAGAGGGGTGTAAAAGGTCTCGGGTAACTGGGGGGGGGGGGGGGGGGGGGGGGAGTACAGGCTATCAAACCAGGGGGGTCTGGAGGACCTAGCAGTTAACTCGGCGAATTGGTGGATGAACTGGTAAACTGGTAATGGCGTCGGAGTACGGCCCTTTTAAAATCCTCCGATTTATGTAGTAGAGGCAGGATTTGCATGCCCATATACATGTTCACTTAAAATTTGGTGCACATGTGCACACGGCCAGGCTATTTTATAAGATGTGCGCATTATACGCGTGCAAAGTTATAAAATGGCTGCATCCCTGTGCGCAGGCCGATGTACACGTGCCAATGCGCACCCGTGCTCTGGTTTGAAAGCTACTGCCCTTGTTTTGGAAATTGCCCCATTACAGTAAAGAAATTAGATTAATAAATCAAACAGAGAAAGTAGGTTGAAGCACGTACAGTTTTACCAGGATTTGAAATCTCATAAGGTCCCCTGTAAGGCATGTTTCTCCGGAAACAAATTCCAAATGAAAAGAGCCTGCTCAAGCAGAGGACTTTTCCTGGGGCCCAGATCATCTAATTTCTTTTGCAGCTGGAAGTTGGAACAGAGCCTCATTTACTGATCTCAAGGTGTGTGCTGCAGTATATAAATGTAACTGTTCCTTTAAAGAAGTAGAACCAAGGTTGTTAAAAGTTTTAAAAGCTAACAAAATAATTTTAAACTTGGCTTGAAAAGCAATGAAGAGCCAGTGAAGCTCTTTAAAAATAGGGATGATGCTCTCCCTGAGATTAACGTACATTAGTAAACGGGATCAGCTGCAGATTCTGAATGATCTTGTTCGGAAGCCATAGAGTATGACTTCCTGCAAGATACTATACCTCTCCTTATCCAGGACTATCTGTTTTGTCTTTTTCCTTCCCCCATTGGGTAAATGAGCATATAAGACCCCCCTCTTAGTTCCCTCCCACACCCCACAAATCTGTGTTGGGGTTGGGGTTTTTTTTTTTTTTTTTAGCTTTTTAAAATATTTCATTACATTAATTGCTGTTTATTCTATTTTGAATGTTATTTTTATTGTTCCATTTCTTGTGCTTATAAACTAACTGTAAAGGCATATAAATTATTGTAAATTATTTAATTAGTTATTAATCATTTAAACTTGAATATCTGAGATGATCAAGTGTAAATAATAATATTGTGGCACACATGAAACTCAGGGCATTCATCTGTCTACCCTCTCCAGGAAAGACACTGAAATGCATAGTATGGGTTTAACAATGACCTCAGTTTATTAATAAATGTTACATGACCCAATCCCAACAAAAACTCGCAAGCTGCACCCATACACACCAACCCCCTGCAGCCTTGGGGAAGCATGCCACCACATCCTAGCAATAGTTATTTATTTATTTATATAGAAACCTTTATATACCGTCATTCTAACTTATAATCATAATGGTTTACATTGTTAAAAAGATGTTTGAGAACAAATAAAAGAATCATAAGACAGTTTAAATCATAGATATCAAACGGCTTAAACAATATACTAAATATTAATCTAAAGTGGTAAATGAATAAATAATGTCAAAATAATGCAATAAAACTAATAAAAGAAAATACATGACTAATAAAACTATAATTAGAAGATACAAATTATATAAAAAAAATAGTTAAATAAAGCTAAAAAAGTTACAAAGATAGCAAAGATAAAAGTAAATGCTTTCAGCCCTCCAAGGCTTCTGATGCTGCCCCCATCAGTCCTCAGCTGCATGCCCGGTTCTCTCTGTCACATCGCAACATGAGACTACCTGCTGCCCAGTCAGTAAACTCACTGCCATCTGCTGCCTCGTGTAGAAGCCCCCCTAGCTACACATGCATGACCATGCCAGCCGCACGGTTGCAAATCTTAAAACTTAACACATATGAAACAACCTAGGCTCGGATTTACCACCACCACCACCAACTGCGACAAATGAACAGTCAGAACACAAATGAAGCAATGGAAGCCGAATAGAAAGGAGGGATGGTGAGTGAATCTGCCCAAATGCCATCACTGGAAAAGTGAGGCAAACTGCTATGAAGGAAACCCAACCCCCCAAATAACAACCACTATGGGGGAAGGGTGGGTGGGATCCAGTTAGGGGTCCTTATGGCTCCTCTTGAATGCAAACACCCACACGTTATGGGTGTTTGGTGCTGGGGGAGAAGGGGTGAGATCAAGACTGCCGTAATAATGTAGCATGCACAGAAAGGTGCTATTCACCTAATACTGACCTTAATATACCCACCGACCAAATTATCTCAAGGAAGGGGGGTCATATGGGCAATGCCCTTCCTGCCACCATGTTAATGATGGCAAGCTGTGACTGCGCCCTACAAGCCTTGTACGTAAATGCATACATAATCTAAATATTGTAGCCATCAATACTCACATGATCGTTGCCCAAGCATCTGATGATCTCGGTCCTCTTTGTCGCCTGCCAGACAGACCCAGTTACATCATCAGCAGATTTGTTTGCTAGGTTTTCTATTTATTACAGTACTTATTGCCTGCAAAACAGACTCAGCTGCAAGTTTGATTCTGTCATTGCAATCTTATTTAAATAGCCACCTGGTCCATTACTAGTGAGCCTCCTAGGTTCCCTGTATAGCCTGCCAGACAGACTCAGCTACATGAATGCCTGTGTTTCTGCTAGGACTTCTATTTATTTCCTTGGTTGCAGCCCGGCAGAATGACCCAGCTGCTAGTCAGTTATACCACTGCAGCCTGTCAGAAAAACTTGAACACATGGTTTCCACTGAGGCTTCAGACCTTACATAGTAACCATTTTGCCATTCATTCTGGCAACCCCAACACTCGGTTTTTGAGTTAGCCTAGTATGGTGCTATAAACACTTAAACAGGTGCTTTCTCCATTCATTTAGCAACTAAGAATCTTCTGCACGGATTTCATGCCCTCTCAAACCCTGTAACTGAATGTAGAAACTAACAGCCTTTATTATAGTCACAGGTCAGATTGAACAACACGGAACACCTAGCCATTATTATGAAACTATGTTACCGAGTCTACAAGGCACCCCCCTCTAATTATAATAGGAACATATACATGTACAATTTACTATATGTGCCTCTATGTAAACCGTTGTGATGGTAGTACACTGAACGACGGTATAGAAAAGATTTTAAATAAATAAATAAATAAATAAATAAATAAATAAAGTCTTTTAGTCTTCACCACTCACCCCAGGAGTCCATTGCATGCATCTCGCACCCTTTCTATGATCTATAGGTATTCAATGTCATTGTATGCCTATGTTTACAAATGTGTATATCTTTGATTAGAACAATAGACCCTCATTTATTTCAATTAATAAAATGTAGTATTCATTCAGGGAAGGAGGCAGAGTCATGTTAAAGATTATCTCTTAAGAATGGTAAACCACCTGAATAAGCGGCTTATAAAATTTCTTCTAGTTCCCATAATTATGCCTGCCATTCATTTGTAAACAGGTTATGAGCTCTAGGTGAAAACTTGCTAAAGTCTATTTCAAAGTTGTGTTAAAAGGAACATCACAAGACCCATGTAAACTATTTCACATTCCTTTAAAACATTTCAATTTAGCAGAAATAAATGGAAACAAACCCAAAGATTGAAATATTGAAAAATATTTACATTAATATTTTCATATTGTATAAAAGGTAATGTAAATGCCTTCATTTGTGCACAGCATATATGCTACAAGCTAAGGACTTATATTCATTAACATTAATTGTCAAATTAAACTATAGCTTAGACAAGCAGAAATAATATTCAAGCTTCTTAATCACACAATAATCTTTGTGCCTTAATAATGAACAAAAATTGCTGTCAAGGCGTTTTTGTGTTGTTTGGTATTGGAATCTCTAGACAACATGAATGTCCCAATCAATAGCTTGGTTAAAAGGAATTTTATGCAGACTGGGACTCTGTTTAAAAATTACCTTACAAAACAAATGTCCTATCTGCTTATTTTATTGAAATTCAGAAGCGAGATGGCACATATAGATTTTTTGTAGTGCTATGACTTACTTTACCTATCACTTTCATAAGCTTTAAGAGCATTAAATAGTACATATGAAAAATACATTCATATCAGTGGTCCCAGAGGGAATTTCCTTTGGTTTAAGAAAATTTTTATTAAAGATTGGCACTGCAAATAACATTTTTCATAACTATATGTAGGACCTGTTAAAATTTTTATTAAAAGCGGAGTTGGGCCTGTTCTTTCTCATCATTCTATCAGATATTAAACTCCAACCGCAGCTGTAGGAAATAGAGAAAGGGATTTTCGAGGGGATTTATGTCTCCCTGTCTCTGTGCCTTTAGTGATCATATTATCATAACTATCACACATAACAAAGCTCTAAATCTGTTATTCAGATAAAGTAGTCAGGACTGTGAAATACAAAAAAATCCAAACATGTGCTGTTACATTTTTTTTTTCCAATGCAGGTTTCTTTAACATGGATTGTGTAAATTAGGAGAGACAGTCAATGGATTTTGTGTACTAACACATACTAAATAATATCATTAGCCGTGTTATTGCCAGAGACTTTAATTACATGCATTTTCATCTGTCTGATTTTATTGTATAAAAATAAGTGTGCAGACGTTAGTGCACCAAGTGCTGGTCACACCACAAAAGGTTAACAAAAAGGATGTTAGAAGCTTGTTTTGAAGTGAATTATGTAGACTAAAGGCACCGTGAGGATAAATCCTGTCCACATCACCCAGCAATATGAGATTCCTGTTTCATGAAGACACAGCCTACCAATTCCTTTATAAACATGGTAAGTGGGAATGCTCATCCTTCTGAAGAAGGAGCTTTAAAAAATTATAGAGAATAATTTGTATGCAGCTTATTTTGCCATTGCAGCAGTGCTAAAGAGGGATGCATGTTTGTGAGTGGAGGGGTGGAAGGCAGGGTGTGTGTGTTGGAGGGAGGAGAAATGGAAGAAAAATAACAAGCAAACTACTGTGGATAGATTCTTCTCACAGGGTAGCTATTGAATTAGCCAGCTGGGAGTAAATATGAATTGTATTGTAAAAAGTTAGGAAAAGTTGATTCTGATTTCTACACAGCACTGACGATAAGCAGGAGTCCATACTGTATATTTATTGTAACAGTGCCTTCTGCTGGTCACCACATCTCATTCATGATCTGAGTTGAATGCCTCATCAAAGAGACTTGTTTTTCTTATTTCCTTTACCAGTGATTTAGAAACAGTACATTTGCAAAGAAAAAAGGATTCTCTCCGTTTTGTGTCCATGGGGAAAATGCCGAGTACATCTGGCCCTTTCTGTCAACCTTGCGCTGCTCATACTTGATAATGAAAGGCATGAAATTTGGCTTTTAGATTTCTTTTCATCTCTGATTTTACTTTCTGTGACTATAAATGATCGCAGCATTCGAGTCTTATTGGCCAAGGTACTTTATTATCTTTAATCTACTGTTTGTTAAAGAGAAGGATTTACTGGAGACGCACAATGTAGAATCTAAGGGCGACTGTGCAGAAATGTCCACGCTTATTACATTCCCACAGCTCAAAGCAGAAACCAACCCTGGACATTTACTCCAGAGTACAAAAATATTTTTCAATGCAGTGAAAAAATACATGTCTGCTTTAGAAAAACAAGTTCATTTTTTAATGAAACGTTCATTGTAAACTGAAATGCAGAATTTTGTTTTTGAGAAATGGAATCGATAAATGAAAGTTTCATTTATTTTTTCCATTCCAGTTTCATTTAATCCAAATTATCAGCACAAAAAAATACAGCTTCACTGATGCTATTTTTGGATAGAGAAGTTGTAAAGAGTGTTTTGATTAGTTATTTAAATTTGGCTCAAGGAATTTTAAGTAACTTATACAGTATAAGAACATAGAACATAAGATTGCCATACTGAGTCAGACTCCAGAGACAGAGATAGAAGCCAGTTCATACATATATATATATATAAAAGCTATATACAGTATATACAATATATATATTTATACACACACATACTGTATATATAGGTTATAATACATACTGTATATAGGTTATAATAGCCTCCAGCTACTGTTGACTAGAAGACAACCTGACCGTTTTGTAAGATGTATTCTAATCAAGCTTGAATCAAGACAACTTAGAGAAACTTGAAGTCAAAAGGTGAAGCAGCGGCATTGCTTTTAATGAAAGTATTTAAACTGAAAACTTAAATATTTGCTGCAATTCACCATGCCCAGAATAGTTGAGACATCCACTGTCTCGGTGAGAGCATTGGCATGCAGGTCTTACTAACTGCACTAGCATTAATGACTGCATTCTGCAGTGTGGGAAAATTTTTATTTCACTTTGGTTCTCTTCAAGGAGTCCAATCCCCTTTTAGTTGCCTGAGGCAACATTTTAAAGCCCCTTTATCATGGCAGAGTTAAAAAGCCCAAACCTCCGACAAAATGCATTCTTTTTTTTTTTAAGGATTACCTTTATTGTTAAAGAAAGAACAATTAAGCATATGGTAAGAATAATTTAAGCAGGATTCCCCACCGTATACAATGGATGAAATCATTATTCTTAGATGCATTCTAGATCTACATTATAAAAAAAACCCACCTTGTATCACATCAGAAAGTTTAGATGAAAAGATATTGGAATTTCTTTTCCCTCATATAATGATGAATCCTCCATAAAAGGCTATAATTATCACAATACTTTCTTCTTCTTTTGCCCAGAGTTTCAATGGGAAATAATAATAATGACAAACAAATTCACTGGGCAATAACTCAAGTTTTATGCATCTTGAAAGATGCTTTTGCAGTCAAATCTCAGTCTCAGCCGTTAAGTTTTCCTGATGACAGGAAAGGACAGAAACAATTGCATGGTTATTGAAAGCTGTACAGCAGCTAATGGCTTTCCAATTAATTGGGGAATAATTTGGGGGTTTTTTTTTGTTCAATCTGTAGTTTTTCAGATCTAGGAAAGTTTACTCCTACCATGGAATAAAGAAAACCCTGATCTTTTCTTAAAATTCTTTACTGTCCTATTAGGTAGTCTTTTATCTGTCCTGTGCAAGCGTGATTTGGAGATAGAGGAATCCTGCCATGACAGATTCTGGGGCTGTGAAAATTTATGATGTACGGTAGTCAATATTTTCTGAAAGTCTGTTGTTTTCCATTGCAATTTATACATTCCTTTTTACTGTGAATAACCATCTTCTTAAAATGACAATGGAAGCAAAGTTCTATCTACATTTTTAAGTGTATTTATGCATGGCAGTAGTTAGCTAAGCCCTCACAACAAGGGTGAGGATGAAATCACAGGAAGGACTGGGTTCTTTGTTCTCTGTTACATATGGTGCATTGTTTTCTTCATCATTCCGGAACTCAGCACAGGTGGGAGTTAAACGCATGTAACATAGCAAATGTTCTTTATGAAAAAACCATCATCAATTTTGGAGCATGTATGCACACATACTTATTGATATCTGCATCATATATTATATCCAGAGATTTAGTTAAATGTAATTTTTTTTTTATAGGAAAATTCTGCATATGTGAGTGATCATCCTCAGTCTTTTGGAAGTCACAAAAATAATTCCTGCAGAAAGAAAAAACAATTCAAATATTAATTGCATCCATCGTGTTAGATTTAGGGTTTCTTTGCAAATAAAAATAAAAATAAAAATTTAGGTAATCTGAGTCTTAATCAGTAATCATATTGGTGCATGTCAATGCATGTGTACAAAAAAATAATAGAAAATAGGAAGTAATTAACGTATGGTACATTACTAAAATGTTTGCTCTAAATTTCACACTGCATTGCATATTTTTTCACCCACACATCCTCTGTGTGTATCCTTTCTTCCTCATAGAAAGTTATATGCATGGAATGTCCTGTCTACATTATTTCTCATAATGATATTTAAGGATGTATTACTCTTATTTGGTGTTATATACTGCTAATACTGGATACTCACTTGAAAATCAATGGGTGACTCATTCATGACTATTCCACATGCGAGAAGACATAGCCACAATTTTTAAATTGCTAAATGCATGTCCCATTTATAACTCCAAGGAGTTACACTGCTAAAAAATGCATTAAATGCATAACCTAACTTCACAAATATGACTTTTTTAGCAGCTTTCAATCTCTTGGAGAGTATCCTTTTAACAGGATGCCATTGCTGAAAGAAATGGATTGTGAAATAGCACACTGAAAATGTATTTCATATAACAGATAAATTTTTCAACAGGTTATATTCTAGTTTTCTTCTTGATGCAATGGAAATGTAACCTTTTTATAAATTATTCATTTATAAGGGGCTTGTATTTTCCATATACAGCATTTGTATTTGTTATACTTAATCCATTTGTTTAATAGATACCAGATTGACTCGCTCCTCTTTCTCCCTTTACCTCTGGTCCTGCTCCTTCTCTCACTCCTGCTCATACACATGAGAAAGTAGACATGATGCCTGGTAAATAAACATATTGCATGCCCTTGAAAAAGAAACTATGGATGAAATATTTGAGACTCCTATAAATGTATAATTTATTTATTAAAAAAAAAATTGTTCTTACTTAATTCATTTCATAAAATTAAAGGGGGCAATCCGAATAACTTGCATGAATGCAAGGTCTGCAGGTTCGTTTGTACCTGTGTAGCCAGCCAGCTTCCCTTTCAAAATTACCAACAAGGTAGAAAAGTACCCATAGACTTTGTACCTGCAAAATCTGCAGGGCGTTATGCACTTGAAAATAGGTGCTTATGTTTGAAAATTAAATGTATGCATGCATATTCCCTCACCAACCCATCTCCACCTCCAGGATGGATCACTTTTTTACTCAGTTAAATCTGGCTCCCAAATTTCATCAGGCAGCTAGACTCAGCTGCTTTGAGGGGTGCAATTTAATTTTCACTTCTGGGGGTCTAGCTAGATAATTCTTTAATTACTTGGTTAGATGCCTTTGCAAAATTGTTCTTTCACGTATCCAGTGAACTCTCTCTCTCTCTCTGTCTCTCTCTTTGTACATATATTTAAGGATTTCTGTATTTGATTTGTAAAACACAAATATGATTTCAAGTAGAGCATATTTATTTTCAAAAGTAACTTTGTAAAATGTACCCTGCTGAAATAAAGGGTAAAGCAATAGACGGAAACTTTCTCACATCACAGCAGATTGTACTGTAAAGCACAAACCTGTAATAAATGTAATCTAAAGAATTGTCATATGAATAAACTCCACTTATCCATCTATTAATATGTATCTTGCAAATATCTTCATGTTAGTATACTTATGCACATATGCCATATTATCCACATCTATAATATCCCATCACATTGTCATCTTAATCATAACTAAATGATAATAATAATAATAATAATAATAATAATAATAATAAAATATATATATATATTTATTTATTTACTTTATTTTGGTGCTAAAAACATGCATCTGGTTCATATCTCTCAAAATTCACCTTGCTAAGTGGTATAGAATGACTACAAGATAGTTGTTCAAGTGAATCTTACCAACACAGCAATATTATTTGATTCTTCAAAAGCATCAGGTAGGTACTATTTAATGATTTGGTTCAGGTCGTCTAAAACAACAACGACAACAAAAAAGTTCTTATACTGGATCTCCAACATTCCAGGATGAAAACAGATGCAATATAGCAGTAAATGTGACATTTGTAACATATACAATACCTCTGAAGCACTGGCTTATAATTTCACAGTGATATCCCAAGTCTTAGAGTTAAGCAGTTAGAAAGAAGACTGGATATTTTATCAAATTGGATTGGATTGTCTTTTAAACAGCCATGACAACCCATTTTACCATTTAAGTACAACATTTTTATTGGTGTATGCTGTTCTTACTGAAGTACATTTTAATAATCTTTGATTCAGACCTGAACTATGTATTCCCTGATGACTTCCACCCTGACCTGTTACACTGAACCCTGATGAATTTGGTTTGTCTGAATCCGAAGCAAGTGTTTTTCCTTTGCAATGTTTGTTATCAAAGTGAGAGAAGAGAGAAGATTTGAGTGGAGAAGAGAAAGAGGGGTAAGATAAAATGAAGAGTGATTCATTCAGTATAATTACTTCAAAAGTACTATGAAGTTTGAATTTAATTTTTGGATTATTTTATACCTGTTGTGACTGGTCAATCACTTCAAAGTGGAATATATTCAGGTACTGTAGGTATTTTCCTGTTTCCAGAGGAATCAGAATACATACGGGGCCTATTTACTATGAGGTAGATCTAGTTGAGAAAGGTAGCTGGATAAACGTATCTGGGCAAGTTAAAGGTGATTTTTAAAAGCCAGACAAGTGCAAAAAATTAGGGGATGCGCGAATATGTAAGGCCAGTGCACGCCAAGCAGATTTCAAAAGCCACACGGATGTGTCCGTATCTCCAGTGGTGCACACAACATTTTTTTTTCCAAAAAATGGGCAGGGTGTGGGCGTGGACTGGTGCATAAGCATGTGTAAATAGTTATGCCCACAAGCGCATGCCGTGGTCCCCAGCTGCATAATTTTACTTCTGCTATGGATGGCGTGTAAGTCATAAACAAAAAAACTAAACACATCAGCAAAATTTTAAGGGTGGGGCCTAACAGTGGGGAAGGAGGCCTATTAAACTAGGGGGATTTGGAGGTCTTATCATTTAACTGTGTGAACTTGGAACGGACTGGGAAAAAGGACAATGATGTCAACACACATGTCTATTAAAATCTCCCCACTTACGTGGTCAAAGCAGCAATTGCAGGCATAGGCTCACGCCCACTTAAAATTGAGCACACAAGTGCGTGCACAGTTAGCCTATTTTATAACATGTGTGCATACATGCACGTATGTTATAAAATAGCCACGTCCCTGGGCACGAGCTGGCAAATGCACACACATGTGCGCCTGCCTGCCGGTTTAAAAGTTACCGTCCCTGCTGGAATATTTAGCAGCACAGTTGTACTCTTGAATATAGCTGGCTATCTAAAGTTAGCCAGATAAGTTTATCTGGCTATCTTTAGACATACTCAGTAACAGGTGTAACTTGTCTGGAGGAGAAGTCCATTACCTGCTATTAAGTTCACTTGGAGAATAGCCACTGCCATTAGCATTGGTAACATGGAATGGACTTAGCTTTTGGGTACTTGCCAGGTTCTTATGGCCTGGATTGGCCACTGTTGGAAACAGGATGCTGGGCTTGATGGACCCTTGGTCTGACCCAGTATGGCATTTTCTTATGTTCTATATGTTTAACTTAGCTGGATAAGGCTGAATATCAGCACTTATCCGGCTAAGTTAACTGGATATTGCTGAATATAGGCACTTATTTGGTTAACTTAGCTGGATAATGCTGAATATTGGCTTTTATCTTGCTAATAGGGTCATTTATCAAAGTGTGTTAGCACCAAATCGTGCATTAAATGGAGTCTAATGCAAGTTGCACACACGATAAATAGCGCAACACAAGCTAGCTTGCAAATTTTAAATTTAATATGCATGTGGGAGAAGTCAAGGCAATTAAGGTGTCCTACCACATTCTGCGATAGTGCAGATTGCACAAATGCAGGTTTTAATGTTGGAAATAACTACAACTTTTATTTGCGGTACAAGGGGCAAAAAGTTTTTATTGCATGCACGCAGCCGTTATCATAGATCATGGCTATTATCACGGCTTTTATCATGTACAATAAAAAGGGAAAGGAAGTTCCAACCCCTTCTAGGGAAGTCCCTGCACCGGAGCCCGAGACATTGGCATCACAGGGAGAGGGTTGGGGCCCCCGGCAGCACCTGGCATGCAGGCGGGCACAACGGAGGATATACAGGGAGCACATCTTTCCTGCACGAGCCTCATTGCTGAGCACTCCAGAGGAGTATGTGCTTAGCAGGTATCGCCTCAGCTCTCAGGCTATTCTGCAATTTTTTAAGAAATCCGAGGGGCTCTGGGTCCTGTCACGAAAAGGTCCCATACTGTGCCAGGCCTCACCAAACTATAGGCCACCCTGCATTTCATAGCAATTGGCTCCTTCCAAATGACAGCAGGGGTCGTGGGGAGAATGTCCCAAACCATTTTTTCCCATTGGGGCGGATTTTCAGAGCCCTGCTCGCGTAAATCCGCCCGGATTTACGCGAGCAGGGCCCTGCGCGCCGGTAAGCCTATTTTACATAGGCCTACCGGCGCGCGCAGACCCCGGGACTCGCGTACGTCCCGGGGTTTTCGGAGGGGGGCGTGTCGGGGGCGTGTCGGGGGGCGGGCCCGGTCGTCGCGGCGTTTCGGGGGCGTGTCGGGAGCGTTTTGGGGGCGGGTACGGGGGCGTGGCTACGGCCCGGGGCGGTCCGGGGGCGTGGCCGCGCCCTCCCTACCCGCCCCCAGGTCGCGGCCCGGCGCGCAGGAGGCCCGCTGGCGCGCGGGGATTTACGTCTCCCTCCGGGAGGCGTAAATCCCCCGACAAAGGTAAGGGGGGGGTTTAGACAGGGCCGGGCGGGTGGGTTAGGTAGGGGAAGGGAGGGGAAGGTGAGGGGAGGGCAAAGGAAAGTTCCCTCCGAGGCCGCTCCGATTTCGGAGCGGCCTTGGAGGGAACGGGTTAGGCAGCGCGGCTCGGCGCGCGCCGGCTATACAAAATCAATAGCCTTGCGCGCGCCGATCCAGGGATTTTAGTGGATACGCACGGCTCCGCGCGTATCTACTAAAATCCAGCGTACTTTTGCTTGAGTCTGATGCGCAAGCAAAAGTAGGCTGATCGCGCTTCTTTTAAAATCTACCCCATTGTTGGGGCCAGGTCATAACAGCTGTATCTGACCACAAGAATCGCTACATAGCATTTTCTCAGGACAGGCAGGAATTGATGGAATTGAAGAGAGGTTTTTATGTCATAGCTAACTTTCCCAATGTTCTGGGAGCTATCAACTGCACTCCCTTAACCATCATCCTACCCTGTGACAAGGAGGAGATCTTCCACAACAGAAAGCTCTACCACTCTGCCAATATGCAAGTGATCTGTGATACTCGAATGTACATCCTTGCCGTGGTGGCCAGGAATCTGGGAGCTGCACACGATTCCTTTATACTTAGGCGATCGGGCCTATATGAAAATTTTGAGGAAGACCTCTACAATGATGGTTGGCTTGTAGGTAAGAGAGATGCTTCTTTCTTTATTCCATCTCTGGCTATGTGTTTGCAGCAAATAGCACAGAAATGGTGGGGGGATGCTGTGGGGGATGTAACTACATCACTGACATGACAAGCAGCTTGTACAGTTAGGTCTTCATGCCATTGCACCAGGGCCTAGCTTTTTCTCCCCATGCTCTACAGGCCTGTTAATCTTGTGAGGCCAAACAATGCACTTGCCATAACACTCGCTGTGCGTGCAGGCACTATACACTTTCTATGAGTTCACTATAAATAGTGGCCTTTTGCATTGCTCCCATTTGGAGCAGTTGAATTTTCACTAGTTAATCACAATCTTAATCTGTCCACACTGCTGGCACTCACTAATCAAGTGTGCCCTGTTAGTGATGGGTTATCCAGGATGTCAGACACAGTTTGTCTTGCCCATCATACAAGTAAACCAGAAGCAGTGGCCTGTGCATTTAGGGGCCGAGCATATTCCCTGCGTTAGTGTTACGTGTCCTGGCATGCAAGGCCCACGCCCAGGTCTACTCACCTTCGCTCGCGGCAGTGGGCAGCTGCCTCCATCCCCGAGCGCCTGCAGCCACCTCTTCCTCTTCTGACTCCTGCACGGTTCCTCCTGGCAACCGACGGGTCTCCCTGCTCTGGCCGCGGAGTGACGCCACCACCCTCCTTCCTCCTGGCTTCGGCTTAGGTGTGCGCGCAACTTGCGCTCTTTTAAAGGGGCCGCAGCAGGAAAGTAGCCCGTGGCCCCGGATGTTGACAACACTGGGTCTCTGTTTAAAAGGCAGGGCCCAGCCACTTGTTCCCTGCCTTGGCAACAGGTCTCCATGATTGCTTGTGTACTAGTTGCTCATTCCTGGTTCCTGGTTCCTGTTCCTGTCTTCCATTCCTGGTTCCTGTCCCTGCATGTTCCCTTGTCTGCTCCTCATTTCTCGGACTGATTCTCTGGTATTGACCCCGGCATTGCCTGGACTACACTTGGAGTGATTTTCTGGTATTGACCTCCGCTTCATCTGGACCATGTTTGACCTATCTCCTGACTGACCTCTGCATTAGAGATGTGAATCGTGTCCTCGATCGTCTTAATGATCGATTTTGGCTGGGAGGGGGAGGGAATCGTATTGTTATCGTTTGGGTGGTTAAAATATCGTGAAAATCGTGAAAATCGTGAAAATCGTTCAGCGGGGGTTCCGGTCCCCCGCTGAATGACCTCCTGCAGTCGATCTCCTGCCGGCGCCATTTTCCGTATGGAAAACGATTCGCGGCAGGAGATCATTTTCCGGACCCCTGCTGGACCCCCAGGGACTTTTGGCCAGCTTGGGGGGGGCCTCCTGACCCCCACAAGACTTGCCAAAAGTCCAGTGGGGGTCCGGAACGACCTCCTGCAGTCAAATCGTGTTGGTCTATGGCCGCCGCCATTTTGAAAAATGGCGCCGGCTGAAGACAACACGATTCTATTGCAGGAGGCCGTTCTGGACCGCTACCGTTCCGAACCGCCGCTGGACCCCCAGGTAATTTAAGGCATTGGGGGGGGGGGGGGTTCGGGTGGGTGGGGAATTTAATTTAAAGGGTCGGGGGTGGGTTTTAGGGGGTTTTAGTGTGCCGGATTTCCTGCCCTCCCCGTTCCCCCAATTTACGATTTTTTGACGATAAATTGGGGGAATTGGTATTGTATCGTGGCCCTAATGATTTTTGATGATTTAAAATATATCGGACGATATTTTAAATCGTCAAAAAACGATTCACATCCCTACTCTGCATTGCTTCTGGTACTGTGCTTTCCTGCAACTTGTCCTGACTCCAGCTTGCCTTGGACTTTCCTTGTCTCCTATAGACCTGGGCTCTTAGGCTTTGGTCTATCTTTACCTGGATGCTCCCTGTTCTCACGGAGGCCTGCCTAAGTCCAGCCACCCCCGGCACCCGAGGGCTCAACCTAAGGGGAACGTGGGCTGGTATTTGCAAAGCTCCAGTCGGCCTCTGTCTCCTAGCCTGCTCTGCCACCCGATGGTGGGGACCCGTAGGGCTTGCCTTGCGGGTAGCGCCCACCCCATCTCAGGCCAAGGGTCCACCATCAGTGCAACAGTTAGGGCTGACAAATTTGTATCTCTTAAGCACATACTGCAGACCATATACATTCAGACCACGCACATGAACATGCACATTCAGACCACAAGGTAGAGATTTTTCTGCTAGGACAGGTGTGGCAGCTCTGATATACTGCTTCAGGTTTTGATGTCTGCTACGAATGAGTAGCCTTAGCTTGGTAGTGAGGGGCTTCCACCCATTTGGTGGAATCCCCAGATGCAGTTTTACAAGCCAGGAAGATCTGACCTAGATTCAGCTACTTTATACTAGTCATATAGTTTCACAGAAAAAGGTAGTAAGCACCTATGGTAGAAAAATAGGTTTTTAAGGCTCATGCTAAGCTAGAGATTAGCTGCTACTATCTTTTATAGCATGCTGTGGTTTGGCAGATGACTGTGCTGTGAATGATGACCCCATTTTGTCTTTGCCACAGGAGATTAGGTATACGGTTGCAGAACATGGCTTCTCACCCCTGTTGCCATTCCCAAAACACCAGCATAGTCGAAGTACAACGAGGCCTTATATTCTAGAATGCACCTTTGGAGTTCTCAAAAGTAGATTTCACTGTTTGGACAAAATGGGTGGAGCTTTAATGTATGCCCCACCCAAAATAAGAGCTATAGTGCTTCTCTGCTGTGTATTCCATAATCTCGCTCTATGCCATGGCATACCTATGGAGATACTTCCAAATCTACCCTGGATCCGCCATGTGCACCCGCATAAGCTGAGGACACCATGCTGAGTAGCAGTCAGCTTTGGCAAAGCCTCATAGACTGCTACTTTGCCTGTCAGGCCTCAACTACCACGTCCTCTTCCATGGAAGGGAGTTCAGTAGAGTGTTTACCAGCTGCTCTCCTCTCTATCAACTTTCTTTCACTCACTGCTCCTCTGTCTGGATCTTATGTGTAAAAGAAAACATGTATGCTTACTTAGGCTTCAACGACATTGGAGCAGTAGACTGTACTTGAAATATTGTAGTCAAAGTAAAGATAACACCAAATACATGTGGTTGGCCTAATGTTTTCTGACTGATAGTAAGTCTAAAAGAGACATGTGTTGCAAGAGAATTTGTGCAGGACTGCCAACACAGTGTACGTAGCTTGACCTAGCTTGCAGTATTTTGCTTGGTGGGCCTACCCCTAGGACCCTGTCCTAGCCCTTAAATGTGGATGAGATAGTGACAAAGGTATGATGGAACTCCAGTTGGACCTTGAACATGGAGAGCAACAGCTCTAAAAATCCTATAAATCACAAGTAACTCTGAAGCTTAAAGATATTGCCTAAAGCTACAGGAAGACAGTTTAAGGTACCAATTACAGAGTCGCAGTTTTACAGTCTTATCCCATAGCTGACAACCGTGTGCATGTGAAGTAATCCATTTGTACTTGGGCCTGCAAAGACACTGCTGACAACACTGCCTCAGCGGTTTCAGAGCCATTGCTGACATCAAAGTGCTCATCAGGCAGGACTTCAGTTCCAGCCTTTAGTAAAGTGCCTGTACAACATTGTGGTATTCCCACAATGCTCACATGTTATTCCAAGCTAGCATACATCTTTGTGGTTGCATGCACCCTCCTACAACTACCTAGGCAAAATGTAAACTATCATGTCCAGATGGTGAAGTCCTTGGCCTTTGGGAGAACATGTTGGTCTAGTCTCTCAGGAAGGTAAGTCAAGGATGCTGGTCAGACTGTGCGAAGGCAGGATTGGGAATCAGATGGTGTCATGCCTTCACTTGTATTTGCAAATCATCTCAGAAATGTCAATGTCACAGTATAGTCTCTAATAGAGATGTGGTTCGTTTTTCGCCCGAATTAGGAAATTCAACGAAATTTCCTAACTCGTTGTGGTTTCGGAGGCCCCGAAACCCGAAAAGAATTTTCCCCAAATTTCGGGGAAATTTCGTTTTTCGGGTTTGCATGGGGAGAGGGACAATTTTTTTTTTTAATTAAAACCCACCCCAAACATTTAAATAAACTATAATACAACACCCCCCCTGATCCCGATCCCTCCCCAAGACTTACTAAGTACATCCCTGGTGGTCCAGCGGGGTCCCGGGTTCCATTTGCCCTCCGTGCCCGTGCTACTGCAAGCCGTGCTCTTTAAAATGGTGCCGAATAGCCTCTGAACTACCATGTCACAGGGGCTACCGGCGCCATTGGTCAGCCCCTGTCACATGGCCATCGGCGCCATCTTGTGCTCCTGTCATGTGACTGGAGCTGACCAATGGCGCCGTAAGCCTCTGTGACATAGTATGGGCAAAGGCTATCGGCGCCATTTTGATTACTGGCAGCCGACAACGAAATCGCTTTCGGACCCCCGCTGGACCCCCAGGGATTATTGGCAAGCCTTGGGGAGGTCAAGAGCCCCCTCCTGACCCCCCCAAGGCTTGCCAATAATCCCTGGGGGTCCAGCGGGGGTCCGAAAGCGATTTTGTTGTCGGCTGCCAGTAATCAAAATGGCACCAATAGCCTTTGCCCATACTATGTCACAGAGGCTTTCGGCGCCATTGGTCAGCTCCAGTCACATGACAGGAGCACAAGATGGCGCCGATGGCCATGTGACAGGGGCTGACCAATGGCGCCGGTAGCCCCTGTGACATGGTAGTTCAGAGGCTATTCGGCACCATTTTAAAGAGCACGGCTTGCAGTAGCACGGGCATGGAGGGCAAATGGAACCCGGGACCCCTCTGGACCACCAGGGATGTACTTAGTAAGTCTTGGGGTGGGATCGGGATGGGGGGGGGTAGTTTGTATTTATGTAGAAAACTGATTTTAAATGCTTGGGGTGGGTTTTTTTTAAGCTTCCTTTGCCGTTTCATTTTTTGGCCCGGTTTCGGGTTTCCTCGTTTCGTTTTTCAAAAAAACGAAACGAGAAAACCCGAAATTTACCACGAAGTATCCGAGTTAAAAAACGACCCGGCAGAAAAAAACGAAGCCCATCTCTAGTCTCTAATGACTCTAAGAGTACCCACATGTCTCCTAATAAAAGGTTCATTGAACCCAACAAAAAGGTGTGTTAGAAATTATTGGCCTCCCTGACCTGTCACAGTAGCCTTTGTCAAATATGGAGATATCATGGTGCTATAGGGCCCTTGGCTAGTCTAGCTTGGGGCTAATCATATGGTGCTGCTGTATGTATGTATGTACCTAGAAAATATGCAGAATAGTTTGCTTGTTGTGATAGCTAGTATCAGTTATGGTTCATATGCTAAATGTGGCCACCCTTAAACTACATAACTATCAGCCTTAGAAAACAGGTATTATACAGTAGGGATGTGAATCGTTTTTCAACGATTAAAATTATCGTCCGATAATGTTTATATCGTCTTAAATCGTTATAGAACACGATACAATAGAAATTCTAACGATTTATCGTTAAAAATCGTTAAATCGTGTTAGTGCGCACTAACTCGAGTTAGTGCGCACTAACTCCCCGTTAGTGCGCACTAACTCGATTTAGTGCGCACTAACTGAAAATGATACAAATAAACACTTTCCAGGTCACTGAAGGTCAGTTAGGAATGAATATGTGTTCCTATTGACTGGCTGCCCTCTTATCTATTGATATTACCAAGGTTACCACTGAGGTGATGGTTGGGGGGATGGGAAATGGAACTGGAAACTAACGAACACCAACAGAAAATGAAACAAAGTGTTCACACTTCCCAGGTCAGTAAAGGTCATATAGGAATGAATATGTATGTATGTATTCCTATTGGCTGGCTGTGCTCTTATCTATTGATGTTACCAATATGGTTGGGGGGATGTGAAATGGAAACAGTTGGAAGCTTGACAAAAAAAGTAATGTAATGATCAGCACTCACGTGACTAGAACTTGTTTGTTTATTATTTTTGTTAGCAGGCACCTGAAATGCTAGTGCATGTTGAATTTGCCAATCACTGTGCATTTTAGAAAGGTGGTCCTGGCTGGAACTGTACACAGTTCAAATATATGTAATTGATTGTTGGTAAGTGTATTTTTTAAGTAGCCACACTGGCACCAGTATGTTTACTTTTCCTCCTACTTAACTCACTAGCTCAGCTTTGTAAGAAGGGCTTCTCTGCTTGTGTGTTGTTTTTGTTTGGTGTGAGGAGAGCAGAAACATCAGATCTTTATTCAATCTACTACAGTCAACTCTTACAGTGCACTATCCCTATTAATACCAGGAGTGTTGTGATCTTCCTGCACACAGTGCCCTAACCCTGATACCAGTCTGAGACAGCTCCCTCCCTGCATTACTAGTGAGAGGCTGGCTTCACAGACAGGGGGGAGCTGCCTGACCCTCACTCCTGACTTCCCCCATGTCCCAGCTAGTGAATGGTGTGTGGGTGAGGGGGGGGGGGGGAGGATGGTGAAGTCTGAGACAGCTCCCTCCCTGCATTACTAGTGAGAGGCTGGCTTCACAGACAGGGGGGAGCTGCCTGACCCTCACTCCTGACTTCCCCCATGTCCCAGCTAGTGAATGGTGTGTGGGTGAGGGGGGGGGGAGGATGGTGAAGTCTGAGACAGCTCCCTCCCTGCATTACTAGTGAGAGGCTGGCTTCACAGACAGGGGGGAGCTGCCTGTCCCTCACTCCTGACTTCCCCCATGTCCCAGCTAGTGAATGGTGTGTGGGTGGGGGGGGGGGGGGTGGATGGATGGTGAAGTCTGAGACAGCTCCCTCCCTGCATTACTAGTGAGAGGCTGGCTTCACAGACAGGGGGGAGCTGCCTGACCCTCACTCCTGACTTCCCCCATGTCCCAGCTAGTGAATGGTGTGTGGGTGAGGGGGGGGGGGAGGATGGTGAAGTCTGAGACAGCTCCCTCCCTGCATTACTAGTGAGAGGCTGGCTTCGCAGACAGGGGGGAGCTGCCTGACCCTCACTCCTGACTTCCCCCATGTCCCAGCTAGTGAATGGTGTGTGGGTGAGGGGGGGGGGAGGATGGTGAAGTCTGAGACAGCTCCCTCCCTGCATTACTAGTGAGAGGCTGGCTTCACAGACAGGGGGGAGCTGCCTGACCCTCACTCCTGACTTCCCCCATGTCCCAGCTAGTGAATGGTGTGTGGGTGAGGGGGGGGGGAGGATGGTGAAGTCTGAGACAGCTCCCTCCCTGCATTACTAGTGAGAGGCTGGCTTCACAGACAGGGGGGAGCTGCCTGTCCCTCACTCCTGACATCCCCCATGTCCCAGCTAGTGAATGGTGTGTGGGTGAGGGGGGGGGGGTGGATGGTGAAGTCTGAGACAGCTCCCTCCCTGCATTACTAGTGAGAGGCTGGCTTCACAGACAGGGGGAGCTGCCTGACCCTCACTCCTGACTTCCCCCATGTCCCAGCTAGTGAATGGTGTGTGGGTAAGGGGGGGGGGGAGGATGGTGAAGTCTGAGACAGCTCCCTCCCTGCATTACTAGTGAGAGGCTGGCTTCACAGACAGGGGGGAGCTGCCTGACCCTCACTCCTCCGGGGTATTGTGATCTTCCTGCACACAGTGCCCTATCCCTGATACCAGGGGTGTTGTGATCTTCCTGCATGCAGTGCCCTATCCCTATTAATACCAGGAGTGTTGTGATCTTCCTGCATGCAGTGCCCTATCCCTATTAATACCAGGAGTGTTGTGATCTTCCTGCATGCAGTGCCCTATCCCTGATATCGGGATGTGTGCAAGAAGATCACAACACCCCCGGTATCAGGAATAGGGCACTGTGTGCAGGAAGATCACAACACCCCCAGTATCAGGAATAGGGCACTGTGTGCAGGAAGATCACAACACCCCTGGTATTAGGGATAGGGCACTATGTGCAGGAAGATCACAACACTCCTGGTATTAATAGGGATAGGGCACTGTGTGCAGGAAGATCACAATACCCCTGGTATCAGGGTTAGGGCACAAGTTCTAGTCACATTGACTGATCACATTACTTGTTTTGTCAAGCTACCAACTGTTTCCATTTCCCATCCCCCATATACTGTCAGTAGGAAACTTGGTAACATGAATAAATAAGAGGGCAGCCAATAGGAATACATATTCATTCCTAAACTGACCTTAACTGACCTGAAAAGTGTCAAATTGTATCATTTTCAGTTAGTGCGCACTAACTCCTAGTTAGTGCGCACTAACTCCCGTTAGTGCGCACTAACTCGAGTTAGTGCGCACTAATCGGAAAAAACGATTTTTTAACGATTTTTTAACTAAAAAATCGTGCCTAAGACGATTTTCTTGCCCTGCCACACGATTTCTATCGTTAAGACGATATGGAAAACGATTCACATCCCTATTATACAGATCCACATGCCAGGCAAGTACAGGGGAAGCAGCCATTCTGTGGAGGTCTGCCAGCTCCCAAGCAACAGCAGGCCTCCTAGCTGTCTGCTCTTGGGCTGTCGTGTTTGTCTAACCTACACAACTCCCTCACTCCTCCTCAGTTGTCACATAGCTGCTGACAAGGTGTTAGAGCAGCATGCAAATAGAAGACATTTTGTTTAAAGTGAAACCTAAAAAGGATTTTGTCCAGATTGCCTTTAACATGGAGTGAGGATCCAAGTAAGGGGCCTAATATAAAGTCTTGAGATGCGATTAGTGTAACTTGCCCTTAACACCACACAGGCTTTACATGTACACTATATACTCTCTGTCCTGGATACCTTCAGCTGCACATTTATACTCCCTATAGATAAAACACACCTAGGGCTCTATGTCATTTTCAAGTAGCCCTCTGACTAAAGATATATGTCATGATAGCATTTGGTGCCAGAGCCAGAGAAAAGGGCCATTGTTTGGTCAGAAGACATATATCTTCACAATGTTACAAGCCAATGGTTTTTAATAGGTGCATTATGACCTTTGCATCCCTAGACAACTGATTGGTCCCCAATAAAGTAAAAATATAGCTACTGCACCTCTAACCAAACATTTCTACACCTATTCCACTGGACTGCCTATGGAGGTGAACATTAGGTAGTTAGCACCTATCTCACATACATGCTCATATTCCCAACAGTTAGCTAAGAGTATGCTTTCTGTGAAGAAAACTGGAGCCAATACTGAAGTTCCACAGTAAGGAGCTTCCTGTTTAGCTCTTGCTGTCTTCCTTGGGAGTATACAATGAGCTTTTGCTGATGTGCTGTAGACCATATTGTCTTGCCTGCTAGAAAAGTGCAAATCTAGCTTGCAAGGTCATGTGGATCCCAAACCTCTGACCTAGTGGACCCTTAAGCAAAAAAGTACAAAATAAAAGAGAAGCAGGACATGCTCTTTCAAACCTGTGACCACTATTATACTACAAATGTCAACAGATTGAAAGCAAGTAAACATCTTTGGTAATCACATTCTGCAAGGACAAGACATGTAATTGCACATGACATTGTATCTGAAATGAACAGTACATTGAGTGCAGACCTCTACATACACTGTTACAAATGGCAACATTACATATACTGTATTAGCTTCTTATCCTTTTGCACAATCATGATTACAGCAAAGAATATAGAAAGCAGAAATGGCACTCCAATAGATACAGTACAGCTCTGTTAGAGCTGATAGCAGCACAATTATATCATGTTAACCAAAAGACCCTCAGACAGCCCATGTTGAAAAAGTGCACTCAAAGGGGGGGACAGCCTAAGTGCCAAGGCAGCAGAGTTCAAATGAAGGCCACAGACAGTCCATGTTGACAGAGTATACTCAAAGGGGGGACAGCCTAAGGGCCAAGGCAGCAGAGTTCAAGTGAAAGTCCCAGACATTCCATGTTGAAAGTGTGCATTCAAAATGAGGACAAGTGCCAAGGCAGCAAAGGATAAGTTGCAGGCATGAGGACCAGGATTAGAGAGCACAGCATGGAGGCAGGAGCCCCACAAGAAGACACTGCAGAAAGGAGAAAGGAGCCCCAGGAGAATACACAGCACCATGGAGGCAGGAGCCCCAGGAGATGACACAGCAGCATGAAGGTGGCAGCAGGATGAGACAAAATGAGACACAACAACTGAAGGCAGCAAGGGGATGAGATGAGATGAGACACAGCAGCAAGATGAGGAACTTTTGTTAAGAACTGGGGAAACTTTTGGGGAAGGGGGAGTCTCTTCCAAAGGGATGGGCTCCACCTTAACCAGGATGGAACCAGACTGCTGGCGTTAACCTTTAAAAAGGAGATAGAGCAGCTTTTAAACTAGAACAAAGGGGAAAGCCGACAGTCACTCAGCAGTGCATGGTTTGGAGAGAGGTATCTTCAAACGATACTAATGATGCATTAGAATTAGAGCATCCCGACAGTGAGGTTCCAATAATAAGAAAAGTAGTCCAAGTGCCTGTAATTAAAAACTCACCTGAGCTAAAATATTCTAACTTATCCCTATCAATTAAAAAGCAGAATGAAAATACAAACAAAAAACAAACTTTGAAATGTTTGTATGCTAATGCCAGAAGTCTAAGAAGTAAGATGGGAGAATTAGAATGTATAGCAGTGAATGATGACATAGACTTAATTGGCATCTCAGAGACATGGTGGAAGGAGGACAACCAACGGAACAGTGCTATACCCGGGTACAAATTATATCACAATGACAAAGAGGAGCACCCGGGAGGTGGTGTGATGCTTTATATCCGGGATAGCATAAAGTCCAACAGGATAAACATCCTGCACGAGACTAAATGCACAATTGAATCTTTATGGGTAGAAATCCCTTGTGTGTCGGGGAAGACTATAGTGATAGGAGTATACTACCATCCACCTGGTCAAGATGGTGAGACTGACAGTGAAATGCTAAGAGAAATTAGGGAAGCTAACCAAATTGGTAGTGCGGTAATAATGGGAGACTTGAATTATCCAATATTACCCAATATTGACTCGGTAAATGTATCATCAGGACACGCTAGAGAGATAAAGTTCCTGGATGAAATAAATGATAGCTTTATGGAGCAATTGGTTCAGGAACCGATGAGAGAGGGAACAATTTTAGATCTAATTCTCAGTGGAGAACAGGATTTGGTGAGAGAGGTAATGGTGGTGGGGCCACTTGGCAATAGTGATCATAATATGATCAAATATGAATTAATGACTGGAAGGGGGACAGTAAGCAAATCCATGGCTCTCGTGCTAAACTTTCAAAAGGGAAACTTTGATAAAATGAGAAAAATAGAAAAAACTGAAAGGAGCAGCTACAAAAGTAAAAAGTGTGCAAGAGGCGTGGTCATTGTTAAAAAATACCATCCTAGAATCACAATCCAGATGTATTCCACACATTAAGAAAGGTGGAAAGAAGGCAAAACGATTACCGGCATGGTTAAAAGGGGAGGTGAAAGAAGCTATTTTAGCCAAAAGATCTTCATTCAAAAATTGGAAGAAGGATCCAACAGAAGAAAATAGGATAATGCATAAACGTTGGCAAGTTAAATGTAAGACATTGATAAGACAGGCTAAGAGAGAATTTGAAAAGAAGTTGGCCGTAGAGGCAAAAACTCACAGTAAAAACTTTTTAAAATATATCCGAAGCAGAAAGCCTGTGAGGGTGTCAGTTGGACCGTTAGATGATCGAGGGGTTAAAGGGGAACTTAGAGAAGATAAGGCCATCGCGGAAAGATTAAATTATTTCTTTTCTTCAGTATTTACTGAAGAGGATGTTGGGGAGGTACCCATACTGGAGAAGGTTTTCATGGGTAATGATTCAGATGGACTGAACCAAATCATGGTGAACCTAGCAGATGTGCTAGACCTGATTGACAAACCGTCTCAGAACAACATAGTTATCTGGTCATCATTAACCGTTTTTCTAAAATGGGTCATTTTATCCCTCTGCGAAGACTCCCATCGGTCCCAGAGCTGGCCAAATTATTCTTGAAGCATGTCTTTTGCCTCCACGGCCTCCCAAAAGAAATTATATCAGACCGAGGACCCCAGTTTGCCGCAAGATACTGGCGCTCTTTATGTAAGAAATTTGATATCAAACTGAATTTCATGTCGGCCTATTACCCCCAGGCCAACGGCCAAGCAGAAAGAACCAATCGGACCCTGAAGACCTTCCTCTATTCATATGTGAATGATCAACAGAATAATTGGTCTGATCTGCTGCCCTGGCAAAATTGTCACATAATACCCACATCTCTGCTGCCACCAAAGTATCTCCATTCTCTGTGGAGTTTGGCTGACAACACATTTACCGCTGCCATCACCCCTCTCTGTTCCATCACCAGCTGCTCAATTCACAGCTCACACCATTCGGCGTGTGTGGAATCAAGTGAAAGAATGGCTCAATCAGGCCGCTGAATGTTCCAAGCGCACTTCAGATGCCCACAGATGTCCCGCTCCACTCTTCTGACCTGGCCAGAAAGTGTGGCTAAGCACTTGACACATAAGGCTGCGACTCCCTTCGCATCGTCTGGTACCCAAGTGCATTGGTCCTTTCCCGGTCCACCAAAGAGTGGGAGCATTTTTTTACCAGCTGCAATTGCCACGTGCCATGGGTATTCACAATACCTTCCATGTCTCCCTGCTGAAGCCGCTAATCCTCTCCTGGCCTCTTGCAGAGATCCCTCACCTCCTCGGATCTCCATGGAACCAGACTCAACCCTCCAGGTAAGAGAAGTCCTCGACGTCCGTTGGCGTCAAGGCCAATGGGAAAATCTCTTAGCCTGGGTGGTCTACGGGGTCAAGAAGAATTCATGGGAGCCATCCCATAATATACTGGATAAGGAAATCCTCAGGGCCTTCCACAGGGGCTCACCCTGAGAAACCTCGCCCGCGGAGAGGGAGGCCTAGAGGGGGGATACTGTTGCGTGCCTTGTCTGTGCTCGGCTCACGCACGGGCCTGCTCACATCTCCAGCTCCTTCGCAGGTCCTGGGTTGGCCTCCCCAGCAGCAGCCACAACCTCCTCCAGGCCTCGGCGTCCCGTGGCGGTGGTCGCCAGGCCTTTCTCTGTGCACCAGACCTCACAGCGAGGCTCGGCATCCTCCGTGGCATCAGCCCCGCCCCTAGGCGTGCACACATGGACCACCCAGTCCCTTAAAGGGCCAGGGGCGGGTCCTAGCTCCGCGGCATGCCCTGATTGAACACAAGAGGAAGTGCCTGCCTGCCTGCACTTCCTTGCCTCGGCAATCAGATCGATACCGTGTGTGTGTTAGTTTGCCTCCACGTCTCAACGCTTGATCCAGTCATGTTCCAGTCTTGTTCCAGTGCTGTTCCAGTCCTGTTCCAGCGTCCTCCTGTTCCAGCATCCATCTGTTCCAGTGTCCATCTGTTCCTACGTTCCCTCAGGTAGTACCTCTTGGACTGACTCTCTGGTGACCCCTGCCTGTTCTTGACTATGTTGATCGCCACCCGGATTCTGACCCCTGCCTGTTACTCGACTACGTCTGACCTCTGGAACCTGACCTCTGCTTTGGCTGACTACTCTCGGACTGACCTTTGGAACTTGACCTCTGCTTTGATTGACTACTCTCAGACTGACCTTTGAAACTTGACCTCTGCTACTACTGACCTCGCTTCCTTAATTCTGGCCTTGATCCTAGCCTTGTCATCTCAGACACTGTTCTGGACTTCTCTGGCCCCTCTGACCCCTAGCCTTGACGTCGACTGCACACCCTTGATCCTGGTGGGCACCATTGAACTTCCTTTCTCCGGAGACCCTGCGAGGCCCACCTAAGTCCATGGGGACCGCGGGCTTCCAGTGGTGAAGCTCCAGCTAGCTTCTGTCTCCTCCTGTGCTCTGCCTCCTGGTGGCAGGCGCTTCCTGGGCCCGACCAGGGAGCCTACCAACCTTGCTCCAGAATAAGGGTCCACCTCCAAGCACAACAGTGATTTTATATATATTTTTTATTTTATGATCCCTTGTACATAAAGCATTTTTTTTCATTTAAAAACAGACCTTATATGTAATTATTAATAAAGTACATTTATATACCTTTAGCACATGGCACTCTGAAGCTCCTTTATTTCAAAGTAATTTGTTGACCATCTTTATCATATTGTACACATGAAGTCAACCTAGTGGATGCTGTGTTAGAAAGGGTTCTTGATATTCATCTCTGAAGGTACAGTATATACTCTATTCAATTTTCTAGCAAGTGAGTTAGGTCTGCATTAGTAACTGAGTTCGAAACAAATTACCAACAGAAAGAACAGCTATTTCTCAAATAGTTAGAAATGAGGCTACTTGGTTATAAAATCTTTGCCTATTATTGATGTATTTAAAAGCCATCTCTCTCATGTTTTGAAAATCCCTGAATCAGCTATGCCGGTGATTACCAAATCATATTTTCTTCCCAAGTCTGATGGATTGGCATCAACTGACTCTCCTGAAGAAAGCTCACTGAACTTAACTCAACTTTTGGAACAATCGCATAAGATGGTAGTTTCTCGAAGAGGAACTCTATTGGTCTCATTTGCCTTTCTCATTGATCGAAATACTATTCTTCGATTTTTCTTCCTCAACTGTGAATCCATGTTTTATGGCCAGAAGTTATGGATTTTCCCAGATGTCACAAGGCCAACTCAACTTCGGAGGAAAAGGTTTCTATCAATGAGTGAAGAGGTTCTTTCAAGGGGGGGGGGGGGCATACTTTTTATTATATTTATTTCCTTGAGTCAGGCACAGATTACAATCTTTTTTTTTTTCTCTGCTGGATATTATTCCCTGGTGAAATATGTATATTCAATGGTAACTGTATTTGCCTATTCCTTGACATCATATAAGATATATCTCTTGATTGTCTTATTGTAAATGCAATAAAAAACAAATTATAAAAAAACAAAAAGAAATGAGACTACTTATGTGATTGAGGATGTGTGTGTGACTAAGTATGTGAGTGAGTGAGCATGTGGGTAAGGGTGACTATGTGTGAAAGATAGTGCCTGTGTATGAGTGAGCATGTAAGTGAGAGATAAGTGTGAGTAAGCATGTGAATGAGTTTGTGAGTGAAAGAAAGAACAAATGTATGTGTTTGTATGTGAGTGATGAAGCATGTGTGTGAATGAGCATGTGTACGGTAGAGTGTGTGTGTTTATGACAGAGAGGACTCTTTATTCTGTATTTGGTGCCATTCCGTCTGTGTTCTGCAGATGTGTGATCGAGGTGAGATATTCCATTCTCATGTAGTTTCTGTAGGGATCTACAGCAGCCTGACTTATTCTGTTTTCCTAATTAGGAGATGTATTGGTGTTTTAGGGCCTTAAATTGGCAGTATTGCCAATTTAAGGCAATACCGCCTTAAAAGGCAGTATTGCCTTTTCATAGGTAAGGTTGTTGTTGTTTGAGTACTAGCAGTTACTGCTGTTTTGGTATAGGAGGTTTACAAAATGTAATTGTAATGTATTTTATTCATGGCCTTCTGAAGGCCAGGTCCATACCCAACATGTTTTACAATAGGCCTAGTACCATATGGTTCAGGTACCTCATTTTGCAGGGTTTTCTTGTTGGAATCACAGCAGTGCATGCAAATATTGTATACAAGCTGTTGCAAATTATATTTTTACCTCAGAGGACTGTAGTTAGAATCTCTTTTTTCAAGGAATCTCTGTTTTTATAAATACATAATTTTTAATTGTAATGTATGGAGGGCTAGGGGTGGAGGGGTGGGGGTGGGGTGTAAAACTATAAGGTTTGCCTAGGGCACCTAATATCCTTTGCACCGACCCTGCAGAGAAGTAACCAAGACTTGCAAGCATTTTCATATCAAAAGTAAAAAACAGAGCACAAACTAATGATTTTAATCTTCTGAATTATTTGTGAAACCAAAATGTTATGTTTTGCATATTTATGGTGGCATATTAGCATGTAAATATGATAATAAGCATGCAAAAGCTAGAATTTATGCAAATGAGGGACTTCTACTGCATTTGGCGGTAAAATAATGTGGAATAACATGGGAGTTAACATAGGAAATAACAACACCTTTTTTGGTGGTAGAGGGGAAAACGTTTTTATTGCACCATAGCTGCCATTATCATGGATCACAGCTATTATCACATGTGATAAAATGAGGCCTTTTCTCAGACACACGTATACAGCCCTGTTGGTCCAATAAAAACAGCTTTTCTTGCCTGCCATGTCTTCCTAAATCTACAATGTTAGGGGGAAATGTACTAGTCATTGGATGTGTGTATCTAATAGAATATCCAGATACACCTGGAGAGACTAACCCTTGGAAAGTGTTAACTTTTTACCCTTGCTAACTTTTTACCCTTGCCCTGCTCTCACCCTGGTGACTGCCACTGCAGATACTATTTTGAGATGTAGGAGCAAAGGAAACTTGTGGTTAGCAAGGAAGACAGAAGTGACAAGCAATACTCATTGTTCCTTTTGGGTGGCAAAAGGCAGGAACTTGGCTATGCGGAAGACCCTGGTGGAGACCAAGACTGATGATTTATTTTTGACAAGACAGAAGTGAGAATTCCAAAGGTGGAGGCAGATGCTGACGTAGTTGATGTAAGGAATTGGGGAAATAAAATATATGCACGCCAACACATGATACCATTTATAGTTCACTGTGAACTTTTGTATCACTGCACAAAGGGAAAACTGGAAAATAAATGATAAAAATATAATTAAGAGAGATGTAAGTGTGAGAGTAAATGAGTAATGAGACATAGGAAAAATATGTATCCTGGCGTCATGGAGCAAAAATTTATTACACACAATGATATTGTAAAAATCAGGTATATAAGGAGGCACAGAAAGCCTGAGAATTTTGGAGAAGGCTAGCATATTTGCTGAGGTAGGTGACTACATTATTAAGTGGCACTCCTTACCTGTTCCCCAGGGTAAACAAATAAGAGAACTGATTTTGGGATATTGCTTTTGTGTTTTTTAATTATACTTATAGCTGAGCACAAGATTATGATTATTATACAAATTATACTTATACAAGAAATGATTATAACTAACTTGTAATAATTTTTCTATTGTTACTAATAAAAGAATTATAATAAATAATTCTGAATACAAGTCTTTCTCTTTCTAAAAAAAAATATATATAAAGGTAAGAGAGAAAGGGAGACATTTGGGGGAGGAAGGTTTAGCCTGACTCTAAAATTGGCTCTTTTCTAGAATTATAATTAGTTCAAGTAGGGTAAAGTTCAGTCGGGCTAAACAGATACTGGCTGCTTTGGGCTGCTCAACAACAACAACAAAAAGAACTATAACAACAGGCAAATACCTCCTAAGGAAGTACCCGCACTGGAGCCAGAGCTGCAGGCCCTTCAGTGGAATGCCCTGAACCACGGCAAAGCTTGCCACACAGGAGAGCATGCAGGTGGTACAGGGAGCACATCTTTCATCAGTGAACCACATTGTTGGGCATGCCAGAGGAACATGTGGTGGCAGGTATCGCCTCAGCTCTCAGGGTTTCATAGAATTGAATCAAGAACTCAGAGGGGATCTGGATCCAGTAAAGGAAAGGCCCCATGCTATACCAGGCCTCACCAAACTATTGTGCACCCTGCATTTTATTGGCTCCTTACAAACAACAGTAGGGGTCATCAGGGGAATATCCCAAATATTGTTTTTTCACTTTCTGGGCCAGGTCAAAACATCTGTATGAGGCCACATTGATGGTTACATAACATTCCCTCATAAAAGGCAGGACTTGCTGAACTTGAATAGAGGGTGTTATGCCATTGCTAACTTTCCTAATGTTCTGGGAGCTATTGACTGCACTCAAGTAGTCATCATCCCACCCTGTGAGAGGGAGGAGACATACCATAACAGAAAGCTCTTCCACTCCATCAATGTGAAAGTGGTCTGTGACGCTCAACTGCACATCCTTGACGTGGTCATTCGGTACACTGGAGCTGCGCATGATTATTTTATTCTTAGGCAGTCTGGCCTGTTTGAAAATTTTGAAGACGGCCTCTATGGTGATGGTTGACTCATAGATAAGAGCGCTGCTTCTTTCTCTACTTCTTCTCCGGCTATGTGTTTACAGAAAATGCCACTGATTTGGGAGGCTGTCGGAGATGTGACGGCATCAGTTGCATGACAAGTGACTTTCACAGTTATGCCTACAAGCCATAGTGCCAGGGCCCAGACAAGTAGAGAGGCCTTCTAATGCTGCGTACCCAAACAATGCACTTGCTGAAAAGCTCTGAATGTGACCGAGCACTACAGACTTTCAACTTGTTAACTTTAAGAAAGTGGATGTTCCAATCCTCCCGCTTGGAGCTGTTGAAATGTCACTTGGAAATCAAAAACTTTTTGTGTCCACAGTGCAGGGACTCCCAGGTGAGGGATGCCCTGTTAGTGTTTTGTCAGCCAGGATGCAAGCCACAGTTTCTCTTGACCATCACAGGAGTACAAGGGTTCAATTGAAGCTGGGGGTTATGCATTTTTGTTGTGAAAGTGGCCTCGAAAGGCCTTGCATTCTGTTACCTAGTGGGGTGTTTTAGTGTGCCCTTGGGCCTCAGCCTGACCCCAGACGGATCCAGGACCGAACCGAGGGTTGGCGACGTGTCACAGGATGGCAGAGACACGGTCTTACCCTCTGCCGGGCCTGCAAGCTCCCAGCGCCAGCAACATGATGATGTTGGTAGGAGAACGGCCCTCCGACCGTTTCGAGCCCTTTCAGACCTTCCGCTTGGATCTGCATGGAGCAGCAGGCCAGCCTGAGGATGAGGACAGATGGAGGCCTTGACACGAATACATGACACCAAGGTTGATGTGACGGCATCACCGTCGAGGGTTGATGTGAAGACATGACACCAGGGCTAGTGAAGACATGACACCAGGGCTGTTGAAGACATTACACCAAGACTGTTGAAGACATGACACCAGGGCTGTTGAAGACATGACACCAAGGCTGTTGAAGACATGACACCAAAGCTGATGCGACGGCATCAGAAACAAGACGAAAAACTTGAACATCCAGACGAGATGAAAAGCTGGGCAGGTAGACATTGGCACTGTCTCTCATGGCACCCTACTCAGCCCACCTTCACAGGCGGACCCAATGGGCTGGTCGCGGACCACCCTGTCCCACTGCGCAGCCCTAAACAGTCCAAGGAAGCTGGTCATGGACCACGCGGAGAGTGGGACAAGTGCAGGGAAAAATCCAGCCGAGGCAGAATTTCGATGACGGAGCCAGATGTCATCCGGAGCTCCACAAGGGCTGGCAGGACAAGACGGCTCAGGAGCACAGGACACCAGTCCACTGCCGGCATCTCCCATGATGGCCACCCGTCACCCGGAGATCCACGGCTGGCAGAACAGAAGCAAGAACGAACACCAAGGAGGGCTTGAACACCAGGAAGCGAGACATCGGGAGATGAGACACCATGACACCTGGATGGGGACCTCAGGCAATGAAGACATGGCATGACGAGACGACAAGATGACAAGATGAGATGAGGAGCTCCACAAAGAAGACAGAAGACCTGAAGGAGCTCTGGCAGGCAGGAGCCTCCAGGATTGAAGTAACTCTGATGCAAGGCCACAAGGAAAAGCAGGAACAGCCCTTTTATAGGGCTAGCACATGAAATAGTCACTAGGTGGGGCCCACGGCATATCCGACCGTGGGCCCTTTAAATTCAGAAGAGAGGCGTGGCCACGCGCCTAGAGGAGGCAGGAAGCTGGCTGTGCAGGACCGTGGACAGTGGTCCTGCACCGACGTAACGACGCAGCAGCAGGGCTGGGCCTGGAGACAGGCCCCGACGACAGAAGCGGCTCCAGCCGCTGCAGGAGGCCCTGAGGGTGGCTCCAGCTGCCACTCCAGCTCGGGGCTTGCGGCCTCCAGCAGCGAGGATGGAAAAGGCAGCGGCTTCCAGCCGCGAAGAGGAGCAGAGGAGCGGAAGACAGAGCACAGGGGCGGCCTCCGGGCCACAACGGAAGGCAGAATCCACGGCTCCGGCCGCGTGAGAAGGCCCGATATTGGCGGCGTCCGGCCGTGTCGGGCATGACAGCATGGGGGGAAAAGGTGAGTGCCTGCTAGCGGGGAGACCCGCGGGCAGTGTTCATAACAATTTTGGCACAATCCTAGTCACTGTGTCATGAGAGACAAATGTGTATTTCTGGAGGACATCCTGCAGAATAGCCAGGAACATGCACAATCATACCACGAGGATGTCTTTCTGCAATGACTTGTGTGGCAATTGTGGTGTACAGCTTCAGTGTTAAAAGAATTCTAGAAATGGGTAGTGATAGCTTGGCTGATAGTGACAGCCGCCGCCCCTGTGCTCTGTCTTCCGGACGCAGCGCTGAACAGAGGGCGAATCGGAGTGGTGCCGGGCCTGCGCGATCGGCGCCGGAGACCCGCCGGGGTAAGGCCTAATTATTTCTACACCTACCCACGACCGCCTCCGACCCCGACCACGAGGCAGCCCCTGCCTACCTCCCCGCATCGCTGACGCCGTCCTGCAGACTTCCTCTGCTGCCGAGGGAACACGCTGCACGCCGCCGAATTCCAGCCAATCAGGGGACAGCCCTGATTGGCCTTTAAATTTCAGAAGTTCTCTTTCGGAGCCCTTCTCCTTCCGGACGCAGCGCTGAACAGAGGGCGAATCGGAGTGATGCCGGGCCTGCGCGATCGGCGCCGGAGACCCGCCGGGGTAAGGCCTAATTATTTCTACACCTACCCACGACCGCCTCCGACCCCGACCACGAGGCAGCCCCTGCCTACCTCCCTGCATCGCTGACGCCGTCCTGCAGACTTCCTCTGCTGCCGAGGGAACACGCTGCACGCCGCCGAATTCCAGCCAATCAGGGGACAGCCCTGATTGGCCTTTAAATTTCAGAAGTTCTCTTTCGGAGCCCTTCTCCTTCCGGACGCAGCGCTGAACAGAGGGCGAATCGGAGTGGTGCCGGGCCTGCGCGATCGGCGCCGGAGACCCGCCGGGGTAAGGCCTAATTATTTCTACACCTACCCACGACCGCCTCCGACCCCGACCACGAGGCAGCCCCTGCCTACCTCCCTGCATCGCTGACGCCGTCCTGCAGACTTCCTCTGCTGCCGAGGGAACACGCTGCACGCCGCCGAATTCCAGCCAATCAGGGGACAGCCCTGATTGGCCTTTAAATTTCCAGAAGCTCCCAGGCGTCACGCGCCTAGCGTCACGCGCCGAAGGAGCGCGCCAAAGGGGCCTGCCCCTTTGAGCGCCCCTTCGAGCGGCCCTGACGAACCGCACCGTAAATCTGACTTCTACTACCCGCTCTGCAATTTTGTGAGAACCACCCCCTTGGTCATTCCCTCTGAATCGCTGTCCAGCTGAAGGCAACGGACAAAGAAGGAAGCGACACTCCTGTTGGGGTAAGAGCTCTATAAATGTAGGCTCTATCCCTTGATGTTGTGAACTGCCCCTTGTTCCCCTCTCAGTTGTTTGTACTCTCAACATTTGAAGGTTTTGCCATTTACTGTGCTTATCTCATTGTATTCAACATTTGAAGTCATTTGCCAATTAATGCTCCTCACAATTATTGTATGTTTGCCAACAAATTTACATGTACCCTCCTTCCCCCTTCATTCCAATTAAAAAACAGGTCGTGTCTTACCAAGCCCTACCAGTACCCCATTACCCCTCGCTACACAATCTCCAATCCACACTTCCGCCTCTGCGCTCTCCTCCACTCTTCCGCTTAATACCACCTAATAATTCCTCATTTTCCTTTCTTTTCCCTTTTCTCACACCACCTCCTAACACCCCAATTACAAAATGCTTCAGCACCAGATCACCATTCTCAAATATAACAAATGCAGGCCCAACACCCCCCTATATCCACGACACCACTCTCATATAAAAACCATCCTCCCCTCCATGATCTCCCCCCCTCTTACCCAAATTATCGGTCTCACTGCTCTATCCCTCGTACTCCTCAATGTCCAGTCTCTAAACAAAAAGATACCTCTTCTCTGCAACCTACTCACTGACCAAGACCCAGATATCTGTGCCTTAACAGAGACCTGGCTAAAGGATTCCGATACTGTTCTCCTAAATCAGCTTCCGTCCGAAACATACGACACTTTCTCCATCCCCAGGCCAAAAAGGAAAGGTGGAGGTCTACTTTTAATCATAAAGAAAAAATTTCACATGATTCTCCACCCTACCTCTCCCCCTCCAAAAATTGAAATAGGCCTCTTCAAATCCCCCTCTTTACAATTATGCCTCATTTACGCTCCCCCAGGTACCCTACATAACAACCCGTCGACCCTCATAGAATACCTTGCAACGAACATTTCCATTGACATTCCAGCCATCATACTTGGAGACTTCAATTTGCATGTTGATAGCTCCCCCCGCACCCCTTCATGTGATGCTTTTCTTGAATCATTAAATGCTTTAGGCTATAAGCAATCTATCCATTTTCCTACTCACAAGGCGGGCCATACCCTCGACCTACTCTTCACCAATGCCCTCATACAAACTGACCCCCCTTCTCACACACCCATCCCCTGGTCTGATCATCACCTCATTAAAACCTCTCTCTCCATTAAGACACCCTCCTGCCATGACAACACTTACAAAACCATTCATTACAGAAAATATTGCACCAGAGATGACCTTATATCAGCTCTCGACAACAAACTTGACCACCTCGAGCTCACCAATGCAGATACAGCACTTGCTTCCTGGTATGACATTACCAACAGCATAGCTAACACCACCTGTCCCCCTGCAATCTAAACGTGTCTGTCCGCAAAACAATAAGAGTAAGAAACCATGGTACTCCCAAGAGCTAAAAAACCTTAAACAACAACTTCGGAAATCTGAAAAGATCTGGCGTAAGAATCCCTCACATACTCACCTGGCACAATTTAAATCCTCCCTAAACCTCTATAGTGACAAACTTAACATGACAAAGCGAGACTTCTATGCCAACAAAATACACCAATTCCAATACAATCCTAAAGTACTTTACGACTACGTGAACTCACTCACCAAGACAACTACTCCCGACATCCCTGATGTAGTAGCCAAATCCAAATGCGAAGAACTTGCCACATTCTTCCAAACCAAAGTAGATAAATTGCTATCCAAGTTCTCCTCCTCTACCGGTCCCAGCAACCACTTCGAATTGGCCATCAATCAAACAAAGACCAGTAACTATACTAAAGTTCTCTCCTCCCTAGACTGCACTTCTACATTAGAAATAGAAACCTTTATCAAGAAAGCCAAACCGTCCACTCACCCATCTGACACTATACCCACTAAACATCTTCTCACAATACCCAACATCATTGCCAAACCTTTAACAAAATTCATTAACCTGTCCATTAACTCTGGGCAGGTACCCCTCCCCCTGAAACAGGCAATTGTCAAACCTATTCTAAAGAAGCCCAAACTTGACCCTTCTGATCCAGCTAATTATCACCCTATATCAAATCTTCCATTCATTTCTAAACTCCTTGAAAAAACTGTCAACAAGCAACTTACAGAATACCTTGAAGATAATCATATCCTTGCCCCCCGCACAATACGGTTTTCGGAAATTTCATAGTACTGAGACTCTTTTACTTTCCCTGACAGACCACATTATCAAAGGATTTGAGAAAGGGCAATCATACATTCTTGCCTTCCTTGACATATCCTCCGCTTTTGACACCGTCAGCCATCCTATTCTCCTACAGCAGTTGACTGAAATTGGCATTACAGGCGTTGCCCACAACTGGTTCAATTCCTACCTCAGCAACAGAGATTACAAAATTCAATTAGGAAATCACGTATCCAAGGCCATCCCCCTCAACCGAGGTGTCCCTCAGGGTTCTTCCCTATCCTCTACCCTATTCAATATATACATCCTACCTCTCTGTTACTTCCTTTCCAGTCTAAATCTCCCTCATTACATATACGCTGATGATGTTCAGCTGCTCATACCCATCACCGACTCTCTATCGAAAACCATGGATTTCTGGAATGAAACCCTCCTCTCCATTAACAATCTCCTATCTTCCATCCACCTAGCCCTTAATACCACGAAAACTGAAATCATGCTCATCTCACCCCAAAACCAACCTATCCTCCCCCCTATTACGCAGTTTCAATTTGCCCAACAAGTCCGTGATCTGGGAATCATCCTTGATGGTCATGTCACACTTAAGAAATTCATCAATAACATACTCAAAGACGGCTTCTTTAAACTCCACACACTAAAAAAACTTAAACCCTTACTACATCCCCCCGATTTCCGTACAGTGCTTCAAACTACAATCTTCGCCAAGACTGACTACTGCAATTCCCTACTTCTCGGCCTACCCAACAATGCCATCCATCCCATTCAAATCCTGCAAAACACCACAGCCCGGATATTGACCAACTTACGTAAACATGACCATATTACCCCTGTTCTAAAAGATTTACATTGGCTTCCAATAGCTTCCCGCATACAATATAAGGCGCTCTCTCTAATCCATAAGGCCTTATACAACCCTGAAATGAATTGGTTTAACGATTCCTTCCATTTACACCAGTCTATTAAGCCTACCAGACATGCACACCTTGCAACCATGCCTATCCCTTCTCCTAAACTCTACAAACTTACTTCCACGAGAGCCCGTGCATTATCTATAGCCGGGCCGACCCTCTGGAATACAATGCCAGTTGACTTACGGCAAGAGGAATGCCTCAAATCTTTCAAGCGGAAGCTTAAGACCTGGCTCTTTGCTAAAGCATACACCTAATTTTTCACTCTTCCTATCCATTATATCCACCTTCCACTCTCCCCTCTACTTTCCCCTTCACTGTCCCTCTCTCCCCCTCCCTCTTTCCCCCTCCTACCTCTTTCCCCCGCTCCTCCCTCCTTCTCAGCTGTCCTCTCTCCTCCTCCCCTTTCTCCCTCACTAGCCTGCCTGCACTTCTTAGTCTTTATTTTCCATTGTACATATGTATATATTTGCAAACGTTGCTATAATATAATTTAATGTAAACTTTCCCATGTTATCTCCCACCCCCTTTTAATACCTTGTTCGCATGTTTTAATCGTTCAATGTAAAGCGCCATTCCTAGCGCCAGTTTATGTTACAATGTGAACCGATATGATATCCTGGATGAATGTCGGTATATAAAAATTTTAAATAAATAAATAAATAAATTATACAGGATCCCCACATGCTGTTTTCCATTCATGAAGATCTGACACAGCATAAGTAAGTACAATAGTGTACATATAGTGTTACAGTAAAAGATGGCATGGACTTTGATTTTAGAAATAGTCTTTTAAGGCTCATGTCAAGCTGTAACTTAGCTTCTAGTATGTAACATCATGCTGGGGGTAACAAGTCACAGTAGTGTGAGTGACCCAGCCATTCACTCTTTGCCATTTGAGATGCTGGATACGATCACAGGACATGGCTTCCTACATCCATCACTAATCCCAAAATGCCAGTGGAGACAAGGTACAATGAGGCCTTATGCTCTACCTGCTGTGTCATATAATGCACCTTCAGAGTTCTCAAAAATAGATTTTGCTTTTTGGACAAGATGGGGGGAGCTTTAATGTACTCCCCACCTGGAGTTGTGGAGATAGTGCTGCTCTGCTGTGTATTCCAAAATCTGGCTCTACGTTATGCTATCCCAGTAGATGTCTTTCCAAATCTAGCTGAGGATCCCCCACGTGCCCCTGTAGAAGCCGGAAAAGCCTGCTTTGACAAAGCAATATTTGCCTGTTGTTAGTCCTCATCTACTCCTTCCCCTTCCATGGAAAACAGCCCAACATGGTGGTTTGAACTGGTATCATCTATATCTTTCTTGAGAGAACATTGCCCAAATCTCATCTTGGAGTGAGTTTCCTCACTCCGAGGGTCATCAAATGTTCACAAGAGACCACTGTTCTGTTTGTCCGTCTAACATTGAATGTCAAAGGGGCCCCTAACCCCCTACACTGATACATAACCCTCACCTCGAGTTACTAGGTGGGCCTACCATAGGGATACAAATACCTATCTAGGGAGGTGATATTATGGCCAGTCTCTCTCTCTCTCTCTCTCTCTCCTCTCTCATCTCTCTCTCTCTCTCTCTCTCTCTCTCTCTCTCTCTCTCTCTCTCTCTCTCCCTCTCTCCTAGTTGGATGCTCTGGGAGCTTCAATTCATCTAAATAGGCCTTGCAGGTGATAAAACCTTACCACCCGGTCACAGCTATCACACAGCCTAACACAATTCAAAAAGGTGTTGTTAAGTCTGTGTGATAGCTCTTTGCAGCCAGGCAAACCCAGCCCACTCCTATTTGCATCGCGCCATACGATATGGTGCTTTCGCATGTGAAAAATCCTTAGCACATTTTGATAAATGACCCCCTATATCTGTGTTTGGGGTGATATAGGACTCAAAGTTATCTTCCTTATCACACCAATGCATATACCAGAGCATGTACTGTATGTGCATCCAATTAGCACACACTGGCTTTTGACACAGGGAATACTGTGCTTCCACTCTTTACACTGGATGCTACAGCTATATTAATGTGTAGGCAGGGAGAAAATGGTCTCACGCATTGTAACCTAACATTCCACCTTGGCTTTACACTTTTTATTCATTCAGTTGAGGGGTGGGAGTGGAGGTGGGGGTTATGAAAATTGACAGCACCAAAGCTCAGCTATGCAGTGCCACTTTACCGGATGAGTAGATATCTGCCTGCAGTGTACACCTCCCCACTCCTGGCACCTGAGGCTCTCCCACCCAGTACTTGGAGTGGGCCTATTTGTATTGGTATTGGGAAGTATGTTTGGTTAGAAGAGCTTCAGCTGCTGGGAAGGCTGTGGTGTTTGGAGGGGGGAGGGGAGATTTAGATGATGTTAACTTATTTTGGGGATGTAGGGATGTAGGGAAGGGAAAGGGCAAATGACGTCATCATGCCAAGTACTTTCATGTTCACCAGATCAATGGATTGGGATAGGGGTCTGGGACAGCAGGTTGATGATACCTGAGGGCAGGGGACTTACAGGAGCCCTGTCAGGACCCCTTTTTGATGTTCACTTTTTTGAGACAGAGGCCTACTTACCTATGTACCTGTAGAAGATATCCTGGTAACTAGACAGTGAGCCTGCCATACAAGACTGCATCACTTTGGGCTTACTCTTCCATATCTACATGCTGGCAGGGTAGGCCTAATGAGAATCTGCCTTATGTAGCTGCATACATTTTGGGTGCATAGATTAGATGGCTCTTTAATCCTGATGATTATATGGGACAGGATTGGCTGCTAACTGGAGCCGCAATACTTGTCCACTAGCTAGCCTAATGATTATTAACCTCTGTCTACTTGCAGCCTGCTAGACCACCATGTCATTGTCATCTGCTGTGTGACAACTGCAGAGGAGTCACAGACAGTGGCGTAGCCAGAATTGATTTTTTGGGTGGGCACAAGGTTAACATGGGTGGGCTGTAGGCATGCAGGTCTACTAGTTGTTTTTTTTACTGATAAATAATGCCAAATTATGCAGCATAGCATTCACATCTACGCCTAAGTATGAGGTTTACTTAATGATACAAACATAATTCACGGTGATTTGTGGTACTTTAGCCTTCTTATTATTACGATTTTATACACGGCTCCTACCTGTCCATAAATTTTGAGAGAGCGGTTGTTTTGCTTATATTTAAATTGCTAACATCTCAAAATATAGATATATATTTTTACCTTTGTTGTCTGATCTTTGTATTTTTCTAATCAGTTGGTCCTGGTCTCTTTTTCCCATTTTTTCCCTTATAGCTCATTTCCTAATTCCTTTTCAGTGTCTTTCTTCTATTACTGTCTTCTTCCCTTCCACACACACACACACACACACACACACACACACACACACACACACACATACACGCTTTCTCTCACAGACTCCCTCTCACACACTCAAGCTCTCACTCTCATATGCTCTCTCCCCCCCCCCCCACAAGCTCACATTCAAGTTCTCACTTTCTCACCCCTCCCCAGGCTTATATTCTTATGCACACATAGACGCACATCCAGGCACCCATTCTCACCCACACACATAAACCCAGACTCCCATTCTCACCCACAAACCCATGCTCCCAGTCTCACCCACACATATTCAAGCTCCCATTCTCATCCATACATATACACATTTAAGGTACTATTCTCACCCACACATACACACATTCAAGCACCCATTCTTATCCACATATTCAAGCTTCCATTCTCACCCACCCACAAACCCAGGCTCCCATTCTCAACCACACATACACACATTCGAGCTCCCATTCACCCACATATTCAAGCTTCCATTCTCACCCACATACACACCCAGGCTCCAGTTTTCACCCACACACACTCCCATTCTCATCCACACATACACATTCAAGCACGTGCACAGCTTCCGCTTTCTCCCCCAGAGCAGGAAGATCAGCTGCCTCTCCTGCTGCCACCGGACTCCTGCTATCTTCGGGCCCGCCGAACTTCCTGTTTGGGGGTGGGGAGCGGAAGCGCAGCGCACAACGTCCGCTTCCTCCCTCCCCCCCCCCCAAGCAGGAAGATCGGCGGGCAGTACGGCCCGACGCCCGAAGATAGCAGGAGGCCGGTGGCAGCAGGAGAGGCAGCTGATCTTCCTGCTTTGGGGGAGAAAGCGGAAGCTGTGCGCGGCGCTTCCGCTCCCCCAAACAGGAAGTTCGGCGGGCCGTTTGGTCCGAAGATAGCAGGAGAACGGGTGGCAGCAGGAGAGGCAGCTGATCTTCCTGCATTGGGGGGAGGAAGCGGAAGCTGCGCGCGGCACTTCCACCCCCCCCCCCCGAACAGGAAGACCGGTTGGCCATACGGCCGCAGCAGCGCTTCCCCGTGTGTGCCGTGATGGCGCGCGAGGCGTGGGTTCTCTTGTTCGCTGTCGCGGGGATGGGATCCCGCGACAGCCTTGCAGTTCCGGTGCCAGTTGGGTGGGCCTGGGTCTAAGTTGGGTGGGCACCTGCCCACCCAGGCCCACCCGTGGCTACGCCACTGGTCACAGAGGTATGAAGGATAGAGATTCCCCACTATCCAAGAGCAGCCAGTGATGAGGCCTGCTATTGCTTGGGACCAGGCAGACTTGAACAGACTGGCTCCCACCCTTGCACTGCCTTGTGTTGGTAATCTGTACACACCTCTTAGCTAAAGCTGATCTGTGTGTGAGATCCTTTATTCAACCAACCTGCCCACCACCTAGCCAGTTAACTACTTAACCAGCTAAGCATTTATCTGACCCAGGTCGATACTGTAACGTGCGGTTGAATATTTCCCGACTGTAACGTGCTGTGAGCGCACAATTCGGACGCGTAAGGCGATCCAGCGATACAGTCTCCAGTTTCAGCGTTCTTAGCGCTTCTTAAAACAGACGCATAACCCTTTCCGCACGCAGCATGTATATGATATGTAAATGAACGAATTAGCTGTATAATGAAGGAATTAGCTATTCCCCTCCGATACTGTGACGCGCGCTCAGATTATGTCCTTTGTAACCCGCTATTTTGCCGCGTCCTTAACCTGTTAGTTTACCGCCTACCCTCTACTTGGTGTTAGTGTGGTGGTCGAAAATTAAAATGGGATTAAAGTATAAAAAATGGGAGTAAAACCAAAGGGAGTAAAGTGTAAAAAACCATGGATAACATTGCAGCATAAGTTGTTTATATATATGTATAAATACCTGTCACTTTCCTGTCACTTTTCGAATCCCCCAGGCATGCGGTCATCCAGGCGGCGGCGGGAGCCGGCGGGCGGGTGGGCGCGAGTTCGATCCAGGCCGCGGCCGGGCATTCATCCAGGCAGAGGGAGCCGGAAGCGAAAGCGGCCTCCGGAGGCCGCCTTCGCCGCCGGCTCCCTCTGCCTGGATGAATGCCCAGCCCCCGCCGGCAGTGAATGAATGCCCGTGCGATTTCGGCGCTCAAGGCGTAACGGCACGACATGTGACTGCCTTGAGCGCCGAAATCGCACGGGCATTCATTCACTGCCGGCGGGGGCTGTGCATTCATCCAGGCAGAGGGAGCCGGCGGCGAAAGTCCGGCAGCTGGTGCGGCTTGGACGCCGCACCAGCCGCCAGACACCACGACCAGTCGCTGGCCCCACCCTTCGGACCCCTTCAGAAGCCGCGACCAGCAACCACTGCAGGCCCAGACCAGCTGCTGCCACGGTAGGCACTCGGCAACAGACCGGCACCCCGGCTACCCCTCCTACAATGCGCTGCCCACCTGTCGCCACCACCCGACCACACCACCGACCGGCACCACCGCCTGACCGCAACAGCCGGACCGAGGTCGTGGTTTCCCCACAGGCCCAAGCCGGAAACTGACGTGGAGGCCAGCCGGAAGCCACCCTACGAGCTCTAGCAGCATCAGCCCTCCTGCGACCGCGCCCACCCACACTCCCGAGGCGGCGACGTGGGACATCAGGACCCTTAAAAGAGGCGACTGAACACCTCCAGGCCTTCTTGGACACCGCAGCAGCCGCCGGACACCGCGACCAGTCGCCGGCCCCACCCTTCGGACCCCTTCAGAAGCCGCGACCAGCAACCACTGCAGGCCCAGACCAGCCGCTGCCACGGTAGGCACTCGGCAACAGACCGGCACCCCGGCTACCCCTCCTACAATGCACCGCCCACCTGCCGCCGCCACCCGACCACACCACCGACCGGCGCCACCGCCCGACCGCAACAGCCGGACCTAGGTCGTGGTTTCCCCACAGGCCCAAGCCGGAAACCGACGTGGAGCCCAGCCGGAAGCCACCCTCCGAGCTCTAGCAGCATCAGCCCTCCTGCGACCCCGCCCACCCACGCTCCCGAGGCGGCGACGTGGGACATCAGGACCCTTAAAAGAGGCGACTGAACGCCTCTGGCGCCACGCGCCTGCGCCTAAGGAGCGCGACAAAGGGGCCCGCCCCTTTGTGCGCCCCTTCGTGCAGCCACTGAGGGACAACACGACCCCCTCCCCTGTTCCTCTCCATACCTCTCTCCCCTCGTCCATCCTATTGCATTCCCCCTATCGCTATAACTATCCCATCCATGCCCTACAGAGACAGACTAAAAGGGTGGACCTCCTCCTCTCCCACAAGAACCGCAGGACACCACCACCCTCTCCCAATGCGCCAACCTACCCCAACACCCATTAATAACCTATACAATACTACACACAAACAGCCCCCATCCCACTGAACTTTTCCCCAACCCAGCTCCCTGCACCCTGCAATCCCCCACACCTACCACCCTTCAAACTCCATTCAAAACCAAAAGCGTAACCACCAAACCAAGCAGCTCAGACCTCTCCTAGCCAGCAACACCCACCCATCTAAATTCATCCCTACCCCTTCCCACCATCCACCCCACAACATGAACAGAAGAGACGCCCACCACTCTCCAAGCCTCAACATCCCCCACCAACAATACCTATACAAAACTCCACCTGGAGTCTCCCACAGAAGACTCCTCCAGATCCCGCTATTCCAGGCCCCTCATATGGCTGTACTATCAGTCCTTACCCTCTTCCTAATAAATGCACAATCCATTACAAAAAAAATCCCCATCCTAAACGACCTCCTCTTTGATCTAAGACCAGATCTATTATGTATCACTGAATCATGGCTGAAGAACTCGGATACCCCACTCATCAACCAACTACCAACAAGCCAATACAACATTTTCTCTATACCAAGACCCCCAAAAAAGGAGGCGGCCTGCTATTCCTGGCAGCCAAAAAACTTAAATTCAACTCAATTCCCATCAACTCCCCCATACCCATTGAAACCAGTCTCTTCAAATCCAAAACCCTGCAAATTCTGCTGATCTACGCCCCCCCAGGTGCCTTAAACAAAGATCCCTGCCCACTCATCGAAACCATCACATCTAGCATCAACACCAATCACCCCACCATTATCCTAGGAGACTTCAACCTCCACCTTGACAAATCCCCCCATTCTCCATCTTGTGAACTTCTCCTCAACTCACTTACTGCCATGGGCTTCAAGCAAATAATAAACTCCCCCCCACAAAAATCAGGCCACACCCTGGACCTGATTTTCATCAACAACAAAGTGATACCCAACTGCCCCCCCGCCACCACCGCCGTCCCCTGGTCAGACCACATGTTAATAAATTCCAAACTCCAAGTGGACCATACACACATCCACACTCTCAAAGACAAAAAACGCATAGTGTTCACCAAACCATGTTCAAGTGAAACCCTGGAAGAAACTCTACCTGCCGCCCTAAAACAACTGGATACATCAAGCACTGTAAATGCCATCAATTCATGGACTTCAATCAACACAGAGACGGCGAGAAAGATATGCCCAGTCATCGAAAAAGAAATTGTAACCACAACAAGACACAAAGCACCCTGGTATAATCAGGATTTAAAAAACATAAAATGCCTGTTAAGGAAAGCAGAAAAAGCCTGGCGAAACAACCCCACAAACCAATTACGGGAGAGATACAGAACACTCCTATACATATACACAACAGACATCAACAAAGCTAAGCGGAATTTCTACACTCAAAGAATTCACAACTACCAATACAACCCGAGAGCCCTATTCGAATACGTTACCCAACTGACGTGACCCATCAGCAACCCGTCAAACACCTCGGCAATATCAAGTCAGAAATTCGCCTAATACCTTATAGACAAAATTTCCAATACAAGTCCAAAAAGCCCACCAACTAACCTGGAGCCCCCTACGCAAGCAGCCTCCATGGCTCCAACTTGGTCACAGTTTGAGACCATAGCCTCCACTGAGGCAGAAACCATTATTTGAAAGATCAATCCTGCAGCACACCCACTCGACCCCATTCCAACGAAGACCCTCAAACTCATCCCTAACTGCCTAGCAAGACCCATAGCGGTCATCATCAATCTCTCCCTCGAACAAGGAGTCCTCCCAGAATCCTTAAAATGTGCGGTGGTCAAACCTATCCTAAAGAAACCCCAACTGGATCCAACCATCCCATCCAGCTACCGGCCCATCTCGAACCTGCCGTTCCTGGCCAAGATCATCGAGAAGACTGTCAACCGCCAGCTATCAGAATTCCTCGAAAACCGAAATATTCTAGTTCCCGGTCAACATGGCTTCAAAAAATCCCACAGCACCGAGACACTACTACTCACCCTCACTGACATAATTATACGAGGATTTGACAAGGGGACATCCTTCCTTCTAATCCTACTTGACATCTCCGCCGCAATTGACACTGTTAATCATACGATCTTACTCTACAGGCTCAAAGAAATAGGTATCAGTGGCACCATTCTCCAATGGTTTCAATCATTCCTCACCAATAGATCTTTTAAGGTAACCCACGAAAACACAATATCTGAAAAAACCCTTCTCCCACAGGGAGTCCCACAAGGCTCATCTCTATCCCCCACGCTCTTCAACGTCTATATGCTTCCACTATGCAACTACCTAGACAAAATAGGACTCACATACTTCCTATATGCCGATGATGTACAGATCCTGCTTCCCATCAGAGATAACATCAACAACACCCTAAACCAATGGGAATCCCACCTGACAGATATAACCTCCATCCTCAACCAAATGGCATTAACACTCAACCAGAACAAGACGGAAATTCTCTACCTTTCCAGAAAAGATCCATCACCCAACTTCAACCCAACAACTCCGACCAAATACAACCTGCTCACGACAGTAAGAGACCTCGGAGTCATCCTGGACAAGGAACTGAACTTCAAAGCCCATATCAAGACAATGATAAAAGAAGGATTCCACAAACTTCAAGTCCTCAAGAAACTTCAACCCCTTCTGCACTCCCCAGACTTCCGAACAGTTCTGCAATCCCTCCTCTTCACCAATCTAGACTATTGTAACGCCCTCCTAACAGGCCTCCCCACAGCCACCCTCAAGCCCCTCCAACTTCTCCAAAATGCAGCTGCACGGGCTCTAACCAATAACAAAAAAACAGATTACATCACACCCACACTTAAACTACTCCACTGGCTACCTATCCCCTACAGATCTCAATACAAAATGCTCATGCTCATACACAAATCAATCTACAGCGACAAAGCTAGCTGGTTACAGAAACCACTGATCCCCAACAATTCCACCAGAAACCTCCGCTCAACAAACACAACCCTCCTCACCACTCCCTCCATTAAGGAAGTGCCTCGAGCCACCACAAGAGAACGCGCCGCTTCCATAGCCGGCCCTCACCTCTGGAATAGCCTTCCACCCTCTCTCAGAACAGACCCCTCTACGCCCTCCTTCCGAAAGAATCTCAAAACCTGGCTCTTCCGGAAAGCTTTTCCCCCAGATAAATAAATAACTTGTCTCCTTATCCCACTCACCCCCCAGATAAGTTCCTTCTCCCGCCACAAGCCCTACCATCCCTCCTCCCTGTGACTATACATAAGTTAATCAAAACACTCCCTTTTAATAGAGTGTGTTCTATTTTCTTTTAAGTTAATTGTTAACCTTATAAAATTACCTAGATAATATACCGTTATAATACTCCATGCCATTATAAGCAAATTATAAGTTATATGTTCCGAGTTAAATTATCTCCTCCATGTTTCAATGTACTATGTCATAACACGGCTTGCCCTATGACATCATGTTTTATGTAAACCGATGTGATATGCCAAATCAAATGTCGGTATAGAAAAGCAAATAAATAAATAAATATTTAAATTTTCTCTTCTGCCTTTCATGGCAATTAGTCAGCCATGTCACAGCGTATCACAGTGCAGTTAGCTGAGTTAAAAAACAAAAATGACATGCAAATTTATAGTGCAGGGAACAAATAGGAAGCCACATAATGTGTTCTGTTTGGAGCCCTGGATTTCTGTCATTTGAAGGGAGCGATCTGAAATACCTCTGCTCAAATATTGAATTAGTACAATGACAAATAAATTCACTGCTTGGGCGAAGCTTCTATCAAGATTAGGGTTGCCAACACTGCCAGTGAAAAATTAAAATCCTTCCTTATGAGCTTTGGAAATTTCAAAGCAACAGAAACACAAATAAAAAGGGTTCAGCTCAAGCGATCCAGAACATGCGCATCTGACGCTTCATAGCCCAGCAACGAGTCAGCTCTTGCATCTTAAAGTAACAGCACTATCTAGAGCTCTCAAAATATCAGCTGGAAAATGTTTGGGCTCTCTCTCTCACTTCCTTTCCGTCCGATTCCGGGATCATCTTTTTATTTGTTCTATTTTAGTTGTGCATTCATCCAGGCAGAGGGAGCCGGCTCCCTCTGCCTGGATGAATTCACGGCCCCCGCCGGCAGTGAATAAATGCCCGTGCGATTTCGGCGCTCAGGGCGTGACGTCACGACGCTTGACGTCACGGCATGTGACTGCCTTGAGCGCCGAAATCGCACGGGCATTTATTCACTGCCGGCGGGGGCCGTGCATTCATCCAGGTACCAGCGCACCCAGGATACTGTATAGGCGCTGTATTAGCGCCTATACAGTAAAATGGGTTGCGCGGGCCTAACGCTTGCCTAACGCTTAGCAGCCGCGGCATGCATTTGCATGCAATTAGAAGAGAGTATCGAGCGGTAGGTGAAGAGAACTGTGCGTGCGGGGAACGAGGGTGCGCCCGGCACTGCCGCACTGTTTCTACCGCGGCCTTAGAGTATCGATCTGTCAGCTGCAGCTGTTGACAAGATCCAGATAGAGTCAGTCAGAACTTATCTGGCTAAGTGGTGCTGAATATTGATCTCCAAAGCATCAGGAGTCTAGTTCTAATTTTTGTCTTTATCACACGATTGCATGCCATTAGCACATAAAGCTACTGTGACTGGATGAGCCTGTAGCCAAATGATCATATTAAAATCAGTTACCATAACAAATAACAGTACCAGACACTTCTTTCTTTAAAAATAAAATCTATAAATTGTGAAATTTGAAGGCGCAATGTAGAGACAATAAGTATTTCCTAGAGCTATGTAGTTCCTGGGTCTATTGGTTGCAGTAGTACAATTTTGAATGGGCAAGTGAAAGTTGGCTGACATGCTCATATATACTGGCAGGCTTTTATAGAGCAGCTAGGCCTCTGTGGGTTAACTTTCAGCAAGAGCATGGTTTTTTTTATGTGTTTATATTTTCATAGCCTTGGTCAGGAGAAGTGGCTTTGCCTGCCCTTGTGCTGTGCCAAAGTGATAGGATTTCATTCTTTGAAAACCTAGCACATCCCAAGAGGTTACCTTGGTGCACATTTCTTTCTTTCCGTATTAAATTGCTCATTGTCGTAAAGTGACTAGTGCTGCTGTGCTTTGAAAAAGAACTTCTAAGAGGTTAAAAAAAGCTTCTGTATGGAAGGGTTTTTTTTGGTTCTGCAGACAGAATACAGTTTGCAGCTGTTTGACTTGTGATAGTGATATGGGTCTGATGTAGACAACGTACTGGGAACCATGGATGCAGCTGGAATTGAGGTTATAAATTTTAAAAGCAATGCAGATTTTAGCCATTAATTGGCTGCTGGCAAAAGCACACAGAATGGGTTCTAACTGTGGGAGCCTACAACTCTGTATCTGGTATCAGGAATTCATATATATCACACCGTTCTAATGATTTAGACCACGACTAATTGAAATATGAGGCATACCGATCAAATTTAGCATTACCAGTCTGCTCTTTGGTTTGGGACTGTATGGCGACAAGGTAGCATTTATTACGTACTTATTCTGCATAACTGTGTCTGAAATATCTAGCTGGTTGTCAGCAAAGAGTTCCAGCTGGGCTAATTAAGTCATTAAAAAGAGATCAAACGTGATCTCTTGCATATTAAACTGCAAGAAAAATCTTAATGTGAGGCTTTCCAAAATCTTTTTTAAAGAATGTCTTTTAATAGTAAATATATTTCCATTATTGTCTTTGCCATTGTGCCTTTATAAAAAAAAAAGTATTGGCATAGTGCAAATTTAGAGTTGCCAGAAAGGCAATGGTTAAAACTTTATTTCGTAAAAGCTTGATTCAAACTTTTGTGCTTGGCACAGATCTCCCACCAGAAAAGTGATTTACTGTATGCTCTAGACGTAGGGTCCAGATTGGCTGATTTGACCTTTTTAAGTATCTGTTAATTATTCTTCTCTATGCCTGGGGTATGTGAGGGTCATAAAGTTCCAAATCAAGCTCTGTGCTTTTTTTTTGGGAATTAAAATGTCCTGGAAGTTCAGGGCAGCAATAGTTCCTCTGCTTTCCAGTAGCACATGCTTGTCAGTGTTTCACTTTATAGCTTACAGCACTGTAACCAGGCTGACGTGCTAATTTTTCCCATCCCTTGAACTTATGATATGGCATGCCGAAGTGAAACTTGCAGCAGCAGATGCATTTTGTGGGAATCCAGTTTTATTCACAGTTAAAACGCTTCTTGCAGTGTTTCCCAGCCTGGTCTTAGAGTTTCACATAAGAAAATAAATGCATTTAAGTCCAGCTAGACTTCAAAAGCATATAAAAGGCCTGATAAGCCAGCCAATATTTTTTTTTATTGTCATGATATATTGGCTGACTTAGCTGGACTAAAATATATTTATTTCTTTAGGGATATCATTTAGATTTTTTGATTGTGATCATATTGCAGCCTTCATATAACTTGCCTTTTTTTTTGTTTACTGAGAACCTCACCTAACTGGTCTGGTCTTCAGGATATCTAATGAAAATACATAAAATATTTGCATACATTGAAGATCCAGTGTAGAGCAATATCTTATACATACTTACTGTGGATATCCTACAAACCAGCCCGATTAAGTGGGCTCCATTCTAGTGATGTCACTTGGGTGCCTGCCTCAGCTGTAGCCAGCTTCATTTTCAAAGTACTGGGAAGCAGGGCAGGAATGATGATCACTGGCTTCTGCTCTTTCTTAACTGGTGGGATCCAACCCCTGTGGAAGCGGGTAACTAGGGGCTGGGTTAGTCCCCGGCCCCGTCAAATATTTTGGAGGGTGGGGGGAACTGGAAGAGGCCTAGAATGGCCACTACTGGGCCTAGCCCAGCCCAGCCCTAAGCCTCACAAATTTGTTTCCATTTATTTAATTATTTCTAAATGCTTATATACCGCACTCTATTGGGTTGATGGAGGTGGTTTACATAGTAAAAAACATACATAATTGAGATTACAATAACATAATACATGAGACATAATTTAAAAATAAATAAGATTAATAGAGGCACTGCAAGGGGGCTAATTAACACACTGAATATTCAAAAAAAAGTCAGATAGTGATGCTTCGGGGCAAAATAATTGAAGATAGTTATTCATTGGGATGCTTTTTTAAATAAGAAGGTTTTCAAGGCCTTACTGAAGGTTTTTACATTGGAGATACCCTTAATTGAATCTGAAAGGAAGTTCCAAAGACTTGGTCCTGCAATACAGAATGCTCGATTTCTGATGATATCTAGTCTCATCATCTTTGGAGGATTGAAGATCGCAATTGTCTTGTTGGTTTGTAGACAGAACAGAAATTAGCCAGATGGAAAAGTCATTATGTAACAACTTAAATGTAAGCATTAGTTCCTTGTATTGAATAAAATATGTGACAGGAAGCCAGTGTAAAGAAATGAGAATTAGAGTTATATGATCTCTGGGATGAGTACCTGTAAGAAGTTGTGCAGCAGAATTTTGAATTACTTGTAGTGGTCAGATTGTACAGGCAGATAGGCTAAAATATAAAGAGTTGCAGTAATCTAATGAACTAAGTATTTGTGATTATGGGAAGAAGATTGAAAGGCATAGGGAGGGTCATTTTGGTTTGGAGAGGGTTTTTTTAGTTTAGGAAATGAACCAAACAGAAAAAAACAAAACATTAAGTGAACTGAAAAACAAACCCCTTTCCCAAAATGAAATGTTTTGTCTTCCACATACCTAATATCTATCTATCTATCTATCTACTTGGAGTGAAGTGTCACATGAATGAGAACTGGTCTGAGAACGTAGCATATGCTAAAAGCTGTGACAAGAACTAGCCCCTCATCATCTTGCCCATCTCCCCCACTCTGCTCTTGCTTATATCCCTGCTATTTCCCATTTCTGACATTCCCTTACTTTGGGGCCAATGCAAAAAAGAAAGCACGGAAAGCGGGCACGGAAAAGAGAGTGCCCACTTTCTTAACGCGTGCATGGCACCCGCATGGGGGGCGCCATGCTATATTATAATTAGGGGGTCATGTTAGCAAGGAGGCGCGACCCTAGTACCTCCTTGCTAACGCGACCCCGTAGTTACCGGCGGTCTGCCGATTATCAACACCAACAAACTCGGCATCGGTTTTCATAACGGAGCCGGCCGGTTATGAAAACCGACGCCAAGCACATCGGTGTCAATCTTCTTAATGCGGCTGGCTGAGTTTTTTTTTTTTTTAACTTTTAAAAGAAGTACAGAAAAACAGTTTTTTCTGCTTTTCTATTCATCTTTTCAAAGCGCTCAGCTATTAACGCTTGCTCCAGGCAGGCGTTAATAGCTGAGCGATAAATGTGCGTCTGAGACGCACATTTATTTTTTTACATTTGGAGTGAATGAGAATAGCCTCATTCACATGTATTTGCATGTGATGAGCGCTAACTCATTCACTCCGTGTTGGACTCGAGTTAAATAGACGCTAATCCCCTTATTGCATTGGGGTGAATTAGCGCCTATTTAACCCACGTCCGACTGTGGGTTATACAGTGCATTCGGCTGAGCGCACTGTATTGCATCGGCCCCTTTGTTGTTTAATTTCGTGGCCATAGGTGAAGGGGAGGAAATGTAGAGGCTGATCAGGAAAAAGCAAAATTTCTTAACAAATATTTCTGTTTGGTGATCACTGTGCAAGGGCCTGAATCAGGACCACATAAAACAAATACAAATAAGATTGGAAGTGAAGTAAACCTCAATTGATTTTCAGAGTAGTATGTCCATGAGGAGCTAACTAACCCCCTCATTTATCAAAAATGGACTCTCTACCTGGGTAACATCAAGCTAGGTAGAAAGAACATTGCACAAATCTCATCTTTGGGTGAGTTTCTGCACTCCGAAGGCCATCAAATCTTCATAGGAGCCACTGTTCTGTTCGTATGTCTCACGTTGAATGTCAAAGTGGCCCTAACTCCCTTCACTAATACCTAAACCTCACCTCGAGTTACTAGGTGGGCCTACCATAGGGATACAAATACCTATCTAGGGAGACAACATTACAGCTAGGCTTTCTCTCTCTCTCTCTCCTTCCTTCCCCAGTGGTTGAATGCAAGAAATACATTAGGTCTGGCATTTCTTGCAAAGTCTGAAAAGGTTGTCACAATTTGTGCTTAGCTCTTCACATAGGCAGTTAGCACAAAGTGCAATAAACTGTATATTAGCATAAATCACACCCCTTTTGCTAATGCATGCAATACTTATCGCATTTTGATAAATCCAGGCCTTAAACTTAAAGTAGATAAGCAATGGGGCCGGATGGGATACATCTCAGGGTACTAAGGGAACTTAGAGATATCCTGGCAGCTCTGCTGGCTGATCTTTTCAATGCTTCTTTAGAGCCTGGAGTAGTTCCAGAGGACTGGAAAAAGGAGGATGTATAGGATTGCCAACTGACTCCAGATTTTCAGGACAAGTTGATCCAGTCCTGGTTTTACCTCATTGCATGCCGGGACTTATTTTGATTTCTTTATTGCATTCCCTAAGAAAAGCAAGACTGGTTTTACTCTCTGTATGCAAGGGAGTAAAACCAGAATTGGATCAACCTATCCTGAAAATCAGTAGCCACTTGGCAACCCTAAGGATGTGGTTCCTATTCATAAAAGTGAAAGTAATGAGGAGGCTGGGAACTATACGCCTGTTAGTCTGACCTCCATAGTGAGCAAATTAATGGAATTGCTAATAAAACAGAGGATAATGCAATTTTTGGAATCCAATGGATTGCAAAATCTGAGGCAGTATGGTTTTACCAGAAGTAAATGTTGATAGATGAATCTGATCAATGATTTGATGACCAGAGAGTTGTATCAAGGGAGAGTGCTTAGACATAGTGTACTTGGATTTCAGCAAGGCCTTCGACACAGTTCTGCACAGAAGATATATATTTTATGTGCCCTTGGTATGGATCCTAGAGTGAATGACTAGGGACCTCATTTTCCAAGGAGTTACCACATGTGATAATTCCACAAATCATGCTAACAGCAGTTAACGCGATTTGCAAATTTTTAATTTTGTATTCAGGGGGTGGAGCAAATGTAAAGTAGGGAGGATTTATCATGTGCCACACTGTTAGCACAGCTCCTACTGTGGCCAATAACTACATCTCTTTCATTTGCACTACAGCCAGTAAAGGTTTATGAGAGAGAGAGAGAGAAAGACTTGCTATGGTGCCTCCTCCCTAGACAGGTATTTGTATCCCTATGGGAGGCCCACCTAGTAACTCGAGGTGAGGTTTAGGTATTAGTGTAGGGGGTTAGGGGCCACTTTCACATTCAACGTGAGACGTACGAACAGAACAGTGGTCTCTTGTGAAGATTTGATGACCTACGGAGTGAGGAAACTCACTCCAAGATGAGATTTGGGCAATGTTCTCTCAACCTAGCTTGAGTCTCACGTTGAATGTGAAAGTGGCCCCTAACCCCCTACACTAATACCTAAACCTCACCTCGAGTTACTAGGTGGGCCTACCATAGGGATACAAATACCTGTCTAGGGAGGAGGCACCATAGCAAGTCTCTCTCTCTCTCCTGCAATGTAGCCCAAATTGGGCTATTAGTGCAACTTGCAATAACAGCCTTTCACATAGCTGATATCACAATTTGTGATACACATGCTTATTAGCATAAGGTACACCCCTTTTTTGGTATCCAATGCAATATTGGAAAATGAGTGGTAGGCAACAAAGGGTAGTGGTAAATGGAGTTTTCTCTGAGGAGGAGGTTGTTACTAGTGGTGTTCTGACATTTCCTATTTTGTCACGGTTCGGGGGGTCCCCGAAATGATAGGAAAACCCACAAAATTTCATGTGGTTTTCTTATCATTTTCAGGGGCAGGAGGGCACATAAAAAAAAAACCTACCCAACCCTTCATATTTAATTAATTACAATCCCGCATCCTCCCGACCCCCCAAAAACTTGCCTAAAGTCCCTTGTGGTCCAGCAGGGGTCCAGGGCCTTCGACGGCCACTAATGAAAATAGCGCCAATGGCCTTTTGCCCTTACCATGTGACAGAGGCTATCGGTGCCATTGGCCGGACCCTGTCACATGGTAGGAAAAATGGATGGCCCGCGCCATTTTTTAATCACATCTTTAGTTGGGAAAGATTTGTCTTTTTGCCGATGAATCAAAATCTGAAACAGGAAGGAGTGAAAATGGTCTAAGTTCTGGCAGCTAAGATTTAATGCTAAAAAATGCAGAGTAATGCATTTAGGATGCAAAAACCCAAGGGAAGGATACAGTTTTGGAGGTAAATTTCTTCTGACCACAAAGGAAGAGTGGGATCTGGGGGTTATTGTTTCTGATGATCTTAGGATGGCCAAACAGGTGGATAAAGCAATGGTAAAAGCCAGAAAGATGCTTGACAAAGTGTGAGGAAGGTGTTAAATAGCAGAGTATTGATAAAGTAAATTATTAATAGCAATCACTAGAAATGCTTATTGCTGATGCATAGCAATAATATATGTGCATCTTTTATGACATTTATAAACAAGCAACTGATCCCTCCAAAATCTGCAGGCTTAGTCCTCCAGTTGATTTCTGTTTTTTGTTGTTGCCCCTTTTTTCATGTGAGATGCCTTTATATACTTAAAATTCAAATATCTTTATATACATTTTATCTATCTATCTGTCTATATAGATAGGTATAGATATCTAAAACAGTCTATTGTGGTATTTTCAATCAGATCTTATTGCAATTTTTTTTTTTTTTTACTTCAGTGCTTTTATGACTGGTTGCTTGATAGCTTCTTGGTATGTTTTACTTGATGTGAATAATACCTCCTCTGCAATTTGTACTGCAATGCATTTTTCAGGCCTTCCACAGATGTACAGTAGTTCCCTACTGAGAGAGTTTTTGCAGGGCTTTGCTGAGAGGCATTTTTACCATGTTTTCATTGAAACTCTTCCATGGTACCGGCGATCTCAGTGTCTTGCATCTATTTTGAGACCATGGTTTTTTTTAATATATAGGATATTGCCATTTGGGAACTTTAATGCTAGATCTTCCTATTGCAGACAGTGGACTCGATAAGCAGCATATCTCCTTACTTTGAGTTGAAGGTAAAGGCAAACATGGAGCTATGCCATGGAATTACAGATGATCATTTCAGCTCTCAGCCTTTCTTGTAAGACAATTTTTGATAGGCTAACAGGCTAATTTTCAAATGTAAATGTAACATACCATCATAACAATTTTCAAAACCCATTTAGCCGCATTAAGTGCACTTAATATTGGCAAATCAATAGCATATATTGTAGTAATTTTCAAAGGCTTTTGAAAATTGCTATAATGTATGCTTTTGAATTTTCAATAAGTTTTATTCATGTTAATGCTGTGACTCCTGGCCGCGGAGGCCACAGGCCGGGACTGCTTACCCTCCGACACCGGGTCCTGGACTTGGTCCCTCTCTCCCTGGCGGAAGCGGGCCGCCTCTTGCATGGCCGTGCCGCTGCTGCTCCTCCCAAGCATGGGATTTTCCCTGCCATCCTGCACTGCTTCTCTTCTCACTGCTGCCACAGCCATGTGGGAGATGCCACTTCCGCTGACCTTCTTGGGTGCCTACCCCTAGGTGTGCGTGCGCGCCACCGCCGAGCTTTAAAGGGGCCGCAGCGGGAAAAGCTCCCGCAGCCCCTAGTGATGATGTCAGTCGTTCTAGGGTATATAAGCAAGCTCTGGCAGTCAGAGCTTGCCTTGGCAGCAGGTCTCCTCGCTGATTCTTGGCAGTGTTTTTGTGTTGCTGTTCCTGCTCCTGAGTTCCAGTTCCTGCTCCAGCTCCTGATCCTGCTCCTGAGTTCCAGTTCCTGCTCCCAGGTTCCAGTCCCAGTTCCTGTTCCTGCCTCTCACCCTTTGGGCGGACCTTGACTTTCGACCCGGATTGTTCCTGACTACGAGATCAGCCGCCTGCCTCTGACCTCTGGACCGAATCCGACTACGAGATCAGCCACCTGCCTCTGACCGCTGGACCGTTTCCGACTACATGCTCTGCCACCTGCCTCAGACCTCCGGACCAGACCTGTCTCTGTTTTCGCTGCCTGTATTGGACCTCCAGCTCCTGCCCGCTGCCTTCCTTGCCTGGCTGTACTCCATGGAATCATCTATGCAGAGGCCCACCTAAGACCATCCGGCCCCAGCACCCAAGGGCTCAACCTGCGGGGAACGAGGGCTGGATTTGGCGAAGCTCCTGCTGGCCTCTGCTTCAGGTCTAGCCTTGCCTCCTGACGGAGGGGACCTGTGGGGGCTTCCCCCACAGATAGCGCCAATGCCATCTCGGGCCAAGGATCTACTTGTGCAATAGTTAAGTGCACAGTGTAGGTAAATGGGCTTTTAAAAATTGCTACAATAGTATATTATATTTTCATTTTCATTTGAAAAATGACCCTGTAAGAGGACAAAAATCATTTATTGTGAAAAAAAGTGTTATTTAATAAAACCTACATGCAAGGAGCTTGTAGTAATTAACCCAATAATAGATCTGGTTTAATTGTTTAAAATTAAAAGAAGTAAATCACAGTTTCCTTTCCCTAAATATGTTTACTTATTCCAGTAATTGCAAAGATTGAGTTTGAGTACAGAAAAACTACATCGGTCTGGCGTCCTTCAAAGAGAGCAGATTGGTTGATTATGAACTAGATTTATAATTTTGCTATAAATATAGCAAAAATAGTGCCTGCAATAAAAAAAGGGTCACGGTTAAGGTAGGTTTTTTCAGATACTGCAACATAAACTATTTTACCATAACAGGCTTTTACCAATTTTGGTGGAGGGAGCGAGAGAGAGCAATAGAGAGACTTTTTATGAGACTTTCAAATAAGTAAATGATTTATACCACTGTAAGAGGGGCAACTAGTAACTCGGAGTGAGGTTTTGGTGGCGGCCTAGATTTTGGGGGGCAGTTTAACATGCACAGTCAGAGGTATGAACAGCACAGTGCACATCAGTACTTAAGCTAGGTTGAGAGTACAATGTATAAATCTCATCTTTGTGTACCTTTCATCACTCCAACTCACATCAAATCTTCACTGATGTGTACTGTGCTGTTTGTACCTCTGATTGTGCATGTAAAACTGCCCCTCAAAACCTAAGCCACCACCAAAACATCATCCTGAGTTACTAGTAGTCCCTCCTACAGTGATATAAAAAGTTGACTACTATGCATACCTCTTTCTCTCTCGCTCTCTCAGGAAAACTTTTCAAAATTTGCATACGCATCTCACAATGCATTATTTATCATTGGCGTTTTGGTATTATCATGGGTGTTAGGGCCTTAATGGCTGTGATAAGGCCCTAATGCAATTTGAAAAATGACCCTGTATATTAGCAATATGGAAAAACAGGGCATTTCCATTGTATTGTCATGTGGATGCTAGTGCCTTCTAGTAGGTACCCAAAATTATTTTCTGGATGACACGTCATCTTACAAGTGTATCAGTCAGTCGCCTACTGCAGAGTGGTGATCGAAGCAAGCATAAATGAAACCCAATTCATGCACTTGCAGTATCCTGTCTCACCAAGTAACACTATACAATGTGGAGTGAATTTTCAAAAGCATATACACACAAAATATTATTTTATATGCATACATAAGCTTTTTGAAAATTAACCAGGGGGTTTATGCATATAAGTCCACACAAAAGCAAGCTCAAGCTTATGCATACTTAAGAGGCTTTCCAGGGATGGAATTAGGGTGGGAAAATCCATTTATGTGCATATGTTCCAAAACTGAAAGTATGCACGTAAATGTATATGTGAACAATTATTCCTGCTTCCCATGCAGGCATAAACGTGTGCATGTATGCCATGCAAGCACTCACGTGCACACACTTATTTTTAAAGTGGACTTACACACACTTTGAAATTTATGGCTGAAGTTAGCGTGTCCAAAGTATGTACTGACTTCAGCCATAAGCGCTATGAAGGAAGTCTTCAAGCATATCCAGCATAGCTCTCTGCTTCAACAGCAGGGGAGAAAGTCTTCAAGCAAATCCAGCATAGCTCTCTGCTTCAACGGCAGGGGAGAAAGTCTTCAAACATATCCAGCATAGCTCTCTGCTTCAACGGCAGGGGAGAAAGACTGACACTTCACTTTCAATGCATATCCAGCATAACTCTCTGCTTCAGCAACAGGGGGAATGAAGAAAAGTGGATCTATATACAGACAACCAACAAGGATTGAATTACATAGTCGGGGTAAACAAGCATGGGTGTAGCTTGCTTATTGCGGCGGTTACTACCCCTAACTAATTAAGCTAGATATTTCATTTAGATGCAGCTCCAACACTGCTCTCTACATTAATGGTGGGGGTGGAAGGGTAATAGAATCAAAAGGTTACTAAGAGCCAAGAGAAACAGATAAGTATGAAAAAAAAGAGAGTGTGAAACTTGCTGGGCAGATTGGATGGGCCGTTTGGTCTTCTTCTGCCGTCATTTCTATGTTTCTATGTTTCTATGTTATGCAATTGGGCTCTGTAGGTTTGTTTCTAGTGATTTCCCCCATAAACACAGAACAGGATAAAACCTTTTAAAAATGGGGCCCTGTGTGAAACAAAAGATGATAACATGCATGCGCAGCCAGGACCTTTCCCTCTTCCTGCATCTGCCCTCTACAAGCATAAACCACATAACACACTAACAACCAACACCATTGCTTGGGAATCAAAAGGCCGCAATTTTAACAGTATATCCATCATTACCTGTGTAGCACAAATAATATCCACAAAGCTCTGGTGGACATCCACCAGACCCCAGCAAGATGAACCCAACTCCAGCACATATGGCCTGTAGGCATCTGGCAGCCCCATGCTGCCTCAGTATACAGCCCCTGCCGCAGCCCAGCACGGAGCCAACTCAGGGATGACTGTACCCTACTGTCCCCATCAAATCATCCAACCAACCTGGGTGGCCCATCAACACTACCCTGTAACAACATCCTAGCTCAGGTAACTCATGCGCATGCCCCCAATTTTTTCTTTAAACAAATCAGCTGGTAACAGCTATACACGAAAGAATAAATATCCAAAATGGTTAGGGGTCAGGTGGGTGGGATACAGCTTTCTCAGTGGTGAGGAAAAGGATGGGAAGATGCTGTCACTGGCCCTCTTTATCCCCAGTAACTCTACCCTAAATTTCTGGCGCCCCCACAGTGCCTGAACCGATCAGAGGCCACCAAGGCCCTCTACATGTTTCAAATACGCAGCAGAGCAATGGATCACCCCACCTCCACTGAGCCTAACTACCACTTAATTTATCTCCCTTTGCATGAGGTAGCATGAGGCTAAACCTGGTATCCAAGTTATCCTGGGCAGCAAGGAACTTGGCCCTATCTGCCCCACACAGAAATTGCAAAAGAGTTTTTGCTTCTTTTTACCCATGGAGATCACAATTATCATGAATGCAAATTAAAACAACAAAAGAGCAAAGAATGTATGTGGTAAAAAGGACACACACATAACTTTTAGTCTTATATACAATTGACTGAGTTGTGTGTTTAATAAAAGGCAGAAAACTTCACAATTAAAGTGCATTTTTTTTGACTGCCACAATAAAGTGGCAACTGCATTTATTAAAATGCTATTTTATATTAGATGATACAACATTAGGGAACATATTTATATTTTAACCTATCTGGTATTCTAAATTAAACAGCATGTATTATGTTCAATCGAATAAGTATAGTACAAGGGTGGCCAAGTCTGTTCTTCAGGAGCCACCAACAGGTTTGGCTTTCAGGATATCCACCATAGATATTCATTAGATAAGACTGCACAAGGGAGGCAGTGCATGCAGATCTCTTTGATGTGTATTCATGGTGAATATCCTGAAAGCCAGGCCTGTTTGTGGATCTTGAGGACCGGAGTTGGCCACCTCTGGTATAATAGAATGCTTTTTTTTCAGTGCTAATTATCTAAGGTTAGGTGGCTAATCCTCACTGCACAAATAACAGGTCTAAATCTAACCAGTCACATTTTTAGATTTAGGAGACTTTCCAACTGGAAATCTGGCCAGTTAGGTTCCTCTCTATTCTCCTAAGGATAACCAGCTAAAGTTAACCACTTACTGACTCTGAAAATTGATCCCTGAATAAGTGTTATATCTGAGTTACCTGCTTCAGAAACTTTTGCTAAATAAGAAAATGTATTTTCTTTATCATAAATTAGGGATCACCTTGAAGGACTGAAGTATCGAGCATCAAATTACCGTAACTCATTTTACTTTCTACTCTCCTACGTTTAGCATGTCTGAAACTGTGACTGATTTTTCCCCAGTAGTTTTTTTTATTTAAACTTCGTCTTTGAAATAAACCCAAAAGTGCATTGTGTGACTCTACCAGCTGCAGGACTCCATTTGTCAATGCACACGTGATCGGATATGTACTTTCAGGCCTCAGTTAAAATAAGAGAAAAACGTGGTCACCTAGAAGTTATACAACATGTCTCATTCTGCAGCACATTTATTAAGTAGCTATTAATACAGACAGAGTTTGCTGCATTCTCTACATTTTTCAGCAAGAGTGACCTGGATATTATTCCCCATTAGAGGATTTATGTTGCTGAATGAAAAACATCTTGTTTTGAAGGAATCCTGTCCTGTAGATCACCAGGCACTAGATTTATACAGAGGGAAAAAAAAAAAACCGGTTGAAGGCAAACACAGAGATTTGATACGTTTTGAAGGAGGACCAGCCTCCTGCACTTGTGAGCGATGACAGATCTGCATGAAACATAATCCTGATTAAAAATGCATGTGTGAAACCCTGCGAATGAGGCACTACCTTCAGCTGGAAGTTCAGGGGCTCCTTAATGGGAGCCTCGGTATCTTCTGCACCCTCTCCCCCCCCCCCCACCCCCCATCGCTTCCACCCTTATTTCATCATTGCTTACAAAGATCCTTACCTCTCCTTATTTGTTTTCAATTACAGCTGGTTTAACATTTGACTCTTTAATGTAAAATGGCATGTAAAAGAGACTTGATAGGTTCAGACAGAAGATCAAGAGTTGGTGGAAATCATTGTAAAGCAAAAAAAAAATCACGACGTTTGTGAACTACAGAATGTATTGTGCAGATCCCAAGGCATAAGAATCATATGAAAAACGTTGCATGATGCAAAATGATTAAATTGACCTGATCTTGTTATATTTTATGGCATTATTTCAGTATATGAATTTTTATTGCTTTCATTCTCTATCCATTTAAAGATGAAGTCATATAGTCCATTCATCACCTTGGTGTACAAGTTTGTATTTTATTGATTAATTTGTTTTATTTATTTATTTAAAATTCTTATTGCCTGCTTTCTCAGCTCTGAAAAGAGATATATAAAGAGGTAGACAACAATTAACCGGGGCAACTGAGACCTATCCACCAAGTCTCCCCCTCCAAGTCAATAAAATATTCAAGAATTACAGGCAGTCCATTGCATCGCTTGGAATAGGAAGACTGCAGCTTTATTCTAGTCAACAAAGATAACATAAACCCAGGGTTGAGGCTCAACTTAACATGTCCCACCTCCCACTCCCTGCCCTATTCCAAGGGCAGTCACCAGGGCCATTGAAGCAACATGTCCTCCCCGGTGGCTTCTGCGCCTCTCACTCTGGCCCAAAATGAGGCATCTCCAATTCCTGCCAATGCAGCTCTCCTCCAAGGCCTGCCCTGTATCACATGGCCTTGCCCTCTGTCATCCAGGCTGAGAATTGCCCAGGCCCGCCATGCTGCAGGAGGTTCATTGTGTACTGGCCATCACGACTGCCCCCTCTTTAACATTTCCTAGAAGCTCAGACACCTGCTGTCACAGCCTGTAGAATTGCAGCTCCAAAATTGGCCTAACATCTAACATAATATGCCTAACATTAACAGAGATCGGATGGGGAGGGAGGGAGGGAAAGACGCTGCTGCCACCTGGGAAGAGAGTCGACGATCAAAGGGGAGAAGGACGGAGCACTTCTCCCCTTTATTGCTGCATCCCCCCTCCACTCAGGCGGCCTGACAATCAGGATGTACGCACCAACAAGCAGCTCAGTGACATCACAAGCGGCTGTGTGTGGTATGCTAGTATCTACCCAGAAATTGCTGTGTGGCCTGGAGGCCATAACCAGAAGGGGAAGGGAGGAAGGAGCACCCCGCACCCCAAATGCTCCTGGACAGCCACTCCCTCCCCCCCTGCTGGCCCAGGAGATCCCGGTGAGTGTGCATGGGGAGAGGGGTAGAAGGAGGACACTGGCAGCTGGGGGAGGGGGGTAGGAAGCAGAAGAAGCCCACCCTACATGCATGAATATCATAAAATAAAACAAATAATTATTAAATTATAAAATCACATTCCAAACATATAAAACAGAAATATTTCATGTTGCAAGGAGAGATGTTAACGTTTTTCCAACCTAGAACAACTTAAAAGTTGGTTTTCAAATTACAATTTTTAAAATTTTAAGGACCTGCTTTTACATTAAAGAAAAAACATCTATTAATATATCACCACCTCTGTTCAGTTTATTACAACAAATTGTTTGGGAAAAAGCCAGGTTTTTAGATTTTTACAAAAAGTAAGTTAATTTGTTTCCACCTTAACATGCATAGGTAACACAATCCAAAGTGTTTCGAATGGAAGACAAATTATTTCCCCTTGGTTTTCAACTTTTAATTTTATTATTATTTTTCATTTTTCATTTTTTTTAAATTCTTCCTTGGACTCAAGCATCCTCTGTTGAGTAAAGCTTCTGAAAAATTGTATCAGGAAAGCCTTCTACCGTTCATATTTGTCAGAGGAAAGAGGAGTCATTTGACAAACTGTATGCTGTAGATAACAGGAAAGATGGAAATCTGCTCTGCAGATAATGCCATTTTGATAAACGGTCTTGTAAATGTATGGCCATACCAGTGGCATAGCCAGAATTGATTTTTTTGGGTGGGCACAAGGTTAACATGGGTGGGCTGTAGGCATGCAGGTCTGAGACTTACTAGTTGTTTTCTTATTGATAAATAATGCCATATAATGCACCCTAGAATGGCTTTCTATGTAATTTGCAACAGCCATTATGCATCATGCGTGAAACTTTAAAGCATTTACCTCAATTATTTCAAGCACTTACCAGCATTAAAAATTCCTTATTAATCAGAATATATTTTATATTTATTGCAGTTTATAAATGCACAAGTATAGAAAACAATCAGATCCAATCATGTAATAAAACAAAAATTAATGTATTCTTTCATGAACCATCTTTGCAGAAAACCAGAAGTCTTCATAAATACAATAAAATATAATTAATCATCAGAACAGGTGCAGCACAGAGCTAGTGCAATTCACATTACAACTAACATGAAAAATATTTTCAAATTCTGGTGTCACCTCTGCCAAAAATAATCCTCCACTGCTATTTTGTGAAATAACACAAACTCTTGCAAAGAAAGGGGCATCTAGAACCTTGCTATACAGTCACAGCACTGACTCTCAGGATTCAAATAACAGCAACCTTATGAAAAAGCAGCAATGCAAATACTACACCAAGCCCTAGAACATTAATACATCACCTACAGGAATAATAGAACAAGCTGGACTACTACTACAGAGAAACTGCACACTAGTAGAAATACTGCATTTCAGTCACACACACAGGCAAAACAGAGACCGATCTTTACCTATTACGGAAAAATTAGAAACAGAAACATGCAGATAAAACCAAAATAGAAAGCCTGAGAAACTAAAGTCTCTGAACAGTGGAATACTGAAGAAGGAGCAAAATTCCAAAATATAAGACATGTACATTCCCAAAGATGGCATATCTAACATCTCAAAATATTTTTTTTTTTACCTTTGTTGACTGATCTTTGTATTTTTCTAATCAGTTGGTCCTGGTCTCTTTTTCCTATTTTTTCCCTTGTCGTTCATTTCTTAATTCCTTTTCAGTGTCTTTCTTCTACTACTGTCTTCTTCCCTTCCACACACACACATACACTCTTTCTCTCACAGACTCCCCTCACACACTCAAGCTCTCACTCTCATATGCTCTCCCCCCCCACACACACACACAAGCTCACATTCTCTGCAGACACACATACAAGCTCTCACTTTCTCACCCCTCCCCAGGCTTACATTCTTATGCACACACAGACGCACATCCAGGCACCCATTCTCACCCACACACTCAAACCCAGACTCCCATTCTCACCCACAAATTGATGTTCTTATTCTCACCCACACATACACAAATTTTCACCCACACATACACAAATGTTAAAAATGATACAAAGTTACAATGTAAAGCAAGTAATATAAATCTTACTGGAACTGCGTTACACTATAACCCGTTGTGATATGCCAAATCGAACAACGATATATAAAAACAAATAAATAAATATTCAAGTTCCCATTCTCACCCACACATACACATATTCAAGCTCCCATTCTCACCCACACTCACAAACCCATACTCCCATTCATACCCACACATACACATATTCAAGCTCCCATTCTCACCCACTCACAAACCCAGACTCCCATTCTCACCCACAAACTGATGCTCTTATTCTCACCCACACATACACAAATTCTCACCCACACATACACAAATGTTAAAAATGATCGTACGATATTTTCAATCGTCAGAAAAACGATTCACATCCCTAGCAAGTACATAAAACCACTGAATGTACTCAATGAGTGTTATCTAGAGACCTTCATCTACCAAAGCGGAATGTATTCACTAAAAACTGTTTCCAAAAAATACTTTCTTTTGGAATGCTACAGCATTTCAGAACCGCTCAATTAGATGTAATCATTGGTCCCATGTGGTTTTCTTGCAAGAAATTTTTCAAAATGCATACAAAAACAAAGTTCATTATAAGAAAAGGAGGGCACTTATCTTCAGTTTATTGAATTTAAGAAACATATGCCAGCATCAGTATTCAAGGTCTCTCTTTGAAATGAAGAAAACCTGAGTGCCCGACATGTTATGTGTTTTGCTTCTTCTTCAGGGGCATATTTGGCAGATTCACAAAAACCTCATGGTCTTAATAGCTTGGCTTAGTAACACTTTGGCATGCTCAGAATGTTATATTATTGAGATACACACACACACATACACACACACAGAAAGGGTGAAGGCCTAAGCTTCTTTCCCCTTGGAAACATTTTTGGAGCATACCAAGATTTAGGGAAAAGAATCATACCAGATGCATGAAGGAGAACAATGCACATATACATAATGTCATTCATGGACTATATCTTGTGAAGAAAGAACTTTGGAAAGATAACAAAGGCAGATCCCATACTTCCCAGATCTGTACCTTTCCACCTTATCAGCAGTAGCACCACTCAGAACTTCAATCCATTAATGCTCACTTGCACATAGAAAACACAACCAATTTGGAGACACAGGATTGTGGTTTCATTTAGAAATCTAGGAGCAAGACCAGTACAATTAGAAATTTGCACATATTCCCAGGAACTCAAAAGCACATTCACAATACACAGAGAACTTGCCCCCAGAATACTGAATGGATTTCTGCTTTAACAGAATCTGCCACCCCATGCCTGGTTCTAATACTAGCTGCCTCTTAGAGACTGGTGAATATATGCCTTTATCTTAGCCCCCATAGCCTGGGTAGGCAACAGCTTTATCATCATACATTTACCTAGGATGCTACGAATTTCCTTAGGTCTCATGGCAGCCCCTCATTTTTCCCTCAGGTATTATGCATGGCTTCCACCTCCCAGAAATGAAGACTGTATGTGATGCTCCTCAACACTGTTAATCACACAGATGTTTAAGCTTGTCCAATTGGGCCCCCTTCAGGGCACCATCCAATAATTGGACCACCTAGAGGCTGAACTGCTTGGAGAAGCTCCACACCATCTCCTGTCATAGACTACTGGTTTGGGTCTTCCTGATTGCCACCTTCATGAGGCACTCCCCAGTTTCCCCACGCCTACCCTTTCCACCTCCAGTGAGGTATGTTGTGGCCCTGGTTGTAGGACAGTCAAAACAGACGTGCATCAATAGTATTCTGCAATACTGAATGAAATGCTGTTGCCAATGTCCAAGAGGTGCACATCAGCACCATTGTACACATTCAGTTAAGATCTACTCCTGACATATAGCAGGTTGCCTAGGCGATGGGCAGTCATTAATTTCTTGTTGATCTTTTTTCTACTCCATCCAGAAGTTTCAGTCCTCTTTGCATCCAGAGTGGAAATGATGTGAGACATCATAATTCATGTGCCCACAAATGATGACCAAAAATGTATACTAGAGGTGTACACTGAAGATTTTTTGATTTTGCTTTATATTTTGTTGTTATTTCTTTTTTAAAATTTTATTTCATTTTGTTTCATCTATTTAAAATGAAACAAACAACAAATTAAAAAAAAGAAAAACAAAAGGAAAGGAAAGGAAAAATGTTTGGGTCTGCCCCACCCCTTTTGCTCTGACCCTGCTGTGGCCACCATCAAAGCCTCCCATAGTGCTTCTCCCAGCACTCCCTTGCACCCTAGCATTCAACTACTTATCCTATCTGCGGTTCTACAGAGCAGGAGCAATTCAAAGTTATTGCTGTCCTGCCAGGTTTCCATTTCAGAGTGACACTGGCAGGCCCTGAGTCCAACATCCTTTTTTTGTACTGATAAGAATACAGGAAGTGCTAGCACCACGAGTGTTGAATTACCACAGGGCCAGCATGCAGGAGAAGGTGCAGAATGGCTGCTTTCCCCAATGAAGATGATTCAGGCTGGTGCCAGCAGCAGCGGAGGAGGAATGACCTGTTGACCCTGCCTGCCTGGTCTGCATGTGTGTGTGTGAGTGAATGGGAGGCTAACTGAGATGGGTGTGTATGTGTGTGTGTATTGGAGCTTCCCTGGGGTGTGAGGGTATGAATGAGAGCTTGTCTGGGTTGTGTGTGTGTGTGTGTGTGTGTGTGTATGTGTAAGTGAATGGGAGGCTGCCTGGGATGTGGGTGTGGGTGTATATGAATAGGAGGTTGCCTAGGATGAGTGGGTGTGTGTGAATGGGAGCCTGCCTGGGATGCATGTATATGTGTGAATGAGAGCCTACCTTGGATATGTGTGTGTGTGTGCATGTGTGTATGTGAATGTCTGTGCATATACATGCATGGGAGCCTTACTGGAATGGGCAGGGGGTGTAAGTGTGAGAATGGGAGCCTGCCTGGCATTTGGGTAGATGTGAATGGGAGCTTGCCTGGGGTATGTGGTTGTGAATTTGGAGCTTGTCTGGGTTGTGTGTGTTTGTGTGTGTGTGTGTGAGAGAGAGAGAGATAGAGAGAGAAAGAATGGAAGTTGCCTGGTTTGTGTGGGTGTGTGTGAGAGAGAGAGAGAATGGGGCTGCAGGTGGATACCAACCAGCTAGCAGCTGAAATAAAGAGGAGGGCACGGGGTGGCTGGCAGATCCCAAACAAAGAAGAGCTGGAGATGCCTGTGGGTTTGTCTGAGAGTAAGTGTATGTGAGTTTGTGTGTGTATGTGTGTGTGTGTAAATATAAGAAAGAGAGGAAAAAGTATGTGCATCCCAAGCCCACTAATCTGTTACGCTGCGTTGGAAGGGAGCCCTAGGGGGCGCTCCCCAGCTCGGGACAAGTGGTGTGTGCCCCTGCAGTGAGACAAGTCCAAGTCTGGGAAGGACACAGGAGATGAGATGAGGACTTGAATTGAAAATCAGACGAGACGAGGACTGTAATTGAAGATCTGATGAGGTGAGGACTCAGATGAGGACTTGGAAGGACTCTGAGCACCAGGAAGACTCGGACGTTAAAGGATAAGCAAATGCAAAGAGCTCTGAACCAAGAAGGGATTTAGGTTCAAGTTCAGGTTCAGATTCAGTTTCAGGATTAAAACAAGATCTCGGAGACTTGCACTGCTGAGGACATCAGAGACATGGAGGTTCCTCGGCGACAACCACAGGAATCCCACAGAGCGCCCTACACACCCTAGCAGGGATGGTCGCGGACCACTCATCCACTGTGCACCCTACACACCCCCCACTGGGCTGGTTGAAGACCACACAGGGATGGGACGGTGGAGCCACACAAGACATCAGGAACTTGGAACATTATGGAGCTTGGAACATCACGGAGCTTGCAACATCACAGAACTTGGCATCGGAACTTGGAAAATCACGGACCTTGGAACAGGAACTTGGAACATCAAGGAACTTGGAACATCATGGACCTTGGAACAGGAACTTGGAACATCACGGAACTTGGAACATCACGGAACTTGGAGCTGGAACTTGGAACATCAAGGAACTTGGAACATCACAGACCTTGGAACAGGAACTTGGAACATCAAGAAACTTGGAACATCATGGAACTTGGAGCTGGAGCTTGGAACATCAAGGAACTTGGAACATCATGGACCTTGGAACAGGAACTTGGAACATTAAGGAACTTGGACCATCACAGACCTTGGAACAAGAACTTGGAACATCAAGGAACTTGGAACATCACGGAACTTAGAACAAGAACTTGGAACATCAAGGAACTTGGAACATCATGGAACTTGGAGCAGGATCTTGGAACATCAAGGAAATGCCAGGCTGGAGCGGAACACAAGAAGTCCTGGAGAGTACTTGCTCCTGGAGGACTAGCTCCTGGAGGACTAGCTCCTTGTGAAGGCTAGCTCCTTGTGAAAGCCAGCTTGAAGTGGCGAAGAGGCCCTTTTGTAGGGCTGAAGAAGGCAACTTCCTGGGAGGAGTTCAGGAGGACCAAACCTGTGTTGGCCCTTTAAATCTGGAGAAGAGCGGCAGTCACACCCCTAGAGGAAGCTGGGTAGGACCCTGGACGGCGGCGTCCCTGCCGCTGTCAAGCCTGAGAGGAAGAACTGGGTCGCAAGCAGGCCCCGAAGGTGGAAGTGGCCTCCCTGCCACTGAAGAGGAGAGGGCGTCGTGGCACTCCTGCCACAAGAAAGTCCTGACGAGGGTGGCACACGCTGCGGAAGAGGCCCTGGCTGTGGCAGCCTCTGGGCCATGCCCATGTGGGAGCAGCAACAGCACCATGCTGTGGCCATGGGCAAGATGGCGTCAGGCTGGTCAGCTGGAGAGGTCCCAGGCTGTTGCGGCCTCTGGGCCGCACAGGTAAGAGGCAACTCGTGGCTCCTGCCATGAGGCGAATCGCAACATAATCCATGACAATCTCAGAGTGACTGGAAATCAAAAGTTCCCAGCTCTGGAGAGAGTGAATTTTTAGAATCCTTTTTAGTTTATTTTTCAGGTGTTATTTATTGTGTCTGCTGTTTTGAAATATTTTATTGGTGTTTGAGAAATTAAAAAAATATATATGTAAGTTTTTAATTATTTGATATTTTATTTGTCATCTGTTTTTGGAATATTATTATTAGAATGAGTTTACTATTATGATTATGTATTTCTTGATTTTATTATTTGATGTTTGTGGAATGGTGATGGTTCTGGCTTTCATTGTTCCACTGCATAAAGAGTTTGGCTTCTTGTGGTTTTCAGTTCAGGTTTTGTCACATTGATATTTCTATTTTATGATTGCTCTATTCTGTATTTGGTAAGGATCTATTTATGTTCTGCATGTGTGACTGAGGAGAGGTATTCTCCTTATAGGAAGTATATTAAGGTTTTAGGGCTTTTGGAGGGTCAAGCTCATACACAGTACAATAAGCCTAATACCATATGGGCTCCAAGTGTATTTTTACAGGATTTCTGGTTATTATGACAGCACTGTATGCAAATACAATGTAAGTGAAATTTTTTCATCAGAATATGGTACTTTGATATTTTTCATATACAATTTTATTATAAATGCATAACTATTAAATATGTGTGTGGAGAGGGCGGAGGGGGCAGTGTGCAAGGCTATAAGGTTCGCCTAGGGCAACCAATACCCAGGGTGAGGGTGGGGGTGGGGGTGGGTGGTGCGGATGGTATAAGTTTTCTGTACAACAAAATGACACCGGCCTCAGATCTGCTGGCACCATTTTGAAAAAGAGAGACAGTGATTCAGGAGCAACTAGGGATCGCTCCTTTCCTTAAGTTTGTGACTTGGGTAGGCGTTTGGAGTGTCCCACTCCACTTAAAAATGAAATTTCATTTGTTTATGTTGTCAAAACAAGATGAAACAAAAAACAGGAGTTTTTGTTGAAATTTCCTGTTTTGTTTCAAACAAAAGCACATCCCTAATGTAAAAGATCTTGCTTGATTTTCCTGATCAACATAATCCCCTCGATTATACTCAGGTCATTGCTGACCAGGTGACTTACCAACATTTGGCGGATAAAGAAGGATTTCGATTGTAGCAAAACAACAGTGACTCGTCCCAGAGTATTATACTTCTGCCAAGATTGTGAATGCAGGGTTCCTGTGAGACTAGGATGAGTGTTGCCCGTAGAGGATGCCCAGTGCTCGTTTCCCAGCTCAGAATGAAAACCACCCACATATCCACACTGTTTTCTCCTGATTGATTGCTGCCTATGAAGATTAAGAACAGACAACAGCACACACATCATTAAAAACAACAATCAAAAGGTCAAGCAGTATTATTAGTGATTTTCCTGCCCTTTGCCTATTTTCTCTTAAGTTGAGAAATATCCTGTTTGCCATCTTCTAATTTTCTTTATATAAGCTGATGGCAGGCCCCGCAAGGTAAGCCAAATAGCTGCTCCAATGAGAAAAAATTTTGAAATGATGTGCCTTTAATCCAACAGCACACAACTTTCTTTTGAGGATTGCTACAAAATAATAATATTCAAGAGGAGTAAAATCCTCATGAGCAAAGAAATGCTTTCCTCCTTCCAGACTAGGAGGTCCTACCACATCCTAAGTCAAAACAGGACACTAGATGCTTCATGGCCCCAAAACTGAGCTATCTTTCCTGTTGTTACCAGTCTGTTTTTAATTTGTAAATCCTTAGCTTTAGTCGCCCCTATTGAAGTACTGTATTGCTTGCCAGTTGGCCATTCCCATCCATGCTTTATTTAGATGGTGCTATGAACCAAGGAATGGCGAGAAAAAAACTGCTCGAAAAAGTGATATTTAGAAGGAATAGAAAGAGATATAGCATGCTAAAGCTTGATAAAGATGTTATAAGTCAGCAAACATCCATCTTTTGACACATCTTTTTCACTTTCTTACTACTACCTCATAAGCAGTTTTTTAACTTGGGTCTCTCTGTGCCATTAATTTGAGAAGAATGCAGACCTCTGCTAGGTGTGACAATATAATTTCTAACATTGTAAAGACATGTCTCTAAACCTTTTTACCCAAGATTTAAATATGAATAATGATCTAATTTATTGTATCTAATGAATCTGTCCATACGTAAGAACCTGGAGGCACCCTGAGGCAGGTTATCCCCATTGTGAACAATCATTGCATAGTCAACTCATTAGTCACATATAGCTAGAGCTGGCCAAAGCTGAGGGAAGTGGTATGCATTTCACCAGCAATGGAGAAGTCCATTACCTGCTATTAAGTTCACTTAGGGGTAGATTTTCAAATAGCGCGATTTGGCGTACTTTTGTTGGCGCATCAGGCGCAAACAAAAGTACGCTGGATTTTAGCAGATACACGCGTAGCCGCGCGTATCCGCTAAAATCCGGGATCGGCGCGCGCAAGGCTATCGATTCCGTATAGCCGGCACGCGCCGAGCCGCGCAGCCTACCTCCGTTCCCTCCCCTCACCTTCCCCTCCCTTCCCCTACCTAACCCACCCGCCTGGCCCTGTCTAAACCCCCCCCTTACCTTTGTCGGGGGATTTACGCCTCCCGGAGGGAGACGTAAATCCCCGCGCGCCAGCGGGCCGCTAGCGCGCCGGGACGCGACCTGGGGGCGGGTCCGGAGGGCGCGGCCATGCCCCCGGTCCGCCCCGGTCCGTAACCACGCCCCCGGGCCCGCCCCCGAAACGCTCCCGACACGCCCCGAAAACGCCGCGCGGATCGGGCCCGCCCTCCAACATGCCCCCCTCTGAAAACCCCGGGACTTACGCGAGTCCCGGGGCTCTGCGCGCGCCGGTAGGCCTATGTAAAATAGGTGCACCGGCGCGCAGGACCCTGCTCGCCTAAATCCGCCCGGATTTAGGCGGATTTAGGCGAGCAGGGCTCTTAAAATCCGCCCCTTAGAGAATAGCCACTGCCATTAGCAATGGTAACATGGAATAGACTTAGTTTTTGGGTACTTGCCAGGTTCTACTTCTTATGGCCTGGATTGGCCACTGTTGGAAACAGGATGCTGGACTTGATGGACCCTTGGTCTGACCCAGTATGGCATTTTCTTATGTTCTTATGTTCTTAACATCTGGACCAGCACAAATGCTATGCATGCTAACTTCTCCCTAATAGTACACTGATGGGAGCTATCTAAGGGAAAAGTGGGCAGCAGCATTAGGGAGGATGAAGCATCAGAGTGCATGTGGGCTGTGCTGAATACCCAGGTAATGGATAGCACCTATACCTCATGCAGTATCTTATAGGGATGTGCACAGGGACCGCATGCGCTGCATTTGGTATTCGTATTCGTCGGGGGGTAGATACGTTGCATTCGGTAAGGGGGGCCCCCGGTACATTCATGCGTTCATTCTTATTCGTTTCCCGGCTAAAATTTAATTAACTACAACCCTCCACCCTCCTGATCCCCCCAAGAAAACTCCATGGTGGTCCAGCCGGTATTCAAAATGGCGCTGATAGCCTTTGACCTTACTATGACACAAGGGCTACCGGTACCATTGGTCGGCCCCTGACACAAGGTAGGAGCAATGGACGGCCGGCACCATTTTGTGCTCCTACCATGTGACAGGGGCTGACCAATGGCACCGGTAGCCCCAGTGACATAGTAAGGGCAAAGGCTATCGGTGTCATTTTGATTACTGGCAGCCGATGGCCCGAGTGCAGGAGATTGCTCCCAGACCTCTGCTGGACCACTAGGGACTTTTGGCAAGTCTTGGCGGACCCTCCTGACCCCCACAAGACTTGCCAAGTCTTGTGGGGGTCAGGAGGCCCCCCCTAAGCTGGCCAAAAGTCCCTTGGGGTCCAGCGGGGGTCCGGGGGCGATCTCCTGCACGAGTGACGTCAGGAGCCAGGAACCAAAATGGCGCCAGCACTACCTTTGCCCTGTCACATGATAAGGGCAAAGGACCACCGGCGCCATTTCTCAATGCAGCCGTGGCCAGAGAGCTGGAGATCGCGTCGGGTCCCCCCCAATGGACCACAGGTAATTTAAAACATTTTGGGGAGGTTCGGGAGGGTGGGGGATTTGTTTTAAAGGTTCGGGGTGGGTTTTAGGGTTTTTTTGGTGTGCCGGTTTTCCCGCGCCCTATTTAACGATACAATACAAATGCCCCTGACAATAAATCGGGGGCATTTGTATTATATCGTGCACTCTAATGATTTTGGATGATTTTAAAATTATCTGACGATAATTTTAATCATTCAAAAACGATTCACATCCCTACCAGGTACTTGTAAAACATTTTGGGGGGGTTCGGGAGGGTGGGGGAAGCTAAGGGAACAGTTTTAAAGGGTTGGGTGGGTTTAGGGATTGTTTTGGTGTGCCATTTTTCCCTCCCTCCCCCCAAACGATAAGAGAACCCCAGGAACAAAATCGTGGGGTTCTCTTATCGGGAGCCCCCGATTTCTGATGATTTTGAAAATATCGTCCAATATTTTCAATTGTTGAAGCCCGATTCACATCCCTAATGCACACCCCTAATATCTTAACAGCCATAAGAAAGTTGCTGAGGGCTAGCAGCTAGACAAGAGAGACAGACATGTTCATGACGGTTTTTTTGTGACAGACAATTAGGGATGTGAATCGTTTTTTGACGATTTAAAACAATCGTCAGATATATATATATATATATTTTTAATTGTTTATTTATAGTTTTCATTTTACATTGTTGGAATCCTTCCATATAAGATTGCATTACATAATGTCACATATTAATTACTCATTCAATCTTTACTACTAAAGAAATATTTATCTTTTATATAGAGTCTACTATTGCCGTAATCCCCAATAGCAAAACTTATAATAAGGATATACAAATTTCCATTAAAGATATCACCCTAGAGTGGCAAACTGTATATATTTGACAGGAGCCCTAATGAAAAAATTAAAAGAAATAGGCTTAACATAGTACCAACAGCGATACATTCAATTTAACCTTCTATCTCTAGACATTTGGAGAAGAAGTTACTGGCCTACGGGCTTCGATAAACTGCTTTAACTGTTCAACTTGAAAGAACACAAAAGTTTTGTCACCTTTATTTTGTATACATTTACAAGGATACCGCAGTGAAAACACAAAACCTAATGAAATAGCATCTTGTCTAAATGATAGGAACTCTTTCCTGTGATATTGGGTAATCGGGGCCATATCGGGATATAGCCTGATTTCCTGGTCACAAAAATTCACAGGAAATTTCCTGAAATAATTTCGCATTACATTCATAACATCTTGAGTTGTAATAAATGACATTAAAAGAACTTTCCTCTCAATTATTTCCACATTAGATGATTTTAGAAACCTAGTCAAATTTGATGGTACTTCAATATTATTCTCATTTCTAACAGTTGCCCTATTTGTTATAAACCTACAAAAGTTAATAGAGGGAATATTTTGTTCAGAAAACCCCAGGCAATCTGTTAAGAATTTTTTTAAGGTAGTATATGGCATTTCCCCCATAATATGGGGGAAATTTAAAATTCTCACATTTAACTTTCTCAGTCCATTTTGTAATGATTCTAGACGTCTCGAAGATGTTAACTGTTCCTTTATAATAGCAGAATTAACTTTGGCGTTAGTTTGAACCTTGTTTTCAATCTCGGTTATCTTATTTGTCAAAGTGGCTCCCTGTTCTTGAATTCCCAGTATCTTCTGCTGTATATTATAGTTAAGGGAGTCTACTTTCCTCTCCAGTCTGGTTAGCGAAAGTCCCTGGCCTGCAACCAGGTCCCATATGGCTTCGAGTGTCACAGCACCGGGCCTCGATGACACCAACGCTGACTCACCCGCAGAATCCGGGAGAATGATGTTCTCTCCAGCCACTAGAGCCTCCCCCTCTTCCACCGGAGACTCTCTCGATGCAACAGACCCCTCTCCAACTGCCTCAGGGTCCGCCTGCACCTGGCCCAGCCTTTCTCCCTCCGCTGCTTCAGGGTTCTCTCCCTCCAGCTCTGGCGCTCCGGACGCGTCATCCGACTGCAACTGAGCAGGAGCCCTGATGGGTCGCGTTGCGCCAGAGGTGCGCGAAGGTCAGGACTGAGGGACGTCTCTCCCAGTGACGCACTCCGCTCTCCTGCCACGGGGCTCACAATGGCTTCCTCGACTCCCTCCAAACTCACTGTCTGGGTCAGGAAACGCACGATGTCAAGCTGACTGGGTCCAGGTAAGGGCTCTGGAGGGAACACCCTCACCTTTCCCTTCCTCTTGGAAGGCATTATCAAGCAAAGAAAACTTTCTGAAGAGAATCAGAGGTAGCTGGCGTTTCACTGATCCGCTATGCCGCCATCTTGGTTTGCCACCTGAGATCGCCTCGTCAGATATATTTTAAATCGTCAAAAATTGTTAGAGCCGCGATACAATAACAATTCCCCTGATTTATCGTCAAAAAATCGTAAATCGTATTGCCAATATTCAAAATGGCGCCGGCGCTACTTTTGCCCTCACTATCTCTACATAGTGAGGGCAAAAGTAGCGCCGGCACCGGCACCATTTTGAATATTGGCAATACGATTTACGATTTTTTGATGATAAATACCTTGCGGGTCTTACTGTCCTGCTCCTAATGCTACACCTGGGGGGGGGGGGGGGGGGATTGCTGCCACTGCCTAGCTGCCATGCGCCTTGCACTATAACTTGCAAGTTTGATGCATCTGCTGCTCAGATCCCAGCCTATTCCTTTCTTTGTTATTCTGGGGTGTTTTATCCACAAAATAAATGCAATAAAAAGAAAACAAATTCCAAGTTTATTCTCCTACCTCACCTCTTTTCTGATTATTCTCCCTACTATGATCCTGGTCTAGTTCTCCCATCATGTTTCTTTCTTGGTTACACCGGGGTATTTTATCTAAAAAAAAAAATGTAAAAAAAAAGGAAAAAATTATGTTTCTCCTCTCTCCTCACCTCTTTTCTGATTCTCCACTTTGGGGTAGATTTTCAAACGAGCGCGAACAGCCTACTTTTGTTTGCGCTCCAGGCGCAAACAAAAGTACGCTGGATTTTAGTAGATACGCGCATAGTCGCGCGTATCGGCTAAAATCCTGGATCGGCGCGCGCAAGGCTATCGATTTCGTATAGCCTGCGCGCGCCGAGCCGCGCAGCCTACCCCGTTCCCTCCTAGGCCGCTCCGAAATCGGAGCGGCCTAGAAGGGAACTTTCCTTTGCCCTCCCCTCACCTTCCCCTCCCTTCCCCTACCTAACCCACCCGCCCGGCCCTGTCTACAAGCCCCCCTTACCTTTGTCGGGGGATTTACGCCTCCCGGAGGGAGACGTAAATCCCCGCGCGCCAGCGGGCCTGCTGCGCGCCGGGCCGCGACCTGGGGGCGGGTACGGAGGGCGCGGCCACGCCCCCGGGCCGTAGCCACGCCCCGTACCCGCCCCCAAAACGCTGCCGACACGCCCCCGGAACGCCGCGACGACCGGGCCCGCCCCCGACACGCCCCCGACACGCCCCCCTCCGAGAACCCCGGGACTTACGCGAGTCCCGGGGCTCTGCGCGCGCCGGGAGGCCTATGTAAAATAGGCTTCCCGGCGCGCAGGGCCCTGCTCGCCTAAATCCGCCCGGTTTTTGGGCGGATTTAGGCGAGCAGGGCTCTGAAAATCTACCCCTTTATCATTTTGTTGTACTCCTCTAGGATCCTGGCCTAGTTTTCCCTCGTTGCTTCTCTTTTGTTTATACTAGGGTGTTTTACTGCCAAAAGAGATCATTTTAAAAAAGGCAGAAAATACAAGTTTTTCCTCTCAACCCACCTCTTTCCTGGCTCTACACCTTGATGTCTGCCACTGTTACTGCTCTGCCTACTCCTGGCACTCTAGAGTCTTGGAGAAAACCTGCAACTGTGGATAACATTATGCTGATTTGTGATTCTTTTGGGATATTTATGCCATTCTTCATGCTGCTCTTTTGGTGCCTTCACTGCTTTGTGCTGTTATCGATGCCTTGGGTTTTAGATGCCTCATTGCTATTTGTGACTTCCCACACTCTACACCCTGGGGCTTTTGATGCCTCTATGCAATTCCCCTTACTCTATGCCTTGGTGGTTTTTATACCTCTATTCTGTTTGTTATACTATGCATTTTATGCTGGGGGGGATTGATGCCATTCTCTTCCTATCTCATACTGTATGCTGTTGTCTTGTCTTCTAATCTGTACCTACTGCTAACTTCAGAGGCAGATTGTAGTGAATACCAACCTGAGCCTTATCTGTTTCTTCTCTTTTTCAAGAGTTTGTGTGCATATACACAAGGAGTCAGCATAAATATACAGCATAAGAGAGATTTTTGCATATACAGTGAAAGTTACTGGATGTAACAGAAGTACACTAGATAGATATAGCCAGCAAGTAGACACTATGTGCCACTGCCAAGCATTCTAGTACTGCCTGCTAAACAGTGCCATTCTTCATGCTATGTTGCTCTATGCTATCATTTGTGATTTTAACAAATACATTTACACTGCTGTTGCTCCAAGCTACTCTTGGTACCCTGGGTGGTTCCTCCTCAGTTCTGGTTGTCTTTGAGGTTCTTTCCAAAAACCTTTCCTTGCAGACTTTCTGACTCTTGGTCTTGTCCTGGCAATCCAATGATTTGTAGCCCTGTTGCACCAGTCATGAACTTTTGGTCCCTTCTTGCCAATCCTGGTACTGCTTTGTCCTTCTTGATGCCTTGGGCTCTTGATGCCATTCATCTTCCTGTCTCATCCCTCATTGTATATCATGAGGTTTTTGCTACCAGCTCTTCTTGCTATGTTGCTCTGCACCTACTATTTGTGATTTTAAGTACAAGTACCACTACTGCTGCTGTTCCAATCCACTCTTGCTACCTTTGGGTGGTTCCCCCTTCAGCTCTGGCTATCTTTGAGGTTCTTTCCAAATTTCACGGTCCTTACAGAACTTGTCAAATCTTGGTCTTAATGTGGCAGTCTGATGCTTTACACAGATCTTACCCAGTTATCCTTAATGGTTTTGTTCCCTCCTGTATTTTTCCTTCAAATTCCCTTCCCTTACAGTTCTTACTGACTATTGGTCTTGTATGGTATTTAGACTTTGATGCATTATACTACAGCAAAACTCAGAAGCAAGAGATGTGCAGCACCTAAAACCAGTACCATGCTCCTCCATTATTGCTTCTCAGAAGAAGAATCATGTACTGGATTCCCTGAATCACAACTTATTTAACAATTAGTGGCTGAAGAGAATTTGGGGCCTCTAGTCAGTAGCATCTTGGCGTCCAGTAAGGAAGTGGAGGAAGCAGATAATACTAGCAGAGCTGAGATTATACACATTTAAGGGGAAGACCAACCCCGAGCCTGTACAGCTAGCCCCTTCCTCTTATGATGTTGTATAGAAACAACATGAGACCTCCTTGAGGAATTTCCTCTGGTCTCTTCCTACCTAGGGTTTTTTTTTTTTTTTTTTTACCAATTTGGTTGGTGCCCATTGCTCCTTATTTGAAGCCTGGCATATTCTTGCCACTGTGGATGACTGCTTTTCACTTCTCATGATGCTTTGGGATCTTCATACCACTCTTTCTGCTGCTTTGATCCTCTACCACTACTTTGGAATTTGTACTGCCAGTTTTGGTGTTTTCTTCCTTTATGTCGCAATGAGCTGTTCATGCTACATTTATTGCCCCTTTGCTCATCTAATACTGCCTTTTGGCAGGGGGTGGTCATGCCACTTTTGTGAGTGCCCTTTGCCCCTTTTTTGGAGTCTTGAGAAACTCTGGCCACTCTTGCTACTAATTAGGTATTCTGATAGTGACTTGGAGAACTCTTACCACTGCTGGTAAGGTTTAGCCCCATTCTGAGTCCTTGGGCTATTCATGGCATTTTTTGTGCCATGTTGACATAGTCTTGATGCACTGGAGTTATTTTCAGTCTTTTGATGATGGTTTCATTAGTAATAATTAAGAAACTCAAATTTGGGAGCCCAAAATAGGCTGCCTTGCTTCTCTCTTTGACCTTAAAAGAAAACGAATGAACAAATTAAGAAGATAACTTTCGAGCATAAGTGCACAGTGGCATATATGCATACATCTATACAAGTATTTTATTACACACATGTATGATGTATGCATGTTTTATAAAATATGCGTATCTCTATCCCACATAATATGATTGCATGTAGGCTTACGAGCGAATACATGTAATGCATTGAAACCATGTATATCAATTGTACCCTGGCAGCCGAGCTAGACTGCAGGGACGACAGCCTCCACTGCATATTCTTGAAGGTATCTCTTCAAGACTCCAAGATGAGCTAGTGACGAGGGACCTTCCGGATGACCTGAACAGCCTGATTGATCTGGCTGCCGGGTGGACCGCCGAATCCAACGCCATTTTCGGGAAGGGAGGTCCGGTCGTAAGCCCAGTAACCCTGGGTCTACATTTCCCCGACCAGTACCCTCCTCCTCTGCCTCTCCCAGAGACCAAGACGTAGAGCCTATCCAGTTAGGTCGAGGTCCTATCTCGCAGGAAGAGAGAAGACGGTGCCACGCTCAAGGTCTGTGCCTATATTGCGGTGGCATGGGGCAGTTCCTAGCCTGATGTGGTGAGTGGCCAGGAAACACCAGATCCTAGGGATCATTGGGGAGCTGACCCTAGATAATACATATTCTGCCTCCTCATGTACTGTACTGGTTACCCTCGTCTACCCCGGGGGTACAATTGATACGCTGGCTTCGGTTGACTCCGGAGTGGAGGGAATTTTATCCTTGCAGACCTTGTCCATCAGTTGCAGATTGGGGTCCAACCCCAAATTCCTCCTATCCGGGTATCTTCTATTCACGGTACTCTCCTTCTGGGGAGGAAGGAGAGCCCTTGGTTCCTCACACCGGCCTCCTGCAGGTGGAAGAGATCTCTTTCCTTATGCTGGAGAAATCCATGCATCCCATCATCTTGGGCTTACCCTAGCTACAGAAACATTCCCCAGTTATACAATGGAATACTCTTCAGATCGCATCTTGGGGCTCATCTTGTTTTGACTCCTGCCTGACGAATATTCCTCGTCCCAGTGTGCCTCTCTTGACCACACCCATGGCACTCCCGCCACAGTACCAAGAATATGAAGATGTCTTCTCTAAGGAAAAAGATGTACTTCTCCCAGAACACTGGCCCTTTGACTGTGCCATAAACCTGGTCATGGCACTACGTTTCCCAGGGGACAGGTTTACCCATTGTCGCTTCCGGAAACTCAGGCCATGTCTTCATATATTCAGGAGAATTTGGACAGAGGTTTCATTTGGCCCTCTAACTCCCCCGCCGGGGCTGGGTTCTTCTTTGTGGCCAAGAAGGATGGGTCACTCCGACCCTGCATCGATTACTGTGGCCTCAACGCCATCATGAGATGGGACAGGTACCCTTTGCCTCTGATTCCAGAGTTACTAGACCGACTGCAAGAAGTGAAGGTCTTTACCAAGCTGGACCTCCGGGGTGCCTACAATTTGGCACAGATACGACCCGGCAATGAATGGAAGACCACATTCAATACTAGAGACTAGGGGTGTGCATTTGATCCCTATGTATTGGCAATCCCCATCGGATGCCATATTTGTTGTATTCATGGGGAAGCGAAATGTATCGCGATTTCTCACGAATATACAAATCTTCGCTGAATTATTTGGCCGCCTAAATAAATCAATTTAAGCAAACCCCCCACCCTCCTGACCCCCCCCAAGACTCACCAAAACTCCCTGGTAGTCCAGTGGGGGGTCCGGGAGCCATCCCCTGCACTCTCACACCCTCGGTGCCGGTTTCATCATGGCGCCGATAGCCTTTGACCTACTATGTCACGGGGCTACCGGTGCCATTGGTCAGCCCCTATCACATGGCCATTGGCGCCATCTTGTGCTCCTACCATGTGACAGGGGCTGACCAATGGCACCAGTAGCCCCTGTGACATAGTATGGGCAAAGGCTATCGGTGCCATTTTGAATACTGGCATCCGATGACCAGAGTGCAGGAGGTCGCTCCTGGACCCCTGCTGGACATTTGGCAAGTCTTGTGGGGGCCAGGAGGCCCCCCCAATCTGGCCAAACGTCCCTGGGGGTCCAACGGGGGTCCCAGACTGATCTCCTGCCCTCGGGCCATCGGCTGCCAGTAATCAAAATGGCGCCGATAGCCTTTGCCCATACTATGCCACAGGGGCTACTGATGCCATTGGTCAGCCCCTGTCACATGGTAGGAGCACAAGATGGCGCCAATGGCCATGTGACAGGGGCTGAACCAATGGCACCGGTAGCCCCTGTGACATAGTAGGTCAAAGGCTATCGGCACCATGATGAAACCGGCACCAGTTTCATCATGGTAGTTAATTTTAATTTTAGCTGGGACATGAATAGAAATCGCCGTATTAACGCATCTGGGCGCCATAAGGCCGAATGCAACGTATCTGCTCCCCGACGAATCCGAATCACAAATGCAACGTATGGCGTCCCTCTGCACATCCCTACTGGAGACATGACTACGAATATTTGGTCATTCCCTTTGGCTTATGCAATGCCCCTGTGGTCTTTCAAAACCTCATGAATGAGGTCTTGAGGGATATGTTACATACCTCGGTCATAGTGTACCTCGATGATGTGTTGGTTTATTGTAAGGATTTGTCCAAGCACCATGTACAAGTGCAGCAAGTCCTACTGAAACTTTGGGACAATCATCTCTTTGCCAAGTTAGAGAAGAGCCAGTTCGAGCAGGAATCCTTGCCGTTCCTTGGCTATATAGAGTCTCATCCACGGACATCCATATGGACCCTGATAAAGTGGCGGCCATTCGGGATTGGCCGCAGCCGGTAGGGGTCAAGGTCCTACAATGCTTCCTGGGCTTTGCTAATTTCTATCGCCAGTTCATACCCCATTACTCTCGGATGGTGGCACCTCTTACGGACCTTACCAGGAAGGATGCCGATGCAAAGAATTGGTCCCAGACGGCAATAAGTGCTTTCCAGAGGCTGAAGGAAGCCTTTCTCCTTGATGTCTGTCTCCACCATCCAAATCTGCAACGTCAGTTCATCGTGGAGGTAGACACATCTGACTTTGTGGTAGGGGCTCTCCTGAGCCAGTTATCCACTAAAGGCAAACCCCTACCATGTTTCTATTATTCTCGCAAATTCTCTCCAGCGGAGAGAAATTACAATATCGGTGATAAGGAGCTCCTGGCCGTCAAGCTCATACTGGAGGAGTGGCAGCAGTGGCTGGAGGGGGCCCAATACCCCGTGATCATCTATATGGATCACAAGAACCTGGAATCCTTGTGCCAAGCCCAACGCCTTAATTCTCAACAAGCCCGATGGTCGCTCTTCTTTAGCCGGTTGAATTTCCTCCTCCGGTACAGGCCAGCCTCCAAGAACATTAGAGCAGACACACTTTCACGCACGGCTGAAACAGAGGATACCCCGGAGCCGCCCCGTTATATTCTCGATCCAGCCAAAGTCCTTCTTGAAGCTTCAGGGGTGGTTCCTATGGGTAAGACGGTCGTACCTGTTCACCTGCGCAAGAAGGTGTTGTCATGGGCTCATGACTCATTGACCGCAGGGCATTTGGGGGTCGCTCGGACCCTGGATCTGCTGATTGAATACTACTGGTGGCCTCAGGTCAGGAGAGATGTTCGTCTTTCCGTCAGCTCCTGCCCGACCTGTGCTTGACTAAAGATGCTGACTGGTCGCCCGTGGGGGCTCCTTCAACCATTGCCTATCCCCACCAAGCCATGGACTCATTTGTCGACCGACTTCATCATGGACTTGCCACCTTCAGAAGGGAAAACAGTGATATGGGTCACAGTCAACAGGTTTTCGAAGATGGCCCACTTTGTCCCCCTCACTAATTTACCGACAGCACCTGAGCTCGCTAGTCTGTTCACCCAGCACATCTTTCTCCTGCATGGACTTCCTCTCCATATTGCCTCTGATTGGGGCTCACAGTTCACGGCTAAATATTGGAGAGCACTCTGCAAGAAATTTGGGGTCCAGTTGGACTTCACGACCGCCTTTCATCCCCAAGGCAATGGCCAAGCCAGCGCACAAATCGCACCTTGAAAACCTTCCTCCGAGCCTTCGTGGGAGATCTACAGGATGATTGGGTGGCTTTACTCCCGTGAGCAGAATTCTCCTACAACTACCATAGACATTCGGCCACCAGTAGGCCTCCCTTCCAGGTAGTCTATGGGAGACGTCTCCGCCCTTCTTTGCCTTTGCCATTGGCTATCCCATCACCAGCCGTGCAACTCACAGCCCAACATCTAGGCAGCCTCTGGGGCTCTACTCGGGAGAAACTTCAATGCATGGCAGTCAGGGCAAAGAGGTACACGGACTGTCTACGACGTCCAGCTCCAATGTTCCATCCCGGGGACAAGGTATGGTTAAGTACCAAACACCTTCGCCTGCAGGTTCCTTCTATGCGCTTGGCTCCAAGGTACATTGGCCCATTTCCAGTCACAGACCAAGTGGGCGCTGTTTCCTACCGACTCCGCCTTCCCTCTACGCTCAGGGTTCATAACGTTTTTCTTGTCTCATTGCTCAAGCTGTTGGTCTTGTCCATCTTCCACAACAAGATTCCTGAATCTGCCACTCCTGCGGCTCAGGAGGACTCTGTCTACCAAGTGAAAGAGGTATTGGATGTGCGATTTCACCTCCGACGATGGGAGTATCTCCTCTCCTGGGAGGGTTATGGCCCTGAGGAGAATTCCTGGGAGCCTGCCTCCAATATGTTGGATAAAGCTCTTCTTTGTTTCATCTCTGTCACCCTGCTAAGCTGAAGTGCCCAGGAAGGGGGCATAGAAGGGGAGGGTGCTGTTATGTGCCCGACCCACGGAGGTCCACGGGCCAGTCCCTCACTTACCCCGGGGCGTCTGACGGCAGCAGCAGCATGGCTGAGGCCTAGTTTGGCCTGTGGCCTCCTTCGCGGGGTTCCTTCAGTGAGGGATATGCCACTGACGTCGATGCAGGCCCAGCCCCTAGGCACGCGCGTGCGCAGGGGCTCAGCCATTTAAAGGTACCAGCGTGGGAATACCCTGCCCTGCCTCAGGACATGACGTAAGACGCTGCCGGTATTTAAGCTGACTTGACAAGCGCCTCAGTGCCTTGCAACGAGGTTCACTCTTTTGAGAGTTTCTAGTTGCTGCTTCTGACTACTGACTTCTGACCTCGGCTTTTGACTACTGGCTTCTGAATTCGGCTTCTGACTACTGGCTTCTGACTTTGGCTTCTGACTACTGGCTTCTGACCTTGGTCCATCCACTGGCTTCTGACTTCGGCTTCCAACTCCTGCTTCTGACCTCCGTCCATCCACTGGCCCTCGATTCCGGCTTTCGTCCACTGGTTCCTGACTCCGGCTTTCATCCAGGAGGCCTCTCCTAAGTCCAAGCGGCTCGGGTCCTCACAGGCTCCTCCTGGGGGGACCTTGGGCTTCCAGTGGTGAATATCCCTCCAGTCTCCTGCCCTGTGCCGCCTCCCGGCTTCGACTTCCACTGTGGGTCTTCTCACGGTGTGTCATCATCTGTCCCAGCCGGCTCAAGGGTCCACGAATCCAACATCAATGGATTGAACACAGATTTTAAAATATACACCCAAAAGTAAAAAAGGAATTACTTGTGCAAGTCCCAATTTATGTGCATAAGTCAGTCAATTTTAAAACATGCACACATAAATAAAATTGATCAGTTTACCAATTAGTCCACCAATTTGCTCCATCCTTCTCTAGGTCATCAAGACCTTCCTGGTACTTCAGCCTGAACTCCATCCACTTCACCCAGATTTCCTACCCAATCAGTACTACACATAATATCATGCTAGATAATTAGCAGGTATAAAAATAAACAAGTTGGTAAATGTAGGCACATAAGTGTCTTTTAATTGTTGTACCCACCGAAGAAGACCCTTAGACCACTTCTTTTTTACGCATGTATATGTGCATGTGAAAGTACAAATATGTGCATATTTTTTACTTTTATAAAAGTATAGAATACATGAGTAGATAATACTTGTGAATGTATATGCTAATTTTTATACCCATAACGAATAAACAAAAAAACATTGTATTTGAAACAAACCAAATGAATGATTATGAACCATAAAATGAATAAACAAACCAAATCAGAACTGCTGCCTCTGCACATCTATAATGAATATCTGACTAAACCTAGATGAGAAATTCAGCAGGCTTATTAGGAACTGTTGGTGATGTACAGTTACTTTTCTGGCATACTTTATTGTTACATCATTGAGAAGAAATATTTAAAAAAAAAAGCTGATCTTCTAAATTTAGGATCCTAGATTTCTTATTTTCAGACAAACCTAGGGGTCTAAGTTTTAGCTGAAAATTCACATAAATTTAGGGCCCTAAAACTAAAATCCTTAAATTTAGATCTGCTATTCATTTCCATATATTTAGGAATTTACATTAGGGACCTTGTTCTGAAAATCAGTGCTAAGCCCCTAAATATATTTACCTACCATAACTGTGCTCCGTAGCCACCCACTTTTTAGAATCCTACATTTAGAAGGCTGTGAAAATAAGATCCTAAATGTAGGGACTCAGCTCTAGTTAATTTTCAAAAGGGTAAGTTTAGGTGACTAAGTCAAATGTGTGTTGCCTAAACCCTTTGAAAATTAGCCCCCATAATATTTTTCCAACTCTAACTCTATCCCTGTAGCTACCAACGTTTTAGAGGCCTAATTTTAGGTACTCAGCACTAGTAAAATTTTAAAAGGACCAATTTTGGAGCTTAACTCCCAAAGGGGCCGATGCAATAAAGTCACGTAGAAAGCGGGCGCTGAACAGTCAGCACCCACTCTCTTAACGCACCCCAGGCACCCTCAAGGGGAGCGTCATGCAATATTTAAATTAGAGGGTCGCGTTAGCAAGGAGAAGCTAGCTAGCTTGTGCGACCCTAGCGCATCCTTGCTAACACAAATCCAATCGTTTTTTGTGACTGCCGTACACCGGTCACGAAAACCGACGCTGAGTTCGTCGGCGTCGGTTTTTCTTACCAGCGGACAGCCAAGAAAACTGACGCCGATAAACCCGGCGGCAGTTTTCGTGACAGGCATATGGCAGTAAGGAAAACCACGAAAACCAACGCCAATAGACTCGGCGTCGGTTTTCCTTACTGGTGGATGGCAGTCACGAAAATTGACACCAGGTTTATTGACTTCGGTTTTCATGACTCGGTTGTCCACTGATAGAAAACAGACACCGATAAACTCGGCGTTAGTTTTCGTGATAGGTCCGACTGTCAATTTTTTTTTTTTTACTTTTGTTTCTTTTATTTTTCATCCTACTTAATATCACAATGATATTTATTGCAATGATATTAAGTTGGAGGCAGTACGGAAAAGCAGTTTTTTCTGCTTTTCTGTACTTTTTTTTGATGCGCACAGCTATTAACGCCTGCTCCAGGCAGGCGTTAATAGATGACAGTTAAATGTGCATCCGAGACGCACATTTTTTTTTTTTTTGCATTGGGAGTGAATGCCTCATTCACATGCATTTGCATGTGATGACCGCGTTGGACGTCGTTGAATATGCGCTAATCCTCTTATTGCATTAGGGGATTGATTAGCGCCTATTCTGCCCGCGTCCGACTGCAGGTTAACAGTGCACTCGGCTGAGCGCACCATATTGCATCGGCCCCAAAGTTAGGTACTTAAACCCTTTGAAAATGTATCTCTGTTTGTCCTCCTTGACAGTCTTAACTAGATTGTAAGCTCTAAGGAATAAGGAATGTATTTTTTTGTATCTCTGTATAGTGCTGCATACATCTGGTATGTGCTTTATAAATCATAATTCAGCCACCTCCCTCAGTCTTCACAACTTCTCTTACAGCTTAGAGACCATTTAACAGGGCTGTATCCCTAAGAATGTTTTGACCTTCATGGTGACTTTTCTTTTGCTTGCTATGAAAGGGATGCCAAAATTCTCCACTATACTCTATAACCTTTACAGCAAGTCTCCACTTACTGTGAGGCAGTGGGACCTACAAACAGAACATCATTGAGGTAATTAATTATGTTACTTTACCCTGTTAACTGTTCTGTCACCCACGTTAACAATGGTGTTAAAGATGCCATTGGCATGCACTTGTCAAAATAGTGCTATTACTGAAATTTAAACCCTGGTAAATGAAATCCAGGCAGTATGCAAAATACAGATTCAATGTCAACCTTTGCCATTAATACTCCCCGCCAACACTCCCTAAATTAACTGCTTGAGCCAATGAAGCACACTGCATGGAACATACTTCAGAAGGTATAAAATCATTGACAGATATATTTGAGGGATATAATAAATTGTGAATGAGGCAGAACTTACCAGGCGCCTCCTTTGGCTCAGTTCCCAAGTTGAAATAAGTATATTGGGGAATGGAATGTTCTGAAGGTTACCTGATTCCATTTTTCAAGAGAAGTTAAAATCCATTACACCAATGGAGTAATGGATTTTACTCCATTGAATGCATGGAATTGTAATTCTAAGTTTCTTAAGGACATCAGTGTGTTTGCCAAGGGGTAAAACTAGAATTACCGGTAGTTTAACCTATCCTGCAAAAATGGAGCCAGATGGTAATTACACATATCCTAAAAGGGCCGAGTCATTCTCCTGATCCTCACTTTGGCATTAATATTTTAGTGATTGATCTCTTTAAATTGTGGATTTTGCATTTAATATGATATTAGAATGCAAGGAGCCCTGATAAAGAATCCAAAATTCAGTGACAAGTATCACTTCCTCATCCAGTCTAAAATAACAGTTAAGTTAGTCTATCATGTTTTCAGATAACATGGAGATGGGGACTTGTCTTTCAGGCAGGGTTCATTTTCCTTCTGGAATGGCCTCGAGCCCTTTCTGGGGAGCTTTGATGCTAAATGATTACATCCACAGGAGGACCATATGTGCTTGAAATTCAGGGTATTCTGCCAGGGGGTAAGTCCCTGCATTGAAATGGTAGCACAAATCTCTGACAGTAGACAGTATGAGAGACTGGAGTGGCAGAGAACTGTGAGCGGTTTGTACTGTCTTTACCAAAGAAGCCATGCTCTTGAGGGACCGATTTGAGGCTCGATTGCCCCACTCTCCTGTGGCCTATGCAGATTAATTCCCTTCTACCATAAATCACTGCCCTTCTTATCCCATCTCACATGTTTGTTCTTGGTCATGCGTCTCCTAAATTTTCATCGTAAGTTAACTATGTCTAGCCCCTTTTTTGTCTAACTTATTTTCCCAAGTGATCATACCAGAATAACTCCACCGAGCACTAGTCAGAATGCTTTTCTTCTTACCCTGCTCACCAGTACACGAAACATAGATTTTCTCCAATTACCCATGTTTCTTGGTACTTTATAGGCTTTTTATCTGCTTCAGAATCCTTTTTCTTGCTATCATCTTTCTTGTCCTTATCCTAAAGATCTCTGGCTAATAACAAACGTTTGTATTTCCCTTTCCTTTTCACTGACTTAGGGAACCACCAAAAGGAATGCAGAGAATGTTTCTTATTGGAGTGTTCGGGCACACCCATAAGCGACATGACCAGACCCAAGGCAGCCAGAGCTTTCTCACATGTTAAGAGGTGAGGGGAGCTGCAAGTGATCACCATTGTAAAGTCAATCCCTTTCTACAGCAGTCAGGAGCTTTCTTTCATGGATCTGCTGCTTTTTCTGTTCCCCAGTGCCTTGATGCCTATATGTGTCCATGTTTGTGGAGGACTGTATCTGTAAACATGTGTCTATTCCTATATATGTGTGCATGTTTTGAACTAGATATCACTCTCTATATTTCTCTTGTATGGTCTGTGGAGCGATTCGTATAATCCTGAATACAATTGTTTATTGCAATGAATAATTAATTAAAAAAAAAAACCAAACCTCCGCGATATGCATTACTTATGAATTAGGTTCACATGATGAAAAGGAGAAGGACACACTGTCTATATGGCAATGACATTTTTCAAGCAAATGTGTTTTGACACTGCCAAAGCAGTGGTAGGGAAGGGAAACATACCTAGTGGTCCATAGTCCTTAGTTAAATCATCAGAGTTTGTTAACTGCTGTTTGCAATCTAAACCCTCCCTCTGGAATGAACTTCTTTAAAGCAAAATGAAATAAAATAAAGGTAAGTAAAAGTAAATAGATTTTCCTATTGAAAGTTATTACTTCAGGAATGAAGAAGATGGATATTGATCCATCCCATACTTTGCCATTACAGTCAGGTCCACAAAGATAGCCCAGACACTTCATTCTAAGCAAACAACCATTTTCTCTCCTTACCTGGATCCCAGAGAGAATTGAAAAAACTGAAAGGTTTGTAAAAACATTTTTCTGTCCTTCTTACAGGGACAATTTATGTTGAAGTAACAGTTTCTGAAATACTTGCACCTGCTATTGATTTATTTCTTCTTTGTCATGAACAATCTCCTCTTTTATAATAGTTAACCTTGGATGCTGCCCTAAGGTGGTTATTTAGAAATAGGTTTTTTACTACAGCAAAGTCCTGGGAGGTTAGAAAGAGATAAACGCATTCCAAACAAAAGAACCAAATGAAACAGCCATGCATTTATGCATCTTATAGGGACCTATAATGGTAACTCTAATGCTTATGTTTCCAGCAATATACAGGTATTTATAGCATTACCAGCAATTGCTATAACAATGAAGATGACTTTGAAAATCATCAAGAGGTGCTTCTAGTGCCTGGTCAAACAGCCTTTGGACAATATGACCTTGAAAATGCATATACTAGAACACAAAAGAGTATAGCAAAGTTATTCCTTTTCGCTGAAAATGCTGCCATGCAATTTAATATGCTGACAAATTCTGAATGAAACCAGAAAATGGCTTCCATAACATGTGTATCGTTGCGTGTGCTGGATTGCAGGCATTACCATTTAAAAGTTTTTCCATGCCGTAAAATGTTTTATATTTGTAGATTAATGCTTGACCTGTGCCTTGTTGGCTTTTATCTGATTATCAGAGGACTCTCCTGTTTGTATTATAACGTCTGACATTTTTGCAAATAATATTTGACAGCGAAGAACATCTGCAAAAGTTATTGTTATCATAGCTTGAGCTCAGCAGAGCTGCTGTCACTGATGGTGAGCAGATCGGATTGCACCAAAGACAAGGAGTACGTTTACACTCCTTTTTTTTTTTTTGGACTTTCTTTGTGATTTGCAGTTGCTACTCCATAAGTTTACTTTTTCTTTTTGAGAAAGAACAGTGTGTTTTGCAATTAAAACTGGCTAAGCCCAAGTAACCAGCATTTAGGACAGGCCATTTTCCAGTAGAAAAATATTAAGTGACTTTGTTGGGTAAAAGTAGTCATGCTGAAAGTTAAAAAAAAGGGTTTACTTTGGAAAAATCATGCACATCTCCTTCATGAAGCTTTTTAGATTGTTTCATAAAAATGAGGTTCACTTGCAGAGCCACACAGGCATGTATAGCAAATATAAATCCTTCTTAGACTAATTCAGAAGGGAATCAAATCATTCTTATTGTGAGAGTCCTTTATTGAAAACCATTATCTTATCATTTATATTCATTATATAAGGGCCCTTTAAATTCCTCTGTGTGACCATCACAGAGGGAGGGTGGGGGTGGGGGGAGGTCCCAAGAAGCACCCATCACTTGGTTTTCCTCATTGGCTGACTGATCAATGATCAAGGAGATAGTTAGTGGATCTGGCCCATTGATTCTCTAGAGACAAAAGCTGATATTTTATCTAATAGGGTGTACACAGAAACAATGTTTGCCTGGTTTGCTGTTTTGTTTATTTATTTATTTAGTTGATTTTGTTCATATCGTTTCATTTGCTTCATTAGCTTCCATTACAGTAAATACGGAAAGCAATGCATCCTATTTTTAACTCTAAACTTGAGGTTTTCCATCCAAGAGTTTTGATAGAGCAGGATTTTTTATTTTCTACTATGTTCATAGGGTATTTTTCAAAAGCATTTACATGCCTAAAACATAGTTTCATGCATTTAAATGATTTTTGAAAATTTCCCTGGGGGTTGCACATGTAAAGGTATGCATGGAAGTGATTTCATGCGTTGTTTCAAGCATAGTACAAGGAAGCATTGCTGGCAGCAGAGTTAGGGTGGGAAAATCATTTACACACCTACTTTCAGTTTTCAAAGTATGCATGTAAATGTATGCATGCACATTTACACTTGCTCCCTAGCAGGTGTAAATGTGCATTCTTATCCTGTACATAGGTACTCCCAATCCAACTAATTTTCAAAGTGGGCTTTCCATATGGACTCTCTACATATGGACTTCAGCTCTAAGCACGCTGTTCTAAAATTGGGCTCAGGGCATGTATGCACATAATTTTATGTGTGTCTCAGCTGCATATGTTCTAAAGCAAGGGTGGACAATTCCGTCCCTCGAGGGCTACAAACCAGTCAGGTTTTCAGGATACCCCTGAATATGCATGAGAGATTTGCATGCGCCCAACTTCAGTTGTATGCAGATCTTTTTAATGAATATTCATTAGGGATATGCTGAAAACCCGACTGGTTTGCAGCCCTCGAGGACTGGAATTGTCCATCCCTGCTCTAAAGGGCTATTTCTGCAGATAAAGCACTACTTTTCTTTATTTTCTTTATTTGTCAGATTTTCTATACCGTCATTCAGACATGCCATCACAACGGTTTACATATTTCAGAAAGAAATGCATAAGATAAAAGCATACATAAAATGTAAGAACTTAATCAAAAAATATAATCAATATGAGGTGGAATAAAAGATACAGAACTAGCGTTAAAACAAATTACTGTAAAATAGTATATGTAAAAGAACTAAAGGGTATTAAAATGAATGAATATTAAATATTAAAAGCTAATCTCATTTTTTAACCATGTAAGCCTTCCCAACAACTAGGTTTTCAGATCCTTTTTAAACTTCTTGAAATCAGATTGCAATCTCAAGTTTGTAGGTAACGCGTTCCACAATTTAGGTCCCGTGAGCGACATTGATCTTTCCCTGATTTGGCTGAGACGGGCGGAGTTTACAGCAGGTATAGATAGTAGGAATTTATTTGCAGACCTTATGTTTCTTTGAGGAGTGTGAAGCCGAATCGCTGCATTAAACCAATCCATTTGCTCGCCATAGATTAATTTATGTAGAGTACAAAGTGTTTTAAATTGAATATGATATTCAATAGGCAGCCAGAGCAAGGCGACCCAGAATAGGTGTCATGTGATCTCTTTTTCTACTGCCTGTTAAAACTCTCACTGCAGCATTCTGCAATACCTGTAAAGGTCGAATAGTGGAGGACAGAAGGCCCAGTAATAATGAATTGCAGTAATCTGTGCCTGAGAAAATCAAGGATTGCAAGACTGTTCTAAAGTCATTTTGAGATAGTAATGGCTTTAATTGCTTAAGTATCATAAGCTTGCCGTAGCCCTCTCTTACTTATTGTTTGTTATGTGTTTTTAAAGGTTAAGTTCAGGGTTAATAAAAACTCCTAGGTCTCGTACGTTATCTGCTAATTTAATCATAAAGTTATCTTGTAGTGTTATTGATGATTGATCTGTGTTTGAGGCCTTTCTTTCCAAGAGGATAATTTCCATTTTGTCGGTATTTAAATCTAATTTTATTTGCGTTGAGTAGTTGTTTAATAATTTTCAGACACATGGCTGTGAGTTCTTAGATTTTTTCGATTGTGTCTTGAATTGGTAAAATTATCAGCATATAAATCATGATTGAGACCTAATCTGGTTAATACATGACATAGGGGCAACATGTATATGTTAAATAGCATGGCTGACAGGGCAGATCCCTGTGGTACTCCTGTCTTGAGATCTTTTTTATCCAATGTTGTATTTGAATATTATCCTCTCTGTGTTTAACTTCCATTTTTTCCATTTGATTTGGTTAAGGTTCAAATAGGGAGAGTAATTTTCAAAGGCATTTCCATGGATAAAACAGTACTATACTCATGGAAATGGCCTGTTATAAATTATACACTTGATATGCAGATAAACTTACTTGTATATGTCCTGTATGCATGTAAGCTTACCTGGACTGAGTGGAGTTATTCCTAGGACAGGGTTCAGGAGGAGTTTGCTCTATGCACATACTTTTGCATTTTCATTTTTAAATTTAAGTTTTATTTGTATTTAATATATTACCAATGAATTAAATTATAAAGAAATCATAGATTATATGAACAATTCAAAAGAAGAAATAAGCAACTAGGTAAATCTTAACATGACTTTGAAGAGACATGATTTGAGTGTCCGGGTTAAGAGAATATTGTGCCGATGGTGGATAGTAACTATTTCCCCTGAAGAAAACTGTAATAGTCGAAACATGGCCCATGTCAGGTAAAAACATTTGGGTGATAAACTTGAGAACTCATTCCAGTCAAAAATCAGTGGCTGATGAGTGTCTGAATTGGCTAAGTATTCCGGTTTCAATATAATAGCTCAATATCATTTTAAGTGATGCGGTTAATAAAGTTTTGCTAAAAAATTGGATAATATAGTCTTTAAGAGTAGAAATACAAGAGACAAATGATTACAAAAAATGCTGCTCAGAAGGCTGGCGACTGCCTGAGGCCCATTGCGGGTGAGAGACAGTAGATTACAATTCTTGAGCATTGGTCTATGATATTGTCTCTTGTGTATATTGATTGGTGGCAATAGGATTTGATTCTATGTCCCTCTGTTTGGTGCTTTTTTGATTGTTAACATTGAGAGGAGTTGGCTTCTGCTTGTATGATTAGATATGGACAAAGTTAAACATGATAGCTTTCTGTGATTTTTAATGAATAATTACTATCTGCTGATTTTAACAGATTGAAAATAATAATAAAATATGCAAAAGTTTGAATACTCTTTCAGTTGATTCATTACCCCCAAAAAAAAAAAAAGTTGTTAATAAAACCCAAACAATTGATTGATTCATTAGGCTTTCAATTAGTCTGATGAAGACAATTCCACAGTTGAACAAATACTCTGATCCTTCTAACCTAGACTACTTGCAAAAACCATTGGCACTTCAAAGCAACTCTGTGAACATTCAAAAATAAAGATAATCCACTCTTACAAAACAAGGGAAGGCAATAAAAACATCTACAAATGCTTCCAGCTAGCAATTTCAACTGTCAGAAGCATTGCTAAGAAATGGAAGTTACATGGAACTGAAGTCAAGGGGAAAATCTGGATAACCAAATCAGATCTAACAAAACTGCCGAAAAACTGATCAGATCTGCAAAACAGAACCATAGATCACTGCAAATGACCTACTGTAAAGTTTAGCTGATACTGGAATAGTTTATCCATGGATCCATAATACTGCATTGTCCAAACAAAACTTTTCTGCATGGAAGAGTTGTCTGAAGGAAAGTTATTCTATGACCCCTATCATGAAAGTCATGATAAACCTGAAACCTCTTATAACATACCTTAGAAGCTATGCCCCACAGTCAGTGAAAAAACTGAAAATGAAATGAGGTTGGATATTTTGGAAGAAAAAGTGGTACTGATGAACATCCCCTGAAGCAGGTGGTTTAGATATCACTGAAGCATGTTTTCCATTTAGAAGACTTGCAGAGATATGCCCTGAGGAAAAATATAAATAGAAATTCACCTACTTGAAAAGATAAATATTTAATTTTATTTTTTGAGGTGGAAAATTTGGGTCATTATGTTGAAATCTATCTTTTACAATACAGTCAATCTCATAGAATATAAATTGAGGTTTTAACTGCAAAAACAACAAAATAAAAAAAATGTTTTTGATACAATAAGAGTTATAATTCAGGTGACTGATTACAAAACCTCACAATTGGTTATGACTTGTGTCACTATAAGAGTGCTACAGTGATGATTTAAGAAAGTAAAAGTACTTGATTATCCATGTGTTATTTATTTATGTTCATCTTTGTGCCATATAAAAATTGTGTCAACTTTGGTTCATTTAGAGATTCATTGAAACATACAGTTTGACCAGAGGTGCCTAATTTTTTGTATACAACTGTAGAAAGGCAGTTAGAAAGGTAGATAGTTACCTAAATAGATATGGACATTAAAGGGATCTATTTCTTAAAAGAAGCAAAATGAATGCTCTACTAATTAGTCAGTATTTGCATTTACCTCATCCATTTGCATACTCAGAAACCTATTCAACAAAATGTGTTATCATTATTGAATGCCAATAAAAGTGTGAAACGGTGCAAAACACCATTTTTTTTGAGTGATATGAGAGTCAGGACGAGATTGGTGCTGAGGTAGGGGGATGAATGTAAATGTAGGGGGAGAGCTTGTCATGGCTTCTGGGGTTGGGATATCATGGGATTGGAAGGGTAATTGAGGATTCTGGGGGGCTTGTGATTGTCACACAAATGGCAGGCCTACATTATTAGGGATGCACATTTGTTTGAAATAAAAGGGTAAAATGCAAGAAATGAGTTCATTTTTTAAAATCATCTGTGGATCCCAGAAATAAATTAAATTTGCCCATAAATTTAAAAAATAATTTTCATCTCATTTGTCTTTTTCCCATTAAAGTCCATATTGCTTGTTATCCTAGTTAAGCTGTTAATTGTTCTTAGCCAGTTATCCGTTTTAAGCTGTTACACTGTATCAAGTCATTATAAGGCTAGACTTAGACTTATTGTTATATGTAAACTGATGTGATATGGCAAATCGAATGTTGGTACAGAAAAACAAACAAATAAATAAATAAATATCCTTTCAAGTCTTTGGTTTTAGAGAGCTGCAAGTGCAGGCAGGTGAATTTTAAAACCCACATGTGAATGCGTTTGCCATCTCATGCACATGGACGTGGCGATTTTATAACATGCATGTGTATATGCATGCCTGTTATAAAATCGGCTATAGGCGCATACATGTGCGCACAATTTTCTATTGATGTGTGGACGTGCGCACAAATGCCACTTCAATCTCGTAACTGGGGGGGGGGGGGGATTTTACTAGATATGTGTGTCGTCGCAATTACCTTTTTCCGCAATTCATTCCCACTTTGCCCCAGTAAACGAGAGGACTTCCTAGACCCAGTAGTTAACTTGCCTCCCTTTTACCCTATTAGTTCCAACCCTTAAAACCTCACTGACTAGCCTAGTTTTTTTTGTTTCATGACATACTTGCCATCTATTGCAGAAGTAAAGTTACATGGATAAGGACCCCGGCGCCATGCTGCTGTGCGTAAATACTTATGTGCTGGTTTCATTCATATTTTCTGGAACGCCAATGCCCTGCCCAGATCACTCCCATACTCCACTCCTTTTATAAAAAGAAATGTTTGCTCATGTACCGGGTGATACACATGTACCCGTGTGCCTCTTAAAATCCACATGGCACACACCAGATGAAATAATGTGGTCATGAAATCCTCAGATTTCGCAAAGTGTGCAGCCCCTTCCCAACCAGGTTCCCTTACTGAGGAAAAGAATCTACATCACACTCAGTTATGCCACTCAGGATTTGAAAGGGATAAGGATAAAACTTAAGAAAATCTAACATTTCAGTGAAATTAAACAAACATTTTTTTTTTATTTTGAAATAATAAACTTCTTTTCCATATACTTTTGTTATTTTCATATAAAGTTTTTTTCAATATTAAATCAACTTTCTTTCTCATTTGTCTTTTGCCTAGGATTTTTCTGGTTTAAGAGCTTCAATGAATTTAACTCTCTACATATCAGTGTCAGATAAGTACCTCTCTTCTTAAAGATTATGTTACATTTGCTCCATTACTCTAAATATTTAAACTGAAGAATTGATGCTTTGCATCATATTCTTTTTATGTTTCTCAGATGCATGGAGAAGTTTCTACTCTGATTTCCGGGTTCTGGTAAGTATATGTTCAATCCCTGTATGTCAACCTTCCTTTTCTCTCTAAGTTGTGTCTTCTTTCTCATTTCTCTCTCTGTTCTAAACTTTCTTTTCTTTTCTTGTGTATTAGTGTTTCTGTTTGTTTGGGCCTGCTATATTCTGCCTTCTATTATTTGCTGTTAGTGTGTGCCAGCTGGAGCTCTTCACTTCTAGATTTGTCTTCTCCCTACTAACATCTATAATAAATCAAAAAGAGATTCTATATTCCTGTCCTTGATTATTCTTCTAAGATACTGTGCAGTTTTGTCATCTTGTTGTACTTTTATTACTAATTTAAAAAAGCAAAACATAAACCAGGTTTCCCTTTTCTAAATGGAAGAACAGGTTTTCTTTTTTTGTAGATGTGAGCAGATACTCTTTCCTTCTTTCTTATAACCTCAGTCAAGTATTTGGAGATTTTAACATGTATAATCTCTTAAACCCTCTTCTTTTCCCCAGTAACAACTCCTCCATTGTCTCACACTTAAAAGAAATTTTATTTAGTAGTCTCTCTCTCTCTCTCTCCTTGTTTTTAAAACAAGTTCTAAGTAAAAGGAATTGACCCTTATAATTTTATTATTTTTTTCCAGTTTCACCCAATTATGCCACACTTTCAGCCAAATTGTGTACTTGCCAGTCAGAGTGTTGTGTAGGCACTGACTCTTCTGTTTGGAATTATCCCATGTTTGTTAAACATGTTTGTTAATCACTCGCATGTCAATCCATCAATCCAGGGAATTATCTACCTCATCTTGCAATTAAAGTCAATTTTCAGAGAAAGTTCTGTAATTATCAACACTAACTCTGGGGCTTTTGTGACTTTGTTCACCCATTAGACACTGCTCCAGACTCTCCAGCTGACCTATCAAAGCTGTGTAAATGTGACATGGCACAGATACATTTATCTTTACTTTTTTCTATTCTTTTCGTATCTTGACTGGATATTTTATTAATAATGTTTACTCATTCATACTTCTCATTCACACTCTACTGTGTCTCCCTCACTGTTCTTCAGAAATGTGTGTTTTAAACTTTAGCTGGGCCTCAAATACAGCACCTCTGCTCTGAACAGGTAGATTCCAGTGCACCTGACATTCTAAAACTCTCACTTGCTTTTTTTTTTTTTTTCTGAGTAAATCCTTGCACTTATGACTTCATAGGCAAGATTAATAAGGTTAGTACTGGAATTGAGCAAAATCTTCATGGTGCTCACCTATTTAAAGTTTGCCTCTTTCTTGTTATAATGTTTTTACTTAGAAGATAGTTTTTGTAGTGCTATGGATTCTAAGAATCAATTTTGCTAACCTAAAATAAATTGTGCTTTATCAAAAATCGGTTCACTCTGCCAGCCTGTCCTGAGGTACTGACACTAGTTTCCTGGGAAAAATACCTAGACTCAACTGGTCTAGATTCAGGTCGATGGAAAAAAAAATGAATTTTGACTTTTGAGAATGTTTTGTAATAGATCCCTTGTATAACCACCTCACACACAATGATGTTTGACATTATGTTTGGTCCATTTACCCTGCTTAATAACCCTACAACTGCCCATTGGTAGTGATAACCATTTTTAACAATCTATAACATCCTCGACCAAAATAAACATGAAACCGGTTTGTATATTTGTTTTAACTCCAGAGATACTCCATGGAAAACAGGACTTCTTTCACTTTAGAGGTGGACATTTTAACCGCATCAGAGGCATCCTTCATGTCTCCAAGGGCTTTCCATCTGTACACTGTTTTTGTTTATTTCAAATTCAAGTGTTTTTGTGAGTTTTAATACTAAAGTACGTCGGGGGTTGCTAGAGTTCATCTGGAGCTTTTAAACTGGTATCTGCCTTCTGGGATCAGGCCTTTGTACGTTTTATTTTTCCTTATTTTAACTTTAAAAAGTAATCATGGCTGTACAGCAAAACTGGAAGTAAATATCAAGCCAGATCACTTCCGGTTCGGCCTGTCCTCTCTTATCATGCTGGGGCTTCTCCAAGAACCCCAGGCACTGGCCGCATTCTTAATTTTCAAAACCGTGGTGATACAGGCTCATGCTGCTGCTGCCATGGCTTTAGCAAAGTGGCTGCAGCAGTTCTGGGAGTTGGCTCACTCCTTCCCCCTCTCTTGCTTTCATGATGGGGAACACAGGAGAAAGTGGCCTGGCTACATCACATTGCTGATGCTTCCTTCGCTCTTCTTCCCTATTGGAGTTGCGGGAGGAAATGGGGGCAGTCCTCTGCAGTTGATCTCTCACAGCTGACAATTGTATTTTATATCAACAAATGGCTGCCTACCTTCAGGGAGCTCAGGGCAAGTACTTTCTAAGAGGCAGGAATATGCCTCTCTCTAATCAGGAATTTTTTTTATTTGCCCCTATTATATATATATATATAGCTGCCATCTGGATCATATGACACTGACATCCTCCCACTGAAAGGTCTGACCATGCGGAAGAAACTCTATTTTCTCTTTGGCTGAGATGAGTTGGATGTTCAGAAGCTCTCTCAGAGTAGAAGAAAAGCTTTTAAAAAGAAAAGCATTGGCAAAGGGCTTTTTCTGATTTTCTTTGCTGCAGATAGTTGTCTCTCATACACTGTGACAGAAAGAGAGAACCAGTGGTGGCAGGGTAGGAGTGGAGTAGAGATTGACGCAGTGGCAGTGGCAGTGCCATTGAAGACTGATTTCTGTTTAACTGCAGAGAGACTGCTGTGAAAAGAAGCACAATCTTGCTAGCCTTCTTGGTCCTGTTTCCTACCAGTTTTTGTGCGTGCAAAAGGTGTCAGACAGCAGTGCACACACATGTACTTTATATGTGTTTGTATGCATGTATGTGACAGAGACATTTTTTAACACACTGTGAAGGATAGCCCTAGAAAGACAGAGACTGAGTTTGGGACACCCTTAGCAAGCTGCTACTGCTAACTCAGCTTGGCAAGTTGGATAGAGATGTGCAGAAGGAAAAAATAAATTTCATTTAGTTCATTTCTTTGGTGAAGACATCAATTTGTTTCATTAGTTTAAAAACAAACAAAAATTATTTGCTTATTAATTTAGGCATGAATTTTAAAAGCGTTGATCACATTAAAAGGCCCATAAACACAAGTATCTGGGCTGCGCATGAGCAACTCGTATTTTAAAAAAACACAAATTACGTGCATGTACATGAGTAAAAAAAGAAACAGGTGGAGTTGGGTATCAAGGGCATTCCAGGGAGTGTCCATCATATGCACCTGTAAATCCATATTTTAAATCTGATGGCCACAGCGCATGGTGGCCTGTTAGCCATGTATAATTACTTATGCTCTTGATGAGGTGTAAGTCCGCAGAAACTGGGTAAGGGGTCTGGGTAAACTGGGGGGAGCATAGGCTGAAGAACCAGAGGAGTCTGAATGACCTCAAGATGGACTGGCCAAAATGGTGGCCTAATGGGTAAAAATCCATTTATCTGTGTATATAAGAACATAAGAAATTGGACACCCTGGGAAGCCCCCATTCTATATTGAGTTTGCTATATTTGTGCCGTTCTCTGTGACAAAGAAACCTGCATTTAAACTCCTTGCTCTCCAGTCTAGCTGCCTACCCTCCAGTATCTCTCTTATGGCTGAGGAGTATTACTCATCCATTGACTGGATGTGCAGCAAAGCCCACTTGCACCCTGATGCTCTGTCCATGCTGGGCATTTAAGAATTTGCATGAAAAGTGACAAGATGACTGCAAATACCTTGGAGATCTTGCTGTTACTGCCAGACTGCAGATGCATCATTTTGGTGGTCTTACTGATTCTCTGCTGAGTTGCCATGCCTCTGATGTACCACCTGGGGGGGTCTTGCTGCGACTTTATCTATCTGCCATGACCCAGATACACCACCCTGGGGATTTTTCATGCCTCAGTGTTGCTTGCTGCTTGGATCCCAGCATACCCTTCTTTCTTTACTATATTGGGGTGTTTTGTCCCCCAGAATAAAAATGTGAAAAAAATAAATAAATACAAGTTTCTCCTCCCGTCCCACCTGTTTTCTGGTTCTCCACCTTACTATTCTGTTTTTATCTCTCTACAATCCTGTCCTAGTTATCCCACCCTGCTTCTTTCTTGCTTATACAGGGGTGTTTTGTGTCCAAATAAAAAGTTTGAGAAAAAGAAATAAAAGGTAAGATTCTTTTTTTTTTAATTTTATCTTTATTGAAAGATTCTTTTCCCACCCCACCTCTATTCTCATTTTATGACTTGCTGTATAAGCCTGCCACAATTACAACCCCATCTGCTTCTGGCTCTCTGACATTGCCTCAGGGAAAACCTGCAACTTTGAGTACCATTTTGATGCTTTGCTGTTCCTTTCGGGATAGTCATGATATTGTTGATTCTGCCTTGTCTGCCTTGGCCTGTCCACACAACTATTGTTGGTTGCCTTTGCCCCTCTCATGTTTCCTTGGGATTTGTGATACCTTTGTGCTGTTTGGCTTCTCTGTGCTTAGGTCTTTACACCAATTTGGTTAGGGCTTATTTGATCTTCATTCTTGCTATTCTGGATGGCTTCTTTGCAGCTTTCATGTTGCTTTGGTATCATGCCACATTTTATATTTCTTTGACCCTTTATCACTGCATTAGGGGTTTCCTACCTCATTTGTTGCTTTGTTCCCTCTTCATGGTGCCTTGAGCTGTCATACCACACTTGATGACACTTTCCCCCTCTTCTTCAGCCTTGGGGTTTCATGCCACTGTTGTTGGTTCCCTTATGCTCTGTTTTTAGAGCCTTGGGGTGTTATGGTCCCTCTTGCTGCTGCTTTGCTCCTCTGATGGTGCCAGGGAGAATGCCTCCCATTGCTGTTACCATTTTGCCCTATTGTTGGTCCTTTTTCTCTTCATGCTTCTTTTAGTGCCATGTTGACAGAGTCTTGAAGCATTGACATACCTTTACCCTTCTGATGTTATATCGACCCATCAAGTTCATTAGACATGATTAGAGAACTCCAATGTGGGAGCTCAAAATAGGCTGCATTGCTTCCCCCATTGACTATGAATGAATAAAATTATAAACAAAAAAATTGTTTTCTTTTGAAATGAACTAAATGAATGACTGCGACCTACAAAATGAATAAACAAACCAAAACAAATTATTGCCTCTGTACATGCCTATACAATATCACCTTCATTATAGGCAAAGTTGTGTGCTCTGATTAGCAACCCCTAATATTGAGCAGAGGACGTGCACAGAGTTTATTCAGACTGTGATATAAGCACTCAGTTTAGGAAAGAAGTGAAAAACATTTCCCCCATCTCAGCTGGTTCCTCGCCTCATTTAAATATTCTCTCAAACACTTATGTGAGTCAGATTCAAAAGTATAAATGTAGAAAAAACTGTAGCAAAGCACATTTAGAAAATCTCTTATTAAGGAAAAAAGTCTACGATTTAACAAAGTAGCTTTTTTGCAAATCAAACATGAATGCATCACCTAAGCCCTGTTTTTTTTTTCTCCATATTTGCACCCTTATTTCTTTTTTAAATTCATAAACAGCTCAACAACTCACAGAGTTGTAAGAATGGAAGTTCAAATAGCAATGCACACCTTTATCTTACACAGATCATTCATAAGACAACAGCTGACAGTTCATAACAGCACTGAGCATATCAACTCAGGACAGCAAAGCAAAGGGTGCAAGGAATTGAACCCTCTTCTACCAGCATGAGGGTTGAATCTTAGGAATGCGCAGAGTTGCTTCAGTTCATTAATTTGTTGTGTAAGTCACCAAAATTCATTTGGTTCCTTTCAAATGAAAAAAACAAAACTGTCTAATTCGTTCCATCAGTTTCCCTTTAAAGTCAAAGGGGAAGCAATGCAGTCTATTTTGTGCCCCAAAATTGGGGTTTTCTAATAACTTCTCATGGAACTTGTGGACAGACATCATCGGAAGGTGAAAGAGCACTCCAAGTCTCCAAGACTGTCAAAGTGACATCAAAAGTGGCACAAATAGCCCAAAGCACTGCAATGAGACAAAACAATATCAGCATGGCACAATGCCAGGGAAAAGCAGCATCAAGAGAGTCAAGTACGCCTCAAGGCTCCAAAAGAGGGGCAAAGGGCATAAACAATAGTAGCATGAATTTCCCAAGACAGAATAAGAGGGGCAAAGCAGTATCAAGAGTTGCATGAACAGTCCAAGACACTTTGAAGGGAAAACAAAGCAGCAGAGATGGCAGGAGAAATGCCAAGGCAGCAAGAGATGGTCACAGTTGCACAAAATGTGGCATAGAAGTAAATGGAATCTATTCTGAGAAGAGAATGGCATTAAGTGGAGTGGCACAAGGATCAGTGTTGTGTCCAATTCTTTTCAATAACTTTATAAGCGACATTGCAGAAGGGACAGAAGGTAAAAATTGTCTATTTGTGGATACTAAGACCTGCAAAAGAGTGGACATGCCTGAAGGAGTAGAGAGAATGAAAAGTGATTTAAGAAAGTTTGTAGAGTGGTCGAAGGTTTGGCAGCTGGGATTCAACATCATGAAGTGCACAATCATGAACCCGGGATGCAGTAATCCAAAAGAGCTGTGTGTGATGGGGGGGTGAAAGACTTATGTGCATTTATGAATGGACTGGGAGAGGAACCTTGGGATGTAGTGTCTGGGGATCTGAAGGCAGTGAAGCAATGTGATAAGGTGATAGCTAAAGCCAGAAGAACCAGTATGTAGGGATGTGCATTCGTTTTAAACATAGTCTTACTGGATTCAGAACTCACCATATTTCTGCAATCCAGTCAGTAGCAGAGAGCTGTCACTTTCAATTGTGTAATTTACAAAGATTCTGTTCTCTAATCAAGAGCATGAATGGGATCATATTTGCCCATCCCACCATAACCACAAGGCTGCAGTTTTGCAATACACTTTACAGGGGTCTATCAGATAAGACACTCTCCAAACTGCAGATAATTCAAAACTCCACTGCACAACTGATATGAGGATACAAACCCTTGCAACTATATCACACTTGCCCTACCCAAACTACCCTGACTACCAGTCCTCTAGAGAACCAAATTCAAAACCCTGATACTTATTTTCAAGGTTCAAATAGGAGATGGACTTTTCTACTTGAGAGAGAGGTTGTCCCTATAAATGTCCTCCCGACAACTAAGACCTTCACTTGGAGCCTCAATAACTATTCTATCCAAATGAAATCAAAAGAGCAGATAGCTGCCAACAATCTTTCTTGGAAGTGCAGCACCGACAGTGTATAACTCTCTCCCACAGGAGCGCCATCAGATACATGACTACTCCCACTTCAGGAAGCAAATAAGCATCTGGCTCTTTTGCCAGGTCTTTAATGCCAAACCCACAGCCTCTCCACCCTAGAAAACTGCTAAATTGAATATGATAAAATACCTGGCACCACCTTGAGTACCTTAAACGAGCTACTACAACCTATTGTTTCACTGAAATGGTGTTTATTCAAGCTTAGTCACTATTGTTGATTTATTTCAAATGTAGCCCTTGCTGTGCAGTTTCCTCAGACTGTAATTGTTAAGCTGGTAATGACGTTTTATGGTAGGCTGCAATTCTAATATGTACTGGGTGTGCTTTGTTTTCTTTTAGTGTCATTTACATTTTAGGTCATTATCTGTTTGATTTTGTTTTTAAAATGGTTCTGGAGGGGGGGGGGTTTATTTCAGGTTCCCCTAATTTCAGAGTTGGTGTGCACTAACTGAAAATGTTACCTATATGCTAAAAAAGTGTCAAATGGGGAAGCAGTTTGTTAGCTAGAGGTATGGCTCTGCATTCCTATTGGCTTTCTCCATAGTTACTTGTTTGTGCTGCCAAGAATGTAAGGTGGTGGTTGTAGGGGGATGGCCAGTGCCTGTTCATAAAAGTAAACAAACAAGTGATGAAATAATAGTGTTATGTTTTGGTATGGATGTGAACCCTGGGCCAAGGTGAGAGATGTCTCCGCCCACAAGGAGGAGCACTGTGGGCCTCACCACTGGTAGGCGTGGTCTCAGTAGCTAGGACACAGCTATAAGAATTTATTAGGAAGAGAGAGAGAGAGCATAAACCGTGGAGCGGGGAATGCAGTTAAACGTGCACTTCTGGGGCAGAACCTGTGGAGCGGGTAATGCAGTCAAAGTACAGTTCTTGAGCTGAGGATATTCCCAAGGTGATACCTCAGATATGATGATCCAGTAGTGGCCTGCAGAGTGGGGTATGCTGAAGATGACTGTACGGTGATAATGGTGTTGAGGTAGTCTGAGGTCCTGGAGCTCAGAAAGTACTTGAGGATGAAGAAACAATATCCTGCAGTGCAGGGTAAGGTGTAGCAAATCCTGCTGGTGAGGACGTGGTAGTGGCCCGAGGCACGGGGTACACAGCAGGGAATTCCAGCAAGGCTTGGCAGAGATGAAGCGAAGAGGTACTCACGAGGAATGGTTCCCAGAGATCAAGGCAGGAAGGACCTCCGAGGAGTGGATAGCCTAGGAACACGGAAGAGCTCCCGAGAGGTTAGGACTTTTCAGCTTGGAGAAGAGACGACTGAGGGGGGATATGATAGAGGTGTTTAAAATCATGAGAGGTCTAGAACGGGTAGATGTGAATCGGTTATTTACTCTTTCGGATAATAGAAAGACTAGGGGGCACTCCATGAAGTTAGCATGGGGCACATTTAAAACTAATCGGAAAAAGTTCTTTTTTACTCAACACACAATTAAACTCTGGAATTTGTTGCCAGAGAATATGGTTAGTGCAATTAGTATAGCTGTGTTTAAAAAAGGATTGGATAAGTTCTTGGAGGAGAAGTCCATTACCTGCTATTAAGTTCACTTAGAGAATAGCCACTGCCATTAGTAATGGTTACATGGAATAGACTTAGTTTTTGGGTACTTGCCAGGTTCTTGTGGCCTGGATTGGCCACTGTTGGAGACAGGATGCTGGGCTTGATGGACCCTTGGTCTGACCCAGTATGGCATTTTCTTATGTTCTTATGAGGAGTGTGTACTTAGAGCGTTCACACACCGAGACAGGAACAGGAACCGGAAGTCCAAGGAGAGGCGGATTCAGCAACGAGAAGAACTCCTTGCTAAATCGTATGAGCATTGGGCCAGTCTGTTTAAGTACAGGTAGAGAGATGATGTCATGCGGAGGGGATGCCCCCGAGGTTCCCACCATGACGTGTACATAAGTGGCCCATGTGCGCGCGTGCCTAAGTGTCTCCAGAAGCAAGATGGTGGTCGGCAGTGCCCATGCTGTCTCGGGAACGCCAGGGAGGTCAGCGGTGCTGGCGGAAGCTGCCATTCTTCCGATAATTGATGGTGCAGAACAAAAAGAGGTGAGCATGAGAGGTCACAGTCATCTGCGACTGATGGGCGCAACAGTACCCCCCTTCTTAGGGGGGTACTGTTGCGCCCATCCTAGGAAACCAAAACCCCGGGGGTTTTGGTTTCCTAGGATGGGAAACGTGGAATTGCCAGATCAACTCCTTGTCAAGGATATTGCTTGCAGGCTCCCAACTATTTTCCTCAGGACCAAATCCTTCCCATGATATGAGGCACTCCCATCGCCTTCCATGGTTTCTTACATCCAGTATATCCTCGACCTGATAGGTGATGTCCTCTTCAGTGGTAAGAGGTTGAGGTTCCGGTGTCTTCTTTGAGAATTCCAATAGAAAAAGTAGTTTTAAAAGGGAGATATGGAAGGCATTGTGGATGCGCAGTGAAGAAGGTAACTGTAGGCTGTAGGTGATGGGACCCAGGTGGCGAAGGACTGAAAAAGGCCCAATTTATCTGGGCGCAAGTCGAGCAGAAGGCAGTTTGAGAATGAAGCGGGTACTGAGCCATAACTTGGAACTATAGGGCTGCTCGGTGGTGAGCATCATAAAACTTCTTGGCCTTTTGTCCAGCTTTTTGCAGAAAGTCCTTGGTGTGCTGCCAGAGTTGATCAGTTCTTGTGCCGATGCCTGGGCTGCGGGTGATGATACTGACAACGGCACCTGTAAAGGAGGTAGAGGTTGACGTCCATAGACGAGTTGAAAGGGTGATGACACTGTGGAGGCTGAAGGATGAGAATTCAAAGCGAATTCGGCCCATGGAAGCAACTCGGACCATTTGCTTTGCCTGAAGTTGACATAGACTCTGAGAAACTGCTTTAGCGTGAGATTCGTTCTTTCAGTTTGTCCGTTTGCCTGTGGGTGGTAAGCGCTAGTGAAATCCAGAGAGATGTCAACTTTTCTACATGGAGCCTTCAATAACTAGAGATGTGCATCGGGTACCCAGTCGTTTCCACTTTCGGTTTCGTGTAGCCATTGGAAAAGTTCGTATTCCTGCGGATTGGCAGTTTTTTCATATAGAATCCTTTCCTGTTTAGCGCGCACTAACGGGAGTTAGCATGTGCTAGCTCCCGTTAGTGTGTGCTAGCTCGTGTTAGTGCGCGCTAACACAAACCCGTTAGCACACACCCCACTTAATTATTTACAAAAAAACCCCAAACCCATCCCAACCCTTCAGATCTAATTATTTACAATCCCCCACCCTCCCGACCCCCCCAAAACTTGCCTAAAGTCCCTGGTGATCCAGTTGGGGTCCTGGGAGCGATCTCCCGTTCTTGGGCCATCGGCTGCCAGTAAACAAAATGGTGCTGGTGGCCCTTTGCCCTTACCATGTGGCAGGGGCTATCGGTGTCATTGGCCGGCCCCTGTCACATGGTAGGAGCAATGGATGACCGGCACCATTTTGTTTACTGGCAGCAACGAGAAGAACTCCTTGCTAACTCGTAGGAGCATTGGGCCAGTCTGTTTAAGTACAGGTAGCGAGATGACGTCATGCGGAGGTGATGCCCCCGAGGTTCCCGCCATGACGTGTACATAGGTGACCCACGCATGCATGTGCGCGCACCTAAGTGCCTCCAGAAGCAAGATGGCGGTTGGCAGCGCCCACACTGTCCTGGGAACGCCAGGGAGGTCAGCGGTGACTGGCGGAGGTTGCCATTCTTCCGAGAATTGATGGTGCAACAAAAAAAGAAGTAAGCATGAGAGGTCACAGCCATCTTTGACCAACGGGCACAACAAATAGCATCAATTCCTAGTCAGCAAAAGCAAAATCATGTAATGCAAATGCATATTTTGAATTTGTCAATACTTTTATATTTTAGGAAAGGGGCCCTGGCATTTTGGGTTATGCATACTTTTAATTCCCATGATATGTGTCTGTGTGTTTGGGGAGAGGGTGACTGGTGAGAGGGGAAAGTAAATGGGATGATTGTATGATGTGACAGATGAGAGAGAGACTGATTATGATGTGGAAATGAGAGGAAGCCTAGTGTGTGTGTGGAGTGACCTGTCACCCCATGCACTCACCCCAGTTACCCCGATACACCAGATTGCCTCTCTCTTTCACTTGTTACCCCATGCAGTCACCCCACTCTCACCAGTCATTCCCTCACACACACCATGCCTTTCTCTCACACCAGATCACCTCAACCAGTCACTCTCCTACCTGTTACCACAGTCACCCCCCTCTCACCAGTCACCTCCCCCCACACATATATATCAGGCTGTCTCTCTCTCACTTGTCACCCCATACAGTCACCCCAGTCACTAACCCTCTCACCAGTCACTCCCACACCCACCACTTGCCAAAACAATCATCCGAGCTTATTTTGGACTCTTATTTTCATATTTCATCATGTTTCGAGTATTAGGATCTTTTGAAGCTGAGCCTGTTAGTATGCTTGAAAGCTTATCATAGCAGCTCTATATGTATAATCTATGTCTGCAAGGCCCCATACTGCCTTCATCTCTTGGAATGTACAATCTCAGCATGCACTGATTCTAATAGATTATATGATATGCATGAAGAAGTTTTCTTGTTCTTACATCCAACTGTTTAAGGTCTTTATCAGGCCAGTCTACTGTTCCAAAAATATTGGAGAGAGCAGGAATTGTAAGTTGATTGATAACCTGTATCTTATTTCACATTGTTAAAGCACTTTTCAAAATCAATTTCAGACTCCTATAGTATTCTTTACTGTTCCTTTCTCTCGGTAACTTGTGCTGAATTTGTGCACCTTCACCCCCCCCCCCCCCCCACCCCGATATTTATATTTTTTTTCCTGCTCAAGTTCCACAGTCAGACAAATGCTTTCAGTCATCTTAGCACATTTATCCAGGTCAATTGTCATTCAGATATTATCTGAGAACCTCTTCATTAATCTGAGCTGTTCCCTTAAATGGTGATCACAGGAGTATAAATCTTCAAGTCTTTTACAAACAGTAGGTGTGATATGGGCAGATCATTAATGTCTCTGGAATTAAGGTGATATCCAGAGTGTGTTCAGTGCTAGCTAAAACAAGGTGGTGAAAGGGAATCTCCCTGAAATATTCCTCGCTGGATCTTGATATTAGGGATAGCATATCGACCGCCTTCATAATTCAGATGGAGTGTAGCCTGCCACATTTTCATGGTAAACTTGATATACTCAATTAATCCAGGATTCACTCTGCACATTTTAAGGCAATTTATTATCCAAGAGTGTGGGTTACTGTCAAAACCCTTTTTATTGTCTATCCATGCTATACTGTGGATTTGACCTGTCTAGCAACTGGTCATAATGGCTTGATTCATTATTGTCTGATCCTTAGTTTTATATGCCCCTCTTTTGTCTCCCTTTTATTCTATTGCCATGATTTCGTTAAACTCTACATACAGTACTCTATCTGCATCTATTGCAGTGAACAGCTTGTAGACTGTAGGTAAGCATGTTATTGGTCAATAATTATTTCAGTTACTACTTAGGTCTCCCTTGGGAAGGAGAAGTGTTCTTCCTTTTATTAACCATTGTGATGTTAATTCTGGCTGTCTAATCAACTGATTTTTGCAGTTTGCCAGATCTTGGTGTATGGATATTAACTGTTTCAGTCAAAAATTGGTCACCCCATCAGGGCCAAGGCTCTTCTAATCTGAGGCTTTTTAAAACCTGGCTTCCAGCTTCAGGCCATTCTATAGTTTTGATATCCATCCTTTACATATTTTCCTATATGTTCCATAACCTTTCTACTTATAATTTACAAGATCTTCATATAAATTTGTCCAGAAGTCTTCTCTTTCAGCTTTAGTCAGCAGTGTTTGCAGTACACTAATGTCTTTGGGTTCTTTCTGCATATTTTATTTTGATAGCTTTCTTATCTATTGTCTTCATATTTTCACAGCTTTTATGCTACTGCTGCTATTTTCAGTTTATTATTAGAATACATGAATTTAAGATTTTCTTCTGTTTGTGCAGTATATTTAAACTTGAGATTTTGAAATGTTCTCTTTATTTTTTACATCGTCACTCTTTTGAGGTACTCATTTAATAGCAACACTTCAGTACATAATGATTTTATTTTCCAAAGAGAGGTTTATTTTTCTCCATTGCTTCTGGCTTGTGTGCTTATTGATAAAACTCTCTGTATTAGATACTACTGCTGTCCAGAGCAAATTCACATTTCCAGACTAAGCCAGGACTGTTCAAGTGGAGGAGGCTGAATACAACAATCCTAGGGAATCAGAGCAAGAGACTAAGTACATAAATCTTGAAGTTGTGCCACAAACCTCCATATTCAACATGGCAGCCTTGGAGGTTGTAGACAGCTTTGAGAGGAAGAGTTCCTTCAATCAGAGAAATCCCCCATAAACCTCTACAGCAAACTTCATTGGCACCTGGGTGGATTCATCCTGTACAGACCAAGGAGAGCTACCCCATCACAACCTCCTCATTTCCTCACCACCCAGTAGTATCGGGACAATAGTATATAAACACAGTCAGCAAAGGTCTCAAGCCTTTGGGAAAGGAAATGGGTTTGAAGACCTATCAGATTTAAGAGATGCTGAAGTTCATAGACATTATAACAAAGGTACTAGATGAACAGTCTGATTAGAAGTAATGGTCCAGAGACAGACTACAACAGCCATCTTCAACCTCCTCCTCGCCATCCAGCAGGGCTTTGAGAGCCTTTTAACAATAAGACACTTGTCTACTTCTTTCATCAAGTACATACCAACAATACCCCACAGGAATTCATGTATGGGAGGGTGAGAGATCAGAAGTAGAAGACATAGAGCTACACATTGAATCTATGGAGGGAAAGCAGCCACCTACAGATCACCATAGCTGAATGGCCAAAAGAGCATGATAGTGTCCTATGAAGCTTTACTGCAATGCTTAAAGACTGTGTCTTTTAACTTTCTCAACTCTCTCTGAATGGCAGGCCTCCCAGAGGCATGATCTAGGCATGCTCTTCTTGAGTACTATCTTCTACTGCTTATGAGAATAACAGTCACATTATTTTGCGTTATACATAGTCTACCTCAACTGTTTTACTGTTAGTATTTGTACTATATATATCACTAGTGAAAAGTGCCCAGCTTTGCTCAGGTTGTCTGTTCCATAACAGCTATACATTTTAAAATCGAGTGAAAATGAAAATGATATTGTTTTATTTTGTTAAGTAATTAACAGAAAACAAATGGAAACTTAGGGAACCTCTCTATAAAGTACATTGACAATATATTAGACATCTCTCATTGCCCAACTCTAGAAAGCAGAAAATAGCAATTGTTATAGAAGAAGATTAAAAAGCACTGGTGTAGGAGTAATGAAGAGGCACATCAGCTTTCATGGCAGGCAGGAAGAGAGAAGGCAAAGAGGCAAAGAGGGTTTGCCCTCACGAGCCTCTTCCTTTTATTGTACATTCATACAAAGGCAGATGATGTGTCATTACATGATTGGCTACTTTCCCATAGCAACAGAAGAGTCATTACACCATTGGCTTTGGCTCAGGGGGTGTGCACGGATCATTTCATTGGCTGCTGAAATCTATACCTCCTGACTTTGTCCTGCCTCTGACTAGGGAAAACCCAGCCCCTCCCCCAGGAATTCAGGGCCAACAGGTATCCTTTCCCAGGCAGAGACTTAAGCACAAGTGATGCTTTTATTCAGGCAAATGTCAGGGAGAAGGGAAGTTAGTGTTTAAACCTGATGAAATGGCTTGCTGGCAAGCGCATATTTCCCACAACTGGTTCCTGTACAGATCCCTGGGCATTGCAGTATTTACCATCCTTCACTGAGAGAACTGATCAGTTGGACTTACTGTCTGTTTCCTGACTTGTAACAAGTTCACAATCCATAACAGTGGTATAGCTACATTGCCCACTCACATAGGTCTCAAGCTCACACAATCAGGGCTGCCCAATGCCAGTAGAAGCCTGAAGGATGGCCTCCATGGTTCCTGTCCTGTAGCAGCCAAAGAAGGAGAGGACAGCTGCGGATCGTATCCTATGGTGGCTGAAGACAGGGTCTGATGGTGCCTGAAAGATGCCCTGTGTGTGTGTGTATACGTGTGGGTGATTGAGAGCCTGTTTGTGTAGGAGCCTGAGAGTGTGTATGTTTGTGGATGGGCCTGTGCATCTGTGTGTGAAAGGGTGCCTGTGCCTGTGTGCGAACCCATGTGTGTGTGTGTGTGTGTGTGTGTGTATGTGTGTGAGTGCATGGGCTTCTGTGTATTTGTGTCTGCCTGTGCCTTTGTGTGTGTGTGTGTCTGCCTGTATGTGTATATCTGCCTGTGTGTGCCTGGGCCTGCCTATGCCTGCCTCTGTGTATGTGTGGGACAATGAGAGAGGGAGCATATTAGCAAAAAGTATGTATGGGAGCCCGAGAGAGAAGGGCTTTGCAAATAGAGCATATTAGTAAAAAGTATCCGGCATTGCTTGGGTTGCCTGGTTCACAACTGATGTAACTTTTCAAATCCAAACAGAGTGCGTGCCTGTCTGTATGTCTATCTCTCTGTCTGTCTATACCTGTGTGTGTGTGTCTCTCTCTGTCTATGTGCCTATGTCTGCTTATGCCTGCCTCTGTGTATGTGTGGGATACTGAGAGACAGAGCATATTAGCAAAAAATACCCGGCTGGTTCACAACTGATGTAAATTTTCAAAACCAAGCAGTGTGTGTGTGTTCCTGTGTGTGTCTGCTTATGTGTGTGTGAGTCTCTGTGTGTGTGTCCATCTCTGTGTATGTGTCTGCTTGTGCCTGTGCATATGTGTGGGAGCCTGAGAGACAGGGCTTTACAGATAGAGCATATTAACATAAAGTGCCCAGGATGTCTGGCTCACAACTAATGTAAATTTTTCTAAAGCAAATAAAATTGGAATTGATAAATATTCTTATAAAGTATACACAAATTAAGAGAACAGCCTGCATGTCTGTGTGGTATGTGGGTGCCTGACAGACAGAGCATATTAGTGTAGCTGCGTTGAAAAAAGGATTGGACAAGTTCCAGGAGGAAAAGTCCATCAACCATTATTAAGGTAGAGTTGCAGAAATCTACTGCTTATTCTTGGGATAAGCAGATTGGAATCTGTCTACCCCATTGGAATCCTGCCAGGTATTTGTAGCCTGGATTGGCCACTGTTGGATTTCCCATGCTGGGCTTGATGGACCCTTGGTCTGACCCAGCATGGGAAGTCTTATGTTCTTATGATGTTGCACAGTGCAGCTTCTATTCTTCAGGATTCCACCTGATGGCCATGGACAGACTCGAAAGTGAGACAGACACAAGCCTATAATATTTATATGTAGATTTGCAAAAGTGTTGCTATATAGTATATTTATTTTATTTTATTTAAAATTATTTATTTACTTACTGCACACTGACAATTGTGGCAGTTCACAAGCTTAAAACATACATAAGAATCAGAGATTACGAACAAGTCAGCAAATAATTACATAAATGGCACAGAACCATGTAACATTAGAACTTATCATCTGCTTTCTGTATGACTCTCCATTAGAGATGTGTTTCTTCATTATTTATAGATCCAAAAGCTCATTTAAAAAACCATATCCTTAAGACTTTTTTGAAAGCCTTTGGCTTCCGCATCAACCTTAGGCCTGGATTCACCCTTCTTTCGCAGAATGGTGAATCCTGTGAAAACGCGGAGTGGGGGGCGAAGGGAGGGTGGGCCTGAGAAAGCCCACAGCCTTCGTACCACTGTGGTGCGCTGGCTGCCGGCTTTCACAACGAATAGTGACACCATAAAAGGTGTAGTTATTCGGTGCGCTACTGCCGACAATAATGTTAGTAACATTATCGCCGGCAACAAAAACACCGCTGACTCTGCCCCTCCCCGCCCCGACTGCTCCTCTCCCCCTAATTTGCATCATATCGCATGTGATAAGGGTTTAGAAAATAACCCCCTTATATAGTCGGGCACTGCGTTCCATAATATGGGCCCTGCTACGGAAATGGCACAATCTCTTACTTCGGTTAGATGTGTCTGGTGAACAGTTGGAATCCCTAATAGCACCTTATTGGCTAATCTTAAAGAGTGCTGTGGAGTATGTATATGTAGGGCAGATCCCAACCAGATCATATCAAAGTTGTTAATGATTTTTTGTATCAAGACTAACACCTTGTATTCTGTTCTGAACTGTATAAGGAGCCAGTGAAATTTACATAAAACAGGTGTGATATGATCATACTTGGAATGTCCAGTGAGAATTCGTGGAGTGATCTCAAAGTGCTATTGTAGAGGCTTAGCTTCAGGGAATTGAAAAAATCAGTTACTGAAAAAAGTAAAATTTGTAAGACCTAGGAAAAATCTTTCAAATTAAGAAGTGGTTTTAATCTTCTTAACATTCGCAGTTTATAGTAGCTTGATTTGATCAATTTTTTAATGTGATCTTTCATAGTTAACTTTGTGTCTAACAACATACCAAGGTCACTTGCATGAGTCATGATTGGAATTTTAATACTATCAAAGTCGAATTGGGGAAGATTCTCCAAATTGGAGTGTCTTGCTAAAAGCTTAATAATGGTTTTAGAAATATTCAGGGATAACCTATTCGATGGCAGACAGGTAAATCCTCAACTGCTTTAGCTCAAAGTTTAGTGAATTGGTTTTTGGAATAAAAAAATTGTATGTCAGCAGCACATATAGCAAAGTTTAGCTCAAGACATCTTAACAGCTTGCTTAATGGCGACAAATAAATATTAAACAGAGCAGCAGACATTGAAGAGCCCTGTGTAACCCCTGTTTTAATATAAGTCCAGTTAGATGTTTTAAGGCCTATTTGGACTTGCTGAGCTCTCCAGATAAGAACTGAATCCATTTATAATGGTTCCTATAATGCTGAATTCCTCTAGCTGCTTCACCATTATTCTATGACTGAGTGTATCAAAAGCCGCCAATATAATGATGAAAATAAGAAAATAATCTTGGCCCATGTCAAACCCATGATGATATCGGTCATGGATAATAATAAAGTTTCTGTTCTGCAAATTTTCCAGAAACCAGAATTGATTTGGATGTAACAATGAATTACAGATTTTGCAATTTCAGGGGAGATTTCTTCCCAAATGGCTTTTAAAGAATACAATGAGATGAGGTTCAGTGCACATTGTTCTGAGCTCAGTTTAAATATTATTTGCTGAATTTCTACACAAAGCACATGAGAAAAGGATTAGCAACCGGACATAGCCTTTAGGGGGTATAGATAAAAAATTACTGATGAGAGAGGAAGATTTCTGCTAATGTTCTCCACTTTCTTTGCAAAAAATGTATGAGAAGTCATTACAATGGGAGGGGCAAAGACAAGATTAAGAACTGTTTGAGCTGTCAGATGATGATCTAGTGAGATGTTCAATGTTTGTTGTGTAATATTTCCTTTTTTCGGTGTTGATAGCTTGTCTATAGTTATGTAGTTTTCATTTATATAAGACCAAGTTTGGTTCAGGCTTGACCTTTATCCATATTGTTTCAGTCTTGTGGAGAGCCAGTACAAGGTTTTTGTTTTGAAACACTTTTGAGTTTGTTTCAATTGAATGGGCCTGGGTATCAAGGGAAAGGATCTTTCTTGCATATTCCCTCTTCTATCAGATGTGATTGAGGGTGGGTAAGAGAGAATATGGGCATGACCCTTCAGGGGGTACAAGAGAGGGGAGGTTGTTTCCCCTCTTTTCTACCCTTCCATGTCTTGTCCTGTTCTCTTCGTGTTTTCATGATTCTGCAGCCTGCTGTGTACTCCATTGGTGAAGGTCACCTGCTTTCTAATTCTTCCAATCTCCCAAACCAGTATCGGTCTTCTCTCCTTCCATGCTAGATCCAGACCTTGACTCTTCTATTTCACAATGATCTGATGAGTTACAAGGGCCAATGCAAAGTGTGCAACTAGTGCCAGTGGTACAAAAGGAGATGGGTAGCATTGTTGGAAATAGCAGGTTGTCCTGGGCCTAAAAAGCAGCTGCCTTTTTGCCCCCCCCCCCCCTCTGCATTTTTCCCTCCGCTTCTTTTCTCCTGCTCCTCCTTCCTTTATCTCTCTCACCACCTCCTCCATCCCTCTTTTTCCTTTTTTCTCTTCTGCTCCTTTCTGTTCATCTATTTTCCTTGTTTGCTGCAACATTTCCTGCTGCAGTAGCCAAACACCTCCATCTCCTTCACCTCCCCAAACTGCCTCCAGGCAACTGGTGGTTTTAATTGCATCTGCAATCAGTGCCTAGCAGGTGGCCAAATAGTGAGAGATTAGTAAATAAACCAAGGCTTGGTGAATATGTTGCTAACATTGGCTCACTCATTATGAATTGGTTTGCATCTCAATTTGCGCATTAGCTTATGCTCATGTTACAGTTAACTGTCTGCATGCTTTAGCATTTGTGGGTGCCGAAACATGCATGGTAAAGTTTTGGTGAGATCGATGCTATTTAAGATGCATGCTAAAATGCCTTTACGTAGATTAAAATAGAAAAGTCAATATTCAATAATCTGGTGAGTGAAACTCTAGCTGGATAAAGATTTCTGAGGAGATAGCTATCGAGGATTCAGCAGAATGTAGCTGGATAAGTCTGCCATTTAGCACATTTATATTTCCCAACCAGATTTCCCAGCAATGTTTATCCAGTTAGTGCTGAATACTGTCTGACACTAGTTGGATACATTTTAGCATCTCCACACTCTGCTTCTTTTTAGCTAGCTAATTTTTAATTGAGAAATGACTTACCTGAGTAAAACTGCACTGGTGAGAGGGGCAGGAATTTCAAATCTTGATGTTTATCCATCAAATTTAAATGTTAATCTGAATTTCATCCTCAGAGTTCATCTGCCCAAGTCAGTCATATCTGTGCAAGTGAATTTTTAGCTGCCTTAAAGTATGCAAATACTTTCATAATATGTACTTTTGGTTTCCTAAAAAAGAGGCAGTCTGGCGAAGTGGGGTAGAAGATGAGACTGGAAATTATCAGGTGAATTTTCAAAAATATACGCCCATTAAAATGAGCATATACTTGTATAAGTAGCCTCTGCTCGCATATTCCATATTTTATAAAAGAATAAAATATGTGCATATATTCACTTTGACTCACACATATATGTCCCTTAAAAAAAGGGGCGGTCTAGGGGCATTCCAGGGCGGGGCCAACACTTACACTCATAAGTTATCTTAAAAGATACATGCAAACATTTGCCAAACAACTTGTGTATTTATACATGTTCATTATTTGGCGTGATATTAAACATGTTAACTGTGAAGGATTGATAGGTGGGGGGGGGGCCTGGGTAAACTGGGAGGGGGGGAGTTCAGGCTAAAGAACCAGGAGGGTCTCAATGGCCTGGAAAAGGACTGGGCAAGTTGGTGGAGGAATTGATAAAACTGGTAATTTCCTTGATGGGTACATGTTTTAACATTGGCTGACTTATGTACATAAATCATGATATGCCCAAGAAAATCCTACTTTACTTTCATGCAAAATTTATGCACGAATATTTTTTAAATAGGTAGGTTCAGTGCATGTGTTCAATGCATTCAAATACTAGCTTTCAATGCATTGCATGCATTCGTGTGGAAGCCTACTTTCATGCATATGTTGTGGGTAAAGATTTGTATTTTATAAAACGTGTGTAAATCACACATGCGAGTTTTAAAATATATGTTAAAACTATGCTCAGCCATATACACTCGCATATTCATTTCATTTCTTTATTTTGGTTTTGTTGTTGTTTGTTTTCTTTTGTTTATATGAAATTTAAAAAAACTAAATGAAAACCTGCCATGAAAAAAAACAGAAAACTTCCCAGCACTTGCCTGCTCCCTAAAACTTACCCAGTCTTCATGGGGTAGGAGTGATCTCCAGTTATTTCTATCCTGTAGGTGTAGGAGTAGACATTGGCACTGGCTGACCCAGGTATTCTTGTGACTGGGCAATGCTTATTTTAAAACTAAATGACCAAAAATGAACAAAATCTCTCTTTTTTTTTTTTTTTAGTTTATTTTAAAAATAGAATGAAATGAAACATGAAATTTAATTGTAATGTCTGTTTCCATTCTAACAAAAACACATTCCTAACGTATGCTGCTAACACAACTAAGTTGCACCATGATTTTGAAGTATTTAAGGAAACATGGATAATTTTAGCCACATTAACAACCCAATATTCACATATGATGTACACTGGCACCTTATATTTCAAAAATTGACTTATTTTGGGAGATTTAAAAATACATACATCTTTGCAGTTAGATGCCCTCTTGAAAATTTGCCCCTGTAAACATACCACCTCTATCTGTTATTGTGTTTAGTATCTGTCATCAGCTGTCTATATGTCTGCTGGCTCTGGATCTATGCTTGCTGGTCTTCATCTATATATTCTCTGATATGCTAGTGCAGGTTCTGATCACAAAATGCCCTTAAGCAGTATAGTCTTCTGAGAAATTTCAAGGGAAAGTATTTCCTTAGAGTCTTCATGTCACTTATTCAGTATGCACCCAAGGAAGCTAGGATATATTACATTCCCCTCAAAGATAACATTCAAGTCAGAAAATGCAGTTAGTCATTTATGTGCACATTACGGTACAAATCACAAAGATTAAGGGGATCTTTTATTGGGAGCCCCACAATTTTACAACCAAAAGCACTTAAATAATTACCTTTTTAAGGAAGTTTTATTGACTATGCAGGAGGATAAGGAGTAATCTTACTTGTTTTAAATGGTATAAAGCGACCAAATGCCATTAACAGCGTGTTACATTTCTTATTCCACTAAGATTGCCAAAGCTTAGCAGAACAATATAAAAAATGTATAAATTCAGTAACACTGGCTAGCAATATCCCACCCCATTGTCGGTGGACTCCTGCTTTCCCCTGCCAAAATATGTGGAGGCATGCATGGATTGTACTAGATTAGTAAGAGGGGCTTCTTCCTGTGGCATTAGCCAGGTATCTTAGCAACAGGATCATGCCAGATTCTAGCAGTGCTCTGTGGTGGTGCATGTAATATCCTGGACATAATCTGTCTTTTAATTTTCTTTGGATTGTAGTGATATTACAGATACATGTGTTCAGTTATAGATCTTTATTTAATAAGAAGAATGCCTGAGCTGAAGATTTGCACTATGTCAGGAGTGGGGAGCTGACAATAATGTTGCTGAAGGTTTAGTCCAGGTACAGCCTTGTCTCGCATTTCAGACCTGACAGGAAAAAAAAAAAAATGTTCTGCCTTCATTAAGAAGTGCTTCACAGTTCATATCTTTCTGCTGTTCGAAATGAAAATTCAGCCACCAATCCTAATAATGAGAATGCTATTTAATGTCAGGTAGAATGCAAATTACTTGTACAATCAAAATGTCATCTAAAACATGCTACCGTAGGCAAAACCACTTTATCATAAGTCACTGAGCAACATCTAAGATTTGGGATTGTACTAATCCTTCATCTGCCTTTCTTTACCTTTGATCTTTAATAGAGATGTTGAATTTTCTCCCAAAACTGCATTTGCATATTTTATCTCCCTGCATTTAAAAGCTGAAGTATAAGGAAACTGCACAAGAACAGAGGAACTTCCCATATTTTCCTTCTTGTCTTGTGTTTTGCTTTGGAGGGAATAACAGCAGATGTGAATGATCCTCAGCCAGTTGCAGTTTAGTTGTGCTTTTACTATATTGTTTCATATATGTTATAATTTTATGTCGCATTTTAATGATTTTATGACTGTAACATTGTAATCCGCGCTACACAGATATTAGGAAGCAACAGAAGAGATCTAAAATAAATTATTTTAAAAAAATTATCTAAAATAAATTACCCCATCCCTCCCTCTATCTCCTCCAAGTCAAATGTTAAATGTTATTTCTCAAAGTTACCATGTCAATTAACCTTCTAAGTTACTATGTAAATCTATCTTTCTAAATTATTATTTAAGTTACAATATTACAATGTAAAATAAGCAGCTACTGCCTTATTTATGTTCAGTTACATGTAAACCGATGTGATATTTCAATCGAATGTCGGTATATAAAAACAAATAAATAAATACATTAATTAATTAATAAATTTTATTATTTTAAAAAACGTATTAAACTATGCATGAAAAGTATAAATAATTAATGATTTGATGTAACACTGAAACTAATAATTTAGGATTCAAGATCAAGCAATAAAATTTTGAGTGAGGAGAGGGAGGGAGAGAGAGAGAGCCTATCTACAAGGCTTTCATAGTAGTGAAGTAGTTATATCTCTATAGGAGGACCATCTAATAGGTTGAGGTGAGGTGTTGGTGGTGGTTTAGGGGCCAGTTTCGCATGAAGATTGAGATGTTCGAACAGCACAGTACACCTTGGTGAAGATTTGACATCATTTGGAGTGAGAAAAGTCTCAAAAAGATGAAATTCATTCTATGTTCTCTCATCCTAGCTTGATGGATATTATACCAGGGATAGGGGTCAGGGAGGAGAGGAGAAAAGTTATGAAGTTTAGGTAGGGGTATAGGGAAGTTCCCTCCCAGTCCGCTCCTTAATTGGAGGGGACTGGGAGGGAACTGGCGAAGCTCTACTCGCGTCGCTGTGCATATTTTTCTAAAATCTCCCCCCCACTGCGCACGGAGCAAGCCACCTACCTGTACATGTGTGCGCGGACATGAAAATCCGGCATTCATGTGCATGTGGGACACTTATTTTATAACATGCATGCACCACTGTGTGCATGTTATAAAATAGCCATGTCCTTGTGTGCATGCCAGGAATTGCATGCACATGGACACGTGCGCGCTCCTTTTAAAATCTACCTTTTTGTGTTTTGATTTGTCTCAATACCACTATGCTTGCTGCCATATATCTCACTCTATGACTCGTGTTTATACCTCTCTTCTTCCTGCCATACCCCTCACTGTAAGCCTAGGGATGTTCATGCTACTGTAGGTGTCATTTGCCCCTCTCTTGGTATTGTGGGATATTCATGCTGCCCTTGGTATCATAGGATGGTGTTGCCTCTGCTGCTGATGCCTGCCAGCATATTTCACAAAACGTGGATGGAAAATCCCAAAGTTAGAGTCAAAAATAGGATACATTGCTTCCCTCATTGTCTGTAATGGGAACAAATGAAACAAATGACTGAATGAAATAAACGATAATCTGATGTGAACCAAAAGGACTGAAGAAAACAGAAAACCAAACCAAACAATTTTTCTGTTAACACCTTTAGCCTTGCACTTTAGTGCAAGTTTCTGAAAAACATCCCTGACTAGCAAGCAGAAAATGTTGCAAAAGTTGGAATTCAGGAGATATTTGAATAAATGTATTTATTTGGCATGGCTAGATAAAAGATAATCATAGCAAGATGATGGTTTACATATAGGAATTTATATGCTTCTCTTTCCAAAGTGGTGTCATAATTGCAGAGATGTGTCATTTGTGAAAAGGATATTTGTACTTAGTGGGGTAGATTTTAAAAAATAGCGCGATCGCGTACTTTTGTTGGTGCACCAGGCGCAAACAAAAGTACGCTGGATTTTATAAGATACGCGCGTAGCCGCGCGTATCTTATATAATCCGGGATCGGCGCGTGCAAGGCTGCCAATTTTGGGCAGCCTGTGCGTGCCGAGCCGCGCAGCCTGCCTCCGTTCCCTCCGAGGCCACTCTGAAATCGGAGCGGCCTCGGAGGGAACTTTCTTTCGCCCTCCCCTCACCTTCCCCTCCCTTCCCCTACCTAACACACCCCCCAGGCCCTATCTAAACCTCCCCCCCCTACCTTTATCCATGGATTTACACCTGCCGGAGGCACACGTAAATCCGCGCGTGCCAGCGAGCTGCTGGCCCGCCAAGACCCAACCCAGGGGCTGTTCCAGAGGGCGCGGCCATGCCCCCGGAACTCCCCCGGGCTGAAACCACACCCTCGGGCCCGTCCCCCAAATGCCGCGTCACGCCCCCGAAACTCCATGTCATTTGGCGACGCCCCCGACACGCCCCCTTTAAAAAGCCCCGGGACTTATCCCGGGGCTCTGCGCGTGCCGGCGGCGTATGCAAAATAGGCGTGCTGGCACGCGAGGGCCCTGCTCGCGTAAATCCGGCCGGATTTACGTGAGCAGGGCATTTAAAATCCGCCCGAGTGTGTGCAGTGCCACTGATAAGGAAATGAGAACAAGCAAAGGGCCGGATTTTAAAAGCCCTGCTCGCATAAATCCGGCCGGATTTATGCGAGCAGGGCACTCGCGTGCTGGCGCGCCTATATGAGTAGGCTGCCGGTGCGCACACAGCCCCGGGACACGCATAAGTCCCGGGGCTTCGTAAAAGGGGTGGGGAGGGGGCGTGTCCGGGGCGTGCCCGGGGTCAGGGGGTGGTTCGGGACGGGACCGGGGGCATGGTCGAGGTCTCCGGACCAGCCCCCGGGTTGGGTGATGGTGCGACAGCAGCCCACTGGTGCGCGCAGATCTACGCCTGTTTTTGGCAGGCGTAAATCTGCCAACAAAGGTAGGGGAGGTTTAGATAGGGCCGGGGGGTGGGTTAGGTAGGGGAAGGGAGGGGAAGGTGAGGGGAAGCGGAAGGAAAGTTCCCTCCGAGGCCGCTCCGATTTCGGAGCGGCCTCGGAGGGAACAGGCAGCGCGCGCTGGGCTCGGCTTGCGCAGGTTGCAAAAATGTGCACCCCTTTGCATGCGCCGACCCCGGATTTTATAAGATACGCGCGGCTATGCGCTTAGCTTATAAAATCCAGCGTATGTTTGTTCGCGCCTGGTGCACGAACAAAAGTACGCGCGCGCGTAAATTTATAAAATCTACCCCAAAGTGTGTATTGTGCATAACACCTGTATTTGTTCAATGTCATTATAGATTTTCAAAGATCCCATTTATAAATACTTATACTATCTGAATTTCCTCTAAGAGGAATAGTGGAAAGCTCATTAATACATGCAAAATATATCCAGGCTTGCTAATTATTAGCCAATACTCCCCAAAATCTTTATTATAGAAAATTCTTTTACAAATAGATCTTAAATGCACATCTACAAAAATAGACAGAGGTTCTAAAATAGAGGAGCAAAATTCTCTTTAAGATATGTATGTAAATGTTTACTTTTTTACCAAAATACTAAGTATTTGTTTTTTGAACCTGCACAGCTTTGAACCTACCTAGATTCACACCCCTAAAAGTATTGCATGGGGGGAGGGGGGAGGGTCCATTAAAGAATTAAAGTAGGGATTACTTCATGAGGTTTTTTTTTATATATATATATTTCCTTTATTTCGCTCTTTAAATCCTTGGTCTCCCCATTTTCCTATTTAAGAATTATGTAAGGATTTGATACATTATATAATTTGCTTGGTAGTAATATAATGTGTGAGAAATTTTAATGTGATGTATCTCATCAGTTGACATATGAATCTTCACTGTAATTTGGAAAATTAATAAAAATAAAATAAAAATAAATAAAAATAAAATAGAATCATTCCCTGACACTAAAGGTCTTCCGGGTGGGTTTACTAGGGTTTTATGAATTTCTTGGAAAGATGAATCATCTATTTTGAACTTTTTGAATTCTTTGGAATATCAAGTCAGCATTTCAACCTATCTACTGTTCCTTGACATTATAAGCTGAGACTACAATTTCTAGAACATAAATCAGAGACATTGTGGATTTAATATGATGAGATATAGGTTGTGAAAATTATGAATTTTAACTAAAAGTAGTTAAATTTAACTGGTTAGTTCCGTATGGATATCTAGCCACAGCTAAATATCTAAAGTCATGGCTAAATATTCAGTTGATTCTTTAATTCTTTATTTATAACTTTTATATACCAACATTCAAATGGATATCACATCGGTTCACATACAACTGGGAAGCCAAAAAACTAGCATGGAGAAAGGAAGGATAAAGTTACAATTAACAGGGGAATCGTAAAGGAACGGGGTGAGAATGCGGAGTGGTCTAAGGGACCAAGTGATAGTAATAGCATGAAGGATACACAAACTTAAAACTTTGTTGAGATAGCACCTATATTACATAATATATTTACAAAAACTGTATGACAGTCAAAAGCATTAGCTGCTGCAGCAAATTGTAGTGACAATGTATAATATTTGGGGTTTACAAGTGATGGCTATAGGAAAGTTAGGTAGTGAAAGGGAAAATTCTTTTTTTTTTTTAAGCCATTTTTTGAAAAGTACATAACATCATTAATACGTTAAAAAATTTAACAAAACCAGTCTGGAGAAGAAAAACAAATATCGACTTAAAACCCACAATATATATCTATGAGTTTCACATTTTTAAGAGGTTCAGCTTCTGACTGGACTTTTCAGCAGCTACAGTCCTGAACTAAAATATCGTGCATACCATCCCACCAGTAATTAAAGTCAAATAAAGTACAGTTTTTCCAATTAGCCAAAATGTAGCTGAATGCGACAACGATAAGAATATCTAATAGCCTTAATTGTACCCTTTTAGTTTAAAACTTCAAATTAAGCAAAGAAACACATACATACACAAACCTTCAGAGTGCAGTGTTTCTTATGCACTCTAAAGGCTATTCAGAAAAATAATCAACATTAGAAAATAAGAACAGGATCCATCAAGCCCAGCATCCTGTTTCCAACAGTGGCCAATCCAGGCTACAAGTACCTGGCAAGCACCCAAAAACTAAGAATATCCAAAGCTATTGATACTAGTAATAGCAGTGGCTATTTTCTAAGTCAACTTGATTAATAGCAGGTAATGGACTTCTCCTCCAAGAATTTATTCAAACCTTTTTTAATCCCAGCTACACTAACTGCACTAACCACAACCCCTGGCAACAAATTCCATAGTTTGATTGTGCGTTGAGTGAAAAAGAATTTTCTCCGACTAGATTAAAATGTGCTACATGCTAACTTCATGGAATGCCCCTAGTCCTTCTATTATCCAAAAGAGTAAATAACCGATTCACGTTTACCCATTCTATTACTGACATCAGTAGCATGGGATCTTCTTAGTGTTTGGTAGAGATGTGAATCGTGTGATCGATCGTCTTAACGATCGATTTTGGCTGGTGGGGGGAGGGAATTGGATCGTTGCGGTTTTGTTTTTTTAAATATCGTGTAAATCGTAAATCGGGGGAGGGCGGGAAAACCGGCACACTAAAACAACCCTAAAACCCACCACGACCCTTTAAAATAAATCCCCCACCCTCCCGAACCCCCCCAAAATGTCTTAAATTACCTGGGGTCCAGTGGGGGTGTCCCGGTGTGATCTTCCACTCTCGGGCCATGGGTGCGTTGATAGAAATGGCGCCAGCGCCATTTTGGTTCCTGTCCCCCGATGTCACGAGTGTAGGAGATCGCTCCCAGAACCCTGCTGGACCCCCAGGGACTTTTGGCCAGCTTGGGGGGGCCTCCTGACCCCCACAAGACTTGCCAAAAGTCCAGCGGGGGTCCGGGAATGACCTCCTGCACTCGAATCGTGTTGCCGTATTGCAAAATGGCGCCGGCCATACGGCCATACGGCCGGCAACATTTTGCAATACGGCAATATGGCCATACGGCCGGTGCCATTTTGCAATATGGCCCGAGTATTGCAAAATGGCGCCGGCCATATGGCCATATTGCCGTATTGCAAAATGGCGCCGCCCGTATGGCCATATGGCCGGTGCCATTTTGCAATATGGCAACACGATTTGAGTGCAGGAGGTCGTTCCCGGACCCCCACTGGACTTTTGGCAAGTCTTGTGGGGGTCAGGAGGCCCCCCCAAGCTGGCCAAAAGTCCCTGGGGGTCCAGCGGGGGTCTGGTAGCGATCTCCTACGTTCGTGATGTCGGGGGACAGGAACCAAAATGGTGCCGGCGCTACCTTTGCCCTATCATATGACAGGGCAAAGGTAGCGCCGGCGCCATTTCTATCAACGCACCCATGGCCCGAGAGTGGAAGATCACACCGGGACCCCCCCACTGGACCCCAGGTAATTTAAGACATTTTGGGGGGGTTCGGGAGGGTGGGGGATTTATTTTAAAGGGTCGGGGTGGGTTTTAGGGTTGTTTTAGTGTGCCGGTTTTCCCGCCCTCCCCCTTCCCCTCCCCCTTCCCCCGATTTACGATTTTTGACGATAAATTGGGGGAATTCCTATTATATATTGCCTCTAACGATTTTTGACGATTTAAAATATATTGGACGATATTTTAAATCGTCAAAAAATGATTCACATCCCTAGTGTTTGGGTAATTGCCAAGTTCTTGTGGCCTGGTTTGGCCTCTGTTGGAATCAGGATGCTGGGCTTGATGGACCCTTGGTCTTACCCAGCATGGCAATTTCTATGTTCTTATGTAACTATATCTTTCTTGAGATGCAGTGTCTGGAACTGTACTCAGTATTCAAGGTGCGGTCTCACCATGGAGCGATACAGAGGCATTGTGATATTTTCCGTTTTATTCGCCATTTCCATCCCAATAATTCCTATAACTCTGCTTTTTTGACTACCTCAGCACACTGAGCCGACAATTCCAATGTATTATCCACTATGACACCTAAATCTCTTTCCTGGGTGGTAGCTCCTAATATGGAATCTAAGATCATGTAACTACATCATGGGTTATTTTTCCAAATATGCATCACCTTGCACATATCCACATTAAATTTCTTCTGCCATTTGGATGCCCAATTTTCCAGTCTCATGATGTCCTCCTGCAATTTATCACAATCCACTTGTGATTTAACTGTTCTGAATTATTTTGTATCATCTACAAATTTGATCACCTCTCTCGTCATATTCCTTTCCAGATCATTTATATATTGAAAAGCACTGGTCAAAGTACAGATCCCTGAGGCACTCCACTGCATACCCTTTTCCACTGAGAAAATTGTCCATCTAATCCGACTCTCTGTTTCCTTTCTTTTAACCAGTTAGTAATCCACGAATGGACAACATCATCTATCCCATGACTTTTTAATTTTCTTAGAAGCCTTTCATGAGGAACCTTGTCAAATGCCTTCTGAAAATCCAAATATACCACATCCACCAGTTCACCTATATCTACATGTTTATTAATCCCTACAAAAAAGTGAAACAGATTTGTGAGGCAAGACTTGCCTTGGGTAAATCCATGTTGACTATGTTCCATTTCTTTCTATATGTTCTGTGATTTTGATCTTTAGAATACTTTCCACTATTTTTCCTTTTACTGAAGTCAGGCTGACTGGTCTGTAGTTTCCTGGATCACCCCTGGAATTCTTTTTAAATATTGGTGTTAAATTAGCTACCCTCTAGTCTGCAGGTACAATGGATAATTTTAAGGATTTTAACTAATAGATTTGAAATTTAATTTTTTAGTAGAGATGTGAATCGGAAACGGAATCGGTTCGGATTCCGGTTCCGATTCACATCATGGTTTTTTTTTCATCTGGCCTGATCGTGGTTTTGTTTATCGGCTGCGCCCGAGCCAATAAACAAAAAACCCACCCGACCCTTTAAAACTAATCCCTTAGCTTCCCCCACCCTCCCGACCCCCCAAAAAATATTTTACAGGTACCTGGTGGTCCAGTGGGGGTCCCGGGAGTGATCTCCCTCTCTCGGGCCGTCGGCTGCCACTAATAAAAATGGCGCCGATGGCCTTTGCTCTTACTGTGTGACAGGGTATCCATGCCATTGGCCGGCTCCTGTCACATGGAAGGAGCACTGGATGGCCGGTGCCATCTTTAAAAATGGCATGGGCCATCCAGTGCTCCTACCATGTGACAGGTGCCGGCCAATGGCACGGATACCCTGTCACATGGTAAGGGCAAAGGGCCATCGGCGCCATTTTGATTAGTGGCAGCTGACGGCCCGGGAGTGGGAGATTGCTCCCGGGACCCCCACTGGACCACCAGGTACCTGTAAAAAGTTTTTTGGGGGGTTGGGAGGGTGGGGGAAGCTAAGGGATTAGTTTTAAAGGGTTGGGGTGGGTTTAGGGGTTATTTTTGTGTGCCGTTTTTCCTGCCCTCCCCCAAAATGATAAGAGAACCTCCACGAGCAATATCATGGGGTTTTCCTATCATTTTGGGGGAGGCCCCGATTTCTGATGATTTTGAAAATATCGACGATATTTTCAATCGTCCGAAGCCCGATTCACATCCCTATTTTTTCGTTCCTTCAGAACCCTGGGGTGTATACCATCCGATCCAGGTGATTTTCTACTCTTCAGTTTGTCAATCAGGCCTACCACATCTTCTAGGTTCACCGTGATTTGGTTTTGTTCATCTGAATCATTACCCGTGAAAACCTTCTCCGGAACGGGTATCTCCCAACATCTTCTTCAGTAAACACTGAAGCAAAGAAATTGTTTCATCTTTCTATGTTGGCCTTATCTTCTCTAAGTGTCATTTTCATTTATCACCTTCTAGTTTCTTCTCAAACCCCTTCCATGCAGCCCAGAACACATCCATGTGAACCTCTATCCCATCCTTAAAATACCCCCACTTATGTGGTGGAAGAGGGATTTGTGCGCACATGTGCACATCCATTTCATATATTACACGCATCCTACCTGTTATACCATGCCTGCATATACATGTGTATGTAATACAATGGCAGTGACCATCATAATATAGACATGTATATGCATGCATGTTATAAAATAGGCTGAAAGTGCTTACATGTGCGCCCTATTTGAAATAAAAGTACACACGTGTGCACAAACTCCGCATCCATTGCTTAAGTGGGCCAGTGAAGCAGCCAGTATTCACGACTACTGCACTTACTCCTAACATTGAAGATTTAGGAAGGCAGGAAAGGTAAGAAAAAGATTTTTTTTGGCCCAGCAAGGCTGTGTAGGTGTGTGCCAGAAAAGCTCTCATTTTATCTCTCGCGATAATAACTGCGATAACGGCCGCTATGGTGTGATGTAAACTGTATTCCCCTCTACCGCACAAAAAAAAAGGTGTAGTTAAATCTGACATTTAATCCCACATTAGTGTACATTATTTTTTGGTAAAGTGTGGTAAGAGTCCCTCATTTGCATAATTTTCTAGCTTTGAATTCTTTATTATCTTATTTGCATGCAAAGGTGCGACATGATAAACATCGAGCATTTAGCATGCGTTGGACCCCTTTTATTGTGCCATAAGTCCCTAACACGGTTTGAGGAATGACTCTGTTAGTGAGGTCTGCATCCTTATAGGATTAGATGCATGCACATGGCTGGCTTCAGATATATATCTAAGGGGAAATGAGAATAACTTGCTGTTCATTAGTATCTCAGAAGGTGGATGAGCAGTGGGCTGAAAACTGGGGAGGCTTCTGTGCTTGTCCTGCTTCTCCTACCAAAACATCTTATGGTTCAGGTGTATTAAAAAAAAAAAGGAGGTGGACAGGAAAGAAGAAATGAAAATTGGATGTGAGTTATGGATTGCTGAACACCAGTATGCTCTTTGTATTTTATGCTTGTTTTCTTAGTATTGAATCATGCATTCCCAAAACATCGGCCAACATTAAAGCCCAGACCATTCCAGAGCCATGTCAGTGGTGAAGGATCTATCAAAAAAGGACCACATGAAAATGTGGACTTGTCTCCATGTCATCTGGGGAGACTCAGCCTTCCAAGCATCCTTTTGCATCGGTTTATTCCACTAATCATAGGGAACTGAAGGACATGATTCACAAGCTCCATGATGAAGCATAACCGCATGTAACTAGTTGGGTATGGCAGCACCTCTGCATCAAGGAGACTGATTCAGCAATCAGAAAAATCAAAAAATGTGCCACATGCGAAGCAAGGAAGAAGAAGCACCTCCTTGTTGAGTAGGTCTGATTTCTGTGTATTTCAGCTCCACAGAAAACTTACACCAGTAAAAAAAAACAATTTGAAGTGAATTTTCAAAACATTACGCACATAGTTAGCATATATATGCATCAGTCGCCGCGAATGGCGTACTCTGTATTTTATAAAAGTAAAAACTATGCATATATTTTCACTTACATGCACACACATATGTGTGTAAAAGAGGGGCATTCTGTGGTGTCCCAGGGTGGGGCCTATACTTACACACGTAAATTGCTATTTTTAAATTCACGCAGATATATTTTCCAATTTCTTGTGCATTATTACAGCTGCTACTAATTATTTGGCATAAGTAATACTGACTGTGTAGGAGGTTTGGGTGAACTGTGGAGGGTTCAGGCTGAAGAACCAGGAAGTTCTTGATAACCTGGAGAAGTACCTGGCCATCTGGTGGACTAATTGGTAAAACTCGTAATTTCCTAAACTCGTGCATGTTTTAAAATTGGCTGACTTATGTTTTTAAATTGGAACTTACACGAGTAAGTCCTGCTTTTCTTTCCCGCACAAAATATATGTATTATATATATTTTAAAAATAGGTAGGAAAAGTACACGTGTTCACTGGATTGATAATAATGTTTTAATGCATTACATGATTTCACAATTAAGACTAAATATGTGCATATGTCACGTAATAGAAATATGTGTATTTTAGAAAATGCATATATCATATACATTGGTTATAAAATACTATGGTAAAACTATGTGTTGTCATATATGCATATATATGTTTGAAAGTTATCTTTCCTATGTTTCTTTGCCTAGTTAGTGAGTATTATGGCAGTTTTTATTTTTTAAAATTGCATACATTTATGAAGAATAAAACAAGAAGATAATAATAGAGTGTATTAAATATTGCATGTAGTTTGTTTTCTTCAGGTAGCCCTTCGAACATTCATTTAGCCTCATGGGGCTAGGCTGACATCTTTTCTGTTTAATTAGCAATCTGAAAACCAAATGATTAGTAGAACTCATGTTTTTCATTCAAATGACATTGATTGGAGACTGCTGCAAAATATTCTATTTGATTTCATCAATCAGTGAATTTTAAGAATTAACAGCTGCCTCTTCCCTTTCTTCCCTTCTACCTTCAGCTGATCACATGTCAAAGATTTGACTGAAATTGTTAATTGGTCAGAGTAATTTCTATACAAATTCAGAAGGGATCAACTCAGCAAATTGCCTACTGAAATTCATTACCAGCTCAGTCAAGAAGGGGGATTCTATCCTTCTCCTTTACCATGCTCCCATAGTACTTTACAGCTGGAACAAATTTCAGTTGACCAGTTGACAATTGTCATAACTAATTTGTAAATATAGCTAGTGTTAATGATGTACAGAACAATCGCTGGAAAAAGAGTGTGTCAGGCAAAGACCACTGTCATTGCCTTTCCCCTATTTCCCCAACATGGCACTTACTCTCTCTAGCTAGTTTTACAGTTCCCATGATTGAACCCATTATTGTGGCATACTCAACTGCTATTGGCCAACCTGGGGAACAGACAAACATGGTCGGGGAAGAGAGCACAGAGAGTATATAGAAAGAGACTTTTAGGGTTTGTGGGTTTGTGGGCCCTGGGTTGAGGTGAGAGGTGGTACCGCCCATGGGGAGGAGCCCTGTGAGCCTCACCATCAGGAGGCAAGGTCTCAGCTGCTGGATGTGAAGGACAGCAGGTACTGAAGAGAGAGAGAGAGAGTGCGACAATGCCCGCGGTGCGGGGAGTGTAGTAAGAATTCCTCTGTAGAGATGATACGGCAATGGTCCACAGCGTGGGGTACACCAAAGAGGGTTCCTCCGTAGAGATGATACGGCAGTGGTCCAGAGAGCGGGGTACACCAATAAGGTTTCCTCAGTAGAGATGATACGGTAGTGGTCCGCAGAGCGGGGTACACCGATGAGAGTTCCTCAGTAGAGATGATACGGTAGTGGTCTGCAGAGCGGGGTACACCGATGAGAATTCCTCAGTAGAGATGATACGGTAGTGGTCTGCAAGCAGAGTACTCACAGTAGGGATGTGATGGTTCCAGAGAAAGCCCCGGGGAATGGGGCAAGCAGTGGGCCTAGGCGTAAGGCCCTCAGAGGAGCAGATAGCCAGAGACGAGGAAAGGGCCCCCGAGGAGCGGAGCTGGAATGGGAGGTCCGTAGAGAGCGAAGCAGATTCAGCAATGTGGGAACTCATTGCCAAGTTGTAGGCAGACAGGGCCAGTCAGCTTAAGAATCCATGGAAAATGACATCATCCGGGGGAGACGCCCCTGAGGTTCCCACCTTGACGTGCATTAGACTGGCCCGGATGTGCGCGCGCTTGCCTAGGGAACTCCGAAGGCAAGATGGCGGTTGGCAGCATCCACGGGAACAGGGGCAGGCAGGCCGGCGATAGCTGGCAGAGGCTGCAAGTTTACCCAATGGAGTCAGTGCAGTGAGGCAAGAGGTGAGCAACAGCAGTTGCAGCCATCTGCGAACGACGGGCATAACAGTACCCGCCTTCTTAGGGCCCCTCCCTGGGGGTTTTGGGCTTTCTTGGATGAGAAACATGGAACTTCTTGATCAGTTCTTTGTCAAGGATATTGACTGTAGGCTCCCAGCTGTTCTCTTTTGGACCAAAACCTTCCCAAGAGATCAAATATTCCCATTGTTTCCCATGCTTCATCACGTCCAGGATGTCCTGTACTTGATATGTGATGTCCTGCTCTGATGCCAGAGGGTGAGGCTCAGGTTTCTTGGAGAACTCGGACAAGATGAGAGGCTTTAACTGTGAGATGTGGAAGGCATTATGAATCTTGAGCGATGTAGGTAAGTGAAGACTGTAAGTGACCGGACCCAGCCGGCGAAGTACAGCAAAAGATCTGATGTATCTGGGAGTGAAGCGTGCTGAAGGCAGTTTCAAGCAAAGAAAGTTAGTGCTGAGCCACACTTTGTCTCCGGGGTTAAACTGTGGAGCTGCCTGATGATAGGTATCGTAGAGCTTCTTTGACTTCTGGGAGTCTTGCTGTAGAAGTTGTTTGGTGTGCTCCCAAAGTTGATGTAATTCTTGTGCAGAGGCCTGTGCCACTGGAGAAGACACAGACAGAGGTAGTGGAAGATGAGGCAGAAGTTGGCGTCTGTATACTATTTGAAAGGGTGATGACCCGGTAGATGCAGACTGGTGGGAGTTCAAGGCGAACTCGGCCCAGGGTAGTAAGTCAGACCAGTCATTCTGCTGAGAGTTTACATATGCCCGAAGAAATTGTTTCAGGGTTTGGTTCGTCCTCTCTGTTTGACCTGCGGGTGATAGGCCGATGTGAAGTCCAAGGCGATGTCAAATTTTTTACATAAAGACCTCCAAAATCTGGCCATAAATTGAATGCCTTGATCAGAAATTATATGTCTTGGGAGTCCGTGGAGGCGAAAGATGTAGCGAATGAACAATTTTGCTAATTATGGGGCTGAAGGAAGACCAGGTAATGCCACAAAGAGAGCCATCTTTGAAAATCGGTCCACGGTAACCCAAATTGTGTTGTTGCCACTGGAAGGAGGTAGGTCCACAATGAAATCTGTGGCTATGTGTGTCCGCATCTCACTAGGAGCAGGAAGAGGTTATAGGAGACCCCAAGAACGGCCCGTTGGTGGCTTCTGATAGGCGCAAGTGGGACATGATTCCACATACACTTGAGCGTCTTTCTTCATGGTTGGCCACCAATAGAATCTCTGGAGAGTGGAAAGAGCTCTAGCTTGTCCAGGGTTGCCTGCCAGCAAGGAATCATGCGCCCAGTGGAGGATCTTCCTTCGAAGTGGTCTGGGAACTACCGTCTTCCCAGAACTAGAAATAGGCATGCGAACCGACATATAACATAAGTTGAAGTTTAAAGAGTACAGACATACTGTAATGCTTCAAGGTCATGCTTGACAGGGAGTGCATAAAAAATTAGTGTACTGAGGTTTTAAACACAGCGACTGAAAAAAGGTGCGAAACAGTTGCACCAATCAGATCACAAACCTGGGAACCAATCATATTGCGACCATAGGAGGCCATTCCGAATTAGATAAACAGATTCCATTCCAGTTCTTTGTTAAGACCCTTAGGTGAAACTATGTCCAGGGTATACATCCACCTCTGTTCTTTGCGTATCAGATATTCCGAGTAATTTCCCCCCTAGGTCGGGCGATCTTCTACTTCTAAGACAAAGAAGAATAAATCTGATACAGTATGTGAAGACTGTGCCCAATGTTCAGCTAGGGGAACATTCTCACAAGAGTGTTTAATATTTGACCGGTGCTCGATAATTCTGGTCTTTATCATTCATAAGTTTTATGTCCCTCCTGATGCAGCTACGGCGAAACATGGGTCATGTCGGGGATCCATTAAAACTAAAATTGTTGAAGCAGTGGAGTTGCTGCAAGGATGTAAATAATAAATAATAGGGATGTGAATCGTTTTAGGACGATTAAAATTATCGTCCGATAATTTTAATATCGTCTTAAACCGTTATGGAACACAATACAATAGAGATTCTAACGATTTATCGTTATAAATCGTTAGAATCGTGAGCCGGCACACTAAAACCCCCTAAAACCCACCCCCGACCCTTTAAATTAAATCCCCCACCCTCCCGAACCCTCCCCAAATGAGTTAAATAACCTGCGGGTCCAGCGGCGGTCCGGAACGGCAGCGGTCCGGAACGGGCTCCTGCTCCTCAATCTTGTTGTCTTCAGCCGGCGCCATTTTCCAAAATGGCGGCGAAAAATGGCGGCGGCCATAGACGAACACGATTGGACGGCAGGAGGTCCTTCCAGACCCCCGCTGGACTTTTGGCAAGTCTCGTGGGGGTCAGGAGGCCCCCCACAAGCTGGCCAAAAGTTCCTGGAGGTCCAGCGGGGGTCAGGGAGCGATTTCCCGCCGCGAATCGTTTTCGTACGGAAAATGGCGCCGGCAGGAGATCGACTGCAGGAGGTCGTTCAGCGAGGGTTCCGGCGCCTCGCTGAACGACCTCCTGCAGTCGATCTCCTGCCGGCGCCATTTTCCGTACGAAAACGATTCGCGGCGGGAAATCGCTCCCTGACCCCCGCTGGACCTCCAGGAACTTTTGGCCAGCTTGTGGGGGGCCTCCTGACCAGTTTTGTTTTGTTTTTTAAATCGTAAATCGGGGGAGGGCAGGAAAACCGGCACACCAAAAAAAACCTAAAACCCACCCCGAACCTTTAAAACAAATCCCCCACTCTCCCGAACCCCCCCAAAATGTTTTAAATTACCTGGGGTCCAGTGGGGGGGTCCCGACGCGATCTCCAGCTCTCTGGCCATGGCTGCGTTGAGAAATAGCGCCGGTGGCCCTTTGCCCTTATCATGTGACAGGGCAAAGGTAGCGCCGGTGCCATTTTGGTTCCTGGCTCCCGACGTCACGCGTGCAGGAGATCGCTCCTGGACCCCCGCTGGACCCCCAGGGACTTTTGGCCAGCTTGGGGGGGCCTCCTGACCCCCACAAGACTTGCCAAAAGTCCAGCGGGGGTCCGGGAGTGACCTCCTGCACGCGGGCCGTATTGCCAATCTTCAAAATGGCGCCGGCGCTACCTTTGCCCTCACTATGTCATACGGGCGACCGTCGCCCGTATGATATAGTGAGGGCAAAGGTAGCCCCTGCCTGGCCTCGCGCGCGCGCGAAGAGGGTTCTCTTAAGCGAACAGCACCCGGAAGCCCGGCTCCGCCTCGCCTGCTGATGTCACACCCCGCTCCAGATTTAACCGGCATCCAGTCCCCCACTAGACGCCTTGCAACGAGGTTTCCTGCTGACTAGTTGCTTCCTGTTCCTGTCCTTGCTTGCTGACTCTCGTTGTCTCCTGGTTCCTGATCCCGGTTTGCCTAACGGACTTCTCGCTAGCCTGCTGCCTGCCTTGATCCCGGTTTGCCTAACGGACTTCTCGCTAGCCTGCTGCCTGCCTTTATCCCGGTTTGCTTAACGGACTTCTCGCTAGCCTGCAGCCTGCCTTGATCCCGGTTTGCCTAAACAGACTTCTCGCTAGCCTGCTGCCTGCCTTGATCCCGGTTAGCCTTACGGACTTCTCTGCTAGCCAGTCACCTGTCTTGATCCCGGGTTGCCACGGACTCCTTGCCAGCCTGCCGCCTCTCCTGATCCCGGGCTGCCTCGCGGCCTTCTCTGCTACCCGCCGCCTGCTGTTACTCTGGTCTGCTTCGCGGCCCAGCCTCCTACCCGCCGCCAGCTCAGACTCCGCCTACTTCTGTGACCTGCCTGCCAGCCAGCTATCTGCCTTGTCCACCGGTAGCTCTCTCTGAACTTTCTGACCTCTCTGCAGACCACCCTCAGACGTACCCTCTCTGGACTACCTTGACTGTTCCACTCCCCAGGGCCTGGGTCCCTAAGGGCCCCTCCCGGGGGGATTCCAGGCTCCGGGTATCCTTGCCAGGCATTGACTCCTCCTGGCCTGCTCTGTGTCGTACCTGCAGGCCGGCCCAAGGGTCCACTTCTTGCTTACCACAGCCCAGTCATAACAATAAGAACCAGGCATGTACCCAAAAACTAAGTCTATTCCATGCTACTGTTGCTAGTAATATCAGTGGCTATTTTCTAAGTCAACTTAATTAATAGGCTATAGCAGATAATGGACTTCTCCTCCAAGAACTTATCCAATCCTATTTTAAACACAGCTTCACTAACCACATCCTCTGACAACAAATTCCAGAGTTTAATTGTGCATTGACTGAAAAAGAACTTTCTCCAATTAGTTTTAAATGTGCCACATGATAACTTCGTGGAGTGCCCCTTAGTCTTTCTATTATCTGAAAGAGTAAATAACTAATTCACATTAACCCGTTCTAGACCTCTCATGATTTTAAACACCTCTACCATATCCCCCCCTCAGCCATTTCTTCTCCAAGCTGAAAAGTCTTAACCTCTTTAGTCTTTCCTCATAGGGGAGCTGTTCCATTCCCTTTATCATTTTGGTCGCCCTTCTCTGTACCTTCTCCATTGCAATTATATCTTTTTTGAGATGCGATGACCAGAATTGTACACAGTATTCAAGGTGCGGTCTCACCATTGAGCGATACAGAGGCATTATGACATATTCCGTTTTATTCACCATTCCCTTTCTAATAATTCCCAACATTCTGTTCAATTTTTTGACTGCTGCAGCACACTGAACCAATGATTTCAATATGTTATCCACTATGACGCCTAGATCTCTTTCTTGGGTGGTAGCTCCTAATATGGAACCTGACATCGTGTAACTATAGCGTGGGTTATTTTTAGGGATGTGAATCATTTTTCTGACAAGTTTGAAAATATCGGGGGCTCCCCGAAACTGAGAGGAAAACCCCACAAAATTGTTCTCTTATCGTTTTGGGGGAGGGTGGGAAAAATGTCGCACAAAAATAACCCCTAAACCCATCCCGACCCTTTAAAACACATCCTTTAGCATCCCCCACCTTCCTGACCCCCCAAAAACTTTTTAAAAGTACCTGGTGGTCCAGTGGGGGTCCCGGGAGTGATCTCGCGCTCTCGGGCTGCCACTAATCAAAATGGTGCCTATGGCCCTTTGCCTTTCCCATGTGACAGGGGCTATCGGTGCCATTGGCCAGCCCCTGTCACATGGTAGGAGCAATGGACGGGCCTCAGCAATAGAAATCCAACTTTGTCCAGGCCCCAGTGTCAGACACAAGCCTAGGCCTAGGCACTAGGAATGGGCTTTAGAAAATGAAACCCAGCCTCAAACGGTCTCCAGCATTGGTACCAAGCTGGGTTGAGACCTAGCCCTTGGCAATTGGCACCTGACCTTGGCTAGGCCCCCAGACCTGGGCCTATGTCTTTGGCCTAAACTTGGGTCTGAGCCTTGGTTATTGGGACCTGGCCTCATGTCAGGCTCCAGCATTGGGCCTATGCCTAGGCCCATTCCCATACATCAGTAACTGTGCCCCAACCCCAGCTAAGGCCTGGTATCAGACCAGGGCCTAGGCATCAGCAACCAAAACCCAGTCTCAGCTGGGACCTGACATCAGATCTGGGCCTAGGCCTTGATGACAGGGACCCAACCTCAGCCTGGCCCGATATTAGACCTGAGCCTAGACCTTGGGCCTAGGCCTGAGCTTTGGTGACTGGGACCTGGCCTCAAGCCAGGCTCCAGCAATAGGCCTATGGCTCGGTACATTCCCGTGCTTCAGTGACTGTGACCGAGCCTCAGCTAAGACCCAACATTGGACCCAGGCCTAGACCTCAAAGATTGAGACCTTTTCTCAGGCTGGGCCTCACTCTCATGCCTAGGACTAGACACAGGCTTGGGCTTAGGCAACCACAACCTGGCCTCAAGCCAGGCTTCAGGTTGGGTCTAGTTCTGGGCCTGGTCCTCAGCAATGAGACTTTGCCTCTGCTGGGTCCCTGATTTGAACCCAGGCCTAGGTCTCAGACTCAGTGACTAGGCTCAGCCTTTGGCTTGGGCCCAGCATTTGGGACTAGACCTGGGGCTGGGCATGTGGCCATGAGACAGGATTAGGCTGAGGCCTGGTTCCACTGAAGGCCCTTTTTAAAAAAAAGCAACTGCAAACATATACTAATATACACAAAATGTTTCATGTATATTTGTCCGAGACCTACTTTTGGTTCATACCATTTGTACAAACTGAAAAAGGCTTCATTCGTTGTGTTATTTCATTCGTTCCAAATCATTGCACATCCCTAAAAAATATATTCTGTCCCTTAGGAAACAAAACTGTGTATAAATGTTTTTTTGTGTGACTGATTTAGCCAGGTAGTTACTCTAGTTTTGACTGTGGTTTGTGTATTCCCCATTGAATTTTATTAAAAACTATATGTTCCTGAAATGGATGTTATTAAGCCTTATCAGGTTATCTCTCCTTTCTTTATTTGAAATTATTTTCCAGTAGTACCTGGAAAAGTTGCAGAAGGAGGACTGTCATAAGAGGCAGAGTGCTTTCCCAAGTCCATACTAATAGCAGTTATATTCCTGTCCAATATGGTAGAGATCGCTAAAGGCTGTCTGGTTTCTAAAAGTGGGGTCTTCTGACTCAATATGTGCTTCTTTCACTGATTAAGTGAAGCGTGGAGTGTGTGTTGATTGTTCTTACACAATATATGAGTTTCTTGTTGTAACTGAATGAAGAAACAACTTTAATAATCAGGTATACCTGATTATTAAAAATCACTTCATTTATAATGAAGAGTTTGTGTGTGTGAATGATTTATTTTTGCATCTGTTTTGCCTGGTAGGCTTTTATTCTTCACAAATATCATTAGTTTCTTTCTTCTTTGCACATGGCTTCCCTTTTATTTAAGCCATTTCTCAAGGTGCTCATTAATCAATGAGCATGCCCGGATTTCTGATTGGTAAGAGGGTCCCAAAACTATCCCTTACCAATAGCCTTAGAATCTCAACAGATCTGAGGGTAAAGTCAGAAAAGAGAAGGGGTGGTAAACAAGAGGTTTGACACTCTCCAGTGTGAAGTTTCAGGAGCTTATCAAATCTCCTGTGCCCTCATGGGTCAGGATTCTTCAGTTCTCTCCCTCCAAGTGGACAGATTCTTCTTCAGGTTCTCTCTGGCTAAGAGAGGTGCTGGAGAGTGGTTTCTCCAAGGAGAGAAGGCTGCTGGTCCTGCCACCTATCCTGGGAAGGTAGATGCTGCCCAAGGTCATGGTGCCTAGGCCTTCACGTTTATGGAGATCTTGCTTTGTGTCCAAGAGTCATTAGTGAGATGTCCTGGGGATCAAAGAAAGAGATCTCTAAAAAGGGGGAGAGTTAAGCTCTTATTCTGCTTAAGAGGGATTTCTTCAGAGGTTTGAGAAAATGACTGTCCTTTGTGTGAGTTAGAAGTAAGACTTCCTAAAAGGGGAAAGGTTCCAAGAGTTACTGTCTGAAAAAAAAAAAGGAATTAGCCAGAGGCCTGTCTGCTGTTGTCTGCTTTTGTCTATTGGAACAGACACAGAGAACATTGCATCCAGAGGAGCAGGTACTGGGGGAAATGCCCAAGGAAGGTGTGCCTGACTCCGGGTGTCTACCTGGCGGGGCGAGCAGCCTTGCGAATGACTAAGACTGTGATTTAATGGATGCTATTTTTCTGTACTGATCATACACTAAATCACAGTGTACTCAGTACTCACTGTGGTTTTTGTTTCCTGCAATCAAGTCTACAGTAAAGGATTTTATTTTCAGAAAGCAGCTACATTGTGGAGTGTGTTCTTTTTTCCTAGATTGTTTGCAGAGGAGCTCCAGGAAGAAAATAACCTTAAGGGCTTTGAAAGACTTGACACTTCCCCCTCTGCACGGGAAGAACCCAGGAGCATGTATGTAACCATGGCTCTAGACCTTCCACATGAACCCCTGTCACCGAGGAGACACTGGAGCACGTTGATTGATGTTCTATGACTCATAAAGTTTTAAAAACCTTTCATAAAGGGCGTGCTTAGTTTTGGAGCATGGCCCTCTCTGCTTGGCTTTATGCCCTTTCTCTATGCTCATATTTAGGTGTGATCACGCTCACTGTGATTCATCTGTCACTGTTCCAGATGTGCAAATCACTCAGGGGTGATGCATACAATATTAGGAAAGGGATAATAAAGTTCATACATACTGTACTTAAATGAGATTGATAATGTATTGTGGTAACAAATAGAGACAAATCATTTTTTTAACTTAGATTGTAAGCCCTCTGGGGAAGGGAAATACCTACAGTACCTGAATGTAATCCACTTTGAAGCGCTGAAAAAAAGTGCAAAAAGTGGAATATAAATCTAAATAAATAAATAAATTCTTGCAGTATGAGCACTGGTATCCTGAAGAGGGAAGAAGTGGAATTCATGGAAACTATAATGCTTGTTTTCATTTATTTGGTATTGTGGATGTTAGAAAATATTTTGAGAATTATTTCCTTTTCAAATTATTGTCTGAAACAGAGGATTCTTAAGACAGGCACAATGAGGTTCATTTTCAGCTGCCAACCGGATAGCAAAGTTAGCTGGTTAAACTTATCTGGCTAACTCTCGGTCATTTTTCAAAACACGATGGGACATTATTGCATGCATTAGAACCTTATTGCATGGAATAATGCCCTAATGCACGCGATAATGACTGCATTGTGACAATAAAATTTAAATGAGGGAAAGGAGAGGGGTTTGGGTGGGGTTAAGAAAAAAGTTTTCCAGTACTGCTGCAGGAAATAATATTTAACACATTATCGCCAGCAGTAACTCCAGAAAGAACTACACCTTTTACGGTGCCACTACAGGTGCGATAGTGCGCGCTGTGCCGCAACCGCAGCAGGTGAAAATGCACCACTGCGATGCGGCCGGGTGCACACTATCGCCCCCGCCCCTTTTCTAGCTATATAGCTAGAAAAGGGGCGGGGGCGATAATTCCGCTATATATATAGCGGAATGATAAATCCTACGGTCTATTGGGATATTCAGTGGTTCATCTGAGCCCCTGAATATACCCAGCTATGTCACATTTAGGGCCTCATTTTCTAAAGTATCGCAGGCCTGCAATACTTTAGAAAATTGCGCTACTCTGGGGCGAGGGATCAGGCGGGGGGGGGGGGGGTGGTCTTGCGCTAGCCGGCAGCGATCGCACCGCGGCGGTGCGATCACTGCCGGCATCGCGCCCAATAACTACACCATAGAAGGTGTAGTTACTGGGCGCGAAATAGCGAGCGAAAAGGACCTTACCTTTCCGCTCTGCGCGCCGTCCTTGCGGAGTCGGCCCCGGTGATGCCCCTGACTCCTCCTCTTCTGGGGCCGACTCCGCCCTGATTTCAGTAGCGCAGGCCTGTGCTACTTTCGCTAGCTATCGAAGGTTGCGCTAACAGCTCAAGCCTGCGATTGCTTTGGAAAATGAGGCCCTTAGTGGGATAAGTTTATCCAACTAACTTTATGACTGCTCTTCACAATCCCAAAAGTTATCCGGCTATGGGGCTGATGCAATATGGGGCATTAGCGCAGTCACGAATGCGCGATTGAACGCATATTTTTCTAGCGCAAAGGGAACACGAATGCAATATGTGATTTTACGAGTCCTTAATGCACGCAGAAAATCTGCTCAAACGATAGAATGCCAATGGCATGCAAATGTTAGTTAAATGCACCAATTAGGTATTCATGCCCGATGCAATATTGCGTGCTGAAATTTTGTGCATCTTTAGCGAGTTTTTAGTGGTCAAAACTTTGTGCCTGCTTTACACTGGCATTATTGTGCTGTTAGCTTCTGGTTTATGGGTTCTTCTTTGTTTCTATAATGGATACTGTTTATTTATTAGTTGTGTTGACCTTTTTCTTGCGTCTGCGAGCAAGAATTAGGGCAACTACATGCGCAATAGCGATTAGCACCGCCAACAGAAGACTGGAAGAAGAAAATGCAAACCACGCGGAGCAGGTCAAGGTAAGGAATGACTTTCGTTTTAAATTTTCATTGAAATCTATTGTTCATTACATTGACGGTTTACCATAGAACGTTCCTTAATTTTGCAGCTTTTAATTGACAGTTTACCCTTGAACTTTCCTTAATTTTGAAGCTTTTAATAGTGACGGTTTACCCTTGAACTTTCCTTAATTTTGCAGCTTTTAATAGTGACAGTTTACCCTTAAACATTCCTTAATTTTGGAGAGAGAGAGAGAGAGAGAGAGCGCCTTACTATAGTGCCTATGCCCTAGACAGGTATTTTAATCCCTATGGGAGGGCCACCTAGTAACTCTAGGTGGGGATTAGGTATCAGCATCGGGGGTTGGGGGCAACTTTCGCATTCCACATGAGACGTACGGACAGAACAGTGGTCTCTAGTGCAGATTTGCTGGCCGTCGGAGTGAGGACGCTCACTCCAAGAAGAGATTTGGGCAACATTCTCTCCACCTAGCTTGTTGTTGCCCAGGTAGAGTGTCCAGCAAGCTAGGTGGAGAGAACGTTGGCCAAATCTCCTCTTGGAGTGAGTTTCCTCACTCCGATGGCCAGCAAATCTTCACTAGAGACCACTGTTCTTTCCGTAGGTCTCATGTGGAATGCGAAAGTGGCCCCCAACCTCTCTCTCTCTCTCTCTTTCTCTCTCTCTCTCTCTCTCTCAATAAAAAATATGGTGCTATGGATGCTGTGTTTTGAACAATGTGCGCAATTTTAATTTCAGATAAATTTAAATATTGCATCCGCAGTGCTGGCGAAAAAATATGCGTGTGTTAAAACCGCGGGCGTTCCTAATGATTGCAATTTCTTTGCGCACTTTTTATAGCATCGGTTTTTCAGCATTTACCTGGGCTAATTTAGCCATATAACCAGACCCATCCTGGAATGCCCCTGCCTCACCCAGGACACACACTTTGCCTATAGTATCTCTCACAGGTCCGCATTTCACATAGCTACTACACCAGCAAGTCTTCTTTCACGTCCGTTTGTGACGTCAAGAATTCAGAGGTAGCTCATTGGGTGATTTCACTCCAGTTGACACAAATAAAAGGGGTCAGCCTTTACCTGATGGACTATTCTTCCTGGCGATCTATAGAGGAAGATCGCCTCGTGGCAGAGACAACCAGGATCGCATGAATTGCTGACAAAAGAGTTGCAGACTCCATGAGGTTGGTTTGAGGATTCATCAAAGCCCCTGAGGAAAGGCTTTAACGTCTGAAACATGCAACGTTCATGTCGGGACTATTCTTGAGAAGACGAACACACCAACAACTATCGGGGAAGTCTGATTTTTTACTCTTTATTAACATCTTTTTGGAGTCTCATAAAATTAACACTGCAGAATACGCACATAACAATATTACACCGCCACGGAAGAGTCCACAGGTTTTCTTGGGGACAACACAATTTTCAAAAAAACCTAAAAAAAAGAACTTAAGGAGGAGGAGGAAGGTTAATGATTATAATACCACTTAATTGTGGTGCTGGGCACCTACACGATGTATGAAACCTTTCTCTAACTCCATTATTATTATTCTAATAAACCATTTTAATATACTCACATAAAATTCACACCACTTAATGTGTAGGGACATACTTTATTAAAATACCTCAAAAACAACAACATTAACAATTTAGAAGTTTACTGTACTGACAGCGACAGAGCATTTTGCTCTAGATTGTTTTGGTTTAGTTGGATCAGTTCACTGTATTGATTGGTGTATCTCGGATAGATTTTGGTTTGTCACCCAGGACATAGCCAGCTAAATCAAGGGTGGTCAGACCAGCGGAATTTTAAATTGTTGTACTTGGTCAAACAAATCTCCATCCCGCCCCTCCCCACCCAGAATTTGGAATGGAATCTTCCCATCTCTAAGCCAAAGAAAGCCATTATCAGTCCATTGCAATTTTACCCTTTTTCTGTCATTCAAAGTCACTCCACAGTCCTCTGCACTCCTCTCTGATGTTTATTTCTGAATCCATTCAATCAGAATTTTTACTCCATACCTCAACTTCTCCCTTGAAATGATACAAGTCCATTCTTCCTTGAAGACACCTCTTCTTCTCTCAATCCTTTCAAAAGGAAAGGCATTTCTTCTCATACCAGCAGCATCTTAGCATCTTTAAAATTACTCAGTAACACAAAAAGACAAAATATTACTCTAAAAGCAACTCACCAAGAAACAGGAAGGGTGGAAAAACTGACTTTCTCATCCAGCTACTAAAACAGTTACCAAAACAATGGACAGAACACTACAGAGATAGTGCACTCTGACGCTTTACTTGTCACAAGTCTCTATGTACAAATCCAGTTGAGTTGCACATATGGGAGCCTGGACACCACATGAGAAGGAGGCTGGGCCCATGGATAGATAATGGGGGTAGAGGGATAGGGCATATTCAAAGTCTAGAAATGCTGAATCCTGAGAGGGATAGGTTAGTGAGGTGCAGACTGCAGAGTTAAAAAGGCTCAATGTCATAGAGGAAGGTGGAAGGAGCGAAGGGGGGTTCTGAAGGACCTGTCCACTAAGGCTTGGTCTTGGCATGTAGAGCCCTTTTTCATTCCTGCATTATTAGCTTTGCCCACCCACTCATTCCATCAGGATTTAGGAGCAAATGTGTTGGCCCTGTTGCAGCATAGTTGTGTTAGGTTGAGGCGGTGACTAGCTCGTATGATTTATGCTGCAAATTTAGGGCTGGTTGCAGCATAGAGCAGCCTAATTAAGAGATACTTTTGCATTGGCAGTCCAAATAACAAAAATGCTTTCAACACACCTGCAACATCACTCTCTCCTTTGATGCTAGGGGAATCGAACTCCAATGACAGTCAATGCTGTAGCCCCAACTTTTATGGATCAGGGTACTGATCTGCAGATATTTGGGCAAAACTGTTATGCAATATCTAATATTAAGGAGTTCAAGAAAAATTTGAAATCTCTTTATCCTTGCAGTTTCTGACAGTGCAGATTGGTTGATGGTCATCTATACTAAACCTATGAGGTCTGATGTCATTATTGCTGTTTATCTTGCTATGTTGTGATCCATTGGTTTTATGATTTGTTTTTATTTTTGTACCACACTTTGGGCCTCATTTTCTAAAGTATCGCAGGCCTGCGATACTTTAGAAAAAGGCAATAATGAGGGTGGGGGGCCGAAACAGGGGGAGCGGTCCTGTGCTAGCCGGCAGCGATCGCACCTCCGCGGTGTGATCGCTGCCGGCATCGCGCCCAATAACTGCACCATAGAAGGTGCAGTTATTGGGCGCGAAATAGGCAGCGAAAAGGCCCTTACCTTTTCGTTGTCCGCGCCGACGTCGCAGAGTCGGCCCTGGTGATGCCCCGACTCCTCCTCTTCCGGGGCCGACTCTGCCCCGATGTAGGTAGTGCAGGCATGCGCTACCTTCGCTAGCTATCACAGCCTGCGATAGCCTTGGAAATTAAGGTCCTTTGTGTTGTATGTTTTATTTTTATGGATGTGGTAATGTAAACTGCCTCAATCAAATCCCATTGAAGGGTATAAAATATAAAACTTTTAAAATAAAAATAAATAAATAAATAAATAAATATGTAGCAAAGGACCGACCATGTCCTAAAGCATGTTTAAACAGCAATGTTCAAAATATTGAGAAGGCTAGTCACCCCATATAATTTTACTAGCATTGTTTTGGGTATTGTTTGATAGTTTTGTTTGGTTTCAATTGTATTCTTTTGATGATATTATGTTGCTTCAGCTGCATTTATGCTGCGGCCACATTACTTCCGTAAAGCAAAATTTCTTACAGACATCTGTGTTTTTTATTCATGAAATTGTATTATCTGCAATAGGGCCATCCCACATCAAGTATCGAGACTGTCCAGAGGTCTGACCCAAAAAAATAATCACAGTAATATAGCATTGGATATGCTGCCCCTGAAAAAATTAACTTAAGATTTCAACTCAAAAATCCAGCTGAAAAAACATGTGCGCACCATCTCTTTTCTTCATATGGGGAAGCAGTACCCAAAACTCTGCTTCACTATTCTGTACCTCCCCAGATTTTTGGTTCACTCAGGAAATCAAAGAACATTTGTATCTTTATTATTTATAAGAACATTTATTATTTATTATGTATGAGAACATTTTTCAAATTCATTTGTGTGGTTACATATACATTTCTGCATATAAATTGGCAGTCTGAAAATCACCTTCCCTGAAATCAGCTAAAAAGTACAAGTATTTCTTTAATTTTATTTTTGATTGCATTACAAAAAAAAAAACCAACCAAGGAATTCATCAGTCAAGATGTCAAGGAATAATCAGATACAGTTACAATACAAGTAATCATTATTCAACAGCAGGAAATACAATCCAAAACAGGAAAAAAATTAAATTGTAATCCGTATCTGCCCCTAAGGAAATAGAAGGGGGAAGGCCCATAAAGAGCAATAACAATGAAATATGTAAAAGGAAATAGATGAGAAACCATCACAATAATCATCTATTGCCTACCTTCATGAGACTTATTAGGTGTGTGTTTCTAGAAATGTACAGAGCTGTGAGAGTTAAAAAAAAAAAGATAGTTAACATTTCCAAATTTAAGTCAGCATTTACATTGGTACAGCAAAATAAAATAAGCCCCCCTTGAAAGAACGTCATTTATTTATTTATTTATTTAAAGATTTTTTATATACCGGGGCACGTTAGGAAAAAACATCACCCCGGTTCACATTGTAACATAACATAGCAACAAGCTTTACAATAGTTTAATGTCAAACAAACAGGAGGTAAACTAGGTCAACTATAGAAAGAGGTTAAATATTAACTCTTTAAAATGAGAGAAGAAGGATGATTATTAAATCATCAACATGATGAGAGGGATATAAGCGGTGAACGCTTGGGAGAGGGATGTCAGCAGGGATGAAGTGGGAGGAGGTAGGGGGGGAGGGAGGGAGGAGGGGGGGACAGGGATGTAGGAGGAGGAGAGGATGAGGTGGGGTCTGGGGTGGGTTAAGTTCGATAAAGGTGTGTCAGTCAGGTAGGGCGTAAGGGATCGGGTGTATATCTTAGGGAATAGTCGGTCAGGGTATGTTAGTTTGAAGAGCCAGTCAGTCAGTCAGTCAGGGTATGCTAGTTTGAAGAGCCAGGTTTTAAGATTCTGTTTGAATGTTTTATGGCATGGCTCCTGACGTAGGTGAGGGGGCATATTATTCCAGTGGGACGTCCCTGCTATGATGAATGATCGTTCTCTAATAGTGGCATGTTTGATGATTTTGGGGGAGGGTGTCAGGAGTTTGGCTTGGTGCTGCTTTCTAGTTGGTCTGGTAGGGTTGCAATGATGGAGATGTTCAGGGAACCAGTGCATGTTTTGGTTGTGAATGGCTTTGTGTATGAGGGTGAGGGATTTATAAATTATCCTAGAGGTTACTGGGAGCCAGTGTAAGGATTTAAGAACTGGGGTGATGTGGTCATGACGGTGAGTATTGGTAAGAATTCGGGCGGCGGCGTTTTGTAGGAGCTGTAATGGTTGAAGGGTATTTTTAGGTAGGCCTAGGAGTATAGCGTTGCAGTAGTCCAGTTTGGACAGGATCATGGCCTGCAGCACTGTGCGGAAGTCAGAAGTGTGTAATAAGGGTTTGATTCTCTTTAAGGTGTGGAGTTTGAAGAAACCGCTCTTTATAGTGGCAGAAATGAATTTTTTGAGGTTAAAGTGGTTGTCTATCCATATGCCTAGGCTGCGGACACATTGTGTGGGAGGACAGCCTGTTGGCAAGGGGGAAGAGAGGCTGAGTGTGGGAATGTTAGGGGGAGAGAGGATGAGTAGCTCTGTTTTGTTGGTGTTGAGTGCCAGAAAGTTGTTAGTGAGTAGTTTGTTTATTTCAGACAGAGCAGAGTTCCAAATCTTCACTGCGTTTGGGATAGTGTCAGTTATTGGTATGAGTATCTGCACGTCATCTGCATATATGAAGTGCTGGAAACCCAGTTTGGAGAGCAGTAGGCAGAGGGGTAGGAGGTAGATATTAAAAAGGGTTGAGGAGAGGGATGAGCCTTGTGGTACTCCTTGTGATAGCCTGACTGGTTTGGATTCGTTGCGACCAATTTTTTTACCTTATAGCTCCTGTCGTGTAGGTAAGACTGGAACCAGCGAAGGGCGGTGTCAGAGATGCCAATTTCCATAAGGCGTTTAATGAGTATGTTGTGATTGACTGTGTCGAATGCCGCCGAAATATCTAGTAGTGCGAGTATGTGGGATTGTCCTTTGTCCAGGGCTCTAAGTATGGTTTCCGAGAGGGAGATAAGTAGGGTTTCTGTGCTATGGTGTTTACGGAAACCAAACTGGGATGAGGAGAGGATATTGTGGTCTTCTATATAATCTGTAAGTTGTCTGTTAATTATTTTTTCAAGTATTTTGGAAAGGAAAGGGAGGTTTGACACTGGGCGATAGTTGGCTGGATCAGTTGTATCTAAGTCTGGTTTTTTGAGAATAGGTTTTATTAGGGATGTGCAGAGCAAAATTTTATGTTCATATTTTTTATGTCCGAAAGGGGGTCCCACTTGCGGCCAATATGGACATAAAAAAAATCCAATGAGTTGGGTATATGTACATATGTGCAAAAAAAAAATTTAAACCCCCTCACCCTCCTTAATCCCCCCCCCGACTTACCACAACTCCCTGGTGATCGAGCGAGGAGTGAGGACGTCATTTCTGCAATCCTTGGCGAGAAGCATGTGACGTTGGCGGCACGTCGAGTGACGCGGCGTCACGTGATTCCCGGCGAGTTCGCGCCGGACGGCTCGTTCGGCCCAAAAATAACTTTTGGCCAGCTTGGGGGGGCCTCCTGACCCCCTCAAGCTGGCCAAAAGTTCTTTTTGGGCCGAACGAGCTGTCCGGCGTGAACTTGCCGGGAATCACGTGGCGCCGCGTCACTCAGACGCGGCGTCACGTGATTCCCGGCAAGTTCGCGCCGGACGGCTCGTTCGGCCCAAAAGAACTTTTGGCCAGCTTGGGGGGGCCTCCTGACCCCCTCAAGCTGGCCAAAAGTTCTTTTTGGGCCGAACGAGCCGTCCGGCGCGAACTTGCCGGGAATCACGTGACGTCGCGTCTGAGTGACGCGGCGCCACGTGATTCCCGGCTCGTTCACGCCGGACGGCTCGTTCGGCCCAAAAAGAACTTTTGGCCAGCTTGGGGGGGCCTCCTGACCCCCCCAAGCTGGCCAAAAGTTCTTTTTGGGCCGAACGAGCCGTCCGGCGCGAACGAGCCGGGAATCACGTGACGCCGGCGTCACTCGACGTGCCGCCGACGTCACATGCTTCTCGCCAAGGATTGCAGAAATGGCGTCCTCACTCCTCGCTCCATCACCAGGGAGTTGTGGTAAGTCGGGGGGGGGGGGGATTAAGGAGGGTGAGGGGGTTTATATTTTTATTTTGGCTCAACAATCGCGATTTCCCACATATCGAACATATCTATGTTCGATATGTGGGAAATCCGATCGTTTATGTCGAATCAATTTTTTAAGTAAAAAAAAAATATGAGTTGCGTTTTACTAATGCGGTCAATCCGAATGCACACCCCTAGGTTTTATAATGGCTTGCTTAAGTTCAGTTGGAACCTGGCCTAATGTAAGAGATCTGTTCAGGATGTTTGCAATGTGTTTGGCTATTACTGTGTTTGGCTATTACTGTGGGGTTTGCAATTAATGTTTTGGTGGGCAGGTTATCTGAGGGATGATAGGCAGGTCTGATTTTTTTGATAGTGGATTCGATTTCCAGTGTGGATGTGTTTTCGAAGTTAGAGAGGGTGTGGTTTGAGGTTTGTGTAGATGGATGCAATTGTGTGGCAGGATTGGTGTGGTCAGTAGAGGTATTATTGGGTGTTGTTAGGTACACAAGATTGGGGTGAGATGTAAAGCGTGCCATAATGGTCTCTACTTTAGTGTGGAAGTAAGATGCTAATTTTTCGCATTTTGTTTCATCATCGTTGTCAGAGTTATGCCTGTCCGGTGATGTGATAAGGCTGGCTACGTATTGGAAAAGGGCTTGTGGGTTGAACTGGAACTGATGAATTCTTGCGGCATAGAAATCTTTCTTTGCTTTTTCGGTGGCTTTTCGGTAGGTGTGTAGATGGGTGCGAAACTGTGCTAGGGTGGCGGGGATTTGATTCCTCCGCCAGGATTTTTCAATTTTGCCCACATTGATCATCACACATTGATAGAAATGTTTCCTCCGAAGTTGGGTTGATCTTGTAACATCTGGATAAACCCATATCTTCTGTCCATAGAACATAAATTATCTATTATGAAAGAAAAGTCAGAGAATAGTAGGAATGTGAATCGTTTTTTGACGATTTAAAATATCGTCCAATATATTTTAAATCGTCAAAAATTGTTAGAGCCGCAATACAATAACAATTCCCCCGATTTATCGTCAAAAAATCGTAAATCGGGGGAAGGGGGAGGGGAAAGGGGAGGGCGGGAAAACCGGCACACTAAAAAAACCCTAAAACCCACCCGACCCTTTAAAATAAATCCCCCACCCTCCCGAACCCCCCCAAAATGCCTTAAATTACCTGGGGTCCAGAGGAAGGGTCCCGCTGTGATCTTCCACTCTTGGACCTCTGGTGCTTGTAGAAATGGCGCCGGCGCTACCTTTGGTTTTTCCGTACGGAAAAATGATTTGCGGCAGGAGATCGCTCCCGGACCCCCGCTGGACCCCCAGGGACTTTTGGCCAGCTTGGGGGGGGCCTCCTGACCCCCACAAGACTTGCCAAAAGTCCAGTGGGGGTCCGGAACGACCTCCTGCAGTCGAATCGTGTTGTCTACGGCTGGCGCCATTTTTGCGCAAAATGGCGCCGGTCATAGAAAACACGATTCGACTGCAGGAGGTCGTTCCGGACCCCCGCTGGACTTTTGGCAAGTCTTGTGGGGGTCAGGAGGCCCCCCAAGCTGGCCAAAAGTCCCTGGGGGTCCAGCGGGGGTCCGGGAGCGATCTCCTGCCGCGAATCGTTTTTCCATACGGAAAAATGATTCGCATGCAGGAAGTCGTTCCCGGACCCCCGCTGGACTTTTGGCAAGTCTTGTGGGGGTCAGGAGGCCCCCCCAAGCTGGCCAAAAGTCCCTGGGGGTCCAGCAGGGGTCCGGGAGCGATCTCCTACGCTCCTGACCTCGGGGGACAAAAACCAAAATGGCGCCGGCGCTACCTTTGACCTGTCATATGACAAGGCAAAGGTAGCGCCGGCGCCATTTCTACAAGCACCGGAGGTCTGAGAGTAAAAGATCACACCGGGACCCTTCCTCTGGACTCCAGGTAATTTAAGGCATTTGGGGGGGGGTTCGGGAGGGTGGGGGATTTATTTTAAAGGGTCGGGGTGGGTTTTAGGGTTGTTTTAGTGTGCCGGTTTTCCCGCCCTCCCCCCCACTGGACCCCAGGTAATTTAAAGCATTTTGGGGGGGGGGGGTTCTGGAGGATGGGGGATTTATTTTAAAGGGTCGGGGTGGGTTTTAGGGATGTTTTAGTGGGCCGGTTTTCGATTTACACGATTTTTACGATTTTCACGATATTTAAAAAACCCAAATGGCGACGATCCGATTCCCTCCCCCTCCCAGCCGAAATCGAACGTTAAGACGATCGATCACACGATTCACATCTCTAGAGAATAGTATTACAATCCAAAAGAAAAGCAAATGAGATCAAAAGAGTTCCTCTTCTAGAAACTTCCAACTCTTGCGATAGTTCCAAAAGTTGAGTTAGATTCACTGAAGGTTCTTTAGGAGAATCTGTTGTTATTCTTCCTTCAGACTTAGGAAGAAAATATGTTTTAGTAATCACTGGCATTGCAGTTTCAGGAATTTTTAAAATTTGAGAGAGATAGCTTTTAAATAAATCTGTAGTGGACATACATTTTATGACCAGAAAGTTCAAAACTCGCAGGAGTTTTCGATGTTTTCCAACTTCTTTGAAGTAATCAAATCAAATTGGACCAAAGAATGTTGAACTTGCTCCACTGCAGCGAGCCATGTATCCACCACTTCAAATTTTGTTCCTTACTGAGAAATAGTATTGACATTAGCCAAAACCATCGAATTAGTCTCCATGAAAACCTTAGTATGGATAGAAATAGAAGATTCAAGGGACACAATAGCTTGCCATAAACCTCCAAAGTGACCTCTGGAGGTTTAATTAAACTCAAATTAGAGGATAAAGCATTAAAATCTGCACCACCTTTACTCATTATACCGCCCTTGGGCTGATCAGTGGGGTTGATGGGCAACTATTCAAAAAGCTCACATTTGGAAGGAGAAGGCGTGGTAGGTGCTCTGGGAGTCAAAGCTGTCACCTCGATCAGCAGGGACGGAGTTTGTCCAGTGTTGTTCCCTGCAGCGATCACTTCTGGAGCCATTTTAGGGGTGGCAGAAAAGAACTCCTCAATCCACGGCTGCTGATTTTCCAGCAACGGGGAGCTTGTACTGGTATCCCGCAGCTTAGCCTTACTCTTTGTAAGCTGCATCGGAGATACAAGAGAGGTAAAAGAAAAAGTGGTAGAGGAGCTCTTCTCAGTGCTCCTCATTGGCAGCCATCTTGACTCCTCACTCGTATGAGTATTTTTAAAGGAGGCATACTGAGGCATGCTTAGGTTGAGAGGGGGAAGAGTACGTACATGTGAATGCATTTTCAAAGGGATCAAGCGCATAAAAAAAGCATTTATGCACATATGTGTGACGTTTGCGTATATTCCAAATTTTCCCAACAGGTCATGTACATGTATACTCCCACATTCACGAGCAAAAGTATGGGTGAACAAAGAGTGAGTGCTTGGGGCATATGTTGGGGTGTGGCTTGCAAGTTTGTGAATACTTTGGTATTTTATAAATAGCATATGCAAAAGCATCATCAAGAATGCGCAACACTTTTTAGCCAGCTATTTAATGCACCAAACTCAAACTTCCTATGTCTTTTTTTGACTTGGTGTTTTGTGGACTGTCTTCCCCCAGCAGCAGGCTAGGGGAAGGGCGGGGGGGGACGGGGACGGGGGACAGGAAACCGGGTCTCCTTGCACAGAAGTGTGCTTGCCTGTAAACATTTTTAGTTTAGTAATTAAGTAAATTGGAAGAGTTTGGGTGGGTTTTTTTTTCGGTTTTCCATGAAGCGCCCGACCCGAAGCCCGACCTGAAAACTTAAAACTATGCACATCTCTAGTAAAAACGGGTCTAGGGGCATTCTGATGTGGGAAGAACAATTTGCACGCAAGTTGCTATTTTAAAAGACGTGCATGCATTTGTTATCATACTTGCGTATTTTTGTACCTGCTAATTATCTATCGTAAGTGATATTAAATGTGTTTATTGTGTAGCACTGACTGAGTAGGAGGTCTGTGTTAACTGGGGTGACTTCAAGCTGAAGAATCAGGTGGTCTTGATGACCTGGAGAAGGACTGGGTGAACTGATGGATTACTTGATCAACTGGTTAATTTCATTTACGTTTGAATGCTTTAAAATTGGCCAACTTACACAAGTAAGTCCTACTCTACTTTCATACGTAAAATTATATGTGCATACATTTTTAAAACAAGTAGGAAAAATATATGAATTCAATGCATTGATATCCATTCTTTTATTAAATTGCAAGCATTTGTGTGTAAGCCTACATACACGCATATGTTGCAGGGTAGAGATAGGCATATTTTATAAAATGCACATATGATATGCAGTGCACGTGGGTTATAAAATACATGCATATATCTGCTTGTGGCCATGCATGCACATATATGCTGCCGCACGCATTTGTTTGAAAGTTATCCTCCCTTTTTCAATATGTAAATTTTGTGGAAAGTTCACAGGTAATCAGTATCCATGGATTTTATCTTGATGCAGACAGTATGAAAATTGCTTCTGGGGAGGGTCATTTTCAAAAGCCCACATAGGATAAAGTCTGCAAGTGCTTTTTCCTTTTAGACTTTAACCAGAACTTTAAAAGCAGATTTAGATACATAAACCCGCTTTGAAAGTTCATGGGTGTGCACCTAACCGGCACTGACACACATGCACAAAGTTATGTCTGTTTAGGGCCAATGCAAAAAAAAGCGTGGAAAGCGGGTGCTGAAAGCCATGCTATATTGTAATTAGGGGGTCACATTAGCAAGGAGGTGATAGGGTCACTTGCGCGACCTTAGTGCCTCCTTGCTAACGCGACCCCGAGGTTACCGGCGTTCTGCCGGTTATGAATACCGACGCCGATGCAGCCAGTTGAGTTCTGTTTGTTTGTTTTTTTAACTTTTAAAAGAAGTACAGAAAAGCAATTTTTTTCTGCTTTTCTGTACTTCTTTTCAATGCATTCAGCTATTAACGCCTGCTTCAGGCAGGCGTTAATAGCTGAGCGATAAATGTGCATCGAAACGCACATTTATTTTTTTTGCATTGGAGTGAATGTATAATAGCCTCATTCACATGCATTTACATGTGATGAGCGCTATCCACTCCGCGTTGGATGAGCGGTAATTGGCACTAATCCCCCTATTGCATTAGGGGGTAGATTATCACCTATTTAACCCACGTTTGACTGCGGGTTATACAGTGCGCTCGGCTGAGTGCACTGTTTTGCATTGGCCCCTTTGGGAGCAGGTGTAAGTTTGTGCTTTTATACTTACTACCATAAAACATTTGCTGGGCAGACCGTTTGGATCATTTGGTCTTTATCTTCTGTCATTACTATGTTGCTCTGTTACTGTGTTTATGCAGATTTCATTTTCATTTCACTTATTAAAACTTTATATCCTGCTTGTTAAAACATATTACCCAAGTGGTGCCACAAATTTAAAAACAATCATAAACCTCAAAATATAACATAAAATAAAATAAATTATCGTTACCAACATTAAAATACAAATAAAAGCCAAGCATCATAAGACAATCAAATTAAAATACACAATCAAACACAATCAAATTAAAATACACTAAATACACTAAATAATAATTATTGGCATACTGACAGCGTTTATAGCCTTACTGCATGTTACCACCTGGGTAACATCAAGCTAGGTGGAGAGAACATTGCACAAATCTCATCTTAGAGTGAGTTTCCTCACTCCGAAGGTCATCAAGTCTTCACAAGAGACCACTGTTCTGTTCATATGTGTGACATAGAATGTCAAAGTAGCCCCTAACCCCCGACACTCATACCTAAACCCCACCTCAAGTTACTAGATGGGCCTACCAGAGGGATACAAATACCTACCTATGGGGATAACATTATGGCCTCTCTCTCTCTCTCTCTCTCTCTCTCTCTCTCTCTCTCTCTCTCTCTCTCTCTCTCTCTCTCTCTCTCTCTCTCTCTCTCTCTCTCTCTCAAATAGGCCTTACAGGAGACATGGCAATGAAAACTTACTGTGCAATAGCTCTTTGCAGACAGGCTAACCCAGTCCACTCCTATTTTCTGAATTTGCATCGCACCATACGAACGATGTGGTGCTATCACATGAGTTAAACACATTTTCGCATGCGTTAACGGGGCTTTTCGCATGCGATAAGCCCTTAACACATGCAAAAATGCCTTATCGCATTTTGATAAATGACCCACCAAGGCCTAGATTTATCATTCCCTGTGGAATGATGAGCTGCAGCAGTAATGGGGGCGGGGGGAGAAAAAAGTGGCAGGAGGAGCTAGTGTGCAGCCAGCTGCATCTCAGTGGTGCGGTTTTCGTCTGCCACAGTGCGGTCATGCTGCACACTATTGCCCCCATAATGCCACTCTAAAAGGTGGTGCTATTTCCCACGCTACTGCTGGCGGTAATGTCCAAAACATTATGACTGACAGCGGTGCTGCCATCCCATTTCCCTAAAACCCTCCCAAACTCTTCCCTAACTCTACCCCTTCCCCTAATTTTAATTTTACCGCCATGATAAGCCCATTATCGCATGTGTTAGGGTGTTATTGCGTGCGATTACACCCTAACGCATGCGTTAATGGGCTATTGCACCTTGGAAAATGACCCTATAAGACAAACGCCTCTGCAAAGACAAATTAAGATTTGTCAAATACCTTGTGGTAAAAAAAAACAGATCTTATCTGCTCACCTTTAAAAAGTCAAAAGAATATGCATAAGTTCTTTCCCCGCCCTAACTCCATGCTTGGAATTCCTCTTTGCATAAAAGTGCGTATGAAATGGCTTTTGCACTACTTTTCCGTGTTTAATCTCCCGCCTCTGGGGCAATTTCCAAAAGTCCATTTATACAAATAAAACTGACTTTTATGCACCTTAATCCTTTTGAAAATGATCCCTTGGAAGAGCAATTTCCAATGCTGTTTCTGGGAATAAAAGAGCTTTTTACCCGCGACTTAGGGAGCTTGAAATTTCCCCCCACCCCCCTTCCTTCTCTGAGGGTAAAAATGTCCCTGCTGGTGAACGCATGGCTATTTTTAACCGTGGCAAAAAAAAAAAAAAAAAGGGTTGGGTTTTAAGTTGGGGGAGTGAGAATATGTGCAGGGATTTCATTTTCAAAGATGGGCACATATGTTCCTGCAGATACTTTTGCACTCCGTTCCATTAACTTTCAGGCGTGCGTGTGCAATGCAGCCAAGGGCCTGCGAGCCCTGAGGGTTTTTTTTATTATTGACCCATATATGGCTCTATAAATGAAAAGAGAATGAGCTTGATTCATCCAAGATGTTTTTGGCTACTAGAGAACGAATTGTGGAAATTTGCAGAATATCAGCTATCGTAAAAAGGAATATTTGGCAGATGTTCAATTACAAAAGGATATTCAGTATGGCCTGATGTATGCAACATTTATTTTTTTTACAGGAGCCCGTCAGACACAAATGTATTTACGACAGCCTTAGATAAGAGAACTCCAGGCCACTTTCATGGCCTTAAACATTCATCTCTTGCTCTATCTGAAAAGGTAAAAATAAATCACTTACTTCAATTGTTAAATAACTAGTAAGAGTTTCCTATACAAAAGAATTTTAAAGTGCCGGTGCCAGAAATGTTAGTAGGGCTCGATTTATATTTAAAAAATATCCATCTTCTCCAGCATCTCTCATTTCTATATAACATATACAGCATTTATTTTCCTATCGTTTACATCTTAACTCTCTGTCTCTATGCCATAGCCATTCATTTAAACTCAATCGCACTCGCAATCCAGCTTGATTTAATTCATCATTTAACTTTCTATTGTTTAAATACATTAGGGGTATAGCTGCAAACGTTTAGTCAGGATTTATATAAAGAGGAGGTAATTTTCAGTGAAATATGCGGTGCTTGTGTGCATTAAATTAGTATATATTCATGAAAGTAGCATTTATACATGTATAATAGGTTATTTTATAAACCTTGTGAGTACATAAATGTTAGCGGGGGAAAAAGGGGCAGTTTAGGAGTGTTCTGGAGTGGAGTTCAGAAATACACTTGCAAATTCTGATTTTGTAAGCAATACATTTGTATACATTACTAACTTGTCTGAACAATTTTACACCTGCTAATTTATTTGTGCAATTGAAATTGGACTTGTCTTTTGCCTGCAGGTTTTGGTTGGGAGGTCTGGTTGAACTGATAGGGATTTAAGGTGAAGTGCTGGAGGGTTTAGGCGACCTTGTGAAGGTCTGCGTGAACTGGCGGAGGTATCAGCAAACAGGTAATTCTAAATACACATGCAAATGCTTATTTTCAGAAGCAGAGTATGCGCATACTTTATAAAATACCTGAATCCATGTTGAATTCTGGCTTATTATATGCACTTTGTTATAATTATTATGTCCATAAAAATGGTGCATAATTTTATAAAATGGGTAGAGAAAGCATGTGTGTTCCTGAATTACAAATTTACGTGTGTACTAATAGAGATAGGTAGCATTTTATAAACTGTGTGGTTCCTGCCACATAATTTGCTAAATACTAGTATAAATCTCAGCCTCAGCACTCCCACTTATGAGTGTGAATGGTGTTTTGAATGTTGGAATCATAAAAATGAGGTCTTACATTACTTTGGTCAGATCTATTGTAAAGGTAGCATATATATATATATATATATATATATATATTTTTTTTTTTTTTTAAATTAAATATGTGCATACGTAGGTTTTCAACCACCTAAAATTATGCATATAAGAGGGTAATTTTCAAAAGAAAGCTCGTCCAATATTCAGGTAAACTTACACATTGATATTCTATATGCACATTAAGGTGAATTTTAAAAGCCCGATGAGTGCCAGAATTAGGGGATGCATAAATATGCTGGGCTGGTGCGTGCTGAGCAGATTTTAACAGAAGCCCAGACACACGCATCTCTCCCACTGTATGCACAAAACCTTTTGCCAAAACAAGAGGCAGGGCATGGACGTTCCTGGATTTACATTGAAATGAGGGGGTAGATACACACACAAACACAAGCTGGGGTACCCTGCTGCATAACTTTACTTCTGCAATGGATGGATTTAAGTCATAACCCCCCCAAAAAAAAAAACTAAACCAATCAGCAGGGTTTTAAGGGTCAGGGCTAACAGAGGGGAGGAGGGCTATTAAACCAAGGAGGTCTGGAAGTTCTATCCATTAACTGGGTGAACTGGGGATGAGCTGGGAAAATGGGAAATGATGGCACGCGCCTATAAAAATCCCTCCACTTAAGCTGTAGAAGCGGCATTTGCACGCAAAAGCGCGTGCCCACATAAAATGAAGCGCACATGTGTGTGCGGTCAGCCTATTTTATAACATGCTCGCATATGTTATATGCACATGCATATGTTACAAAAATAGCCAAGTCCCTGAGGGTGAGCCAGCAAATGTGTGCACAGGTGCACCCAGACGCCAATCTAAAAGCTACCATCATGAAATTAACCCGGACGGAGTGGAGGTATTCTTGGGGTGGAGTTAGCTCTTACTCACATGCTTTTGCATTTTCAAAAGTATGGGTGTAACATTTTCTAAAAAATTTCTGCGCACATAATAATTGCAAGCGTAGTGAGGATCGTTTTGGTGGGATAATTTTCAAAGCAAAATTCGCTTGGAAAATTAGTGTAAGATGTGCCCAGATTTGATATAAAATTTATGCAGGCCGTTACAAAATTACCCTCATTGAGGACAATATTTGAACCCCCTTTCTATGGGTAAAGAAGAATTTTAACTGTTGAAATCATTTGCCTGTGGATAACAGTATGCACGTGTTCAGGGGCAGTTCTACAATGAGGCAGGGTGAAGCCCCTGACGCAGGCGACAGACTTTTGAAGCAGCAAAAAATGCTCCCCTCAAAACGCCCTTGCGGCATCTGCCTCAAATTGCCCTGCTGCAGTCCAATTGCCTGACTGTGCCTCCTACATTGCCCTCATGTCTGCAAAGTACTCTGCACACTTGAGAAAAAAAAGTGCAGCATCCTACGTCACCAGCACGCTGAGTAGGCTCTCCGTTTTTTTGTTGCCTCCCACATGCTCATGCTTTGGAGCGTGGATGAGCAAGGGGATCTTCTTTGCTGGCTTTCAACTATTTGGCAGGCTTGTGGCCTGGGTGTGCAGAACACAGCTACTTTCTAATTTGTGGCCAGTTTAGTTCCCATGCTGACACTATGATGCCCATGTTGGCTGCCTCCTGACTCTGTGGTTCACAAAAATAAAAGTAAGTAAAAAATAATAAAAAGCGGCAACACTGAACTTTTCTTCTAAGTTCCCTCTGCCCCTGCTGCTTGGTCACTTGGCAGCCTGCACTATGGGCATGGAGGATGCTATATGGTCAGGCAAGACGGAGGACTGCAGTTAAAAAAAAAAAAGCCGATTGCAGATGATCTGGGATTTCAGGGAGGGGGGGGGGGGGGGGCGGCCACAGGCTGGAACATGATAGCTGGTCTTCTGATCTGCTCCCTAGCCACCACCCTGCCCCAAACTCAGTTCTAGTGTGTGTGTGTTTGTATGTGTGTGTATGTATGCCTTGAAATCAGCTCTTCATCCCCCATCACCTCTCCCTCCTGATTTCATTATCCTCTGCTGTGTAGCAGAGCCAACTTCAAGGCAGCGCACCTGCATAGGGACCTTAAGTCTGGGGCAGGGTAGAGGAGTGTCTGGTGGGGAGCATATCAGAAGACCTGTAATGTTGAATAGGCAGGCTGCTGCAACAATCAGGTCCCACTCTTACGTGCCGATTCAGTAAAGTGTGCGGGGCCGTGCGCACTGTACAACACACGTTTGGCTGCGTGTTTTCGAGGGGCGTCTATTACTCCTTATACTGCATGTGAGAAAGCATGTGTATTGAGCACGTGAGAAGTATAAACAAACATGTGTTTGTGTTAGCATGTGAGAAAGTGTGAAGAAGAATGTGTGTGACCATGTGAAAGAATGTGTAGCTCCCCTTCCTACACTAATCTAGGACAATTTCAAGGTGGCTAAATCAAAAGTTCCTAGGTATGAAAAACTGGGAATTTTTTTTATCCTTATTAGTTTTATTGATTATTGGATGTTATTTTATGTATCTGCTATTTTGAAATATTTTATTGGCTATTAGGAACTTTTTAAAAATGTGTATATGAATTTAGTTATATAATGGTATTCTATTCATCACCTGTCTTCAAATATGTATTTTTTATTAGTATGGTTTTATTATTATGATTGTTTTATATTTCCTGATTTTATTGTTTTATGGGGAATGGTGATGTTTCTTTTTTTCCACTGATGCATTACATACAAAGTCTGGCTTTTTGCAATTTCCAGTATAGTTTTTGTTTGTGTGTTTTATCTTCATAGTTTGTCACTTTATTCTAAATTTGGCGAGGATCTATGTTCTGGTGTGTGATGGAGGTGAAATATTCTGCTACTGTGTAGTTTCTGTGTAGGGATCTATAGCAGCATGACTTGTACTGTTTTCTTAATAGAAGGTGTATTGGTGTTTTAGGGCCTGGTGTAAGATCTGCAGTATTGCATTTTCATGCGTAGGGTTCTTACTTCTTGAGTGCTGGCATTTAGGCTCATTTTGGTATGGAATGTTTACTATATTGTAATTGAACTTCAGTTTATTCATGGTTTTCTGAGGGCCAAGACCAAACCCAATGCACTTTATGCCTATGGGATCCAAGTGTCTTTTTTGCAGGGTTTCCTCATTGTCATCACAGCACTACATGTAAATATAACATCCATGTTGTTGTAAGTGATATTTTTACATCAGAAATCTGTACTTTGAATGTCTTTTTTCATATAAAATCTGTTGTTATAAACACATAATTTTCGTGTACGTGGTGAGAGCTGGGGGAGGTGGAATGTAAGGTTTGCCGAGTGCCTAATACCCTTGCACTAGCCCTGAGAGAGTGCGCTATGCACAGACCTTTGCCATTCACTTATCTCCCACATTCCCAGGATGCAAATGCTAGGGAAGGTTAGGAAGCAGATGATAGGGTTCCCAGCTTCCTAGAAATATTATCACTGACATTCTTATTTGGGATCTCTGACCTCTGCCTGCCCACTTCCACAGCATTTCCAGTAATCAAATGGGTCAAACTCCAAGGGCAACATTGGCCCCACCCCCACCTTCCCAGGGCCATCTTGTAGATTTGACCTGCTCCATGCTTGCGGGGGAGGGGGGGAAGCACCATCTCAACCCTCGTCTCAGACAGCAGATTGTCTTGAGCCGCCCCTGCACGTGTTTGAGCATAAGAGATGGTGAACCCCACGCCTGCCTGGCTAGCACATGTTCATAGACCTTTCCTCCTGAAACTTGAAAAACCTTGCCCTTTCAGCTCAGCTGGAACCATTTGGGACCTGAGATCTGGTGCAATGAACTTTCATGTGTAACCATCCAGTATTTTTTTTCCACTCTTTTTATATCCTCTCCCAATGTACGTAGTCTGGTCATAGCAGTGACAACCTTTGGCAGGAAGCTGGTTCCAGAACCCTGCCCTAAACATGGCCACTAGGTGTCACTCTTGCACAATGCCATGATTCCTGCCCCCTACTGGAAGCAGTGAATATTTCCTCCAAGACTCCACAGCCCCAGCAGTCCTGGGGAGCAGAAGACCTAGACCAGGGCGCAATCTGGCGACTTTCCACATGGCAGTGATTTGCACTACCCCTGATAGTCCAGCCCCATCCAAACCTTTTTTAAACCCAGCTATGGTATGAACATTGACCACATTCTCCGGTAACAAATTCCACAGCTTAATTGTGCATTAAATTTGTTTTGAATCTGCTACTACTTCATTTCATGGAGCATCCCCTAATTCTAGTACTGTTTAAAAGGGTAAATAACTGTTCCCTATTAACCTGTTCCACTCGTGACTTTTTAAATTTGTATAATATCCCCTCTGTTGTCTTTTTTCCAAATTGAAGAGCCCTAATTTGTTTCACATTTCTTCATAAAGAAGCCGTTCAATCCCCTTTTTTATTTTTTTGCTGCTCCTCTCTTTACCTTTTCTAGTTTTGCTATATCTTTTTTAAGATGAGGTAACCAAAATCCCACACAATACTCAACATCTGATCACACCATGTAGTAGAATGAAACAGAGGCATTATGATTTTCTCAGTTTTATTTTCTATTCCTTTCCAAATTATTCCTAACATTTTATCTGCATTCTTGACTGCTGCTGCACTTTGTGCTAAACATTTCAATGAATTGTCCACAATGACTCCAAGGTCCTTTCCTTGGTAGTAACTCCTAACATGGATCTCAGCATTGTATACCCATAGTTAGGATTATTTTTCCCTATATACATCACTTTGAACATGCCCACATTAAATTTCATTTATCATTTAGATTCCCAGCTTCCCTACCTGGAAAGATTCTCCTGCTGTTCCTCACAATCTACTCATGTTTTAACTATTTTGGATAATTTGTGTCATCTGCAAATTTGATCACTCTTTGATCTCTTTTCCATATCATTAATGAATACAACGCTGATCTCAGTACAGATCCCAGGATTGCTCCACTATTTATCTCTTTCCTCTGGGAAAACTGACCTTTTATGTTAGTCTTTCTTTCCTAATTATAAATCAGTTACTAGGGATGTGCAGCCAGAAAAAAAATTGTTTTCTTTTTTGGTTTGTTTATTTTTTTATTCAGTTTCTTTTCTTAAATTCTTTTTGTTAATTTTTTGTTTTTATTAGTGTCATTATTTCCATTTAATGTGCAGTAAATCAAATTGTGCATACTAGATTGATATATTGGTAACTTTTTAATGCACACTAAAAAAACAACCAAATAAAAGCAAATGTACATTCCTATCAGTTACCAATTCACATTAAGACATTATTTCTTATCCCATGACTCTTTAACTTCCTGTGGAGTTTCTCAAGAAGGACTATCAAATTCTTTCTAAAAATCCAAATACACAGTATTGATTGGCTCATCTAATTCACAAACTTATTTAATAATTTTCTTCTTAGCAATAGCTTCCCAATTTTATCCAGGACCAATGTCAAGCTCACAGCCTGTAATAACGTAAATCACCCTTGGAGACCTTTTAAAAAAAAACTGGTGTTAATTTAGCCACACTCTAGTCCTCAGGTACAGTGACATATGTAAATGATAGGTAACAGATTATGAATAGGAGGTCTGAAATTTTTTATTTGAGTTCCTTTAGAACTCTGGGATGAATCTCATCAGATCCTGGTGATTTTCGACTATCTATCCATTTGTTGTAGCACCACTTCAAAATTCATACTGTTTTTCTCACTTCTGAATCATCATCTACAAAGATAGTTCTGGCACAATATTTCACCCAACATCCTCTGCAGTGAAGACTGAATCTAAGAATTAATTTAGTTTTCTCTACTGTGACCATATCTTCCCTGAGTGTTCCTTTTACCCCTTGGTCATCTAATGGTCAAATGACACCTTCTCAGGTTTCTTGTTTTTGATATTCTTTTAAAAAGTTCTTCTTATTAATTTTTTTTCTCTTGTCCTGCATTATTAATATTTTTACATCAAATTTGTCAGCTAGTGTATGCAGCTCTTTTCTTTTTTTTCATTAAGTTCTTTTTATAATTTTTTGAGGATGCCTTTTTTATTTTAATAATCGCATTCAGGCACCGAGGCAGGGAGAGCAGGCCCTCGAGGAGCAAGTGCCTGCTCCCTGTAAGGCACCTGAAATAAAGCAGAGGGCCCCCGAGGAGCGGGTACCCAGGTTAGCAGTTACCCCGAAGGTCAGAGAGAGAGCTTCCAGTGGCAGCACGGAAGCGGCAGAGTAGTGTAGACAAGAACAAATTTGAGTCCTTGCTAACTCAATGAGCTAGCAAACTAGTGAAGATAATATACCCGGATGGTGTGACGTCAGCATGAGGGAACACCCTTGAGGTTGATGCAACGGCATCACAGACATGACGAGGAACTTGAAATCCAAACAAGACAAGAAGCAAGGCAGGAGGACATTGGCACTGTCTCTCAGGGCTCCCTACTCAGTCCACCCACGGGACTGGTCGCGGACCACCCTGTCCCACTGCGCGCCCTACACAGCCTGAGGAGGCTGGTCACAGACCACGCTGGGAGCGGGACAAGTGCAGGAAGGATCCAATCGAGGTGGGAGTCAGACAACGAAGCAGTTGTCATCCGAAGCACCAACATGGCTGGCAAGGTGAGACCGCTCAGGAGCTCAGGACATCAGTCCACCTGCAGACCTCTCCAACCCGGGAAAGACGTCGTCCGAGGGAGCAGGACTGACAGGACCAGAAGGCTCAGGAGCGCAGATGTGAACACCAAAGAGGGCAGGACACCAGGTGGCGAAACACCAAGAGACGAACACCAGGACACCTGGACGAGGACCTCAGGCATGAAGACATAGCATGAAGACATAACTTGACATGGCGAGACGAAACGAAGAGGAGCTCCACGAAGAAGACCTGACAGAGCTCTGGCAGGCAGGAGCCTCCAGAGTGAAGTAACTCCAATGCAAGGCTATGACAGAAAAGACAGAGCAGCCCTTTATAGGGCTGGAGCAGGAAGTCCACTCCCTACATGGGGCCAGCACACTTCCTGTGCCTGGCCCTTTAAATACAGAAGAGAGATGTGCGCTGGTGCCTAGGAGGAGCAGGAAGCTTGTGCAGGACAGTGGACAGCGGCCTGCACCGACGTCGATGTGAAGAGAAGCAGGGCTGGCCCGAGACGCAAACCCTGACATCGGCAGTGGCTTCTGCCGCTGCAGGAAGCCCCGAGGGTGGCTCCAGTCGCCAGGAGAGTCCCGGGGCTTGTGGCCTACGCCGCGAAGAGGAGGCTGAAGTCGGTGGTGGCTCCGTGCCGTATTGAAGCTGTAAAGTCCGCGGCTCCTGCCGCGGTGAAGAGGGGCAACACGGGCGGCTTCCGGGCCGCATGGAGAAATCGAGTCTGCGGCTCTGGCCACGGAGGCAGGCCCAACGTCGGCATTACCCGTGCTGCATTGGGTGCAGAAAGCAGCGTGGGGGAAGGTAAGCAGAGCCTGCTCGTGGGAAGGACCCACGGGCAGCACTTCATAACAATAAGCTCACTTCCTTCCACTGCAAGATGTTTTTCTCTTACTTGATGACTTTGTTTCTCTAAATTAACACTGGGGATTAAAAAAAGAGATCACATAACACCTATCTTAATTGTCCTCCATTGGCTCCCGATTGACTCACGTATTCAATTTAAAGTATTGTGCATTTGACACAAAGTAATATACGGAGACCAAAATGGCTGGCTAAAAGCTGCCATACGACTACATACCCCACAGAGAAATCTTAGATCAGCGAATAAGGGCCTCTTGACTATCCCGTCTGTAAGCTTGGCAAGGTTAAGTCAAGTGCGAGAGAGAGCCATTTCACTAGCAGGTCTGAAACTGTGGAACGAGCTACACAAGAATTAAGAATGCAATCTGATTTTAAGGTTTTTAAAAGAAATCTGAAAACCTGGCTGTTTAGCAGGGCTTATAATGGAGCTGTCTGAGACCTGTCTGTAAACTAATTACTTCTTTTATGTTGTTTTATCTCTATTTTACTTATTTTATATTTTTACTATGGCTTTGTTATTTAATTATTTTACTTGACATTGTACTTAAAAGTTTGTATCTTATTTCCTTAATCATAATTATCCTATATTTTATACTATAACTATGTATTTATTCTTTTTAATTATGTAAACCATTGTGATGGTATAACTGAATGACGGTATAGAAAATTTGCTAAATAAATAAATAAATAAAAATAAACACTGGGGCTGCCACAATGGAGATGGGACAGCTCTATTATGGCCCTAAAGGTCTCCTCTATATATTCTTTGCCTCAGTTCCTGCCGGTCTGACACTCTAGCTTCCAGAGACAATATTCACCCTCTAGGGGCTCTTTGCATCCAGTGCACACATTCAACAGGCAGTCATTGACTGTTGATGAGTAGTTTGCACTTAGAGCACCTAACCTAGAATTGTTTATCTAATAATGTTGACAAATATTTAAAGGGGCAATTACATAGTGCAGTCAATGTTTTTAATATTCTCAATAAAGAAAAACAACCAAAATATACCACAATAATTATGTTGTACAGATTGCTTATTGAAGGACAATCAGTGTTATTGTGAGTAAACTCAATTAGACTCATATACAAAGGAAGCCACGTCTAGAAAGTGCATGTAGACTTCAACCCTAATTTTCAAAGTGGATATAAATGTGAAAGTCCACTTTGAAAATGAATGGGTACACCTGAAGTTTGTGCAGCATATAGACACATTTTTATCCCTGCTTAGGAGCAGGTGCAAATGTGTATGCGTACATACATGTGTATACATTTCATTTTTGAAAGTACACGTGTAAATTGTTTCCCCGCAATAACTTTGCCCCCAGGAATGCCTCTTTCAAGTACCATAAAAGCATGTGTGAAATTGCTTCCACAATAACTTTTCTGAATACACTTGGAGTAATTTTTAAAAAGCGCATATACGCATGTAAAATTGTGCTTTACATGCATAAAAGCGTTTAACAATTCCCTCCAAAATGGACACAGCAGCCAGGTGGCCACATGAACATGCACAAGCAACCAGTGATAAAATTGTATTCAGTGGCATACAGGCAAATGCATACACTTTATGCAAACATTTCATACATCTGTATATATTATACTTAAAGGGTGACGGAATAGCATGTGTTATAGATGCCATCCTAATATCAAATGATAAAATATACAGAAAATTAGTTTCAACAGTAGGGAGGAAGGCTCTCCAGGGAATCTAGTCCCAGAGCATTTACTGGAGATGGGGGGGAGGGAATAGGAATCCCTGATGATAAGTCATACTGCTCCTAAGAAACCATGTCAGTGATCAGTCAGGTAATGAATAAAACCCTCTAATGGGTGAGGAGTGACAACCCAGTGCGCGATCACATTAAAATAATTCTGCAAACAAAAACATATGCAGAAAGCAAAGAAGTCAAGGATTAAAATGAAAAACCAAGCAGAGGTGTCACAGTGTTTTTCTGTATATGTTTTTGTTTTCATGATTCTTTCCCCTGGAATTTTCTTCCTTTCCCGAAGTTGCGGAAAATGAAATCCTTGGTCAAAACATATTCATACCTACAATGTTTTTGTTTTTTTTTTAACTTTTATTTATTCAAGTGGTTTAATACAGTAACCACAATGCTTTATCTAAAATGATACAAGCCAACAGACTCACAGGGTAGGGTTTCTTTTTTTTTGGGGGGGGAGGGGAGGGTGGAAATGGGTTGCGTCTTTTTCCCTACTGTTGCCCTTAAATTGCTTAAGAAGCAATTTTATATTCTTTGGAGGTAATTTTGAAACAGTTATGAATGGGTTGCATGTGGAAAATTAGCAAATACATGCATAAGTAGCATTAATGTGCATATATGCTATTTTAGAAACCTCAAGAGTACACACGTCATTGCAATGCTGCATCTAAATGTGACTAGGGAATTAAAAAAAGCATTTTAGAGGTGGCCTGGGGCAGGGTTCTAAAGTACGCACACAAGTTGCAATTTTGTAAATGGTATGAGGTGAATTTGAAAAGAGCTGCTAGCATTAAAAGGCCCATATTCACGAGTATACGGGCCAAGGGTGAGCAACTCTTATTTTAAACCCAGAAAAATACGTGAGCAATGGAACACGTGAAAAAAGGAGGAAGATTAGGGGTGGGCCGGGGCATTCCAGGCCGGGGCCAACATTTAAGAGTATAAATCCCAATTTGAAAACTGGCGAATGCAGCGCACGTCGGGTTGTTACCTGCGCATATTTACTTCTCCTCTTTTCAGATATGTCTAAGTAAAACTTGTTATAGCCAAAAACTGACTGAGTGAGGGGGTCTGGGTAAACTGGAGGGATGCAGGCTGATAACCTAGAGATAGACTGGGCAAACTGGTGGACTAAGTGGTCAAACTGGTCATTTCCTTCAGGCACGCATATTTTAGAATGTGCTCACTTGTGTATGTAAAAGCCGATAAGTCCTAAGGAAAGATGCACGAATAACATTTCCTTATGTAATCACTTAAACAAGAGGCACACATACGCGTGCTAGCCATATTATATATTATGGGGCAGATTTTAAAAGCCCTAGGTGCGTAAATCCAGGAGGATTTACGCGCGTAGGGAGGGTTACGCGCGCCGGGCCTATTTTCAAAAGGCCCGGCGGCGTGCGTAAAGCCCCGGGACGCGTGTAAGTCCTGGGGCTTGAAACAATGATGGTCCTGGGGGCGGGGTGGGGGCGTGGCCAGAGGCCTCTGTACAGCCACTGGGCCGGGGGATTGCGAGCTGGCACTTGGCCGTCGTGCGCAAGTTACTCCTGCCTCTGCCAGGCATAACTTCCACAACAAAGGTAAAGGGTTGTTTTTTTTTCAGGCTGGGGGGCAGGACAGGTAGGGGAAGGAAGGCAGCGCGCATATGTATTAAAATTGGGCATGCATTTGTGCGCGCCAGGTAGCGTAGGTTTTAAAATCTGCCCCTATATGTGCACACTTGCTTAGATGATTTTAAATTTCATCGTATATAGGTGCACGCACACTCGTTTTAAAGCCATCATCCCTGCGCACATAATATATTACCAAACTTTTTTGTACAGTTTTACACTGGCTAATTGACTTTCACAGTTGAAATTGCATTTGTTTATAGTTTTTTGGGATGGAGGTCTGGAGAAACTGGTGAAGTGTTGGAGGGACTATGACTAGGTGAACTGGTAAAGGTATTGGTGAACTGATGATTCCAAATATGCTCGCAATTAAGTATTTTCAGAACCGGAGTGTGCACACACTTTATAAAATACTTGTCTCCGTGTTCAATTCTGGGTTATTATGCATGAATTGCTAAAATTATTACATGCATAAAATATATGCTTGTATTTTTATAAAATGGGTAGAAAAGTATACGTGTTCCTGCGTTGGAAACATATGTGTGTACTTTAGGGAAAGAAACACAAAGGTATTTTATAACTGTGCAGCTCCCACCACACATAAGATACTAGCATAAATCTCTGCGGGCCCACTTAAATGCATAAATAGTGTACCATGAACAGTTTTTAAATTTTGGGCACTTTAATAACTCTCTCAAAACATTTGTTTGCTGCAGAATGAAGGAATCAAGTAATTTGCTTGTGAAACTAGATACCAGTGAATATTGCTGCTGTTGGACACTAATGGCAAGACTTTATTTGCTGAACTCTGTAAATCAATGTCCACTTTATTTTTCAAAGTACCGTCCAGCATGGACCAAAACAAGAAAAGATGACCCTTTTAATTCTTTCAAATAGGCAATTGTTTTGCTTGATTTATGGAGGACAGGTAGTCTATGTATAAAAGATGTATCTGCAAGATGCATTTTATGAGAAACTTGGCTTTTGGGACACATTTGTTCTAAGTGCAGATGCAACTTTCATGTTTTATAATATAACTCTGACAGCTGTGATTTCAGATTAAAGATTTTTTCATTCACATTCCCCATCCTGATTGCTCTGCATGGTCCTTGTATTACCTTATTGTCAATAGCAAGTGTTCATCCTACTGGGAGTCATTTAATAACCAGCTGCCATTTAATGCGTAGACAGAACATTTGTCTCAGCCGCCTCATCTCAAGTATAGTTTCACTGCATGGGGAGCTGGGAGTTTCTTCAAGAAAAACAACAGCTGGACTTCACTATTGTACCCTTACATCTCATCTTTTTGTAGTGACTGCTGTGCAGAATAAAACAAACACTGAAAGCCTTGGTGAATTTTCTGAATGTGTTTGTGGTCCTGTTTTTTTAGTAACAAAATATACCTCTTTCATGCGCGGCACCGGTCATCGTTTCTGGGCTTGCAATACCAGCTATATGCTGGCTCATTTGCTGTTTTCTTTCTGAGATGGGTATCATGGGTTTCATTTTGATAGAGTTTATGCCATAAACCATTAGGAAAAATAAATGCATCTAGAGCATACATGAAAATTCTAGCAGTAAGGATATATATTTTTTTTTTATCTGTCCTTAAATTGACATCTTGGGATTACCCTTTGTGGCAGCGATTCTGTAAAACTAAATGGGAAGGTTTCAGAAAAATTGACTCTTTCATGGCTAATTAAACCAGAATACAAATCAATCAGGAGAAAATGACTGATGAACTTTTGGGTACTTGCAGGTTTACTGTACTTTAATATGTTTGATAGCCAATAAAAGTACAGTTCTAATCATCTCAGAGGGCAATCATTTATTTTGCCTTTATGTATAATATTGATCAAAGTTCTTCAGGCAAGTAATGGAAATCTGGGTTTATAAGTGTACTGGGCATAAACATATCTATTTAACCATTCATCAAATCTGACTCATGTATTCCTTTGCACAAAATGCAAGATTTTAAATGTTATGAATATTACTGGAAAGAATTTATTCGTAGTAAGCTACAGTGACAAATGTGTGTTGCAGTTATAATAGAAATGTGAATATTTGTAACTATTTAATGCCATGTAATCTGAAGGCTGCAATACTATATCACTGGGTAGATTAGTCATCCTTTCCCTTGAGTCTAGCTCAATGCCCAGGAAAGCTATTATCTGAGATGCCCCCTCCCCCACCTATGTTTTCTTGCACTTAAAGGAATGCCAGAATCCTCGCTGCTTCCCAGAAATCTCATAACTATTTCTCGTTCATTTCAAAGCGACACGGGCCAGAAAAAAAAAAGAGAGAAATCCTCTAGGTCAGGAATAGCAAACTCCAAGCCTGGAAAGCTGTGAACCAGTTTAGTTTTCAGGATATCCCCAATGAATATGCATGAGATGTTTACATACAATGCAGGCATCGTACATGCAAAAATAAATCATGCATATCCATGACGGATATCCTCAAAAACCTGATTGATTTGCTTCTTTCCAGGATTTCATTTTGGCAGCCCTGATCTAGGTAATACAATCTGGAAGTGAATTTTCAAAGGTACCGAGTCAGCTAGATCAAAGCCTTTAAGAAAATTCACTGGAGCTGGGCAGCTAAATTTAAACTCATTCTGGGTGGGGCCATGGGCTGGTTTAGGTTGTGGGAAGATAGTTCAGTGGCTGGTAGGGTTGTGCCCAGATAAAAATGTCATTTTGGTTCATTCATTTGATTTTTAGAGCCCCGGAATTTGTTTGGTTTGTTTCAAACAAAACAAAAACTTTTATTTTTTTTCCCTCATTTCCCATTAATATAAATGGGGCAAGCAATGCAGCCAATTTTAGACCCTATAATTGGAGTTTTCTAATGAATTCTAATAAAACTTGTGGGTAAACATCATCAGAAGGGGGAAGAGCAGTCAAAACTGTGTCAAAGTGGCACCAAAATTGGCACGAATAGCTCAAAGCATCATGACTGGGCAAAGGACCCCAAATAGGGGCAGTCACACCCCAAGGCACCACGAAAGGAGCAAAGCAGAAGTAAAAGTGGCAAGAAAATAGCAAGGCTCCAAAGGAAGAACAATGAGCACCAACAACAGTGGCATGAAGACCCCAATGCACTAAAAGAGGTGCAAAGAGGCACCAAGATTGGCATGAACAACCCAAGGCACCAAGGAGGAAGCACAAAGCACCAAAGGTGGCAGGAAAACTCCAAGACACTGATAGAGGGTGAAAGCAGCACAAACAGTGGCATGAAGACACCCTACGAACAATGAGAGGTTGAAAGAAGCCACTGATAGTGGCAAGAACACCCCCGATGCCCCAAATAAGGAGCAAAGGGCACCACAAAATTGATACAGAGTGAAGGGCAGGGAGAAGCCAGAGGAAATCCCTGGAGGAGGCCAGTAGCAGTCTTGATGTGCAAATTGGTAGGGATGTGAATCGTTTTTTGACGATTTAAAATATCGTCCGATATATTTTAAATCGTCAAAAATCGTTAGGGCCACGATACAATACCAATTCCCCCGATTTATCGTCAAAAAATCGTAAATCAGGGGAAGGGGGAGGGCAGGAAAACCGGCACACTAAAACACCCTAAAACCCACCCCCGACCCTTTAAATTAAATCCCCCACCCTCCCGAACCCCCCCCCCCAAATGCCTTAACTTACCTGGGGGTCCAGCGGCACACTAAAACACGGCACACTAAAACCCCCTAAAACCCACCCCGACCCTTTAAATTAAATCCCCCCTCCCGAACCCCCCCCCCAAATGCCTTAAATTACCTGGGGGTCCATAGCGGCGGTCCATAGCTTAAATTACCTCCGTAGCGGCGGTCCGTAGCTAAATCGGGGGAAGGGGGAGAGCAGGAAAACCGGCACACTAAATCGTGTAGTCTTCAGCCGGCGCCATTTTGCAAAACGATTCGACGCAGGAGGTCGTTCCGGACCCCCGCTGGACTTTTGGCAAGTCTTGTGGGGGTCAGGAGGCCCCCCCAAGCTGGCCAAAAGTTCCTGGGGGTCCAGCGGGGGTCAAGGAGTGATTTCCTGCCGCGAATCGTTTTCCGTACGGAAAATGACGCCGGCAGGAGATCGACTGCAGGAGGTCGTTCAGCGAGGGTTCCTGACCCTCGCTGAACAACCCTCGCTGATGGTACCCTGTTATAGAGTCCATCAAGTTAGGGTAAGAGAACATAGTAGAAATTTCATCTTTGTGAGACTTTCCTCACTCCAAATGATGTCAAATCTTCACCAAGGTGTACTGTGCTGTTCTTATGTCTCACTCTACGTGTGAAACTTGCCCCTAAACCCTAAACCACCACCAACACCTCACCTCGACCTATTAGGTGGCATAAATACGCCCCTTTTCCTTATCACGGGAGTTATCAGTGCATTAGTAACAATTTTTTATGAATCTAGGGGCATATTTTTAATGAACTTGAGCCTCCCAACTAAGAATTTGCAATACTGTCCAGTCATTCATGAATCATTGACCGCAACTTAACAGAACATTATTTCAAATGGATTTTAAGCAATATTGAGTAATTTTACCCGTTTCTGACTATTTTTATTTAGGATGGAATGCATAAGCACGTAACAGTGTTAACATAAAAATAATCTTCATTACTGATATTATTTTTTAGGAAGTTAATATTTTCAAAAGTGCATAATTATGTATTTAATTAGGAATAGAGTTTGTGAAAACTAGGTAGTCTGAGTAATGTGTGTTAACCACAGACTCAAAAACATCTTAAAACTAGGGGTCTTATTCAGAAAGGACTCTGCTTGCAGAATGACTCTAAATTCTTAAGAATGTCCAAAGACTAGACTGCTAGGTCTCTTATATTTACTGTAAACAAACCAAATAGATCTCTTGAGGTTAATGAGGCTGTTGATTAGTGTTTGTTAGCCTCAGCAGGAACTGGTGTGCAGAGTCAGGACCCCTGGGTATTGATGAGTGTGGCCTGCTAGTGGGAGGTATAACCTGCTTAGAGATAGGAAGAGGCTTGTTAGCTCTTCTCAGTGAAGTCTTTAAGAACTTTGCCAAAGTGTTTACAAAAGCAAAATTCTCAATATCCCATTGCTCTACAGCAAAGTATTAGGCTGATAAAAGTCTTACGAAAGCATTGATAGCATGCCTCTAAAATCATTGTTTCAGGTGTCTATCAATCATGGTGTTAAAAACTATTTAGAAATCTGTCTATCGATTATTAAACACTATTTTTTGCAACTAATGAATCACATTTAAAAAAAAATCAGAAACCAATAGCTGTAATAAGTGGCATATTATTAATATTGCTACTTTTCTTTTGCAATTTATATTTTTATTAGATTTCCATATGGATACAAAGGACACAATAATTGATTATAACCATCAATATACAGAAACTTTTTAAAGAATATAGAGAGAAATCAGAATAGCTACTTCATTCATTAAGCAAGTAAATAAATAGAAACACATAGAAATTAAAGGAGCATTGTTTCAACAACAAACAATATTAAGGTATGATACCTGTCTAGACCTCAAACGTTAAACTATTAACCTCCCCTCTATGGGCAAATTTAGGAGTGCGAATTCAAATATTCTCTTAATTGTTCTGGATAGGTAAATATATAACGGGTATCTTGGTGTATGATAATACAACGACACAGATATCGTAAAACAAACCTTGCCCCCCTCTGTAATACCTCCTCTCTCGATTAAAGAAAAGCTAGAAAATAATAGTGAAATTCAAATAAATTTGATAAGATCTGAAAAAATTTGCCTGGATAGAATTGAGATTATTGAAAATCAGATGAGAAGTTTAAACCTGAGATTTTTAAACTTCCCAAAGATTAATCTTATTTCACCATCTGATTTATTTCGTAGTTACATGAAAAATATATTGAAATACCCAGATTCCGCTATTCCAGCGTTATCCAGGATATTTTATTTACCTATACACAGTGGTGAAGCTAAGATTGATCCAAAGGGCAAAACAGCAATAGAACCTAATATATCAGATATATTGGAAAAATCCTTCGAATTAAATATTTCAACGAGAGCAACACTAATTGTTCAGCTTGTTTTCTTAACGGAGAAAGACTCTATTTCGAGATCTTTCTTTAAGAATCAGGATAAGCAGTTTTATGTACAATGTATAAAAATATTTCCTGACATTGCCCGATCAACTCAATTATGTAGGAAAAAATTTATAACGATGAGAGAGGAGGTATTACAGAGGGGGGCAAGGTTTGTTTTACAATATTGCTACTTTTCACACCAAAAGCCTGCAGAAAGACCAAGTGAAATTAAAAGGTTGACTGAGAACTCTGTGGTCATGATTGTTTTGGAGACTTTAAACTGCAAACATCAACACTGTTGCTAGGATTTTCATCTGAAATATATTCTATTGCACATTATTAGACTTTATACCTTCATTAACATCCATTATACAGAAACAGGAAATGAGGATAGAGCTGCCAACTGCCTTGATTTTTTATGGATTGTACAGATTTTTAGGAGATTTTTTTACTGTACAGAAAAAAGGAGAGCTAAAATGTTTAAAAATGTCCTGATTTTAGCCCTCCTGCAATTATACAACATAATTAGGGACCTTCATTTCAAGTTTTTATTTTATTTTAATCTTGAATTTATCAGCATTTATTATAACAAATAAAAATGGGAGAAAAACAGTGGAAAGAAATGTATTTTTTCTATTGAGCTGCTGCACTGCTCCGCCCTCCACTCCCTCGAACTCTGCAAATATAGAACTGGTGAGTCAACAACAATGCAGATCAAGGATCAAAAGGGGCAATGAGGAAGCAATTCTCTTTCCTATGAGGTCGATGCAATAATCTTTGTGGAAAGCGGGCACTGACTTTTCAGCGCCCACTTTCTTAATGTAGGCATGGTGCCCACAAGGGGGGCGCCATACAATATGTAAATTAGGGGGTTGCGCTAGGAAGGAGGCGCTAGCGCTACCTGCCATGGCTGCTGGTTATGAAGATCGACGCTGGTAAACTCGGCAGCCGTTTTCATTACTGGCAGACAGGCAGGTTATGAAAACTGAGGCCAAGTTTACCGGCGTCGGTCTTTATTTTAAAAAAGAAGTACAGAAAAGCAATGCGCTCCGGGCAGGTGTTAATATCTGAGCGATAAATGTGCGTCTGAGAGAACATTTATCTTTTTGCATTTATAGTGAATGAGTGATAGCCTCATTCACATGCATTTGCATGTGATGAGCGCTAACTCATTCACTCTGCGTCGGACGTGCGTTAAATAGGCGCTAATCCCTCTATTGCATTAGTGGGTGGATTAGCGCCTATTTAACCCGCGTCTGATAGCGGGTTAAACAGTGTGCTTGGCTGAGCGTGCTGTATTGCATCAGCCTCTATGTTTGCTGTTCCTGCTTCTGCTTCCTCCTTAGACTTTTGACTGTCAATACAAGAATACTAATCAAGAGTGGTTTGGAGCAACATCATAATGGCTACTTCCAGCTCTTCTATGCTCACTTTGCTCTGCATTCATGAAGGAAGGAAAGATAGGAGAAAGGAGGAGAAGGAGTGATGAGAGGAAAAAGGGGGAACAGAGAGGGAGAAAGATCAAGAGAAGAAGAATGAAAGCAAAGTGAAACAGAAGGGGAGAGAGCGAACATACAATGGAATTTGCACACGTATAATTTATAATACTCCTATTGCACCTATGTGTGTGCCTAATCTGAAGCAGTTACATGAGCAATCATATTTCACATATCTTCCTTCGGGCTTTGTCAGCATTAATGTGCACAGGTATGCAGATTTTAAAACATGCTCGCATGAAGGATATTCTCAGTTTCATCAATTAGCCCACAGATTTGCCCAGTCCTTCTAGAGATGATCTAGACCCTTCTGGTTCTTCAGTCTGCATGCCCCCTAATTGACCCAGACCCCTTACCCAGTCACTTTACCCTAAACAGAGTTTTATGCAGATTTACACCTCTTCAAGAACAGAAGTAAAATGTGCGATTAACAGCCCACTGTGAGTTGCGGCCACCAAATTTAAAATATGGATTTATACATGTAAATCTTGCCCTGCCTGACACATACCCATCTCTGCCTCTTTATTTTGCTTGTGCATGTGCATATATGCATATAATTTGCAGCTTTTAAAATATGTTGCTCACATGTGGCTCATATACTTGTGTATATGGGTCTTTTATCGCAAGCAATGCTTTTAAAATTCACCCCTTAGTGTACATAGCAAGCATCAGCTATTTACTGTAACAAAAGTGATCATATGTGTCCGCACAAGGGTATGCAATGATTGTAACGCTAAAAGCCCTTCTGTTCACTCTAAACCTTAGGGTCTTCATTCCACCGTGTTTGCTGCCATACCTCTCACTCTACATCTTGGGATCTTCATGTTACTGTTCTTGGTACCATTCCTCTTCACTCTACTTCACTCTATTTCTTGGCATGTTCATGCCATTCTTTTCCTGCCTCATTCTTGGCTTGATGATGTCATTGTTGGTAATCTTTGCCCCTCTTCTTGTGCCACTCTTCATGTCTTGGGGAGCTGTTGCCTCTGCTTCTGATGCCTGGCAGCAAGTTTCATAAAACTTGAATGGGAAACCGTAAAGTTAGCATCAAAAATAGAATGCATTTCTTCCCCCATTGACTTTAATGGAAATGAATTAAACAAATCATCTAACGAAATGAATGAGGTTCTCATCCAAACCAGCTCAACCAAATGGAACATAAAACCGAAACAAATATCCAAAACAAACCAAAAAAATGTTTTTTGTGCAACCCTAGTGGAGAGAACTGAGGACAACATTTTCATCAAATGGTTTGAAGGTATTTCCACAAAATGGATAATTTAAATGAAATCAATAAATGCAATGAATACCCTCCCCCTTCCAATTAGGTATATAAGAATATGAGATGTGCCATGCTGTGTCAGACCAAAGGTTTATTGAGCCCAGCATTCTGTCTCAGATAGTGGCTTGTTTGAAACATTTGAAAGTACCCAGCAGATGCCAAAGAATACATCCTATTCCTTGCTGCTCACTTCCAGGGATATGCAATGAGTTTCCCTGAATCCAGCTGACTAAAAATTGTATATGGACTTTTCTTCCAGGAATTTGTCATCTATGCTTGCTAGATGCTTTGACCACAAATTTGGTAACAAATTTCACAGTTTAATTGTGCTTTAAATGAAAAAATACTTTTTCCAATTTGTTTTAAACTTGATACCTGCTAGATTCATGCTTGCCCTAGTACTATTTAAAAAGGTAAATAACCATTCCTTATTTACCTGTTTTATCCCACTCATGATTTTATAAACCTCTGTCAAATAATCTTTTCTCCAAGCTGAAGAACCAAAACCTATTTAGTAGAGCCATTTCATCCTCTTTATCATTTTAGCTAACCATACTTTGTTATGGTTTGACAAGTCTTCAGTGGCAGTTTGAAAAGCAGCAATGGTCCCAGCTTGAAGATGCACTTGCTTGGGGATCCATCAAGCATTGCCAGCTGACTTTTACAAGTGCTTACTTCAGTTTTTAAGGCAGTAAGTTGTTCCACCAGCCTTAATGTCCTGGGTAGTATTGAAGTGAGCCTCTATATGGTCCCTTAGACCATGTAGTTCAGCGAGTACCAAGTCAGTTGCATCAGGTATTTCCTTTGCAGGCCTACTCAGGTGTAGGGGGATCAGTTTTAGATCATTTCACACTTGCAATAGCTGCATAGTGAGGAAACTCACCCAAAGATGACATTTGTACAATGTTCTCTCAATCTAGCTTGATGGACTCCCTTCCTAACTCCAAAGGACATCAAATATTCATAAGAGTTTACTGTTCTGTTTGTATGTCTCACTCTGAATGTCAAAGTGGCCCCTAACCCCTACACTACTACCTAAACCTCACCTCGAGTAATTAGGTGGGCCTCATATAGAGGTATAAATACCTAAGTACTAGACAGGCCTTATAGCTAGTCAGTCTCTCTCTCTCTCTCACTTTCTCTCTCTCTCTCTCTTTCCAGCAGCTTACAATAGAGAAAACATCACAAAGTGCAATGAAGCCATATTGCACAGCTTAATGAAAAAGTTGGAGCCATTTCCTGTGTTATGGCTTCACAAATTGTGAGGCCAGAAATCCCTCCCCTTTTCCAAATTTGCATCGCACCATGCGTTATGGTGCTTTTCGCATGCGAAACCGCCATAAAGCACTTTGATAAATGATCCCCCCCCTAAGTAAGTAAAATTTAGGACAGGAGTTGAAGCAGAGAGGAGCCGGATAATGGAAAGTCTACTCAAGCTTCACCTCCTGCTTTTTCTGAATATCTTTGTTCTGACCATTTTGAATAACTTTTGGAGTTTTTCAAAATACAATGAATAACAGCTGAATATCCCATGTTATGACAATTAATGTTTAGGAAAATCTGATATTCTGCTGGTATTTGCCTGCTGGAGGCCAAAACTGCCAGAGGTAAGTCAGCCCCTTAGTACAGAAATATCACTTAAGAATTAACAAGAGAGAAAGAAAGAAGCTTGATTTTGTCCTAGAAGATATATACAGAATATCTATTTAATAAAACAACAATCATATGATTGCTTATTTACTGTTTCACCAGATTATTTTCACTCATACACTAACAGAAAGATACATGTGTCTTAATTAAGTATCTTACTTCCAAGTACTTTCATGGTTCTCTGAACATTTGGTTTTGTTTGTTGGAAAGGGCAGAATAGTTCCTGATTGTGATGGATGGGAGCAATAGACACATGGCCATTCATATTAATAATTATCTTTTCTTTGTGTCTTATGTTTTGACAATTCACAAAAGTCCAGATATGAATGGTATTTGTCAGTCTTGTGCCTTCAGAAGAATAGCCCCAATCATGTGGTCTGACCATGCAGCCATCTGGAATGCCTTTCTATTATACTAAACTTAATTTTATAAAACTACCTTGGAAGGAGAATGTCATAAGGAATTGACTCATTGGGTCAGACCGAGAGTCCATCAAGCCCAGCATCCTGCTTCCAACAGTGGCCAATCCAGGCCACAAATATCTGGAAAGTACCCAAACATTAATTAGATGCCATGCTACTGCTGCCGATAATAAGCAGTGGTAATTTCTTAAATCAACTTGATTAGTATCAGTTTATGGACTTCTCCTCCAGGAACTTATCCAAATGTTTTTTTTAACTAGCTCAGTATCATTTAACTTTATAAAGGGGCACTATGATAAATTGAATACATAAGAAAAATAATAAAAGGGACATTTGTGAGAGTTTCATATTTGCATGAGGTATGGAGATTGCTAAGAGGCCATCTTTGAAGCCTAGATAATATATATTCCATGATTATAAAAAGGTCAAAGGAAGACCAAATGACTGCCAGCATGGTTAAATAGTGAGGTAAAATAGGCTATTAAACAAAAAAAGATTTTCAAAACATACAAGGCAGATCCAAATGAAGAGAATATGAAAGAAAATATGCACTCGCAAGTAGCACATAAAACATTAAAAGGTGAATTTTCAAAGTAATACATGTGCCAAAACTGGGAGATGCACATACATCTACCAAATGTGCATGTCCACTCAATTTTATAAACCTGTCACATGTGTACACAAGTACTGATGCATGCATAAACGGTAACTTTAAAATGCGTATGTACAATTCCATATAAACATGTATATGGGCATGTGGCAAGATGCACTGAAATTTTATATCCTGTACGCAGGTGCATACATATATTATGAAATAGATGCAGGGAAATATCAGTTTTTAGACGTGCAAGTGAGGGAATTTAATAACATGATGCATCCAAGTTTCATCAGTTTGCCCATCAGTTAGCCCTGGTTATAGCTATGTCCTCAAGACCCTCTTGGTTCTTTAGACTGCACTTCCCCCAGATGAGCCAGATCCCTCAGGCAGTTCATATATGGCTAGAAAGAGTTTTACTCAGACTTACATCTCATCTATAACAGAATTAACTTTGCGATGAAATATACCTGGACACATGCCAAACTGGTGGGCGAACTGGCTGAAACTGGTTACTTCCTGGTCGCGTGCATATTATAAAATTCCCTCACTTGTATGTCTAAAAGCCAGCATTTCCCTCCTGTGTGTATACATGTTTAAAATAGGGAGCACACATACATGTGCCCAGCCTATTTTATAATGTGCATGCACCTGTGCACAGGATATACAATTTCAGCACATCTTACTATGCATCCATATACAAGTTTAAATGGTTGTGCACATGCACATTTTAAAGTTACTGTCCCTGAGTTCAACTTTCAAAACTGTCCTTTGCTAACTATCTGTATGTGTAAGTGGGTGTGCAGAGATTTATGCCTGCATTTTATAAATTGTGTGGCGAGAGCTGCACAGTTGATAAAATACCATGTGTTTCTTCTGCAAATGTATTTGCATATGTTTCAGTATACACATATATTTGTAATGCAGGAGCACACATAATTTCTCTTTTTATATTACGAGTGTAATAACTAACAATTTGTGTGTGCAGTATTTTATATTATGCTTCTGAAAATAATTAATTGCACACATACTTGGAATCACCAGTTCACTGAATCCCCTCCAGTTCACCCATACCTGAATACATAAGACAAGTGTGATTATAAATGCATAAGTTAATTAGCAAATGTAAAACTGTATGGAGATGTTTGGTTATGAATGCATGCATACTGCTTATTAAAAAGCAACTTGCGTATGTACTTCTGAATCCATACTGTTCCTTTTTTCTCTAACATTTACACATGACACTGCAAGTACGTGTCTGCTCTTGAGCTTTATAAAATAACATATATGGCCATACATTCACTTATGCACATATATGCTGATTTTACATATGTAAAACTCTTTGAAAATTACCTATAAAAAGATAGGCCAAGAAACCTTTTGAGAAGAAACTTGCCATAGAGGCGAAAACTTCACAATTCTTTTTAAGTACAGTACATGAAAAGCAAGAAGCCTGTAAGAAGGTCAAATGGACTACTAGATGACCAAGAAGAAAAGGGGGCACTCAAGGAGCACAGGGCCATAGCAGAAACACTAAAAGGTAGATTTTAAAAGATTTGCGCATGCGCGCTCAAATGTGCTTATGTTGTGGTGTGCGCCAAAGCAAATGTATGTTGTAATGTTTGCCCATATGTGGGCGAACATTGCAAAATATGCACATATCGGCTGAAAACTGTGTGCTTCAGTGTGCGCACTGCACTATAGAGTGTGTAATTCACCACATGCATTGTTGCTCGTATGTGCGCATGCAAAGGCGAGGACGGGACTTCCTGTTCCTGTGTTCACTTTGGGCAAAATGCCAGCAAGAGCCAAGCAGCCAAATTTCACCACCAGGGACGTTACTCATCTGGTATCCCTGGTGGTGGCTGATGAGCACCACCTGTTCCCTATGGTGGGCTAGTGGAGTAACTTCACCAATTGAGAAGGGCATGGAGGGACCTGCAACTCTCATTCAATGAGTGGGTTTCCTACCATTGGAGTGTAAGTTGACTGTGTTTATTGTTATTATATAAGCTTCTGCATAAGGGGGGGGGGGGCACTGGAGAGCATCAAGGTCTGCATATGCCTGGAAAGGGGGTGCTGCTATTGGCCAGTAGGGATGTGCAGAGGGACGGCATACGTTGCATTCATAATTCGGATTCATCGGGGAGCAAATGCGTTGCATTCGGCCTTATGGCGCCCCAATGCGTTAATATGGCGAGTTATATTTGTGTCCCAGCTAAAATTAAAATTAACTACACCCCCCCACCCTCCTGACCCCCCCAAGACTTACCAAAACTCCCTGGTGGTCCAGCGGGGAGTCCAGAAGCCATCCCCTGCACTCTCACACCCTCGTTTGCTGGTTTCATCATGGCGCCGATAGCCTGTGTCACAGGGGCTACCAGTGCCATTGGTCAGCCCTGTCACATGGTCACTGGCGCCATCTTGTGCTCCTATCATGTGACAGGGGCTGACCAATGGCACCAGTAGCCCCTGTGACATAGTATGGGCAAAGGCTTTCGGCGCCATTTTGAGTCCTGGCATCGGACGGACGGCGTGCAGGAGGTCGCTCCGAGACCCCCGTTGGACTCCCAGGGACTTTTGGCCAGCTTGGGAGGGTCTCCTGACCTCCACAAGACTTGCCAAAAGTCCAGCGGGGGTCCGGGAGTGACGCCGGCCATCCGATTCCAGGACTCAAAATGGCGCCGATCACCTTTGCCCTCACTATGTCACAGGTACCGACGGTCGGCCCCTGTGACATAGTGAGGGCAAAGGCGATCTGCTGCCAGTGTTCAAAATGGCGCCGATCGCTACTTAAGTACATACATCGCTATTTAAGTACATACATGCTAATTTTACATGCATAACTCCTTTGAAACCTCTAAAGATACACAATGCTGGATTCCATATTAGGAATCACCACACAAAAAAAGAATTTTGAAATTATTGTGCAACAGCATAAAAAATGTGAATAGAGTGTTAGGAATTATTCTGAAAGAAATGCAGAATAAAACTGGTAAATGTCATAATGCCTTTGTGTCTATCCATGATGTAGCCACACCTTGAGTATTATGTGCAGTTCTGTTCAATCCATCGCAACAAAAATATAGCTTAACTAGAAATAGTACAGAGAAGGGCAACAATTAAGGGAATGGAATGGCTACTTTATGAAGAAAGACTAAACAGGTTAGCACTCTTCAACTTAGAGAAGAGATAACTGAGAGAGGATATCATAGAGATTTATAACATTATGAGTGAGGTGGAACAGGTAAATAGGGAATGGTTATTTACCCTTACAAATAGTACTAAAACTAGGAGGCATTCTATAAAACTAGCATGTAGCAGCCAGCTGCTGCAATGTGCTTCACTGGGACAGCACCTAATGGCGCTGTCCCAGCCAGCCCCCGCCCCACCCCTGGCCGTCCCTTTTTAAAAGCTGGCACTTCCGCGCATACCAAGAGATACACGTGTGCCTGGGCCACGCTGAAAATGCATTTGACGTGTGCATGGCCCAGCCACACAGTACTGGCAAGCACCGAGGATTTAAAATTCCCCCAATAGTGCATAATCAAGCTGTGGGATTTGTCGCTGGAAGATATATCAATATATCTAGCATAGCTGGGTTTAATGAGGTTTGCACATGTTCTTAGATGAAGTGTATAAACAATTATCAGACTGGTGAACTTGGAAAAGTCTCCTTGAGAGTGAGCCATAAAGAATGGGTCTACTCATGTATTTCCTAGTGACCAGGATTGACCACTGTCTGAAATAGGATGCTGGGCTGGATAGACCTTTGGTCTGGCCTGTGGCATATCTTATGTTCTAATGTTCTTATTGTAGTAATAGTGTATGGCTGATGGCTAACTTGTTAGTTACACCATTGAGAAATAATATATCTTTCCTTAAATAACATACAATTCATATTATTTGAAATATTATTTTTTTCTGATGCATAGGACATTCAATAGTTTTAAAATTTAATAGTCAATGTGTAGCAAATACAACTGAAAATAAGAGCATATTTGCAATAATCTTGTAGAATAATTGTGTGAGCTTTTGTTTTGTGTCTGCTTCTGTCGTTGTAGCAAAATGCTATGGTCCTAGAAAGAAAAATGTCCAAACTCAGAGGGAAAACACAATGTGTTATTTATACTACTTGGCATTAGATGTTAGCTGAAGGGTATAGAAGCATGTGAAGATATCATTTTGCTTTTCCCAAAGCTTTGTTGGAGGTATAGTAGAAACAGTCTAGACACGATATTGGATTAAGAACTAACAATAAGGAGTTAGTGGATTATAATGCAGGAAAGAGTAATCTTCTGAATGCTTTGTTGAGCTTACCCTGTGTGTCAAATGTCATTTTCCCCCTTTTTTTTCAAAACCTTTTAATAACAATTGCGTTGTCGGTGACTAAGCCTGCACATAGGTGTAGATGCTTTGTTGGGATTCATCTATCTTGGCATAGCTGAGGTGTGGTTACTGTGAAAGCTGAAAGAAAATCCCAAGATAGTTTCTCCAAAACTATATGCTTTTATTTTTTAACCAGAAAAAAAGAGAGTAACTTGTTGAAACAAAGAAACACAAAAATGTATTATTAATACCAATAAAAAAAATTTAAAAATCCCTCCTACGCATCCCAAAGATTGTTAGTCTTAGAGAGGGTAATTTTCAAAGAGCCGGCATAGGGCTAAAGTCTGCAAGTAATCTTAACCTGCAAACATTTGCTTGAATTTTCAAAGCAAACTTCTGCTCACAAGATCATTTTGAACCATTCTAGGTCTAGAAGTGCACCTCAGACGACATGCAGAAATGTAAACCCTGCTTGGAGCAGCTGTAACATTCTGCATGTAGGTTGATGCGCAGGAACTCCTGGTTAGGGCAGCCTAAGCTTCCTGAACCAAGAAAAAGAAGCCGGCCAAAGAAGCCATAGTTTATTTTGTTATCATTTATTTTCTTGCACCTTTTCTGTCAATAAATTCACATTCACCTTCTGAAATGTCTTTCAATGAGAGTGCTCCTTTGTTGTATAGCTTGACTTTGAGTCATGCAATGTATCTCCTGTAATTGTGCCTGAGTCAGATCCTCTTCCTTCTCCTCCTCCTCATCATCCCGATTCTCTTGATGGCCCTCCTCTGGAGAAGGCATGTGTCTGTTTTGTGCAAGGTTATGTAGTATACAGCAGGCTAGAAAGATCTCATAGACTTTAGGTGGGCTGTAAAGAAGGCATCCTCCAGATCTGTCCAAACAGCAGAAACACATTTTAAGTAAGCTAAAGGTTCTCTTTATGACAGCGCTGGTCTTGCGGTGTGCCCTGTTGTAATGAACCTCAGCTGCTGTCTCTGGGGTTCAATGGGGATCATGAGCCAGGTTTGAGTGGATAGCCTCTGTCACCTGTAGGGGGAGAAGCCACAGAAAAGCAGGGTTTGAGAGTGGGACAGCTCACATGGCTAGTTTAGAACAACCCTGCAATCTTAGCACTCAGTCAACTTAAATATAAGGGAGACAAAAGGAAGCAGTGAAATTGGTATGTGGTATTTATTTATTTATCTATTTATTTATTTTAGAAGGTTTATGCGCGACCAGCCACAGGCATCTGTGTAGGGTGTGCCCCGGTGCAGGCCTCTACTGAATCTGTGTCATGTTCCAGTCTCAAGTTCCACTTCCTCATCTGGAGTCTGCTTCGTGTTCAGCGTGGTCCGCGACCAGCCATGGGCGGCTGTGTAGGGCATGCTGCTATGCAGTTCTCAACCAGTACTTTCGTCTGAATCATGAATCCTTGCCTGAGACCTTCTGAGTAACCTGAATCCTTGTCCGAGTCTCCTGAGTAACCTGAGTCTTCGTCCGAGTCTTCCTAGTTCCTAAGTTCCTGTCTTGTTTTGTTCCTGCCCTCAGCCTCTGTCTGGCCTCACACACTCATTGTTCCCAAGCAGCCGGTCCAAAAGGGCTATCGAGTGGCCGAAGGGCTACTCTTGTGACCAGCATTGCGTTGCTGGGTCACACTGGTGCGTGTAGGCCAGCGGAGGGCCGATCCTGCCTTGTTCCTGCTCTGAATTTCCTTGCCTTGGTTCCAGTTCTGCTTTGTTCCTGCTCTACCCATGCTTGCATGCTCTTACCTCCCTCAGTGTGCCTTGGGGCTCCTCCCTAAGTCACGCCATGGTCCAGGGGCTCACGCTCGCCCATGAGTTAGCGACCGCATCTACATACTCTCAACATCAGCTGAAGGCCGCAGTCGCAACAAGATGGACATAGTAGTTTTACTTGGCAAGTACAATAGCAGGCAGGAAGAAAACCAGCATGAATCTGAAATTTATAAAATTGATGTGGGCACGGTAACTTAGCCAGAGACATTCTTCAGAGGGAGCAGAAGAACACAGGAAGCAAATTGTAGAGGTGAACCAAGGCTGGGATTTGGTGCAATTTAAGGACAGGTAAGAGGAGGGGCAATAATATCTAAATCAAAGGAGAGAGTATAGTGTTATAAGAAGAAATTGCCTCAGACAATGTAGTAAAGGAGAGTTAAAATGAGATGGCAGTAGAGAGGATACAAGAATTGGTAATCTGGAGATTCTTGAAGGTGTTTGAAGTGACTGTACAAGGTTATGGGGAAAGGTGGTTTAGTGTGAAAATTATCAGATGATGGTTTGAGGGGATAAAAACTCAGGTGGAGAATAAAAAAAAGGACTAGGTCAAGACAGTGACTATGCTGGTGAGTATGGGCACTAGCGCAGAGTAGTTCAATATGGAGGTTAAGGCAAAAAGATTTGAGGCATAAAACTCAAAGGAATCATTGACATGGAGATTAAAGTCCCTAAAAATAAGGGAAGTGGAAGAGGGTTCAAGGAAAAAGGATAGCCAGGAATCAAAGTTGGTGAAAAAAAAGGAGGATGATTTATTAGGAGGTCAATAAATGACAGCTACCCAGAAGGCTGAATAGGCAGATGGAGTGGACCTCAAAGGAAGGAAAGGAATGAGAAGATGAAGGGGATTAAACCTACAGTAGGGAGAGAGCAGCAGTCCAAGACTACCACTAGGGCCTAGTGTGCGAAGTGTATTGGAGAAAAGATAACCTCCATGATACAGAGCAGAAACTGAAGCAGAGTCCTCTGGGGAAAGAATAGTCTCAGTCAAGGTAAGAAGATAAAAGAGTATGAGAGATAAAGAGATCTTAAATGTAAGCAAGCTTTTTGAAAATAGAGTTGACATTCCACAAAAACATAAGAAAGGAAGAGAAGAAGGAGGGAGGAGGATTGAGATGAGATCGGAGAGGGTAATATTTCATTTGTACAAATGGGGTGAAAATTGCCTTGGTGGGCCAAGGTTGGAAATTATATCCCCAACTGAGTATAAGAGGAGCAGGAGAATATAAAGAATAGAGATGGAGGTGCGACAACAGTGATAAGGATGAGATGCATTCAGGGAGAGTGGAGATGGTTGAATGAGAGAAAGAGAACCTTGAATCTCAAGTTCAGTGGAAAGAACAGAAAACAGAATAACTGGTGAGCTGAAAAATATAGAGAATGGGGACAGCTGACCTGGTTTTAGTAGTGGTTTGCAGTAGAGAATAAGACTGGAGAGGATTAGCTTCAAGAAGAGTAGATATAGTAGAGCCATAGGAAACAAAAATAGGGAAATATCTACTGACCTGAGGTAATGCTTGCTGCCCGAACTCCTGTCCCAAAAAACTCTTAGCTTGGTTCCCCACCAAAATCCCCCTTATTCTTTTATATGCAGGCACTTGTAATCCTGATTTCTCTACTGTAGTTCCTAAGAAAAGCATGATTACAAGTGCCTGCATGCAATCGGTAAAACCAGAACTGGATCTGCTGAAAATCTGGAGCCAGTTGAGCACTCTGTGGTGGTCAGATTTATTCAGAGTTTGGTTATTAGCATGATTTTTAAATATGATTCAAACAAGTCTCAGATTTTGAGTGCAGTACTCAACCTCCTATCATGTGTCTACACTATGACTACTTTTATTCATTAAGGTAAACGAGTAACTTTCTACTGGAAATTTTTGTAAGACACAATTTTGGATAAATCAAATCTTGGCATGAATATTGTCTCATGCTTGGAATGCTCATTCAGTATTCTAAAATAGCTCAATTCTTGGGTATCTTGTATCCAATAAGTTGCTATTAAACCCTCTATGGGGTCTAAAATGATTTGATTAAATAAAATAATTCCACCATTTGAACTTCCAAAGTGCTAGTGATCATTTTAATTTAGAAAATGGTAACTAATTTATAATGCCTTTATATTTTTCATGCCTCTTGTGGATCCCATGCGTGCCTATTGTGGATCTCAGTCATCCACTTTCTGTACATGGCAGCATGAGTAGCAAGTGAACAAATAATAAAACGAATAGCGACCGCTGGTTTTATGAACATAGTAGTTACTTTGCCCTTTAAGGATTCAAATTGCTAATCTTGATTTCTTGCTTCCACTTCCCAACTCTCTTTATTACTGTACTTTGGAAGAAAATAATTGCTAAGTTTATCATTAAATAATAAATATAATTAACCCAAGATTGGCTTAATATTAAAACCTTGCTGTGCTAATCTGGACACTGTTCCATGTCAAACTAAGATTACAGTCATCAAAAATGTTTATATTTTTAATACTAATAATAAGACAATTCACCAGTTCACTTACCATTGATTTTATAACCATGAGTTCATTCATATGAATATTGCACATAAGGACCAGGCTTTTGGAAATCTTGATTACCAGCTTCTTTTTTGTTGTTGTTGTTGTTGTTATAACAAAATATTTTCAGCTATGTAAAAAACAAGTGAACCAATATACATAAATCTTAATTATTTACTTGAGCACCATGACATATACATGAAATCATTTGCAACAAAGAACCATTTCTTCCATGTTAAGGATTGCTTTGATAACTGAAAACAGAAATTGCCAAATCATAATACAGTTCTTGCTCTATTCATTTGCTGTTTCATTAATGCAATGGGTTGACATTATTTTGTGCTTGTAACTTCATGGACTCTAGTCATTGGTCATATCTGTAGCAAACCATCTGCCAGTCATTCCTCATGCTGCCACTAATTTTGTTTCAGTTGCTTAAGGTAATGCTGTAGCGAACGGGGCAATATTGTGGAATGCAAGGATATCGTTAAAAGATCAACCTGTACTTCAAAGAAGAGACACATATGGTTTTGACTTTTATAAAGATGGCAGGTGCACATAAAAAAGGTTGACTGCAAATTTATTTCCATGATAGGAAGAACTTCTTTAAAGTACATGAGGGAGATTAATTTTCAATTTGGAATTCTTGATAAGTGAAACAAGATCAGTTTTACAACTTCCTGAGGTACAATTGGAAAACAGGTCATAGAGATATATGTAGAAACTGGTGGTAAGTTCTAATCTACTAGGAACTGAACTGGACTGAAAGAATTCTGAAGAGAGATTTTGTTAAACATATAGAGATAAATGTTAGGGGTGTATAGGCCAAAAAAATATTGTGTGGTTTCATTTCATTTCATTTGGGGTCCAATCTGTGCTTTTCAGGGGGGATTTGGAGGGTATCTTTTTTTTCATTGTTTTAGGTTTTGGAAAATAGTGCGCTCAATTTCTGAATAGCACACTATTCAGAAAGAGTGCATACTAAAAACGACAAAAATAAATAAAAAAAATTCATGAATTCTTCTACTGTTTTGTTATAAAAATGACATGAAATGATATTAAATAGAATTGGCTGCCATGTTAGTCCACTTGCTTCTTCACAAATAAAGCTTAACAAATAAAAACAAAAATATATAAAAAGGTATCACCTTATATATTTTTTGGTTAATTTTTATTTCTATGTAAGCACAACCCTAGAAAAGTTCAGTAGCTGTCAGGACTGTCTGCCATGAAGTCTCAAACCAGGGGACTGAGTGGCCAGTGCTTTGCCCTCTGAGCACTGAAGGCACTGATGAATGCAAAGTAATACAGATGAAGGGACCTATCAGCGAGCCTGGTAGAAAAGATAGAGACCACACCCCTTAGGAACTGGGTTGCTTTCAGGGTCTTGAAAAGAGGGCTTGCTCTTGGGAACAGAGGGTTATTCCCAAAAACCTGAATGAGGAACTTGATCTGCTCAATGAATATACTTGAAGATAATTTGAACTGAGTTTCTTCGAATTGCATTTGTACTTGCATATGTAGTGGGGTTCTCATTCTGCATCCAGGGAGCTACATTTACTGAGGGTAATCTGGTGGTGGGGGTGGGGAGGGAAGATAGACTTCCAGGTGTTGCGCACCCCGGCTGCGCTAGGGCTGCAACCGGCCCTGCTCACCTTCCAGACCCAGCCTCTGCTCCCCCGGTCTCTCCCGTGGTCGTAGCTAGCCATCTGCGTCCTTGGGTTCCTAGCTCCTCGGCCTCCTCAACTCCAGACTCGGTTCCCTCCTGCTCTGGTGCTCCGCGTCCCTCGCGGCATGGAGAGGCCCGCGCCACGCCTTCCTGCAGTCGGCCCCTAGGCGTGCGTGTGCACATAGGGCCGACCTTTAAAGGCTCCGCGGCGGGAAACCGCTCTGCGGCGCCTAGCGATGACATCACCTGAGCCCTGCATAAAAGGCAGGGCTCAGCCCTCCATTCCTTGCCTTGGCAAATGGGTCGTCACATTGTATGAGCTAGTTGCCATCCTCGTTCTTGCGTTCCTATGCTTGTTCCAGTGTTCCAATGTTCCTGTGCTTCTTCCAGCGTTCCTGAGTTCCTGTGCTTGTTCCAGTGTTCCTGCGTCTGTTCCTGTGTTCCTGTTCTCGTTCCAGTGTTCCTGCATTGTTCCTGTGTTCCCGTGGTCCTTCCTGTGTTCCAGCACCTGTTCCTGTGTTCCTTCGTTCCTGAGTTTGTTCCACGTTCTGCAACCCAGGTTGTACCTTCTCGGACTGATACTCGGTACTGACCTCTGCTTGCCTCTGACTACGCTTGGACTGATACCTGGAACTGAGCTCTGTTTGCCTCTGACCATGCTTGGACTGATACCTGGACAGACCTCTGCTTGCCCCTGACTACGCTCAGACTGATACCTGGAACTGACACTTGCTTTGGCTGACCTTCCTCAGATGGATACCCTGGCTTTGACCCTTGCGATCCATTTGAACACTCACTTTGCTTCTCCTGAGACCACCAGGTCCACCTGCCTTGACGCTGTCTGCGGCCTTCCTCGAGCTAGACCACTAGGCGCTGCCTACCCTGCCCGGAGGACCTTCAGTTCCTGCCTTGTACCCGTGGTCTCCAGTACTCTGCGTTCCGGTCTAGCTCGTCTACTCACCGTCAGCCGTGTACCTCTAATACTTGTGGGCACACCTCTCCTCCATCTCTCCGGGAAACCCCCAGAGGCCCACCTTAGCCCTGGCAGCCCGGGAATCCAAGGGTTCAACCCGTGGAGCCCCCGGGCCATTATTAGTGAAGCTCCAGCTTGCCTCTGTCTCCTTGTGTGCTCCGCCTCCTGGTGGCAGGCGCTCAGAGGGCGCCTGCCCTGCACCAGGCCAAGGGTCCACCTCCAGCACAACAAGAGCCCTAGGCATATCTATGGAAAACTCCACTGCTCCAAGCCTCTGTGACCTGGGGTTCCACTGGGTAGCCACAATAACCACTGAAAAATAATTGGAGCAGACTGGGAGGGAACTGGGGAAGGCTGGGATTCACTGCAGCATGGAAATTGCAAAAATACCCCCCCCCTCTCTTGTGTGCGCTGCCTGCACATATGCGCGGGCTGGCACTCACATGGCAGAAAATCGGCGCGGCCATATGCGCATGCTAGGAAGCACACGCACATGGATACAGTGTACTTATGTGGAAAATCTACTCCTTTGTATTCCTAATACAATTTCAAACACTCACAAATAGCCAGATTTTTAAACACAAGAAAATTCCAGATACAAAATTTGCAATTTTTTAATTTTCCTAGATCTGAGTGTTTTCCATCATATAAAATGTTGAGGAAATACTAATGTGCTTACAATTTCTCCAGAAGCATTACCACTAGTAGGAAAATTCTATTTTATTTCCCTATGAAACGATTGCCGAACTCACAAAAAGGTGCAAAGGAGGCTTTAACTCTGGTGGATAACTTACAAATCTCAGATATGTTGGAAACCTTGCAAAAGGAAAGAATGACTAGAGGGAGCCTGATTATTTAATTTTTGCTCGAGATAGGCAGAGATTTAGTTTTCAAGCTTTTGTTTAGAAATTTTAGTTGTTTTTTTGGTCAGTTAATTAATGTTTTTCCTGATCTTTTCAGATCTATACAGCTTACTAGGAAAAGTGTTTTGGATCCCCTTAATAGATTTTGAATGCTGGAGAGTGATGTTTGGTTAAATTTACAAGAAAAAGCATTTTTTTTCAGGGGAATAAATTTGTTTTTTATGACCTTGAGCAATAAAAAAATTCATGATAAAGAAACGTTGCCCAAAGATATCCCCACTTTGGTACAACCTAGCCCTTGTAGTTCAGAAGCAGTAATTTTTGGAGTGGGAGTCCTATAAGATGATTGAATTAGTTGTGCTCTACCTATTGTCTATGTGATCTTCCTGTCTGGGGCAATTTGAACTACTGGGAGATCAAGCTTCCCCCAATGGACCAGTCACACCCATCACTGTTTTTTTTTTTCAACTTCCTGGCCAAATAAAAGAAGAAGGGCTGCTATGGCCCAAAGAGAAACCTGCAGGGCCATGGCAGAGCCCATCCTGCCATGGCTGGAAGAGAGGCCTGTGGGGCCATAGCAGAGCCCATCCTGCTGCAGCCCGAAAAAAGGCATGCAACACCATGTAGCCCTCCCCCTTACCTTGCAGGAGTATCACTGTACAATGGCCTCCTTTCACCTCATTTTCAGCAGTGAGGAGCATCACTGCCAATTAAAAGTGTCCAAAGACAAGGCCCAGAAGAATGGGAGATGCCTGAAAGCTGTATGTGTATATGCTTGTGCATATCAGAGATACACTGCAGGTGTATGTGAAAGAGAGAGTCTGAATGTGTATATATGTATCAGACAGCCTGCATGTGTCTGTGTGAGAGCCTGTGTGTGTATGAGAGAGTGAGAGAGATGCATATGTGTGAGAGACTGCATAAGAAGCTTGCTGGGCAAACTGGATGGCTCATTTCTTCCTTTTCTGCTGTCATTACTGTGTTACTATGTGTTTGAGAGAATGAGGGAACCTGCAGGTGTACATGAGAGAGAGAGCTTACATGTGTGTGAGAAAGCCTGTGTCTGTATGAGAGAGCAAGAGAACCTGCACATGTGTGAGACACTGTGTACGTATGAGAGCAAGAAAGCCTGCATATCTATAAGAGACTGTGTATGTAAGAAAGAGCAAGAGAGCCTGCATGTGTCTGTGAGAGCCTGTGTGTATGTGAGAATGAGAGAGACTGTGTATGTGTCTGAGAGCAAGAGAGCCTGTGTAAATGACACCATATATGTATGTGAGAGAGAGAGCCTGTATGTGTAACAGCATGTGTATGTCTGAGGGGGGAGAGAGAGGATAAAGTTTGTGAGCCCTCCCTTTCCCATTCAACAACAATCTGTGAGTGACTAGAAATCAAAAGAACCCAGGTATAAAGAGCTGGAGATTTGTAATCCTATTTTAAATTTTTGGGTGCTAATTCACATATCTGCTGTTTGAAATATTTGGTGTTTGGGAAATATAAAAATATATGAGTCATTTTAATTACTGGATGTTTATTCACTGTTGCCTGCTTGACATATTTATTCTTTTTATTAGTATGGTTTTAATATTATGAATGTTTTATATCTCTTGACTTTATTGCTTAATTTTTATGGATTGTTTCTGTTTTTCAATTGTTGTACTGCATAATACAGTCAGGCTTGTTACGGCTTCCAGAGGATGTGTGTGAGCGATAATGAGTGAACCAGTGAGAATGTGTGTGTGAGAGAGAACATGTAAGCCAATGAACATATGTGTGAGCAAGAGGACTATTTAAATCAGTGAGCATGTGTGCAAGCAAAAGAGGGTCAGTAAACATGTATGTGAGCCAGAGTTTGTGAGCCAGTCAGCATGTGAGTGAGAGAGAATATAAGGGAGTTTGTGTAAGGATAAACATGTATGTTAGAATATGTATATATATGAGAGCGAGGAGAAAGTTTGTGCATACCTCCTATCATTAGAACCTCCGAGATTTGCTTTATCCTGGAACCGCCAACATGCACATTTTTGTGCATCTATGTTTTAAGCTCCATAATTTAAAGAAAAAAATATTTGTGTAAAAATTGATGCTTTCTAATAAGTACAGACAAGAATTAAGCATTTTGTCAAATTATTTCAAAGTTTTGATGGTCAGTCTGTGATAGGGATGTGAACTGATTTTCTTTTCATGCTTAAATTAATTTTCTAAATGGTTCGGGGTGATTTTTTTTGTGTTTCCCTAATTTCAGACTTAGTGCGCACTAACAGGACTTAGTGAGTGCTAAGTCCTGTTAGTTCGCCCTAACTATAGTTAGGGCTTGCTAACATTCAGTCAGAGAGCACTAAGTCCCGTTAGTGCGCACTAACTCAAAATACTAATTATACGAAATGTTAACATTTTGTTTTTGTTTTGGGGTGCTCCCAAATAAGCAATTTCATTTCCATTGTCTATTTTCTCTAAAACAGATCCACATCCATAGTCTGTGACAACATTGGTTTCTTTTCTGTTAGTATCATACAATTTCAATAAAATAACTCATTGTACGGTTTTGGTTTGTTGATAGTAAATGTTTCTCAAGTGAACATAAAATTAAATGTAAACCTCGACAAAATACTGTAAAGCAAAAGTCAAAACATCGACTGTGCATGTACAGCAAAATGGCTAATACTCTAGAATAGCTGTGTGTATGAAAATATGCAACTATGTTCTAGGCTAGGGTTGCCAACTAGCTCTAGATTTTTAGGACAGGTGGATCCAGTCCTAGTTTTACTCCATTGCATGCTTGGCCTTATTCTGACTTCCCTATTGCATTCGTAGCAAAAGCAAGACTATAAGTACCTGCATGCAGGTGAGTAAATCCAGGACTGGATCAACTTGTACTGAAAATCTAGAGCCATTTGTCAACCCTATTTTAGGCTCTATAATTGAAAGAAAACTTAAGAAAAACAATGCAAATTAAAATATCTTTTTTTCACATTAATTGATGACATTTTTCACATCAAAATACAGTTTCTCTAGAATTGCTACAGGCATAATATTATGCAATTTAGAAGTGCAAAGGTTTGCAGAATCAGTGTACATGATCATAGCAGGTTACAGTTCCATGACTTTTCATCATTTATGACTGTAAGTATTGTACACATCCACAATGCAGTTCAAGTTGGGCCTACATGTACCTGCTATTAATTAAGTTGACTTAGAAAATATCCACTGCTATTACTAGCAACAGTAACATGGAATAGACTTAGTTTTTGGGTACTTGCCAGGTTCTTATGGCCTGGATTGGCCACTGTTGGAAACAGAATGCTGGGCTTGATGGACCCTTGGTCTGACCTAGAATGGCATGTTCTTATGTTCTTATGTTCTTACAGTACACATATACCTAATTTGATCTAATCAGACCTGTAAGACAGCTACATTATTCTGCACGTCATTGTTTTTTTCTGTTGTACACATTGCCCTGCTTCAATATTAGTCAGACAACTGTAATTATCTCACGCAAAAACAGACACAAAAACAACTAATTACAGCCTTTGTGAAACAAATGCTAAATCCAACAACAGTAATCAGTCAAGACAGATTCAGAGAGAGAAAGAGGAGAAAAGGGGGAGGTTGTGATGAGTCAGATGTCAGGTTTGAAAACTTTCTTTAATACTATAACATGCATCTAAAATACAGAATTATTAATAAACCTCCTTTGTTCTCTACTGTAACACTCTCCTGGGAAAGTGAACTCAGAACCTTGCATGTCATCATTAATATTAAGATTATATTATGACCTTCAATTTCTGGAAGTTTTACCCAACACATTATTAAGTTTTTGGTTCACGTATGATCACAATCTAAAACAAACAGTGGCATGTACGCCAATGAATGTGTCCCTCTTTCCATTCATCCTGGTTTATCTTCTGAGGCACTTTGACTTCTGTCTGCACTATTTCTATTTCTGTTTCTGGCTGTACTTACCTGGCTTAGGCACCATGAATTGCAAATTTTGCACCTGGATTTTGATGGGAACAGATGTTCATATATTATGCCATAAATGAATAAATAAATATTTAAAAAAATGGCATGGTAGCCTGTGTCACATGGTAAGGGCAAAGGTTGGCTGGCGCTACTTTAAATAATGACAGCTTCTGGCCTAGGAGAGGGAGATCACTCCTGGGCCCCTCGCTAGACTACCATGGGTCAGTTCTGGGTGGCTGGGAGTGAGGGAGGGTGGACGGGAATGTGTGCTGGTGGGGGCTTTATATTTAAATAAATGGGAACAGTTGGGGCAGATGTGGGGTTTGTTTGTTTTTATAAATGTAGTTATTTGGCTCCCCCAAAAAACAATAGGAAAAAAACACAAAATTTCATATTTTTTTTACTATCCTTTTTTCCTATTCACAAAGGGGCAGATTTTAAAAGGGTTACGCATGTATATTATGCACATAACCGCGAAAACCTGCTCCTGCGTGCGCCGAGCCTATTTTGCATAGGCCCGGTGACGCGCGCAAGCCCCGGGATGCGCGTATGTCTTGGGGCTTGAAAAAAGGGGCGAGGCGTGGATGGGGTGGGGTGGTCCGGGGAGGGGTGGGGTGGGGGCAGGGCATAAGCCTCCAGGCACAGCGGCCATTTGCCATTGTGCTCGGTATCACGGGCCGGCCATTGGCCGGCGCGCGCAACTTATAAGATAAAGGTAAGGGGGGGTTTAGGTAGGGCTGGGGGGCAGGTTAGGTAGGGGAAGGGAGGGGAAGGTGGAGGGGTGGAAGGAAAGTTCCCTCCGAGGCCACTCCGATTTCAGTGCGGCCTCAGAAGGAACGGAGGAAGGCCGCGCGGCTCGACACACGCAAGTTGCACAATTGTGCACCCCCTTGCGTGCGCCGACCCTGGATTTTATAACATGCACGTGGCTGTGTGCGCATGTTATAAAATCGGGCGTGCCGGGTTGAGCACACAAATGTACGCCCGCGCGTACCTCTTAAAATCCGGCCCAAAATGCAACAAAATAGGAAATATTATCTTTATTTCCTATTTCTTTGCAAATGAATTCCCATCCCTACTATAAATGCATATTTTTTTAATTATTTGTGGGACGGGTCAGGCTAAGAGTGTGTAGAAGGCTGTAAGGTTCACCAATGACACATAATACCTTTGCACCAGCCCTGGGTGCACAAGATAAAGCAGGAATCCATCTGGAAGTATTCTACTTTGGGTTAATGGCTCTCCCCAGTCTTGGCCAGGGCTTAATTTTCTCTTTTTACAAGCCCAGGAAACAGTATGGGTCACTTTTGGTCGTCTCCCCCCCCCCCTCCCCCCCCCCTAGAGTCGGTAGGCAGAGTAGAGCCTCGGAACCATGAAAGCAGCAGACTGTGTAGCTTGCAGTCAAGGAGAATGCAGTAAAGTGGTGGGAGAGTTGCAGAGAAGTGGAGGCAAGCTACAGGCACAGGAAGGAAGGGGGTAAGCCAGGAGGAAGTACCTATGCAGGCTTTTGTCTGAGGTGACATGTCTGAGCTCTGAGAGAAGCAGCTGGCTGTGGAATCAGTGAGTCTCCTAGAGAATGGGATTGGGAAAGGGCCTGCTGCATGATGCATCTGAGAAAGAGTATGTGTCTTTGTGTGTGTGTCAGGGTGTATGTGTCAATAAAGTTTCTGCAGTCTAAAAACTGCTTGTGACTGAGCATGTGTCTGTCTCAACTGGTTTAAGAGCCAGACCGGGAATCCAATATGTATATCTATAAAATATATAAGCAGAAGTGTAGGGGCCCCCACTAATTTGCATGGATAGAATGGGGGCTGCAGTTCTGCTCACCCCTGATCTAGAATTTGCTCAAATTCTTAGCTATTTAGGAAAGATGAAGTTTATTTTGGAGGTATTTTGGCTCAATTCTACCGGGTTCCGGGGTTGACTTAGCATACTTGTGGGAGCTGTTGACATATGTACTACAGGGAACATGCATGAGAGCATCAGATACCCCATGGGTCAGTTTTGAAAAAATCCCCCAGGCCGATGTTTTCCTGCAATCTGTCCTGTTCCTGCTCCCTTTAAAAGACTTGAGGTTGATTCATGAAAGGCAGCATTATTGCTTTATTTCCTTTGTGATTTTTAAAATTTTATTTATTGGTTTATGTTGAATGTAAACTGATATTTCTTGGATATGCTATTATGTTTTGATATAAATATGAATAGTTCAATAAATATAATAATTCTAAAACTATGCGAATAAAGATCTTATAATGTATGAAGCAATAATGATTCTCAATGAGAGTATGTTGTTTTTTGGCATTTAAGGGGTTTGAGAACATGTGCAGTGGCTTTACTGGCTTAAAGTAACAATGTTAATGGAAGTCAGCCCTAACATGAACATGCTGTAGCCTTCCTCTTTTGGCTGTTTCTGATTCCCACCCCTTCAACTCCTACTCAGAAATAAAAAGGTAACACCATTTCTCTTAGAAATAACAAGGTGACAGCGTTTATGTATGTGTCACATATGAATTTGCCAACAAAACTTTACCTCGAACAAAATTCCTCAAACCAAAATCCTTAGCAGCATAAGAGCTTTACTTAATGATCACACCCTAGAGGAGGCGGTATTGCCTGTCTCAGACTGCTCTCTGTGTGAATTCCCAAGAGCAACAACTGTGCCATGCAGTATCTTGCCTCCTTATTACTGTCACCACAGTCAGCCAAATTATGCTGAGCTGCATGCCTTTTCTTTACCCAACACTCTGTAACCACCAGCGGCTGAGAGTGAACCATATTGTACTTAAAAGGGCCCAGATGTTCCATGTATCCCAGGGCCTGAGTGCTTCTTAAAACTCCAGCAAATCTGCTCCGTAACCTGCCAGCCCTTCTGTATATTGGCCCTTTATCTCCACCTCTGCTGGACCTGCTGGAGAGCTGCTACTTGTCCCCGCTGATACCTTACCTGATAGACTAACCTCTTTTCTTACCAGCAGCTTTAACCCTTGCAGCTGTTAGCAATTTTTAAAAACCTGTGACAATGTCCCCGTGAGTCAGAGACACTGGCATACACAGGGAAAAAAAAAAAAGGCAGAGAATATCAGAGAGATACAATGAAATGTGATGTGAACTCGTCGGAACAATTGCTGTAGATCATGCACACTCATTTGTAAGTTTGTGGCTTACCTGGTGAACCTGTGCAGGAGATTGAAAACTATGGTAGAGTCTGAACTGAACTGAAAATAAATAAATAAGATAAAGACCCGGCTGGTTTATTTATGAGAACAGCAACAATGAGCTTCCCTGTGGCCTTTGCAGATGGTAATCTCGTGGAGTTTCCCTTTGAAAATCTCACCGGTGTGCACAATTTGGGTACAGAGTACCCCGTGTACTTGCACTGAAGCAGGCACAAAGTGTGCACTAAAAGGTTATGCACAAAGATTAGGTTATGCCATCTTCATGCACAATTTGCCTCCCTGACCAGATCCCACGTCTTTCCCTTTTGGCTGGGGAAAAGTTTCCTGCACTGTGAAAGCGCAGGCATTGTTTGCTCACAGTGGAGGACACAGGATATAATGAGACTGCAGTTTTACACTGGCAAACAAGGGTTTTCCCATGGGAAAACATCGGATTATTGCCCTCAAAGTAGAAAGACTTCCAGAGAAAACATTAGTGATGCACATTTGTTTTCTAATGAAATGCACATGACAACATAAAACCTCATTTTGGTTTGTTAGAAGACAAACAAACAAAAAAAAAAATGCTGCCCAAATTTGTTTTTTTCCCTATTTCCTTTCATTTTGAAAATGGGGGGAAGGGGACTAAGTGCCACCCTCCCTCCCTAGATCTAATCTTATCTCATCCATGGGGTTTTAGTGAAAATAAATAGTCAAAATGGGCAAGATTGATCTCCAGTTGGTTCTGCCCTGCCAGGTACCCAGCTGGTCATAAAACTAACTAATGCTGACCTCAGGACTGGCTGCTACCATTTTGAAAATGGTACCCAGGAGAGCAGGAGTGACTGGGGATCATTTTTGCCCCCTTTTGACTGCTTCTTGTGCCCACAAGCCCATGGATGGGGGAAAAATTGGGTCCAAGTAGGGTGAGGCAATACGGGAAGACTGAAGAAAGGGGTTTGTTTTATTTTTATTTTGGAGGTACTTTGGGTTTTTGGAAACAGGGGCAGAGGACCAGTACCTTCTTTTTGTTTTTTCTATGCATTTTTTTTCTCACTTACAGATGAATTTTAAAACGCGCTTGCAAATATCGGGGGGAGACGTGCGTGGCTGGGCCTGAGCGTACTGAGCGCATTTTCAAAAGGGCCCGGCCCTGCGCGTATCTCCCAATACACTCAGAAGTGCCGGGACAGCCAAAAGGGGGTGGGCCAGGGGGGCGTGGTCTGGGTGGGGAGGGGTGGGGAGGGGTGGGGCTGAGGCCAGCCAGGTCAGAGGCCATTAGGCCCTGTCCTAGCGAAGCACACACTGGCATGCATAACTTACTTCTGCTCTGAAGGAGAAGGTAAGTTAAAAAACAAAAAAGATAGGATAGCTTGGTAGGGGTTATGGGTTGGGGTGGAAAGGGGAAAAGGTAAGAAGGTTAGGTAGCAGGGGTAGGGAACTGGGAAAGGCCTACCTGCATCGCTGCATGTATTTTTTAAAAATCCCCCTCTTGCGCACGTTGGCCGACACCTGCCTGCACAAGCATGTGCCGATTATAAAATTGGGCACGCATGTGCACGCGGATATCATATTTTATAACATGGGCGTGCAATGCACATATGTTATAAAATTGCCACGTCCACGTGCACACGCCAAGAACTTCGTGCACATGGACTCATGCACGCGGGTCTTAAAATTGATCCCTTAGCTGTTTGTTTTGGTTCAACTATATGAAGTGAAATGAAATGAACATTAAATAAAATAAAAAACACATTTAGAAAAAATAAAAAGAAATACTAAAATCAAATGAAAACATTTTTGATGCACATCTCTGACAAATATTTGGAGTAGCAACAATATATGCAACAGTTAGTCAACGCCTGCCTCTCTTAACTTGGGGAAGACAGTTTTTAATAGGGATGTGAATCATTTTTTGACGATTTAAAATATCGTCCGATATATTTTAAATCGTCAAAAATCGTTAGGGCCATGATACAATACCAATTCCCCCGATTTATCGTCAAAAAATCGTAAATCGGGGGAAGGGGGAGGGCAGGAAAACCGGCACACTAAAACCCCCTAAAACCCACCCCCGACCCTTTAAATTAAATCACCCACCCTCCCGAACCCCCCCCCCAAATGCCTTAAATTACCTGGGGGTCCAGCGGCACACTAAAACACCCTAAAACCCACCCCGACCCTTTAAATTAAATCCCCCACCCCAAATGCCTTAAATTACCTGGGGGTCCGTAGCAGCGGTCCGTAGCTTAAATTACCCCCAGGTCCGTAGCTAAATCGGGGGAAGGGGGAGAGCAGGAAATCCGGCACACTAAATCGTGGTGTCTTCAGCCGGCGCCATTTTGCAAAATGGCGGGGGTCCGGAACCCTTGCTGAACGACCTCCTGCAGTCGATCTCCTGCCGACGCCATTTTCCGTACAGAAACGATTCGCGGCAGGAGATCGCTCCAGGGCCCCCGCTGGACCCCCAGGAACTTTTGGCCAGCTTGGGGGGGCCTCCTGACCCCCACAAGACTTGCCAAAAGTCCAGCGGGGGTCCGGAACGACCTCCTGCGTCGAATCGTATTGGTCTATGGCCGCAGCCATTTTGCGGCGGCCATTTTGCAAAATGGCGCCGGCTGAAGACACCACGATTTAGTGTGCTGGATTTCCTGCTCTCCCCCTTCCCCCGATTTAGCTACGGACCCGGGGGTAATTTAAGCTACGGACCGCCGCTACGGACCCCCAGGTAATTTAAGGCATTTGGGGTGGGGGATTTAATTTAAAGGGTCGGGGTGGGTTTTAGTGTGCTGGGGGTGGGTTTTAGGGGGTTTTTGTGTGCCGCTGGACCCCCAGGTAATTTAAGGCATTTGGGGAGGGTGGGGGATTTAATTTAAAGGGTCGGGGGTGGGTTTTAGGGGGTTTTAGTGTGTCGGTTCACGATTTTAATGATTTTAACGATACTCTAAACACCCAAACGGCGACGATACAATTCCCTCCCCCTCCCAGCCGAAATCGATCGTTATGACGATCGAGGACACGATTCACATCTCTAGTTTTTAAAAGCCATTTACCAGGGTAAATAGTGATCCACCAAGATAAAAGTGCTGCCCATAAACTGCCCTCCCTTTATCCAGCTAAAAGTATGAGTGGTGTTCTCCAGATCCTCTCTTTTTTTTAGCCATGTTAGGAGGCATTCCCAGGAGTGTGTCATTTTGAATTTGACAAGCATTCACAGGAAAAGCAGGAGCAGATGGCTGCAGATGCTTCATCCCTGGAGCAATTTTCAAGATGAAAATAGGCACATCATTCACTTTGAAAATTGATGCATAGACTGCAGGTAACGAAATTCCCTCAAACTTGAAGATGCATGAAGGACTCTGTGGTGAGTCCCAACATCCTGCTCACTCCCCTACAACATGTTCGATCCCTCTGAAGCCTGCGGTGGTAAGTCCCAACACTCTTTCGGATCTTGTGGCCAGTGTTGGACATGCATGTGTGACTTGCTCAGCTAAAGTAGATTCTGTTTCAAATAACTGGATTCCCATATTTTAGACTTTGAGTCTAACTGAGATGTAGTTATGGCTAATATTTCTGCGGTGGAACAAGATATTTCCTCTTGAAATCTGTTCAATCTACGCTTATCAAGGAACGGGCATATTTGAATAGGAGGGTGGAATTTATTGAAAACAGACTCCGACATATAAACATCTTTTTCCTGAATTTCCCTAAGGTGGTTGCTGAACCACCATAAGGTTTCCTAATGAGGTATGTTTTTGGAGACTTTATTGACACCACCAGATGGTGTTCCTTCTATAAAGTCTACTTTCTGCCTCTGGAAATCGACAAGCCCACACAAGACTTCAATTCTATCCACCTTCCTGGAATCCTCTACTTATGAAACTTCAGAAAGCTATTTTATTGGTTTCTTTTCTCTCTGAATATGATCTGAGTTTTGTTGTGAAGAATTATTTCATAAATATTAATGTGCAGTTTATGGGTCTAGTTAGGATTTTTCCTGCCCTGTCTCCAGTTACTCAGGAGAGAAGGAAGGGTTTCTTGACCTTCTGCCAGGATGTCCTGGCTCTAGGGGCTACTTTTTTTTTATTAAGATACCTTTGCAAATGTGTAGTTTAATATCATGAATAATTGGAAGGGGTTTTTTTTTTCAGTTCAGGAAGGCTGTTCTGTCCTCTAGTCCTCAAGTCCGCAAGTAGCATCTGCAAATTAGGAATCTGAGTATTATAAAGCTTGCAGGATTTTATGTTAATGCATTTTCTATTTTGTAAGTTTCTTCTCTCTTCTTCTCTAAATTCTCCTTCCCCCTCCTTTTTCTTTTATTGATCATGGATTAACAAGATATTTAAAAAATGTTCCTCATTTGATTTATTTTTTTTCTATATTATGTTACTATCATATTTATATGCAAAGTCAATTCTTTGTAAATGATATGAATGTTTAATAAATATAAAGTAAAAAAAAAACATGTAGATAAGTGAGACTGGAACGTGAGTAGAAAAGAAATAGAAGGTGATTGGTTTTCTTTAGGAATCCTTCCAATATATGGTGGTTGATTACTGCTTTTAGAACCACTGGGAGGATGAAAGATCTTTTGTGGGAAAGAAAGGGTTGAATAGTAGATTACTCTTAAAGGGCTTCTAATTGCAAATTTTGGGGAAAATTATTGTCCTAGGGGTGGAGTTTAGGATAGGATTTCTGGCCAAGCTTTGCAAGTTGTAAAGCCATATCACACAGTTTTAACATGGCTAATAACTATACCTTTTTCATTAAGCTGTGTGATATGGCTTTATCACAATTTGCACAGGAGAGAGAGAGAGAGAAACTAGCCTATAAGGCCCTTCTAGTAGTTAGGTATTTATACCTCTATATGCAGCCCACCAAGTTACTCAAGATGAGGATTAGGTAGTAGTATAGGTGTTAGGGGGTTACTTTGACATGCAGAGTGAGACATATGAACAGAACAGTACACTCTTGTGAAGACTGATGTCCTTCGGAGTGATAAAACTCACACAAAGATGACATTTTTACAATGTTCTCTCAGCCTAGCTTGATGGACTCTCTACCTGGCCAACTGACTCCCTCACTGACACTTTGCTTCAAATGTCCTTGAAATAAATAATAAAAGCTTCCTCTATGGCAAGCTTCTTTTCAAATTCTGCTATTTGCTGAGGCCTGTCAGATGTTGTGAAGTGATTGCCCTTTTGTTTTCTCTTTTAGTTCCATTCTGGTATTTTGCTTCCAGGGAGCAGAGGCAAAAACACTTTTTGTGTTTTTATTTTAACTAAAGATGCTTATTTTGTTTTGACCTTTGTGTTTTATAGTAAGATTACTAATGTATGTTTTTCTGAATGTTGGCTATGAGTGCAGAGTGCCTGTGTGGAGAGTACATCCCAACAAATCGAAACAACAAACAGTAAACAATAAGATCAGGTGTTTGGGGCAAAAAGAATGGGATGGGACTGTGAAGAAAGTATGTGAAGATACTTGAGCAGTAGGTAGGGACTCTGAATGCCACTTTTGAAGAAGCAAAATAGTACTATGCTATGCTCCAATGACTGAGGGACTTTATTTTAAAATAAGTGATAAATGAAATCAAGATGAACCTTCTTAAAATCTTCTTCTGGAAACAACTTTTTTTAACTTCCATTCTGGAGTCATGCAGTAGATTTTATTTTATTTTTTTTAATTCTGTAATTGCATAGCAACTTAAAATAATGTGTTTTATAATTTCATAACCTCCATAAGTGTGTTACGGTTGCTCTGTGTGTATGTGCGTGCATCTTTTCTAGATGATGCTGGGAATGGGGGTTCAGAGGAAGGATAGCTGTGGAGGTGGTTGAGTGAGCTGTGGGAATGAGTGAGAAAGGTTGGGAGGTGCAAGGTGTACAGTGTGTGTGTGAGAGGGTGAAAAGTGTGTGTGTATATGCATGTGGAGGCTATTATAGGAAGCCTCACATTTGTATCCTGTCTACTATATCCCTAATGATTAGGGGTGTGCATTCGTTTTGAACTTAAATGTAAAACGCAACTTATTTTTTTTTTTTAACTTAAAAAAGTGATGAGGCGAAAACGATCAGATTTCCACTTATTCAACATAGCTATGTTGAATAAGTTGGAAATTGCGATTGTTGATCCTAAATAAAAATTTAAACCCCTCACCCTCCTTAATCCCCCACCCCAAGACTTACCAAAACTCCCTGGTGATACAGCAGGGAGTCAGGACGCCATTTGTGAACTCCTTTGCGAGGAGCACGTGACGTCGGCGTCACGTCGGACTGACGCGGCGTCACGTGATTCCCCGCGCGATCGCTCCGGGACCCTCGTTGTACCCAAAAGGAACTTTTGGCCAGCTTGGGGGGGGCCTCCTGACCCCCCTAAGCTGGCCAAAAGTTCCTTTTGGGTGCAACGAGGGTCCCCCGGAGCGATCGCGCGGGGAATCACGTGACGCCGCATCACTCCGACGTGACACCGAAGTCACGTGCTCCTCGCAAAGGAGTTCACAAATGGCATCCTGACTCCCTGCTGTATCACCAGGGAGTTTTGGTAAGTCTTGGGGGGGGGGATTAAGGAGGGTGAGGGGTTTAAATTTTTATTTGCACGTATGGACATAGACTCAACTTATGGAATTCTCCATATGTCCATATTGACCGCAAATGGGACCCCCTTTCGACTTATGGACTTATGAACATAAACTTTTGCTCTGCACATCCCTACTAATGATCCCTTCTCTGCACTCACTCTCTCCCTCCCTGCTCTCTCCAAATGTCTCCCCTTCATTCCTTCTTCCCTCTTTTCACTACTCTCTATTTCCCCTCCCTTTCCATTTCCCTTCCCGCATGCTCTCATCCCCAGCTACCTTCATGCTGCCTTTGGCATAACAGGCAGTACAACTAGCAGAAGACACGTTGAGTAGGCGATGGCAGTAGAAGACCCACAGGCTCCTGTAGGTCTTCGGCAGATGGAGCATAGAGGACACCTGCCAGTCTGCTTTTTCCTGTTACAGCTCCTCCAGGTTTTCGGGAATCCCAATCAGCCACTTTTCCTCCTCCATGTTTATCCCCAGGGCTTGGGAATCATTGCCAGCTACATTGCTTTCTTTCTTTACCAGCAGCTCCAACACTTATGAAAATAGAAGAACATTTTTATTTTATAAAATGCACTAAAATGAGTGAGTCAGAAAAAAAGTAAAATAAAAAATGCATTTTTTTCCTACCATAAGAATAAAAAATGTAATGTCCTCTCTGGGCTCATTACAATTAAACCCTGGGTAGCTCCTTGTTCTAGAGAGTGCAGTGATGGTTAGTATTTGGGGGAGTACCATTCTGTACAGTCCTTCCCTTTGAGAGTGCTGGAATCGCCCATCCCCTTTTAGAGGGGTTAAAAGTCGCTCTCTCCTGAGAGTTCTGGGGCAGAATAGTTGAGTTTGGAGGTTTGGAGGAGGAATAAAGTTTTTTTCCCCCTGTGTTAGTTTTTTGGCCTATCTGGGGTCCTGGTATCCATCCTGCCTGGAGTCCCTTGGCTAGGTCATGAGCACCACTTTATATCCCACTCCTTAGGAACAGAGGAACAGAGTGGTTTATCCTGGGTTGTTTTGTAGAATTTCAGCATTTTTGTAGAAAATCTGTGAAACCCCAGGGTGTTTAGCTTGAGGAGAGATCTTGGGGAAACCTATTCTTGGGGGGCCCTGGACAGGGAAGACCTGCCCTGCTGTGTCCTTCCAGGAAGTTTTTTGGGCAAAGGATTTTTGTTGAAAGATCTGAAAGGAAGTTTTGGCGGCCCCTCTTCCTTCTCTACTAAGGAATATCGGGAGCTGCTTGTCCCTTAGAGGATCCCTCCCATTAGGGATTCAATAAAGTGAGAAAAAGAAGAACAAATAACTAATGAGTAAAGAGCCAATTGAGACCACTGAGGACCCCCCACTCTCTTCTGGAGGTTTTACCCCTGGGAGAGAGAGAATTTGGGCTCTCTGTGCAGAAACTGTATTGTTACCTTTTATCAGTCTTGGAAAAGTTTATCCTATCCAACCAATGATACCATGTCCACCTGGGGACTCCACTTAGCCGGAAGGGTGAATGTTTCCCATATTCTGGTAACTGAGACCCATGCACAGTTAGAGGGATAAATAGAAATTCTGTGGTGCAAAGAACTGAGTTATTGTGCCATATTTCACCTGGTTATGACAATGGATATCAGGCAAAAGCTACTATTCAGCCCCCATATGCCAAAAAGAACCCCAAACGTTTGATAGGGAAATCTACAATAGTGATTTATTTTCCCCTTTAAAATTTGTCTTCTTTTGACTCCGATGTTTCACATATTGTGAGGACAATTTTCAATGCCACTTTCATGGGTGAAAGTATGCTTTACCCTTGGAAATGGTCTTTTAAAAAAAAATTACCAGCCCAATATGCAGGTAAAATTGTATGCATGGGGCCTGTATGCTCCTACTCTTACCCATAGAGTGAAGAGGTGTTCTTGTGAGTGGGATCGAGGTGAGGTTTGCATGCATATTAGAAGGTGTAATTTTGTGCAGGTAATGTTGGTGGGATAATTTTCAAAGGGAAAGCATGTGTATGTTTCCCTTTGAATACTGGTGGGAAGTTTGTGGTTAAAAAGTCCTAGTAGACTTTACACCAGTGCGAGCATTTACACTTACCCCCATGTGTTTATACTTTTGACAAACTTTTTGATGACATTTTTATAGCTAAATAAACTAAGAACATGTATATGTGACAAAAAATGTTGCACTTTGAGCAAGTGCAGTGGGTTAGGCCACAGAACTGTGTGCTGTGGCCTGGTGGAGATGGGTTCAGATTCTCAATCCATCAGAGTCTGTGGAGGTGGTGCATTCAGCTGCAGAGAGTGGGAAAGGCATAACTGCAATGATGGTCCTTCTCAGCCAGCAAGCAGCACTGAGGATGTGCCATAAAGGCGTCATCTCTCCAGCTTTCACAGCAATGAAGTTTCCCAAAGCTAGGTGGGCCTACTGTCTAGGAAAGGGGATCAAGGATGCATACAATAAAAGTGGAAAAAATACACCCACAACATATGTTGTCCAAGAAGCTGTTGAGTAGCATCAATAGAATTCAAGACCATTGAAATAAAGAAATAAAATATAAAAAAATGTTTGGCTTTATCTTCTCATGTCAAGAAACATCGGAGATAATGAAAAAGATAAGCAGTCTGACAAAATCAAAAGCAGTAAAATGACTGCACATGATTCTTAAAGACCTATAGTATCGTAATTCTCTTATATAAAAGTGTAAAATACTATCTTGAACAAGATTGAAATGCATAAAGTACCCCTTCTTAGGATTCAACCAACACCTGTTAAAATATTCAATAGATGCATACCTCTTTATTACTTCTTTATTTAAATATAACCAAGTTTTGAAAAGTATTGAAATCATGAACTGGAAATTAAACTACATAAGACACTTTTTCCTTAAATGATGTTATAATTGACTTAAGCTTTAGTGTATGGCATACATTAGAGATTACAAATGAGCAACTAGCAACACATTCCATTAATGTTTAAATTACAAGAGCTGGTAGTATACTTGCTATCATCCAGAAATCTTCGTGATTGTTCTAAGTCTTGATCCTTCAGTCTAGTAAAGAAACATGTGTTGTTGTTGTAGATTGGAAAAAGAGCTTGAGGTCAGAGGTCGACACAGTGAAGGAGTTTGCTCTTTAAGAGGTTACCTCTAGATCTGCAAAGCCAAAGTGTAATTGGGTTCTGTGATGTGATTTTAGTGTGTAATTGTATATGATCTTAGGTAGTTTCAAAGACAAGCTTGGAAGATTTCTCTAGCCTGTTTGTGATGGCAATTTCAGGTAGTATGTGCAGTCTTCGATTGACAGCTCAGTTAGATCAGAAATAGTCATCAAAGGTGATATGGTGATATAGCTGATATTTGATTCTCTGTGGTTATAATTTAGCAAACTGAGTCTAATGCAGTTTTTACTTTGCTTAGGAAATTAGATCTACCTTATAAATCATAGTTTGCCCATTTATACAGTTGCTACAGATTATTTTTCACCATCCACTTGGTTTTCTGAGTGTCAGCTCATTTACCGCCTGAAAAAGATTTTGCATTTCTATTAACATTAGCAGGTTAAAATCCATCTAACTTGATCTACTGAGAGTTTTTTATTCCTTCCACCTTTGAGGTTATAAAGTTCCCGACTGTTCAAAATGATGTGAAACAAACATATCCTTATTGCTTTTTCTTGTTTGGGGGTTTCTTGATTAAGCTGTCATTGCTGTCAGTTATGCCCTTATAAGCCTGTGTGGATCTATTTCATGTTAGGAAAAAGCTCAGATAAATCCAGGATAGCTTAATGTTTATCCAATGTGAAAATAATTACTCAAAAGTGTTATTCTTAATCCAGATAATTAGAGAAAGGAAGGAAAGATCATTGTCATTGTGAATTATGCCCTGGCAATTGACTCTTGGTCCTTGGAAGTTTCAGGTGGAGATGTGAATGGATAAAGGTTAGATTAAACATAATCCAAAGTAGCTGCAACCTTAATCTATCATGATACAAGATGATCACTTAAAAAGAGCTGGATTGTGGGATTCTTTCTGGATGGATAAGATGCCGCTCAGCTGGGACAAGTCTTAAAACATGCATAGCACCATGTCACTGCTGCTGAAAGCACTTGTGCACGACTGTAGACGGCCACAGCAAACACTAACGGACAGCCTGCCGGACTAAGGCAGCACAATATAATACTACCTGGTATCAGGAAACATGCACTGCCTTGTACTCCCCAATAAGCATGCTTCAAGGCTGATCTGTACTTTTGTACATGGAAAATCCTTGCTGCTGCTGTTGTATTTTCTTGCCTCTGAATAACTTAAATGGGGCCAGATGTACTAAGCATTTTTTTCCACTGACACAAAATAATGGGAACTCCATTGAACATTTGGCCTGTGATGATGAACAAACTTGAAAGCCATGAATGTGGTATTATCAGGGATATGTTATGTCAAAAGGCAAATCTGAGAAAACTAATATTTTTCTCACTACTTATAGTAAAATTAAAGGGGTTTTTTTCCCCCCAAAACTATGCAAGTAGTTTTACCTGTAGGCTTTGTACAAGTTCTCAAAGCGAATATATGTGCATACTTTCCCTTTGAAAACTGTCCAGGGAGAAAGTATGGGCAGAGATTTGCTCCTGCTCTTTTTGTAGATATTCTCCTGCAAAACAATGTCAATAGTTTTGAAAATGCAAAACTACTGCATCTGCACTGTTGCCTACCCTGACTCAGCTCTGCCTCTGAATCTACCGACTGTTGCTGCAGGTAAAAGTGAACAGGTAGCTGATCCTTGACCATGCTTTCACCTGGGGAAAAGGTAGACCATGTTCCAAAAAATGGATTTTGAAACTTGTCCTTCCTCCGTTTAAAAAGTATGAATGTTTAAAAATAGCATGCCCCTTTAGATTTACAAAACTTATTCAGTCATGACTTTTGGAGCAGATAATTCTCTGAACATACTGAAGAAGGCAAGGAAGAGACTTAAAAGATGGATATTGCAAGACATCTAGAACACAGAATTCCTGTCTGAGTCATAATAAGGCAAAAGTAAAGAAAGACGTAGGATCAGTTAGATTAAAAAAAAAAATGAGTACACCTTTTGTGATGTACTTACCAAGTCCCTTTGGTTGTAAAAGCAGAGGGCTAGTAATGAAGTCTTCAGATTGACTACCAGATCATATTGGTTCAGTTTACTCTCTGAAATCATTTATACCCACACTGTCTACACAGAGACAAGAGAGACGGAACCTCAGTCAGGATGTGCTCGGCCAGTAACTGGCAATAAGATGCCTAGTTTGCTGTAACGGTTTTAGCTCATTATCTCTCAGCCATCCGACCTTTTGTTTTCCCTTTCTCCTGTGCAGTAGTTGGGGATATGAACTACAGGTTGTACCTGGACAACATAGTGTGTAGGAGCTGAGAACTGCAGATCAGCTGCACAACCCACCAACCTGTCTCTCTCCAGAAATTTTTACATCTGCTTCTTGGCAATTAAACAGTTAAGAATAGAAATTAATAAAATGCAAAAACTAATAACACCAAAGCACTTTAATACACTTGAGCTTCAGTCTTGACTATGAATAATTAAAAATTCTGTGAACCTCATTTCGATAGTTTTAATAAAAAGCATAATGTAATAAGCATCACTCCAAAACACCAAAACTTTTTAACCTCATTAAATCCATCTCAGGCCAAGTCTAAAGAAGCTTGTTTCCTTATTTTCTCATGTATTGCCATAGGTGCATTATTCCGCCCCAAAAAGCTCCTGTTTCTAGTAGTCTTTCAGAGTTTCTCCGATTGCTTAAACTATACTAATACAATGGCATCACTAAATTACTACTTTTATTTAATCTATATATAATTATTCCACATTTCATAGTGCAATTCACCCATTTATTCTAAAGCGTAAAGCCTGAGTTAGCCCCCTTTGTCTATCCAACTGTATATCTCCTGTATCTAGATGAGAGAAAATTCATATTGCTCAGCAGCTGGAATAACAATTTAATACCCTGAGACAACTAGAAAAGAAGCAAATACCCAAAGACGACCATGAAAACTGTACAAATTAGTCACAGCTTAATCTGTACGAGAGCTCAGACATAGATGTTCTGTTTCAGGCAAGGCTGGGCAGCCAAAATACTGTTGTAAATGCATACTAACAAACGAAGTTCAGTGCCAAGCCTGATTTCTTTATAATTTGAGAATTGCTTGCCTCAGAACTTGAAAATCACATTTCTCATGCTTCTTTTTTTTTTTTTTGCCATTTTCATGAGACATTGATTGCAGCAATGTGCTCAGTTGTTTGGGTTGGATATGTTGTGGCTAAAACGCAATCTTCCTACATTATTGATGGATTTTTGTGGGAAAGTTTTGTATTATACTAATACATGGAATAATGATTAATAATAGGGGTGTGCATGCAGAAAAAAATGCGTTTCATTGTGTTTTTCCTTTTGTTCCTAAAGAGGAAAGGCTAAAGAAGTCAGGGCTGTTCAGTTTGGAGAAGAGACAACTTAGAGAAGATTTCATAGAGATCTACTAAATCATGAAAGGACTTGAACAGGTTAATGTAAATCAGTTATTTACTCTCTCAGATAAGAGAAGGACTAGAGGGCACACACTATTTGACAAACAGCTCTCATTAAGACATTTAGAAGTAAAATTTAAGACCTATGCACGTACACACATGTGCGTGCGTTTGTCGGTGCGGCACATGGATGCACCAATTTAATAATATACGTGCATGTATGAGCATATATGCGAGCATATTATAAAATCACCTATCCATGCGTACATGCGAGCATAATTTTATATTGACATGTGCATATGCACCTGAATGCCATCTCGAGCGCGTAAGTGGGGGGAATTTTAGTAGATACGCGCTGCGACGCAGTAGGCCTTTTTCCCAGTTCGCTCCCAGTTCATCCTAGTAAAGGAGAGGACTTCCTTAACCCCCCAGCTAACTTACCTCCCTTTTCATTCTATATCCCAGAGCCTTAAATCCCCACTAACTAACTAGTGCACTTTTTTTTGTTACATGACTTACACGTTGTCCATAGCAGAAGTAAAGTTACGCAGCAGGGGACCCAGCGTGTGTTTGTGCACATAAATACTTTTATGCTGGATTCATGCTACTGACAGAGCCCACCCATGCTCAGCCCAGACCATTCCCACGCCCTTCCCCTTTTGGTGAGAAAAATTTTTATGTTCGTAGCAGGAGATATGCACGTACCCGTGCTGGTTTTAAAATCTGCGCGGGGCTTGCCAGGCCAAGAGACATGCGTATCTCCTGGCTTTGGCACTTGTAGGATTTTTAAAATTGACCAGTAAGAGCCCAATTTTATAACAGCGATGAAGGCTGTGTATACAAAGCACATGCAGACTTCAGTCCAAATTTTCACAGAATATTAGTGTGGCAGAGGCTGGTGTATTCACTAGGGATGTGCAGCAGGGACGGATTCGTCGCATTCGGTATTCGTATTCGTGGGGAGCCAAATCCATTGCATCCGTTCTCGGGGGACCCCGATCTGTGCATTAGTTACGTATGTATTCGTTTCCCAAAAATAACCCCATCCCAACCCTTTAAACGTATCTAACGAATAAACCCCCCACCCTCCTGACCCCCCCCCCCAAGACTTACCAAAAGTCCCTGGTGGTTCAGTGGGGGTCCTGGAGCGATCTCCTGCACTCAGGCCATCGGCTGCCGGTATTCAAAATGATACGTTGTATTCGTGGGGGTTCACCATACATTTCGTGACCCCACGAATACAACGAATAGGGACATATACATTGCGGATTGCCAATACATCAAAAATGAATGCAAACCCATAGCATTTACACCTCCAAGAGAGCAGGCAGAACTGCCCATGTGGACATGTATGTGCATACTTTTTAGACTCAAAAGTACGAACATACATGATTTCCCCACCCTAACTCTGCCCCAGAAACGTCTCTTCCCCATGAACTTTTATGCACACGACCTTCAGGGTAATTTTTTCTACAAGCCTATTTATATGCATTAAATGTGTTTTACATGTGTATATGCTTCTGAAAATCACCCCTTAGGTGGTCATTTTTTAACTGCCTGCATAGATTTAAATTCAATTGCCAATGGTCTTTACTCCAGTTTAAAAGGGAATGTATGTACTGATTTTTCCCTTGAAAATTTTGCCACCAAAAAGACCCACACACATTTACACCTGTTAATATGTGTGCATAGTTTTTTTTTCAAGAAAAAATAGTAACATACATTTGAAAAAGCAAAAGTATGTATATAAGTACAATCCCTTCCCTAACCTTACTCCTGGGTAGTGATGTGCATCAGGTGCCCGATCGTTTGCGCTTTTGGGTTCATCTAGCCACGGGAAAATCTCATTTTCCCGCGGATCGGCATTTTTTTTTTTAGTAAAAAAAAATCGTTTTTCGGCTTAGCACGCGCTAACGGGAATTAGCACGCACTAACAAAAAATAACAAAAAGTAGCAAAAAATAACAAAAATAAATGTTTTTTTGTTAGTGCGCTCTAACAGGAGTTAGCGTGCGCTAAGCCGAAAAATGATTTTTCACGAATATTTGGGGGAAAAGTGTTCATTTCACGATTTAACCGATTTATAACTAATTTAAGAAATATCATATGATATTTCAATTTGTTATAAAAAAGATTCACATCCCTAGTTTTTACACACAGAAATGGTTTTTCAAATTACCCTTCCTGTTAATGCTATATGCAATTAGAGTGTACTATCTGATAATAGTGCATGCTAAAACATTTTAGCATTGTAATTTGCAAATAGCACATTTATAAAAAAACAACAAAAAAATCGGCCATTCTTTCTGTCATTTTCATTTAGAAAACAACATGAAATGATATAATCATCATTTCAATAATTGCACATCACAACCTTTGTAATCACCATTTACCGGGTAACAGCTTAGTTTGTCATTTGATGCAAAAGCATAGAAATATTTGACTGTGGCTGTTGACTTAAAAATGTAAACTCCAGTCCAGCTTTTCTCTTGGTGATTCAAATATTCTAACTTGAAAGGTGGTCACCACCTGCATCCCTTCAATTCCCCTCCATCCATACCTTCTTGTCTTCCCCAAATGGTAAAGGTTACAGAAGCCATGAAACAATCATACTGTTCCTGCATCATCAGTCATTAACTCAACAGCAAGGAGTAGTGTAAACTAGCACTGTTAATGCCGATATTTTGTAGAGATGTGCATTCATTTTAAACGAATTAGACAATTTCAACAAAATTGTCTAATTCATCAATTTTTGGGAGCGTTCAAAAACAAAAGAAATGTTTCTGAAATTTTGGAAATATTGTATTTCGTGTTAGGCATTAATATGAAATTCGGGAACCATGAAAAAAAACCAAACCCAAACCGCGGAAAAAACAAAATTACTCGTAGGGGACTCAAACCAAATCACAAAACAGAAAAAAAAATGAAACATTTCTAAAATATTTTGTATCAATTGCTAACTGTACACCTGTTGCTCTGCCATTGATTTTATATGAGGCCAACAAATGAAATGAATAGCATTCATTTAATTTAGTTGTCCATCTCCATTCATTTCAGGACCTCCAAAAGATATGAATTGGACCCAATTTGTTTTAGGATGCTCATTTGTTTTAAATTAATTCACATCCCTACCATTTTAGCTGGGTAAATACCTTTGAAAATTGTACTCCCTAGATTAATTTTAAAAGTATTTACCTAGATAAAATGGCAGGAGGTCAATTTATTTAAAACAAATGAGCACCCCAAAACAAATTGAAACAATATGTGGCAAAATAAGAGAAGCATTCTGAGGTAAACCTTTAAAAAGTACGCCGGATTTTATAAGATACGAGCGTAGCCACGCATATCTTATAAAATCTGGGGTCGGCGCTTGCAAGGCTGCGCAAAATCGGCAGCCTGCACGCGCCGAGCCGCGCAGCCTGCCTCCGTTCCCTCTGAGGCCGCTCCAAAATCGGAGCGGCCTCGGAGGGAACTTTCCTTCCTCGTCCCCCCACCTTCCCCTCCCTAACCCACCCCCTGACCCAACCTAAATCCCCCCCCTACCTTTGTTGGGCAAATTACACCTGCTTGAAGCAGGCGTAACTTGCACGTGCCGCCTCGCATCCCTCGGCACAGGCCGCAGTGCCAGGGGACTCGGGACCGCCTTCCCGGCCCGCCCCCGAACCATAGCCACTCCCCCAGACACACCCGCTCCCGCCCCTTTTACGAAGCCCCAGGACTTATGCGCGTCCCGGGGCTTTGCGGGCGCCGGTTGCCTATGCAAAATAGGTGCGCTGGCGCAGGGCTTTTAAAATCTAGCCCTATGTGTAGTTATACTGATTAGCGATTATACTGTATAGTCAGAGTAGACACTCAAAAGAGTTTGAAAACAGGCCGAATAAGTGGCAAATCTTCAGCATCCTCAGCATATTTAATTTGTAAATAGAAATAAAAAATATATACCCTGTACTTCTTAGCAAAAAATATCTTTAAATATCTTACATAAAAAGGCTGTTGGACTGTATTCATCATACACAGATTCCGTCCAATCAACGTGCCTTAATCATAGGTCATTTGAAGAAAATATTTTTTTTTACTTTTTTCATGTATACAAAATGTCTCATGTCAAAAAACCAACAAAACACAACTTCAAAATGACTTATCTATAAAGTAGACTGTAGTTGAATGAGCAGAGACTTAGAGTCCCTTGAAATCACAGGAAGTTACCCACTGTGAATCCCTTTTGCTCCAGGGGCACAAAGATGTAAGAAGAAGGCAGGTTTCTGACTGCTCTGGTGATATGTTTCCAACTAAGCTGGTCTACTAGACTGCTGGGACACTTAGAAACCCCCCCAATTGTGAAGCTCAAAATAGGCTGCATTGTGTCCCCTGTGACTTTAATGGAAAATGAATAAACACAATTTTTTTGTTTGAAACTAATGAAACGAGTAGAGGTGACCTACAAAATAAATGAATCAACTGAAATGAAAATATTGCCTCTGCACATCTGTAGATTGAGAGCAGGGAATGTTGGCTGAGTGAGGGTTAGGCGCGAGGCTCTAGGCCTAAGTAAGTTTATGGGGTCATAGGTTTATCTTTCTATTTAATAGGGCACACTAGGCAATACTGCTATCTGCTGTATTTTGTGTGCAGTGTGCCTTGCTCTATGTTATGGGTGCTGCTTCTGAAGGTGAAGTTATTGTAAATTTTGTGTTATCTAATTTGATTCAGGTTTTTATTGTTTATAATATTCTTATACCTATACGATCATTTTTTATTTTATTACATGCTGTACATTGCTTTTGGTGATAATGTTGGGAAACAAGTATAGAAATCAAATAAATATTGTTGTACATTATTTTACATTTGATGCATTGCACTCTATTTTTTATGAATGATGCAAACCACCTTGTGTTTTCTTTGGGAAAAAAAGGCAATATAGAAACAGAACATAGAAAACAAGGAACTGTTGATATTAAACATATAGAGGAATATTTTTACCACCCCCCAAACTCCCTATTTAATTTTCAAGCCCATGAGTGTTTCACAGTCCCAGGCCTGCGTGCCAGTTTTCAAAGCGAAACTCCCAACAGAGTTGGGTCTGTAGACAATTAAGTACCCGCAGAGTTTGCAGATGCAAACTCTCCACTGTGAAGCATATCCAAGGAGTTACAACTGAATATCCCATGCACACTCTTCCAGGATGCGCTGTCCCCACCCAGGACCTACCCCACAACCTCCCCTTTTCCCACACAAGGGGCCGGATTTTAAAAGCCCTGCGTGCGTAAATCCGGCCGGATTTAATAGCACAGGGCATTTGTGCGCCGGCGGCCTATTTTGCATAGGCCGCCGGCGCGCGCATAGCCCCGAGATGAGCGTAAGCCCAGGGCTTCGTAAAAGCTCGGGAGGGGGCATGTCCGGGGGTCAGGGGGTGGTTCAGGGCGGGTCCAGGGGTGTGGCGCCAGCCCGGGGGCTTGGCCGAGGCTTCCGGACCAGCCCCCGGGTTGGGTGATAGTGCGCCAGCAGCCCACTGGCGCATGCAGATTTACACCTGCCTCAGGTAGGCGTAAATCTGCTGACAAAGGTAAGGGGGGGTTAGATAGGGCCGGGGGGGTGGGTTAGGTAGGGGAAGGGAGGGGAAGGTGAGGGGAGGTGAAAGGAAAGTTCCCTCTGAGGCCGCTCGGATTTCGGAGCGGCCTCGGAGGGAACAGGCAGCGCGCACCGGGCTTGGCGTGCACAGGTTGCACAAATGTGCACCCCCTTGCGCGCGCCGACCCTGGATTTTATAAGAAACGCGCGGCTACGAGCGTATCTTATAAAATCCATAGTACTTTTGTTTGCGCGTACGCTGTTTTTGAAAATGTACCCCAGCGAGTTTGGGGGTACACTTTTCCAAGGGCTTTTTCTTCTTCAGTGATGAACCAGATATTTCAAAGCTTTATATTATGAGGTAGATCTTAAAACAGTACGCGCGCGCGCGTACTTTTGTTGGCGCAAAATCGGCAGCCTGCGCACGCCGAGCCGCGCAGCCTGCCTCCGTTCCCTCCGAGGCCACTCCGAAATTGGAGCAGCCTCAGAGGCAACTTTCCTTCCGCGTCCCCCCACCTTCCCCTCCCTTCCCCTATCTACCCCACCAACCAGCCCTACCTAAATCCCCCCCCTACCTTTTGTTGTGCAAGTTACGCCTGCTTGAAGCGGGCATAACTTGCCTGCGCCGCTTCGGCATCCCCCGCACAGGCCGCAGTGCCGGGGGACTCAGGACCACCCACCCCCGAACCATCGCCATGCCCCCAGACACGCCCCCATGACACGTCCCCGGACTGCCAACATGCCCCCTGGACATGCCCCCTCCCGCCCCTTTTACGAAGCAAAGGGACTTACGCGCGTCCCGAGGGTTTGTGCGCGCCGGCGGCCTATGCAAAATAGGTGTGCCGGCGCGCAGGGCTTTTAAAATCTAGCCCTATGGTGGGCATGCATGTGGTCTCTCACCATCTGGAAGCCATTCTGGATATCAGTTCAGAGGGTTGGGTTTTTATTAGGGATGAACATTCGAGAGAAACAAAATAGGAAACAAGATGAAATTTCCTATTACATTTTGGATGGTTTTCAAAACAAAATGAGATATATTTCAATGAAATTTTGTCAGAATCTCGTTTCGTTTTGAAAACCTATCTAAAAATAAAAAGTCACCTGTGAGGCCTAGTCTAGGCCTGAAGCAGTGCCTCACCTAGGGAGAAGGCCGAGCTTCAAAGCAGGGGTCCCAGCCTAAACTTGACCACAACTCTGATAGCTTGGCTTAAGCCTAGGCATAAGCCCTGATCTGATGAAGGAGCTGCAGCTTACACCCAATTATGATGGAAGGGTCTCAGCCTAGGCCCTGACTCTATGCAGGAGTCCAGACCAAGACTCAAACAAAGGCCCAAACTGGAGAAATCTCTCAAGGAACCCACACCCTCATATTTAGCAAATCCAAATCCATGCCCTGGCCTGGTCCCAATATTGGGGCCTTGGCCCAAAACCAGACACCGGAGCCCAACCTGGAAGCCCGGTCCCAATGCTGGGGCATAGCCCAGACCCAGGCCAAATGCTGGAACCTGGCACAGAAGCTGGGTCCCAATGCCTGGGTCTTGGCCTAGACCAGAGCCCAGGCTCAGACCCGATGACACAGCTTGGCCTAGAGGCTGGTACCCGATGCTGCAGCCTTTCTCCAGACCCAGGCCTGATGCCACAGCCCGGCCCAGAAGCAGGGACCTGATGTCTGGGCCTCAGCAAGGAGCCCAGGCCTCAGAGCTTCTCTTTGGTGTCTTCTTTCTGACAACTGACACTGTCCACCAGGGTTAATGAATTCAGCTAATTCAACTAATGTACATCAAAATGGTGCCCTCTGCTGGGGAGGATGCGCTGGAGTTTATCAGTTAGCGAAGAAGAGACAAAGACAGACAAAATAACATACTCCAGAAGTGCATGAAAGACTGAGCATGAGGCCTATGTTTTCAATCAGTGACCAATTATATGAATTCTATCAAACATTGTACCACCATCCTAAACACTAGTGGCACAGTATTTACTCACTGTAAAAGATTTAGCATGGATCAATGAGATATCTAACTATGCTTCATTATATAGGGCATGATAAAAGAAAACTTACAGAAATAGCAGCAGATCCAGCATTTCCAACCAGTACTTATCTATAGCCATCATTTCTCAGGCCCGCCTCTTCTTTCAATTGCATGCTGTATATCTCTGTATCTCTTTCAAGCCTTGAATCCCATCTCTGTTCTCAAAATTGGGCTCTTATTCCACTGGTACTCACATTGTTTCTGTCCTCAGTCTTACCAGCTCTTTCTCAAATTCACCCTTCCTTCCACTGATTCTGTCACCTTGCTTTTAGGAGTGTGCATACCAAACATTTTCAGTTCAGCTCATTCAGTTCATTTTTTTATGGAATTTTTGTTATGATTTATTTCATTTAGAGCACTTTTCATTCATTTAATTTGTTGTGGTAAAGAAGATGACATAAAAAATATGTGCAAGGAGAAGGGGGAGGGGGAGGGAAATCACCAACTCCCCCACCCACCCACCCCCACACCCACCCCCCCCCCCCCCACACACACACACACTCTACCTGCCTCTAAATCTTCCAAAACAGATTTAATGTGTAGTGCATGTGGTGTATTTGGATTTTCAGAAGGCATTTGACAAAGTCCCTCATGAGAGGCTTCTAAGAAAACTAAAACGTCATGGCACAGGAGGCGATGTCCTTTTGTGGATTGCAAGCTGGTTAAAAAAACAGGAAACAGAGAGTAGGATTAATTTGTTTGTTTTCATAGTGGAACAAGGTAAACAGTGGAGTGCCTCAGGTATCTATACTTGGACCAGTGCTTTTAAATGATCTGGAAAGGGATACGATGAGTGAGGTGATCACATTTGCAGATGACACAAAATTATTCAAAGTATTTAAATCCCAAGTGGATTGTGATAAATTGAAGGATCACACTGTCAGATTGGAAAATTGGGCATCCAAATGGCAGATGAACTTTTATGTGGACAAGTGCAGGGTACTATCAAGCTAGGGCCAGAGTACATTGGAGAAATGTCATCTGTGTGTATCTTTTCTCATTCCAAATCACAGCAAATCTTCACTGATGTGCACTGTGTTGTTCGTATGACTGTCCGTGCATGTAAAACTGCCCCCCAAACCCTAGACCACCACCCAAACCTCACCTCCAGTTACTAGAAGACCCTCCTATAGTGGTATAAATAGATGACTAATAAGTATGCTATCACAGAGGCTCGCTCTCTCTCTCTCTCTCTTTCCCCATTCCACTCCACTCCCCTCGCCCTCTGCCCTGTCCAAAACAGAATTTGCAAAACATTAATTTCATTTCAGGCATAACATATAGTTATCATAGGTCCTAACCCTAGGAAAAAAGGTATGGTTATTTCCACAGTAGCATATATAACACATGCATTGTGCTATCCACACACAGCATTACCACATCTCATTTTCATTTTCTCTGCCCAAAATTCCACCCACCTGAATACATTTTGCAAATTTGCACTGCAAAATAGTGCGCTGTAATAAAGAATGCATGCATAATAACATTATTGCAAGCATTAAGGCCCCTAACGCGATTTGATGAATGATCCTGCAAGCTTAACTCATTCATCACATTTTACCCATTCAGATAAAACTTTAGAAATAACATTCTTATTACTACTACGTTGCAAGTGAAATTGGGATCCTATTGGGTACTTGTAACTTGGATTGGCTACTGTTGGAGACAGGATACTGTGCTTGGAGGAACTTTGTTTTGAACCACTATGGTGTTTCTTATATTCTTATGCTCTATACTATTCCTTCATCTCTTGTAGTTTAATAATCCCAGATTTGTCTTCTTTTCTACAACTCCTTCTTTTCCCATTGTCTTTTATACTCTTTCCACAACCTTGAATACTGGTGCCAGATCAATTCAACCTTCTCCAGCTCAACAACACTGGGACTGTTTTCTTGGTCCTTGAATTCTCTCTCTCTTGAGGCAGAATCTGTAAATCCATTAGTCCCATCTTAATCACACCCCTGAAATACAAAAAAATTGTAACTCTCTTGATGAATAAGAATCACTAAAAATAATAAAACAAAAACAGGTTCCATGCTATTATAAGATTTCATCCATACATTACTCCATTTGGAAAGTTGAGTTGTGGTAAGCCACTAGTGACAAAAATTTGAATTTTTGGTTTTCACTGTGAGCTAGTTTTGATTTGGTTCTGAAAACCAAGCAACAATGCATTGCAAATCTGCCTAATCAGATCTGACATTCCAGGAAAGACACAGTTTACTTGTTCTTAATTCATAATTCATGTTTGCATCTGTGAAGAAGTATACACAAGACAGCCCGAGAACATCTTAAGAGACTGGATCCAGGTATTTGGCCCAGTCCATCTTAAAATATACACCAACAAGGAATTGCTCCAGGGTGTTTCCCTTAGGAAGGGGATAGTCAGCCAGGCCTAGGAGTGAAGAGGAGAACCCAGGGAGGTGTAGAAAGCAGGGAGTGTGTCAAAATTGTATATGAGTAACTGCTATCGCTTGTGTTTCATTACTGCTGAGGTAAGCAGCCTTTTCCCTGCTACATTTGAGGAAATAACAAATAGTGTCTGAAGAACGACCGGAGTCCAGAGTTCTTCATTCTCTATTATCTGGCACATTCCTAAGCCACAGACCACTCTCACGGCTTTACAACATCCTGGATCAGAGGATGTTGTAGTAAGCAAAAATACATAAATGCTAGTTAGAAAATAAAACAGATGTACTCAAAATGACAGTTGTTCTGTGTTTTACAATATAAAAAAGTGATTCTTTGGGGCCTGATTTTCAAAAGCATTTGCACACTTGAAAATGGGTTTTAGATGTGTAAATGCACTTTGTCCATGTAAGTGTGCTTTTGAAAATTGATACAATATCTGCCATTGAATTGTCCATAGGAGCTACGTAAGTGCACTTTACACGTGTAAATGGCTTTTGAAAATTGCTATGACAGTATGTTATATTTATACGAGTAGCTCCTTGGAAAATGTACCTGTTATTGTTCGGTATTGTCTTTTCACTCGGCTGAACCTGTAATATTTGATAGCAGATCTTGTACTCCTTACTGCAATAACTGATCCTTGCAAAGTATTTTAATGCCTGTACATCTGCAATTAGTGAATTGTGATACATTGCCATGTTAAAATTGTTCAGAACCAGGCCTCTTTTAGTATTAGATTGCAAAAGATTACTAAATAGTTCCCCTGCATTAGACAATGTTCTGGAAACACAACCTAATTTCAAGGGACAGAGAAATTTAATCTTCACTTGGCGGGGGGACTAGTGGGGGCCAAGTGAGGTTTCAATTACAATTGCAGGAATTTTAGAGCCAGAATCTCTCATTAAAGAAACATCTGAGCAATGAAAGGCCAACAAGTAGGCTGTGAAATTTATTTTCTTGCAATTTTAAATAAACAGTTGCCAGATTGTTAAAATGCAGTTTCCTGGACCTCTCACTAAAGAAGGAACTGTTCCTTTTGTCTATTGTATCAAATGGCCCATCCAGTCTGCTGGGCAGACTGGATGGGCCATTTGGTCTTCTTCTGCCGTCATTTCTATGTTTCTATGTTTCTATGTTTCTATATCCTGTGATGGGGATAGGAGTGAGACAATGCTTGCCTTTCTGTTGTACTTGCTTCCAGTAGTAAACTAGTGCATTATCTGGTTTGAGAGTTGTAAAATGGAAAGTGCAGCCAGTATAAAGAAATTAGGAATATGAAATTCCCTGTACATCTGAAAAGGTTCAAAGGCTTATGAGCTACTATGATACTGTTCTGCTGTTTTGTGGCACATGATGTTCTCTTTAAAGAAAAAAAAATCATCAAAGTCCATCCGAACTACAGTGACAACGTGAAAGGGAAAGGAATGAAAAGATATCTCTCTTTCCATTCCTTTTCTTCTCTTTTATAGGGACAGAGACGTTAGTAGGAACAAAGAAAGAAGTGGCAGAATAGGGAAAGAGATTGAGGAAGATATTTTCTTCCTGGATCTTACAGAAAATTCCTAAAACTGCATGCTCTTGTAACCGATTTTCCACAGGATGAGGTTTACCATAATTGAAGGGTTTTTAAAGGAAGAAGCAAGCTAACATGCTCATGTCCCTTGTTCTTACTTTACAGTGATGGTTGCTTTAAATAGCTGGACATGTACAATTTTTTTTTAATTGTCTGACAAATTTTGGCCAGGTTTTTCAAAAGATCTAAAACATTCAAGAAAATGTGTTGGCTTTCAGCCAGGTTCTCAAAATCTATTGGATTTTTAGATCTGATGAACCTGCAGGCAAGGGTGACCTACTCAAAACCTTCAATGAAAGCTATCAACAGATTCATCACAGGTATTGGGGGATAGATTTCTAAATGCTTAGGTGCATAAAATAAGGAATTACATGTGAAATTCAATCGTCTGCCCTTGATGTGGATTTTCATTGACCTAAAATTATGCACGTAATTGCATTGCATGAATGAATTTACCTGCATAAAGAGAGGATTTTTCAAGAGGCATGGTAAAGATTTATGCAAGTACAGTGAATTTTCAAAAAAGTTATACAAACAAAAGGCACGTCATTTACATAAATAACTTTGAGCCCCTTTTCACAATGGATAAGACTAGTTGCATCTGTTTAGTCAATTAGCAACCCAATCATCAAAGTTATCTTATGTTTGAAAATTGAGTTTGTTTTGTGCATAGTAGAAATTATATATGTCACTGTGATGCAGGAAGTGTTTGTGAGGGGTTTGTGGTAAGAGAGAGCAGGAGAAAGAGACAAAACAAAAGAGCAAGAGAGGACTAAATTTTTGTTTTACATTTTGTAGCTATGCTGCTTCTCAGGAATTCATCACAAAGCATGTGCGCGCGATTCTGTATTTAAATGAGGCCCGGCGGTAAAAACGGGCAAAAGGAGGCGCTAAGGACACTAGCGTGTCCCTAGTGCCTCCTTTTGGACCGAAGCGGCGGCTGGCAGCGGGTTTGACAGCCGACGCTCAGTTTTGCCGGCGTTGGTTCTCGAGCTCGCTGACAGCCACGGGATCGGAAACCAGATGCCAGCAAAATTGAGCATCCGGTTTTCGACCCGACAGCCGCCGGCCGACTTCAAATTTTTTTTTTTTACTTTTGAAAAGTTTCGGGACCTCCGACTTAATATCACCATGATATTAAGTCAGAGGGTACACAGAAAAGCAGTTTTTACTGCTTTTCTGTGCACTTTCTGTGCACTTTCCTGGTGCCCGAAGAAATTAGCGCCTACCTTTAGCTGCACATTTTGTTTTCTTAATCGCGCAGGAATACCTAATAGGGCATGTTGCGGGCGCTATTAGGTTCGGCGGCCTGGACGCACGTTTTCAGCCCCTTACTGAATAAGGGGTAAGGGAAAACGCGCGTCCAGTGGCGGGTTAACAGTGCGCTCCGTCGGAGCACACTGTACTGTATCTGTTGCGATCCTGCCCGCGAGGAGCGCAGGCGGGCTCTTACCTTCGCGGCCAGTCGGGCCGCTGACGCTGCTGCTTCCCATGAATCAGCTCGGGCCGTCCCCGCAGCTGTTCCATGCTGCCGGGAGCTCCTCCATGCAGCCGGGACTGCTGCTGTTGCTCCAGCTCTTCCCCGATGTCCTGCTTCACTGCCCATGTTCCAGCCCTGAGGTGTGTCTCCTGATCCAGTATCTGTGTTCCAGTCCTGATGTTACCTGCTGTTCCAGATGTCCATGTTCCAGCCCTGAGGTCTGTCTCTTGTTCCAGTATTCATAGTGTGTGTTCCTGACCCTGATGCTTTAACCTGCCTTAGGCTGCCTGTGCAGCAAACTTGCCTTCGGCTGCCATGAGTGCAGCACCAGTTTTCGGCTGCCAGGAGTGCAGCAACTGCTTCGACTGCCAGGAGTGCAGTACATTTCCCTGAACTACTTTGTCCTTCCTGCACTGGTCCTGCTCCCGTGGATGTAGCACAGGGTGGTCCGCGACTAGCCCATGGGGTCCTCCCGTGTCAGTGGGCTGAGTAGGGCACCCTGAGGGATCTGCCACTGTCCTGAAACCCAAGTCTCGTCTGTGCATCCTTTACCTCGTTCCTTCCTGCGCTAGCCCCACTCCTGTGGATGTAGGACAGGGTGGTCCGCGACCAGCCCATGGGGTCCGCCTGTGTCAGTGGGCTGAGTAGGGCGCCCTGAGGGATTGCATCATTGTCCGAATACCAGAGTCTCGTCTGTGTCTCCAGCACCTCGTTCCTGAGTCCACGTCTGTGCCTGAGTCTACTTCGTTCCTGAAGTCTCGTCAGTATCTCTATGGCGCCGGCCATCCAGTGCTCCTACCATGTGACAAGGACCGGCCAATGGCACGGATACCCTGTCACATGGTAAGGGCAAAGGGCCATCGGCGCCATTTTCTTTTAGCACAGCTGATGGCCTGGGAACGGGAGATCGCTTCCCGCGGCCCCCCTGAACCACCAGGTATGTGTAAAAAGTTTTGGGGGGGTTCGGGAGAGTGGGGGAGGCTAAGGGGGTAATTTTAAAGGGTCGGGGTGGGTTTTTTTTTATCGGCGCGGGCCTCACTAAAAAAAATTAGTGATGTGAATTGGAATCGGAACCGATCCCAATTTACATCTCTAACGATCAGATTCACCCCCCCCCCCCCCCCCCCCCAGCCGAACCCAATCGTTAAAACGATCGGGCACACGATTCACATCCCTAATATTTACATCTCCAGTATGAAAATACTTGTTGGCACCTTTTCAGATTACATATATAAATATACAGCCACTGGTGGTGACTACATATTGATCAGCACCTGAACCTTTACTCAGTGCACTGTGGTAATATTGTGACAGGTGAGTGAAAGTGTGAAAATAATCCTCACCATACAAGATCGAACATCTGAATTTAATTCCTCTGTGCTAGCTAGAATAGGATATTTAATTATCTTTTGTTTTCCACAGTCAGCTAGCCCAGTTCCTGTTAGCTGCCACGAATAAACACTGAGGGGAACACTCCTAGTATTCTCTGGAAGGTAAACATAGTTAGTGTAGTGGAGGAACATGCTATATTGTTATTTAAAGAGTATAGATAGGTTTCTGACTGCTCTAGAGACAGTGTACTTAATACAGCACGAGGATCACAGTTGGGGAGCGACATCTGGGACCCCCTGGCACTCAAACCACGCCCCCTATCAGCAGCAGAGGATACGAAGATTCATCCTAAAGAAAGTCAGCTAAGTGTATGCTTGCCACAAAGTCTAGCTAGATTGAAACTTTTCCAATGCCACAAAGAGAGTACAGAATCACTGTAGCAGCTGTCACAAGTAATTGTGCCAGAGACATAACGTGACGAACACGCAGTACAAAGGCCTCAAAATTCACAGGGACTGGAGAATTTGCTGTAAAGAAAAAAAAGGGTTAAATAGACAATCAGAGTCAAACAACACAGAAAGCAAAAACACAAAACATTTATCTACTTGCCTGCAATTAGAGTGTTGAATTTGTCCTACTCACCTGCAAGACAGAATTGGGACCCCAAGATTCACTTTCTTCATAGTAGCATTAATTACTAGGGATGTGCATTCGTTTTCCAAGTATTTGTAATCCACCTTTGCCCTCACTATGACGGCGATCGGCGCCATTTTGAGTATTGGCATCGGACGGCCGGCATGAGAGCAGCGATTGGCTGCATGAGAAAAATGCTTAGCTCTTATAGGTTGAATTCTCATCTCCGTCACCCATATGATATAGTGAGGGCAAAGGTAGCGCCGGCGCCATTTTGAATATTGGCAATACGGCCCGCGTGCAGGAGGTCGCTCCCGGACCCCCGCTGGACTTTTGGCAAGTCTTGTGGGAGTCAGGAGGCCCCCCCAAGCTGGCCAAAAGTCCCTGGGGGTCCAGCGGGGGTCCGGGAGCGATCTCCTGCACGAGTGACGTCGGGAGCCAGGAACCAAAATGGCGCCGGCGCTACCTTTGCCCTGTCACATGATAAGGGCAAAGGGCCACCGGCGCCATTTCTTTTAACGCAGCCATGACCAGAGAGCGGGAGATTGCGCCGGGACCCCCCACAGGACCCCAGTTAATTTAAAACATTTTGGGGGGGGGGTTCGGGAGGGTGGGGGATTTGTTTTAAAGGTTCGGGGTGGGTTTTATGGTTGTTTTGGTGTGCCGGTTTTCCCGCCCTCCCCCGATTTACAATTTTTAACGATTTAAAAAACAAAACAAAACACGACGATCAGATTTCCCTCCCCCCCCAGCCAAAATCGATCGTTAAGACGATCGATCACACGATTCACACCCCTACTTATTAGTATAGTTTTACAATTATTTCTGTGTAGGGATCTATAGCTGCTTGCTAGTTCTGTTTTCCTAATAGGAGGTATATCGGTGTTTAGGGCCTGATTTAATATTTGTAGTGTTGCCTTTTCATAGGTAGGGTTGTTACTGTTTGAGTGCATTCAATAAAACAGGTGTAACTGTGTGCAGATTAGTTTATGTACATAACTGCAGATCCTGGGAGTATGTTAGGTCAGTTCTGTGTGTGTTACTGAGGTGAGAAATTTTACTAGCATGTAAGTGTTTGTATCAGTCTTATTTGTTGTGTTTTCTCAAGAGGACATGCATTGGTGGTAAACTGCTGTCTTTTCATATGTAGGGCTATTGAGCCTGGTAGTAGAAGGAGTTTGAGCTGCTGTTACTGAGATGACACCAGAACCAGAATATCTTTTTTGTAGCATGAGTTGTATGGTGAATGTTGTAATTCTGCTTTACATCCATTATTGTGGGTCGGGGGGGTTCCCTTGTATGCAAACTGTACTTTTACATCTAGCCCTGTGATGATCATGGTTTCAGTGTGTCATGCATTTGAGAACCATCTGTCAGGTGTGTCCCAACAGAAAAAAGGTTGAGAACCACTGATCTGGAGCATATGAGGCTGTTGGAGCTGCTGCAAGGCTTTAAATTGCTTTTATTCATCTTGCCATTCACAGGGAAAATTTGGAAACCCAAGCAAAGGCATTTATTTTCAAAAACACTAGCATTTCCATCAATTCTGGTGCCAGCCTTGAGCAGTGAGGGCTCATGATATCCCCTGTCATTGAAAATACACATTCACTGGGCACACTGGTTTGTGGACATGACAGACATCGCTGATCCACTTTGGCTAGGTGTGGCCAGACAGTGGACTTGTGTGCCCAATATGCCAGCGGATCTGTCTGCATGTCCTCTATGGGCTCTGTGAGATACTGTATCACTGACATTTGTGCTGGTGTCTCCTTTGCTTGAGTAGGCTGAGAGTCCTTCTTGCCAGCTGCTTTCGCTCTAGCCCATTCCAGAACAGATGCTTTTTTAGGGGCAACATGGCTTTGGCGAACTGAAGTGGAGGAGAAAGTACTAGCTGTCGCTGACAGAGTGCTGCTCCTGCTTGGGCTTGCACTACTCTCTGAAGTGCCCGCTGTTTCCTCCTCTGCTTCATGCCTAATCTGTCTCTGCCTATGGTGCTCCTATTCATGGACTTTTACTAACAGCAGGTCCTTCACAAATGTGAGACAATCGGACTGTAGGGTGAGTTTCCCTTTCACACGGGTATCACAGACTGTGGCGAACATGTATGTGTGCTCTTTTGTTAAAGGTCTTAATCTCTCTTGCACCTGCTTCTGCAAAAAGTCCAGAAAATGCAGCACCTCTGCTGTCATTCCCTCTTCCTGTTTAAAGCCCTCCAAATTTTCCTCCAGAAAATTAACTATAGGGATGATGTCAGCCAAGGTGGCACTTCTGGAACTCAGCTCCTCCGTGGCATCCTTGAAGGGCTGCAGGTAGAATTCCACCGGGTGCCAATGTCTTGAATGAGACGCTTAAGAGGCATCTCCAGATCAGTCTGCTTTTGTCGGAGAACATGGCCCACCTTCACACTTCTGTGGAAGTGTGCTGCTATGTTCCTGCACTTGTGTATTAACTTATGCAGGTATTCATTCTCTTGGTGAATGGACTCCAACCCCAGAGCTGACTTCACTACAAAACATAGGATGTTCTGAAAGCGCCCGTCGCATATTGCCTTTACCATGTTTGCACCATTGTCTGTGACAAAGAACACTACCTCAACATTCCTGTCTCACTGGTGTAGCTGCCAGCCCACCAGCATCTGTCTGATGCATGCTAGAATATTGGCTGAGGTATGGGCATCGTCCGTCAGATGGGTCTGCAGTAAAGCCCATCTCCACCCTGATACTTGTTCACTAATAGAGCTGCTGCCTGCCTCTGCCTCAGCCAGGTCCCACCAGTGTGCTGTCAAGGAGAGGTAAGAGTGTGCAGCATTCATGGCAGTCCAGATATCACAGGTAAAATGCACACTCCCCTCTGTCTCAGCTAGCAGCGCTTGGATGCAACTGCAACACTGGTTGTACAGGCTGGGGATGACCTTTCTGCTAAATGTGGTTTTGGAGGGGACTTTGTAATTTGGAACTAAAACTTCAGCAAATCCTTGAAACCCACATTCTTCACTACCTGCAAGGACTGGTCAACAAGGGCAATCATTTCCCCAATGTTCCTGGTTAGAAATTTTGAGGCTGCCTGCCTCCTTGCCCGGGATACCATTACCAAATACCACCCCATTTCCTTCATGGTGGGTTGTCGCTTCTGACACATGGTAGGGGGCTGCTGGCCTGCCACCTGACTGCTAGAAGGGGCTGAGAGCATGGGATGACTCTGCTCCTTTCCAACCACTTTTCGCTGCCTGGAAAAAGGGGTCCCCTGACTGGTACTGCCACCATCTCCAGATGGCAGTACTGTTGGGTGTTGCTTCTGCATATGATGCATCATGCCAAAATTAGTTAGATGTCCCATTTGCTTGCCTCTGCTAATAGCCCTGGCACAGTAATTACACTGAGCAAAACGCGGGTCCTCCGTCACTTTAAAGTGGCTCCAGATCACAGATTTATTTTGTGATCCCTTCTCTATAGCCTTCAGGGTGGATGCTGACATTGGAGTTGAAGTAGTGGGTGCATCCTGAGAAGCAATGCCAGGGACATCAGTCACACTCTGTGCCTGCGCTGACTGTTCTTCCTCCTCATCATCATCAGTTTCATCTCTCCCCTGCAACACTGAAGTGGAGGCCAAGACAGAACTAACTAATCCTCCTAAACCTTCTTCAGCTATTACTTCTTCCATTTCTGAAGATGAGAATCCCACACAAGAGGATTCTTCATCGGAATCATAAGCAGTGTCTGCGCTACATTTTCAGCACTAACTAGAGTCTGCTGTCACACTGCTGTTTTTGGGTCTCGCCCTTTTGTCTTGCATGACTCAGCCTCCCCTTCCCTCACCTCCAAAACTACAGGGTCAGAAACAGGTGGTGGCGGTGCATCATCTTTAAATTTCATTTTTTTCTGAATGGAACTGCCTGCCCCTCCAGAGATTTTAGATGGGAACAGTTCCCTTTTTAACTTTAATGGGGGACTGGCACTGCCTTTTGAAGTGCCTCCTCTGCCAGTCCCAATCACTCGACCATGTCTAGTTTTCCCTGATATCATGGATTTAATGTCACTGCCTACTAGGGATTTCAATTAAAATAATTATTTCCTTATTGGTGACTGAACACCTCTGTACCAATATATGTGAGTGTGGAAAACCACACACACACACAGAGAAAAGACTGGAAGCCTGAGCAAGCCCAATTCCTAAAGTGATGCTGCTTGTTCTTTGAAAATACCAACTCCCAGACAACTTTCACACTATCTCCCACCCACACCACCCAAACCCTGCCTGCAACCTACCCCAGGGGGGTAAGATCAGCAGCAAAATGCCACTGCTGGCAGCTTGTCTCAGTGGGAGAGACAGAGAGACAGTCTGAGTTTAATTAAAAAAAAAAAAGTGGAGTAAAATAGCCTGGCTGGCACAGTAGCAAAAACGAACAAATATATTTTTCAATGGAAATGTCTATCAAAGTAACAAGCACAAGCAGCAATAGCAATTGAATACAGATTTGAGACACTCAGACTAGCCCTGAGTAAAGCCACCTCCCCAGACAACACCCGAGAAAAATGTGCGTGGCACGCTGCGTGCTTAAGGTATAAATAGTACAGCATCAGCAGGAACAGCATCACAGAGCACTGAGAGCAGTGATTGGCTGCATGAGAAAAATGCTTAACTCTTATAGGTTGCATTCTTATCTCCTTGCCAACCTGTCTAACCCACTCTATGACAGGGCTGTGAAGTCATTTATGACTCACAGGAAAGGGCTGGCTTTTGCTATGGATATTACCACATGGCTTTCTCCTATTTCAAATGGCCACTAAGAAATCACTGCGAACAAAAAAATGAAACTAATATGATATGTTTCATTCATGGGGGATTGCCATGCATTTCCACTTTCAGGATCGTCTGGCCACGGGAAAAAATTGTTTCCCCGCATTTCCCCATTTTTTTTTTAGTGAAGGATCATTTTTTGGTTTGGTGCGCACTGGCTCATGTTAGCGCGCACTAACAAAAATAGCAAAAAATAACAAAAAGTAAAAAAAATAAACGTTTTTTTGTTGGTGCGCGCTGGCATGGGTTGGCGTGCACTAACCCGAAAAATGATTTTTATGAAAAATCGAGGGTAAAATTGATCGTTTCTTTCTTTTAACCGATTTCTAAAAACGAACGCACATCCCTAATACCTGCGGCTCAGTAACCAAATCTTTTACTCTGAAAGAAAAAGAAGTGTGTAAAGATTCATTTGGAAGAAGGAATCCCAGAAAAGTGCACTAAAGAAAGGAAACTACTGGATACAAAGTAAAGGTAACAATAATTTTGTTGCTGCTATACTAAAATTTTCACAAAGGGAGTGAGTTCTGCACACAAGGATCTGCATAAGGAGCTGAAGTGTTGAAGGAGGATTCTGGAAGATTATTAAATCTGGGACTTTGTTCTTATAACCTATTGGGACTATATTCTAACCATCTTCAGTGGGAAGAACTAAGAATTTAATTGGGGATTGAAGAAGGATTGGACTAATTTCAATCTAAAAAATCATAGTAATTGGAGTATTTGAAGAAAAGAACAAAATTATGGATGATTTATCTATAGTTAATGCAACTGCAGGATATAAAACTGCTTAGTAAAATGCTTAAGGCAAGCCTTTTCAGGGAGGCATTTGGGTAGGGGCAATAAATAGCAGAATTTTACGTTTGTGGATTTTTATGTGGGGAATTGTCATTATTGTTATGTATGTATAATTGTCATGCTAAATGTATGATATTGTGTAAATGTTAATTTTGAGATCTGCTTTTTACTATAAATGGACTATAAATATTTTTCAATAAATAAATAACTAAAAGAAAGAATTCAGTGTAAATAAAGTGCTTCCAGTAAAGAAGCAATTTTAATAAAGAAGTGGAGCCCCAAGTTTATTAAATCTTTCTGCTATCTTATTATTTATTGACTTGAACTGAGAAATAGAATTGAAGCTGTAAATATTATTCAGCAATCTAATCAACCATCAGTAAAAGAGTTTGAAATCACCCTTCTTCTCATGTGTGTTTATTGGATGCAGAGACTGGGATGGTTACCAGGACTGTACACAAGGGACAGAAAAGGGCTTATTGCAAAAATAAGCGGTTTTAGGAACTATTGTTCGTCCCCACACTGGAATCCTGGGACCCAGAAAGTAAAGCTATCTGATAGGGTGAAGGAGAGACTGAGAGACATTGAAGGAGCGTTGTGCAGAAAAGGTCCGCCTCTTTCGTTTATGTGCCCCTGGGTGCCTGTAAAAGAATTTGTCTTGCCCAGGGGTTACAGTTATATCCGACTAATTTACATACCTGGATAGTTCTGAATATTGAGCCCCCTGAGTCTTAACTCAGAACGCTGGTCGGCTTCTTTGAGTTAACCACTTTTTTATTTGACTGCAGAGCTTTTTTTTTTTTTTTTTTTTTTTGAGTGATTTTTTTGAGGCCTACTGCTGGACTATGTCCATCCTGTGATTGCAGCCTCAGCCATGACTGCAATGTCTCCCCCACCCCTATGTATTTATTTGATATATATAGTCTGCCTTTTCACTCTTCAAAGTGGATTGCATTTAGGTACTATAGGCATTTCCCCATCCCCCAAAAGGCTTAAAATCAAAATCCTTCAGCCACTCAGCTGCGATGTATTTTCAAGCTAGGGATTCCACTATCATAGGGGGGTGTCACCGCGATAGTGGGGCCCTTTCCCTGATTAAATGATTGTGGCTCTATGACTCTATTGTTTAGTCTTTCGGCCAAAAAAAAGAACCTGGCATGCATCCCTTTAGGTGAGATGTTGGCTCCAACCTCATGGGACCGCCATCGCCTTAAAGGGCCAGCCACTTAAGAAGATAACCCACTGAAAAAAAAGATTGAGCGGGGATCAGGGCTCACTCCTGTTTCAACCCAGGGCTGCCCCTTGAAGTGGCCCTGACTCATCAAATTTTTAAAAAGTGTTAAAATAAAAGTCATTGGGGTTCAGGGTTACCCCTCCACCCCCATACCCCAATAGTAAAAGAACTTCATTGGGGTATATTAGCTCCCTCGGGTACCGTTTCCCACCCTAAAGGTATAATAAAAAATTATTGTGGTTCAATGGGGGTATACCCCCTCCCTCATCCTCCCCAAATGTAACAAAAACTTCATTGGGGGTTCAAAGAGCACCCCGGTCCCGCAGTGGGGCCGGGGTGCTCTCTCAAGCATCTGGCCCAGTTGACGCCATTTTTCAAAATGGTGCCAACTTAATCTTGCCCTTGTCATATGACAGGTTGTCGACCGGGCTGGGTGCTAGGGGGCACCCTGGCCCCTTCATGGGACCTTCATCTAATTTTAAAGGCTTGGGGGGGGGGTGCCTGAAGGGGGGCAGAGGTGGGGGTGCCTAGTGGTGCACAAGGTTGGGCTGAGGGGGCTCCCTACTTTGTGGAATGTAAATCTTATGTTACTAATAAGTGGTGTGGGGAGAAGATGTTAATCCTGACTGTTGTATCCTATGATTTCTGATTATTCAGTATTGGCGATTTTTCTCTGTGCTAATGTGTATATAGTTGCTAGTTGAATGACCCAGAAATAAAGTTTTAAGAGCTGGTATTTTGAAATCGGTGTCTGCTTATAGTTCATTTGGGCCAGCGATAATGGATAGCACGAGGCCAGAGTTCATGGAGGGGAAGGAGAATGGAGACCTCCCTGGCCAGTCAGTAGAATAGATGGAAGTTACCTCTGCTGTCTCTATTCAGGTCCACTACACATCTACATGACCAACTAAGTGAACCCAATAAATAAATTTGGGAGAACAACCCTTCCGCTAAAAGTGAATTTCTCCCATCATTTTACATCATCGAAATGGTACCAGCTGCACCATTGGAAGGTGGTGAAGTGACATCAATTTGGCACAATCCCCAGGCAAATAGCACCTGGGCAAGAGCACCTGAGCATGGCTCCTGCCTGTTTCAATGCAGGATCTGGGACGGGGGTAAGAAGGGGCTGAGATGGGAGTCCATGGCCCCTGGCACTTGTGAAGGACCCAGGCCCAGTCTTCACCAAGCAGGACCAAGGACTAGGCCCTGGCGCCTCACACTGCTTGGGGCAAAGCCCCAGTGCCAAGCCAGACCCAGGGTCAGGACTCAGTGCCAGCCCTAGCCCAAGGCCAGACCTCAGACCTGGCCTGGCCTGGGGCCAGAGCTTCAGAATAAACAGAACATGGACTCATTTGTTGCATTCATTATAAATAGATGCTCATCCCTACTACCCACAGACCCTGCTTTTTAAAAATTTCATACATAAGAGGGTATATTCCAGAGGGGTTTTTATATTTTTTTCTACAAATGTACAAAGGTTTAAAATTGTCAAAATCGCTTCCAGAGAAGTTTTGGGAATTGTATGACTACAGTAGCACTGCACCCTGCCTGCCTGTGGCAGGATTAAATATATTTTGCGTTTGAAGGTTCCAGGAGGTGAATTAAAGTCACCTATGTTTTGGGGCAAATGTGTGCTTTTAGACCAATAGGTGGACTGGGAACATTAACAGATCATATATGGAAGATGCTCCTCCAGTACACCCTATCTTTATTCAGACTAGTTAATATCTCGTAGTTTGTGCCAGTAATCTGGTAATATATCTCCTTTTACAACTCTTGCTATTTGACAAACCCCAAATGTTTTCCCTTCTATTTTCCCTTCAGTGGTCAAAGTGAATTTTGGGTTATTCTGAATAATTCAGGTTTTTTTGAATTCTCAATGGCTATATTGTCATATCTGCAATATTTTAGTAATGTGTTACTTCAGTACCCTGCTCCAGACTTGCCCAGTTAAAGGTCAGATGTTTTATACACATTTTAAACTGATTGCTGTTATTATCAAGTAAGGTTCATACATAAGGTTCTTATTGTCCATGTGAACCAGGAGAGGTAGAATCAATTTCCTCTTTAACATATTGATAAACAACTCCAGATATGGAAGAGAGCTTGATTTACCTTTGAATGACCTACAATGGAATGCTGGAAAAATTAATTCCAGAATATTATGTCAACATTCCTTGAGGTTGTGGATAGGGTTTACATAGTGGTAGGTTTTCTGCAGCCCTACAACCTCTTTTATCTTGATACTGTAAATTGCTTTCATTTCCCCACCTCCCGCTGATCTGTATGCTTGAGGTATTGTTGTGATAATTTATGGAGGTACAGGACTGAAAATGGTGTGTAGACTGTCTAAGAAATTAAGTGCAGTCAGCCTTAAAAGTGGTGGGTGATGTGCTAAGCTACCTTACCCTGGTCATGTCACATATGTCGCCAATGAGCAGCTGCTTTTAACTTTGCTTCTTGCCCAGAGCTCTGATTTATTGAATTAATCCTCTCCATTTTGGGGTGTTTTGTTTTTCCCTGTGACCATGAAATTTAGCTAGAGTGTTAGTAAAATGAGAAAGGTTCTCTTTACGGAAAAGGAGGGTCTCCCACACTTTAAAAAGGGCCAGTTTTTCAATAGTCAGTCTCTAGGGGGAAAAAAGACAATGGGATGCCCTGCCAGTGATGACATTGTTCTTTTGTAACTGCATATGAATCTATAAATAAAAAACAGGTAAGGAAATACACTGTGCATGGCATACAAGGAGTAATTTTCAAACTCTCCACACTGGGACAAAGTCCACTGGTACTCTTTATCAACATGCTTTGCACCAGTTTTCACTTTGAAACTTGCCAAGGGTGCAAAATGTCTGTGAACCTTAGCACCCGCACTTCTTGTGCAGGTAGAATTTCTACAGAAAATAATGTTCACAGACTTGAAAATGTAATCTACGGCAGTGGTCCCCAACCTTGTCCTGGGAGCCCACCAGCCAGTTGGGTTTTCAGGATATCCACAATGAATATGCATGAGAAAATTTGCATGTTATGGAGGCAAATTTGCATGTTATGGAGGCAAATTTTATCTCATACATATTCATTGTGGATATACTGAAAACCCAACTGGCTGGTGGGCCCCCAGGACAGGGTTGGGGACCACTGATCTATGGGGATCATTTACCAAGCTGCGTAATTTGACCCTGGAGCTGAAAAATACTTTGAGAGCCTCCAAAGCTGTGGCACTTGGTACAGCAGCCTAGGAAACCAAGCAGTATTTTCCCCAGTAGTACAATTCTGCTGGGAAAAATTACCATGGGGTAATGGACCCAAAACGTGTAGGGATAGAGGCATATCTTGTATCAAGCTGGCCGGTGCCATTTTGAATACAGAGATTACTGGGGCCTGGTGCTTAGTGGGCATTTCGGGCTGACCTAGACCACAAGATATGCCTGGGAACTTGGGTTAAGGTGGGTCAGGGGTTGAAGGTGGATAGTTGGATGCTATTATGTGTGTGTGTGTGTGGGGGGGGGGGGGGGGGGGGGGGTTGGAGCCAAGGGGAGAATTTTTGAAAAAAGGATTTTGGGAAGGGGCAAGTCATTTGCCATGTGACATTAATTTGGGGGGGTTGGATATAAAGGTTTCTACTAGTGTCGGCAAGGGTCTCACAAGACCCCAGGGGAGAGTTATACATTTTATGGGAGGAGATTGTGGGGCTACTGTGGCACCCTAAGAGACTACTCCAGAGCATTAGGATGTGCATTTCTTTCCTGATGCTCCTGGGGAAAGTCAGCTACAACTTCCGAGTTGTAGCTAACTTTCAGGAAAATAACATGATGTGACACAGCACATGAGTGGTCAAGGATTTTTTTCCAAGTGCTTTATTTACAGTGCAGCAAATACCAACATTCTCCTTACTTTCAGCAGCACACTTCAAGTTCGAATATTCCCACATTCACAAGCTTCTCATTATAATAGGCCAACTATGTTAAAGGGGCTGCCTTTCCCTTCTTACTCATTGTTAGGACAGAAATGTTATAGGAGCTGCCTTCTCCTGGAGTCCCTGGAGCCTGTCTTGCTCTCCTCTATTCCTACTTGAGGAGCCACCCTGCACCCTGAATGCCTTGTCTTAAGGTAGACTGGGACCAGATGGCTGGGACCGGTCCTTTACACTGATCTGGGGGTTTTCTCAGTCATGCTCCTTCTGTTATGTCCGTCGCTGTCCGACGTCTCTGCTCCGCCCACCTTACCTCGTTGACGACTCCCTTCGGGGTTGATGGAAGGCTAGCTGCTGCGGCATCTCCAGGCCGTCCTCCTCCGGCGTTCCCGGACAGGCTCGACACTGCAAGCCGCCATGTTGACCAGATGCCTAAGGGCGCGTGCGCATGGCCCGACTGATGTACCAGTGTTGGCACGAACCTCAGTGCCGTCCTCCTGAGATGACGTCACCAGCTCCAGATATTTAAGGTCTCAGTTTTCGCTAACAAGGGTTCGCTTCCTCCTGGTCGCTGCGGATGGGATTCGCTCTCCGCAAACCCAGCTACTTTGTCTCCTCGGACTTCACTAGAGGTACCCGCTCCTCGGGGGCCTCGCTCTCTCTTTTTCTTTGCAGGTCACAGTCCGGAACCGGTACTCGCTCCTCGAGGGCCCACGTCCCGGACTTGCTCCTGAATACCACTTCTGCTAAGAAGTCATCGCTGTTTACAACATTATGTGTTTCCATCTATCTCTCAGAGCTTTCTCTGGGTCCAGGTACTCGCTCCTCGAGGGCCTAATGCATACCATCTCCTGGGCTGCCTCAAGAGACTATTGTGTGTTACCATCAAGGACTTGTTCCAGATCTCTGCATATACTGCTTACTCACTGTCTTAGTTTCTCTACAGCTCAGCCACATGGGGATCACTGTTCTAGTACCTGAGGGACTACAGCCCAGCCGGGCGCTTCCAGCTCACTACTGCCACCTCTGGTGGTTTACTATATTGTCTAATAAAAGAACTAGTGTGTGTCTGTCTCCTATACTAAGCCTGACCAGTGGTCCCTCTCGGGATTTCCCCCGAGGGCATGGTCACCTGCCACTGGTCCAAGGATCCACCCACAACTATTCTAAATAACTACAGATTGCTAAATACCAGCTTTTACAACAGAGCTTTCTGACACCTTCAGATATGGCTTGTGATACAAATAACTGCAATGAAATGCTTTGCATGCATTTGCAAAAGTATTTGCATGAAAAGCAGCTCATCACCATACCCTCATATTATTTGGGGTGAAAAACATGCAGTATTTAAAATACCATATGCTATCGCTGCATTAGGCATTTACAGTGCAGCAAACAGCATTTAATGCACGGTAAATGTTGTTTAATGCACAACAAATGCCTAACGCAGCTTAAGTTAGTAAATGATCCTGTGCTTGTTATTTTCAGATCCCACCCAAAATACATCCCCAGCATTTCATCTGCTAAATGCAGCTAAAAGTAGCATATTTCTATTAATACTGAGGGAGAGACATTTTCAGACAGCCAAATTAGCTAATTAATTTTCAAAGTAGTTATGCATGTAAGTAGCTTGTACGTGCATATATACTATTTTCTAAATATTAAAAGCAGGCGTGTATTTTCAGTTTCGTGTAAATGTTTACCTGCACAAAAAAGGGTGGTCTAGGTACATTCCTTAAGTTTCTATTTTATAAAAGATTTCTGTGAATACATTAGACAAGGTATTCATGCAATCCACTTTGTTGTGCTGAAAGGCAGAATATAAATCAAATAAATACAATTAAAAAAAAAATTACACTGCCAATTATCTAGAGCAATTGATATCAGGCTAATGCATAGTCAGCTGTTGGTTGCATGGGAGTTTTGAGTAAATTGAGGGGGGAGTTCAGGGTGAAAAACTAAGAGGGTCTCAATGACCTGGAGAAAGATTGGGTGAACTGGTGGCGTAATTTGTAAAAATGGTAGTTTCACTTATGCGCTCAAGTATTAAAATATACCCGAGCATATTTCTTAAATAGGGAGGGAAAGTATTTCACCGCAATGCATTGAAATACTTGCTTTCAATGCATTACATGCATTTGCATATAAACATGCACAATTGCGTATGGTGCAGGGAAAAGATACACATATTTTATAATACACGCATATGTGACATGCACAGGGTAAAACTATGCGCAGCCATATAAATATGTCTATGCCACCATGCACAGTTGTTTGAAAATTATCCTCCCTGTGCGTTAATCACTATTTACCTGCATGAATGGTTTTGGAAATTGTCATCAAACTTCACAACTGATAGCTTGCCCTGTATATAATTTTACTTATCATCTTTTTCTTATAACTAAATACTGTCTGACTTCATCATATTATCTTAATGTATTAATATTTTTTACTAATCCTTTTCTCCTTTCTCAAGTCACAGGACAATCACTTGAAAGGGAAGTATTTTGTATACAGTCACATAAGAACATAAGAAAATACCATACTGGGTCAGACCAAGGGTCCATCAAGCCCAGCATCCTGTTTCCAACAGTGGCCAATCCAGGTCATAAGAACCTGGCAAGTACCCAAAAACTAAGTCTATTCCATGTAGCCATTGCTAATGGCAGTGGCTATTCTCTAAGGGGGGTCATTTTCAAAGGAGTTACGCATGTAAATGTGACATACTATCGTAGCAATTTTCAAAAGCTATTTACTCGAGTAAAGTGCACTTACTTGAGTAAATCCTATGGATAATTCAATGGCATATATTGTAGCAATTTTGAAAAGCCCACTTACTTGAGTAAAGTGTATTTACTCGAGCAAAAACCAGTTTTGCTCGAGTAAATGCTTTTTAAAATCTACCCCTAAGTGAACTTAATAGCAGGTAATGGACTTCTCCTCCAAGAACTTATCCAATCCTTTTTTAAATACAGCTATACTAACTGCACGAACCACATTCTCTGGCAACAAATTCCAGAGTTTAATTGTGCGTTGAGTAAAAAAGAACTTTCTCCGATTAGTTTTAAATGTGCCCCATGCTAAATACATGGAGTGTCCCCTAGTCTTTCTACTATTCGAAAGAGTAAATAACCAATTCACATCTACCCGTTCTAGACCTCTCATGATTTTAAACACCTCTATCATATCCCCCCTCAGTCGTCTCTTCTCCAAGCTGAAAAGTCCTAACCTCTTTAGTCTTTCCTCATAGGGGAGTTGTTCCATTCCCCTTATCATTTTTGTAGCCCTTCTCTGTACCTTCTCCATCGCAATTATATCTTTTTTGAGATGCGGCGACCAGAATTGTACACAGTATTCAAGGTGCGGTCTCACCATGGAGCGATACAGAGGCATTATGACATTTTCCGATTTATTCATCATTCCTTTTTTAATAATTCCCAACATTCTGTTTGCTTTTTTGACTGCTGCAGCACACTGAACCGACGATTTCAATGTGTTATCTATTATGACACCTAGATCTCTTTCTTGGGTTGTAGCACCTAATGTGGAACCCAACATTGTGTAATTATAGCATGGGTTATTTTTCCCTATATGCATCACCTTGCACTTATCCACATTAAATTTCATCTGCCATTTGGATGCCCAATTTTCCAGTCTCACAAGGTCTTCCTGCAATTTATCACAATCTGCTTGTGATTTAACTACTCTGAACAATTTTGTGTCATCTGCAAATTTGATTATTTCACTCGTCGTATTTCTTTCCAGATCATTTATAAATATATTGAACAGTAACGGTCCCAATACGAATCCCTGAGGCACTCCACTGTCCACTCCCTTCCATTGAGAAAATTGCCCATTCAATCCTACTCTCTGTTTCCTGTCTTTTAGCCAGTTTGCAATCCACGAAAGGACATCGCCACCTATCCCATGAATTTTTACTTTTCCTAGAAGCCTCTCATGAGGAACTTTGTCAAACGCCTTCTGAAAATCCAAGTATACTATATCTACCAGTTCACCTTTATCCACATGTTTATTAACTCCTTCAAAAAAGTGAAGCAGATTTGTGAGGCAAGACTTGCCCTGGGTAAAGCCATGCTGACTTTGTTCCATTAAACCATGTCTTTCTATATGTTCTGTGATTTTGATGTTTAGAACACTTTCCACTATTTTTCCTGGCACTGAAGTCAGGCTAACCAGTCTGTAGTTTCCCGGATCGCCCCTGGAGCCTTTTTTAAATATTGGGGTTACATTTGCTATCCTCCAGTCTTCAGGTACAATGGATGATTTTAATGATAAGTTACAAATTTTTACTAATAGGTCTGAAATTTCATTTTTTAGTTCCTTCAGAACTCTGGGGTGTATACCATCCGGTCCAGGTGATTTACTACTCTTCAGTTTGTCAATCAGGCCTACCACATCTTCTAGGTTCACCGTGATTTGATTCAGTCCATCTGAATCATTACCCATGAAACCTTCTCCATTACGGGTACCTCCCCAACATCCTCTTCAGTAAACACCGAAGCAAAGAAATCATTTAATCTTTCCGCGATGGCCTTATCTTCTCTAAGTGCCCCTTTAACTCCTCGATCATCTAACGGTCCAACTGACTCCCTCACAGGCTTTCTGCTTCGGATATATTTAAAAAAGTTTTACTGTGAGTTTTTGCCTCTACAGCCAACTTCTTTTCAAATTCTCTCTTAGCCTGTCTTATCAATGTCTTACATTTAACTTGCCAATGTTTATGCTTTATCCTATTTTCTTGTGTTGGATCCTTCTTCCAATTTTTGAATGAAGATCTTTTGGCTAAAATAGCTTCTTTCACCTCCCCTTTTAACCATGCCGGTAATTGTTTTGCCTTCTTTCCACCTTTCTTAATGTGTGGAATACATCTGGACTGTGCTTCTAGAATGGTATTTTTTAACAATGACCATGCCTCTTGGACATTTTCTACTTTTGTAGCTGCTCCTTTCAGTTTTTTTCTAACAATTTTTCTCATTTTATCAAAGTTTCCCTTTTGAAAGTTTAGCACGAGAGCCTTGGATTTGCACACTGTTCCTTTTCCAGTCATTAAATCAAATTTGATCATATTATGATCACTATTGCCAAGCGGCCCCACCACCGTTACCTCTCTCACCAAGTCCTGTGCTCCACTGAGAATTAGATCTAAAATTGCTCCCTCTCGCGTCGGTTCCTGAACCAATTGCTCCATAAAGCTATCATTTATTCCATCCAGGAACGTTATCTCTCTAGCGTGACCCGATGATACATTTACCCAGTCTATATTAGGGTAATTGAAGTCTCCCATTATCCTCCCTGTGCGTTAATCACTATTTTCCTGCATGAATGGTTTTGGAAATTGTCATCAAACTTCACAACTGATAGCTTGCCCTGTATATAATTTTACTTATCATCTTTTTCTTACAACTAAATACTGTCTGACTTCATCATATTATCTTAATGTATTAATATTTTTTACTAATCCTTTTCTCCTTTCTCAAGTCACAGGACAATCACTTGAAAGGGAAGTATTTTGTATACAGTCACATATATGCAAACATACATCGGACAAGCTTTCAAAGAGAAACTTTCAAAGGAACGTCTGCAAGTGAAACAGTGTTTTATGCACAGAATTGGCTTTTTGCAAAAGTTCTTGCCCAATATGCAGGTAAACCTGCATTAGGAGTTTATTGTGCATTAAACAGCATTATAATGTTTGCAGGTACGTTTACCCAGACTGAGTGGAGGCATTCCTGGAGTTGGAGAGGCCCTTGGATTTCTGTGCACATTTTATACAATTTGTCAGTATAGATGTAACATTTTAGGAAACATTTGTGTGCACCAAAGAGCAGGTAAAACTTATGTGGATGGATTTGGCAGGATGATTTTCAAAATGGTCTTCTGTGAGTAAGTCCACGTTGAAAACTGGCATAAACCAGACATATTTTTGACAGCTTTCTTATGTACACTGTTTGAAAATTACCCTCTCTAAAATGCAATTTAATTACTCACCTTTTTTTCCAAATCCAAGCTTAAGGCGAGTTAGAATTCAGGTACTGTAGTGATTTCCCTGTCTAAGAAGGCTCACAATCTGTTGCAAGAGTGGCCTATGGCTGGTGTTGAGAGCATGGAGACGTGGTTGCTACCTCATAGGTGAGCGTGAGCCCCTGAACAATGGCACGACTCAGGAAGGAGACCCAAGGCAGGACTGGAACTAAGGCAAGGAACTTTGGAACAGGAACAAGGTAGGGTCAGCCCTCTGCTGGAGCTACTCGCACCAGTGTGATCCAGCAACACAATGCTGGTCTCAGGAGTAGCCCTCCAGCCACTCGGTAGCCCTTCCAGACCCGCCGCTTGGGAATGACGAGTGTGTGAGGCCAGACGGAGGCTGAGGGCAGGAACAAACCAAGATAGGAACTTGGAAGACTCGGACGAAGACTTGGAACTTGGAAGACTCAGACGAGGACTTGGAACTTGGAAGGTACAGGTGGGCACTGTCCCTCAGGGTGCCCTACACAGCCCCCCATGGGCTGGTCATGGACCATCCTGTCCTACTGCGCATCCTACACAACCTGGGAAGGCTGGTTGCGGACCATGCGGGAGCGGGACAAGAGCCGGAAGGGGATCCAACCAAACAAGGCTCCAATGACCGGACACAGGAACCGGATCAATACACATTTACCCTTGGGATGGTCATCTGGAGGACTCGAAGAGCTGGAAGACTGGGAACTTGGACGACTCGGAACTTGGAAGACTTCAGGAACATCAGGACTTCAGGAAACGGAACAACTGGACCTCTGGAACATTAGGACTTCTGAACATCAGGACCAAGGAACATCTGGAACATCAGGACATCTGGAACAAGGACAAAGCAATGAAGGATCTCTGACAAGGAACAAGACCAGGAACATCAAAGACGTGGAATGAAGATCTATCAAGACAAGTAAAGACCATGGAGGACTTTGACCAGCGAGGAAGAACATGGACAACCATGGATTCCGATACAAAGGCCCTGAGGAACAGGAAGTGAGCCCTTTTATAGGGCTGAAACAGGAAATAAGCTGAGGCTGGCTTCCGGTGGGGCCGTGGGCTTTTCCCACCGCTGGCACATTAAACAAACTGAAGAGGTATGCGCCGGCACCTAGGGGAGCCCAGAAGTGCATGAAGAGCAGGTCCCGGCGGAGGCACTAAGCCGTGAAGAGAAAACTCGTCGGAAGCTTCCTGCTGCATGTTGTGGAATCAGTGGCTTCTTGCCTCTAAGGTGGAGGCTTCCTGGGGGCGGCACTAGGCCACAAAGACACATGCTGGCGGTGGCTCACAGGCCATTAGAGTGGAGGCAGTGGCAGCAGTGGCTTCCTGCCCCTCAAAGAGGAAGTCTGCGGCAGTGGCACTATACCTCGAAGTTCAGAGGAGTTGACAGCAGCACCAGCTGAAAGGAGCAGAGTCCCAGCGGTGGTGCTAGGGCTGCGAAGAACGATGACATCAGCAGCAACAGGGCCGCGGAGTGGCAGAGTCCCGGCGGCGGCAATGGTGATAAGTGGAGAGCCTGCTCGCGGGATGGGCTCCGCAAGCAGGATCGTAACACAATCTAAGTTGTACCTAAGGCAATGGAAGGTGAAGTGACTTACCTAAGGTCACAGGGAGCATCTATGGGAGAAGTAAGTCAAACCCTGGCTTCCCTGCTTCTCTGCCTGCTGCTCTAAAAAGCGTTTTTCTAGAGTAATTCAAAGAGCCTGCACTGCACTTTTGTCTTCAGTGTTCACAATTTTTTTTTCTTATTGTTGAGCTCATTGGACCATTGAGAATTTTCTTCTGGCTAGTTTACCTGAACTTATTTAGGGATGTCTCTCATTTTTTTTTTTTTAAATGAAACAGAATACAAATCATGCCACATGATTATAGCCCCTGTATTGGTAAGAAAGCATGAGTTGGGAACACCATAAACATAGAGGCCCATGGTCTGCTGTTCTGCAATGTGATTAGCAGCTGTAGGAAAGGAGACCCCCATGGAGGACCTAAGTGTGACATAGTGTTGGAGGCGCATATTTTTAAAACTGGAAAAGTATGCATATCAGTTCAAACTCTTCTTGACCTCTGCCCTTGGGAATGCTTCAACTCAGTCTGGGTAATCTCAGTCTGAGAATACCCATGCAGGACCACCATATGTGATAGTTGCTAGAGGGGCTTGGAGGGCTGTGAAACAGCTGAGAAGATGTGCTGGGGGGGGGGCATCCTCATCAACCACCTGTGCCTTCAGTAAGGGGGGTGCATCTCTCAATGCTGATGGTGATGATGCTGCATGCTTCTTCAGTGTGGGTGGTGGTGGCAGAAAAGGAGGTGAAACCACAATGAGAAATGATGGAATTCTATGTGGAGCTGCCCATGGGGCAGGTGAAACTCCGGCCTGGGAGGTGCCACTCAGTGTAGTGGTGCTGCTGCAAAGGCTAGTGGAGGCTGCATCAAGGGAGGATTAATTTAGTGTGGAGCTGGTGGGGGCTGACGCTGGCAAGGGAGCATTCTTTGCAGCATCTCCCTCTATGCTGCACCCTGGGCCTCCATTTGTTCATGGATGCCCTTTGCTTCTGCCGCATAACCTGTATCTCCTCCTTAAATGTCCCTCAAACACTACATGTCAGTTCTGAGGCCTGAGATCTTCTCCACCTCTTGGGCAGTCTTTTCCATGATGCACCTCTCCACTGGAGTGGCCTGTACCTCCTTTTCTCACCTGCATGCTGCCGGAGTTCTAGTATGTGTGAAAGGTTGTTGTCAGCTTGGTCACTGTACTCCTCCTCCTTCCGATGCTCCTCTTCTATCATGGACTGTCACTGTTCTGGTGCTGGGTGCTTGTCTGCTGGTGCTTCATTCTCCTCTGTGTCCTCTTCTAAGCTATCAGGCAGCACCTATGAGTGCCAACTTGACCATTGGAGGCCACTGGGTCCAGGTGCAACATCATTCTTACCTGGTTGCTCCCCTGCAAAAAGAAAAAGTATACATACTTTAAATATACATGCTATGTGACTTTTCTCTTCACACTTACTGGACCTTTCTTTCTGCCTAATAGAACAGTTCCATGGCCCTAATCTAGCACTTCTAGCTACATCACTAATTATATTAGAATGCGTTCCCATATATCAGTAACTACCCTTTATACAGTTTTAAAACACCAGCAACCAAGGACATATGAATCACTAATTGATGTGGCTCTTGATTAAGCTTGCCAACTGGTTCAAGTTTTTCAGGACAGGTTGATGCAGTCCTTGATTTATCCAAGTGCATACTGGGACTTATCATTCACACTTCCCTATTGCATTCCCTTAAGAAAGCTATTATATTAGTCCAAGCATGCAATGTTGTAAAACCAGCACTGGAAGAACCAGTCTTGAAATTATTGAGCCACTTGCCTAGGCCTGAGCCTTTTCCTAGGCAAAGGACCAGGAGTCATTATCTGGCTGAGGCCATGGTTGAGACCTCAGTATCCGGCCTAGGCCCCAGCGTTGGGCCTACTTTGAGATGTCTAGACGAGCCCTCCAAGCCTCAGTATTATGTAGAACATAGGCTGAGGTCATGGCAACCTACTGCAGCCTAAGCCTATGCAAGGCAGAATCTCACTGGACCAGGTAGATGTGGGCCGGGGGGGGGGGGGGGGGGGGGGGGGGGAATCCTGGCCCCGGCATTTTTCCAGGTGGTGGTGAGGAGAGGAGGCCTTGGGAGGACCCATTTCCTATATATTTTTGTATTTTTTTTAATGTTTTATTTGTTTATGTAAACAAATGAATTAACATTAAACAGCATGAAATTCATAGGGGAAAATACCCCAAAAACAAATCCAATTTTTTACCCTTGACACCCTGACCATTTCATATTTCTAACCAGTAACATATATCTATGGAAACATTTTGTGCGCTTTCAAATATGTCCCAGTCCCTTACCTTCATCCTACAAGTGTCTTTAGTTGGTAAGAGTGCCCTCAGTAAGACAGAGGTAACACTAGGCCTAGCCTATCAGATGTCAGCTTAAGCATCAGTATGTAATGGAGATTCACCATTCCTCCATTGAATAGGGACTCATCAGTGAGTGCCAGTATAGGGACTGTATCTTCAGAGAGGAGGCTTAGAGAATAGTTGAGAACAAGATTTCTAGAAAACGATTTCTGGGCAGTGTAGAAGACTGAATAAAGAAATAATTTCCACAAGCTGAGGACTGGTGTACTGGGAAGTGCTATAGGGTAGGGCATCTTGCCAGGGAATGCTCACCAGAACCTGAGTTCCATAAAGCTAAAAGCTGCCCTGGACTGTAAGGAGAGTGAACAGAACCTAGGAGTAAAGAATTTAAGCTAATTCTTACCACTGGGGTGGGGAAGGGTAAAAGTGGCACCTGTCCCAAATATTTGACCAATATATTAGATCTGGAGGTGACAAGAAAGTGGGCTCTATTAGTTTGTGTGCATATAGATAGTGTGGCAACAGTATAAAGAAAAGTTTCTTAGTTAGACATTCTTTTCTCAGCTATCACTCAGTAAAGCATTACTTTTTCTACTATTGCACAGGTGTGCAGTGTTTTAATGGAAAGATCATCTAATGAGCAGGAAAACTCTCTGTGATTAGAACTGCATTATGCCTAATAAATGACTCAGGTTTCCCCTCAGTGGAGGAACCCCAGGAGCTCATGAGGCTATGGGTTGTCCAATGGCCTTCCTTGTGTGGCTATGTTCACACTGGACATAAGAACATAAGAAATTGCCATGCTGGGTCAGACCAAGGGTCCATCATGCCCAGCATCCTGTTTTGAACAGAGGCCAAACCAGGCCACAAGAACCTGGCAAGTACCCAAACACTAAGAAGATCCCATGCTACTGATGCTAGTAATAGCAGAGACCATTTCCTAAGTCAACTTGATTAATAGCAGTTAATGGACTTCTCCAAGAACTTATCCAAACCTTTTTTAAACCCAGCTACATTAAGGGGCGGATTTTAAAAGGACCGCGCGCGTAAATCCTTCCGGATTTACATGCGCAGGGCCCTTGCGTGCCGGCGCGCCTATTTTGCATAGGCTGCCGGCGTGCGTAAAGCCCCGGGACGCGCGTAAGTCCCGGGGCTTTCGAAAAGGGGAGGGAGGGTGTGTGTCCGGGGGCGTTCCCAAAACGACGCGGTGTTTCGGGGGCGGGCCCCGGTGTTTTGGGGGCGGGCCCGGGGGCGTGGCGCCGGCCCGGGGGCCGTGGTTGAGGCCTCCGGACCAGCCCCCGGGACCGGAGGACGGAGCGGGGCTGCCGGCGACGCGCGCAAAGGTAAGGGGGGGGGGGGTTAGATAGGGCCGGGGTGGGTTAGGTAGGGGAAGGGAGGGGATGGTGGGGGGAGGGCGAAGAAAAGTTCCCTCCGAGGCCGCTCCGAAATCGGAGCGGCCTCGGAGGGAACATGCAGCTCGCGCTGGGCTCGGCGCATGCAGGTTGCACAAATATGCACCCCCTTGCGCGCGCCGACCCCGGATTTTATGATACATGCGGCTACGCGCGTATCTTATAAAATCCAGCGTACTTTTGTTCGCGCCTGGTGCGCGAACAAAAGTACGCGCTCGCGTATTTTTTAAAAATCTGCCCCATACTGAACTAACCACTTCCTCTAGCAACAAATTCCAGAACTTAATTGTGCATTAAGTGAAAAATAATTTTTTCCAATTGGTCTTAAATGTGCTAGTTGTTAACTTCACGGAGTGCCCCTAGTCCTTCTATTATCCAAAAATGTAAATAACCTATTCACATCTACTCATTCAAGACCTCTCATTATTTTAAAAACCTCTATCATATCCCCCTCAGCCGTCTCTTCTCCAAGCTAAACAGCCCTAACCTTTTCAGCCTTTCTCATAGGGGAGTTGTTCCATCCCATTTATCATTTTGGTCACCCTTCTCTGTACCTTCTCCATCGCAACTATATCTTTTTTGAGATGCGGCAACCAGAATTGTACACAGTATTCAAGGTGCCATGGAGCGATACAGAGGCATTATGACATTTTCCATTTCTCTTCATAATAATTCCTAACATTCTGTTTGCTTTTTTGACTGCTGCAGCACACTGAGCTGATAATTTCAAAATATTATCCACTATGATGCCTAGATCTTTTTCCTGGGTGGTAACTCCTAAGATAGAACCTAATATTGTGTAACTACAGCAAGGGTTATTTTCCCTATATGCAACATCTTGCACTTGTCCACATTAAATTTCATTTGCCATTTGGATGCCCAATCTTCTAATCTCGCAAATGTCCTCTTGCAATGTATCACAATCTGCTTGAGATTTAACTACTCTGAATAATTTTGTATCATCTATGAATCTGATAACCTCACTTGTCGTTTTCCTTTCCAGATCATTTATAAATATATTGAAAAGCACCGGTTCAAGTACAGATCCCTGAGGCACTCCACTGGTAACCCTTTTCCACTGAGAAAATTGACCATTTAATCCTACTATCTGTTTCCTGTCTTTTAAACAGTTTGTAATCCACGAAAGGACATTGCCTCCTATCCCATGACTTTTTAGTTTTCTTAGAAGCCTCTCATGAGGGACTTTGTCAAACGCCTTCTGAAAATCCAAATACACGACATCTACTGGTTCACCTTTATCCACATGTTTATTAACCCCTTCAAAAAAATGAAGCAGATTTGTTAGGCAAGACTTCCCTCAGGTAAATCCATGTTGCCTGTGTTCCATTAAACCATGTCTTTCTATATGCTCTGTAATTTTGATCTTTAGATTAGTTTCCACTATTTTTCCCAGCAGTGAACTCAGGCTCACTGGTCTATAGTTTCCCAGATTGCTCCTGGAACCCTTTTTAAATATTGGTGTTATATTTGCCACCCTCCAGTCTTCAGGTACAATGGATGATTTTAATGATAGGTTACAAATTTTAACTAATAGATCTGAAAATTCGTTTTTTAGTTCCTTCAGAATCCTAGGATCCATACCATCCAGTCAAGGTTATTTGCTACTCTTTAGCTTGTCAAACTGGCCCACTTCATCTTCCAGGTTCACAGTGATTTGGTTTAGTTCATCTGACTCATCACCCTTGAAAACCATCTCGGGAACTGGTATCTCCCAAACATCCTCATTAGTAAACACAGAAGCAAAGAATTCATTTAGTCTTTCTGCAATGGCACTGGACAGGGACCATTTAAATAAATGTTTAGTACTATAAATAATTACAGTCAATACTTAAGTACAAGCACTTTATATGACTTTCCTGTAGAAAAAGGTCACCTGGATGGCCTATAGTTTGCAAGATATCCAACTGTCCCACACTTCCCACAGCTGCATCTGGAATACTGCTGAGCAGCATCTGTTCTACTGCAGAGAAGGTAATTTGGCTATCAAGCCCCTTAGCTCTCATCCTGCCCTACTTCTGTTTCATGAGACATTGGAGATCCTACCACATATGGATCTAGTCTTTTACACTGCAGTTGTCGTGAAAGACTATATTGAGCCTGTGACAGATCTTCTCCCACATTCTCTCCTTTCTCTATGAGCCCACTCTCCTGGACTAGGGACCATACAGGAGATGCTGGACCTTTATGGCCTCACGGACAAGAGAACCTCCTTATGTAGGAAGTTAGGCTTCCTCAGTGCGTTCCATGCCTTCCAGTCATAGTGCAAGTAGGAAGACATGCACTGGGAGAAAACCTTTTATACCCACATACATGTCATAAATGGCTTATATTACCACACATAAAGAGGCAAGATTTACATGATTAAATATTACATGCATATATTTTTAAAATTGATAGAAAATATACATGTATTTGTTATTACTCACTTTCATTTGTTTATTTTATGCACATATAACTAATACAATGTAGTAGTATACTTTTTCTTCTTGGAGGTATGCAGAGTTAGTCTATAAATGGCATAGTAGCAAAACGCATCTCATTAGGAACTTTAGGAACCAATGCAGTGTTTACCCCTAATTTCAATATGGGTAAGACCTGGACCCTCTCTGTCTGTCATTAAAGCATGGGGCCCACCTCTAGACCAATGTAACACTGCCCCCCCCCAAAAAAAAAAAAAAACAACCTACTTGAGTTGAAAGTGCCCCTCTTACTCTGTAAGATAAATAGAGCGTCAGATTGTCTCTGTAAAAAATTCTCTCTTTCTCTAAGAACATAAGAACATGCCATACTGGTCAGAGCAAGGATCCATCAAGCCCAGCATTCTGTTTCCAAAAGTGGCCAATCCAGTCTATAAGTACCTGGCAAATACCCAAAAACTAAGTTTACCCCATGCTACTGATGCTAGTATTAGCTGTGGCTATTTTCTAAGCGGCAGATCTTTAAACCTGCGCGCGGGCGTAGATTTCTTTGCACAACCCGGCGTGAACAAATCTACGCCTGATTTTATAACATGCGTGAGCTGCCATGCGCATATTATAAAATCCAGGGTTGGCGCAAGCAAGGAGTTGCACAATTGTGCAACTTGCACGTGCCGAGTTGCGCAGCTTTCCTCCGTTCCCTCCGAGGCCGCTCTGAAATCGGAGCGGCCTTGAAGAGAACTTTCCTTCCGCCCCCGCACCTTCCCCTCCCTTCCCCTATCTAACCTGCCCCTCAGCCCTATCTAAAACCCCCTCCTAACCTTTATTGTAGAAGTTATGCCTGCCTCCAGGCAGGTGTAACTTGCGCGTGCCGGCTTTCCAGCCCCCGGTCTGTGCCGGAGGACTCCGGACTGCCCCCCGGACCACCCCCTGAACCTCCACCATGCCCCAGGACCACCCCCGGACCCACCCCCGGACTGCCACCATGCCCCCCGGACCCGCCCCCGGACCCGCCCCCCTTCCCGTATGTTACGCACGTAACCCTTTGAAAATCTGCCCCCATAATCATCTTGATTAATAGCAGGTAATGGACTTCTCCTCAAAGAATTTGTCCAAACCTTTTTTAAACCCAGCTACACAATTGCACTAACCACATCCCCTGGCAACAAATTCCAGAGTTTAACTGTGCGTTGAGTTTAAAAGAACTTTATCCGATTAGTTTTAAATGTGCTACATGATAACTTCATGGCATGCCCCCTAATCCTTCTATTAACTGTAAGCGTAATTAACCAATTCACATTTACCTGTTCTAGACTTCTCATGATTTTAAACACCGCTATCATATCCCCCCTTCAGTCGTCTCTTCTCCAAGCTGAACAGTCCTAACGTCTTTAGTCTTTCCTCATGGGGAGCAATTCCATCCCCTTTATCATTTTGGTTGACCTTTTCTGACCTTCTGCATCGCAACTATATTTTTTTGAGATGCAGCGACCAGAATTGTACACAGTATTCAAGGTGTGTTCTCACCATGGAGCGATACAGAGGCATTATGACATTTTACGTTTTATTCACCATTGCCTTTCTAATAATTCCCAACATTCTGTTTGCTTTTTTGACTGCTGCAGCACACTGTACCGACGATTTCAATGTGTTATTCACTATGACACCTAGCTCTCTTTCTTGGGTTGTAGCAACTAATATGGAAGCAAACATTGTGTAATTATAGCATGGGTTATTTTTCCCTATATGCATCACCTTGCACTTATCCACATTAAATTTCATCTGCCATTTGGATGCCCAATTTTCCAGTCTCACAAGGTCTTCCTGCAATTTATCACAATCTGCTTGTGATTTAACTACTCTGAACAATTTTGTGTCATCTGCAAATTTGATTATTTCACTCGTCGTATTTCTTTCCAGATCATTTATAAATATATTGAAAAGTAAGGGTCCCAATACAGATCCCTGAGGCGCTCCACTTCCCACTCCCTTCCACTGAGAAAATTGTCCATTTAATCCTATTCTCTGTTTCCTGTCTTTTAGCCAGTTTGCAATCCACGATGGACATCGCCACCTATCCCATGACTTTTTACTTTTCTTAGAAGCCTCTCATGAGGAACTTTGTCAAATACCTCCCGGATATACGCGCGCAGGGCACTCGCGCGCCGGTGCACCTATTTTGCATAGGCCGCCGGCATGCGCAAAGCTCCGGGACGCGGGTAAGTCCCTGGGCTTTGTAAAAGGGGTGGGAGGGGGCGTGCCTGAGGGGCATGTCCGGGGGCAGGGGTGGTCTGGGGCGGGTCCGGGGGTGTGGTGACGGTTCGGGGGCTGGCCGGGAGGGCGGTCCTGAGTCCCCCGGCACTGCTGCCTGTGCCGGGGGATGCCGTGGCGGCGCACGCAAGTTACGCCTGCTTGAAGCAGGCGTAACTTGCCCAACAAAGGTAAGGGGGGGGATTTAGGTAGGGCTGGGGGGTGGGGTGGATAGGGGAAGGGAGGGGAAGGTGGGGGGATGCGGAAGGAAAGTTCCCTCCAAAATTGGAGCGGCCTCGGATGGAACGGAGGCAGGCTGCGTGGCTCGGCGCATGCAGACTGCCGATTTTGCACAGCCTTGCACGCGCCAACCCCAGATTTTATAAGATACGTGCGGCTACGCGCGTATCTTATAAAATCCAGCATACTTTTGTTTGCGCCTGGTGCGCGAACAAAAGTACGCGTGCGTGTATGTTTTTAAAATCTACCTCTATATTTATTGGTTCACCTTTATCTTTATAACTCCACAAAGATGATGGCTTATCTGGATAACTACAGATGTCTGGAGTGTATCTAGCTACCATCCTAATAAGTAGATTTTAAAGTGTTGCTTGCACAGAATCGGCTTCATTCATTCTCTCTCTCTCTCTCTCTCTCTCTCTCTCTCTCTCGCTCAATCCTCTGGCCTAAAATCTCCAGAGTTGTGCCTCATCAGGACCTGTAGTAAAGTTACACAGATAACATGGCACCCATTGCCATGGTCATCCTTGCAAAATTTGGAGGTTATGCATGTAAGTCTTGGCCTCACCCTGGAATGCCCATGCCCTACCCCTTTTCTGCTGCCTTATTCTTGACATGTGTACTTCCCAAGCTTCTTAAAATTCATGTTGCTCGAGCGTGGCACACATACGCATCAATGAGGCTGTTTCTGTGCAAGCAACGCTTTTAAAATCTACTTGTTAGGACTGTAGCTAGATAGAGTCCAGTGACGACAATGGGAATCGGATGATGACAAGCCCTTTATTAAAATGCCCGACTCTGGCCGAGTTTCGCTCCCTTGCACAGAGCTGCCTCAGGGGCAATTCATTTATCCAGGACTTGATTTGGTCAATGTGAGAGATATCACATTGATTATGCCTTCAGCGCAGATGAATTCTCTCTCAAACAAATAGACTTTCTCTTATCACCATGGCATTGCTACGTGATACCAGCGTTGGAGTCAAAAAACGTTCCGTACATAACAAATTCAAACAAAAGAGCCGTCTTTCAGCTAGTCCTCCTGACTACAGCAGCAGCCAGCTTCAGATGAATGGAGCTCCTATCTGCACTTCTAAATGATGCCTCTTCTCTATTGTAAGACATGCAGTAGTGAAAAGGACTAGTATGTAGACTACTCAAAAGAACACAAAATTTGAGTTGTAAAATACAAAAAGTGAAAAAACTCAATATCCAACAGTATTGTGATTGAACAGAGACCTCAAACTATTACAGCTCAACAACCTCAATTCTGTGGGGAAACACTGTCATCATAGGTCAATGTTCAATATTTTTTCAATTTTAAATGTTTGTAAATAAATCTTTATCATACTGATCAAAAAATATGAGGCACTGAGCTTTTTGATCCAAGGCATATGCAAGAAAATATAGACCAGTCTGCATCCCCTGCTTCTTTCATTCCTTAGCTCATCTCTCTTCTCTGTCTTCTTATTTGTTTTTATTTGTATTTTAATTTCATTTAATGTTATGTTATTCTTAATTTGATATTGGGTTTTATATTTGTGATACTAGTTATGTACAGTATATTGTTTTGTACATTGCTTTGGGCTTTGGTAGAAGTGATTAATACATTTTAATAAGTGCAAACATACTCATAAAAACATAATTTAATGCACTAAAATAGTTGTTCTAAAATAGCACTGGGCTCAGTGTATGTGAAAGTATGCACATAACCCAATTTCATGCATATTTTTACTGGCACTGAGGAGAGGTATTCCAGGGGCTGAACATGAAACACGCACATGTTTTTATTTGTAAAAGTATGCATGTAACTTAACCTGTACAAGCTTTTCCCTTGATTGAGCAGGCACAACTTTGTGCGGGTGAATTAGTGTGCTTACCGGGGGATTTTCCAAGTGAACTTATGTGTATATTAGCTTGCTTTGAAAATGTAGAGTAAAGTCTGCATTGTAAAAGTTACTTGCAGACTTTCCTGAAGTCAAAATTTTTAGACTGGCAAATAGTTTAATAATAGGAACCACCTATTGATGGGAAAAATTATAATTCTCTTCCTTGCTGTCTGCAGTGGCATTCTGGCTCTTGAAATAAAGTAAATGAATATCCTTCTTTTCTGACCTCACTTTGGATAAATGTCTGTGCACTTGCTTAAGTAGAAATAAAGGTCAACAACATAGCTGAGGGTGATAAACATTTAAACTGGACTAACTATGTTCCCTAATAACTTTCCAGAGTTTCACCTTGATAGCAAGACTAAGGAGAATTGATGAGATGAGCCCCCACCAAAGAATGTTGGCTGCTCGCAATATGGCTTGCTCCTTTTGTATCACAACCGAAACAGCAGTATCCTCTTCTGTAGACCAGAGGAGTTCTCTTAGCCGTCAAGTTACTGGGAGAACACTGGGGTAAAAATCAATGAACCCTATAAAAAGATGGACTATGGGATAAAGCACAGGACTATAAACAAGCAATAAAGTGTAAATGATTGTTAGGTGTCCTAAAACTAGGCAAGTAGCCCTCTAGATAAATATATAGTAAAACTGTATCATACATGGTCACGAATGATATATCTTTTCTATTTGGAACACTGCTGTAATCATTCACTCTTTTTCAAGACATCTTGGCAACTTTATCTCGCTTGCAGTTTGCATTTTTGAAAGTGAAAATATATTCTGCAGCTTTTGATGTGTTGATTGGTAAGAAGGTAAAAGACAGCTGCACACAGGTCTCCAGAGACCTGACTCAATAGCTAAATGAAGATCTCTAGTGCTTTCTTGTTAGCCAAGATAGATCTACATCCAGATGAACCACAATTAGTCAATAGTGAAGGCTCTAGGTGCATGTGATCAGGAGTCACAAATCAGTTTTCCCTGGGACTTAGGTATTGGCAGTTGTGCCTTAGGCTATGCCCTGCTGCTGCTAGCCTGACTGTAATTTTTCCTCTAGTGAAGTTTTTAAAGTCACAAACTGACACAGTAACAGAATGTCATTGGCTTGTCAAATATCAAATAACTCAAATTGCTACTATGACTGTTTACTTTCCTTCTCCTGAATAGATACCTAAAGATGCCTTATAAATCAATTTATACTTTACTAATGAATGGAAATTCACTTATTTAGAAAAATAAATGTTTACCTTTTAGTATAGCATACCATATACTGTGGTAGATGTCTGTTTAACTGCCTTCAGCTTTTGGATAATACAGCACCATAGAAAAATCAACTTAAACATGCATTATTTAAAGTCAATATTTATGTAAGATAAAAATAAAGAAGTCTATTGCTGGCTTTAGACGTATACAAAATGTGGTTTAGAGCTGCATTCCAATGACAATAATTGAACAATGTGCATCTATAATTGTTGTGAAACATATAAAACATTGTTACATGGGGAGGGTGATTTTCAAGTGGGCATAGCTGAGCACATACACACACCAATAGGTGCTCCTAAACTTATGCCTGTATTTTAAACATTGTGCAGCGGGAGTCACATAGTTTAAAAAAACACTTCATATCTGTGCCACAAAAGTATGCAGTATGTTTCAGCATGCAGAACTTTGTAATGCAGGGATTCACTTAGTTGTACACCTTAGTTTACACACAAAAATAAAAGTAATGTGTACATAATAACTCTCAGTTTGGGGTGAATTTTCAAAATGTTACATGCATAAAAATTAACTTACACATAAGAACATGAGAAATTGCCATACTTGGACAAACTGAGGGTCCATTAAACCCAGCATCCTCTTTCTAACAGTGGACAATCCAGGATAAAAGTACCTGGCAAGTAACCAAACAGTAAAGAAATTGCATACTACTAATGCCAGTATTAAGGAGTCGCTATTCCCTAACAGGTGAATTTTAAAAGCCCTATACACACCAAAGCCAGGAGATCAATCCGTGGGGATTGTAAGAGGCGCCTGGGTACGCGAGTACAATTTTTTTGCATAAAAGGGGCAGGGAATGGGTGTGGTCTGGACAGGGCTTATACAGGGCATGGTCATTCCAGGAAATATGAATGAAATGAGTGCATAAGTATTTACTCACACCAGCGGCATTGGGGTCCCTATCCGTGTAACTTTACTTCTGCTGTGGACAGCATGTAAGTCATGAAACAAAAAAAAACTAGGCTAGTCAGTGGGATTTTAAGGGTTGGGGCTAACAGAGTAAAATGTAGGCAAGTTAGCTAGGGGGTTTAGGAGGTCCTCACCTTTACTGGGGAGAACTGGAAACAAATTGGGGAAACAGGTAATTGTGTTGGCACATGTATCTCCTAAAATCCCCCCCACTTACATGATCGAGGCAGCTTTTGTGCACACATGTGCACACATTTGCTGGCTCATGGACATGGATGCAGCAAGTTTATAATACGCATGTATATATGCGCCTGTTATAAAATGGGCTAAACGTGTGTACATGTGCACACAATTTTTCACTGATGCGCGCATGTGTGAGTAAAAGTTACAGACAAAAGAGACATCAGATTTAATTTTCATGGCTTGATTATCATTTGTAAAATCATGGATTCATGTTTAATGGTGTATGTGCATACTCCACTCATAAAATATGTGACCATGTGGATTCTTTCCTACCCCACACTGGAATGCACTCAAAGTTCTCAAAACTCCTGCTCTTTCTCGGAGCATAATTTTCTGCATGGCATCGGAAGTACACTTGACCTATACAATGACTACTTATATATATATATATATATATATATATATATGCCGATTTTACACAAACAAACCCCATATAAGTCTGAAAATTAACCCCTATAGAACGAACATGTAAGAAAATCATCTAAATTTTGCACAATAAAATCATGATTATTTCTTTGTCTTTCTATGTGCTTGCATTTCATTTTCATAGGTCAATTTTATTACAACTAATTGCCTTTTTTCTAAATGCAACAGCATATTCACATTGGTTCTTTGCCGAGCAGTTTCATATTTTGTTTGATCTTTAATGAGGCCTCATACTCTGGGAATTCTAGGATTAAGGAAATTTGGTTAAGGTCAACATGGGAAAGAGAACCTGAATAATATTAATGAGAAGTCAGGTGTTCCCTGAATTCAATGCGCACTGTGAACCTGTCTATAAAATATGATGTAGAGTGAACTGTATTGATTACTTTTACTGTATGTGTTCCAAATAAATTGGTTTTCAGTTTGTAAAACTACATCAATTTCTGTTAAGGAGTGCAGATCCTAGTAAGATGGGTTCTAATCAAGCTGGAAGAGTTGATCCCTTGCATGAGTAGCAGACACAAACAGTAAGGTCATTCCCCATAATTTCATTTCGATTCTGATCTTCACAAATGCTTTTATACATGCCTTTGATATAGCCATATAACAGATAAATATATATATGTATATTTGTCAAAACCTCAGTGGTTAATTTCAGTTTGAGAAACACAGCAGAAGGCAGAAAAAAATGTCCTATAAACTTTAACTTTTAAAAGAGCATCTCTTAAATAAATCTATTTGCTAAGTATCTAATAACATTACATCCCATACTACAGTCACTGAGAAAACATATTTAGAGAGCTACCTCAGTTTGGTATTATATTTTCCGTTTGCAGTGACATACGAGAATGTGAAAGCTACAGTGTTTGTTAAGAGTCCAAGGAATAATAAATTATCACCTAATTCTGACATGCTAATGCTGTTTTCAAAAGAAAGTTCTAGTTTCTCTATGTTATCAAACAGTATTTATGTATTGCTACATTGTACAAATTTGATAACCTTTACCCTTATATTATATAGCTGTGCAACCAAGTGTGCCACTTAGGGGTGTGCATTTGTTTTTAAACAAAATGAAAAATATGATGAAACACATTTTCTTTCATTTTGGGGAATTTACATTGACTTGTTGTTTGAGAAGCTTGCAGATGCAAAATGTCCTCCCCCCCCCTCCCTCCCCCTGCCTGCCACTAAGTATGTGCCTTTCTGTTTTTGTTGCTGCTGTTATGTTTTTATTTAATTTAACGTTTATTTTGGTTCAGCACATGAAACAAACTGAAATAAACAGTGAGAGGGTACACACAGATTTCAGCCTTAATTTTCAAAGGGGATTTAGACATTCAAGTCCCCTTTGAAAATTAGTGGGCTCGCACGTCGCTTAGCATGGCCTGGGCACACATTTCCAGCTGCTAGAAAGCAGGAGGAAATAGTATGCAAACAATTATGGTGATCCTTTGGAAAAACAAAAGCATGTGCGCAAAGGATTTTCCCGCCCCCAGCTCCACTCCTGGGAATGCCTCTTTGCAGTATGGGTAAAAGGATGCATGAAATTGTTTCTTTGCTTATTTTAACATGTAACCCCCTAGCCCTCCCCCCCCTCCCCGAGTAATTTTCAAAAAGCCCATTTATGCACAAACATCTTTGTTTTATGGGCATTCGTGCTTTTGAAAACTACCCCCTAAATGAAAAAGTGAAATGAAATGAGAAATGTTTTCCAGTGTGCACATCCCCTAATGCCACTTTCTGTATTTGGCAATCATGCTTCACTGGAGGTTTTGCAACTGTGCATTTCCCATCCTGCCAATTGTCCTACTGTCTACTTGCCCCATGCTTGATTTGTCCAAATTTGTGGCTTAGTAAATATTTTAGCTGAAAGGTAGCCGTCGACTTTGGTGAATAAAAATAAGCACCTCGGGAATCACTGATTTGGTACTTCAGTCGGCAAATAGTTTTACCACAGAGTAAATTTTGCAAAATGGTTTATGCAGGGAATATAAAAAAGAATGACTGTTTATTTTGTTCAGTCTGGAAAAAAAGGCATCATGCTATATAGTTAGATACTCCATTAACTTTTTATGCCCTATGTCCCAGCCATCCCACCAGTGGTTCATTAGCCACAGTTTATGTGACTTGGTTTTCACCTAGCATCTTTCCACCTAATTTTACTCCACCTCAGAGCAGTATTAACTTTTGAGGTCTCTGTTTTTGCTCTGTACCTCCCATTATTTTCTATGGGAAAAAATGTGTTCCTTTTGCTTTTTTTTCCTCCCCTGGAACATCATGGGAGCTGGATCACATTGACTCCTTTTCTTTTCTTTATTCAAGTTCCATTCACAGAGGAATATGAGAAAAAAGTTTAGGGAGCCTTTTCTAATAATTTTGAAGAGGGAGTACCACGTTCTCTGTTGCACATTATGGCCTTCTGCTTTATAAAAATGCATTTTCACAATTTAACATTTTCAGAAACTAAATATTGTGCCATTATTCTTATGTATTATTTTGTGTTACAGTACATGAAACAAGAGTCCCTGCAGTGTCAAATCTCTCCTGGAACTGTACAAACATTGTGTACCTCATAAGCCCCTTTCTTTTGTCTATTGCAGTGTTTCCCTGACCTTTGCCTGGAACTAGACTTTGCCTTGCCTGCCGCCTGCTCTGACCTTGCCTGGAACTGGACTTTGCCTTGCCTGCCACCTACCCTGACCTTTGCCTGGAACTGGACTTTGCCTTGCCTGCCGCCTGCCCTGACCTTTGCCTGGAACTGGACTTTGCCTTGCCTGCCGCCTGCCCTGACCTTTGCCTGGAACTGGACTTTGCCTTGCCTGCCGCCTGCCTCGACCTTGCCTGGAAATGGACTTTGTCTTGCCTAGTGCCTGTATTGAGTTACTGCTCCACCTTCCGGAAGGGAATTCATCTGGACATCTCCCCGGTGAGTACCCTCCGGACCAAGGGTCCACAACTGATTGAGTTTGGAACAGATTGCAAAGGCCATGGACCCGGTGGACTTTCAAGGTCTTCAGGCTATCCCCGGTCTGGCTCAACAGCTCATGCAACAGAGGCAGCAACAGCAACAACAACAACAGTGCCTTGAGGCCCTGACCGCCACGGTAGAACCATAGCAAACCGGCTCGACTCAGTCCATGGAGCAGAAGCGGCGGTTCCCACGCCTGCGACTGCGAACCCTACAAGTATGGTAACCCACCTGCCTGCCCCGCCCCGCTACGCTGGAGATGTCAAGCAATGTCATGGATTTTTAAATCAATGCTTCATACGATTTTCCTTACAGGAACAGCGGTTTCCCTCAGATCGAACCAAGACGACCTTCATCATCTCCCTGCTAGATGGAAAGGCCTTAGCCTGGGCATCCCCGATCTGGGAACGAGGAGACTCCATTTTAAATGACTTACCACGATTCATTCAGACCTTCCGTCAAGTATTCGACGAACCAGGACGTCAATCTACTGCTTCTTCGGAGCTCATCAACCTACGCCAAGGCACTTGGACATTGGCAGAGTTTGCGGTGGAATTCAGCACCTTGGCTTCTGAGTTGGGTTGGCAGAATGATTGTCTACGAGGAATTTTCTTGGAAGGACTCTCCCTTCGTATCAAAGATGAGTTGGCGGCGCGAGAGATTCCAGAGGATCTTGAGGCAGTGATTGACCTCACAGGTCATACTGATCGTCGCCTACAGCAAAGAGCCAAGGAAGTGAGAGCCTACCGTCACACAGTTCCCTTGGCCCCCACCTTCTCCCGTCCAATGATTTCTTCTAACCCTCCGGAGGTATCCACTGAAGGCAAGGAGGAGCCCATGCAGTTGGGTAAGAGCCACCTGACCACAGAGGAAAAACAACGCCGAAGGAGAATGGAACTTTGCCTATACTGCGGTAATAAGGGGCATCTTCTGGCTCAGTGCCCCGAACCTAGGTGTCTTCGAGGGGTTGACCCTAGGGAGCAGTCTCACCCCTCAATGTACCGTTCCGGTTACAATATATTATCCTCAAGGATCGCTCACCACACTGGCCCTAATTGACTCAGGCTCAGGAGGAGACTTTACTCTGGCTGAGCTGGTCCACCAGCTACAACTGCCGATACTTCATCATGAGTCTCAGTTATACATCTCCTCAATCCAGGGGGAGAATCTTCCAGGGCAAGTCACCACCTGCACCGCTCCAATAACTCTCCAGATGGGGATCCTCCATCAGGAGGAGATATCCTTCTTCACTTTGGAAAAGGCAGTCCACCCGATAGTGTTGGGCCTCCCCTGGCTACAAAAGCACGCACCCATTATTGACTGGAAAACTCTTCAAATTACTGCTTGGGGACCAGGATGTTTTACTACCTGTTTAAAGCAGAGACCTCAGCCCAGAATTCAACTAGCCACTTCTAAGCTGCTACCACCATCCCAATATGCAGATTTTTCGGATGTATTTTCTAAGAAAAAGGCAGAGATACTCCCAGCTCATCGCACTTTTGACTGTGCCATTAATCTGCTTCCGAATACTTGTCCACCTAGGGGCCAGGTGTATCCGGCTGCATGAGACCGACGACACACCTGACTCCCCCAGCTATATTATTGACCTGGCCAGAGTGGTCCTGGCCGTCACTAGGACGGTGCCACCAGGGAAGGTAGTGGTCCCTCTTCACCATCATCCCAAGGTACTCTCTTGGACGCATGATTCTCTCATGGCGGGCCATCCCGGAAGAGCTGGTACCTTGGAAATACTATCCCGCTACTATTGGTGGCCCAATTGTAACAAGGATATATGGGCTTACGTCGATTCCTGTCCAAAATGTGCCCAACAGAAACCATTACCTGGTTGACCATGGGGCCTTCTCCAACCCCTACCACCCCCTCAGGAACCTTGGACCCATATCTCCACGGACTTTATTGTGGACCTTCCTTCTTCTTCTGGCAATCAGGTTTTTGGGTTGTGGTCGACCGATTTTCAAATATGGCACACTTTATTCCACTGCCCAAGCTACTGTCCGCTCTTGAGTTAGCGAAACTGTTTGTTCTTCATGTGTTCCGCCTTCATGGTCTACCACTCCACATTACATCAGACAGAGGCCCACAATTTACTGCCAAATACTGGGGTGCGTTGTGTAAAAGTTTTGGGGTACAGTTGGACTTCACCACTGCTTTTCACCCACAAGGGAATGGACAGGCGGAATGCATCAACCGTGGATTGAAGACATACCTCCGCCTGTTTGTGAATGATCGTCAGGATGATTGGTCCTCACTGTTACCCTGGGCCGAATTTTCACACAATTCACACAAGCACTCGGCCACTGGGAATTCTCCCTTCCAGATTGTTTACGGGAAGCAGCCATGACCTCCTCTTCCTTTGGCAGTTTTGGTTGCCTCTCCGGCGGCCCACCTTTCTGCATCACAACTTCATGAACTTTGGAAGTCTACTAATTCTCAGCTATTCCATGCGGCGGCCGCCTCCAAGAAGATGTCGGATAAGCATTGTCGTCCTGCTCCAGTATTTAACACGGGAGACCGTATTTGACTGAGTACCCGTCACATACGTCTCCGGGTCCCATCTATGAGACTGGCTCCTAGGTTTATTGGACCTTTCTTGGTCAGCAAACGCTTGTGTCCAGTCACTTATTGCTTGCGGTTTCCGACCAGTCTTCGTATTCATAATTCATTCCACGTCTCCTTGCTTAAACCTGTGATCTGCTCTTCGTTCCATGCTGCTCCCTCTTGACCCCCACAGTTGCATCTGAGGATGATCCAATTTATCAGGTACGGGAAGTTCTTGATGTCCATCGTAACCACAGGTGATGGGAATATCTGATTGCTTGGGAAGGCTTTGGTCCAGAGGAGAACTCATGGGAACCATCCGTAAACATCTTGGATAAGACCTTACTCCAGAACTTCCATCTTTCACACCCCGGTAAGCCTGGTCCTTCTAGAAGAGGGCATAAGGGGGGGGGGGGTACTGTTGCTGCCACGCGCATGTTATAAAATCCAGGGTCGGCGCGTGCAAGGGGGTGCACACTTGTGCACCTTGCTTGCGCCGAGCCCTAGGGGAGGCCTGATGGCTTTCCCCGTTCCCTCCAAGGCCGCTCCGAAATCGGAGCGGCCTTGGAGGGAACATTTTTTTGGTTCCCCCCACCTTTCCCTCCCTTTCCCTATCTAACCCACCCCTCAGCTCTACCTAAATCCCCCCCCCCCCTGCCTCTGGCAGGTGTAACTTGCGTGTAACTTGCACGTAACTTGCGCGCGCCAGGCCCCGACACAGGCTGCTGTGTCGGGGCACTCGACCACGCCCCTGGACCATCCCGGACCACTGCCACACCCCCGGACATGCTCCTGGACCACCCGGACCATGGCCACGCCTATGGCCCCGCCCCCGGATCGCCCATTTTTCTAAGCCCTGGGACATACACGCGTCTGATGGGAGAATTTGTCAAATGTTTTCTGGAAATCCAGATACACTATATCAACTATGGATGTGCATTTGTTCAGGATGAATTAGGCAATTTCAACAAAATTTCCTAAATCGTCCTGGTTCGAGGACCCCGAAACCTGAATTTATTTTTCCCGAAATTTTGGTAAAAATTCATTTTCAGGTTAATGCGCACTAACTCCCATTAGTGCGCGCTAACAGTAAAATGATAGCGTGCACTAACAGGAGTTAGTGTGCACTAATGGGGAGTTAGTGCTCACTAACCCAAAATTCGGGTCCGTCCCCCCCAAATTTCAAAGGCTGGAACCATGGGAAATACGATATTTCCCGCGCGGGCTGAAAACGAACCCCGAACTGAAAAGTTCAGGCTTTGGACATCCCTAATATCAATGGACTCACCTTTATCCACATGTTTATTTACACCCTCAAAAAATGTAGCAAATTGATGAGTCAAGATTTCTCTTGGCTAAATTCATGTTGGCTTTGTCCCATTAACTATTCCTAACTGTATCTTCAGCAATTTTGTTCTTTATGATAGTTTCTACTATTTTGTCTGTCATAAACATCAGACTCACTGGTCTGTAGTTTCCTGGATCACCCCTTGATCCTGTTTTAGTAATTGGCATTATATTGGCAACTCTCTAGTCTTCAGGTACCCTAGACGATGGTAATGATAGTTACCTATTGCCAAGTGGCTCCAACACTTTTATCTCTCACATCAAATCTTGTGTTCTACTAAGGACTAGGTCTAAAATAGTTTCCCCTCTTGTTGGTTCTTGTACCAGCTGCTCTATGAAGCATTCATTTATTTCATCTAGAAACTTTACCTCTCTAAAATGTCCTGATGTGACATTCACCAAGTCAGTACTGGGGTAATTTAAATCACCTATTATTACTGTGCTGCTGATTTTTTTAGCTTTCCTAATTTCTTTTAGCATTTATTGTCTGTTTGTTTATTCTGGCCAGGTAGATTATATACACTCCCACTGTTATTTTATTCCCCTTTCCACTTGGAATTTCTATCCATAATAATTCAACATTTCATTTTGTTTCCTGCAGAATTTATATCCTGTTTGACTCAATGCACTCTTTCACATATAATGCCACTTCCCCACCAATTTGATCCATGCTATCATGTCAATATAATTTGTACCTTGGGATCACAGTTTCCTATTGGTTATCCTCCTTCCACTTGGTCTCTGAGATGTCAATGATGTTATCTACTTCTTTATCCAGTGCTATTCACTCCCATCTTATTTTTTAGACTTCTAGTATTTGTATACAGACATTTCAAAATATGTTTTTTGTTTGTATTAACAACCTGCTCATCAGCTGGCTTGGGTAATTTCAAATCTTTCTGGTCCTTTTATTTATTGCAACTGCTCTATTGGGATATCCTAATTTCCCTGTTTTCTTAGTATACTTCAAAGATAGATCATTCTGAACCATGCACTTCTGAGCAACTGTTGGCTTTCCCCCATCTACTAGTGTAAAAGCTGCACTATCTCCTTTTTAAAGACTAGTGCCAGCAGCATGGTTCCACTCTGGTTAAGGTGAAGCCCATCCTATTGGAAAAGGCTTCCCCTTCCCCAAAATGATGCCAAATTCCTAACAAACCTCAAACTCTCTTCCCTGCACAATCGTCTTATCCATGTATTGAGACTCTGGAGCTCTGCCTGCTTCTGGGGTCCTGCACGTGGAATGGGGGACACTTCTAAGAATGCTATCCTGGAGGTTCTGGATTTCAACTTTCTACCTAAAATCAGCTTCTAGAACTTCCCTCCTACACTTTCCTATGTCATTAGTACCCACATGAACCAAGACTTCCAGCTCCTCCCCAGCACTATCTAAAATCCTATCTATGTGATGCATGAGGTCTACCACATTCGCACCAGGCAGGCAAGTTACCAAGCAATCCTCACGTCTACCAGCTATCCAGCTATCAACCTTCCTAATAATCAAATTACCAGCTACAACAGTCATCCTAACCCTTCCCTCCTGGGTACATGCCCCTGGAGACCTATCCTCAGGGTGAGAAGATACTACATCACCTTGAGGGCAGGACCTAGCTATAGGATTGCCTCCTGCCTCATAAAAGTGATGCTCTCCTTCCAGGTGACCTTTCTCCTCCAAGGCAGCACAGGGGCTACCAGATTGGAGGTAGGACTTGTCTACTATCTCCCTGAAGATGTCCTGTATACATATTTCTGCTCCCTTAGCTCCTCCAAGTCTGCCACTCTAGTCTTCAGAGATTGGACTCATTCTCTGAGACAAGGAGCTCTTTGCAGCTAGTGCACACATATAACCTCTCGCCAGCTGGGAGATAGCTAGACTACTTTCTGCATCCTAATTTAGTTGATTTGTTATCAAGTGCAAATTTCTAAGGGAGTAGGGATATAAAGCTAATCAAAAATACTTTTATTCTATTGATTTAATATTTGTCTAACTGTGACCCTCAATACACTACAATTAATCAAGATTATAATTACCCACCTTATTAACTCTCATTTAGAATTAAATTCCTTCTGTATAAAACTTGTAGCAAATTTTATAGGGAGGTAAAGGGATCTCTGGAAGCTGGCTCTGTGGATCCTGAAGCCTGGATTCGCTTGCAGTGACCTCCGGAGTCCTCTCCCAGGGGAAGCTGGGTAGGATTTGCAGATGAGCCTTCTGGTCCTCTTCTGCATATCCTGTCCTCTTCTGCAAAGGTTTCCTTCAGTGGAGATTACCATAGCAATGCTGGTGGTGATCAGGAAATAAATGATCTTTTCAGCAAAGAATCACAGTGACATTTTGGATGGAACCCAATAGGTTCTGCCAGGAGTTATCCCATGATTGGAAAGTCACAAAGATTAGCAAGACTGAGAGGATTGCAGGAAAGGTGGAAGGAGAATTACCCTTATGTGCCCTCCTGGTTGATGGAGAATGTAGAGAAGGACTGACGTGACTGGGTGAGAGATGATGCTGTGGCTATTTTGAGTAAGGACCCTAAGTTATGAGGGAGGACCCTGCTGTTGAAACAGGCTATGGATGATGTGGTCAGAAACTAGACTTATGAAAGAAGCATCAAGATAAATTTCACGGAATATAGCCATCCATAAGACACCCAGCATAAGAAGACATGGTCTAGAAATCCTGAGCACTGTAGACAGTGTCTTTTTGCACTGCCTTGTCTTCTTTTAAGTTAGTAAGTTGGCCCTGTGAAGCCATTTAGGCATAAAGTTTTCCTCTTGCTAATATCCTGAGAACTATATGGTTTTTTGGGACCTGATGGAAACTTTCTGAGTGATGGTAGTCTCTTCAGTTGGGGTTCCTACTTGCAAAACCTATGGTCTGTATTTCCTTTTGGTTATTTGACATCATGATTTTTTTGAAAATGTTCTCAGAATTGATTCTGCTTTAGGGTTGGATTGAACTGAGTCTATTGTCAGTTGTCTGTGTCTGCAGTGTCTGCAGTAGATAGGGAGAATGTTCTCTAAAGGTGGAAGGACAAAGGGAGAGACTTCCATTGCCTTCCTAATGTGGGAGAGTATCTGTAACAGAGTAGTAGCTTCCTTAATTGTGTGTGTGTGTGTGTGTGTGGGGGGGGGGGGGGGGGTGTCATTCCTTCCCAGGAAAGAACTATGAAAATGAAACAGATGAATGTTTTGATCTACCTCAAGTAGATCAAAACATTCATCTGTGCTGTAATCAGAGATACTACTAAAGGATATGTGTGCTGTAATCAGAGATACTACTAAAGGATACATTAATTTAACTCAAATGAATGCATATTGGGTGATGACTCTCATGAGCATGCTGAGGAGGAAGTAGTGTCTGCGTATTTTTTTGCAGGTCCTGGGTCATGATGAAAACTGATGAAAACTAGATAGATTCTCATGGAAGCCTTTGAGGAATGATACTTCTGGAAATGTCTGCTAGATTCTCACATGGTGATTAATACTAAAAATATCCTAGATGTATACTGTAGAGCAAATAAATGCATTCTGGTGTTGGTATATCTCCATACTTATAATTTGAAGTACCTGAATATAATCTCCTTTGAAATGGTTAAAAAGCAGAATACAAACCTAATAAATAAATAAATGAATGAATAAAAAATAAATAAGGTGGATGGCCCCTGGGGTTTTGAGGACCAAAGCATTTAAGGTGAGGGAAAATGTGACAGGTCCTTCAGTTGGGCCTGTTGCCACTTGAGCATGGCCTGGAAGAAATATGAGTGGGGGAAGACTTGTACTTATTCTAATTTCCCAGACTGACTTTTTATAAAATGGAGTCCCAAATGGGCTCCCATGTTCATTTTCCATTCTTTCTAGCCTAGTGTACAGTTCAATGCCAAGATCCCCACCCTTACTGTGACTCAACCATGACAGTGGTTGTTATGCTGATGACTTGAATGTTGTCAAAACAAGAGCCCATAAATAGGAAATATAATGAATTGCTTACACTGAACAAATACTTTTATTTGGCTAATACTCATGGGTGTTTCAGAGAGCACAAAGCTCTGGCTACATCTCAGATTGTGCTGATCATATCATTCATCAACCTGGACTGAGAAGCTGCTGCCTCTTTGATTAGGATGACCATATAGCTCCATGTCAAGGAGGACAAGCCAATCTAGCCTTGGCTTTACCCATTGCATTCATAGAAATGTAGTTCTGAATTCTCTATTGAGTTCCATAAGAACTCACTAGAGAAATCAAAGTCTTCAAGGTCACGTGCCACTGTTGCCTCATCCAGGGATGGTGCCATTGATGCCTCATCCAGGGCTGGTGCCACAGATTTGTCAGCTCCCTGAGTTTGAGATATAACTTCAATCAGGTTTAGTGTGATAGGGGCCTGGGTATTGCTATTCTGGACTAGTTTGCTAGGGGACTCCTCGGTTGACAAAGGAAAGACAAATTCTGGTGTGGGAAAGGATTGTGTCTCTTCCTCCATGACATCTGCCACATTATTGTTCACTCCATCTGTGGAGAAAGATGGAGAAAGACAAGTTGAAGTTCTTTATAATTCTCAGCTGTTGCCCATCAAAGAGCCTGAAAAACAAAACAAAACATACAATGCAAACAAGGAGACGCTTTCAAAATTTATACCTACACTTTCTCCTGTGTTGGCACTGTACAGTGCGGCCACACCGGCCATGGTCTCTGGGTGCACAGAACTCAGGACTAGTTTTTAGAGGAAGGTCAAAACAATATCACATGGTAGCCTCTCTACCAGTCCTGTTTGCTGCCTCCTCAATTTTAGCAGCTTTTTCTTTTACCTCCCTTCTAGTGTCGCACCACCGATGCTAAATTTGTTTGACTTCTCTGTGCATTACTGACAGAGAGCTGGCTTCTAGCATGATCCTCTCCCAAATCAGTAGAAGCAGAAGCCTTTGATCTGATAATAGAAAGACTAGGGGGCACTCCATGAAGTTAGCATGGGGCACATTTAAAACTAATCGGAGAAAGTTCTTTTTTACTCAACGCACAATTAAACTCTGGAATTTGTTGCCAGAGAATGTGGTTAGTGCAGTTAGTATAGCTGTGTTTAAAAAAGGATTGGATAAGTTCTTGGAGGAGAAGTCCATTACCTGCTATTAAGTTCACTTAGAGAATAGCCACTGCCATTAGCAATGGTTACATGGAATAGACTTAGTTTTTGGGTACTTGCCAGGTTCTTATGGCCTGGATTGGCAACTGTTGGAAACAGGAAGCTGGGCTTGATGGACCCTTAGTCTGACCCAGTATGGCATTTTCTTATGTTCTTATGTTCTTAACTTTGTAGTTCTCGCAGATGATGCAGCACAGAAAGTCCTTCTCACCATGGGTAAAGCGAGAATTACGTGTTCGCTTCTTGGACGCTTGGCTACCACTAGTGCCACTCTGCTCTTCCATATTTCCAGCCTTTCTCACCACCTGAGAAAAGGTTTATTTTGCAGCCATGACAATCTGTCTCTGAATGAAAATAAAAACAGTGCATATGTCAACCATTAATAAACAATACATATTAATAAACAATACAATTCAAGATAATATGTTGGAATTTCAATTGTGCCTAAGAACATAAGAAAATACCATAATGGGTCAGACCAAGGGTCCATCAAACCCAGCCTTCTGTTTCCAACAGTGGCCAATTCAGGCTACAAGTACCTGGCAAGTATCCAAAAACTAAGTATATCCACTCTACTGATGCTAGTAATAGCAGTGATTATTTTCTAAGTCAACATGATTAATAGTAGGTAATGGACTTCTCCTCCAAGATCTTATCCAAAACTTTTTTTAACCTAGCTACACTAACTGCACTGCACTGACTGATGTCAATATAACTTAGCACTAATAAGAAAAGAAAGAAGAGAAAAGCCAGGCATGTAGTTAGTATTAACAGATACCTATACATGCAGTTAATGGTGGGAACAAAGAAACAGGGCACATGGACAGCATGAGCAGATGCCAAGAAATACAGTTAATGAAAGGAGAGAGAAGCTGCATGTATTGGTATTAACAGATACCAATACATGCAGTTAATGGTAAGAACAAAAGAGCAGGGCACATAGGCCGCATGAACCGATGCCAAGAAATGCAGTTAATGAAAGTAGCATGACTTGCCGACTGACTACAGGCTCGTAACAGGCGGTCACGTGTTGGACATCCTGCTTCTTTCTTGGACATCCATGATTCTGAGCATCCGTTATGGGCCTGTACTGGGCCAACCAAGTCAGGAATGCCCAGGAAAGGAGTGGGGTGACTGAGTAAACCATGGACATTCCCACTTCTTAGATGTCCATGATTCCAAGCATCTGTTACAGGCCTGTACTGGACCACCTAAGTCATTAGCGCCCAGGAAAGGAGCGAGGAGACCGAGTACAAAACATGGACATTCCTGCTTCTTTCTTGGACAGCCATGATTCTGAGTGTCTTTTACCTGTTGAAAATGAAGCAATGCCAATGCTGATCTCGATCTTGATATTCCTGCGATATGCCAGGCATCAGTTCACACCAGTCTGTATATAATACAGACCCAATTTGAACTGAATACAAAGGGACAGTTGTACTCCGAATAGCGATTTATAGGCCTCCCAGGCAGGATTATGACGCACAGCATGTCATCACGTTGGGGGAGCTATGATAGATTTGAAAATGAATAAATTGGAAATTCTTATTCCATCTGATAGACGTGTGCTCTTTTGACAGAAGTGTGGCGCATCCACAAGCACATGCATGATACTGTATGGACGTCTGATTCAATAAAATGAGTAGCGTTATGGACACTCTTTTTTTTACCTCTGAGTGCTTTTTTTGTGCCATAATGATTTGTGTCTCATTTGAATACTGTATGCGTACACAAGAGATGGGACTGTGCACACGTTGAAAGAGTGGGTGCCCAAAAAAGACATACTTTTTTAGCGCATCCGTATTGTATCGGTCTGACTGTTGTTTTCAAACTTCACATTATTATGTCATAAACAAGAGAAACAATAAAAAGGCATTAACCAGACTTCTATAAATGAGTGGAAATACACTGTCAAACAAGTAAAATTGTTAATCAGATTCCCAAAGGAATGTTTGGACATACATTATTATATCATAGATCCACTCAAAGTTTAGTTTGCTAGGGAAATCTACAGAGAGAATAATTGGGGGAAAGTGCAAATAAAAAACTGATAATATCTGAAAGCTCCAGAAACTAATATTCAAATGAAAAAATAATGAAATCTGGTACTTACATTTATCATAGCTTTCAAGTGCAGATAATTAGAATCTGCAGCACTATATTCTTTTGGAAAATAAGTAATCTAACAAAACCAAGCTTGCCAATAGCTCTTATAAGAATGTGATTACATATCATGTGTATTATCAGGTTATTTCAAATTTTGGCCTGAAAAGTTGCAGAAAAATTTCTCATTAAAATCATAGTGAGGATTTACTATTTCCAGAAAAGTTAATAATTTTGTAGTTGTATATTTATAATGAATGAGGATTTAGATTTTTAATGCAGAAAGTTGGAATTTGATGGTATTGGATGGATTCCAACATTAGTTAGGTAGATTTTGTCATTTATTTCAAACAAATCATACTTCACAATTATGGCATTCCCAACACAGACCAACTTTTGAAACTATCCATGGTACACCATTTGCATGCATAAGTGGACCCATGGACATTTATGTTTTGTAATTTAAAAACAGTGTTGCGTGAACTTTAAAGTTTATAATATGCTTTGTATTTCTGCCCTGAAAGTTCACATGCATGTTTCACAGAACACACAAATATTTAAGAACATGCATGCTTTTCCTTCCCATTTTATAAATATACATTGAATAATTGTTAACAATAAATGCATAATAACCCAGAATTAATTGCAGAGGCAGGTTTTTTTATAAAGCATGTGTGTACGCCACTTCTGAAAATACTTATTTGCATGCATAATACTTGGAATCGCTGATTCACCGATAACTCCACCAGTTCAACCAGACCTTCAATTCACTTAGCCCCTCCAGCACTTAATTCTGAACCTCAAGTCCATTGGCTCAGGCTCACCCTCAGGGATGCTCAACACCTCCACCTCCATTTCCTCTGTCCCTTCTCCTGATTCTAATAGACTTCTTTCTTGCTCCTGCCCCACACCTCCAGCACTTCATTCCAGACCTTCCACCCAAAATATACAGACAAAAGACAAGTCCAATTTCAATTCTACAAGACAATTAGCAGGTATAAAGCTGTATGGACAACTTTGGTAATATATGCACATATTGGGGTAGATTTTAAAAGGTGCACACTGGAGTGGATTTGTTCGCGCAACCCAGCGCAAACAAATCTACTCCCGATTTTATAACATGCACGCGCGGAAGCGCGTGCATGTTATAAAATACAGGGTTGGCGCGCACAAGGCTGCACAAAATCAGCAGCGGCCTCAGAGGGAACTTTCCTTCCGGCCCCCCCCCCCACTTTCCCCTCCCTTCCCCTATCTAACCCACCCCCCAGCCCTAACTAATTCCACCCCCACCTTTATTTTACAAGTTACGCCTGCCCGTATCTTATACAAGTAACCCTTTGAAAATCCGCCCCATTCTGCTTAGGGGCGGATTTTCAAAGGGTTACGCACGTAACTCTAGAAACCCACTCCTGCGCATGCCGAGCCTATTTTGCATAGGCCCAATGATGCGAGCAAGCCCCAGGACGCTCGTATGTCCCGGGGCTTGAAAAAATGGGCAGGGAGTGGGTGGGCCGTAGCGGGGCAGGACTGAGGCCTCCAGCACAATGGCCCAGAGGCAGGCGCAACTTCGCCAACAAAGGTGGGGGGGGGGGTTAGATAGGGCAGGGGGGCGAGTTAGGTAGGGGAAGGAAGAGGAAGGGGGGGGAGTGGAAGGAAAGTTCCCTCCGAGGCAGCTCCAATTTCGGAGCGGGCTCAGAGGGAACAGGAAAAGTCATCGGGGCTCCCCTAGGGCTCGGCGCTCGCAAGGTGCACAAGTGTGCACCCCCTTGTGTGCGCCGACCCCAGATTTTATAACATGCGTGCGGCTACGCGCGCATGTTATAAAATCGGGTGTGGATTTAAAAATCTGGCCCTTGATTTTCAACCCTGCTCTGGTATGCTTCTGAACTGCCCCTTTATTTCCATGTTCCCATTTATGTATGATACTGCAAGTATGTGCGCAGTACTCTTGAGGTTTACAAAATAGCATATAGATGCATACATGCTAATTTTATGCATGCAGCCCCTGTGAAACTCTTTGAAAATTATCTCCATAATATGGATCCATAAAGTCTAGAGGACGTGAATAAAGAGTGGGTGGCTCGCAGAAATGACGGCTACTGCCTGGAGATAATACCCTTATTCAGAAAATATACACATGGTTAATGCAACTCCAACATTGCTTTAAGCTTCAACGGCAAGAGGAAATGTGGCAAAAAGGATTTGCATTCAAAAAAAAGCAGGGAGTAGCTTGCTTGTTACGGCAGTTACTACCCCAAACCAAATAAGCCTGATACTTCACTTTCAAAACATATCCAGCATAACTCTTTGCTTCAACGGCAGGGGAGAAAGACCGATACTTCACGCATATCCAGCATAGCTCTCTACTTCAACGGCAGGGGAGAAAGTCTGATACTTCACTTTTAATGCATATCCAGCATAACTCTCTGCTTCAACTGCAGGGGGAATGAAGAAAAGTGGATCTATATACAGACAACAACCAACAAGGACTGAATTACATAGCCTGGGTAAACAAATAAGCATGGGTGTAGCTTGCTTATTGCGGTGGTTACTACTCCTAACTAATTAAGCTAGATTTTCACTTAGATGCAGTTCCAACACTGCTCTCTACATTAATGTTGGGGGTGGAAGGGAAATAGAACCAAAAGTTTACTAAGAGCCAAGACTAACAGAAGTATGAGAAAAGAAAAAGTGCAAAGCTTACTGGGCAGACTGGATGTTTCTATGTTTCTATAGTACTAGTAAAGCACTGTCAATTTATAGGCAAAAAAATTGACTTATGTTGCTAGTAACGCTTTAACTGTTTCAATAAAATTTGCATTATAAGGCTTATCCATAGTATGTAATAAAGTTTAACATATATGATAAGATCATTTAGCATGTGCTAAAAATATTGTCTATGGAGTAAGCTCTTAACATGCATATTCAGATGGTCACCAAATGCATTAAAATGTAAGTGCTAAAATTAGCATCCACTTGCATGTAAATGACTTGTCATATGCAAATGAGACATTGAAGAGTAGTCAATAAAGCATCAGATTTGCAGGAATTCCCTCCCACTAGTCAGTAATTCCCCATATAAACAACTCCTCTCCTGCAAGGGCAACAGTCTCCATAGTAAAAGATGCCCACCAACCCTTACCCACTCCTCTAAAAACATGTTTTACCATTCACATACAGGAGGAATGTCAGAGATCTACTGTGACCCACTATGGGGTATAACCGACCTTCTAAGGGTGGGGGTTTATGCAAGGGGAGGTTACTAGCTATTATTGTACACTATTGGGATCAATGCTGGGAAATTACTATCAAGAGAGGTCTCTGGGTTTCCCCCCCCCCCCCCCATCAGGGGAATCTATACTTCAAGGACCTACTGGTTAAAATGGGTAACCAATACAGAATTTTCTAGAATGATTGAGTCATAAAATTGAATTTTATTTGAAAATGTTCATAATTTTTTTTAGAGCAGGCAAAATATGAATTCATTTATTTATATGTCCATCCAATGAGCTATTGTGTAGATCTGAAGGCCTATCTCTGTTCTGTTAAACAATGTCAGAACTGCCATGGGCAATGCCTGCCTTAGTCACAGTCCTTCTTCAGCATAACAATACAGAATTCTCATACTTACAGTGATGGACTCATCTTAATCCAACCCACTCTATTAAATCTAGGAGATATCTGTCCCCTGGCCATCTATAGCCTACCTCAGGATTTGGTCCTTTCTCCCAGAAAAGCATTAGCATCAGACACTGTGGAAAAGACATGTTCAAAGAATAAGATTCAATGACTCCCATCTGTAGATGAGCTCTGATTTGTCTCCAGATCAGTAGGTGTCCTTCCTCTAATCTCTCTCTCTCTCGCTCAGGAACAACTCAGTCACACCAGTCAGAAAAATTTGCTTTTTTTGCTGTTGTTAGGAATCTGTCTAAACCTTTGCTGGATTATCCCATTTACACACCCACCATAGGATACAATGGATTATAACACTGCTCTCCTTTTTCTAAGGACAGGATTACAATCTTGGGCCTGGATTTATCAAAATGAGATAAGTATCGCATGTGATAGCAAAAGGGGTGTGGTTTATACTAATAGACAGTTTACTGCAATTTGTGCTAAATACCTATGCAAAGAGCTAAGTTAGCACAAATTGTGATAATGTTTCAGACTTTGTGATAAGTGCCAGCCCTGTTGTATTTTGTGTGAGAGAGAGAGAGAGAGAGAGAGAGAGAGAGAGAGAGAGAGAGAGAGAGAGAGAGAGAGAGAGAGAGAGAGAGAGAGAGAGAGACTAGCTATAATGTCTTCTCCCTAGATAGGTATTTGTATCCCTATGGGAAGCCCACCTAGTAACTCGAGGTGAGGTCTAGGTATTAGTGTAGGGGGTTAGGGGCCACTTTGACATTCAATGTGAAACGTACGAACAGAACAGTGGTCTCTTGTGAAGATTTGATGACCTTCGGAGTGAGGAAACTCACTCCAAGATGATATTTGTGCGAGTTTCTCTCAACCTAGCTTGATGGACACTCTACCTGGGTAACATCAAGCTAGGTGGAGAGAACATTGCACAATCAGCATTAAGTCCATGCAATAGCACTTCACAGACTGACAAACCCACCCCTAACTCCTCCTTTTTTTCAGATTTGCATCACACCATATGATATGGTGCTATTGCATGCATTAACGGGGCTTTTCACATGCGATAAGTTCTTAACACACGCAAAAACGCCTTAGTGCATTTTGATAAATAAGCCCCTTAGTGAGGCTATGGGACTACATAAACAAAGCAATACTTATGAAGTACAGTAGCACAGAGATCAGTTAAGGAATTATATAGGATCCAGCTCCAAAGAGTTTATAATCTAAGGGGTTGATGTACACTTGCTTGGGATTGAAAACCTTTCTAGCAAAAATGTGTTTGTTGCAGCAGGTGAATAAAAATAATGAGTCTGAAAAATTGCTAGCCTCAAATAAAGCCCCCTTAATGTTGCTTTTCAGACCTGCCCCTTCTCTCTATTGAGTCCTTCAATGTCAGCATCATTAGAATATTCATGAGTCTCACATTCTCTTTTCATACATGCAAAGCCACTCTGCTGACATTAGAAGCACTTAAACTGTCGTGGGATGACATTCTATTTATTTATTTGTTTGTTTATTGGTTTTTATATGCTGTCATTTGGCATAGCCATCACAACGGTTCACAAAAAAGTGCATCAATCAGTATACATTCACTAAATTAAGTAATTAATAAAAAGTAAACAATTAAAAAATATTTAAAATATTGCATATTAGAATGAAAAAATACATTAGAATCTTAAAATAAAAGTACAAATGTTAGTCATAATAAGAGCACATTAAAATTAACATTACATCAACACTATCTAAGGGCAAAAATGCCAAAAATACATGCCCACACATTAATTGGCTTACTACCTTGTTTAAACCTCCTCTCAAACATATAGGCAAACTGGCCTCATAGGGTAAAAGTAATGAAAAATGGCATCAATACACATATAGGGATCCTGATAGTCCCGTACTTGAGTAGTTAGGAATTTACCATTTGGTGAAGGGAGAGACAGTTTAGGGATAAGGAGTTTACAGCTTTCCCAAGTGGAATGCTTGCAGTGGAACTGTCCTGTTGTTTATACTGAGAGATCACCATTTTACTCTCATGGATCTCTTTTGCTTTTGAGGAGACTGTGGGCCCGATATTCAAAGTTCAGTGTTTGTTAGCCATATAAGTGGGACATGTGGCTAAATATGACTGCCGAAGATGCACCCCCATTCAAAGGCCACGCCTTCACTGTATAAGTCCTTTATATGGTTAAAAAGTTAGCCACATAAGAAGTGGACATAAGGTGGGAGAATTGGGGCAGGTCGATTTAGCCATACAACTTGTGCGGCTAACTGGAAACATTAAAAGCAATGCAAGGGCCCTGAAAGGAAATGTTCCCACCCTGCGCAGGAAACCCTGTATATGCATCATGGGGCTGATGCAATTAATGAGCACGGAAAATGGGCACTCATTGTTGAGCTCCGCTTTCCTAATGCGCACCCAGCTACCTCTCCTGGGTGCGCGATTCAATATTTAAATGAGGGGTGGTGCTGCCAGAGAGGCACTAGAGACAAATGTGCACCCCTAGCGCCTTCTTGGCAGCGGGAACCCAGGAGAGGTGGCTGTCAGTGGATTAGGAAAACAGACGCTCAATTTTACGAGTGTCCATTTTCCTAACCTGTGCACAGCCATGGGTTAGGAAAACGGATGCTCATTAATTGGGCATCCATTTCCCTAACCTGACCAGCGGCACTTTTTTTTAACATTTTTTTTTTTTAACTTTTTGGTTCCTCTGACTTAATATCGCCACAAGATTAAGTCAGAGGATGTACAGAAAAGCAGTATTTTCTGCTTTTCTGTACATTTTTTGGGGCTGCTCAGAAATGAATGCCTGGGCAGGCGTTAATTTCTGAGTGCAAAAATGTGCGGGTCGGGCGCACTTTTTTTTTTTTTTTAGATCTGGGGAGAATAACTAATAGCCTCATCAACATGCATTTGCATGTGATGAGTGCTATTAGTTTTGCAGGAGGGTTGGATGCGCATTTTGGATGTGCTAATTCCCTTATATCATAAGGGGTTGTGGATGCGCGTCCAAAACGCACGTCCAACCGCGGATTAAACAGTGCACACTGTTTTGCATCAGCCCCCATGTGTTTTAGTGACAATGTCCATCTAAAAATAAACTTTGAGATAAGGCCTCTGGAACTGTGTTGTATTCATTTTAGTAGTTTATGCAGGCAAATGTTTTACATACATAAAGTTAAATATAATGCATGTGCTATGTGTAAAACAGCATTTACATGTATACACTACTGAAATAAATGAATGAATAAAAAAAACACACAACAAAAGCACTGCTGAAAAGAATTAATGAACCAAATTGAAAGTCTTTTGTGTGCACATTCTTACTGGACATGCTTCCTGCTTATAATGGTGTAACAGTAAGAGCCTAAACAGCAATCACAACTTTTGTTAGAAATTCAATAATCATTTCTTTCATGCCCTGCAAATCACAACAGTATTAACAAATCAAAACAGGACAGCAAGGGTGGAGAGCAAGGGAAAATAGATCTTATTTTGCCCTACTTAAGTGTTCTCTCTCTCTTCACCACCTATCCTGTAGGACTCCACACAGTGCATGCCCACCAAGTACATATATATGACACCTGTGGCAGGAACCTGGAAATCTGTACACTATATCCATCACACACTTTGAGAAAGTGAACTATTTGATAGAAAGGCCTTTTGATCTCCTTCTTATTCAGCTGTATAGAAGGATCCTAAATGTTGTTAGATATACAGGCATCCAAGGCATGCACAAGTGAATGGACACATCCGATGCTAGAAGAGTCATTGCTGCCACTCATGCTTTCTGTTCCTTTAACAAAAGGCTGTTGTTCATCGTAAGAAATGAACATAGGATGTTTTTCAGCTGAAACAAGTGAGTATAAACAGATGTGGTCCCTTTAAATAGTTCTGCTGTACTGCTCTAGTAATATTGCTTAGTATTTATGTATTCTTTCTTTTTTTATTTGTTTATCTGGCACCTTCAACCAGTATCAAGTATAAAACTGCAGGGATCATAAGAACATAAGAAATTGCCATACTGGGTCAGACCTAGGGTCCATCAAGCCCAGCGTCCTGTTTCCAACAGAGGCCAAACCAGGTCACAAGAACCTGGCAAGTACCCAAACACCAAGAAGATCCCATGCTACTGATGCAATTAATAGCAATGGCTATTAGCTAAAGTAAAACTTGATTAATAGCAGTTAATGGACATCTTTTGCAAGAACTTATCCAAACCTTTTTTGAACCCAGCTACACTAACTGCACTAACCACGTCCTCTGTGTATATGTCTGAATGAGAGTAAAGATGGCCACATAAGGGACTATAATATCTCCACCACTACTGCTGCTATGGCTGCCTGACAGTCACCCTTCTTACAGAAGGTTCACTTTAACTGTACAGGGATCCACAAAGACTACCTCAGTCAAGTGATCCTGTCAGTTCTGTGAATATTCATGTGTTTTCCCATATCATGTGTGTATGAAGAAACATGATCGGCAAAAAAAAAAAAAAAAAGATCATTACAGCCTATCTTGTCTGTGCAACCACACCAGCTATTCAGGTTTACAATCTTACCATTCCTTCAGAGATCCTCTGTGTTTATCCATGCTTTTTTTAAATTCAGATACTGTCTATCTCTACTGCCTCCACAGGGAGACTGTTCCATGCATCCATTACCTTCTCTGTAAAGAAATATTACCTTAGATTACATCTATTCTACCCCATTTCACCATTATCCCATGACCTTCTAGAGCTTTCTTTAGCATGTGGAACATTTAAAACTAATCAGAGAAAGTTCTTCTTCACTCAATGCATAATTAAACTCTGGAATTTGTTGCCAGAGGATTGTGATTAGTGCAGATGTGTTTAAAAAAGGAGTGGATAAGTTCTTGGAGGAGAAGTCCATTACCTGTTATTAATTAAGTGACTTAGAAAATAGCCACTGCTATTACTAGCAACAGTAGCATGGAATAGACTTAGTTTTTGGTGGTACTTGCCAGGTTCTATGGTCTGGAGTGGCCACTATTGGAAACAGTATGCTGGCTTGATGGACCCTTGGTCTGACCCAGTATGGCATGTTCTTATGTTCCTTTGAGATACCCACCTCCTCTGCATGGAAACCTTGGTGATATTTAAATGTCTCTATCATATCTCCCCTATCCCACCTTTCTTCTAGGATATACCTGTTTAGATCTTTAAGTCTGCTTCCATGTGCTTTAGAACAAAAATCATTTACCATTTTAGTAGCCACCCTCTGGACAGACTCTAACCAGTTTAGATCCTAAGAACATAAGATATGCCTTGCTGGGTCAGACCAAGGCCCATCAAGCCCAGCATCCTATCTCTAACAGTCACAAGTATCTGGCAGGATCCCAAGGGGTAGCGAGATTCCAAGCTGCTTATCCCAAGACTAAGCAGTGAATTTCTGAAACTCTACCTTAATAATGTTTAATAGATTTTTCATGGAGAATAATAATCCTTTATTTGTCCATGCCATCCTTTTGAAGATTAGTCTCCAAAACTGTATACAGTATTCCAAATGAGTTCTCATCAGGGACTAAATCAGAGGCAATATCACCTCCTTTTTTCTGCTGATCATTCCTCCCCTATGCACCTAAGCAGCTTTCTGGCTTTTGCCAATGTCTTCTCCATCTGTTTGGCCACCTTAAGGTCATCAGATATGATCACTCCAAGATCCCACTTTTCTTTTTGTTTACAAGAATTTCACCACCCCTATACCAGGGGTGGCCAACTCCTGTCCTCGAGCCACAAACAGGTCCATGTTTGAAGATATCCAACAAAGAATATGCATGAGATAGATTTGCATGTGCCTCTTCCATTGTATGTAAATCTCTCTTCATGCATATTCTTTATGGATATCCTGAAAACCTTGCCTGTGTTTGGCTCTGAGGGAGTGGAGTTGGCCACCCCTGCCTTGTATTGTACATTTCCCTTGGGTTTGTGCATCCTAATTGCATTACTCTTCATTTTTAGCATTAAACATTATCTACAAGACCCTAAAGCATTCCTCTAGCTTTGTTATATCCTTCTTCATGTTGTCCATACTTTACTGGCTGTCTAACTTGTTGCAGATTTAGTATCATCAGCAAAAAGGCAAGCCTTTCCCGATAAAACCTTCTGCAATGCTGCTCACAAAAGTGTTTGTAAAGGTCTAAGGATCGATATCCCATGGTGTTATAGTGTTAGTAACATCCCTCTCCTCAGAGTAAACTCCATTTATCACTGCCCTTTGTCTCCTCAGTTCAACAAGTTTCTAACCCAGTTAGTAACTATAAGGCCCTTTCTATGGGCTCTCAGTTTATTAGTAAGTTGCCTATGTAGAAACCGTTTCAAAGGCCTTACTGTAAGTAATAGTGGCTTTTTAGTTCGCCTGTGATATTGTCTAGGCCATGACTTAGATGGCATTTTCTGTTTTATGCTTTTCAGTTCTGATCAACAATATCATGCTGTTCCAGGGATCAGAGAAGGGCTAGCCTTTCTTGTGGCTTCCAGGATGCTGAGCCCATGGACTATTGGAGATATGCATGCAGAATTTAGAAAAATCAAACAACAAAGATTTTTTTTTCCCAAGTCTGAGATGCACGTGCAAGATGTACACAATATGGAAACATGTACAGAGGGAGTTAGTTTTCACATTCACTTAGTAGGATTAAGACTGATGTATGTGTTCAGGTTTCCATGTGAACTGATTTATGACATCTATATATATTAATGTGTCAGCTTTCAGTGGTATATATGGAAGAAACCACTAGTCTCCCAGGCAAAGGATATATGAGCAGAGATGTGTGATACGTGCTTCAGAACCTAAAACTCCAGTAGTCAGATATTTCAGAGATGCATCATCCAGTATCTTTTTAAAATTCATAGCATTAATCATGTGCCCCCACTCCTAAGAAGGGGGAATACAGTCCTTAAGGTGAAACAGCATTAAAGAATGTGGATTCACCACTGGGTATTTTGCAGACATGTGGTATAAATAAGGATTTTACATTAGAGATTTTTTTATTTACAGGAAAAATTGAGAGAGAGAAAAAGACAGAGAGAGAAAGATCTATACTTTTTTCTTTGCTTTTGTAATTTTTTTTATTATTTCACAGTTTATTTCTGCTTATAAATATGATGAATTTGTGAATGTGCTAGTCTGCTGTCTAAGCATCAGATGAACTTGTGTATTGAAATGAAATGGGCTTCCTGCTACTTATTACTTGACAATGGCTTGATAGTTGACATGCGCATCATGAATGTCAGCACGAGCCTGGCCCATATTATTCTTTATGATCTTGATATAAATCTTTTGAACACAAACTTATGGCTTGAAAGTATTTCTTCAGTTAAACTAGAATGCTACTCTGTAATTGTGAATTGTCTTGTAATTGTGGAAGGCAAAGCAACTCCATGGTATTAGCAGTTCATCTCGCTCTTGCTTGGCTTGTGTATTGGAGCTTTTCTGAGAACAGAAGAGAACCAAACGTAAAAATACTCAGTTCAATAAAAAGACCTTATGACCAGAGCACATACAATATAACAAAGGGTGAATTATAGTTCTTATGACACAAATAACAGAGGCGAATTATAGTTCTTATGACAAAATTAACACCGGCTCATATAGAGAAACTGATTATATTAGGTCCCTCTTCATAAAAGTGGTAACAGAGAGAAGACTGGAAAACACAGGTGCTCAGTGGTGGGAAAACTGATGGACACTCTTCTGAATGAAAGGATTGTGAACTATCTACAATCCATTTGATTGCAGGGTCCAAGGTAGCATGGTTTTTATCACATGCAGACAGCGGCGGATTCCCAATGAAGACCGGCCCGGAGATTCGCGGCCCAGGCCAGCCCAGGAGAAATCACGTTGTCTGCTGAGCGCGGCTCTGTCACGGCTGCACTCGGCAGACCACGTGACTAGTGCGACTGGCCCACCGGGGGATGCCCAATCCTCCGATAGGCCAATCCGCCCCTGCATGCAGATAAATCAAATTAATCTCATTGATTTCTTCATTGGGAGACTAGAGTAGAGAATTAGATCAAGGACATGCGCTGGATGTGGTTTTCTTGGATTTCAGCAAAGCTTTTGATACAGTCCCATATAGAATGCTCATTATTATTTATTTCACTTTATTACCCAACTTTTCTGAATACAAAATCACTCAAGCGGTGTTTGCAGTAAATTAGAATAGCACAGTTGAGAAAAAGGCCATTTTCAGCTTAAAAATAGATAATAAACTGAGCAGCCTGGGTGTGGGCCCAAAGTAGTAGCCCTGGATTAGAAATTGGCTGAGTGACAGCCCGAGAAACAAAATAGGAAACGAGACAAATTTCTGTTTTGTTTAATTTCATTTTCAATGTGAAATGATTGAAAATCCAATGCAATTTCACTGGTTTTCACATTTTGTTTTGAAAACAAAAAAATTGATCCATTGGGCCTAGGCCCAAGCTGGGGCCTCACCTAGGGAATAGACCAAGGCCCAAAGCATGGGTCTCAGCCTATGCCCAAACGCAACACTGGGGGCCAGGACCTGGGCCTTGGGCTGGGGCCTTGCCTAAGCATAGGCCATGGCTTGACACAGACGCCACAACCTAGGCCCGAGTGCAATGCTGGGGTCTCATTGAGGCCTGGGCCCAATGCCGGGGCCTTAGCCAGGACCCCAAAAATTGAACAAACTTACTTGCTCCAGCAGGGATCCAGCATTGTGGGCCTCAGCCTAGGCTAGGGTCTGGGCCCAGGCCTAATAATGGAGACAATGGAGATGTTACGCTTGTAGTGGTTTTCTGAAATGATAATCTAGAAAATGATAATTTAGAAAAATCTGAGGCAGATCCTACTCGAAACATAGTGCTATATCAGTTTTTTTCCTCAGTGATCTCTATAATCAAGATTGAATGCATTTCAAATAAGATATTGTATTTTAACTGCAAAAAACCCTAAAAGATTAAAATACTAAAAAAATCAGTGAATGATCACATTGGACCGATAATTAAACTGTTGGGTTTGAGGCATAGTGTGGCTGTTAGTCACTGTGGACATGACTCCTCCCACAGGGAGGGGCCCTGTGGGGAACCACAGCAATAGGCTAGACTCAGAGAGCAGACACTGGAGATGGAAAGCTTTATTGTACTGCAGTAGATAGATGATAATAAGGCAGGAAGAGATGGCACTGAAGTCCAGCAAGGTGCCGATACATTCAGACAGCCTCAGATGGAAAGTCTCACCCAGATGTACAAGATTGGTAGAGTTCCGCAGAGCGAGATAAGCCGAACCTGGTGTGTGGAAATGGAGAGCTGGATCATAGAGGTACTCACTGAAGAGTAGTGCAAGAATCTTCCTGGTAGTTGGTGATGGTGGGACCAGCGGTCTGTGATGCAGGATTCTTCTGAGTTGGAAAGGCCCTCGAGGAGCGAGTACCCAGAAGCACAGATGATCCTGCAAGAGAGAGAAAAACCCCTGAGTAGTGGTTGTCTTAGTAGAAGAAAGCCCCGAAGGGAAGTTGGAAGTGAGAGACCCCTGAGGAGCAGGTGCCCAGAGCTTCTTCAGGAGCAAAATACCCCGGAGGGTAGCAAGGAGTCTAAGTGTGCAGCTTAAAAGCAGTCAGATAGCTAAACCGAAGTCCTTGCTAACTTGTTCGTTAGGAGCAGAGCAGAGGCTTAAATGCCCGGAGGTATTGACGTCATGCAGTGGGGATGCCCCGAGGTTCCTGCCATGATGTGTAGATAAACGAACAAACGGTGATTTGGCTGAAGAAGAACTCTATATATGTTCTCTAGCAACCGTCATACATGGCCACAGTAAGCTAGGTGGCTTATATATGCAAGCTCGTATGGCTACTGGGCTTGAATAATCATAGGTTGCAGAGAATTTTGAAAGTGCTGACACTGGGTGCTAAACAACTACTGTGCGAGCACTTATCTGATTCCACATGTAGCAAATAATGTGTATACTCCTGAAGGGCTGCTCCAACACTGCGGTGTTTCGGAGTATTGGACTCCTTCCTCAGGGATCCTTCAGGTAGGATTGTGCTTATGGTTGAAGCCTTTTAGTTGCAGTCATTATGTGCGCTCGTGGAGTTTCAGTGCACTTGAATAGTGCAGCCTCACAGCGACTGTGCTGCAGAATGACAGTCATTCTGCAGCACAGTCGCCGTGAGGCTGCACTATTCAAGTGCACTGAAACTCCACGAGCGCACATAATGACTGCAACTAAAAGGCTTCAACCATAAGCACAATCCTACCTGAAGGATCCCTGAGGAAGGAGTCCAATACTCCGAAACACCGCAGTAGTGTGGAGCAGCCCTTCAGGAGTATACACATTTATTTGCTACATGTGGAATCAGATAAGTGCTCGCACAGTAGTTGTTTAGCACCCAGTGTCAGCACTTTCAAAATTCTCTGCAACCTATGATTATTCAAGCCCAGTAGCCATACGAGCTTGCATATATAAGCCACCTAGCTTACTGTGGCCATGTATGACGGTTGCTAGAGAACATATATAGAGTTTTTCTTCAGCCAAATCATCGTTTGTTCGTTTGTTGTGGATTTTTGGCTTCTACAAGAGTATTATATTTCTACTTTTATGATGTGTAGATAAGCATAGGCAACGTGCGTGCGCAAGCCATAGGAGGCCAAGGGAAGGAACATGGTGGACATGGACGCTCATGCTGAGTTGGAGATGCCGAGGGTTTCGGCACATCACCGGAGGCAGCCATCTTACCCATGGAAGTGGAGAAAGGCACAAAAGAGGTGAGGCAGAGTGGTCGCAGCCATCTGCAACCGACAGACGCAATATAAACATGAACTCATCCCTAGTGATATAGTAACAGAAACCTAAGCTATATAAGCTGTATACATGTGATAGCATAAATATTAATAAGGATCTTTGAATGCTATCTTTTGTTGTCCTTGAGTTAAGATTCACTGCCCAAAAGTGCAAAGTTATGCACTTAAGGTGCAGAAATCAATAGGAGTGTTATGCAGTTGGTGGTGATGAACATTGTTGGTGGAGAACATGGGGAAGGACTTTGGCATAATAGTGTTGCATGATCTCAAAATTGCAAAACAATGTGATAAGTTGTTGGCCAGAGCCAGGAGGATGCTTGCATGTATATAGAGAGGCATAACCAGTAGAAAAAATAAAGGCCATACTGACTCTTTATAGGCTGTTGGTGAGGCTTCTCCTGGAGAACTGTGTTGAAATTTGGAGGCCATATCTTAGAAAGAATATAAAGAGACTAGAGACAGTCCAGAGAAGGCAACAAAAATGGTGCAAGATTTGTACCAAAAGCCTTATGAGATGAAACTGAAGGAACTAAATATGTATACCCTGAAAGAGAAATAAGGCAGGGGAAATATGATACAAATATTTAATGTACAGAAATCCAAGATTTTTCAATGGAAAGAGAGCTGTAGAACTAGAACTAGAACACTATATGAAGTTCCAAGAGGGGTAAATTCAGGAACAATGTCAGAAGGTATTTTTTCACAAAGAGGGTAGTGGATGCCTGGTAGGGATGTGCATTCGTCTGCGATGAAATAGGAAATATAGTCGATATTTCCTATTTTGTTGCGGTTCGGGGGTCTCAGAAATGATAGGAAAACCCACGAAATTTTGTGTGGTTTTCTTATCATTTTTTTTTTTGGGGGGGGGGGGGAGAAACGGCACATAAAAAAAACCCAAAAAATCTAAACCCAACCCAACCCAGATTTAATTAATTACAATCCCCCACCCTCCTGACCCCCCAAAAACTTACCTAAAGTCCCTGGTGGTCTAGCAGGGGTCCTAGGAGCGATATCCCCCGCTCAAGCCATCGGCTGCCACTAATCAAAATGGTGCTGATGGCCCTTTGCCCTTACCATGTGACAGGGGCTATCATTGCCATTGGCCAGCCCCTGTCACATGGTAGGAGCAATGGATGGCCCGTGCCATTTTTTAAGATGGTGCCGGGCCATTTTTTAAGATGGCGCCGGACATCCATTGCTCCTACCATGTGACAGAGGTCGGCCAATGGCACTGATAGCCCCTGTCACATGGTAATGATAATGGCAAAGGGTCACTGGCGCCATTTTGTTTAATGGCTCGAGAGCAGGAGATCACTCCCAGGACCCCTGCTGGACCACCAGGGACTTTAGGCAAGTTTTGGGGGGGTTGGGAGGGTGGGGGATTATAATTTATAATCTGAAGAGTTGGGGTGTTTGGGGTTTTTTTAGGTTTGGGACAGCTGAAAACAAATCGGCGCAACCCACGGGAAACAAAATTTCCTGCAGCGGGCCGATAACGAAGGCCAAACCAAAGGGTTTGGCCGAATCACATCTCTAATGCCTGAAATGCACTCCCAGAGGAGGTGGTAAGGATATGAATAGTGACAGACCTAAAAAAGCATTAGATAAACACAGAGAATCCCTTGTGGCAAGAGAATGGTAATAAAGCACTGGGCAAACTTTACTGAGTGACAGCTGCAGTCCAAAGCAAACGTAATATGTCTGCATTGTGATCCATAGAAGGCATGGGGTAATTTGTATGCAGGAACATTATACCACAACAAAATTAGGGTTGGCTTCCATATGGGAATTTGATCTATTTTTGGTAGCTGCACATAAAATTGATGCTGAGCAGACTAGATGGGCCTTTTTTGGTCTTTATCTGCCATCATGTGCTATGTCTACTATTTTTTTCATGAGCAAGTCAAAAAAAGACATTCAGTATGAATTAAAGTAGCAGATATGCTGTCATAAACATAGCCAAGAAACACACTCAGAGGAGGAGAAAAGGACATGTTACATGTGTTACTATAGGCATGGTATCTCTCAGTCACTCCCGCAATCATTGAGACACCCTCTCATCTACTAGTTCAGTGGAGGCCAACTCTGATCCTTGAGAGTCACAAATAGACCAGGTTTTCAGGATATCCACAATGAATATGCATGAGATAGACTTGTGGCAACCATCAGTTTGTGACTCTCAAGCACCGGAGTTGGCTACACCTGCACTAGTTGATTCTCCCTCTACTAGAGAGTGAGGAGCTCTGACAAAGCACCATGCAGACACGAGCATGTTGGTGTCTCCTATATCTTATAAACACAGAAAGAGGAAAGGAAGACATTTAAAGGCAGGAATGTTGAAAACCAGACATGTGCCAAAACCTGGAGATGGGTGCACATCTCACACATATTTATTTATTTTGAGTTTTTTCTATACCGATATTTGTTTTCACATCATATTGGTTTACACTGAACAGATTAACAAAGTGAGAGAATTACATTGAATTGTAGAGTTGAAAATGAGCAGGGAAGGAAAAAATGAGATAACAGTATAATATGTCAAGCAGGGGTGGAATATACAGCTATTTACAGTTACATAGTGAGCAAGGGGCATAAAGGTGCGGCAGGCGACAGGGGGGAGGGAAAAGGGGGTAATTGAGGTCAAAGTGCGGGGAGAGAAAAGGAGGGGTGGAATTATACTAAGGCCTGCTTGAAGAGCCAGGTTTTTAGCTTTTTAAAACATTTCTGGAGGCAGTGCTCTTGGCGCAGGTCGTGGAGAGGAGATGAGTGAGGTTGGGGGAGGGAGAGCGGAGGGTTCCTTTGTAGGTGAATCTGGCTGGTCTGTTGGGGATGTGGAACTGTAAGGAGTCGTAGAGCCAGTGTATGTCCTAGCTATGAAGGGTTTTATGAATGATTGTGAGGGTTTTGTGGAGGATTCTGAAGGAAATATGCATGTCCAACTGATTTTATATGTGCACAAGTACTGATGCTCAAATATTTTGCATTGAGAAAAAAGGGACAGAATGTGGGTGGGTCATGGGCGTTCCAGGGCGTGGCCAAGAGATATGTGTGCATGTTGCACACTCTGATGCTGAAAATATCTTTGAACTTTTACAGATGCTAAAAAAATAAAAATAAGAGAAAAAAGCATACAATTTTATTACTCTGAAATAAACTTTGCACATGTGTTTGCTGGTTCGCGTCCAGGGACATGACCATTTTATAACAAATAGCCTCCCTTTTAAGTGTTAACCCTGGCCTTTAAAACCCCACACATCTCTTTACATTTTTTTTTGTTTTCGGACATACACGTCATCCATAACAGAAGTAAAGTCACGTGGTAGGGGACCCCCGGCGTGCGCCTGTGTGCGTAAGTATTTACTAGAGATGAGCTTCGTTTTTTTCTACCGGGTCATTTTTTGAGTCAGACGCTTCGGGGTAAAGTTCGTTTTTCCTTGGTTAGTTTTTTGGAAAAACAAACAAAAACGAAACGGGGAAAAACGAAACGGGCCCAAAAAACGACACGGGAAAATGAAGCTCAAAAAAACCCACCCCAAGCATTAAAATTTACTTTAATACATTAAATACAACCCCCCGCCACCATCCCGATCCCTCCCCAAGACATACTAACAACTCTGGTGGTCCAGCCGGGTCCCGCGAGCAATTTCTTCCTCTGTGCTGTCGGGTTCTCCGGCCTGCCTCGCATCAAAATGGCACCGATAGCCTTTGACCTACTATGTCACAGGGGCTACCGGTACCATTGGTCAGCCCCTGTCACATGGTAGGAGCAATGGATGGCCGGCATCATCTTGTGCTCCTACCATGTGACAGGGACTGACCAATGGCACCGGTAGCCCCTGTGACATAGTAAGGGCAAAGGCTATTGGCGCCATTTTGATTACTGGCAACCGATGGCGAGATCGCTCCCGGACCCCCGCTGGACCACCAGGAACTTTTGGCAAGTCTTGTGGGGGACATAACCAGGACATATACTGGCTCCATGACTCCTTACAGTTCCACATCCCCAACAGACCAACCAGATTCACCTACAAAGGAACCCTCCGCTCTCCCTCCGCTCTCCCTCCCCCAACCTCACTCATCTCATCTCCACGAAAGAACACGCACTATCCGTTGCAGGATAGAACTCCATGCCCCCCAACTTTCCAAAAGTCCCTGGTGGTCCAGTGGGGGTCCGGGAGCGATCTCCTGCACTCGGGCCGTTGGCTGCCAGTAATCAAAATGGCGCCGATAGCCTTTGCCCTTACTATGTCACAGGGGCTACCGGTGCCATTGGTCAGCCCTTGTTACATGGTAGGAGCACAAGATGGTGCCAATGGCCATGTGACAGGGGCTGACCAATGGCACCAGTAGCCCCTGTGACATAGTAGGTCAAAGGCTATCAGCGCCATTTTGATGCGAGGCAGGCAGGAAATCCCAACAGCACGGAGGGAGAAATCCCTTGCGGAACCCCGCTGGACCACCAAGCATGTTAGTAAGTCTTGGGGAGTGATTGGGATGGTGGGGGGGAGGTTTGTATTACAGTAAATTGTAATGCTTGGGGTAATTTTTTGTTTAAAAAAATAAAATGTGCCCCTCCCTCCGTACAAACCTGAAAAACTAATTTTCCTCGTAGTTCGGGGAAAATCAGTTTTGGGGTTCGGGGCCCCCGACCCACGACAAATTAGGCAATTTTGTTGAAATTGCCTAATTTGTGATAAACGAAGCACATCGCTAGTATTTACGCCCTGGTTTTATTGAGAAATTTAGACACACCCGTACTCTACCCACAAAACACCGACACACCGCCCCTTTTTAAAAATGTTTTATTTGTGTGCATAGTGGGATATATGCTTGTACTCGGGCAGCTTTTAGAATCTGCTCAGTGTGCACTAGACCGACCTGTGCACGTACCTCCCACTTCTGGTGCACACGGGGCTTTTAAAATTCACTTGGACAGATTGTGAGCCCTCTGGAGATAGAAAAATACCTACAGTACCTGAAATGCTGAAAAGAGAATATAAAAAAAAAATAGTAATAATAAAATTATGCAGCCAGATCCCATTCGGCGTAAAGTTGCTTCTGCTATAGATTAGGTTTAAGTCTTCCTAAAACTATTTCTAGGCATTTATGAAGTGCTTGAAGGGTCTGGGTCAACTGGGGGCAGTGCAGTCTTAAAACCACGGTGATCTGGGGGACCTAGCTATAGACTGGGCAAACGAACTGGTGAAACTGGTCATGGTCTGGACATGTGCCTGCTATAAAATTCCCTTACTTTCAAGTCTCAAAGCCTGACATTATGCTGCTGTTCGCATACAACCTTAAAATTAGGATCTCACATACACACACACACCAGGGCTATTTTATAACATGCGCGCATATGTGTTTGCAAGATATTAAACTGCAGCGTACTTGGCCGTGTGCCCAAACACATGTATATATGCACCCTGTGCCATTTTAAAATTACTGTTTTAATTATCTCTACGTTATGCGACTTTGATCAGTCCATGAGCTATACATTTCTTACCCTCTATTTCATGACCATTATGTAAAAGATTTTGCACACAATCAAGCAATAGAAGCATACTGCTTAACTTGCAGAGGGGTTTGAATGTATTTTTACTTATTTATTTTCAAATTTGTAGCCAACCTTTCCAGAAATCATCTCCTTGTAGATGCAAGGAGTTTCCCATTGAGCTTACAGTCCTGATGATACAAAGTATCTGTGGGACTGACAGTTCTGCAGGAAATATTGTATTTATTTTTTATTTATTTTATTTAATATCCTTCCTTTCCCATAGCATCATAACTATAGAGAGTAATTTTCAAAGGTACTTGTGCAGGTAAAGTAGTGCTTTAGCCACAGAAATAGTCCTTTATGAAACTGCATGACCAATATATGCATAAAATTACGTGTATACAAGCCATATACCAAGTATTTTTATATGCATAGTGGAGCAGCGTCCAGGGGGTGGAATCTGGACAGGGTTGGGACTTACATGGATTAATTTTTTTTTAAAATTATGCATATAAATTATCTAAATTCTGCGTACCAAATGGTAGGTGTAATTGTGTGTACAGAAGTTTACCAGGATAATTTTCAAAGTGGTCTTATGCATCTATGTCTATTTTGAAAATTGCTATAACTTATGCATGATGTTAAAAATTATCCCCATAATGACCAAACCAATTTCATACTTTTTAAATTTTATCCATTTCAATAATGAAGGTCCATCACATGCCTCTTCTTCAGAAGACGTATGTGGTGACCTTTTATTTTTTTAATTTATAAGAAGTGATATTCTCCTACCCTCTGATTTTGCACTGATCAGATGAAGAGGTCATGGCTCTTGAAAACTTGTCAAAAAAATATTGTTAGTTGAATATAAAGGAATCATCTACTACTTGTTTTTTTTTATCTTTATTTTTATGTATGTAAATGGACTAACAAAGCAATTATGATGTCTTTCTCCCTGTGCAGCACTCTTCAAACATCCAGAATCCCTAGTTCTTTAAGGAGATCTTAAGCGAATGCAATGTTTACTCCCTTTCACCGGGGGTGACCTTCAGAGACTGCTGAGCTCTAGCCAACTCGCTGCAGTTTCTGGCAAAAGGCACATATTCATACTATGGGGAGAAGGATTCACCTGCAGAGCCCAAGGGATCACAAAAAAAAAAAAAAATTGTTGGCTGTGTTCCATATAAGGAAAACATAATTTATTTAAAGTCCTCAAAATCAAAGTCCAGTAAAAGGCAGGAAAAATAGGCAAACAGTCCAAAGTATTCAAGAAAAAAAATAACAGAAAGTACACCTTCTTAGACAGTTATCAATCCTCAAAGTGTGCACTTTCACTCCCCTCTTGCAGGGTGAGTAATAGGGATGTGAATCGTGTCCTCGATCGTCTTAACGATCGATTTCGGCTGGGAGGGGGAGGGAATCGTATTGTTGCCGTTTGGGGGGGTAAAATATCGTGAAAAATCGTTAAAAATCGAAAAATCGAAAAACCGGCACATTAAAACCCCCTAAAAACCACCCCCGACCCTTTAAATTAAATCCCCCACCCTCCCGAACCCCATCCCTCGCCGGAACATCGTTAAAAACCGAAAAATCGAAAAATCGAAAAACCGGCACACTAAAACCCCCTAAAACCCACCCCCGACCCTTTAAATTAAATCCCCCACCCTCCCGAACCCCCCCCCAAATAACTTAAATAACCTGCGGGTCCAGCGGCGGTCCGGAACGGGCTCCTGCTCCTCAATCTTGTCGTCTTCAGCCGGCGCCATTTTCCAAAATGGCGCCGAAAAATGGCGGCGGCCATAGACGAAAAAGATTGGATGGCAGGAGGTCCTTCCGGACCCCCGCTGGACTTTTGGCAAGTCTTGTGGGGGTCAGGAGGCCCCCCACAAGCTGGCCAAAAGTTCCTGGAGGTCCAGCGGGGGTCAGGGAGCGATTTCCCGCCGCGAATCGTTTTCGTACGGAAAATGGCGCCGGCAGGAGATCGACTGCAGGAGGTCGTTCAGCGAGGCGCCGGAACCCTCGCTGAACGACCTCCTGCAGTCGATCTCCTGCCGGCGCCATTTTCCGTACGAAAACGATTCGCGGCGGGAAATCGCTCCCTGACCCCCGCTGGACCTCCAGGAACTTTTGGCCAGCTTGTGGGGGGCCTCCTGACCCCCACGAGACTTGCCAAAAGTCCAGCGGGGGTCCGGAAGGACCTCCTGCCGTCCAATCTTTTTCGTCTATGGCCGCCGCCATTTTTCGGCGCCATTTTGGAAAATGGTGCCGGCTGAAGACGACAAGATTCAGGAGCAGGAGCCCGTTCCGGACCGCTGCCGTTCCGGACCGCCGCTGGACCCGCAGGTTATTTAAGTTATTTGGGGGGGGGTTCGGGAGGGTGGGGGATTTAATTTAAAGGGTCGGGGGTGGGTTTTAGGGGGTTTTAGTGTGCCGGCTCACGATTCTAACGATTTATAACGATAAATCGTTAGAATCTGTATTGTATTGTGTTCCCTAACGGTTTAAGACGATATTAAAATTATCGGACGATAATTTTAATCGTCCTAAAACGATTCACATCCCTAGTGAGTAACCATGTAACATTTTCCACAAATCATCACCAGAATTTATTACTTCCTCAGGTCCCAATAACAGACGGGGAACCTCTTCTTCTTTATTCAATTCATTGATTCTAGACTTCCCCAATTATAATGGTGCCTCCATGGGTTTGGAGTCCTCCTCTTTCCAGACGGCCTGCTGCCCTTACCAGAGAAAGAGACTGCTCTCTCCAGCAGATAAATAGCCCTCAAGACTGGGCATCACACCAGGGAGTGCCCTTCCTGAGCTCCTCCCAGTTCCTTATGGTAGCATCATATATATCACCCCAGATTGCCCATCCCCTTTTGGGGGAAGAACCCTCCTATTACTCAAGCTGACACACTCTGAATCTCCTATGTCTGGAAACATTTTCATTTTAAAGAATTGTATACTCAGACAGGGGTCACAGTAAGAAAACCCTTTTCATTGAAATGGACAAGTTTAGGGCTGGTTCTGTCAATTTTATAATCCAGCATGGTATGAAAATCTCCTACAATAATTAATGAGCCTCTAGATTTGGTATGTATAAAATAGAAGATAGTATGGAAAACAACCTCTGCCAGTCAATCTCTTAGCTCTAAATGCTCGTTTATTTGTTAAATGAACCACCTTCATAAACACTATCAAAACCATATTTTCTTTATATAGTCAAAATGTTTTTCTTCTGAACTGGACTATTTCACCTGGTTTGTGATAGGGATGTGAATCGTGTCCTCGATCGTCTTAACGATCGATTTCGGCTGGGAGGGGGAGGGAATCGTATTGTTGCCGTTTGGGGGGGTAAAATATCGTGAAAAATCGTTAAAAATCGTTAAAAATCGAAAAATCGAAAAACCGGCACATTAAAATCCCCTAAAACCCACCCCCGACCCTTTAAATTAAATCCCCCACCCTCCCGAACCCCCCCCCCAAATAACTTAAATAACCTGCGGGTCCAGCGGCGGTCCGGAACAGCAGCGGTCCGGAACGGGCTCCTGCTCTGAATCTTGTTGTCTTCAGCCGGCGCCATTTTCCAAAATGGCGCCGAAAAATGGCGGCGGCCATAGACGAAAAAGATTGGACGGCAGGAGGTCCTTCCGGACCCCCGCTGGACTTTTGGCAAGTCTCGTGGGGGTCAGGAGGCCCCCCACAAGCTGGCCAAAAGTTCCTGGAGGTCCAGCGGGGGTCAGGGAGCGATTTCCCGCCGCGAATCGTTTTCGTACGGAAAATGGCACCGGCCATACGCGTATGGCCGGCGCCATTTTCCGTACGGAAAATGGCGCCGGCAGGAGATCGACTGCAGGAGGTCGTTCAGCGAGGCGCCGGAACCCTCGCTGAACGACCTCCTGCAGTCGATCTCCTGCCGGCGCCATTTTCCGTACGAAAACGATTTGCGGCGGGAAATCGCTCCCTGACCCCCGCTGGACCTGCAGGAACTTTTGGCCAGCTTGTGGGGGGCCTCCTGACCCCCACGAGACTTGCCAAAAGTCCAGCGGGGGTCCGGAAGGACCTCCTGCCGTCCAATCTTTTTCGTCTATGGCCGCCGCCATTTTTCAGCGCCATTTTGGAAAATGGCGCCGGCTGAAGACGACAAGATTCAGAGCAGGAGCCCGTTCCGGACCGCTGCCGTTCTGGACCGCCGCTGGACCTGCAGGTTATTTAAGTTATTTGGGGGGGGTCGGGAGGGTGGGGGATTTAATTTAAAGGGTCGGGGGTGGGTTTTAGGGGGTTTTAGTGTGCCGGCTCACGATTCTAACGATTTATAACGATAAATCGTTAGAATCTGTATTGTATTGTGTTCCATAACGGTTTAAGACGATATTAAAATTATCGGACGATAATTTTAATCGTCCTAAAACGATTCACATCCCTAGTTTGTGATGTTCTTTGAGTCTACACTGATAATCAATGCAATTATGTATGCATGTCCTTATGATCTGAACAAAGGCCAGGACAAGCAACCACAGACATCAACAGTGCCCCACTGATTTCTAAGAAAAAAAGAAAGGGGCCAATTTTAAATATTACGTGTGCGGGGTACATTTGTGCGCGCTACCCGGCGCGCACAAATGTACACCCAATTTTATAAGATGCGCGCGCTGCCGCACGCATGTTATAAAATCCAGGGTCGGAGCACACAAGGGGGTGCACACATGTGCACCTTGCGCGCCAAGCCCGGGGGAGCCCCGATGGCTTTCCCCATTCCCTCCAAGGCCGCTCCGAAATCAGAGCAGCCTTGGAGGGAACTTTTTTTTCGGGCCCCCCCCCCCCACCTTCCCCTCCCTTCCCCTATCTTACCCACCCCAGCCCTAACTAAATCCCCCCCAATCTTTGTTTCAAAAGTTATGCCTGCCTGAGGCAGGTGTAACTTGTGTGCGCCGGCCATCTGCCGGCACGTGAACCTCCGGGATGGCCACTGTGCCAGAGGACTCAGGAACATCCCTGGCCTGCTCCTGGATCGCCGCCACGCCCCTGGACCTGTCCCCGGACCGCCCATTTTTGAAAGCTCCAGGACTTACGCGCGTCCCGGGGCTTGCGCGCGCCGCTGAGCCTATGCAAAATAGGCTCAGCGTGCACAAGGGTAGGTTTTCAGGGGTTATGCCCCAAAGCATTTAGAGGGCTATATTCAGACATAGAACAGATAGCCAAATAAACTTATCTGGCTAACTTTGTAGGTAGATTTAACAGTGCAGGCACAATATTGAATATAGCCTGCTAGCTTTAGGACAGCTCTTTGACTTAATGCTTCATTTTCCAAATGCAATAAATTCACATTAACAGCTGTTAATGTGATTTGCAGGAAGGAGGGGGAGAGAGAGAGAGAGAGAGAGAGAGAGAGAGAGAGAGAGAGAGAGAGAGAGAGAGAGAGAGAGAGAGAGAGAGAGAGAGAGAGAGAGAGAGAGAGAGACTGACTTACTATAGTGCCTATGCCCTAGACAGGTATTTTAATCCCTATGGGAGGGCCACCTACTAACTCGGGGTGGGGATTAGGTATGAGCGTCGGGGGTTGGGGGCCACTTTCGCATTCCACATGAGACCTACGGAAAGAACAGTGGTCTCTAGTGAAGATTTGCTGGCCGTCGGAGTGAGGAAACTCACTCCAAGAGGAGATTTGGGCAACGTTCTCTCCACCTAGCTTGCTGGACACTCTACCTGGGCAACAACAAGCTAGGTGGAGAGAATGTAGCCCAAATCTCCTCTTGGAGTGAGTTTCCTCACTCCGACGGCCAGCAAATCTTCACTAGAGACCACTGTTCTTTCCGTAGGTCTCATGTGGAATGCGAAAGTGGCCCCCAACCCCCGACGCTCATACCTAATCCCCACCCCGAGTTAGTAGGTGGCCCTCCCATAGGGATTAAAATACCTGTCTAGGGCATAGGTGCTATAGTAAGTCTCTCTCTCTCTCTCTCTCTCTCTCTCTCTCTCTCTCTCTCTCTCTCTCTCTCTCTCTCTCTCTCTCTCTCTCTCCTCTCTCTCTCTCTCTCTCTCTCTCTCTCTCTCTCTCGAACTATTGTGGCCTGCAATGCAACACCCAAAGAATCATTGCACACTGGGAAAACATCATGAATTGCCCTAATGTTTTGGCGAAAACATTGCCGCACACGATGTTTCCCAACTGCACGAAAGAAGCCTCATTTGCATTGGTAACGCCCCCTAATGCGTTATTGGAAAATGAGGCCCTTAGACCTAGATTTATCAAAATACTATATATTTATGTATTTATTTAAAGGCTTTTATATACCGGAGTTCATGTACTAGTACATACCACTTCGGTTTACACAGAACCAATATTGGAAAATTACATCAAACAAGTGGGTATAAAATAACAAGGCTAACTTTGTAGGAACTTAGAACTTGAGGTAAAGGAGAGAACAGGACCAAGCGGTAACAGATCAATGTAAATAGCTAAATAGCGATTAAAAAAAGGGCATGGCTAGTAGAGATGTGAATTGGTCAAACCTTTTGGTTTGGCCTTCGTTTTTGGCCCGACGCAGGAAATTTTGTTTTCCCGTGGTTTGGGCCGATTTTTTCGGCTGCCCTGAAAAAAGCCCAAACCCACCCAAACCCTTCAAATGTAATTAATTGCAAGCCCCCACCATCCCGACCCCCCAAGACTTGCCCTAACCCCCAAGACTTGACGAAAGTTCATGGAGGTCCAGAGAGGTCCCGAGAGCAATCTCCCCCTCTCGGGCCGTCGGCTGCCAGTAATCAAAATGGCGCCGGTGGCTCTTTGCCCTTACCATGTAACAGGGGCTACTGGCACCATTGGTCGGCCCCTGTCACATGGTTGAAGAAATGGATGTCCCATGCCATCTTAAAAAATGGTGTGGGCCATCCATTGCTCCTACCATTGATAAGACAGGCTAAGAGAGAATTTGAAAAGAAGTTGGCCGTAGAGGCAAAAACTCACAGTAAAAACTTTTTTAAATATGTCCAAAGCAGAAAGCCTGTGAGGGAGTCAGTTGGACCGTTAGATGATCGAGGGGTTAAAGGGGCACTTATAGAAGATAAGGTCATCGCGGAAAGATTAAATGATTTCTTTGCTTCGGTGTTTACTGAAGAGGATGTTGGGGAGGTACCCGTAATGGAGAAGGTTTTCATGGGTAATGATTCAGATGGACTGAATCAAATCACGGTGAACCTAGATGTGGTAGACCTGATTGACAAACTGAAGAGTAGTAAATCACCTGGACCAGATGGTATATACCCCAGAAGGAACTAAAAAATGAAATTTCAGACCTATTAGTAAAAATTTGTAACCTATCATTAAAATCATCAATTGTACCTGAAGACTGGAGGATAGCAAATGTAACCCCAATATTTAAAAAGGGCTCCAGGAGCGGTCCGGGAAACTACAGACCGGTTGGCCTGACTTCAGTGCCAGGAAAAATAGTGGAAAGTGTTCTAAACATCAAAATCACAGAACATATAGAAAGACATGGTTTAATGGAACAAAGTCAGCATGGCTTTACCCAAGGCAGGTCTTGCCTCACAAATCTGCTTCACTTTTTTGAAGGAGTTAATAAACATGTGGATAAAGGTGAACCGGTAGATGTAGTATACTTGGATTTTCAGAAGGTGTTTGACAAAGTTCCTCATGAGAGGCTTCTAGGAAAAGTAAAAAGTCATGGGTGTTAAGGAGCGCTAGGAGAGTGGTCTGCTTACCAGGTGGTGTGTGTTCTTGGGCCACGGCTCGACCCCAGAAGAACTCTGAAGAGGTGCCGTGGTAGGTGAGGCATGCCCGAGCATGGGCTGGACAGGAGCGAGGCTGGACAAGACAGATGACTGGAGATACTGACCCTCCTCCGGACCTGCATGCTTTGGAAGACCAACAACGCAATGGTGGTCTTATTAACAGTCCTCCGACTGTTCCAAGCCCTTTCGGACCTGCCGCAGGGTACGGCAAGAAGCGGCAGGCTGGATGGATTCCAGGGCAGCGAAGACCGGAACATGGAGATTCAGATGAGATTCAGGAACAAGGTACTTTGATGCACAGACGAGACTCAGGAACAAGGTACTTGGATGCACATACGAGACTCAGGAACGAGGTACTTGGATGTATAGACGAGACTCAGGAACAAGGTACAAGGCATTCAGAAGACTCAAGCAAGTACTGGGTTGAGACTGCGATGCAGCGTGCCCTACACAGTATACCCGTGGGACTGGTCACGGACCACGCTGGACTCGAGGAGCCTCTAGACGAGATGTGGAGCAATGAAAAGGAACATGTCTCAGAAGCTGTAGAGGCCTGCACCGAGGTGTGCCCTACTCAGCCGCCAGTGGCTGGTCGCGGACCACGCTGACGGTACAGGTTCTGGCAGAGTCTTTAGCATGGACAGAGCAAGCACAAGGGACTCCGTAGACCAGGGACAAGTACAGAAGCGGAAGTCTCTCGGAGGCTAGTGCTGCAGAAGTGAGGAAGGCACTGCACCATGAAGCACCCTACATAGTCCGCCCGTGGAGCTGGTCGCAGACCACAACATGGCACACCAGAAAGAGTGGCACGAGGAACCAGGGGTTCAGGACAACTGGACAGGATGACTGACATCAGGATCAGGAGAAACATCTGGACTGGATCACGGACATCAGGTACAGAGAACAAACATCTGGACTGGAACATAGAATACAGGATCAGGAGACAGACCTCAGGAGTGGATCACGAACATCAGGCGGACATCTGGACTGGAACGTGGACATCAGGACAAGACGAGGAGCTCCAAGGAAGAACAGGAAACACAGGACCTTGAAGAAGAGCTGGAACAAGGATGACTCCTGGAACGAAGACCAGCAGGTTCCCAGGAGTGTCTAACTCCTTGTGAAGGCACAGCTGGAATGGACGCTGAGCCCTTTTGTAGGGCTGAAGAGGGCAATGCCCAGGGAGGGGTCAGCAGGGGGCCAAACCTGGCTGGCCCTTGAAAAGCTGGAGAGATGCGCGCATCTGCACCTAAGGAAGCTGGAAGACAGGCTGGTGGCATCCCCAGCCATGTGGAAGGCCCGAGGGAAGCAAGGCCGACAGGGAGCAGCCCTGCCCTGTAGCTGGAGAGATGGCTGGTTGCAGGAGCGGCTTCCAGCCGTGAAGACAGAGCAGGAAGTCTGCAGGCACTGGCAGAGACAGCCTCCCTGCCGGCTGAATACCCCGGCCTCGTGGGAATAGCCGCAGGGATGGTCCCAGCTGAGTCGGGAAAAGCAGGAGCGACAGCGGCGGTCCTAGCCACATGGGGAAGCCCCCAACAGCCTGACCCTGGCGCGCAGGATCGGCGGTAGCCAGTGAGGAGCCTGGCGATGGCGACCCGCCCACCGCGAAGAGGACAGCGTCAGCGGCCCGACTGGCTGCGAGAGGTGAGAAGCCTGCCCGCGCTCCTCGCAGGCAGGATCGCAACAATGGGATAGGTGTCGATGTCCTTTCGTGGATTGCAAACTGGCTAAAAGACAAGAAACAGAGAGTAGGATTAAATGGACAATTTTCTCAGTGGAAGGGAGTGGACAGTGGAGTGCCTCAGGGATCTGTATTGGGAACCTTACTTTTCAATATATTTATAAACGATCTGGAAAGAAATACGACGAGTGAGATAATCAAATTTGCAGTTGACACAAAATTGTTCAGAGTAGTTAAATCACAAGCAGATTGTGATAAATTGCAGGAAGACATTGTGAGACTGGAAAGTTGGGCATCAAAATGGCAGATGAAATTTAATGTGGATAAGTGCAAGGTGATGCATATAGGGAAAAATAACCCATGCTATAGTTACTAGAGATGTGAATCGTTTTCCATATCGTCTTAATGATAGAAATCGTGTGGCAGGGCAAGAAAATCGTGTTAGGCACGATTTTTTAGTTAAAAAATCGTTAAAAATCGTTTTTTTCCGATTAGTGCGCACTAACTCGAGTTAGTGCGCACTAACTGGGAGTTAGTGCGCACTAACTGAAAATGATACAATTTGACACTTTTCAGGTCAGTTAAGGTCAGTTTAGGAATGAATATGTATTCCTATTGGCTGCCCTCTTATTTATTCATGTTACCAAGCTTCCCACTGACAGTATATGGGGGATGGGAAATGGAAACAGTTGGTAGCTTGACAAAACAAGTAATGTGATCAGTCAATGTGACTAGAACTTGTGCCCTAACCCTGATACCAGGGGTATTGTGATCTTCCTGCACACAGTGCCCTATCCCTATTAATACCATGAGTGTTGTGATCTTCCTGCACACAGTGCCCTAACCCTGGCACCAGGGGTGTTGTGATCTTCCTGCACACAGTGCCCTATCCCTATTAATACCAGGAGTGTTGTGATCTTCCTGCACACAGTGCCCTAACCCTGGCACCAGGGGTGTTGTGATCTTCCTGCACACAGTGCCCTATCCCTATTAATACCAGGAGTGTTGTGATCTTCCTGCACACAGTGCCCTATCCCTATTAATACCATGAGTGTTGTGATCTTCCTGCACACAGTGCCCTAACCCTGGCACCAGGGGTGTTGTGATCTTCCTGCACACAGTGCCCTATCCCTATTAATACCAGGAGTGTTGTGATCTTCCTGCACACAGTGCCCTAACCCTGGCACCAGGGGTGTTGTGATCTTCCTGCACACAGTGCCCTATCCCTATTAATACCAGGAGTGTTGTGATCTTCCTGCACACAGTGCCCTATCCCTATTAATACTAGGAGTGTTGTGATCTTCCTGCACACAGTGCCCTATGCCTATTAATACCAGGAGTGTTGTGATCTTCCTGCACACAGTGCCCTAACCCTGGCACCAGGGGTGTTGTGATCTTCCTGCACACAGTGCCCTATCCCTATTAATACCAGGAGTGTTGTGATCTTCCTGCACACAGTGCCCTAACCCTGGCACCAGGGTTGTTGTGATCTTCCTGCACACAGTGCCCTATCCCTATTAATACCAGGAGTGTTGTGATCTTCCTGCACACAGTGCCCTAACCCTGGCACCAGGGGTGTTGTGATCTTCCTGCACACAGTGCCCTATCCCTATTAATACCAGGAGTGTTGTGATCTTCCTGCACACAGTGCCCTAACCCTGGCACCAGGGGTGTTGTGATCTTCCTGCACACAGTGCCCTATCCCTATTAATACCAGGAGTGTTGTGATCTTCCTGCACACAGTGCCCTAACCCTGGCACCAGGGGTGTTGTGATCTTCCTGCACACAGTGCCCTATCCCTATTAATACCAGGAGTGTTGTGATCTTCCTGCACACAGTGCCCTAACCCTGGCACCAGGGTTGTTGTGATCTTCCTGCACACAGTGCCCTATCCCTATTAATACCAGGAGTGTTGTGATCTTCCTGCACACAGTGCCCTAAACCTGGCACCAGGGGTGTTGTGATCTTCCTGCACACAGTGCCCTATCCCTATTAATACCAGGAGTGTTGTGATCTTCCTGCACACAGTGCCCTAACCCTGGCACCAGGGGTGTTGTGATCTTCCTGCACACAGTGCCCTATCCCTATTAATACCAGGAGTGTTGTGATCTTCCTGCACACAGTGCCCTAATCCTGGCACCAGGGGTGTTGTGATCTTCCTGCACACAGTGCCCTATCCCTATTAATACCAGGAGTGTTGTGATCTTCCTGCACACAGTGCCCTATCCCTATTAATACCAGGAGTGTTGTGATCTTCCTGCACACAGTGCCCTATCCCTAATACCAGGGGTGTTGTGATCTTCCTGCACACAGTGCCCTATTCCTGATACCGGGGGTGTTGGGATCTTCTTGCACACATCCCGGTATCAGGGATAGGGCACTGCATGCAGGAAGATCACAACACTCCTGGTATCAGGAATAGGGCACTGTGTGCAGGAAGATCACAACACCCCTGGTATTAGGGATAGGGCACTGCATGCAGGAAGATCACAACACTCCTGGTATTAATAGGGATAGGGCACTGCATGCAGGAAGATCACAACACCCCTGGTATCAGGGATAGGGCACTGTGTGCAGGAAGATCACAATACCCCGGAGGAGTGAGGGTCAGGCAGCTCCCCCCTGTCTGTGAAGCCAGCCTCTCACTAGTAATGCAGGGAGGGAGCTGTCTCAGACTTCACCATCCTCCCCCCCCCCCCCTCACCCACACACCATTCAATAGCTGGGACATGGGGGAAGTCAGGAGTGAGGGTCAGGCAGCTCCCCCCTGTCTGTGAAGCCAGCCTCTCACTAGTAATGCAGGGAGGGAGCTGTCTCAGATTTCACCATCCTCCCCCCCCCCCTCTCCCACACACCATTCACTAGCTGGGACATGGGGGAAGTCAGGAGTGAGGGTCAGGCAGCTCCCCCCTGTCTGTGAAGCCAGCCTCTCACTAGTAATGCAGGGAGGGAGCTGTCTCAGACTTCACCATCCTCCCCCCCCCCCCTCACCCACACACCATTCACTAGCTGGGACATGGGGGAAGTCAGGAGTGAGGGTCAGGCAGCTCCCCCCTGTCTGTGAAGCCAGCCTCTCACTAGTAATGCAGGGAGGGAGCTGTCTCAGACTTCACCATCCCCCCCCCCTCACCCACACACCATTCACTAGCTGGGACATGGGGGAAGTCAGGAGTGAGGGTCAGGCAGCTCCCCCCTGTCTGTGAAGCCAGCCTCTCACTAGTAATGCAGGGAGGGAGCTGTCTCAGACTTCACCATCCTCCCCCCCCCCCCTCAACCACACACCATTCACTAGCTGGGACATGGGGGAAGTCAGGAGTGAGGGTCAGGCAGCTCCCCCCTGTCTGTGAAGCCAGCCTCTCACTAGTAATGCAGGGAGGGAGCTGTCTCAGACTGGTATCAGGGATAGGGCACTGAGTGCAGGAAGATCACAACACCCCTGGTATCAGGAATAGGGCACAGGTTCTAGTCATATTGACTGATCACATTACTTTTTTTGTCAACTACCAACAGTTTTCATTTCCCATCCCCCCAACCATCACCTCAGTTGGAAGCTTGGTAACATCAATAGATAAGAGGGCAGCCAGCCAATAGGAATAGATATTCATTCCTAACTGACGTTTACTGACCTGGATAGTGTCAATAATTTGTATCATTTTCTGTTAGTGTTCCTGAGTTTCCATTTCCATTTCCCATCCCCCCAACCATCACCTCAGTGGGAACCTGGTTAACATCAATAGATAAGAGGGCAGCCAGCCAATAGGAACACATATTCATTCCTAACTGACCTTTACTGTCCTGGAAAGTGTCAATTTGTATCATTTTCAGTTAGTGCGCACTAACACGATTTAACGATTTTTAACGATTAATCGTTAGAATTTCTATTGTATCGTGTTCTATAACGATTTAAGACGATATTAAAATTATCGGACGATAATTTTAATCGTTAAAAAACGATTCACATCCCTAATAGTTACACAATGTTAGGTTCCATATTAGGTGCTACAACCCAAGAAAGAGATCTAGGCATCATAGTGGATAACACATTGAAATTGTTGGTTCAGTGTGCTGCGGCAGTCAAAAAAGCAAACAGAATGTTGGGAATTATTAGAAAGGGAATGGTGAATAAAACGGAAAATGTCATAATGCCTCTGTATCGCTCCATGGTGAGACTGCACCTTGAATACTGTGCACAATTCTGGTCGCCACATCTCAGAAAAGATATATTTGCGATGGAGAAGGTACAGGGAAGGGCTACCAAAATGATAAGGGGAATGGAACAGCTCCCCTATGAGGAAAGACTAAAGAGGTTAGGACTTTTCAGCTTGGAGAAGAGACAGCTGAGGGGGGATATGACAGAGGTGTTTAAAATCATGAGAGGTCTAGAACGGGTAGATGTGAATCAGTTATTTACTCTTTCTGATAGTAGAAAGACTAGGGGGCACTCCATGAAGTTAGCATGGGGCACATTTAAAACTAATCGGAGAAAGTTCTTTTTTACTCAATGCACAATTAAACTCTGGAATTTGTTGCCAGAGGATGTGGTTAGTGCAGTTAGTACAGCTGTATTTAAAAAAGGATTGGATAAGTTCTTGGAGGAGAAGTCCATTACCTGCTATTAAGTTCACTTAGAGAATAGCCACTGCCATTAGAAATGGTAACATGGAATAGACTTAGTTTTTGGGTACTTGCCAGGTTCTTTTGGCCTGGATTGGCCACTGTTTGAAACAGGATGCTGGGCTTGATGGACCCTTGGTCTGACCCAGTATGGCATTTTCTTATGTTCTTATGTTCTTACTAAATGTGCTTACATTGAAGGTATAGTATTTTCTTAACCTTAGAATCCTAGGTGCTGTCCTATGCTGGACATAGGAACCAATGGAGATAGATCCACTCCTTTGAAAGCCCCCAGCAGCAGCAGTAGCAGTAGAAGGGCGTCGAGAGAGAGCGGCTTCAGCAGCCCGGGGCGGTTCAGGCGCTCCCCATGCGAGGCGGCTTCCAGCAGCCCCGCCTGTGAAGGTGAATACGTGCATGCCTGTACGTCCAATATGGGCGCTCAAGGCAGCATAGGTGCATGCGCACACGCAGTGACCTGAGTGCCCAGCTGGACGTCAGAGGTCACGGTGTGCTCATATTCACCTTCGCCGACAGGGCTACTGGAAGCCGCCTCGCATGGGGAACGCCCGATCCGCTGAAGCCGCTCTCTCTCGCCGCCCTTCTGCTGCTGCTGCTGCTGCTGGGGGCTTGCGTGGCCGTGGCCAGGGCAGGTGAGCGGGGGCTGGGGGAAAGTTTGTCCGGGACTATGAAATTTCATCTTTCTCTGCTGGGGCTTGGATTGGGTTGGTTTGGTTTGGTTTGGGACTGTGAAATTTTGTCTCTGCTGGGGCTTGGATTGGGTTGGTTTGGTTTGGGACTGTGAAATTTTGTCTCTCTCTGCTGGGGCTTGGATTGGGTTGGTTTGGTTTGGTCTGGGACTGTGAAATTTTGTCTCTCTCTGCTGGGACTTGCCTGACGCTTGGATTGGGTTGGTTTGGTTTGGAACTGTGAATTTTCGTGTGAAATTTCGTAATTTACCGCCTACCCTGACCCTGGCGTTAGTGTGAAACCACACTAATGCCAGGGTCAGGGTAGGCGGTAAATTAGCAGGTAAAAGACGCGGCAAGATAGCAGGTTAAAAAGGAGATAGTCGGTGCGCACATTACTGTATGGGAGGGAATAGCTAATTGGATCGTTTACATACATATACATGCCGCGGGTGGAAAGGGATATGCGTCGGGTAAAAGAAGTGGTAAGGATCGGTAAAAACAGATAGTGAATCGCGGGTTAGACTTACGCGGCCAAATTGTGAGTACACAGCGGGTTAGAAACGGGGTAACTGCGGCCACGCTTTACTGTATCGGCCTGATAGTAAATAATTACTAAATAAAAAAAATTACTAAAAATTTAAACAGTTAAAGATGCAGAACAGTAAGAGCATAGATAATATACATAACTAAGTATATAAAATAAAGGGGAAATACAATCATTACGTTAAGACTCTTGGAAGGCTTGTTCAAATAGCCACGTTTTAACACCCTTTTTAAATACTTTAATGTCTGATTCCATCCTTAATTCCTGTGGTAGAGAGTTCCACAGTTGGGGCCCGGCAATGGAAATAGCCCTTTCTCTTACATTATTCAAATGAGCAATTTTAGGGGATGGTATGGGCAAAATCCCTGTACCAGCTGATCTTGTAATTCTTGATGGGATATGAAAATGTAATGCTGAGGTTAACTTTTCAATCTTTTCATTGTTGAGAATTTTATGAATTAGAGATAGAACTTTATGTTGAGCACTGTATTTAACAGGCAACTAATGTAGGTCTTTCAATATTGACATAATATGATCTGATCTTCTAGTTCCTGTTAAAAGTCTGGCAGCTGAGTTCTGCAACAATTGTAATGGTCTGGTAACATTTGCAGGTAGGCCCAAAGACAGCTGCTTAATTCTTGGATTTACAATAAACTTTTCTGTGTTTGGAAGTAAGTCTTGATGTGGACAGTGGACTATGTAGAAGCTGGGTAAGTCTTCCCCTGGGCCTTCAAAATTAACTTCTGGTCCTTGAGTAGTGATCCCTGATGGACTCTGATTCCAGGGCTGCATAAGGAAATACAACAACCTTGTAATCCCAGAAGGTGGCTTCCTTTAACAAGAGAGTTACACTAACAAAAAATACCTCACCTCAGTGACATGAAGAACACAGATAGACTCTTTCCAAATACAGAATAAAGAGATCATAAAGTATAAATAGAAATGTGCAGACAAAGATTGAACTGCAAACCACAACAAGCCAGACTCTGTATACAGTGCAATAATGAAAAAAAAAGAAACATCACCATTCTTCATTATCATCAAATACAATGAAGAAATAAAAAACATAAACTATACCAATAAAAAGAATGTCAAATCAGATGAAGAACAAAACAACATCCAATAATAAAAATGCATACAAAAGTGTTAAAAAAGTTACCAAGCACCAATAATATTTTTAAAGCAGCAGATACTTCATATCTGGTAATAAAAATGAATAATGATAAACAAAAATTCCCCCACACTCCATACTTGGGAACTTTAGATTTCCAGTCACCTTGAAACCGTCATAGATTGGAGGAGTGCATGCAGACTTTAACCCCTCTCTCTCATACATGCACTTTCTCACTCTCAAACTCACACAGCCTCTCTTGAACACACATACTCTCTCTCATACACTCACACTCACACACACACATACTGTTTCACACTCACACAGACACTATCTCTTCATACACACACACACACATACTAAGTCTAATACATAAAAACATAGAGACACTATCCTACACACACAGACACAGAGGTACTGTCTCACACACACATACACACACATGGCAGATGAAATTTAATGTGGATAAGTGCAAGGTGATGCATATAGGGAAAAATAACCCATACTATAGTTACACAATGTTAGGTTCCATATTAGGAGCTACCACCCAAGAAAGAGATCTAGGCGTCATAGTGGATAACACATTGAAATCATCAGTTCAGTGTGCTGCAGCAGTCAAAAATGCAAAACAAATGTTGGGAATTATTAGAAAGGAAATGGTGAATAAAACGGAAAATGTCATAATGCCTCTGTATCGCTCCATTGTGAGACCACACCTTGAATACTGTGTACAATTCTGGTTGCCACATCTCAAAAAAGATATAGTTGCGATGGAGAAGGTACAGAGAAGGATGACCAAAATGATAAAGGGAATGGAACTGCTCTCCTATGAGGAAAGACTAACGAGGTTAGGGCTTTTCAGCTCGGAGAAGAGGTGGCTGAGGGGGGATATGATAGAGGCGTTTAAAATCATGAGAGGTCTAGAACATGTAGATGTGAATCAGTTATTTACTCTTTTGGATGATAGAAAGACTAGGGGGCACTCCATGAAGTTAGCATGTGGCACATTTAAAACTAATCAGAGAAAGTTCTTTTTCACTCAATGCACAATTAAACTCTGGAATTTGTTGCCAGGGGATGTGGTTAGTGCAGTTAGTATAGCTGTGTTTAAAAAAGGATTGGATAATTTCTTGGAAAAGTCCATTACCTGCTATTAATTAAGTTGACTTAGAAAATAGCCACTGCTATTACTAGCAACATTAGCATGGAATAGACTTAGTTTTTGGGAACTTGCCAGGTTCTTATGGCCTGGATTGGCCACTATTGGAAACAGGATGCTGGGCTTGATGGACCTTTGGTCTGACCCACTATGGAATGTTCTTATACATAGACACACACACACAAGAAATTTCACTGTCTCACAAATACTAGGGTTACCAACTAGCTCCAGATTTTCAGGACAGGTTATTCTGGTCCTGGTTTACCCCATTGTATGCTGAGACTTATTCAGATTTACCTATTGCATTCCCTCAGAAAATCAAGACTAGAAGTGTTTGCATGCAGGGGAGCTAAACCAGGACCGAATCAACCTGCCTTGAAAATCTGGAGCCGGTTGGCAACCATGACACATACAGGCTCTCTCTATCTCATATATAGACACAGAGGCTCTTGCTCTCTCTCTCTTTCACACACACACACATGCTTTCTCCCTCTCACACATACACAGAGATTCTCTCTCACATACACTCATACAGAGGCACTCTCTCTCACTCTCACACATTCACCCAGATGTAGTCTCTCACAGAGACACAGCGAAACTCTTTCACACACACACACACACACACACACATGCTTTCTCCCTCTCACACATACACAGAGATTCTCTCTCACATACACTCATACAGAGGCACTCTCTCTCACTCTCACACATTCACCCAGATGTAGTCTCTCACAGAGACACAGCGAAACTCTTTCACACACACACACACACACACACACATGCTTTCTCCCTCTCACACATACACAGAGATTCTCTCTCACATACACTCATACAGAGGCACTCTCTCTCACTCTCACACATTCACCCAGATGTAGTCTCTCACAGAGACACAGCGAAACTCTTTCACACACACACACACACACACACAGGCTCTTTCTGGACTTCTGCTTTGGCTGACTGCAGCAGATGCTGGCGGCTCCTCAGAGACTCTTCTTTGGCTGTCAGCTTCAGGAAATGTTGGCAACCCCAGAGCCTCCTCGGCCGCCAGCTGCAGGAAATGCTGGACCTCCTCCTCAGTTGCCGGCTACTGCAGCAGTCTCACAATTGGATGCTGTAAAATAGATGATATGCTTCTCTAATACTAGCCTAACAGATCTCTGTGTAATTAAACTTTATTAAGAAACCCAATGGGGATATACAAGAATACAGAAGAATGCTGCATTTCCTTTGGAGCACAAGCTGGGTGACAAGCCATTTTCTGCTCCAGATTATAATATATTATAGTATTCAAGACAAAATCATGAACATTACTACGGGTACAGTAGCCTCCTGTTTAGCTAAACACATGGAGCTAGATATTCAGACACTACTTAGCCAGATAAATAGGACTTCTCTCTCTAAGTGGTAGCCGCTGAATATCCGGTTATGTTCAATGTTCACCACTTAGCCGAATAAGTCACTTACCCCTGGCCCGCTCCAGATTAGTATCGCTTCTTATCCAGATAAGTTAGCTGGTTAGGTAGCGCTGCCCAGTTAGGTGCACTGCCCACCCACCCACTGACTATCCGGCAAACTACTTAGGTTGAGGTAATGTCCGTATGGAGAGCTTTTCAGTTAAAGAGTCTTAAAATGTTTCCATATTTAAAGTTTAAAGACGCTGAGTTCAACCTCTTGTGTGGGTCTCTTTAGTGTTGCAATACATGTTTTATACTATTTTACAGATTGTATTTGAGAACAGAAGTCAAAAGAAATTGGTAAATATGGTGTATAGTGAAGAGACAGTGTCATCACATTTTTGTTTTCTGAAGTACTGTAAGTAACAATTTAAATAGGGCAAACATACTAAAAGTGAATAACATTGATAATATGTTGCATACCCACTTTCTTTGCTGCATATATTTTCTTTATTTTCCCAGTTATGTAGTTATCTGTTACTGGGTAGTCTCTTCGCCCCCAAGGAAGTCAAACTGGTGAAATGAGGGTCTTTGCTGGGAAAAGAGAGGATTGTAGTGGTCAAATGATCTTCCATTCAATTTTTGGGATCCAATGCATTTATTTATTTATTTATTTGTTTGTTTGTTTGTTTATTTTTACCCTCTTCATTAGGGAGCTGCCAGGACATGGTGAAGCATTGTGCTCTTACCTTTGACTAATTGCACAGGTTTTTCTAGAGAAAACTTTCAATGTTTTATATAGGAGCAAGCCGTGCTGGTTTACAGCACAGCGAGGGTAACAGAGGGAAAGTGCATGTGGCAGCAGCAGGGACGGGGGAATGGAAGTGTTAATGTTAGAAGGCGGGAAGACAAATAAAGTAAGGGAGGGGGGGAGACTTAGGAGCGAATGCGAGTTCAAATTAGGAACAGCGATTGGTGGGTTATAAGTGACGTCAGCAGAGCAATGGGCCAGTTCATCGTGGGAAGCAGGGAGGCAGGAAGGCGAATCTTGTCCCACCCTCCCTTCCTCGATTCATGTTATCGTTTTGTATATTGTCGCAGTGTTCGTGGATAACCCGAGCCCAGCATTTTTGTTGTTAAAAGGGGATTGGGGGTGGGGGTTGAAGGAGGGGGTTAAGGCCCTGCATAGCTGGGGGGGCTGCTACGTGGGAAGACCGGCGAGCCGTGGGGCCAAGGTTCACGTTTCAAGCTTGCTCACGCTGGCACGAGGCGGCGCAGGTGGGAAAGGGGGAGGGTATCTCCACCCATTGGGGTTTAAGGTGGTGGAGGCCCGGGGAGGAGTTGGAGGAAGGGGGAGGGGTTGGATTAAAGGGGGGTTCTTACTGAATATTTGTAAGGGCTCGGGTTCTGGTTGAAATAAACTGCGGCCAATTTTAAATGCCAACCAAGAGTTGAGTTTTATGTGGGGACTCGGTGGGGTTGATGAGAACTGCTGATGCGAGTGCAATGTCTTTCCTCCTCCTGTTAACTCTTTTTGGTACTCGGACCTCATTAAGAACAGTTACGAGGCAATGTGACAGTAAACTTACTAAATATTTTAGTAGGATGACATGTTTATTCTCCATGTTTTAGATGCATAATTAGGCTAGAATAAATTTTTAAAATATATTTTTGCATTAAATATTATTTTGTGTTATAGTTTACATTAGCATTCTGTATGATGTACCGGCACATATATATATATGTTATTTTAAATTATAAAATAGAAGACTCACTGTTAAATGTGAAAAAAACTTGTGATGCTTTATTTAAAGATTTCTGATGCAAATTTTTATGTAGGGGTTGCATAGAAATAAAGGTGAATGAATAAAAATGTAAAATGATACCGTTTTATTGGTTTAACAATACATTTCTTGACTAGCTTTTGGGAGGTTTTGCTACTGACTTCAAGAGTGTATGAGAGAATCCTTTGTTGCAAAACTGTAAACCGATTTCAGGATTAGCAGCTGTGTCTGTTTGGCAGGCTGCTAGCACAGTACAAATGGAATTCATAGTAGAAATGCAGATGCTCATGTAGACGGCTGGTGGCAATTTGGATTTGTGGTTATACAATAGGGATCTGCATTCTTTTGAAATGGTGAAAATGAGACAAATGAGCTTATTTTCAGTTTGCTTCAAATGAACCGAAAATGACTGTAAGAACACATTTTTGTCCTTTTTGGTTTCGGTACATAGTGTTCATAATATGTCAGAGTTTATGCGCAGAAAACATAATTTGTGCACAAACCATTTTTTCTGTACAGAAAACATGATTGCTGCACATCAACCATCATGTTTGTTATGTGCCCCAAACATTTTCTTTATGCATCTTTTTGGATTTTTGCAGTTTGTTTAACTCCTGATACATTGGGAGTTAAATTTTTTTTTGTGTGTGTCCATTAAGATGGTTGCTTTCGATGTGGTGTGCGGGTGCATATGCGTACACATTTGAGGGCTCACGACCAGGGATCTGGCTGTTTTATAACATATAAACTTATGTGCATACTTGTTATAAAATTGCCTGGCCAAGCACTCATATACGCACAAATGTAAGTGGATGCATGCCTGGTATTCAAATGCCTCTTCGACCATGTACATGGGGGAATTTTAAAAGCCAAGTGTGTTGACGCTATTGGCCATTTTCTCAGTTCATTCTCAGTTCACCCAGTTAAGGGATAGGACTTTAAACCCCCCTAATTTAATAGCCTCCCTTCCCCTCTGTTAGCCCTGACCTTTAAAACCCAGCTGATCTGCCTAGATTTATTTATTTTACTACTTATGTGTCATCCATTACAGAACTAAAGTTAAACAGCAGGGTCCTCAGGACATGACAGTGTATGTAAGTATTTGCACACAGATTTCATGGTTAAATCCCAGAACGCCCTTGTCCTGCTCAGATCACGCCCACACCCCACCCCTTTTTAAAAACATTTTTTGTGCACGCGGTGGCAAGTACACATGTATTCAGCCAGATTTTAATGTCTTCTCAGTGTGTGCCGGCCCAACATATGCACACATCCCCTAATTTCGGCATGTGTTAGGCTTTTAAAATTCACCTTTAGTTAACTGTGAAGTTTAGTGCCCAATTCTAATGCTCAGCTTCCAAACATCCATTGGTCCCTTAATTCACCTCTACTCTACCCTATAACTGCAGATCAAACTAATTAAGTAGTTAAGGAGGTTTGTTTATATTAAGAACTTGCTTACATTTGCTAAGCATGTTCTTAATGAGGGAACTTAAAACAATGTATTTGTCTTAATCTGGCTTTCCTGGTCAACAGACTTAAATAAATCTTAATAAATCAATTTACATTTGGTACAGACCCCAAGACTATTTCCTTACATTACACCCATAATTTATGAAATATATAGAACTTATCTCTTAATGTTGCTTTCTCCGGTACATATTCAAAATTTACTGTCACAATTTATTAGGTGTGCATACTTGTTGTGCTGGAGGTGGACCCTTGGCCTGGTGCAGGATTGGTACAGCCCTCTGGTCAGACCCAGAGAGCACCTCCCACCAGGAGGCGGAGCACACGAGGAGACAGAGGCTAGCTGGAGCTTGCAATAGCAATCCGGGGTTTCCGCAGGTTGAGCCCTCAGGTACCCGGACTGCCTGGACTTAGGTTGGCCTCAGAGGGTCTCCCGGAGAGGTAGTGGAGAGATGTGCCCACCACTAGCAAAGGTGCGCGGCTGATGAGGAATGGATGCACTAGACCTGGATCTGGATCACTGGAGACCTCTGGAAGGAGACGGGAGGTGAAGGTTTTCTGGGCGAGATAGTTGGAGGTAGGCCGCTGGTAGCATCCGAGCAGGCTGGTCTTGTAGTCACAGGAGCGAATAGAGTATCTGAGTGTATCACAAGGGTGAAAGCCAAGATATCAGTCCGAGAATGGTCAGCTAAAGCAAGGGTCAGTTCCGAGGTCAGTCTGTATGTGGTCAGTAGGTAGGCACTGGTTGGTTCCAGGCAGCGGTCAAACATGGTCAGAGGGCAGGCAGTGGTCGGTTCCAGGCAGTGGTCAAATGTGGTCAGTAGGCAGGCAGTGGTCGGTTCCAGGCAGTGGTCAACATAGTCAGTCAGGCAGAGGTCAGTACCGTGAATCAGTCCGAGGAGGTACGACAAGAGGAGGAATGAAGGCAGGAATCAGGAGAGACACTGGATCACGAGGACCACAGGAACACAGGACGCAGGAGCACTGGAACGAACAGGAGCACAGGAACACTGGAACGAGACTGGATCAGGCAGAGGAACAAGGAACAGCAAACTAGCTACACCGAAGTGTTGACCCGATTGTCAAGGCGAAGTTCTGGGGATGGGGCCTCACCTTTTATACAGGAACTACATGATGTCATCACCAGGCGCCCCAGACCGGGTTCCCACGCTGGGCCCCTTAAAAGGGAGCGTGGTCCGCGTGCGCCTAGGGGTGGGGATGACACTGAGGAGGACTCCGAACCCCTGCGTGAGAAGCGCTGAAAGTTGGAAGGCCCCAACAGGCCTGTGGAAGCCTGGAAGCGCCGCAGATGGCGGGAGCTGGCCGCGGCAGCCAGAGACTAGGAGCTGGTGCTAGTGGAAGGGAGCGTGAGGTGAGCAGGCCCAGTCGCGGCACCAGTGTGGCCGGGATGCGCAACAGTACTGCACAATTTTTCTTTTTTTTTTTTGTTTTAGTTTTCTTTTTGTTTTGTTGGTTTTGTTTATAGCAAAAGAAACAAATGAAAAGATAAAAAAATAATGAAAAAAACAGAATGATTTAAAAAAATTTGTATACGGACTGGGGTTCCACCCTGATCTCTCTCGCTTTCCCAACATTCCAACCCCCTCCCGCCTCCCCTCCCAGTACCTTCCTCCATCAGTCAGCTCCAAATAGGGCAGGAGTGATCCCCAGTCATTTTTACTTCACTGCTGCTATTTTTCAAAATAGTACCGGTGACCCGAGGCTGCCATCATCTTCATGGTATCATTTTGAAAAATAGCAGCGGTGAGGCAAGAGCAGCTGCGGATCACTCCTGTCTCATTTGGAGCAGACGGGTGGATGGATGGATGGATGGTAGTGGAGAGATGTGCCCACCACTAGCAAAGGTGCGCGGCTGATGAGGAATGGATGCACTAGACCTGGATCTGGATCACTGGAGACCTCTGGAAGGAGACGGGAGGTGGACATGGTTGAAGGGGTGAGGGAGAAGGAGAGACAGGCTAAGGAATTTTAAAAAAAGAAAAAGAAAATGAACAAAAGTTGTTACTTATTCTTTTGTTTTCAAAAGAAAACAAAACTAGAATATTCATTGATCTTTCCTCTTTCATTCCAATTAAAGTACAGCACTACAATGTATTGTTTTACATTTTCTCTTTTTCTATGAAGTTGCATTGAACACTGTTCTCATTGGGAATATAAAATCACTAGATGCAAACAGATGTTTATAAAATGCATTTTCCTTACTTTTCTCCATCTAAAGTTGACAGGGAATTTCTTTTCACCCTTTTCATTATGACCTTTTGTTTGTTACCTGCTGCAAAATTCATCTGTATGCATCATCTCTAGTAATATTGAAGGGTTGTGCCTTCTATGAGTCTTTGCCATTGCATGATGAAGCGCTCTATTTATATTAAAATGAAGACATTCCTAAGGGAGTCATACAACAGAATGAAACAACAAACAGAGCTTTAGAGACTAGATATGTGAAGTGACAGTGACAGCAAAATGGTAGCTCTTGTTACAGAGTGGCCCAAAGGACTATGGAAAGACTTATAGCATGAGCCATAGTGGCTTCAACTTGGCAGCTCTTGCAGGCTTAAGTACTTGCCACAAGAAGATGCTTTACAATGCACTGACTAATGAAATAACTTCACAAGACCTATACATTTCAATTTGGTGTGTCATTCTTATAATGTTTCTTTTGCTTTTTTATGAATGATTAATTAAACCCTTGAAACATCTTGAACACTTACTGACAGTCCTAATGCATCTTGCCAGTTCCCAAGTCCTTAATCCAGACACCAAAGTATAAAGTCTTACCATACATTCAGTATGCTTCAAAATATATAGGGGCCTGTATTTGCTAAGCATTTTGCCTATAGAAACAAAATGGGAGAAAACCTTTAGGAAATAAGTCCTACTGTCTGAACCAAATTTTCAAAGGAGTTACACAAGTAAAGGAAACATATTATTGTAGCAATTTTCAAAATCTATTTACATGTGTAAAGTGCACTTACACATGCATAATCTATGGCCAATTCAAAGGCATATATTGTAGAAATTTTCAAAAGCCTACTTAGATGGGTAAAGTACAATTACACACGTAAAACCCATTTTTAAGCATGTAAATGCTTTTGAAAATTAGGCCTTTTGTGTCTAAAGGTCTCATTTTCTAAAGTATCACAGGCCTGCGATACTTTAGAAGATGAGGGGCAGGGGGCCGAAACGGGGGGCGGGCCTGCGCTAGCTGGCAGCGATCACACCGTCGCGGTGCGATCGCTGCCAGTTTCGAACCCAATAGCGCCACCATAGGAGGTGAAGCTATTGGGAGCAAAATAGGCAGCGAAAAGGCACTTACCTTCTCGCTGTGCACGCCGTTGTCGCGCAGTCGGCCCCGGTGACGCCCCGACTCCTCCTCTTCCGGGGCCGACTCCGCCCCCATTTTGGTATCGCACGCGAAAAGGGACATTTCGCGTGCGAAACGTCCCTTACCGCGTGCGATACGTTTGGAAAATAAGGCCCCAAGAGACAACAGCTTAGTAAATCAGGCCTTAAGACACAGGCAAACTTCACTATATATATATGCAGGCATGTGGCAGGGTAATAAAACAGAGATTATTGTGTAATTAACTCAACTGCATAATTCTATTGTCTAATTATATAATTCATGTGGCATTTTTGGATAAATATCAAATGGACCTGTGTAGTCCTTGTTAATGCTAGAGGTGCTGTTAATTTATGTGTGTGTATTTTTCCTTGCAGCTTCTTGCTCATTTTATTCTACTTGGTAAATGGCCTGCATAAGAAATTCTGAACAGAAATTCCTGCGTGAAAAAAAATCATCATCATCATACACAAGAATATAGTGAAAAGATTAGTTTGTGGAAGCTATATTTTAATCTATGATAATACTAATCGCCTTTCTTCTTATAATGGATTTTTATATATTGCATTTTTGCTGAGACAATTGCATCAGATACAGGGGAGATTTTTTTTCTTTAAGTGATTAGGTTCCAATTACAAGCAAAATGATGGGCTGCCTTGCAGCTCAAATGGTAAGTACTATGCACTACCATGCAGAAGGTGCCCCGCTCAATCCCCAGGTCTTTCCAAGGTTGAGGAGGGGACAGAGTTTATCAGTGCCTCAGAGTAACACCTAGTTACTGAATTTAGGACCCCTGATTGCAGAGTTCCAGAAGGAACCTTGGTGCAAGACACTTAGCTGAGGACTGCCACTGCCATGTCTTAACTAGGGGTGGGGGAAAGAAGCATGAAATAGGGAGGGGGATCTTTGGGCAGTTACAAATGTTTATAGACCCACGTCCCAGCCCTGCTTCTAATTGAGTTAGAATAACAAAGAAGCACCTGCACATTATGTCCTCAATAGAGCAGATGTAACTGTGCAGGTGAGTTTGTTCATGATCAGCCCACTTACACAGAATTCTCAAAGAGAGCTTATGGGCATGTTTATTTTGAAAATTCAGGGTGAATTCTGTATGTAAAAGTTACATGCAAATTTTATCCCAGTCCATACAATTATAAAATTATCTTCTGTATATAAAACACTCACTGTTCCTTAAAGATTGAAGTGTTGATATGGTCATTAAAAGGAAGAATGCATTTTTATCACAAAGATACTTTCCAACTCAAACAGTGATCTAAAAAAAATATGCAAAAGGTAGTATGTAACTGTGTTCCTATGCCTTAAATTTGTAACCCCGCTCTGATGTGTCTGTCCTGCATGGGTGGGGGGGCCATAAAAGAATTTGATTCTCTTTGGATCTGGAACCACTCACCTACAATTTCTCTTACTTCCAGGTCCGGATCCATTGTAGGTGGTGGTGGTGGTGGTGGGGATATCTACTTCCAGGGCCCAATGTGTCAGGGGTGGCCTTTTTATATATTTACTTTCTTTTGTGTTCTTTTGGGAGAGGGTACTTGTCCTTATAGTAGGTGCAGTGACTGTGAGAGAAATTCTCTGGAGTCACTGATTTAGTGCCCAAAATTAAAGTCTTTATTGTTCTAACACTGATAATGAACGGCACAATAACTTATACTGCAGCACCACAGAATTATCTTGTTTGCTCAGCCACATCCTACACTGGTAGCTCGTTATAAACCTTTCCTTTTTCATTACACGCATACATAGCCCATCAATACGTTATTCTTTGATTACCCATTTCCTTTCATCATATTCTCATGACATCATCACCTCATGGAACCAGTCATAAATGGCGTTTATTCCTTCATCCAAAGATATACTGATTAGATCCAAGGACATGATGTCCTTTTATCCTTCATCTTAGATGGAGCATCGTGTGATGTTTTCACTCTTTCAACAAGAAAACATGTTTATCTCCTACAAAATGGGGAACTATTGCAGTTTCATTTATGATCTAATACTCCAGGTGTGGGCTTAAAATAACTCTTGATTTTAGACACCATCTGGGTATCTTAAGGTCTTCATTACTAGGCCACTGCTGCAGAGAGTAATGCTGTGGAACAGAAAGCAGAACTAAGCAATTAGTTTTTACATGTGTCTAAAGTCTTATAATCTGATTAAGAAATGAATGATTAAGTCATAACTGTATGAAATCAAGGATTAGGTCCAGCAGGGCTTCCCTCGTTCCTCTTGCCTTGCTGGCCAGAAGTACTTGAGGGGTCAGTTCCAAGGGGAAGGCGGTTAGCATAGGTGAAGGATGACCAGCTTTCCAGCTTTCACTGTCATCAGCCTGGATTGGCCTCTCCAGATGTTAGTTTGTTCATTCCTGGGTCAATGCTCAGATGACTACCATCAAATCAAGTTCTGGCCATTATGGACCCCCACCACGATGGGCATATGTTTTGCAGCCAAGGGTAAGCTCTTGAGAGAGCTGAGCCAACACTCGGGAGAGCTGAACCAATACTTGGGAGAGAATAACTAATGCTGGGTAACCCTGCAGGAGCCAACAAATATTTTTGATTGGAACCTCTTTCCTTTGGCCTTCTGGATCACAGTCAAGGAAAATGCTTCCTTCCACTGCTATACTTCCTATAGATGTGGAGCATCCACTGAAAAGAGTCCTGGGTGGAAATTCCTCTGCACTTTTTGCCACAGAGTATGAGTCCTTGGGCTGTGGTGTGGTTGGTAGTACCCAACTCACAGGAATGATGAACCCACACCTACAGCAGGTAGAACCACTAAAGAGGAAAAAGAAAGCTGGGACAGAAAAGGCTTAAACTATACCAGCCCTTTTCCCTTCAGTTTGACCCTTTGGGATCTGAGACATCAGGATTTAGACAGATATCCACAGCAGGAAGAATGGTCTATGGATTGAGCAAGCAGTGGTCAAATGGAGTCAGTAGCCAGGCAGAGGTCAGGCAGCATCAGAATCCAAGCAAGAGTCAAGACAGGTGGAGGTCAGGCTACATCAGAATCAGAGTCCAGGCAAAGGTCAGGCAACAAGAGAGCAGACATACAAACAAGGAGAGCAAGGTTTATAGACAAGAAAAGACAGGAGTAAGGCAGTAACAAGGACTGGGCAGGAATGAGGAAAGTACAGAATCAAGGCAAGGAGCAAGACAGCCAGGAACTGGAACTAGGCATGGAGCAGGAGCAATGGGAGGAATGAGCAACTAACACCAGCAAATGCAGGAGGACCTGTTGCTGAGGTGCCATTTGGGAGCATAGTTAGAGTTTAAATACCAAGTCATTCTGACATCAACAGTGAACACCATGGCCAAGTTCCCACTGCAGGGCCTTTAAGAGATGGTGAAGTGCATGCACACATAGGGAAGCCTATATCTACAATGGTGTGGCATCAAAGTCGATGATGAGTTAGAGCCAGGCCTTGTTGATAAGATACGTCAGCCGCAGGATAGGCATGGCTGTCATAGTGGAGGAACAGCCTAGTGGTTAGAGCAGTAAGATACAAATCAGGGAAACCAGTATTCAAAACCCACTACCACGTCTTGTGACCTTGAGCAAGTCACCTTACACTTCATTGTCTCAGGTAAAGATTTAGATTGTAAGCCTACTACCAACAGTTCCTGAATATAATCCCCTTTAAAGTACCAAAAAGTGGAATATATGCAATGTAACTTTTCTCTAGATCAAAAGTCTTGCCAGGGTTTTCTGAATCAGTGCTCTTTAGTCTTTACCCTGCAAGCATCCCGGTTTCCTGACCGTAAATCAAGATTGCCATACATAATAGTAATATATTAACATAGTGATGATGGCAGAAAAGGACTGAATGGTCCATCCAGTCTGCCCAGCAAGCTTTTTATGGTAGTATCTGCCATGCCATACAGGTTACTCCAATAAGAATATAAGAACATAAGAACATGCCATACTGGGTCAGACCAAGGGTCCATCAAGCCCAGCATCCTGTTTCCAACAGTGGCCAATCCAGGCGATAAGAACCTGGCAAGTACCCAAAAACTAAGTCTATTCCATGTTACCGTTGCTAGTAATAGCAGTGGCTATTTTCTAAGTCAACTTAATTAATAGCAGGTAATGGACATCTCCTCCAAGAACTTATCCAATCCTTTTTTAAACACAGCTATACTAACTGCGCTAACTACATCCTCTGGCAACAAATTCCAAGGTTTAATTGTGCGTTGAGTAAAAAAGAACTTTCTCTGATTAGTTTTAAATGTGCCCAATGCTAACTTCATGGAGTGCCCCCTAGTCTTTCTACTATCCGAAAGAGTAAATAACTGATTCACATCTACCCATTCTAGACCTCTCATAATTTTAAACATTTCTATCATATCCCCCGTCAGCCGTCTCTTCTCCAAGCTGAAAAGTCCTAACCTCTTTAGTCTTTCCTCATAGGGGAGCTGTTCCATTCTCCTTTTCATTTTGCTCACCCTTCTCTGTACCTTCTCCATCGCAATTATATCTTTTTTGAGATGTGGTGACCAGAATTGTACACAGTATTCAAGGAGCGGTCTCACCATGGAGCGATTCAGAGGCATTATGACATTTTCCGTTTTATTCACCATTCCCTTTCTAATAATTCCCAACATTCTGTTTGCTTTTTTGACTGCCGCAGCACACTGAACCGACAATTTCAATGTGTTATCCACTATGACGCCTAGATCTCTTTCTTGGGTTGTAGCACCTAATATGGTACCCAACGTTGTGTAATTATAGCATGGGTTATTTTTCCCTATATGCATCACCTAGCACTTATCCACATTAAATTTCATCTGCCATTTTGATGCCCAATTTGCCAGTCACACAAGGTCTTCCTGCAATTTATAACAATCTGCTTGTGATTTAACTACTCTGAACAATTTTGTGTCATCTGAAAATTTGATTATCTCACACGTCGTATTTATTTCCAGATCATTTATAAATATATTAAAAAGTAAGGGTCCCAATACAGATCCCTGAGGCACTCCACTGTCTACTCCCTTCCACTGAGAAAATTGTCCATTTAATCCTACTCTCTGTTTCCTGTCTTTTAGCCAGTTTGCAATCCACGAAAGGACATCGCCACCTATCCCATGACTTTTTACTTTTCCTAGAAGCTTCTCATGAGGAACTTTGTCAAACGCCTTCTGAAAATCCAAGTATACTATATCTACTGGTTCACCTTTATCCACATATTTATTAACTCCTTCAAAAAAGTGAAGCAGATTTGTGAGGCAAGACTTGCCCTGGGTAAAGCCATGCTGACTTTGTTCCATTAAACCATGTCTTTCTATATGTTCTGTGATTTTGATGTTTAGAACACTTTCCACTATTTTTCCTGGCACTGAAGTCAGGCTAACCGGTCTGTAGTTTCCCGGATCGCCCCTGGAGCCCTTTTTAAATATTGGGGTTACATTTGCTATCCTCCAGTCTTCAGGTACAATGGATGATTTTAATGATAGGTTACAAATTTTTACTAATAGGTCTGAAATTTCATTTTTTAGTTCCTTCAGAACTCTGGGGTGTATACCATCCGGTCCAGGTGATTTACTACTCTTCAGTTTGTCAATCAGGCCTACCACATCTTCTAGGTTCACCGTGATTTGATTCAGTCCATCTGAATCATTTCCCATGAAAACCTTCTCCATTACTGGTACCTCCCCGACATCCTCTTCAGTAGACACCGAAGCAAAGAAATAATTTAATCTTTCTGCAATGGCCTTATCTTCTCTAAGTGCCCCTTTAACCCCTTGATCATCTAACGGTCCAACTGACTCCCTCACAGGCTTTCTGCTTCGGATATATTTAAAAAAGTTTTTACTGTGAGTTTTTGCCTCTTCAGGATAGCAACTGCCGTTCCATGTAGTTATCCCCAAGCCTTTTGATAATTCATAAAAATAATTTACTGCTGGCAACATTTTTACTGGGTGATGAGCCTTCTTGAAAATTCAGACAGTGCTGTTTGATGTGCTGTGTTTATGACCTGACTGTAGAAGCAGTCCTGTGCTTTTTTCCTTATGTCTGCTTATCAATTCCCCAGACTGTAAAAGTCAAGGCTCATGTTGATTGTCCTCTGAATCCAATTCCTCTCCCCTCCCCCTCTACCATCAAAGAGGGGGCTGATAATATCTATACTGACTGGGAAGGCTCTAGCCTGGGGCTCCTCACTCTGGGAAACATAGTACCCATTGATTTTGGACTGCAATGCTTTTTTCACAGTGTTTAAATGCATTTTTGATGACCCAAGCTGCTTGATTTCAGCCTCTACCTCCCTTCTCCATATGAAGCAAGGGACTCGTACCATGGGCAGTATGCTGTGTAATTTTGCATGGTCACAGCATAGATAGGCTGGAATAATGAAACCCTTGTTGTGGCCTTCTGTAACAGATTAACAGATTGGATCAAGGGTGAGCTGACCTGCCAAGAGCTGTCTTTATAACTGAATGCCTGAATTCTCTTGTGCTTGTGCCCAGATGCTTATATCCAAGAATAACAATCGAAGCTCCAGCCTTCCACCATGAGCTTTACACCCCACACAATTCCACAGGCCAACCTTATTCTGCTACTCGAGGAGCCTATGGAACTAGGCTGTATTGGCACTCTCTTTTTCCAAATGGTAAAAAATTGTAAGAAGTGGCTACTGGCTAGGTCTTTGCTTTTATTGTGCTGGTCTTGGACACTTGTTCAGAAATTGTCAACAAAAACTTCAGACTGGTCAATTTTCATCACTAGCATCACAAGAGCAGATTCATTTGGACCTTGTTGATGTTTCCTTTAATCATGTATCCCAGCATCTCTAAGTTTCAATCTCCTTACATTGGTCATCTGGATCACTGGAAACCCTTGCACTCATTGACTCTGGGGCAGCAGGCAATTTCATCAGCCTGGATTTGGTCCAATTGCATGGAATTCCGATCTGACCCAACCCTGCACCAGTCTCTGATGTAATGATTAATGGTCATCCCTTGAACCAAGGATGGTTGCCACAGGTCACAGTGAATAACTTCTTTCTACTCAATCTCAGTGATTTTTCCTTTCACAACTGGAGTACCACAGGGATCAGCGTTATCCGCAACCCTTTTTAATATATTTTGTATTAACTCTATGTAAGTTACTGGTGAGGTTAGGGGCTCATTATTGGTCATATGCAAATGATTTTCAGTTCTTAGTGTCTGTGGTTTCTTCAGTTGCTGATGCATTAGAGAAATTAACTCACTGTGTATATGCAATCAAGGAATAGTTGAAAGAAAATAGTTCAGTATGGAATCTAACTAAGTCTAAAATTATTTTTCTGTCAAGAATAGGATCTGATACTGTACCAGATGAAATGCTGTTTGAGGGGGATCAGATTCGGATTGTGAGCCAGGTACATAGTCTTTGCGTAATATTAGACTCACCTATGTCTTATTTAAGGTTAAGAATGTGGGGAAGATGTCCTATTTTAAGTTGAGAATGCTGCGCAAATTAAAGCATTTTTTTGTTTCATAAGGATTGGTAATACAAGCATTAGTGATTTCAGCAGTGGACTACTGAAATGTATTATATATGGGGCTGCCTCAGTTTGCTTTACAGAACTTGCAGTTGGTGCAGAATTTAACAGCATGGGTCATTACGAGTGTTATATTAGGGACACACATGATGCTTGTGGTGTGGGATCTGCAGTAGTTACTAATTAGTAGGGATGTGAATCGGGCTTCGGATAATTGAAAATATCGTTGATATTTTCAAAATCGTCAGAAATCAGGGGCTCCCCTGAAACAATAGGAAAACCCCACGATATTGATTGTGGGGGTTCTCTTATCGTTTTGGGGGAGAGCGGGAAAAACGGCACACAAAAATAACCCCTAAACCCACCCCAACCCTTTAAAACATTTTTAAAGATGGCACCAGCCATCCTGTGCTCCCTCCATGTGACAGGGGCCGGCCAATGGCACAGATACCCTGTCATGGTAAGGGCAAAGGCCATCAGTGCCATTTTTATTAGTGGCAGCTGACGGCCCGAGAGTGGGAGATCGCTCCTGGGACCCCCACTTGACCACCAGGTACCTGTAAAATGTTTTTTGGGGGGTCGAGAGGGTGGGGGAAGCAAAGGGATTAGTTTTAAAGGGTTGGGGTGGGTTTTTTGTTTATCGGCTCGGGCGCAGCCGATAAACAAAACCGCGATCGGGCCCGATGAAAAAAAACCCACATGTGAATCAGAACCGGAATCCGAACTGATTCCGGTTCTGATTCACATCTCTACTAATTAGGTATAGGGTTATGTTTAAGGTGCTATTATTGGTTTTTAAGTTTTTACATGGTATGACGCCTAAATGCTTTTCTTTGATGTGAACATATTATCATTTAAGGTGGTTGCTGAGATCTGCCTCACAACATTTGTTGAATGTTCCTACTTTTAAACAATATAGGTTAAATGAGTCAAGATAGTGTTTTTTTGTGTCATGAGTACCAAATAGGGGAATGTGCTTCCTATCGAGTTTTCAACAGAATTGTCCTTGGTAAGATTTCAGAAGCTATTAGGCTCATTAATTTATTATGGCCTTGTGAGGGAGTGTCCAGGAACCTCTAACTACTTTAAGGGACCAGCCACAGCTATTTAGCCCAGTCCTCCTTAAGGATCAGTCCCGTAAGGGATTCTGGATGAAGGGAGGCTCCCTTCACCATACTATAAGGATTCAGGGCCCAGAAGGGTTAGAATGGCCCCTGGGAACAGGCAAGAATCCAGAGTACTGCCAGATGACTTATGTTTGATGCTTTGGAACTGTAAGTAAGGACTGCTGAGGTAAGCAGCCTCCGGGAAGGTGACCCGGGAAGCTTCAGATGGTTCCAGAGAGAGAATGAGTCCATTAAGTGGGCCAGAGAGCATACACAGAGGGTGGATGGAAAGCTAGTCCCTAGAGTGCAGGTTACAGACACTATTCCTCTTTATTTTGTAATGAAAGGACACCTAATTTACCAAGTTACAAAGGGAAGTGTGGAGGGGGAATTGATAGAACAACTAATTTCCAAACCATATAACCAGAAGTTCATAAAACTGGCACATATACACCTTCTTTGGAGTCACCTGGAGGAGGAAAAGACCCGAGAAAAAATATTGGCACAGTTCTATTGGCTGAGCCTACATAAACATGTTCACCTGTATTGCCGGTCCTGTCTTACATGCCAACTCACAAAGCCTGCTCATACCAATTCCCATCATTGAGTCCTCTTTTGAAAGGGTGGGCATTAGACTAGTGGGGCCATTAGAGAGATTCACTCAAGAAAATTAGTATATCTTCATCATTCTTGACTAATCCACAAGATATCTAGAGGCAGTGACACAATGGTCCTAATGGTGGATTTTTTTCATAGCTTGGGCTGCCCAAGGAGATCTTGATAGATCAGGAGACCCCATTTGTGTCCAAGATAATGAAACAAACTCTGCACCTTGCTCAAGGTAAAAACTTTGTGTACCTCAGTGTATCATCTACAGACCAATACTGTCATTGATTGATTCAATCAGACACTCAAGCAAATGTTGAGAAAATGTATGGATGAAGACAGCAAGAATTGGGACTCATTGCTATCCTACATACTGTTTGCAATCTGTGAAGTACCCGAGAGCTTGATGGGGTTTTCCCCTTTTGAGCTACTGTATAGGAGGAGGTTAAGAGGAATCTGGGACATAGCTTATGAAACTTGGGAAGATGAAGGGAAGCCTGGACAGAAACTCATGCAGGATCACATAAAGCTGTGGACGTGGACTGCTTATGCCTAGAGAAGGCTCAGGCTACCCAAACCCTTGTTTTCCAGCTGGGGGACTGTGTCCTTGTCCTCCTCCCATCTTTGGAAATCGAATTGTTACTCTGTGGGCAAGGACCCTATGAAGTTTTGGAGATAAAAGTGTCTGTGGATTACAAAATAGCTCATCCAGATAAATTAAAGAAAACTCAAATTTTCTATGTAAACCTTCTGAAGAAATGGGTTGCATAGGTATGCAGAGTGGTTCAAGAAGAAGAGTTTGGTCCATAGGTTGGACCTGAAGTAGATTGAATCCAGATTCCTTTCAGAGAACATATGTGCACCACACAGGGAGTTTACTTAAATTTGGTGAAGCTAAACAAGGAGATCTTCTTGAATCTACCAGGTCACACCCACCTGATGCAGCATGACATCATTACGCCTCCTGAAGTTGTTGTGCAGCAACAACCTTATTGGATTCCCGAGGCCAGGTGCCACGTCATTGAGACTGAAGTGAAGGAGATAATCCGGCTGATTAAGTGATTAGTCCTCACCCATAGTGCTGGTGCAAAGCCAGATGAGAGCATAAGATTCTGCATTTACTTATCCCGATGCCTTGAGTGAATGAACTCATTGAGCGACAGGGATCAGCCCAGTTCATTTCTACCCTGGCTCTTACAAAAGAGTATTTGTAGGTGCCTCTAACACCAGAAGCAAAAGAGAAGACTGCATTCTCAACACTAAGGGGACTTTTCCAGTTAACTGTCTTCTTTTTTGGACTCCTTGGTTCCCTCACATCATTTCAGCACTTGGTTGACCACCTGCTCTGCCCACATCAGATCCACCTACTTGGATAACATTGTGGTGTACAGGCCAGATTGGAAAAATCATCTAAGACAATTCCAGGCCATGCTAACCAATCTGAAGTAAGCAGGACTGACAGACAAACGGAAGAAGTGCTTTCTGGGAGGGCAAGAAGTCTAATGTCTTGGCTATACTTTCAGGAAGGGCAACGTTCATCTACAGACTCGGAAGATCGAGGCAATCACCTAGGTGCCATTCCCATAAACAAAAGCAAAACTAAGAGCATTCCTATACCTCATGTGATATTACAGGAGATTTATCCCAAATTATTTGAAGAAGGTGGAGCCTCTCACAAAGTTGTTGGTGAAGAAAGCAGAGGAGGACTGCTGGACTCTGAAAGAGGCGTTATGTTCTGAACTGATCCTGATAACCCTGGATTTCACTGAACTTTTCATGGTGCAGACCAATGCTTCAGAAGTAGGCTTGGGAGTAGTCTTAGTACAAGAGAAGTGTTACGGTTTAGTTCGATATGTGGATCCAAAGTAGCCAACAGTCTTACCTTAGGTCGTGACGGCTGGTTAAAGGGAAGTCCAAAATCAGAGAGAATGGTAGGCAAAGATTAACTTAATCCAGTCCGGGTTGTGGGTCGGCAGCAAACAAACAGATCCAAGACACAGTCCAGAATCAGGGCAGGCAGCAGCTAGGCAGGTCCAAGGTACTATCCAGAATCAGGGCAGGCAGCAGACAACAGGTCCAAAGTACAATCCAAATTCAGGGCAGGCAGCAGGCAACAGACCCAAAGTATAATCCAGAATCAGGGCAGGCAGCAGGCAAACAGGAAGGTCCAAACCAGTCCAGGTCGAGGGTAGGAGGCAGGCAGAAAGGTCCAAAGCAGTCGGAATCAAAGAAACAGCAAGGCAAAGGACAAACACCCAAGGGAGCACCAGCACAAGCAAGCCTGTAGCCGAGGCAATGCTGTGCTGGACTCAGGTCTTTAAATACCCAAATTTCCCGCGCAAACGCGGGGACATCCAGGTAGGAAGATGAGGCGCCCCGATGGCGGAGTTCACGCGCAACTCACGTCGAGCCGTGCTGCCGCCAGAAGCTGCCGCTGAACGGCAATTATGCCGGGAACCCTCTGCCCTGCGGATCGCCACGAGGTAACAAGAAGGATGGCCAAGAACATCCTGTGGCCTACATTAGCCGGAAACTGATGCCACAGGAGAGGAATTACTCAACAGTCAAGAAGGAGGTCTTGGAAGTCAAGTGGGTCTTAGAGGCCTTGTGGTACTACCTGAAGGGATGGCAGTTCACACTTGTAATGGACACCAACTGCTCCTTTGAATAAATAGAAATAAAAAGTCCAATGTGAGCATGATAAGATGATTCCTGACACTAAGCCCTTCATCTATAAAATATGACATAGGGCAGGAAGGGAAAATACCAATGTGAGTTTCCTGTTCAGAGAGGTGTCCCTGTTACAGGCAGGTGCTCACTCGAAAAAGAGTGAGCTGATGGGGAGAGTATGTGTGGGTATGCACAGGAAATTCCCTCAAACCTCCTTAAGGGACCTGCCACAGCTATATAGCTGAGTCCTTCTTAAAGATCAGCCCTGTAAGGGATTCTGGGTGAAAAGAGACTTTCCTCACCATACTATAAGGAGACAGGGCCCAGAAGGGTTAGAAAGGTCCCAGGGAAAAGGCAGAAATCCAGAGTAGCACCAGATAACTTATGATTAATGCTTTTGGATTTGAAAGGAAGGACTACTGAGATAAGCAGCCTTTGTAAAACTGTTTATTTTTCTGTTTTTGTAAATAAAATTGTATATAAGGAAACTGCCAGTCTGCCTCCTTTATCCCATTGGCTGTTACCCAAGCCTCAACTGCCCAAGTTATCCCAGACCTATAAAGACTGTTCTAATTGAAATCTGTTGAAGAATTAACAATGGCTTTCATAGTTTTATCTATTTGATGATGTTTTATTTTTCAATGTAATTTTTTTTGTTGTTTTGAATATTTTATGAATGATATTTGAAAAACTACCTAGAAATGGTGATAGTGTGATCTATACATTTTATAAATAAATAAATCTGAATCTACTAGGGAGTACATGGCACTCTAAACATTTTGATCTGAGTCCTTGAATCACCTTCCTGTATGGCTTTCCTGGGTTACTCTGGCTTCAGTTACATAGTACACTCATTGATTTTCACTCAGGACAGATTGCCTTGCTTTTCTTTTTGTGTTTCAGCCCCTGGGTCTATAGCTTTCACTCTTTTGGTCTCTGTAATGGAAATATCCATGTTTTTGTAGACGTTTTCTGCAAAAAGCAGAAATGCTCCTTAGGCATCTGGAATATGATTGCATCACTGAAATGTTTCCTGGAACCATACTGCCACATGGCCAGACATACCCCTTGTCAGGCCTTGAAACTAAAGTCATGTCTGAATATATTCGGGAAAATCTGGATCAAGGCTTCATTCAAGCATAAAAGTCCCGTGCAGTACAGGATTCTTCTTTGTACAAAAGAAGGATAGGTCTCTTCAGCTCTGTATTGATTAAAGGGCCCTCAATAAGATCACAGTTTCGGATCCTTATCCCTTGCTGTTAATCTCTGAATTTTTTGAAAGACTTCAGAGCACTCAGATTTTTATCAAATTAGACTTGTGGGGGACTTATAACCTCATGTGGATCCAACAGGATAATGAATGGAAGGGGAGAGCCCATGTGAGGAGACCGCCATTGGAGAATTTCCAGCCAGACTCCTCCCCCTGACTGGGACCTTGGTGTCAGGGAGGGTATTTCCTGCCCTCAGTGTGGCATGTTCCACGGGAAAGCCCATGTGAGGAGCCTGGACACCGGTTCACCACCATTGGAGACTTTCCAGCCAGACTCATCCCCCTGACCAGGACCCCTTTGCCCAAGTTTTCATCATTCCCTACTCCGGATTTGAAGAGAGTTTCCTTCAATGGGAAAGAAAAGGAAAGGATCCCTGAGGTTGCAGCTATCCATGTCACATCCATACTAACCAATTGACTTTGGAAGCTTTGTTTTTCTTTTTTTCAAAATAATTTTTATTGAAGGAAGAAAACACATGAACAGTCAACCTGGAGGCTCAAATGAACTTGGGACTGTCGGCCCCATTCCTGATAAGGCTTTGGTCTCACTGAGTCCTCAAGGCCCGCTACTACTCTTAGCTCCAGGGGTAGCATTACCAAGACCTACAAAAATAGATCTCACACCTATGAGTGGTTAATGCCCCTTTTCTCTGGATTTCAGGCTCTGTGGGATGGATAATCTTTTGACCTTAAAAATTTAGCATCCAAACCAACTATTATTACCCTGGATTCACTTTAGACTGCAATTACCAGATTGAAGTTGTCCTTGTCTTCATGAATAGACTCTGTTCTGGTTGGTCTGGGGACTACTTCTGCCTAGGTTAAAGACCACTCTTTACAAATCATAGAGCATCAGGCTTAGCTAGACTCCCTAAAAGCTCAATGTGTGGCTGTTTCTAATACAAATGTTTCCTTAATTCAAGAGAACAAAATCCTTAATAGGAAAACTAATAATGTAGGGAATCAGTTAAAACTTTTCAATTTGATATTTTTGAACTTTCCATATTATTCTCTGATGCCACCTTTGGAGATACTGGGAAAGTTTATTTCAGATTTTCTCAAACTCTCTAAGGAGGCTATGCTTGATATTGTTAAAGCTTATTATGTTTCTGATGTGAAACCTCCAGTACTGCCTGCAAATTTGTCCAAAGAGATAAATGTACCAGATCCTTTAAACGTAACTGTTTGTTTTAGAAAGTTCAGATGCACCTCTTCTTCATAGGGCTACTCTACTAGTTATTTTTCCTCATGAAATTGATTTACAGCTGATCTTACATCTCTTTTTTCATAATAAAGAGTCTTCTTTTCTAGGTCAGAAGATCAGTATATTCCCTGATGTTGCTAAGGAAACTCACACAAGGAGGAAACAGCTTCTTCTTTTAGCAGAGGACAATAACTTTGGGGGCAACCTTCCAGATGAGGTTCCCTTGTAAATGCTATGTCAAGTGGCTTGGAGCTAATTAGCATTTTTTATGATCCACCTCAGCTGGAGGGGTTCCTCCTTAATAGATTTTTCTCTCCTGTGTAATTGTTGGATTAAGACATGGCCTTACTTAGATAATGACTGTTAATTTATTTTGTTTTGCTTCTTTATATTCTCCCCTAGTATAATATCATTATAGCATTTGTTAGGGATTTGCTTTCCTGAATTTTTTTTTTTGGATAATATTGTTGCCTAATTACCAATAATTATTGGGCCAGATTTTTAAAACTACGCGCGCAACCCGCGTGCACAAACCTATGCCCGATTTTATAACATGCGCGCGCAGCCATGTTAATGTTATAAAATCCAGGGTCGGCGCGCGCAAGGGGGTGCACAATTGTGCAACTTGCATGCACCGAGCCACGCAGCCTTCCTCCGTTCCCTCCGAGGCCGCTCTGAAATTGGAGCGGCCTCGGAGGGAACTTTCCTTCTGCCCCCCCCCCCACCTTCCCATCCCTTCCCCTACCTAACCCACCCCCCTGCCCTACCTAAAACCCCCTCCTTACCTTTAATTTTTAAGATGCGCCTGCCTCTGGGCAGACATAGGTTGCGCATGCCGGTGATGGCCGGCCTGCGATCCCGGGCACAGCGGCAAATGGCTGCTGTGCCTGGAGGATCTGGCCCCACCCCCCCGCCCCGCTCCGGCCTGCCCCCTGTCCGCCCACTCTCCACCCATTTTTTCAAGCCCCGGGACATACGCGTGTTCCGGGGCTTGCGCACATCGCTGAGCCTATGCAAAATAGGCTCGGCACGCGCAGGAGGCTTTTAAAAGGGTTACACGCGTATATTTCATGCGTAACCCTTTTAAAATCCACCCCATTGTGTTTTTGAAGTTAGGCTTGAATGTAATTAAATGCATATAAATAAAACATTTTAAAAAAGGATGATGAATGGAAAACTGTCTTCAATACCAGGGATGGTTATTAAGGGTACACATGCCCTTTGGCCTTTGTAAAGCACCTGCCATATTCCAAGCCTTTGTCAATGATGTCTTTCAGATCTCCTCAGTACTTTGACAACATCCTGATCTCCCCACACCTGGCCATTCATAGGCAGCTCCTTTCACATCTTTGCCAGCACTACACTTTCGCTAAGTTTGAGAAGTATGTGTTTCAACAGAATGAAGCCCATTTCTTGGGATATGTAACCTTGACCCGAGGTTTTGAGATGAACATGGAGAAGGTAACTGCAGTACTTAATTGGCCGGTGCCTTTAGATCTCAAGGCATTCCAACGTTTTCTGGGTTTTACTATTAGTTATAGGTGCTTCATTAAAAACTTCTCCAGTTACAGATCTTACATGTATGGGGACCCCAAAAGAATTCTTATAACCCCCAAGTTCAGCTAGCCTTTGAAGAATTGAAGCAACTCGTTGCATCAACTCTCATCCTGTGTCACTCAGTCAAGCCTTTCATCTTAGAAGTTGATGCCTCTGTGTGTGGCACAAGTGCAGTTCTGTCACAAAGACCCAATCTGGATATTTGGGTCCAGCTCCACATGTGTGGTTACCTTTCTCAAAAGTTCTATCCTGCGGAATGCAACTATGATATGGGAAACTGAAAACTTCTTGCCATTAAGTGGGTTTTGAAAGAGTGGAGACAATGATGGAAGAGCTACCTTTCTGATTACTATTCTTAAGGATCATACAAATATATTTTATATTGAAGTTACGAAACATCTGAACACCTGACAAGCCCAATGAGGCATGTTCTTTTCTCATTTTCACTTCATTATCTCCTATTGTCCTGGTTTGAAGAATGTTAAGGCTGATGCATTGTCATGACAGTTTTCTTCTCAGGACTCTCTTCTACCTTGCAATAAAGTCCCTATCATACCAGCCTTTAGGATCATTGCAAACAGTTGAAAGAGATTTAATGGAACAAATCCACCTGGTGTCTTTGTTCCAGGAGCCTCCTGTAGGTAGCCCCATTGGACGTATTGTCATTCTAGATACCGGCCATCCAGATTTTCTCAAACACTCTGGATACCAGGGTTTAATAAAATTTGAACTGATTTCAAGAGTTTTCTGATGGCCTTCCTTGCTCAAGGATTGTATGTATGACTTACATATTGATTTGTCCAGCATGTGCTAGCTACAAAGTCCCTCATGCCAAACCTTGAGATGAATTGCATCTGCTTCCAATGCCTTCTGCATCATGGATTCACCTCTCCACAGATTTCATCATGAGCCTTCTGATTTCTGCTACCTGTAAGGCCATCTTGGTGGCAATAGATCATTTTTCATGAATGGAACAATTTATTTCCATGTGAAAGCTGCCTTGGGCCACACAATTGACCATCATATTTGCTAAGAATGTGGTCATTTACATGGAATCACTACCACTATTATATTGGATTGAGGTCCCCAAATTGTTGCCAGATTCTGGAAGGCCTGTTGTAAAGATTTGGGTGGGTGCCAATTTACAATTTCATCAGGATACCATCCCCACACTAATGGCCTACAGAAAGGATTAACCAAGATCTAAACAGTTCCTCAGATGTTTTGTATTTGATTGGACCAGATTTCTCCCTTGAGCCAAATTTGCTCACAACAATCATGTTAGTGAATACGGAAGTTTCCCCATTCTTCACAGTCTATGGCTGATTCCCTATTTGCCTACTTCCTTCTGTCCCGGTTACTGTGGCCAACAACTTGGTGCAACATTTCCAGAAAACCTGGGTACAGGTGTTTAAAATCATGAGAGGTCTAGAACGGGTAGATGTGAATCGGTTATTTACTCTTTCGGATAGTAGAAAGACTAGGGGGCACTCCATGAAGTTAGCATGGGGCACATTTAAAACTAATCGGAGAAAGTTCTTTTTTATTCAACGCACAATTAAACTCTGGAATTTGATGCCAGAGGATGTGGTTAGTGCAGTTAATATAGCTGTGCTTAAAAAAGGATAGGATAAGTTCTTGGAGGAGAAGTCCATTACCTGCTATTAAGTTCACTTAGAGAATAGCCACTGCCATTAGCAATGGTTACATGGAATAGACTTAGTCTTTGGGTACTTGCCAGGTTCTTATGGCCTGGATTGGCCACTGTTGGAAACAGGATGCTGGGCTTGATGGACACTTGGTCTGACCCAGTATGACATTTTCTTATGTTCTTATGTTCTTATAGTCTCTTATAATCTGGTCAAAACAGACAGACAAGATATACAGACAGAAAAAACAAATAGGAGGTTTTGCGTTATAACAGTGATATTCTGAGTGGTAAGAACTAAACCAGTTAGAGTACACAGTAGAATTAATTGAGGAGCGGCAATTCCAATTGAATAAATCTGTAAGGGATACGGCCCTTTTAGGGATGGACTCTTAAGACTTTCCTGAAATGTTCCATCTAATTGGTTAAAGCTACAGGAATCAGGCCTGTATGTTTTATAAGAAAAACAGTACTGGGGTGGCTGATTATGGGGTAGATTTGGAGGTCAATCATAGAAACTCACTCCAGATTTTCTCATTAAGAAAGAAACATATAACTTTTATACTTGTGAAATAAAGAGAGCTAATAATGATAAGCTTTGGATAAAAATGGCATTGCAGTACAAGAGTCCAAAACTATTTCTGTGTAAGTTTTATCAACCACAAGTTTTTAAAGAACCTTTTTCGCATTGTATTAAAAAAGAAGTGAAAAAGTAGGTTCATATGCTTAAAGCCACAACACATGACATCGGACAGGACTTATTAATCAAAACAGACTTGAAAAACACTCCCTTAGAAAAACTTTTCTTTTTCCACAAACTTGCAACAAACACATGGTCTTATCTGGTAAATGGTAGGGTATGACCATCAAACATATCAAAGCTACACAGCACTGAATCCAAAAACACCAGTTAATGTCCATGATGTCAATCTCTGACATCTCTTTTCCTGAAATATAACTCTTTGTAACCAAAGATGAAGTGCAGGTAAGCTTCTTTAAAAATTATTGCTTCTATCTTGTCTTATTAGGTTCTGAGAGCATTGGCATCTAGAAATGGTTAAAGTCAAGAGTGCTGATTGTATGCTCCCCTTTGTTAAGAGGGAAATTTTCAAAAGCCCTTTCTGTGAGCAAATTTATTTATTTATTTATTTATTTTATAACTTTTATATACCGGCATTCGTAAAAAACATCATGTCGGTTTACATGTAACTGAGAAAGGAAATTACAATGATAGGTGGAGGAAAGATAGATAGTTAAAAGGTAAGTTAACTTTACTGTGGTGCCAACGTGCGTCACAGTTAAAAACGAGATTACATATAATAAACCATATTAGACAAAATTAGACAGTATTAGACAAAGTTAGACAGAAATTAATTATGTACAAGGGGAGGTGGTGCGAGGGGGTGGGGGGGTGAAGCGCAGTGGGGAGGTGGAGGAGGAGGGGTTGAGGGAGGCGAAGGGTGGCAGGGGAATGAAGGGGCAAAATAGGGAAGGGGGGATGGAGGGTAGGGTGGTGTAGGAGGGGGGGGATGCCATATACGGGATATGGCGATCATTATGAGTAATTGTACAGGAGGCGGGGGAGAGGGAAAAGTAAGAGGGGGAGGAGGAGGGGGTGGAACTGTACAAGGGAGCTGTGGGTAGTGGTGGGAAAGGTGAGTTGGTAACTGTAAAGGAAGCTGCTTAGAGGAAGGAAGGTGGTGGAGGTGGGTGGGGGGAGGAGTGTGGGGGGGGGGCAGGGGGCAGGGGGAAACTGTGGGGGGGTGGGGAGGTAAGAGTGTTGCGAAAGAGTCACAGCGCTAGGATTGTGAAGTGTTGGGCCTGGCTATTTATCCACGAAAATGGGCCTTTGAAAAAAATGACCACCCTATATGCAGTTAAAATGATATGCATAGTGGCCCTCTGCACATCATTTTATTCACATTAAGAAGCAGTGTTCCTAGGGATGGGGTTTTGACAGAATTTGCAAGAACACATTTGCTTTCACTCAAAAAAGGACACATACTCGCTGCTCAACACAATGCGGCGAGTAGAATTGGAATATCATTGCTTTTACAGCAGTCTGCTGTTAAAAGTATCTGTTTTAAAACAGGTCCAATAGTTTTGCTGATAAATGTTTCTCTAACTATGACATATGAGATGTCCAGGCTAATCTGAGCCAATTCAAGTGGCTCTTAAGCCCCTGAGGCAGCTCGTTGAGCGAAACTTGGCCAGAGTTGGGCAAGATTCAATAAAGTCCATTTTATACCGATTCCACCTCTTGTGTGTGTTGCTATCAGCCATCTTGGATCGGTTACCGGTTTGTTTTCTTGGACTATCAATACTTTGCCACAGTATTTAATGAGTATGTGTTGGTGGGGAGTGTCATGGTATGCTCAAGCTGTCTTCATACAGGGCAGTGTTAGATGACTGGCCAAATGGGTGAAGTAGTTGGCACTGCAACACCCTTGGAATTGTGGGGATAATTTGGTAAGTCACCTGGTACACTCTCCGAGCTGTGGAAGGGGCCCTAAATTTTGGAAGCATCAGGATAAGTTATGCCCGCTTAGGGTCCTAAATATAGCGGAGTGAACCAAAGGCCAATTTAGACCCCTAATTTTAAGAGATCCATATTCAGAGGAATCTAGCAGGCTAACAGGTCGATCCAGTATCGTCCGCTCGAGGATTGCCCGTCTGTAACGTGCTCGTAGCGCACAATTCGGGCGCGCAAGGCAATTCGGCGATACAGTCTCCAGTTTCACGCGTCCGTATCGCTTCTGAAAACAGACGCATAACCCTTTCCGCACCCGGCATGTAAATGAACGAAAAAGCTGTATAATGAAGGAATTAGCTATTCCCCTGCGATACTGTAACGGGCGCTGATATTATCTCCTCCGTAACCCGCTGTTCTGCCGCGGCCTTAACCTGCTAGTTTACCCGCCTCCCCCTAGTAGGAGTTAGTGTAGTGTAGTGTAGGGTAAAAACATTGCTTACCCGCCCTGGTCCCGTCCGGTCTCCTGCAGCCCCGTCCGGACCGGACGGGGCTGCAGGAGACCGGACGGGACCAGGGCAAAAAAAAACAAACGAAAAAGTAGCAAGGCTCGGGCCTGCTATGGTAAGTGTAAAAAGTGTAAAAAACAAAAAACATGTGTGTTATATAAAAAAATAAAACAATTTTAAATACCTGTCGGCGGGCCGTGGGTCCAGGCGGCCGGTGGGCGGCGGGCAGCCATCAGCGGCATCCGGTAGTCCCTTCTCCCTTCCTCCCTCCCTCCCCTGCCTGGATGAGCGCCAAAATCGCACGGGCGGGTCGGCAGCGGGGGGGGGGGGGGGGGGGCGGCAGCGGGGGGGCGGCAGCAGGATCCGGGAGCGGCGGGTAGGCAGCAGTGGGGGTCCGGGGGTGCAGCGGCAGCGGGGGGCCGGGGGGGGGCAGCGGCAGCGGGGTCCGGGGGTGGCAGCGAGATCCGGGGAGCCAGCAGCGGCAGCATGTTCGATCGGGCAGGCAGGTAGGTGGCAAAGTAAAGATGGCCGCCTGCACGGGAAAATCGTGCAATTGGCCGCTGAAGACGTGACGTCACGACGTTTGGCGTCACGGGGTGTGACGTCACGTCTTCAGCGGCCAATTGCACGATTTTCCCGTGCAGGCGGCCATCTTTACTTTGCCACCTACCTGCCTGCCCGATCGAACATGCTGCCACTGCTGGCTCCCCGGATCTCGCTGCCACCCCCGGACCCCGCTGCCGCTGCCCCCCCAGACCCCGCTGCCGCTGCCCCCCCGGACCCCGCTGCTGCCTACCCGCCGCTCCCGGATCCTGCTGCCGCCCCCCCCGCTGCCGACCCGCCCGTGCGATTTTGGCACTCATCCAGGCAGGGGAGGGAGGGAGGAAGGGAGAAGGGACTACCGGATGCCGCTGATGGCTGCCCGCCGCCCACCGGCCGCCTGGACCCACGGCCCTCCGACAGGTATTTAAAATTGTTTTATTTTTTTATATAACACACAGGTTTTTTGTTTTTTACACTTTTTAAACTTTTTTACACTTCCTGGTGCCTGTCATTTCAAATGTCATTTGAAATGACAGGTACCAGCGCACCCAGGTTACTGTATAGGCGCTGTTACAGCGCCTATACAGTAAAATGGGTTGCGCGGGCATAACCCTTCCCTAACGCTTCACAGCCGCGGCATGCATTTGCATGCGATTAGAGGAGAGTATCGGGGAGTTAGTGAAGAGAACTGTGCGTGCGGGGAGGAAGGGTGCGCCTGACACTACCTCACTGTTTTTACCGCGGCCTTACTGGATCGAGCCGTAAGTAAGCACTTAGCTGGCTAGATCAAAGTACTGAAAATTGGCTGAGCTAACTGACTAAATGAGGCACCGCTACAGAGTTTATAAAATACTAGCAGTAATCTCTGCACATCCACTTATGCTGGTTTGAAAACTAGGATTTTAGATTTTGAGCTCTCATAAACAGGAGCTCATTATACCTGTATTTAATTTAGTTTAGGATGCTATACACTGTAAGGGTTGAAAGAATAATTAGTAATGTGAACACAAACAGCAATGATTTTAGTGCAAATGAACATTCACAACTGGATTAAAGGTGTGTGTGAAATCAGTTCACTTATGTATTAGTTATTCCAGTAGTAATAAATGTTAGATTAAGCATATGTTAAGATAAATGTGGAGTTCCCCAAGATTAAATCTGAACACAAATGAAAACTAATCCATATTTAATCTGTGAGTAGTTTCTAGATCTAGAGTAAATAAAATATGGAGTAAAATCAGATTAAATAATGGAGAACAGAATATTAGCATAATCAATCCAAAAGTAAAAATGTTTGTGTGTCAAAACAGTATGAATGTACCTCTACAGGCTTCAAGTGAGTATCATTTACTTTAAAAGATTTCAGCTTACTTCTAGCAGAGTTCCAAAACCAGTTTATCTGCAAAAAGCAATGGAGATTTTTCCATAGTTTTCAGGAAATATTTCAAAAGATTTACACTGTCCAAGATGATAGCATCTGCTCAGTGCATTTTACAACTTCTACACCAGGATTATGCTGTGACTGGCATTTGTTCTGTCCAAAATCTGTGTATGTGTGTGTGTGTGTGGGGGGGGGGGGGGGGGGGGGGGGTTGGTTGGCGAGAAGCAGTTTAGAATATCAATATTACCTGTAGCATTAGGCAGATAATCTACAATACTTAATTAGGATGGATTACATGTACTAAGCATCTCAAAACAAATCCTCCCAACTTGCTATTATCTGCTCAAAATGCTTCATTTCAGAAAAAATATTTAAGCTTGAATCTTTTTTTTCTTAAAGAATTATGAGATCTATCTACCCATTTGTAGTATATTGTGATGAGGGAACTCCCTTAACATGCGCAGGAGCAAGATATCAAGTAGGAAACAGCAGATAAAAGTTACAAGAGGACTACATCTTGTAGGAGAACATTGCAGATTCTATAATAGTGTTTTACAATGAGTGTGCCATGACATTCTGATGTGCTTTCAGACCTGATCAGGGGGTGCCACAGATAGGTCACCACTGCCCAATACTCAGATTGAGACTAGCACTTGAGCTCAGCTTTCAGCATCTCACAACAACACGAGTTACCAATGGTGGGTCCCTTCTGAGAACAGGTGGAATAATGCATTCAAGATATGCAGAGGAATCATTTTCATCTTATTTCATTCATTTGTTTTGTAAGGTACTTCAATTTGTTTTATTAGTTTCAACCCCCCCAAAAAAAGGTTTATTTGTTTAATTTGTTTCCCAATAAAGTCAATGGGGGAACCAATGCAACCTATTTTGAGTTCAAAATTGTGGTTTTCTAATCAATTCTAATGAAACCTATGGGAAGGGGGAGGAGGAAGATGCTGAAGCACCAAGACTGTGGCAAAATGGCACCAAAAGTGGCATGAATAACCTAAGGCTCTGTAAAGGGACAAAAGGGTACCAGCAGTGGCAGGAATTCTCCATAGCACCAGCAGAGGAGCAAAGCAGCAGCAAGAGTGGGATGAACACCCCCAAGGCTTCAAAACAGGGCACCGGTAACAGTGGCATGAACCCCCAAAATCAGCAAGAAAGGAGCAAAGTGGCATCAGGAGTGGCATGAACATCCTAAGGCACCGTGAAAAGGGAGCAAAGCATCAAAAGTGCAGAAACAAAGCCCCATGTACTGATGGAAGGTCAAAGCAGTACAAATACTGGCATGCAGATCCCAAAGCACCAAAAGAGGTGCAAAGCAATCATCCACAGTGGCATGAACACCCCAAGGTGTAGAATCTGAGGTATTACAGCAAGTCAGAGTGGCATCAACATTATCGAGGTATAGTGTTGGGAGCAGGACAGAAAGGCAGAATAGAAGCAAGATGCCCAAGGTGAATAGTCTGGGGTGGCAGCATGGATGAGTGTTTGCAAGACCTACAAAGTGGTATATTAGGGGTATGACAGCAAAGTATAGGTGTAACAAGACCCCCAGGGGTATAGCAGTAAGGAAAATTGGCAACAAGACCACCAAGGAGTAGAATAATGGGTATTACAGCAAGGCAGAGTGTCAGAAAGTTCTCCAAGTGTAGCATCAGGGCATGGCAACTAGGCAGAGTGGCAGCAGGACCCCCATGCATAGCATAATGAGCATAGCAGCAGGGCAGAATGGCATCAAGATCCCTAATGTATAGAGTCTGGTAGGGATGTGAATCGTTTTTTGACGATTTAAAATATCGTCCGATATATTTTAAATCGTCAAAAATCGTTAGAGTCAATATTTAATAGGAATTCCCCCGATTTATCGTCAAAAATCGTAAATCGGGGGAAGGGGGAGGGGAAGGGGGAGGGTGGGAAAACCGGCACACTAAAACATCCCTAAAACCCACCCCGACCCTTTAAAATAAATCCCCCACCCTCCCAAACCCCCCCCCCCCAAATGTCTTAAATTACCTGGGGTCCAGTGGGGGGTCCCGTTGTGATCTTCCACTCTCGGGCCTCTGGTGCGTTGATAGAAAAATGGCGCCGGCGCTACCTTTGCCCTGTCATATGGCCATTTTGCCGTACGGCAATATGGCCATATTGCCATACGGCAAAATGGCGCCGGCCGTACGGCAACACGATTCGAGTGCAGGAGGTCATTCCCGGACCCCCGCTGGAATTTTGGCAAGTCTTGTGGGGGTCAGGAGGCCCCCCCAAGCTGGCCAAAAGTCCCTGGGGGTCCAGCGGGGGTCCAGGAGCGATCTCCTACACTCGTGACGTCAGGGGATAGGAACCAAAATGGCGCCAGCGCTACCTTTGCCCTGTCATATGACAGGGCAAAGGTAGCGCCGGCGCCATTTTTCTATCAACGCACCCGAGGCCCGAGAGTGGAAGATCACAACGGGACCCCCCACTGGACCCCAGGTAATTTAAGACATTTGGGAGGGGGGTTCGGGAGGGTGGGGGATTTATTTTAAAGGGTTGGGGTGGGTTTTAGGGATGTTTTAGTGTGCTGGTTTTCCCGCCCTCCCCGATTTACGATTTACACGATATTTACAGAAACAAAACCGCGACGATTCGATTCCCTCCCCCCCCAGCCGAAATTGATCGTTAAGACGATCGATCACACGATACACATCTCTAGAGTCTGGTATACGGCAGCAAACCTGAGTGGTAGCAAGCAACCCTGGATTTGTCAAATTTCTTGGTTGTTATACATAATGGGGCCGATTTTAAATGTTATGTGCGCGGGGTACATTTGTGCGCGCTGCCCGGCGCGCACAAATGTACACCCAATTTTATAACATGCGCGCTGCCACGCGCATGTTATAAAATCCGGGGTCGGCGCGCACATGGGGGTGCACGCTTGTGCATCTTGTGTGCGCCGAGCCCAAGGGAAGCCCCAATGGCTTTCCCCGTTCCCTCCAAGGCCGCTCCGAAATCGGAGCGGCCTTGGAGGGAACTTTTTCTTCGCCCCCCCCCCCCCCTTCCCCTATCTAATTCACCCCCATCCCTAACTAAATCCCCTCCTACCTTTGTTTCAAAATTACGCCTGCCCAAGGCAGGCGTAACTTGCGCGTGCTGGCCGGCTGCCGGCGAGCCATGCCCCTGCACAGACTGCTGTGCCAGAGCACTCAGGACTGCCCCCGGACCACTGCCATGCCCCTGGCCCCACCCCCGGACCGCCGATTTTGGAAAGCCCCAGGACATATGCACGTCTCGGGGTTTGCGCGCGCCGCCAAGCCTATTCAAAATAGGCTCAGCGCATTCGGGGTAGGTTTTTGGGGGTTATGCATGTATCTTTTTTTTTTTTTTATATACCGACATTCATCTCAATTGAGATATCACATCGGTTTACATTCAGGTTCTGTAGGTATTTCTCTATCCCCAGAGGGCTTACAATCTAAGTTTTTGTACCTGAGGCAATGTAGGGTAAAGTGACTTGCCCAAGGTCACAAGGAGTGATAGTGGGACTTGAACCTTGGTCTCCTGGTTCATAGTCCACTGCTCTAACCACTGGGTTATTCCTCCTCTTACCTTTGAAAATCTACCCCCAATACTCTCACTGCAGCACTTTCCAATGGACTATAGACTTGAATGGAAATATAAATGAATGGAACATATTCTTGTTTAATTTGTGAGCACCCTCCATTTGTTTTGGGTGTCCATGAATCAAGCAAAAATGTCTCATTCAATACATTTTACTCATTTGTTTGAAATGCACATCCCTCTCATATGCATGCCTCTGCTTTCAATCTGCAGCATTAGCCCTGGAGTGTGGTAATTTGGACTGCATGCAGAACATGGATAAGCATGCTCCTCTTTGTTTGTCACACACAGCACCTCCTCATCTTTCTCCTCTTGTGCCCCTTTCTTTAGTGCACACTAATTTTTTTAGTGCTTGCTAAATCAAACAAAAAAATAAACCAACAAAATAGGAAAAAAAAACAAAACATAAAAAAGACAAACATTTTTTTTCGTTGCACATCCCTAAGTCTTAATTCTAACCAGTGAACTTTTGCTTGACTAAATTTAGTAAACATTTTCAGCTGAAAATTTAGCTGATTATTTTTGCCATTGAAAATTAACAGTTTTGTCAAGCATACTAAAAGATTATTTTGCATGGCCTTCAGTGACTCTGCCCCAAAGGTTTTGTATTTCTCATTATCCATTTTGGGGGCAATTTTCAAAAAGTCTCATAGTTGCAAAGTACACAGGTACTTTTGCCGAGGGCACTAGCAGTTAATTTTCAAAAAGAAATCACTGGGGTAGTTTCCCTTTGAAAATGATCAGCCACAAGGTATGCATGCTAAAAAAAGCCTGAATACATTACTTACCACCTGCTATTTGTGCAGGAAGCCATGTATGTGTATATGTGTGTTGGGGGGGATTAGCATATGTACTTTGGAAAATCCCATGTTTATATACTGCTTTACTTCCTGAGCTAAAAATGCACCACAGAATGCCATTTTTAAAAAAAATTTGAGTAAAAGTAAGAGGGCAATGGAAACCAGTGTGTATTTGTAGCCAGACTGAGCAAGGCAATTTTTAGATAGGTTCATTTACTCAGGTGAAAGACTTTGGCAATTGTCTTCTTTATCACTACTACAGTTCAGTTTTATGTAACTGCAGTAGTAGTAGTAGTAGTAGTAGTAGTAGTAGTAGTGTAAGTATTTGTAAATTTAGTGGAAGAAACAATATGGTGGCAGGTCACATTTTTTTCAGCTGTATAAATACTTATTGTGAAATATTAATGGGCCAAAACAGGCCTGCTATAATTGTATGCTGATAGCTAGATTTCTTTATTCCAGGGTTTCTTGGTATGGGTAACAATGATAATGTGGACACTTAGGGGGAAAGTGTAATTAGTGCCTTGTGTAGTTCATTCAGTAAACATTTCATAGATGTTTGATGTGACTGAATTGAGCGTTACATTTAATTTTACACTTTTATCCTGCCTGGAAACTGACAGGTTTCTAATCTCTGTCTCAGAGCTTTCACTCTGCTTGAACTTTGGCTCACAGAGGTCATTTTTCAACCACTTGGGAACAGGAGCCACGTCTAGTTAAATCCCACAGAGTCGATAGATGCGATAATAGCTTTAGGCACATTTTCTTAGAACTCAAGGGGAAAAAGACAATTTCAATAAATGTAAAGCTATACTATCTACAATTTGCCAAATATATAAGCTGTTCTCCTAGGGAAACAATGTTTCTCTTTCCTTCAGGCAAGAATCTCTTTAAAAATAACATGCATTTGTTTATTTCTAATATCAAAGATTTAGAAGGACCGGGGGCATTAACTAGCCTAGAAAGAACAGGCCAGAAGCGAATTCTTTTTATGTCAGATTTAAGAGGTTTTTTCCCCTTGTTTTTCCCTCAAATTCTCTGTACCAATAAAAAGATGAAGATGTTAATATTTTTCATACATATTTTTTTATACTATGATAGAGAGATGATTAAATTCTTCTATTATGCACACAGAAACGCATCCATAAAAGTAAGACTTATACACAGTTCTACATTTTCTGCAATATGGCATAAAAGCTATAAGGAGCACAGAGAATCAGTTAATGCAGGACATTTGGATTCAAAATATTACAGAATACCAAGTGCCAGTAGATTGATGGAATGAAAAATATTTACAGGATGATATATAGAATATTTAGTTTGGAGGGTTTGCATTAGTTTTATTGTAGAAAACATTCTGCCAGCAATCATTTGGACATGCAACTTGGAGTCATTAATGGAAAGGTCATTTATAGCAAGACTTAGATGAGTAGGGAAAGGTGTTCTTTTTGACTGACGTCAAAAAATAAAACAGAAAATACAGAAAATACAGAATAAAACAAAGTATAGTATTTAAAAATATCATAAGGAATATACTTGCAAATAATTTAGGACGTGCATTCTTTTAAAAATGAATGGTAAGCTCAATCAAAAATAGTCATTTTTGTTTTGTTAAATCCAAAACTAAAATGCCGATCATTTTACATCCCTATCACACCCATAATAATTTTGCCAATTGATAGGATTAGGTTAAGTACTTACTTTATTTCATAAACATGCACACATAATAGTTTAGGCATGAAAAAAAATCACTAATTCAATAATTATTCTTGCCACTAAAATGTTTATCACTATAGCATCCATGTGTGCAAAGAGAAAAAATATTGTCCTAAAGGACCATCATACTAGGCATTTGCAGATATTTTTTCAACTGTTTGCAATTTGCCTTATGTCTCTTTATATAAACTATAAAGTCACTCCTTCATATTGTGTCTTTTTGTTCTTTTTATGATGGAATTAAAATATTTTTTGTAAATTTGATGTATCTGGCATTTTTGGAGATGTAACACCATCTCCTTCTTCTTGATCCCTGGCACAGGTCCCTGTTTTGAATGATATTCTGCTGCTTGGGCAATTATTTCTGCCATTTGCTTCTGCAAAATGTCATCTCCTTTTCTCTCTCTGTCACCATTACTTACCATTCTGAAATTAAAATTAGAGCACAGTATATTAGTGTACAATCATACCTTCGATAATTTGAAATTCAAGACCCTTAATGCAACAGTGCCTGACCTTAGATATCACTGTAGTATTATTTGTGTCAGCTCATAACTTTTATGTGACCAGAGGTGAGCTCATGCACAGATGTTGAATCTTAATTTGAAATTATAAACTAATATAAATTGCTCAAATCTCTCACCTTTACAAATATCCATTTCGTTTTCTTCTCTAATTCTCATAGAAGGTAATTTTCAAAGGAGATACACATGCAAGTGTAATATACTATCGTAGCAAATTTCAAAATCCATTTACAAGTGCACATGTAAACGGACAATTCAATGGCATCTATTGTAGCAATTTTCCAAAGTCCACTTACATGAGTAAAGTATATTTACATGCGTAAAACCCAGTTTTATGCATGCAAATCTTTTTGAAAATTACCCCCTAAGCTTGCAATGAGAACTAAATCATGGAATTTCATTCTGTTTCTACATTCAATCCATGCTGCTGTACTGCATCCAATTTGAAAATCCAAAATTGCTTTTTAAAGTCAGGCTAGCTTGTTGGGCTCCTCCTCTTATTTATTCTTGGATTTGTTCAATAATTTTTTTGTTTCCCATTAAAGTCAATGGGGAAAGAAAAGCAGCCTATTTTGAGCTTCAAAACTGAGATTTTTCTAATCAATTCTAATGAAACTGGAAGGTATACATCATCAAAAGAGGGAAGAGAACTCCAAGGTATATAACTGTGGCAAAGTGGAACCAAACGTAGTATGAATAACCTAAGGCAACTTAAATGAGCAAAAGCATACCAGAAGTGGCAAGAATTTTCCAAGGAACCATTAGAGGAGCAAAGCAGATGCAAGAAAACCCCAAAGCTTTAAAAGAGGGCACCAGTAACATTGGTATTAATCCCAAAGATAGCACTAGAGGGGCAAAGTGGCACTACGAGTGACATGAGCATACTAAGGCACCATGAAGAGGGAATAAAGTAGCAAAGATGGTAGATAAAAGAACCCAGTCAACTTCAGAGAGAAAAATAAGCACGTCAAATGGTTCTTTCAACCAAGCTTGATGTTACCCAGGTAGAGTGTCCATCAAGCTAGGTTGAGAGAATCTTGCACAAATATCATCTTGGAGTGAGTTTCCTCACTCTGAAGGTCATCAAATCTTCACAAGAGACCACTGTTCTGTTCGTACATCTCACATTGAATGTCAAAGTGGCCCCTAACCCCCTACACTAATACCTAAACCTCACCTCGAGTTACTAGGTGGGCCTCCCATAGGGATACAAATACCTATCTAGGTAGCAGGCATTACAGCTGGGTGCTCTCTTGCTCTTTCTCTTCCTTGCTCCATGGTTCCCCCGTGGTTGTATGCAGGAAATACAACTGGTCTGGCACTTATCACAAAGTCTGAAAACATTATTGAAATTTATGCTAACTTAGCTCTTCACATAGGTAATTAGCACAAATTGCAATAAACTGTCTATTAGCATAAACCGTGCCCTTCTTGCTATCACATGCGATATTTATCACATTTTGATAAACCCAGGCCTAAGTTTGTACCTGAGGCAATGGAGGGTAAAGTGACTTGCCCAAGGTCACAAGGAACAACAGTAGGACTTGAACCCTGGTCTCCTGGTTTATAGCCCACTGCTCTAACCATTAGGCAAAGGACAATGAGAAAGGTCCTGGGCAATACCTCAATGTCTGGATTAGATATTCAACACCTAAGAGGGGGGTTACATTTATAAGAGAGATATGCATACAAATTATCAAACTTATTTGTAAAACCTGATAATTCACTAGCGCAAATGAAATCAGACTTTCTGTTGTCTGCAATTTTTCAGTTGGAAGTAAGCTGATGGGAGTTCAGGGTGAAGTGCTAGAGGGTCCAGTTGAACTGAAGATGGACTAGGTGAATTGGATATTTCATGTATGCATGCAGATATTTTCAAAATACCTTCCTCAGTATACAAATCAGGATTATTATGCATACTTGTTATATTAATTTTTATTCATCTGATCACTTTCATTAAGTAACATTATGGTCTATATACATAGATAAAAGATTTTTTATATTGAGATCTTCATTAGTACAGTTACATCTGTTTGCAGAAAGGTTAAATCCATTGGACAAAATTTAACAATTTTCAGTGAAATATAGTTATGGAGAGATCTCTTTCTTAGACATTCAGATTTTGAAGGATGACCAAGGTTTTCAAAAATGTTCTCCATGAAAATTAAGAGTCAATCTACCCATTGGTCGAATTCTTCAGATTCGATGACTTTGTTCAAATAAACAAGATTTTAAGGTTCAAGCTCAAGACATCATCAGATGCTTCTTATTATATAGATATCTGATGTTAGCATTCAATACAGCTTATAAGAAAACTCTACATGACAATCAAGAATGGTTATTAAACGACAATAAAAATTCTGAAACACAGCACAAGATTTGTGTCTTATCATATTCTCTACAAACAAACAAAAGCCAAATAACCCATTCATGTGAATATCAAGATAACAGATAAAATGAGTAATCATACAATTAGGTCACTATACTAGTATTACTGATATCATAAATGATGCTTAGCAGCCAATTTAAGTTCAGCTAATGCATATTATGGTGAATCTTAAAAGCTTGGCGAATGCCAAAACCAGGAGATACATGCACAAGTAGGGCCGGCGCATACCAATGGATTTTAAAAGCCGCTTGTGTACGCATGACTCTCTGGCTATTCACACAAATGAAAAGTTCCAAAAAAGGTGTGGGGTGTGGGTGTGGTCTGTTGCACTGGAGGTGGACCCTTGGCCTGGTGCAGGATTGGTATGGCCCTCTGGTCGGACCCAGAGAGCGCCTGCCAGCAGGAGGCAGAACACACGATGAGTCAGAGGCTACCTGGAGCTTCACCAATAACAGTCTGGGGTTTCCATAGGTTGAGCTCTTGGGTATCCGGACTGCCTGGACTAAGGTGGGTCTCAGATGGTCTCCTGGAGAGGTAGCAGAGGAATGTGCTCACCATGAGCAAGGGTGAGTGGCTGACGCAGATAGGATGGACTAGACCCGAACTGGAAGCTCTGGAGACCTCCAGGTGGTCAGAGTTCAGGAAGGTTCTCCGGGTGAGACAGGCAGCACCTGTGAGTCTAGTCGAATGGAAGCTGCGAGTGGATTCCCAGCAGGTTGGTCTGGTAGTCACAGTAGGCCAGAAGAGAGTGTCCGAGTGAAGCGCAAGGGTCAGAGCTAGAGTATCAGTCCAGAAGTGGTCAGCTGAAGCAGGGGTCAATACTAGGGATGTGAATCGTTTTAGGACGATTAAAATTATCGTCCGATAATTTTAATATCGTCTTAAACCGTTATGGAACACAATACAATACAGATTCTGACGATTTATCGTTATAAATCGTTAGAATCGTGAGCCGGCACACTAAAACCCCCTAAAACCCACCCCCGACCCTTTAAATTAAATCCCCCACCCTCCCAATAACTTAAATAACCTGCGGGTCCAGCGGCGGTCCGGAACGGCAGCGGTCCGGAACGGGCTCCTGCTCCTGAATCTTGTCGTCTTCAGCCGGCGCCATTTTCCAAAATGGCGCCGAAAAATGGCGGCGGCCATAGACGAAAAAGATTGGACGGCAGGAGGTCCTTCCGGACCCCCGCTGGACTTTTGGCAAGTCTCGTGGGGGTCAGGAGGCCCCCCACAAGCTGGCCAAAAGTTCCTGGAGGTCCAGCGGGGGTCAGGGAGCGATTTCCCGCCGCGAATCGTTTTCGTACGGAAAATGGCGCCGGCAGGAGATCGACTGCAGGAGGTCGTTCAGCGAGGGTTCCGGCGCCTCGCTGAACGACCTCCTGCAGTCGATCTCCTGCCGGCGCCATTTTCCGTACGAAAACGATTCGTGGCGGGAAATCGCTCCCTGACCCCCGCTGGACCTCCAGGAACTTTTGGCCAGCTTGTGGGGGGCCTCCTGACCCCCACGAGACTTGCCAAAAGTCCAGCGGGGGTCCGGAAGGACCTCCTGCCGTCCAATCTTTTTCGTCTATGGCCGCCGCCATTTTTCGGCGCCATTTTGGAAAATGGCGCCGGCTGAAGACGACAAGATTCAGGAGCAGGAGCCCGTTCCGGACCGCTGCCGTTCCGGACCGCCGCTGGACCCGCAGGTTATTTAAGTTATTTGGGGGGGGGGTTCGGGAGGGTGGGGGATTTAATTTAAAGGGTCGGGGGTGGGTTTTAGGGGGTTTTAATGTGCCGGTTTTTCAATTTTTCGATTTTTAACGATTTTTAACGATTTTTCACGATATTTTACCCCCCCAAACGGCAACAATACGATTCCCTCCCCCTCCCAGCCGAAATCGATGTTAAGACGATCGAGGACACGATTCACATCCCTAGTCAATACCAAGGTCAGACTGAGCATAGTCAAGGCAAGTGAGGGTCAGTTCCAGGCAGCAGTCAAGAGAATTGTCAGGCAGGCAGAGGTCAGTACCAGAGATCAGTCCATAGGAGTACTACCTGGGAAGGATGCAAGAACACACGGAGACTCAGGAACAGGGAGACACTGGAATGAGGAGACGCTGGAACAAGGAGATGCTGGAACAAGGAGACAGTGGAACACAGAATTAGGCAAACTAAGAACACCATGGTGTCGACCCAATTGCCAAGGCGAGGTCCTGGGGGACAGGGCCTTGCTTTTATATGGTCTATGTGACATCATCAGGCTGCACCGCGGAGCTGGTTCCCACCCTTGGCCCTTTAAATGACTGGGCGGTCTGTGTGCGCATGCCTAGGGGCGGGGCCGGTGCCAGAGAGAACACTGTGCCCCGGCGTGGAGCTAGGCCCGAAGTGGAGAGCCTGGGAGACACTGCCACGGAGCGCTGCGGATGGGAAGCACTGGCAGCGGCAGTGGAAAGGATGGCCCGGGACCCGCCAGCGCAGGAACAAGGTGAGCAGCCCGGGCGCGGGACTAGTGTGGACGGGACGTGCAACATGGTTTGGGCGTTCTTGGATTTTATATAGAAATTTGTGTGTAAATATGCGCCTCAACATCTGCTGGTGTTCCCTGCTGCATAACTTTACTTCTGCTATGGATGATGTGTAAGTAATAAAAAAAAGATAAATAGTTCTCTTCCCCTTTCTGATGATGTCTACTTTCCAGTTTCATTAGAACTGAATAGAAAACCTCAGGGCCGGATTTTAAAAGGGTTACGCACATAAGGTATGCACGTAACCCTTTTAAAATGCCCCTGCGCGCGCCGAGCCTATATTGCATAGACTTCTGGCGCGCGCAAAGCCCCGGGACGTGCGTAAGTCCCGGGGCTTTCTTGGAGTGGGCATGTTAGGGGGCGTGATGCAGTCGGCGCGTCATTGAGGGGTGGTGCCACGGGCATGGTTTCGGCCCGGGGCATTCCGGGGGCATGGCCGCAGCCTCCGAACCAGCCCCCGGACTGGAACATGGCGCGCGGCAGCCAGCCCGGCGCGCACAAAGTTACGCCTGCTTCGAGCAGGTGTAACTTGTGCGACAAAGGTAGGGGGGGTTTAGATAGGGCTGGGGGGGTGGGTTAGGTAGGTGAAAGGAGGGGAAGGTGGGGGCAGGCGGAAGGAAAGTTCCCTCCGAGGCCGTTCCGATTTCGGAGGGGCCTCGGAGGGAACGGGCAACGCGCGCAGGGCTCGGCGCGCGCAAGTTGCACAAATGTGCACCCCCTTGCGCGCACCGACCCCGGATTTTATAAGATATGCGTGGCTACGTGCGTATCTTATAAAATCTGGCGTACTTTTGTTCATGCCTGGTGCGCGAACAAAAGTACGCGCACGAGCTATGTTTTAAAATGTACCCCTCAATTTTAAAGCTCAAAATAGGCCATGTCTCTTCCCCCATTGACTTTAATGGAAACAAAACTAAAATTAATGGAACTAAGAAACACTTTTTTTTTTTCATTTTAAAATGAAGCAAACGAAGGGAGATGACCTTGAAATGAATAATAAACGGAAACAAATTTTTGCCTCTGTACATCCCATCGTACAGTAAAGAAAACAAGAAGAAAAAGGGGTAGATGAAGAGAAAGTATGAAAAAGCATGGGTCACAATAGGAAGATGAGGAAAACAAGATAAGTACATGAACAAGTTAAAAAAAAAAAGAGCCAGGAAACGAATGCTTGGAAGACAGGGAATGGAACACAGGTCAGGAGACAGTGAGGAGCCGAATACTGAGATGGAGAATGAAAGAAAAACGTCAACAGTTACAAAATATTGTTATTTTTCTCTGCATGGTTGCAGTAGAACAGTGAATGCAGACTTTCTTTACTTGACATTCATACACAAAGTAGTACCAGTCCCTAAATTGTTACAGATTTATGCTGAAAGGCAGCCTCAGGTAGCAATGTGCCAGTGCATTACCTGCTAGGAACTACATGTTTCTGGACAAAGTCAGCACTGCACATGCAAAACGTGAGGAGAGAAAAAATAGTCTTTTTGAAAGAGTGCTCTGCAATTTATATGTCAGTGTAATCCTTAGTTTATCAGAAAATTGCTCACATTTCAAATTGAAGGAAGCATTTTATTATTTTACTTTAGAATGTAATTGCAACAAGGTAAAAATGTGCATGTGTATAGAGGGAGAGGTCAATAATGGCAGAATCGAATGAAAAAAATGTGTGCTGTTCTCATTAAAAAATAGAGCAAATATGGTTTTCATTCTATAAACTACAGCATTTCACACTATAACTGACCTCTGTATGTTGACAGGTATGTATGAGGTATTTATGTGTCCCTGGAGAGATGGGGCCTGAAGGAAGAATGGACAGGGTCTGGATGAGAGCAGGTCTTAGTATCTGTCTGCAATTGGAAGGCTACAAGTATAGATGTGATTGAGAGACTGAGAAAGTAACAGATGAACGGCATCTAACAGTGTGTGCAAATATGTTTAAAAGCAAGTGTGATAAAGATGGAATGTTACTGGAAGACTGTGAATGCATGTGTTTGCCTACAGACCGAGAGGGCAGCATGCAATAGCGCCTAACAGCGCTGGGCAGTTAAAATGAGGATACATGCGGTGAGGGCAGAGAGAAAAAGGGAAAAACATGCTTATGCATGGACTTTCTAGCACTTAGGTTTCCCTCTTCACCGCCTACAAAAGTTGATAATGTGGTCTCGCAATACTATAAATAAATATATAAATAAACACATAAAATGACCTGAACCTCATCAGGGTCCAGTCATCTTCAATAATGCAGCCTGTAGGACTATAACGGACTTTCCTATTGGTACTGTTTAGTGGAATTTAGTTTGCGTATCGATGGATAAGGATGTGATATTTCATTTGAAATGCAACATAGCTGATGTGAGGCAGGCGTAAATCACTGATCAATACATCTCAAGAAGAAAGCCTTTTATTGTAGACACAGTCACATCAACAGTGTACATCAATCAATAGTAAACGTTTTTGTAGTTTGAAACCAAGGACCCCGACACGGCCGTGTTTCTCATCAGGGCTGTGTCAGGGGGACCGAGCACTGTATATATATCTTCAAAGAAGTGGCTCAAAAATAAAAACAATCCTTGGAGGTGACTGTGGGTGATAGTGAGAAGGAGTTTTCACTATACATGTGCAGGGAGTTGGGTTCGTGCCCCGATCGAAGCTTGGGTATAAAAATGCTTATTGGTAGCATGCTTACGGAGAAAACACAATCATTCAGAATAAATTATTGTTGGGGGCCGGGCATATGCCGCGAGTCTGCAGGGTAAGCCAACCCCAGCAAGGAGAAATGTTTCTAGCCTTTCGAAAGCAATGTTCCAGTAGAGATCGGCCCTGGGGCCGGTGTTCTCTGCCATGCTTTGAAGTATTCTTCGATCTCCACTGGAACCCTGCTTTTGAAAGGCTAGATGGAATTCAGATGAGAATCTACCCCTAATGAAACAAAACAGAACAAAACAACATTTTTGGTCATGCACAGCCCTACTGATGGATGACAAAATGGAAAGACTGAATCTTTGGGTTGATAAAACAAGAGGGTAGGTGATCTAAAAAATGTTGTGGGGGTAACACAATGGATTAGATGCCAAGAAATGTCCTATTACTCAAGGCTGTAGGCGCAGGACACTGGTGGCATGATTATAGCTAAAACATTCGCATTTAGAAGGAGACTGATACGCTGTTGGAATGCACTCGCAGAATGTTTTAGCTATATTCATGCCACCAGTGTCCTGTGCCTACAGCCTTGAGTAATAGGATTTTTGGTGCTATCCGTAGTGCTTCAAAGTTATCTACATTCTTGCTCATGGCAAGACTGACACGCTGTATGGATGCACTTTTAAACTTTCTGACAAACTTGATGGTATGAGATAACTATCATAGACATACAATATTGCATACAGCCCCTGAGGCAGCCCCATTGTGTGGGCGAAACTCGGCCTGAGTCGGGCTTTTTATCAATGAACGAGTCTCCATAATAAAGATTGAATCTTTGAAATAGAGTTGAATATTCAAAGTGAGCTAGACAGCTAAGTAAGGACTTAGCAGAAGGCTAGATCAAAGACTTAGACAATTGACAGTCCTAAGTTGGTAAATTTAGCCATTAAAGTTTCACTATGCAGCTAAGTTTAGTCAGTCAAATTCTGAATGGGTCTGGGGCAGTTTTTGTCAGGGGGGAAAACATTAGGTGGCTAGTGCTGATTCTCAAGACTAGCTTCCTAACTTGGCTGGTAGGGATGTGAATCGTTTTTCAACGATTAAAATTATCGTCCGATAATGTTAATATCGTCTTAAATCGTTATAGAACACGATACAATATAAATTCTAACGATTTATCGTTAAAAATCGTTAAATCGTGTTAGTGCGCACTAACGGGAGTTAGTGCGCACTAACTCCCTGTTAGTGCGCACTAACTCGATTTAGTGCGCACTAACTGAAAATGATACAAATAAACACTTTCCAGGTCACTGAAGGTCAGTTAGGAATGAATATGTGTTCCTATTGGCTGGCTGCCCTCTTATCTATTGATGTTACCAAGGTTACCACTGAGGTGATGGTTGGGGGGATGGGAAATGGAACTGGAAACTAACGAACACCAACAGAAAATGAAACAAAGTGTTCACACTTCCCAGGTCAGTAAAGGTCACTTAGGAATGAATATGTATTCCTATTGGCTGGCTGTGCTCTTATCTATTGATGTTACCAAGGCTAACACTGAGGTAATGGTTGGGGGGATGTGAAATGGAAACAGTTGGAAGCTTGACAAAAAAAGTAATGTAATGATCAGCACTCACGTGACTAGAACTTGTTTGTTTATTATTTTTGTTAGCAGGCACCTGAAATGCTAGTGCATGTTGAATTTGCCAATCACTGTGCATTTTAGAAAGGTGGTCCTGGCTGGAACTGTACACAGTTCAAATATATGTAATTGATTGTTGGTAAGTGTAGATTTTAAGTGATTTTCCTGCACACAGTGCCCTAACCCTGGCACCAGGGGTGTTGTGATCTTCCTGCACACAGTGCCCTAACCCTGATACCAGTCTGAGACAGCTCCCTCCCTGCATTACTAGTGAGAGGCTGGCTTCACAGACAGGGGGGAGCTGCCTGACCCTCACTCCTGACTTCCCCCATGTCCCAGCTAGTGAATGGTGTGTGGGTGAGGGGGGGGGGGGGATGGTGAAGTCTGAGACAGCTCCCTCCCTGCATTACTAGTGAGAGGCTGGCTTCACAGACAGGGGGGAGCTGCCTGACCCCTCACTCCTGACTTCCCCCATGTCCCAGCTAGTGAATGGTGTGTGGGTGGGGGGGGGGGGGGGGGGAGGATGGTGAAGTCTGAGACAGCTCCCTCCCTGCATTACTAGTGAGAGGCTAGCTTCACAGACAGGGGGGAGCTGCCTGACCCTCACTCCTGACTTCCCCCATGTCCCAGCTAGTGAATGGTGTGTGGGTGAGGGGGGGGGCGGAGGATGGTGAAGTCTGAGACAGCTCCCTCCCTGCATTACTAGTGAGAGGCTGGCTTCACAGACAGGGGGGAGCTGCCTGACCCTCACTCCTGACTTCCCCCATGTCCCAGCTAGTGAATGGTGTGTGGGTGAGGGGGGGGGGGAGGATGGTGAAGTCTGAGACAGCTCCCTCCCTGCATTACTAGTGAGAGGCTGGCTTCACAGACAGGGGGGAGCTGCCTGACCCTCACTCCTGACTTCCCCCATGTCCCAGCTAGTGAATGGTGTGTGGGTGAGGGGGGGGGGGGGGAGGAGGATGGTGAAGTCTGAGACAGCTCCCTCCCTGCATTACTAGTGAGAGGCTGGCTTCACAGACAGGGGGGAGCTGCCTGACCCTCACTCCTGACTTCCCCCATGTCCCAGCTAGTGAATGGTGTGTGGGTGAGGGAGGGGGAGGAGGATGGTGAAGTCTGAGACAGCTCCCTCCCTGCATTACTAGTGAGAGGCTGGCTTCACAGACAGGGGGGAGCTGCCTGACCCTCACTCCTGACTCCCCCCATGTCCCAGCTAGTGAATGGTGTGTGGGTGAGGGGGGGGGGGGGGAGGATGGTGAAGTCTGAGACAGCTCCCTCCCTGCATTACTAGTGAGAGGCTGGCTTCACAGACAGGGGGGAGCTGCCGGACCCTCACTCCTGACTTCCCCATGTCCCAGCTAGTGAATGGTGTGTGGGTGAGGGGGGGGGGGGAGGAGGATGGTGAAGTCTGAGACTGCTCCCTCCCTGCATTACTAGTGAGAGGCTGGCTTCACAGACAGGAGGGAGCTGCCTGACCCTCACTCCTGACTTCCCCCATGTCCCAGCTAGTGAATGGTGTGTGGGTGAGGGTGGGGGGGAGGATGGTGAAGTCTGAGACAGCTCCCTCCCTGCATTACTAGTGAGAGGCTGGCTTCACAGACAGGTGGGAGCTGCCGGACCCTCACTCCTGACTTCCCCCATGTCCCAGCTAGTGAATGGTGTGTGGGTGAGGGGTGGGGGAGGATGGTGAAGTCTGAGACAGCTCCCTCCCTGCATTACTAGTGAGAGGCTGGCTTCACAGACAGGGGGGAGCTGCCTGACCCTCACTCCTGACTTCCCCCATGTCCCAGCTAGTGAATGGTGTGTGGGTGAGGGGGGGGGGGGGGGGGGGGAGGATGGTGAAGTCTGAGACAGCTCCCTCCCTGCATTACTAGTGAGAGGCTGGCTTCACAGACAGGGGGGAGCTGCCTGACCCTCACTCCTCCGGGGTATTGTGATCTTCCTGCACACAGTGCCCTATCCCTGATACCAGGGGTGTTGTGATCTTCCTGCTTGCAGTGCCCTATCCCTATTAATACCAGGAGTGTTGTGATCTTCCTGCACCAGTGCCCTATCCCTAATACCAGGGGTGTTGTGATCTTCCTGCACACAGTGCCCTATTCCTGATACTAGGAGTGTTGTGATCTTCCTGCATGCAGTGCCCTATCCCTGATACCGGGATGTGTGCAAGAAGATCCCAACACCCCCGGTATCAGGAATAGGGCACTGTGTGCAGGAAGATCACAATACCCCTGGTATCAGGGTTAGGGCACAAGTTCTAGTCACATTGACTGATCACATTACTTGTTTTGTCAAGCTACCAACTGTTTCCATTTCCCATCCCCCATATACTGTCAGTGGGAAGCTTGGTAACATGAATAAATAAGAGGGCAGCCAATAGGAATACATATTCATTCCTAAACTGACCTTAACTGACCTGAAAAGTGTCAAATTGTATCATTTTCAGTTAGTGCACACTAACTCCCGTTAGTGCGCACTAATCGGAAAAAACGATTTTTAACGATTTTTTAACTAAAAAATCGTGCCTAACACGATTTTCTTGCCCTGCCACACGATTTCTATCGTTAAGACGATATGGAAAACGATTCACATCCCTATTGGCTGGTCAAATCTGGATCCTGCAATAGCATACCTAAATCTGTCCAGTCATTCTACCTCCCTATTTTACTCTGTTCTTGATTACGTCTTGCCTTTCTACAACTACAGATTATATTCAATGCACGTTAAAATAACAGTAAACTTAATCATGATATCAGTAAAATGAACCTCTCTGCTGCCCTCCTTCTCTTCTCTCCCTTCCTATGTCTTTCAAAGTCCCCCTTGCCATTCCCCATCTCCCCCTGCCTGCTGTAAAAAAAAACAAAACATGGTGGGGAATCCCCCTCTCTCTTTCTCCTATGTCACAATTTTTTAAAAGTCCTCCACCACAGGATCCTCAGACTCTCACCTCTTCAGCAAGACAAAATTTAAAAAGTGGTCCCTCGCCAGGGGATCCCTGAACCCTCTCTCCTTAGGCATGTCAAAAATGTTTTAAAAGTTCCCAGCTGTGGGATCTTCCTTTTGTGAAAGGAGAAAGGAAGGGAGAGGGAAACGATCCCCACAAGTAGTTTTTATATTTTTGCCAGCAGAGAGACAGGGAGGGGGATTAGATAAAATGTACTTTGTTTGAAAAATGAAGGGAAAAGAGGGAGATTGATTGAAGCATATAGAAACATGATGGCAGAAAAAGACCATATGACCTATTCAGTCTGCCCATCCACCCAACTAATTTAGCTTTACAATTTCTATCATTCCTTCTGAGATCACCTGTATTTATCCCATGCTTTGGCTCCACCAGTTCCTTTCATCCATTATCCTTTCCTGAGTTTATCCACTCATCCCATGACTCTTCATTCTAGAGCCCCCTTTCCATTGAAATAAGCTTGCCTCCTGTGCATGCAAATCTAAGAGATATTTCAATGTCTCTAGCATATCTCCCCTTTCCTCTAGGGTATTTTATTTAGATTTTTATATTCCACTTCTTTCAGTACATCAAAGCTGATTACATTCAGGTACTGGAGGTATTTCCCTATCCCCAGATGGCTTACAAACTAAGTCTGTATCTGAGGCAATAGAGGGCAAAGTGACTTGCCCAAGATCATAAGGAGTGGTAGTAGGACTTGAACCCTAGTCTCCTGGTTTATAGCCTGCTGCTCTAACCACTAGGCTACTCCTAGATCTTTATATCATTTTCATAGCAATCTTCTGGACCGAATCCTTTTAAAGGTACGATCTCCAGAATGTACACAATATTCCAAATGAGATCCCACGAGGGACCTATGCAGAGGCAATATCACCTCTCTTTTTCTGTTGAAAATTCCTCTCCTTATGTAGCCAAGCATATTTCTGGCTTTTGCCATTGCTTTATCCACTTATTTAGCCATTTTAAGATCATCAGATACAATTACCCCCAGATTCCACTCTTCCTTCATGATTAGTATGAGCAATACTGTACCTGTCTCTTGGGTTTTTACAGCCTAAATGCATTACTCTGTACTTTTTAGCATTAAATCTTAGTTGTTACGACTCCAGACCTTTCCTCAAGCTTTGCTAGATCCCTCTTCATATTTTCCACATCCTCTTGCTGCCTATCATGTTGTAGATTTTGGTATCACTGGCAAAAAGACAAGCATTTCCCAACAATCGTTCTGCTGATCACAAAAATGTTGAAAGGAACCAGTCTAAGGATTGATCCTTGAAACATACCACTTGTAATGATCCTGTCTCCTCAGAAAAAACTCAGTTTAGAACTGCCCTTTGTCGCCGCCCGCTAAGCCAATTTCTATCTAAGTCAGCCACTCTGGGGCCCATACCAAGGGTACTCAATTTATTTTTAAGTTGCTTATGAGGATCTGTGTCAAAGGCTTTACTGAAATTCAAGTATACTACATCTAGTGCTCTTCCTCAATCCAATTCTCTGGTCACTGGGGATGTGCATTCGTTAAAAACGAAAGTGAAAAATGTGACAAATAAGGCTAATTTGTTTCCTTTAGGGGTTCCAGAACAAATCGGGGACCGCCAAATGAAAGGAACCTTATTCATTTGTTTCATTTTAACAAATGCATCGGGCCTAGATCTAGGCCCGAAGCCGGGGTCTTGCCTATGAAATAGGCCAAAGCTCAAAGCAGGGGTCACAGCATATTCCCTAGGTGAGGCTCCAGCTTCAGGCTTAGGCAGATGTGCTGGCATTGCGCTCGGGCATAAGCTGAGGCTCAAAGCAAGAACCGCAGCCTAGGTCCGAGTGCAATTCCTGAAAATAAAAAAGCAAAAACAAAATCAAAACCTTACCTGATCCGAGTGCTATCCATTGAAAGCCAGCCCTGACATGGAGGCCTTGGCCCAGACACAGGACCTGTGCCATGACCTGACTCGGAGGCATACCTGGGAACTCTCCAGATTTGGCCCGGAATCTCTGGAATTCTAAAAGAATTACCAGGTCTCCGGGCCAATACTGGAAATCTCCGGGTGCTGCAGCAAAACCAATCTACTTGGACCCGAAAAGAAGAAAGGAATGTCATTGGTCTTGCGCAGCTGAAAAAGGAGGAACTCGACAGTAATTTCAACCATCTCTGGACCATTTTAACTATTAACTTTGCTTCCTCATGACAGCATCTGCTCCTGCACAGCCTGTTTCCTGTATCCAGCCACTTGCCCGCCCCATCCTATTTGCCTTGGCCAATCGATATTATGATTTCCTGCCCATGCATCAAACGAGGAGAAAGAAACAGGCAGCGTCCACTTCTGCAGCACAGGAGGAGAAGGAAGAGTCTGCTGCTGCTCCAGGAGCCCAAGTTAGACTCTGCTGTTGCTAGTGTGTTTTGAAAGGGGGGGATAGAGAATGAATGAGCATGTCTGTGAGAGTGAGTGAGTGTGTATTTGTGTAGGAAGAAGAGATCTGAGAGTGTATGTAGGTGAGTAGGAGAGAGCTGAGTGCAAGTGAGCATGGGTGTGAAAGTGAGTGGGCATGTATGTATGGAAGAGGGAGAGACATGAGTGAGTGAGTGAGTGAGTGAGTGTGTGTGTGTTGGTGGGAGAATGGCAGAAGTAAAGGTGTAAATGGACATGTGAGAATGTGAGAGAATGAGCAGTGAAAGTAAGTGTGAACATGTAAGAGTGCTTATGACTTATGACTATACTTGAAATATATATGTCCTTCCTCTCCTTTACCTGCCCTGCCCTATCTACCCGACACCCCCTACCTATATACCATCTCTAATTTCCCCTTTTTCTGCTCTTACTATAAATATCCTACCATATAATTGCTCTTAATCGCATTCGAAGCGCTATCTCTCCCCTCTTACCACTTCTAATTTAGAACTCCATCTCCTCCTAACCCTTTCCCTCAGCCTTTACCTATTCCCCTTGAACCCTTTTACTCTCTAGTACTTTTTAATTCAGCTCTGTTAAGTTACAACTAAATGATAGTTCTGTTTTTTAAAAGATTCTAATTGTTTTATGTTCAAATATTTATATACTTACCTATGTTAATTGTATAACGCTTATATAACTCTGTTAAATGTATAACGCTCCGGCGTAAGTTCCTGTTCACTGTACACCGATGTGATATCTTTGATGAGCGGCGGTATATAAAAATTTATAATAAATAAATAAAATAAATAAATGACAGCAAATTTGTGATTATCCGGTCCCTCTGTGCAGTTGCCCTCTCCCCCGCTAATCCATGGTAATCTCAGGGTGACTAGAAGTCAAAAGTTCCCAGATATGTTCGGAGGCCAGGTTCCGATGCTTGGGCCTTGGCCTAAACTGGGTTCTGGTGCCCAGGCCTGATGCTATGGCCTGACCTGGAGGCTGGGTCCCCACACCAAGGCCTCAGCCTAGACCTAAGACTGACACTGTGACCTGACCCAGAAGCCAGGTCCCAATGCTGGGGCCTCGGCAAGCCTGGAGGCCCAATGCCGCGACCTGACCTGGATGCCAGGTCCTGATGCTGGGGCTTCAGCCTGGGATTAGGCCCAATGCCACAACCCAACCCGGAGGCCGGGTCCCGATGCTTGGGCCACAGCAATTGCCGTACATCAAAATGGTGCCATCTACTGTGGTGAATGCGCCGGAGTTAATTAACTCCAGTGAAACCCCAGAAGATGCCGTTATTGTGTTTCAGGAAGAAGAAAGAAGAATACTCATGAAGAGGAGATTCTACACCTGGGCTCTAAGTCCTGGGCATGACCCTGGCCATGGCCCAGGTATTGGGACCTGGTCTTCTGGTTGAGGCCCCAGCATCAGGCCTGGGTCTGGGTCTCTCTCTGTCTCTCTCCACTCAAAATGCTTCTTGCAAAAAGATCGCAAAGTGTGTTATAGCCATATCAATAAATAAATAAATAAATAATAATAATAATAATGTAAACATTTATTTTTATGTTTCCTTTGTTAACTAAGCTGTTTCATTGTATTCGACTAAGGAATTTTTTCCTGCTTTTTCTGTTTCACTGTAAACCGGCATGATTTGCATTTAATGCAAGAATGTCGGTATATAAAAGTTAAAAATAAATAAATAAATAAATATCACACAGCTTAATGCAAATGAAAAAGGTGTAGTTATTTCTGGTGTTAAAACTGTGCAATATGACTTCGAAAACTGCGAAGCCAGCCCACTTGGACAGAAATCCTGCCCCAAACTCCTCCCCTTTTCCAAATTAGCATTGCACCATGCGTTATGGTGCTTTTTGCATACATTAAGGCTTTTTTTGTATGCGAAAACACCTTAACGCGAGCAAAAAGGCTATAATGCGGCTTGGAAAATAACCCCCTTATCCAGCTGAAATATGGCTTGCAAAGTAGGGAGCTCAGTCATTTTCTTATTTTTGAACTCATAGTGCTTTTGCAATCCATGTTGAAAAGTGCTAGAATTAACCATGGTGATGGTAAATTACCCATGGTGAAGGCAATTTTCAAAGCCATTTACATGTATAAACCTGGTTTTCCTCATGCAAATAGTTGACTAAATTAGCTCAGGGTTGAGTGTAGTTGAAAGAACATGTGTAACACAGTTATGCACATAGTTTTGTATGAACTGAGCATTGGTGTGCCAGGAGAGTTGGGGCAAAGATGATACTCACTCAGGTCTTCCAAGGAGAAGATCTAACTTTACATGAGTAAATTTGTGCTCATACTTAGCTAATCACCCTAAGTATTTTCAGAGTGAACTTATGTATTAATGTATAAGCAGACTTTACCACTCTGCAGTCTTTTTGAAAATTACCCTTCACTATACAGAAATTAGCCAGTTGTCTACAAACACCTCAGAAACACCATGCAGATCTTCCCAGTAGATGCACTAGACTGTCTGCAGGTCTATATACTTTATAGAGGTACTACTGGCATGTATGATCTTTGTCACAGAACAGTGCAAATATTTCACAAGGGTGAATTTTCAAAACATTATGTTCATAAAAATTAGCATAGACATGTATAAGTAGCTTCTATGCCCATATTCCATATTTTATAAAAGTCCAAAATACACATGTATTATCACTTTTGCATGCACATACACATGTATAAAGAAAAGCGGTCTAGGGACGTTCCCTAGTAGGGTCAACACTTTCGTGTAAGTTGCTTTTTAGAAGACAATTATGCATATACCTTTGCCAATGTACTTGTATATTTTTACTCCTAAGAATTATGTGGCGTAAGTGATATTAAATGTGTTTATTGTTTAGTACTGAATGGACAAGATTTCTGAGTGAACTGAAGTGAGTTCATGCTGAAGAACCAGAAAAGTCTCAATGACATGGAGAAGGACCAGGAGAACTGATGGACTAATTGGTAAACTGGTTAATTAAATTTACACATGCATGCTTTAAAATTAGTTGATTTATACAATTAAGTCCTATTTTACTTTCATGTATAAAATATACATGCATATAGTTTTAAAATAGATAGTTAAAGTACGCATGTTTAATGCATTGATCTATTTATTTAATTATGTATTTACTTCCACGATTTCCATTCCGCTGATCCACCAATCTCAGCAGATTACAGTCCACATACACAGTAAACCATAACAAAACTTTACACAACACAACCTATAAACATGCCAAAACAACTAGAAATCTATATAAATAAAAATGTTAAATAGTTTGGACAAAATTGCTAATCTCAGAAACCACTGAACCGGTTGCTTTCAAATTTGGACACAACCTTCATTTCGCATACAGGAAGGTTCTTCTGTACTTACATTACAGATATGTCACACCTGTGACAGGTAAAATAGGTTTAAACATTTTTTCGAGAAAACAGCGATATCTGCTGGATGTAAGCGCCATCTGTTACACCTTACGCTAACACACGCTACACTAATAATTTCGCCAGTCCAGGTCCACGTTTCACTTCCATTTTAACTCATTTGTACACTTTTTTCGCCAGAAGATAACTATTTCCTTTACAGATAAAATACACCCAGCACCCTCCTCACGCCCCCCCACACACATGCCAAATTGATTTACTTCCCACAGCCTCCCAACACACACAAAACCACCCTCCTCACACACCCCACACACATGCCAAATTTATTTACTTCCCAGGCCCTCACAACACACACAAAACCTGACAGAAGTCCGGGAGGCTCCAGCGGGGGGCCAGGACCAGTCCGGGACACATCTTCTGCACTACGGCCGTCGGCTGCCAGCACGCAACATGGCGCCGATGGCCCTTTCCCTTACTATGCCACTCGGGGACACCAATGGCGGCAGTAGCCCATGTGACATAGTAAGGGCGAGGGCCCCTCGGCACCATTTTCAGGACTGGCAGCCAGCGGACCTTTGCCCTTACTATGTCAGAGGACCTACCGCTGCCATTGCTCCACCCCACTGACATAGTAAGGGCAAAGGGCCGTCGGAACCCATTTCAGTGCTCGCAGCCGACGGACCAACACCAATACATCGCTCCCGGACCGCTCCTGAACGCCCGCTCCACCGACAGACATTTTTATCAGGTCTCGGGGGGTCTGGAGGGTGGGTGGTGGTAATGAATTTATTGCGAACATCTTGGGGAGGGGTCATGAGGGGGGGCAGGTTTCATTCATTCAGCAACTCTGGGGGGGGGCGGGGGGGCTACTGTTTTTTGCAGGGCTGGGGGAGGGGGGGGCAGGAGAGTGTGGGGTGGTTAGTTTAAGAGAACTTTTCTCATAGGGTTGTTTTTTGGGGGAAGGGGGAGGGTCACACACAAATACATACACTAAACTTGCACGATCTCGGGAACGCACCAAAATAGCCCTCCCCAGACCACAAAACAAATTTGGAAATGCAAATTTGGTTAGGCACTCCCCTATTTGGCTACATAACTCACACAGACGCCCAGAGACAGACCACATGTAGCACCAACAATTTTAATTTCCCAGGTCTTGGGAGGGGGCAGGAGGGTGGGGGTTTATTTGATTTAAAGGTTGGGATGGGGGGGGGGTTCCCACAGAAATAGAAAGACAAAGGTTTTCTGATCTGAAGGGTAGGTAGTAGGCGGGGGGAGGTGACAGTGAGGGGAGGGAGAATGAGGGGGGAGGTGAGTGTCAGGGGAGGGAGAATGAGGGGAGAGGTGAGTGTGTGGGGAGAGAGTTGGAGTGGGGACAGGGGAGGGAAGGGGGGGGGGTGAGTGACCAAGGGGGAGGAGGATGAGTGACTGAGGTAAATGAGCAAGGGGAAGGGGGAGGGAGGGTAAAGAACCTGACTCTGCCACTTCAATGCATGGCCGGGGTACCGCTAGTATTGCTATATATCTCTTGAGATAAAAAAAAAACAAAAAAAAAAAAGCTTAACAAAATTGAGCAATACTCAGTCTGGCAAGGCTAGGAAAAGAGATATGTCTTTAAGTTTTTCCTAAACTGCTCTAATAGCTGAAGTAAGGCTGTTCCAGAGAGCAGGACCTGCAATGTAAAAGATCCACTTGCAAGAGGTTGCTAATTGGGCAAGCGAGTGATGGAATCTCAACCAAATGATGTGATGAAGAGTGGAGGCAGCAGGTGGGACAATGTCCACTTATAGAAGACACAGTGACTAGAGGGACCAAATCATGGAGAGCTTTAAACATTAAAAGGAGGAATTTAAACTTCACCCTCAAGGCTATATGTGGTCTCAATGCATTGCATGTATTTGCAAATAAGCCTACATATGCACGTATATTGTGGGGTAGAAATGCGTGTATTTTATAAAACACACATATATTATGCACAGAGAGGTTGATTTTAAAACCCGCGTGCACGTGCGTCTATGTGCTCGTGGTTCCCGGTACGTGCACATGGATGCGCCAATTTTATAACATATGCACGTCGATATCCGCCTCACACATGCGTGACCAATTTTATAATCAGCACGTGCATGTGTGGATGGGGTCGCAGTCACACTCGCACACGCAATGGGAGGATATGTAAAGAAATGTGCGGCAATGCCATAGGGCATCCCCTCCAATTAAGGAGCGGACTGGGAGGAAACTTCCCTACACCCCTACTTAACCTTCCTACCTTTTCCCCCTCTCCTCCCCAATTGCTACCCCCTACCTACCTATCCTATTTTTTCTTGTTTTATAACTTACCTGCTCCTTCGGAGCAGAAGTAAGTTATACATGCCCGCTGGCTACCGGCATGCACTTCCCTGGGACAGGGCCTAATGGCCGCTGTCCCGGCCGGCATCCACCCCACCTCTCCCTTCCTAGACTTTGCCTCCTAGCCCGCCCCTTTTGCATGGTCCGGCATGTCTGTGAGCATGGCTGGGCCCTTTCAAAATTGTGCTCGGTGCGCGCAGGGCACAGCCACAGTCGTATCCCCCATATTTGTGTGCGTGGGCCTTTTAAAATTAAGACTACAGGCAATAAAATACTTGCGTAGATCTGCTCTTGACCATGTATATGCTGCTGCATGCATTTATTTGAAAGTTATCCTCAAAATGTGCATTACGCATACATGATATGGCAGCAACAATAAATCAGGCAAGTAATGCAGTAGGATTCCAGATGCAACAAATTTCTAACATACTTTATCTATCATGATACACCATCAGCAACACCAGATATGTACTAGCTACACCACATTGACTCCTGGTTCTTGTATGGTAGTGGAGTCCGTGAGTACCCTTTGGAACATAAGGGGCGGATTTTCAGAGCCCTGCTCGCGTAAATCCGCCCAAAACCGGGCGGATTTACGCGAGCAGGGCCCTGCGCGCCGGGAAGCCTATTTTACATAGGCCTCCCGGCGCGCGCAGAGCCCCGGGACTCGCGTAAGTCCGGGGTTCTCCGAGGGGGGCGTGTCGGGGGCGTGTCGGGGGCGGGCCCGGTCGTCTCGGCGTTTCGGGGGCGTGTCGGCAGCGTTTTGGGGGTGGGTACGGGGGCGTGGCTACGGCCTGGGGCGGTCCGGGGGCGTGGCCACGCCCTCCGTACCCGCCCCCATGTCGCGGCCCGGCGCGCAGGAGACCCGCTGCCGCGCGGGGATTTACGCCTCCCTCTGGGAGGCGTAAATCCCCCGACAAAGGTAAGGGGGGGGTTTAGACAGGGCCGGGCAGGTGGGTTAGGTAGGGGAAGGGAGGGGAAGGTGAGGGGAGGGCAAAGGAAAGTTCCCTCCGAGGCAGCTCCGATTTCGGAGCGGCCTTGGAGGGAATGGGGGGTAGGCTGCGCGGCTCGGCGCACGCCGGCTATACAAATCCATAGCCTTGCGTGCGCCGATCCAGATTTTTAGCAGATACGCACGGCTCCGCGCGTATCTACTAAAATCCAGCGTACTTTTGTTTGCGCCTGGAGCGCAAACAAAAGTAGGCTATTTGCGCGCCTTTTAAAATCCGCCCCTAAGAGCATAAGATATACCATACTGGGTCACACTGAGGGTCCATCAAGCCCAGCATCCTGTTTCCAACAGTGGCCAATTCAAGTCACAAATACTTGGCAAGCACCCAAACATTAAATAGATCCCAAGCTACTATTCTTTATTGATTAATAGCAGTTTATGGACTTCTCTAGGAACTTATCCAAATCTTTTCTAAAGCCAGTTACACTAAGGGGTCGATTTTAAAAGAACTGTGCGGGCGTTCATGTGCGCGCAGATCCCAGCACCCTCACATGACCATGACTATTTTATAACATGCACATGTTAGGATTCATGCGCACAGGGGCTGGGGATTTTATAAACTACGTGCGGCAATGCGATCTGCCAGCTCCAGTTCTTTCCCAGTCCACTCCAATTAAGGAGTGCACTGGGTGGGAACTTCACTATACCCCTTCCTACACTGTTTCCCTTTCCCCCTCTCCACCCTGACCCCTAAAACCCCTTTCCCTACCTTTTTTTTTCTTTATTTCAGAACTTACTTTATCTGAATAGATGAAGTAAGCTCCGCACACCAACAGGCTGCCGGCACGTGCTTTCCCAGGACAGGGCTTAATAGCCACTGTCCTGGCCGGCCCTCTCCCTGCCCAGACCCTGCCCTATGGCCCACCCCTTTTCGATCTGCTGGCACATCTGCGCGTACGGGCAGATACGAGTGTGGCTGGGCCATTTCTAAAATGTGCTCGGCGTGCGCACAGCCTGGCCACGCTTGTATCTGCCGGACTTTATGTGCACGTGCATTTTAAAATTCAGCTGTTACTTCTGCAAATACATCCTCTGGCAATGAATTCCAGAGCTTAATTATGCGTTGAGTGAAAAAGAATTTCATCCAATTTAAATGAGCCACTTGTTAACTTCATGGAGTATCCCCTAGTCCTTTTATTGTCTGAGAGAGTAAATAACCGATTTACATTTACCTGTTCACGTCCTTTCATGATTTTTAGGACCTCTATCATATCCTCCCTCAGCCATCTCTTCTCCAAGCTGAATAGCCCTAAACTCTTTAGATTTTCCTCATAAAGAAGACGTTCCATCTCCTTTTATCATTTTGGTCACCCTTCTTTCTACTTTCTCCAGTACAACTATATCGTTTTTGAGATGTGGTGACTAGAATTGCATACTAGGGATGTGAATCGTTTTAGGACGATTAAAATTATCGTCCGATAATTTTAATATCGTCTTAAACCGTTATGGAACACAATACAATACAGATTCTAACGATTTATCGTTATAAATCGTTAGAATCGTGAGCCGGCACACTAAAACCCCCTAAAACCCACCCCGACCCTTTAAATTAAATCCCCCCCCCTCCCGAACCCCCCCCCCCAATAACTTAAATAACCTGCGGGTCCAGCGGCGGTCCGGAACGGCAGCGGTCCGGAACGGGCTCCTGCTCCTGAATCTTGTCGTCTTCAGCCGGCGCCATTTTCCAAAATGGCGCCGAAAAATGGCGGCGGCCATAGACGAAAAAGATTGGACGGCAGGAGGTCCTTCCGGACCCCCGCTGGACTTTTGGCAAGTCTCGTGGGGGTCAGGAGGCCCCCCACAAGCTGGCCAAAAGTTCCTGGAGGTCCAGCGGGGGTCAGGGAGCGATTTCCCGCCGCGAATCGTTTTCGTACGGAAAATGGCGCCGGCAGGAGATCGACTGCAGGAGGTCGTTCAGCGAGGGTTCTGGCGCCTCGCTGAACGACCTCCTGCAGTCGATCTCCTGCCGGCGCCATTTTCCGTACGGAAAATGGCGCCAGCCATACGCGTATGGCCGGCGCCATTTTCCGTACGAAAACGATTCGCGGCGGGAAATCGCTCCCTGACCCCCGCTGGACCTCCAGGAACTTTTGGCCAGCTTGTGGGGGGCCTCCTGACCCCCACGAGACTTGCCAAAAGTCCAGCGGGGATCCGGAAGGACCTCCTGCCGTCCAATCTTTTTCGTCTATGGCCGCCGCCATTTTTCGGCGCCATTTTGGAAAATGGCGCCGGCTGAAGACGACAAGATTCAGGAGCAGGAGCCCGTTCCGGACCGCTGCCGTTCCGGACCGCCGCTGGACCCGCAGGTTATTTAAGTTATTTGGGGGGGGGGTTCGGGAGGGTGGGGGATTTAATTTAAAGGGTCGGGGGTGGGTTTTAGGGGGTTTTAATGTGCCGGTTTTTCGATTTTTCGATTTTTAACGATTTTTCACGATATTTTACCCCCCCAAACGGCAACAATACGATTCCCTCCCCCTCCCAGCCGAAATCGATCGTTAAGACGATCGAGGACACGATTCACATCCCTATTGCATACAGTATTCAAGGTATGGTCTCACCATGGAGCGATACAGAAGCATTATGACACCCATCATTTTATTTGCCATTCCCTTCCTAATAATTCCTAGCATTCTACTTGCTTTTTTGACCACCATAGCACTCTGAGCCAACAATTTCAATGTATTATCCACTATGATGCTTAGATCTCTTTCCTAGGTGGTAATTCCTAATATGGAGCCTAACATCATGTAACTATAGCAAGGGTTATTGTTCCCTATATGCATCATCTTACACTTGTCCACATTAAATCCATGCTGGCTGTGTACCATTAAACTATGTCTATCTAAATGTTCTGTGATTTTATGCTTTATAACAGTTTCCACAATTTTTCCCAGCACTGAAGTCAGGCTCACTGGTCTATAGTTTCCCAGATCACCCCGGAGTCCTTTTTAAATATCAGGCTTACATTGGCCACCTTCCAGTTTTCAGATACAACAGATGATTTTAATGATAGGATAAGATAAAATGTAGTAGGTCTGACATTTCATTTTTGAATTCTTTCAGAACCCTGGGAGGTAGACCATCCGGTCCATGTGATTTATTACTCTTCAGTTTGTTATCTGGCCTACTACATCTTCCAAGCTCACTATGATTTGGTTTAGTTCATCTGAATCATCACCCTTGAAAACTGTCTCGGGAATAGGTATCTTCCCAACATCGTCTTCAGTAAACACAGAAGCAAAGAGCTCATTAGTCTTTCCACAAGACCTTATCTTCCTTAGCCCCTCTATCATCTAACTGTCCAACTGACTCCCTCACAGGCTTTCTGCTTCAGATATATTTAATACAGTTTTTATTATGAGTTTTTGCCTCTACGGGCAACTTCTTTTCAAATTATCTCTTAGCCCATCTTATCAACATCTTACATTTAACTTGCCACTGTTTATACTTTAGCTTATTTTCTTCTGATGGATCCTTCGTCCAATTTTCAAATGAATATCTTTTGGCTAAAATAGCCTCTTTCACCCCACTTTTTAACATCTGGCAATTGTTTGATCTTCCTTCCACCTTTCTTAATGCATGGAATACATCTGGACTGCACTTCTAAGATGGTTTTAACAGTGATCACAATATAATAGTTCTCCTTCCCTCTAATTCAAAAAATTGTTCTCTTAGAAAATAGTATAATGACCTTCATTCTAGGCATCATTGGTGCATTTTACTACACTGTTACTCAGCCTTATATATAATCATCGGTCATGCTATAAATCACAGTTCATTGTATATTCACTCCATATTTTTTGAATTTTTCATTTACAAGTAAAATACTTTACCTCACGATTAATCACACAGAAGACAGTGGTGGTGTTTCAGTTGAATTTTTTAACAATGTCCACATCTGTTGTACACTCTTAACCTTTTTAGCTGCACCTTTCAGGGTTTTTTTTTCTATTTTTCTCATTTTACCAAAATTTCCCTTTTGAAAATTTAGTGCTAGAGCTATGGATTTACTTTAAAAAAAAAAACCTATACTGATAAGATACAGACCTGGAACAGTCTCATCCTGAAACTGCAGTAAACAGTGAGAGGAAGAACAGAGCACTGTAGGCCAGACTCTAGAAGTTGAAAGAATTTTATAGGTTGCTTTCCTCTGCTTAGAATATGCTCCTTTCCCGGCTCTTGCTTTTTGTGGTAGTATTTAGGGGATTTGTTGAAATTTGTTTTGCGTGGGTGGAATCTCCAAAGGGTAATTTTTTTCTTGTTGTTAAATTGTCTTCTACCCCCCTTATTTGGGGACTTGGATTGAATTATAAGTACAATTGTATTTCCTTTGATTATTTACTATTTTGTTCTTATTATAATTCATTGTATCCCTGGCTTTATTTCATGTATAAATGATACAAATGCTAAGAAATATTAAAAAAAAATAATGTGCTCGTGTCCCAGCCCCTGATCTTTGTAGTAGACATTTCTCTAATGCGTGTCAATAGGAAAAAAAATCCCTCTTCAGTGCTTTCCTTTTCTTCTCCTAGGGAAGACAAATTGAGGATGATCACTAGACAATGAGCAGCAGCAGACAGGGTTAGTTATGTTGACAAATGACAAACAGTGTCAAAGACATTCACTCAGAATCAACGCTAAGACTATTCCAGGCAAACTAGTTCAATGTCTCAGTAGCTAATATTAGAGGCCTAAGAGTCTTTTAGTTACCCGACCATGGTAATGAGATGGATTATAAAAGCCTTGCTGGTCCAGGGGTAGGAAACTAAATTAATAACACTGAGGCTGTGGGTGAAACTGCACCAAGTCAGTAAAGACCTAAATTCCATCCTAGCTAACAATAGAGCATGTTAATACTCCAAGTGAAAAGAGACAATTAGTTTTTGTGGGTTTGACAGTTAATTGGTTTTGATTGTAAATATTACTAACCTTAATATAAACCTTGGGGGTTTATACTATTGTTATTTATTTATTTATTTATTTATTTAAGATTTTTATATACCGACGTTCATCAGGGATATCACATCGGTTTACAGTGTAACTGAAATTGGCGCCTGGGAAGGCGTTTTACATCGAACAGATATAACGAAGTAACATGAAAACAATTGAGGATGCGATTAACATCAAACAGAAATAACGAGTTAACATGAGAACAAAAGAGGGGGGGGAATAAGGGCGGGAGATAATCAAACAAAACGTTATGAACAAAATTTACAGAAATTTACAAATATATATATATATAACAATATATATATTGTTAGATTTAGCTGAAGGGATTCTCCAGTCTACATCTGGCAGATTAAAATCTCCAACAATCACCACTTCTCCCTTCTTTCCCATCTTTTGGATGTCTTCAACCAGATCTCTTCAAGCTCTTCCATATTATTTGGAGGCCTGTAAACTACTCCAATAAAAATGGATGCCCCATCATCTTTTTTTAGGATGGCCCATAATGCTTCTTCTTAGCCCCATCTTCCTTCCAATTCAGATGCTTGGATATTGTTTCTGACATAAAGAGCCACGCCTCCCCCCTTTCCTGTCTTCTCTGTCCTTCCTTAACAAGTTATAGCCCGGTATTGCTGTATCCCATTCATGAGATTCCATGAACCAGGTCTCTGTGACAGCAACAACGTCCAAGTCCACCTCTACCATTAGGGCTTGCAGCTCTGGGATTGTATTGACTAAACTACGAGCATTTGTGTTCATAGCTTTCCAGCTTTTCTCATTCAGGTTACAGCTTTTCTTGGACTCCTTTTGTGTCTTATTTAGTTTAATTTTGTTATCCACTTCACCCTTTTCCTTTGCATTTGTATTTGTATTTGGGGGGGGTGACATTTCTGTATGCATTGGGTTTCTTCTCTCTTTTCGGATATCACTTCAATTTCTTTCGCAAGAGCTTCTTCAATAACTAATACAGAGAACGCTTTTTGTGCTTTTGTCACTTGATATAGTGTGTGTCTTCGCAGTCCGCATCACAGGTCTGATTCTACCAGAGCCCACTGTAATTCTGTTTTTTGGGTTCCTTAATGCCCTATGTGAGTGAGGGGGTAATCTTGTGGGCTGCACAGCTGTCAAGAACGGGTGTCTGTGGGTCACTGGTCTTATCCTGCCTGAGCCCACTGTAAACCCCTTTTTCCTTGACTTTTGGTTTTTATGTGGTAATGTGGAATTAACTCCTGAATAATATAAAGTGGGTGAAACTTTATTGCAGCTAAGTCTGCTGTAACTAAAGCCAGTTCTTTTTTCAAGGAAGAGATTTCTGAGCAAATAGGGCAAGCCCTGAATTTCCAGATGATTTCCCTGAGATTAAAGGCTTCATAATGGTTACATTGGACAGTCCTCATTTTGTTAAATTTATTTGATGGATAACACCTAAGGAACAACCAAATTACTAATGTATCTTGTTGCCAAGTATGAATTTAGGCAGCTATATCAGAAAAACAAACCTAGGGCTGGGTGGGTAGAGGGGTAGGGTAGGATGGAGTTAAACAGTTAACACTTGGCCAGGGCTGTTCACTGGACACTGTATCTGCTATTGATTTTGAATAGACCCTCCTCCAGATTTGGCTAGCTAATTTAAGCTTTTCCCTGGCTCTCCCCAGGTATTTGTACTGCTGCCTGTCTCCTTCTATTTCCAAAGCAGACTGACCATGAATTGATCACCTTCTACGATGCACTAAATCAGCTGCCAAGTAGCTGTTAGCCAAACCCTATTTTTTTGTTTGTTATATTTTATGATTTTTTTGTATAGACTAACAACACACAACAAATGAAAGCAACAATAGCATATCTAGAGAAATAGATAAAATTAGCACTATACCATTGTGGAGACTTTAATCTCAGGGAAATCATTTGGAAACTCAGGGCTTGCCCTATTTGCTCAGCACTCTCTTCCTTGAAAAAAGAGCTGGCTGAAGTTACAGCGGAATTAGCTGCAATAAAGAAAGCCCAACTCCCTACTACCTCTCCTTCCAATTCCAAAAAACCTGCACTAGAGATGACCTGACTGCTGCTTGTATAGATATTCCCAACAAAATTGACCTACTAAACACCGAATCCGCAATATCAACATGGTATAATATCACCCAAGATATTGCTGACAAAATATGCCCTATTACCACAAAATCCTTAAACCCTGCCCAAAACAGGAAAAAAAACCATGGTACTCCCCTGAATTAAAGAAACTAAAAAATGTCCTAAGAAACAAAGACATTGGTGAAAACACCCCACGCCTCCTACATGTCCTCTATGCATGAATACAGGACCCTCATCCAAAAACCTAAACGGGACTTTTATGCCCTTAAAATTCATGACTTCCAGTACGATGCCAAGGCCCTCTTTTCCATTATATCTGAACTCACCAAAATTGCCACCAAACACCCTTCAGACACAGGCTCCAAAAGCGAATGTAATAAGCTTGCCCAATTCTTCCAAAACAAAATTTCCATGATTACAGCAAATTTCCCCGCTAACACCCCCAATGCCTTCCTCCCCCCCACAAACATTACTGCCAGCATCGACTCCTTCAATACAACCTCGTCAACTGAAATAGAAACTCTCCTAAAAAAAAGCCAAACCGTCCTCTCATCCCTCTGACACTATCCCAACCAAACTCCTGCTATCTATACCCAACTTAATAGAAAACCCCATATCTGAGATATTCAATTGCTCCCTCACACAGGGTAACCTCCCTTCCACCCTAAAACAGGCAGCTGTCAAACCTATACTCAAAAAACCTAATCTCGACCCCACAGATCCAACCAATTTTAGACCTATCTCAAACCTACCTTTTCTTGCCAAAATCAAGGAAAAAATAGTCAACATCCATCTCTCTGAATATCTTGACAACCATAACATTCTGTCCCCATCCCAATTTGGCTTCCGTAAATTCCTCAGTACAGAAACACTCCTATTATCCCTTACTGACAACATACTGAAAGGAATGGACAAAGGCCACTCCTTCCTCCTGGCTATGCTCGACATATCATCTGCTTTCAATACCGTCAACCACAACACTCTGTTAAAATTACTCTATGACATCAGCATAACAGGAACAGCATTTCTCTGGTTGAAATCATACCTCGAAAACAGACAATTCAAGGTCAAGCTAGGTAACAATGAATCTGATCCTATTAATATTACCTGCGGTGTTCCCCAAGGATCCACATTATCCTCTACCCTTTTTAACATCTACATGTTACCCCTCTGCAAATTCCTAACCAATCTAAATATCTCCCACTACATATACGCAGACGATGTCCAAATTCTCATCCCCTTTACTGAATCACTACCCAAGGCCCTAAAGATTTGGGACAACTGCCTGACCTCCATCAACCATCTTCTCACTATCATGAACCTAGTGCTTAACCCTTCCAAAACAGAACTCCTCATCATATCCCATAATGCCCACATCTACTACAACCCCTCACCCTCATTCAAACCTTTCTCCTTACACACTCGAAACTTTGGTGTCACCATTGACAATCAATTAAACTTAAAACCATTCATTAAATCCACCCTAAAAGAATGCTATTTCAAACTACATGTTTTAAAGAAAATGAGACCACTCCTTCATACCTCTGATTTTTGAGCTGTACTTCAAACCTTCATCGTTTCTAAAATTGACTATTGTAGCTAATTCCTGCTTGGACTCACTACTTCTTCCATCAAACCGCTACAACTACTACAAAATGCCACAGCCAGAATTCTCACCAATACACGCAAGAAAGACCACATCACCCCAATCTTAAAAGATATCCATTGGCTCCCAATTGCCTCGAGAATTCAATACAAAACCCTATCCCTCATACATAGAACACTAGCCAACGATAGTACACACTGGCTACACAATTCTCTCCACTTTCATATATCTAACAGATAGGGATGTGCAGGCAAAAAGTTTTCGTTGCATACGCGATCCGTATTCGAGGGGGGGTCAATTCCGTTTCATGCGGAAGTATGGAGAATTCAATAAGTTGTCGATCTGTAAATACGTTACTACTAAATTAACTACAACCCCCACCCTCCTGACCCCCCCAAGACTTACCAAAACTCCCTGGTGGTCCAGCGGTGGGGTCCGGGAACTCACTCAGACCCTCGGTGCTAGTTTCATAATGGCGCCGATAGCCTTTGTCACAGGGGCTACGGTGCCATTGGTCAGCCCCTGTCACATGGCCATCGGCGCCATCTTGTGCTCCTACCATGTGACAGGGGCTGACCAATGGCACCGGTAGCCCCTGTGACATAGTATGGGCAAAGGCTATCGGCGCCATTTTGAGTCCTGGCGTCAGACGGCAGGTCGCTCCGGGACCCCCGTTGGACCCACAGGGACTTTTGGCCAGCTTGGGGGGGCCTCCTGACCCCCACAAGACTTGCCAAAAGTCCAGCAGGGGTCCGGGAGCGAACTCCTTTCATGCCATCCGTCCGATCCCAATACTCAAAATGGCGCCGATTGCCACCATTTTGAGACTCAAAATCGCCGTCCCGCCAATACTCAAAATGGCGCCGATCGCCTTTGCCCTCACTATTCGTGGGGAATCGCGATATGTTTCGCTTCCCCACAAATACTACGAATAGTGCAATATACGTTGCGGATCGCCAATACGGCGAAAACGAATGCACACCCCTATTCTCCTCCCTCCTCCCCCCCTCCCCTCCCACCTTCTCATCGGCCTTGTTATACCGATCAACTTGCTTTTTTGAGAATATAGTTCAGATGTAACTTCCTTTCTATTTCCACTTGTTGTAATATAAACTGATATGATGTGAAAACGAATATCAGTATATAAAAACTATCAATTAAATAAATACATAAATAAATAAATAAATAAATAAATGCCTTCTAAAAAGGATAATTTAAATTAAAAGTATTCTTAGCTTTGCCCAGGAAGTTGGACTGCTGCCTGTCTCCTTCTATTTCCAAAGCAGACTGACTACGAGTTGATCACCTTCTACGATGCACTAAGTCAGCTGCCAATTAGCTGTTAACCAAACCCTATTTTTTTGATTCCTCTGAGTGAGGAATCCTTCGGTGTACCCTGTGCTGCAGGCCACTACCGCATCATCACTTCAGCGAGACTTCTTCGGTGTACCCCGCTCTTTGGACCATTACCGGATTTCCACATCTGAGACATTCCTTCTGCGTATACCCCTTCTCAGACCTTATCACCTCCTCCTGCACCCCCTGCTCCGCGGGCTGTGCCTTTTCTACTTTTACAATAAAGACTATTCCACAGCTGTGTCTAACGTCCACTGTGACCATGCCTCCCCAATGATGAGGCTCACAGGGCTCCTCCCTGTGGGCGGTACCATCTCTCACCTCGGGCCAAGGTCCACACACCTACAAGTCATAACAGATCGGTAACTCCATGGACCTGGCACAGGTCTCAGCGGTTCAGACCATCCCTGGCCTGGCCCAGCAAATTTCAGAGCAGCAAAAGGTATTAGAGACTTTGGCTAACACCATCAATCAATTAATCACTAGGCTGGACTCTGCCTTGATGCTTGCCAAGCCAAGTCCTGCTTCACCTGCACAGCTGTTTCGGCCTCCTGTGCCCTTGCCGGTACCCCCTCGCTTCGCAGGTGACCCCTTGTTATGCAGGGGCTTTTTAAACCAGTGCGGCATGCACTTCTCTTTGCAGCCTGCATATTTTCCCGACGTACTGTCCTGGACAGAAAAGCCTTGGCCTGGCCATCACTCCTATGTGAATGAATAGATCCAATTGTCAATGACTTGCCAGGCTTCCTTGCACTGTTTCGCTCTGTATTTGACGACTCCGCTCGCAGGACCGTCGCTGGATCTGCACTCCTGCATTTGCAACAAGGTTCCAGGTCACTGACCAAATATGTCATTGAGTTTAGGACTCTTTCCTCAGAATTATACTGGGACGTGGGCGTGCCATATTCATGGAAGGGCTAAGTTCATGCATTAAAGATGAACTAGCTGCACATGAACTTCCTGAAGCATTGGACTCACTTATCGACCTGGCCGGTCGCATTGATCATTGTCTGCATGAGCAGTCGCACGAAATTGGAGGATCCAAGAGGATGTTGTCAGGTGTTCCATGCATTTGCCAAACACCTACCACCCAGATGGCTCTGTCACCCAGCACCAAAGAGGAGGAACCTATGCAAATGGGTCGCAGCCATCTATCTGCGAAAGAAAGAAGTAATCGGCAAAGATCAGGTCTTTGCATGTTTTGTGGCCAGCCAGGACATGCAGTACCCTCCTGTCACTCTGTCCAGGAAACTCCCAGGCCTAGGACCCACCGTAGGACTCCTCCTAGGCCTAACGCACCATCTCCTCCACTAACACTTCCTGTCTCCATTAACACGGACACCTTAGAGTTTCATAGTCTAGCTCTCATCGACTCTGGGGCCGGTGGGAACTTTATACTCAGACAACTCATGGAACACCTACGAATCCCCACCGTCCAGACGCCTACACCCTTGCTACTGTCTTCAATTCATGGTGAGCCGTTACCAGGCAAAGTTAATTTCTCCACCACCCCAATCCAACTTTCCACCGGGTCGCTACACACGAAGACCTTTTCCTTTTTGATCTTAGATAAGGCTATATATCCTGTGTTGCTTGGACTGCCATGGCTACAAATGCACATACCACAATTCGATTGGAGTACTTTACAACTATCCCAATGGGGCAAATCCTGCCATGTGAAGTGCTTATAAGTCGTAACTCCTCTGTCTTGCCTGACGACGACTACTTCCCTTCTGGGTCTCCCCCGGCAGTATTCCTCTTTTAGTGACGTGTTCTCCAAGAAAGCGGCAGACACTTTACCACCTCATCGCTCATTTGATTGTGCCATAAACTTGTTACCCAATACCAAACCTCCCAGAGGAAGGGTGTACCCACTTTCTCTGTCAGAAACCAAACAATGTCTGAGTATATACAAAAGAATTTGGCAAAAGGTTTCATCCGGCCTTCTAAATCTCCCACTGGAGCCGGGTTCTTTTTTGTGGGAAAGAAGGATGGTTCCCTTCGGCCATGTATAGATTACTGCGGCTTAAATGAGATCACCCTGAAGGACCGCTACCCATTGCCATTAATCTCTGAACTGTTTGACAGGCTTCAAGGGGCCAAAATATTCACTAAATTGGACCTCAGAGGAGCATATAACTTGGTCAGGATACGCCGGGGCAACGAATGGAAAACCGCATTTAACACCCATGACGGCCATTTTGAATATTTAGTAATGCCGTTTGGCCTCTGAAATGCCCCAGCAGTATTTCAAAATATGATGAATCTTCAGGGACATGCTTTACAGCTGTGTAGTGGTATGCCTGGATGACATTCTGGTTTTCTTGCAAGACCTACAGAGCCATCATTTGGATGTCGCCAACGTCTTACAAAGATTGAGAGACAACCAGTTATATGCCAAACTGGAAAAATGCTCCTTTCACCAGGATTCTGTTCCCTTCTTAGGCTATGTGGTCTCCAGCTGAGGGTTCCAAATGGATCCACAAAAAACCAAGAATATCCGAGATTGGACGCAACCCACAAGTCTCAAGGCACTGTGAAGATTCTTGGGTTTCACTAACTACTACAGGTCATTGATCCACCATTACTCTACACTGACTGCCCCACTCACAAACATGACTCGAAAATGAGCAAATCCCTCACAGTGATCTCCTGATGCAGTGACCACTTCCCAAGAGTTCAAGGAGGCGTTCCTACAAGAGCCATGCTTGCGCCACCTGGATCCCCAATGATCTTTTATCGTCGACATGGACACATCTGACGTCGGCATTGGTGCAGTCCTCAGCCAACCCTCAGCCAATCACACCCTGCACCCATGCTCGTTCTTCTCCCGACGCTTCTCCCCTGCAGAGTGTAATTACAGAATAAGGGACAAGGAATTACTGGCGATTAAATTAGCCTTTGAAGAATGGCGTCCATGGCTCGAGGGAGCGCAACACCAAATCACGGTTTATACCGATCACAAGAACCTTGAGTACTTACAAGTTGATCAACTCCTGAACCTCAGATAGGCCCACTGGTCTCTATTTTTTACCCAGTTTAATTTCCTCCTGCGATACCGGCCAGCTGATAAAAACACTAGGGATGTGAATCGGGCTTCGGACGATTGAAAATTTTGTACGATATTTTCAAAATCGTCAGAAATCGGGGGCTCCCCCAAAATGATAGGAAAACCCCACTATATTGGTACCTGGTGGTCCAGTGGGGGTCCCGGGAGTGATCTCCCGCTCCTGGGCCGTCGGCTGCCACTAATCAAAATGGTGCCGATGGCCCTTTGCCCTTACCATGTGACAGGGTATCCGTGCCATTGGCCGGCCCCTGTCACATGGTAGGAGCACTGGATGGCCCGCACCATTTTTAAAGATGGTGCCAGCCATCCAGTGCTCCCTCCATGTGACAAGGGCCGGCCAATGGCACGGATACCCTGTCACATGGTAAGGGCAAAGGCCATCGGCGCCATTTTTATTAGTGGCAGCCAACGGCCCGAGAGAGTGGGAGATCACTCCCGGGACCCCCACTGGACCACCAGGTACCTGTAAAATGTTTTTGGGGGGGTCGGGAGGGTGGGGGAAGCTAAGGGATTAGTTTTAAAGGGTCGGGTGAGTTTTTAGTTTATCGGTTCGGGTGCAGCCGATAAACAAAACCGCGATCTGGCCGGATAAAAAAAAAACACGATGTGAATCGGAACCAGATTCCGAACCGATTCTGGTTCCGATTCACATCTCTGAAAAACACCCAAGCCAATGCACTCTCCCGTTCTTTTACCATGGAAGATGTTCCAGATACTCTACGCCATATCATTGACTCTATGAGGGTGCTCCTCTCCACTACACACACGGTCCCATCTGGGATGACTGTGGTTCCCCGACCACTCAGAAGAAATATCCTCAGATGGGTGCACGATTCTCTGCTCGCAGGCCATCCAAGCTAGAACACTTTCTACTCTGCAAAGGTTCTATTGGTGGCCAACTATGCAGAAAAATATTCATGCACACGTGGAATCGTGTCCTACCTGCGCCCATCAAAAGCCTCTGACAGGCCACCCTTGGGGGCTTCTTCAACCACTCCTACACCCAGCGAACCGTGGACACACATAGCCATGGATTTCATTGTTGATCTACCTCTTTCCTGTGGCAACAACACCATCGGGGTCACTGTGGACCACTTTTCAAAGATGGCACATTTTGTGGCGCTACCTGGTCTACTTTCAGCCCCAGAACTAGCGAAGCTATTCATCCGCCACGTCTTTCGCCTCCATGGCCTCCCAAAACACATCCTCTCTGATAGAGGTATACAATTTGCGGCAAAATTTTGGAGGTCATTATGCAAAAAATTTGACATAGCTCTGGACCTCACATCAGCCTACCATCCACAGGCCAATGGACAGACAGAGAGGATGAACCGTATTTTAAAACAGTTTCTCAGGGCATATGTAAACTCAAGGCAAAGTGACTGGTTCGATTTGCTTCCCTGTTATTATTTGTGGTAGTTGTGGGTGGATCCTTGGGTCAGTGGCAGATGACCACACCCCCGGGGGAAGATCCCGAGAGGGACCACTGATCAGAGTCAGAGGTTTGAGACAGACACACACTAGTTCTTTTATTATATATTGAACCACCAGAGGTGGCAGTAGTAAACTGGAAGCGCCCGGCTGGGCTGTAGTCCCTCAGATACTGGAACAGCGATCCCGGGATGGCTGGGCTGTAGAGAAACTAAATATAGTGAGTAGGCAGGGTACGCAGAGTTCCGGTACCGAACCTTGATAGTAACATTCACACAATAGTCTCATAGAAGTAGTCCAGGTGTTGGAATGAGTTAGGCCCTCGAGAAGCAAGTACCTGGTTCCAGGGAAAGCTCTGAGAGAGAGATGGTGACTCACTGATGTAGTAGACAGCGATGACTTCCAGGCAGAAGAGGTATTCAGTAAACAGTCCGGGAACATGGGCCCTCGAGGAGCGAGTACCAGTTCCAGACTGTGACCTGAAAAACAAAGAGAGAGTGAGGCCCCCGAGGTAAGTCCGAGGAGGCAGAGTAGCTTAGGTAGAGTAACCCTTGCTAACTCGATTAGTTAGCATTTTCAAAGGACTTGTATATCCGGAACGGATGACGTCATTTCAGGGGGACGCCTCTGAGGTTCGCGCCACTGCTGGTACATCTGTCGGGGCCGTGCCGCGTGCGTGTCCTTAGGCCCTTGTGAATCATGGCGGATTGCAGCGTCGAGCCGCTCTGGGAATGCCGGAGGGAGTCGGCAGAAGGACGCCGCGGCAGCCAACCTTCCACTTGAGCAAGAAGGAGTTGTCAAGGAGGTAAGGAGGGCGGAGTGGAGACATCAGGCAGTGACGGTTGCAACATTCCCTGGGCCGAGTTTGCTTTAAACTCTCACCAGTCTGCTTCTACTGGACCTTCACCCTTCCAAATTGTCTACGGATGCCAGCCTCTACTTCCTCTTCCAGTGCCTCTGTCTGTGTCATCTCCTGCAGCTCAGGTCTCGGCACAAGAGCTACATCAACTCTGAGAGCACACCAACAACTTCTCCAACAAACCAGTCAAAAGGCTAAAAAGTTCTACGATGCTCATCAGCGGGCAGCTCCTCAGTTGAATCCCGGAGACAAAGTGTGGCTCAGTACACGCTTCATCTGCCTAAAACTGCCTTCAGCTCATTTTGCACCCAGATACATCGGGCCTTTTCCAGTACTTCACCGCCTGGGTCCAGTTACTTACAGCCTTCAATTACCCACTTCACTTAAGATCCACAACGCCTTCCATATCTCTCTCTTAAAACCGCTCATCCTGTCTGAATTCTCAGGAAAACCACCTGAACTCCAACCTCTATCGGCTGAAGAGGATATTACCTATCAGGTAGAAGACATCCTAGATGTAAGGAAGTGCGGAAGGCATTGGGAATATCTCATATCATGGGAAGGATTTGGTCCTGAGGGGAATAGCTGGGAGCCCACAGCCAACATCCTCAACAAGGAACTAATCAGACAGTTCCACATGTCTCATACTCGGAAACCAAAACCCCGGGAGGGGGCCCTAAGAAGGGGGGTACTGTTATGCCCGTTGGCCACAGATGGCTGTGACCACTAATACTGACCTCTTTATATGCAGCCCTGAAATCATTGGGGAAAGTGGTGGCCTCTGCCAGCTAACGCCGACCTCCCTGGTGTTCCCTGGGACAGCATGGGTGCTGCCGACCGCCATCTTGCTCATGGGATCACTTAGGCACACGCGCCTGCTCATGAGCTGGTATTAAGCACATCATGGCGGGAACCTTGGAGGCGTCCCCACTGGATGACGTCTACACTCTGCTGTACTTAAGCTGCCTGGCCCTGCCTATTAACGAGTTAGCAAGGAGTTCCCTCATTGCTGAATCCGCTTCTCTCATACTGACTTCCTGTTCCAGTTCCTGCACCGGAATGAGATGATCTGGGTACCCGCTCCTCAAGGGCCCTTCTTCATCTCTGGCTATCTGCTCCTTGGAGGGCCTTCTGCCTCGGACTGCAGGTGCCCCGGGACCTCTCTTGGAACTATCTCTCTGTGAGTACTTTGACTTTACGGACTCCTACTGAACCAGCTTTATTGGGAGATCCTCTCTGGTGTATCCTGTACTTCAGGCCACTACTGGACCAGCACTAGTGAGGAGCCATCTCGGTGTACCCTGCACTGCAGGCCATTGCCACGTCATTGCTACAGAAACCTCTCCTGTGTACCCTGGGTCTCGGGCCAATACCGTGCCTGCTCTAGTGAGGAACCAATTCAGTGTACCCTGTGCTGCAAGCCATTGCACGTCATCACTATAGGTCCCTCACCAGTATACCCATACCTGGGCCACTACAACATCATCTCTGAGTGAGGAACCCAGTGTATATTGCTCCAGCGATGCAATATTGAACATCCGATGCAATAAAAAAATAGTGCTATAGATGCTGCGTTTCGAGCAACGTGCGTGATTTTCACGTGCTTTTAATTTCAGCTTCATTTAAATATTATATCGGAGGCGCCAGCAAAAAAATATGCGCGGTTTAAAACCACGTGCATTCCTAATGAGCGCAATTTCTTCGCGTGTTTTTTATTGCATCTGTCCCCTTGAAAGAATTGTGGCTAAGGATGTGCATTCATTTAAAACAAATATGGGATCTGACCCAAAATACACCTTTTTTGGATCAGTTTGTTTTAATCAAAGCAAATCTCTGATGACGCCAAAAAACCCCAAAAATATTTGCATTATTCATATTGAGAAAGAGGACACACTATTCTGTTTTTTTTTGTTCCCAGACTTGAATGAAGGAAAATATGGGTTACAAACCTTTGAGATGAAGTGAATAAATAAAATAAAATAAAATAAATAATGTACACTATTTCCCAACAAAATGAAATCTGGCCAACTCCCCATGAAACATAGCAAACCAAGCCAATTTTTTTTCTGTGCACACCCCTACTTGTGGCAGTGCAGCCCACAGGATATAGAAAAGGAAATGCTGTACAGAGTTTCCCTGTGAAAATAGGCTTGTAATCACTATGGGCTTTCTGAAAATTGCTGACCCCATGGATTCCCAAAATGGTGGGAAGTAAAATGACCCTCATGTGGTTTGATTTGCACAGTGAATAACAAATCATCTATCCAGTACCGAGCGGTAGGAAGAGCTGCGTTAGTGCCCGGCGCATCCGCGGTTGCCGCACGCACAGTGCAGCTCACCTACCACTCGATCCTGAACTATAATTTAATGCAAATGTAAACCGCGTCTAAGAAGGATCCGTGAAGCGTTAGGCCCGCGCAACCCATTTTACTGGATAGAGCGCCTATACAGTATCCTGGGTGCGCGGGCCTAACGCTTCACGCCACGCTGGTATCTGTCATTTCAAATGTCATTTGAAATGACAGATACCAGGAAGTCGGGACTGCCAGTCCCCCCTCCCCTCCTCCCGAAGCAGGGCGCGAAAAGCAGCCTTGCTCAGGGAGGAGGGGAGAAGGGACTGGCAGTACGAAGCGGTGAAGCGACTTACTTTTTGCACCCCTCTCCGGACATCGGACGACCTCTCCTGCCTCCAGCTGCTCGCGAAGATGGACCCCTGCAAAAATTAAGTTGCTTCGCTGCTTCACACTGTCAGTGTCTCTTCTTCCCTCCTCCCGGGGCAAGGCTGCTTTTCGCGCCCTGCTTCGGGAGGAGGGAAGAAGAGACACTGACAGTGTGAAGCGGCGAAGCAACTTAATTTTTGCAGCCCCCATCGGGCCTCTCCTGCCTCCCGCTGCGCGACTTACTTTTTTTGCAGCCCTCCGGCCATCAGCAGGAATGGATCGTGGCTCCCCTGCCTCCCGGAGAAGACGGATGCCTGCACAGGGGAAAGCAGCCCCTGTGCGTGCAATTGGCCGCTCAAGACGTGACGTCACATGCCGCGACGCCAAACGTCGTGACGTCACGTTGGTTGTATTCCATAAGTTTTGATCTACATGTGGGGCTCTTTGTTCCCGTCCCTGCAGTTGGTGTTATTTTTGAAAGAACTGATAGTCTTCATAAGGGACAAAAAGATTCCTCATCGGGGAGATTGACTGCTCCTCCTTTTCCACACTATTAATGAATTTATAGGGCACTATCAGTTGGAATACTGTTCATAGACTGTTAAATGTCTGTACCCCGAAACAATGATTAATCCCAGTAATGATTAATCCCAGTAATAATCCCACCAATGATTAATGCCCATGCTGGGATAAATAAACATGTTTTATAATGCTTATTATTTGTTCTTTTGAATTTGTAATATAATAAATATATTTCTGGACATATATAGTTATATTATATTGATTTTTGGGTGCTTTCCTTGCAATTAATTGCTTTTGTTTGCCAACAATATTTTGTGTCATTTTTACATATTTATTTTATTTTTATTTTTTTGATTTATTTTTATATATATATACACTTTGGGGCAGGTTTTATAACCTGCGCGCGCGGCCTACATTTGTGCGCGCTACCTGGCGCGCCCAAATGTATGCCCGATTTTATAACATGCGCGCGCAGGCGGATGTTAGTTACACGCGTAACCCTTTGAAAATTTGCTCCAATAGGCTCGGCGCGCACAGGAGCAGGTTTTCGGTGTTACGCACGTAAGTTACGCGCGAAACCCTTTGAAAATCTGCCCCTTTGTGTTTTTACCACCTTGCTGCATTCTTCTCCTATGTATACACTGCTCTCTTCTATTTTATAGATTTGTGCAGTGCCATTATGCACTGAAAATAATTTATTTTTCCTTTTCCATGACTTTGAAGTGTCAGCAAGTGTCTCAACAGCAAAATTCAATCTGTCAGTGGGAAGTATTTGTAGTAAAACTTCAACATACTTCCTTTCTTCCATAGGATTGATATAGCTTTTCATCATAACATATGTGGTACTAGTTACCCAAACAAATCTAGAAGTTATTGTATCCCAAACAAGTAGGACTGAATAGCCTCACATGCCATATAACTACATTTATCGGCACCCCAGTGTGTCTACCTACTCCTTGTCTGAATGATCAAATTGATAATTTGATTGTAATCTTATCTATGAATTGAATGTTTGAAAAATGTCTGGGTGAATAATCTATGTTAGTGAAGCTACTGGGATTAATCATTGTGAACTTACTCTTTTAAGCTTTAACTAACATCTAGATCTGGAATGGTTCATTACTTGACTTTCTGATGTCTTAATATAAGTACCATGCAACTGATACATTAAACTAACAAACCCTAAAATTACAGATTTGCAATGCTGTTACCTAAACTGCTAAAAATATGTGTCCCTGGCCAAGAGGATCCCTCCACATTTTTGGAAGGTAGAGTCCAGGAATATATACATTTTTTATTATTTTCTACATAATTGGACAATCTCTTGTTTTTTCAAAAATATCTTGCTATTACATGAATTTCTTTCTGAATTAAATATAATAAAATAGCAATAATTGAGATGAAATAAAATCAGGATGATAAAAGCAATCCATCATTCAATGGGGTTTAAATATTTGTGATTTCTACTTGGGCATACTTCACTTTTTAGAAATGCAAAATCATTCACACAATTACAGATCAAGCCAATATTGTATAAGGCTAAAGGTCATGCCTAGAATAAGCAATGAGCACCATTCCTGTAATATAGGTAATACCAGCTTACGCTAGGCCTCTAGTCCTATTCTCCCCCTGCTGATTACCCTGCTTCAAGTAATGCAAATTGTATCTTGTCCCTAGGTAATCGAGATCAGTGTTGTCTTGTCTGTCCACTCACTGCTGCTATCCTCTCTGTGCTGCGATAATGGTTTTGGTGGGCAATCAGTGAAGATGGCTCCTTGACTCATCTCTCATAATAGATTGTCCTCCTCAGGCAAAATTGAATAACCCCCGACATGGCCTGGAGGCAGGCAATGAGAATTCAATAAGTCTGCGGGGTCAGTGTCCTGTCATTTTTTTGGCAAGCAAGTAATTATTCTGCACTAACATTCAGTAATAGGAACAGGAAACTGTGGGAGTCATCTTCATCCTGCTGCCCAGAGAAGTCACCTTAATAAGATTTTTTTCTGTAATAAGGTGTTATTTTATTTTTCAATTTTGTGTGTGTGTGTGTGTGTGGATGTGTGGGTGGGTGAACGTGTGCACTTGTGTGAGCTCTGTTTTGAAAGCCCATGTCATTGTGTCTACTTTCCAGACAAGTATCATATGTGCCTCACATTTTGCAAGGCTGTTAACAGTGGTGTCTGTGGGAAAGTTTAACAACTTCACTGCCTGTTGTTTAATATTTTCCACTTTTATGGGTTACAGTTGTGCTGTCTATTTGCTTTTACTGATTTGTGAAAGATTTATTATAAACCAGTTTCAGCTGTTCTCCCTTTCATAAACTGAAACTATTTTGGCAATCCTATATTTTCCACTATGAAAATAAATGTAAAATTTCATCCTTTACCCAGCCTTCATTGTATGAATATTCAGCTATGGTTTAGTGGTACTGAATAGGTGCCAGGATGGTTTAGAGCTTACTAAAAGGAAAGAAATTGAGTATGCTTAAAAAAGAAACAGCACAAGAGGAGAAATAGCATTTTCCCCTTCTAGTGGGATTTAATGTTATTATAGGAAGAATGTGAAGACCTCAAGGTGAATATATATATAAATCTATATCGATCTATCTAGCTAGCTATACACACATATATATACACACACAGGGCTTTTTTTCAAAAGGTAGATGCCAGTACTATACTGACACCTTTTCTTCTGTCTGCTTGCATTGCCCTGTCAGTCCCCATACATTCACGGGTGCTTAAGAAGTAATGTTGGGGAGTGAGATTACTGCAGTAATGTGAGACTGGGGCAGTTATTTATTTATTTATTTAACATTTTTATATACCGAAATTCATGTAGCAAAGTTACATATCAGTTGCCTCAATCTGTACCTCGCTACTCCCCCCCCCCTCCCCAACATACACACACACACACACACACACACACACACACACATATACAGTCAAGAATGGCCCTGCTTGCCTATTGGGTCCTTTCGAAATTACACGGAGCAATGAAAGCAGCACTAGCCTCATGGGTTCTGGACAGGTTCAGCATTGTCTGTCCCTGTGGTCTGCCTTATTTAAATAAGAAACACATGGATGAAGAGAGCCACAGGAACAGGCAGTAATGATAACCTGTTCACAGACCTTGTGGCGCTGTGTTGCTGTTGCTGTGCAGGAGAGTTTTGGCAGACAGGAGAGGTGAAAGAAAAAGAGATGAGGAGAGAGAGAGAGAAAGAGATGAAGGAGGAAGAAAGTGAGAGGTGAAGGAGAAAAGAAGGATGGAGGGTGGGGAAAAGAAAGGGAAGGAAGGGACGTAAGAGAGACAATGAAATGATGGAGAAAAGAAGAGAGGGAGAGGTGGAGAAGGGAGAATGGAAGAAGGGAGTGGTGAAAGATTGAGGTAAGAGAGAAGAAAGGTGGAGTGAATAAGAAGAATGAAGGAGGGAAGGAAGATGTGATGGAGGAGAAGAAGAAGGATGAAGGAAGAAGGAGTAGGAGGAGAGATGAAGGAAGGAGGAAGATTGAATGTGTGAGGGAGAAGCGGGTGAGTAATGTGTGAGAGAGAGGAAGCAAGAAAGATGTGTGAGTCAGAGAGAGTTGGGAAAGGATGTGTTTGTGTTAGGACAGAATTAATATGGGAAGGGATGAATGTATGCTAGGAGGGGAGTATAAGAGAGTTTTTGGGAGGGATATGAAAGAAGGATATATGTGCGAGAGAAGGAAGGAAGAGAAAAGGGAAGAGTGTGGTAAAAACCATGAGGTACGATAAAGAGAAACAAAAGTAAAAATAAAATAACAGAAAGAGATCAACAAGAGAAGAGTCAAAGAAGACAAAAGTAGAGAAATTAGAGGGGAGAGAAAATATAGAAAAATGGAGCATGAATAAATAAAGAAAAGATTAAAAATGAAAATACATATATATATATATATATATATATATATATAAAAGAATAAAACATAAAAGAAATTGATGTGGGATCAGGGGAAAGGAACTATAAAGGCTAAAGATAGCGCAAATAAAAGAGCAAGAAATACAAAGGTTTAAAAAATATTTTATTGAAAACTATTATATTACATTAAAGGGTAAAATGGCAAATCAGGAGTAATGGTCAGTAGTGGCCTTAGAATTGTACGACTCTGGGCAAAAATTAGGAATGTGCATTTGTTTAAAATGAATAAGGAATCTGAACTGAAAAAGCTGTTTTTCATTTTGGTTCATTTTAAACTAAATGAATCCCTGACATTTTTGAAAAACCTGAAACTTTTGGGTTATTCATTTCAGGAAATACCATGCAATATTTCTGAATACTATATGCTAATTGCAAATAGCACACACTATTTGGAAACAGTGCTTGCTATTTCCCAAAATGAATCAAACAGAAAGAGCAAAAAGACCGTACCCACCCAGCCCCCAAACAAAATGAACCAAAACAACAATTAGTGGCTTGCATACTCCTATAAAGGAATAGTTTGGTTCCCCCTCAGACGTTTAAGTTTGAAGATATTTAAAAAGTAAGACATTTTTTATTTCAATTTCACTTTGCCCTGTACATAAAACTGCAATGAAATTTCTTTAATGAATCTTTTTAATATTCTTTGGGGATTGAGCTAAATAATCAAGTACTGAAATGCAAATAAAATAAACCCTAGCCAAAACTTCACCCAGCTGCAAAATTTTGGAATGAGGCTCCAAGCACTCACTTGCAGGGTCATTTATCAAATCACGTTAGGGTCTTATGCGCAATAGAGCCCCAACGCATTTGAAAAGGCCTTGACATGCGCAATAAATACCACATCACAAAATGCGTATACAAACTAAACATTAGTATTCAAGTGGGAGGAGTTTGGGTGGAGTAAATGGAAATGAGAATGTGCTAGCGCGGCATGAGATACAGTAACAATACTATCGCAGGATTTAACACGGAAAATAACTACACCATTTTTTTTTTTTTGCATTATGGTGAAAAAAGTATTTATCATGGGCATTATCGTGGATCGTGGGTATTATCGCGGTGGTTATTGCGCTTGAAAAAAAAAAGGAATGATATCGGACAAACCTACCAGCCTTCCTGCCCCAATAAAAACACCTGTTCTTACCTGGTCTACCCTCCTAAAGCCAAAATATTTGTGGAGAGTTGAACTGTTGCGGGCTATTGGATGCGTTGGCAGGCTCACCGCAGAGGACAACAAGCAGAACAACAACAACCTCAGGAACAGGCAAGGCCAGTTCCTAGCCCTCCTAGGAAAGTCCCTGCACTGCAGGCAGAGGCAAGGGCCCCGCAGTGTCAGGGCCCAGACCAGGGCATGGCACACAGGCGGCCAAAGTGCAGGAGATGCAGGGACCATGACTTCCCTCCACAAACATCCTTGCTGGGCATGCCTGAGGACTACGTGGTTTACAGGTATCACCTCAGCTCTCAGGCTATCCTGGAATTAGATGAAGAAATCCAAGGAGATCTGGATCCCGTCACGGAAAGGTCCCACGCTGTGCCTGGCCTTACCAAATGATTGGCCACCCTGCATTTCATGGCAAGCGGCTCCTTCCAAACAAAAGTAGGGATCATGGAGGGAATGTCCCAAACCACTTTTTCCCACTGTCTACGTAGCATTTCCTCACGATAGCTAGGACTTGATGGACTTGAAGAGAGCCTTCTATGCCTTTACAAACTTTCCAAATGTTCTGGCAGCTATCGATTGCACTCATGTGGCCATTATTTCACCCCGTGATAGGGAGGAGATGTAACACAACAGGAAGCTCTTCCACTCCATCAACATGCAAGTGGTCTATGATGCTCGAATGTACATCCTTGTAGTGGCCAGGTAACTGGGAGCACCCACGATTCCTTATACTTAGGTAATTGGTCCTCTGTGAAAATTTTGAGGATGGCCTGTACAGTGACGGTTGGCTTGTAAGAGAGATACTTCTTCCTCTATTCCATCTCTGGCTATGTGTTTTTGGCAAATGGCATGGAAATGGGGGCTGGCTTGAGGGGAGCAAAAGCATCGCTGCCATGACAAGTGGCTTGTACAGTAATGTCTGTAGGCCATTGGCCAAGGAACTGGCTTTTTCACCCCATGCTGCAGACACCTGCAAATCCTGTGATGGTCCTAAATCTTGGGGTGTGAGCAGGCACTGTACACTTTCAACATGTTCATTATCAAAATGGCCCTGTTCCTATCCTTTAATTGAGAGCTACTTAAATCTCACTGGCTAATGACAAGCTTGAAGTGTCCACACTGTTGGCACTGCACGATCACATGTGGCTGGTTAGTGAGGCGTCATCCAGATTGTCGGCCACAGTTTGTCTTGACCCTCACACAACTCAACCAGAAGCAGTGTGCTGTGAATGTTGGTGGCCTGGCATATTCCCTGTGTCAGGACTCACAAATGGGTTTCTGTGGAGGACATACTGCAGAGCTGGCAAGGACGTTTGCAAGCACACCATGAGATAACGTTTTTGCAGCTAACACAAGTATGGCAGCTCTTATGTATAACTTCAAACTACACACCAGTAGCCTTAACTCAGTGACAAGGGCATGGCATGCAATTGTTGGACTACCCAGATGTGATGTAGCTGAGCTACTTTTGGCCACTGATAGCCTGCACATATACTGGCCCACAACTATGTGATATGCACTTAAACTAGGCAAATTGGCCTTTAAGTTACAGGGAAAGGTACAGGCTACCTTATACAGTTTTAGAGGAAGCAGTGGGTTGCTAGCCAGAACTGCAAGTGACAATGCTATGATTGATGACTTAAATCTGTCATTGCTGTAGGAGATTCTGGGTACGGTTGCAGGACCTGGCTTCTCACACCTGTTGCCATTCCCAACATGTTGGCAAGATGAGGGTACAACAAGGACTTATGTGCTACCCGCTGTGTCATCGAATGCACTTTCAGAGTTCTCAAAAGTTGCTTTCGCTGTTTGGACAAGATGGGTAGAGCTTTAATGTATGCTCCACCCAAAGTGGCAACTATAATGCTGCTCTGCTGTGTCTTCCATAATCTTGCTCTACGACTTGGACTATGAATGGATATAGTTCTGGATCACCCCCCAGAGCCCCCATGTGTCCCTGCACGAGCCCACAACACCATGCTGAGTGGCAGCCAGCTTCACCAAAACCTTATACACAATGCTACTTTTCCCGATAGGCCTCACCTACCACATCCCCTTCCAGGGAAGAGAGGCCAGTAGACTGTTAGCTGCTGCTGTCCTCGCTATTATCTTTCTTTCTCTCACTGCTTCTCTGCGTACATCACTATGTAAGAGAAAATACATATGCCTGCCCAGGATTCGCCTTGACGATGGAGTGGTAGTCTGTACTTGAAAAGCAGTTGTCAAAGCAAAGATTTCATCAAATACATGTGGCTGCCATAATGTGTTCTGCCTGATAAAGATAGTACAAGTGGCATGTGTAGCACGAGAGTTTGTGGCCTAGCTAGTGCCATGTGGCTTGCTGCCTCTCCCCAGCAGACCCCATCCTTGCACTCACATGTGGATGAGATAGTGCTACAAGTGTGAAGCTATCCCAGCTGCTTCACGATCATGGAGAACTACAGCTCTAGAAATGATGTACATCTCAAATAGCTCTGAAGCTTAAAAGCACAGCCTAAAGAGGTAGGTAGACAGTTTAAGGTTTCAATGACAGATTTCCCATTTTACTGCCTGATTCCATAGCTGAGAAACGTGTGCATGTGAAATTATACACCTGTGCTGGGTCGGCTTACTGTCACATGGGTGTGCCAAGAGACAGCTGGCACCACTGCCTCACCAGTTTCAGAGCCACTGCTGTGTTGTGCTACCAGATCGCATTCATACGCGATCCGGCCCCCCTACCTTCTCCAGCGGGTCCGCCCCGACTTCTTCTGCGCGCGGGCTGCGGCGCTCCGGCCGCGGCACCAAGATGGCGCCTTCCCGAGGAGCAGCATCGGCAGTCACGGGGTTAGCTCCGCCCCTTATAGGGGTCAAGGCGCGGAAGAGAGGCCGTCCCCGGAAGATGACGTCAGCCAAGGCGGGAGATTTAAGGGCGACGCTGTGAGCAGCTGATTGCCTTTCAATAGGTTCCCTGTCTTGCTTGTTTCCTGTGCTGTGTTGGACTTCTGCCTTTTGACCCTGCCTTGCCTGCTGCCTGCCATTGACCCGGATTGAACTTGGACCCTGCCTTGCCTGCTGCCTGCCATAGAACCGGATTTGGACTTTGACTCTGCGTTGCCTGCTGCCTGCCAGTGACCCGGATTGAACTTGGACCCTGCCTTGCCTGCTGCCTGCTCTAGACCCAGATTTTGGACTTTGACTCTGCCTTGCTTGCTGTCTGCCTCGACCCGGATTGGACTTGGACTCTGCTTTGCCTGCTGCCTGCCTCGACCCGGATTGGACTTGGACCCTGCTTTGCCCGCTGCCTGCATAAACTCAGATTGGACTTTGTTCCTGGTTGTTCGCTGTCTGACTCGCACCGGATTCCACATTCCGGAGACGAAAGGCACCAGGTTCTTCAGGTGGGTGACTTCTTGCTCCGGGCCAAGGGTCCACTATTAACAGATTGAAAGGCCATGGACCCGGTGGATCTGTCCGGTCTTCAGGCAATTCCTGGTCTTGCCCAACAGTTGATGCAGCAGCGACAACAGCAACAGCAGCAGCTGAGTTTAGAGGCATTAACGGCTACCGTGGACAGATTAGTACGGCGGTTGGATGTTCCTCATGGAGCTGAAGCGGCAGCCCGACAGCCTCCTCCGCCCAGTAACTCAGCCTCAGTTTCACATTTACCAGCACCACCTCGTTTCTCTGGGGAGGCTAAGAATTGTCGAGGTTTCCTCAATCAATGCTTCATCCGCTTTTCCTTGCAAGAAACCCAGTTTCCCAATGATCGGACAAAGACTTCCTTCATCATATCTTTACTGGACGGGAAAGCAATGGCTTGGGCATCACCCATCTGGGAGAGAGGAGATTCGATTTTAAACGATTTAACAAGATTTGTTTCCCTCTTTCGCCAAGTATTCGACGAACCTGGAAGACTAGCTACTGCCTCGTCAGAACTTCTTAATCTGCGTCAAGGGTCAGGGACCTTGGCTGACTTTGCTATTGCCTTCCACACCTTGGATTCTGAACTAGGATGGCAATCTGACTGCCTCCGAGGCATTTTTCTGGAAGGATTGTCTCCTCACATAAAAGACGAACTGGCAGGACGAGACCTCCCGGAGGACTTAGATGCACTTATCGATTTGGCAGGTCGCATTGATCGAAGGATCAAATGGACCCAAAGAATCCAGACTTCCTCGTCGTCTGGTACCCTTGGCTCCCCACTTCTCCCGTCCTTTGGTGGCTCCTGATACCACTGAGGTTTCTACGGAGTCCAAAGAAGAACCCATGCAGCTTGGTAGGAGTCGTCTGACGCTTGAAGAAAAACAACGCCGAAGGAGGATGGGTCTCTGCTTATACTGTGGCAACAAGGGTCATCTTCTCGCCCAATGTCCTGAGCATCCGGGAAACTACCGATCCTAGGCATCTCTGAGGAGCAGACCCTAGGGGGAGATCCAGCTCCTCAGTTTGTGGTTCCTGTTACGTTGCAAGGAGGGCATGGTTCATTTACCACTCAAGCATTGGTTGATTCCGGAGCAGGAGGGAATTTTATACTGGCCGAACTGGTTCATCAACTCCAGATTCCCACACAGCCTTGCGAAATCCCGCTGTTTATTTCCTCCATCCAAGGGGAGAATTTGCCTGGACGAGTTACCTGTAAAACCGCTCCCATAGTGCTACTCACTGGAATTCTGCACAGAGAGGAGATATCTTTTTTTATTTTAGAAAAAGCTGTCCATCCAGTGGTCCTGGGTCTACCATGGCTACAAAAACACTCTCCAATCATGGACTGGAGGACCCTGCAGATTGCAGCCTGGGGGCCAGAATGTCAGGAGGTCTGTATTCACTGGTCTCACCAACCAATGATACCGATGACCGCTACCGAGATTGGGCTGCTGCATCAATACTCCAAATTCTCGGATGTTTTTTCTAAGGAAAAAGCGGAGATTCTTCCTTGCCACCGTAGATTTGACTGTGAGATTAATCTACTACCTAACGCCATCCCACCTAGAGGGAGGATTTACCCACTTTCGGGACCTGAATCACAGGCTATGGCTGAATACATTGAAGAAAATCTTGCACGGGGTTTCATTCGACCTTCCACTTCTCCTGCTGGAGCAGGATTCTTTTTTGTAAAAAAGAAAGATGGGTCACTAAGACCGTGCATCGACTACAGAGGACGTAATGCTATCACTCGCAAGGATCGCTACCCGTTGCCCTTGATACCCGAACTGCTAGACCAATTGCATGGTGCCCAGGTATTCTCGAAACTCGACTTACGAGGAGCCTATAACTTGGTTCGAATCAAGCCCGGGGACGAGTGGAAGACCGCTTTTAATACCCGCAACGGGCATTATGAATACCTGGTCATGCCTTTTGGCTTGTGTAACGCACCTGCGGTTTTCCAGAACCTGATGAATGAAGTTTTTCGGGACATGTTATATAAACAAGTGATCATTTATCTGGATGATATTCTCATTTATTCTAAGGATTTGGATACCCATCACAGAGATGTTAAGCTCGTTCTCCAACGACTAAGAGAAAATCACCTGTTTGCAAAGTTAGAGAAATGTCTTTTCGAAAGACAATCCATACCTTTCTTGGGATTTATTGTATCAACCACGGGTTTTCAAATGGACCCAGAGAAGGTGGCCTGTATTCAAGATTGGCCACAACCCAAGGGACTACGGGCCATACAGCGGTTCGTGGGGTTTTCCAATTTTTATCGGAACTTTATCCCACACTATTCTCACATCATTGCACCTATTACCGCCTTAACCAGGAAAGGAGCAGACACCAAGATTTGGCCCCAGGAGGCCATACAAGCATTTAAAGAATTAAAGACAGCCTTCTTAGAGAAACCATGCTTGCATCATCCGGACCCAAGTCGTCCATTTATCGTGGAGGTAGACACCTCTGAAGTAGCTGTTGGTGCTGTTCTTAGCCAACACTCTGCCCGAGGAGTGTTGTTTCCCTGCTCCTTCTTCTCTCGGAAATTTTCTCCCGCAGAGAAGAATTATGGAATTGGCGATAAGGAGTTACTGGCCATTAAGATGGCTTTTGACGAATGGAGACAGTGGTTGGAGGGAGCGCAACACACCATCACGGTCTACACGGACCATAAAAATCTAGAATATCTTCACAGGGCTCAACGCCTCAATCCCCGCCAAGCCCGCTGGTCGCTGTTTTTCTCCCGATTTGATTTTGTCCTTCGTTTTCGGCCTGCTACCAAGAATGGATGGGCTGATGCTCTCTCTCGCTCTTTCGAGGTGGAAGATCTTCCGGAGACTCTGAATCACATTATTGACCCCGCCAAACTGATACTGGCGGTCACCGACATGGTACATCCTGGGAGGACGGTTGTACCTCTCAGATTACGCCCCAAAGTACTGTCTTGGGCTCACAACTCTCTGGCGGCTGGACACCCTGGGTGTAAACGAACCTGGGAACTATTGGCTCGATATTACTGGTGGCCTAAGATGAAGGGGGATGTCCGGGCCTATGTGTCTTCCTGTCCTAAATGTGCCCAACAGAAGCCGTTACCGGGTCGACCTTGGGGGCTCCTCCAACCCCTTTCCCCTCCTCGCGAGCCCTGGACTCACATTTCCACAGACTTTGTCGTTGATTTACCTGCGTCTGGTGGGAACCAGGTTATTTGGGTTGTGGTCGACCGTTTTTACAAAATGGCTCACTTTGTCCCGTTACCCAAATTGCCCTCTGCCCCTGAATTGGCGGACCTCTTTGCTTCTCATGTCTTCCGTTTTCATGGCCTCCCACTCCACGTCACCTCGGACAGGGGTCCTCAGTTTACGGCCAGATTATGGGGCACGCTTTGCAAGAAGTTCGGTATTCACCTGGACTTTACCACTGCCTTCCACCAGCAAGGAAATGGTCAGGCTGAATGGGTCAATAGAGTTTTAAAATTGTTTTTACGCCTTTTTGTAAACCATCGTCAGGATGATTGGGCAGGTCTCTTACCGTGGGACGAGTTTTCCCACAACTCACATGTGCATTTGGCCACTGGGCAGTCTCCCTTCCCGATCATCTTTGGGAAGCAACCCCGACCTCCTCTCCCGTTGCCTATTACGGTAGCTTCACCTGCGGCTCAGCTTTCAGCCCAGAGGCTCCATGACCTGTGGGAAGCTACTAATGAACGCCTTCACAAAGCGGCTGAGACTGCTAAACGGATGGCGGATAAGCATTGCCGTCCCGCTCCGCAATTCCTTTCGGGGGACAGGGTATGGCTTTCCACCCATCATTTACGCCTCTGGGTTCCTTCCATGTGACTCACTCCCAGGTACATTGGCCCCTTCCTCATCCGCGAACGTCTGGGTCCGGTTACCTACCGGCTTCGACTTCCCCATTGCCTTCGAATTCACGACTCTTTTCATGTCTCCCTTTTGAAGCCTTTGGTTACTTCTCCGTTCCATGCCACTCCTCGCCAAGTTCCACCCATAGAGGCAGAGGAGGATGCTATCTATCAGGTTTGTGAGGTCCTTGATTGCCGTCGCCACCATAGGAGATGGGAGTATTTGATCGCCTGGGAGGGTTTCGGTCCGGAGGAGAACTCCTGGGAACCGATGGCTAATATATTGGACAAGTCTTTGCTTCATCACTTTCATCTCACACACCCGGAGAAGCCAGGTCCCTCCAGAAGCGGGCGTAAGAAGGGGGGTACTGTTGTGCTACCAGATCGCGTTCATACGCGATCCGGCCCCCCTACCTTCTCCAGCGGGTCCGCCCCGACTTCTTCTGCGCGCTGGCTGCGGCGCTCCGGCCGCGGCACCAAGATGGCGCCTTCCCGAGGAGCAGCATCGGCAGTCACGGGTTAGCCCCGCCCCTTATAGGGGTCGAGGCGCGGAAGAGAGGCCATCCCCGGAAGATGACGTCAGCCAAGGCGGGAGATTTAAGGGCGACGCTGTGAGCAGCTGATTGCCTTTCAATAGGTTCTCTGTCTTGCTTGTTTCCTGTGCTGGGTTGGACTTCTGCCTTTTGACCCTGCCTTGCCTGCTGCCTGCCATTGACCCGGATTGAACTTGGACCCTGCCTTGCCTGCTGCCTGCCATAGAACCAGATTTGGACTTTGACTCTGCATTGCCTGCTGCCTGCCAGTGACCCGGATTGAACTTGGACCCTGCCTTGCCTGCTGCCTGCTCTAGACCTGGATTTTGGACTTTGACTCTGCCTTGCTTGCTGCCTGCCTCGACCCGGATTGGACTTGGACCCTGCCTTGCTTGCTGTCTGCCTCGACCCGGATTGGACTTGGACCCTGCTTTGCCCGCTGCCTGCATAGACTCAGATTGGACTTTGTTCCTGGTTGTTCACTGTCTGACTCGCACCGGATTTCACCTTCCGGAGATGAAAGGCACCAGGTTCTTCAGGTGGGTGACTTCTCGCTCCGGGCCAAGGGTCCACTATTAACATGCTGACTCCATTTTCCAACTGGATCCAGATTTATAGGACATGTTGATCCAGTCCTGGTCTTACTCCCATGCATATAGGTATTAATAGTCTTGGTTTAGTTCAGATAAGCTATAGGAAAATGAAAACCCAGCATGTAATGGATTCCAAACCAGGACAGGATTTACCTGTCCTGAAAAATGGAGGCAGTTGGCAACCCTACTGCTGACATCAGAGTGCTCAAGTAGCAGGCCTTCCCTTACAGCTTTGAGTAAAGCGCCTGTGCTATCTGGTGCCATTCCCACAATGAGCACAGGTCCTTCAAGCTAGCATTCCTCTTGGTGGTTGCATGCCCCCCACCACAGATGCACTGTACTACATATGGAAATTATAAATGATAATGTGCAGAAGGTGAGTGAGGGAGGGAGTAGTGTCTTGTGGAGAAGTCCACAGGTGAAGAGCACAGGGCCTAGAGGGCTGCTGCTGCTGCTAATGCTTGAGACCAGGCAGACGTCCACAGACTGCCACCCCTGTACTGGGGATCTCTTTAATATGTGTAAGGTAAGGGTGACCTTACAGGTAGCATCCAGATCCCAAAGGCAGCTCACTACAGACATGGCAGCCTGTATGTGGAAGTCTGCCTGGTCCCAAGCAGCAACAGCAGCAGCAGCAGCAGCAGCAGCAGCCCTCTAGGCCCTGTGTTCTTCACCTGTGGACATTCTCCACAAGACCCTATTCTCTCCCTCATCCTCCCTAGTTGTCACTCAGCAGATCAAACTCTTTTCAAAGGCTCAGCAAGTACACATCATATTCACTTTAGTGTGAAAGCTACAAATGGTTGGGTACAGATACCCTTTGAGTCATGACGCAAGTAAGAGGACCAAAGATCACATCTTGTGTGATGATGACTAATTTCCCCTTAACACCTCACAAGCTCTACATGTACACAATATACTGTGTGTGTGCCAGCCAGCTACTGTGCAACTAACATACAGGCCCATGTAAGCAGGAGTTAGCTAAGACTATGCAGTGTGAAGAAGGCAACAAATGGCAATAATGAAGGTCCCCAGAAATGAGCTTCAACTTTAGCTCTTGCTGTCTTCCTAAGGAGCATCCAGTGAGCGTTCAGATGTATGCCCGAGGCCATATGGTCTTACCTGCTCGATAAGTAGCAAGTTGGAATGTGCAAGGGCATTCTAGCATGCAAGGTCATGTGGAGGGCAAACCTTGTACCGAGTGAACCTTTAACACAACAACCACACAATGAAGGGAGCCAACCATGAAGTTTCATCTTCAAACCAGTGACCACTTTATTAGACATGTAAGCCACTGTTTGAAATAAAATCAATGTCTTAGGTAATCGCATTCTGCAAGGACAAGATGTCAAAAAGCACAAACCATTGTACATTTTATGAACAGCACATTCTGTGTAGACCTGTACATGCATTATTTGAAATGGCATCATTACATGTACAGGCAGATAATCTTATCCTTTAGCCACCATCATGATTATTACTAAGACCATCAAAAGCGGGAGAGGCAGACCCCAGTAGCTACAGTACATTTTTATTGTTGTAGCTGATAGCAGCCTTGCTGTGTGATGGCTAAAAAAAGGCCCCAGACACTCTATGTTGAAAGAATGTAGTCAAGGGGATAGGGTAAGGGCCAAGGTAACAAGAGTTCGGCATGGAGGCAGGAGGCCTATGACCAAAAGGTACAGCATGGAGGCAGCAGGACCATGAGGTTCACCCAGCAACATGAAGGCAGCAGGACCAAGGACCAAAGAGTGTAGCAAGGGCGCAGGGGACCCAGGAGGAGACCCAGCAGAATGGAAGCAGCAGGACCAGGACCAATGTGCACAGCATGGAGGCAGGACGGAGGGAGGAGGATTGCAAGTGAGGGATAGAGAGAGAGGGCAAAGGGGAAGGGAGTTAGCATGACAGGGGCAGGAGGGGGGGGGGGGGGAGGAAGGGAGGGGGGAGAGGAATGGGAGGAAGAGTGAGGAAAGGGAGGGAATCTCTCCAGAAGCGTTAAGTGGCAACCCCTTCTGACAGCCAGGCCGCATGATACCCTCATCTCGGGGCTTTCAAGCTTAGCATGCAGGAGAACGACGCGCTCATTGCAGGGGTTCTGTACCATTGTGCCATACTTTTTGGCAACCTGGTTGCCAAGACCCCTAAGGCAGCAAGGGCTAGATACGGTGCAACATAGCCCAGGGCATCAGCACCCACAGCGAAGCCCAACGAAGTGGGGAGCAGGTGGCACACGCGTACCTGGAACATCAAAGCGCAGCTGAAAGCCAAGGTGGCGGCAAGAAATAGATATCAAAGGCAGGCTGGAGGAGGAGCCCCCCTTGTACCATTGTCCACACCACCATGAGGAGCAACTCGTGGAAAGGCAGGGACAGGATGCCTTCCGAGGGCATGGCTGAGCAGCTGGACACCACGCGAGCCCAGCCAATAAGTTCACCTCACCAGTAAATGGGAAGGCAGCAATGGTTGCGCACATCATTTGGCATTAAATGCTCACAGCTAAGAAGCAAAGTGCACCTCTGATTCCAAATGAAAAAAAAGGATACTAGCTGCCATTGGTACTATATTATGTTAGCTACACTAATCAACCTTTACTTCTATTTGTGCCTTTTTGTAAACCGTTGTGATGGTAATTTAACTTAATGACGGTATAGAAAGGTTTTTAAATAAATAAATACAAATAAAAATACTTATGCTTACACCCTTCGCCTGCATGCCTCCTCCTATCCCTTCCCTCTCACCTCTCTCTGTTCCTGTCCCTGTCCCTATTCCTACTCTTCCTTCCCCTAGCTCTCCAGCCCTCATCCTCCTGCCTCCTGTCCTCCCTCATTCTCCTCCTCTCCTCATGCTTCTTCTCTCCTCTCTCCCCATGCCTCTCATGCTCCATCCTCTCCACAACCTCCACTCACCTCCTCACTCCTCCACTCACATCCTTACTCCTCCACAGAAAATGACAAACTGACAAACGTGACAAACAAATACAAACTTTCACACACACACACACACAGATAGACAAAAGACAAAGGTCAAGGTAAACAGAAGGAAAAACCGTATAGGACAGGACAATGCACTCAGAAATTGCAATACCAACTAACTCCTAATCCACTGGCCACTACTCACTGCCTCTTCTCTAACCCACACTTCGACACACCCTCAAAGAGGCAGTTGCAGGAAGCCTGTATATATCTAACCTGGAAAAAATAATGCACTATGCACTAATTAATGTGAGTCGCATCAAATGATGCAGCATGCGGTGATGCAATGCAACAAACTGATGCAATGCCACATGTGCTGACACAGTGCTGCATGTGGTATTTACCTATGTGACGTGGCAGGCTGCAAATTTGCCTAAACATGCCATATTTATAGTGATTTGATGAATCTAGGTCTTGGGCCTGGATTTATCAAAATGTGATAGCAAAAGGGGTGTGTTTTATGCTAATTACCACAAATTGTGATAACATTTTCAGACTTTCCAATACGAGTGAGTGAATGAGAATGAGAGAGAGAGAGAGAGAGAGAGAGAGAGAGAGAGAGAGAGAGAAACTAGCCATAATATCTTTCCCCTAGATAGGTATTTGTATCCCTATGGGAGGCCCACCTAGTAACTCGAGGTGAGGTTTGGGTATTAGTGTAGGGGGTTAGGGGCCACTTTGACATTCAACATGAGACGTACGAACAGAACAGTGGTCTCTTGTGAAGATTTGATGACCTTCGGAGTAAGGAAACTCACTCCAAGATGATATTTGTGCAAAGTTCTCTCAACCTAGCTTGATGGACTCTCTACCTGGGTAACACCGAGCTAGGAGGAGAGAACATTGCACAAATCTCATCTTTGGGTGAGTTTACTCTCTCCGTAGGTCATCAAATCTTCACAAGAGACCACTGTTCTGTTCGTACGTCTCATGTTGAATGTCAAAGTGGCCCCTAACCCCCTACACTAATACCCAAACCTCACCTCGAGTTACTAGGTGGGCCTCCCATAGGGATACAAATACCTAAGGGAGCAGACATTATGGCTAGTCTCTCTCTCTCTCTCTTTCTCTTTCTTTTTCTTTCCACAGACTGGCAAGCCCACTCTTTCTCAGATTGGCATCACACTATACAATATGGTGTTATTTAGGGCCTATCACATGCATTTGCATGCAAAAATGCCTTACCACATTTTGATAAATGACCCCCTTGGTTTGCTACCTCCTAAAACCACCACTGCTACCAGGATTAGTAACCACTAGCCAGAATGTGTTATACTGGGGCTATTGAAAAAGAAACACATTTTCTTTTAGTTAGGTTTGAATATATCAGCTTTGGTAATGTGAATGTGCAGAATCTCTGATATTATTGCATTTTACATAGTACAGAAAGAAATGCATTACTGCTTCTGTTTCTCCAGTGTTTCACTGAATTAAAAGTCTGGCTTCTATAAGTTTCCAATTCAGTTTTTGCCTGCATGTTTCTATTTCTATAATTCTGTATTTGGTGAGGCTCTATCCATGTTCTGTGCATGACCAAGGGGGTAGTTTCCATGTAGCGATCTATAACAGACTTTCTTAATCTGTTTCCCAATAAGAGGTGTGCTGGTGTTCTAGGGACCACTTTATTTATTCTAGAAAAAAAGTGCTCTGTCTATGTGAGTATAGATATATCTATAACTCTCTGTATGTATATATATATATTTACAACATTTGAACAGGCTTTTTTTATTTGTGAATCTTATACATTTAATTTAGTTACTTGGAGGTCCATATTCAAAGCATTTAGACTGATAAGTTAGAAGCTATCCAAGTATATGAATATTTGGGCACTTAGGCCTGGATTCATCATTCTTCGCAGAATGATGAATCCTGTGAAAATGGGGGGGCGGGGAGGGTGAAGGGGAGGCGGGCCTGTGAAGCCCGCAGCCTTCGCACTGAATAGCGCCACCGTGAAAGGTGCTCCTATTCGGCGCGCTACTGCCAACGATAATGTTAGTAACATTATCGCCGGTAGCGAAGCCACCGCTGACTCCACCCCTCCCCACCCCGACTCCTCCCCTCACCCTAATTTGCATTATATCACACGCGAAAAGACTCTTTTCGCATGCGATATGGCCTTATCGTGTGCATTAGGGCCCTAACACACGTGATAAAGCTTTAGAAAATAACCCCCTTAGGCAGCTATATTTTAGCCAGCTTTCTTATTATCTGGCTAAAATTTAGGTGGATAACTTAGGGCGAGTTCGGAGAGGAATCCCGTTAGCTGGCTTAAGTTATCAGGCTAACTCCAATATTTAGAGTTAGCTGGTTAAGGGGGTTATTTTCTAAAGCTTTATCGTGTGCGTTAGGGCCCTAATGCATGCGATAAGGCCATATCGCATGCAATATAATGCTAATTAGGGGGAGGGGAATAGTCGGGGCAGGGAGGGGGCGGAGTTGGCAGTATCTTCACTGCCCGTGATAATGTTAGTAACATTATTGTCGGCAGTAGCATGCCAAATAACACCACCTTTCATGGTGGCACTATTCAGTGTGAAAGCCGGCAGCCGGTGCACTGCTGTGGTGCGAAGGCTGCGGGCTTTCGCAGGCCCGCCCCCCCCTTCACCCCCCCTTCACCCCCCCTTTTCACAGGATTCATCATTCTGCGAAGAATGATGAATCCAGGCCTAAGTCTGGTCAGGCCAAAGAGTTGTCCTAAAGTTAACTGGATAAAGTTAGCCAGCTAACTTTAAGACAGCTGGTTATATTCAATAATGCAACTGAACTATTGACTAACTATACCTCTAAAGTTAGCCAGATAAGTTTATGCAGGTAATTTTGCTATCCGGACAGTGATTGAAAATCGACCTTAGAATTTTTACCCTAAATTAATATTATTATAAACTTTTTAATATATTTAAATATTTGTCAAAATTGCTTTAAATAGCTCTGTGTTTATTTTATAAAGGGCAATTTTTTCCACTGTCTCTGTGGGCCAGTCAAGGAGTTTCTGTCATTTTATTGAAGAAATGCTCATTTCTAATATTATATAGAGAATCTTCAAGCAAATGAATTTTACCAGAGACCTATTGAATGTTTTACTCGTTTTTATCACTGAAGATTTGAATCTTACTTTTTTTGTCTTTTTAAAAAGTCAGCAAGGAAAGAAAAATGAAAAGTTGCAGCTGCTGCTGTGCAAAAGCGTCCTTTATTCTTGGCAAAATGGAATGTTTTTTTATGACACATGAAGCCATCGGTTTCTTCATTGAAATGAACCTCTTTCCCCTCCTGAGACTGTTGTGCACAGAGTAATGAAGAGGCTCACATAAGAGCAGAATAAGCACTTTCCAAGTCTGATTGCCGATTGATTATTGTTGGGATGTCTCCCCATGGTCACTCATCACTATGCATTTTTGACAATCAAGCACCATTTTGACACAGGAAAGGTGTTTTAATCTGCATCAATTTGGTTTGTTAACTGTGACCAAACTCGGGGCTGATAACTGATCATGTTCAGCTGTCAACATTGATTTAGTTTCTTGGTATTAGAAAAATCCCACATTGCTGATAGACTTGATGTCAAGTGTAAAATATTCTATTACTGTGGAGTTTTAATTCACCTAATGCTTGAAATATGTTTGCAACATTTCAAATGTTTGAAACAGTATTTATAAGAAAGGTTTTTGTTTTAATGTCACCAGTACACTTGCCTTATTATAGCATTGACAGCCTGCTAGAAAATTCATCTCAATGTGAACTTTAACCACTTAAGCATCATAACGACTCTTGCATCACCCTTTGACCTGTAATGATTTGTAATAAATTTTCTAGCTTTTGTTTGGTGCCAGGGTACATTTTTGGGTGGTGCACTCTTGCCAAAACCTGCCATAATTTTATTGTAAAGTCTGAGAGGCAACGCAGTCACTAAACATATTTAAATCTTTTGAGGAACTTCTCTGTTACTTATGTGTGACGCTGTGATACATTTCTCTTAATTGTCTGAAAGACAACATGGGGTGCATTTTGTGACTTAAATAAAAGCTTAAGAAACAGATAAAGACCTGGTTATTTCAGCAGGCGTTTAGTCAAACCAATTGATCTGTTATTAGGATATGTTAGTGGAAGAAGTGGAGCTATTAATTTTAACACTGAAATGAGGAACAGAGACATGGGAGCATTGGGTAATTTTATCTAAGAGAACGTTGGTTGACGGGTTCATTTATTATAGAATTATTTCTAAATGTATCAGTTTTTAAAGTGTTTTATTGTTTTAACTTTAATATAATTTTAACTTAATGCTATTGAAAGAATGTAAAATTTAGATAAGCTGTTTATTTTATTTTATTTTTTTCATTTTATTTTGAATTTGCTACTGCAAATTCTATGTTTGTAAACCGCCTTGACATGTATTTGAAAGCTGGCATATAAAGTTGAACAAATAAATAACACAATAATAATATGCTGGTTGTTTCATTTTATTTTATTTAGCGCATATACATTTTTATAACATACACAAAATCATTTTGCATGCACTAAAATGTTTAATGCTTAGTACTAAAGCCATTTACCATTCACTAAAACCATTTATCACACATACAATTTATGCTTTGAAAGCACACTAAATCACTTTTGCATGCACTAAAATAATGAACCTAAAATGAAATTAAACAAAATGTCACAAATAAAATTTAACAATATTAAACCCAGCCCCAGAAACAAATAAAAATCAAAACATGTTTTACCCTGTAACCCTAGAATACAAACGGGTACATATTCAAAAGGTTTATCCAGCTAACTCAGGGTGTTATCCAAGCAAATCTTGCTGTTTCAATTTCCCCTTCACTCCACTCGCTACCTCACAAGCCCCTGCTCACCATATAAATAAAAATATTGTCCAGACAAATTATTGCTTTCACAAAATTTACAATATTTGGTTATATATATATATATATTTAATTCCCCAACACCAAAGAATAACTAGGAGTCAAGAAAAATAAATACAGTAGACTCAGGTAGGATAACACATGTGTCCCACAGTCACCCATTCTTGACAGATGGGAAGCCAACAAGTATACCCCCCCCCCCCCCCCACTCAATCAGTTCATCAAGTAAATCATTAAAAAACAGGATCACAGTGGGCTCTGGTAGAATTAGACCTGTAACAAGGAGACACACACAGTATCAAATGCAACAAGAACATAAAGCCCTCCCTATATTAACTGAAGAAATGCTAGAGAAAAACATTGACGTGTTACCAGAAAAGAGAAAAAACCAATGCATGCAGAACTTCAAGATCCATAACCAAAAGAAAAAGCTAATTGAGATGGATAACTCTTTCATCAATGGCACAACTGCAAAAAGAAAGAGTAAAGTGAATAACAAATCTCAACTAAAGTCTCATAAGGAGTACAGGAAAAGCAATAACCGTAAAGAGAGTACCTGGAAAGCTATGACTACAAATGCTCATAGTTTGGGAAATAAAATCCCAGATCTGCAGGCCCTAATGACAGAGGCAGAACTGGACATCGTTGCTATCACAGAGACATGGTTCACCGAATCTCATGATTGGGATACGGCAATACCAGGCTATAACTTGTTAAGGAAGGACAGAGTGGATAGAAAAGGGGGAGGTGTGGCTCTTTATGTCAGAAATAATATCCAAGCATCTGAGCTGCAAGGAAGTTGGGGCAAGGAAGAAGCACTATGGGTCGACCTAAAAACAGATGATGGAGCATCCATTTATATTGGAGTGGTTTACAGGCCTCCAAACCAAAAGGAAGAGCTGGACAGAGATCTGGTTGAAGACATCCATAAGATAGGTAAGAAAGGGGAAGTGGTGATCGTTGGTGACTTTAATATGCCAGATGTAGACTGGAACATCCCATCTGCAGAATCTAAAAACAGTAGAGCAATAGTGGATGCCATGCAAGTATCTTTGTTCAAACAAATGGTATTGGAACCCACAAGAGAAGGAACTATTCTTGACTTAGTGCTCAATAATGGAGATATCATCTCTGATGTCAAGGTGGGCGCCCACCTCAGCACCAGTGATCATCAAACGGTATGGTTTAATATCACTAAAAGAATATGGAAAAGTAGCACAAAGACCAGAGTTTTACAGTTCAAAAACACAGACTTTGAGGAAATGGGGAAGTACCTAGAGGAAGAACTAAATGGATGGGAAAATGAGAGAGATGTGGATCAGCAGTGGACCAATCTAAAAGGAGCAATCGCCAAGGCAACTGCTCTATATGTTAGAAATGTAAAGAAAAGCAAAAGAAAAATGAAACCTATCTGGTTCTCAAAGGAGGTGACTGACAAAATTAAAGCTAAAAGAACTGTATACAAGAAATACAAAAGATCCCAAAGGGAGGAGCACAAAGAAGAATATCTGATTCAACTGAGGGAGACTAAGAAATTAATCAAGTTGGCAAAAAGTCAAGTGGAAGAGAGGATTGCCAAGGAGATAAAATATGGTGACAAAACATTTTTCAGATACATCAGCAAAAAGAGAAAAGTCCAAAGTGGTATAGTGAAATTGAAAGGTGGAAATGATCAATGTGTGGAGAGAGATGAAGAAATGGCAGAAATATTAAACGAATACTTCAGCTCTGTGTTCACTAAAGAAGACCCTGGAGAAGGACCATCTCTACACAACAAGAAACTGGAGGGAAGCGGAACAGAGGAAAATCCATTTACAGTAGATAATGTATGGGAAGAGCTAAAGAATCTGAAAGTGGACAAAGCCATGGGGCCTGATGGGATTCATCCAAGGATACTGAGGGAGCTCAGAGATGTGCTGGCGGGTCCGCTGTGTGACCTGTTCAATAGATCCCTAGAAACGGGAGTGGTGCCGAGTGATTGGAGAAGAGCGGTGGTGGTCCCGCTTCACAAGGGTGGGAACAGAGAGGAGGCTGGTAACTACAGACCGGTTAGCCTCACTTCGGTGGTGGGAAAAGTAATGGAGTCACTGTTGAAAGAGAGAATAGTGAACTATCTACAGTCGGGAGAATTGATGGACCAGAGGCAGCATGGATTCACCAGAGGAAGATCCTGTCAGACAAATCTGATTGACTTTTTTGACTGGGTAACCAAGCAATTGGATCAAGGAAGAGCGCTCGATATCATATACTTGGATTTCAGCAAAGCTTTTGATACGGTTCCGCACAGGAGACTGGTGAATAAAACGAGAAGCTTAGGAGTGAGTGCCGAGGTGGTGACCTGGATTGCAAATTGGTTGACGGACAGAAGACAATGTGTGATGGTAAATGGAACCTTCTCTGAAGAGAGAGCGGTTTTAAGTGGTGTACCGCAAGGATCGGTGTTGGGACTGGTCCTGTTCAATATCTTTGTGAGCGACATTGCGGACGGGATAGAAGGTAAGGTTTGTCTTTTTGCGGATGACACTAAGATCTGCAACAGAGTGGACATGCCGGAAGGAGTGGAGAGAATGAGACGAGATCTAAGGAAACTGGAAGAGTGGTCGAAGATATGGCAGCTGAGATTCAATGCCAAGAAGTGCAAAGTCATGCATATGGGGAGTGGAAATCCGAATGAACTGTATTCGATGGGGGGGGAAAGGCTGATGTGAACGGAGCAGGAGAGGGACCTTGGGGTGATAGTGTCTAATGATCTGAAGTCGGCAAAACAATGTGACAAGGCGATAGCTAAAGCCAGAAGAATGCTGGGCTGCATAGAGAGAGGAATATCGAGTAAGAAAAGGGAAGTGATTATTCCCTTGTACAGGTCCTTGGTGAGGCCTCACCTGGAGTACTGTGTTCAGTTCTGGAGACCGTATCTTCAAAAGACAAAGACAAGATGGAGGCGGTACAGAGAAGGGCGACCAGGGTGGAGGATCTTCATCGGATGACGTACGAGGAGAGATTGAAGAATCTAAATATGTACACCCTGGAGGAAAGGAGGAGCAGAGGTGATATGATACAGACTTTCAGATACTTGAAAGGTGTTAATGATCCAAAGACAACGACAAACCTTTTCCGTAGGAAAAAAATCAGCAGAACCAGGGGTCACGATTTTGAGCTCAGGGAGGAAGATTCAGAACCAATGTCAGGAAGTATTTCTTCACAGAGAGGGTGGTGGATGCTTGGAATGCCCTTCCGGAGGATGTGGTGAGGACCAGAACTGTGAAGGACTTCAAAGGGCGTGGGATAAACACTCTGGATCCATAAGTCAAAAGGAGCCGCCAATTGAAGAGTGGGTGACTCGCCAGAATGATGGCTACTGCCTGGAGACAATACCCTTATTAAATAAACATACACATGCTTACTGTGACTCCAACATCGCTCTAAGCTTCAACAGCAAGAGGAAATGTGGAAAAAAAGGATTCACACTCACAAAGAGGGGAGTAGCTGGCTTGTTACGGCGGTTACTACCCCAAATCAAATAAGCCTGATACTTCACTTTCAATGCATATACAGCATAGTTCTCTGCTTCAACGGCAGGGGAGAAGAAAAACCGATACTTCACACATCCAGCAGAGCTCTCTGCTTCAACGGCAGGGGAGAAGAAAAGAGGGTTCGCACTAACAAAGCGGGGAGTAGCTGGCTTGTTACGGCGGTTACTACCCCAAACCAAATGTGCCTGATACTTCACTTTCGATGCATATCCAGCATGGCTCTCTGCTTCAACAGCATGGGAGAAGACTGATACTTCACGCATATCCAGCATAGCTCTCTGCTTCAACGGCAGGGGAGAAAAAAAGAAAACTGATACTTCACGCATATCCAGCATAGCTCCCTGCTTCAACGGCAGGGGAGAAGAAAAACAACCAATCAGGGTTGTATAACATAGTCTGGGTAAAACAAATAAGCATGGGTGTAGCTTGCTTATTGGCAGGGGAGAAGCTTGCTTATTGGCAGGGGAGAAGAAAAACAACCGATAAGGGCTGTATAACATAGTCTGGGTAAAACAAATAAGCATGGGTGTAGCTTGCTTATTGGCAGGGGAGAAGCTTGCTTATTGGCAGGGGAGAAGAAAAACAACCGATAAGGGCTGTATAACATAGTCTGGGTAAAACAAATAAGCATGGGTGTAGCTTGCTTATTGCGGCGGCTACTACCCCTAACTAATCAAGCTAGATATTTCACTTGGATGCAGCTCCATCACTGCTCTCTACATTAAAGGTGGGGGTGGAAGGGAAATAGAACCAAGAGCTAAGAGAAACAGATAAGTATGAGAGAAAAAATGTGTGAAGCTTGCTGGGCAGACTGGATGGGCCATTTGGTCTTCTTCTGCCGTCATTTCTATGTTTCTATGTTTCTATGAAAGAACAGGCTTTGCAATGTGGTCAAATATAATACAGGTGTCAGCAATCCTGACGGTGTGCCCTAATAAAAAATATGGAACACCCGGTCTTATCTATCATTCACCTCTTCAAAGTATGTTTTTAAGAATTTTTTATAAGCAGGTAAAAAAGAACAACAGTCAGCAACACAATTCTAATGAATCAACCTGATAATGGATTCATTGTCAAAGACACAATGGCTGTGGTTTCACGGACAAACCGCTTCCTCAGGGGGTTATGGACCAAAGACTGTTGTCTCATCGCAAACGGACTGACTCATCTCACGAGTCAGTTCGTTTTACCTGCTTATAAAAAATAAAAAAATAAAAAACTTTGAAGAGGTGAATGATAGATAAGACCGGGTGGTCCGTATTTTCTATTAGGGCACACCGTCAGGCTTGCTGACACCTGTATTATATTTGACCACATTGCAAAGCCTGTTCTTCATACATATACGTTTAGGTCTCATTTGGTTCTATTGTGACTGTTCTGAGACGCTAAAGCCTCTTTTCTCATTCTAATTTGATTCACAAAATTTAGCCAGATAAAAAGCAATGGTGCTGGGAGCATTTCTGGGGTGCAGTTTAACTTCAGCAGTTCTGTGCTGATATTCAGCACTGGCTGGCCAATGTTTCCCAGGCCTACAGTTATCAGATAACTGTATATGGATATTCAGTGGCACTTTTATTTGGATAAGTGCCACTGGGTATTTGGATAAAGTTATTCAGACAATTTTATCCATACATCTAACCTGCTTAGTGTTTTTTTAAATATGAACCTCAGAAGGAGAAGGCAGGTAATAAGTCTCATGAGCCTGCGGTGGCCAGTAAATTGGGTGAATTCCCTTGTTTCAGTTTCTGATACCTCGTTAAAATATAATGGTGCTTGTTCAATGAGAAAACTTAATAAGTCAATGACATTTATAATGTTCTTATCAACAAGAAACACAAATACATATATTATTATGATGATGTTGATATGATACAGTCGAGGCAAAAAACAACTTAACAAATCAAGAAAATATTTCAGCCAAGTACAGAGGAAGAAGAAATGGAAAAACAATTTTTCACATTATAAAATGGATATGAGTCTGTGACATCTGAATGCCATTTCCAAATAATATTCCCCATCCTTGAGCCCAGGAGAACTTGTACTATCTTCAGCCAGGATGCCAAACAACTACCTGCTTTACCCAATTCCCCAGTATGAGCAATACTGGGCCCTGGACCAGTTAGCTGATAGGAGGGGTTGGGCCCAGTGTGATGTAATGATGATGTCACTTCTAGGACAGGGCCATTTTCTACCAAATACAAGAGGCTATACTATTGACCATCCTTGAGCCCAATAGGGATTGTACTATCTTTATCCAGGACTCCCAGCAGCTGCCTGATTTCCCCAATTCCCTCCTCATGCAATATCTGAAGAATTTGAACCCAGACCAGCTGGTTAGTAGGAGAGACAAGGCCAGTGTCACCTTATACTTCTGGGTTAGGGTATTTTTCTATAAGCACCAAGAGATTATGCCAGTGACCATCCTAGAGTCGAGGATGGTTTATACTATCTTCACAATATAATGAAATGAACCACTGGTAGTATAATTCCATGACAAAATGACAAAAATATTCTACCACTTAACATTCTACTTGATGTTCAACTTAATGATTATAAAGAGACCATCATATATTGAAACTACCACAATAAACAATGTGATTAATACTTCATAATCATAGATCTCTAAGAACAACAATTTTGAACTTTTTTCGTATTGTGTTTAAAATAATATCAATGACAAGTACCACTTATCTCAAAATAAATTTCCAATGTTTGCCAGCATTTCAAAATTGTCTTTGTACCAAAAGAAGTTATTTATTATTTCATTAAGCTCTTTGTTTCTGAAATGAAGGTGACAAATAGTATCAAATGCGGTTGTTAATCTTCAAACCCACCAATCAGATCACATGTTGATGTGTGTGGCCAATACGGGCTGTTTCACAAGATTTCAAACCAATCAATTCATTGACTCATTCAATCACTCAGATTCAACAGTTCTAAGAGTGAAAATCAAATATTATTCTCTGATATTTAATTAATATTTCCAATCCCTTTTTGAATTTCACTCAGCATACTTTCTATTATAGTCCACTTCAAAATAATGTTGTTAATGAATGCAGTGATGAGCATTTGGAGCCACACAACTTTGATGTTCAATCAATCTCTTAACACTCCATCTATATAAACTTCAGAACAAGGACTTTCATAGCATAAATCACATATAAAGAGAGACATTCCGTGTTTCTTTACACATTTCTTGATAATGGGTTCCAGAATGAATTCACACTTCGCCTGTCATTGTTTATGTACAAAAATCACATTATCCACATGCAAAATGTCTCCCTGATGACACTGAAGTCAACTGTTGGTCATTAAAAACAGATTATCTTTAATATTAGTACTTTAGCAATATGCATAAGTGACACTTCTACAAATTCTTAATGCATGGCTAATATATGCCAATGCATTTTGATGATCAATGCCATTGATTAGAGGATAAATTTAAAAGAAAAGCTCATGAGTCCATAAATGCATGCATATGGATTTGAATGCACTTGTGAATGAATTTTATAATGAGGATGCTCAAATGCATGCAAAATATAAAAAACACATACGTTTTACGTGTACATTGCACACAAATGTTGCGCATACATTTGCGTATGAATCATACATGGCCAAATTTTTCCATGATGTGCAACATCTGTTCTTCCAGGGCAGATTCATTCAGCAATGCCTCCACCAACATGTTAACCTAATTTCACCACCGGGCACATGTCACAACTTGTGCCCTGGTGCTGACAAATAAGAACCTGCTGTTCCCCCTCAGGGGAGTTTGTTGGAAATTCTAGATGATAAAACAGGCTTGGAAAGCCCTGCAAAGATAATTTAATCATGGAGCATCCTACTCACATGGGAGCTATGGAACCGTGCTCCTTCTCTATTTACTTCATATACACTAGCACCTTCGCTAATTCTAACCTGCACTAGCCCGGACTCCATTATGACTCTCTTGTTTTTAAGTTATTGCTCTACTCGGGCCTTTATTTTTCAGCTGTCCAAGCTTCCAAGTTTATAGTCCTTGTTTAATGTAACTTTGTTTTTCCTTCTGATCATAAATTGTTGTTCCGTTTTGTTACAGTTCTCTATCCCCGTTCGATGTAAACCGACCTGATATGGTATTTAACCATGAAGATCGGTATAGAAAAATGCTAAATAAAATAAATAAATAAATAATAGATATAGGGGTTGCTTGGAGTGTGCAAATAGGGGTCACAAGGAGGGGCACTAGGGGTGTGGAGATGAGGGTGATGAGTGTAAAGAGTGTGTAAGTGGGTCACTAGGGAGCCCCAATGTGGCCTACAGGTAGGGCAAGAGGTAATAAATATGTATGGATACTGCAACAGATGTACATTACATTAATAGCATGATCAATGTGCATGTATTGCTAATTCTATATAATACAAGAGTGAAATTATAGGCAAAGGATATAACACCGATATAACACCGATTGTCATTCATGACCCAGAGGAAGTTCACCATGTATTGTGAACTTCCTCTGGGTCATGTACTAGATTCAATGGTGGTCTCTATAGCAGAGTAAACCACTGTTATTCTTCCAAAAGGGAAAGATTTGGCCCTGTTGTACAATTCCAGTTACTCCCCAAAGGTTTGTGCTATCAGTAGACCCAGAGTTATCCCTTTTAAATGATCATTTATCTAACAAGGGTAATCCAACTGGCTGGACTGGCCAGTTGGTCCCGCATTAAAATGGATACCAGGGCGATTAATGGATTGTCCCTATTGACCCTGTAGGGCCTGTTGGCAGGATAGCACTTCTAGGTGTATTAAAGGAATGCAAAGAGCCATTCTTTTAACTCTAGACCAGTTGAAAACTTAAAAATATACCAATATGGAGTTACAGTAGCAGCAGCAGTGATTTGTATTCCTATTTCTCTGTGAATCCCCTGGGCTGACCGTACCTAGATAGTGGTACAAGAGGCCATATTGCAAATCACAGTTTCAGGTGAAAAACTTCTCATAACATTAAAATACCTTAAACTGCAGGGTTCCCTGAGCATGATGAAAAATAACTTTCAAGGCCCTTCACATTGCATCACTTAATTCCCAGTTCACAATTCTTGTACACAGCACTGATAAACGCTAACATCACTTTGAGGCAAAAATAACCACACTGGAAGCTGACTTTGGTTTCCAACCATACGTTTACTGATATAGTGTAAAATGATGAAAATGATCTTTACAGCGGTTCAGTTCACTTTTTGATGATTCAAGTGCTTTAAATAAATGTGTGACTTCTTATGGTCTTGCTTAAGTTTAAGATGCTAAAGTCAATTGATTCAGTCTTTAATCTGTTTCCCCCAACCCATTAGTGCTTCCCTACCAATAATAGGGCCATTCATCAAAATGTGTTAGGGCGGTATCACAGGTGTTAGCACCCTAATGCCTGTGATAATGCCATAATGCATGTGATATTTTCACATCGTGAAATGTGTATGCAAATTTTTAAATTGAAGTCAAAGGGGATGAGTTTGGGTGGGATTTATGAAAATGAGGGGTGTTTAACGTTGTATGCGAAAGCATAATGCATGCTATTGCCAGAAATAACTACACCTTTTTTCTTGGCGTTAAGTTGTGCAATATGCCCGAACCGGGATTTGCGATAAATACCACAAATCCTGTTTTAGGGAGGGGTAGGGGGAAAGAGCGAGCAAACAAGAGTGAGAGCAAAAGAGAGAGAGAGAGATCCTCTGGGGTAGCATACATATTTGTCATCTATTTATATCACTGTAGGAGAGTGAACTAGTAACTCGAGGTGAAGTTTTGGTGGTGGTCTAAGGTTTGGGGGACACCACCAAAACCTCACCTCGAGGTACTAGTTGACCCTCCTACAGTGATATAGTTGACTAATACAAGAGCCTTATAAAGTCTCTCTCTCTCACACACAATATTGTGGGTGTGATAAATTTTATGTGTGTTCCAGTAAACTACATATGCAAAGAGCTAAAATAGCACTTGTTGTGGTAACTCAAAGATTAACCTAATCATGCTCCTTTTTTACCGTAGGCACTATTTATGTGAAATTTATAGCAAAATGATGAATCTAAGTGAGTTAGTGAAGGTGAAATCAATTTTACACAGTTATTTATCTCCTTCTCCACATAGTTTTCTCCTTTGAACTCCTTAGTTTCTTCACATTACCTGAATGGCACCAAGTATACTCCTCTTCTCCCTTCCAGGATCAGAATGATAATTTTGTTACTCCTCTTCTCCAGATCTCCAGTAGATATTCTTGGCGCCTATAGGGGGTTAATCTCAAATCCATTCTCTCCTTCCTCTCCTCTAGATGGCTATAAGTCATCCCTCCTCTGGATACTGATGATCTGCAGGTTCCTTCTTGGTTGAAAAGCGCCTCACCATCAGGTGCCAGCGAGCGGCGAGGCTCCATCCTGGGCCCCCGCAAGAAGTGAACACCATCTTAAATAATAAAAAAGAAACGGAACTATCATCAGGAGGTGAGGGAAATGGGTGACTGCGATGTGTGACCACGCCCCTCCCCCGACGTCACTGTGAGCTCCAGCGGCGGTTGAAAAGCGCCTCACCATCAGGCGCCTCGCGCCGAAGGGGCGCGACAAAGGGGCTCTCCCCTTTGTGCACCCCTTCGTGCAACTCTTTGTGCTTCATTTAATATTTTTTCTTTTACGTTTTCTGTTAAGTAACCTTTTTTTCAAGTTCCTACCTTTTGCCTTTGTTAACAATTTTATTATAAATGTTCTCTTTATTTGACTATGGAAATATTTTTTCCTGCTTTTTCTGTTTTATGTAAATCGGTATGATTTGCATTTTAATGTAAGAATGTCGGTATATAAAAATTATAAATAAATAAGTAAATAAATAAATATTAACGTAACAAAGAAATAACTAAACTGAGTCCCTAGTTAATCGACACTCAAATAAATCAATATGAGTGGGCATTTGTTTGCAACAAAATAGGAATAATAACAATAATCTCAAATCCTTTCTCCATTCTCTCCTTCCTCTCCTCTGGATGGCTATAAGTCATTCCTCCTCTGGATACTGATGATCTGCAGGTTCCTTCTCAGGGAAGCAACCTCTCCCTTTGATATTAAAGTAGCAAAGAAATAATTAAACTGAGTCCCTAGTTAATCAACACTCAAATAAATCATTATGAGTGGGCATGTGTTTGCAACAAATTAGGAATAATAACAATATTTTCAATTTCGTTGCATTTCATAGGTTGAGGGAACTCAACTAGAACACTTGTGGAAGATACTTTCAGTGACAGGGTAATTAGGAACACACTATTTCTGTTGTTTTAATTAGGCACAAATTCAAGCAAGGAGACTAGGATCCCCAATTGGACCCACTGACAGGGCCTCTTCAGTGGCTCAAGTTATGATCCCTAACATCAGTACAGCCAGCATCATTACTAGCATCAGTGGAGGGAATGAAGATCAACAGTAGAGCAAATGAATAGCTAATTGTCAGGTCGATCCAGTAAAGTGTGCTCCGTCGGAGAGCACTGTCACCCTGCTCTGGACGCGTGTTTTCCCTTACCCCTTATTCAGTAAGGGGAGGAAAACACGCGGCCCACCCGCGGCACCTAATAGCGCCCTCAACATGCAAATGCATGTTGATGGCCCTATTAGGTATTCCCGAGCGATCCAGTAAGTAAAATGTGCAGCCAAGCCGCACATTTTACTCTAAGAAATTAGCGCCGCCCAAAGGTCGGCGCTAATTTCTTCCGGCGCCAGGGAAGTGCACAGAAAAGCAGTAAAAACTGCTTTTCTGTGCACCCTCCGACTTAATATCATAGCGATATTAAGTCGGAGGTCCCCAAAAGTAAACAAAAGTTAAAAAAAAAAAAAAAAATTTGAATTCGGCCCGCGGCTGTCGGGCCGAAAACCGGATGCTCAATTTTGCCGGCGTCCGGTTTCCGAGCCTGTGGCTGTCAGCGGGCTCGAGAACCGACGCCGGCAAAATTGAGCGTCGGCTGTCAAACCCGCTGACAGCTGCCGCTCCAGGCCAAAAGGAGGCGCTAGGGACGCGCTAGTGTCCCTAGCGCCTCCTTTTCCTCGTTTGCACCGCGTCGCCTAATTTAAATACTGGATCGCTCGCACCGGCGAGGGGCCGGTGCGCGCGCCGGGAGAGCGGGCGTTAGTCCGCTCTCCCACGGACTTTACTGGATCGGGCTGTGTGTTAGTTCTACCATCAACAAAATGTAGCTAGACTTTTCAAAAATTAAGACATTATCACCTCTTAAGCAATGGATCACAGAGAACAGATGTAAATACTCTCATGTATTAACTCAGCAGCTATAGAAGAGAGAAGTAGAATATTAACAGAGAGAAGCTGAGATTAACACTAAAGTGAAGAGACAGAAAGAAAGACTTACATATATATGAAAAATAATCCAGAGAGACACCAATACTAACACAGAAGGAAAAATTACGACAACCTTCATCAGAAGTCATCGTAATTTTCATCATCTGAAAAACAGGAAGTTATCACAAAGACTTGATTCTTTTTAAACAACCTTTGAGAGATCACACATTTAGAAGAGAGTAAAGTAGTTTATTTTAAAAAGGCCAATTTATCTGATAAATACTCTTTTAAATTAAAGAACTGGATCTTTTCAAAGGAAAGTTTCAAATGTCTGTAGGAATATAAAGAAAAGAAAAGTGTTTTAAATGTTGTTATTGACAGTGTGGATTTTATTACATATTTATTTTTGCAAAATTGTTAGGGTGTAAGAAATAAATGTTAATGCTTAAAGTTTGTTTATATATAACTGCATTCCATCTGAATTATTGCTTTCAAAAGAATACGTCTTCCCTCTCTACCCTTGGGAAACTGCCCGAGTGGGTTCGGGCCCTTATTTCTTGTTGAGAAGACCCAGCTGGAAGAAGAGCAATACAATTGTTTTTCTCTTTCAATTTGTACTTTGGTAACATCTGATTGTGACTCTCTTATTAACATCTGAAACCCCAGTAGTTGCAATTTGCACCACAGCCACCAAAGTGGGAGAGCCCCTAAACGAAATGTCCGAATGGTGAGACTAGTTTGGATCCATGGGATCTCTACATCTGATTAGTAAGAATCACAAGAAGAAGGCCCAGTAACTTTACTGGAAACATCAAAGGTGTCCAGACTGGCTGCATGTGAGGTGGGATGGCTAGAGGTAAGTTCGTGATATGACCATCAGAGAGATTTGAACATTGTTTGTTTATACCCTGCTTCCATCACCAGCCCCAACATTGGCCTTCCACTCTGCAAGAGCCTGTCTCTGCCTTCATCTTCGACTAACCCTCATGCATAAAAAATTATCCTTAGAGTTTTTCTGTGTCATGGGAAGCACTGCCAGAAGTGTGACTTGTAATACACCCTAAGGCCTGGTATAAATTAATTGGGGATGATAGAACCCACTCCTAAAAATATTACCAGGGAAAGTATATGCCCCATATCTTAAAAACACCCATATACTAAGTGTTGCTTCATAGCCCCCTGAAACCTTGCTATGCAGACCATACCTTAACACTAACTATCAGGTCGATCCAGTAAAGTGTGCTCCGTCGGAGCGCACTGTCACCCTGCTCTGGACGCGTGTTTTCCCTTACCCCTTATTCAGTAAGGGGAGGAAAACACGCGGCCCACCCGCGGCACCTAATAGCGCCCTCAACATGCAAATGCATGTTGAGGGCCCTATTAGGTATTCCCGAGCGATCCAGTAAGTAAAATGTGCAGCCAAGCCGCACATTTTACTCTAAGAAATTAGCGCCGCCCAAAGGTCGGCGCTAATTTCTTCCGGCGCCAGGGAAGTGCACAGAAAAGCAGTAAAAACTGCTTTTCTGTGCACCCTCCGACTTAATATCATAGCGATATTAAGTCGGAGGTCCCCAAAAGTAAAAAAAATTAAAAAAAAAATAAAAAAATTTTGAATTCGGCCCGCGGCTGTCGGGCCGAAAACCGGACGCTCAATTTTGCCGGCGTCCGGTTTCCGAGCCCGTGGCTGTCAGCGGGCTCGAGAACCGACGCCGGCAAAATTGAGCGTCGGCTGTCAAACCCGCTGACAGCCGCCGCTCAAGGCCAAAAGGAGGCGCTAGGGACGCGCTAGTGTCCCTAGCGCCTCCTTTTCCTCGTTTGCACCGCGTCGCCTAATTTAAATACTGGATCGCTCGCACCGGCGAGGGGCCGGTGCGCGCGCCGGGAGAGCGGGCGTTAGTCCGCTCTCCCACGGACTTTACTGGATCGGGCTGTATGCTTGCTGACACAGAGTCTACCTCTGAGTCCATATCACTAGCTAGGCACCATGTAGTAAAATACTGATAAACTCAGCCTTCTGTATCTTAAGAAAACAACATATGGCCTTGCCACTACCAATAGTTGTCCCACAGCTAGAAGTATTTCCCTTCACCTAAACTTCTCCCAGAAAAGGAATGCCCTTTTTATTTCTTTTTATATATGACAGCGCCTTGTTATTGCAGGAGGAAGAGGCAGAAGATGATGATGAAGAGGGCCCAGACCTCCCTGATGAGGCAGCCGGCACCACTGCCACCCTTTCTACAACCACCAGTGGGGGATCCAGCAGTAGCAGTCCAGCCACTTCCTCCTTGACAGGAGGCCCTGGGCCAAAATAACTACTGTCATCCCTCTCCCCTTCCCAGTAGGGCTTCCTCCTCTTTCTTTCCTGGGATCTAGAGACATAGGTCCTTAAGATGTCCAGCCATTGCTGGCCGAAAGAAGCCATGGCCTCTCTCGACCTCTCCTGCCATCCTCATCTGAGCTGCCAATAGTTACTGAACTTGCCTCAGTGACCAAACCACCAGTTCCAGGCCAGGAGCCAGTCTCACAGGAGGCTTTTAGAAAGGGGATGCAAATGATGGTGGAGAAGTTGTAAGGGGTCAGAGCTGACCTCAGATGGCTGGACGCAGTGATGGAGCAACAAGCTGAGGCTCAAGAGAGCTATATAGCTGCTTTGGAGCTGATGAGCAAGAGACCACCACCACCACCACTATAATCAGCCTCCTAGACCTTCAGGACCTGGTCTCCCTAGGTTCTTGGGTCTTTATTTTTTGATATGTGCAGAGTTTAATCCCTGATTTGCCCCACCCCATCCAATTATATTTTTGTACATTTATATATAGTTTGATATTCTCTTTAAAAAATGTAGAGGTAGATTTTCAGAAGTTATGCGTGGGTGTTCATGTGTGCATGCTACCCAGCGTGCACACATGGACGCGCAATTTTATAACATGCGCGCGCCAGTGAGCATGTTATAAAATGCTGGCTCGGTGCACTCAAGGGGGGGAGAGATTTGCAAATACACGAGGTGATGCATTGGGACCTTCCCCAGTTTCCTCCCAGTCCACTCCAATTAAGGAGCGGAGTGGGAGGGAACTTCCCAACCCCCTAGCCTAACCTACCATCCCCTTCCGCTATCCTGCCCTCCCTCATCCCTATCCTAAATCCCTCCAAATTCCTTGTCCTACCTTTTGTTTCTGCTTCTGAACAGGAGCAAGTTGCACGTGCCGGCACAGTGGCAAATGGCCATTGTGCAAGGTGCGTCTAACCGCCCCATCCTGCCCCACCCCCTGGACCGCCCCTTTCACTTACCCCGGGACCTACACGCGTCTCAGGGGTTTAGTGCCTGGCTGGGCCCTTCGTGCATAACCTTCGAAAATCTGGCCCTTATTTTTTTGATATTTTCTTGTTTTTCTTAAGCAATTTCAATGAGTGTCTATGTTCTTTGCTGCATGCTGTGGTTTATTTCCTACAACAGTAAAGTCCCTTTAAAGATATCCTATAATTAGGACTTTTTGACCCACACATAAGCCTGCATGTTGCTTGCCATGCAAGTTAGTCCATTAATTGTTATCCTCTTCTTATCTACCATTAAATTTTCTTTTTTTTATTAGGTTTTGCTGTCTATACCTTTCTCCCCTGAAAGACAAACCAGTAAGGGGCATCACAAATCAGAGATATAAATTTACCTTTACCACTTCCTTCCCTTAAGAGCTACAGATGTGAGTGTAGCCAAGACACAAGTGGGGATTTAGTGTAAACAGGGAAAAATGTTGTGCATGTCCCTTTAATAAAAGCACTGCATAGGGAGACAAGGAACATACATGAAGTGGTCCTTTCTGATTCAGCACACTTAACAACAAAGAAGAGGTGTCATATAGTTGGCTGGCAGGAGCATCATTCACTAGAAGCTGGCTGCTGCTGCAAGATCTTCTAAGTCACCTCAATGCCTCATAAGCTTCCGATGTCACAGAAAAGAACTACAATTTATCTTACACTACAGAAATGAAAGTCTACCTGCATTAATACCAGTGTCTGATATATGCTGGCTGCCTCACTGCAGGTGGTGGAAGCAGAAGCAAAGGTTTAAGCATTATAGGTGGCAGTAGAGGAATAGATGGAGGAACCCAGGGAGCAGGTGGCACTCTGGCCTGAGGGAGTGCCATTGAAGATAGTGGTGCTGCCTTGGCTGATGGGGGCTGTATCCATGGAGGCAGCATGTAGTACCCTGTTTCTTTTCAGAAGACTTCCTGGTCCCTTCTACCAATCCTTTCATAGATTTAATCATACTTATTTATCACAAAGACTTACTTTTAATTGCAGATCTGCCAGCAAGAAGACTGCATTGCCTTGTGTTCTACAATACATGTAGGATTATGTGCTATTTGATTTCTCTCACACAAAAGCTTCCAACTGTGATCTATCAGGGACTTGTTGGAGTTTCTTTGGCCTTGCCCCCTTATCCTCCTCTACCACTGGAAATCCATAAGCACCCTTATATTATACATATTCCAGCCAGTCATCAAAGGTTGTCTGTCTCCTGAAGCTGGTTTAGACCTGTTATTTTAATCAGCTGTTTCCCACCCAGAGCTGAATTACAGAAGAAAGGGTTGGTGGGCTCGAAGAAGCAACAGTGTTTCAATCAAAACTCTTGGCCTATGTCTTTGCTATTAATGTAATGTACATAGTTAGACATAGGATACATATAAATAACTATGAGATAGATAGTGATAATAATAAGGTCCTGTTCTGTATGTGGAAAAGTATTGATTCACAAGGGAAAATGCCAAGCCCAATGTAAAGGTCATCAAGTCTTATGATAATGAGATAGTCATTCTCACATGCTATACTTTTCTAACATTCTCAATATTCCTTGTGTAGGTGGAATAGCTGCAGGCTCCATAGGATCAGAGACAGGTAGGACCGATCCAGGTCTTACATTGCAAACTATAGGGATAATGATTGGACCAGATCCAAAAGTCCCAGAGGAGATGGATCCAGCTGTTATTCTTTTTATAGACCATCTCTGTACTTTCAAGTGGAAATAATACATGCATATCACAGCTTAAAGAGAAGACACGTACAAAAGTTGCATGTATATATGTGAGCAATAGCAAATGACTATATATTTTCTATTTATTTTAATAGCATATAGATGTAATATTTACTTGCATAAATCATGCCTTTTTATACATGCAAATTCATGCAATTTATGATTATACGTAGATATAAAGAGGATGTTCACAGTATACACCTTTCTACTTCCACTATGACCAGAAGGAGTGGAGCATTACTGAGGAAGCCTAACCTCTTACCTAGGGACATGAACTTTTATGTCCTTGAAGGTCCAGAATGTCCTGTATAACCCTGAGTACAAGAGAGTGGACTTATACTGAAAGGAGAGGATGTGGGAGAAGATCCACTAGGACTGAAAACAGTCTTTCATAATCGCAGTGTAAAAAACCTGAGCCATAAGTGGTAGGATCTCTGATGTCTTGTTAAGTAGAAGCAGGCCCAGATGAGAGCAGCAGCAGAACCAATGACGCTAAGTTTCATTTCAGAGGCAACTGTGAGCGCTCTGGGAATCTTGGACATTTTGCAATCTGAAGGACATCCAGGTGAGCATTTTCTACCAAAAAGACTTCTAAACTGCTTGTATGTATATAATAACTATAATTATATAGAGTTCCATACATTTATATAAATGTTCTCTATCCACCAAATTCCCTAGGCACACAGGAAGGGTCAATACTTCCAGCACAGGAGGGGGGGGGGGGGGGTTTGTAGTTATTCTTGCCCCATTTTATTTTCTTTTTTTTCTGTAATACTGGCAAAAAAAAAAAAAAATTCCTACATGTGCTGCAGCTATACTTAAAAGCTGGACTTCCATGCAACAATCCTGCATAAGATCCAATCCTGATCTCTTGACCTGCTATACCAAAGAAAAATGGTTTTACAATATTTGACCATGATTTCACTCAAAGAACAAGTGCAATACTTACAAAGCAGGTGCTGGAACTTCAAGATGGGAACAAAAATCTTCTTGCACAGCTGGACATAGCACATATGAATAAAAGTTTCAACAATTTGAAGCTGCCAAGAAGCTGTCCCTAATCTGTTACTTCCAGAGAGGTTTGAAGTGAAAAAAGTGCCTGCTCCATTTCTAACTGCCTTCTGATTTCTTTGCTGATGAAGCAAAAAAGGTATGCTGGGTGTTTACCCTACTTACTGGAGATACGTTGGGAGTCAGAGATAACATGGGCCACCATTTTCCAAGAATTAAAAAAAAATGTTCGTGGACCCTCAGCAGAAACATATAGCAGAAAAGGGGTTATTAGATGATAACAAGGAGCACAACTGGTGCTATTCTGTGCTTCCTGTTTCTGTCAGCTTCAGGCCGATGTGGGATGGAGCGATAAGCCACTTTGGCACCAGTTTCATTTAGGGCTAAGGGAAGAAATAAAGGATGAGTTAGCCTGAATGGAACCCCCCCTGCCTCGTTAGAAAAGCTTATCGAGACATGAATCTGGATTGACATACTCCTGAGATAAAGACAAGGAGAAAAACAATGATCCCTGGGTTGGTCCTGCCTCCCCCAAAGGAATTTCACAATAACAGCTGAGGAACAATATCTCTCAGAAACAATGCAAGTTTGCATGACCACATCTTGGGAGCCGGCTTCAGGAAGTGAAACCTGTCTGCCACAACCATGACCCCACTCCCACTGCCTAAACTATGGTGGTTTTGGACACATCTGGTCTCAATATCCCATCGGGAGGTTATCCCAAGATGAAATCCATTTCTCCATGAAGAGGGGTTTTGAATACCTGAGAACCCAGTGAATCAAGTACACTCTCAAAATACTAGGACCAGAAATAGACTAGAGTGAATTGCTGGTGCCATGCATGCACAAATGATACAAGCTAACCAAAAAGAGTACCCTAACACTCTGCATGATCGCAGTAATTGTATTCATATAGACTAACAATTTTGAACAACATTTCGCACGGTGACTGCTATCAAATAAATACATTTAAATTAATACTATTAAAAACAGCGGTCTACCGTGATGCAAATGGTACCCAGATTCGTGAATTCTATATACCCACATAATGTATTTTCAGATCACCAATTACAGATGTTCTGTCGCTGAAAAGCATCACGGCATGCAGTACAGCACTACACTCTCAATTGTGGATATAGAGATTGTTCGACTTGGCTACAGAGAACTCCTCATTGAAAAACTACCATTGAAAAGTACCATAGCCCTAATCCTTGAGGTAACATACCATAACTATTTATATGTTTTTATATATAAGAATGATATTTTAGGTCCGAGTGAACCAATATAGCAAACAGTATTTGGATTTTTATTTTCATTCTTATCTTTATTTCTAATTTTAATTTTAAACATAATTTTATTTTTATACTTTTTAAATTTTAACTACAATTTCAGGTGTAAAGTTACAGCCATAACCGAGTATATTACCCATTTTTACAGGTTGACTGGACAAGATATGTACAAAATCCATTTGACATAACAAATCAGGTGAAAATCTTTATTAACAACCATTTTATTTTATATATTTAAAAAAAAACAATCTTGTTATCATATTTTTATTTGTCTTTTTTATTTTTAGTTTTTAACAATTTTTTAATTTATAATTTTTCATTTTCAGATAAATTATATATCGGACTAGAATACACACTCTAGATTTTACCTGTAATAAAGGTAATGTGCACTTCTTCTCTGTTCTATATGCTGTCGCCTCACCTCTCTATTTTTTAAATATATAAAGGGCCTTATTTTCCAAGGCTTGCGCTAACAGCGCAAGCCTGCGATAGTTTGCGAAGTAGCGCATGCCTACGCTACCTAAATTGGGGCGGAGTCAGCTCCGGAAGAGGAGGAGTCGGGACATCACCGGGGCTGACTCCGCGAAGATGCCGCAGATGGCAAAAAGGTAAGGCCCTTTTCGCATCCTACTTTGCGCCCAATAGCTGCACCTTCTATGGTGGCGCTATTGGGTGCGAAACCGGCAGGGATTGCACCACGGCGGTGCGATTGCTGCCGGTTAGCGCAGGACCGCCCCCTCGCTTCGACCCCCTGCCTCCATTAGCGCAATTTTCAAAAGTATCGCAGGCCTGCGATACTTTAGAAAATGAGGCCCAAAGTTTGTTATGGACAATTTTTATATTACACAACTTACCGATTCACATATATTGGGACAGCAGTGCTCTTTTAAGCCAAGAAGGCAGTGCACTGGGTGATAGTGGGCAGTTTTGCAGATTCAGATATATTGGTAGAACAGTGCTCTTTTAAGCCAAGAAGGCAGGGCACTGGGCATCAGTGGGCAGTTTTGCAGATTCAGATATATTGGTAGAACAGTGCTCTTTTAAGCCAAGAAGGCAGGGCACTGGGCATCAGTGGGCAGTTTTGCAGACTAACATATAGTGGGACAGTGCTGCTCTCTGAAGCCAAATCCCCAGTAGGCTCTTTTGTAGTTACAAGTTTGGTGTGTGCACATACAGCAGTCCCAGTTGTAGTGTACATCCAGGCACTGCCTTGTGGGCCTGTGGGCAGTTTACAGACTCATATATATTGGGACAGAGGTGCTCTTTTAAGCCAAGAAGGCAGTGCATTAGGTGGCAGTGGCAGTTTTGCAGACTCACATATATTGGTAGCACAGTGCTCTTTTAAGCCAAGAAAGCAGTGCACTGGGCATCAGTGGGAAGTTTTGCAGACTCACATATATTGGAACAGCAGTGCTCTCTGAAGCCAAATCCCCAGTTGGCCTCTTTTTGAAATAATTCTTTTAATTGAAATCCCTACTAGGCAGTGACATTAAATTCATGATGTCAGGGAAAACTAGCCATGGTCGAGTGATTGGGACTGGCAGAGGAGGCACTGGCAGCGGAGGCACTTCAAAAGGCAGTGCCATTCCCGCATTAAAGTTAAAAAGGGACCTGTTCCAATCTAAAATCTCTAGAGGGGCAGGCAGTTCCATCCATAGAAAACTGAAATTTAAAGATGATGCATCGCCACCACTTTTTTCTGACCCTGTAGTTTTGGAGGTGAGGGAAAGAGAGGCTAAGTCATGCAAGACAAAAGGGCGACACCCCACAGCAGCAGTGCGACAGCAGACTCGACTTAGCATTGAAAATGTAGTGCAGGCACTTTTGCTTCTGATTCTGATGAAGAATCATCTTGTGTGGGATTCTCATCATCAGAAATGGAAGAAGTAATAGCTGAAGAAGGTTTAGGAGGATTAGTTAGTTCTGTCTAAGCCTCCAATTTAGTGCTGCAGGGGAGAGTTGAAACTGATGACAAGGAGGAAGAGCAGTCAGTGCAGGCACAGAGTGTGACTGATGTCCCTGGCATTGTTTCTCAGGGTGCACCCACTAATTCAGCTCCAGTGCCAGCATCCACCCCGAAGGCTATAGAGAAGGGATCATGAAAGAAATCTGTGATCTGGAGCCACTTTAAAATAACAGAGGACTCGCGTTCTGCTCAGTGTAATTACTGTGCCAGGGCTATTAGCAGAGGCAAGCAAATGGGACATCTAACTATTTTTGGCATGATGCATCATATGCAGAAGCAAAACCCAACAGTATTGCCATCTGGGGATAGTGGCAGTACCAGTCAGGGGACCCCTTTTTCTAGCAGCGTAAAGTGGTTGTAAAGGAGCAGGGTCACTCCACGCCCTCAGACCCTTCTAGCAGTCAGGTGGCAGGCCAGCAGCCCCCTGCCATGTAGTAGAAGCGACAGCTCACCATGGAGGAAATGGGGTGGTGTTCAGTAATGCTATCCCAGTGAAGGAGGCAGTCAGCCTCAAAAGTTGTAACCAGGAGCATTGGGGAAATGATTGCCCTTGATGACCAGCCCTTACAGGTAGTGGAGAATGTGGGTTTCAAGCATTTGCTGAAGGTCTTAGTTCCAAATTACAAAGTCCCCTCCAGAACCATATTTAGCAGAAAGTCATCCCCAGCCTGTACAAGCAGTGTCACAGTCGCATCCAAGCGCTGCTAGCTAAGGCAGAGGGGAGTGTGTATTTCACCTGCAATATCTGGACTGCCATGAATGCTGCACACTCTTACCTCTCCCTGAGAGCACACTGGTGGGACCTGGCTGAGGCAGGGGCAGGCAGCAGCTCTATTAGTGAATAAGTATCAGGGTGGAGATGGGCTTTACTGCAAACTCACCTGAAGGACCAGGCCCATACCTCAGTCAATATTCTAGCATGCATCAGACAGATGCTGGCGGGCTGGCAGCTACACCAGCGAGACAGGAATCTTCTGGCAGGGTTCTTTGTCACAGACAATAGTGCAAACATGGTAAAGACAACATCCGATGGGCACTTTCAGAACATCCGATGTTTTGCACACACTCTGTATCTGGTAGTGAAGTCAGCTCTGGGGTTGGAGTCCAAAGACCAAGAGAATGAATACCTGCATACGTTAATACACAAGTGCAGGAACATAGCAGGGTTCTTCCACAGAAGTCTGAAGGTGGGGCAGGTTCTCTGTCAAAAGCAGACTGATTTGGAGATGCCTCACAAGCACAGGCGCACACCCTCAACCAGTAGGAGTCGCTCTTCTAATGGCGAGTGCACCACAAAGATCACAACGGCAGGCGCCCGACCCCTTCTAAATTAAAAAAGAAGGGAAAAGAAAAGAAAAGAAAGGAAAGGAAAGGAAGAGACAAGGACAGGAGCCCCAACTAACCACCTGATCGGGAGGCACCCCCCCCCCCCCCCCGATGTCATCAGCACAAGCCCACACCCTCAACTGAATCCTACGATTCAAAAGAAAAGCGATACCTAGGTGTCGCATGCCATGCGTCGCTTGCCTAAGGAGTGCAACAAAGGGGCACTCCCCTTTGTGCACCCCTTAGTGCAAACCTTAGTATTTACACAAACCAGAAATTCCTACTATTAATACACCTCATCTCAACCTTCTAGCTATCCAAAATGGAAAGTACCAAGCTTCCTCCTAAAAATATTGGGGTACATTTCATAAACTTGCGCAAACGTGTTCTTTTGTTCGCACACCAGGCACGAACAAGAGTACGCGGGATTTCAATAGATACGCACATGTATCCATTAAAATCCGGAGTCGGCACGCGCAAGGCTGCCCAAAATCGGCAGCCTGCGCGTGTCGAGCCGCGCAGCCTGCCTCCGTTTCCTCCGAGGCCGCTCCGAAATCAGAGCAGCCTCGGAGGGAACTTTCCTTCCGCCTCCCCCACCTTCCCCTCCCTTCCCCTACCTAACCCACCCCCCTGCCCTATCTAAACCCCCCCCCCCCACCTCTGTCGCGAAAGTTACGCCTGCTTGAGGCAGGCGTAACTTTCGCGACAGAGGGATCTGGTCCGGAGGCTGCAGCCATGCCCCCGGAATGCCCCATGCCGAAACCATGCCCGCGGCGCCGCCCCCGGATGATGTGCCGGTCGCGTCATGCCCCCTGATATGCCTCCCGATGATGCATGGATTGCGGCCCGCCCCAGTCACACCCCCCACAGGAAAGCTCTGGGACTTACACACGTCCCGGGGCTTTGTGTGCGCCAGAAGCCTATGCAACTTAGGCTCGGCGCGTGCAGGGGGTGTTTGGGCCAGGTTTTCGGGGGGTACGTGCATATCGTACGCGCGTACCCCTTTGAAAATCTGGCCCACTTTGAATAAAAAAACCAGGATTCACAAGAAAATAATTAAGTACAATCTCTCAAACTCAACATACAGGAATCTAAAGACATAGTCCAAATGCATATTCCTATCATTCATCCTTATTAATGCACAATCAATAGTTAAAAAAATGCCTATCATCTCAGACTTACTCTTCAATAACAAACTAGATTTAATAACAATCACTGAAACCTGGATAAAAGACTCTGACAATGTCTTAATTAGCCAAATAGAAGACCCTTCATACAAATTATTCACAATCCCCAGAACAAGAAAAAAAAGGTGTTCTAATACTAATCATAAAGAAAAGCTTACAAATGAAACTGAGTCATGCCCCCTTTCAAAATAGCCCTATTTGACTCTTCAAAGCTATAAATCTGTCTAGTATACTGTCCTCCTGCAACCTTAGAACGAAATTGCTCCCTATTTATTGAATTCATGATTGCCAACCTAACCCTCATTAAACCAATCATTATCCTTAGCGACTTTAACTTACACATGGACACATGTCCCCTATCATACACATGCAAAACAATCACAGATGCTCTTGCAACAATGGGAGTAGAAGAAATAGTCAATGGATCAACACACAAAGCAGGACACACCCTTGACCTAGTTTTCATCAACACCAACATCTGGAAGTCACATCCCATAAAAATCACCGAAATTCCATGGTCTGACCACTACCTCATCCATACCACCCTTACTCAGTACAGTGTACCCAACACAACAGAAAACTACATAAAAACCATTTCATACTGCCCTCCCTTTTATAGCGAAACACTGCAACAAAATCTCCAAGAGGAACTCAAGAACATTGATCTTACTATTAGTAAAAATTTGTAACTTATCATTAAAATCATCCATTGTACCTGAAGACTGGAGGATAGCAAATGTAACCCCAATATTTAAAAAGGGCTCCAGGGGCGATCCGGGAAACTACAGACCAGTTAGCCTGACTTCAGTGCCAGGAAAAATAGTGGAAAGTGTTCTAAACATCAAAATCACAGAACATATAGAAAGACATGGTTTAATGGAACAAAATCAGCATGGCTTTACCCAGGGCAAGTCTTGCCTCACAAATCTGCTTCACTTTTTTGAAGGAGTTAATAAACATGTGGATAAAGGTGAACCGGTAGATATAGTATACTTGGATTTTCAGAAGGCGTTTGACAAAGTTCCTCATGAGAGGCTTCTAGGAAAAGTAAAAAGTCATGGGATAGGTGGCGATGTACTTTCGTGGATTGCAAACTGGCTAAAAGACAGGAAACAGAGAGTAGGATTAAATGGGCAATTTTCTCAGTGGAAGGGAGTGGACAGTGGAGTGCCTCAGGGATCTGTATTGGGACCCTTACTTTTCAATATATTTATAAATGATCTGGAAAGAAATACGACGAGTGAGATAATCAAATTTGCAGATGACACAAAATTGTTCAGAGTAGTTAAATCACAAGCAGATTGTGATAAATTGCAGGAAGACCTTGTGAGACTGGAAAATTGGGCATCCAAATGGCAGATGAAATTTAATGTGGATAAGTGCAAGGTGATGCATATAGGGAAAAATAACCCATGCTATAATTACATAATGTTGGGTTCCATATTAGGTGCTACAACCCAAGAAAGAGATCTAGGTGTCATAGTGGATAACACATTGAAATTGTTGGTACAGTGTGCTGCGGCAGTCAAAAAAGCAAACAGAATGTTGGGAATTATTAGAAAGGGAATGGTGAATAAAACAGAAAATGTCATAATGCCTCTGTATCGCTCCATGGTGAGACCGCACCTTGAATACTGTGTACAATTCTGGTCGCCGCATCTCAAAAAAGATATAATTGCGATGAAGAAGGTACAGAGAAGGGCTACCAAAATGATAAGGGGAATGGAACAACTCTGCTATGAGGAAAGACTAAAGAGGTTAGGACTTTTCAGCTTGGAGAAGAGACGACTGAGGGGGGATATGATAGAGGTGTTTAAAATCATGAGAGGTCTAGAACGGGTAGATGTGAATCGGTTATTTACTCTTTCGGATAGTAGAAAGACTAGGGGGCACTCCATGAAGTTAGCATGGGGCACATTTAAAACTAATCGGAAAAAGTTCTTTTTTACTCAACGCACAATTAGACTCTGGAATTTGTTGCCGGAGGATGTGGTTAGTGCAGTTAATATAGCTGTGTTTAAAAAAGGATTGGATAAGTTCTTGGAGGAGAAGTCCATTACCTGCTATTAAGTTCACTTAGAGAATAGCCACTGCCATTAGCAATGGTTACATGGAATAGACTTAGTTTTTGGTTACTTGCCAGGTGCTTATGTCCTGGATTGGCCACTGTTGGAAACAGGATGCTGGGCTTGATGGACCCTTGGTCTGACCCAGTATGGCATTTTCTTATGTTCTTATGTTCTTACAAACACTGAAACAGCAAAAACATCATGGATAAACATTACCAAATCCATAGCTGATAGAACAAACCCAATCATAAAAACAATAAAGAATCCTAAACATAACAATCAATGGTACAACGACACCATAAGATCAGCTAAACGAGAACTCAGGAAAAAGAAAGATTCTGGTGCAAGAATAAAACCTGCCCATCACTCAATGCATACCGATCCCATTTAGCAAATTACAAAAAATGTATCCATAATACAAAGAAAGAATTCTACTCGACCAAAATAATCAAATACCAACAGAACCCCAGAATGCTTTTCACCATAGTAAAAAACCTCATTAAATCACCTAATGAAACAAGAACACCTCCAAACACAAGCAAAAGCAATGACTTTGCAGAATACTTCACTAAAAAAATCAGAAAACTAATAAACAACTCTAACATCAACAACACCACATACACCCAATCTCCTATATCATCTTTGGAAACAACAACAACCTGGAATGAATTCGATTTTGCCCCAGAACGATAGGGTGCATGGCCTTCTCTAACACAAAGAAGGAAATTGACTCTGTATGGAGGCTACGGTGCGGAGGGATACCAGTTCGGTACAACAGGTAACATCACCCGGTAACGGCTCTCCATGTATAGACGATAAGAGTAGTGGATCCCAAACTATTCCTGGAAGAGACGATATGGATCAGTCTAGGTCAGATATTTCATTGTCTCCCCCTGACCATAGATGTCCAACTCATCCAGAGAGAAAGGGCCCTCCATTACTGGAGATTGTGGATCAAGGTTCATTGAATTTAGCTTCTGAGGCAGATATCTATTTCTGCTGTCTTACATTATTTGGATGCTGTCCCCTCTGTGATGGCTTCATTCTCTGAAAGTTGTCTTTTGTCTTTAGTAAGACCACAAGTAGTGACACTGGATTCTATCTGGACATTATTGGTGAGTCTTAATAAACAAGTTTATTTCTCATGACATGGTGCTCATGGATAGGCAAAATGAAGCTATAGTAGAGTTGAAGAGTTGTGATCAACAAGATAAGAAAATATTGGACATAAAACATAAATTCTGCTATTGTTAAAGGTAATATGTCACGCTAAAGATGAATAGAAACTTTGGAGAATTATTCATGTTGCTTGAATTTTTGTATTTTGAATTGTCTTTGCCCCCAGGAGGGGCTTTTCATGAATGACTTGCTCAAGCAGTACTTTAGGAGGTTTTGTTAACTTCTGATAGTAGTAGGACATACTATTTATCACTTGATAAAAAGTTGAGGTTCCTGTAATCAGAGATACTGGGTACTGTTGGTTCTTAGACTGTTTTAAGAGCAACCTTATTTGTTTTCTTTGAGTTTGAACAAGATATTAATATAGTGATACATTCATCTTTCCATAGGGTGGTCTTATTATTTGTGGTTTCCCAGTGCCACTTCCAGATGATTTTTCCTATTTCTTTCTTCTCTTTTTCTTTTGTCCCTCTTGTATTTTTCTAGTGCTAATACTGCATATAGTTATGCTCTATGTATATTTGTTTTATTTCTATTGATAGTCCCCCGCAGCCATCTCCCTTCCCCCCTGCTCTTCTTACCCAAAATCCATAATCCCAGCTACCATTCTCTTGCAATTGCTATGAACTATTCCTGGTTAGGGATGTGAATCGTTTTAGGACGATTAAAATTATCGTCCGATAATTTTAATATCGTCTTAAACCGTTATGGAACACAATACAATACAGATTCTAACGATTTATCGTTATAAATCGTTAGAATCGTGAGCCGGCACACTAAAACCCCCTAAAACCCACCCCCGACCCTTTAAATTAAATCCCCCACCCTCCCGAACCCCCCCCCCAAATAACTTAAATAACCTGCGGGTCCAGCGGCGGTCCGGAACGGCAGCGGTCCGGAACGGGCTCCTGCTCTGAATCTTGTCGTCTTCAGCCGGCGCCATTTTCCAAAATGGCGCCGAAAAATGGCGGCGGCCATAGACGAAAAAGATTGGACGGCAGGAGGTCCTTCCGGACCCCCGCTGGACTTTTGGCAAGTCTCGTGGGGGGTCAGGAGGCCCCCCACAAGCTGGCCAAAAGTTCCTGGAGGTCCAGCGGGGGTCAGGGAGCGATTTCCCGCCGCGAATCGTTTTCGTACGGAAAATGGCGCCGGCAGGAGATCGACTGCAGGAGGTCGTTCAGTGAGGCGCCGGAACCCTCGCTGAACGACCTCCTGCAGTCGATCTCCTGCCGGCGCCATTTTCCGTACGAAAACGATTCGCAGCGGGAAATCGCTCCCTGACCCCCGCTGGACCTCCAGGAACTTTTGGCCAGCTTGTGGGGGGCCTCCTGACCCCCACGAGACTTGCCAAAAGTCCAGCGGGGGTCCGGAAGGACCTCCTGCCGTCCAATCTTTTTCGTCTATGGCCGCCGCCATTTTTCGGCGCCATTTTGGAAAATGGCGCCGGCTGAAGACGACAAGATTCAGAGCAGGAGCCCGTTCCGGACCGCTGCCGTTCCGGACCGCCGCTGGACCCGCAGGTTATTTAAGTTATTTGGGGGGGGGTTCGGGAGGGTGGGGGATTTAATTTAAAGGGTCGGGGGTGGGTTTTAGGGGGTTTTAATGTGCCGGTTTTTCGATTTTTCACGATTTTTAACGATTTTTCACGATATTTTACCCCCCCAAACGGCAACAATACGATTCCCTCCCCCTCCCAGCCGAAATCGATCGTTAAGACGATCGAGGACACGATTCACATCCCTATTCCTGGTGTATTTCTCTGCACTTTGCCTCCCCCTCCCTGTAAAAGCACGATTTCCTGTGTCATTTGTTACAATCATGTTAACTACCATTAACTTACATGTTACAATATGTTCACTACAAAACTCATCCTGTTACTTATACCAATCAGTCATAATGACCTCATATTAATGTACACTTTGTAAATAGCTCGCTACAAACCTGTTGTGTTACCTGTTCGAATTTCTCTTTGTTACCTTTATTATTAACCTTCACTTTGTTCCTTGTCACTGTAAAGCTTGTTGCTATTTTTAGTTATCTGTGAACCGAGATGATGTTCCCAACGTATCCCGGTATATAAAAACACTCAAATAAATAAATAAATAAATAAATAAATAAATATACACATATATATATACATATAAAATAATTATATATAGATATATAATATAAATATATATAGATAGATATATAGTTTTTTTATTTTCCTTATGCATGATTTTATATATTTCAATATAAATAAAGTAAAAAAAATGATGTAGAGGGTTACCCAACCTTGGGTAGGAAGAGGCTGCCTTATTAGCATCTTGCTAGTTCTTAGTGCATTCTGTGAGGACTTATGACTGACCTGCTGCAGGTTTGTCTGTGCTGAAACATCTGTTTTGCAGACTGTTCATACTGAGACCATGTAGGACAGTGAGCATGTGAGTGCAATGTTTTCACTCATGCAATCATGTTTTCGATTGTAACTTGTGTGATGAACTTTAGTTGCAATAATCATAACACTGCACTTTAATATACAGAGCACAACAAAGTTTGATAGAATTTTGTTATCTGTGAACCTTTGGTTTCAAGATGTATGCTCTTCTCTAAATAAATGTGGAATTGTTTATTAAATAGTCAAGTATGTGCTGGAATCTTTCCTCTCTCTCCCCTCCACCCTTCTCTTTCTCCTCTTTTTCTCCCTTGTCCTCTACTCCATATCTCTAATATGATTTCTTACTCTAACATTTCATCAAATCAGTAATACTCCCACCATGCATCATGTTAGCTGTCCTTAGAATATCATGCATTTTAAAAAGTTAATAGCTGCTCCAAGGCAGATGTTAAATTTTAGCCTTTTAGTAGTATGAGCTAAACGCTTATGTAGAAGGGCATGTTTTGCTATTTACCCGGTTCAAAGACATTTTGGCACTAAACGCTGAGTTGGAGTATATCTGGGATGTGAATCGTTTTAGGACGATTAAAATTATCGTCCGATAATTTTAATATCGTCTTAAACCGTTATGGAACACAATACAATACAGATTCTAACGATTTATCGTTATAAATCGTTAGAATCGTGAGCCGGCACACTAAAACCCCCTAAAACCCACCCCCGACCCTTTAAATTAAATCCCCCACCCTCCCGAACCCCCCCCCAAATAACTTAAATAACCTGCGGGTCCAGCGGCGGTCCGGAACGGCAGCGGTCCGGAACGGGCTCCTGCTCTGAATCTTGTCGTCTTCAGCCGGCGCCATTTTCCAAAATGGCGCCGAAAAATGGCGGCGGCCATAGACGAAAAAGATTGGACGGCAGGAGGTCCTTCCGGACCCCGCTGGACTTTTGGCAAGTCTCGTGGGGGTCAGGAGGCCCCCCACAAGCTGGCCAAAAGTTCCTGGAGGTCCAGCGGGGGTCAGGGAGCGATTTCCCGCCGCGAATCGTTTTCGTACGGAAAATGGCGCCGGCAGGAGATCGACTGCAGGAGGTCGTTCAGCGAGGGTTCCGGCGCCTCGCTGAACGACCTCCTGCAGTCGATCTCCTGCCGGCGCCATTTTCCGTACGAAAACGATTCGCGGCGGGAAATCGCTCCCTGACCCCCGCTGGACCTCCAGGAACTTTTGGCCAGCTTGTGGGGGGCCTCCTGACCCCCACGAGACTTGCCAAAAGTCCAGCGGGGGTCCGGAAGGACCTCCTGCCGTCCAATCTTTTTCGTCTATGGCCGCCGCCATTTTTCGGCGCCATTTTGGAAAATGGCGCCGGCTGAAGACGACAAGATTCAGAGCAGGAGCCCGTTCCGGACCGCTGCCGTTCCGGACCGCCGCTGGACCCGCAGGTTATTTAAGTTATTTGGGGGGGGGGGTTCGGGAGGGTGGGGGATTTAATTTAAAGGGTCGGGGGTGGGTTTTAGGGGGTTTTAATGTGCCGGTTTTTCGATTTTTCGATTTTTCACGATTTTTAACGATTTTTAACGATTTTTCATGATATTTTACCCCCCCAAACGGCAACAATACGATTCCCTCCCCCTCCCAGCCGAAATCGATCGTTAAGACGATCGAGGACACGATTCACATCCCTAGAGTATATATATAGTTGAAGCATGGCAATTCATTACCCCTGATGCAGAAACAAAATGTTTTGAAACGTGGACTGTGTCTGGATTGTGATTGCAACTGACATTTCATTGAATTTCAAACATTTAAGATATGTTTTATATGCATTGAACAAAAATATATTAAAATAGACTACTTAGCCAAATGATGATTATATAAAAGGCAAGGAAGGTCTTTGGGCCGGTAGTGCCCAGTATGATGGATAGGTTTTGTACACATATATAGGGAAAATTGTGGGTATCTATATGACACTATTTCCCTATTCATTTCACGCCGTTGGTTTTGAGATTTGCTACTTACCCCATACATGCAAAAGCCACATTCTTATTCAATGCTCCTTCATTAACATATGTGTACATGCTAATTTTAGCTTATACATGCTAACATCTTTTCATACCAGTTTAGCATGTGTGCTAGATCATTTGTGCATACCATGCTATTTTTCATGTATGCCAAATGTTTTCATCATTCATGCTAAGCTTTAGTGCCTAGGACCCTATGTAGAACATATAACTATGGGTTAGATGTTCTCCTTTGCACATCATTTGTTCCCCCTGCAAATACAGCTGCAATTTCTCTGCTGTTCACTGCAATTACAAAACATTTGAATGTTTTTGAATTTCAAAAAATGGAACTTTAAAATGAATTAATCTGATTGACTTATACTTATTACTTAATCCTAAACTAGCTATACAACTGGAACACCACAGGAACGGAGGCTTGACATCTTAACCTGAAATCCTACCTCTATCTTAAAGCTTGGGCTTTTAAATTTTTAACATATCAAAAATGGTTCAAGAAAAAAACAAACCTCATAAATCTACTGCATTTCTTACGTAGTTAAAGTCATTCAGGCCTTTGGCATTATGCCTTGCAGTGTACCTGAGGCATGTTATTGTAGGTTAACAGTACATGCCAGCATGCCTTATTGATAGAATGCAATTGAATAATTGGCTTGGCTAAAACATTCCAAACCCTTCAATTCTGTAGACAGGTTGACTCATGCAGTTTAACTTTCCTTGCACCTGGAGTGCTTGTAAATGTGTGTGGTAGGGTATGAGAGGAAAGAGAAGTAAAGAAAAGACAGGAACACAATTATAACATAGGTTTAAAATTCTAGCTGCTTAATATTTTTGCATGATTAAAGCATAGAAGTTTCTTTTAGTAAATAGAAAAGTCACTTTTTTATGATTGATGTTCACAGTAGAAATGCTAGGCTTAATACAGGTAGTTCTTCAACAGATTGTTTCAGTTCAGGTACATTTTTATCATTGTATTCATTTATTTATTTATTAGATGCTCGGTGATGAACTCTAGGCGACTTACAAAAATACGTACATAATCTAAACAATAAAATAAAAAATAAAATTACCATACATATAAAATCTAAATACATAAGCTTAACAATGCCAATTAAAACAAAATTTGATAAAAACAACAGCAATCACAAAACAACCCCCAAAGAAATTAAACATCAATTATGCAAAAGCAAGTCGGAACAGATGTGTTTTCAGCTGAGACTTGAATGTTTTGGTGCAATTGGTAAGATGCAATTCGACAGGCAGTGAATTCCAGAGGACTGGGGTGGCAACCAAAAAGGCTCATTCCCATGTCTCCACAAGACGTGCACAGTGTACAGATGGAACATTCAGCAACCCTCGCTGAAAAGAACACAAGGCAGGCATAGGATTGTACAGATAGAGCATGGCATTTGCCCAATGTACTGAATCAAAGGCAATATCTTGTGAACTAGAGTAGCAATTTTATACTTAACACGATAAGCAACAGGCAGCCAATGAAGGCTGACCAAAACAGGGATTATATTATCCTGAATATTGCTACCACCAATCAATCTAGCAGCAAATGTAAACTCTGCAATGAATTAAACATAAAATCAGGGAGACCAACAAATAAAGAGTTACAGTAGTTCAATAGGGGTAAGATGAAAGCCTGAAGCACTGTACAAAAATCTGATGGTTCAAGGAGAGGTATGAGACTTTGAAGCACTTTTAATCTGAAGAACCCATTGCACAGGATAGCCTTAAATTGGGCCTGAAAGGAGATTTTAAATCAATCAGCACACCCAGGTTTTTCACTCAGTGGGTGATAGGGAGTAGAGTGCCAGCCAGCCACAGACATAGACAGGGGATAAGAAATTGATGTCTTTCTAGATAACAAAATCAGTTCTGTTTTAGACAGATTGAGCACAAACCTATTGTGACATTTATGGCATTAATGCAAATGGACATTGCCTTACTAGAGTCAGCCCATGATGATGACAATTTGATAAAAACCGGATGCTGTCAGGTTATAATCTATACCCATAGCAAATGCCCAAAAGCAGTTTGCAGATGGGTGTGAGATATATGTTGAATAACACAGCTGACAGAGCTGAACTCTGTGGTACTCCAGAAGTAATATTATGCCAATGAGAGCACTGAGATAAAAACAGGCTTCCTGAGACCTTCCAGAGAGGTAAGAGCTAAACCAGTCAAGGATCAACCCAGAAATCCCTGCTTCTTTAAGACAAAAAAGGAAGACCTGGTGGTCAATAGTTTCAACAGCTGCGTTAACATCAAGTAAAACCCAGGACATATTCATGGCCACTATCCAGGCCTCTCCAAATAGTATCCACATTGGAAATTTGAAGAAGGTCAGTGCTAAGCAATTTTCAAAAAACAAACTGATAATGGTTCAGTACTTGATGATGTTCAAGAAAATCATTAAGTTGTCATAACAACGAGGACTCAATTATCTTTGCAAAAAAGGGGAAAGAAAAGATAGGTCTATAGTTCATGACCTCTAAAGGGTCAAGTCCTGTTTTTTTTGAGCAAAGGCCGAACTAAGGTCCTTTTTAAGACTGATGGCATGAGACCCTCCTCAAGGGAAAAATTCACTAAAGATGAAATGAAAGGTGCAATGATGTTTTTGGAAGATTGTGGCAAGTGTGAACAACAAATGGTGAGGCCACAAAAAGAAGGGTTTAGGGAAGAAATAACCTTAGAGAGCTCGGTACCAAAGATTGGTTCAAAGTGGGACCATTTATCAGGGACATCCTCTAATGAAGCAGGAACCCAAGAGATGGAAGATTTAAAAGAAGAGGAAATTTTCTCGACTTTATTAATGAAATGGTCAAGAAAGACATTGCCATCTATATTCTGGGCAGATGGTGATATCTCAGATGAAAAATCATTAATAAAACCCTGAACAGTTTTAAAGAGCACACGCAGATGAAGATAAACCTCACATAGCTGCTGCAATATAGAGGCATTTTTTGTCTATCATAAATAGACTTTGTGGGGTAGATTTTGAAAAACTGCGCGATCGCGTACTTTTGTTTGCGCAGCAGGCGCAAACAAAAGTACACTGGATTTTATAAGATACGCACGTAGCCGCGCATATCTTCTAAAATCCTGGATTGGCGCGCGCAAGGCTGCCGATTTTGGGCAGCCGGCGCGCGCCGAGCCGCGCAGCCTGCCTCCTGTTCTCTCCGAGGCCGCTCCGAAATCGGAGCGGCCTCGGAGGGAACTCTCTTTTGCCCTCCCCTCACCTTCCCCTCCCTTCCTCTACCTAACCAACCCCCCCAGCCCTATCTAAACCCCCCCTACCTTTATCCATGGATTTACACCTCCCGGAAGGAGACGTAAATCCACGCGCACCAGCGGGCTGCTGGCGCGCCGAGACCAGACCCGGGGGCAGTTCCGGAGGGCGTGGCCACACCCCCGGAACGCCCCAGCCTGAAACCATACCCCCGGGCCCACCCCCGAAATGCCGTGCCCCGCCCCCAAAATGCCACATTGTTCGGCCCCGCCCCCGACACGCCCCCTTCTGAAAACCCCAAGACCTACGCGCGTCCCGGGGTTTTGCGCGCACCGGCGGTCTATGTAAAATAGGCGCGCCGGCGCGTGAGGCCCTGCTCGCTTAAATCCGGGCGGATTTACGCGAGCAGGGCTTTGAAAATCTGCCCGTTAGTGCTTAAGAAGGTTATAAGCCTCCTTATTAACCCATCTAAGTTATTTTGAATGAGAAAGATTAACTAATTTAAATGGAGCTATGGTAAAACAGCCAAAGACTCTTCACAATTAACTGGGGAAATCGCAGAGAGAGCGGGACCCAATAAAGAGTTAAATTGTTCATATTTAAATTGTTCATTTATTTCCAAAGCAGAAAACTCATACTTTCTCTATCCATTTGATAAACATAAATGCGTATATTTTGCATGTGAAATATTTGTGACACTGCATGAATAAACACCAAGAGTTAAAAACAGAGGTAGGAATTTTATAAAGTATGCATACACAAAATACTTTGGGGCAAATTTTAAAAGTCCTATGCAAGTAAATTCAGCTGGGGGGATAAGCACACTAAGCCTATTTTGCATAGGCCCGGCGACACACGCAAGCCCCGGGACGGGCGTATGTCCCGGGGCTTGAAAAAAGGGGCAGGGCGGGGGCGGTCCTGAGTGGGGTGGGGTGTGGCCAGAGGCCTCCCTAGGGCCGCTAGGCCGAGGGATTGCGCGCCGGCACTCGGCCGGCACATACAACCTACGCCTGCCCAAAGACAGGCACAACTTGCTAAATAAAGGTTGGGGGGGGGTTAGGTAGGGCTGGGGGGCAGGTTGGGTAGGGGAAGGGAGGGGAAGGTGGGGGGAGCAGAAGGAAAGTTCCCTCTGAGGCTGCTCCGATTTCGGAGGGAACAGGGAAAGCCATCGGGGCTCCCCTAGGGCTCGGCACATGCAAGTTGCACAAGTGTGCACCCCCTTGTGTGCGCCGACCCCAGATTTTATAACATGTGCGCATTTTATAACATGCGCACATGTTATAAAATCAGGCTTAGATTTGTGCGCGCCGAGTTGCGCGCATAAATCTTTGCCCACGCGTAGATATTAAAATCCGGCCCTTTGTGCACATACTTGGATTTACCAGTTTGCCAATACTTCCACCAGTTCACCCAGTCTTCCAAATCACCCAAACAATCTAGTATTTCACCCTGAACCTCCACCAGTTTAACTAGAACTTCCACCCAAATACTGCAGATAACAGACAAGTTCAGTTTCACTTGGCACAAGTCAGTAGGTGTAAAAGTGTACAAATAAGTTTGTTAAGGTAGGTATATGTGTGTGTATATATATCTCACAAAAAGCAACTAGCATGTGTATTTCTGAACCCTGATCTGGATTCTGGAATGCCCTAGACTGTGCCTTTTTTCCTTTGCAAACTGTATGTGCAAAATCAAAAACATATGCTTAATCTGAACATTTATAAGATAGAATATATGTGTCTATATGCTATTTCTGTTTGTATATACTGTTTTAAGCATGGAGCCCTTTTGATAATTCACTCCTCTGTGCAAAATTTGACCTGTACAAGCTACACCCTCCAAAGAGGAGGTAAAACTTTGTGCGTGTACTAAGCAATTACCTGCGAATTTCCAAATCAAACATATGTGTACAAGTTTATTTTGAGAATTTGGATGTAAAGTCTGCTTGTGAAAGGTGTGTACAGACTTTACCTGACCACACACTGTTATAAAATTACCCTCATCAAGATTAAGTGGTAAAGCATAATTATAGACTGAGGAACCCAGAGAGAGGCCAGTCAAAAGAGGCTGAAGTAATTAAATTGGCCAACTTAATCATTTCCAATTAATATCAATAAGATAGAGAGAAATTAGCCACACAAAGGCTATGAATACAGGATGAGAGAAAAACAAATTCACTCATCCTATATTAAAAGAGGTCAAAATTATAGAGATGAAGGAATCAACCACTTGTAACTGCCATAGCCGGAAGACAAGTATGTAAGATAGAAAAGAAAGCTAAATGTGAGAAGGAAAGCATTAGTTAAAGGGGAGAGAGAAAAATAGACATTGGGAGGGAAAAGAGAAATTGAATTGCAGTGTGAGGTATTATATTTTTGTTACATTTTTACGCAACAACCGACTGGTTAAGCAAAACCAATACTTTGGTTAATGAATTAAATCCTTGCAATTAGCCCATTTAAAAGAACCAAAGTTAAATAATCCATAGCATACTGAACAAATCAAAGAAATAAAACGAACCCTTAGGAAGAAGGAAAAAGAGTGGAAAAATAACAAAACTGAGAATTTAACAAAGTACAGAAAACATCTAGCATACTACAAAAAAACAATTTTAGACATCAAAAGAAAATACTATAGCTCTAAAATAGAAAAAATTTCAAATAACGCCAGAACCTATTTAACATAGTAAAAAACCTAACAACTGACAATACAAATAACCACTTAACCCTACAAGAGAACCAATGCAATGAAGTAGCTCAATTCTTTAAAGAAAAAATTGAGAACCTGAGAAATAAAATCCCTACTTCTACAAAACAAGAGATTAAAATGCCCACTAGAGACGTTAATAACTGGACATAATTTGAAGAGGTATCACATGCGGAAGTCGAGAAAATGATAAATCAAATGAACCCTGCCACCCACATAATTGACACCATTCCCATTACAGAACTAAAAAAACTAGCTAATACAATTTCCCCAACTCTAACTAAGATCATCAACCTCTCACTAAATGAAGGATTAATGCCAGAAACTCTGAAAGGAGCTATAATCAAACCAATAATTAAGAAAAAGAACCTCGACCCCCTAAATCTCAATAACTATAGACCAGTATCAAATTTACCCTTATTAGCCAAGCTAATTGAAAAAACAGTACAAAAACAACTGTCAAACCACATAGAAAGTAACAACATACTATACCCAACACAACATGGGTTTCGCAAACACTACAGTACCGAAACTCTGCTACTAGCCTTATCAGATAATATATTAAGAGGGTTTGATACAGGAACACACTTCATTCTGGTACTATTAGATCTCTCCGCAGCATTTGACACAGTAAACCACAAAATACTACTCAACAGACTTAAAGAAATAGGGCTCACTAATAAAACAATAAAATGGTTTGAGGATTACTTAAACAATAGATGTTTTCAAGTACAAATCAAAAATACACTCTCAGACAAAATTACACTGCTTACCGGTGTACCACAGGGATCAGCCCTATCGGCTACACTTTTCAACATTTATCTCCTCCCGATATGTCACCTACTAGCAGGACTTGGAATAATATTAAATATACGCAGATGATATACAGATACTGCTACCCATTGTAAATACCATTGAAGAAACAATGAATCTTGCCAATATGTATCTTGAAATAATCAAACAGCTCTTAAATCAGATGGAACTAGTAATAATCATCGACAAAACAGAATTCTTACACCTAGAACATAAAAACATACGTCACGTACAACCAACACCCACTCTCAAAAATGCTCAAGCTACTATGCTAGCAACAAAAGTACGGAATCTAGGAGTAATAACTGACCCTGAGCTAAACATGAAACAACACATCTCATTGAAAATAAAAGAAGGATATGCGAAACTAATGATCCTGAGGAGACTAAAACCTTTACTAACACTAAACAATTTTCGCACAGTCCTGCAAGCAATGATATTCGCTAGCACAGATTATTGTAACTCCCTACTATTAGGACTACCACAATCTACATTGCGGCCACTGCAAATTTTACAAAACTCAGCTGCTAGAATTTTGACTGGCAAAAAAATAGAATGACCATATTACAGGAACACTCGCTGAATTACATTGGCTCCCAATCGAACAAAGAATATAATATAAGGTTTTATGTATAATTCATAAACTAATCCACGAGGAAAAAACTGACTGGCTTAACACTGCACTACGCGTACATGTCCCGCAAAGAAACCTGAGATCGGCTAATAAGACTCTACTAACTGTCCCCTCTGTCAAAACAGCACTCCTCACGCAAGTAAGGGAAAGAGAACTATCACTGGCTGGCCCCATGCTATGGAACACCATGCCACTCGAAATAAAGCTGCAGAGACATTTGAAAATATTCAAAACCAATCTGAAAACCTGGCTATTTAAACAAGCTTTTTATAAAGATAAAGAGAAGGAGGACAACAGCTGATTAACAAGAACGCACCAATATTGAAGTTGTTACTTATAACATACAAATGCATATTAAGGTTAAATACAAACCGCCTAATTTAGTCCCAATATACAAGCTTAATTTACACACTTAGTTTATTGTATTAAAATGTTACCGTATTATGACGGCACATGATTAAGTTATAATCTATACCACTCCTTTTATTATCGTGCCTTGCTGTAAACTGTTGTGATGGTTGTCTTACTTAATGATGGTATAGAAGAATTTCTAAATAAATAAATAAATGTTTTTATTGTATAATGTTTTAGATGTTTTGTAATACACTTAGCCTGATAGTTTTGTTATGTGGGTTACAAATGTTTTCAAATAAATAAATATGTAAAATGTTTGATGTCAACATTCCTGCTCCATTTTGACACATAGATGGGGTTATGGGGTAAGGTGCAGGAAGATAAGTTTAAGGGGAGGAAGCTTTGGCTAAGCGGGAGCAGGGGCATTTTTTTTTTGTTTGTTTTAGCGGTTTTAGTGTGTGCTGCCATAAACTCACACTAAAACATTTTAGTAGGCACTTGTTTAAAAAAATTAAAGAAACAAACAGAACAAATGCACCAAAACAAAACAAAAAATCATCTAACTTCTAACAATGAAATGAAACAAACAAAAAAAAACCCAACTCCTCCATACTCCTAACACAGCCCCATCAACTCCTCCACCCCACATTCCATGGACCAGAGGAGTCATGTGCAAACTGGAAGATAAATCAGATGGTGGCAAGCTGGGCATGGAATGGATCAGTTGAGGAAAAATATGATGGGCTTTTTTTACTAATAGAATACAAAAATATCTGAAAAAATGTATATGCAGGCATCCTAGCCTTATGATATCTTTTTGATTATAATTCATACCTATTTTTGAAGAATAGCCTTTATATCTATTCTTATTATTTAAAGATGCCTGGATATTTAGGGGTCTGAAATAGTAAATGCTTTATCACCAAGCATCCTTTATTTCCAAACCAAATGTATTTTTTCATGGAACAAACATTGATTTATTATAATTTATTATGTTTAAAAGGTAGCCAACATCATTTTGGAACAATAATAGAGAACACATGAGTCATACCACAAATCTTTCAGATATTATTGCTCTTCCATATCTATGGATGAAAGCATAAGTTTAAATCTGTATGATACATTTATATCCAGTTAAGACTGGTCTGAGCATACAGCATAGATAAAACCTATGCAATAAAACATATTCAATAAAAATCCAAACTGGATTTTTGAAAATTTCATTTTCAAGTGCATACATTTCATAAATTCATAGCATTTAAGTATTTTCGTGTTCCCCCTCTCTTTTGCTTATAAGAGTTTGCTTTTAGTTCCAGTGCTTCCAAGTCCTCAAGCAGGTCATACTTATAGCATAATGGCTTTAAGTTTCATACTAGCATTTTAGAGACATAACAAACATTTCATATGCACATAGGTAGAGTAATCTTCAATAGCGTGCCAAAGTTGATGCATACATGCATAAGTTACTTGAGTGTGCGCATTTATACATGAACTTTATAAACTGTGCAACTCCAGTACCACAGTTTATAAAATGAACATATTTCTGCCCCTAATTTATGCATGCATTTCCAAAATACCCATGTACTTTTATGTGGGTAAAATATATGCACATGCACATACATTCCACATGCACTATTTCCATTTCTGGCAATTTGCAGAAACATCAGCAAAATGGATCTTTAGGGTCATAAGCCCAATTTTAGCCCTATTTACATGAAAATGGTGGCTAGCCTCATAGTGGTTGAGAAGGGCCTGCTCTTCCCAACTCCTAGTGTCAGGAAAAGGCAAGGGAGGGTAGCTATGATGGTTGTCACCTGTGGGCTGCCTAAGAAATGAGTGGCCTAGTGTCAGGAGAGCCAAATCTAGGCAGCTGATGATAGAGGTCTTCCTTCTATGCCAGCCACCTTCCCTTTGGGTTGAGCCCTCAGGTGCTGGTGACTGGCAAGGCATAAGAGATGGGGATAGGGCCCCCCCCCCCACCCCCAATACAAACAGGGAGCAAAAGGCCTGGAATGGAGCAAGAAGGTTGACAAACCAGGAATCCTTTCCCAAATCCTGCCTGTTATCCTTGCCCGTATTCAAGAATCTGGGGAAGATATTAGGCAGGAGCTCTAAATGAAGAATCTGCAGGTGAAATCTTTTGGAGAAAGGAATTGAGCCAGAGTACAAGGACCGGAAAGTAGAACCAAGCTCTGGCAATTTATTGATGAAATTGCCTCAGTATAAATGCCAATATACAGAAAACAAGATGGCCACCAGGGGGATACGATGGGAACTGAGTGGGGAGGACTGGATAGATAGTCTAAATTAGCTCACAACACCACCTGCAGATGGAGGAAAATCTAGCAATAGATCCTTATAGTACTCCCACCCACCCCCTTTCAGGGATGAGCTCTGGATGGACCCTCTCATTGCTTTGCAAGAAATTTCTTCAAGAGACGAGGTACATGAAGGTCTGATGCATCAACTCAAAATCAATCTTCAGGATGATACCCTTTCTGATGGACCAAGTACTTTACTCTAATACAGGACACTGGCATGCAGAATCTCTTCCACCTCAAATTCAGGATGTTTATAAATCAGAACCGGATCCAGAGGCATTCCTTACCTATTGATAAGATCTGACATGGCCAGCTTCAACAAAAAATGTGAAATGAGAATGGTATCTTAAATGTTTTGGAAATCTGAGGCATATTGTTACTGGGTTGATTTTCTCAATAATGATATATGGCCCTATGTTCTTGGGACCAAGCTTAGGGGTACATTTTATAAATTTGCGCACGCGCATCCATGTGCGTGCGCTACCCGGTGCACACACATGGACACCCGATTTTATAACATGTGCGCACATGTTATAAAATCAGGGGTCAGCGTGCGCAAGGGGATGCACATTAGTGCAACTTGCACGCGCAGACGCCCACGGCCTTTCCCCTTTCCCTCCCAGGCCGCTCCAATTTGGAACGGCCTGGAAGGGAACTTCCCTACCCTCTAATCTATCCTTCCTACCCCTTACCCTAACCTTCCCACCCCCTAGCTCTATCCTAACCCTCCCAAAATGTTGTCTCACTTTTTGCGCCTGGTCAAAGCAGGCACAGGTTGGGCACGCTGACAGCCTGCCGGCACGTGATCCTCCAACACAGCAGCAAATGGCTGCTGTGCCGGGGGCCTCTAGCCCCGCCCCGTCCCTTTCTCCAAGCCCCGGGACTTACATGCGTCCCGGGGCTTTACACGCATGGCTGGGCCTTTTAAAATAGGCCAGGCGCGCAAAAGGCCTCCTACGCGCGTAAATCCCATGGATTTATGCACGTAGGGCTTTTAAAATCCAGTCAGTGCATAGGACCTTCAGATAAAGATTCTTTGTGGACATCCAGACATTATCACCAACTTGAAACTGGCGTTCACATTTACAATGACAGTCAGCAAATTTCTTCTGCTGGGTCACAGTTTTCTCCAAATTATTGCACACAGGTACCCAAGTTTTCTGTACCTCACCAAATTATCAGTTGCAGGAATTTCAGTAGGTAGAGCAGCAGGATGTAAATAAACAGGGTGTTGGCTGTTAATTGTGAAAAATGGAAAATCCTCCATAGATTCACTAACATGATTGTTATGAGGAGATTCTGCCCAAAGGAATTATCTGGCCCAATTATTTTGATGATCATAGACAAAACATCTGATGAACTACTCAAGATCTTAGTTAATCCTCTCCATAAGACTGTTTGGGGATGACATCCTGATAAAAATTACAAATTGACACCCAGATCTTTACAAAAGGCCCTCCAGAATCTGGCAACAGATTGTGGAACTCGTTCAATATGATAGTAGAATTCTATGTAAATGGACCATCTCCCTAATGAAGATGATGGCTAATTGAGGGGCTGTAGGCAGCTTAGAAATAAGAATGAAGTGCACCATTCAGGAAAAACAGTCTACTCCCACCAAGATAGTACAGTCAGTGGAAATAGGAAGGTCCGTGATGAAGTATGTGGAAAGGTGAGTCCATGGTAAGGAAGGAATCATGAGTGGTAACAATTTACCAAAAGGGTTAGCAGGAGGGACCTCGGTCCTAGTACATACTGGATAGGCCGAGTCATAAATCTGATAATCCTGGCACAGGGAAGGCCACCAAAAACTCTGGAAATCAGTTTAAAAGTTTTTTAATCCCTAGATGTCCAGAAAGTTTGGAATCATATCCCCATTTTAAAATATCTGAGAGGCAAATGTAAGGAGCAAAGGTATGCCCATTGGGACCTTTTACAGGAGGATCCTGAACAAAAGAATCTAGAGGAATTTTCTCTATCAGATCACTCTTGATTGTATTTGCAATGATCCTGAAGGCTGGTATAATGGGTCCTTTTTCACAAAGTACAGGAGTCTTCTCAGAGAAAAACTGTTGTAACAACATATCATCCTTAACATTCTTTGATAGGAGATCATGAATTGGAAACAAACACCATGGCCCACTGGGCTTTCTGGGGGGTTTAAACATTTCACAACTTCAATATATAGTATATTTTTGTAATCTGTAAGGATTATAATCAGAAAGGTGACTTCTTCTAGCAGGTGTCTCCACTCCTTCAAGGCCCAATTAATGGCAAAGAATTCTCATTTTCTTACATCATAGTTACATTCAGCAGGAGGAAACATTCAGGAAACATAACCATATGGATGAAGCTGAGAATATGGATCAGGACTCGGCATGCGCAGGGGGAGGCAGGGGGAGGTTTTCAGGGGTTGCATACTTTGAAAATTGAAACATATGCATGTAAGTGTAAATCCCACCCCAACTCCTTCCTAGGAAATCCCTCTGCTCACAGATTGTACACATATAAGTTTACCTGCTATCAGGAGGGCAATATTTTAAAAGCCAATTTCCATGGGCAAAATGCTGTTTTAAAATTTTAAAATTATCCCCCCCTAAGGGCAAAGTAAAATTTGATACCTAAATCCATCTAAATCACTGCTGCCTCTGCTCTCAGAGGCATCATTGTTTTTATTGCATTGTGTTGTTTTGTTTTCCTGATTGTTCTGTTTTAATCAATTATGTATGTTAAAACCATAATCAGCACTGAGCACTGCGGAAACTGTGGACTATAGGAATGTTTAAGAAAGAAATAAGGAAAGAAGAAATACAACTGAAGTATGCTGCCACTTCTTTCTGGCTCCCAAAGGTTGCAGGAGCCCGCAGTGCATAACTCCATTGAAAAGGATGTGAACTGCCTGATTCCACTGTGGGTCACATTGGAAAGAGAGAACATAAGATATATATATATTTATTTATTTATGTGGTGCTTTTCTATACCGACATTCATGATGCAATCATATCATATCGGTTTACATGGAACGGGGGTACAATAACCTTAGATATTAACAAAGCGAAGAGAAGCAGAAGTTACAATAAACAGGGGTGCTGGAACTGGGGGAAGAGGAAGAACAAAGCATAGGTAACTCAACGGCAAGAAGAGCAATTACTTACATTGTGCTGAATGTACAGTAATGATTGCTATGTTGAATCAGTGAGTTTCTGGAAAGGCTTGTTTAAATAACCAAGTCTTAAGCCTTTTTCTAAAAGTCACCAGGCAGGGTTCTTGTCTGAGTTTGGGGGGAATAGCATTCCATATGGTTTGTCCTGCTGTAGAGAAAGCCCGTTCTCTGGATGCTAGATGGTGTGTGGATTTGGTTGAGGGGGCGTGCAGGGATCCTCTATAGGCTTCTCTGATAGGTCTGGATGAGGTGTGTAGTCTGAGTGGGAATTGAAGGTTGAGAGGGGCTTGGTTGTGGATGGTTTTGTGGATGATGGTGAGGGACTTGTGTAGAATTCTGAAACGTATTGGTAGCCAGTGTAGATTTTTGAGAATGGGAGACATGTGTCTCTTCTGCAGGAGTTTGTCAGGATTCTGGCCGCCGCGTTTTGAAGCATCTGAGGAGGTTTGATGGAGGAGGTGGGGAGACCTAGCAAAATGGAGTTGCAGTTGTCTATCTTGGAGAATATTACGACCAAGGATCCATCGAGCCAAATATCATGTGTCCAACAGTGGCCAATCCAAGTCAAAAGTACCTGACAAATACCCAAATGTTAAATTGATCCCAAGCTATTATTCCTTATTGATTAATAGCAGTTTATGTTGGAAATCATTTGTCTTTCTTCCACCTTTATGCATGAATACATCTAGACTTCACTTCTAAAGTGGTATTTTTTAAAAATGTCCACGCCTGTTGCACACTCTTAACCTTTGTAGCTGCAGCTTTCAGGTTTTTTTTTAACTATTTTTCTCATTTTATCAAAGTTTCCCTTTTGAAGGTAGTGGTAGAGCCATGGATTTACTTACTGTCCCCCTTCCAGTCATTAATTCAAATTTGATTATGTTATAATCACTATTGCCAAATGGCCCCACCACATCCTGTGCTCCACTGAGAATTAGATCTAAAATTGCTCCCTCTCTTGTCATTTCCTGAACCATTTGCTTCATAAAGCTGTCATTTATTCCATCCAGGATGGTACACTTACTCGGTCAATATTGGAGTAATTGAAATCTCCCATTTATTACTGCACTAACAATTTGGTTACCTTCCCTAATTTCTCTTAGCACTTCACTGCCTGTCTCATCATTTTGGTCAGTGGTAGTATACTCCTATCATTATACTCTTCCTCAATACACAAGGTATTTCTATCCATAAAGTTTTGATTGTGCATTTAGTCTATTGCAGAATGTTTATCCTATTGGACTTTATGCCATCCTGGACATAAAGTGCCACCCTGCCACCAAGTTGTCTATCATTGTGATATAATTTGTACCCTGGTATAGAACTATCCCTTTGGTTATCCTTCTTCCACCATGTCTCTGCATTGCCAATTAAGTCTATGTCATCATTCACTGCTATGCTCTCTAATTCTCCCATCTTACTTCTTAGAGTTCTGGCATTAGCATACAAACATTTCAAAGTGTGTTTTTTGTTTGCATTAACATTCTGCTTTTCAGTTGACAGGGATAAATTGCAATCTTTTAGCTCAGGTGATTCTTTACATATAAGCACATGGACTAATTTTCTTATTATTGGAACCGCTCTGTTGGGATGCCCTAACTCTAATGCTTCATTAGTAACCCTCAAAGATATCTCCCTCTGACACATGCACTGCTGAGCAACTGTTGGCTTTCCCCTTTGTTATATTTTAAAAGCTGTTGTATCTAGGGATGTGCATCGTTTTTTTGACTGATGAAAATATCGTATGATATTTTCTAATCCGTCAAGTATCGGGGGTCCCCGAAAATGATAGAAAAACCCCATGAAATTTTCGTGTGGTTTTCTTATCATTTTTTTTTGGGGGTGGGGGGAAGAAAGGGCACACAGAAAAAAAAACCCCAAACCCACCCCGACCTTTTAGATCTAACTATTTACAATCCCCCACCTTCCCGACCTCCCAAAAACTTTCCTAAAATACCTGGTGGTCCAGTGGGGGTCCCGAGAGTGATCTCCTGCTCTCGGGCCATTGGCTGCCACTAATCAAAATGGCGCCGATGGCCCTTTGCCCTTACCATGTGACAGGGGCTATCGGTGCCATTGGCCGGCCTCTATCACATGGTAGGAGCAATGGATGGCCCGCGCCATCAAAAATCTTGTCTAGGCCTAAAATCTTGTCTAGATGACACGGTCTAAAATTTTGTCTAGGTGAAGTGTGAGGTCCACCATCTTCAAGCCAGGTAGGCATGTTCCCAGGTGATCCTCATGATCACCAGCCACCCAGCTCTCTATATTCCTATTAACTGAATCACCAAATTTGATGGCAAACCTAACCCTTCCCTCCTGGGCAGTAGTCCTGGGAGACACATCCTCAGTGTAAGAGAACAATGCATCACCTGGAGAGCAGGCCCTTTCTAAAGGATCATTTTCGGCTGTACCATGTTGATGCTCTACAACCAAGAGACCTTCCTCCTCCAAGGCAGCACCAGGGCTGCCAGACTGGAGTTGGGTCTTGGCTACTATGCCTATGAAGATCTCATCTATATACCTCTGTATCTACCTCAACTCCTTCAGGTCTGCACTTTAGCCTCCAGAGATATAACTCATTATCTGAGAGACAGGAGCTCTTTGCACTGGGTGTACACATACAACTTCTCACCGGTGGCTAAAAAATCATAAATGTGACACTCAATGCAAAAGACTGGAAGGGTCCCTCTTGTTGCTGTACTGCTGCCTTCATCTTAATTTTGTTCATTTCCTAGTTATAATTAGGTTGCTACAGGAGTAGAAATGCCTCAAATTAGAGTCCTTTAAATCTGTTAGCATATTAACTATTTTTCTGGTAGTAACAAGCAAGTGGGTGATTAAACTCTTGATAAGGCCTGGGGAAATCCTGAATTTAAGTTAAAAGAATGATTTTTTTTTAATATGAAAATGTCTTCTGCCTACAAATCAAAGGATGAGCTAAGTTTAGGTGAGAGGAAGGGAAAGACAAAGACACAACTGTTGCGCGCCTTGTCCGGCCCGCGCACGGGCCTGCTCACCTCACTAGCTCCTCTGCAGGTCACGAGTCGACCTCCTCATTGGCAGCCGCAAGCTCCTCTAGGCCTCGGCATTCCACGGCGGCGGTTGCCGGACCTTCCACTGCGCACCAGGCCTCACGCCGAAGTTCTGCATCTCCAGTGGCATTGGCCATGGCCCTACGCATGCGTGCGTGGACCGCCCAGCCTCTTATAGGGCCAGGGGTGGGTCCTAGCTCTGCGGCGTGTCCTGATTTATTGAACAATATAAGGAAGTCCCTGCCTGCACTTCCTTGCCTTGGCAATCGGGTCGGCACTGTATTGTGTTCTAGTTTGCCTTCGCGTTCAGTCTTGTTCCAGCATCCTACTGTTCCAGCCTTGTCCAGCATCCTTCTGTTCCAATGTCCTGTTCCAGCATTATCTGTCCGTCTCCCCAGGTAGTACCCTTGGACTGTCTCTCTGGTACTGACCTTGGCCTGTTCCTTGACCATTCTGTCTGCTGCCTGCATCCTGACCTCTGCCTGCCTTGTGACATCGTCTGACCTCCGGAACCTGACCTCTGTCTTGTTGACTACTCCTCGGACTGACCTTCGGATTCTGACCTCGGCTGCCATTGACCATGTCTCCTGATTCTGGTTCTGTCCCTTGCCTTGTCATCACCTATGCTGTTCTGGCCTTCCTTGCTTCTACAGACCAACAGCCTGAAGTCCGACCACGCTCCCTTGCTGTTCGTGGGCACGCCTGTCTACTACCTCTCCGAGAGACCCTGCGAGGCCCACTTAAGTCCAAGTGGCCCAGGTCCCTACGGGCTCCACCCGGGGGGACCTCGGGCTTCCAGTGGTGAAGCTCATCCTAGCCTCTGTCTCTTCCTGTGCTCCGCCCCCTGGGGGCAGGTGCTTTCTGGTCCCTACCAGGGAGCTGTTCTCCACTGCTCCAGGACAAGAGTCCACCTCCAAGCGCAACAACAAACTCCTGGTTTTTGCCTGCCTTCTGACTAGCTATTTAATACTAGCACACTAAATCCTAGTTTTTTGTCTGCCTACCAGCAAGGTGATCCTCTCTTTTCAGTGTTCCCAAAGGTCATCCAGGTCACTTCAGTAGCAGTGGCAGGACAAGCAGCAGGTGCAGCAGTCACCCCCAATGGTGGCAAAGGCAGCAAAATGGGGGAGGGGGAGAAAGTAGCTAAGAATCTCTTAGCCATGGCACTGAAATGGCTGCAAGTTACTGAGGTTTTATGCTTCCTCCTAATCCCATCACATCTCTTATCATACCTCCTGGCCTCACAAGTCCTGGTGGCTCCTACCATGGGCTCCAGTTACATTTGAATTTTGGCAAGGAAGAAGGAAAGAGAGGAAGGGTGAAGAGAGGATGCATGAGGAACATGCAACCCACATTTTTAAAAAGCTTACCTGGCTAAATTCTAGCCGGATAACGAATTATCCGGCTAGAATTTAGCTTGGTAAGTTGGTGTGTTCCTGGGATAGGAGGTAAGCATTCTGGGGAGGAGCAGAGTTAGCCAGTTACGTTAACTGGCTATCTTCAATATTTGCAGTTAGCTGGTTAACTTAACCAGCTAATTCTAGATGTGCCATAGGGCAGGTCTAAAGTTACCCGGACACCACATATCTGGCTAACTGTCACTTAACTGGGTACCTTCATTGGCACGGCTACGTCACTGAATATCCTGGTTAAGTTCGATGGATATGGGTATCCGGCTAACTTAACTAGCTGCTTAGTGGCTATATATTTACCCCATAAAGCCCAAAAACTGAACCAATCAGGTTAATTTTAAAATCCCGGCACGCACATCAATTAGGGGATATGTGAATATGATGGGCTGGAGCAAGCTGAGCAGATTTTAAAAGATGCCCGCATGCATGGGTACCTCCCACTGTGCATACAAATTTTTTTTGGCCAAAAAAGGGGGAGGCATGGGCATGGTCTGGGCAGGGCATGGATGTTCCTGGATTTCACATTGAAATTGGCACGTAAATACTTACGTACACAAGTACGTGTCGGATCCCCTACTGCTTAACTTTATTTCTGCTATGGAAGGTGTGTAAATTGTAAAACGAAAACTTCTAGGTAGATCAGCAGGATTTTAAAGGTCAGAGCTAACATGAGAGAAGGGAAGGCTAGTAAACTAGTGGGTTTGGAAGTCCTATAATCTTACCTGGGTGAACTGGAAAAGAACTTGGGAAAATGGTCATGGTGTCGATGCGCATGTCTATTAAAATTCCCCTACTTTCACGGTAGAGGCGACATTTGCTTGCAGATACCCATGCCCACTTAAAATTGAGCGCACATATGCGCATGATGAGCCTATTTTATAACATGTACACATATACACGTGTATGTTATAAAATAGCCGTGTCCCTGGGCTCGAGCCGGCAAACGCGCACACATGTGTGCCCTAGCATTGGTTTTAAAGTCACCGTCATTGTTTTGACCCTTTAAGCTCTAGTTTTAGTTGACAATTTTGTAGGCAGTCACTTGCCCTGCCAATACAGAAACTTCTCTTTCATATATAGACACCTACTTTGCAATTTCATGTTCTAACCATGATAAATTCCAGGTAAAAGCAATAACTTTAAATAAACTTGTCTTTACCAGCACTCTAGGAACATGCAGCCATTCCTGCCAGTTCCCTCGCAAAGTTCCTGTGATGAATTACAAACATAGATCTGACCCTCTCCCCCCCAAAAAAAAATAACTTTATTCAGTCTCACAATGACCACTGCACTCACTGTGCCTGGGAGCTCACCTGGCCACTTTCCTTCTTTCACCTCTGTTTCCTTCTGGATCCTTGAGGTAATAAGCTGTGAGCAACAATCCAAAGACAATTTATTCCTTTCCAACACATTGTAGACTTCAGATCATCTCAGAACAGGGGGGGTAGCAGAATCCAGTTTAACTTACAGCTTGTATACTTTGACAGAGTGTCTATGTTACAAGTCAGCTCATTGCAAGAAAAAAAATACCCATTGGATCATATGTGCTGTTGAAGGATATATTATGCTAACCTACTCAAAGGAAAGGAAAATGCTCTCCAAAATGCTTATTTTCTTACCAGGTTTAAAAATTCAGCAGCATTCATTTCTAACTTCCTAGTAATACTAAGTTCAGTATCCCAGTTGCTGCCTATCTATTCTACAGTCATCCACTTAAAGGCTTCAAATATGTTTCAAAGGTCATTATCACAAGTGAGTCCATTTCGGTTTTGGAAATGCTAATAAAGCTGACTCTGGACATACAAGAAAGCATTTCCTTAAAGAAAATGAAAAACAAAAATGAAACAGAAAAAATAATGACATGACAAATAAAAGAAAACCCTCTCCAAAATCAGATGGAGCAACAACGAAAATTAGTGTTTGGGTCTGCATATCCCTGCTGCTAACAATCATTTCTTCTTGCCCTATGCTTTGGGGGATAGGAAGGAACCATAATGCTGAGCAAGAGATGTATATGGGCTGACTGGATGGGTAAACTGGATAGACCATATGACATTTATCTGCTGTCATCAGGATTACTAAACAGCTGCCTAAGAGAGGTGGTGTTTCTGAAGCTCCTCTACTATTTTTCATTTTCATTGCATCATGCCTCATACCAAGAGGAAGGCAAAGATCAAGGAGATGATCCCAATCACTCCCTGGTCTGACCATCTCTTAACCCAAAATTGAGGACTTTCTCACCTCAGCGTTTGAGCTGTCATTGGAGATGTCCTTGGTGATTTGAGCCATGGAGCCAGCGGCTCCTTTTCTGGACCTCAATGTCTCTCTGAGCCTCGGTGCCCCAACTACTCTGCCTCTCCCTCTCTGGATAATATCCACAGGTAACTCTTCACTGGGTTGATGTTGTTGAACCCTGAATCAGTGGTTCCTGGGAAGACTCCCCTGCTGTAAATGTGAAGAATCCAGTTGGTGTGCTGGATAACTCTTCAGCATTGCCAGGACAGTCTCAAGCTACTATGGGTGGAACCCACCAAGTGATTGAACCTTGGATGTTGACCTCAATGCCAGAGCAGAGTGGAGAAGATCTTCGAGAGGTTTTTGCTTCCCAGAGCAGCCAAGGTTTGGAGTATATTATAATTTTCCCTTCTTTGCCGAAACCTTCAGTAGTCACTTTAGATTCAGATTGGTCTGCATTGATGGTTTTGGAGAAATCTATTTCCTCGCTGGTGGATGTTACTTCCACTTTTTCCTCTCACATTCATTCCACTGAAATTTTACCGGCTTCTCACTCTGAGAAAATTCAAGATTTGGGAAAACAAGTTATTTCTTTGCAAAAAGTTCAAAGGACCTTGATTCAATCTGATTTGTCCCAATTAAGGAAGCTGGAAAATATTGAAAATTCCCTTCGATAACTGAATCTTAGATTTTTTAATTTTCTGCAATCAGATTTAATTTCCCCTATTGATTTATTTAAGAAATATACATCTGAGGTTCTAAAGATACCTCTGGATGCTATACCCACTGTAGCTAAAGCTTATATTATAAAGCGTTCTGGCATTAATCTGGTTCTCTCCATTAATCTGGAGAGCCAAGCTCAAGATCTGGATTCCAATTTGAATTTAACTGAGTTTTTGGAATCATCGACCGGTGTTTCTATTTCTAAACATGGTACTTTGTTTATTTCTTTTGTTTTTCCCAAGACAATCTTGTACTTAGAATGTTTTTTTTTTTTTGCTACAAATTATCCACTTTCTATGGTCAGCAAATCTGGATATATCCAGATATTACCCATGCTACTTAAGAGTCACGTAAAAAATGTCTTGCTGTGCACTCTGAGGCTTTGGCATTGGGTGCAAAGTTTACACTTCACTATTCCTGTAGATGTGTATTTTCCCATTTGGGATTTAGATTTGTTTATTTTGATCTTGCTCATTTGAGATCTGCCTAGTTTTTTGTTTTTTTTTTGTGATCTTTGTCGGATTGTAAATTTCTTAACACTCTCTCTTTTATTTTCCTTTTACTATTTCAGTGCTTATCTAGCACTTATCTATATCGCTCTTTTCATCGTGAGACCCTCTATTTCCTATAAAAGAGTGAGTGGTCTGGTTGAATTATACATTACCCTTTTTGTATGGTTAGCACAATGTATACTGACAGTATGTAAATTGTAAAACCAACTATCATGTTTTTTTTCTTTACAAGTGTATACTTCTTTATTTTTAAAATTTCAATAAATATAAATTTAAAATAAAAATCTGCTGTCATGTTCTATGTTTCTGTGATAACATTTTTACTCACATTACCTCGATTGAAAGGTCTAATACCCTTTATTTTAAGGAAATGCTTCCTTATATGTCCAGAGTCAGCTTTGTTAGCATCTCCAAACTGAAATGGACTCACTTGTGATAATGACCTTTGAAACAGATCTGAAGCCTTTAAGTGGATGACTCTAGGATAGATAGGCAGCAACTGGGATACTGAACTTAGTATTACTAGGAAATTAGCAATGAATGCTGTTGAAATTTTAAACCTGGTAAGAAAAGTAGAGATGTGAATCGGAACCAGAATCGGTTCGGATTTCAGTTCCGATTCACATCTCTATAGATGTGAATCGGAACCAGAATCGGTTCGGATTTCAGTTCCGATTCACATCTCTAGAAAATAGGCATTTTGGAGAGAGTTTTCCTTTCCTTTGAGTAGGTTAGCATAATGTATCCTTCAACAGCACATATGCACTGCAGGAGCACTTGTTTGTATGATCCAATGGGTGTATTTTGCTTGTAATGAGCTGACTTGTTACATATACACTCTGTCAAAGTATGCAAGATGTAAGTTAAACTTGATTCTGCTTCCCCCTGTTCTGAGATGATCTGAAGTCTATAATGTGTTGGAAAGGAATCAATACACTCAGATGAGTATGAAACACAAAGTACTTGCATAGTTTTTTGTGCTTGAAGATTGGGGTTGGTATAAGGAAAAGAAGTACATACATTCTGTTAGTAATTCCAAATGAAGGCACAAAGTTAGTTATATGCATACATTTTATGAAACCAGGGAGGATGACTTTAAAATATGGGCAAGCACGTCCATATTTGCATGCACATTTATTTTATATCATGCACACAAATGCGGGAACACTATATAAAATACATGTAAATCTATCAACATGTTCACATATCTAAAAGATATGCAGCATATATTTTCAACATTGTCGCATAAGTTTTGACTTATCTAAGTGGCAGCAAAAAACAGAAAAGTCTCAAAAAACTCTCCTTATCAAGCTAAGTAGCACTGTTTAAGACTTACCTGGCTAATGGGATCATTTACTAAAGGTTTTCTCCCATTTTGTGTCTATGGGAAAAATGCTTGGAAAATGACCCCCTAAGTAAGATAGCTGAATAAGTAAAATGAAGCGCTACTTAGCTGGATAAGTATGATAACTGGATAACTAGCATTTGAAGACATATCTGTCTATCTTACTTATCCAGAAAAGTAGTGCTTTTAAAGATCCAGATAAGTGATGGCAAAGTCACACTTTGCAGACTTATTGCACCTAGCAGTAAGGAAGTCTCTGGGATGCAGGGCAAGGAAGGCGGCAGCTGTGTCCTGTGAGACCTGACAGAGAGGTACAGGAAAATTGCTGGGCATTTTAAGCTGACCCTGAAGGATGAGCCGAAGGCTCCATGAGAAGCAGGCTGCATTCGGGGCACTTGTGCACCAGCTTATTCAGGATGTAGGCATCAGATATATTCCCACCTGTCTGATAATGCAAAGATTAGTGGCGCAACTTTCCAGTTTATTAGCTATCTGTGGATCATGTCGCCGAACTTGCTGCTTCTGCCTGGCCTGCTTCACTGCCTTGCTGTATTGTTGCCAGAATTCTTGCTGCCTTACCCCTCACTCTGTGCCTTGGGGTGCTCCCTGCCAGCAAGTTTTATAAAACGTGGATGTTTGTGTTAATTTATAAGCTCAGTATACCGCATTACTAGAAAACCCCCAAAGTCAAGAATTAAAAATAGGAGACATTGCTTTCCCCTTTGACTTTACTGAAATGAATGAAAGAAATGAGCCAAATGAAATTAACTGAGCAAACAACAAAACAGGAAACCAAACTGAAAATTCAAACCAAATCATAAAGGGTTTTTTTTTTCCCCATGTACATCCCAGCCATTCTTGACAAAATCTAACTTTCATTGTCCGAGCTGTTTATTATACACAGAACAGCCTGCTGCCACATAAGATTTTCTAACATTGACACATACTAGGTTACTGGCTTAATTTTATTGTGCTATTTGGCTTGATTTACCCCAGACAGTTTAATGGACTGGACTAACAAGGTTATAGATATAGCCATCTTGTAGTGACTTTCAATATTTTTGTATGTGACCACTGCTCCACATATCTGTTGTGGTTGAAAGGACAGGTGACGTGAAGTATTTCAAAGGTCTGGACCACGGTTTACTGCACACTGACTGCAGTTAAAAAGAGTTTCTGACAGTTAATCAACTTCACAATTATTTCGTGGAGAATCCATTGATTGTTGTTTTTGCTATTGCATTACGTTTTAAAAGAAAGGATCGGTTGCGAAGAAATGCCGGCCACTTAAAATGTACGCTGAAGCAATTAATAGCATAATCATGATTTAGACAGGCCAGTTAACTGCGAGTGACTGATTAGAGGGGAGGGACAGCAAGTGTTCAGGACCTGGGAATAGAGGTAAAAATGAACTGAATTACAGAGGAATAAACTTCAAGATACTTTGCCATCTGTCTCATATCCCCCCCTGATGTTAACAATCGTGTGTCTAGCGTCGAGTTGATACACAATTTAAACTTAAATAATGTCAGCTTGCAAGTGTAAAAAGTGTTGTAGTTTATTTGCTAAGTACCTTATCATTTTTGTCCTGGTGGCACAGAGACAGCCAAATATATACAATTAGTACAAAAGCATGAAGGAGCAATTTATTTTTTCTTTCCCGGTCTTTTCCTTTTCTAAGTAAACCTCTTCAGCCGGTTGGCTGGATGGAAGTATCCTTGTGTAATGAAGTGCTATAATACATAAACATTACTGTGTGCAAAAGTGAATGTAAAGTTTAATAATATAATCAGACAGTTCTAATTATCTTTATATTAAATGATCAAAATGCATTTTGAAAAGAATTTGGAAATGATTCGAGCATGACATAGGGTGAAAGGATGACCATGAGCTCTTTTAAAATTGTTTCAATGGTTAAGGAAAAAATAAAACACAATTAAAGTCGTCACTTAATTCTTTTCATCAGACTCCATTTTCTGAGAGGGTTTACCCCAGTCTGCTGCTTTGGCCAAAACATTTCTTTTTTAAAATGAGAACATGACTTCAGAATTTGAAATGAGGGTATTTTTGTGTCATCTCTCATTTGCCATTTATTGATAGGATGTATTCCCTGTCTTTTTTTTTCCCAACATGAAAGCATACACTCTTATTTATATGTGATGGCAACATCATAAATTGCTGGAACCATTGAAAAACAATAAACTAACAGGTTACAGAAGAAAACCCAGTGCTTTTCATTGGCATTATCTCTTTCAAGATGACAGGTTTTCTCAAGAGGCTTGACAATTCTTAGTTGCATGAGTTTGTGACTAATAGGTGGTTTGATGTGACAAGAGCTTGCTGTCTTGGGAAATTGAACCATCTTTAAGCTCAATACCCTTTGTGTCTCATTCTTTTGTAGGTTATTGTTGTGAGGGTCTGTGGGGACCTCTTTTTACAGTTTGCATTCACAGACAATATGCGATCAGCAGGAACTCTGTAGCTTTACTGCCACTATTGATCTGCTGTCATTCTTTTCCACAGCTAATTTGCTTGTTAACACTAATGTTAAAAGCTTATTATGCTGCTGGGCTGCCCAAAGTTTTGGAGTTACTTTCTGCTGCTGTATAAGGCATAACAATACCCAAATGCAGACCACCAAGATATGAAAAAAATGGCTTTTGAGTGCTTTGATTCTTACTCATGAAAATGTGTGCAAACTCTGTTTCAGAAACTGAAACTCACAGGAAGTCACAGAACCAGAACATAGCAACCTTCAGTTTTGTTAAACAAGATTTTTCCAGTTTTCCAAAAAGAAAAAAAAACAAAAAACTCCTCCAGAGGTAAACTATTATATCAGAAAGTAACATAATCAAAAAATTCTCTGGGGTTTATGGAGGTGGAAGAGAAAGCTGAGGACAAATTAATTCATCATTATGATCCTAATTATCTATCATTTTAACAACTTTTCTTTAAATGGATTATTTATAAGGTGGTCTGATTATGGCTCATTTTCTCTAGCCCAGACAATCCAAATGAAAAATGTCACTTCCAAATGAAAACAAATGATTTCATAAGAGAAGAAATGTTATTCTGAGCATACAGAATCTTCAATAGAAAGTATCCCCTTCAATCCATCATCCCTGAGAAAACCAAAATGCCTTCAATTTTTTACAAATTTAGCCAGCTTTTCATCTAAAATGAACTGCAACATCATAAAAGTAAAGCCTTAAAATATATTTTAAGGAATAATGAACTATTCTTAATGTAGCAGAAAAAAAAGAATTGTTGCTCTAGCTCCATTTATGACAATATCTTCCCTTTAAATATAAACTTTTTCCTTCCATTTTGCTATATTCTACATAAACCTGGAAAAATATGTAAACAGTGGGCAGAAAGCATAAGTTTGCTCTTTTTTCCCTGCCAAACTCAGAATCAAGTCCTTATTTGCTTCAGCTAGAATACTAAGGGGTTGATTTTAAAAGGTGCGCGCGGGCGTAGATTTGTTTGCGCAACCCAGCGTGAACAAATCTACGCCCGATTTTATAACATGCGTGCGCTGCCGCGTGCATGTTATAAAATCCAGGGTCGGTGCGTGCAAGGGGGTGCACAATTGTGCAACTTGCGTGCACCGAGCCGCGCAGCCTTCCTCTGTTCCCTCCGTTCCCTGTGAGGCCGCTCCGAAATCGGAGCAGCCTCGGAAGGAACTTTCCTTCCGCCGCCCCCCCCCCCCTGCACCTTTCCCTCCCTTACCCTATCTAACCCACCCCCAGCCCTAGCTAAAACCCCCTCCTAACCTTTATCGTAGAAGTTACGCCTGCCTCCAGGCAGGCGTAACTTGCACGTACCGGCTCTCCCTGCCCTGGCATGGCGGCTCTGCTGGAGGCCTCAGTCCGGCCCACGGCATGCCCTCGGGCCGGCGCCCCTCCCACGGCCCCGCCCCTGAAACACCCCTTTTTGCAAGCCCTGGGACATACGTGCATCCCGGGGCTTGTGTGCGCCACTGAGCCTATGCAAGATAGGCGCGCGCAGGGGCAGGCAGGGGCAGGTTTTTGAGGGTTACACGCGTATGTTACACGAGTAACCCTTTTAAAATCTGCCCCTAAATGTATAAAGCTCAGCATTCATAGATGGATCAGACTGAGGAGTGTCCGGGCTAAACTTTTCAATAATTTTCTTTATAGTATGTATATTCTATAACTTTATCAAAACAAACTGAAGTACTAAAGAGATGTTCCCATTTTATATATATGTATGGGAAATATATTTATTACATAGGCCCCAAAGAGTATAGTCAAACTTATTGTCTAAAACTTGAGGCAGCAATGTCATAATTCTCTTACCTAATGATCCAGATCTGAAGTTGTTGTACCCTCCACAGAACCAATCTAGCCCTAACTACATTAATCAAAATTTCACTCTGATGCTGAAACTAAATGCAGCAGTGTGCTCCAGAACTCTAACTCCAGCAGAACCCACTAAAGAATGTAGAAAAGGAATCCCTTGGGAATGTGAAAGATTCTGTCTTTACCTGTATGGTCTGAGTACTTTTAATGTGCTAAAAGACTACAAGCCCATAAGTTCCTTTGAGTAACTGTAAGAAACTAAATTATGTTCCTTTAAGCTGCTAGAGACTCTTGTTATGGCTAATGTGGTTTAAGATACTTGTAGTATATGTGCCAAAGAAATCCTTTATTGTTGGGCATACCCTGTCCATTCACTCACTGTCAGAGATGGTTGCTTCAGATAGCAATTGAAGATTATGTGGAAGTGTGCATCAAAGCAGCAAAGCTGCCATTACTGCTCTGTGCAGCAAACTGGACCAGCTATGGGAAGCCACGATAAAGGATGATATGATGCAAGTATTCCTAGTGCAGTGCACATCAATGATAGTTGGTAGGGGTGTGCATTCGGATTGACCGCATTAGTAAAACGCAACTCATATTTTTTTTTTACTTAAAAAATTGATTCGACATAAACGATCGGATTTCCCACATATCGAACATAGATATGTTCGATATGTGGGAAATCGCGATTGTTGAGCCAAAATAAAAATATAAACCCCCTCACCCTCCTTAATCCCCCCCCCCGACTTACCACAACTCCCTGGTGATGGAGCGAGGAGTGAGGACGCCATTTCTGCAATCCTTGGCGAGAAGCATGTGACGTCGGCGGCACGTCGAGTGACGCCGGCGTCACGTGATTCCCGGCTCGTTTGCGCCGGACGGCTCGTTCGGCCCAAAAAGAACTTTTGGCCAGCTTGGGGGGGTCAGGAGGCCCCCCCAAGCTGGCCAAAAGTTCTTTTTGGGCCGAACGAGCCGTCCGGCGCGAACGAGCCGGGAATCACGTGACGCCGGCGTCACTCGACGTGCCACCGACGTCACATGCTTCTCGCCAAGGATTGCAGAAATGACGTCCTCACTCCTCGCTCGATCACCAGGGAGTTGTGGTAAGTCTGGGGGGGGGATTAAGGAGGGTGAGGGGGTTTAAATTTTTTTTTTGAACATATGTACATATACCCAACTCATTGGATTTTTTTTATGTCCATATTGGCCGCAAGTGGGACCCCCTTTCGGACATAAAAAATATGAACATAAAATTTTGCTCTGCACATCCCTAATAGTTGGTCCAGAAGCCTATATGAGGTCTGCAATAACATGAGAGACTTTTACCAGCACTAGTTGTCAGGTTGTAATGACCTACTGACATGGCCAACACATTGGAGTTCCATATTTCATGAGATAGGAAATTGTAAGTCACATAAGTAAAGGGCACTAGAGCTTTACTAAAAGCAGAGTGAGAATGAGGTCTGTAGCATCGTGGCTAGGGTTCAACCTTGACATACAGCACAGGTTGCAAGCTGCAAGTTTTGACAGATAACTTCAGTGGCTCAAAAGAAAGAATCACTGGAGGGAACCAAAATGGTGACTTGTTGGAGGATGACACAGGAGAGAGCTCCTGGAGTGTTAACTCTTAGTATCTTTTTTTTTCTGTCATTTTTATTGTGATATAGGAAAGAAAACATGGTAACAAGTAAAGCATGACCATTTAATATATACAAGAAACAGCTATAACACAATCATGTTACAAGGCATGAAACAAGAAAATAGCTACAATCCCACCTCTGTCATGTCTTTTTAAAAGTAATGAAAACCCCCACCCACCACCCACTCAAACAGAAATTGTTTTCTTACCCAACATCAATCAAAACACTCATACTGCTTACCCAACATCAATCAAAACACTCATACTGCATTCACCCATCATACTCTGCCCTCTCCCCCCCCCCCGCCCCCCCCCATTAACCAGTCAGCTTTTTGAAGTCCCCTTATGAACTGTCAGTTGCCAGCATGGAGAATATCCCAGATCCACAAGTCTAGTTTTAATCCCTGGTGACAATATTTCATAAAAATGCTGCCATATAGAGAGATATTCTACCTGAATCTTTCAGCGTAGCAAGCAGACATCATATCTCTTCATGTGCATAAAAGTAATCATGTGCTCCCTCCGTATAAATTGAAGAAGCTTCAATAATCCATTCTGATAAGATACACTTATGAGCCGATAATAAAGCCACTGAAATAAAGACATAATGGCTTCTCATAAGAGATGGGTCCACAGACTGTAGAGAGTCTGTACCGCCTAGTAACAAAACATTCCCTTGAAAAGGCAACTCAATGGACATACACCTCCTTATGGAAGTAATAAACGCTTCCCAAAATGAAAAGTTCTTATGACATTTCAAGAAAAGATGAGTAAAAGAGCCAGTGTCAAGTTTACATTTATCAAACACCAAACAGACAAAAAAGCCTCAGGTGAAAATCCCTCCCGAACAAAAGTATGAAAAGACAAACAGGAATATACAATTATATGAGCCGATAAACTTATGTCTGGTATTGCTTATCCTAGGAAATGACCATTCAAAGGTACAAACTCTTTGGATAGCCAAATACCACTTTGCTCTACATAACAGATAAACACATTTTTTTTAATTTGTATCTATTACACAATTAAAAACTTATTTCTTTAAACACTTACTGTGAGATTTTTTTTTTTTTAAATAGAAATCTTTATATGGTAGTCAACTTGATGGAGTCTAATAAAATATGGCAGTTGTATTGAAACTTGAATTGCACTTATCTTTATTTCTTGTGCACAGATCTTCCATCCAACGCATTTTTCCAAAATTAGAGAGCACCAACGTGCCCAGACACTGGCCATATTTCGATGCCTTGCATCAGGGACTGTTGGATGAAGTTAGTGTTCATTCATTTTCTAATTCCATCTTGCCTCCCTGACTCAGACATTCACACAACCTCCCATTATCCATGCAAGACACTCAATGAACAAAGGTCCAAGGGACCACCACCCTCCAGAAAGCATATCAGGTTCCCAATGCTTCCTCAGGAGAATGGAACCAGCATGGACCCCCTCAATGCCCATAGATTATAGGGATAACTAAATGCCCACAGGCAATTCAAGAAGGTAACAGCAAAACAGGTCATCAGGAAAACAGTCAATTAAACATATAACATATCTGATCCCTGAGATATACTGAAGAGAAATGTATCTCCTTCTTATTCCTTTTATAAGCAGGGATACACACAGGTAACATGGAAAAGAAATGAAAAGTAATACAATATAATATTTATTTATTTTATTTATTTTTAATTTTTATATACCGGAATTCCTGTATGCAATACAAATCAATCCGGTTTACATGTAACAAAAAGGTTGCCCTGGTCTGGGAGGTTAGACCGGGGTTTTTTTACATAGAACATTGAACAATAACAATCAACCAATGAACATTAACATTAACATTATTACAAGGAACAATGAGAGTATCAATAATATTTAACAAATAATAAATAACCTTGTTCGTGTTTTGAATGGTATGTGTGTGTTCCCCTTTTTACAATGGACTTTAGTAGCGTATATCGACTGCAGTAAACGGTTATATAATATGTCCTCTGTTAAATGACTGTTAAATAGGCATTGCGACTAAGCAAGTACATGTAAGAAATTAAGTGTAAGAAATTAAGTGTCAAGCAAGTGTCAAGCAAGTACGTGTAAGAAATTAAGTGTAAGAAATTATGTGTCAAGCAATTTGCGACACCCTACAATGGTTGGATCTGAAAGTCAGGAGGAGGTGCTTAGTTACACTCTGGGAATTGGAATGCTTGCCTGAAGAGCCAGGTTTTTAACCTTTTTTTGAATTCTGGTAGATTGGGTTCGAGTCGTAGGTCTGGTGGGAGCGCATTCCATTGGTGTGGTCCTGCAGTGGAGAGAGCTCTTTTTCTTAGTGTTGATTTGGCAGGAGCTGCGACTAATGTGCCTTTGTAGGCGTTTCTGATGGGTCTAGAAGATAAGTGTGGCCGAAGTTGAATTTGTAGAGATATAGGTGCGGCGTTATGGATTGCTTTGTGAATGATGGTTAAGGTTTTATATAGGATTCTCTGTTTAATGGGTAGCCATTAAACAGAAAATAAAATAAAGCGAGAATATGCGCTGTAATACTAGGAAATCTGCAAACCAAAAAACTACCTCCAGCATAGCACTATGTTTATGCTAGACAGTACCTCAGCAACAATTATAATAAGAGCAACTCAACACCCTCAAAGATATGGCAACATTCAAAAAGTAAACTGCTTCCCAGAAGAACTACAGCTGAAGACAGTCCAGAGGTATCTTCTAAGACAAAGAAAAGAGACATATGTCCAAAACGTCTCCCTCTTGTTAAGCTCAGCATAATAGTTCATAACCATAACAACTATAGACAATGTCTATGAGAGAGTGCTCATAAATTGTGAAATCTGCTCTTTGGTAGTGAGAAATTGAACTTTCACTCCATATTGAACCTACAGCTAGCTTAGCAGGGTAAAGAACAACAAATTGCATCCTCCATTTGTGGAGCTCTTAGTACAATTTTTACCATTCCTTTTTCTTCCAATGATGGTCAAAAGAAAGGGGAAGATTTAGGGGAAGCCTTCAGCAACCCCAATTAACTCACCATTTCACCAAATCTCCATTTTGAGCTGATTTGCTGTTCACTTAACACAATGATGTTGCTATAGAGGAAGAATTGACATGGCTGCATGGTGTCACTGAGATATCATTGAGCCCCAAAGACAGAGTGGCTCCCGTTGCTCATTTCTCTGTAGGAAAAGTGCCAGTGTTGCATGTGATGACCATGGGATCATTATTGTTGTTGGATCTAGCTACTGGGGGCACACCAGCTTGGGAACCCATGAGTGGAGTGGATGCAACATCGGAGCAATGGGTTTTATAAGATATGGGGAGTACTCAAGAAGAAGTGGAAACACAAAAATCTGGGGGAAGTGTTTACTAACAGGAAGTAACCTCTTATTGGAGTGGTGTCTGCTATTCCCCTCAAGTTAGAACTAGAGATGTGAATCGTGTCCTCGATCGTCTTAACGATCGATTTCGGCTGGGAGGGGGAGGGAATCGTATTGTTGCCGTTTGGGGGGGTAAAATATCGTGAAAAATCGTGAAAAATCGTAAAAAATCGAAAAAACGTAAAATCACAAAACCGGCACATTAAAACCCCCTAAAACCCACCCCCGACCCTTTAAATTAAATCCCCCACCCTCCCGAACCCCCCCCCCCCAAATGACTTAAATAACCTGCGGGTCCAGCGGCGGTCCGGAACGGCAGCGGTCCGGAACGGGCTCCTGCTACTGAATCTTGTTGTCTTCGGCCGGCGCCATTTTCCAAAATGGCGCCGAAAAATGGCGGCGGCCATAGATGAACACGATTGGATGGCAGGAGGTCCTTCCGGACCCCCGCTGGACTTTTGGCAAGTCTTGTGGGGGTCAGGAGGCCCCCCCAAGCTGGCCAAAAGTTCCTGGAGGTCCAGCGGGGGTCAGGGAGCGATTTCCCGCCGCGAATCGTTTTCGTACGGAAAATGGCGCCGGCCACACGCGTATAGCCGGCGCCATTTTCCGTACGGAAAATGGCGCCGGCAGGAGATCGACTGCAGGAGGTCATTCAGCGAGGCGCCGGAACCCTCGCTGAACGACCTCCTGCAGTCGATCTCCTGCCGGCGCCATTTTCCGTACGAAAACGATTCGCGGCGGGAAATCGCTCCCTGACCCCCGCTGGACCTCCAGGAACTTTTGGCCAGCTTGTGGGGGGCCTCCTGACCCCACGAGACTTGCCAAAAGTCCAGCGGGGGTCCGGAAGGACCTCCTGCCGTCCAATCTTTTTCGTCTATGGCCGCCGCCATTTTTCGGCGCCAGGTTATTTAAGTCATTTGGGGGGGGGTTCGGGAGGGTGGGGGATTTAATTTAAAGGGTCGGGGGTGGGTTTTAGGGGGTTTTAGTGTGCCGGCTCACGATTCTAACGATTTATAACGATAAATCGTTAGAATCTCTATTGTATTGTGTTCCATAACGGTTTAAGACGATATTAAAATTATCGGACGATAATTTTAATCATCCTAAAACGATTCACATCCCTAGTTAGAACTGTTTCCTCCCTTGAAGTTTTAGCTGCCATTGAGTCCCTGGCTAACAGATGAAATCCAATTAGTTTTCTCACCCCAATGCTGGAAGGTATCTAGGAGGTTTTTTTTTACTGCTTCATTAACACTTGTTACAACAGATAGTCACACCAGAATTAAGTTTCAGGAATCTACAATACATATATAATTGGAGAAAACTGGGAACTTGGAGAGCAGTGTAGCATGCTTATCAGAAAATCAGACCACCCTTTTTCAAGATAAAAATGTTACTCATCACAGGACTAAGAGATTCTGTGAGAGTATTGAATTTATTAGAGTGTTGAATTTTCTCAAACTTTCCTTATCCTCTCCCTTGAATCTTTTTAAGTTTTATTTTTGTGAGGGGCTAAAAATATCCCAGTTAGCTATGCCCTCTATAATTGAGGCTTTTTTAATTCTTGCTGTTGAGAAATTCAAGGTCAGAGATGAAGGAGCTAGAGATAAACAATCCACAAACAGTTTGGACTTTTCCGTGTTCTTGGAGAATTCATCGGTGGAAGATTCACATAGATCTACAATATTGGTGACATTTGTGTTTTTTCAAGACCTGGATATGGTGTTATGTCTTTTCTTCTGAAATTGCCAGATACTATTTATGGGATTCAAAATTTAAATATTTCTTGATTTATGTAAAGCAACTCAAGAAAGCAGGCAAAAAAATTTGGCTACACACCAAGAGGCACATTCTCTTGGTGCTTCCATTTTACTTCATCTTCTTTGGTTTGTCTCATGCTAAACATGTTTTCTTTGAGCCTTCTAAGAAGTATAATATGTTGTAACATTTAGTTTATAAATGGTGTAGTTAAGAGACCAGTGTTGAATATGGTGTACATCCTCTTTTCTAGAGTTTTTACTTTCTTTTCCTTATTATACCACTCCCAGGCTTTTCCTTCTTGATAGTGATCTCATAATATGGAGCTTTAACAGCTAGATTTACTAAGCCATGCTAAGGCTTAGTAAATACCATTTATCGCACGAATTTGGCTTATCTCGGACATATTGCTTGATATCAGGCAATGTCTTCCATGTATTCATCCCTCTATGGAAATAAACTGCTTTGCATGCATCTATATGCATAAAATTGCCTAATTCATGCAAAGTAGCTTATGCATAGGCAATTCAATGTTAATAATATAATGAGGCTGACTTTGAGAAAAGTGAGCCTTGTTATTTTAAAATGATGTAGGGAGGTATTGATAAACCATTGCAGAGACAACAGGACACTATCATGCTTCCTGATGTCCCCATGATGCTAGTTAAAGTCCAAACAGCCCAATTCTAACACCTACCCCCTGAAAAACATAGAAAAAGCCCCAGTGATCAATAATGACCATGACCCTGATCCACCAGCCACCACTCCACCCCCCACTACTTGTAGAGGTAGTGGTGACTTCTACAAGTAAACAAAAAAACAAAAGTTTTAAAATGTGTCCCCTAAAACTTTCCCAATGTATCCAATAAATGCCCCTGCCTGAGGCAATCTGCCACTTTCAAAGCTCCCCCAGCATGAACTCTTCCACTTCCTCCCATCTCCAACCTGAAAAAAGGCCTAATAATTTAGGGTGGGCAGCTGAACCCACACCCCCTGAATCCCTCCAAAATTGTTCATTGGGGGTCAGTGGGGGCCCGGTTGGCACCATATTTCAAAATGGCACCCATAGGCCATTTCCTCTAACACATGGTATCTGGTGGGTCTTTTTTATTTTGGGGTGGAGGAGGGGCTTGGAGGTTCACTAGACCACAGGGATATTATTGTATTTAGACTGGGGGCAGGAGGAGCAGAGGTGAGTTATTGCTGAAGGAGGACTTTAAAAAGGGGAGCTTTTGCCTCACGTTGGTGGTTGTATTGAGTACATAGTGGAGATGTTAGGGAAGGGGGAGGTGGGCCGTTGTGCATTTAAAAACATTTTCTTTTTAATTGTGGGGACCACTACCAACTCTACTGACAGTGGGGAGGGCTGGACAGGGGTTGCAATTGACCTTCAGGGGCTTTTCTACTATTTACTGTTCTATGATGGCACATGGCTAATTTGTAATCTATACCACTCATATTTTTTGTTAACGTGCCTTTTTGTAAACCGTTGTGATGGTTATCTAACTTAGTGACGGTATAGAAGAGTTTTTAAATAAATAAAATAAATAACATTTATAAGGGCTGCTTTTTTGGGCCTTTAAGCAATAATACCCCTGGCTGAGGTGGGCCACCATTACATGCTTAGGTAGTTTTGCGGCATGATTTTTTATTGCAAATTTCTCCTGTAATAAAAAATTGCTGCATGTGAATGCTGCAATATTTTGTTGGGAGGGGCAAACTATTGTGGGATGCCCCCCATGATAAATTGTGCCTCCTGTGATAAAATATTGTGGCATATTAAATTACCCTGTTAGTTAGTAATATATTTCTAGCTATATTATTATTTTTCTTGTTAGTTGCTCTCTTTAGCCATGTCAAGCTATACTTGTATGTGAGATGATTAATGTAATAAAAATAAAATAAAAGTTAAGAAAGAACTACAAATAAGAACACTCCATTACAAACCATGTTAGCAATATATTGGAGAAGATTCCTGTGAAGACTAAAGGACATAAACACCTTGTCATTATAAACTAATTTTTAAGGTTCTTAAAGATCCTTAACCTAACTGATACCTCAAGTCAGCAAGTAGTGACAAAACTGAACATTTTTAGTCATTTTGGTATTTCTCAGGTTATGACTTTAATGGACTTCAGCTAATTAGCAAGGCATTCTAGTGGTCTGTATGAGAACACATCTGACATGCCATGAGAAGCCCACACCTTCCCCAGGGAAGAAGAACGAGTAGTGAGCTGGCCAAACATATAACAGACAGACCTGTAGCTAGCCCTAATGAATTACACAATAAATCCACTTCTAGCTCTGATATTTGACAAACTAGAATGACTGCCCTCTTTAATGAAGATTTTTGCCCCAAAATGACAAGACTTAGAAAAAGTACATGAGCTCGATGACAAATCTAAAAGATCCAATGCCTGCTTTTTCCATGGGCACCTCAATGCTCATTCTTTGCCTTAATCTAACCCAGTATGAAATTTCTTATTAGAGAAGTGCATTTGTTTCAAATGAATTTGAAAAACGCAACAAATAAAGGCAATTTGATTCACTTGGAGGGCCCTGAAATGAATTAGGAGCCCCCCAAATGAAACAAACCTTATTTGTTCAATTCATAGGTCGAAGCCCAGAGCAGGAGCTAGGGCTTACAACCTAGCGCAACACCTGTGCCTTGGCCTAAGCCTTGGCCTGTATTTGGGGCCTTGCCTAGGGCATAGGCCAAAGCTCAAAGTAGGGGCCATGGCCTAGGCCTGACCGCGACACCGGGGTCTTGGTCTAGACCCAGCCTGATGCTGAGGGCTCTGCCGAAACCCAAAAAAGCTAGTACCTGATGAGTTGGGTATCCGACAGCAAGGCTGGGCCTCATCTTGGACCCAAGCCCAAAACTGCAACTCAACCCAGAGCCTGTGTCCTGACAACTGGGCCTTGGCCTAGGCCAGAGCCCGGATTCAAGCCCAATGCCATGGTCCAGTCTGGAGGTGGGGTGCTGATGCAGGGGTCTGGCCCGGAACTAAGTCCAATGCCAGGGCCTGGTCTGGAGCCCAGGCCTAGCAGCTGATCCTTCACCGTCCTCTTCTTCTCTTCTGACATCCTCCGCTGGGGCTGCACCGGAGTTAAATAACTCTGGCATATTCACCCCAACGGATGGTGCCATTTTGTGTACAGCAATTGAGGAGTTGAAGATGAACAGGCGCAAGGACATTTAATTTTAAGTTAAGTCCTTTAATACAAAATGTTTGGCATGTATTGGGCTCACAATTAAATTGTGACACTTGACTCAAATGTTTTAAAGAATTATGCTGCTCACTAGAAAATATAAAAAAGTAAAAAATCACATATACCACTTGCACTAAGGAGGTTTTTTTTAATAATGATGGTGCCAAAATGTTCCTGATTATAGGCAGTTATAGCCAAGATAAGGTATCTGAAGTTTTTCCTCCTGTTTAAAGTGATTTATTGTGTGATTTTGAGAGTCACTGAAGGCAATGTTCCATTTTCTTGGTTTCTGCACTGAGTCTTTCTCCTTCATTTTCTTAAACCTTGGTCTGATCTAGCATGAAATTCCTTACAGAAGAACATAAGAAATAGGGATGAGCAGCTTGGGTCACAAGTACCTGGCAGATGTAAAAAAGTAAATCTATTTCATGTTACTCACTCCTAGAGACAGCAATGGCTTTACCTATTCTACATGATTAATATTTTATGGAGTTTTCCTCCAGGAACTTTTCCAGACCTCCCTTAAACCCTACTATGGTACTCGCCTTGACCAAATCCTCTGACAACAGATTTCACATCTTGATTGAGAATTGAATGAAAAAGTATGTTCAATGATATTTTAAATCTACTGGTTGCTAGTTTCATGAAGTGTCCCTTTGTTTTAGTATTATTTAAAAGAGTAAATAACCATCTGCACCATCTCACTCATGATTTTATAAACTTCTATCATGTCCCAACTCATCCGTCTGTTATGTCTCTGGTCCGGATGGAGCATGGGGAACACCACCCCCAAAATGGTGCAAGGTGGAAGGTTGAGGCAAGAAGAAGGCTTAGGCAGTCTGATAAGATTGGAGACAATAATTGGATTGGAACAGAGTGTAGGTAAGGCAGGGACCAAGGCTTGGACAGGCACAGAGGGCAGGTAAGGCTGGAACCAAGGCTTGGACTGGAACAGATTGCAAGTAAGGCTTGAACTGAAGCTTAGACAGGAATAGCATTGATGTGAGAAAGGAACTGAGGCTTAGATAGGAAAAGGATGCAAGTAAAACTGGATACATCAGCACAAGACAAAGACAAGACAGAACATAAAACATACAGGCCCGAAGACAGAGATAAAGGAAGGCCCCAAGGGGCAGGACAAGGAGAGGCTAGAGCAGACTAGGCCATATAGGTCAGAAGGCAGACAAGCAGCAAGAAGGCCAAAAGGGCACAATGCAAGGCAAAGGTCAGAAGACACGAGGGCCAAAGGTAAGGCAAGGCAAGGAAAACGTTGGAAGGCCTGGAGGCCATGAGGCATTGTAAGGCAAGGCTAAGGTCAGAAGGCCCAGAGGCCATGAGGAAAGAAGGCCTGGGTAGGCCATAGGGCAAAGATAGCTAAGGCAAGGAGCCAAGGGAGACTTGATGCAGAAGCATCTTGGGACTGACAAGGCAGGGCTATGTAGTGCTGGAGTCTGGGTGTGGTGCAGGCAGGAGGGAGAAACTTGGCCAGGCTGGAGGGTATGCTCTCGGGGTCCCCTGGTGGAGGGAAGGCTGCAAAGCAGCTGAAACCGTACATCATCTCTTGTCCAAGCTGAAGAGCTCTAACCTGTGTAGCCTCTCATCACAGGGGCACCATTTTGTTTCCTTCCTCTGCACCTCTTCTAGTTCCACTATATATTTTTTAAAATGGAGAGACCATAACTGTACACAATACTCAAAGTACAATCGCACCATAGATCAATACAGAGATAATATGATATTTTTTGTTTTATTCTCCATTCTTTTTTAGATCATTCTTAACATTCTATTTGCTTTTTGACAGCCGTTACACACTGAGCTGAGGATTTTACTGTATTGTCTGCAAGGAGTCCAAGATCCTTTTCTTGGGTGGTGACTCCCAATAAAGAACCTAGCACTATATACTTATATTTGGGATTATTTTTTTCTATGCACTTTTTCACATTAAAGTTCATCTGCCATTCAGATGCCCATTCCCCTAGTATCTCAATGTCCTATGGCGGTTTCTCACATTCCACTGCTGTTTATCAACTTTGAATAATTTTGTGTCATTTGTAGATTTGATGGCCTCTTGGATTATTCTGTAACTGGCTCCTTAGCAGATGGCAGAAATCACAGCTTCCATCATTCAGTTCTTTATCTCCAGATTTAGTAACTTTTCTTGAGAATATGCTTACATATACATATGAATAAATCCTGGACTCCTGTACTAAGCAGGAGAGGAGGGAAGTCCAGAGTTTCTTAGACATAGTTTACTTCTCTAATGTCATTGGGCTATTGTTTGCATACATATGGGTTTGGTTCTTCCAAAGGATCTAGGAAGCCATCTACCAAAACTGCTTATTTGGGTTTACTGTAAATATCCCTTACTGGTGGTTGATGTGGTGGTCAGATTTCTTGGCTCCTACCAAGATGTCCATCTATTAAGGCAAAACTTCTCTATGACTACATGCATCTTAGGATCCAGAAAAGAAAGTTCCACTAGGCATGTTCTGCAACCTTTGTAATGTTCAGTAGTGATAGTAATAATGCAAAGGAGTGTATTTTAGACCCTCCTTAAAAGTCCAAGACCAGACATTTAGCCTGGTCCATCTTATGACAGCCCACTAGGGAATTCTGGTTGCAGGGCATTTCCCATGGGGAGGGAGTTAAGCCAGCAGGCCCCAGAGAAGAAAGTGAGCCCTTAATGAGAACAGAAGAAAGCAAGAACTATGCTAAAACAACTTAGCTGCAAACTGTTGAGTTTCTGTTTCCAGCATTACTGAGGTAAGCATACTTTTGATTATTTAATTTGTCGGTAAATAAAAGTCTGTAGAAAAATAGCCAGAGTCCAGTCTTTTCTATCCTTCAGCAAGTCAAAGAACACTCATGTTATGTAAAATATTAATTTTCTGTAAGATGTTGCAGAACATGTATGTCTGTCAGCATCTTTCCTGGCCAGAAGAGGTAGCCGTGGAGACAAAGGATAGGGATACAGATAAGGAAGCTGAGGATGGAGAAAGGCCTCTGCAGTTTCAGCATCCATAAAGCATACCTCCATAGTACTTCAACAACTAGGAGCTTGTGGAAGTTGTGAGGTGTATAAAGTGTTTTTGAATGACATAGTTGATTAAATTGTTTGTATAAGTTTTTGTGAATTTGCTTGCTATGACAGTGCTTTGGTGTCCTCTTTTTCAAAGGTTCTCTGTAGAAAGTGCACCATGGCATGCCATGCAGGGGAAGATAAGGTACTTTTCACCATACTCCTACTTTTCTGATGCTACTTTGCCTGGCTTAAGCATATTTGAAATTGTCACCCTAATAATATAAGAGTGGAATGTTGCTTCCTGGAATTCATAGAAATGTTTGTTTATCCTTCTGAGAAGGGCATTTTACTCCTTTATGACCAGGACAGCTCTTCTTATGATGATCAAAATGGTGTTTGCCTACGTAGTTGCTTGTAATGCTGTATTATATGAAATCCTATGCAGCCAGGATGAATAGGTTTTTCAGAGTGTATGTTAAGGAGCAATTTAGAGATGTTGTGGCTTCTTGCTCCTCGGTCATGTTAACCTCACAGTTGATGCATGCTCATTGCCGTTCCTCATTTTTTTATAGAGGACCAATATCACCTGAATGACTTTGCATGTCCAAAAAGGGATAGGAATAATGTTGTGAATCAACTAATTCAATCCATGGCTCACAGCTGTAAAGATCCAAAATGCATCAGTGTGTGATCATGATTGCTTTATTATGCCAATAGTTGGCCTCACAGCAGTGACTTTCGTTAGTGACTTTTTTACTTTTTTATTTGTAGACAATTCTAAATAGCTATTAGGGATGTGAATCGTGTCCTCGATCGTCTTAACGATCGATTTCGGCTGGGAGGGGGAGGGGAATCGTATTGTTGCCGTTTGGGGGGGTAAAATATCGTGAAAAATCGTGAAAAATCGTGAAAAATCGTGAAAAATCTAAAATCTAAAAATCGCAAAACCGGCACATTAAAACCCCCTAAAACCCACCCCCGACCCTTTAAATTAAATCCCCCAACCTCCCGAACGCCCCCCAAATGAGTTAAATAACCTGCGGGTCCAGCGGCGGTCCGGAACGGCAGCGGTCCGGAACGGGCTCCTGCTCCTGAATCTTGTTGTCTTCAGCCGGTGCCATTTTCCAAAATGGCGCCGAAAAATGGCGGCAGCCATAGACGAACACGATTGGACGGCAGGAGGTCCTTCCGGACCCCCGCTGGACTTTTGGCAAGTCTCGTGGGGGTCAGGAGGCCCCCCACAAGCTGGCCAAAAGTTCCTGGAGGTCCAGCGGGGGTCAGGGAGCGATTTCCCGCCGCGAATCGTTTTCGTACGGAAAATGGCGCCGGCAGGAGATCGACTGCAGGAGGTCGTTCAGCGAGGGTTCCGGCGCCTCGCTGAACGACCTCCTGCAGTCGATCTCCTGCCGGCGCCATTTTCCGTACGAAAACGATTCGCGGCGGGAAATCGCTCCCTGACCCCCGCTGGACCTCCAGGAACTTTTGGCCAGCTTGTGGGGGGCCTCCTGACCCCCACGAGACTTGCCAAAAGTCCAGCGGGGGTCCAGAAAGACCTCCTGCCATCCAATCGTGTTCGTCTATGGCCGCCGCCATTTTTCGGCGCCATTTTGGAAAATGGCGCCGGCTGAAGACAACAAGATTCAGGAGCAGGAGCCCGTTCCGGACCGCTGCCGTTCCGGACCGCCGCTGGACCCGCAGGTTATTTAACTCATTTGGGGGGGGTTCGGGAGGGTGGGGGATTTAATTTAAAGGGTCGGGGGTGGGTTTTAGGGGGTTTTAGTGTGCCGGCTCACGATTCTAACGATTTATAACGATAAATCGTTAGAATCTCTATTGTATTGTGTTCCATAACGGTTTAAGACGATATTAAAATTATCGGACGATAATTTTAATCGTCCTAAAACGATTCACATCCCTAATAGCTATTCATCATGGTCTCCTGTCCAGCCTCAAACTGGATGAATCAAACTTTCAGGCTGATTCAGTAAAAGTCGTGGGAGAGCGGGCGAGCGCCCGCTCTCCCAGCATGCGCACAGGCCACTCTCCTGCGCGCGTGAGTCAATATTTAAATGAGGGCCCGTGGTAAAAAGAGGCTCTAGGGACACTAGCACGTCCCTAGCGCCTCTTTTTTGATAGGAGCAGCGGCTGTCAGTGAGTTTGACAACCGACGCTCAATTTTGCCAGCGTCGGTTCTCAAACCTGCTCACAGCCACGGGTTCAGAAACTGGACGCCGGCAAAATTGAGCTTCCGGTTTTCAACCTGCACTTTCCCGGTGCCGGCAGAAATTAACGCCTACCTTTGGGTAGGCGCTAATTTCTGAAAGTAAAATGTGTGGCTTGGCTGCACATTTTACTTAGTGAATCGCGCAGGAATAACTAATAGGGCCATCAACATGCATTTGCAAGTTTCAGGCGCTATTAGTTTCGGGGGGGTTGTACGCGCATTTTCGACGCGCTATTACCCCTTACTGAATAAGGGGTCAAGCTAGCGCATTGAAAACGTGCGTCCAAACGCGGGTTAACAGTGCTCTCCGCCGGAGCGTACTGTACTGTATCGGCCTGAATATGAGGTAGATTTAAAAAAGTGTTGCTCATGCAAAAATGGCACATATGTGCGCATGTGGACTGCGCACAAGCAACACAGATTTTAAAAATCCATGAAGTAAGCACATATATATCGGTGTGCGTGTCAAAGATAAGAGGGTGGAAAAGGGGCAGGGAATGGGTGGAGCATGGGGCGGGGCCAACAATTACTCTCATAACTTTGTATTTTAAAACTGGAGACCATGACACACATCGGTTGTTATCCGCATAACTTTACTTCTGCTTCAGGTGAGGAGAAAGTCTGTAGATCTCGAGTTTTAGAACTTACAGGAAAGGGTGAGGGATCTGAGTCAACTGGGGGCATGCAAGATAAGGAACCAGAGGGGTCTAGAAGACCTCAATATGAACTGGGTAAACTGGCACAAGCAAGTTTTACAATTCACCTACATGCACATGTAAAAGCCAACAAAGACCTATGGAAGACATGCACTAGTTGTGCTTGAATAACCTCTTAAAATTAGGAGCATATTTAAACACAGTTGGTGTATTTTAAAACATGTTCAAGTGCACGCACAATTTAAAATTCTAGTGTATCTTTGCTTGCAAGCCGATATGCACATGTGTGGGCACACACGTGTTGGCTTTAAAATTAGTCTGTTAATCTTTGACATTGTGATGTGATGTAATACCATATTTGCTTTCTAATTGAACCTGAAAAATTAAAGAATATGATTAATGTTGCAAATTGTTACCTTCATACCTGAGGCAAGCTTTTCTACTCAGACTTTTCCTATTTGCAGTGGGGTTTACACACCCAGGAATGCTCACAGATAATGACTGTAAATCTGGAAAAGGAAAGTAAAAAACTGTGTCCTAGGGAAGAAAAACAAAGAAGTGCTAAAAAAGGTGCACAGAGAAAAGAAAAAGATGAAAAAGAAGGATGTCCAGAGCAAGAGGGACAGAACTCCACCCAAGCCAGCTACTCTCTCTGAGGCCTACAAGAGAGGAAGGGAGAGACAAAAGTTGCAAGGGGGAAGGACAGCTGGGGCTAAAGCAAGGTGCACCAGGAGTCAAGAAGTAATATGCATTAAGGGTTCAATGGCTCAGTGGAGATGACAAACCAGGGAGAAGATCAGACCTTGGGGTTAGAGGCAAGAGAGAGAAGAATCAGGTCCAGGGAGACAAATGATCCCTTTTGGGGCTGAAACCGAAGACAGAAAAGAGGGAAGGGTTGTCGAAAGTCACAGCAACTTCCCTAAGGCGGGACAATAGGAGATAAAATGAAGCCCTTCCAGCCGAAGGAAATATATACATGACTCATCACTTTGATCCATCCCACTGTTATGACTACTTCTTTTCTTACTTTCTTTTCTATCCTTTTCCATCTCAACTCCTTTAGTCATTCCTATTCATTTCTTTGCCAATGCCCTTTTTAAACTTCGTATTCACCCTTCTGGCATATCCATTCTCGCTCACATTCAGCTATTCATGCTTTATTTGGTCCATACTCGTCCATACTCTCACTTCTTTTTCAAGAAAATGTCCAAATGAGCAGTCTCTTAAACCCAATCCAGTACCTTCAGCTTCTGGTTTTCTTCCTCCTCTCAGTCACCTGGAAAGCAGGTTTTTCTGAAAGTCACATGAAAAGCAGGTTTGTATTTGTTCTTCATAGGGATGAATGCCTAGAAGCAGGTTGGGCGCACAATATTGCAAAAGCTGATTATGCTGGTGCACAGAGAACATTCTGCATGTGTTAGGGGCCAAGTGTGCACATCTCGTCTGCACCTGCATTTATTTGCAGTTTTAGCAATGACCAAATAAAGTTTGCTTTTTACACCCCATGCAGTTCACACATGCACAAACAACTCCCTCCCCCCCCCCCCCAGTAACCACTATTCTGCTTCCCCAGCATATTTAAATGTATATATATAATACATTTCTTTATTACATTGTCACCTGCATCAATTTATGTCATTGCTTAGTTTAGGTTTTCTACATGTTGTGGAGCTAACCCTCCTTATTGGTTATTGTTTAAATGTTGCTGATCCTCTGATTGGATTTGTTCCTGTTTGCTCCCGCTCTGTCTATGTTCTCTTGCTTCTTTCTATTGGTCTTTTGCTCCTTAGAATCCCTGAGAGATCCTACTTCCTGCTGAAAGATCAGCTTGGGACTGGCTCTGGACAAGATTGCAGCTCTCCTGGAACCTCTGAAGGTTCCAAGAAACATTGCTTTTTTTTTCACCTTGCTTCCTTCCCTTCCTATTGCAGGTTTCTGTTATTTGTTGGCAGTTTACATCTTCCTCTATGGCTGAAGTCATCTGCCTTTGACTGAGCTCTCAGAATTCCTCATCACAGCTGTATCAGTTCTATCGTCTGTGTAGTTATCTTCAATGCAATACTATTCGAAGTGAGTGTTAAAATGTTTATTATTCAATAAATGTTTTGGTATTAAGGTTTGAGTTCTCTCTGACTTTGGAAGCTAAAAATGGAAGAGATTTAACTTTCTGTATAGGCTCCCAAGCTAGGACATTGGGAGCAGAGGACAGAACAACCACTTTTACTTATATAGCTTAGAGAAAAGACCCATTAGTAATATTATTGGGGGAAAAGTACTAGTCCCTTCACAAGCAGAAATAAATGGAATATCAGGGAAAAGCAGAGACAAGATACACTAGTCTAACTTCCTGTTTACCTCTCACTTTTATGTCATATTTTTACATTACAAATGTTTCTAAAGTCTGTCTGGAAGGTACCAGATCTCGAGTTTCTTCTAGCTTTTAACTGCTTTCCACCATCTGTGTATTGGTAGGATTGGGTAGGGCTGGGTGGATGTGGCAGGAGAACGATGCCTTGTTGGGGGAGGTAATCCAGCATGAGAAAGAAACATGCATGTCATTACTTGGCTGTTATGGGTAAGTAATAGTTGTAGGCTTTTCCATTTACTTGGGATGGTAGAAAAATTTCCCATTTATTTTAATTGGGATTTTTCCACTCCCCATAATCATTGTACCATTTAATCATTAGAAATCAGGAGGCCAATATTGAAACACTACTTAGCCGGATAAGTAGAAATTATCCAGCTAAGGGGATCATTTTCTATCGGTATCGCACGCGAAAAGGGACTTTCCGCAAGCGACAACTTGATAGGGGTGGAGTCAGGGCGGAGTCGGGACCGGAAGTGGAGGAGTCGGGGCGGCGTCGGGGCGGACGCAGTGGTAACTTCGCTGGCGGCAATAAGGTAAGACCCGTTATCGCCGCCAGTAGCGCGCCCAATAGCACCACTTTTCATGTTGGCGCTATTGGGTGCGAAAACCAGCAGCAATAACACCGCGGTGAGCGATCGCTGCCGGCTTTCGCAGGCCTACCCCTCCCCCACTTCACCCCCCTGGCTCCGTTACCGCGGAATTCAGTAAGCTGTGTGCTGATAGAAAATCCAGGCCTAAGTGTGGCCACTGAATATCCAGCTATGCTCAACTGCCACCACTTAACTGGATAAGTTACTTATCTGGCTAAACAGATAATGAACAGGGAATGGGTGGATCAGGGTGGCGCTACTTATCCAGTTAACTTAACCAGATAAGTGCTGATATTCAGACTTATCCAGTTAAGTTAATCGGCTAAGTTAGACCTGCTCTATAATTTATCCAGCTAAGTAGAGACTTATACATGGATATTCAGCAGCATTGTCATGCTGCTGAATATCCCATTTAAGTTAACCGGATAAGTCTTATCCGGTTAACTTAAATAAACATTTAATTTTGAATACTGAATTTTGAATCTTAGGCCTGATTGTCTGCTTTAAGCCTCATTAACTAACTTTATTTTTCTTTTCTTTTTTAACCATTGTCTTACTTTAAAAATGCCCAAAGTTTCTTGTCTTGTATGTTTGTTTTATTAGATTATAAGCTCTATTGAGCAGGGACTGTCTTTTTTGTGTGTTTGTACAGAGCTGTGTATGTCGTGTAGCGCTATAGAAATGTTAAGCAGTAGTAGTAGTAGTAGTAGTAGTAGTAATATTGGGCCCCAGATATCTTGTTTGAATGATCTTTGAACTGTCTATCTGACCTAGTAAGAATGGGGAAATAAAAAATAATTTTTTAAGATACTTATTGACTGTGCCTTGGGGTGATCAATGCTATAGAGGCTTCTTTCTCTCTGTTTTTCAATGAAGAGACTGGGTAAGCAGGTCATACCTTAGAATCCTGCCAGAAAGCTCTACCAGACAGAGCCTCTATTTGTAATTACTGATAAAATATACTCAGTTTTCTAGTTCTGATACATTTCTTATAATTTTGCATTAGAGGCAGGCCAATCCAAGTTTTGTAATCTTCAGATCTGGATCCATTATCCACTTAGCTAGCAGATCATGAATTTTTCTTGTTTATTTTTTAAATCACTGATACTGACCCTAACGCATCATGGTGATTGGACTACATGGATTACAAATCATGGAAAAATCTACTCTGTCAATGTATGTGTCTTTCGTCTAAATTGTGTCTTTCGCCTAAATTGTATGAAATATGAACACATCAAGTGAATGTAATTGGTTCCTATAATATTTACGTCACGATATAAACCATTGTGATCCTCACTTGGAACGACGGTATATATATAAAACGGCTAAATAAATAATTTGCACATACTCTTCTCCCCTTGAGGAAGAGATGCCCTCAAGTTGTCTCTCAGTGCTTTGTTTGTACAGGGAGGAAAGCACAGAGAGATGGACCAGGGGAATTCCCTTCCACAAATAGTATTCCTTCCTGACCTGTATACTCTGTTTCTGGAAAGAGAAGGGAAGAAATCCTCCTTGCCGACTGTCAGTCCTCCTGCCTAAATGAGGAAAGAGAGCTGTGTGCCAACCACCAAGAATGCTTCTCCAGTGATCATATAAGGGAAAAGGAGTTTGGGGCCAGTGAATCTCTTCCTCCACTAAAATGGATAAAGTGGGGTTTTTTTGCCTGCCTGAATGGGGGAAAGATTCCACTGATCATCACAGGGAAGCAAACTGATCCACTGTTATAAATCATGGTTTATATTCTTTGCAGTTTTATTAATCCAAAATATTTCTTGAATCATAAACATGTAAACTTTTTTGTATTTATTATTATTATTATTATTATTATTATTATTAAGGGGGGGATTAGAAGCTTTTAAAAATTATGCACCTCTTGATTATATACAATTTTCCCCACAATTAAACTTTATATATTGTTTTCCCAGTCCACAGCTTAATGCCCTCTAAATAAAGAGTATTGTGAACATTTCACTTGGAATCAATGTGATGGACTGTATTTTCGGGACAATCTTTTTCACTGCTGCTGTGGGGCGTATGTGCCTTTCTACACGCAGATGCTGCCATGCTCCCTGGAGAATACAATTGGGTGGCAGAGTGAAACATCTTCATTCCAGAAGATGAAAGTTTTCCGGTCAGTGCAAGAGAGGTGGCAGAGATGATGCTTAGAGTCATCAGCTGAGGCTACAACACTTGAACCAGACTAGGAGAAACAGGAAGAAACTGAGCAATGGTTAACAGGCAGCACATTTTAGGACAGGACGGTGATGCTGATTAAAAAAAAATAAAGAGCTCCAAGTGGAAGAACACGAGGAGTAATATGACCTGTAGAAAATTCTAGTGACAAGACCTCAGCCATAGATAGCAAGTACACTAAGCCAGTTGAGAGAGCCCTGCCTTATAGGATTATTTTAAACTTTCCTTTGGAGACAGGAGAACATGCTGTGGATGAAGACTCTAGGGTATGCAAGTGCAAGTACAATAATCCCTATGACAGTAGTATTTTGAGCAATCAATCCAGAGAAACCAATGATTGGTCTGCATGGAATAGGATTGCACTTTGGGCAAGGCTGAAAAATAGGCAATAAACAGAAAAAAAAAATAAAACAATAATTTACTTTATAAATTCCTGAAGTCACAGATTGTGAGACCAATGTTTTTTGTTTAATCTGGTTGTGTTTATTAGCAATCTGTTTGCTCATATTATCCCAAGAGCTGACAGTTGTACAACAGGTTTTCAGTTCTAAATCATGGCTCTTACAGAAAACAGAATGTACAGAATACCTACACAAGGTATTTCATATTAAAAATAACCTGTCAGCACAGGCTGGCATGGACAGTTTTACTAGAACCATAGTGCAGCTAGGGGTGTACAGCCTTCAAAAGTTTGTATTTATTTTTTATTTGTTTTGTTTTGGGGAGATTCCAGGTATCATTTCATACAATGTTTGTTTCATTTCTGTTTCTTTGCCGGAAAAACACAAACATTAAAAAAAACAAAACAGAAAAGATAACCCAAAACAAAACACAGACAGCAAGGGCAAGAGGTGAGCAGGCATTTCTCCTGCCCCCCTTTTACTGCAGGGGATCCCCATGGACAGGGCAAGCGAGGGTTGGGGTGGTTCCAGTCCCCACCCCCCCCCCCCGAACCCCCTCCCACCCAAGTACCGGGGTTGGGAACCCCCCCCCAACTCTCACTTTTGCCCTCACTATGTCAGTGAGGGCAAAAGTAGCGTCGGCGCCATTTTGACTTTTGCCCTCACTATGTCGACATAGTGAGGGCAAACGTAGCGCCGGCGCCATTTTGAATATTGGCAATACAGCCCGCGTGCAGGAGGTCGCTCCCGGACCCCCGCTGGACTTTTGGCAAGTCTTGTGGGGGTCAGGAGGCCCCCCCAAGCTGGCCAAAAGTCCCTGGGGGTCCAGCGGGGGTCCGGGAGCGATCTCCTGCACTCGTGACGTCGGGCGACAGGAACCAAAATGGCGCCGGCGCTACCTTTGCCCTGTCATATGATAAGGGCAAAGGGCCACCGGCGCCATTTCTTTTAACGCAGCCGTGGCCCGAGAGCGGGAGATCGTGCCGGGACCCCCCCACTGGACCCCAGGTAATTTTAAAACATTTTGGGGGGGCTTCGGGAGGGTGGGGGATTTATTTTAAAGGGTCGGGGTGGGTTTTAGGGTGCCGGTTTTCCCGCACTCCCCCTCCCCCGATTTACGATTTTTTGACGATAAATCGGGGGAATTGTTATTGTATCGCGGCTCTAACGATTTTTGATGATTTAAAATATATCTGACAATTGTTTTAAATCGTCAAAAAACGATTCACATCCCTAGTAAATACTGTGGCTGTGGCTCTGTCATCCGTTCCCCTGTGCACAGTATTCAAAGTGTGGTCTAACGATGGAGTTATCATGGTTGGACCACACTTTGAATGCAGTCTAACCATTATTGATATCCTGATCCTCTGTTTTATTTGCCATTCCCTTCTTAATAATTCCTAAGATTCTGTTTGCTTTTTTGACTGCCACAGCACAATGAACCGACGATTTCAACGTAATTTCAGCTATGATACCCAGATAGTTTTCCTGAAGTAGTGTTGGGAATTGGAGCCCTGAAGGAATTAGTCTGACTTTTTATTACAACTTTGGGAAACAATGGTCTGTTTACCTGCCTGCGAGGCTTTACTCTGTTCTGGGTCTGGAGAGTAAAAAAATTATAGATTGTCCCAGGGTGACTTGTGGTGTTTTGGGCTTGAATTCTTTTTGTTGTTGGAACCTGGAAGCATGGCCACAGTTTTTTTAAGGGAAGGGACTGAGAAGTGAAGCAACATGTTGCTGCGTTCGGTGACTGCAAACTATGTGTGTGTTTGAATGCTGAGGGAGCTCCCATCAGCATTTGTGAGGCACTGGAGATTCTAGGAGAGCCTTTTGCGTTGTGTAAAGAGGTGTAGGCCGATGTCAGCGGGTCCTGGCTCAGCCAATCATGTGACACATTTTAAAAGTGAATAAAAGCTAAAAAAAAAAAAAAAAGCATTTTTAAAATTACAAACCGTGGCAATTCAAGTGAGGGGAGGCAGAGGAAGCTGTCTACAAATTTTCATAGACCCAGGGTAACCTTGGTGAAATCGATCCTAAAAACATTAAAAATCTTCTTTAAAATTAAAAATTGCTGTGATTTCAGTTTGTGGTCATGAAATGGGGGTCTGATAATATCTCTACAGTGGGAGTTTGAACTTAAAAAATCATTCCTAAAAAGAGTTATCTCTTTTGGGAGAGGGAGGGGTTTCAAGTGCTCAGTGAAGCTTAAAAACAAGCCAGACTTTAATTGTGCTCACCTGAGAAAGTACTTATGGCACTTATTAAGCCCTTATTTTTCCATTAGGAATTATTATTATCATATAGAAGCAAGTATTTTGGAAGAGATTTCAAGGAGATTTTAATAGGATTTGAAGGATGAGGCTTTCTCAAAGAGTATTTTTTTATGGTCTGTGGTAATTTTGGTGGGTTTTGAGATCTTGTTGAATGTGATTTGGGTTATTTCTCTTGAATTTCTTCACATTCACATTTAAACATTTCAGTGAAGCTGTTAAAAACAAGTTCCATTTCCCTTGAGGGAGAGAAAAAAAACAGAGCTAAGGGAATGTCGACATAGCAATGTCATGCTTACCACATATTTACTAGGGATGTGCAGAGCAAAATTTTATGTTCATATTTCTTATGTCCGAAAGGGGGTCCCACTTGCGGCCAATATGGACATAAAAAAAATCTAATGAGTTGGGTATATGTACATATGTCGCCCATTAAAGTCAATGGGGGAAGGATTTCCAGCCTATTTTTGGCTGCAGAATTGTGGTTTTCTTATCAATTGGCCCAGGAGAGAGTTCCCTTTCCTTTGTGCAGGGAAGTACTCCCTGGAAAGGGTCCACCCCTAGAGTTGTGTGTACCCGGTGTTTACATTGGCGTCCAGTGAATATCGTTGGCGTCTAGTGAATTCCGTTGGCGTCTAGTGAATTCAGACGGTACTTACGCACTTCAGCAGATGACAAAGGAATTGGAGGATCTCTCAGAAATAAGAATACGTGTGGGAACACAAGGTCTGGATGAACAGGCAGGCACAGCAATGGAGTTAAAACAGCAGTAGGAACACAAGGCCTGGATGAACAGGCACTTCCTTCGAGGACAGAGGTCAATCCCAGCTAGGGACACAAGGCCTGCATGAACAGGCACAGGAACTAGGTTAAAACACTGGTAGCTCGCCAGCATCTTTCTGATGCATGCTAGAATATTGGCAGCGGTATGGGCATGGTCCGTCAGGTGGGTGTGCAGTAAAGCCCACCTCTACCCTCATGCTTGTTCAGGGAAGGACTCCCTGGAACGGGTCCACCCCTAGAGTTGTGTGTACCCGGTGTTTACATTGGCGTCCAGTGAATATCGTTGGCGTCTAGTGAATTCCGTTGGCGTCTAGTGAATTCAGACTGTACTTACGCACTTCAGCTGATGACAAACGAATTGGAGCCTAGGATCTCTCACAAATAAGAATACGTGTGGGAACACAAGGCCTGGATGAACAGGCACAGCCACTGAGTTAAAACACCTGTGGGAACACAAGGCCTGGATGAACAGGCACCGCCACTGAGTTAAAACACCTGTGGGAACACAAGGCCCGGAAGAATGGGCACAGCAACTGAGTTAAAACACCTGTGGGAACACAAGGCCTGGATGAACACGGATACTCGGATAGTAATTATGTGTTTTTTTAATGTATTTATATTCTTATTTGAAAACGTTTCTAGCACGTCATACTTGATTACACTCAGGTTCTGTAGGTATTTCCCTATCCCCAGAGGAACACAAGGCCTGGATGAACAGGCACCGCCACTGAGTTAAAACACCTGTGGGAACACAAGGCCTGGATGAACACGGATACTCGGATAGTAATTATTTGTTTTTTTAATGTATTTATATTCTTATTCGAAAACGTTTCTAGCACGTCAGACTTGATTACACTCAGGTACTGTAGGTATTTCCCTATCCCCAGAGGAACACAAGGCCTGGATGAACAGGCACCGCCACTGAGTTAAAACACCTGTGGGAACACAAGGCCTGGATGAACAGGCAGGCACAGCAATGGAGTTAAAACACCAGTAGGAACATGGATGAACACTGATACTCGGATAGTACAATTTTTTTTTTATGGATTTATATTCTTTTTTTAAAAAGTTTATAGCACTTCATTTATTTTTATATTTATTTGTCATTTTTATATACTGACATTCTTGTATTCAATGCAAATCATACTTGCTTACACTCAGTTACTGTATGTATTTCCCTATCCCCAGAGGAACACAAGGCCTGCAGGAACGGGCACAGCAACGGAGTTAAAACACTTGTGGGAACACAAGGCCGGGATGAAGAGGCGCAGCAGTCAAGCACAGAGGTCGATCCCAGCTAGGGACACAAGGCCTGGATGAAGAGGCACATCATTCGAGGACAGAGTTCAATCACAGCTAGGGACACAAGCCGCGGAGGAAAAAACACTAACCAGGATCCTCCAAGCCCTCATTTTCTCCAAATTAGACTACTGCAACTCTATATTTCTTGGACTCCCTTCCTCATACACAAAACCACTCCAAATGGTTCAAAACGCAGCAGCCCGTCTACTAACAAACACTAGGAAAAGAGACCACATTTCCCCAGTCCTAAAAGACCTCCACTGGTTACCAATTCAGTTCAGAGTCATTTACAAATCCATCACCTTGATATACAAAATCTTTCACCAACACACCATAATCGACCTACAAATTCCTCTCCGTTTATACAAATGCACAAGACCGACCAGGGAAGCCTACAGAGGATGCCTCCTTGTTCCACCCTCCAAAACCACTTATCACAGCACCTTTAGAGATTGAGCCCTTTCCACAGCAGGTCCACCGTTATGGAACTCCATCCCCCCAGATCTCAGAAATGAACCTTGCCTCCTAACCTTTCGGAAAAGACTCAAGACATGGCTTTTCAGGCAAGCCTTCCCGAACTGCACCTAACACACACCATCAATAAATTCTCAGCTCAGAAGCTGTATATATTGGATGCCATATTTGTAATGTACTCTTGTATATTTTTATATTCTACACATGTATATAATTAACCTCCTCTATCCCTCTTTATTTCTTACACTCCCAGTTCATAGCCCCAGTTAATTGTAACTGCATCTCTTCACCACGTGTATTTATGTTATAGGTTGTTTTCTTTGCACCCCTGTTTTCTGTAAAGCGACATCATGTGAACGATTTCATGAATGCCGGTATAAATAAACCTTAAATAAATAAAATAAATAAGTAAGTACCGCAAGGGAAAGTTGAAAACAACTTTGAAGAGGGAGTTCAAGAGGGCGTGAAATTGTAAAGAGGTAAATGGGTGGGGTCCGTGCAGTCCGCCCGCAGGATTCAACCCGGCGGGTTCGGTCGGACAGGGGTTTCGGCGGATCCCCCACCCCCACCCCTTTCGCGGGGGGTGGGGGAGGGGCGGGGAACGCCTCCCGGACGGCCCCGGCCCCCGCAGGGCGCATTTCCTCCGCGGCGGTGAGCCGCGACCGGCAACGGGTCGGCTGGGAAGGCCCAGGGGGGCAGGTGGCCCGCTGCTCCGGCGGCGCGTGTTATAGCCCCCCCTCCCGGCGTTTCCTCCTTCCCCTTTGGCAACTGTTAACTTGTCTTAACCTCATTCACTACATCTATGCAGACGATGTTCAGATTCTTATTCCCATAACAGAATCTATTAACAAACTTGGCTATTCTTACAAGCCTTCCCTGATCCTTCAAACTTTCACTAGATAAGTACAGCTACTCAGCTTTGAATATGGAACTTCGCCCCTCCAATATTCTCCTCATTTAGCTACCCTACTTATGCACTTCAGAAAATGACAAAGGAATTGGAAGATCTCTCAGAAATAATAATACGTGTGGGAACACAAGGTCTGGATGAACAGGCAGGAACAGCAATGGACTTAAAACACCAGTAGGAATACTAGGCCTGGATGAAGAGGCACATCATTCTAGGACAGAGGTCAATCCCACCTATGGACACAAGCCGCGGAGGAAAAGAAACTAACCAGGATTCCCTCCGTAACGGCGAGTGAAGAGGGAAGAGCCCAGCGCCGAATCCCCCCTCGTCCGGCGGGAGTGGGAAATGTGGCGTACGGAAGATCGCCTCTCTGGCGCCGCTCGGGGGCCCAAGTCCTTCTCATCAAGCCTCAGCCCGCGGACGGTGTTAGGCCGGTAGCGGCCCCCGGCGCGCCGGGACCGGGTTTTCTCGTAGTCTGTTTGTTTGGGAATGCAGGCCAAAGTGGGTGGTAAACTCCATCTAAGGGTAAATACCGGCTCCGGCGCGTGTTATTGCCCCCCCCCCCCCCGGCAGCAGCTTCGCCGTTTCCCCCGGACAAGGGTCCACCTCCAAGTTCAACAATTTCTTACTCTTTACTTTGTCTGTCGAGGCTTGACGTCTCTAAAAGGGTTTGACCTGGAATGCTGTGCATGTCCATCCAATATCGCATACAATATAAAGTGGCATGTTTAATTCAAAATGTTGTACACGGGGAGATCTCAGAAATGAACCTCGCCTCCTAACCTTTCTGGAAAGACTCAAGACATGGCTTTTCAGGCAAGCCTTCCCGAACTCCACCTAACACGCACCATCAATAAATTCTCTGCTCAGAAGCTGTATATATTGTATATACAGGTGGCCCGCCGCTCCGGCGGCGCGTGTTATAGCCCCCCCTGGCAGCAGCTTCGCCGTTTCCCCCGCCGTTTCCTCCTTCCCCTTTGCCAACTGTTAACTAGTCTTAACCTCATTCACTACATCTATGCAGACGATGTTCAGATTCTTATTCCCATAACAGAATCTATTAACAAAGCCATCGCACTTTGGAACAACAGCTTACAAGCCATCACTAATCTCCTCAACAGTCAAAGCATGAGATCTTATTAAGAAACTGACATTATCCTCAACAAATTCTTACTCCTAGCAAAACCTCTACCAAGTAAGTACACAGGGGTCTGTATTTTCATACCCCAGTGCTTGCTGTTTGAATACCGCTCTTGCCGTACCGACCCGCAGGGACCACCTAGGGACACAAGCTGTGGAGGAAAAGAAACTAACCAGGATTCCCTCAGTAACGGCGAGAGAAGAGGGAAGAGCCCAGCGCCGAATCCCCGCCTGTCCGGCGGGCGCAGGAAATGTGGCATACGGAAGACCGCCTCCCCAGCGCCACTCGGGGGCCCAAGTCCTTCTGATGGAGGATCAGCCCGCGGACAGTGTTAGGCCGGTAGTGGCCCCCGGCGCGCCGGGACCGGGTCTTCTCTGAGTCGGGTTCTTTGGGAAATCAGCCCAAAGCGGGTGGTAATCTCCGTGTAAGGCTGAATACTGGCACGAGACCGATGAAACAGCTAGTAGCAATCGGAATCTCTGGATTGGCGCTCGCCTGGTTCAAATTGTTGCTAACCAACAGAGGTTATAAGGTAAAAAATCCAGAACAAAGAATCACCACGCCACGACTCGGCCATCGGAGTCCCACAAGGTTCCTCTTTATCCCCTAAACTCTTTAATATTTACCTCCTACCACTCTGCCGACTCCTTACCAACCTCAATTTAATACACTTTCTCTATGCAGACGACACCCAGATCCTGATCCCCATCAAAGAATCATACACAAAAACCCTCGAATACTGGGATTCCTGTCACCTAGAAATCAAAAGCCTCCTCAAAAGCCTAAATCTGGTACTAAACTCCTCTAAAACTGAAGTATTACTCATAACTCCTGACAACAATCTCACAGCTTGTCTCCCAACCAACCTACAAACTACTCATGTGAGGGATCTAGGTGTGCTAATCGACAATTAACTGAACTTGAAATCCCATATCAATAAAACCACCAAAGACTGCTTCTATAAACTGCAAGTTTAAAAAAGGATAAGACCACTCTTCCACGCCAAAGACTTCAGAACCATCCTCCAAGCCCTCATTTTCTACTACTGCAACTCTACATTACTTGGACTCCCTTCCTCATACACAAAACCACTCCAAATGGTTCAAAACGCAGCAGCCCGTCTACTAACAAACACTAGGAAAGGAGGCCACATTTCCCCAGTCCTAAAAGACCTCCACTGGTTACCAATTCAGTTCAGAGTCATTTACAAATCCATCACCTTGATATAAGAAATCATTCACCAACACACCATAATCGACCTACAAATTCCTCTTCGTTTATTCAAATGCACAAGACCCACCAGGGAAGCCTACAGAGGATGCAATGCCGGTATAAATAAATAAAATCAATAAGTACGTAAGGGAAAGTTGAAAACAACTTTCAAGAGCGAGTTCAAAAGGGCGGGAAACCGTTAAGAGTTAAACGGGTGAGGTGCGTGCAGTCCACCTGGAGGATTGAACCCGGCGGGTTCGGTGGGACCGGGGTTTCGGCGGATCCTCCACCCCTTTCGCGGGGGGGCGGGGAACGCCTCCCGGACGGCCCCGGCCCCGTCCAGGAATAAAAAAAATAAAGTAAAGCAATAAAATCAATAAGTACGTAAGGGAAAGTTGAAAACAACTTTCAAGACCGAGTTCAAAAGGGCGGGAAACCGTTAAGAGTTAAACGGGTGGGGTGCGTGCAGTCCGCGGCCCCGGCCCCGTCCAGGAATAAAAAAATAAAGTAAATCAATAAAATCAATAAGTACGTAAGGGAAAGTTGAAAACAACTTTCAAGAGCGAGTTCAAAAGGGCGGGAAACCGTTAAGAGTTAAACGGGTGGGGTGCGTGCAGTCCGCGGCCCCGGCCCCGTCCAGGAATAAAAAAAATAAGTAAATCAATAAAATCAATAAGTACGTAAGGGAAAGTTGAAAACAACTTTCAAGAGCGAGTTCAAAAGGGCGGGAAACCGTTAAGAGTTAAACGGGTGAGGTGCGTGCAGTCCACCTGGAGGATTGAACCCGGCGGGTTCGGTGGGACCGGGGTTTCGGCGGATCCCCCACCCCTTTCGCGGGGGGGCGGGGAACGCCTCCCGGACGGCCCCGGCCCCGTCCAGGAATAAAAAAATAAAGTAAAGCAATAAAATCAATAAGTACGTAAGGGAAAGTTGAAAACAACTTTCAAGAGCGAGTTCAAAAGGGCGGGAAACCGTTAAGAGTTAAACGGGTGAGGTGCGTGCAGTCCACCTGGAGGATTCAACCCGGCGGGTTCGGTGGGACCGGGGTTTCGGCGGATCCCCCACCCCTTTCGCGGGGGGGGCGGGGAACGCCTCCCGGACGGCCCCGGCCCCGTCCAGGAATAAAAAAATAAAGTAAAGCAATAAAATCAATAAGTACGTAAGGGAAAGTTGAAAACAACTTTCAAGACCGAGTTCAAAAGGGCGGGAAACCGTTAAGAGTTAAACGGGTGGGGTGCGTGCAGTCCGCGGCCCCGGCCCCGTCCAGGAATAAAAAAATAAAGTAAATCAATAAAATCAATAAGTACGTAAGGGAAAGTTGAAAACAACTTTCAAGAGCGAGTTCAAAAGGGCGGGAAACCGTTAAGAGTTAAACGGGTGGGGTGCGTGCAGTCCGCGGCCCCGGCCCCGTCCAGGAATAAAAAAAAATAAAGTAAATCAATAAAATCAATAAGTACGTAAGGGAAAGTTGAAAACAACTTTCAAGAGCGAGTTCAAAAGGGCGGGAAACCGTTAAGAGTTAAACGGGTGGGGTGCGTGCAGTCCGCGGCCCCGGCCCCGTCCAGGAATAAAAAAATAAAGTAAATCAATAAAATCAATAAGTACGTAAGGGAAAGTTGAAAACAACTTTCAAGAGCGAGTTCAAAAGGGCGGGAAACCGTTAAGAGTTAAACGGGTGAGGTGCGTGCAGTCCACCTGGAGGATTGAACCCGGCGGGTTCGGTGGGACCGGGGTTTCGGCGGATCCCCCACCCCTTTCGCGGGGGGGCGGGGAACGCCTCCCGGACGGCCCCGGCCCCGTCCAGGAATAAAAAAAATAAAGTAAAGCAATAAAATCAATAAGTACGTAAGGGAAAGTTGAAAACAACTTTCAAGAGCGAGTTCAAAAGGGCGGGAAACCGTTAAGAGTTAAACGGGTGAGGTGCGTGCAGTCCACCTGGAGGATTCAACCCGGCGGGTTCGGTGGGACCGGGGTTTCGGTGGATCCCCCACCCCTTTCGCGGGGGGGCAGGGAACGCCTCCCGGGCGGCCCCGGCCCCGTCCAGGAATAAAAAAAATAAAGTAAAGCAATAAAATCAATAAGTACGTAAGGGAAAGTTGAAAACAACTTTCAAGAGCGAGTTCAAAAGGGCGGGAAACCGTTAAGAGTTAAACGGGTGAGGTGCGTGCAGTCCGCGGCCCGTCCAGGAATAAAAAAAATAAAGTAAAGCAATAAAATCAATAAGTACGTAGGGAAAGTTGAAAACAACTTTCAAGAGCGAGTTCAAAAGGGCGGGAAACCGTTAAGAGTTAAACGGGTGGGGTGCGTGCAGTCCGCGGCCCCGGCCCCGTCCAGGAATAAAAAAAATAAAGTAAATGAATAAAATCAATAAGTACGTAAGGGAAAGTTGAAAACAACTTTCAAGAGCGAGTTAGTTCAAAAGGGCGGGAAACTGTTAAGAGTTAAACGGGTGAGGTGCGTGCAGTCCGCGGCCCCGGCCCCGTCCAGGAATAAAAAAAATAAAGTAAAGCAATAAAATCAATAAGTTCGTAAGGGAAAGTTGAAAACAACTTTCAAGAGCGAGTTCAAAAGGGCGGGAAACCGTTAAGAGTTAAACGGGTGGGGTGCGTGCAGTCCGCGGCCCCGGCCCCGTCCAGGAATAAAAAAAATAAAGTAAATGAATAAAATCAATAAGTACGTAAGGGAAAGTTGAAAACAACTTTCAAGAGCGAGTTAGTTCAAAAGGGCGGGAAACCGTTAAGAGTTAAACGGGTGAGGTGCATGCAGTCCGCGGCCCCGGCCCCGTCCAGGAATAAAAAAAATAAAGTAAAGCAATAAAATCAATAAGTACGTAAGGGAAAGTTGAAAACAACTTTCAAGAGCGAGTTCAAAAGGGCGGGAAACCGTTAAGAGTTAAACGGGTGGGGTGCGTGCAGTCCGCGGCCCCGGCCCCGTCCAGGAATAAAAAAAATAAAGTAAATGAATAAAATCAATAAGTACGTAAGGGAAAGTTGAAAACAACTTTCAAGAGCGAGTTAGTTCAAAAGGGCGGGAAACCGTTAAGAGTTAAATGGGTGAGGTGCGTGCAGTCCGCCTGGAGGATTCAACACGGCGGGTTCGGTGGGACCGGGGTTTCGGCGGATCCCCCACCTTTTTCGCGGGGGGGCGGGGAACGCCTCCCGGACGGCCCCGGCCCCGTCCAGGAATAAAAAAATTAAGTAAATCAATAAAATCAATAAGTACGTAAGGGAAAGTTGAAAACAACTTTCAAGAGCGAGTTCAAAAGGGCGGGAAACCGTTAAGAGTTAAACGGGTGAGGTGCGTGCTGTCCACCTGGAGGATTCAACCCGGCGGGTTCGGTGGGACCGGGTTTCGGCGGATCCCCCACCCCCTTTCGCGGGGGGGCGGGGAACGCCTCCCGGACGGCCGCAGGGCGCATTTCCTCCGCGGCGGAGCGCCGCAACCGGCTCCGTGTCGGCTGGGAAGGCCCAGGGGGGGCAGGTGGCCCGCCGCTCCGGCGGCGCGTGTTATAGCCCCCCCTGGCAGCAGCTTTGCCGTTTCCCCCCGCCGTTTCCTCCTTCCCCCTTTGCCAACTGTTAAGTAGTCTTAACCTCATTCACTACATCTATGCAGACGATGTTCAGATTCTTATTCCCATAACAGAATCTATTAACAAAGCCATCGCACTTTGGAACAACAGCTTACAAGCCACCACTAATCTCCTCAACAGTCTAAACCTGGTCCTCAATGCCTCTAAAACTAAACTCCTCTTCATTTCCTACAGCAAGAAAACCTCCCATCTCAGATCCATCACAAACACCTTCTCACCCACAACCATGTGAGAGACCTGGGAGTAATTATAGACAACCGTCTTCACCTAAAGAATATGATCCAAACCACAACTATAAGATATAATATTATATCTTAATGGGCCTCGACAAAGGAAACTCTTTGCTATTGATCTTGTTAGACCTTTCCGCAGCGTTCGACACGGTCAACCACGCCATCCTCCTAAACCAGCTTTCGTCCATAGGAATCAGCGGCACCGTCCTATCCTGGTTCAAAACGTTTCTCAATTACAGAGGTTACAAAGTTAAACTCCAAAACAAGGAATCCTCAAGATTTGACTCTGTCATAGGAGTCCCTCAAGGTTCTTCATTGTCTCCGACCCTATTTAATATCTATCTTCTTCCTCTCTGCCACTTCTTACCGACCTCAATCTAAAGTACTTCCTTTACGCAGATGATATTGAAATCATCATCCCTATCAAAGACACATACTGTAAAACTCTTGAGTACTGGGAAACATGCCACCAGAAAATCAAACAAGTAGTAAACAACCTACACCTCATCTTAAACTCATCCAAGACAGAAATCCTACTCATCTCTCCTGAAAACAATATCTCCAACACTACTCTTCCCACCAACCTACCTACCACACAAGTTAGAGAGTTAGGAGTGATAATAGACAACCGGCTAAACTTCAAGGCACATATCAACAAAACAACCAAAGACTGCTTCTATAAACTCCAGGTTCGGAAGAGGATAAGACCTCTTTTCCATGCTCAAGACTTCAGAACGATCATCGAAGCAGTCATTTTTGCGAAATTAGACTACTGCAGTTCCCTATTGCTAGGTCTGCCCTCATCCTATTCCAAACCACTACAGATGGTTCAAAATTCAGCAGCCCGATTACTAACAGGCGCAAGAAAGAGAGACCACATATCTCCCATTCTGAAAGAGTTACATTGGCTACCCGTCCACTTCCGTATCATCTATAAAGCCAGATGTGTCATCTTCAAAACTATTCATCAACGCATCTTATGCACTTTAGCTGATGACAAAGGAATCGGAAATCTCTCAGAAATAAGAATACGCGTGGGAACACAAGGTCTGGATGAACAGGCACATCATTGGAGGACAGAGGTCAATCCCAGCTAGGGACACAAGCAGCGTAGGAAAAGAAACTAACCAGGATTCCCTCAGTAACGGCGAGTGAAGAGGGAAGAGCCCAGCGCCGAATCTCCGCCACTCCGGGTTCGGGGATCTGAACCCGACTCCCTTTCGATCAGCCGAGGACGACGGAGGCCATCGCCAGTCCCTTCCGAACGGCGCTCGCCTATCTCTTAGGACCGGCTGACCCATGTTGAACTGCTGT